>NC_083096.1:168092858-170712858 GCF_949774975.1 Lagenorhynchus albirostris
TAATGTTAGATTATCTCCAATATTCTGTGATTTAGTCTCTCAAGGCACAACATCATGGTCCAAAACAAAGCTAGAAACTGGTTTTCTTCTCCTGTGTGAACTATACTTTAATTGGTAGAGGCTACCTGAAGAGCTGCCTCAACAAAATGATGGAACAAAACCAGAGTCAGTGGGAAAAATACTGTCACTGATTAATGATGGCTCCAATGGTCATGGGATGCCACAAAAGGGGTGCCCATGCCCCGTATTATAATAGTCCAAAGGAGTGAATGTCTAATGGTGAAATTTAATCTGCAGCTCTCAAGGCCTTAGCTTTAGCAGCTCTGCCCCCTGGGCTGGGTCACCATGGTTACCACAGCTGGCTCTGAGAAATCACAGGAATGAAGAATGGCCCTTATTGATGCATCCTGACCCAGGAAGGGGGCATGCAGAAGGCCCTTCCAAGCAAGGCAGCTGGGCCTGGCCCTAGTGCTGCCATCTATGATCTTTTGCCTGCAGAGAGCAAGAGCACAGTGTGTGTGTGTGTGTGTGTGTGTGTGTGTGTGTGTGTGTGTGTGTGTGTGTGTGTGTGTGTAGGGGGTGGCGGGGCACAAAGGGCAGTATCACCAACTGGAATTCAGACTTTGTCTAGGCCTAGCCAGGCAAGGCTGCCCAAAGGACTCCAGTTGGTTTTCCAAGTTCAGACATGTCCCTGGTACTCTGAGTTTCACCTGCCTTTGCCCAGTGCCTGCCCAGGCTCTTGCATGGACTCTTAGCTTTGAGAGAAACCTAAATGGCCATCACTACTAATCCAAAATCTGGTGCCTGAATCATGCTCTACCACCTGAAGTCCCTAAACACTTCAAGGTCACTCCTTCCAGGGTCACTTATTCTTGCTTAGGAACTTCTTCCTGTGTTTGAGCTGAAATCTGTTTCTGTGTCTCTAATTCTACCTCTCAGTCCTGGAAATCCTCTTCAGGGCCAACTTCAATAAATCTGTTTTCTCTCTAGTAGGACAGCCCTTGGAGTATTTGCAGCTGGGGCCCTGACACTGCTGTCAACTTCCTTTTCTTTGGACAGGTCTCCCTCTGTCCCTCCCTCCTCCCTTCCTGTGTGAGGGGATGTTGAGGGGATATGGTAGAGATGGTGGAGCTGAAATTCAGGCTCAGAGGCAGAGCCAGTCCCAGGGTCAAAGAAGCCGTGTCCCTTAACCTCTGTGGGGCAGCTTGGTGTTATGGAAAGAACATTGGCCCTGGATTTGACCAGACCTGGGTCTAAATTATGACTCTGCCACTGTTCAGCATTATGTGACCTGGACATACTTGGACGTGTTCCTTCCCCTGACAGCTTCATCTATAAAAATGCAGATGGTGATGCCTGTCTCAAATGGTGGCTGGGAGGGTGACAAGTAAGAGTCTGGCCCAGAGCCCTTACTCAGGCACTCAGGACATGTAACATCTTGCATTCTGTGTCTGCCCAGTGACAGAGGTTACACTGCAGTCCCTCTGTACCTGTGGTTCCCATGTCTTGCTGAGCAGGGTCATGGGGATGGGGGGAGGTATCTTTAATTAGCTCAAGGAAAGTTGAGAAATTCCTAAATCAAATTCCATTTAATTTTGCAATGGATAACATCATTAGCAATCAAATAATAATGTTCTAAGCACTTTACCTATGTGAGTTCATTTAGTCTCCCCAACAACCCTATATAGTAGAAACTATTATCATCCTCATTTCGTGAATGGAAATTGAGGCACAGAGAGGTCACATAGTAAATACCAAAATGGAGCTAGAATTCAAAACCAGGTAGTTTGGGGCCAGCCTCATACTTTTAGCAATGATGAGTTACTGCATCTCTGAAAGGTGGAATTAGACCAGTGATCCCCAAACTGGAGCATGTGTCGCAATCACCCAGAGGGCTCGTTGAAACACAAATCGCTGGGCCCCACCTCCAGATTTTCTGATTCAGCTGAAGAATCTGCATTTCTAACACGTTCCCGGGTGAGGCTGTTGCTGCTGAACCTACTTTGAGAATCACTGACTACTGGGGATTAAAAGGACTCCCTGAGTCCAGAGGCTGATTTTGGGGTTTTGTTAACCTATCCAGTCACAGGCACGAGGAATGAGGGCTGATCTCATACAGAGGCAGAAAACAAATCACACTAAAAATCATACTCATGTTTTCCAAATGCCCCAAGCCTTGGCACCATGCTGTTATGTCTGTGATCTCACCTAAGCCTCACAGTAACTCTGTGAGTTAAGTGGAGAATGGATTTTTTCCCCATGTGATATTATCTTTCTCCCATTTTAAAGAAGGGGAGGTTTAGAGATCTGGCTGGATTACTATCACCCAGGGAGATAGTTTTCGGGAGACTGGGGCTAGAATCGTAGCTTGTGACTCATCGTGCTATGGTTGCTTCATTACTGGAGTTCTAAAAACCTCTGTGCCTTTCCCCAAATCCCTTCCCATCCCTAGGCTTTGGTCTGAATTTTCTCCTTAAAACGGTATTTCTTTAGCTTAAATTTTTGCCCCATTGTATCATAGAGGGTAGGTGTTATCAGTCATTGATACCCCAGTTTGAATGATTTTCAAATATTTTCTTGAGAAAAGGGTGATTAGAATTCCCCCCTCTTTGTTTCCCCTTCGGACACTTTGTGTTTATATGTCTGTGAGCCTTTTGAAGGAAGGGGCCATAAAATAGGCACCAGGAGATGCTTGTTGAAATGAATGAATGAATGAATGATCCTCTCCTTGCCCATCCTTCCCAGAGCGAGCCTCCCTCCTCTAGCATTTCTACCATTTATACCTAGTACTCCCCCACACCACGTCACAGTGCAGCCTCTTAGTCCAGTGCTCACAGCCAAGCACCACAGCTTAAAGCTTTCCCTGTTCCTCCTAAGCAGACACAGCTCTGCTTTCCCTGGGCTCTGAGGTACCTTGTCCATCTTCCATTATAACCCTAATCACATTGCATTATAAATATCTATTTACTTGTCTTGCTCTTCCCTTAGATGGTGGTGTCCCTAAGAGCTGAGATTGTGTCTCTTATGCAGGATGTAAACACATAGCAGGCACTCAATAACTAGTTGAATGAATGAATGAATAGCTGTGTGAACCTTGGTTGCTAAGAGCAGTAGGGGCAGGAATGGTATCTAGCCAGGAAGCCATTTCCTGATACATTTCTGACATCAAGGGACAGTTTGTGGGTGATTAGGATGACTTGCCTGCTTGTACCAGTAAGAGCTAGGTTCAGCTACAAGTGACAGAATACCTAGCATAACAGTGGCTCAAATAAGATAGACATTTACTTTTCTTCCATGTAAAAGACGTCTACAGATAAATAGTCCAGAGTTGATAGGGTGGCTCCACAGTCACCAGGGACAAGGCTACTACTTTGTTGCTCCACCATCCATAACATGTGGCTTCTACCTCATGGTCCAAGATGGCTGCCTGAGCTCTAGACCTCACAAGTGCATTCTAGATAGGAGAAAAGTATGACAGGACACCCCTCCCTTCCTTTTTTTTCTTTTCTTTTCTTTATTAATTTTTTTCTTTATTTTTGGAGCAGTTTTAGGTTCACAGCAAAATTGAGTGGAAAGTATAGAGAGTTCCCAAACACCCCTGGCCCTACACAGGCACAGCCTCCCCTACAATTACCATCCCACACCAGCATGGTACATTTGTTATTATCAGTGAACCTACACTGACACATCATTATCACCCAAAGTCCATAGTTTACATTAAGGTTCACTCTTTTTTTTAAATTTATTTATTTATTTTTGGCTGCATTGGGTCTTTGTTGCTTTCTCTGTTTGCGGCGAGCAGGGGCTACTCTTCATTGCAGTGTGCCGGCTTCTCATTGCGGTGGCTTCTCTTGTTGCAGAGCACAGGCTCTAGGCACACGGGCTTCAGTAGTTGTGGGTCGCGGGCTCCAGAGGCAAACTCAGCAGCTGTGGTGCACGGGCTCAGTTGTTCTGCTGCACACGGGATCCTCCTGGACCAGGGCTCGAGCCCACATCCCCTGCACTGGCAGGCGGACTCTCAACCACTGCACCACCAGGAAAGTCCCCTCCCTTCCTTTCAAAACTACTTTCTGGAAGCTAACAAATGATATATCCATTACATACCATTGGTTAGAACTGTCACATGACCACATTTAGCTGCAAGTTAGGCTGGGAAATGTAGTCTCTTTTTTTTTTTTTGGCTGTGTTGGGTCTTAATTGCTGCACGCGGGCTTTCTGTAGTTGCGGGGAGCCGGGGCTACTCTTTGTTGTAGTGCGTGGTCTTCTCATTGCGGCTGCTTCTCTTGCCGCGGAGCATGGGCTCTAGGTGCACGGGCTTCAGTAGTTGTGGCACATGGACTCAGTAGCTGTGGCTTGCAGGCTCTAGAGCGCAGGCTCAGTAGCTGTGGCGCACGGGCTTAGTTGCTCCGCAGCATGTGGGATCTTCCCGGCCCAGGGCTTGAACCTGTGTCTCCTGCATTGGCAGGCGGATTCTTAACCACTGCGCCACCAGGGAAGCCCCAGAAATGTAGTCTTTATTGTGAGTGGCTGAGTGGCTGAGTGGCCATCTGAAAAGTCAGAGTCCTAATTGCTAAGGAGGAAGAGAGAATGGATTAGGAGCCAACCTGCAGCCTCTGCTACACTGCAGGGAAGAGAGATCCTCTCAAACTAGCTTAAGCAGTAAAGGAATTTGTTTGCTAGGTTCAGGGGTATTTCATGGAGGCCCAAGGACAGGAAGTATGGAAGGGCCTCTGAGGGTGAAGGATCTGGAAAGTTGCCAGAAACCAGGGCAGCTCTTCTCTTGTGCTTCTCTGTGGCAGCATGGGTCTCATTTGCTTCTTTCTACACATCTACTTTTTTCTTTTCCCTTTGCTTAAACACTTCCAATCAATTAGCTAGCTTTCCAGAGCCTGATTCCAAATTCCTTGGAAAGAGAATCTGATTGGCCCAGCTTAGGTCAGGTGTCAACCCTGGCCCAGTCAACTCTGGCTAGGACAAACAAGGCAGCAAGGGCCCAACTGTAGAGGGGTTTTCAGGGAACGGGTGTCATGGGATAGGAAGACTCCCCAAAGGGTATCTAGAGCATGGACATAGACCTCTCAGGTCTGTGTCCAGGGCTTTGAAAACCATCATTCATTTAGATAAACAATTATTGAGCACCTTTTGTATGCTAGGCACACGGATCTGCCTTCTAGGGAGTTTTCTAAACCTCTTTGGAATTTGTTCATATCTTTAACCTGCACTGTCTTTTGGAGTCCTAGCTCCTTAAATTAATCAACTCTTATCTTTCCCTTTCAGTTTTCAAGGTGGGAGTCAAGGGCTTTGGCAAACACGTGTTTCCCCGTCTAGCTCTTTGGGAGCTACAGACATGTCCGTGTTCTCCCCTCTTGTCTTTGTCTCTCAGATAGAAACGTCTTAGTTCTTTAGCTGAGTCAGTTATGGCCCCCTCTCCCCAATCTCCCCAAGTCCTCAACTTTCTTTCTTCAGCCCTGGGATGGGCCTCTACTGGTCCCAAACATGAAAGTATCTCAAGGTCATACTCAGGGGAGAGACTGTTAGGTTTCTATTCCCTGGAGGAAAAGGACCCAGAATTTGATGGGTACTTTTTAGCATCAGGAGCAACTGCTGACAGTCAGAGGTACTGTTCATTTAGGACACACTCTGTGCTCAGCACCAAACTAAACCCTTTATGTGAATCATCTCATACATACAGTCCTCATAATAACCCTGAGAGGTAGGCATTATTTCCCTCATTTTACAGATAGCTAATCAGGGAGCTCAGAAAGAATAGGCAACTTGCCCAAAGTCACACAGCATCTGGGCAGTGGAGCTGGCTTCAAAACCAGACCCCTCTCCCTCCAGAGGCTTCCCGTGTGCCCAAGGCGTCTGAAAACACACTGCATTGCCTCCAAGGACTGCCTCGTGCTTGTCCTCCTGTGAGTTTGGTTTAGAATCTTTGCAGATACCATTCCAAATGTTTGCTAACTCTTGCCACATTGAAGTAACTCTTTGGCGATCAAACTTTGATCCCATTATCGTCACTGGACAAAATAGGGGGGGCTGGGGTCAGGGTGCAGCCATCGTGTGTGGATGGAGCGCTGTACTAGGGCACCCCCTGGAAGCCCAGCTCTGCCCCTTCCCCACTATTTGACTCTAGGCAAGACCCACCCCTCTCTTGGCCTCAGTTTCCTCATCTGTGGCTCTGTGGGCCCTTTGCAGCCCTAATTCTATAATTTCCCACTTAACTATGCATTTCATGAGGATTTCATGAGGTTGGCAGCTTCTGTACCCCACTGAAATAGGGGTGTGCCTGGGAGGTTTCCATCCGGGCTGAGCCGCCCGGGGCACGTGACTCCTGCACGTGATGCTGTCACATCTTCTGGCTTCCCCACAGTCTGCTGTTTGTTCTGCAACCCCTGGAATTTGGGGTTGCCTGATGTCCCAGCAATTCTCTCCAGGGGGGGCTGAGTGTCCACCTCTACCCTCCTCATCTCACTTCTCACCGACGGTGTCCCAGCCTCTTCCTCCTTATCCTCACGTGGCTGCTTACTGAGCCTGGGGTTTGGGGAACAAGTCTTTCCCCATCTGAGTCTTTCGAGAATATAGAGATGTCCATGTTTTCCTCTAGTATTTTGCTAAGCGTCATGTATGTGTTCGTCAAATCACTCTCTCAACAACTCTGTAGTGTCATCCTCATTTTGCAGATGAGGCACCCTAGGCTCAGAGAGGCAAACAGATTTATCTAGGTTGACACACTAGTTAGTGCCAGAGCCGAGATTCAGACCCTGGCCTGGTATACCCCACCATGCCACATGCCTTGGAATTGCTGTTTACTTGTCCCGCATGAGGAGGAAAGCCTGGCCTTCCTGGTGTGGTGTGACTGGTCTGTGGCTTCCCATGTGGTCTGGGTGGGGGAGGGTGGCCTGCTTATGTTTCGTCGGGGTGCAGGGGGACCCTAGGGAGGGAACTATGTGTGTGTTTGGAGGGTGGGATTGCAGAGTCAGGCACCCCTCCCAGCTGAGCATCCCTGAACCTCTGTCCACATTTGTTTCCAGATGCTGGAAGGAGACCAGGCCATCCTACAGAGAATAAAGAAGGCTGTGCGGGCGATCCATAGCTCCGGCCTCGGTGAGTGAGCCTGCTTGGTGCCAGCCTGGCGAGGCAGCCCTTTCCCCAGCTCCAGCCTGGAACTAACTCTGCGCCTCCCTGCTCCACAGGGCACGTGGAGAACGAGGAGCAGTACCGAGAGGCCGTGGAGTCCTTGGGCAACAGCCACCTGTCTCAAAACAGTCACGAGCTGTCCACCGGCTTCCTGAACTTGGCCGTGTTCACCCGTGAGGTGGCCGCGCTCTTCAAGAACCTGGTGAGGCCCTGCTCCTCTTTCACTCAGCCTCAGCCCAGGCTCAGGGCAAATCTAATCAGTGACTTAAAAACCCGACTGGGAGGGCTTCCCTGGTGGTGCAGTGGTTGAGAGTCCACCTGCCGATGCAGGGGACGCAGGTTCGTGCCCCGGTTCGGGAAGATCCCACATGCCGCGGAGCGGCTGGGCCCGTGAGCCATGGCCGCTGAGCCTGCGCTTCCGGAGCCTGTGCTCCGCAACGGGAGAGGCCACAACAGTGAGAGGCCCGCGTACCGCAAAAAAAAAAACAAAAAAAACCGACTGGGAAAGGGTTGGTTTCCACCCTTCTTTCAGGTTTCCCATGACCTCTAGTCTCCCTTGACCTCTGACCCATGACCTGAGGTTCCTTTCCAGTTCTTTTATTTTTTTTTTAATATTTATTTATTTATTTTGGCTGCGCAGGTCTTAGTTGCAGCACGCAGGATCTTTAGTTGCGGCATGCGGACTTCTTAGTTGCGGCGTGCGTGTGGGATCTAGTTCCCTGACCAGGGACGGAACCCGGGCCCCCTGCATTGGGAGCGCAGAGTCTTACCCACTGGACCACCAGGGAAGTCCCCCTTCCCAGTTCTGACCTCCTATTTGCATTCTTCTTCCTCTCTGACTTCTTTCCGGCCAGCGTCTCCTCTCCCCTCTCTCCCTCGCTCCCTGCCCTCCTCCTTCTCCTCTGTGGTGAGCACCCAGGAGCAGAGGGGTTCTCACAGTGGGGAGGAGCCCCACTCAAGGGAGGGCAGGCTCGGGTTCCTGTCTTTGCACCACTGCCTCTCCTTCACCCTCTTTGTCCTCTGCTTTCCCAGCCATACCTGCTTTGTCCTCAAAGGCAAGAACGTGCCTCGCCTCAGCAAGCCTCTCAGCTCCTGCACGTGGCCCAGTGGCCTCAGGTTCCTTCCTGAGATGGCCTCCTCCCCGTCCGCCAAGCCCCCGCCTCAAGGCTACCCCAAGACATGAGCTCTTTCCTGGTGCAGGCATGTTCTCAGTACTTCACATGTGTTAACATTTCATCCTGGAGCACAGCTCTGTGGGGTTGTTTTTACTATTGTCCACCCCTGTACAGGCTAGGAAACTAAGACACGAGGTTAAGCACCTTGTCCGAGGTCACACAGCTGCTTTGAACCCAGCATCCGAGCACAAGCCTGGCTGTACCACCTCCCAGGAAAGCCTGTCTCCCTCTAGGCTTCATAGCTCTTGGCCCAGCTTTCGTGGCTCAAGTTCCACCCAGGGCCCTTCCTGGCTGGCGGGGACCACATCATCTCTACGAGGCAGTTTGCTTAGTGATCAAGCACCCACACCTCAGGCTTAGACTCAGGCCTTGAATCCCTGCTTTGCTGCTCACTAGGTGTATGACCCTGGGCAAGTGCCTCAGTCTGCCCAAGCCTCATCTGTAAAATGAGGATAACAGTGGTCCCCACCTCACAGAGTGGTGATGAGGATTTCGCAAGTTAAGTGCCTGCTCCGGGGTAGCGCTCAGTTAACATTAGCTAATATTGCCATCTGTCATCATTTTGTCTTTTTGCGTAGCACTGCCTCGCACCCTGTCCTGCACGTAGAGGCCTTTAACAGTGTTTGGGTTCAACTGAATCAGTGACATCTTTTGTCTTTACCTCTCCTCCCCTTGTTTCAGTCAAACTAGTGTTTGCTGAGCATCTCCTCAGTGGTGGGTGGTGTACCAGGGGCTGGTGACACAGGGAGGAGTCAGACTGCCTCGGAGAGCCACAACCTAGTCGAGGAACTGAGATGTGAAATGACAGCAAGCAAGACCAGCAGTGTGGCACAAACTCAAGGACCCAGTGGCTTGGGTCAGAGGCCTAGGGCTGCCATGGCTCAGAAAAGGGGAGGTCAGGATAGGCCACAGGAGGAAGTAGTCAGGAAGGCTTCCTGGAGGAGGGGAGGCCTGAGCTATACCTTGAAAGATGGGCTGAAATATTAGATAGGCTGTTTTGAGTTGCCAAATGACAGAAATTCAACTCAAACTAGGTTAATTTTTTTCTTTTTATATGTCTTTTTCTCTCTTTCAATCTTTTTTTTTTTTTTGGCCACGCCACATAACTTGTGGGATCTTAGTTCCCTGACTAGGGATTGAACCTGGGCCCACCCAGCCCCGGCAGTGAAAGCGCTGAGTCCTAACCATTGGACCGGCAGGGAATTCCCTAGGTTAATTTTTAAAAAGAGAATTCACTGGCCCCTGTAATGGGAAGTCCAGGTATGCAGCTGGTCTTAGGCTCCTTTTCTTTCTCTTAGAGAGTTTCTCTCTGTCTCTGCTCAGTGGGCAGGCCCAGATTCACACCTTACAGAAGAAAGACAATCTTTCTCCCGTGACTTTGGCAGAGAAGTCCCAGGAAGTATCCTGATTGGCTGGTTTGGGTCATGTGCCTGTTTCTGATCCAATCACAGTAGCCGGAGGGTGGGGCACTCTGGTCAGCTCTGACTCCTGTGTTCACCCCATGTGACCATAGGGAATGGGTTCCCCACATTATAAGGGGAGTCGAGGAACTAGCCAGACAGAAACAACAGATGGCGCTACAGGTGGACCTCAGAGGGTCAGAGAGGAGAGGTGAGGGTGTCCCTCTGGCAAAGGGACAAAGACAGGCTGACCATGGATGCCGTGGATTAAGCAGTGAGGTGATAAGGCGGATTAGCCAGGGGAGGGGAAGAGCTTCCACAGGAGGCCCGCCACCCCTTGTACTCCTTCACCTTCTTGTCTTTCTCTCCCCTGCCTCCTTTACCCCAGTGCTGTCCTTGGCCTTGTGATGCTTCACCGTACCCTGAGCCCCTTGGGGCTGGATGGACAGTCACCCAAGGGGGGGGTATGGGGGTCTCTGCTTTTTCCAGGTTCAGAACCTGAACAACATTGTCTCTTTCCCGCTGGACAGTCTGTTGAAGGGGCAGCTGAGGGACGGGCGACAGGTGAGTTTCCACACGGGCAGCAGGGGGAGTGCAGAGGTGGTGGGATGGAGCAAGACAGGGGTGGGCAGGAGAGGACAGGGGAGGCAAGGCTGGGCTGAGGACGGAAGCCAAGCGAGGCTGTCACAGTGGGTGTGCTGACCCCACATTACTGACCCTCAGGATGACAGGAGGACCTGGCCCTGGGGTGAGCCTAGGATGGCTGACTTACTGTCTGCCTGGGCCCTTTACAACAACCCAATGAGGCGGGGGTCCTGTAGGTGCTGTTATCCCCATTTTGCAGTTGAGGAAACTGAGGCTCAGGGGGTTTGGTACCTGCTTCCAGTTTACACAGCTGGTCAGTGGAGGAGCCAGTGTGAGAGTCAGGCCTCCTGACTCCCATGCTTGGCTGCTCTCTCTGCAGCAGGCAGCTCCTGGCTAGAGGCAAAGTAGAACTCAAAGAGAGTAACAGAATAATCTCCCTGGGAAGTCTGCCCCAGAAGGCCCCTGAGAGGTTCTCCCCACAGAGGCTTTCCTCCTCGCCCCGGGAACCACCCAAACCAGACCAGCAGCTTTTTCGCCTGGTAGACTGGGGCACCTTGGAAGTTTAGGGGTGGGGGCAGGGGGGCTGTTCTGAAGCGTGTGAGCAGCCTGCTGGATGAGGCCCAGGCAAACTAGGCCAGGGATAAGCCAGGTCTCTCCGGCTTGCTGTGTGGCCTCAGGCAGACTTCTTAGCCTCTCTGTGCATATGTCCCTCCACGTGTACCTTCCTGTTGAAAGGGTAAGCAAGTACCAGGCAGGAGAAAACAGTGGGGTAAAGTTAGGGGAGGATTCTGATCTTTATCCTCCATCCTTTTCCTCATGGTGATCTCCATCTTCTAAGGGAGGGGACTCAGGGCAGACCCCCCAAAATCTCCCCAGTACCCTAGGCCTGAGCCTACCAATTCAAACGGATTACTGGCAACTGTGGGAACAGGTCAGTTGGAAGAAGCGGCTCAGCTCTGAGAAATGGGGTTGGTTGGGTCTATTTTGGGGGGTCAGGTTTGCAGTCAGGGCTATGTGGGCAGCGGGGGGGGTTGGATTGTGGCTCTGAGCAGCACAGGGGAGCATGCAAGTGCAGGGTCCCCCTAATGGTAGCAAAGTGTACTGTAGATTCCAGACCCCAAGAGCCCCTTTGGGCAAATTGTTCTTTCTGAACTACAGGATTCCAAAAAGCAACTGGAGAAGGCATGGAAGGACTACGAAGCCAAAATGTAAGTGGCTGCAGCCAGATTGGTTTGTCCAGGAGAGCAGTGTTTCTGTTGCAGTGGGAGGCTGGATATGGGGAAGAACCTAAGTGCTGCCAGGGCACGTCACCCAGAAGCACATGGCACCTCGCTCTCTAGAAATGTTTATGGGGGCTGGTTTATGCCCAGGCCTGACGGGAGTCTGGGGGCTGGACCACGAGATGACTAAAGGGGAGCTATTGTGAAGGGACCCCAAGCTGCTGCTCTCAGAGACTCATCTGCTCAGTGGTGCCAGACATGGGCAGAGAGATGGAAAGGAGCATCCATTTACTCAACACCTCCATGTGCCAGACATCCATCCTCACACTCACCCAGCCCTGTGAGGGAGATATGAGTATGCCAATTATCAGAGGAGGAATTAGAGGTTCAGAGTGGTTAAGTTACTTGCCCGAGGCCACACAGCTAGGCAGAGGCCGAGCTGGGATTCACGTTCGTTGATCCTGTTTCTGCAGCACCAGGCAGTATCTATAAACATTTAGCTGGACACAGAGGATGAAAGGCCATACCCGGGCCTCTTGTGTGCAACACACAATACTCCAGATTTCTCCCTAGCTACTGGGACATTAGGGAGACAGAGGGAGTCCCAGGTACCCAGTAACCAACTGCCCCTGAGCAGGAACTCCTCGGGCTCTGCCTGCCAAACTCTGTTCAGGTCCTGGCCCCAGCCCTCTGCCAGGACCCAGCTGGGCCCACTGTACCTCAGGGCACCGTTTGCTCTTCTTTGTAAAATTTTGGCTTCTCTTGCATTTTGCAAAAGCAATATGTGTTCATTATGAATAACTTAGAAAATATGGAGAAGTAGAAGAGGAAACATTTTTAATTATCTCTAGGAGAAGATGAGGGCCATGTGGGGGAATATCTAGTACTTCTCTATTGTTAGAATTTTTTTACATAGTGTGTGTAGCACTGTAATTTCATCATTTTAAAAAAGCGGAGGGTGGGGGAGAGTTCCCTGGTGATCCAGTGGTTAGGACTCGGTGCTTTCCCTGCCGTGGCCCAGGTTCAATCCCTGATCGGAGAACTAAGATCCCACAAGTGGCATGTTGAGGCCGGGGGTTGGAAGGGGGAAGCGGGGGGAGGGGAAACTACCAAAAACCAGGAAGATCCTTCATTTCCAAGCCTAAAGTATTAACATCTTTCTAGTCATTTTTCTATATATAAAGAAATATTTTTACAAAACCAAGATCATAATAATCATACTGGGGTTTTTTTGCTTAAAAATACATTGTGACCATCTTTCTACATCATTACATATTTTTATACAATGTCACTTAAATGGATGCACTGTGTGTCAACATATGCATAATCCACAGTGTATTTAATCTGCCCTTGTTGTTGGGGAAGCATCCTTGGAACTAAATCCTTGCTCCCACCCATAATTATTTCTGTAAAATCCTTCCAAGAAGTAGATCCTGGAGCTTTATTGTTCCTCAAGCTCCCAGCACCACGGGGAACTCCCTGAGTCTGAAGGAGGCCGAAACTCCTCCCCCCCAACGAGGATCTCCATCTACACTCCCGCCGTGGGTGTAGATCTTGTGGTGAAGGGTGTGGGAGCTGTGATGAGCGTGGCCATCTGTTCTCATCAGAGGCCTAGGGAGGGGTGTGGACAGGCAGGCAGGTGATCTTTCTCTTTCTGATTTGATGTGTGATCACATGGTCTTCATCTTCCTGAGTGACCTTGACTAAGCCCTTAGCCTTTTAGCCTTTCAGGGCATCATCTACTAAATAGAAAGAATAAGCCCTACCTTGCTGACCTTCCCCAAGTAGCTCTGCTTTTACCAGATTGATATATTGATCTTGCCTGTAAGGTTTCGTTTAAAGAAAAGACTGTGTGTAATAATGGGGAAAGGGGCTTGTCTGAGGTTACGCAGTGAGTTATCGATAGGACCTGGGCTAGAACCCAGGACTTCTGAGTCTGGCCTTCTTCTTCCGGTGGTCTCCTGGCTCCTGCTTCTATAACATAGATCGAGCTACATGTCCTGGCACAGGTGTCTGTGTACATTCGTTTTATGAGGGCTCCAGGTATAGCTAGATATTACCGAGCCATGCGTTACTGTGTAATTCCAAATTCATTCTTAACCAAACCAGTCTGGGCAGCAACTGCAAGGGCCCAAGGGCCCTGATAGTATCTGTTGAATACCACCGGGATTCTCACCCCCTGGTTGTTCATACAGGGGGTCTCCCTCTCCACCTGGGGCTGCTAAGGAAGGCATCCCAGGCCCTGTGCAAGGGACACAGTTATCTAGGCTGTTCCATTTTCAGGGCTGTTTCCTCACCTGAAAAATGGGGCCAACGATACCTTGCAGGGTTGATGTGGAGATGAAATAAGTGCAGTGCATATACAGCACCTGGCACTGCAGTTCAACATGTACTTATTGGCCATCTTTCTGAGCCAGAACTGGGGCCAGAATAACACAGCAAGGGGTTCAGAGGCAAAAGCCCAGACCTCTGCTCCTAGCATTTCCCCGACCAGCCTGGGATCTTGGGCAATTACCTCCCTTCTCTGGATCTCAGCTTCATCTTTTGGAAAATAGTCCCTGACCGTGATCTATCACAAAAGACACTGTGACTGTCACCGGCTGGGGGAACCAGGCAGGGAAGGAGGGATGGAACAAATCTGAGCCACAGTGTTTGTTACCACTGCTGTCCCTGAGGCTCCAGCATCAGGCTGACTTGGGTTCATATCCTCTGGTACTTAGCAGCTGTGTGCCTTGGACAAGTGACTTATCTGTAAAATGGAGTAATGATTCCTGCCTTATGAGATTATTGCTTTAGTGTGTGAAGGGCCTAGCAGAGCACTCAGCACAAAATTAGCACTTAAAAATAATTATTAATAATAGCAGCTAATACTTATACTTACTTAAGAGCTTCCTTTGTGCCAACTGCTGTGATAAGCTCTTTACATCTGTCATCAGTTATTCATCTTGGAAGGGAAAGGTGCTATTATCCTCAATTTATAGGTAAGTAGTGAGGGAAAAAATATCACCACAATCCCTGCCTTAGTGGATCCCACTGGTTTGTAAGCAAGAAGGGAGGTGGGTCCCAAAATAATGAAAATACAAAGTGACAGTGCTATAATGAAGGCATCAGCACAGAGGCGGCAGAACAGGCAGGCAGTTTTGGGGTGGAGGGAAGGGTGGTTGGAAAAGGCATCACAGGAGAGGTGTTTCAAGGTGCCAGGTTGGCAGATGCATGATTCGTTTTGATTCCTTTCCTCTCCCATCTCCCTCCCCACTGACCTCCTCACTCCACTGGCACCTGTTCCTCATCCCCTGAATAGTGTTAGACTGTGGCTGTGGTCCCCTCCTCCAGTTATCTCTGTCTTCTTAGTAACTAGCCTTTCAGCACTTTTCATTCCTGCTGCAACTCCATTCAAAGAAAATAAAAATATTCCTAACATTTGAAATGTTTATGAAACATTGGTCATACTTTGAGGACAGGGAGGGAATGGGATTCGCTATTTTCTGTGTGGGGTTGCGTGCGGTGGAATGAAAGCACTCCCAGGTGTTAGTCTGAGGTGTATCAGGTCATTTCAGGTGACTATTTCAGACTTTGTAGGGAAATCTTTGTAAATTACCATAGCTGAGACTGAGGGACAGAGCTATGGTAATTCACAAGGCCATGTATCATACTTCACAGCTTATCTTCATCCTGAGCTAAGTAGCTTCTGTCCTTTAACCTCCACTAGACCTTGCATAAAAAATGTTAAATAAATAAATAGGAAGTATGCTACACTAAAAAAATTATCTAGGGAATTCCCTGACGGTGCAGTGGTTAGGACTCAGCGCTTTCACTGCTGGGGGCCAGGTTCAATCCCTGGTCGGTGAACTAACATCCCACAAGCCACATGGAGCAGCCATAGATAGATAGATAAATAAATGCATAAATAAATAAAAATAAATTATCTAAGGGAATCATCAAGTTATTACTATATCATCAGTATCATTAGCATCATCATAATCCTGTCATTTATTGAGGGCTTACCATACACCAGGGACTGTACTAAATGTTTCCAGTACATTAAATCATCTGAGAACTAGGCAGTATTAGTCTCGTATTTGAAATGGGGAAACTGAAGCTTAGAAAGATTTATAAGATTAAGTAATTGAGGGAGCTGCCATTCAAATCCAGAATCCACATTTCTAGCCACTGTACTATATTGTGGCTTCCTTTTTGTCCATATACTCTGGAGCAGACTTCTTTCCATGCCAGTATATATAGATTTCCCCCATCCTTTTTAACAGCTGCATAGTATTCCTATATGTGCACATAGCATCATTTATTTAACTACTTCCTGTTGATAAATATTTAGCTTATTTTTTCACTTCTCCCTATTTATTTACTTTTTGGGGGGTGCATGCCATGCATCATGCGGGATCTTAGTTCCCCCACCAGGGATCGAACCCATGCCCCCTGCAGTGGAAGCGCAGAGTCTGTTAAATCTGGAGCACCAGGGAAGTCCCTCTCACTTTTTGCAGATATGGTAACAATGTAGACGGGAGCTGCCCTTGCCCTCTCCCAGCTGCTCTGCCCCCTCAGTCTCCCGCCCTCCTTAGCAAGCTGCCAGGCTTATTGTTGCTCAGGCCTGGCCACCACTTCTCTCTCTGCTGCTCATCTTCAGATCCCAAAAAAGCATCTGCCCTGACCCCCAGGCCCGTTCACAGGGTCAGTCCTCACCTAACTCCACTCCCCTGCCACAGATTCCCTCTTGAGGTATCACAAAGCTTTAGGGAAAACCTAAAGGAAAACCTAAACCATTAAAAACAAACAAAACCACACACACACACACACACACACACACACACACACACACACACACACAAAAACCCTGCAGAACTCTGCTCTAGAGCAGTGGTTTTCACCCAGGGGTGATTTTGCACCCCCAGGAGACATTTGCGGTTGTCACAACAGGGCAGACGCTACTGGCATCTAGTGGGCAGAGGCCAGGGATGCTGCTAAACGTCTTACAATGCACAGGAGGGCCCCCACAGCAAAGAATTATCTAGTCAAAATGTCTTTAGTTCCAAGGTTGAGAAACTGCCCTCTGGGTCTCAGGGACAGATTCTGCAAATAAACACCATTCCAGAGGTCTGACGTCAGTAAGGTCTAGAACTTTAGAACCAGAAGGGGCCTGAGAACTCAGTCTGGGTCATTGCTTCCTCAGTTTACAGATGGGAAAACTGAAGCTTAAAGGGGCCTATAATATTATACTGTAGTGTCTTCTGTCTGCTAAGTCTTTTGCATACTTTATCTCATCTGGGTACAGATAGAGGTCCCCATTTTCCAGATAAGGAGACTGGGGCTTGGAGAGGGGAAGTAATGCAGATGTAAGGTTATCCCACGTCTCTTTTCTTTGCTCAGGGCTGGCACCCACTGGGAGCAAAACTATACACAAGCTGTCTCCTTTACACGGGATTCACGGTCTCATGCGTCCAGCCCAAGATTTGGAAATACTCTCCTGGCTGGGAGTGGGTGGTCTGATGGGTGTGGGATTTCCAGGAAACCATTTATACACAGTTCCACCCATCCACAAACAGAAACCACCAACTCTGAGATCCTTAGGGGAGAAAGCCCAGGTTACTCTTAGCTACAGGATGGGAAGCACTTTCTGTCTTCACCTACAAAGAAAAGAATCAAGGTTTTTTAAGCTTTAAATGGGAAGCTCCATGGCTCAGAAGAATGAAGGCACCTTGTGGTCTTTTAACCCACATGGTCCTAAATCCCTTCCCAAAAAATCAGAACTGGTTACCCCAAATCCCACCTGGCCCTATCTGAGCCCATCCCCTCCCTGCCTAGAAACCATCAACTCCTTCCCATTGCTCTTGGGATAAAGACCAAGAACGCCAACAAGGTCTGACTCAGGCCCTGCATGGTCTGGCCTCTCTTTACCTCACGTGGAACCACCTCCCTCTCTGTCTCCGCTGTGAGCCCTGATCTCTCCTGCCTCCGGGCTGTCCTGCGGCCTGATCCTCCCACCCAGCCCTAGCTTCCTCTGACTTCAGATCCCAGCTCCAGCATCACTTCCTGAGTAGCTGGATGAGGTCGGATCCCCCATTTTACTCTCCCATTGCTCTCTTCAAGGCTGGGATTTGATTCACGGGGCTGACTCCCCCGCTCACCAGCCTGTACATTCCCTGAATCCACACTGTTGACCATTGTACCCCAGCCCCACCACACAGCTGCGCAGAGGAGGGTCCCCTCCCTCTCGTGTGCCTGTACAGACAGGAGCATGTAGGGATGGTGGGACATGCAAGGGGATAGTGAGAGTTGTTCAGGCCTCTCTTTCCTGGGGGCCTAGGGCCAGGATGGAGAAGGAGAGGGACCGGGCCAGGGTGACAGGAGGGAGTGCCGGGGAGGTGGCGCAGGACACCCAGAGAGAGCGACGCGTCTTCCAGCTGCACATGTGTGAGGTAAGGGGTGCCCCAGGCCGAGGGAGGGGTGGGATGTGTCTTCCTGTCTGCATCCCTGAACGTCCCCGGGGTCCCAGTCACAGTCTCAGCCCAGGTCCTTGCCAGATGGCCCTTGAGGGGTCACCAAGGTCCAGTCATGGCCAAAAGGATTAGCCTGGGATGGGGACGGCAGCCCCTTGTGCCCAGGATTCAGCTTTGCTCACATCACACACCTTTCCCTGCCCTCTCCCCAGTATCTGCTGAAAGCCGGGGAGAGCCAGATGAAGCAAGGTCCTGATTTCCTGCAGAGCCTCATCAAGTTCTTCCACGCCCAGCACAAGTAGGTTTCTCCCCGTGTGCCACCCCCATCCCCACGGTCGCTTGCCCCTTAACCCTTCAGGCAACCGAGAACAGGGCCATCCCCAGGCTCTGGCAGACGCTTGAGGCTTCCGTGTGTGTCTGTACCTCACTGGTAGTGCTTTTCACGGCTGCTCTTCATTGAGTGCTCACCACGTATCAAGCACTACGTACCCTACACACACCCCTGTGAGCAGCTACTGCTAGTGTCCCCATTTTATAGATGAGAAAATTCAGGCTCAGGTTTACCAAGGCCACACAGCTAGGAAGTGGGATCTGGACCTAGACACTCTGACTCCGGAGTGCCTGCTCGTGGCCGTCACACTCTATTGCCCCCAGGTGCCCTGTGACCTTTAGAGCACCTTCTCTCACACTTCCCCTCTCATTTTCATCTCTCTCTCTGGTCCCTTGTTTGGCCTCACACCCTTAGCTTTTTCCAAGATGGCTGGAAGGCTGCTCAGAGCCTGTCCCCCTTCATTGAGAAGCTGGCAGCCTCAGTACACGCAGTAAGTTGGGCCTCACCCTTGAGCTTGTGGTCAAGTCCCCTGTCCTTCCGGGAGAATCTGTGGCCGTGGAATTGCTGGTTTCTGTCCAGAGAGCAAGGAGGCTACTGCCCTGCTGCTCTGGGTCTGGGCTCTGTACCTGGCACATCCGCTGGCTGATGATGGGGTGCTGCCCTTTGTCCCATAGCTGCATCAAGCCCAGGAGGAGGAGCTACAGAAGCTGACCCAGCTCCGGGACTCCCTTCGAGGGACGCTGCAGCTTGAGAGCAGAGAAGTCAGCCCCTGAATCATACCCAACCAAGTGCCCACTCCCAAGGCCTACCCTGGAGGGAGGGAGAGAAGGAAGACCCCATAGCGTCCCCTTGAGAAGTCTCCCTGAGTGAGACCCCTGCAGACTGGGGCTCTTCCCACCCACATGCCCTGAGGTCTCCTTTGCATGTCCGAGGAACAGGAGACTCTGAGCCGGAAGAACTCAGGAGGTGGCTACAGCATCCACCAGCACCAAGGCAACAAGCAGTTTGGGACAGAGAAGCTGGGCTTTCTGTACAAGAAAAGTGATGGGTAAGTGACTCAGAGAGCTCAAGTAACTTGCCCAAAGCCACCCAGCCAGTAAATGACAGGGTTGGGTGAGCTGCCTGAAGGGACTGTTCCTATCATTTGTGTAGACCCTGAGGGTTCCAGGACCCTCCACTCCGGCAGTGCAAAATCATCAGAATCCTGGGCTCGTGAATTTCTGCTAAAGTTGGTGGTTGTTCTTAATGTAAAGAAGAAGAATAGCAGCAGCGAACAATTTCTGAGCACTTATTATGCACTAGACAGTCTCCATGGCCTCACCCGTAATCTCTATAATATATTGACTGCCTGGAAATGAAACTGTTGACTGTGCCCTGCTCCCTGGTGTAAAAAAAAATCAGTCCGTGAAATGCAAAGGCCTTTATGGGAATCCGTTAATTTTTTTACTTACTAATCGGTTTTTATCAGAGAAGAATACCTTTGTTAAACCGATTAATATTTACCTCTTACAGGAAAAGTGTCAAGTAGCTTTGATCATGGATTTGCTAATTTTATTTTTGAGGGCTCGATATTTATCTTGCTTTGTCTTTAACCATAATTCATCTGTTGTGGTCAAGAACCTGTTCCTCCTCTCAGACTAGGAGGTCCCTAAGGTTGGGAACTGTCTCGTCCATCAGACTGGAAGGTCTCAGAGGGCCAAGGTCACATGCCCCTTTAGAGTAAAGATTCCTAGAGAGTGGGGCTGTCTGACTGAGAGCTTCCTAATGGCAGGGCTGTGTCCCCTCCAGCAGAAGGGAGCCCAGGGAGTGAGGGGCATAGGGGTCACGGGACAGAAGAGGTGAAGAAGTGAGTCCTGGTCCAGGACTCTGTTCACTGATACAGGGGAATTAGGTGTGAGCCTTGAGTGACTGTCTTTCTATCCCTCTGGGCCCTAGAATTCGAAGAGTCTGGCAGAAAAGGAAGTGTGGAGTCAAGTATGGCTGCCTGACCATCTCACACAGCACGGTGAGGCCTGGAGGGGTGGGTGGTCTCAGGACATGATAGGTCCTCTCCTGGTGTTCAGAGCAGACAGATGTCAAACCCTCCCTCTAAGACTGGTTGCAAACCTGGATCCAGGGAACTGGAGACCCCCTGTGGGAGGAAGGAAGGGATCCAAAGCCTCACACTCCACATCCTTGAGGTGCTAGGAGAGGGGAGACATAAACTGGAACACGATTATTGTGCCCATTTAACAGATTGGGAAACAAGCCTAAGAGTTTGGGAGGCCCAGAGGGTAACATGTACATCCTCCATCCCCAACTTCGCACAGATAAACCGGCCACCAGTGAAGCTGACCTTGCTGACGTGCCAAGTGAGGCCAAACCCTGAGGAGAAAAAGTGCTTTGACCTGGTGACCCGTGAGTAGTCCCTGCCCCCTCCCTACCCAGCAGCTGCCCAGGGCTTCTCTGAGAGACCTGTCAGCTCCTGGGAGGCTCCAATTAGGGGCCTGTGTCCAATTCCACATGTGTTTATCAAATAGTTGCTACGGCAGGCATAAGACTCCTTAAGCTCTGGACACTTTTCAGAGGCTTCACCCCATGTCACATTAAACATTAAAATGCACCCACACCCCACATTAAATATGAGTATTTCTGTAAAGCATATTTAAATGGATTTGGGTAATTTGGCTTTCAAAATTATTACTTTAAAATGTTCAGTTTTCATCTTTTGGGGTCTTGGTGACAGGCTTTTCATGAGCACCAGCGCAGGCTGAGAAGG
The DNA here is from genome assembly GCF_949774975.1 of Lagenorhynchus albirostris. Lineage (NCBI taxonomy): Eukaryota > Metazoa > Chordata > Mammalia > Artiodactyla > Delphinidae > Lagenorhynchus > Lagenorhynchus albirostris. Next base: position 168,113,920 of record NC_083096.1, read on the forward strand.
ACCTAGATCTGGTCTTCAGGGAGCTCTGGCTGGCAGGGTTGTGAGGTGGGGACCCGGAACTGCAAGATGATGGGGAATGTCCAGAAGAGAGGTGCAGATATAGCACCATCAGAGATTAGAGTGAGCGGGGAATTCCCTGTCGGGTCCAGTGTTTAGGACTCAGCACTCTCACTACCGAGGGCCTGGGTTCAATCCCTGGTCAGGGAACTAAGATCCCGCAAGCCATGCGGCGTGGCCATAAATAAATAAATAAATAAATAAAATTTAAAAAGATATATTAGAGTGAGGGAAGGCCTGCCCTGCTGTGAGGAATCAGGAAAGCCTTCTCGGAGTTTAGCCTTGAAGGACACAGAACATAGAGTCTGGGGGAGGATGTTTCAGGAGATGAAAGGCATGGAACCAGGAGAATGGGTCCTCCAGTTTAGACAGGGTGCAGGGTTCCCATAGCAGTAGTGGGAGATGAAGCCTGGGACTGCCTCTTAAAGGTTTGGACCTTATTTCCTGGCAGGAGGGAGCCATGGGAGGCCTTGGAGCAGGGAAGTGGCGTGATTTGAGTGGAACCTTTGGCCCAGCAATCTGGCAGCTGGTGCGGGCTGGGGGACGAGGGGGAGAGGTGGGGAGCAGGAAGAGCCGAAGGGAGGCTGTGGGGCTGGGAGGGGAGGTGGCCGTAGGTTCAGAGGCTTCTCTGCCCGTGAGCTGAGGGGGGGTCCTGTGCCCTGGGAAACCTCGCCTGACCCTGGAAGCTGGGCTCCACACAGAGGGCCTTCTTGGGGTCCTACTCTGGAGGTTTCTTCTGAGAAACTGCCCCCTCTGCTGGCCACTGTCATTACCCGCCCACGGTAGCTTAGCAGAGCCTGGCCCCAAGGAACAAAACCTCCGTCTGGAGCCGGCAGTGGGGGGTCAGGGCTTCCCAGGCCCAGGGCAGCAAGGACAGCCGGATTTCTGTGAGCCAGACAACGCCCCTCTCCCCACAGACAACAGGACATACCACTTCCAGGCGGAGGACGAACATGAGTGTGAGGCGTGAGTGCCCCCACGGCTAGCCTGGGGGTGGGGGCAGGGGAGCAGCCTCCGGCCCGATACAGGACCGCACCACCGCGGGCGTCATGCCCACGCCACGCCGCACTCTCCGCAGGTGGGTGTCAGTGCTGCAGAACAGCAAGGACGAAGCCTTGAGTAGTGCCTTTCTGGGGGAGCCCAGCGGCGGCCCGGGGCCCTGGGGGGGCGCCGGGCTGGACGGGGAGCCCCAGGACCTCACCAAGCTGCTCATCGCCGAGGTCAAGAGCAGGCCCGGGAATGGCCAGTGCTGCGACTGCGGGGCTGCAGGTGGGGCCGGACGAGGAGGGAGGTGGAAACGGAGGGGAGGGGCCCGCGCCTCCAGGCACGAGCTGCGCTACTTTGCAGACCCCACTTGGCTCAGCACCAACCTGGGCGTGCTCACCTGCATCCAGTGCTCCGGCGTTCACCGCGAGCTGGGCGTGCGCTTCTCACGCATGCAGTCCCTCACCTTGGACCTGCTGGGCCCCTCCGAGCTGTTGGTGAGGGCGGGGCGGGGCCGGAGGGCGATCAGGGGCGTGGTCTGATGAGGGGGCGTGGCTTGGGCCCGAAGGACTCAGCTGGAGCCTATGGGGTCGGATGGGGCGGGGCCAAGTTGGGGCAGGACCCAGACGAGCCAAAAAGAGGATGGGCGGGGCGGAGTCGAGCCTGGACCAGGAGGGAGGCTGAGGGGCGGGACCTCTGGAAGCTCAATCCTCCAGGGGGCGCTGTCCTAACCACCGCGTCTTACCCCCACTACTTTCCCGCGAACCCAGCTGGCCTTGAACATCGGAAACACTCGCTTCAATGAGGTCATGGAGGCCCAGCTGCCCTCGCACGGCGGCCCTAAACCCTCAACTGAGAGTGACATGTAAGGCGATTCTCAGCTGGGGGCAGATTCTGGCCGGGGGATTCTGCTTTCCCGGCTCCCAGGGAGAAGTCTGGGGAGAGGGGAGCCTCAGATCTGGAAGAGTCCAGGACATGTGGGGTGGTTTCAAGGGTCAGCTGAGTAGAAACGGTCCTTGCTCTGACATCCCGCGGTTATTTTTGACAGGAGCACCCGCAGGGACTATATCGTGGCCAAGTATGTGGAACACAGGTTTGCCCGGCGGTCCACCCCCGAGCCTCAGAGACTCTGGACGGCCATTTGCAACCGGGACCTCCTGTCAGTACTGGAGGCCTTCGCTAATGGGCAGGACTTTGGACAGCCACTGCCGGGGCCTGAGGGGCAGGTGAGAACCCTCTCCAAGGGCCACTTATAACCCAGCCACACTTAGCACGCCCCAGTCCTCCTCCAGGGCTGGCTGTTACTCCCCCCTGCCCCACCTCTGACATCTGCTCAAACCCCACCCATCAGAGGGGTAAATGGGAGAGAGCACAACTTAAGTCAGGCAGTCCTGAGCCAAAATCCTGGCTCTGTCTTTTCCTAGCTGTGTGATCCTGAGCAGTTTACTGAACTCTGAGTCTCATTTTCTCATCTGTAAAACGGGTTAATGATAGCACCCATGGGGTTGAAGTGAGAATTAAGTCCCATATGAAAGGGCCTGGTGCATAATATATGTGCGATAAACGTTAGAATCTTTTTTTCCCTTGAATAGCCTTAGAAATGGGGAAGGGTGTGTCAGATCAGAGCAAGGAAGGCTATTGCACTGGTGATTCTAGTAACAAACATCACGTGAGCCAAGGGGGAAAGGATATCAGAGACATTTGAAGGAATAAATTGACACTGATTGGACATCAAAAATTGGATGCCATGTCTTTGAGCTGTCTGCCTGATATCTTGTGGGCTATCCAGTGGGCAGGGTGGGTGTAGCACTTAGACGGGGTAAGAATTTGGAACAGCCTACACGTGAGTGTTAACTGAAAGCTTGAGGTTATTCGATGTCTCTGGGGGCAGTGAGAGAGGAGCAGAGAGAAGAGTCCAAGGCCAAGAACCAAGTTTGGGAAACACCTTCTACTGGGGAGGAGGAGGTAGAACCACTGAAGGAAGCAGTGAAGGAATGGCCTTTCATCCTCCTCCCAAACATGAGGTGTCACCATTCAGTTTCCTCTCTCAGGGGTTCTGGCAGCTTCATATCTGGAGGTGTCAGGGGGCAGCAAGAGTTTAAGAGGGTAATATTGGGGGGCAGGTGAACTGGGGTAAACTCAGAGGTGTGGACATGTATTCAGGCACCTGGAGAGCTCGCCCTGCACTTGGCTGTCAGAGTCACCAACCAGGCCTCCCTGCCCCTGGTGGATTTCATCATCCAAAACGGGTGAGAACCTCCCTGCCCACCTCCTCACGCTCCCCTTGCCTTCCTCTTCTCCCCCTCTCCTCCCTCCTTTCCTCTCTCTCTTTTCCCCCTGACTTTGACCCCTTCACCTGTCTGTTCCCTTCCTTCCTCCCTGACCTACCCCCCCACACCCCGCCACAGTGGTCACCTGGATGCCAAGGCTGCTGACGGGAACAGCGCCCTGCACTGCGCTGCTCTCTACAACCAACCCGACTGCCTCAAGCTGCTGCTGAAAGGGAGAGCCTCACTTGGCACAGGTGGGGCTCCGACAACTCCTCCATCAGACTCCCATCCCCTCCTGGGGGACTTCCTGCCTTATTTCCAGACAGAGAGCACTGGTAACAAGCATGGACTTTGCACACAGACTTGGGTTCTAATCCTGGCTTGCTTCTGACCACCTTTGTGACTTTGGGGTTTGTCCATTCATCTCTTGAACCTAAGCTTCTTCATCTGTAAAATGGGAATAATACCACTGACCTAGCAGACCTGCTGAAAGGATAAAATAAAACAACATTTCTTAAAGTACCTAGACAAATAAACATTAACTGAATCTGAATAATAGTGCTTGTAATAGCTATGATTTACTGTTTAATGTGTACCTGGTAATGTGCCAAGTGCTCTATGTATATTAACTCATTTAATCCTCATAACAACCTCGTCAGTAGTTCCAAGTATCATACTCATTTTATAGATGAGAAAATTAAGGCCCAGAGAGGTTAAGTCACTTGTCCAAAGTCACACAGCCAGGAAGTAGCAGAGCCAGGATTCAAACCCAGACAATCTTGATCCCAAAGGCTCATCCTAACCTCTAAGTTATAATGCCTCTTTGACCCTGACCACGACCCCTGACTTTATCCCTCACAGTGAACGAGGCAGGAGAGACAGCTCTGGACATAGCCAGGAAGAAGCAGCACAAAGAGTGTGAGGACCTGGTGAGGTCTAGGGAAGGAGAGGGAGCCCCTGACCCTTTCTATCTCTCTTCTGAGCCCCTGACCTTCTGAACTGCCAAGGCTTTGTTTTTGGCAGCTGGAGCAGGCCCATGCCGGGACCCTCGCCTTCCCCCTGCACCTGGACTACCCCTGGGGGATCTCCACAGAGCCTGGCTCTGACAGTGAGGAGGATGAGGAAGAGAAGGTGCGTCCCAGCCCTCGCCTCTCAGGCCTCCAGCCAGCCGAAGGGAAGACCTGATGGTCTTCCAGGTCCACATGGGACCTGATGTGGGGAGGGGCGAGGCTGAGCTGGAGGAACCAAGGGCATCCTACCTCCCACACTTCTGCCCCAGCAGCGCTGCCCGCTGAAGCCGCCAGCCCAGGTCCGCTGGGCCAGTGGGAGGCTGGACATCAGCAACAAGACCTACGAGACCATTGCCAGCCTGGGACCAGCTGCCCCTAAGATCCAGAGTGAGGATTGCCCCCCACCTTTGCCGGTCAAAAACCCTTCTCGGACCATGGCCCAAGGGCGTGCGGGACATGCCAGTGGAGGTATAGTTGCCTGCCCAGAAAAATGCTCTCGTGCCATTCATTGAGGGCCTGCTATGTGCTGGAGCACTGAGCTCAGAGTGCTGTGTTAGTCCATACTGTCCTCACTGTCACCTGTCAGGTAGGGGTTATTATCTCCCCATCACAGGTAAAGGAAGAGAGATGTTAAGTAACATGTCCAAAATCCCATAGCTAAGTCCCTGATGTGGGCTTCCAACCCAAGTCCGTCTTATTCCAAATTCCTCAATGCTTCACTGAAATAAAAAGAGAGAGAAGCATTTTTTAAGCGTGCATTGTCTTGAGTCCCTTGGGGGCTACTGAGACACAGTCTAGTGGGATAGATAAAAACTGGAATGTAATTCATTATAATATAAGGCACAGTGCGACATAGAAGATAAATTCCAAAAGGACAGAAGCAAGTTTTGTTGACTACTATTTCTCCAGCACCTAGCACAGTGCTTGGCTGTTGTCAAGAACTATTTGTTGAATGAATGAACAGGCTTGTTCTGGGAACTCGGGAGAGGGAGGGAACGTCTCCTGCTGGGATTGGTAGGGAGGTTAGGAAGGCTTCCTGGTGGAGGCAGCATCAGAGCTGAGCCTGAGGGACAAGCAGGAGAGTCCAGATTGAGGAGAGGGTGTGAGCAGAAGTGAACAGTGCTAGTCAGTGTGGCCCTGGCCATCAGGAATGAACATCATGAACCGTGAGACTGAAGCATGATGGTGAAGAGTTGAAGGAGAGTGCTGGACAGGTAGATGAGAGCTGGGGAATTGGGAGAGAACCATGATAGATCCCAGAGGCCAAAAGCTGCTTTGAAGTTGAGCACAGAGTAAGTGATAAAGACAGGCTTTATCACTTCTGATTTCAGATCGTTCCGAAGTTCCCAGCCTGAGCTCGGAGTCTGCTGGGGTCCCTGAGAACCTGAGCAGTCCAGCCTCCTCCTCCTGCAACCTCACAAGCCCCGTGGAGCCTGGGGGTCCCAACCAAACCCTACCCAGCTCTGAAGAGGGCCTCTGGGAGCCCCCGGGCCCCTCCCGACCCAACCTGACATCTGGAACCACCCCTTCAGAGATGTATCCCCCTGTCAGGTTCAGGTTGGTGAAACCCCAACTGTGCAGTCTCAGCAAGTCTCCTGACCTCTCTGAGCATCCATTTACTTCGCCACCTCTAAACGGTGCCTGCCTGTAGCCTGGGATACCTTCCAGCGCCGAGGCCCATGAACAATGCAGAAATGCTAGACCATAAGTGGAGGGTGATTGGACCCCTTCCCCCTTCACACACCTGCTCCTGCCTCTGGCCTGGAGAGCTGGGGAGGAGTCTGGGGCTCAGGCTGCTGAAGCTGGAAGAGCGAAGGCCTAGTGCCAACGGTGGCTTGTTCTAGAGGTTCACGGTGGGGTTTTCACTCTGTCCCCACCTCCAGCCCAGGATCCAGTCCTCTCTTCCTTGCAAACGCTTTCAGTTTGGAGTTTGGGGAATAGATATGGTGAACTTTTCAGTGTGGAGGTCAGTTCTGGGCCTCTGGGGCCTGTGATGCACCCAGCCTGGGGGCCTCGTGGACTCTCTACCCACCCAGTCCAAGCCCCCAGCCTTGCTCTATCCCTGAGCCCTTCCCCCTACTCTAAGGGGCTCTCTGGGTGCAGGGGTCACCTTGGCCTTTCCGTGTCTTCCAGCTCTGAGAGCACTCGCTCCTATCGGCGGGGGGGCCGGAGCCTGGAGGACTGTCCTTCAGCCCGGCAGCCTCTACCCAGAAGGAACATGCCGGTAAGACTCCGGGACTGTGGTTTGAAGGGCGGTGAAAGGGTACGTGGGAGGCAGAGCTGGTCAAGAGTAAGTGTATTAGGGCGGCAGACCTCTGTCCAGGACTGGGGGCAGCCATCATTTGCCCAGTCCCTGTTCTGTTGCTTCTCCTTCCCCAGTCCAGGATGGGTGCAGCTGGGGAGAGCCCAGGCCTTGAGAGGCGGCAGAGATGACAAGGCCCAAGCTCTGACTGTTCCCCAAAGGAGGGTGAGCAAAGCTGTGTCAGCCAGGCTGGTCGCTCAGAGAAGGAAGCACTCCCTGCAGACGAGGAAGGATTAGGGTGGCCGTGTACCAGCCATTGGTTTGCACAACTCTCCTCTTATACAAGAGTCTCCTGGAATCCACTGAAACTTCCAGGCATAGAGGGATGTGACAGGGACAAGGCAAGAGCTGTCATCCTTAATCCAGCTTCTCCCTGCTGAATCAGTCTCGCACAATCATACATATTTAGATGAGGAGCCTGGGAGTGGGCATAGGACAGAGGCAGTTGTGCCGAGAAGGAAGCCATCTCTGTTCCTGGTTCCCCTGGGGATTTGTCGGGGTTGGCGTTGGTTGTCTGTGTTGAGAGTAGGGGATGGAAGGAGCTGGGTCTCTCTAGGGAATCATCATCCTCAAGTCTATCAGAGTCAGGTACCAGACACAAATGTGTGTCTACAACCAGGTGTCCATCACCCAGCATTTAGTTGATGCCTGTTGTTGAGACGTGTGTGATAATAAGAGCCTGGGCTTTGAAGCGTGGAGGTCTTGGAAAAGGTCTTGGAAAAGCTTCTTCAAGCTTCAGCTTCATCTGTAAAATAGGGATAATTTCATGTTCCCACAATAGGACCTTTTGAAACTGAGATAAACGGCTGGTGTATAACAGGTGCTTAAGAAATGTCAATTTTCATCCTTCTCTTCCCAGGTTGGCTTCACTGAAGGAGACGGTTCAAGGACTGGGGTTCTCCCAGCAAGTTCTGTGCAGCTTTTGCAAGACTAGCTCCTTACTAGCCCTTGCACGCCTGAACCACCCCCATGCTGGATGCCAGCATTCAGAGCTAGGACTTGAGCCTACAAGACTGGGGAGCTGAGGTGTTTATGCCCTGGGGTCTTGCTGTCTCTGTCCCTTGTGCCTCTGTGGCTGGCCTTCCTCCCTGACATGGGCCCATGCCCCTGCCAAGGACACTGGGCCCCTCCATGTTAGGGCTGATGGTGGTTTGTCTCCATCTCATACCTGCCAGGGACCAGGGAGCCCTATGGCTGGACCCAAGTGCTCCTGACCCAGCTCCAACTGCAGAACCTCCAGTCCCTCATCAGACCAGGACTGTGTTTCTTCCATCAGTCTGGGGGGCTCTAACCTGCCTTCATTATTCTGCAGGCCAGGGATTCTGCCAGACTAGGGACTGTCTTCTCAGCCATTCACTAGCCTAGTATTCTTTGACTGAGTTCTGGCTCTGTCCATTCCTGTGCTAGGCACTGCAGATGTCACAGGAATAAGACAAAGGTCCTAAAGATGTGGTCCCTTTCTGGGCAGCCGGTCCCACGAATTAGGCTTGGAAATGGACAGGGCTAGATTCCAGAGGATGGTCCTGGGCCTAGGGGCAGACTGACAATCAGCTGGCTTGCACCTGAATAGCACTGCAGTTGTCTACAGCCTGTATCCATTCTGGTTTCTCAGTGCCCATGCTGTACTGGCTGTTAAATAAATATTCTGAATATCACTCCTTTTGAGGGACAGCACAGCCTTGCTGGGGACCGCTGTTATAATAGATTCCCAGCCAGGAAGTAGAGGAGGGCTCACCCCCATTTGCTTACTCTCCTTGATTTAGCAAGAATGAAAGGAATAGTCTGGAATGATTATCCTCACTTCTCTCCTCTTTGTCAGTCAACTCAGGAACCTTCCAGTCTCGGGGCAGGAAAGGGCCAAGAAAGGAGAAAGGAGAGTGATAGAAATGGAGGGTGGAGACTTAAAGGTTCTACTTCCCAGCGCCAGAAATTCCACCGTCGCTTTCAGGCCCATATTGGAAAACAGATACACCTAAGCCACCATCAGTCTCTAACAGGTCAGCTTTATAGGCCCTGGGCGCTGGGATGGACCAGGACAAACAGGGGAGGCCAGAGGATGCCAATGGCCAATGCAGCAGCCTGGTCCGGGAGGCTGCGCTGTTTACCCTGGAGACCTGACAGGTCTGTGATCCCACAGGAGCAAGGTTGTCTTCAGAGCCCCCAGTGTCTTGTTATTTCACTCATCTCTAATAAAAGATTTTTCAGAGTAAATTTCAGTGGTTTCATTTATGTTCTCTGAAGAGCCGTCGGGAAGGGGAGGGATTCTTAGGGCTTGGAATTCTTTCTCTAGACCTGCTAAGAGGGACAGCCTGGTGTACAGCAGTGGTTTGCAACCAGGGGTGATTTTCCCCCAGGGGACATTTGACAAGGAAGACACATTTTTTATTCCCAACTGGAGGGTGCTGCTGGCATCTAGTGGCTAGAGTTCAGGGATGCTGCTAAACATTCTTCAATACACAGGCCAGCCCCCGTGAACAAGGAATTATCCAGTCCAAAATGGTAATAGTGCCGAGGTTGAGAAACACTGGTGTGAGGAAAGAGCACTGGACTAGGAGTCTGGAGACTTGCAGTTTAACTCTGCCACAGTCCCTGCTTATTTGTGAGGTGATCCCAGGAAGCACAATGGTTAGTAGGGATGTGAAAAAAAAGGAACGTGCCTTCAAGTTATCCCATCAGGAGTGAAGAAATTGGTGTATTTACTACCAACTCTGGTCTCTCGCTGGTTCAAGGGTCCTTTCTGGGGGTGTCAATTCCTAATTCTCTACTTCCAGGCTGCCCTGAAGCCGTCAGTCAGAGAGATGCAGGAAGCTGTCAGAGGTGTGTCCAGGAATTGCCTGCTGGTGAACTCCAAGGTGGATGGGTAGGCAGAGGGGATGTAGAGAGTACTGACGTGTCTGATACGGTTGAGCAGGGCAATCCTGGGCCTCACTGGGCCTCAGTCTTCCAATCTGTACAAAGAAAGGGTTGGAGTTGATGTTTTCTTAGGGTCCTTCAAGCCCTGAAGTCTTAGCTTCTTTTGATGTCAGTCAACTCACAGTGGGAGCTGGGTAGAAGTTTGAGGAAACTAAAATCTGCTTCTAAAAGCCAATCCTAAGTAATTGCAGACAGCTGTCTCTTCAACCCAGAGGGGCTTGCTTGGGGGTTGGCCAAGAAGTTTTAGTCTAACCTCCTAAAAGCGGCCTAGAGTGCTTTTCATGGTCAGGCCCCACCCACCTCCGACTCTCCGCCCCTCCCCTCCGAACACCCCTCTCATCGCTGTGCTGTAGTCACACCAGTTTTTCCTTCAACCCCCGGCACGTGAAGCACCCTCCCCTCCCCAAGCTTTGCACGTTCGGAACTCCAGGAGGACTGATTTGTACCTCTCAGGATGCCCAGGGCTAAAAGTTCTGGCACCTAGTAGGTGCTCAATAAATATATGTATAAATGTTTCTTCTTCTCTTTAACACTCTCCTCCTCCTCCCGCCAACTCCCACTGAGCACTTCCACCCAAAGTTTAAACTTCATTTCTTCAGAGAACATGACACCCCAAATGGTGCAAGTCCCCTCAGATGTCTGCAAGTTATCCTCTACTTCTTCCTGACCCTCACCCCAATTGTGATAACACAGAATTGATGGTGTACGTATTTGTTTAAGGTTTTTCTTACCCATAGACTGAGTCTCAAGCTTGCTGGGGCTGGGGCTGTCTTATTCATTGCTTGGACATTCAATACGTATCTGCTGAATGAATGAGAAACCCACCCCTTCCTACCTTAGTCCCAGCACAGTTAGAAGATTTAACCAAAATTTTAGAAATGGAGACCTGATTGAAAAACAAGGTGCTTATTTGGGGTTTGCTAGCACTGCACTCCTGGAGACACAGATTCAAGAAGCGCTTCAGGGCTTCCCTGGTGGCGCAGAGGTTAAGAATCTGCGCTCCGCAACAGGAGAAGCCACCGCAAGGAAGAGTAGCCTCCGCTCGCCGGGTCTAGAGAAAGCCCTCCCGCAGCAACAAAGACCCAAGGGGGCCAAAAATAAATAAATAAATAAAATAACGAAAAAAAAAAAATATATATAGAAGCTCTTCAATTGTGTTCTGCAGGACTACAAAATGGGGAGGCTTATGAAGGCAGAAACCGCAAGGTTACAGTTAGTTACAGGAGTTGTTTGTCAAGAATTACAATTGGAGCTAGCCAGAAGTAAAGGTGCTTATTTAATAAGGATTGGTTGGGGTCCGAAATGGTTAAATAATTTCAAGGGGAGACCTTGAGACCATAAGGTTTGCAGCTGGCAAGTGTTGTTCTGAGTACTCTGGTGATGTCCATGGATCTGGTAGAGCTCAAAGAAAGTTCAGGTTTTCAGTGATGCAGAGATGTGTCTGAAACCAGATCCTCAACTGCTACGGGACTCCATTTTCTTTTTTTAATCGGACTCCATTTTTGCATGCCTGAATTGTGATCACGCTGTGTTAATTTCAATTTGTCATCAGAAGCCAGGTGAGTCCACCCTGTGATGGAGGATGAGGTTCTCTAAGTTTCTCTCAGGAAAGTGGAGATTTCACTGAACACTCCAAGCCACAACTTCCCATCCCCACACACAGCGGACCATTTTTCATGCCTCCCTTCCAGGCCCATAAGCACCCACACACACACTCCACACACACATAGGTCATTTTCTATCAATTAAACTCACGTTTAGGAAGGGATCTGGGTCTGCTGGGGACACTTGGAAGGTCTTTCCACAGGAACACAGATGTGTGCACAGCTGTGGAGGCATGATTCTGTTTCCTCCCTTCCAGATCCAATCCCACTGGGGAGGCAGTGTCCTGACCCCGACTAAATAAGGGGCACATGCACCTGGACACGGATTTCTCAAAGTTTGGTGCGCTTAAGAATTTCCCAAGCCCTCACTACTCAAAGTGTAGTCCGTGGGACCAGCAGCACTCGGAGAGCTTGTTAGAAATGCAAAACCTCACTGTAACAAACAAAATTGAGGGCAACAGTGGGCCTGGATACACGCGTGTGCACGAATAGTGAGCACAGGGTAGGACAAAATTGGATTTAATGATCATGCAAAATAATGTGATTCAAGCATACCAAACTGCCTCCACTTGGGCATAGGCATGAACTAGGTCGGCCGGCTGTGAGCTGCAACGGTGCAGAGACACGGGAGCCCAGAACTCTTCTGGAAGCTCCCAGGGCACCCTCGGGTGCCCTCCTCGCCGCAACAGCCTCTTGTGGCCAGGGACGACGGCCTCCCCATTCGCCAGAGAGCCCTCCTTCCCAAATCTCCCTTCAGCTCCCGGCGCCCCAGGACCGGCCCGAGGTGGAGGGCCCGCTTTCGCAGCCACGTCCCTCTCTCGGGTAGCCCGACTGGCGGGCGCGGGCAATCTTTGCCCCGGCGAGTCCTTGAAGTCTATATTTAGCGCATGCCACCCCTCCCCCACTGCCGGGAGGCAGGCGGCCGAGGGGGTGTGGGGGGAGAGCCCCGCCCCCGCCGGGCGTGTGTGTCGGGTGCGTCTGGGGCCCGCGCGGCTTGCGCGCCCTCAGCCTTTGCGCCTCCTGCACCCGAAACCCGGCTGCCGCCCCTGCGCCCCTCGTCCCGCCGGGCGTCGCGGGCCAACATGGGCCAGGAAGAGGAGCTGCTGAGGATCGCCAAGAAGCTGGAGAAGATGGTGGCCAGGAAGAACACGGTGAGGCTGCAGAGTTCGGGCCACAGCCCCAGCCCCCGGGAGGCGCGGCGCGTGCGAGCCCAGGAGTCCCGGGGGCCCGTGCTGGCTGGACGCCCGGGAGGCGCGTGCGGGACTCGGGGACCGGAGGGAGGCACGGCCGGGGCAGGGCTCAGCGCCCCTTGGGGACTGCTGGCACCTCGGGGTGGGCGTGTGCATGGCCCGGGGCTCCGGGGTGGACCGTGCCGGCCCCAAAGACTGGGCTTGAGCACGTACGCCTGGACCTGCAGGGTTGGGGCCCCTGGGTAGCTTGTGCAGGGCCCGGGAAAGAGAGTGAAGAGACCGGCAGCTGGAAAAGGACTTTCGAAGCCCCGGGACTCGGCGTGTGCAAAGCCCAGGGAGCGACGGTGACTGCGGGACGGGGGAGCCGGAGACTGGGGAAAACAAAATCCTGGGTGACCCGAGAAGGGGCAAAGAAACTCGAACTGATGAGGGGTGCTGAGCCGCGTCTACGCCGCACCCCGGGAGTGGATCTGGCGGAGAAAAGCGAAGGGCCTCGGATCCCGCAACCCCACAGCTTGAGGCTCCAGGAGCTGCTCTGTTTGCAACTCTCCCTTTCCTTGGCCGAGGGTTGGGGCCCAGGCGGGCGGGGGCCGAACAGGTGTCGGGCAGCCGCTGCCCCCATGGGGCCCGCGGGGCGGGGGAAGGGGGACCGGCTGCAGGCCTGGGCTGCGGGGCGGAGGAGGCCGGGGTGGGGGGGAGAGAGGGGCCCGGAGGTTGCGGGGAATCAGAGATGGAGGCCTTACCTGCGGATCCCTGAGCGCTCAGTGCCAGGAGCCCTCAGCGCGGGCCGACTTGAAGTTAATATTTGATCCTCCCTGTGATCTTTGCCTCAAGTTGGCTGCCGCCCTGTTGCCTAGACAAGCAAACTTGGCCTTGGGACGGAGAGGGCTGGAGCTCACCAGGAGAGGGAAGAGAGAGGAGGGTAGGCCAGCAGGCAAGTCCCTCACTTTGCCCTGTCCCAGAGCCCTCCTCCTCCTACCATCTGTAGGCATATGCTGGAGCAGGACCTGCGTTTCCAGCACATTCTGTAATCCTAGGAGCTTGAGAGAGGGATGGACCCTAAGGGTGGTTTTAGAGCAGGGAAGAGGGAGAGGTCACTGGATCCATGGAGTGTCAGGGAGCTCTCCCGTAGACATGGGCAGTAATGAGTTGGTGTCCATATAAAGACCAGAGCCTCAGTTTCTTCATCTGTAAGATGAGATTACCTATCTCCTGGGAAGGAATGTCACTGGATTTTTGTCTCTGCTGGTGGTGGTGAGGGTGGAAGAGATGTGAAACCCTTAGGAAGACCTGGACTGGTGCTTGGGAAGGCTTCGAGAGTGACTCCTGCTTTCACACAGCCAGAGGAAACACACAAGCCTGCAGAGTGTTGGGACCCCCCATTCCAGGATGCTCCAAAGTCAGTGAAACTGAGCCTCAAGTCATCAGGCTCCACTGGGGGCGGCAGAGCCCAGCCCGGGGCTCCTGAACCACATTCAAACTCAAGTAGACGGGTTATCCCAGCCCTGCCCCTTGCTGACCCCGGGTTTGGGCCAGGAGATTCTGGACCTCTGCGTGAGGGGTGTGGGGGCGGCTTAGGAGACCTGAGAAAGGCAGCTTGGCTGAGGAGGAAGGGACCTGCCCCGGCCTCCCCTCACTCCTTTTATGGACCTAGACCCACCGCTCTATTTTCCCTCTCTGGCCTCGATTTCCTCTTCTGCGAAATGGGAAGAGGAAATGGTGTCCCTTGGTGAGGATTCCTGTGGAAGTACCCAGAGCTTTCTCCAGGAAAGATGCAAGCCTGGCCTCAGGGTCCCTGTAGCACAGAGCCAGTCTGCAGCCACGTCTGCGCCTGGGTTCTTGGCAGCATCTGGGTGGGCACAGAGCTCTGGGCATGTGACCTAGAAAGGTGGGGCCTGCTCTGGGAGCGAAAGTGGGCCCGCCCAGTGGTGGTTAGGGAGAGGAGGACACACTTCCTGTAATAAGACGGATCTTCCACGTTGCAGCTCAGGCCCGGGGTTTACTGCCAATTACTGAAGTCCCAGCAACTTAGAGCTTTTGTCAGATGCTGGGAGCACACAGCAACTGTAACAGCTTCAGACTTACAGCCAAACATCCTCATGATCACACACAACAAACATAACTACGTACATGCAGCCACACACAATACATGAACATATATCACACACAACTATGAACATAACTACATAAAAGACGTGGTTACTGACCCTGGCATGACTGACACACTGACCATTATATTTGCAGAAGGATACACAAAAACAACTACACACATGCCTACACGTGTGCAATAAGCTACACCCCGACATGCAAATCTACAAACTTAGCAGACAGCCACACTTACATGTTCAGACATGTTATGACACGGCCATCATCCCTCAAAGACAAATAAACACATTATGCTTCGAGCAGCGTACACACAGCAGCTCCCCACCTGGACCAGAGATACCGCCGGCTGAACATCCCATTCGTGCATGCAGAGAGACACAGCTGGCAACATTTGCACAAGGCTTTGTGAATCCAGCTACAACCCAGGCTCACGGCTGTTCTCCAACATGACCCAGTTATACAGTGTGACATGCAGAGGCACACGCCCAGTGGTGAGCTAGAACTGGCTTAACACTGTTGAACTTTCAGGAATTTTGCAAGCCAGTTGTTAAATACAGCCATTATTTTTAACATTAAATTATACGTTTACAATTAAATAAATTATATTAAAAACAAAGGTCATAGGGCTTCCCTGGTGGCGCAGTGGTTGAGAGTCCGCCTGCCGATGCAGGGGACGCGGGTTTGTGCCCCGGTCCGGGAGGATCCCACATGCCGCGGAGCGGCTGGGCCCCGTGAGCCATGGACGCTGAGCCTGCGCGTCCGGAGCCTGTGCTCCACAACGGGAGAGGCCACAGCAGTGAGAGGTCCGCGTACCGCAAAAAAAAAAAAACAAAAAAACAAAGGTCATAAATACTCCAAAATCATCACTTCTTTATTATTTTATTGCATTTTACTGTCATCTATGGTCTGGAGGTTATTTGCTTCTGTTATATCAATATGGTTTCACATCACACATCTCTTCCCAATACCTCCTTCAGGTCAGTCACAGCATATTGGTATCTTGACATTGGCCATGGGAGGAGTATTGACACCACAGAAATGGGCAAACACTACAAATCAATTTTTTTTCTTTGAGAACTTGTTGTTAAACATTGACCAACATACCACTGCACTTACCCATGTTGATATTTCATGATTGCACACGTCTAGCCAGACCTACGTCCATACCTATCTACATGGTTGTATATTGGGTCGAACCCAAAGGGCCTAAGTTTGAATCCCAGCTCAGTTCCTATTTCTCTTCTCTGAAAATGGGATAATGATTCTGTAAAAATGGGAATAGTAATAGGACCTACCTCATGGGGTCATTGAGAGAGTTAGAAGAGATAATGCATGTAAAATACTTAGAACCGTGTCCAGCAGATAATAAGCCTTTAACTAGTGATACATGCAGGCTTATATGCCCACAAGTTCACGTGCACACACATCCGCAGGTCACACCTTGGAAAACAGACTATGAACCCAAGTTCTAAGGGAGGCTGAGGACTGACAGAGGGCAGCTCTTGGGATGTGGCCCAGGAAGACTAATAGGGAGGGGCTTGGTGGCTGGCAGTGCACAGTGGGACCAGGACTCGGGCATACAGAACACAGTCAGCTGCTGCTCCCCGGGGAACCCATCTCAGCACCGGAGACCGGGGCTGGCTTCTAGGAAGTGGGTGGAAAGAAAGAGAAGGCTGAAATGGGTCAGGGGTTGTTCAGGGCCTGGCAGCCAACAGCTTTTCACATCCGAGTCTCCTTTCTTCCCCTCCCACTCTCCCCCCCTGCCTTGTGCTTTCTGCTTTATTCACTCACTCAGGGAGATGCTCCCTGAGTGATGAGTTCAGCATGCTGAACCCGGAGGTCTCAGAGATTAAACAGTCCTCTTCACTGGAGAGAAAAGAAAGTACATGTCCACACAAACACTTGTACATGAACGTTCCCAGCAGCTTTGTTTGTAATTGCTGCAAACTGGAAACTACCTAACAGTGCTATTAACAGGTGAATGGATAAACAAATTGTGGTATATACAGGCCATGGCAAACAACTCAGAAAAAAAAGGAGCTGTGGATCTGTGCTACAATGTGCGTGAATCTCAAAATGATTACAGAGTGAAAGAAGCCAGATACGAAATTCCATTACAGTCACTTTCTATAAAATCCTTCAAAATGCAAGCTCATCTAGAGGGGTTGGGGGTGCAGCGAGGGATGTGTGACAAAGGGGCACAAGGGATATGTCGGGGATGCTGACTATGTCCTTATCTTGACTGTGGTGATGGTTTCAGGGGAGTATATGTATGTCAAAACTCATCACATTGTAGCCTACAACATGTGCGTTTTATTGTATGTCAGTTATACCTCTATAAAGCTGTTTAGAAAAAGCCACAGTCCTCAACCTACAGACGTTCCCAGTTGGGAAGTGAGGGGAGGCATATACAGACATAAAAGCAGAAGCAATAAGCCATGAAGCAATTAATTTTAGAGGAAGAGATGGGGAAGGGAAGAGAATGCCCAGTGGAAGGAACAGCAGAACCAATGGCTGGGGGTCAGGGTGAGTGGGTAGGGCTGGACCCTTGCTCAGAGGGGCTTGAACCCAGCTGGGTGGTGGGAGGTGAAGTTAGAGAGCTGGTTTGGGGCAGAAGATTTTCCTTCTCTCCTTCTGTTCTTCGACCACTTGGCTGCCTGTATCCTGTCACTGGAAGAGTCTCCTCCCTACCTCCTGCCACCCTCCTTCCCACTGAGACCACACAACGGTCAGAGAGGGGCCTGGGGCAGACCCCACTGGCCTCAGCCCTCACCTTGTGGCCTCCCACAGGAAGGGGCCCTCGACCTTCTGAAGAAGCTGAACAGCTGGCAGATGTCCATCCAGCTACTCCAGGTGGGTGGGGATGGGCAGTGCCTGGAGTGGAGGGTGACTTTGTGGGGTAGGGAAAGACCCTTTAGGGGGAACCCTCCAAGGATGGGGTCTGGGAGGAATTTCTGAAGGGAAGGCGGCAGGATGGGATCTTGAGGTACTCTGGGGGTGGGAACCCAGGCCTTTAGATGATGGCAGGGTAGCTTCTAAGCCCTCGGGGCCCTCTGGGTCTGGGGGAAAGACTGACTTGCTTTCCTTGTGTACCCCAATTCCCAAGGCCCTGGGCCTGTGGGATCCAAGAGGCCAGTGACTCAGGGAGAGGGAAAAGCCCCCCATTTTTAGATCCTCCATGTGTTACCCATGTAGCCCCCAAACTTTACCAGAAGCTCTTAGCCCTGAAAAATCAGCAATACCCAAGCTGTAGTAGCCAGAGCTGTGTCTTAAGCTGAAATTTGAACTCAAAGACACCAGGGGACAGAGAATAGGGAGGAGTCCTGGTCATCAGCCAGACCCACCACCACTGCTCCAGCTTTTCACCAGAGCCGCAGTTACCCATCCCTGCAGGGCGCTGGGCCTTGGGCACTGACCTCACTCAGGACAGCAGGTCAGGGCCTCAGTTATAAGGTCAGGGTTATTACCTCAGCCACAGGTCCAGGCTGGGACTCGGGAGAGGCTGCGCCAGGGGAAGGGGGTGATTGAGCTGGGGCAGGTCTTGCCAGTTAGGGCAGCCAGTCCAGTGGGTCCTAATTCCCAGGCCAGCCACTAACGCTCTCGCTTTGCAGACCACCAGGATTGGAGTTGCCGTGAATGGGGTCCGCAAGCACTGCTCTGACAAGGAGGTGGTGTCCTTGGCCAAAGTCCTCATCAGAAACTGGAAGCAGCTGCTGGGTGAGAGGGGCAGGGTCGCTTGGGCCAAGTTTTCCTCCCAGCACCTGGATGGACGGTGCCCAGCTTATAACAGGCACTCAGCGTATGGTTGTTGAATGACTTAATAAGTGACAGATGGCCTCTAGTGGGACTGCCAGTGCTTGTCTAAACAAGTGGGAGATTTGTAGATGGGTGGGTTTTCCTGTACATGTTCCTGTGTATATATATCTGTGTTCTTGTGTGTTTGCACATATCTGTATATACACATTGATATGAATATGTGCATAGGTGTGTGCAAAGGTCTTTCTGTCCCCATGTGTGAGCTTCGGTTTGCACACACATGTGCATATTGGATATGCGCTTGTTTCTAAACAGGTATTTGTTGGGGGAGGTGGAGGCTATCTCAGTCCCTGACCTTTGCCCCTTCTTCCCCAGGTCCTGGGTTGGGCTGAGACAGAGAGTTAAGGAACAATGTTACCATTTTGTTTTTACACTCCCCAGCACCCCCTAAAGGAGAAAAAGGAGAGGAAAGAGTAAAAGCAAAGAAGAAGGAAAAAGGGCTTGACTGTTCAGATTGGAAGCCAGAGACAAGCCTTTCTCCACCAAGGAAAAAACGAGTGGAAGAGCCCAAAGACAGGTATTTTTTCTGGGATGGAGAGAAGGGAGCTGACACTTGTCACATCCTATAGCAACACCTCTGTTTATATAACTTCATTGAATCCTCACACACCAGGAGGTGGTTATTGTTATTATCTCCTACAGTGGCCCCTCTGGGGGTCTTCTTGGCTCAACCAGACAGACTCACAAGACCCAAACAGGCCATCCCTGACATAGGCTTTGCCTAGAAGGATTCAGGGACAGGAGATGCACGGTGCAGCAGGGTAGCCTCAGGTGTTTCTCATCACCAAGAGTTCTCACAGGGGACCACGCAGCCTCCAGAGCTATTCTCTGGCCCACCCAGGTGACATTCTCAGGTGCAGAGAATGAGACCACAATGGGTAGGAACCCCCTGACTTAGAAGCCCCACGTCCTAAATCTTATAACAGTCCCATAGACAAAGTTTCCAGGATCCCAGCAAGGGCAATGACCAGTTACAAGAGCAATGACCACTGCACTCAAGGTAGCCCAAAGGCCGTGGTTTTCCACTAATCATTTATAGTTCTTTCATAGCCCTTCCTGTCTAGACACAGTTTACCAATCAGTACTCATTTGCACTAGAAGCAACGCTGCCTAGTAGTACAGCTGACGTTCCACCTTTGGCAGGGTTCCAGGTAAATGGGGCTAGGAACTTGTCCACAGAGAAGGAAAAGTGTTTTGTTGGCTCTTTATTCAAATTGCCAATTTGCAACGCAGAAGCTGAAGGTTGGGGAGCAGGGCCTTTCTCAATATCACTCAGCCATTATGTGACAGAGTGGGATTCCCATCTTTGTCTGTCAGGCCCCCAGACCTCTGCTGAGGTCTCAACACCGTGCCCATTCCCCTTTGCCCACCCCAGCCAGGGTCCCCCAAAATGCATGACTTTCTGATAGACCCAAATGCCTTATCCATGACAGTAGATAAAAGCCTTCACGGATGGATTAGTAAGTCCTACCTATTCCCTGTGTGACTAGAAAGATCACTTAATTCCTTAGGGAGGGGGTCATCTAATAGATAAGGGGGTGAGACTAGATAACACTGAATGGTACCTGATGGTACTAGATAATACAGATAGTATCGTGATATACCAACATTTTTAATGTACATACATTTTTTGCCAAGTATATCCACTACAAGGTATTCATTTTAAGGAATTAATCAGATTAAACATACAGATGTTATGTTCTGTGTGTAACATTTTTCAGCTGACATTTCTGAAACATTTTTTCCTCTGAACGCTTTTTAAATGAATGTTTATTATAATTCTATGAAATAAGTGTTTTTAGGAAATGATGCTGTAAGAGGAGTGTTTCTTGACCAGGAGGAAGATATACCTCCACCACACTACTCCTATTTTTAGTTGTAAAAATAACTGTGGGGCAGAGGAGATGCTCTGTGCTACTCTTCCCACAATGCACAGAATAGTCCTACACACCAAAGAACCATTTATTATGTTCAAAATGCCAATAGGGCCCCCATGGAGAGAATGGAAGAATATTTAATGACGTGGAAAAATATTCACTAAGTATTAAGTGAAGCTGTGTACTATATAGTGTACTATATCGTTTGATTCCATTTTTATAAAAATTAATTAAGTGAATTTTATGCACATGCATAGGAAAAAAGACATGAAGGATATACACCAGGATGGTAATAGTGATTATTTCTGGGTGGTAAGATTGAGAGGTTTTTTTCTTCATCTTCTTTTTTTTTTTTAAGATGTAATTTTTTTAAGATTTATTTTTATTTATTTATTATTTATTTTTGGCTGCATCGGGTCTTAGCTGCGGTATGCGGGATCTTCGTTGAGGCATGCACGATCTTCCGTTGTGGTGCGCGGGCTTCTCTCTAGTTATGACGTGCGGGTTTTCTCTCTCTAGTTGTGGCGCTCAGGCTCCAGGGTGTGTGGGCTCTGTAGTTTGCGGCACAAGGGCTCTAGTTGAGGTGCGCGAGCTCAGTAGTTGTGGCACGCGGGCATAGTTGCCCCGCGGCATGTGGGATCTTAGTTCCCTGACCAGGGATTGAACCCGTGCCCCCTGCATTGTAAGGCAGATTCTTTACCACTGGACCACCAGGGAAGTCCCTCTTCTTCTTTTTGCAAATTTCTGTATTCCTAATGTTTTCCCAATAAATATATACCAATTTTGAAATGAGAAAAAATAATGAAACCATCTTTAAAAAAACAAAATTGTATCTGTGTGATTGTAGTTAAGAAGAGCTTCATATTCTATGTTTTACAATAAAATTTTTTCATCTGTTTTTACAATAAAATTTTTTCATCTGTATTGTTTTTTTCACAATGATTCTGTATTGCTTTTGAAATCAGAACAACAGTACTTTTAGGGCCTTCCTGGTGGCGCAGTGGTTAAGAATCCACCTGCCAATGCAGGGGACACAGGTTTGAGCCCTGGTCCGGGAAGATCCCACACGCTGCGGAGCAACTAAGCCCATGCACCACAACTACTGAGCCTGCGAGCCACAACTACTGAACCCACGCACCACAACTACTGAAGCCCCTGTGCCTAGACCCCATGCTCTGCAACAAGAGAAGCCACCGCAATGAGAAGCCCACGCACCACAACAAAGAATAACCCCTGCTCGCAGCAGCTAGAGAAAGCCCACATGCAGCAGTGAAGACCCAATGCAGCCAAAAATAAATAAATAAAATAAATTTTAATAAATAAATAATAAAAAGTAGGAAAAAAAATCACTCACATCCCCACCACCCCAAAACAATCACTATTAATATTTTGGTATATGTTTTTTCTTTCTATTTTCTCTTTGTTTTCTATAGTCATCATCAATTTTATAGTCTGCTTTTTAAAATGCAGTACTTGTCAAATGATTGTGTAATCTTTTGTATGTTCTATTCCTTTCATTTTGCTAATTTTGCAATTATATCCCACTTGGAGAAATACTGATTGGCATTTAACTTTTCACATGGTGTGTTTGGTTTTCCCAAACGGGTTAGAAGGTTGGCTGCCAGGGATCCTGTGAGCCACCGTGCCCAGCATGGAGTGAGCATTTATTGAATACTGCTAGGCCCGGCTGTACCATTGCAGTCCCCTGTGGAAAATTCATGCTCTGGCTGGTCTGGCCATGTCTGGAGCCACTGTTTGGTTCTGAGCACCTTAGCAAATGAAGCCTCAGGATCTTGTGAGATGTAGTTGAAAGACAGAGGCTGAGGAGACCAAATGGGCTACGGGACTAACCTGTGGAATAGCAAGTGCAGACGTCTGGGAACAGATGGCAGCCTGAACACAGGTGTTTCCTTTTGCTCTGTCCCCAAATCCCACTGAATGATCAGCAAAGGGATTTCTTTTAAAGGCCTACAAGGACAATAGGTAATGGCAAGAAGACGGTTGGAAAGCAGAAAGCCAAATTCTGGGCTGAACTTAATCACTTACACACACCCTTAGACTCTGAGACTCAGTATTATGGCCTAAGCATCATTATCTCACTATATATAAAATGTATGTGTGTGTGTGTGTGTGTGTGTGTGTGTGTGTGTATACATACACATATATATATCCTTCTAGAATTTTTCCTATGCATTTACCCATGAAATACTTATTGTATTCATAAAATGGAATTAAACTCTGCGTTCTATTTTGTAGCATTTTCACATAATATATTTATTTATTTCAACGGTGAGTCACATTTTTATAAAAAGTTTAGAAAGTCAAACACAAGAAGAAAATAACACTGTTAACATTTTGATGTATATCTTTCTCATCTTTTTTAAGAACATAGAGAGAGTTGTATTTTCTTAATAAAATTGGGACCTCACTGTATGTACTGTGTTGTAACCAGCATTTTACAGATAACAACATCCTGGGGCATTGAATTGTTAATGCCAGCTCACTTTTCACAGCTGGAGCTATGAGATGAAGCTGTCACCACGGCTGAGCAGACAGTGGTCCCCCCACCTTGCTGGGAGAATCTAGTGGGCAGGGTTCCTATTTCAGCTCAGTTGATGAACTTCCTTTCTTTTTAGTTTTCTTAATGACAATTCATTATCATTATTTATTATATAAACAGTATAACCACATTAGTAAAATGTAAAGTAAGAACTTAAAATATTTCTTCACAGTTTGCCACTTCTGACAAATGAAACAGCTTTCATTTTCTTCTCTTCCCTCCCTGTCCTGATCTACTTACATACATAATTTCCCAATTCCTGTAGGCAGAGTCTACAAACTATAACGTCCCTGTTCAGTTATCTTCCTAGTATATTCTAGGCATTTTCTCATGTTCCTGAATAGTTTTCATAATCATTTGCAAAAACTGCGGAATATTTCTGGTTTGTTCTGAAAGGAAAAGCAATGAGGAAGGGCCAGAAAATGGGGAGTCTCGGGAGTTGTGGGGAGAGGCTCACATCTTCCCTCCTTTCTCCCGCTGCAAGAATTTCAGCTTCCGGCTCTGCCTGCACCTGTCCATCCCCATGGGGCACTCGGGGAGGAACCCCGCAGAGGAACTCCCAGGGCCCCGTGTGGGACTGGAGGGGCGTGTGAAGGAGGGTCTCTGCCCCTCTCCCTTTCTGCTGCCTCTCCCTGTGTTTAAGCTGGGGCAAAGGTCCAGAGCTGGATGAGTCTGGTCCACAGGATAATTAGAGCTGGCCCCTGAACCTTCCTCACCCACTGTCTCCCGGACCACCTGGAGGATGAGATGGGAGCTGGAAATCCATGCAGGAACCTTGCATAATCTGGAAGACCAGAAATCAGATACCTAGGATTATGGAGTATGGAGGACAGCTTTGTGGTGGGAACTGCTGTAGGGATGTTAATGATCTAAATTCTTCTTCCCAGCCAGCCCCAAACATAGGTCCTTTACTCTCCATTTGACAGATGAGGGAACCGATGCTCAGAGAACATGACCTGCCCAGGGGCAGGGCTGGGATTACAAGTCAAGTCGTCGTTGCCTCCCTTTTTAGAATGATAAATGTCATATATGTTTGTATGCCTCCCTTTTTAGAATGATAAATGTCATATATGTTTGTATGCGTGTAGAAAAAGATTTGGAAGGAAGGACATTAAACCTAACAGTTGTTACCTCTGGGCAGGTTTCTTTTTCCACTTTTTAAAATATTTCTTTACTGTTCGACTTCATAGCATTCAGCAACAAACATTTATAGAGCACCTACTCTGTGCCAGGCACTGTTCTATTCACTTGGGAGAAGTCAGTTGAATATATTAGATTGGGCCTCCCAGAAGCAGACCCTGAGATACGGATTCAAGTGCAAGAGGCTTATTTGGGAAGTGATTTCAGAAAACGCAGACCGAGGAGTGAGGAAGTGAGACAGGGAAGGGAAGGGAACTGGCACAGGGTGCGTTCGTGGGCAGGTAACTGCCCTGGGCCACCAGGGCTTACATCCCGCTGGAGAGCAGTGGAGAACACACCTCAACTCACCCTCTGGAGGGCCGAGGAAGCTGGGGTATTTGCCCACCTATTTCCATGTGTCTGGTTGAGGGCTGCTCCTGGGGCTAACTCCCCAGCACTTCCTGCCTACCGGTCTGCTGGCGCTGGCTGGCATGGAGAACTCCCTGGGGCAGAGGCCCAGGGGATTTTGCAGGAGGAAGACCTTGGGCCCCAGTGGACTTGGGAGAAGGAGTGCCCAAGGAATAATGTGGGCTCAGCAGAGACAGCGTCCACCACAGTGAACAAAACCCACCAAATTCTGCTCTTTCGAAATTTACATGAGAGGTGCTCGGACAATGCGTAAAATAAGTAAACAAATAGTCTGTTAGAAAGTGATACTTTGTGCTGGAATTAAAAGGAGAGCTGGGGGACTTCCCTGGTGGCGCAGTGGTTGGGAATCCGCCTGCCAATGCAGGGGACACGGGTTCGAGCCCTGGTCTGGGAAGATCCCACATGCCGTGGAGCAGCTGAGCCCATGTGCCACAACTGCTGAGCCTGCGCTCTGGAGCCTGCGAGCCACAACTACTGAGCCGCAGCTACTGATGCTCGCGTGCCTAGAGCCCGTGCTCCGCAACAAGAGAAGCCACCGCAATGAGGAGCCTGCACACTCTAATGAAGTGTAGCCCCTGCTCACTGCAACTGGAGAAAGCCCACGTGCAGCAACAAAGACCCAATGCAGCCATAAATAAATAAATAAATAAATATTTTAAAATAAATAAAAAGGAGAGCTGGGTAAGTGACATGGGGAGTTACAATTTACAAGCAGATTAAAATGATAAAACCAAAAAAAGGGGAAAATGCATTCTACCGTATAAAGACTGGCTACATGTATTTTGGAAAATGGGGGGAAACTTTTCCCTTCTAATCCCATCACCCTGATATAACCATGGTTAGCATTTGGATGTATTTTCTTTTCATCTTTTCCCCTCCTAAGCATTACTTTTCTTGCCTGACTTAAGACACAGTATGCATCTAAATTTGTGCCCTGCTTTTTTCTTTTTCTTTTTGGCTGCACTGGTGTGGCATGCGAAACTTCCCCAACCTGGGATCAAACCCGTGCCCCGCTGCCGCGGAAGCACAGAGTCTTAACCACTAGACCACCAGCAAAGTCCTGTATCCTGCTTTTTCACTTGCCATTTTAAACCCAGCTCTTCTAGCTCCAAGGCCCACGTGCTTCTCTCCTCCTCTTAAGGTGCCCACAGGAGAGTCTGAAGCTGATCTTCTCCAGCTCCTCATGAGAATTGACAATCCCAGGAATTCCAATCCATCGATTCCAGCTAGCCAAGGCCTGCCTGTCAGCAAGGAGGAAGGGCCTACTGAGAATTAGTTATTAATAATTAGTAACACATGACATAACACATGTAACATATCTGACACGTATTAGGTGCTTGGCAGATCTTGGTTTCCTTCCCTCGTATTACTTCGTTTGATGGAGGGTAGGGGAGGGTGACCAGCCAGCACCTCCTGGAGCTCTCACTCCCAGGCAGCTGTGGCCCAGGTGGGCTTCGTCATCCTCAGCGCAGCAGGCCTGGCTCCAGGATGCCTTCTCTCCGGCCTCTGAGCTCTCTAGACCAGTACTCATGCTAGCCTACGAGAGTATCTCATCTCCAGTTTCTTTTCTTTCAGGAGAGACTCTGTGGACTCCAAGGCTTCGGCCACCTCCTCTCCAAAAAGACCATCGATGGAAAGGTAAAGGAAACCATGGACTTCTCCACCCCAGCAGTCCTGTTCAGCATGTTTGTCTCTCTCTGTTTTACTGAAGGAAGCCCGAGGCAGGGGAGAGGAGGAAACGTCATATCTTATGTTGCCTCTGATTTCTAAGACCACACAGTAAGACTCGGTGGGCCTCTGAATCAGAGGTGTGGCTCCTTCACTGGGGTGGCTGACCAATCACTATTGCCCCTTCACTGTTTGGGGAACATTCTCAAGGTCAAGTCGAACCCAATGAGAATGGGTCTTGAGAGACTGTACCCGGACTGGGATCTCTGGGCTTGGGCAGAACTGGTTAGGGTATCTACCCTAAATCATCAAGTCACTCATTCATCAAATATTTATTGAGGGCCTGCTATATGCCAAGAACTGTTCTAGGTGCCAAGGATATAGCAGTGAACAAAAGAAACAAAAATCCCCACAGGCATGAGGCCTATTTTTCTCATGGGGGAGACAGGTAATACATATGATAAGTAAATCACACGATGGTTCAAAAGGTGATAAATGCTGTGGAAAACAATAGGGCAGAGTGAGGGGGATTGGGGAAGGATGGTCACTGCAGTGGTCAGGAGAGCCCTCGTTGAGGAGGTGAAAGAAATTTAAGGAATTAGCCTGGCAGACATCGGGGTCATTCCAAACCAAGTGCTCGGAAGTGGGAGTGTGCCTGGCAGGGTCAGGGAGCAGTGAGGTGGCCAGTGGGTCTGCAGTGAATAAGCGAGGGGGGGAGTTGGAAGATGGAGTGAAACAGGAGCCACTGGAGGCTGCTGAGCGTGGAAATTCTATGACCGAATTTATCAGGATCCCTCTAGCTGCTGTGCTAGATTGTTAGGGCCAGGGGCAGAAGCGGACAGACCAGCCAGGAGACTGTTTCCATAATTCAGGCAAGATATGACGGTGGCTTGGATCAGAGTGGCAGCAGTGGATGTGGGGAGAAGTGGGGGACCCCGGGTATATTCTGAAGGGAGAGCGGTCAGGATTTTCTGACGGACTGGATGTGGGGTACGAGAGAAGAATACATGTCAGGATGACTCCAGGACTTTTCACTTGAGCGTCTGCAAGGATGGCGTCGCCATGGATTGGTATGGGGAGGACTGTGTGTACATCAGGCTTGAGGTGGGAGATCAAGGGTTCAGGTTTGGATATGTTGGATTTAGGGGTGTATAAATCATTCAGGTGAAGAAGTTGAATAGGCAATAGCTTAAACGAGGCTGGAATTCAGGAAGAAATTTTGGGCTGGAAATATAAATTTCAGTCATTAATGTGTAGATAGCATTTGAAGCCACAAACCTGGATGAGATCACCAAGGAGAAATTGTGGATGGAGAGAGGAGTATGAACTGTCGTCCAGGAAGGAGGTCAGAGGTCAGAGCAGGAGAAGCAGGGCGAGGGGAGAGCAAGGCAGGCCGGGAAGTGGCTTAGAGGTCTATCAAGGCAAATGATTAAGGTCCAGGGGCTGTACTGGATGCTGGGATGACCAGAGGGAGTGGTAAGGGTGTTGGCTTCTAGTGGAGCGTGTGTGGGAGCTGCCCAGGTATGATAGGCCTAACGCACCAGTAAGACTGACATTGGAAAGAAAAGAAGAGGCGCAAATATTAGGTCGTTTAAGGTTTCATGAAGATAAAACAGGCCCGGGATGTTGATGGGGCTGCTGTGTTGCATCACCGCACCCTGGCAGCCGAGTGCCAGCTCCAGCCATTGAGTGGACGCTCCCTGGAGTGCTTGGAGAGCGAATCTGGATCCTACGTCAGAAGAAAGAAGTTTTGTAGTCAGTTAGCAACGTCTGCCATGGGCGAGGCCTAGGAATTGAGGCTCCAGCATCATCCTGGTTCTAAAGCAGCCTCTTCCCGGCTTGCAGACAGCCACCTTCTCGCTGTGACTGCACATGACGGAGAGAGGGAGCTTTCAGTCTGTGTTCTCTCTTCTTCTTCTTCTTCTTTTTTTTTTTTGCGGTACGCGGGCCTCTCACTGTTGTGGCCTCTCCCGTTGTGGAGCGCGGGCCTCTCACTGTTGTGGCCTCTCCCGTTGTGGAGCACAGGCTCCGGACGCGCAGGCTTAGCGGCCATGGCTCAGGGGCCCAGCCGCTCTGCGGCATGTGGGATCCTCCCGGACCAGGGCACGAACCCGTGTCCCCCTGCATCGGCAGGCGGACTCTCAACCACTGCGCCACCAGGGAAGCCCTCTCTTCTTCTTATAAGGGCATTAATCCCATCATGGGGCCCCACCCTCATGACCTCGTCTAAACCTAATTATCTCTCAGATACCCCACCTCCTTATACTATCACTCTGGCAGTTAGGGCTTCAACATATGAATTTGAGGGAGACACAAACATCTGGTCTATAATATAATGTAATAATGGGAGGGAGGAGAAGAGCACTACTGGAATTGAGTAGGCAGGGGCCAGAGATGCTAAATGTCCCGGATGTGAAGGACAGCCCTGCATAAAGAAGGATTGTCCTATGCGAAAATGAAGCACTGAGCACTAACCCATTTCTGGGTTCGATGTTATAATAAACACATTTGGCATTTGTGTAAGGATTTATACCTTCAGGCTCCTCTCCTTACTTTGCCTTGTGGCCTGGAAGTCTCTTGGCACCCTTCCCATAATGCATTCTTTCTCTGAAGGTCAGTCAAGCAGAGTATGTTTGGCCTTCCAGTAGCTGTGCCATTTCTTGCTGGTTCAGTATTGGGGGTGGGCAACCCAAAGGAAGAGAAGCAAGTCTTGTGAATTCACTTTATCCACTCCCCAGACTGTTTCCTGCACTCTCTACCTCTCTATTTTATCTTTCTCATTCATTCATTCATTCAGCAAGCATATTTGTTGAGCACCTTCTTGCAAACTCAACATCCTGCAGGGGTCAAGGGCATGTTTACACACTGGGTGACTAGTGGAGAGTACCTGCCCGTCTGAAGGGGATACCCACTACCCAACTCCAGCTGGTTGATGCTTGTATGGAAATGCAGGCCCAGAGTGCCATGCCTTCCAATTTTTTAAGGAAAGCTGGCCAATTCGATTTTCATAAGAAACGCCCAATTTTATATATTGGCAACATATTCAGATTTTTCTAAGACACAGTAGGGCAAACAAAACACATCTGTAGCCCACCAGTTTGTGGCCTCTAAGGCCAGGCAAGGATATAAACTCATGATCTCTGCCTTCACACAGCTAATCACTAGTGTGGAGGCAGACACCAAAATGCTTGTTTTTCAAAGATATAACGCATACTGGGAACACAGTATCTCAACATGACTGGAGAAGTCAAAGGAGACTTCAGGGAAGAGAGAGTATTTGTGCTGAAAAGTGAAAGATGAATTGCCTGGTAGACAAGCCAACTAAGGGCATCCCAGGCAGAGGGAATGGCACATGCAGAGGTGTGGCAGTATGAGTGAGCATGGTGCTCGGGGAACTGTAGCTGGAGTACCAGGGGACAGACCACAAAGGCCACCACTGTGACAGAGAATAAGGTTGCGCTTTGCCAGCTGCCCTTAGGACCATTTGTCTTAATCGGTTGACTTTTGTTTTCCCCCCACCGAGCCGTTTCGGCAAGGTGGTGGTGCAGTAACCAAAATGCCCTCGAGGTGGCGCATAGGAGCAGCAAGACGGGCCTCCAGGGGCCTCTGCTCAGTCCTGGGGCAGGAGGATTTTTTAAGGAATTGGTGATGTCAGACCACAGGCTGGTGCTGGCACTGCCACATCCGGGGAGCAGAAGGAAGCTGCTGACAAATCCAGCACCCCCACCCCCGCCCCCGCCGATGATGCCCTCTCTGCAACTTGGCGCAGTTCCCAATCATGTGCATTGAAAGCAAAGTGAGCGTGGCTGCCTGAT
Organism: Lagenorhynchus albirostris; assembly: GCF_949774975.1. Lineage (NCBI taxonomy): Eukaryota > Metazoa > Chordata > Mammalia > Artiodactyla > Delphinidae > Lagenorhynchus > Lagenorhynchus albirostris. The sequence continues at coordinate 168,143,640 of NC_083096.1, forward strand.
ATGCCGTCCAGACACGAATCCCAGCCAGCCAGCCAGCTCCTAGCCAAGAGGAGGGACTAAGGCTGGGAGTGCCTTGCCAGGAAGGTGTGGGGGGAAAATACAGCAGGCAGCCCAGCCTAGTCCAGGTAAGGGGACTCTGGAAAACTCTGCGCTTTTTAGAGACACAGTGAGATGTGTTGAAAAGAATTTGGAAGGCAGACAGAGCTAGATGTGTGGTCTGACTCTGCCATTTGCAAGTTGGGTAACCTTGAGAGAGTCGGTTCAACTCTGTGAGCCTCAGTCTATTGAACTGTAAGATGGGGATAACTATGACTCCACCTCTCAAGGTCACTGTGAGGATCAAATGAGATAACGAAATGCTTAGCACCATCCCTAACCCAAATGAGTACTCAATAGATGCATAATGCTTAGTAATAATACTCACACTTAATGTGGCAATCTCTGTAAGCAGTCTGTGTCTGGAACTCCCTTAGGTGTTTTATTCTTCTAAGCAACTCTGGAATGTGGGTACTATTGTTTTCTCCATTTACATGTGAGAAGACTGAGGCACCTAGAGGTTAAGGAACTGACCCAAGGTCAAATAGCTACTAGGTGGTGCTGTCGGACACTGAACCTGGGAGTTTGACTCTGGGGCCTGGGTTCTTAATAAATATACCACCCCAGTGTGGCTGTCCCCAGAATGACAACTGCTGTTAACGTTTCTTACTATTATGCCTCCTTCCAAACAGTGTGCTACTGACTCCTGGTGGCTCCCCGTTGGTGAGTGCCAGACATTGAGGATGTGGTGATGGGCACACAGGTCAGTGAAGGGCAGCACCAGGAAGAATCTGGGGCTCCATCCCAGCTGTAGGAGATGGGTTGGCCCAGGTTGTGGGAGTTGACAGATGCTGGCTCAGAGGGAGATCCGTCTCTTAAGCCTAGAGAAGTGGGGCAGCTGGTTTTCCAAACAGGACCTGCCTCTGCCCATTTCAGCTCTGTCTAGAGCCCTGGATGTGCCTTTCATCTCTTTGTGGCCAACTCCCTCAATTCCTCATCTATTCATTCATTTGACAGAGATTTATCATGTGTCTACCTAGAGCCTTGTCACAGGTGCTGGAAGACAGTGGTGAACCAGCTGATGGGGTCCTCATGCTCTGGGACCTGTAATCTGGAGATGCAGGCAGACAGTGTTTATAAACACATAAACAAGTTAATTTTAGACTTGGATAAGTGCTGTGAATGAAAGAAATCAGGTCATGTGCTAGAGAGTTACAGGGCAGGACAGTCGGTTTGGCTGAGGTGGTCAGGGAAGGCCTGCCTGAGGATGTGACATTTGAGCTGAGACCTGCCTGGTGGGAAAGCACCAGTCATCAGTTGTAGGAAAAGCTGGAGGAGGAAGAGACTTCCAGGAGGAGGGACCAGCCAGTGCAAAGGCACTGTGGTGGGAGTGATAGGTGTATTTAAGAAACAGCAGCAGTGCAGTGGGGGACTTCAGTGAACTGTGAGGGGAGTGGGGCATGAGATTAGGTCAGAAGGGAAGACAGGGGCCAGCTGTAGAGGGGAGGGTAGGAGGCCATGGTGAGGAGTTTGACTTTATGCTGAAAATGATTGGAAGCTGTTAGAGGGTCAGAAGCAGGGGAGCGATGGGATCAGCAACCCTCCAGGCTGCTGTGTGGCAAATAGATTGTAAGGAGGGCAAGAAGAGACCAGCTTTGGGGCTATTGTGGCTGTGCAGGTGAGAGCCCAGGGGCTGAGACCAGGGTTGGGTGCAGGGGGATTCATTTTGGTCGCAGGCAGCCCTTAGACTTTAGAGTTTATACCCTTCCCAGCCTTCCCGCACCCACACCTTTACTCCCGCTGAAATCTGACTACAGGAGAGAGCTGGTTGGATCTCAGCTTCCCTGTCCCTCCCTGTGCTCTGCTGCCAGGCAACCCACTTGTCAGACAGAGCTGGGTAGAATCCAGGGTAAATTAATCTAGAAGAGTAAAGTTCAAACTGCATTTTAAAAAAAATAAAAGCTAGGGAATCCCTTTGGACAAAATTTTTGGGAATTCAAAATGTAAACCTTGGGAGTTCCCTGGTGGTCCAGTGGTTAGGACTTGGTGCTTTCACTGCCCTGGGTCTGGGTTCAATCTCAGGTTGGGGAACTATGAAAAAAAACCCATAAACCTTAAAAGGGGAGAGGCTTCCCTCCTCAGACCACCCCACTTCTGTGGCAGCACTGAGACACCTTTGAGGAGCCTCAAGGCTCCAGAGAACACAAAACTCTCGGTGGTCCAAGCGTATCTATGGTGACAGACGGGATCCAAGGTTAGGACAAACAGCACAAGTTGGGGGACGAGGAGGCAGACGGCAGAATTCACACTGATCAGTGTTCAAGTTGTCAGATGGGATTCTCTTGTAACCCCAGGTTTTTAACACTGGGAAGCTTGAACTACTCAGCCAGCCTCACTCCCAGACACAATTTCTTGGGCTTGACTTTTCAGAAGCCCAGCATCATCTTCACTAGTATTAAGTACGCTCATATTGCTGTACAACCGTCACCACCATCCATCTCCAGAACTTTTTCATCATCTGAAACTGAAACTCTATACTCTTTAAATAATAACTCCCCATTCTCCCCTCCCCCAGCCCCATTCTACTCTATGAATCTGACTACTCTAGGTACTTCATATTAGTGGCCGCTTACAATATTTGTCCTTTTGTATCTGGCTTACTTCACTTATCATAATGTCTTCAAAGTTGTAGCATGTTTCAGAAATCCATTCCTTTTATAGCTGAATAATATTCCATTGTGTTATATACCACATTTTATTCGTATATTCATCTACTGATGGACACTTGGGTTGCTTCCACCTTTTGCTGGCGGCTTCTTGAGAACAGGAAGACAGGAAGCTTCTGGTCTGAGCCATCAGCACAGAGGGACCATTCACGATTGTCAAATGTTAACAAACAAAAAAAGTGTTTCTCATGACAAAAGTATCAATAGATATATTCTTTATAGAAGACTTAGAAAATATGTATAAGTGAAAGAAGAAAATGAAAATCTCCTATAATCCCATCTCAGAGAGATAATTGCTATTAACATGGTGTTATGGTCTGAATATGTGTGATCCCTCAAAATTCATATGTTAAAGCCCCAACCCCCAATCTGACTGTATTTGGAGATAGGGCCTTTATGGAGGTAATTAAGGTTAAATGAGGTCATGAGGGTGGAACCCTGATCCAATAGGATTAGCATCTTTATAAGAGACACCTTGAGAGCTCACTTGCTCTCTCTCCACCACGTGAGGGCTTAGCAAGAAAGAGGCTGTCTTGCTAGCAAGACAAGGAAGAGAGCTCTCACCAGAAACCAAATAAACCAACACCTTGATCTTGGACTTCCCGGTCTCCAGAATTGTGAGAAATGAATTTCTGTTAGGTCATGCAGTCTATAGTATTTTGTTATGGCAGCCCGAGCTAAGACACATGGTTATCCTTCCAGTTCATATATATTTGTGGTCTTTTAAGCCAAAACCAAAATGGGATCATTCTTAGGCAGTGTATCATAGGAGTCAAGAGCATAGACATTGGAATCAGGTAGATCTAGGTTCAAATCTTAGCGTTGTAACTTTAGGCAGATCTCAGTAGTGTAACTCTGTTTCCTCATCTGCAAATGGGGATGATTTACAGTATCTACTTCCAAGGACTGCTGTGAGGATCAAATTAGAAAATGCTCCTAAAGTGCCTGGCACAGTTCCTGGCACGTGGTTAAAGACAATTCTCTTAAGTGGTGGCAAATTCATTATTCACTGGACTGTAGTGAGGGAACTTCTCTGGTTTGTCTGCTTTATCCTTTGTTCTTAGCACAGTACCTGGAAAACAGGTGCCTAATATTTATTGAATGAGTGAATAGATGGTTCTGTGAGAGCAGATAGAGAGAGCAGCTAGCATGGTTCCTGGTGGATGTTAGAGTTATTGGCATCGTTACACTTTCTGTAACCTCTCAGTAGAGCACAGTGGTTGGCTAAGTGCCTGGGTACCAGAGTTCACCCTCTTGGGTTTCAATTCTGGTTCTACTGGTTTCCAGATATGTCACCTGTCATATTATTTTAAATGCATCTTTAAATGCACCTCTCTAAAATGCACTTTAAAATATAACTCTAAAATGGGGCTATGTATAGTACAGACCTCATGGGGTTGTTAGGAGGATTAAATGAGATGATCCTTGTCAAGTGCCTAAAACAGTACCTTCCGGACTTCCCTGGCCATCCAGTGGTTAAGACTGCACGCTTCCAATTCAGGGGACTCAGGTTCGATCCCTGGTCAGGGAAGTAAGGCCCCACATGCTGTGCAGCCAAAAAAAAAAAAAAAATAGTACTTTCCTCATATGGTTTTTATGAGGATTAAAGGAGATCGTCCATAAAGACATCTAGAATGGTGCTCAGTAAATGCTTTATTCACTTAATGTCAAAATGTCTATTACTGATTTTCATCCTCAGATCAAACAGTGGCAAATCGAAAGCAGAGACTCCCAGAACACCCAGCAGCCCCTCGAGCCCCACCTTTGCCCCCTCTGTCTGCATCCTGGCGCCCTGCTATCTCACGGGGGACTCTGTCCGGGACAAGTGTGTGGAGATGCTCTCTGCAGCCCTGAAGGCGGACGGTGAGAGGGCCTGGGTCAGGGACGGGGGAGGGAGGGCTTCCCAAGGTCAGGGAGAGGTGGTCTTTCTCAGCACCCTGAAAGTGGTACAGGATGTTAGAGTCCCCTGTCCAAGCAGGCCTCACTGCCAAGGTCATCTCCAGCTAATGTCTGTGTTTCCCGAATCTCTTTTAGACGATTACAAGGACTATGGGGTCAACTGTGACAAGATGGCATCAGAAATCGAAGACCATATCCTTGAGCTGTGCCAGGGCTGTGGGTGCCTGAACTGTCCAGCGGCAGGTCTCCCAAGTACAAGGGATCCAGGACAGTGAGTGGGCAATGGAAGGACTCAGGCATAGGCCCCTGCTCTGCCCCTGAACCTGAGTTCTTAATTCTAGCTAACATCTATTAAGTTTGGCACCTGCTGGCCTTTTGATAAGCTGTTTACGAGCAGTACGTCATTTCACGTTGAGAACAATCCCACAAGGTAGGTTCCCTGTGGGATTAATCCCATTTTACAGATGAGGTAACTGAGGCTGAGAGCAGCTAAGTTACATGCCCAAGCTCATAGAGTTAATAGTAGTGGCAGAGTTGGGATGATTTGAACCCAGAAAATGTGACAGAACCTGAGGGCTCAGACAGGCTGTGTCTTTTTTTAAGATTTTTTTTTTTTTTGATGTGGACCATTTTTTGAAGTCTTTGTTGAATTTGCTACAATATTGCTTCTGTTTTATGTTTTGGTTTTTGGCCACGAGACATGTGGGATCTTAACTCCCCAACCAGGGATCGAACCTGCATCCCCTACATTGGAAGGTGAAGTCTTAACCACTGGACCTCCAGGGAAGTCCTCAGGCTGTGTCTTGACGTGCCTGGGTTGTGACATTGTCAATGAGTCGAGACAGAGAGAGAGGACAGCATTCCTTGTGCTCAGCCCTTCCCTCTCTTCCTCCTCTGAAGATAACAGCTCCCATGTTTGACCCCCTAATATGTACCAGGCACTGTGTCCTGGGCAATTGACACTTCCTACCTCTGTTAGTACTTGCAATAATCTCTGTGAGGCAGGGGCTGTTGTTCCCATTTTACAGATGAGGAAACTGAGGCTCAGGAACTATTGAGTATCAAAGCTGAACTAAAAACCTTGGTCTTTGGATTCCATGTCCTGAGTTCTTCCCTTATGCACCACGCTTCCACTATCTGAAAGCAGCCTTGTCTAGACAGAGGAGGTGACTACCATGTGATATGGCCGATTGCACCGAAAGAATTTTTTTTTTGGTCGCACCACACAGAATTCAGGGATCTTAGTCCCCTGACTAGGTATCAAACCCGGGCCCCCTGCAGTGGTAGCGTGGAGTCCTAACCACTGGACCACCGGGGAATTCCCGAGATTTCTGTCTTGGAGGGGGAATCCCTCCACACTGTGCCCCACTGAATGAATGCATGGAATTCCTTTTACTGGAGACAAAGCTTTGCATATCAAAAAGGTATGGAGGGTGGGAACAGAATCCCCAGGGAACAGGGGTCTGAGTGTCCCATTAAGGCCCTTTTCTGGCCTTCTGGGCTCTACCTAGGGGCTCAGCTGGGGTTGGGAAGGTACAGGGGCCATCTCAGAAAACAAACTTCCTGCTTCCATCTCCTGCCTGAGAACCACCCTATTATCTTTCAACATATCTGGGAGTTTCCCTCCACCATCATTTAGTTTTTAACCAGCACTTCTTGAGCTAATCTAACACCTCTCCAAGTACATTTTCATAATTTCCAATTAATTCAGTAACACAGAACATGAGGTATCAGAACTCTCAGGAGCTTCATCTTTGTTTTCTCCCAAACAGTTGTCCCTCCAAGCAGGTCCCTCCACCTTCAAGCCCAGTTGAGACAAAGGTGGATGATCCAGTCCATAGTTCCACTGCTGGCCTTCCCTCCTCTGAACGACCCTCTTCTGAAGGACAGGAAATCAAAGCTGCACCAACGCTTTAGCTCTTTGTTCTTAGGTGGTGGGAGGTCAGGGGAAGGATAAATTTGGGGGCTTGAAAGCTCTATGTCTTAAAAAAGATCTGACCTCTTTGGAGCAACCCAGGACTAACATGGCAGCTGTGGGGCTCACATATGCTCGTCTTGGGGGTAGGGGCCTATGATCCCTAGGTCTGCACTCCACCTCATCCCCCTCTGTGACCTCAGGAAATGGAGGCAGACTCAGGAAGAGGCCGATGAAAGGATTGCCAGCCCTGCTGTCCCCACATATCAAGCAAATCCCCACCTCCAAGAATCTCAAACACAGATTTTTAAACAAATATTTTGGCTTTCAAATGCATTAGGGCATATTCTTTCTTTTCATAGTTGTATTGTGCAAACAACAATCAAGGAAAACATAAATAATACCACCTTCCCTCCCGCCACTTCGAAAAAGCCAGCTGTGTCCATTTTCCCACATTCCCCACGTTCTCTTTCTTGTATATGGTTTTTCCCAGCAAAGGCTTCATCTTCCTGATTCTTCTTAGCTTAGGAGACCAAGAAAATGTGGCTTTGTTCCCTGAGGTCCTCCAGAGGATGGAGAAGGGAGGCGGGGGGAGGCCTGTCTGGGATGCAGTGTCTGGACAGATAACTCACTGTGGTCGGTGGCCAGGGGCAACTTCCTGCGGGGTGAGTGGAGAGAGCATTACGGTTAGGAGGGGGTCTGGCTTCCAGCCTTGGCTCTGCTGGGAATGTGCCCTGTGACCTTGAGCAAGGGCCTGCACCCTTTCTAAGCCTCATCTTCTTCATCTATTAATGAGCAAAGTAACTCTGACCAGCAGTTCCCAAAGTGGGTTCCACGATAGGTATTCCCAGAGAAAAGGGAGGAGGGGCAGGCAGGTGGGTCTATGCTCTAATATGTTGGCAACACCAGAGTAAACAAAACTCAACGATTTCTTTATTGCAATACTGCCTGGAGCCTTAGACACGTGGCCCCTAATCTTATCTTATGTTTTCCTCTGATGGCTGGACTTACAACTTCCAGAGACCCTTTCAAACTAGAGGCTATCGTCATCACTATCATCTTAGCCCTTACATGTTGAGCACTTGACATGCCCCAGACATCACGCTAGTGCCTCATGCAGCTTAGCTCACGGAATCCTCATAACAGCCTTTTATTTATAAATAAAGAAGCTGAGGCCCAAAAGAGGTCATGGGACTCACCTGAGGTCACACAAGAGGCTTAGACAAACCCAGGCTGCCCATTCCTGGGGTCCCTGACACCACAGCGCTTGAGATGACCTGCTGTCACCTTGGAGGCTATTTCCTTTCCTTGATATGCAGCTGACCCCAAATGCCCAAGTGAGACCCCCTACTTGGGGAGTCAGAGGCCACAAAGGTGCCTGACCACTTGTAAAAGTCCAAGGAAAGGAAGAGGTGGCCTTGCAGCTCCTCGGCCTTCAGGGACAGGCTCCCCGTCCTTCTGTGCTCCTCTGCAAGTGGCTGGCCGGCCCTTGACTGTGTCACATATCTACCAGGAGCTCAAGAGCACAGATATGAAGTACCGGAACCGCGTGCGCAGCCGCATCAGCAACCTCAAGGACCCCAGGAACCCCGGCCTGAGGCGGAACGTGCTCAGCGGGGCCATCTCCTCTGGGCTCATTGCCAAGATGACGGCAGAGGTGAGAGTTGGGGCCGCGACCTCTGTGTGGTGGGACAAGGGGCCGGGCCCCTCCAGCCTTGCCCAAGTCTGAGAGACAGTGGCTTGTAACTCAGTGATGAACCAGGGGCTTCCCTAGCCGGACCATCTAAGACTCCCCATCCCTCAGGGCCCCTGGACCATCAGGACAGTGAACACAGCTACCATGTCTTCAGCACTGTGCTAATCGCTTCGGTGTGTTGGCCAGTTCTAGCTTCACACCAACCGAGACAGAAATGTTTATCATCTCCATCTTATAGGTGAGGATACTGAGGCTCAGAGGACTTAAGTGACCTGCCCGTGCACACAGCTAGAAAAGGTTGATGCCAGGAGCCAAGCTGTCTGGCCCCGGAGCACCCTCTCCTCCCTGCCTTGGGATCTGCCTCCCTCTTCTGCCTCGTTCAGTCCTATGTCCCATTACTCAGCTCTGGGCCAAAGCCAGAATCGGAGTCCCTGACTCCATGGAGCACAGCCCAAGGTGCGGGAACAGACATGTATACAAATACATATGATACAGAGGTGGTGGCTGCCATGACAGAGCCACCACGGGAACTTACAGGAGGGAAGGATTGACCCAGTTTGAAGGGGTCAGTAAGGGAAGGTAAAGGGAACAAGCCGTTTGAGGAAGTATGTGCAGTGGTTAGAAGCTCGGGGCCTGGGCCGAACTGCCCGGGTTTGACTTCTGCCTGTGCCACTTAGCTGTGTGATCTTAGACCAGCCACTTAACCCCTTTGTGTCTCAGTTTTCTCATCCGTAAAGTGGAAGTAATAACAGCTATCCCATGAAGGATTGAATGAGTTAACACATGTGAAGTGTTCAGAAGGTTAAGGCAAGTAAAGCCCTCCCAGGAATTAGTATATGTTAGGCCCATTCACTGGCCATTTCATCACAGTGCTATCAAAGAGGAAATATTATCCCCATTTTGTGGATGAGAAAACTGAGGCCACCCTCAGCTCATAAGTGATGATGAGGATTTGATCCCAGATCTGTTTATTTCAGAGTCTCTGTCTTGGAAAGACCTTTGTACACCCTCAGGTATGAGTGGCTCTTTGCTGCCAGAGCTAACTCAGGGGATTCCCCGCGAGCACGTGGCAATGGCACTGCCAAAGCGCTACTAAATCCAAGCGGCCCAGAGAAGGGGAGGGGAAACGCACCGACGTCCTGGAGTCCGGGTGTGCCTTGGGGTGTCTGGGAACCCTCTGAAACTATTGTCAAGAGTGTGCCTCTGTGTGTTTATGGTGTGCGTGATGTGTGTGTATGTGTGGTTTGTGTGATGTAGCGTATGTGTGTGTGGTGTCTGTGGTTAGTGTGTGGTGTATGCAGGTGTGTGGAGTGTGTGTTATGTAATATGTACGCGTACATTTTTCTGAGAAGAGGGTTTGCTGCTTTCCTCAAATACCCAAAATTTTACAAAGAGCCCTGGCTTTAGGATAAAATGGGGAACTTGGCACAGGTGGACAGGGATATCTTTTGGCTTAATCTAAAATATATGCTCTTTTTAGGCAAATAACAACATATACCCAGAGTTACAAATTGCAACTTGGCTTACAGAGTATTATCCTTCCCTGTGAGGTGAAGCTGTGACTTTGATGGGAATCCAGCCTGCATTTCCTTCTCTCTGGCCCTCACCCTGTGGCTCTGGGGTCCCTCTGCTTCTCTTTGTGTGTGTGTCGTGGGAATGCTATCAAGAGACTGTCTTACAGGCAGTTCGAGAAACATTGGGAAACCAGGCCCCAGAGAGCCAAGAGCAAGGTGTAGGCACAGGTGTGAGCCAAACCCAGCAAGTTCCCAGAAGCTGGAGGCCAGAACAGAGCTGGGTGACTGAATTAGGACAAAGACAGGCCCCAGAAGTCTCAGCAAAGGAACCGGCCAAGTCTGGCCCCATCCAAGGACTATTCACTAGAACAGGGCAAGAGAATCAGGTGATCAACACAGGCCCAAGAAGAGGCTGACCAGGCCAAAGGCAGCAAGCCAGGACTGCATCACGCCCTCCACAGGGACTGCCAATGCCAGCCGCTGAGGAGCCCCCTGCCCGCAACCCAGGCAACGGAGGCCCAGGGGCCCTCCTTCCTGGGGTCAACTTTTGCTCTAGGCAGGAAGCTTTTATAAGAAATAGAGGATCGGACTTCCCTGGTGGTCCAGTGGTTAAGACTCTGTGCTCCCAATGCAGGGGGCCCAGGTTCGATCCCTGGTCAGGGAACTAGATCCCGCGTGCTGCAACTAAAAGATCCCACATGACGCAGCTAAGACTTGGTGCAGCCAAATAAATAAATTTCTTAAAAAAAAAAAAAAAAAGAAAGAAATATAGGACCATTTTTGCTCCAGGAAGAAAAATAACAGGGACTTCCCTGGTGGTCCAGTGGTAAAGAATCCGCCTTCCAATGCAGGGGGTGCAGGTGCGATCCCTGGTCAGGGAACTAAGATTCCACATGCTGCAGAGCAGCTAAGCCCATGCGCCACAACTAGAGAGAAGCCCGTGCACCACAACGAGTGCATGATCCCACGTGCCGCAATGAAGATCCCGTGTACCACAACGAAGACCCGACACAGCCAAATAAATAAATATTTTTTAAAAGATGGGGCTTCCCTGGTGGCACAGTGGTTGGGAGTCCGCCTGCCGATGCGGGGGGCACGGGTTCGTGCCCCGGTCTGGGGGGGATCCCATGTGCCGCGGAATGGCTGGGCCCGTGAGCCGTGGGCCATGGCCGCTGAGCCTGCACGTCCGGAGCCTGTGCTCCGCAACGGGAGAGGCCACAACAGTGAGAGGTCCTTGTACCGCAAAAAAAAAAAAAAAAGAAAAAAGAAAAATAATAGCTTAGGGTTGGGCTGCCTGCTATGCTGTGGCTCAGAGGCCAGAGGCTCCCGTCAGGCAAAGCCTGGGGCAGCTGATGCCTGTGTGAGTGAGTGGACATCCCTCTCTGCCTCCTGTGTCTCCCTAACTCCCTTTTTATGTCTCTTTCCTGGTCCACCTGATTCCCTCATTCTTCCTCCTCTCTTTTTCTCTCAAACCCAGATGATTCAAAGAATAGGGCAGATTCTGAGATACCCGTTAGAGCTGTTGAGTGGACATACTGGCAGCCCACAAGGAGAGGGGTTTTGTTCCCAGAGTCAAAGCCAGTGCCTGGTGTGTCATAAGTACTCAACAAATACTTAGCAAATTCACATTGTACATGACGTGAAGATCCAGTGTCATCTCTACACTTATTTTCCTCATTTTGGATCTTATTTTCTATATTACTGTACTGACCCCGTGTGTCTTTGATGCTGCCTCCTAAATGAGGCAGGAAGAGATAGGTAAATGGATTGGTAAGTGGATAGAGTTCTCCTGATCTCTATTTCTTTCTTTTCTTTTCTTTTTTAATTGAAGCATAGTTGATTTCCTGTTTATTTCTTAGCTGGCACAGTCTGACCCACAGCCACGTCTCCCACACTCCTCACCTTGACCCACACTGAGTACCCTTCCCCAAACACGTTATTCTTGTCCTCTGATCTCTGGCATCTATTATTCTCTTGTGCCATCCCCCTCAGGAAGTCCTGCTTATCTTTCAAGACTGGTGAAGGTGTCAGCTTCTTTAATGAGCCTACCTGCCCCCATATGGGCTTTCCCTACACTTTGTATACCTTTGCTTTAGTACCTCCTACACTATCTTGCAATCTTGCTTAAATGTTTGGCTGTTGTACTAGATAAGCATTACCTGGGGACAGGAACCAAATCAGGTCTGAATCCTTAGGGCTTAGAGGCAGTGGTAGGCTGGAGCCAGCTCCTACCAGCTCAAGAGAGATGATTATGTGTAGCTCTTCCCAACTCTGCATTCAGTTATATCACATTAGTAGCTTGAAAATGGCCACGGTGGGAGTGTTTACACCATGGAAATCGGTAAATGCTACAAATTAGCCACCACTGCAGCCAAAGCCAGTTTACCAGCACACCAGTGCAGTGCAGTGCATTCAAGAAATTGACATCCAATACATTTTGAATGAATAAATGTATTATGCTCTGGAAAGTCCCCCAACATTAAAGTCAGCTGCTTTTTGCTTATATGGCCTGGGGTTGACTTGTTTTTGTATATACCTCTGCCATTGGTTAGGACCTAGTCCTTGAATTTGACACAGTAGGACATTCGTGTGTGTACTAGGATAACTTGGGGGCACTAATAAAAATGCATATTCCTGGACCTGCCCTTAGAGTTTTGGATTCATAGGAATCTGCATTTTGTCAAGAAACCCAAGTGGTTATAATGTAGCAGTCAGCATACTAAATTCGTTTGACCTTTGTACCAACTCTGTTCTCCACAGTTTAAGGGGTCATGCTAGATGGCAATAATTAAAATGTTTAGCCAGTGCCAAATCCTCTTTAAAAAAAAAAAAGTTTCGTTGTTTTTTTTTTTTTTTGGCCGTGCCTCATGGCTTGCGGGATCTTAGTTCCCTGACCGGGGATTGAACCCAGGCCACAGCAGTGAAAGCACTGAATCCTAACCAGTAGCCCACCAGGGAACTCCCCAAATCTTCTTTTAACATTAGCTTCGGGACTTCCCCAGCGGTCCGGTGGCTGGGACTTTGCCTTCCAGTGCAAGGGGTGTGTGTTCCATCCCTGGCTGGGGAGCTGGGATCCCCCATGCCTCTCGGCCGAAAAACCAAAGCATAGAAGCGGAGGCAGGGTTGTGACAGATTCATTAAAGACTTTAGAAATGGTCCACATCAAAAAAATCTTAAAAAGGAAAAAAATTAGCTTCAGCCATCTTCCTCCCCCCAAACCAACACTAACTAGAGCTCTCTCCAGTTTGAGTGTCTCCCTCTCTGCTCTCTTCTGGAAGACGTTCAAGGCAAGTCAGATGGCCAGGGGAGGGACAGAAAAGGGGAGGACCTGGATAATGCAGACACTAAGTGCCTACAGTGAGCTGATGAGAGACAGGAGGCTCTGTTCTGTAGGAACTTACAGAAAAAGATATTCCATGATGCAATCACAGGTGAGCAGTTAGTTGTGTGAACCCAGGAGCTTCAGGTCCTGCTTGGGTGGGGTTAACAGCAGTAAGTCATGAATAGTCGAGACCAAGGTTCCCACCAGGCAGAATGGCCTGGCTGGGCAGGGATCCCAGCTCAGACGGGCAGTGGGTCAAGTCCAGACTGGAAGGACAAGGGGAACATCATAGATCAGGTGGCCAGTAATCAAGTCAGATTAAGCAGGAAGGTACACAAGAGTACCTGAGGAGATGTACACAAGAGTGTTGATCCTGGGGGAAGCTGTTTGCCTTGTACCCTCCTATATGTGCCCTACTGTACTTGGCCCAGTTGGAGCACCCGAGTTTGACCTTCCACCCAAAGGCAGAATGGGGACTCTTCTGATAAAGGCTTTTCCCAGCTGGGACAGGGCCAGGGCTCCTGGGGCTCCCTGGCCCTGAAGGGCAGACTCATTTCTCTCCAGGAAATGGCCAGTGATGAGCTGAGGGAGTTGAGGAACGCCATGACCCAAGAGGCCATCCGTGAGCACCAGATGGCCAAGACAGGCGGCACCACCACTGACCTCTTCCAGTGCAGCAAATGCAAGAAGAAAAACTGCACCTATAACCAGGTATGGGGTGGGGGAGGGGCCAGTGGGGGAGGACGCGACAGGGGCCAGGAGGAGCTTAGGGACAAGCCAGCGGGGAGAAAGGGCTAAAACCCTGGGCTGCAGAGAGAAGGGCAAGTCTTGGTACACCAACATGATACATCTGTGGCTTCTAGAAAAGATGCATGCAGAAGCACCCAGATCTGAGTCTGTGAGGCTTGGCCGGCGTGTTCTGGGCTGCCCTGAAGCAAGAATAAGAGGGACTAGACTCACAGGGCACAGAACAACTGTACAGTCACAACTGGTTGGAAGGGAACTTAGCAATAAAACTCTGCTCGCTCACTTTACACACAAGGAAGCCGAGGTCCAGACGGGGACAAGTTTTGCGGCTTTGTCTAAAGTGGCAAAGACAGTGGCAGAGATGTTAATAAACCCAGATCCAGACCTTTCTGCCTGCAATACAGCCAACTTGGTAGTAAAGCCTAAGGGATCTAGCGCCGAGTGGTAAGGTAAGGGTGAAGACCACTGCCCTGGCCTGGGGAGCCGTGGGAGGCTGTGGAGGCCTCTTCTCCGAGACTTAAAAGCTGTTTCCGGGTTGTGTGTGTTATGCCCTTGGGGCACCAATATTCCTGGATTCTAACGGGTGCTTTGTCACTCTAGAACTCTGTTCATTCCCCCATCTGCTCTCAAGCAAGGTTTATCAGAGCACCTTGCCCTTGGGGATCTGTGGCTACAACCAGAAATAGTGAGCTTTGCCCTTCTGGAGTCTCTTGGAGAATTCTAGTTCAGGAATCTAGAGCTGTGTGTGCAAGTTCCTGCTCCCTTCCAAGCACGTTTCCCTGTGGAGTGACATGCCTCCTGTGCATCGCCTCCCACCAGAAGTCAAATGCCCATTCGCAAAGTTCTCTCTCCACAGAGAGACCCCAGTGGTATCCTTCCTCAGGTGTCATTGCTCTGCAGTGACAAGGCTGTGCTAGGCTGTGTCCTCCTGGCCCACTGCTGGACTCACCCATTAGCAGGGGGACTTCCCCCCACTCCATAGACTCCAGCTGACACGTTCGTAGCTGAGTGTCCACAAAGCAACAACTTGCTACATGTCATGGCCATCCAGGGTTGGCTGCAGAAAATCAGAACAGCAATTGTTAAATCTGGAAATACCAGGGATTTGCTGTGGGAAACCTGGTTTCTGCACCTGAATGGTCTGGTTAAGGGGATGAGAAACTAGAAAACAATATTAAATATCCCCAATGATCTTCAAATCCCTTTTCCTCTCTGGGTCTCAGTTCTTCCACCTGTAAAATAAACAACAAACTGGATGATCCCTAAGGTTGCTTCCAGCTCACTCAGTTCTGATCAGAGAGGTACATCCAATAGGATGTGTTCATTTTTCCAGTAGGAGATGAGTCTTGAAGCAAGAGAAGACACATCAGTTCGGAAGAATCAACAACAAAGAGTGAGAGTGCAACGTCAGGTTGAGCCAGGGAGATACTGGAAGTGAGCTGATGGAAAACATATGAATACACAATAGAATTCTTAGTGATAAGGGAATTGCCAAAGTGGAGTGGGAGTAATGGTGCCAGCCTCTGGGATTTGGACCTACTTCTACAGACAGTGGGAGCCATAGCAGGTCCTAGAGCAGGAAAGTGACTTCATGAGTGGTCCCTGCTCTTTTTCTCTCAGGTGCAGACACGCAGTGCTGATGAGCCCATGACTACCTTTGTCTTATGCAATGAATGTGGCAATCGCTGGAAGGTCTGTATTATCTGTATCTGTATCTTTCTTCCTTCCCTGTCATCCACAGATGCTGCCCACATAAGGAGTAGGATGCCCACAGCCCAAAAGGGGCCTCATACATGGGGGGCTTGCCAGCCTCCGCAGAGCAGACCTGCAGAGCTGGAGATAGTGGTGGGTTGTTTTGGGGAGGTGGGGACACTGTACATTTGTATGTGCATGTTTTTTTTTGGAAAGCACCCAGCTGGGGTGGGGACAGCAGCCTGCATTTTATCACAGGAAGGGCAAGTCTGTCATTCGAACACAGATGGAATCAGCCTCCTGGGATCCACAGAGGGGAGGAAAAACAATAGCACTCTGCATTTGGACCACGCCTCTCTGCAAAGTGGTTCCACAGATGGTCTTTCCTTTGAACCTGGTCACTGCCAGGGATGAGGAGACAGCGTTGCCCCCAGATGCTCCCAGGTCATCCTCCCCTCCTAAAGCAGCTCTGGAAAAGCCTTACATTACCCAAGGCTGTAACCCAGGTGGGCCCCAGCCCCTGCAAAGGCAGCGGTTTTGTTTTCAGGCATGGGAGCCAAGCAAAGACTCCCTTCACAGTGCTCCTTCCTGCCTCGTCTTCTGAAGCAACTGAGTGTGGTCACATGGTTAATGTACGGTTACAGTACCATCTGACTTGCATGTGTGCTGTGTAATGTCTGGGCCACCGGGCAGGCTGCAGGTGCTCCTAAAATTCTAAGGTACTTAGCAAGGACTGAGCACGAGACTGGGAGTCAGGAGCCCTGGTTTCAGGTCTCTGCTCTGCCCTACTCGCTGGGTGACCCTGAGCGTGTCACTCTCCTCCCATGGTTGATGTGACGATTATTACATATGCACACACACTCTGCAACAACTAAGAGAAATGTTCCTTTATAATATTATTCTCATTTTCAGATGAGGAAATTGAGCTACTGACATGGTTAACAAGCATAAAGTCACAGAGTTTTGAGCACTGACAGACAGTACTCCACATTCCTGATCGATTGAGTTTTCTACAACTTTATGTAGGGCCTCAACAGCCATGGGGCCTCATAAGAACTGCCATGTATTTTAGGGTAAAAGTCAGACAATTATGTATTTTTCTTTTATTCACTTATTGCGCACTTAGGGATGGGGCCAGTATAATGGCCTGCTGGTTTAGAGCATGGGCTTTGGTACCAGGCTCAAATCCTAGCTTTATGACTTACAAGGTGACTTTGCTAAATGACCTGAACTCTCTAGGTCTGGATTTCCTCATCTATAAAATAAGGGTAGGAATACTTAGCCCACAGAGCTGTTTTGAGGATTGAGAAGGTAATACACATAAAGAATTAACAGGGCCTCTGATAGCTCATGTGGTATCTTTGTCAAATTAGAAAGAAGTGTCCTTGCCTCCATGTAGACACAGCCTTGCACCAGGGTACAGAGCTTGGCAATGAGCAGGGGCTGAGTTTCAGCCCCAACCTGCCCCTTTGGCCAAGCTCTCTTGTGCAGTGAACAAGCAGTACAGCCATACAAAAAAGCCCTGAGCACACACGTGCCTGGTACATAGAAACCACCATTCTTATTATTGTGAGTTTGTTACCTATTAGTATTATGGGAGCTTCAGCAAGTCATTTAACCTGTCTGAATTGCTTCTTTACCTGGGAAAATGGAAGAGTTATGACAGTGCCTATCTCACAGGGTGGCTGTGAGGATGAAATGAGTTAATATACGTTAATGCCGCCTAGCCCAGAGTAAGTGCTCAATCAATTGTAGCTATTGTGTTACTATTGGGCAAAGCTCCAAACCCAGCTCCTCCTCCCTGATTCCTGGAGAGAAACTGGAATTTGGAAGTTGGAGAGGCAGGTCCCACTAGAGGTGGCAGCTACATGGCTTCTGACAAAATTTTCAGGTAGTGTCCATTGCCATGTGGGAGACCTAAAGTCTAACCAAGCTATGAGTAATAATCACGGTGTTATTTCTGACCATAAACTGAGAGCCTACTGCATGTCCGCCATCGAATTTCCATTCATTACTTGATATGCTTTTCTGCATTGATCGGCGTTATGATCCCACTATGCAGATGAGTGATTTGCTCGGGGTCACACGCTAATAATGGCAGAGCTGGGATCTGGACTCTGGTCTGTGTGGCTCCAGACCCCACCTTCCTTTTCATGTCCCTCCACCTGCCTCTAGCCTCCCTGAGTCACGGCAAAGAAACTTCTAAAACACTGTTGCCTTTTTGGTTTTGTAGTTCTGCTGAGAGAACCACCAGCCAGGATTTCAGTGAACAAGGTGAGGAAGAACAAAGAGAAAGCACTAAGCCATCGTAACTGGAGAAAAATAAAAATTAAAACGAAGAAAAGTACTTAACTCTGAATGGGGCATTAGGGATCAGAGGGAGAATTCTTTTACAAATTAATAATCAGTTATTAATAGTGATTGACTAATAGGGGGAGGCTAATTGGGGTACAATGCTTAGTCCGTGTTGACGGACCTCTTGTAGAAACTCAGAGCCTCAGAGCTGAGGTGCCGTATCTTTGACAGTGACCGGTAGACCTTTGCTTTGAGTCCCTTCCTTCACATCTGAACCTCTTGGCCTTTTCTGAGTTGAAAACTACCAGACCGACTCAAATCTTACCCACCCCACCATGAATCACACGTGCAGAACAGTTGGCACATGGTTTGGCAGATATGACTTCCACATCGTGTAGAAAGATTTCTTCCCCACTCCTCATCTCTTCCCAGACTCTCTGCTATTCCCTGTTCCTAGCTTGTTTGGGGGCCTTTGAGGACTCCAGACCTGGTCCCTCTAGGCAGGGGACACATCATCTTGAGCTGAGGGTTTCTGAGTGAAGTGTACAGTGGTGCCCAAGTTTGGTGGCCCCTGGGAGGTCCTGAGCCTTGGAACCCATCCAGGCCCAGGCAATGCGTTCCTCACAGCTCTATTGTGGCCCGAGCTACAGAGGAAGTCTGCAGTGCACAAGGGCCCTTGTTGTGTTTCTCCCGTGATGAAATTGGCTTGCTTTAAGCTGATAGGAATTTTAGGCAAATCTGGAACCTTCTGGAAAAGCCTTGGGGGCAGGTCTGGTGGGTCTGTCCTGGGTCTCAGTCGCTGACTGTCCCTGGCCTTCCAGCAGCCCCAGGCTGAGGCTCCTGGACCGTGTTTTCTAAAATAACTAACGCGTAAGAGCTTGTGAACTCCTGGGAGCTTGGGCAAGTCACTTAACCTCTCTGAGCCATTTCCTTACCCATCAAAAATGGGAGTGGTACTAGTGCCTGCTTCATAGAGTTTCCATCTGCCTTGGTTCACACTTAGGGTAGCTGTTGGGGTAACTTCAGCCCAAGTTTCTTACGTGCCCTGGCGGAATTGGTTATCACCTTCCTCCTTCTACCCAAGTGCCTCCTCCTGTAGATGAAGCCTGTAAATAAAACTGTGTACAGAAACCTGCCACCATCTCCAGGTTTTCAGCGGTCAGATTTGGGGTGGGTCCTTTGGAAGGACTGAAAATCCTCTCACAGAAGATACAATACACACAGCTCATAAATGGCAGATCCAGGACGGAAACCCAGGTCTCCTGCTTCCTGTCATTGTGCTTTATGCTCTGAGAAATCCAGGGCCATACACAGTGCTCGGCCTCTACCTTCCAGGAGCTCCCAGCCTGGCAGGGGAAGAAGCCACAGGTAGAGACTTCCACACCAGATGGGCTGTGATAAAGCCTGAGGTATGAATATTACCCACAGAAGTGTAGAAGGGTGTTGCTTAGATACCCAGGTGCTTTTTAAACTGTAATATAGGTGGGAATCCCCTGGGGATCATGTTAAAACGCAGATTCTGATTCAGTGGGTCTGGGGTGGGGCCTGAGATTTTCTTCTTTTCTAACGAGCGCCCAGGTGATGCCAATGCGGCTGGTCCACAGACCACACTTGAGGAGTACTGGCTGAGACATCCAGATTTTTCTCTGCATTATCTAATCCTCCATCCAAACGTCTAGAAATCAAAAGCAGAACAAAATAGCAACCACTATTAATATAATAATATCAATAAATGTTACTTTTGGGCTTTTTAAATATGCCACCCTGGGGCGATCTTCAGTAGTCACAGTCTAAATGTCCATTGTGCTCCCGGTGTCACAAGGATTTACAGCATAGGAAAAAATACAAAACTCAATAACCTTACTGTTTACAAAGGAGATGAGTCAGATTAAACAGCAGAAGAACAAGTCGGCTCCAGTTCGCACATCTATACAGTACACATCTACATTCGCAAAAGGACACAGAAAAGCATGAATAGGCCTCAGACTGTGTTCATCAGCAGGCGTCAATACCCTCCCCACTGGTCTTCCTGTGTCCACCCAGGACCCCCTCCAGTTCATGCTCTCCACTGCGCTGACCAGAATAGGCTTTTCAAAATTGCAAGTCTGATCATGTTACAGCCCCTGCCCCACCACTCCACCACCCCCATTTGCAACCTTTCATTTTTTCCCGCTACTCTTGGCAGGGCCTATAAGGCCCTGCAGGGCTGGCCTCTGCCTCTCCCCGACACTTTGTGCTCCAGCCACACTGGCCGTGCTGTGTTCCTCCTCGTCACACAGGCTTTGCACATGCTGTTGGCCAGAATACATGGTTTAACCCCATCGCCTCCCTAATATCAAAGATGAAGAGGAAAAAACAACGATGAAGAGGGTGCGAGCTTCAAGGGAGTTAGTGTTAACTCTACCTCCCTGAAAGGCTTCCTAGAGGGAGGGAGATTGCTGCTACCTTACAGGAGGAAAAAGACGACATTAGGTGAAACAGAGAAGCAACGTGGCTGGGATGGAGGAAGGAAGGTCTCACCAGGAACGTTAGGGCCAAATGACCTTGAAAACCAGAGTCAAGATCCTATGACCATGTATATGTATAACTGATTCACTTTGTTATAAAGCAGAAACTAACACACCATTGTCAAACAATTATACTCCAATAAAGATGTAAAGAAAAAAAAAAGATCCTATGACCAGTTTAAAAGAGGATTTCAAATGTTACAGAAACCTGGAATACTACAGAGAAGTCTTTCTTAGTAGTCTCATCCAGACTACCAAATTTCTGTCTTTAGCTCTGAGGTTTTTTATTTTTTTGAGCTTGAGACTTCAGTCACCAAGTGCCTATCTGGATATCTACTCCAAGTACCCCACTGGCCCTCTCAATACGATTAATCACAAACTGAATTCACGTCTTCTCTTTCTTAAATCCCCTCTTCTGTCTTTTCTATTTGTCAACTAGTTCATTACTTAGAACCATCTTTGAGCCTTTTCCCTTGGCCTCTTCATTTTATAGTCTCTTCCTTACCCAATCCTTCTCTCCATTGCCATCACCATCAACATTTTCTCTCAGGTCTTCTTTTTTCTCCAACTGATGCCAAGGCCTTCTACTGGTCTCCCAACTCAAAACACTCCCTACCGGGACTTCCCTGGCAGTCCAGTGGTTAAGACTCCACGCTTCCAATGCAGGGGGCGCAGGTTCCGTCCCTGGTCTCGGAACTAAGAAACCACATGCCACGTGGTGCAGCCAAAAAAACAAAAACAAATAAGCAAACAGAAAACAGTCCCTACCTTACCAGCATGAGCCATGCACGGCTCTGAGCATCATTCCCCCAATCATTTTCAGTGGATTTTCACCAGCTATACCTGGTCTGACTTTCAAAGTTCCCTTCCATCTGCCTGTCTTTAGTGATTTATCTTCCACCCCTGCTGCCCCTCATGCTCCAGCCTAAGGGAGGTATTTGTCCTGTTCTTGAAAACCTGATGGACCTTCCCAACTGTGACTGCCTATTCCGATTCCCCCTCCTCCACCCCAGTCCAAATCTTGCCCATTCTTCAAGGCTTACCTCAGATACACGTCTTCTACGAAGTCTTCTCTGATAACCCTGGCCACAAGAGATGGTTCCTCAGAACTCCCACAGCACTGTGAAATGCCAATAATTACAGTGCATTCTACCATGATAATGATAATAATTCCTTTCTATGACAGTATCAATAATATCTATTAAGGGGACTTCCCTGGTGGTCCAGTGGGTAAGAGTCCACACTCCCAATGCAGGGGGCCTGGGTTCGATCCCTGGTCGGGGAGCTAGATCCCACATGGATGTTGCAACTAAGAGTCCGCATGCCGTAACTAAAGATCCATATGCTGCAGTGAAGATCCCATGTGCTGCAACGAAGACCTGGCGCAGCGCAGCGAAAATAAATATTAATTTAAAAAATAATATCTATTAATTTTTGAGCATTTACTAGCTGGGTGTCTTGGGCACATTATGTAAATTCATGCCTTCGTCTTTCATCTGTAAAATGATGGTAATAATAGCACATAGCTCATAGGGCTGTTGTGAGGATTCATTAGAATCATACCTGACACAAAGTACCTGACTAGTGAACATTAGCTATTGTTATGAGTATAGGGGTACTTTATATTGTCTCAACTAATCCTCAGACCCCCTGAACCAGGTTCTTTTTAAAAAAATTTGTGGGTTGAGAACTGGTGAGTTTTAGATTAAATGAACTTGTGTGCAAAAAAAAATTGTGGGAGGGCTTCCCTGGTGGTGCAGTGGTTAAGAATCCGCCTGCCAATGCAGGGGACACGGGTTCAAGCCCTGGTCCGGGAAGATCCCACACGCCACGGAGCAACTAAGCCCGTGCACCACAACTACTGAGCCTGCACTCTAGAGCCCATGAGCCACAACTACTGAGCCCATGTGATGCAACTACTGAAGCCCATGCGCCTAGAGTCCGTGCTCCACAACAAGAAAAGCCACCACAATGAGAAGCCCACGCACTGCAACGAAGAGTAGCTCCCGCTCACCGCAGCTAGAGAAAGTCTGCGCGCAGCAACGAAGACCCAATACAGCCAAAAATAAATAAAATAAATTTATTTAAAAAAATAAAATAAAAATTTTAAATTGTGAGAAAATATACATAACAAAAAATTTACCATCTTAACCATTTTTAAGTGTACATAAAGTCCAGTAGTGTTAAGTACATTCACATTGTTGTGCAGCCAATCTCCAGGAGCTCTTTTCATTTCGCAAAACTGAACTTCTGGGGCTTCCCTGGTGGAGCAATGGTTAACGCTCCACGTTCCCAATGCAGGGGGCCCAGGTTCGATCCCTGGTCAGGGAACTAGGTCCCACGTGCATGCCGCAACTAACAGTTCCCATGCCACAACTAAGGAGCCGGCGAGCCAGAACTAAGGAGCCCACGTGCTGCAACTAAGACCCAGCACAACCAAATAAATAAAGAAAATGTAACCAAATAAATAAGTAAATAAAATAAATATTTTAAAAAAAACCCTGAACTTCTATTCCTATTAAACAATTCCCCATTTCCCCCTTCCCCCGCCCCTGGCAAGCACTATTTTACTTTCTGTCTCTATGAACTGTATTATTATATTCTTTTTACAAACCAAAACAACCGAGGCTCAGAGAGTAATTTGCTTCTATGAGACAGAATCTGGACTTGAACCTGGGCCTCCGTTCATGCACTTTGAAACATGATTTCACCTCACAGATGGGAGGTGAAAAATCATCTGTGATGCGTTTTACCTCTCCTACAACCATGATGGCCACTGTGTGACAAGGCCCTCCTCTGTGCCCATGCATTTTACGTTTTGCAGCCATTCTCACATTTAATCCTCACAGCAGCCCTGTAGTCACTGTGAGGGGGCAGTATCCTAACTCCCAGCACAGTGCCGGTACAGGACAGAGACAGTAAATATGTTCAGTGAATACAGGCCTATTTGATGCCTTTAAATAGGTTAAACAATACTAAATAAGTTTGTTTTGCATTTTTAATGCAATTGTTTACATTATTTGAAAATGTTGACTCTGTAAGGAGAAAACCAGCTGAAATGCATGAGGTCATAAAGAGCTTCCCAATCTTGGCCACTCCCCTCTCCTCCTGCAGAGTCAATCTGCTCTTCTCACCCCAGGCCACCCCCCAATCTGCACTTCATCACCAGCATTGCTGATCCACAGCCAAAGCCAGAGACAAACAGGCAGGCAGGCAAAGGGACATAAGAGACTGTCCCCGCTCTGCTTCCTCCCCCTGCCTCTCCACCCCCATACTCTTCCCTCTAACCATACCCAATCCTGACCATTCTGGAACACGCTCTGTCCTTTCACGCCTCCGTGACTTTGCACATGCTGTTCTCGAAGCCTGGAATGCTTTCCCTCGCCTCGTTCTCCACCTCCAAGACTCCTACAGTCTTTGCAAGCGAGCTCCGAAGTTACCTCCTCTGTGAAGACTCCTCCCCTACCCGCCCCCGCAGCTGTGAGCCTGCCCCTCCTCGAAGCCCACTAGCTAGCTCCTCCAAATGCTCTAGAAGTAGGACTGCAATAACTGTTTTTAAGTCAGGGTGTCCCCCATGTCCCCAGCTCCTTGTGCTGAGATGAGGCTTCATCTCTGCTCTGAGCAGGGGTAAAGAGAAGCCCTGATTTTTCTTTTTCAGTGTTCCTGGTATATTTGAAAATGAAGAGATAACAAAACAAGATCTCAAATATTGAGGCATATTTTTCAATGTCTAGCAAATGAATGCTTCCAATACAAAAAATTATAACTGTGCTGCTCACAAGATAATTATAGGATTTATTAAAATATAATAATTTATAGTGCTCCCCAGGCACAGTGGTCTGTTAATAAGAAAAAAGCTTCAGGATATACAAGGAGGCTCTTTGATCAAATTGGTCAGTGGATCTGACATAATGTAAAACCCCATTTGGAGATAATGTCAAAAGCCTAAATTGGAGACCCTGATGAAATGGTACTCCTGGCCCCTTTCCCCAGTGGCAGGCTGTGCTGCTGCCTCTACACACAGTAGGTGCGCATTGTTTGCTGAATAATGGTAACAAACACAGCTTTCCAAGTTGGTTATTGAAAACCCACACACGATAAGTATTCCTGGGAAACAATGAAGTCCTGAACAATGGGGCAGGAAGCCACCTCCTCCTCCAGTGACCCCCAACTCTCAGAGTCCAGCTGAAGGCTGCAACAGGAAACCCCTCACCCACTGTCTTTCCTCCCTCTCTTCCCCACTCAGGGGCCACCCCCACCCAGGGGCACCAAATGCACTCATGCTTTCCATCCGCTCTCCGCCCCTCTTCTCCTCTAGCCTCTGGAGGGTCCCAGGTGAAGAAAGAGAAAAGCACTTACTCATAGAAGGAGGCAAGCAGCCAAGCTGGGTTTGGAGAGTCATCCTGCCCCCAGGCAGGCCTGAGGAATAAAAGGAACGGCGAGAGGACAAAGAAGGACTTAAAGCTCTGGAACAAGGGGAAAGAAAAGGCCTAAGAAAGTTTACAAAGCAATCTGTCAGAGAAGGGATGAAAAGGGAGCCCCACTGAGCTGAGGGGCTCAGGCACTCACCTCACCTTCGGCCCAGTTAGAAACCTGCAATTACTTGGTCAAAGTCTGAACCTATCTCCCTCTTCCTTGTCCCAGAGGTTTCCCTGGGAGTGCAAGGCCTCACCTTGCTGGGTTCTTGGCAGCCCCAAATACCTCTGCTCTACTCGGCTCAATACGCCAGTTGTCTTGAACCCAACTAACTGGCTCAACTTCCAGTTCCCTCTGGATTTTCAGCAGAAACACTATGGATAATACAGTCATCAGCAGATCCTCAAAGCTATCCAGCTACTCTGACTGCCCAGATGTTCTGAGCCGGTGAAAATATCCACAGACCTTTCTGAAAGTCTCTCCTGCCACCAAAGGCAGGATTAATAATAATACCAACTATCATCTGAGTGCTCACTCTGTGTCGAATGCTTTAAGTCATCTCACTTACTGCTCACCACCACCTTAGGTATGATTACCCAATTTCACAGAAAGGGAAATAGGCCTGGAGAGATTAAATGTCTTTCCAAGGGATACACAGCCTGGATTCCAACCCAGGTCTGTCTGACCGTGGTACCCACCTTGGTACCCACTTCCCACTCAGGACACTGCCTCTTGGGGACCCTCTGCGATTCTACTTTTTGTGGTTCCCATATTAATTTTAGATGGGGTAGGATGGTACAATTCTGTGGTATCTAAAAAAATCCCTTGCCTCACAGTTGGGAGTGAGAAGAGGAGCGGGCGTGGGAGAGTCTGCCTCATGGCTGGGTAGGGTCTTAGTTCTTTTTAGACACGAGTAATTTAACCATAAATAACTGAGCACTGGGAACAGGACACTCACTAATAAAAGCATAGCCTAGAGTCACGTTTGAAGAAAAAAATTCAAGTCACTTAGTGGGTGGACATATCTGCAAAACAAAAGAAAAGCCCCTTTCCCAGCCCAGGCAGAGAAGTCTCCTGTACAGTTAGAGACAACAGGCTTCTGGGCACGTAGCCAAGGTTCTGGGGATATTTATAACTCGAAGAGGGTGGGAGTCCCTAATAAGCTGCTATATTCTTTTTCCATCACTTCCCTCTCCAAGGCTACAGCGAGCTCAGAGCTCTTCCCCACGCAGAATGCCTGCTTTCCCTAGTGCTCGGCTTCCATTGTCTAATTTTCTCATTCTGGCTGGGGAAAGGGAAGGCTGCAAGTCCTTCCGTTCGGAAGAACTCCAGTTGAATGTAGCTTAGCTGCTGGTGGTGTTTCTTGGCTAGCTGCTGTGGTCTCAGGAATCTGCCTATGAGCCTGTGGTTTCTCTGAGCTGTCTGAGAGTCTGAGGTCTCGGGAATCTGTGAGTCTTTGGGATCCGCCTACGATCTCTGGGCTTTGCCTGCACGTCTACGGATTCGAGATCTACCTGAAGATCTGAAGATAGACAGGATCTGCCAGTGACCCCCAGAATCTTTCCGAACGTCTGTAGTCTCAGAGAACTCTGCCTGAGGATTTGAAATCTGTTTGAGGCCTCTTGGATCTTGGAGCCGGCGACCTAGCGGATCTTTTGCGGGCCAGGAGGTAGGTCTGTTCGTTCCCAGTTCGGGTTTTCGGCTTCCCACCTTCAGTCGGTCAGGGACTGCTAACAACCTAAGGGTCCGCCGGGCGTGGGCCATTAGAGGCCCACGATCCCATCGATGCGGGAAGCCGCCAGGAACCCTTTTAGCAGGCAAGCCCTCAGGGATGATAAGGACGGTCCTTCCCAACCCTGGGGTCTGGCTCGCTCCACCCTACGCGCCCCTATACCCCACCCTCGCTTCTGATTTCCCTCCGGCTTTTGCGTCCCCTCCGCTAGGCGCAACTCAGCCTGCCCCTCAAGGAGCGCCCTCTTTAGAAGGACGCCCCTACAGGGTTAACAGCGATGGAGCCGGGACACAAGCCTGGCCCAGCCGCGGACCACATTTGCTGGCAGACGGGCGGCGCGTTGCCCCCTAGGAGTTGTAGTCTGCGTAGCAGTGTGAGAATGCCGCAGTCGCTGCTGGGTGATGTAGTGCGTGGGTGGAGCTCAAAGTTCCAGCGCGGCCGCTGAGTCTCCCCTGGGGAGTGGGCGGCTGCTGCTTTCCTCTCAGGCCTAGGATATCAAGTGAGAGCTAATCCCAGCTGAACTCAACACAGGCCAGCGCCTAAATTAGGCTCGACGTCGCAGTTAAGATCCGACTCAAGATAAGCTTGTAGGGACGTGAAGAGAAGCAAGGCAACCTCCCTGGCTTAAGCCGGCTGTGGTCTCCAAGAGAGGAGAGCGGAAGATACTCCGCCCTGGCTAGGAGGACGCGCTTTTTTCTTCACCCTTTTGTTCTTTTCCCTCCGTGGCTTTTGGCCTCTGACTGGCCTTTGTACGCCCGAATGGAACTCCAACTCCCGACAGGCCACGGGGGCGGGCTCAGGCGTGATAAAGGTGCTCGGCCGTGCTACAAGAGGCGGGCCTCGTATTCGCTTCGCTCGCTGATTGGCTGAGGCAGCTGCCGGAAAGGGCCCAGCCTCGACATGGAAGAGCAGAGGCGTTCTGTGGGCTGGGCTGAGAGCCTCCTCCCTGAGACAGCCTCGGCTTGACCCCCGGCCCGGGAGGGACCGAGCCAGGGGGCTGTCTTAGTAATTCCGGGAGCCTCCACCCCTTGGTGGCGGAGACACGGAGGGCGGGTCGCGCTCGAGGGTCAGGGAGGAGAGTGACCCGGCCCGGATTCAGGGCCCTCCCCAGTCGTCTGGCGGCCAGAACTCCAGACCCGGGGAGTGGGCAGGGCCTGTTTCTGTGCCTCACGCCCTGCTTTTCGCCTCCTTTAGCGCTGTCTGCTAGCTACTTTTCCTGCTCTCTCTCTCCTGGGAGGCGAATCCTTGAGCCCGAGATGGCAGCCACCCTGCTCATGGCTGGGTCCCAGGTAAGCCGGGGGTGGCTTCTCGGACCCTACCTGTGCTTACCCACCTCGTTCCTGCGTTTCTTTGCTCCGCGAATCTCTGTGGGAAATTCTCTGAGATTAGTAATTCGCTTGCTTCGGTATTCTGCCTCCAGAGACCCAGTATCAGAACAGTATAGCCACAAACAAGCATTTACTGAACACCTGCTGTTTGCCTTTAAATACTGGGGAGACAAAAGATGCATGAGGCATGCCCTCCCTGCCTGCTCACAATCAGTAGGAAGACAGATGCATCCGGTTAACCGTGAAACTACATGATAAGAGCACTATTTTCTGTAGGAGCAACATGCTGTGGGGACCAAGAAGTGGGAGTATTAATTCTGTCTGAGGTGTGGGAGGGAGGGAGGAGTGGAGCAGAGCAGCGAGATGGGGCGCATTGAAGAACAGTCGGTGCTGGAACAGGGCCTTAAGGAACAGTAGGATTTCACTACCCTGAGAAAGATATTCCAAGAAAATAGGAACATTGTGGGTAAAGGTATGGAATGATGTAAGTGCTAGTTGTATTCTGAGAAAAGTACTGCTAGAGGGTAAGGTTCGGAGTGGGGCAGGGATATCTGGCCGTGGGACCAAAGCAGTCAGCTCATAAATTGCTCTCTCCTTTACCACATCTCTTTGTTGCTTGTTTATTTCTCCTTTGGACTCTACATATCAGACCTAATACCTTTTGCCTCCTCAACAATTCTAGCCATGTCTCTAATTTCGAGAAGAAAAACTGGTACTAACCTCCTAGATACCAATTATTGAGGAAGCGATATGTGATTTCAGGCACCTGTGACATTTGAAGATATGGCCATGTATCTCACCCGGGAAGAATGGAGACCTCTGGACCCTACACAAAGGGACCTTTACAGGGATGTTATGCAGGAGAATTATGGAAATGTTGTCTCATTAGGTAAGTATTCTCTATCTTTCTCCAGCCCACGTTTTTGAGACTGTCAAAAATGCCTTACCTCTGTCAACACAACCTAGTTAGTTGATTCTTAAAGCTCTTAATTGGATTTTGGCTTGAGTTGAGTCCTCAGGCAGATCTTTGAATGTGGGAATATCAAGGTCATATGGTCTAAAATGAAAGATCGTTCCTGCACATTTTAGAAACACTCAGATTTCTTGCGCCCTGAGTCATTTGCCATTCTCCAGCCTGTCTGTACAGATCACTGACCAAACAGGTCTGACATAATGGTGCTTGCCAGGATATAAATGCCCCTGTAAATGGTGCTTTTACTAGAAGATAAAGGGGTTCTGACCCAGGTTCATGGGAAGGCAAAAGCCACCTTTTTGTGTTTGCTTTGGCTTCAGAGCTGTAGCTTTGACTCAGGTCCTTTATTTATCCAGAGCAGGTACTTGTCTAGAGACATTTCAGAGTTGATCATAGATTTTGAGTGTGTCAGATGATGCTGTTCCAGAAGAATCCTGAACTAAATGAGATCACAAATTCTATTAGAGAGGGAAGCTAATTTTTTTGGTGGTCTGCAAACCTGTCTTTTCTCTTAGATATCCTTTGGTCTGGGTGTAACTAGACTAAACAGTGTATTCTTGAGCTGAAAGTCTTTTGACTCACTTTGTCTCCTGTTAGGACTTGACAGAAGTTAGCAATCATGTATGGTTGACTAGGTCATCTGCCATTCATTAGGATTATTCCTTTTTATGAAATCTTTATTCCTATAGCTTTTAACAAACAAAAGGCAAACTGTGAAGGGTTTCCTTTTTAAATTGGGCTCTCTCTGATGTCCCAACTTTCTTGGATCCTTCCTTTCAAAATGCAGCCAGAAGTGAAGTTATCTACCCAGATCTATTGTAGTCAGTAACCCAAATATTCCACTCAATCCAACAAAAGCAAGAAATGAGAATCTTAAAGAAATGTGAATTTATATGTCAGTGGTCCAGCCCAAGGAGCACATTTTGGAAGGATGGAAGCATGGAAGCACAAAAAAATATATATATATATATTTCTTGCCCATATAAGTTTGGGAGTGGGTTAGATAATGTTTACAAGGCTTCTTTACCTCAAGACTCTTCAGAACCTTTAATGTGATATCAGGCATTTTTAATTTCTAAGAAGATGATGTTGTATGCACCATTTACCAAACTAATTTATCCCTGGACCCTTTTCTCCCAGCATACCTAGTAATCTCTTTCTGAAGAGTGTACCAAGAAACACAACTTCGAAAAAGCAGTGTCTGGTAGAAAGTTTCTTGTAGACAGTGACTTTGTATATTTTGATTTTCATTTAAAGTCTTTACCTACTCAATGCCAAGAATATTCTGAGCCAGGCATCTCTTTTGCCTTCTCCAACCTTCCCACCTCTATTTTCATTAAAAGGCCACTGAGGGAATTCCCTGGCGGTCCCGTGGTTAGGACTCTGCACTTTCACTGCGCTGGGCCTGGGTTTTATCCCTGGTGGAGTTCCCCGCAAGCCACATAGCGCGGCCAAAAAAAAAAAAAAGCCATTGAAAAGTAGCAAGTAACATTTGGCAGTCATTTTTCTTGTCAACCGAGACTTGATATAGATTGATAAAAATTTGTTTTTCTCCATGCTAACCCAGTAGGTTCTTAGTAAATATTATATAATGGTAATGAATAAGGCTTGACAAGAACATACACATACACACACATTCATTCACATATAAAATATCTAGGCTCTTGGCTTTTAGAAATTCTAATTTAGAGTCTTTTATATTTTCTGTTTATGGTTTTCTTCTTTTGAAACACCAGGAACATATACAATATTCATAAGGAGCTATTAACTGTAGTGATACAGAGCATGAACTTTTATCAGGCAGAACTGGATTTGAATCTTAGTTTCACCATTTACTACTGTATGACCTTTTGCGAGTCACTTCTGTGGGCCTTGAATCTCTCATTCATAAAGTAGAAATCATCATAATGCCTGGCTCTCAGGGCGGCTGAAGTAATTCACATAAAGAACTTAAAACATGGGGCTTCCCTGGTGGCACAGTAGTTGAGAATCTGCCTGCTAATGCAGGGGACACGGGTTCGTGCCCTGGTCTGGGAAGATCCCACATGCTGCGGAGCAACTAGGCCCATGAGCCACAACTACTGAGCCTGCGCGTCTGGAGCCTGTGCTCTGCAACAAGAGAGGCTGCGATAGTGAGGCCCGCGCATCACGATGAAGAGTGGCCCCCGCTTGCCACAACTAGAGAAAGCCCTCGCACAGAAACGAAGACCCAACACAGCCCAAAATAAATTAATTAATTAATAAAAAAGAAAAAAAAAAGAACTTAGCACAGTGCCCAGCACACAGTAGATAATTTTTGTGTGTGTTTACTAGTATTATTCTTCACCTTTTATTACAGATTTTGAAATCAGGAGTGAAAACGAGGTGAATCCAAAGCAAGAGATTAGTGAAGATGTGGAATTTGGGACTGCATCTGAAAGACCTGTTGGTAATACTGAGGACAGTCCTGAAAGTGAAGAGGCCTTTGAAAACAGGGATAGATCAGAAAGACAATGGGGAGATCTAACAGCAGAAGAGTGGGTAAGCTATCCTCTCCAACAAGTCACCGATCTGCTTGTCCACAAAGAAGTCCATACAAGCATCCGATATCATATATGTTCTCATTGTGGAAAGGCCTTTGGTCAGATCTCAGACCTTAATCGACATCAGAAAATCCACACCGGTGACAGACCCTATAAGTGTTATGAATGTGGAAAGGGCTTCAGTCGGAGTTCCCACCTTATTCAGCATCAAAGAACACACACTGGAGAGAGGCCCTATGACTGTAATGAGTGCGGGAAAAGTTTTGGAAGAAGCTCTCACCTCATTCAGCATCAGACAATCCACACTGGAGAAAAGCCCCACAAATGTAACGAGTGTGGAAAAAGTTTCTGCCGGCTCTCTCACCTAATCCAGCACCAAAGGACCCACAGTGGGGAAAAACCCTATGAGTGTGAGGAGTGTGGGAAAAGCTTCAGCCGGAGCTCTCACCTAGCTCAGCACCAGAGGACCCACACAGGTGAGAAGCCTTACGAATGTAACGAATGTGGGAGAGGCTTCAGTGAGAGATCTGATCTGATCAAACACTATCGTGTCCACACGGGGGAAAGGCCCTACAAGTGTGATGAGTGTGGGAAGAATTTCAGTCAGAACTCCGATCTTGTGCGCCATCGCAGAGCCCACACAGGGGAAAAGCCGTACCACTGTAATGAATGTGGGGAGAATTTCAGCCGCATCTCACACTTGGTTCAGCACCAGAGAACCCATACTGGGGAAAAGCCATATGAATGTAACGCCTGTGGGAAAAGCTTCAGCCGGAGCTCTCATCTTATCACACACCAGAAAATTCACACTGGAGAGAAGCCCTATGAGTGCAACGAGTGTTGGAGAAGCTTTGGTGAAAGGTCAGACCTAATTAAACACCAGAGAACCCACACAGGAGAGAAACCTTATGAGTGTGTGCAGTGTGGAAAAGGTTTCACCCAGAGCTCCAACCTCATCACACATCAAAGAGTTCATACGGGAGAGAAGCCTTATGAATGTACCGAATGTGAGAAGAGTTTCAGCCGGAGCTCAGCTCTCATTAAACATAAGAGAGTTCACACTGACTAAGTCCTGTGATTACGACTGAGAAATTATTCATTTGAAGGTACAATTTTATTTGATATCAAAGAGCTCTCTCAAGACTGAGCTGCTTTTACTGTACTGAATTTCCTTGTTGTGGACCACAGTTTAGAACATCGAAGAAGACAAGCCACTTGAAATTCTGATCAATGGCTTTGGGAATGGTATTCCTTCCTCCAAAATAGTGATTTTTATTCACCCAATATTAATGAATTACTTCATCAAAATCAGCCCCACAAGTAACTGGAAATCTGAAGACCAGGTGCTAAATGCTGATAAATGCTCAGGCCTGGAAATGGAGTAAATCTTTAAAAGTAATTTCTCCCATCCTTGGCCCAAAGAACTATGCTAGGGGAAATATTGACCTGTGATAGGGTGGTCACAGCTACTTTGGTAAAAGACAACCAGAGACTTTGCTTGAATTGCCACACCTATTCACTCACCATGGTAGCTGGGCACACACATCTTCCCTTCAAAGGGCTTTCTCCTTGAGTTGCTCATGCATTTGTATCTTTCTGTCTTCCTAAGAGCAGGATTCTGCATGATGAAGGCAATGATCATAACTTTTTGCCTCATTGTTTCTAATTAACTTTTTTAAAGCTTTCATGAAGATACAGATTAAAAGGAAAAATGAGACGCAGGTTTGGGGACCAAGGACTCATCAACAGTGGTGACTTTAGCAAGAGATGCCCACTGTTATTGCCATTAATCAGAATTTATTAATTTTCTTTGGGGATCACTGTAGGGAATATTGTAGGGAAAATATCTTCAAGGAAAGATAGGACCATAAGTGATGGTGGAGTGTAAGGAGCAAGTGGAATTGATCACTTCAGGGAAGGAAACACAGAGTCCCTTCCCAAGGAATGCAGGTCATTTCTCTGTTCTTTCCCCTCTACCCTTTAAAATCAATTCTCCCTATACTGCTAACTCTAGGATTTGATAAGGGCCACATCCCAGTGTTTATCTTAGCTTGCATAAGGGCATGTGTATGTACATGTAAAATGTGTATTCCTATTGTTTTTCCAATAGAAACTGAATTCACACTGAATTAGCATGTTCTTGGGTGATATTGATCATGTGACAGAACTACAGACATAACTCCAATGTGAGAAATGTCCTTTTTTTCATTCTTCATGAAAGAAAATTGAAACACTAGTGCTGTAATGTGTACTCTCCTGTAAGATCTGTCTTTGTACAGAACGAAGCACTTGTTTATATGTACCGGTCAGTTGGAGATTATTACCAGACAAATAGGTTGATTGTCCTGTTCTCAGACTGAATTATCTTCTCTTTGGCCTAGTCACAGGGAATTAATAAAACTAGATAGGAATGTATTTCCATTCTCCCAGCCTACAGATTTAAGTGGTTAATGTAAGAGTTGACCCAATTTAAGCCCAGTACTGTCAGTTCTCCTTATCTCAGCCCAAATAGGAACTAAGAAATATCCCAAATGTTGATGCTTATCCAAGCATTTGGGGGTGGGAGTGGGAGGGAACTGATGCCCAGGAGATGGGACTAGAGTGAGGAATATATATTTTTTGAGCCTGCCCCACATTTTTTCTACTGTATTGTGAGTGTTGTAACATTTGAAAATCTTTTGCCATAGCTCTTTGGGACTTGGCGTTAAAGGAGCCAGTGGTCTCCCTTGGGTAGTGTATTATGTATTTATTATGACCCACAACCACGTGGGTCTGCATCCCTTGCAAATGACACAACCTCAAAAGTAACAATGAAAAACCACTCCACCAAGTAGGTGTCTTTATGTTGTCACTCTTATTTGAATACAAACTTGGGCAGGGAGCATGTTTTTTGTTCTATACAAAATTTAGCTGACTTTGGATATTCATATTTTAATTGTTGAATGACTTACATGTTCTTGATGACTAAACTCAAATGTCTTTTTCCCGTATCAGTGTTGCTGGTGGTTTTAATGAATATCAAAGTTCTCCTGTTGTTTCTGTGAGCCAGTAGGGGCATCAGCTTCGGAGTGGCTGTAGAAGAAGACAGCATCTCCGTGACCTATTTCACCCCCTTTTCCTTCCCTACTCCCCTGCCCCACCCCCAAGCTGTTCTTTCTGCTGCTTTTGGCTTCTGAGTGCCCCAGCCATCTCTCCAGACATGTGCACTTCAGTTGGGAAGTTAAAAGGGCAAGGGCCGGACCAGCTCTGTCTCCTCTCTTCCTGCCAATTGTTGCCCATTTGCTGTGTTGAACCCTGTGTAAAGTTATTTCTCAGTCTCTCTTTGCTAAAGCTTTTTGCATGCCTTCTGCTCCCAAGTCTCTGGCTGCTTCTGCACACACCCTGAACACATTGTGCCTGTTTTCTATGGTTGTGGAGAGTGAGTGAACAAGTAAGTATGTACAGCAGTTTTCCTTATGGTATTGGTCACAGTTATCTTGTGTCTATCTATATCTGTATTATTCTAACAATATCCTGTAATTAAAAGTATAATTTTTAAAATCAAAAAGCTGAGAATTATTTTAGTAATCCAGCACCAATTCATAAAACGGCTTTTCATCAGATTTATTAAAATTGGGCACAATTGTTTCTATATTGATGCATTTGTACAGATGTTCTTGTGGGAATTTGGGAATACCGTGTCTTCACATATTGGTGAGCCCTCTGGATATTGCCAAAATTTGGCAAGTGCAAAAACCTGGACAGTTCCCTATGAAGATTAGGCTGGTGGCAAAGCAACATGGAAATATTTGTTATGGGTAACTCATTAGCTTTGGAGAAGGGAAACAGAAACAAACAAACAAAAATCCTAATGGAAAAATGAGAGGAGGCCATATTGCTTTAAGGAGATATTTTTGAGTATCTGTTAAGGATAGTAAAACAATTTCTATTAAATTAGGTATTAGGATCCCAGAACAGAGATACTCTTAGAAACAAAGGCTCTATATTCATGACATGATTGTGCAGTCTGCCTAAGGCTGTGGTTATGTTCTACTAGGGTGTGGCTATGATTTTCAAATTACTTACACATTATTTTATCTTACGAAACATTTTTTTAAATGGAAGGCCAGTCTAGGCAGAGGTAGGGAGTGGAAGTGCTTTAAATTGGGGAAAAATACAAATATGAAAGAAAAGTTTTAATTAACCCTATCGCCAAGATTGGAAAAAGAAAGAGATTTTATCAAACCTTTTTTTTTTTTTTTTTTTTTTTGGCTGCACCGCATGGCTTGCGGGATCTTAGTTCCCCGACCAGGGATCGAACCCCGTGCCCTTGGCAGTGAAAGCGCGGAGTCCTAACCACTGGACCTCCAGGGAGCTCCTATAAACATTTTTTAAAACTCCTTTTCTCCTTTCAACATGTTCAGCATTTTTTATTTCTGGGTAGGAAAGTTTAAGGAAAATGCTGGAGAAATTCACCTGGAACCTCTCCTCCAGGGCATTTAACACGTTAATGTTCGCCATTATTATAGTAGGGGCAGATTTCCCTCTTTGAATTTTCTCTAGGAGGCTAGCTCTTTGTTATGGCTGTGCTTCCAGCCCATTAGGACCCCGCTGAGTCTACTGAAATGATAATTTGTTAAATGGTTCCCTAGCGTTTCAAAGGTTAGTGTTCCTGCTGAAAAAGGAGTTCCTACGCCCTGGGAGAAATGCACCTCTTTGAAGCATTGGTTAGATACCTAACTCTGTAATGGAGTAGCCAACTGGGACCTGCTTATCTATAGGAGACTTCAAGATAAAAAGTTGTTAGTGTGGGACTTCCCTGGTGGTCAGGTGGTTAAGACTTTGCCTTCCAATGCAGGGGGTGTGGGCCCGAGCCCTGGTCGGGGAACTAAGATCCTACATGCCTCGCGGCCAAAACACCAAAACATAAAACAGGAGCAATATTGTAACAAATTCAATAAAGATTTTAAAAAATGGTCCACATCAAAAAAAAAAATCTTAAAAAAACATTGTAAAGCAATTATACTCCAATAAAGATGTAAAAAAAAATAGATGGAAGATAAGGAATCAGAAGCAGCCAGTTGAAATTATTTCAAACTTTTTGTGAAGATGAGAGATAAGACTTATGAAAAGAAGTGAGGAATAAGTCCTGGAAATAAAGCAATGGAAAAGGTTTTCATTTAAGGACAGAGAACACTGTGATATGTGAATAGGCAAAGGGGAGAAAATTAGTGGAGAGAAAAGGACTGGAGAAAATAAAAAGTTAGTGAAAAACAGTTGAGTAAAATGAATAGAAGAAAATTACACTGTAATGACCTAAAACGGTTTCATGGTGAATCCCATTGTATTATCTGTTTTCCTAAATGCTTCATATTCGAAGTTTGTATCATTTTCAGCTTCTTCAAAGGTGCTTTTTTTCCCTCTGGCAGAGACTGAGGCTGATAACATCAAAATCTCACTTTGAATTTCACACCAGCCCCTGCGGCTGCCCTGTAGAGGTCTCCACTTGGAAATTACCCAGGCAGACCCCAAACTGAATTTACCACTTTGTGCTATCACCATCCCCCCTCACCTGCTTCTCATGTTATTTCCTAACTCAGTCATGGCATAGTCATCCAAGCTAGAAACTTGCATATCATACTTGAAAACTTCTCCTTTAGCCATCTTCCCAAAATGAATAATGAAAATTAGTTGAATAATTAGTCTTCAATAATTAGTCTTATGACATACCACCTCCTAAGTAGTTCTCAGATCCGTCTACCTGCTCTATGTACTGCCACTACTTATCCTGTGACCTTGGGCAAGTTACTTAGCTTCTCTGTTCCTTGGATTGCCCATCTGTAAAATGGGGGTAATTATATCCATCTCATAGAGTTGCAAAGATTAAATTAAATAATGGGGCTCAAAATATTAGCTGCAGTTATTCAGACCATCACCAAGCCACATCCTGCTTACTGAAACAACCTCTTAATGAGTCTCATCTATTTTCAACCCCCTTCCATCTATTCTCCCTTGCTGCAGCTAGAATGATCTTTCTGAAGGGCAAATCCCTTCATGCCACTCTTCTGTGCAAAACTTTTTCATGCTTTCCATTGCCAGCAGCATACAGTGTGATGTAGGTCATCAAGATCTGGCCTCTGCTGCCCTCATCAGCTTCAGTTCTCTGCACTTGCCCTGTACTTGCAACGCTCTTCAAGCTGCATCTCTTTCTCTCCACTCTTCTGGTCAACTCCTCTTCATCCTTCAGGTCTCATACTTAACTTGTTCTAGGGAACCTTTCCCGATCCCATGAGACTGGATCAGGTGTTCCTGTTCAGTGTTCCCTGGGATTATCCCACTGAAAGCACTTTATTCATTTTGTAATTGCCTGTTCACTTTTTCATCTCCTCCATTAGACTTTGATATCCTTGAAGAAATCACTGTCTTGCTAATCATTGTATCTTCAGCCCCTAGCAAAATATTTGACTTAGAGTAGGCAGGCAACAAATATTTCTTGGATAAATGAGAGGAGAATATATATAAACTTCATTCCCTTCATTAGGACTGGTGACTTTATTTCTGATTTGTCACTGCACAAGCTATTTGTCAAAGAAATTCTGTAGAAACGGTAGATATTCTCTCATTGCATATCTGGTGAGGCCTAATGCAAGAGAAAAAAGGCACCTAAAGGCAATGTGGCCCAACTAAGACACCCCCTCCCAAGGTAAAGCTGGGATAAAGTCACCGGCCCCTCACGCTCCAGTACTTGAATCATTGTCATCTTTGGAGTGTTATCTAGGATTAGACATCATGGCAACTTTGGTGACATGTTACAAGGCAAGCTCTCAATACAGGAAGCTTGGGCAGGATTCTAAGTTCCCAGCTGCAGGTTTGGCTGTTGGTCAACCTCTGAAATTCTCCAAGCTGAGCACATAAGCCAATAGTTGTTAATATTTTCAGGAGGATTCAGATTCCTTTGAGAATCTAATGAAAGTTTTGGATCTTTTGTTTGAGAGTTCTTTATTTATTTTGCTTAGAAGTCCTTTATCAGATATGATTTGCAAATATTTTTCCTAGTCTTTGGCTTTCCATTCCCTTAACAGTGCCTTTCAAAGAACCAACGTTTTGGGACTTACCTCTTGGCGCAGTGGTTCAGAATCCGCCTGCCAATGCAGGGGACACGGGTTCAAGCCCTGATCCAGGAGGATCCCACATGCTGCGGAGCAACTAAGCCCATGCGCCACAACTATGGAGCCTGAGCTCTAGAGCCTGTGAGCCACAACTACTGAGCCCACGTGCCACAACTACTGAAGCCCGTGCACCTAGAGCCTATGCTCTGCAACAAGAGAAGCCACCGCAATGAGAAGCCTGCGCACCACAATGAAGAGTAGCCCCCACTCCCCGCAACTAGAGGAAGCCCATGCGCAGCAACAAAGACCCAACACAGCCAAAGATAAATAAATAAGTACAGTTATATTAAAAAAGAAAAACCCAAAGAACAAAAGTTTTAAATTTTGATGAAGTCCTGTTTTCTAATAGGATTTTTACCCAAGATTTCCTTTTCTAAATCTCCATACTGATAGTTCTTGAGTTACAAGACTTCAATCTTTGGTTTTTAGGCAAGGGAGGGAAGAAGAATGCTTTCTAGACTTCACCCTCATTTGGTTATGTCCACTCTATTGGAGTTTGGATTTTAGCCCAGGTAGTACTGCCATTATACCAGAGCAACAGGGCCATCTCCCTGAGCCCTGCACTTTAACGTTGCACCTTTCCCCACTAGGCCAAGGGGATGTGCCCACCTAGAGCTCATTCTCCCCCCTCCCCTTCTAGATTACAAACCTCAACTATTTAGGACCTTGGAATTCTTTGCCCGGACAGCCCACTTCAAGCCTCTTCCCCAAGTTTGTTCTCTTGAGGGCAAACCAATCTCCATGTGTGTACCCATAGCCCTTGGTTTGGGAGGATGGACAGAGATTGGACCTGCAGCCACACGTGGACCTGAGGGCCCTCCTGGAATAGGACAAAGCCAGAACAGGAAAAGAAGGGGGGCAAGCTTTCATCTGCTTTTGTTTTTGGCCATGCTGCATGTGGGATGTTAGTTTCCAGACCAGGGATCAAACCTACACCCCTGCATTGGAAGCGTGGAGTCTTCAACACTGTACCATCAGGGAAGTCCCTTATTTGTACTCTTGTTCAACTCCTCGTCCTAGCCTCCAGGCATACTATCAACTGTTTTTACCAGTGACTTATAAGGAGTCAGAACCTATGATATCCAGATTCCTGAGGTGAGTAATTTGTTGGATGGACGAGTATGCTATGGATGGAACCAGAACACACAAAGAGGAGGAATCTGGGGTGGGTATAAAGAATAGAAATTAAGTCATTTAACAAAAATTTGTTGAGCACCAACAATGTACCTGGCATAGGAATGAATGAGGCAAAGACTCTGCCCTTGTTGAACTTGTATTCTGTGGGGGAGATGGACAATCAACAAAGTTATATATAACATCAGGTGGTAACAAGTACAATAAAGAAAAAGAGTAAGGGAAGGGGAGTGAAGGGGGACTGCTATTTTAGACAGGATGGTCAAGACTCTCTAAAGGGGTGACATTAGAGCAGAGTTCTGAAGGAGCTGTCAGGATATCTGGAGGAAAGTGTTCTAAGTACTTAGTTTACCAAAGAGCAAATGTAAGGTGCTAGGCAGCGGTTGGCATACTGGAGGAACCAGACTGGGGTGGGTGGAAGTCAGGGAGGAAGGGGGCAAATGGTGGGAGATAAAAACCATCTTTAGAGACTTGTTGAGGAGTTTGAAGCACCTGTTACATCCAAACACATGTTCATATGCCCAGCAGGTAGTTGAAAATATGAGTCCAGAGCTCAGGAGCCCAAATGGGCTTGTAGATAAAGAAATGGGAATAGTGAGTATGGAAATGAGCAGTGAAAACCATGCAAGTGAATGGGGTGGCCCTGATTGAGTGTGAGAACAGCATCAAGGATGGAATCCTGGGAGCACCAATAGGTAATGATGGGCAGAGGAGAGGAGTATTACAGAACCCAGAGAAAAATCCGGAGAGGAGGGTCAGAGGGCAAAGGACGTGACACATTTCAAGATGTCCAAATGTAGCAGATGTCTAGTGAGATACTGTATTTGAAACTCTTTGTAAATGGAAAAACTCCATGCAAGCATAGGTATTATATTACTGTTAGTATTAATGATAATTAGAGAGCACTTTCCCCCTTCCTCTAATAGTTATTTTAACTTAATGAAAGTTTAGTTATACACATGTAGTCTATTTATAATCAATCCTTACTATTTTATTGCACTTTCAAAACAAAACAAACGTAAGTAAGTTATACTGAGGGAGCAGGACTCACAATCCCTGTTAAATCTGATTTGTGTAACAGTATAACGTATATTGGTATATGGGTAATAATCGTAGAATTCTACTGGATTTTGGTTAAAAGCTTGCAGTAACACTTCCTAAGGTTTGTCACACATAACTCTTCTGTCTGCCTATAGGGAAGCCTTAAAATAATTAAAACTCAATGGACCAAATATTATGTTCAACAGTATCCTAGAATTTGATTTCTGGAATTTAGGTGGAGCTGCTGCCACCACCTGTGCCAGTCTCTTTAATGGCTGCAGAGTTCAGTGTTAGCGGGTAGATGCACCAAGGTGCTGATGGTGAGTCTCCAGGGAATCCTGCTGTTGCTAAGCGGGAAAATGTGGTGTTAAATTCTTCCAAAGACCAAGTG
Source organism: Lagenorhynchus albirostris (assembly GCF_949774975.1). Classification (NCBI taxonomy): domain Eukaryota; kingdom Metazoa; phylum Chordata; class Mammalia; order Artiodactyla; family Delphinidae; genus Lagenorhynchus; species Lagenorhynchus albirostris. Next base: position 168,184,674 of record NC_083096.1, read on the forward strand.
TTCATCACTCTTAAATTGGACTTAACAAACCTAATTGAACTTGAAAGTTGATTCTTTTTTTTTTTTTTTGCCACACCACGTGGTATGCGGGATCTTAGTTCCCCAACCAGGAATCAAACCCGTGCCCCCTGCAGTGGAAGCGCGGAGTCCTAATCACTGGACCACCAGGGAATTCCTGATTTTTTCTTCTTTTTTTTAAAAAAATAAATTTATTTATTTTTGGCTACATTGGGTCTCCGTTGCTGCACGTGGGCTTTCTCTAGTTGCAGTGAGCGGGCTTCTCATTTCGGTGGCTTTTCATTGTGAAGCATAGGCTCTAGGCTTGCAGGCTTCAGTTGTGGTGGCACATGGGCTCTAGAGTGCAGGCTCAGTAGTTGTGGCTCACGGGCTTAGTTGCTCCTCAGCATGTGGGATCTTCCCGTACCAGGGCTCGAACCCCTATCCCCTGTATTGGCAGGCGGATTCTTAACCACTGCACCACCAGGGAAGTCCAATTCTTGTTTTCCTGAGTTTGATTGAGGAAATGGAAGGTTGGAAAGGAGAGCTCATTTTGCTAACTTTCTTTTTCACTTTTTTCCCCCACTTTTTCTATATTCCCTCAACAGAACCCAAGGAGAGCAGAGAATTCATTTAAAAAAGAAGGACAAAAATAATTTCAAAATCAGAGACTACCAACTTCAGGTTTGGAAATATGAAGGCTTAAAAAGACAAAGGTTTAACTTTATTGGGTTTCATTCATCTCTTCTGGCTGTGTACCGTAATGATTATGAGACTGGAATTTGGAGTTACATCAGAGTCTGAGTCTCAACTCTGACCTGGGAATTAGTTTCTTCATCGGCAAAAGGGAGATGATACCTTTTGGTACTTGCCTCATATATTGTGAGAATTAAATGAGATAGCATGGCAAATGCTTTAAAACGCTAACTAGTATCATGAAGTCTATGTAGGTATAATCTCCATGGGATGTTTTCTTTTCTAGCAAAGCTACCCAAACGGTTGTTGCTCCTCAATATTGAGACGTTGTGAGTCCACAGTTTTGTTCTTAGATACTGTCATTTCTCAGAACATGTTCAAACTGCATTGCAGAGCCAATTTGCAAAGCACATAAGGAAAATGTTCTCATTATCTTATATCACAGTTTGCTTTGGGCTCTAAATAGTATTTTCTAACTTATTCATCAGATTGACAATGATGGGTTTTTGACTGATAAAAATGTCTACCTCTACAAATGAAGAATCTGCCAACAATAAGACTTTAATTGAAAAGGAGCTTGATGAAGTAGCTCAAAACTCGGTTTGAGGGCTTCCCTGGTGGCGCAGTGGTTGAGAGTCAGCCTGCCGATGCAGGGGACAGGGGTTAGTGTCCCGGTCCGGGAAGATCCCACATGCCACGGAGCGTCTGGGCCCGTGAGCCATGGCCGCTGAGCCTGCGCGTCCGGAGCCTGGGCTCCGCGACAGGAGAGGCCACAACAGTGAGAGGCCCTAGTAATGCAAAACAAAAAAAAAAACAACTCGGTTTGAGTCTTTGTTCAGCTGTGTGGCTTTGAGCAAATGTTTTAACCTCCCTGAGCCTTGTTTCTTCAATAAAATGGGGTAATATTACTAGCCTTTAAGATTTCATGAGAGGATCAGGAACAGCATTTGTAAAACACTGGAACATGGTAAGAGCTCCATAAATGGTAGTGATTATTGTTTAAAACGTTGTGTCACTAAGATGAAGAAACACTCTTTCCACTTTAAAACAGCTTGATGAATTTGAGAATTAGAAGGGAACTCATTGGGCCAGCTAGGATAATCTTCAAAAGAACAAATGCAGAAATGATGATAAAGCAGGCACACAAAAATGATGATAAAGCAGGCCTTGGGGTAAGTTGACTACAAGCTATTATTGCAAGCCACCCATGCGGCAATTTATTTTTTAAAAGAAGCATAATCCTAGGAGGTAAAAATGAGAGACAGTGTTCAGCTCTGGCCAGTCTTGGTTGGAGCACTATCATTTTGGAAAATGGTAAATAAAGACATTTATTATTTATTTTATTTTTGGCTGCGTTGGGTCTTAGGTGCAGCATGTGGGATCTTCGCTGAGGCATGCAGGATCTTTCCTTGCAGCGTGGGCTTCTACTTGTGGCGTGCAGGTTTCCTCTTCTCTAGTTGTGGCGCATGGGTTCCAGAGCACGTGCGCTCTGTAGTTTACCTCACGCGGGCTCTAGTTGAGGCGTGTGAGCTCAGTAGTTGTCGCATGTGGGCTTAATTGGCCCACAGCATGTGGAATCTTAGTCCCCTGACCAGGGATCGAACCCACGTCCCCTGCATTGTAAGGCGGATCCTTTACCACTGTACCACCAGGTAAGTCCCTCTATATTATCTCTTTTTTCCTTTCCCCTGTGTGTGACTTCAAACTGTGTCTTGGATGGCTTAACCTTGTTAGTAGCAAGTGAAGGCATTTTGAAGAGGCTGAATTGATGTAATCTTGTTTGGAGTCTGAGGAACAGACTGTTTCTTTTAGAATAATGAAAGGGACAAGCAAGATGAAGATTAATCTAAGGATCCAATAAAAAGGTTTGGTAATTTTAAACATTCTTTGTTATTTCAGGTTGTAAGTGGTAAAAGTCAAAGCTTCAGTTTGAATATTCTGGTGCCCTGTAATTGTTTTAAGAAGCAAAAGCATGTTGTTCATTGACATACCAGTCAGACCACAGATTTGGTCTGTCACGGGGCAGGGCTGTGGACTCGTCTCGGCCGTGCTGTGTTACCTCATCTTAAAAGGTTAGAGATAGCTACCCACCAACAGTCCCTCCCATCAGGAAACCTGCACAAGTCTCCTAGATAGCCTCATCCACCAGAGGGCAGACAGCAGAAGCAAGAAGAACTACAATCCTGCTGGCTGTGGAACAAAAACCACATTCAAAGAAAGATAGACAAGATGAAAAGGCAGAGAGCTATGTACCAGATGAAGGAACAAGATAAAACCCCAGAAAAACAACTAAATGAAGTGGAGATGGGCAACCTTCCAGAAAAGGAATTCAGAATAATGATAGTGAAGATGATCCAGGACCTCAGAAAAAGAATGGAGGCAAAGATCTAGAAGATGCAAGAAATGTTTAACAAAGACCTAGAAGAATTAAAGAACAAACAAACAGAGATGAACAATACAATAACTGAAATGAAAACGACACTAGAAGGAATCAATAGCAGAATAACTGAGGCAGAAGAACGGATAAGTGACCTGGAAGACAGAATGGTGGAATTCACTGCTGCAGAACAGAATAAAGAAAAAAAATGAAAAGAAATGAAGACAGCCTAAGAGATCTCTGGGATAGCATTAAACAGAACAACATTCGCATTATAGGGGTCCCAGAAGGAGAAGAGAGAGAGAAAGGACCCGAGAAAATATTTGAAGAGATTATAGTTGACAACTTCCCTAACATGGGAAAGGAAATAGCCACCCAAGTCCAGGAAGTGCAGCAAGTCCCATACAGGATAAACCCAAGGAGAAACACACCGAGACACATAGTAATCAAGTTGGCAAAAATTAAAGACAAAGAAAAATTATTGAAAGCAGCAAGGGAAAAACGACAAATAACATACAAGGGAACTCCCATAAGGTTAACAGCTGATTTCTCAGCAGAAACTCTACAAACCAGAAGGGAGTGGCATGACATATTTAAAGTGATGAAAGGGAAGAACCTACAACCAAGATTACTCTACCCGGCAAGGATCTCATTCAGATTCGATGGAGAAATCAGAAGCTTTACAGACAAGCAAAAGCTAAGAGAATTCAGCACCACCAAACCAGCTCTACAACAAATGCTAAAGGAACTTCTCTAAGTGGAAACACAAGAGAAGAAAAGGACCTACAACAACAAACCCAAAACAATTAAGAAAATAGTCATAGGAACATACACATCGATAATTACCTTAAACGTGAATGGATTAAATGCTCGAACAAAAAGACACAGGCTTGCTGAATGGATACAAAAACAAAACCCATATATATACTGTCTACAAGAGACCCACTTCAGACCTAGGGACACATAGAGACTGAAAGTGAGGGGATGGAAAAAGATATTCCATGCAAATGGAAATCAAAAGAAAGCTGGAGTAGCAATACTCATATCAGATAAAATAGACTTTAAAATAAAGAATGTTACAAGAGACAAGGGAGGACAGTACATAATGATCAAGGGATCAATCCAAGAAGAAGATATAACAATTATAAATATACATGCACCCAACATAGGAGCACCTCAATACGTAAGGCAACCGCTAACAGCTGTAAAAGTGGAAATCGACAGTAACACAATAATAGTGGGGGACTTTAACACCTCACTTACACCAATGGACAGATCATCCAAAATGAAAATAAATAAGGAAACAGAAGCTTTAAATGACACAATAGACCAGATAGATTTAATTGATATTTATAGGACATTCCATCCAAAAACAGCAGATTACACTTTCTTCTCACGTGAACATGGAACATTCTCCAGGATAGATCACATCTTGGGTCACAAATCAAGCCTCAGTAAATTTAAGAAAAGTGAAATCATATCAAGCATCTTTTCTGACCACAACACTATGAAATTAGAAATGAATTACAGGGGAAAAAACGTAAAAAACACAAACACATGGAGGCTAAACACTACGTTGCTAAATAACCAAGAGATCACTGAAGAAATCAAGAGGAAATCAAAAAATACCTAGAGACAAATGACAATGACAACTAGAAGACACTGATGAAAGAAATTAAAGATGGTACCAACAGATGGAGAGGTATACCATGTTCTTGGATTGGAAGAATCAATATTGTGAAAATGACTATACTACCGAAAGCAATCTACAGATTCAATGCAATCCCTATCAAATTACCAATGGCACTTTTTACGGATCTAGAACAAAAAATCTTAAAATTTGTATGGAGACACAAAAGACCCTGAATAGCCAAAGCAGTCTTGAGGGAAAAAAAACAGAGCTGGAGGAATCAGACTCCCTGACTTCAGACTATACTACAAAGCTACAGTAATCAAGACAATATGGTACTGGCACAAAAACAGAAACATAGATCAATGGAACAAGATAGAAAGCCCAGAAGTAAACCCACGTACCTATTGTCAACTAATCTATGACAAAGGAGGCAAGGATATACAATGGAGAAAAGACAGTCTCTTCAATAAGTGGTGCTGGGAAAACTGGACAGCTACATGTAAAAGAATGAAATTAGAACACTCCCTAACACCATACACAAAAATGAACTCAAAATGGATTAGAGACCTAAATGTAAGACTGGACACTATAAAACTCTTAGAGGAAAACATAGGAAGAATGCTCTTTGACATAAATCACAGCAAGATCTTTTTTGATCCACCTCCTACAGTAGTGGAAATAAAAACAAAAATAAACAAATGGGACCTAATGAAACTTAAAACCTTTTGCACAGCAAAGGAAACCATAAACAAGACGAAAAGACAACCCTCAGAACGGGAGAAAATATTTGCAAACAAATCAACGGACAAAGGATTAATCTCCAAAATATATAAACAGCTCATGCAGCTCAATATTAAAAGAACAAACAACCCAATCCAAAAATGGGCAGAAGACCTAAACAGACATTTCTCCAAAGAAGACATACAGATGGCCAAGAAGCACATGAAAGGCTACTCAACATCACTAATTATTAGAGAACTGCAAATCAAAACTACAATGAGGTATCACCTCACAGCAGTTAGAATGGGCTTCATCAGAAAATCTACAAACAACAAATGCTGGAGAGGGTGTGGAGAAAACGGAACCCTCTTGCACTGTTGGTGGGAATGTAAACTGATACAGCCACCACGGAGAACAGTATGGAGGTTCCTTAAAAAACTAAGAATAGAATTACCAGATGATCCATCAGTCCCACTACTGGGCATATACCCAGAGAAAACCACAATTCAAAAAGACACATGCACCCTAATGTTCACTGCAGCACTATTTACAATAGCCAGGTCATGGAAGCAACCTAAATGCCCATCGACAGACGAATGGATACAGAAGATGTGGTACATATATACAATGGAATATTACTCAGCCATAAAAAGGAATGGAATTGGGTCATTTGTTGAGACGTGGATGGATCTAGAGACTGTCATACAGAGTGAAGTAAGTCAGAAGGAGAAAAACAAATATCGTATATTAATGCATATATGTGGAACCTAGAAAAATGGTACAGATGAACCGGTTTGCAGGGCAGAAATTGAGACACAGATGTAGAGAACAAACGTATGGACACCAAGGGGGGAAAGCTGCGGGGGGGTGGGGGTGGGGGTGTGATGAATTGGGCAATTGGGATTGACATGTATACACTTATGTGTATAAAATTGATGACTAATAAGAACCTGCTGTATAAAAAAAAGAAGAAATAAGGAAAGAAAGAATGGCCAAAAAAATCCCCAAATTAATAGAAAACACTAATCTACACATCTGAGAAGCTCAAAAACAAATTGGATACAAGATTTGTTTAAAATCCAAAATCATTTACTGTACTAATAAAGGACAAAAACCACATGATCAATAGAGAAAAAACATTTGGGAAAATCCAACATCCATTCTAAAAAACTCTCAACAAATTAGAAATAAAACGGAACTTCTTCAAAGTAATAAAGAACATCTACTGGGACTTCCCTGGTGGTCCAGTGGCTAGGACTGCGCTCCCAATGCAGGGGGCCTGGGTTCAATCCCTGGTCAGGGAACTAGATCCCACATGTCGCAACTAAGACCCAGCACAGACAAATAAAATAAAATAAAAACATCTACTAAAAAAATACAGCTAGTTTTAAAAAGAAAAAGGTTAAAAGGTTAAAAAAAGGTTAGCTGGAGCTCTCCCTAGCAACTCATTTTTATTATATCTATTTGTATACTTGTCCTGACTTGTCAGCTAGAATGTAAGCTCTCAGAGGACAGATTGTTTTATTCATTTTATATTTCCTACTTTCAGCACAGTGATTTATATGTAGAGGGCGTACAACAAATATCTGTATAATACTGCATTCACGAATGCACACACACACACAGTTGTTTTTGAAATGCAAAGCTCAGATGACCATACTTTCCAATTCAAAAAAATCAAGATATATGGTCTGAAAAGGTGGAGTATACTTGTAAGGCCAACTGGCCCGAGGCAGGGGAACGCAATTAGACTCACAGGTTGCATCAGACCGAAACTTTCCGGACCACCCAGTTCCAGAAACTGACCTGGAGACTTTCCGGACCACCCAGTTCCAGGAACTGACCTGGGGGCTTTCCACCGGGCCCAGCCTTCCCGCCTTTCGAGGGGCGGGACTAACGGTCCCAAGACTGATGCGACCGGCACCAGATATTGCCACGATACCCGAAAAGACCACCAAATAAGGAATACCCTGCGCCCTCCCAGATTCACCACACCCCTTTCCCTTCTTCCCCTATAAATTCTGCCCAAACCCTCGCCCGGGCGCGACTTCTCTGGCCCCTTTCACTCGGACCAGTGAACCTCGCCCGGGAGCGTTCCCAAATAAAGCTTGTTGAAGCTCTCCTCCATTTATTTCTTGGTGCCGTTCCTTACAATACTTAGGAGGACCATATGGGTGAATATTTGAAATATTATCTCAGAAAATATTGGATGATAGAATCACTTTAATTACAGTATCCAGTCCAGGGGTTCTTATCCTGTGTTAAATGGACTTAAAAGAATCTCTGAATGGAATTCACTGGCCCTTCAACTTGGAAGGGAATGAAATAACAACTTTATTCTCACTAATATACTGCCAAAATTAAGCATTTTCCCCCATTGTGAATGTAGGCAACAAACCAGAGAATTAGCAGTACTTTTCACTCTGTCACCAATAGGAATCACAGATATTTTCATACACATTATAGTTGTGGGATTTCTTGAAATACCTCCTCATTGCTTACATTTCAGTAGTTGTTTGACCTGCTTCACGATCTTGATATTTAATATTTAAAGAAAAAGATTACTATGTCACAAGAGTTTTAAAAATGTATTACCGGGCTTTCCTGGTGGCGCAGTGGTTGAGAGTCCGCCTAACGAGGCAGGGGACACGGGTTCGTGCCCCAGTCCAGGAAGATCCCTCCATGCCACGGAGCGGCTGGGCCTGTGAGCCATGGCCGCTGAGCCTGCGCGTCCGGAGCCTGTGCTCCGCAACGGGAGAGGCCACAACAGTGAGAAGCCCGCGTACCACCAAAAAAAAAAAAAAAAAAAAGTATTTCCTGATTGTATTTCAACATTTGTAATGCTATGTATTTTACTTTATTTTACGCATTTAAAAACCTAAAAGATCCATAGCTTTTACCAGACTGTCGAATGGCACAAAATAGGTTAAGAACCCTCGAGCTAGACGCAGATTTATGTGAAGCTAATAAGGGTTAAGCTTCAAAGTCCCTTTACCATGCCCTTCCAAGACTCTTCCTAAATTTGCACTCATCATTTTATATTATTTTTCTAAAGGATCCCAGCATAAGTTTCACACCCCATAATACAAAAGTTGGATTCACCGTGACGTTTAGCCCAGTACCGGGCACATAGGTTTTCCATAATTAATTTTTGGTTGATAGCTTCTGGGAAATTTAAACGATCCTCGAAGTTATCTGGAAATCTTGCAGACCACCGCTTGGCTTACTCCACTTCCCGAGAGGGATGGGGCAGTGGAGATGGGGTCGGGAAGGAAGGGCCGTGGGATGAGATAGGTTTGGACTAAGGCAAGACAGGGAACAAACCAGTAGGGGGTGGAAGGTGAGAAATGTTTAGGAATAACGGGATTAGTCTCCTTTGGGAATGAGCCCTTTTCCTTGCACGATTCCTTTGGTTTCGTAGATGCATACATCTGCCCTATCTACCTTGTGAATATTCATTAGCTCCAAACCCCGTGAAGAAAGGTCTCTGCTCTGTCATTTGTAGGTAACATTGCTCTTGAGAAACGCCCACTTTAGCGATTTCCCTCACATTCTGAGCTGCTCCCAACGATGTGTGGAAGGGAGCCCGGGAGTCAGCTTTCCGAGCGTTCCATGGGATGATTTTCTACACGAAGAAATTCTCCAACAAAACAGACGAGCCAAATCCTTACACCGTGTTCTAACTAGCGCCCAAAAGACGACCAAGAGGGAGGCCGGACCGCGTGGCGGTGGGCGTGTCTGGGGCGAACGCCGGCGGCGGCGGCTCCCGGGGGGATTACAGGCGCTTGTGGCGCCAGCCAAGGGGCGGGAGGGCCGCGGCCGAACAAGCCGGTGCTGACGGTAGGGGGCGGGGCTCCGGAGGCGGCCTACTTTTTCGGCCTCGCGCCGGCTGCAGACGAAGAGGGAGGAGCCTCGGCACCCTGGGCCTGGAGCACCGCGTCTTCGCCTCCACCCGGGGCTTCGCCACAGACCCCTTTGTGTTCCTGCCCCCGCCCCGGAGGCTCCCCAGCCGGCGGCGCTGAGTTCCCTCATTGGCTCAGCCGACGGCTTCATCGATTGGCTCCCAAGTCGTCCGGCGTGGTGCGCCTCTTCTCGCTACTATTGGTCTTCTGAGCTGCTCCTCAGGCCGCCGCGCGCGGTGATTGCCCGGCCTCTCGGAGTCCCTGGAAGCAGTTCCGGGAAACCCCGCGTGCTGCCGGGATCGCGTCTCTGTCCATGAGGGGGGGAGGGGGTGGCGCGCGCGCCATTTCTAGTCGTTTTCAAAGCGCCTCGCGCTGATTCTCACGGGCCCGGCCGTCGGCCCCAGCTCTGCCCCGGTGAGTCTCGCGCCGGCCCGCGGGGGGAGGGGCCGGGAGCTCCGATCTGACCCTACTGGGCCCGGCCGGGGCACGGCGCCTTGTCCCCAGTTTCGTTTTCGCTCCGAGGCCCCGGGGTGGGGGTGGGGATGGGCTGGTGGCGGTTTCAGCCTCGTCCGGCCGCTCAGTTGAGGGCCTGACCCAGCCGAGGCGTCTCCTCGCCCTCGCTCATCCTCCCCCCGCCCCTCCAACTCCCGGCTCGCGGTCCGGCCGGCCCGGCGCCCTCCGCGCAGGCTGCCGGGCCGGGCGCGCTTTTCCCGCCTCCGCCCGCTGCTCCACGCGGCCGGGCCGGGCCGGCGGCCTGGGGCGCCCGCGGCCCCATTGCTTTTCCCCGCCGGAGCCGTCTCGCTCCCGTCTCTTCCGGCCTAGCCACGAGTGGGATGTGTTGGTGATCCGGACCGGCATGGGGAGCGGGTGGGCAGAGGGCGGGATGCAAACCCCGGGTGACCTGAGCCGGGAGAAAACTTTTGTGTGAAGCAGAGGCCAAAAGGCTGGTTTGTGTAGGAAGCCTCCCTCCCCTCCTCCATTCTGCATGCTTCGAGTCGAGATTTGAAGGAAAAAATGACTACTAGAGGCCATGAAACTTAGCCTTCGAGCGGCGCCTGAGATACCTAATTCTAAGACTGTCGTAGGCGCACTAAATTGGAAAGGCGATTCTTTTTCTTCTGCGGTAAAAACCGTAATTGCCAAAATTTAAAACTTGAAGCCACGGGGCTCTTGAAGGGTTCAGTCCTTTCACACTACCTGTTTCAGATTTTTGCTGTCCTCCGGAGGCTGAATTTATGTCTCATGAGTCAGTCGTAGGTTAAGGGCTTGACACTTCCTAAGCCATGAGATAACCGTTAGTCTTCATTTCGTTGGTTCTTTTAAAGCCGGTCTCTTAAATGTGAAGAATTTTCACGAGATGTTCAGAAAAAATCAGGGAGGGGCTAGTGCCAGACTTCCCAAATCTCCCAGGAGTCCTTATTTAAATTTCTACTTTTCGCAAAAAAGTTTAGATCAAATGACTTAAGTCACATTAGTGTATTTGCTGCATCCAGAAATATGGTTTGGCTGTGTGGCATCGTATTGAATACACACAAGAGTTTTAAATGGTCTCATATGACATGAAAGTCTTTTTTAAAATGAGCACATTGTATTTGGCTTGAAGAGAGCTTTTTCCTTGATCCGAAAGGTTTTATTTTCTGGACTCTAATAGTTGTACGTTTTTGTTGTTGTTAAAGTTTACAGACTTTTTTTGTAAATTTCAAACAATTTCAGAATCAACTTGTAGAGAGCCTTTGCAATGGATGGTAGTCATAAATATTTCTGTCTTGTGCTTGATATGCAACTTGTCTTTTTGCTTTACACATACTTAAAAAATACCACCTTAACAGATGTTCGTTGAACTTTTCTGTTAAAATTTGCTTTCTTTCCGTAACTAATAGTATTCCAAGGTGCAATACTGCAAGGGTCTTGTGATACGGAGAACTTCTGAGTTCTGATGATCTTATGGTCGTATTTGGGGGTGGGGGAGCATGGAAAACTCAATGTTCACAAAGATGTTTTGGACTTTAGGATGCATCTTTATAGAAGTAGGTGTATTAATCAGTAAACTATTCATCTTAAACTGTAAGTAGTTTCTTGATCAAAAGTGCCAGTTTTGAATGTTTTTGTTTTTGCCAGTTCATCAGAATTTGAGGCTTGCCTTGAGAAACATTTATCCACCCAGCGATTAACCATGGAGTCTGCGTCTGTGTAGACATTAGAGGGTTACTAAGTCTTAATAATGTTTTGTAATCATAAGAAGTCATGATATTGTTTATCCCATTTTCAAAGTAACCCTTTCTGCATTTTCCTCTCTTCCTACCCTGTATTACCTCCTTCTCAGTCTTCCTCCCGTTTTCATTAACTTCAACTTAGTATCGGTGGACTTTGAAATGAAGTTGTTTTAAGTCGGAAAACTGCACCTGGTGCATTTGCACAGTGTTTCGATAAGCAGTCTGGAGGTGTGGTTATCTTACGTATGGGTTTTAGTGCTTTTTAGGAAACTTGTATTTTCTTTATAGCTGACTAGGTATCTTGAGTTTCATCAAGAAAAGTAGGCTTTTCCTTGAAATCCATCTTCATGTCCTTTATTTCAGTATTCGTTGCAATGTCTTTATTCTGGTGCTTATTACCTTCATCACATTATAATTTCACCACAGACAAATGCATTTTAACTTTAATTCCGTCTTTTGAGGAGGTAGTATAGAGACTGGCCTTGTATGGTTTTATTATTTAATCTCTTTCTTCAGGGAGTTGATCCACTTCAGCATTACGTACAGGTCGAACACCCAAAATGATTTGGGTAGGTTAATCTGAGACATCTGACCTAAGTTTATCCTAATTAGGTAATGTTTGTTGAAACTATTTGGAAGAAATTAGTTATCCGTTCTAAAATATGTTTTTTAGGTTTATTTTACTGATACGAAAAATTCAGTATACACTCATGATTTTTTTTTTTTTGAGAAGCAACCTTAACTGTAGCTCACTTTTTATTTTATGTGGACTTAAAACAATCATTTAGCTTTTAAACCTGGTCATTTTTTCTTTTAAATCTGTGAATGGGAATAGCAAATTAATTTTAGAACAAAAATTAATGTCAAGTTGTGTTTTTTGTTTTGTTTTAAGTGAGGCGGAGAAAACCCAAATCACCAGAATGTTGAACTAGAGACAACAGGGCATTTATTTCACACCTATCTTGGATTTGAAGCAGAGCTAGGAAAATTTGAAAGTCCTTGAACCTTAAGTTGTCTGTGGGTGTTCATTCTGTTTTTAAACGAAACTTTTTAAAACTGTGTAAGAATTGAGAGCTTGAGGGGCTTTTTAGGATTTTGTGGTGATTTGTTGATAAGCTCGTCAGGACACAACAGCTGCTTTTGTTAATCAGTGATTCTACCTTAAGTAAATTCAAGCCTTTATTTAACCTAGTGTACATGAAGTTCCTTAAATAACACTTCCATGTACATTTTCCATGGTTTTACAGACTTATTATGCAAATTTAGGTCAGATACATCAGAAAAGGCATCATAAAATAATATTTTGATAGAAGTTATTAGCAGCATGTATACAAATTAGTTTAGATAAATCATGCATTGTCCTACAAACTAGTTATTTCTGGCTTAATGTAATATAGCTCCTGAATTTTTTCCAGCAGCATAATAAAATGGCTAATCAGGTGAATGGTAATGCGGTACAGTTAAAAGAAGAGGAAGAACCAATGGATACTTCCAGTGTAACTCACACAGAACACTACAAGACACTGATAGAGGCAGGCCTCCCACAGAAGGTGGCAGAAAGACTTGATGAAATATTTCAGACAGGTATAATATACATTTCTTGTTTCTGACTGGTTATGAAAGTGAGGGCAAACCACTTTGAATTTTATAGACTTTTTTTAAGGTTAAATATTATTGTTTCTGATCTATATAGAGCTGAATGTTACTTTCCCTTCATTGAGGGCATATTGGGTTTGACTTTGATATTCTTATTTCATTATTTCAAAGCCTTCTTAGTGTTGAATATGCAGTCTTAGTTGTTTCAGAACAGTACATCAATTTGTCTTAGATTTACCATCAATTAATATATATGTTTCAGCATATCAAATTTTACATTTTTTCTTAATCTAAATCAGTCATCATTTTGCTTTTACTTTTCTACTTTAGCTTCTTAAAGTGATTGTTAAAACAGCTTAGGTCTGATTAGGTGGCATAATAAGAGGACTAGTTAGACTGTATTGTCTGAAATGATAATAAATGTCCGACTCCTTGAGAGTTTGTGGCCTGTCTAGTTTCTAACAGACAGAAATCCACAACTCTCAGTAATTTGGAAGTGTTTGGTTTGTAACAGCTGCTTTTTTTTTCTTTCTTTGTTTTTTTTTAAATCTAGGAGTCCCATGGTTAAGTGCTTAAGGAAATTTGAACATTTTAATATGGTGGTTGTAAGTGGTTTGAAGTTCTAAAGAGGGAGAGAAATGTATCCCCTTAGGAAGTGTTGTTCATAAATAAATGTGTCCTCCCCCTTTGGGGCCATAGATGGAAACTTTCTTCCTCTGTGTTTTGTGTGCCTATCCAGATTCTGGGAGAGAGAATTGAACTGTCTCACAAACATGTCTTAAGTACCGTAGTAACAAATATCTGGGGGTTTTTTGTCTTTAAAACATTTTTTTTTTTTTAATCTGAGAAGCTCAAGATAATTTTAGACATTAAAATGACTTCTCAAAATGACTCCTGGGTGATGGTCCCATTTGAAAATCAGTCCTCAGGAACTTTCTGTGACATTCTGCCATGGAGAATTGGCAGTGATCTGCTTCGAGATACTCTCTTGTAGAGTGTTCTGTTACTGATAAGAGGCTGATGGTTTGGGTGTAGGGTTGGATTGACAGAACGGACTGATGGGTATCCTGAGTTGTGTCTTTGGGTGGTGATATGGAATATTCAAGTAAGGAAACTCCAGTTATTTAGGCATGCTCATTTTGAGCTCTTAAAACAAATCATGGCAACAGTTTTTTAAAAGTAACCTCACAAGTGACAGTATTTATTATGGAGTAAAGTTCTTTTTGGCTTTACCAAAATGGAGTCACTTTTGATGTTAGTTCATATGGATTTGGGGGTTTTAATCTGCCAAATATTTCCATTTTACTTTGGATCAATTCTGAAATATATTGAGAAATATAAAATTTAACAGACTTAAGAAATTAAACTTAGTAAATGTTCTGTGTGCAGTTAAATATACTGTATATATATAGAATGCAGTGCATATATTTTCTGTATAGTTTGCTCGTTAAGTCCACAGTAAAGTCCTTTTAATGCCATTTGCAAAAATTGTCATTGACAGTGTTGTGAATGCCCCAGCATCTTTTAAAATCTCATTGTGACACTTATGAAGAACAAAAAAATGCCTTAAAATATGACTTTCAGAATTGATTAATCAAGCTGCACTGGCATTTATAGAAAAGTTTAAAATTATGCCTTTCCACATTCTGACTGCAGCAAAGTAGATGTTCAGATAAATAGATGAATTTCATTTTATCTTAGGTGTTAAGGAGGGAAAGCCTGTGACACTTTTTGGAGAGTGGAAAGAATTATTTAGTAAAAAAGGTTCTCTTATTTTTTTCCCCACTTCTTGTGTGGTTAGCAATAACTCCAACAGTGCATGTAATTTGAAGGTTGCTCCTTGGGAAATACAGTGTGTTCTTATCACCCTATCATGTTATATTAATGCTTAATCTGTAGTACAATGTGTACATCAGATTTAACTTCCGGAACTTAAACGTTTTGGGGAGTGGGAAATGGGGTTAGGATTTTTTTGGTTTTTGTGGGGATATGGGGATTGAAATTTATGTTTATAGATGTTGACATTTTATCTTTTGTTTTCATATTTGTACTCTTGACCTTTCTGTATAGTATTTGTATAGCTGCCTATATGCATATAGTTAAATGAAAATGTAGTTAGTGATAGTATTAAATATAACAATTCTTGATTAAACACTGATAGCACAGTTTGGATTATCCCCTTTGTTGCAATAATGTTACCCCTTTTCAATTTAATTTTTAGGCTTGGTAGCTTATGTCGATCTTGATGAAAGAGCCATTGATGCTCTCAGGGAATTTAATGAAGAAGGAGCTCTGTCTGTACTACAGCAGTTCAAGGAAAGTGACTTATCACATGTTCAGGTAAGGTCATTATTCAGAAATGTCTTTGAACAACTAATGATCTGAAATTATTTTACTGTGACTTTTTTTCCTGTGGAGGAGTGGTATTTTTGTTTCTGACTACCTCTGCTTCTTTTAAAAAATAAGCTTAAAGAAAAAATGATCTACATGGCAGAGAGTTTTCAGAAACACAAGCATAAAGTAAAAGTCTCCCACTCCTTTGTAATATTTTTGGATTATGTGGTCCTGTTTTATTATCTTGGAGGGAAATAATGTTGGTGGGAGGAATAAATTCAGGACACCTGGCAAAATAGCCCAGATACATTTAAATATCAACCCATGGAAGACTGTTTTGCCAGTGTAGCAGGTAAGCTCCCCGGAGGTCTTGTGTGTCTTAACTGCTGTCTGTTCCAGTCTGGCATGTAACAACCACTCTGCAAATATTTGTTGAGTGAATAAATGAGTAAATATTTTGTTAAAATTCTGGTCTTCTGAAATTTAAATATGTATTTGACCCTTCATCAATTCCTGGTGATTCTTTTTCATTGAATTACTTGGCTGTTCTAGAACAAAAGTGCATTTTTATGTGGAGTTATGAAGACCTACAGGCAAAGGGAGAAACAGGGGAGCAAGGTGCAAGAGTCTACAAAGGGACCCGATGAAGCAAAGATCAAGGTAAAACTTGACTTGGATGGTTGCAATGAAATTAAATTTAATTATGAGATCAAATGCTTCTTTTCATGTTTCCTAGAAGCAGTTTTTTTTCTTTTGTGGTACGCGAGCCTCTCACTGTTGTGGCCTCTCCCCTTGCGGAGCACAGGCTCCGGACGCGCAGGCTCAGTGGCCATGGCTCACAGGCTTAGCCGCTCCATGGCATGTGGGATCTTCCCGGACCGGGACACGAACCCGTGTCCCCTGGATCAGCAGGCGGACTCTCAACCACTGCGCCACCAGGGAAGCCCTAGAAACAGTTTTTACTGCACGTAAAAAAAAAAAAGAAAAAGAAAAACTAGTGTTTGGAAATGAGATGATTTAGGGAAAATTACATAAGAAGAATTTTAGGGGCAGACATTTAATTGTATGTTTGGTGAAAATTCCTAAACATACTCTCCCTTATTCCTTGTTTTTTTGGCTATGAATGACATATTTATTGATACTTCCAATAATAGTTTTTTAGATTGATTCAATCATGTCTCTTCAGTTTCTTTCCAAGTATTTTGTGTCTTTTCTCTTGCTGAAGAGGTGGTTTTTTGGTTTTTTTTTTTACCGGTACGCAGGCCTCTCACTGCTGTGGCCTCTCCCTGCTGTGGCCTCTCCCGTTGCGGAGTACAGGCTCCGGATGCGCAGGCCCAGCAGCCATGGCTCACGGGCCCAGCCGCTCCGCGGCATGTGGGGTCTTCCCGGACTGGGGCACCAACCCGTGTCCCCTGCATCGGCAGGCGGACTCTCAACCACTGCGCCATCAGGGAAGCCCTGAAGAGGTGTTTTAATAACTGCTTTCCTCCTTCTCAGTTTTTATTTACTTCAGTTTCTTTGTTTGTAAACTGGGAACAGTAATAGTACCTACCTCATGAAGTGTGAAGGTTAAAGGAATTAAGATACTCAAAGTGCTTAGAGTAATGCCTGGAATGTAGCGAGAACAGTGTAACTATGAGCCATTATTATTATTACTATTAGTCTTTAGATAAACTGAAAGGTGAATATAGGGCTTTTAGTAAAAGAATTAAATGGCTATTGATGTTTTGCTGCAGTGATAGACTTTTGAGTTTGAAATAGTTAATTTATTTAATGTTGAAGTTTGTCCAATTTTACGTTTTAGACAAGAAATATAGTTTTTATCATGTAACTAGCTTATATAAAGCTCCTTTGTACCTTTTTTCCCTCATCTGTAAAATGGCACAATCCCATTCTTTTTTTTTTTTTTTTGCGGTATGTGGGCCTCTCACTGCTGTGGCCTCTCCCGTTGTGGAGCACAGGCTCCGGATGCGCAGGCTCAGTGGCCATGGCTCACGGGCCCAGCCGCTCTGCGGCATGTGGGATCCTCCCGGACCGGGGCACGAACCCGTGTCCCCTGCATCGGCAGGCGGACTCTCAATCACTGCGCCACCAGGGAAGCCCCACAATCCCATTCTTATATCTTTTAACTAATAGATGAAAACTCTATTTGCTGTAATGGTTGTTTTTTAAAAACTTATTGCTGTTCACTGGATAGATGTGTATGATTTCCCTAAAGCTGGCTATTTGCTTTTGAGAAGGTGCATATTATATATGTAATATGTGTATATTACATATTATACAAGTAATGTATAATATGTAATATGTTTTGTGTGTATTCTATATTACATGTATTTCTGTGGTTAAAATAGTCAAAGGTAGAAGAATGGAGAGTCTAAGGTAACTGGAATCCCGGGGTTCCTCCAGAGATATTTTTGAAAACTATTGAACTTGGTGATGTCTGAAGTCTCTTGCTGCTCTGACATGCTGTGATTTTAAAAACCTGAAGTGTAAAATTCTCCTTTCTAGGTAGATTCCATTTCTTTTTTTCCATGTGTCTTTGTTCTGTAGGCCTTTCATATGAATACAAACCCTTAAGGGCAAGGACATTATCTTCTTTTCTATGATTCCTCTTAATACCTAATATAATGTTGTGAGGAAGGTTGGAAATCAGGAAACATAGTTTGTTTTTTGAAACCTGAGAGTATATTCATTTGGTAATTGCCAGATGTTTTGAGTCTGTGCTGTATGAGAAATGGTCTGGTTTTTATGGAGTTTATGGTATAGTAGGAGTACAAAACAACAGGATTAAACAAAATAAAGGTTAAATTATTTGAGTACAGTAGAAAGAGTAGGATGATGTGAGAAATAGTAAATTAGAGAAGTTGCATAAAAGAGCTAGGACTTCTGCTTTTTTTAAGGATAGAGAACTTTGTTAGTTGTATTATGAATTTATTATTGTCAGTATGATACGGACTCTCAAATCACTTTGATATCCTTTAATGCCAGCATCCTCACTGGAATTAATACAACCTTTCCACAATGTTCTTGAAAGGGGATAGAGAACATTTCATTTGAAAAGAGTCACTGGATGTAAGTATGCTACGTAAAGGGAGCAAATAAGGAAAAAATCTGGTTGACATAGAGGGGGTGCAAAATGAGGAATACTGTGGTACATAAGTATGAATAGGTAGCCTGGGGTCAGCTTATGTCGAAGTTTTAGTAATCCTTTCCCCTTTTTTCTGTTCTCATAACAAAAAAGTGATGTGTGCTTGGAGACTTAACTTGCCTGCAACTCTTTCCATTAAATGTATGGAAAGGAGAAGTAAAGGTCAACACGTGTGAGAGGAACCAGCGTGAACTTCGTGATTTTTTTCCCCTAACTGAAATACATAACCTAAGATGTTAGGGTACCTTTTGGAAAAGATTTATATTTTGATTTGTGTGTGTATGATATTTAATATTCAACTATAAATAATTATGTATAATTATCTTTAGGCCTTGCTTGAGAGGACTGGTTATACCCTGGATGTAACCACAGGACAGAGGAAGTATGGTGGTCCTCCACCAGACAGTGTGTACTCTGGCATGCAACCTGGAATTGGAACAGAAGTAAGTGTTCTTCAGCTCTTCGCTGAAATCTTTCCAGTTTGTAAATAATTCTACCTATTGTATGATGGGGGAAAAATTGATTTTTTTCAAAGAGCTATTATTATTTTTTTGGATATCCATCTGTATTTTGCTGCCATCATAAGTAGGGATAATCATGTGACTGGTAGATACCCAAACACTTTGTAAAGGAATGTAGAGTTTTTGGAACTGGCTACTAAAACTATGCAACTAACAACACCATTTTAGGTCCTTGGGGTGAGGTTATTAAGGAGAAACAGTTGCTTTATTCTGTTTTATGTCAGGAATTTTGAATGGTGCTTGTCCTCCCTCCTTGACCCTCCCCTTCATCACATAGAAGATACTCAGTGTTCACAGAGAGATTTATTGAAGGGAGTGGGTTGCACAAGGGAAGGGATGTAGAATCAGATAAAAGGTTGAGCACATTGGTCTATACTTGAACAAAGAAGGAATCCGTCCTCCATCTGTGTTTTCATGAAGGTCTCTTCATATACCTTTGTGCTATAGCCTATTCTAATCCTTTAAAGGGAAAAAACTGTGTGCCAGAAGGTAAGCCCTGTTACTGCACGGACCTTTTCTGTTTGGTGCCTAGCGTAGTGCCAGGAGTATAGTAGGCACACAGTATTTGACAAATAATTGGTTATGCTTTTTTTCTTTGAGTACTGTAATCCAGACTTCGTAACTTAAAATTTAAACTAGGTTAAATGATAATCTTACAGGATTTTCTTTAAAACAAAGTGATGGCAGTAGCTTCCTTAGGTGACGATGTCAGTTAAAATATTTAGGTGGTATTGTTATGTATCTCCTACTTATATTAGAATTCTAAGAAATCTTAAAACTTTACTTAAACGTTGTCAGTGGCACCCTTCTAAAAGCTGAAACTTAACTTTTCAGGTAGACAGAAGCAAAGATTATTATTTCTGGTTTGTGAATCGATAAATAAAGACATCACCATTTAACATAACACTTTAGATGTATATCAGAGCTAATTCTAATTATGTTCTCTGTATGTAGGATGTTCTCTGTATGTAAATGTTTACAGTTATTGGTCTTTGTTCCCTGAACTTCTTTTATACGTTATTACAATTAATGTTCTGTTTCTTAATATTTAACATTATTAAAAGGGCTCTAAGCATTTTTGTTTTTTGTGATACCTGTATCAGCTACATATGTTTGTTTTGAGTCTCAAAAAATTACTTAATGCTATATAATTATTGATAGAGTTGGGATTGGGACTCTAAACCATCTACATTCCTTACAGAAGAAAGTGTCATTGAAACAATATACAAGTGAATGATATCTTTAGCCTTTCACTCACTTTTGTCCTCTCATGAATTCCCCTCCACCATCCTTTATCTTTAATGTTCTATTTATGTTGTGACCCTTTAAAATCTACATTTAGGGCTTCCCTGGTGGCGCAGTGGTTGAGAGTCCGCCTGCCGATGCAGGGGACACGGGTTCGTGCCCCGGTCCGGGAAGATCCCACATGCCGCGGAGCGGCTGGGCCCGTGAGCCATGGCCGCTGAGCCTGTGCGTCCGGAGCCTGTGCTCCACAACGGGAGAGGCCACAACAGTGAGAGGCCCGCGTACAGCAAAAAAAAAACAAAAAAAAAACACACACAAAATCTACATTTATATTTTATTTTTAAGCAGTATGGAAATATAGTTCAGCTTTCTTACAGGGACTCCTACACCATATGTATTTTTTTCTAATGGTTTTAAATTTTGTTCCTGGCATCAGGATTTTTTTTTTCCCTTACCTTAAGCCCTCATACAAAATGAATAAAAATGGAATTGATGCTTTGCCCTTTTTCTTGTTCTTGAGGCAGCTTGAAACACTTCCAAGAGGAGAATACATTTTGAAAAAGTTATCTGTAGTATACCATGTGATATCCTTATCAATTATTGCTACATTTTCTTAGTTTTGTTTCTTTGACTAATTATAAAATCCTTAGGAGTAAAAATTGTATCATATGGTTCTGTTCTTCACAATGTCGAATATAGCCTGGTGTAAAATTAGTTGGTTGTATCTATCTCATAATTATAGAAATAAACTTTTTTTATTAGATTGGTTTCATTAATGAGCTCTTTAATGGAAACTTGTTTTATCTTTGCTTTATGTAGATAAAGAAAGAGTTTGCTAGTACTTTAAGATTTCACTGGAAGTATTTGAACAATTTAATAGAGTAAACTTTTGAGTATCCAATTAGAAACAAATAGTATGCTAATTGTAAAATATGTATACATTCTCTTATATTGCACTCTCTCTTTAGCAGAAACGTGCGTTTTTCTCTATGTTAGATATCATTACCTACAGCAGATATGGTTGCAGCAAAAATCCCTATATGAGATCACCAGCCTAAGCCACTCTTGTCAAGCAGTTTGTTGCAATAAGAGTGCAGTGTAAAAGTTTGGATTTCTCCCTTAAGTTTAGATTTCATGAGATTTGGCCTATATGTTTTGAAAATTAAATTTTTTAACATACTGGGTTGATGATAGGTTTGGTACATAATTGGTTTTAATTGGTGTCATATTGATGCTCTAAGGTTTGGGTTTTTGTTCTTTTATGGTTCATTACAGTTACTAAAAATTATTATTAGCTCTTTCTTTTAATGTTTTATTTTATTAATTTATTTTCATTTTTGGCTGCGTCGGGTCTTCGTTGTGGCACTCGGGCTCTTCGTTGCAGTGTGCGGGCTTCTCTCTAGTTGTGGCATGCGGGTTTTCTGTCTCTAGTTGTGGTGAGCGGGCTCCAGAGTGTGTGGACTCTGTAGTTTGCGGCACTTGGGCTCTCTAGTTGAGGCGTGCGGGCTTAGTTGCTCCACAGCATGTGAGATCTTAGTTTCCCGACCAGGTATCTAACCCACGTCCCCTGCATTGGAAGGTGGATTCTTAACTACCGGACCACCAGGGAAGTCTCCCAAAATTATTATTAGCTCTTGACTGAGGAAGTTGAAATTAGGGTCAGTACATGAGACTGACATTATTAAAATTAAGCTATCAGAAGACTATGAGGTTTTATCTTTGGATAAAATCTACTGTAAAGGGCTTCCCTGGTGGTTCATTGGTTAAGAATCTGCCTGCTAGTGCAGGGGACACAGGTTCAAGCCCTGGTCCGGGAAGATTCCACATGCCGTGGAGCAACTCTAGAGCCCAAGAGCCACAACTACAGAAGCCCGCGTGCCTAGAGCCCGTGCTCCGCAACAAGAGAAGCCACCACAATAAGCCCGCACACCGCAATGAAGAGTAGCCCCTGCTCACCACAACTAAAGAAAGCCCAAGCACAGCAACGAAGACCCAATGCAGCCATAAATAAATAAATAAAAATCTACTGTAAATTAACCCTATAAGTGAGTACTCATTAATGGACATAGTTGCTAAGCATTGACCTTGAGATGAGAAATACACAAGAATGTTAAGTATCAATTTTTTTTTTTTTTGATAAGTATCAGTTTTGAAATGCGTTTTTTTGTGTGTGTGTGCCTTGGCTCTCAGACTTAGTCTGGTTATAGTATCTTTGTATCTTTTTTTTCCTTTTTCTTCCAGTTTTATTGAGAAATACTTGACATACAGCACTATATAAACTTAAGGTGTACAGCATAATGGTTTCACTTACATACATCATGAAATGATGACCACACTAAGTTTAGTGGGTGTCCATCATTTCATAAAATTAAAGAAATAGAAAAAAATAATGATTTTTCCTTGTGATGAGAAGTCTTAGGATTTACTCTCTTAGCAACTTTCTTATATAACATACAGCCGTGCTAATTATATTATGTTGTACATTGTACCCCTAGTACTTTTGTACCTTTTGACTACCTTCATCTAGTTCATCCTCTCCTCAACCCTGCCTCTGGTAGCCACAGATTAATCTCTTTTTCTATGAGTTTGTTTTTGAAGTACAGTTGACTTTCAACACTATGTTAGTTCCAGGTGCACAACACAGTAATTTGATATTTCTGTAGTTTCAAAATGGTTACCATGATAAGTCTAGTTACCATGTGTCACAGTATCTTTGTATTCTTCAGCTGGTATTGTAAAACTGTTTTAATTTGTTTCCATTGACAAATGTAATCTCTGTGGTGATCATGTCTATGTAATAAACTCTTGTTTAAAGAGCATAGCACTGATGATCTGTGGAGGAATTCAAAGGAAATGGTAGATTGGGATCTAACTCTTTGGTGTATTAGCTAGTTGAAGTGTTAAAGAACCAGTGTATTTAACAGACCTGTAAGTATATGACTTTGTAGCATCTGACTTGAATTACATATAAAGAAAAGCTGCTGTGTTTGCAAAATAGTGAATAGGAGCTGGATAAGGGAACAACCCTAGTAGATAATCAAAAGACACTGTTGAGGGACTTAAAGAATCCGCCTTCCAATGCACGGGACGCGGGTTCGATCCCTTTTTGGAGAACTAAGATCCCACATGCAGTGGGACAGCTAAGCCTGCACGCCTCAGCTACAGAGCACGAGTGCCGCAGACTACAGAGTCCACGTACCCTGGAGCCTGTGTGCCACAACAAAGAGCCCGCGCCGCAACGAAAGATCCCATACCCCTCAACGGAGACTCCCCGTGTGCTACAACTAGGACCCTATGCAGCTCCCCCCCCCCAAAAAAAAAAAAGACACTGTTTAGCTGTCTGGTTACTTCTGTTGATTCCTTCCAGAGTCTCAGAGGGCTTCCTCTATTACTGTTGAAGTAATGAGTGGATAGATAATAGACAGCCAAAACTTTCAAAGCCTTAATGCCTAGTGAGTAAAGGAAGAACTGTTGTTAGGGTATTCACTAGATTCTGTTGGTCCTGGAGGGGGAGGATTAACCTGCACATGATTGAGTGGTTACTCTGAACAGCTCATATGGAGCCAGAATGGCTCAACAAGTTAATAAAAGGAAAACATTTATGTTACATTTTAGTTAATTAAAAATTGAGCTTAAAAACTTTAAAAAGAGTGATCTTAGTTTTTGAATACTAATTATCTTCAGCCTTTTTAAGTTCTTTTAATGTCCTAAGTTAAATTGATCTTGAAATGAGACCATCTCCTATTTCTCAAACAAATCAGTATTTTTGGCATGTTTCTTCATGGACCTCAGTGATTATAATATTGGGCACTTAGTTAACCATAGGTTTGTGGATGTTTCTTTTATTTATTTATATTTTTAATTTTTTGTTTTGTTTTGGCCGTGCCACGGGGCATGTGGGATCTTAGTTCCCCAACCAGGGATCAAACCCATGCCCCCTGCAGTAAAAGCATGGAGTCCTAACCACTGGACCACCAGGGGATTCCCTGATGTTTCTTTTAAAATAGAGCAGTATTCTTATGGAAAAGCTATAAGTTGGACTTCTAACATTCAAATGATAATTTAGAGTATGAGGAGCTTGCTGTTACGAATTCTTTCTGTAAGGTAATCATTAAATTGCTTTTCCTGAAAATACAGATTTTTTTCATTTTAGATATGCTTAATGAAGCAAACCTGAATGGTTCTAAAAATATAGACGTGTTATGAAAGAAGTATAATAATCTGACACTTAGCTTCCTCACTTAGGTGTGTTCAACTATTTTTTTTTTTTAATTTATTTTTGGCTGCGTTGGGTCTTTGTTGCTGCCCACAGGCTTTCCCTAGTTGGGGTGAGCGGGGGCTAATCTTTGTTGCGGTGCGTGGGCTTCTCATTGCGGTGGCTTCTCTTGTTGCGGAGCGTGGGCTCTAGGCACGCGGGCTTCAGTAGTCGTGGCTCACGGGATCTAGAGCGCAGGCTCAGTAGTTGTGGCGCACTGGCTTAGTTGCTCCGCGGCACGTGGGATCTTCCTGGACCAGGGCTCGAACCCATGTCTCCTGCATCGGGAGGTGGATTCTTAACCACTGCGCCACCAGGGAAGCCCCTCAACTGTATTTTCATAGTGCCACTGCATGTGCTTTCTTTGCTTTTGCCTGTATTTGTAATGGGTAGGGAGAAAATATGGATGGTGGATGATGTAATAATGAGGCACAACTGCATTATGTTAATAGAAACAATATAAAGCAAAATTTTCTTCCCAGAACAGTTTTAAAATACTCAAATACAGATATTCTCAAATTTAAAAATATTCAAACCAGGCTAGGCCTAGTGTGGCCAGAGAACCTAGCCACACCAAAAAATACATTTCAGAATTAATACCAATTACTCTTGTGTATTTTTTGTTTCAGGATACCTTTTATCAGTAGCTTTTTTTTTTTTTTAAAGTGCTGTGCCCTGTTAATGCTGATTTATAGAGTTGATAATGTTGTAGGGTGATATGGCTGAAGCTAGTGAGAAGTGGTCAGATTCTGGATAATTTGAAAGCATATCTAACAGGATTTATTGATGAGTTGGATATGGAGATATGAGAGAAAGGAACCAAAGATGACTTTAAGACTCATGACCTGAGCGGCTGGAAGGATGGAATTGCCATTTGTTGAAATGAGGAAGGCTATAGAGAAGAGCAAATTAGCGGGATTGAAAGATAGTAGTTCAGTTCTGGACATGTTATGAGTTAGATGTCTCTTAGACATCCAGATGGAGCTGTTGAGTGAGCAGTTGCTTATATCATGGAGTTCATAGGAGAATTCTGGCTGGAGATTATAAATGTGGGAGGCATAAGCAACTAGATGGGTTTTTAAATATATATATATATATTTATTTATTTATTTTTGGCTGCCTTGGGTCTTAGTTGTGGCGTGCAGGCTTCTCTCTAGTTGTGGCGTGCAGGCGCCAGACTGTGTGGGCTCTGTAATTCTGGCACGCAGGCTCTCTAGCTGTGGCACACAGGCTCTAGAGCGTGCGGGCTCAGTAGTTGCAGCATGGGCTTAGTTGCCCTGCGGCATGTGGAATCTTAGTTCCCCGACCAGGGATCGAGCCTGCATCCCCTGCATTGGAAGGCGGATTCTTAACCACTGGACCACCAGGGAAGTCTCTAGATGGTATTTTAAAACCGTGAGTTTGGGTGTGTCACCAAGGAAGTGTGTGTAGCTAGAGAAAAGGTCTGAGATCTGATTCCTGCAGTCCTTCAACATTTAGAGTTTGGGGAGACAAGGAGGAACTAGCAAAGGGGACTGAGAAGAAAGAGCCAATGAGGTAAGAAAAACCAGGAGTGGGGTGTCCCAGAAGTCAAGTGAAGAAAGTTTTCACAGAAGGAAGAATGGTTAATTATATCAAACTTCCCAAGTAAGATGAAGACTAAGAATTGACATTTGATTGTGACAGCATTGATGGCATTAATGACTTTGACTGGAATGGTGGTAAAAGCCAGATTTGCAGAAGATTCAAGAGACTAAGGAGATGAGAAATTTGAGGCAGCAAGTATATATGGCTCTTTTGAGCAATTTTGCTACAAAGGGTAGCAGAGAAACGGGGCAATAGCTAGAAGGTGTTATAATCAAGGTATATTCTTTATTTTTTATTTATTTATTTTTTTTGCGGTACGCGGGCCTCTCACTGTTGTGGCCTCTCCTGTTGCGGAGCGCAGGCTCCGGACGCATAGGCTCAGCGGCCATGGCTCACAGGCCCAGCCACTCCGCGGCATGTGGGAACTTCCCGGACCGGGGCACGAACCCGTGTCCCCTGCATCGGCAGGCGGACTCTCAACCACTGCGCCACCAGGGAAGCCCCTATTTTTTATTTTAATTTAAATTTTAAGGGAGAAATTATAACATACTATGTGCTGATAGGAATGATCCATGTATAAAGGGAGAAATTGATGATAAAATTGTTGCCGGACCAAGTGTCCTTGAGTAAGAAAGAAAGGATGGAATCTAGTGTGTAAGTTATAGTATGAGGTAGATGTTCATTTGTATATTCATTCAAAGATGAGCAGCTGTTGTGTCCCTGGCAGTGTTCAGTGCTGGGAATAAAATGAGGATCAAGATGTGGGCTCTCTGCTCACATGGCAGTTGAACCCTCTTGCTGATGTTATTCCCAGATAAGGATCTTGAGACTCGCTGATTGAGAAACTTGCTCAAGGTAAATGTAGGTTTGAATCCCACATAACTAAAAACTCACTGTTTCTCAAATTCTCCCTACCTTTAAGCTATCACCCTACTACACCAAGCCACCATCATCCCTTGCCGTATTAAGCTGACTGGTCAGCCTGTTTTTCCATACAGTCCACTTTCTATCCAGCTGCCAGAATATTCCTTTTCTTTCTTTTTCTTTTTTTAAAATTAATTAATTTTATTTTTGGCTGCGTTGGGTCTTGGTTGCTGTGCGTGGGCTTTTCTCTGGTTGTGGCGAACGGGGGCTACTCTTCGTTGCAGTGCGTGGGCTTCTCATTGCGGTGGCTTCTCTTGCTGTGGAGCACGGGCTCTAGGTGTGCGGGCTTCAGTAGTTGTGGCTTGTGGGCTCTAGAGCGCAGGCTCAGTAGTTGTGGTGCACAGGCTTTGTTGCTCCTCGGCTTGTGGGATCTTCCCTGACCAGGGCTCGAACCCATGTCCCCTGCATTAGCAGGCGAGTTCTTAACCACTGCGCCACCAGGGAGGCCCCAGAATATTCCTTTTAGAACATAAGTAATACCTAGTTATTTGTCTGCTCAAATCCTCTGTCTTCGTAAGAAATAAAACTCAAACGTCTAACCATGGTTTAACTTAATCTGGCTCCTGTTCTGTCTTTCCCATCACTGTCTCCTGTGTGGACATTTTATTTTATTTTTTTAAAATAAATATTTATTTGGTTGCACCAGGTCTTAGTTGCAGCTGGTGGGCTCCTTAGGTGTGGCATGCAAACTCTTAGTTGTGGCATGCATGTGGGATCTAGTTCCCTGACCAGGGGTCAAACCTGGACCCCCTGCATTGGGAGCGCAGAGTCTTACCCAGTGCGCCACCAGGGAAGTCCCAGATCTTTTATTTTAATCACTGACCTATTTGTTGTTCTTCAGATAATGTCAGTTGTACTCCCCATCTTTTTGTACTTGTTCCATCACCTTGGAATGCTCTTTCCTCAGATTTTTTACTTAATTTTCTCTCTTAGGTCTCAGTTCAAATTCACCTTTTCAGGGAGGCCCTTCTATTAAAATACAGCCTCTTCTTCCTTTATCCCTTTTCTTTGCTTTTTTAAAAAAAATATTTATTTGTTTATTGGGCTGCGCCAGGTCTTAGTTGGGGCTCGCAGGACTTTTTTTTTTTTTTTAGTTGCGGCATGTGGGATCTTTTAGTTGTGGCATGCAAACTCTTAGTTGCTACATGCATGTGAGATCTAGTTCCCTGACCAGGGATTGAACCCGGGCCCCCTGCATTGGGAATATGGAGTCTTAGCCACTGGGCCATCAGGGAAGTCCCCCTTTGCTTTGCTTTTATTTTTTTAATTTTTTAAAAATAAATTTATTTTATTTATTTTTGGCTGCGTTGGGTCTTCATTGCTGTGTGTGGGCTTTCTCTAGTTTTGGCGGGTGGGGGCTACTCTTCATTGCGGTGTGCAGGCTTCTCATTGCGGTGGCTTCTCTTGTAGTGGAGCGTGGGCCCAAGGCGCGTGGGCTTCAATAGTTGTGGCATGCGGGCTCAGTAGTTGTGGTGCACGGGCTTAGTTGCTCTGTGGCATGTGGGATCTTCCCGGACCAGGGCTCGAGCCCATGTCCCCTGCATTGGCAGGCAGATTCTTAACCACTGCACCACCAGGGAAGTCCCTTTGCTTTTATTTTACTTAGCCTTTAACATCTGCTGAAATCATATTGTTTATCTTTAAAAATTTTTCTTGTCAGTAGAATATAAGCTTCATTAATGCCTAGACCTGTCTGGTGTTCACTCTTATCTCTAGAATGTAGAAAAATGCATGGCTTATGAGTCCATGTCTCGTGAAAGGTCTGGACAAGTTCTCTGAATAGGAAGGGAGCCAGTTATCTGTATAGGGTAGCATTATACATTGGAGCAACTTCAGCTTATATTTAAAAAATAAATTGGATATGGATGGGGATGGGAGGGATTAAAAATATCTGAGGTTTTTATGAGAGTATTATTTCCTCAGTCATCTTGGGGTGGAGGGGGAGAGCAGAAATTACGTTCTACCAAGAGAAATGTGGGGAAAATCAGAGGAGCCAACTGACAAGGGTGGGTTTTAGTCATTTTGATTTTCGGATAAAGGAAACGTTTGTTATAAATATATTATACCTTTATTGTAAAATATTTAGAAAATATAATAAGGAGAATAAAATTAGAGTAGTTTTTTTTCATGCATTGATAACAACTTTTAATATTCTGATACATAGTCATTCTTATCTATACATACATTTATAATCGAAAACCAGAAATTGGCGTTGCTGAACTTACTGATGATTTGGGGTAAGATCAGGACTATCAGAGGAAATGTTTAATAGGTAGTTGGAGATATAGAATTAGGTCTCAGGATGTATGGGATGTATTGGGAGATGACTGTAGAGTTGTAGCCTTTGGGAATGGATATGATCCTTATGAGTGAAGAAAATACAGTGAATTATGGGAAATAGGGCCATAACTTTGGGAAACATGCAGATTATTATTAGATGGATAGACAAATCACCATGGAAAGGATAGAGGAGTAGTTAAAGATTAAGACCAGGTTAGTGGAGGATTCTGAAAGCTTAAGGGAAGAGAATTTTCAGAAGATAACATCACCAGTGTTAATGCTTGTTGAGAAGGCAAGGATGATGAGACTGAGGAAGGAAAGACTTCTGAATTTGGTCCTTAGAAGTCCATTAGTGACGTTAGGGCATACAGTTTAGTGATAGAAGAAGCAGCCAATTTTTAGAGAGTTAAAGAGAGCGTAGATGCAAGTACTTTTCAGAGTGAGCTTTTATTAGAAAGATGGTTCTGTAGGGATGTCACTCAGATGATGCCTGATGTCTTATTTATACTTCTCGTAGCTGCACAGTACTAAGCATACAGTAGATGTGTTGAAAAGAATAACTGCATGAGTGAAATAAAACAGATATGGGCCATGTGTTCAAAGCATTTAAAAGTGAAAGGAAAGATACAGGCTAAAAAAGGGTTTTTTTGTTTGTATTTTGTTTTGTTATGGGAGATTTGGCATGTTTGAAGACGGAGGAACCACTGGGAAGGAGAGAATGCACTGAGCAAAATAGGACAGTTGAAGAGATGAAGATTTGCGATTATTTCCAGAAGAAGGTAGTGAGAAGAAATGGGCTTATTTATTAGGGTTAAGGAGCTAACCTTTTTTTGGAAAGGAGGTAAATTTCTGAGGTATAAAGGAAAGAAGTGAAAATAGATGTTGAGAAAGGTTTTTAAGACTGAGAGGAAAGAATGTTAGGAAACCAATGGCTTTTCAGGTGATCTCCTTAGAATGAGGTTTAGTGAACGGGGATTGGAGACTTTAAGGAAGTAGACAAATGAGAATAGCTGTCGTGTGAGAATTGTGCTAGAGATTTAGAAGAAGACCTCAAGTTTTACCAGGTAGCAGTGAAGGTGAATCTGATTATTTTGAAAAGGATTGTCTTAAGATAGCACAACTGTAGTAGAGCTTAATACCAGAAACTTAATCTCCAGTAATAATATTGGCATCTTTTGGATTGCTGTTATTATTACTTCATTAATCAGGTCATTTCAGAATATGAAATGCTGATGTAGATGAGTTTCACTAAAAAATTCGTCTCATGCAAACACTAATATACTCTTTAAGACTTTGTGTGTGGATTGCAAATGTTTTAACATAAAAGATTATTTTCAATGTTGCTGACATGGTGGAAATTTGAAGAAAATTGTAGTCTGATATTAAATACTGAGAGGGTTTCTGATTGTTTGATTCTAATTTATCATTCTTATATAACTTAATCCTACTTACTATTTAATTCTAACTAAGCACACAAAATCTTCAAGTGTTGAAAATTTTTTTCATACTTACTTAAAATGTAATATCCTGATAGAGAAAGGGATAGATTGAAGCACTGGAGTTTTTTTTTTTTAAGCCACACAGCATGTGGGATCTTAGTTCCCTGACCAGGGATTGAACCCGCGCCCCCTGCATTGGAAGGGCCGAGTGTTAACCACTGGACCAACAGGGAAGTACCAGCACTGGAGTTCTAAGTAGTAAAGAATTTGGAGTTGAGGAGAAAATATGAGGAAGACCTCATCAATCTTTTTGTTCAATTATTGTTTTTATAAAAATGCAGAGGTATTTCCATGAAGATTTATACATGCCTTTCTGTTTTTTGTGAGAAAAAAACAAATTATAAAAATTCAGAATTTAGAGTTACTACAAATTTTGCACACTTTTATTAATCATTTTCCATTTTTCAATATAGAATATTGTTCTTTGTTGATGCCTTGAAAGTCATTATAATAAAAACTAAGGTTAGCTTTGCAAGATTCAAATTGTCCCCATTTTTCCTTAACCATCTTTCTGTCCCCACCCCTTAAAAAAAAGGCAACTGGGCTTTGTGGCTCTAAAATCAAATGCTTACATTGGGATTCTAACACAGAGGTTTTATTTCAGGTCTTTGTAGGTAAAATACCGAGAGATTTATATGAGGATGAGTTGGTGCCCCTTTTTGAAAAGGCTGGTCCCATTTGGGATCTACGTCTTATGATGGATCCACTGTCTGGTCAGAACAGAGGGTATGCATTTATCACCTTCTGTGGAAAGGAAGCTGCACAGGAAGCTGTTAAACTGGTATGTGATAAGCAAATGCCCACTGTCTAGCAAGTCATTTGAGAGAAATACCTCAATTAAAAACATTTGCAGTTAACATTGTTTCACTTTCTTTAGTTTTTGCTTTGAGAGTTTTTATATTGACTGAGTTGGTATGTGACCATTGGCTATTTTTTTCTGATTATAAAAGTAAAAAAGAAATGAAAGTACCCAAGAAATAAGGTGTTAGAGAAAGTCTCCCGTAATTCTAAGAAGTTATTTATTAGAGTGATTAGTATCTAAAGTTTCATTGAATATTTGGCTTCTGCAGGTCTCTCTTTTGATCTTAGACAAAAATGTCAGTTCTTGCTGTTAAACTTTAGGGTAGGGTTCTTAAAGTGTGATGAAGTCTGGGTTGGGTTCTCGGGAACATAACTGGGCAACAGTGACTTTTAGGACACAATTCAGGAAATGGCTATGAATCTCTTTTGTTTTTGTCATAGCCTAATCATACAGTTTATTTTCTAAGTATATTCTTGTTCTTTCCTATCTCTTTGTTTCCAAGCCCTCCAGTTCTCTCTGTCTTTAATCTTTCTCTCTTTTTCTACTGTTTTATAACCAATCTAGTAATTTCCTTTGTGTAGGGCCTTTTACCCTTTGTACTTATTCCAGAGTAGTAGTAGTAGTAGTATTAACAGTTATGCCAATTAAGTATATCTTTACTCCTATTCTGTTAAGATACAACCCTCTCAGTAACCCAAAATAGCAATATCGTTGTTCCTTGGCATATTCTTTTGCCAGACAGCTAAAGGCCTCACTTAGTCTAGTTCTAGTTCTTCTAGAATAGTAACCTCTTTCACCAAGGCTTTTGGTTTTATTAGTTGCCTCAAAATTAGTTTTACTTGTAGCGTGACCCAGATTTTCGTTTTTATTACGGACTTTTCCTTCCAGTTTGTTTATTCAGTACCGAGAAGTTTCAAAGCTTTATTTCCTTGTTTCTGACAACATATGGATGATTTTTTTAAAAAATTACATATCTTTTAGTAAACTAATAGGTAAGTAATGTTAAGCCATTAAAAAGCTAAAGTTTATCAAGGAAATCATCACCATAGCCATTTAAATGAAACATTTTTTATTCGTATCATTTCATATAATTTTATAAGTATTGTGTTCGACATGTAGTTTCAGATGTTGGAATTCTATGTTTTATGTAAAATGTGAAATTCTTCTAAATTTCTTTACATTGATTAAACATAGCTGGTATTCTTTATATATTGTTATTTTGCCTGTGGCTTATCTATATCTGATTTCATCTCCAAGGGCAGATGAATGATCAGTCTCAGGTATTTTTTCTGAAATTCTCTGGGAGAAAATCTTCAGATAGATAATACTGAAATATGAGATCAGATCTTTTTAAAGATAAAGTGAATAGCAGTGAAGGTTAAAACTAAAACGAGAGGCTGTAACAGGTTTAAAAATACACATTTTATGTTACGGCAAGCATGAGGGAACTCCGTGAGTTCATGAGGCAGGGAGTATTTGACCTTAAATTGTTCAGTTTTTTAGCTTGAGATCAGTTGTTCTGAGTTTGGGGTGGTTGTGGGGTGTCTGGTTCTTTTCTTCCTTTCAGTGTGACAGCTATGAAATTCGCCCTGGTAAACACCTTGGAGTGTGCATTTCTGTGGCAAACAACAGGCTTTTTGTTGGATCAATTCCGAAGAATAAGACTAAAGAAAACATTCTGGAAGAATTCAGTAAAGTCACAGGTAAAACAAAAATGTATTTAGAAATTAGTTTTGGGAAATCTGTGGTACTATTTATAGGTGCAAAAAAACGAGGTGTATCTTAATCTAAGAATTCACATGTCTATTCAGTGTCTAAATTGCCTCCTTCTTCTTTTTAGTGGTTTGGACTAAGCAGCTTCCCTCGTAGCCTCAATTTCTTGGAATGTCCTCTTTACTTTGCCTTAATTGAACCCTAGCTTTTGACACAGTCTTTGCCCTATAGCTCAAGTGAAGGAAGGCTTTTTTCCCCCTTGACATTCAATGTGCTTTAGGGCTAAGGGGATGAGAGTTCTTAATCCTCCTTCTTCCTCTTACGTTGTCTAGATCAGATTTTTCCAAATTTCCAATTTTAAATTCATGGAAGTGATTGAAAAGAACATTTTATATCACAGATTTATATACACTTATATATAACTGAAACAAAATTTAACAAAATTATATTTTCGCTTACTGCATATGATTTAGTCTTACATTTCCTATTCCATTTCATTGTTTTAAATGCTAATGGAGATCCACTAATGCTAGCTGCATTTAAAAAAACACTTTTAGACGATTACTTCTCCATCCCATATAAAAACCATTATTTCTTTACATTTTTGTCATCCAGACATATACTACAGATAAACAATCCTTTCTCCCTCCTTCAAACTGTCACCTGTTGCTCTTCTGGTTTCAGTCTTGCATTAATTGAAGATTTTTTCTGGTTCACAGTCTTTCTCTTCTGCCCGAAATTGACTTATTGTTAGTACTTTTAACATCTATGTGGATGAACCATCCAGTGCTGTAACCTCCTAGTTTATGACTGCCTCATCTCTGGTCCTTCACTTCAGCTCTCCCACATCCAAATCACATTCTGGATCTTGCTGCTGGGAGTAAAATCTAAGCACTCTTAAGGATATGGATGGTATTTAAAAGTAGGGACCACCTAGAAAGAACATATATGGAAAGATGAGGGTACAGGACTAAGACCAGAGGTACACTGGTTTTAAGCAATTACTTTTATTCTTGGTAAAAATAGTAACTTTTAAAAAGTTAGATTCAAGGATGATTTTTGGTCATGATTAGTTGTTGAATGTTCTCTTGGATTTATATTATAATTTTGTTTTTAAGTTCCTTGGTAGTATTTTCATAAATTTTAAGCTCACGTTATGTCAAACACTCTAAAACATTCTTGTATGTCAGAATACAGTAGTTGGACTTGTTTATGGCTGTACCTTCAGGATCCCTAAAATTAAAAGGGAACATAAAATACTATCCCTAGCTCCATATCTAATAACGCTGATTTAATTGTCTACTAGGTAATTAGCAAATCATTTTGAGGCTTCTTCAGTTATGTTTTGCTCTTCGGCAAGTGGATTTAGGTCTGCCTAATCGCTAAATGTGTGGTGGATGCTTTTGGCTTATATATCTGGCTGTTGGTTTAACAGAGGGTTTGGTGGACGTTATTCTCTATCATCAACCCGATGACAAAAAGAAGAATCGGGGGTTCTGCTTCCTTGAGTATGAGGATCACAAGTCAGCAGCACAAGCCAGACGCCGGCTGATGAGTGGAAAAGTAAAAGTATGGGGAAATGTAGTTACGGTTGAATGGGCTGACCCTGTGGAAGAACCAGATCCAGAAGTCATGGCTAAGGTAAATGCAATTGCTTGGGTTGGGGGTGCGGTTGTCATTTAAATTTTGTACTCAGAATAATGCTCGAATATTTCAAATTTTACAGTAAATACAAATTGTAGCCCTTGATCTTAACTATTTAGACACCAAATTTAACAGTCTGTCTTGGTATCCAGCAATTTCCATTAACCATTCCTTTTTCTGCAGATTAAATGTGTAAAAGGAACTGAAATGAAATCCCTTCAATTAAGTGTTTAGTGCTAGGCACTATGAGAGATACAAAGGTAAAAAAGTTAAGAAAAGAAAAAAGACAAGGTCTTACTGAATAAAGAGAGAAGTAATGTTCTGGTGATTATGAGTTATAATCTTCATTGACCATACTGTGACTTTTATTACATGGCCATGAATTATATTTTATTGAGATTTATAGTTTACTTTCCTTTTTCTTTTTAAACTGCCTTCATTTTTAATTTTTTTTATTTATTATTTATTTATTTATGGCTGTGTTGGGTGTTCATTTCTGTGCGAGGGCTTTCTCCAGTTGTGGCAAGCGGGGGCCACTCTTCATCGCGGTGCGCGGGTCTCTCACTATCGCAGCCTCTCTTGTTGTGGAGCACGGACTCCAGACGCACAGGCTCAGTAGTTGTGGCTCACGGGCCTAGTTGCTCTGCGGCACGTGGGATCCTCCCAGACCAGGGCTCGAACCCGTGTCCCTCGCATTAGCAGGCAGATTCTCAACCACTGCGCTACCAGGGAAGCCCCATGTTTCTTTTTTTAAAGCTTTTCTTCTCTTTTTTCTTTTTTTTTTTTTTTTTTGCGGTACGCGGGCCTCTCATTGTTGTGTTGTTGTGGCCTCTCCCGTTGCGGAGCACAGGCTCCGGACGCGCAGGCTCAGCGGCCATGGCTCACGGGCCCAGCCGCTCCGCAGCATGTGGGATCTTCCTGGACCGGGGCACGAACCCGTGTCCCCTGCATCGGCAGGCGGACTCTCAAACACTGCGCCACCAGGGAAGCCCCGTTTTTCTTTTTTTAAAGCTTTTCTTTTTTAATGATCAAGCTCCCTTAGAGTATTGTCTCCATGAAGACGGGCAAAGGGTTATCACGTTTCCTGTTACACCGTAGTGGCAAAGTATGCATGACAAGTCCTGTAGCGGGCCCTCACTTTCCTCCTAAGTCCTGTACTTGCGTTGCCAGGATCTCTGCCTGGTAAAGGATGGTTCCAAGGGTTCTGGTTCTTAGACTTTCCTCTGGGAGACTCCTGGGGTTGAAGGGACACATCTGAAGTTGCATCTCTGCTGCTTTTAGTGAGTTTTCGAGTATTTTGGTGTATGTCTCTTTCCTTTTCGGAGGCAGCAACTCTATGGATGGTGATAAATGAGTGGTTGGATTATTCTGGACTGAGAAGTCTTTTCCTCAAGCTTTTTATTCCAGATTCTGAGGAGACAGTCCTCACTCTTGATTAGTTTGGAGGAGAGCCCTGGTTTATACTAGCATGGTAAAAGTTTTTGTAAGCAAAAGCATTTTTGGATTAAGCAAGGAAGATTCATTGAGAATGAACTGGAGAGACTCAGATGTGTCACTCACTCTTTTTCTCATATTCTGTGAGTAGATAGGTGTCAAGGAAAGGAACTGGGAATCTAAAGAGCCCTGATTTTTTATTTTTATTTATTACTAGCTTGATTTTAATTCCACTTGTTTCTTCACAAAGTCACAATTGTGACTTTGAGCAAACTTACTGAATTTGGATGTCATCTGTTTTATTGGAGTTGGATAAATCTCTTTACAAGATCTCTTACAACTTTGAATCTACCTTGTGGAAACTGTAGCCTGTATTGCATTTCGTATAAAAACATTTTAAAAATAACTTACAGATTGAGAGGGGAATAACATCCCCCAGAATATCTAAAGTGTAGCTAGTAATTTGCTTATTCGACCCCTTTTCACATACCTCTGGTAACCTTTCAGATTGAAATTCATCTTAAATCTTTTTATAAGATTAGAAAAACCTCATGATTTTATTCTAGTAACTATTCTTCCTGGATCAAAAACAAGTTTCAGAATGAAAAGGAAGCCTCTATAAACTTGAACAATACCGATTTGAATAAACTTGATTGAATAATGCTCCTTTATTGTTTTCTGTTCCAGGGTTGGGCAAGGGGGAGTATACCCAATAGTGTAAAGCTTCTGCTGTTGATTCACTGTATCAGTGTTATCATTCATTGAAGATTTTTTTGCCAAGTTGGGTCATTTTTATAATCAACCAGAACCAAAGAGCCTAAATGTATCTTTCTTTTATTTTAATTTTAATATTGGATTATAGTTTGATTTACAGTGTTATGTTAGTTTCAGGTGTACATAAATATATCTTTCTTAAAGGGACCTTTTTCCTACTGAATGTTTTAAACACAGTTTCAACTAGTAATTTTTATATAGGATGCTTTGGTTTCATCTCAGAAAAGAATAAAAGGTCCATGTTAAGTTTTAAAAAAAAAGGTAAATAAACCAATTGGAGGCCTGTCTAATGTAGAAATCAGACTTCAGTATGACAACATTGAGAAAGACAAAGGGTGTAATGATAGAGGTGGAAAACTTTCCTCCCTTGAATTAATGTCTTCTCCCAAAATCCTTTTTACTCAGATAGCCGTTTATCTGAGGCGACTTTGTTCGGTAGGTGTGTTCATTTTTTTTTTTTTTGAATGAGTAATGTATTTCCTTAGTTCACAAATCAAAATTATACATAGAAATTCATCCTAAATCCTAAGTAGGAAGTCCTACTTCCACCTCTAGCCCCATCTACCATGTCCTCCTTGTCCCTTGTAGACATCCAGTGTTAATGGTCTCTGGTTTGTCCTTTTAGTGCTTCCTTGGACAAACACAGGCAAATATTAGTATATATTCTTTCCTTCCCTACTTTTTACACAAACAGTTACTGGTAGCTGTATTAATGATCTGTGTTTGCTTTATTCACTGTCATATTTCATCTCATCTCATATATTTCAGCTCTAAGGAAATATACCGTTATTTTATGTACCACTAAGAAATTATAAAATGCTGCCAATTAAACTATGACAAGTGCTTATCTGTCACATTGACTGTAAATTGGATCCGTATTTGGAGGTATAAAAATGGGGAAAAAAATCTTAGCAACAGTGTATCCTCGCATTTTTTTCAAAGTAGCTCTTAGAGCTCTTCTTAATTTTTTGACTACACAATTTTCCATTTTGTAGATGTACCATATACCATAGTATATTCAACCAGCTGGGCATTGGATGTTTCTAATCTTTTGTTATTACAGTACTCCAGTGAGTAAGCTTATATTGTTTCAGTTAATTCAAGTGCAAATATGTCTGTAGGATAGATTCTTGAGGGTAGAATTGTGGGCCAAAGGGTAAATGCATCTGTAATTATTAAGATACTGACCATATTCTCTGTAGGAGGTGTACTTGTATTCTGCTCCCCACCAGCAGAATACAACAGGCTGATGTTCCTCATCCTTGTCAAAAGAGGATAGGACCAAACTTCTGGGTTTTGCCAAATCTCATAACAAATGGTACCTCAAAGCTGTTATGATTTGCTTCTCTTTACTATGCATGCGTGAGTTTATGTTTTTTATACATTTAAGGACCATTTGTGTTTCTTTGTATGAACCATGTATTCATGAATTTTGCCTATCTTTCCATTCATTTTGTTTTTCTGTTGATCTTTTTCTTATTTTCTGGAGATCTGGTATGAAAGAGATTAACTCTGTGATATAAGTTGTTTTTTGACTTTGCTTATGGTATTTTTCTACTGTGTAGAAGTCATTTCTTTTCAGTAGTGGAATTTTTCAGTCCTTCGTCGTTTATAGATTTTAAGTCACAAAGCCTTCTCCAAGGTCAGTGTTACATAAAGGAATTGCCTTTATTTTCTTCTAATGCTTTCAACATCCCCCCCCTTTAAAATTTTTTATCTATTTGGACTTTATCCTGGTGTATAGTGTGAGGTATGGATCCAATTTTCATCTTTATTCAGATTAACACTACACTGATTAAATGATTTAAACATTGAATTGATAGAGTTTGTCATGTCTAGTAGGGCTAGTCTCTAAATTTTGTTCTTATTTTTTTCCTGGCTCTTCCTGCTTGTTTATTTTTTCATATGAACTTTAGAATCAACACATCCAGTTCTGGGGGGTAAAAACAAAAATTTGTTGTTTTAGGGGGTCTTAGGGACCATATTAAATTTGTAAATTAACGTAGTAATAAATATATTTTGGTTCCTTGAAGGTCCTGTTCACAGTATTAGTTACTTTTAACGACATGGCAGGAGAAGGAACTGATAATTTATATAAATTGGTAACTAACAGAATCATTTTCTTGGTACTTTTCATACTTTCTATCATAGCACTTTTTTTTTTAATTGAAGTATAGTTGATTTACAATGTTTTGCCAGTCTGCTGTACAGCAGAGTGACTCGGTTATACACATATATACAATTTTTTGAATATTCTTTTGTATTATGGTTTATCACAGGATATTGAATATAGTTCCCTGTGCTATACAGTAGGACCTTGTTTATCCATTCTAAATATAATAGTTTGCATCCACCGACCCCAAACTCCCAGTCCATCCCTCCCCCCGCCCCGCCCCCCGTCCCCAGCCCTTGGCAACCACAAGTCTGTTCTTCACGTCTGTATCACAGCACTTTTTTTTTAACACTTCCATAAATTGCCATTTATTTTCTTTATAATGTTAACATTTTAGTAGATTTACAATACCATATTTTTGAACAGTTTTGTATACTTTTTTTAGCATTAATCTGTATACCATTTATCTTACTAAAAATAGTGTACAGAAATACAGTAGCACAGTATCATTAGCATCCAAGTTACAATATACTTTTTTTTTTTTACACACACACACTGTATTTTATTTTTACAAGAGATAAATAAACTGACACCAAGCATTGTAAATGGATGACCACAACAAAAGCAGCAATGATTGCAATCACCAAACACGAAACACACTCATACTATGTCATAATATTGACATTCAGTCCAGGAATCCTCCACTGTAACAGCTCCTTTACTTTGCAGTGAAAATTGATTTGTATATTTTCTGCCTCTGAGTCCTTGTGGGATTTTTTTTTTTATTCAAACAGAAAGTCACAGAAATTATAATCATTGCTCATCAGTTTGCTCAGTCCCATGTAATTAATTTTTTTATCTTGATCTTTTGTTAGCACTTTTATGAATTCATCAGTTTTCCATTAGAGTTCTGAAAATGCTTATTTATTCAGTTCAGCAGTATAGTCAGTTACCAGATCACAGCACTTTTAATACTTAATGTTTTAGAGAAGAAAAGCCTATGCCATGAAGATAAGAAGAAATACTTTAATATAGGACTTCAGCTAAAATTAAGTAGCCAATGCCAATTTGTATATTTGTTATATTAGGTGAAAGTTTTATTTGTGAGAAACTTGGCTACTACAGTGACAGAAGAAATACTGGAAAAGTCGTTTTCTGAATTCGGAAAACTTGAAAGAGTGAAGAAGTTGAAAGATTATGCATTTGTTCATTTCGAAGACAGAGGAGCAGCTGTTAAGGTAGAAAATTTTTAATTTTGTTTTTTGATACTTGAATTTTGTTGAAACTTGCTAAACACATAAAGTACTTTAAAAGCAAATAAAATTGTTTTCAGCTTTTACCGAACTCTGGAACTTTCTTTTAATAATCTCTGTGAAGTGGTAGTAGTATAACAGGTAAGACTCCATATTTCAAAGCCTAATTATTACTAACTGGGTTTGTGATCTCAGGCAAGTTATTTTTAATCTCTCTGTTATTTTTATAAGCCTAAGGTTTGATAGCATGATACCTTGAAAATGTTACAAGGAATAGTAATTAGCCGGTATAAATACTAAAATGGTAATGAGTGTATCGTAACTACTTTGTTTACCTTGGTTTGTGGACCTGTGAATGGAACTGAGCAGTGTACATGGCTTTATACCTAGT
Organism: Lagenorhynchus albirostris; assembly: GCF_949774975.1. Classification (NCBI taxonomy): domain Eukaryota; kingdom Metazoa; phylum Chordata; class Mammalia; order Artiodactyla; family Delphinidae; genus Lagenorhynchus; species Lagenorhynchus albirostris. The sequence goes on from NC_083096.1 coordinate 168,225,704, forward strand.
ACAACACATTTAATTCAGTAGCTGTGCTCTGAGGGAATGGTTAGTTCTTCATAGTTTTGCCTTTCTTTAGTCATTTTAGAATCCTCATAGTATTGACTGTGTTTTGCCAGTTTCAGTAGTTGTTAGAAATATTTCTTGCATGGAATAGTTAATTTATTTGTTGATGATAGTATTGGAAAGTGTGAAACAAGTCTTTTCATAAGGTGTCTAGAACATATAACCCGAATACTCTGCTGCTTTCTGATGATAATGGATCAGTACCATCCTTAGTGGGTGAAATTTCAGGTTTCTTCTTCCTCTTGTTCCTCTCTCCTTTTTGGCGGAAGGCGGGGGAGGGTGGAGGGGAGGGGGGTGACAAGACAAAATAAAAGCTTTTTTATGTAATTGGGTAGATAGATCCGAAATCCTTGATGACTCAGGCCTGGTTCTTCTTCTACATGTTCTGTCGGTTAAAGTGATGCCACCTCTAATATGAGCAGTTTTTGTTTCCTGCTCAGGGTACTGCTTTAAAATGTGCCTTGTAGAATCTTTGACTAGTTAGAATTTATTGGTTTGCTTTTTGATGGAAGCTAATTAGTGAGACAATATTGCTTATAAAATTCACAGCTTAATACAGAATTTAATGTGTGGCTTCTGAATTGCCAGTGGTACGAAGGACAGATAACTAATACATGTATACCTTCTAAATACTCCTTTTGAATCAGTTGGTATTAAATAACTGGTTGTTCGTAATTTAAAATAATTTTCAAGGGTGGTTTGCCAAAGAAGTCTCTGAAATTACAAGATTTCTAGCTCAGTAACTGGAAATGAGGATGGCCAGAGGGGAGAGTAGACAGATGCTCCATTCTTTTGTTTATACCAGGAAGCTTTTATAGACTCATTTAGTTGCTTTAGTTGAAGCAGCCAAAAGCTAAGGTGGTAAAGGGGAAAAACTAGTTAGAGGAAGATACTGATTTAATCTTTGTCTAGATACTTGTAAAGCACTAAATATTCTTTATGGATAAAGCATTTTATTATGTATATCCAGAGAGGAAAAGGTTGTATAGGGAACAGAAAAGCTGTGGTGAGGAGGTGATACTTTGTTACTGAGTTACCTGAACCCTGAACCCTATGGCAGAGCCTATTAGGTGGAACTACATAAATGAAAAACTAGAGCCTAGAATACTTTTGATTACTGCTTTCCAGGTGAGTACTTGAATCTTCATTAGTTCAGGCCTTTGCTAGGCTTGTGCTTTTAACTATTCAGGCAAAGTGTGTTCCAGGTTAAGCATTGTGGGGGGGACCTAGGCTTTTTTTGGTCAGTATCTTATTGAATTTCACTGATGACCTCATTTATGTTTCAAATCCTTAAAATTTTTATAGATCAACAGTTTAAGACTTACATGTTGAATGCCACATGTTTAAAAATTTGAATTCTGAAAAGTTTGTTACTACTGGCAGTTTTTCCAGTTGTGAATTTGCTGCTTTGGTTTGGCTAAGCTTGGAAGTTATTTAAAATTAAGTTTTTGGATTTAAGTAGCAGCAACAGGCAGCTCTCTGGCAATCTTTTATCTTTTTTTATTTTTATTTATTTTTATTTATTTATTCATTTATTTAATTTTTGGCTGCATTGGGTCTTCACTGCATGCGGGTTTTCTCTGGTTGCTGAGAGTGGGGGCTACTCTTCGTTGTGGTGCACAGGCTTCTCATTGCGGTGGCTTCTCTTGTTGCGGAGCACAGGCTCTAGGCGCGTGGGCTTCAGTAGTTGTGGCACACAGGCTTCAGTAGTTGTGGCTCGCGGGCTCTAGAGTGCAGGCTCAGTAGTTGTGGCGCCCGGGCTTAGTTACTCCGCGGCATGTGGGATCTTCCCTGACCAGGGCTCGAACCCGTGTCCCCTGCATTGGCAGGCGGATTATTAACCACTGTGCCACCAGGGAATCCCCAATCTTTTATCGGTTTTTTTTTGCGGTATGTGGGCCTCTTACTGTTGTGGCCTCTCCTGTTGCGGAGCGCAGGCTCCGGACGCACAGGCTCAGCGGCCATGGCTTACGGGCCCAGCCGCTCCACGGCATGTGGGATCTTCCCAGACCGGAGCACGAACCCGTGTCCCCTGCATCGGCAGGTGGACTCTCAACCACTGTGCCACCAGGGAAGCCCTATCTTTTTAAATATAATGGTAGGACATCAGTTTTGTTCTCAACATAATTTACACATAAGAAAGTAAGATTGAGGGGAACAAGTACTTCCTTTGTGTATTTTTTTTAACTTGGTGGGTATATTCATTTTGCAAATTAAAATAGTTGTGAAGTAAATTGCTTATCAAGTGTGTTAATGGCACAGATATGTTTGTTATGTTTAAAGTACTGTTATGTGTAAAGTAAATTTATTTCCTAATTTTGTATAGGCCATGGATGAAATGAATGGCAAAGAAATAGAAGGGGAAGAAATTGAAATAGTCTTAGCCAAGCCACCAGACAAGAAAAGGAAAGAGCGCCAAGCTGCTAGACAGGCCTCCAGAAGCACTGCGTGAGTCTACATTTTAGTAAATACATCTTTGAACAGAGAATAACTTGGTAACAGAGATCAGGTAATTTAAAAAGTCAGGAAGAGTCTTGAAGCAAACTAATTTGTTTTTTCTTTTCTCCCTTCCCTCCGTTGCTAGGTATGAAGATTATTACTATCACCCTCCTCCTCGTATGCCACCTCCAATTAGAGGTCGGGGTCGTGGTGGGGGGAGAGGTGGATATGGCTACCCTCCAGATTACTATGGCTATGAAGATTACTATGATGATTACTATGGTTATGATTATCATGACTATCGTGGAGGCTATGAAGATCCCTACTACGGCTATGATGATGGCTATGCAGTAAGAGGAAGAGGAGGAGGAAGGGGAGGGCGAGGTGCTCCACCACCACCAAGGGGGCGGGGAGCACCACCTCCAAGAGGTAGAGCTGGCTATTCACAAAGGGGGGCACCTTTGGGACCACCAAGAGGCTCTAGGGGTGGCAGAGGGGGTCCTGCACAACAGCAGAGAGGCCGTGGTTCCCGTGGATCTCGGGGCAACCGTGGGGGCAATGTAGGAGGCAAGAGAAAGGCAGATGGGTACAACCAACCTGATTCCAAGCGCCGTCAGACCAACAACCAACAGAACTGGGGTTCCCAGCCCATCGCTCAACAGCCGCTTCAGCAAGGTGGTGACTATTCTGGTAACTATGGTTACAATAATGACAACCAGGAATTTTATCAGGATACTTATGGGCAACAGTGGAAATAGACAAGTGAGGGCTTGAAAATGATACTGGCAAGATACGATTGGCTCTAGATCTACATCCTTCAAAAAAAAAATTGGCTTATCTGTTTCATCTTTAAGTAGCAGTTTGCTGCCATTTGTATTGGGCTGAAGAAATCACTATTGTGTATATACTCAAGTCTTTTTATTTTTTCCTCTTTTCATAAATGCTCTTGGACATTATTGGGCTTGCAGAGTTCCCTTATTCTGGGAGTTACAATGCTTTTATCCTTTCAGGCTTCATTTTAGCTTCAAAACAAGCTGAGCACACTGTTAAATCATGATTTTGCAGAACCTTTGGTTTTGGACAGCTTCATTTTTTGGATTTGGGATAGATTACCTAGCAGTATGGAGTATGCTGTAAATAAAAATACAAGCTAGTGCTTTGTCTTAGTAGTTTTAAGAAATTAAAGCAAACAAATTTAAGTTTTCTTGTATTGAAAATAACCTATGATTGTATGTTTTGCATTCCTAGAAGTAGGTCAACTGTGTTTTTAAATTGTTATAACTTCACACCTTTTTGAAATCTGCCCTACAAAATTTGTTTGGCTTAAACGTCAAAGCCGTGACAATTTGTTCTTTGATGTGATTGTATTTCCAATTTCTTGTTCATGTAAGATTTCAATAAAACTCAAAAATCTATTCAAAACATTACCTATTTCAAATTCAATTGTGTCCTAAAACATTATTTTATTCGTAATCCTTGCAAGGAATATTGTTTTCCAACTATAACTGCCTATGTGAGTGATCAAATTCATGCAAAATTTGTCTATTCCAGTATGTATCGTGGATATCAGACTGAGAATTAGACTAAATTCTAGTATTTATTCCAAATAGCACTGCACTGATTGATGTTCTCTCATAGTCTTTCCTAATTTGGCAATTTTATCCTTTATTTTTATTAAAAACAGGTTCAAAGGCTTTTGAACATTCTTGCAGGCATTGGATAATTTGCGTTAAATAAAATGGGGTTGGGGAAGCAGACTGCAATTTATTTTGACCCACATTCTTTCTATAAAGGATAATTTGTTGTCTGAAGACCTTATTTGCTGGAGTGAATGTACATAACAGGAAAAAATGTTAGTACTGTGGCGTCAATTGCTCTGCGGACTAAACTTCATGTAAACTTTTAGTATACATGATTGTGACTACCACTTCAGTTACTGGTTTAGGAATATAATTTCCTATTGCTATGTAAATTTACTCTGAGAAGCACTCATGCCTTATTAAGAGAGGCTTAAAAATATCCAGTAGTCCTACTTCTGACTTTCTGTTAATACCTCTTATTTTAATTTTTTTTACTACTCGAATGGCTAAAGTTTTGTTGGCCAAGTCATAGCATCTATTTCCATTTCCTTGAGAAATTCTGATTTATTGTAACTACTTTTTTTTGCTTGAGAATAAAAGGAACAAAAGAATCTGACCCTAACAGTGCAGAAAACTCTATCATTTTCAAATTACCAATAAAATTTTCCCTTCTATTCTTAGGTGAATCTAAAATGTTTTTAAATTATAAAAATAAGCCATTGGAGAATAATTAAAATGGGCACACCTTTATTTTGTGTTTTGTTCTTGTTTGGTGTCTTTTATGACAGGAGTGGAGTATTAGATTTCAAAATTATAAGCCACTTAATTCCTTGTGAGCTCAGGTAGATATTTTGGGTTTCATGGCTTCTTTTTTGACTTTGAGGAGGAAAATGAATATTTGCTGATGAAAGTCAATATATCTGATTTCTCTTTAAAAGTACACTTATTACATAGTACAGTAAGTTAACAGACCTTGTTAATATTCCTTTTATGTTGGAAGCTAATAAAGGAATTATATATAATTGCTGTGTATAATAGGGTCAAGTTAACATGGGTATCTATTTGATGAAGCTTAGATCTGGTGGTTTTTCTCATGCCCATGTATGCAAGTAAAGACACCAAACATTCTTTAAATTCTGCCTTTAAACTTTGAAAATACAATTTGAAGCTATAACTATAAATCTAAATTAGACTTAAGTAAAACCTTGATTTTTCTTGGAAAGAAGAGAAGATCTAGAAATAAAATTTGAATTGTTTGTATTTCTTACAACTTAGATGTTACCAGCTACAAAGTTCTTAGGAACAAAATTAGGAATGGGAATAGAAGTGATTCTGAAAAAGTAATTTATGTGCTTTCCCCGCCCATCCTAAAATATAAACCCTAGTAAGAACATAAGAATCAAACCTAGGTTCCATGTCAAAATCCTTTTCTTTAATTACAAATTATATTTCGCTCTCACCAATTAAAAATATATCTATAGAGGTGTCCCTCTAATATTGCCTTATAGGTTTTTTAACAGACAGACAAAACTTTATAAGCATTAAATCTCACTCTAGAGCTTTTCCCTTGTTGATGTCTTATTATAAGCTATTCCGAGAAAATAGCTTCAGAGCTTAAATTTTCACAGAAGTAATAAATTTAACAATCTAAATAATATACAAACCTGAAAAATGTCAGTTGAGGAGATTTTTATTCTAGATTTGCATGAGATTTTTTCTTAAATAGGCACAAATTATGAGTTCTGGGAAATCTGATTTCTGACTCTCCTGCCATCTTTTTTGTTCCCCAACCTAATTCATTTGGTTTTATTTCTGAGCCTGCTACAGTAACGTTTGTGTTGGGAAAGATTTTTACTTTATATTGAGGATGACCTCTTCTTTGTAGGTACCCTCCCGAGATTGACATATATATGCCCCCTCCCCATAATGAAATACTAATTTTTATTTGATCACTCATTTATAGCAGTTGCTTAAATGTATGTATTTATATGATGGTGTTTTAATTTTTTTAAAGCAAAAAAGTTCTAATAAGTAGCCAGATTTTTAATAATTCCAAGTTTATTTGATCAATTGATGTGGAAATTGAGTTACTATGGTTCTGTAGGTAGTTTTTTTAAACAAAAGAGTTCAGCATAATTGTTTTTCAGTTATTCTAGTTACTGGGGTTATTCTGCATAAGAAAGCCCAATGCTTTCTGTTAGTAGATAATTTTTCTCTCATTTGACTTTGAAATGTGATTTAGGAGTTGAACCCTCTTTTTAAAAAGGTCAGCATGCATCGAAATAAATTATATATATTAAATTCCAGAAGAGAAGGGACGTAAAATTCCATTCCTAGCATAAAGCCATATAATATTCTTGAAACTCATTGCATCATTTGCCTCCTGCCCATTTGGATAATCATACCTACGTTTTATTAATTGTGTATTATTTGTAAAACCAAACCCTTCCAGTAAATACTTGCTATAAGGCTATCACTTGTCAATTAAAAAGACTTCTGAAGATGTTAAAATTTACCATTTTGATTTTTCCAAAGAGAAGTTTAATATATTGAACTATCCAGTATTCTTAAAACCAACCAAAGTATATAGAAGAATTGTTATTGTTGTTCTTTATTATGTGAAGCCACTTAAGTGAGCAGCTAAGAAAAAGCCTTATAGAAAGAGTGCACTGGATTTATAAGTGTGTTTATGTTTCTCTGAGAATGGGAGCTTCTGTTAACTTAGTTGTTCTAAGACAGTGGATTGGGTGACTGACTAGAGAATCCAGAATGACAAATCCATTGACAAGGCATGTTTACTTTTGCATTAGAAGTTTGTTGATTAGTTTTTATTTTTGAAATGCAAACACTAAACTTTAAAAATATTGCATATTTAATGTATTGGTCAGTAATTTAATATAAATATTTAATTGGAAGTGATCATTATTAATCTTTCTAGGAAAGTTTTTTTTCCTTTTAAATATATATACATATATACTTTTTATTTAGAGGTTACCAGAAGCTCTGGGTTTTTTGTTTTGTTTCTGTTTTTTAATCATTTTCAGATGTTATCCAGAAATCTGCAAGTGTACTTTTCCTGTTTTAACTCCTTCCTTTTATCACCTGACTATCAGGGAAGCGAGGTTGAGGCTGCCCTGACCTGACATGTCATGATGTCGACTTGCTAGGTGGGGTTCGCTGGGGACGATAACCAGTGGAATTATTGGTAAGAACTTTTTTTTTCCTATTTTTTTTTTTTTGTCAGTAGTGGGTCATTAAGTTTGGGAGAATGCCCATATTCTGTAAGTGGGCATTTATGTCAGCCTTGTAGAAAAATAAGACTTTAATATTAGGTAATACGGTTCTTAATAGGAACATATAATAAGTACTTCATACTCTTTATTCTCAAATTCGTATATAAGCAGGAAAGGCCTGCAAGTATGAAGTAATGAAATATTCAGGGTATATTTTAAGTGGTCAAGATAGACTCTAAATCTCTTGGAGAAACAGTAAATTTATTTTATGTGATTTCAATCCCTCTAATATTTGCCTTATATTTACATTTTTATGGGGTAGATGAGCTTATAATGCATCTTTAAAAATATTTATTGCACACGAATGTTAGTAAAAAAAAAAAAGGAAGGTGGGGCTTCCCTGGTGGTGCAGTGGTTGAGAGTCCGCCTGCCGATGCAGGGGACGCGGGTTCGTGCCCCGGTCTGGGAGGATCCCACGTGCCGCGGAGCGGCTGGGCCCGTGAGCCATGGCCGCTGGGCCTGCACGTCCGGAGCCTGTGCTCCGCAACGGGAGAGGCCACGATAGTGAGAGGCCCGCATACCGCAAAAAAAAAAAAAAAAAAAAAAATAGGAAGGTGTTAATAGAATGGAAGGTTTAAACACTAGGATAAATTATTTTTTAAAGTCCTCCAAAAGAGATACTAATGTTATAAAATGAAACTTAAAAGTTTTAGCAATTTGACAAACAAGAGTGGGCTCAGTTTAAAAGTACATTTGATATGATGATTTTAGGTCAAGAGGAAATTACATAACTGAAATATTAGGACCTTGAATATAGCAGTAACACAAATCTATCAACTTGTGTTTCGTCTGAAACCCATGACAGCTGATGGGATTAGTAGATATTGATAGAATTAGAGTAGATTTTTAGGTCATTACTGAAGAGCAAAATCTCATACTCAGGGGATTCTATGATGATAAAGTATAAATTGAGGAAATTAAATGTAATAATTAGGCATTTCTGACTATTTACCACATAAAAAGTAATTGTAGTATAACATAAGCACTGGTTAAAAGTAATTATGAATTTTCATGCCTAGAACCTCCTCAATATTCTTATGCCTTCTTTGTTGGTTGGACGTATCAGTCTAGGGAGAATCTCCTAGGTATTAATGGGCTAGTCAGTGTCATGAATGTAAACCTTTATCTGTAAGCTTGCTATAGAGTAGCTGTATATTACTACAATGAAATTATACTTTTAAGAACTGCAGTGATTGTATCATTGTGTTAAAGTACTTGTTTCTCTTCTGACACGTTTTATGCATGTATCAGTGATAGAAATGATTGGGGTGTCGAACTTTTAGATGCACTTAATACCGTGTTATCCTAGGGAAGTTTTATAATTAGCAATAGGATCACTCAAGTAGTGCTGAGGGGTTCATATAACTTAAGGAAATGCAGTGCAAACTTACTGGCTTTTATACACTAACAATAAAATACATTTCATGGGACCAAAAAAGAAGGAAGCATTATGGGGGAAAACTTGAATTCCTCAAATATAAAAAAGGGCTTTCATTTTCTGTAGTAACTTTGTCAGGATCCCATGAACATTGCGTATCTTGATGTCTCATTTATGACGGTTGGACAAAGGGGACTTCTCTAGCCTGTTGAGTAACACAGATAGAATTGTACTTTAATGAGTCTTATTATGATGTCTAGTACTGTTATAAGGCTATTTCTATAATTGAGCTGAAAGCGCCTGCAAACATTACATTGCTGATACGCATACAGTAACATGAGAATATTAAAATAGGAACATTTGCAAGACCATTTAATCAGCAGTTTAATAAAAATTAATGCTTTTGGTACAGTGTTCAGGTACCATAACTGTGTTGGAATATTTGTACAATGTTAAATATTTTTAATAAAATCTAACATGTTCAAAGTGTTGTGTTGGTGATTTTGGGTGGGGTGTGATGGGTTCAACTGTGCAAAAAAGATTCAATAGTACTATAATTGAGACTTTTGTAGTCAAATGGAGTTCTGTTCCTCAAATTTAGTACTAGATATTGGGCACCTGTTCAAGTGAAGGTAGTGAAGGAGTGGGATAGTGAAAATAAAAGTACCGAATGAACTCTAGTGGGTTTATTAGAGTATCAGGAAGTAGCTTTACTGGGGTTAGAACTGGGTCTACAGGTGTCAGATGGGATTGTTGTCTTTGGCATAATAGGCTACTTATAAAGCTTCTCTGGTGAAATTGTGGCATATCCACATTGGAAATGATCCTAGAAAACATAGAGTTGGGCAAAGGGAAACACTTGTACAGTGCTTTTATTAGGCATTTTATTCTCCCAGTGTCCTTTACCCCTTGACATGACATTTCAGCAAGTGAAAGAGAAGTGAGGGAATATTTGAGAAAGGCTATGTTGGAGGATTTAGGTGCATCACTGGGAAATATCTCCAGTGTGTAAGAAATACCATATAGAAGGCTCTCTGTTTCATACTGATCCCATTGTCTTAAAGATAGCCCTAATCTAGTAGTATTTCTTGTGACTTCTTTTCCTTGAAGGTGTACTTAGTTCCTTACCAGTCAAAAAGGTAGAAGCTCTGCAACTCAGAATGGAAATTTACTGGAAGTACTGTGCTCATTCCTCTGAATACTGTACCATTAATAACAATAAGGATTTAGGAGGAAAGTGACCTAATGATTTATAAATAAATCGAGTAAGAAACCATTCAGAAGGAGTAGTAATACATTCTGTCTTGTCTCTTTTAAATGAAGACTGTTAAGAAAATATGAGCTTTGGGGAAGAAAAAGTGTACCCTATTGTTCAAGAAAGAGTAGACAAAATTCTTTGGTCAATATTTTCCAGAAAGAGTTTACTGTTTTTATTTTCCTTTTCTCCCAAATCAAGAGGTCACTCACTGAGACAGTAAGGAATGTCTGACAGCAAAAATATCTAAACTTGGACACCTTTAGGAGTTGGCAGAGCTGGGAATCGGGGCGGATTGGGGCAGGGGTGGTGCAGCTCACTGCTTTATGGTGTATGTTTTCCAAAAATAGAAGGAGGTTGATTTTTGATGATCATTTTAGGCTTAGGCTCTATTGGTGTCTTTTGGCTCTACCTAAAGCCCTAAATTTATTTATTTTTAGAAATAAGATTTTATTAAGTATTTTCCCTACGGAGTATATTTTATTCACATAGGGGAATATCTTCCTATTGCTATGAAAGAAATCACATTTCTGTTTATTTAGACTTGAAATCTGTGACTGAAATCACAATCATGTATAGACATTTCCTCAAAAAACTAATAAGCAAGAGTAGTGTTTTATTCACCTATTTACTTAAAATTCCCTAAGGGTGACTTTAGGCCTAGCTGTCCATTTACTAAGAGGACAGGAGGTTAAATTAGTCATAAAATTGTACAACTTAGTCATGCCTTTTAAAATAATGTGAGGTTTGGTCACTTAAAAGTTTTTTCCCACAGGGTTAAAGGTGAGGACCAATATTGTTAAGTATAGTAACATCGGTGAAAAAGGAGCTCAGCCTCAGTTTTCAAACATGTAAAGGGGAAGATATTTCCTTAAATATGAAAATATTGCATAATTAGAGATCTCATGTACCATATTGAGCACTTTTTAATAGAATCTGGAGACAGAGACATCTATACAGGTGGTTCTCGGGGTGTTAATTTCAAGCTTCCGCCAGGAATCCTTTAAATCTGCAAATTTCAGTTGCCTAGGTTTTTAAGTAGATTAAGCAGAGGTTAATATATTCTAAAAGGCCATTACTGTTTATCAGCTAAATCACTATTTTGAAATTTTGTGGGAAAAAAAGTGAAAAATATCATCAAGACAAATCTTGTTTTTATTTGAACCCATTGATTATAATGGTATGTGTTTATATATTTTGTTATTGTTCAAGTACCTCAATTGCTTTGGTCAGAACGACTTGGGCATACTTCTGGCAAGTTAGGTATAACTAAATATTTTGGTTAGATGGTACATGTTTAGCATTGGCTTATCATATTGAAACTTTCTTTCCACGCTTCCTGTTAAGAAGTATAACCTCATCAGATTAATAATATTTAAGTATCATCTATGTAGAGTTGGTGTGGAAAACAATTTGATCTATTTAAATATAACCAACAATAAATACTGTTATTGAAATGTCTTTTTAAATCCTGAAGAGTAATGTAAGTATGCTTGTTAGTTGTAATGTCATTTTTATTTGACTTTTCAAAGGTGGGAAAAAGATAAATGAGACCGGTTGTTGCATTTATCAAAATAATTTTGCAAGAACTTCTGGTGATTATTTTAACTTTTTAGTTAAACTGTTTAGGTCAGAGTTCACCATTCAACAGTGTTTCTCAAACTTTAATGTGGATGGGAATCCCTGGGGATTTTTTAAAAAATGCAGATTCTGATTCAATAATTTGAGATGGAGCAAGAATCTTCACTTCTAACGTCAATGTCTCTAATTACACTTTGAATAAATAGCATGGTCATAGATTATATCACATTTGGGGGGTTTTTAGAGAGTAGACCTTAGTAGAAAAGATACCAACAACAGATGTTTACAGTGGTTTGTAGGATGATTGGTCTAGGTGGATCTAGTTGGAGATTAAAAACTTTAGTAATGGCCACTACAAATGTTTATTGTGTTTAGATCCCAAGGAAAGGTTAAGAGCATAATCTGCAAGAAAATGAAATGAGTTTTGAAAATTAGGCATTAATAGTTTTAGGGAACTGATGGAAAATAAGAAGGAAAAAGCAAAAAAGACTAGGTGGCTGAGGAAGTGTCATGGCATGTTTATTTAGGAATTACATCAGAAAACAGATACAAAAAGTCATGGAAGATAAAATAAAAATAACTTCTGACAGCTCAGAAAGGGAAGGCTAATAGGTAACAAAAAATAGCCATGTGGTATTATTTTTCTTGAAATCTCTGACTTAAAAAAAAAAAGTTAACATTCATTAATCAGGTCAAAGTAAGCCTTTGGTGGTGAAAAATTAAAGCAGATTAAGGAAGAAAATCATTAAAGATGACTTTAAAAATAATTTATATGGATTAAGGTCAACAGATGGGAAATGTAAAGAATAGAAATGGCAGGTATCCATACCAAAAACGGTATCCATTTTTATATAAAGAAGGACTAGGATGTAGTCCCTGGGAACTGATAAAATATCTTACTTTCAACTCTAAAACTTTATTTTGAAAAATAAAAAAATATTATAGATGAAGTATAGAAAAGAAATATTCTGCTGCTTCCTTATGCCAAGCATTTTTTTAATGGTAGGTTAATAATGCTAACTATTGTGTGAGTATTGTGTTACCAGGCACTGTGCTAAAGGAATCACTTTATATTTTGTGTATCATGTAATCAACAACCCTTTAAGGTAGGTGGTATTGTCCCTACTTTAAATATGAGGAACTCAGAGATTGAGATTTAAGTAATATTTTTTGCATAGCTAGTGGTTCTGTAAAGTGGCGAAGCCAGGATTCAAACCCTGTTCTGCCTGAGTATAAACTCATAACTACTAGGTTAGGAATAGGCCTAATAAGTCAGGTTAGACTTAAATGTTTAATTTTATGTTTACCTTAACTTATGCCTAAAATAAAGTAAAACTAATTTGAATTTAGAGTGGCTTTGATCCTTGAACAATACAGGGTTTACAGGGACCAGCCCTCCTTGTAGTGGGAAATTCACATGTAGCTTACAGTTGGCCCTCCTTATGCACGGTTCCTCTGTGTATGCCATTCCACGTTCTCGGATTCAACCAACCACAGATCATATAGTACTATATAGTATTTACTATTGAAAAAAATTCACATGTAAGTGGACCAATACAGTTCAAACCTGTGTCGTTCAAGGGTCAACTGTAAAGTCCTAGATTAAAATGGATTGCTAAAGGGAACGTGTGTGTGTGTGTGTGTGTGTGTGTGTGTGTGTGTGTGGTGATGATAGTTCAGTTGCCATTTGTTTTGTTTTTCTTCCGTTATTCATTTATAAAAGTTTAGGCCAAAATATATTGGATTTTGGTCTCCAGAAAAGCCATTTTTAACTAAGCAAACTTACAGTTGATTTGGAAAGGGAATGCCACTTTCTGATTGACTTTAAAAAAAATACTTTTTTACTTAAAATTTAAAAATTTCACTTATTTTATTCACAAAATCCAAATTAATCTTCATCCCTGAATTTGGTCTATACTAGCGTTTAAAGTATTGGGGTTTTTTTAATTGAATTCTTTTAATTTAAAAAAATTTTTTGGCTGTGTTGGGTCTTCATTGCTGTGCATGTGGGCTTTTTTTCTCTAGTTGCGGCGAGCGGGGGCTACTCTCTGTTGTGGTGCGTGGGCTTCTCATTGTGGTGGCTCTCTTGTTGCAGAGCACGGGCTCTAGGCGCAGGCTTCAGTAGTTGTGGCTCAGGGGCTCAGTAGTTGTGGCTCGTGGGCTCTGGAGCGCAGGCTCAGTAGTTGTGGTGCATGGGCGTAGTTGCTCCGGCGGCATGTGGGATCTTCCCGGACCAGGGCTTGAACCCATGTCCTCTGCATTGGCAGGCGGATTCTTAACCACTGCTCCAGGAGGGAAGTCCTGAGTATTTTTTAAAATGTTGTTGTATTAAGCCATCCCCATCTATCTAACATTTGGTTTCAGTTCTTCTACATTTTTCAAGGACGTGGTAGAAAAGTTTGTCAAAGGCCTTCACTTAAACGAAACCTCAGTGTGTGTGTGCACGCGTGCACAAGATACAGAATTAACACATAAAAGGAGCCAGTATAGTCAGCCGTAAAATTGGTCATGTAGAGAACCTATTTTCCTTCCCTGATGCAGAAAGAAAGGTGGTTTGTAAAAAAAATTTTTTTAATAAAAAAAATTATGGCTTTAGATTATTCAGGGTTTTCTCTACTGTTCTATTTCATGAAAATCTGAGCTATATAAAAATGGTATATAGGTAACCAGATATCAGTATTTTTGTTAAAAGCCTATTAATTCTTAAGAACTGTAATGTCTTGCTTCTAGAATTCTATGTAATTTGGTCCATTGCTTAAAATAATTGAGTATTTCAGAATAGATTCAGGGATTCCCAGTACTCAGCAGTCCTGAATTTAAGTCACCATGATGGTAACGTGATGCTATAAGGGATTAGCTGAAGACTTTTTATTTATGATACCTGAACTTAAGTCATTTCTTTGAGTTTATAACTGATCAGTTGATCTGGCTCTAAGAAAACTAGCTCTCTCCTTAACGGAATTTTTACATGATTAGTTTTGTTTGGTGTAGACTAAATGTTTCCCAGAAGGAGATTATTAATGATTTGGAATATTACATTAATAAAGGATCTGGCCAATATTTTCTGAAAAGTCACTATCATTGCTGTTTTAAAAGTAATATTTTTATATCAGCTTTAGTGTTGCTTTATAGTTAAATCTGCAAAGTAGGTCAAAGCAATGATGAGTGCTTCTTAAAATTTACCCAAAGATTCTGTCTGGGGCAGAATATTTAAGTCTATAGATGTATAGTATAGTAGTCTTGAAGAAAGAAGTTTGACTAACTGTATTCCAGCAGCTGAACACTGACATGAATTCTCAGCATATAATTTATGTGATCTTGCTTACCAATAAATATTTGGGAAAAATGTTTAAATAGTTGTAATAAATAGCAAAGTCAAATTGAGGCTTCATCATGACATGTGGTGTTGAAAATTATTAACTTTACTCTTATTTTTATTAATGTAACATGTTTTTCACCTTAACAAGATTGCAAAATATACAGCTGCTTTCTCCATAGTGTGGGCTTTCAGTATGACAGTAAGAACTACCAAAAGTTCCCCATACTGGATTTTGTCCTTGAGAAGTATTATAACAGTAATTAACTTTTCTTTTTCTTTTCAGAAAGTACAGTAACATCTTGATCAACCTGTTAATGTGTAGGAAGGGATACAATCAAATAGATTCATTTTGTACATTATCAACCAAATCTAGATAATCAACTAAAAGTCAGTTATTTATTGAAAAGGTTAATAAGTCTAGTCTGTACCTAACGTTGATAATTGATATGTTGTCCTTCATTTTACAATCATTGAGTTTTACATTTCAGGAGTTAGAAATACAAATAGTAAGTCATCATTATCCTCAAAGAATTTAGAAAAGATTCCAGGAGGCAGTAATAGATTTATAAATAGTAGGGATCATCAAACCAAATCTTCCAGAAAAAACACCATTGGAAATTTGAAAGGGGTTCTGTGCTCATAATAAAATATTCAGCTTATAATTGGAATACATGAATAATGTGTATGATTTGGATTACTCCTAGAGAGAAGAGCTTGTAAAATGTATATATCATGAATTTTTTAACTAAAATTGTTTAGTATCCACTGGATATGATCAAAGTAACTTGATTTTAGGAATTTTCACTGTACAGTTCAAATTTTAAAATGTAAAGATGGAGTGACCATATGAATTTGAAAGAACAAATGTGAAGGTAGGTTTCCTTATATTTGTATCTATTTTCCCCTTACTGAAAACTGAGCCTTTAAGTGAGAAATCCCTGGTCAGGGTTGAAATAATGGGCAGTTCTTTGAAATATTTCTTACCTCCCTGAAGATAAACAGACATACAGATGTTGCTTTGTTCAAATGGAGTAGATTTACTAAAAATATTTTTTTTCTCCATTCCCTGTAATTCATAAGGCCCCTCATGAGGTCAAGCTGTTTCAAACTCCATGATGTCGTAACAAAACTGGTTAGTGTCTAATAATACACACTGTTATTTCTGTTTTTCACCTATGAACATTTTCTCTTTTAAGAAGTTCTAAGACCTATAATTGCTAGCCGGAACTTTTAGTCAGTAAGAGAGAACTGAGGTTAACACGTTGAAGTGGTTATAATTTCAGTCAAAAACAAACTTGGCAGAAGAACTAATACTGAATGCTTCCAATGGGCTGTCATTGTCTTAAGTAAGTGTAAATGTGAAAACTGAGACAGAGACATTTTGGTCCAAGGTCTTCCTGACTAGAAGTGGCCAATCCTGAATTGACCCTGGTTGGTCTGATACCAGAGCTCACATTTTAACCACCACTCTGTACTGCCTTCTGGGTTTTACTTGCTGTGTGCAGTCTTATCTGGTAAATGTCATTAGGCTTCTTTGAAATATTGAATAACTGGGGTATTACTAACTAGTTGGTTAGACTATTAGTTTCCCCAGCTCAGAACTATAGGTGGGGCCAAAGACTAGTTTCATAGAAATGACAGCATAAGAATTATTTTGTGTTGTGATGGTAAGACTAATGGTAGTCTCTGAATAGCTGAGAAGCTTCCGTTTTGTAAATAAATATTGCTATCAGTGTAGCCTTCATTAATTGAACCTTCTTAAACCTATTTATGGTTAACTACTCTCTTTTTAAAAATTTTTTTGTATTTGTGGCTTTTGTCACAAGTTTACTAATCATCTTGTGATTTGAGATTTCTTTTTACCAATTTTAAAACATTTCCTAGTTAGTGTTTCAGGATTTGTTTTAAATTACTTTGAATAAAATGGAGCCAGACTGTGGTATCTTATCTGCAACCACTATGATTTTACATGGAATTCAATTTTATCATCTTAATTTTCTTTCCAGATTGGAGTTCTTACTCTTTGAAGGTAAAAGCTACTTTATTTTTGTAAACACTTCTTAGCTGCCCTGTTTTGTATGTTCCCTGGCTTTCTTTCTTGTCTTTGAAGTGGCTGCTGGAAGGTCATGAAGTATGGGTGCATATATAACCCGGCTTTGTGTAGTGTTGATTATCTTTTTTTTTTTTTAACATCTTTCTGATTACCTGCAATTGTTACCTTTCTGTTTGTGTGTGTGTGTTTTAGAAGTAGGGCATTATTGTTTAACTCATGGTTTGCCTAGGCTAGGGTCACAGACTAAAGATAGAGCAGAACCAGAACTTACTGCCTTATTGTTTTCCACTCACTTTGATTCCTGGAGAAAGAAGCCTATATGTAGTATGCATAAGCAAAGTTGAATGGCATCCTGATTACCTGTGAACTTAAGGAAAATCAGTTCTCAGTAACTGATATGTATATGTATATACATATATGTATATGTGGCTGGTGAATAAACAGTTTTGCAATATCAGAGTTGGGACTTGTGACCTGGAAGGTATTAATCAAAGTCAGGCTGGCTCTAGTTATACTTAGCACCAAGACCAGGTTCAGAATTCCAAATAGGTATCTGACAAACCAAGGTGCCCTGGGTTGCTCTGAGGTTCCATCCAGCTGTGTCCTGTCTAGGAGATTCATAATTACAGATCATTTTAATTGCTGCTCAGTTAAAGCCAGCATTGCTAATGACAGCAGTGATCTTCAGGCCATTTCAGTTGCCCTTTTTCCCAGTCATTATCCTTGATCATCTTGTTATTTTTGACACAATTGAGTAAACCTTCAAAGCTTTTCTGGCTTTTGCTGGCTGTGGTCCACAATATGTGTATTTCCTTGTCCCTTGTAATGCCCTCTTCCTGTGTCTTTTGTCCCTCTTTAGGGACTTCAGCCACTATTAAGGCTACTGAATTTTTCAGTCTCTAATCTCATATGTACCTCCAGATCACATGAGGCTTGATAATGCGGAAAAATAGTTACCAGTCATTTAACAAACGTTTAGTGAGTACATGTGTTCCTGGCACTGGGGATACAAGGAGCAGCATGTGGCAAAGGGAACAAAACCTCACAGACATAGCCATGAAAGAATTACGTGTTTTGGGAGCACATTTTGATCCTGTGGGTTGCAATCTTAATAATTCTCCTGTTGGATTTTCTGCTAAGTCATACTGATTCTTCTACGTCTTTTCCTTACTTTCTCTAGTTAATCTACTATCCTAGGGTGGGAGTTCTTAACCTTGCAGGAAAATGACTTGGAACCAGTGTAGGAAAAAATATCAGACCAACCATAAGAACTGACAGTTGTGGGACTTCCCTGGCTGTCCAGTGGTTAAGACTCCACGCTTCCAGTGCAGGGGGCGCGGGTTGGATCCCTGGTTGGGAAACTAAGATCTCACATGCCGCACTCCACACGATGCGGCTGAAAAAAGAACTAACAGTTGTATTTCACTACTTCTGTTGATTGGAAATTTTGTATTAAAAGATTCTAGGAATTCAGCAATAATTTTTAAGTGAATTATTTTATTAATTACAACAACATTTACATTCAGATTTAGACTATACTTTTAGAGAGCCACTTTTATGCTAAATAATGTACTAGGGTCTGAAAATAACACTGTGGGTATAAGGCAGTCTTCTCCCATTATGGAGCTAATGTTCTATTAAGGGAGAAAATTCACATTAAGTTGGCTTGATGTACCCCCAAATCTAAGACTTACAGGTTAGGAGGCATTGCTGTGTGTCTTACAAGTCAATTTCTAAATTATTACAACTCTTCTCCTTATTTTCCTACCTGATGTCTCTCATTATTCTGTTTGTTCTATACAGTTGCCATAATAATTGTCACACAAATACCAATATTCTCATCACATCATGGTGTCAGATCTGAATTCTTGAAATTTGAGACCTTTTATGTACTTCCCAGGTATCTTTCCTTTCCAACCTTTTATTCCTTTCCCATTCTGACATTCTAGTTAAACCTTTACTGTTAACCTTAGGGAAGTTAGACTGCCTTTGTCCACCTTGCTTTAACTCATTACTTCCTAGCAATTACTTTGACGATTATTCCGTTTTCTAAAGAGACATGGATTGGAATGTGATATCATTCATGAAATAACAGGAATATATGGTTGTACTATGAAAATTGCTATATACAAAATGATTTCTAGACTCCAACCAGTGGCCCACTTCCGGGAGCTCTTGGAATCACTTAAGTGGCAATTTGACAACAAAATTGTACTGAAACTTATCTAGATGCAGTGGGTAACAAAATCTAAGTAGAAAATGCAGAAGGGTTAGATTTAGTCAATATGGATATGAGAGTTTGCATCAGGTTTTGAGGATGAACCTAGTGATTCACAGAGAACTTAGAATTCTCTTGACAGTTAAAGAGCAATCTTTTGCTTTACAGTTTTCAGAATTCCACTTCTTAAAAGTACACAGACCAGGGCTTCTCTGGTGGCGCAGTGGTTGAGAGTCCGCCTGCCGATGCAGGGGACACGGGTTTGTGCCCCGGTCCGGGAAGATCCCACATGCCGCGGAGCGGCTAGGCCCGTGAGCCATGGCCGCAGAGCCTGCGCATCCGGAGCCTGCTCTCCGCAACGGGAGAGGCCACAACAGTGAGAGGCCCACGTACCGCAAAAAAAAAAAAAAAAAAAAGTACACAGACCAAACAGAAAAAAGGCCTAGTTGGCCATTCCTGGCCTAAAAATTACATAGGTGGGTACATAGAATTTCACATGCTGTTGTATTTTCTGAAAGCAAAGGTTCTGTTATATTATTGCAGTACACGTCCATATTGCGGTAGTCATCCATACTGTGAGTGAGACTGTTTAAATCTGTACTTTAATCATGGTGATAGACTCCCTTAGACGAAGCCTGTTAGACCTGCTTCCTATGTTCGATGCTCTAGCTGTCTCTTCCTGGGGAAATTAAAGTACAAAAAGAAAGGCTTCTTGATATTTTTGACTTGATATCCAACCCTTCTCACAGTAGTCAAGCAATAGCTCCCATTCATTGAGTTCCTAATGTGTGCCAGTCACGTGCAGCTAGGCGCTTTATATTATCTATAGTGTTCACAGTAACTCCCGTGTTAGGCACTAGTATCCCTATTTCCAGTGGGAAAACAGGCCCAGAGGGATTGAATGACATCGCCAGGGTTGTACAGCTAATTTGTAATAAAGCAAGTATTAGAACTAAAAACTTTCACTTTTATCTTTCTCTGGAAATATATTTTGCTTTTTAGAGCTAGAGACAAAGCAGTTTCTTAGGTTAGATTTATTGTGGCGAGTTTTGAATTACAAGCTAAAAACAGAAGGTTTATTCTAGAATATAAGGTTTAAATTTGTAAAATTTAATTTGCTATTGTATGCTTCTATTGCCCTGCTCTTAGCCTCATAGAATATTTTCTTTTCTACATTTTGTGATTGATATATGTTTGCTTCTTTATATATATATATATACACAAAAGCTTTAGTTTTGTAGGGGAAAGGGATAAAAGAGGTTAAGTTGGTTTTATACTTGCAAGTAGAGTCTGACTACTTTGATTATCCTCACAGCAAACTTGAACATTTAATTCACCACATTTAACATACATATAACACTATATATATATAAGGGCATACTGCCTTCTATCTCCTACTATCAATAATAATAATTGATGCCAGGCAAGAAGAGTGTTACCTCATATTTGGGTCAGCTATTTCTATGTAAAGAACGTTTGAAAGAATTTGCCTGAAGCTGTTCTGAAAGTTAAGTATCATGAGATACATTGGCAAGACCTGGACTCAAATTCCAGCCATTAAGGGAGCCCATCGGGGAGATCCCTGCTTTTGCCCTTGGAAAAATAAAAATAATAGTTGATAAGGAAATAAAATTTAGGTGAATCTGTGCTGTTTAATGCTGATGGCTAGCATTTGTTAAGTGCTTACTATGTGTCACGTACTGTTCAAAGTGCTTTTCAGGTGTTCTCTTCACAGCTTCACTTTTACAGACGAGGACATTGAGAGGCAGGAATGTTTGTAGTAGAGCCATGGTTCAAATACTAAATAACTGATCTGATCAGAAATAGAGCCCTGTGTCTCAGTAAACTAGAAGAAAAGAAGAAAATAGAGCTTCATCATGTTGTAGAGAAAGGTTTTTATTTTATTTTTAATTTTGGTGTTTTCTCTCTTCCTTTCCTCCCTGCACTTAACTCTACCCCCATGTTCTGTGTAAATTCCCCCCCCCCACATTTAAGTTTTACTTGTTTTTCCCTCCCTTTTCAACCTATTTCAGCATCATCAGGAGCAGTAAACTGGAAGTTTATTCATAAGTTTAGAAATTTTATAAAAGACTTCAAAATAATTATACTTCATTGACCTATGTCTTGTCTTGAAATTTTTCATTTTGAACTATGTTGTTTAGGGGGAGAGCTATTAAAGTGTTTTCTCTGCATGTTTATGATACATTTTAGATCTCCCACATTTTTTCCCTGGATATTTATCAGGAGATGGTGTAGAGGTTTGGTAAGTAATACAGTTTGATTTTGTATGTCTCAAGAGTTTCTCATTAAGTCACATAATTGAGTTTTCTTTATTCTGACTTTTTTCTCCTGGTGATTCTGTTTGTAGTATTGACTGAAAATCCTTACACTAATGCTAATTTTGATCTTTTTTTTCACTAGCATGTATTGGAGCCCTCAGACTTGAAGAAGGACATAGGTAAAAAGTATAATATGGAACATTTTCTACATTAGGGTTATGAAGTCTTTTTCCTTTAGTTGCATACTTGTGTTCAATCTGAAAAATATTTACATAACAATTTAAGTGGTATAGGGTCTGACAAAACGATTACGGGTATTTTGATTCTCTTTTATTTTTATAAACATATATCAGTTCTCAATCCTTCAGGTCAAAACAGGTGGTCTAATGTTATATTAGGAAGTACTTAGAAATTTATTTCCCCTCTGTGTGAAATTTTATGCAGTACTTGAGTTACTTAATTGTAAAGTGAATAGCAAATACTAATCTAAAACTAACATTTTAGATTTATCGGAATCAGGCCTTACTGCTGCTCTGTCCGAAATGCTTTCTTCCCCAGAAGCCTCAGTGGATATAAACCCCATATCATATCTCTCACATATCTGAGCCAGGTGTGCCAAAGTGAACCCTGCAAGTTCTTTTCTATGACTAGCAGTTGTAGAAGAGCAAAAAACCTTGGAAGTGTCATATTCATTTATCTACTCATAAAGTTGTTTTAAAACATCCTTTATTTTAATTTAGAAACAAGGTATGCTACACATTTAAAATTTTTCATTTAGTGACACTAAAAATTTTAACACATTTTTCTGTCAAACAAGTGTTCTTTGAAAACTAAATGTCTGCAGTTATTTTTTTACTTGGAATTACTTGAAGTTTGCTTAAACTCCATTTACTTGAAGTAGAACTTCACAGTGAATGAACAGGACTAGGTTCTTCCGCAAAGTCAGTGAGAACATGAGTTTCTACGTATGGATAATACACATTCTCTCTTTTTCTTCTTTGTCTTGATAATCAAATCTCTGAGAAAAAGGCTCTGATGGCAGTCTTTTAAAAAGCTATAGAAAAAGAATACTTTTTTTTTTTTTGGCTGCACGGCTTGAGGGATCTCAGTTCCCCGACCAGAGACTGAACATGGGCCACGGCAGTGAAAGCCCGGAATCCTAACCACTAGGCTACCAGGGAACTCCCAATAATACATTTTTTAAAATTCCACATTTTCCATCTTATTTATAGTAACCTAATTTAGCAAGATCAAATTGGGAATTTCACCCAAGGTATCGGGTAGAACCATTAGTTTGTTGGAGAATTTACTTGGGGAAAAAAAATGATGGAAGGAGAAGGTGCTGGTTGATAGCAATCAGAAATAAATGTTGTAAAGCATCTTTGGAATTCGTTGTAAGTGGGAAATTTATCTGGTATATAAAAATTTTATGTTTGTTTATTTTTGGCCATGCCACGTGGCTTGTGGGATCCTAGTTCGCCTGAACAGGGATTGAACCCAGGCCCTTGGCAGTGAAAGCGGGGAGTCCTAACCACTGGACCGCCAGGGAATTCCCCAAAATATTATGTTTATTCATGGGATTTTTTAGAAATTGACCTATTTCATAAAGCAAGGAGAAACTTAATACAAGCGTGGCTGTTGACACTTAGAAATATTATGTCCATTTATTTTTAAAAGTGACACTCCAGGTTACATCACAGTCACTGGCAAAGTTCATTCAAATACAGATTTTCTAGTTTTCTTCTTTGCTTTAGCATTTTTTAAAAAGTGACCTGAAAGTTTAATTTGGATAGGAAAATAAGGGCTTGATTAATGGAGTTGTGTATGATGGTAATAGAGTGCCCATGTTAGTATTTTCATGAAAGGGGGACAGTGTAATAACTGATTGGCCAATGATTAAAAGATAGTGACACATTTAGGATTTCTTATTCTTTGTAGTTTGAGTTAGAAGTTTATAACCTTTGCCTCATGAACCTTGCAGCAGCTCCCGTCACTCCTCCACATCTCTGCCTAAGAGGAAGGTGGAGTCAGAGTCTCCATACTTACATTCACTTTGTCCTTGACAGTCTGTCAGTGACCATGATTTCTAAGGCTCACTCTTGGAACCAGAGGCAAGAAGAAAGGGGAGAGGGTGCTAATCAGATTAACTGCCACCTTTTAAATTTGACCCTTGTTAATAATTTACATGAAAAGTAGTATTTACTCTTTACTCTGCCTCTAGTTTTAACACTGATTTTTTTCCTGAAATTTCCAAGAGCTTAGCTCAATGTCTTTTTCAAAGAAAGGGGGCTGGGCAAAGCCCACATATGTTGGGAGAATAGAATTACACGGGGAAAATGTTTTTCTTAAATTAAAAAAAAAAATGAAAATAGAGAAGAGGTTGCAGGAAATGGAGTAGTGGGGTCAGCATTAGGAAGGGAGGAGATGACATAAATATTAAGTAATTTGATTTGCTTCCTATGTGGTTTACTTATAACTAACATGAAATGAGTGTTTCATTCCTTAAGTATGCACTTTGGGAAAAATGGGAAGCCAGGCTGGAGACACAGATCTACAGCAGATGCTCTGTATCCAGGTAGCAATGGCTCTGATGGCATTCAGTCCAAGAGCAACAGCATCTCCAAAGGAAAAATCTGTAAATATTCATGAATGGGATCACCTTCACCATCATCAGCCAACTGATCCTGTCATCAGCCAGGATAGGATAAGGCTTCTTGAAAGGCACTTTGATGGCTTTTGATTATCAGGAAATTTTATGTAGAAAAAAAGTTGAAATTATGCTCAAGACTTCTTTTTCTGGTTTCTTATTCTCTTGATATTTCACATTTCACAACTAAAATAATCGTAACGCCTTGTTATCTTTTAAAATGAATTTTCAGGAGCTGAGGCTACAGAAATCTCCATTTCGTGGGCATAATTGACACTTGACCCTTTGTTTGTAGTTATGTACAGAGCATCCCCAAATTGGGAGAGATTGCCTCTTTAAAGTTGGTGGCCATCTTGGCTCAGCGTTAACAAGGCCTAGTCTACAGGTTCAGTTTTGCTTTTGGCTTTGTCCTTGAGTTGAGAACCAAGTTGAGAGAACCAAGTGGAAGTGTTGGGACCAAGCTAGCAACTATACTTAAAATATATATGAATCAAGTGTACTGTTTCTGAAAGACCAGTTATTGAGCCCCCCTCAGTCAGGGATACTGAATATTGGGTTTAAATGAAACAAGACTGTTACTCATTTTATATGTTCGAAATTAGTATTTTAAAGAAGCATGTAAACACTTAAAAGTGTAGATGCATTTGTTGTAGGCCAAAAAAATATGGCTGTTATCACTAGGGTGTGACTCATGTGGTTGTTGATTATTTACACTATTACAGAAGAACACAAATATGCATAGCTCCAGGTAATTTAACTTTGAAGTGAGAGATTATAAGCACCTTTCTATGTGAAAGAAAGGTGTTTACTTCAAATGAGTGATGAAAACTTGGTGCTAGGACCTCCGCTTTTTCTTAGGTCCAGTGGTCAACTTCTTATAAACCAGGCATAAAGAGAAATAAAAAATAATTCTCCATATCTTGAGCTTTATTTTCTTCAACTGGTATAATGAAACAGGTATAATGATTACATTTCTCAGTTTTCCCCCCACCCCTCCCCTCTTAAGTCTGTAGGAGCAGTTGTGATGTCAGTGAAGCTGTGGTTAAGTATATTAGGTTATATTAGAGGACTTGAAATATAAACAGAAGTGTTTTGTAGTATAGATGTCAGAATAACCAGCTTCAAAATACAAACCCTGAAACTTAATTGTTGACTGTTAACAAGAACAAAATACTACAAACTAGGATGTCTTTAAGAGCAGAGGTCTGCTCTTGCCAACTCCTGGCTCTTAGTTTAACAAATCTGATCCAGGATGCATCTCAACCCTGCAACAAACCGTATTTTATTTTTGCCTAATTTCCAGATACCACTTTAACACAAGTGCTCTGCCCCATTGCTTAGCTTTGAGCAGTGTCCTACTTTGAAAAGAAACTTATATGTACATTTTGTCTTCCCTTTGAATACTGTTTAACTGCAAACTAAGAAGCATTGAGCCTAGCATTCACACAGCTTGTTCTCAAACTCTGTTTTATGAAAATTTCTCAGCTTTTTTCAGATCATTCTAAATGGTCATTTCTGTTTTTTATTAACATCTTTATTGGCGTATAATTGCTTTACAATGGTGTGTTTCTGCTTTATATCAAAGCCTTTTCTTTTTTAAACTGAATTTTGCTTTTTCTTTGTAAAGTTAAGAGTAGGTAACATGAGTCCCTCTTGCCCTTTGCAATTAGAATCTGGCATCAGAAGCAGTTGTTGCTGTGTCTGATTTTCATCCATGAACTTTTCTGGGATGGAAGGCATATTGATTCCAGTGTTTATTATTTAATTGGGCAGTATAAATAAATTCACTGGCTCGCCTTCCTGTTTAGCGAACACCTAATCATGATATTTTATATTTCTTACACTTCTGGAATGCCACTTCAAAAATAGAAGTTGCGGGGAGGAAAGAGGGTACTTGGACCATACTTTGAATAAAAGACATTTTGAAATTTTTTTGTTTCTTAAAAACAAAGCCAACTCCTTAGTACCAGATGTGTTCATTATACTTTTTGAGAAATTACTCTGGTCATTATATTTATCATTCATGAATTAGTATTCTGCCCTAGTCCCTAAAGATAGTTTTATATGCTAACTTTTGTTTTACCTTTCTAGCTGCTAAGATAGATAATGGTTATTACAAACAGCATGTTTTTAAATGGTCTCCAGTGTGGACTGCTCAGCCAGTGATGGAGTGAGTACGCTGAGGAAGAATGTGTCATTTGGAATCCAGAGCCATTCAACGAGGATAACTGCCTGATACATGGTCGGAATGCTCAAACTAATGGCATACCGATGGCTTTCTCTTCCATTACCCTAAAAAGCAAGTTTGTGAGCCTGAGTTCCCCTAATCTAGCTACTCTCATTTATATTCCCAAAGTAGTGACCTAATTCTGTCACTTTTGGCTGTCAAAGGGAATTGAGGTTTCAGTGTGTGAGTACAGCAAACATTTAATGATTTATAGGAAGGAAAGAAAAATAGTTTTGTTTGCTAACTGCTTGAAGTGTAGAATGTTTTGGTTTTCAGTTTATGATTTTGCAAAGCATAAAGACATTTCTTGGTTGTTAATTCCACATGAATTATTCAATATTTTTTCTCTCTTACTAAGTTAATTTCAGTGCTAATTTCCTATGAAAGCAATTGAATGGAATAAGTCTTAATTTAAAGCTTGTACTAATGATAATCGGGTATGGTTCACTTTTTTTTTTCTGACTTAAGTGATACGTAAGTAAAATACTCATTTCAAATTTGACTGGCAAATTAGAAAATCAGAACAGTTTGCCAGTATTTTTCATTCCCTTTCTTAGACATGTTTTTCCTTTACACATTTATAGTGCAAAATAAACCAATGGTGCAGACTCATACTTAAATTGATCAACGTTTGTCTTGGTCTTCATGGGAATTACATCTTTTTTCACTCAACATTTATTAAAGGAACAAACAAAAATTTTAGGCTATACCAAACTAATAACTTTAGCTTGACTAAGAGCTGAATTTCATAAAGGAACAGAGTATGTAATTCATTTTCACATACTTTAAGGTATGACTCATCCCTATTAAAGTTGTGAGACTCAAAGCTACGCCCGTATCACTTAATTTTATGTCCTTCCCTGTTTACTGTGTCTAACCTTCAAGATTTCGTGACTGATGCTGAAATGGAAGCCAACCATTGCAGAAATTTGGGGGAAAATGAACCTGAAGAATGCAAGGGGAAGTAGGAATTCATTTCTAGCATTCCCAAACCTGCTTTGTCACGTCAGCTCCACTACAGTCAGAGGAAAAGAACTGAGTTCATGAAAATTACCAACTAAGCCTTACATCTGTCTTTAATGTTTTTAGGAAATATACTGAAAAGGTAAGTGAGATGTCTGTTTTGAAGAAAGACTTTATTAGGTATTTTAAAACCAGTTCTGTATTAGTAAAACTGGACAGCTTCTTTATTCTGAGCTTCAAAAGTCTTGTCCCCATTTGGTATGGTTCTCAGTAATTGTGGAGAAGGTGGAGTTGTTCCAACCAACACGAAGCTTTTCCTCTACTTCTCAGCAGTTAAGCTGGATCTTGCATTGAAGTGTACAGAGTGCCAGTTTTTGTTGTTTTGTGCTCAAATCCTCTCTTAAAAAATTATTTGTAGTTGAGTTTTAATTTTACCCCTTACCGTTTAGAAAAACTTTTTAAATGCTTCAGAGTTCCTACCAGAACTACATTTGTATTATATGTAGTCAAATAAGAGTAAAATTATGGAGTTGTATAGATCTCTGTTAACATCCACCTGTATGGGTTTATAGATAATTTTTAAATTACTAGGATTAAATTGTTCCAAATTTATTAAATCCCTATATAATAGGTATTGTGCCAGGCCCTGGAATAAAAAGATGGACTAGCACACAGTTCATGGCCTCAAGAAATTCATTTTTATTGATACAATACAGATTGAATTCTAGTTTAGGGAATCAGAATCAAATAAAACGAGGCTAATTCCATTTCCCAGTCAACAATCCACTGTAGCTAGCATGTTAATCTGATATATGACAAATTGTATTTGAAAGATCCAGCACTGCATGTGTGTGAGAGACATTTACTAAATACTTCCTATGTTCTAGGTACTGTTCTAGGCCATATATATATATATATATATATTTATATATATATAAATATAAAATCCCTATCCCTATAACTATCCTATGAGTTAGGTGCTATTGGTTTTTTTTTTTTACGGTACGCGGGTCTCTCACTGTTGTGGCCTCTCCCGTTGCGGAGCACACGCTCCGGACGCACAGGCTCAGCAGCCATGGCTCACGGGCCCAGCCGCTCCGCGGCATGTGGGATCTTCCCAGACCAGGTCACGAGCCCGTGTCCCCTGCATCGGCAGGCGGACTCTCAACCACTGCGCCACCAGGGAAGCCCAATAGGGGCTATTTTTAAAGCCCATTTTCTAAGTCATTAAGGCAGAAAAGTTAACTTACCCAAGTTTGCACAACTGTCATGTAGGACCAGTATTTGAACCCAGGCAGGCTGATTGCAGAGCCTGTACTCTTCAATTTGGGTGTGATATATATATGCAGTACCTGGCTAGGAGTACCCACCAGACTTTCCAGATTCTTAATAAAATTTGCCTAGTTTTAAAAAGGAAAGTTTCAGTAATATAGAACTACTATAGATAACAGTTGTCCAACTTTTTAGAGAACCAGAATTTCCCTTTTTTCAACTCTTGGCTCCAAGACAGTCATTTTGCATGATGATCTCCCCTCTTCCCCCTCCCCTCACTCGCCCCAGCAGTGTGCATGCACACACACACTTTAAAGTGCTGGCACAGAGAAGCAGAGCTTATCACCCTTATATTTTCTCTTCACTACCTGTTGTCACTTAGTCCACCCCTCTTTCTTTCTGGAATGTGGACATTTTCTTTAGCTGCTAAATGATGAGAAAATAAGACTGCTGAGACTTTCCCTAGGATTCTTTAAAAATAGATTAGGCTCTGTACAAAATAAAGAAAAACTGCTGTGAGAACTCCAGGTAGGTAATTTACTTCCTGTTGTATGTATAGTTTCTGAAGCCTCTGCACCTCTAGCCCCTGTTTTATATTTCTGTAAATCTGATTTGACCTTTAATAAACTGTTTTCTGAAGTGAGTGGTTTTTTGGTCTCATTTGGATGTGTATCTCTTTTGGTCACTTGATATTATTGCCACCGTTTCAAAACTGGTGGTTTACTTAAAGTAAGAGTACCTACTATATACCTAGTATTGTTGAGGGTTTAAAAAAATATATGCCAAGGCTTTGCTTTTAACTCAATGCAGGTGCCACCCAGTACTAAAACTTTGCAAATTTTTAAAGGAAAAACCTGGTGTTATAGAATCATTGTGAACGGTAGCTTATTGTATGACTCAGGCAATTGTGACAA
Source organism: Lagenorhynchus albirostris (assembly GCF_949774975.1). NCBI lineage: Eukaryota > Metazoa > Chordata > Mammalia > Artiodactyla > Delphinidae > Lagenorhynchus > Lagenorhynchus albirostris. Next base: position 168,255,179 of record NC_083096.1, read on the forward strand.
GAAAAATCTGCCCTAGTGAAATCAAATTAACTGTTCCATAATGGTTAATAATGAAATTAACTGGAGAAGCAATTTTGACTGTATTTCTTAAGCATCAGTGCTTCTCAAACTTGAATTCATATAGGAATCACCTGGTGATCTTGTTAAAATGCAGATTTTGATTCAGTAGGTCTGGGGTAAGCCTGAGAATCTGCATTTCTTTTTAAAAAACCATGTTGAAACACAATTCATGTAAAATTCACTCCTTAGAAGTGTACGGTTCAATGGGTTTTATTAGCATGCAGAGTTGTGCACCTGTCACCAGTCTTAATTTCATTCAGGACAGTTTTCATCATTCCAAAAAGAAACCCTATGTCCATTAGCAGTTAACCCCATTCATCACCACCCCAAGTCTCTGGCAACCACTACTCTGCTTTCTGTCTCTATGGATGTACCTATTCCGGACATTTCATATAAATGGATTTATACATTATATATACATTTATACATTATATGGATTTCTGTAACTGGCTTCTTTCATTTAGCATGTTTTCAGGGTTCATCCATGTTGTAACATGTTGTAACATGTACCAGGTACTTTATGGCCAAATAACATTCCATTGTATGGACATGCCACATTTTGTTTATACTCATCAGTTGATGGACATTTGAGTTGTTTATACCTTTTGGCTATCATGAATAATGCTGCTGTGAACATTTGTGTGTGAGATTTTGTGGTCATGTGTTTTCATTTCTATTAATATATCTAGGGGTGGAATTGTTGGGTCATTTGGTAACTTTTTTAAAAATTGTAACACTTAATATCTACCCTCTTAAATTTTCAAGTACACAATACAGTACTGTTAACTGGGCGCAACATTGTGCAGTAGATCTTAGTCATATGTTAACTTTAACATTTTGAGGAACTGCTAAACTGTTTTTAAAGTGGCTGTACCATTTGAGAGTCTGCATTTCTGATATAAGCTCCCAGGTGATGATGAGTAGCAGGCTGTAGATTACATTTGGGCACCTACAAAGTAAACAATTAGGAACATGAACTTTCACTTAATTCAACTTGCAGTGTCTGACTAGAAGCAAAGAAGGTGTTTTCCTTTCACAAGGCCTTGGTGCCTCATTTCTTTTAACATTAGTCTTACTGCATGTGGGCTTATTTAGCCTTTAAACTCTTCAAATGTAGATTGATACATCTAAAGGGGAAGAGAATATTCATTTTTAGTTGGAAGAGGCAGCTCTAAGTTGGGAATGCTTATATAATTGGCAGAATATTAATAAAGGTCTTTGGTAGTGTTATACAAAAGTTCTGGGTGGCTCTGTATATGCTGGTGATAATATTTGGGGAAAAATAGATGAATGAATGAACGTCAGAATGAGAGGATGTGTACATTTCCTTCCAGTTGAGTTAAACGTTTTGATCCTTTCTAGATGCGTTCAGGGAATGAAGGGTATAGTGGTGGAAGTATACACATAAACAATTTAATACATTTTGGTGAACATTGGGATAGACCAAAGGTGGGTAGGTTCAAAGAAGACTCCCAGGAGACGGGAACTCCTAAACTCAATTCTTTCACCCATTCAACTAAGATTTGACTTAATTAGAGATTCGGATTCTGGGCTTGGGAAGATTATGTGGGCAAAAAGGGGAAGTTTGATGGGGAAAAATGGGGAAGATTATGTGGGCAAAAAGGGAGTGTAATGCCAGAACATGAAGTATAGCTGAAAGGTCTGTGAGGTTTCCAGTGAAACAGCAATTACTTCCATTCTGTATGAGGTCAGCTGACAGTTGGGGGTAGGAGGTGGTAAGAATCAGAAAAGATTTCTAGGAGATGATACTTGAAGTAAAGCCAGGATTTTAGACGTAGAGGTGTACGAGAAGGGTATATTCTAAAATGATAGAGCAGAAGGCATTAAAATATTGAGGTCATAAATGGTAGCGTAAATGCCAGCTGTCCTTTACTGAACAGCTACCATGTGCCCAAGTGCTGTGCTAAGCCTTGGGTATGCAAAAAGGAGCAAAACAAGATCTCTGCTTTTATAAACAGGAATCAAATAAGAGATTTTAAGTGCAATACAGTGTGATCTGTGTGAAGAGCAGGAGTGTGGTAGAGGTGTAGAAGTAGTGTCAGGAAGGTGTAATTCTCTGGACTGGCCAGTAGTTCTGTTCAGCTTGACTTGGTGGTACCTGAGGTGAAAGGAGTAGGAAATGTGAATGTAAAGATAAATTGAGGTGTCCTTGTTGGCTGTTGTTTTGACAGAAGTAGTCTAAAAACATAAACACATGGCTAGCACTAAAGATAGGGAGACAGCGGGAGTCTGAGTTTTGAGTTCTTTAGTGCTTGTATGACTCATCATAAATTGACGCCTTAAGGGTACTTGGTCTGGTCCTCAGTTTCTACAAAATGAATTATCTAATATACTCTAGGGCTTAACTTCTACCCCCATAGTTGGAAATCATCAACTGTCCTACAAAGATTGATTTATGGAGTAATCTTCAAAATAACTTCTTAAGGACAGATATTTTCAGCCTCTTCTTGGCTGTTTACAACCAAGAGTCTTTAATTGTTTCCCCCATTCCAATAGATAAAATTGCAGGACAAAACTTTTCATGCATTACATTGAACAGATTTTCACATGTCTTGGGAAGTCTATGTATTATATATTGTGGCATAACAAATTACCTCCAAACTTAGTAGTGTTTTGTTTTTTTAAGAATGTAATTTAAGGTTTAATTTAAGGGATAGCATTGATGATGTAGACATCAATGTTTATATGAAACCAAAAAGACTAAAGAGGAATGAGCTAGTGGCCCAAACTAAGCATGGGATATTGATAAAGGTAATCCCATTCTCATAACATTTATACTTTTTGTTCTCAGTATAAATTATTTTGTGGCCACTCAGTGCAGAACTGAGGCTGAGACATCCTCACATTGATTTTATTCCTAGGGTCCCCTCCAGTATGAGTTCTCACATGTCAGTGAAGACAGGAGTCACTGAAAAATTTTCCAAAGTTAATACACTTACAGATTTTGCATCGGGGAGGATTTTCATGTATTTCCTAATGTAAGAGACATCATTAAAGGCTTTCCCTCATTCTTTATATTCACAAATTTCTTTGAAGTGTGAGTTCTCAAGTTTTCTAAGGCATGTGGAAAAATGGAAGACTTTCCAATACTGATAACATTCAATAGGACTTTCTCTCCAGAATGAATTCTCATATCTGTATAAATTGAGAGAACATTCAGAGCTTCCCCATAGTCATTATATTCGGAGCATCTCATCATCATTTGGTCAGTAATGTGAACGCTTGTGCTGCGGAGCTTTCCACATTTCTTCCATGAGTGCCAAAATGTAGCTGTTTAAAACAAACATTATCTTCATACAGTTAAACTGGGTCAAGAATTCAAGAGTGACTTAGTTCAGTGATCTGGCTCAGGTCTCTCGGGAGGTTGTGGTCATCTAGAGGCTTGACTGAGGTTGGAGGATTTGCTTCCGATGTGGCTCACTCACACGCCTGGCAATTAGTACTGGTTGTTGGCAGGAAAAGTCCGTTTCTAGTCAAGTGGACATCTTCATTGGACTGACTATGTTCTCCTGGCATGCAGCTAGCTACCCCCCCTCACCCAGGGAATAATGTAGCAAGCTCCCATCATTTCCACAATACGCCATTGATCACACAGGTCAGCCCCATTCAGTGGGAGGAGACGACTACACAAGAGCAAGGCTACCAGGAGGTGAGACATTGGGGCCTTCTTGGGGGCTGGCTGCCACAACTTGGGATGAATTTGAGCTATTTGTTGTCCTATTAAACCAAGTTTATAAAAGCTGGCCCTTGACATGTGCACTTAGAAATGCCTATTTATGATTCTTGGTACATTTTAGTTATCTACAGTGATTACTTCAAAAGTATTTTGTCCTAAATATAAATAAATCGGTAGGTGTTTAGCATTTTCTAAGATTTGTGGGCTACTGAATTTCTACACTGAGGTGGGTTCTAATATGTTTTAAGTGTGTATAACGTGTTCAACAAATACTTGCTTAACTGAACCGACAAGAAGAGTGAGGATTCTCTCTTTCAAGCTTATTTGATAAGGTAAAGGCAGGAACTAGGGATTGATGTGGAGGCAGGAGAAGGGTGATGTGTGACCACTAGGTTTCTAGTTAGATTATCTGGTAGGTAGTAGCTATTTCCTGAGATAAGGAATGCAGGAGCAGGCCTGGGCTCAAGAGGAGCAACAAAGGATTTGAAGACAATTAGACTGATGTGTCTGGAGAAGCCAGAAACTTGAATTTGGAATCTGTCTGCCTGAATGTAGTCTGAAGCTCAAGTGAGAGATCAAGGCAGTAGATAAACCTCCAGGAGAATTGGGAAACAGGAGCAACACTGAGCCCAAGGGAGAGGAGCTTCAAGGAGGGGAAAGGTCAACAGCACCAAATACAGCAGAATGAGAAAGGCGACTGAGATGTGTCCACAGAAATTGGCACTCTGTCGCCAGAGGAACACTGGGGCAGGGGGTGGGGAGGCAAATTGCTAGTGCTTTGAGGAATAAGTGGGAGGTGAGAAAATGGGGTAGTGTAGACTACTCTTAAGCTTGCTGAAAAGGAAAGGGGAGAACACTGATGTTTAGAGGGAATGGAGGAAGGAGCTCCCTATGCTATATATATATATATTTTTTTTTTTTGTGCTATATTTTTAAAAGTTGGAAAAGCCAACTGAAAGCAGGAAGGTTAAAAATATGAGAGGGGATGATGACTGTGAAACCAAGGCCCCAGAAAAGATGGGAGTGAGTGGAATGGAAGGCCCTGATGAAGCAGTGGACCTTGGACAAAAAGACAATCTCATCCTCTGAGACTGGAGGGAAGAATATGTAAGTTTACAAGGTGAGAAGGGGAGGTTTGAGAGTCTACCTTATTAAAACGTGTTTGCTTTAAATATTGATTTTTTCAGAAATAACAGTCTCACTTTGTCTTAAAAGTCCATGAGAAGAGGAATGCAGTTTTGATTGTTGGTATCTGTGTCAGGAAGCCCTGTTAGAAGTTCAGCAAACTAAAATTAATACCTTCAGCTCTTCAGACTGACTAGCTGTGAGGCTCTGGGCATGCCCTTTAACCTCTCTGGACCTCAGAGTTCATCTCTGAAAAGAGTGCACTTTGTGTTACTGTGACTAATCCATCTAAATCACATTTCCCAATGAATATGCTGCAGGCGTTCAATTTGGCTCACTAATTAAACTATTGTTAAATATGTTTCACTGATATCTTTAAATGACTCTGTAGTATCAGTTATGCTTTAATATGCCATGTATGGATTTTGTAGGATATATTAATTTAAATAAACATGAATCTCAGCTCTGCTGTGTGACTAGGCAAATTACTTAACCTGTCTGAGCCTCTGGTGTCTCCTATGTAAAATAAGGTAGGCTAATGCCTGCCTTATTTAATCTTTGCAACAGGTCTATTATATATGTAAGACACCTACTTAACCATGGTGCTAGAAATTTTGCAAGGATTCAATAAATGGCAGGTCCAGAATCCTGTATTCAACATCTTTGTGGCCAGATGTGTTCAAGAATTCAGAAATTTTCAGATTTAGGAAGCTATTCTGGGGCCTAGGTACTTGTATGTTATGTTATTTCGCAGCACGGTCTGGGGCAGCATCCATAGTTAACCATTAATACTTCTGCAGGAAACATGATAAGTAAAAACTATAATTAGCCTTGTGTCAGTTCAGGTTTTGCCTCCAAATAAATATTGTACCAAACTTAGAAAAATTATTTTGGTTTTCATAACTCTTTGTGTTTTGGGATTACTGGTAAGGATTATGGTCCTGTACTAACGAAGCAGCATGTATTGAGACTTCCTTGGTGGTCCAGTGGGTAAGACTCCATGCTCCCAATGCAGGGAGCCCAGGTTCAATCCCTGGTTGGGGAACTAGATCCCACACGCGTGCCGCAACTAAGAGTCCGAGTGCCGCAACTAAGACCCAGTTCAGCCAAAATAAATAAGTAAATAAATATTTTTTTAAAAAATCAGCATGTATTTCTTAAGCCCTACTTTGTGGCCAGCTCTGTATAGCACTATGGGTAGTACAAACAAAAAATAAGCCCTAGTGCCTGTCCTCCCTTTGCTCTTTGCTGTTTGGACATATCTAGAACCCCGCATGAGGCATTGAGTAGAAAAAAGAGCATGGGATAACTCAATAGAAAACCGGGCAAGAGACTTGAATCATGAATCAGCACACCTTAAAAAGGATATTCCAGTGATAACATATGAATAAGTGCTCACCCTTATTAGTAATCAGGGAAATGGCTGACAAGGGTAAGTGTTAGGACATGGAGCAGTGAGAACTCTAATTCGCTGCTGGTGGCAGAGTAGAGTAGAACAACCACTTAAACAGTTTGTCTTAGTAAATTTGAAGATAAATACACATATACCCCATGATACAGTATTGACAATCCTCAAAGTTATACCCTAGAGAAACTCGTACACATGCACCAGGATACGTATACAAGAATGTTGTGGGGGCTTCCCTGGTGGCGCAGTGGTTAAGAATCCGCCTGCCAATGCAGGGGACACGGGTTCGAGCCCTGGTCCGGGAAGATCCCGCATGCTGTGCAACTAAGCCCATGTGCCACAGCTACTGAGCCTGCATTCTAGAGCCCGCGAGCCACGACTACTGAGCCCATGTGTTTAGAGCCTGTGCTCTACAACAGGGGAGGACACCGTAGTGAGAAGCCCACCCACTGCAGCACAGTAGCCCCCGCTCACTGCAGCTGGAGAGGGTCCGCGCCCAGCAATGAAGACCCAACGCAGCCAAAAATAAATAAAATTAATAAATTTATTTTAAAAAAAGAATGTGGAAGAAAGAAGACTTGTAGAGTTCTATTTCTGCTTTGCATGGTGACTTCATGGGTGTTTTTTATAATTACTCATTAAGCTCTATGTTTATAATGCACTTGTCTGTATTGGTGTCATGTTTCACAATCCAAAAAAATGGTTTCTTAATGTATGGGTTTTGGAGCCCAATCTATATCTAAACTTAAAAACTTTGTGATCTTGAGCAAAATAACATCCTTGCAGTATTGTTTCTGCCCTAATTCCCTGCTGTTACAGCTGCTGCTATATCTGCAAGGGAGTTGATGCAGAGTCCTCTCTGCTCCAGGAAGCAGGGAGGAGAGTCAAGCTAAGCCTGGTCTGCTGATCCCAGAGATGGGTGTTACTAGAAGACATAAGGAGATTTAAGATCCAATAATAAATCTACGAAGTAGTGTAGGCAGATGACATCTAAATAAAGCAGACTCAAAGGGAGTTATTTCCCCAAATCACACAATTAGTAAACTGACAGCAGATATCAGAACCCAGGCCTTTTCATTTGAGGTGTTACTCTTCCCAGGGGCGTTTTTTTTCTTCTGCCTCCCTCCCTCCCTTCCTTTCTTTCTTTCAAGAATAGACTTTATTTATTTATTTATTTGGCCACACAGAGTGGCTTGTGGGATCTTAGTTCCCCGACCAGGGGTTGAACCCTGGCCCTTGGCAGTGAGAGCAAGGAGTCCCAACCACTGGACTGCCAGGGAATTCCCCCGTGGGCATTCTTAATTTAATTAGAAAACTGGAGAATTTTCCACACCCTAAGAAAGGAATTGTTTAAAGGTGAGATTTCCCATGACATGACCAAGGTGACTACAGGCATCTTAAATATATGAAGATGTATATGGAAGGCAGTTTGGTCTCTGGGCCTCTCCCCACTCCCACACCCTCTGGCCACTAGCTGTTTTGAGACATAATTAACACACAAGATTGTGTAAGTTTAAGGTGTACAGTCTTGATTTGATACACTTATGTATTGCAAAATGATTACCACCACGGCATTAGCTAACACCTCAATCCCAACCTATAAATGCCATTCTGTGGGCCTTTTGATAATTAATGAGCAAGTCCTTGTGAGAAATTACGTTCAAAACTAATACTGGAAACACAAAGGATACATAAAGAAGTAGAGAAAAGAAAAAAATAAAGAAGTAGAAATATGGTGACAAGTTATTCTAGCTCCAGGTCCTGTGCTCTTTCTAGTATTCCAGAGGTTCCTTATGTACGTTTGTTGAATAAGTAAGAACAGTGGAAAAAATAAAGGACTAGTAGACAATCTTCCTCTAAAGGAGAAGAAAACGAGTAGGTAGGCAAGACATTGTTAGACTATTTCCCACTCTGTCCACTAGGTGGTACTATTTTCACATGTAACAGCTCTTACTGGCTTTGTAGACGAGCTACGTTCCCATTTATGTACAGTGTGTTTATGAAACTGTCAGTAGCTCACAGACATTTTTCTTTAAATATCAAAGTTTTTTTTTTTTTTTTTTTTTTTTTTTTTTGCGGTACACGGGCCTCTCACTATTGGGGCCTCTCCCGTCACGGAGCACAGGCTCCGGACGCGCAGGCTCAGCGGCCATGGCTCATGGGCCCAGTCGCTCCGTGGCATGTGGGACCTTCCCGGACCGGGGCACGAACCCGTGTCCCCTGCATCGGCAGGCGGACTCTCAACCACTGCGCCACCAGGGAAGCCCAAATATCAAAGATTTTAAGTTTGGTTTTTACCTTGACAGTCACTGTTTTGAACTTTGTGTGTAAAGGAATGAACATCAGCCTGAAGAAGTTTTCCAACTGTGTATTCCACTAGCCCCAGGACTTGAGTGATAAGCCCTAACATTCAAAAGCTGTCAGCTTTAGCTTCTGTTTTTGGGATATTGGACTTCCTGTCTAAAAAACACTTGTTTAATTCTACCCCACCCTTTATAGATGCTTATTTGATTTTACATAAACATCTCAGGATAACAATAGCCAATTCAAAACATCAAGAGACATTAGTGATTCAGTGTTTTTCAAAAATTCCTTTGGGTTCCTTTTGACACCATGATATATTTCAATAATTTCAACCCAATTCAATCAAAATCTGCTTCAATCAGTTCTCAAGGGCAGAGGTAAGAAAGGGAATCAGCTTAGGAAGGACACTGAAGATAATCTCTTCTGTCTCTCTTTTCCCCTTTTATCTCTTTTTCTCCTTTCCCAACCTTCTTTTCTCTCATACTTTCATTTTTTCTTCCCTGTTCTCATAATGTGATACGCATTTAAGTTTATTCCAACATTTTATTATGAATATTTCAAACTTAGGGAAAAGTTGAAAGAATTCACATTGACTACCCCTATACCAACCACCAGGATTCTACAATTATTTTACTATGCTTGCTTTCGTACATGTCTATCCATCCCTCCATCAATCAATTCGTCTTATTTCTGTGATCCATTTCAAAGTAAGTTGCAGACATCAGTACACAACCTCCCAAATAATTCTGCATGTGATAGGCCTTTCAGTTTATCTGCCAACATGAATCTTTCGGGTTTGCAACATCTTTTCTATGAAAAACACCGTGTATTTTTTTTTTTTTTTTTTTTTTTTTTTTGCAGTACGCGGGCCTCACTGTTGTGGCCTCTCCCGTTGCGGAGCACAGGCTCCGGACGCGCAGACTCAGCAGCCATGGCTCACGGGCCCAGCCACTACGCGGCATGTGGGATCCTCCCGGACCGGGGCACAAACCCATGTCCCCTGCATCGGCAGGCGGACTCTCAACCACTGCGCCACTAGGGAAGTCCCACTACCGTGTACATTTAATGAAGTTTAGTGGAAGTTCCTTTCACTTGATGGAGCTTAGGTTCTTAATTTCTTGCCTTGGTCCTGGCAAGCATCATAACACATCTTGCAATATGAAGACACTTTCTTGGCAGACATCTCTTCTTGGGCCCCATCGAGAATGGTCAAGGATTGGTTAATCATTCATAGTGGTGACCGTGTTAGTTCATTGTCTTTGGCTGGACAAAGTCCTTAGTAACCATTCCCCACCCGCCACACTCCATGACATGTCTTCTCCCACCTGCTGTGTTTTCTAGGAGAAGCTCTTGTTCCTTCCCACATGGATTAGGGAACAATGTCAGTTTCCAGAGCAGAGTGTGTTGCTATGGGAACCTAAAGTTATTTGGAGTTGCAAAATGGTAGCAAGTAATCAGTGACACAACCTGAAACACTCCATAATTGTCCCTGGAGAATAATAGGGTAAAATGTTTTATTCTTAGATGAGGGAACTTCTGTGCTTTTGTCCTCTGGGGAGCTTCTGGGAACAGTGTTGAGCTGCTGAGTGAGAAAGCAGCGGGCTGAGAGAAGGTGGCTTCAGGTGGCTTGAATAGACGCCTAGTTTTCCCTGGTATGTGTCTCTTAAGTAAGTCGTTTATTCTTCCTTTTTTTAAAAAAAAAATTTATTTATTTGGCTGCACTGGACGTTCATTGCAGCACGTGGGATCTTTAGTTGTGGCATGTGGGATCTTTATTTGCAGCATGCGGGATCTAGTTCCCTGACCAGGGATCAAACCCAGGCCCCCTGCATTGGGAGCGTGGAATCTTACCCACTGGACCACTAGGGAAGTCCCGTTTATTCTTTCTGAGCTACAATTTTCTCTTCTGGAAAATGGGGTGTCAGTCTAGAGCTAAGAGGAAGCTTGGAGATAATCTGAAGTTGTTTGATTCTCTGAAACAGATGATGCCTGCACATTTTAGGAAAAAACCCTCTACCTGTGGAAATCAACAGTGAGCGGGAATGTCTGTACACACAATCCTGGACTTTCCTGTGCCTTTCTTTTATATGACTCACACGTTCACACGGTACACTTTGACAGACCTTAATATTTTAATCTACATGCAGTACTCAGGATAGCCTGTGACTAGTGCCATAGTATAGTATAATTATTAACCTACAGTCAAAAACAAACGTGATGCTTGCATTTCAAAAGATAACGATGCATTTTTTAGAAGATATTTTTGTTCTGGTGTAAACAAAACTGTTTATGAACTTAAAGGTGGAGTAGGAGATGAAATCAGAAAGGTGAAAAGGGTGAGGTCTATAGGATCTTAAAGGCTGCTGCAAGGATTTTTGAGAGAAATGGGAAACCAGTGGAGGATTTTGAGCAGAAATATGACTTTCTCACTCAACTGCAGTGAGAATGAGCAGCTTCCACAAAAATCAAAAAACAACAAAAAAGGGAATTCGCTGGCGTCCAATGGCTAGGACTCCTTGCTTTCACTGCTGAGGGCCCGGATTCAATTCCTGGTTGGGGAACTATGATCCCTCAAGCCCCTCGGCACAGCTGAAAAAAAAATCAAAAAGAAAAAATAAAATGAGCAGCTTCTATTTCAGGGCCTTTACACTGGCTGCTCCTTTCTGGATTGCTCTGTCCACAGGTACCTGCAAAGCTCATTCTCTGCCCTCTTTCAAGCCTGTGCTTCTCCACAGTAAGGCTTTTCCTGACTACCCTATTTAAAATGGCAGCCTGGCCTGGCTTGCCCTGCCTTTGCACTTCTGATTCCTCCTTACCCTGCTGTACTCTTTCTATAGCACTTATAACCGTTTAACCCATATCATTTACTTACTAATTATGAACGTTATTTATTGTATGTCTCCCTCTGCTGGACTGTAAGCTCCATAAAGGCAGGGATCTTGGTCTCTTTAGCCCACCAAACACCTAGAACGTGTCTGGCACATAGAAGGCTCCCACGTATTTGCTGAAAGAATGACTTAAAGGAATAAATTTTGATTAGATGGAGAATTAATTTTTTTCTCATCAATGATGAATAAATGGTTATTGAAGATTTAGGATCCTGAAGAACCTCTGAATTATTTCATGGAGGTTCAGTTCTGTTCCTTAGAGGTTTTTACCAAGAAAGTGGACTTAAATTCTAGGAATATTTTTAGCACTGTGCAGTGAAATAAAAGGTTTCTGGTCAACTATTTTTATTATAATTTATTTTCATGTAATTCAAACTTACAGAAGAGTTGCAAGTTAGTACAAGGAACTCCCTATAGCCTCTATCTAGATTCATCAATTGTTTACATTTTGCCCCATTTGCTTTATCTTTCCCTCTCCCTGAATGTGTGTTTCTTTTTTTTTTTTTTTTTTTTTTTTTCAGTACGTGGGCCTCTCACTGTTGTGGCCTCTCCCGTTGTGGAGCACAGGCTCCAGACGCGCAGGCTCAGCGGCCATGGCTCACGGGCCTAGCCACTCCGCGGCATGTGGGATCTTCCCGGGTCGGGGCACGAACCCGTGTCCCCTGCATCGGCAGACGGACTCTCGACCACTGCGCCACCAGGGAAGCCCCGTGAATGTTTGTTTCTGAAACTTAAGAGTAAACTGAAGACATTATGTCCCTATAACCATAAATAGTGCATCTTTCAAGAGCAGACATTTTTGGGACTTCCCTGGTGGCGCAGTGGTTAAGAATCCGCTGGCCAGTGCAGGGGACGTGTGTTCGAGGTTCGAGCCCTGGTCTGGGAAGATCCCACATGCTGCGGAGCAACGAAGCCCGTGCGCCATAACTACTGAGCCTGCGCTCTAGAGCCCACAAGCCGCAGCTACTGAAGCCCGCGTGCCTAGAGCTCGTGCTCCGCAACAAGAGAAGCCACCGCAATGAGAAGCTCGCTCACCGCAACGAAGGTAGCCCCTGCTCACCACAGCTATAGAAAGCCCGCGTGCAGCAATGAAGACCCAACGCAGCCAAAAATAAGAAAAAAAGAAAGAAAAAGAAAGAAAGAAAAAGAATATGAGGAGGGGCAGGTAAAGTAAATAGAAAAAAGAGCATTCTCTTGCATAACCACAGCACAACTGTTGAAATCAAGAAGTTGAACATTGATAGAATACTATTATTTAATCCACAGCCCATTTTCAAATTTCATCAGTTGTCCCAATAATAATGTCCTTTGTAGCTATTTGATACCAATCTTGGATCCAAGCCAGGGTCACACGTTGTATTTAGTTATTATCTCCTTTAATCTGAAATTGTTCTTCAACCTTTCTTTGTGGTGTTTTTGAAGAGTACAAGCCAGTTGTTTTGTAGTTTGTTCCTCAGTTTGAGATGGTCTTAATGTTTCCTTATGATTGGGTTCAGGTCATACGTGCATATTTAGCAGACATACCACAGAAGTGATCTCATGTCCTCAGTGCATCATATCAGAAGGCATATTTGCTGGTTTGTCCCAATATTGCTGATGTTAGCTTTAATCACTTGCTTAAGACGCTGTCTGCCAGATTTCTCCATTGTAAAGTTACTATTTTTCCCTTTGAAATTAATAAGTTATTTGTGGGGATATTCATTGAGACTATGTTCCTCATCGAACTTTCACCCACTAGTTTTAACATTATTCCTTCTATACTTATTAGTTACCAGACTACTGTAAGGCAGAACTTTTCTTTCTCCCCTATTCATTTATCAGTATGGACTCATGGATTCTTATTTTATTCCATGATTTATAACCCATTACTATCATGCATTATTTTACCACTCAAATTGCCCCAGACTTCTGACCAGCTGTTTGCCTTGAAAACAATTTTACATGAACCATATAGCCTCCAAGTAGGATTTTTTTTTAAGAGGAAATGGGTCCTAATTGAAAAGGTAGAATTCAGCTTACTGGAAGGTAGAAATAATTAGGTAAGAAAAATTACTTTGGGCAATTTACAGTGACAAAAACACCCTATAGGGACTTCCCTGGTGGTCCAGTGGTTAAGAATCCGCCTTCCAATGCAGGGGAAGCAGGTTTAATCCCTGGCCGGGGAACTAAGATCCCACATGCCGCAAGGCAACTAAGCCCGAGCACCTCAACTAGAGAGAAGCCCGCGCGCCGCAGCAAAAAATCCCGCCTGCCGCAACTAAGACCCGCACAGCCAGAAATAAATAAATACTTTTTTAAAAACACCCTATACACGGAAGTGTGTTAAAATAGCAAGAAAAATAGCACAGCCACTCAGCAGTGATCAGAGCAGTTTCAGTCTAGCAGGTGAGGATGGGTGTATCCTTATGCGAAAGAAGAAAAAGAAAAATGCTGCTTGAGCTACTGAGTTGTTTCTGCCCCACAGCAGCTCATGGAGGTGATGGGAGGAGTGATGGCTGACCATAAAATCAGAATGTCAGTGCTGGAAAGAATCTTAAAACTATTTGGTTTAGCTATTCTTTTTTTTTAATTTATTTTTTATTTTTTTGGTTGCACCGGGTCTTAGTTGCAGCAGGCGGACTCCTTAGTTGTGGCATACGAACTCTTAGTTGCGGCATGCAAGTGGGATCTTGTTCCCTAACCAGGGATCAAACCCAAGTCCCCTGCATTGGGAACGCTGAGTATTAACCACTGTGCCACCAGGGAAGTCCCCTAGTTTAGCTGTTCTTAACCTCTTTGAGGACACGGTCGTTTTTGAGGATCTGATGAAAGCTATGAACCATTTCTCTTCAAAATGCACATACAGGGCTTCCCTGGTGGCGCAGTGGTTGAGAATCTGCCTGCCAATGCAGGGGACACAGGTTCGAGCCCTGGTCTGGGAAGATCCCACATGCCGTGGAGCAACTAGGCCCGTGAGCCACAACTACTGAGCCTGTGCGTCTGGAGCCTGTGCCCGTCAACAAGAGGCCGCGATAGTGAGAGGCCCGCGCACTGCGATGAAGAGTGGCCCCCGCTTGCCACCAACTAGAGAAAGCCCTCGCACAGAAACGAAGACCCAACACAGCCATAAATAAATAAATTTTTAAAAAATTTAAAAAAAATGCACATACAGCATTAGGTACAAATGTGGAGGGTTAAGAAATTTATCCATGGATACTAGGTCTACTCAATTAACTGCATTTTTCCATAAACTTGCAATTTAAAGAAGAGGGTTTAATTTAATAGAAGATTTTCACACTTTAGAACAAATAGAGGTATGATGTGTTTCACTATGAGATCGTCTACAGATAGGTTTTGTTTTACTCTGATGCTTCTCTGAAGGTTCAACAATCAACTAACAGCCAAGAGTTTATGTCTTCAACAAAGAAGGACCATCTCAGAATCTCCCTTTCCCTACCCACTGGAAAAGAACTGTGCTAGTTACTTCAAACCGTTAACATGTTAAAGAATAGTTACAGGTTTCTGGTGTCATTGCTTAGACAACTTTCAGACTATAACAGTGGGCCAAGTTAGGATTTCCAGAACTCTTTTTAGACAAGAAGCATGTGGCTTCATGAAATTGCACCCAAGATCTAGATTACATAGGACTGAATGAACTGATGAGAGATGATTATAGTTTGAAATATTACAGGTGGTTTTTTTTGTTTGTTTGTTTGTTTGTTTTTTGCAGTACGCGGTCCTCTCACTGTTGTGGCCTCTCCCGTTGCGGAGCACAGGCTCCGGACGTGCAGGCTCAGCGGCCATGGCTCACGGGCCTAGCCGCTCCACAGCATGTGGGATCTTCCCGGATCGGGGCACGAACCCGTGTCCCCTGCATCGGCAGGCGGACTCTCAACCACTGCGCTACCAGGGAAGCCCTACAGGTGTTTTTTAATGTTCTATTTTCTGTATATAAGGAAGCCTTTTACTTTCTTCATAAGCTATGTGTAACCCATGAAAATTTAGTAGACTCTGCTTTTGCAAGCTGAGGTGAAACTTCAGAAAAGGATCTTATTCTCATTGGCTCTTCCCTATTCCCCCCTCCCCCAGAAACTCTTACTGAGTCTTTCTACTCTTCATGGCAGTATAGTTATTTGCATGGGTTTGTTAAGAATATATCCTCCTTTTTTTTTGGCCGTGCCACATGGCATTCGGGATCTTAGTTGCCCAACCAGAGATCGAACCCGTGCCCCCTGCAGTGGAAGCGAGGAGTCCTAACCACTGGACTGCCAGGGAAGTCCCCTATAACCTTCTTTTTGCCATTCTATAATTTGAAAAATTCATTTTGCAGTCAAAGGCTTGCCTTGTCATATTGGAAAGTGATACTTATTTAATTACCACTTTCGATATGACTGACACTTTTAAGGAAATAGAAGCCAATGGCTTTCACAGCCCTCCCAGGAAAACTGACCTGGCACCCAGTGAACAGAGTTCCCAGCCTTACAGGTGAATAAGGAAGGTCACTTCCTGGTAAGCCCCCAAATCTTAGATAGTTGGAGGACTCAAGAGGAGAGGAATTTACCTAAACTTAAAGTCCAATCTGAGATTCCTTATGCAAATTTGCAACAAATTCATAAGGTCTGTCTGGTAGATTAACATTCTCACCACACCTATGTACATAGTCAGGCCAAACCAAATGAGACCAATCTCATTCTGTGATCAAGAATAATCTTTCTTTGAGATTATTTTTTGGTAAAAGGGGCTATATTAGTTTCCTATTGCTGCTGTAACAAATTATCACAAACTTGGTAGCTTAAAACAATATAAATGTATTACCCTACAGCTCTGGAGGTCAGAAGTCCAAAATGGGTCTCTCACTAGGCTAAAATCAAGTTGTCGATAGAGCTGTGTTTCTTCTGGAAATGTTAGGGGAAAAGCCATTTCCTTGCCTTTTCCAACTTCTAGAGGCTACCTGCGTTCCTTGGTTCATGGCCCCCTTCCAACTTCAAAGCCAGCAATGGTTGTCAAGTCTTTCTCATGATGCCAGCTCTCTGTTCTGACTCTTTTGCTTACCTCTTCCCAAGGAACCCTTGGGGGGCTTCCCTGGTGGTCCAGTGGGTGAGACTCCACACTCCCAACGCAGGGGCCCGGATCCGATCCCTGGTCGGGGGACTAGATCCCGCATGCATGCTGCAACTAAGAGTTTGCATACCACAACTAAGAGTCCGCATGCCGCAACTAAAAAAACAAAGATCCCATATGCTGCAGCTAAGACCCAGCGCAGGCAAAAGAAATAAATAAATAGATATTTTTTTTTAAAAAACCCTTGGGATTACACTGGGCTCACCCACATAATCCAGGGTAATCTTCCCATTTCAAGATCATCTGATTAGCAACCTTAATTCCCCTCTGCTATGTTACATAACATATCTATTCACAGGTTCCAGGGATTAGGACATGGACATATATGGGGGGCATTATTCTGCCTGCCAAACTGAGAGACTATACAGAAAATTTTATGCTTCAGCAGAGAACTGCATTGTTTAGAGCAGGAGTTGGCAAACTACTGTATATGGAGCAAATCCAATAGCCACTTGTTTTTATATCCCTTGAGTGGATTTTACCCTTTTAAAGTGTTGAAAAAAAATTAAGAATAATATTTTGCGGGCTTCCCTGGTGGCGCAGTGGTTGAGAGTCCGCCTGCCGATGCGGGGGACACGGGATCGTGCCCCGGTCGGGGAAGATCCCACATGCCACGGAGCGACTGGGCCCGTGAGCCATGGCCGCTGAGCCTGCGCGTCCGGAGCCTGTGCTCCGCAACAGGAGAGGCCACAACGGTGAGAGGCCCACGTACCGCAAAAAAAAAAAAAAAAGAAGAATATTTTGCGACATGTGAAAATTATATAAAATTCAAATTTTACTGCCCTAAGTAAAGTTGTAGTGGAACTCGGCCAGGTGCACTTGTGTGTTATCTATGGCTACCTTCATACCTAAGGGACAGAGTTGAATATTTGAACAAGACCATATGGCCCACAAAGCCTAAAATATTTGCTACCTGGCTCTTAACAGTAAAAGCTGCCCCTGGTCTGGCACACACTTTTCCAGGTTATCTGATTCTAGCTTTTCATTGCCTTTGAACTACTTTATAACTCTGTGAATTGTAGAGAACTGATAGCAAAGTAAAATAATTCTCGTCTATCCACATGCACATTCTGTCTGGCAGACGTTCCATGGATTTTACTCCTTCACTGTGGAAGAAGCTGGTTTTTCTTCCATTTGGACATTTATGTCAATATTCCTGATCAATAAATGTGTCTGTTCCTTGGATTCTCCTTTGAACTGGTTGTAACATCTTACCAGTTCCTTCACTGACGATGTGTTAAGTGAAATCTTTAATACGTGTTCATTTTATACCTGAATGCAAATCATGATTTTACCCTTTTTTGAAAATGGTGCTTTAACATGGGCTATTCAGTGAGAGATGCAAAGATGCATGAGACCCAGCCTCAGCCCCTCCAAATCCAGCCTCTGCCTGGCCCCTGCTTTGGCCCTAAATTTTCCAAAGCTTCCAGAGATACCACAGAAATCGTTCTGCTATTGGGCCTATTTAGTGATATAGCCAACACCAGGACTCAAGGGCCTGTACAAGGGAGGCACACAGCGGAACATGGACAGACTAGAACCTGTCCAGAGGTGAATAGCAATAGTCTGGGGATCCAAGTGCACAAAAGATGAGACTAAGCAGGCATTTTGCAGGGTAGCAGAGCAGATGGCCTTTGGAGTCAGACAGCCTACCTCGTTCCTGTCCTAGTTCTGCCATAATGTGATCTTAGACAAGTGACATTGTCTTCTCTGATCCCACTCCTTCTGTATAAAGTGGGCATAATACAGATTACTTACAGAGTTGTTGTGAGAACTACATAAAGAAACTGCACTTGGTCCAAGGCCTCTCACGTGGTAGGCTTCAATAAATATTATCACCAGTGCTTGACCAGAAAAGTCTAAGAGGAGGAGCAGGGACCTTTCCTGGAGAGGAGGGGTTGGTCCCCAATGCAGTGGTCCTGCCCATGCCCATAACACCTGCCCCTGTGCCCTGGAACATTTTTTTTTTTTGCTGGGCCCAGCCACTCACACGGCATGTGGGATCCTCCCGGACCGGGGCACGAACCCATATCCCCTGCATCGGCAGGCGGACTCTCAACCACTGTGCCACCAGGGAAGCCCCCAGAGGAGGCAGCTTTTAATGAGACTTGGAGGGGGAGAAGGAGATGGCCAGGAGGAAAAGTTGAGAGGGGTGGGAGAGGAAGACAGCATTTCAGTTAGTAGGAACCAACTAGAGCTCAGCAATTTCAAGGAACGGGAAGGGTGAATGCTTCCTTTTCCTCCCTCTCCACCTCCCATGCCCCAGAGCTACCTACCCCAGTACAGAATCTGCCCAGGATATTCATACACACCTGGAAGCCTGTGTCTTCTGAGCAGCGATATTGGTCTCTCCCTTACCTCTCTGACTGGAAGCATTTCTAGGAGGTAGGGTGACAAGAGCACATGTTTGGGACTAAACCCACCTTGGTTCAAATCCCAACTTGGTAACTTCCTAGCCGTGTGAGCAAGTAGCTCTCCCTCCCTGAGCCTCTGTTTCCCCACCTATGATGGGGGCTAACACCCTGCAGCCTGTTCTAATAATGAAAAACCAAGAGGCTGTGGCCAAACCTCCTGGCACCTCCCTGGCACAGTAAACAGCAGCTGTTATTCTTATTAGGAGGTATGTGGATGACTGCTTCAATTCCAACTAGTTAATTTCAGGGGCTGAAACATTTTCCATGGAGCAGATGCCCACTGGCTCTAATGACAATCTATGGGCAAAAATCTCTGCAGGGAAAAAAAAAAAAATTCTGCAGGATGCAAAGTCTAAAAATTAAACGAAGCCTGAAATTTAAACAAGCCTCAAAATTAAACGAAACAATTCATGTATGCAGAGTGCTTTGTCCAACGTCTAGCACGTAGCGGGTGGTGCTCCAGAAATGAGAGCGCTTCCTAATATTTATAATTCAACAAGCTTTCTTATGCAGACTTAAAATGGCTTTAGCGCAGTGTAAATAACCATGATTTACAGAGGATTTTTTCAGGAATTCATCTCATGCTTTCTATCAAGGGACTCCTATCTTGTGCAACCATTTTATCTCTCTTTACAAACCTTGTTAGGTTCTGTGTATTTTAAAGACAAGTTACTTTTTGGCAAGCTTGAATTTGTGACTAGAAAAGGGATATGATTGCTTTAGAACCAGAGAGCCCATGTGTGAGGTTGCCATAGAAACGATTTAATGTAAACTTTATTTTACAGTACGCCCATCTAAGTCATTGGTTGGGAATGGAAGAGGAGGGGAGAAGCTAGAAGCAATGTCCTCCAAAAGAGAAGAGAAATAATAACTAGGAAAAGGCTGGTGGGTACAGAGTAATCCTTTTCTGCTCAGGGAAAATGTAGTTAAAAGGTTCATGCTTCTGATGAGGGCAGAGGCCGCATGGAGCTGGCTTTCTTGTGTTTCCGTCTATGGATTGAGATACAGGGGCAGAAACAGGGATAGAGAAAGAAGGGAAAACAGTAAAGCTAAATAGCACTCCCAACTAAAAGTGTGTAGTCTTTACGGCTATGAGAACACCACTGGCAAGTAAGAAAAGCCACAGGTACAGCCTTTTGTAGTTAAGGTGTTTTCAAGCCCCACAGGGATATTTAGATATATATCACAGGAAGTTTTAGACTGTTAGGAGATGAGGAGTAAATTAAAGATAACTTCTGTTCTAGCCAGAGCCCTAAGTCCGTGTTAAACCTAACAGTGATAAATAATAGTTAAGAATAGTAAAAAAAAAAAAAAAAAATTAGTGATACCTGGCTACTTGTTTTAATCTAATTCTTGTTCTAATTGCATATATTTTAATACAATATATTATTATATAGAACATTAACAGTTTGCTAGTGTTTCATTGGTCTTTTTAAAAACCAAGTTTTCTCTATTCACTAACCACCCCTTCTGCTAAACGTCTGAGTCATCAGCCAGTTGACAAATATTTACCGAGTGTCTAATGTTTGCCAGACCCTGAGCTAGGCCTATGGGTACATTCGGAGGTAATCAAAGTAAGCAGGGTCACTTCCCTCGTAGATTTTATAGCCTAGGAAGGGAGGTAAAATTCAAGAAAAATTACAGAAGTGCCTTATAATTGCAGGGCAAGTCTGAAGATGTGCAGTTTTGTGCAAGCAGAATATGAGAAGTGTGAGCCTAAAATGAAGTACTAAAACGTCACTCACGCAGAACGTGACCTCCAGAACGCTCGAGCATGAACGCCAAGAACTAGAATCCTGGGCTTCCCTGGTGGCGCAGTGGTTGGGAGTCCGCCTGCCGATGCAGGGATCGCGGGTTCATGCCCCGGTCCAGGAGGATCCCACATGCCGCGGAGCGGCTGGGCCCGTGAGCCATGGCCGCTGAGCCTGCGCGTCCGGAGCCTGTGCTCTGCAACGGGAGAGGCCACAACAGTGAGAGGCCCGCGTACCGCAAAAAAAAAAAAAAAAAAAGGTAAAAAAAGAACTAGAATCCTACTCATGTGCTTTCTGAATTCAGCAAATTTAATTTTTTTTTTTTTTTTAGTATCCATTATGTACAAGGTATAAAACAAACGTGATCCTTGCCCTCCACGAGCTTGCACTGTATGTGGGGAGACAGATATGTGGAAATGACCTATTGTAGTTCTGTTATTAGCACACAGTCCTTGAGCCCTCGTTATGGGCCTGGCATGAGGCTAAGTGCTGACGTGTGTTATCTCATTTAGCCTTCACAACAACGTCGTCATGTCGGTGCTATTATTATCCTTATTTTTCATGTGGGGAAACTGAGTCACAGGGTGGTGGAGCAACTTGCTCAAGGTCACACAACTAGGAAGTGGTGGAGTGGGAATTTGAACCCAGGCACTGGGTTTCCAGGGCTTAGCTGCCTGGCCACTGTCTGCTGCTAATCACACTGTGTGAGCAGCTATTTGAACCTATTTTGGACAGAGGATATTAATCAGGAATTTGGAAAAGCCATACAGTGGAAATGGTGGGAAAAGCCAGAAGTCAGGACAGAAATCCCCAGGATTAAGAGGGGCTCCTGGGTAAAAAAGAGACTCCCTTCCGTTCCCCAGTGTTGGAGCACATCTGCTCCTTCCTCCTCACTTTTCGGGCAAGGCACCACCTGGTCCTGCTCTGAGAATGCTGAAAAGCAGAGAGTATTTAACAAAAGCTGGAGAGGAAAGAGGGTCACGGGACACCCGGGTTAGCTGGGCATGCGCCAAGCCTGTTCCTAGGATCGCCGGAAGAGAGCAGCCATCAAGCACGTGTGTCCCCCGGAAATGGGCCTGGAAAAGAGGGAACCACGGGAGGCCCTGGGAGGCATGGAGGTGACAAGCCTGGGTCGGGACCCTGGAGGGTCCCACTCACCAATGACCGCTGGGTGACCTTGGGCAGCCATTATACCTCCCTGCACCTTGGTTTCTTTTTCCCACTATTCCCACTGCTTCCACAGTATAATGTTTCCAAATTCCTGACTGATAGCCTAGAGTGAGGAAATAGAGGCAAGGTGTGTGACCTTACTCAAGGTGAAGGCTAAGAAGTGGGGAGCCTGGATGCAGACCCAGCTCTCCTCCCCACCGGTCACAGTCCTTCCCACACTCAAAGGCCCAGTTGCCGCACTGAGTCAGCCCCCTGAAGCAGAGGACCAGTTTGCTTTCAGGTGGTTTCCCTAAATCAGTCCCATCGCACACCACCTTCTCCCTCCCCCTCCTGGCCACGCCAAGAGCTCCCTGAGAGCCCAGTGATGTAGAGCCCTTCACCCAGCCCAACCCACCACTGAGCACTCAGTGGAATGGGTCTGTGACTGATGGATACAACCATTTTCCTGATAAATAATTAAAACCCACTGGACATTTGCAGCCTCAGCTTTTGGGGTAGCAAGTGCTGCCTCGGTTATTTCTGAAATAATTAATGAATGTGCTTGTCTAATCTCACTTCGGGTGTCAGGAGCAGGCAAAGGCGGGGGGGTTGCTGCTTCTGCCCCACCAGGGACTTGGAGGGTTATTTTTATAAATTGGACCTCAGAGCCTTTGCTGAGACAGCCCTTCCCTCCCTGTTCGGCTGCTTCAAGATGGCAGATGTTCTGGCCAACCCCCCCCACCCGGAGACAACTCTAGACACGCCTTCCTCATACTCAGGCCCACACAGCTCCACACACAAGCACTTGTGCACTGTCCCCACCAGCCACACCCCTGAGGTCACACCGAGGGTCACAGTACAGTGAGAGCCAGAGGTATGCTGTAACCCCGCTGTGCTAAAGGCCAGTGGCTTAGATGTCACATCTCCCATGTGCCAGGCTCACTAGCAGCATCATTTCCTCTTAAGACATCTTCCTGGAGAGGAGTTTTATTATCACCCCCACCTCCATTTTCCAGTTGGGGAAACTGAGGCTTAGAGAGGGTAAGTCACCCACCCAGAATCCCATGGGTGGTATATGGCAGAGGTGGATTGGAAGACCAGATCTGTTGGACCCTGGAGCTCTTAACCAGTAAATTAATCTGGGAGAGCCAGCAGGTCAGTGGAAACCAGGCTGGATGGAAATCTCACAGGAACTGACCATTTGAGCAAAGCATCTCAGGGGTGTCACTGGGGAACAAAGCAACCAACTATCTCCTTCCAAAAATAATAAAAGTGCAACTCTTAGGAGTCCAAGCAGCTCTCTAGGGACCATACACCCGGGCAGCCCTGGGCAGCTGGAAGAGACCAGCCCATTCAGCCTCCTTGAGGGCAGAGGCTGGCACTGGGTCCCAGGAGCCTCTGCTCCTCACTCTGCTTGTGTCTCCCTGTTCTGTTCCTGAAATGTGCCCCTCAAATGCCACTAACATACTGGAGAGTCTGCATGTTTCTCTTGTGCGGAGCAAAGGAGGTACTTGGAGGGCCAAGGCTGTTGGGTTAAAAACCCAGAACCTGAAACTTCTGAGGACAAGGAAAGCAACAAACATCCTGCCAGAATAGGCTCAGGAAGCCAAGAGAAGCTCTTTGCACCACTTCTGAGGCGCCAAAGGTTTGCATGAAGATCTTCCAGACCAGAGTCCTCTGCTCAAAATTAATTAAGCATCGTGACAAAAAAAAAAAAAGAACAAATCAAAGCAATGGCAGTTTTTTTTTAAGTAGAAATGTTATGCATGCTCATGTGTAAAGAAAAAATTTCTTTTTTTTAATGCCTAAACAAATATATGTGTGTGTCTGGGTGTATAGTGTTAGGGCTTCTTGTTTGTTTCTTTTGCTTTACTTTTCTACCAGCAAAAAAATCATTTTTTATTGTCCTAGGACATACATTTTTCATTTAACAATATACTGTGGACATCTTTCCAATATTTCTAGATCTGTGTATTCTTTTAATTAATCTAAAATTTTAATAAGTAATACATTCACGTGGTTCAAAATTCCAAAGGTATACAACAGTATTCAAAGATGAGCTTCCCCCCACCCCTCCCCTTCAGGCGCCTGGCTAGCTCCCTAGAAGCAATGAGCATGACCTTTCTTGTGTATCCTTCCAGATCTGTTAAGCATGGACAAGAAAATGTGTACGTACATTGTGCCTCCCAGTTTACATATCAATATATATTGTACATATAATGTATTCTGTTCTGCACCTTGCCTTTCTTAATTAATACCATGTCTAAAAGTCGGTCATATCCATATGCAACATTTCATTCTTTTTGGTAGTTAATAACATTCCATGGGAGGTAGGTAGACTAATTCCACTGATGGACCTTTAGGTTGCTTCCCGTTTCTTGCTTTTTGCCATTATGCAGAGTGCTTCAGTGAATCTCCTGTATGCCTATCCCTATGTAGTCATGCTTTTATTTCTACCTGACAGATTCCTAGAAGTGGAATTGCTGGGTCAAAAAGTATGCAGGCTTTAAATTTTAGTAAATAGTGCCAGATTATTTTCCCAAAGGTTGTAGCAATTTGTGAGCTCACAAACATTTCTCCATATTTTATTAGTTCTTTACATTTTTGCCAATCTGATGAGAGAAAATAGCATCTTCTGATTCATAATGTACATTTCCCTGACTTCTCTGAGGGGATGAGCATCTTTTCATAAGCGTTTTGGCTATTTGCAGTCAATTTCTATGATTGTCCATGTCCTTAGCCCATTTTTCTAGTGAGTTCTTTGTCTTTTTCCTATTTACTTCTTAGGACTATTTCTTTTTAACATCTTTATTAGAGTATTACAGTGGTGTGTTAGTTTCTGCTTTATAACAAAGTGAATCAACTATACATATATATGTATCCCCATATCTCCTCCCTCTTGCATCTCCCTCCCACCCTCCCTATCCCACCCCTCTAGGTGGTCACAAAGCACCAAGCTGATCTCCCTGTGCTATGTGGCTGCTTCCCACTAGCTATCTATTTTACATTTGGTAGTGTGTATATGTCCATGCCACTCTCTCACTTAGTCCCAGCTTACCCTTCCCCCTCCCTGTGTCCTCAGGTCCATTCTCTACGTCTGCATCTTTGTTCTTGTCCTGACCCTACGTTCTTCAGAACCATTTTTTTTTTTTTTTAGATTCCATATATATGTGTTAGCATACAGTATTTGTTTTTCTCTTTCTGACTTACTTCACTCTGTATGACAGACTCTAAGTCCATCCACCTCACTACAAATAACTCAATTCCATTTCCTTTTATGGCCGAGTAATATTCCATTGTATATATGTCACATCTTCTTTGTCCATTCATCTGTTGATGGACACTTAGGTTGCTTCCATGTCCTGGCTATCGTAAATAGAGCTGCAATGAACATTGTGGTACATGACTCTTTTTGAATTATGGTTTTCTCAGGGTATATGCCCAGTAGTGGGATTGCTGGGTCATTTGGTAGTTCTATTTGTAGTTTTTTAAGGAACCTCCATACTCTTCTCCATAGTGGTTGTATCAGTTTACATTCCCACCAACCGTGCAAGAGGGTTCCCTTTTCTCCACAACCTCTCCAGTATTTATTGTTTGTAGATTTTTTAATGCTGGCCATTCTGACTGGTGTGAGGTGATACCTCATTGTAGTTTTGATTTGCATTTCTCTAATAATTAGTGATGTTGAGCATCCTTTCATGTGTTTGTTGGCAATCTGTATATCTTCTTTGGAGAAATGTCTATTTAGGTCTTCTGCCTATTTCTGGATTAGGTTGTTTGATTTTTTGATATTGAGCTACATGAGCTTCTTGTAAATTTTGGAGATTAATCCTTTGTCAGTTGCTTCATTTGCAAAATATTTTCTCCCATTCTGAGGGTTGTCTTTTGGTCTTGTTTATGTTTTCCTTTGCTGTGCAAAAGCTTTTAAGTTTCATTAGGTCCCATTTGTTTATTTTTATTTCCATTTCTCTAGTCAAAAAGGGTCAAAAAGGATCTTGCTGTGATTTATGTCATAGAGTGTTCTGCCTATGTTTTCCTCTAAGCATTTTATAGTGTCTGGCCTTAAATTTAGGTCTTTAATCCATTTTGAGTTTATTTTTGTTTATGATGTTAGGGAGTGTTCTAATTTCATTCTTTTATATGTAGCTGTCCAGTTTTCCCAGTACCACTTATTGTTATTGAAGAGGCTGTGTTTTCTCCATTGTATGTTCTTGCCTCCTTTATCAAAAATGTGACAAGATTTGTGTGGGTTTATCTCTGGGCTTTCTATCCTGTTCCATTGATCTATATTTCTGTTTTTGTGTCAGTACCATATTGTCTTGATTACTGTAGCTTTATAGTATAGTCTAAAGTCCAGGAGCCTGATTCCTCCAGCTCCGTTTTTCCTTCTGAAGATTGCTTTAGTTATTCGGGGTCTTTTGTGTTTCCATACAAATTGTGAAGTTTTTTGTTCTATTTCTGTGAAAAATGCCATTGGTAGTTTGATAGGGATTGCATGGAATCTATAGATTGCTTTAGGTAAGATAGTCATTTTCACAATGTTGATTCTTCCAATCCAAGAACATGGTATATCTCTCCATCTGTTTGTATCATCTTTAATTTCTTTCATCAGTGTCTTTCATCAGCTGTGAAGCCATCTGATCCTGGGAGGACCATTTTTGTATTAACCCTTTGTTTTATGTGGAAATATTTCCCCCTAATTTGTTATTTTGACTTTGTGTGTAGTGTCATGTGCCAAAGAGAAAAGTTTATTTTTGTTTGTTGTCAAATCTGTCAAGCATGACAATATTTTAAGGAAAATAAATTTATTTTTATCTTAAAAGATAAACGTTTTTAATTTAGATAGTGTAATTCCAGCGTGAGTGCTGATTTGGCTTGATGGCCAGATGCTTTACTATTCTAGGTATTGTGAAAGAGAAAACAATAGAGGTCATTGGATACAACAAATCTTTTTACTCTGCTTTGTTCCAGATAATTCCCCCCCCCCTCCCAGATGATGAAGATGCTGCTGCTGCTGACGATGCTGATGACAAAGCACCTACTCTGTGTCAGGTGCTATGCTACACTTTTCCTTATGCTCTACTCTGCACTATCTCATTTAATCCTTAAAACAGCTTTTGGAGGTAGGTTTTTTTTTTTTCTCTTGAAATAGAATTCACAGATCATAACATTCACCCCTTTAAAGTGTGCAATTCAGCGATTTTTAGTCTATTCACAAAGTTGGGTAACCATCACCACTATCTAAATCTAGAACATTTTTATCACCCCCCAACCCCACAAAAATACCCATGGTAAACTGTTCTCATCTCCACTTTACAGATGAGGAAACAAGCTCACAGAGTTGATGTAACTTGGCCAAGACCACACAGCTGGGTCTGGATTTGAACTGAAGCCCCATTGCCTGGGATGGCATCTTCCTAACTGAGATCCACTATTCTAGACCAGGGATCAGCAAACTTTTTCTTTAAAGAGCCAGATGGTAAATATTTCAGACTTTGTGAGTCACACAGTAAGTAAGTATTCTTTTCACTGAATTTAGGGCAAACCAAGGATAACTCCAGATGACAAAGAAATTTCTAAATGCCCAAAAGTGGGTCAAGATTCCAGGGAGGTATTCAAGCAGAGGGTTGGGTCCAGAATAACCCTACTGGAGCCGAGACTCCAGTTCAAAGTCAGGAGCACCAGACCTATGAGACGTCTCCCATCTCAGCTCCCATGTCTAAGAGCACACCTGGCCTACAGAAGGCCCTTCAGAAGGTGTATTCTAAGGTCTAAAGTGTCACGTGCTGCCCTGGCATCTGTGAGCCTCACAGGGCCCCAAAGGCAGTTCCACTGCTCCAGGTATTCCCCCACCCATCAGGAAAGGCTCTCCACCCTGCTAGTTCCCCTATTGGCCAGACCAGCTGCCCAACCTGGTCCTTAACCTAACCTATTTCAACTCCCTGCCAGCCTGAGAAATTATTCAAACAAGCCAATCACTTCCTCCTGAGGAAAACAAGGGTCACCCCATCCTCTCGTTTACTACAAAGTCCACCCTCCCAAAGCCCCTGCTGGCTCACTCTGTTCCTGAGTGCAACCCCCATGTGGCCCTGGGTGGCAGGCCACGTACGCTTCTGGGGCTGTGCATATGTTGGATTAATATTACCTTCTCTTTGAGTTCATCTGTCCATTGTCAAGTGTCGTGTGTTTGGCTATCTGTACTGTTCAGGGCGGGGTTCCTCCCTCACCAACCAGATGAATAGGAGGCAATCGGAACAGAGGCATCCACCGCCCTTTCCCTGAATAATTTTTCCAGTGTCAGCGATCTGATTTTCCCTTGCAGACATCCCCCCTGCCCCCGCCCCACCTGCCACTCAGGTAGGACTGGCTCATTAACTTATTACGTCCATTTTGCCACAGTGATTGGTTCAAAGACAGACACATGACCCAGCTTGATATACTGAGAGTCAATTCCAGGACTTTTTTTGGAACTGTTGAGAAAGAGTCACTTCCTTTCTGCTGAGGTGGCTGATCAAGTAAGATAATCAACAGAAGTTCCTGGTGGCTGCTTTATTGCACTCATGGGGAGCCTGTCTGAGAATGAAGCTGTTATACTGGAAAATATAGCCTGGATCCAGCTATACCTGAAGTGGTGCTGTTCTTAGACACTTTCAGCTACGTGAGTCAATAAGTACCCTCCCCCCTTTCTTTTTTGCTTAGCTCAAAAGTCGTGACTAACAATACACTCCATAAATATAAATTGAATGAATAAATGCATTCTCAGTGCTTGCTACACTCCTTGGCATATGGTAGCTCTTAATCTGTATCAAATGAAGTCACCCACTTAAGAGAGAAGAAACCTTATCTGTTGGAAACAGAGCAAGGACTAAGATAAGAAATCTAAGATGGTGTGAAATTTTCGGGGCTGTATATTTTCATATACTCAGGCCACCCACTGAAGCCACCAAGAACCAGAAAGGACTGGTCTGCCTGGGAAGAACCTCCCTGTGTCAGTATCATGCATGCCCCTCTTGGTGGTCCTGTTCCCTTGGATGGGTCATCCCAACAAAAGGCTTTTTTCCCCAGGTGTGTATAATGGGGTTGGAGAGCATCATATACTTGGCCAAATATTAGGTCTTCCATGAAACAAGCCATTGATGGGTAACCAAAGCACAACTATGTCTTATTCTAGTATAGCTCAATCCAGTGACCATAGTTACAGTCTGTGCAGGGGATGTTAACCAGGGTCCATGGACAGAATTCAGGCAGGACATGGACTTGGATAGTGGAAAATTATATCTGCATTTTTACTATCTTTTAACCCAAAGTTAGAATGGATCAAGGCAATAAACTACGTATTATTAGCAATTCCTGTGGCTCTGGTTCCTAAAAATCATAGATATTTTGGCATCACATTATGGTTATTGCAGATATCTTGAAATATTGTTTATGGTCACCATGACTTTGAAATTAGAGTACGTAGTTATTACACCAGCTGCTAGATCTTGTTATTTAATGTGTTAATGAAAAAGCACTCTTGGGACTTCCCTGGTGGTACAGTGGTTAAAAATCTGCCTGCCAATGCTGGGGACACGGGTTCGATCCCTAGTCCTGGAAGATGCCGCGGAGCAAATAAGCCCGTGCACCACAACTACTGAGCCTGCGCTCTAGAGCCCGCAAGCCACAACTACTGAGCCCACGTGCCACAACTACTGAAGCCTGTGTGCCTAGAGCCCATGCTCCATGACAAGAGAAGACACTGCAATGAGAAGCCCATGCAACACAACGGAGAGTAGCCCGCGCTAGACGCAGCTAGAGAAAGCCCGTGTGCAGCAACGAAGACCCAAGGCAACCAAAAAAAAAAAAAGCACTCATTATTATATCATGGGTTTTTAAAAATTTTTTTCCTCATTCATTTATTTTTTGGCTGCACTGGGTCTTCATTGCTGTGTGTGAGCTTTCTCTAGTTGTGGAGAGCAGGGGCTACTCTCTGTTGCAGTGTGGGATCCTCCTGGACCAGGGATCGAACCTGTGTCCCCTCCATTGGCAGACAGATTCTTAACCACTGAGCCACCAGGGAAGTCCCTATAATGGGGTTTGTTTGTTTGTTTTTTTAATTGAAAACATTTTTAAAAATTATTTATTTATTTTTGGCTGCACTGGGTCTTCATTGCTGTGTGTGGGCTTTCTCTGGCTGCAGCGAGCAGGGGCTGCTCTTCATTGTGGTGTGCGGGCTTCTCATTGCAGTGGCTTCTCTTGTTGCGGAGCACGGGCTCTAGGCATGTGGGCTTCAGTAGTTGTAGCTCACAGGCTTAGTTGCTCCGCGGCATGTGGGATCTTCCCGGGCCAGGGCTCGAACCTGTGTCCCCTGCATTGGCAGGCGGATTCTTAACCACTGTGCCACCAGGGAAGCCTATAATGTTTTTTTTTTTTTGCAGTACGTGGGCCTCTCACTGCTGTGGCCTCTCCCGTTGCGGAGCACAGGCTCCGGACGCGCAGGCTCAGCAGCCATGGCTCACGGGCCCAGCCGCTCCGCGGCACGTGGGATCTTCCTGGACCGGGGCACGAACCCGTGTCCCCTGCATCGGCAGGCGGACTCTCAACCACTGCGCCACCAGGGAAGCCCTATAATGGGGTTTTTAAAAAGCATATTGACAACTGTATTTCATTATCATTTGTTTTCTTTGCAATTCTATGCATTTTATTTTAGGCATTTAAAAACATGTTCTGAGGAGGAGTCCATAGGTTTTGCCACGTTGTCAAAGAGGCCTGAAACACAAAAACAGACTAAGAGTCCCAAAACTAGTCCTTTTATAAGTTATACCCTGAATCCAGTTCTTAGCCTCAGTGGACCTCAATGGACCTATCTATAAATGGGAACATTAATACCTATATTACAAGACTATTGGAATGTTTAAATGACATAAACATAGTATCTAGCCCACTGCTTAATATATAGGAGGAAATCTGGGCATGTTTATTCCCCTTTCTTCATTTCAAGCCGTTCCCAACTGGTGAAGCAGCATAAGGCACAGGGAATTGATGCCAGAGCCTCCCGGGTTCAAGTCCCACTTCTGCTGTTTTATTAGCTGTGTGATCTTAGCTCCCTAAAGCTGTCTCCTCATCTTTGAATCGGGTCATTTTTCCCCAGCGGTGTTACAAGCATGAAAGATTTTACATCTGTAAAATGCCCCACGTAGTGCCTGGAGCAGAGGAGATTCCAAAAAGTAGAAGCCCATCAACAGTCCCATCAGTTCCTGTCCAAAAAAAAAGCTGGACACTGCCTAGCACATTCCCAAGTCGTCCTTGCTTTGCCAGAGAACCATCCTCATCCTCAGCTCATCCCTTAACGGTCCCAGTCACACTCTTCTAAGTGGTGAGTAAGTATATGGGAATTTCTCTTCCCTGATTTAGCTTTTCCCCCAGTCACCGCCTCAGGATAGCTCTGGAGGCAGCCTGGTGCTGTCCTCATGCATAAAATACGAGGTAGTCAGAGCTGAAATGTCCTCTGGACCTTGTGTTATAAATGGGGAACCTGAGTCGCAGGAGGGTAAGGAGACTTACTCAAGGTTGTGCAGATTTCCTTCGGGAACATAGATTAAGTTGCTGTCCTTTCTCAAAATTGTTTCATCTTTCCTCTGCATCCTTCCTCCCTGAGAAAGAGAACAAGGAGGGTCAACCATAGGCCTTTCTGGAAAGTGTAGGTGAATAATAATGAGAAAAAATAAAAGAGGTAACTCTCAAGCACTTAATCATGCCTGGCTTTGTGTTAAGAGCTGGACAGACATCCCCTCACACCTCCTCACTCCAACCTAGGAAGCAGGTATACTATCGCCATCTTACAGAAGAGGAAACCCCAGAGAGGGCTACATATCTTGTCCAAGGTCACATAGCTAGTAAGTGGCAGGGCCAGGGTTTGAATCCTGAGCTGTCTGATGCAGCACCTGTGCTCTTCCCCGATGACATGCCAAAGGCCTCTTCTGCTTCTCATGTTTACCGAGTTCCAACGACACTGTGACTTTACAGTCGTGCTGTTGCATGGGGTCAGCACTGTCCCTGTTGGGGGCCCCCAATCCTGCAGCCTCTCCCTTGTACAGCACTGTGTCCTCCACCCCGCACCCCAGTGTCAAGAGCTGGCGCCAGCTGCAGTCCCCGCATGCTCCAACCGGAACCCAGATCCAAGGGGAGCCCTGGAGCTGAGCTGACCTGCTGCCCACCCCACGGGCACCACTGTCCCCCTGTCTTTAGATTACAGGGCTGCATGAACCTGCTGATTGTGTTTGTATTGGGGTTGATTTGTGTTTGTGCTCAGCACGTATCCACACCCCCCCACCATGAAAGCAGATGGGCACTTTGTGCCTTCGAAAGAAACATAATGAAGGCAATTTAGCAGCTTCCTCAAAGGATGCTCTTCCTCCACATGGGAGGAAATGTCTTTGGAGCTGCGTTAAAATGTTTGAGGAGGGCTTCCCTGGTGGCGCAGTGGTTGAGAGTCCACCTGCTGATGCAGGGGACACGGGTTCGTTCCCCGGTCTGGGAAGATCCTACATGCCGCGGAGCGGCTGGGCCCGTGAGCCATGGCCGCTGAGCCTGCGCGTCCGGAGCCTGTGCTCCGCAACGGGAGAGGCCACAACAGTGAGAGGCCCGCGTACCTTAAAAAAAAAAAAAAGCTTTTCTTTTATTTTTTAGTATTTGTAGAATTTTAGCCAGAAGGTACCTTAGTAGCTCCTCATACGTAATGTGGAGCATGAAGTTGCTGATGTAATGTAGCTTTTGCTCAAAAGCCTCATAATTAATTTTTATCATATATTTGAATATGTATTTTGAAGTCACATAAATTATATGCTTGAAAATAATGCCAACAAGAAGAGGAAAATGCCAACGTATAAGAGAGTGAAAGGTGAAAGTCCCTTGCACTCACCCTATCGCCCTCCCTCCTCAGCTGACCACTGTTAACAGCTTGGTGTGATTTCTTCCAGTCACTTTTCTAGCATTTATGTGCATTTTTATAGTTGTACATATACACAAATGTAGTTTTGGTACCTGAATGGGATCACAGCATATGCTGTTCCGTAACTTGCTTTTTTCACTTCAGCTTTTTTCACTCAGAGAGCTTATCACAGCAATACATGGAGATCTGCCAAACTATTTCTAATGCTTTATGGTAGCTCATAATGTAGATATAATATCATTTATTTAACTAAAAGGAATACAAAGGCATAGAAGGAAATCTAAATATCATCTTCATTTTTTTTACAGTGATAAACATACATCTGTATGCGTGTGGGAGAGTATATATATATATATATATTTTTTTTTTTTTTGCGGTACACGGGCCTCTCACTGCTGTGGCCTCTCCTGTTGTGGGGCACAGGCTCCGGACGTGCAGGCTCAGCGACCATGGCTCACGGGCCCAGCCGCTCCACGGCATGTGGGATCCTCCTGGACTGGGGCACGAACCCGTGTCCCCTGCATCGGCAGGCGGACTCCCAGCCACTGAGCCACCAGGGAAGCCCGGGAGAGTATATTTTTAGGATGATATTTAGCAATGGAATTGTCAAAAGTATGCTTACTCGAACTTTTGATAGCTGATGCTAAATTTTCTTCCAAAAAGACCATCCTCATATGCACTTCTCCCAGGAATGAATGAGGGCCCCATTTCCTCACATCCAATGCTGGGTATTACCGATCTTTTAAAATTTATTCTCTGATGGGTGAAAATCAGCTCTAATTTTTCAAAATTGCATTTCAAATGAATGTTTATATCTACATGGAATTCAGAGGTTTTTTATGTTTTGAAGGGAACACATGAGATTTTAAAAAGATGCTTAGGAATCTCAAATGTATCTGTCAATTAATTTTTCATGCCAGGAGTTTCCCTTGAATTTCAGAAACTGTCAAACTTTCTTTTTTTGGAGCGATGAGAGCTGATCTTTCCAGGATACCTGAGGGTTAAATTTGGAAGCATCTTTTTTTTTTTTTTTTCCAAGCCACGTTTTAGAATTAAATTCTGCCTTTCAGCTTGGCTGGGCCCTGGCAGGCGTGGTATGATGGGATTATAAAGTAATGAGACTGGTTGATGTGTGGGTTTACAGCGTCAGCCTTATTTCTCTCTGCTCAATTCATCTTTGAGAAAGAACCCAATACTTACTGGATTCCTCTCTGTAACATGCACACAGCTACAGGGTGGAAGAACACTCCAGGAACAAGGGGCTCGTGAGCTTTAGGGATACAATGGGGAGAGAGGCAGGGAAGCAGCTTTGCAGAGCTGTCTGCGGGGGCAGGCACAGTGCTGGCTACTCTCCTTAATATCCTTTAATCTCGGTTCCAGAGTAGCAATCCCTCACTTCATACTTTATACTTTTCATGATGCTCCCCTGTGCATTAGGATCTCCTTTGTCCCCCCCCCCAGTCCTTTAAGAGTAGATGGTATGGGCTTCCCTGGTGGCGCAGTGGTTGAGAGTCCGCCTGCCGATGCAGGGGATGCAGGTTCGTGCCCCGGTCCGGGAGGATCCCACATGCCGCGGAGTGGCTGGGCCCGTGAGCCATGGCCGCTGAGCCTGCGCGTCCGGAGCCTGTGGACGCAAAAAAAAAAAAAAAAAAAGAGTAGATGGTATAAGTCCTAGTTCATAGTTGGAGAAATAGACTCAGGCTGAGTGGCGTGGGCCCCAGAGCCGGTTGCCTGCGTTGGAATCCTGGTGCAGTCATTTACTAGCTGTGAGTCCTTAGGCAAATTACCACCCACTCTGTGCAGTTTCCTCATCTGTGAAATGGGGATAATAAAGCACAGACCTCATGATCAGTTGGGAGCTATTGTATGGAAAGTGTTCCTTGGGACTTCCCTGGTGGGCCAGTGATTAAGACTCCACCCTTCCATTTCAGGGCGTATGGGTTCGATCCCTGGTGGGGGGAACTAAGATCCTGCCAGAGGGCAGCGCAGCCAAGAAGAAAAACAGTGTCCCTCAAGGCAGTGCCTGGCATTCAGTGAACTCTTAGCAGACGGCTCCTGTTTTTTCCAGCTCTCCCTAAGGAGACCTGGGGAGTTATTTCAGCTCTCTGAGCCTCAGATAGTTCATCCATAGAATGGGGATGATAATCCCCTCTTCAAAGGCTGTTGTGAAGATGAATTAAGGAATTATTTGCACGCTGTGCCCAGTGCCTTGTCACCCTCCTGGCCTCAGCCCTTTCTCTCATTGACATGTTCGGAGGGGTGCCGTCCTGGAATCCTCTGGGAACTACAAGATTGTGGAGGGCAGCAGGGTTGACTGAGGGTGCTCTCTGTGTCTCTCCCTGAGTCTGAAATTGGTCTGTGACAACCTACTGGGCTTCTCAAAAATGGTCCTAATTTTTCTCCCCTCATCTTCCCCACAGCCACTGCTGGAGTCAGGCCCCATACTTCCTCCTGCCTGGTCTTCCCCATGGCAGACCCTAGTCTTCACCCATCCTTTACCCTAGTTCTGGAGTTTTCTCCATATCACATACCAAGTTCGGATTACCAAACCAAACTCCAGTCCACTCGCCCACGCAGTAAAGCCAACTTACTGACACTGGGTTGTAGTGAAGGAAAGTGCAGCATTTATTGCAGGGCACCAAGCAAGGAGTCCAGGCAGCTGATGCTCAAAAGACCTGAACCCCCTGATGGCTTTCAGGGAAAGGTTTTTAAAGACAGGGTGAGGGAGGGA
Source organism: Lagenorhynchus albirostris (assembly GCF_949774975.1). Taxonomy (NCBI): domain Eukaryota; kingdom Metazoa; phylum Chordata; class Mammalia; order Artiodactyla; family Delphinidae; genus Lagenorhynchus; species Lagenorhynchus albirostris. Next base: position 168,290,736 of record NC_083096.1, read on the forward strand.
GGTTGTGGGGTGTATGATCAGCTCGTGGACATTCTTCTGATTGGTTGGTGGTGAGGTAATCAAGAGGTCAACATCATCAACCTTCTGGTTCCAAGCTTTTGGGGTCTACATGCTTGTGGGCAGCATGCACTTAACTTCTTCCACCTGGTGGGGGTTTCAGTATCCACAAAGCAGCTCAAAGGACATGGCTCAGAATATTATCTATATCCCTTGAGAAGGAACTGAAGGTCCTTGACTTTGTTTAATGGCTAAACTATTATTATTTTGTCTTGCTTGACTTTTTCTCACTTCTCTGATCAAATTTATTCTTTGGAACTTGGGAAAGGCCTAGGAGGCTAAAGTTTCTCTACAAATAAGAGGCAGGTGGAGGGCACTTGTGGGTTGGGGGAGGAGTGGGTCCTGTCCCAGGAAGGCCCCATAGGGTCCTGCTCCGTTACATTGAGCACTTACTATGTACCCAGCAATGAGCTAAATACTTTATAGGCATCACTTCATGTGCCACTCACAATATAGGCAGATGCTTTTACTATGCCCATTTAACAGATGAGCAGGGAAGTAACTCATCTAAGGTCACATAGCTGGTAAGTGGAGGAGTGAGGTGAAAACACACTAAAATCCTCACCACAGTCCTGTAAGGTAAGTAATAGCCCTTTTTCATTATTTTATTCATTTGGGAAATACGTACTGTGCATCTAGCATGTTCAGGCATTAATCTAGGGCCTTAGGTAGATTGACAAACAGGATAGACAGTAGTGGAAGAGATGGACGGTAAACAATGAAAATATAACGTCAGGTAAGTGCTAAGAAAAAAACATACTGCAACAGGGTAAGGGGAAAGAGCATGATTGAGAGGGAGTGCTGGGTAGACCTCCTCCAGGAGGAGATAGCTGAGAGGAAACCGGAAGGAAGGTGGAGGAGAGAGGAAATAAGGCCTTGGAAAGATGATGGGTCCTGCCCAGGTCACCTGGCAAGAACTAACGGTCAAGTGAATGGGACTCAAAACCAGGTCCCTGTGCTTTTCTCTGCTTCTCGCCACCTCTTTTCCTCCTAAGACATCCCTAAGACTGCCTGAAGCTGGGACATCGAGGTAGAAGCTTCTTCTTGGCCATTTGGGGGGCAGAAGCATCAAAACCCTTCTCAAATGGCTTTGTCATGAATTAAACCAAGATACCAGAAAATCTGCTCCTCTTGGGGGACACACCTCCATCCACAAATAATTGACCAGTTAGACTAAGTTGAATGTTGCTTTTTTTCTTCTTTAAACAGACTTGATCAGTGAATTTTGTTAAAATGACTAATCTGGCCTCAGCCCCAAGTCGGCCCTGCTGGAAGTCAGGAAAATGTGTCTTCTTCTTTGCAAATTACTAACTCTCCAACCCAGCCTGGAGAAGATTCAGAGAGCAGAGAGGTAGGAAGTTATCCCAAACCACAAACAATCCTTCCTCAGAAATTCCTTCCCTCCATGAAAAATCCTGGGGAGCTGGTGGTGATAGAGGGGGTGAGGGGTGTTCAAATTTAACAAACACTAAATGAGTGCCTACTATGGGCCAGGCCAAGTGGTAGGTATTTCCATATCCTGTTTCAGTTAATTCTCACAATAACACAGGGAAGTAGGCACTAACATCCTCATTTTACAAGTGAGAAAACTGTAGCTCAGAGAAGTACTGTACCTGCCCAAGTTCATTCCATAAGAGAGTAGCAGAGCTGGAATTTTCTCCCAGGCCTAACTTCCAAGTCCGTTTTCTTTTCTCTCTGACACTTACCTCCCTTCTATTTTCCAGGTTCTGTCTTGTATATTCCTTGCCCCCCAACTCTGCAAGAAAGATGTTATTATTCTCATTTTATAGGTAGATCAGGTGAATGGGTTGCTGGAGTTGTCCCCATTTTACAGATGAGGATACTGAGGCTCAGGGAGCTAAAGTATCAGAATTTGAACCCAGGCCCACTGGCTTTCCACTATACGCCAGCAGCCCCAGGGAAGACAATCAGAGTGATGTGAATGGGGACAATGGGAAATATCAAACTTTACCTATTTCTTTGGCTGGTTTAAACTTCTTACAAATTGTATCGCAGAATCTAAAACTTCCCAAGATCCTGTAGGGAAACATTCTTGTCTTAGGGGTCACACCAAATGTCCTCTGTGAGCTGAACTCCTCTGCTGCAACTTAAACCCATCACGGGTTGATCTGAGTCAAGAGAGGCCCTCCCTCCCTTCCTGGCCACCAGGAGCCTCAGCCTCGCTGTCCCCTCAGATTTCTATTCCCTGGGCAAAGCAATCAAGCTCTTAATTAAATTCTCTGGTTCGAAGTCAAGCCGGAGGAAAACAAACAGAAAAAGCTCTCCTGTGAGACCTGTCTCCTCCTTTCACGGAGGTTTGATGCTGGAGATATTATCTCTGACGCTCTCTGGACAGCCATCCCTCACTGCTCCCGGGGCATTTCCTGTTGGCTCCTTCCCCGCGCGAAGCCCCATCCCATCTGGCCCAGAGGAAATTGCAACGGGAGGTGTGGGATGTTATCAAGAGTCTCCTGCATGTTCCAGTTAGGAGTGAGTCTCTGGACTGCAGTCAAGCGGGGAGGGTGGGGGTGGGAAGGTTTCAAAGATGGGGAGAGGCAGTGGCAGGAAGCACTGAGGCAGGGACTCAGGGACATCTGGGCACTTCTTCCCAAGGACAGCAGATACCTGAGCACACGACCCCCCCTCCCTAGGTGACCTCCATTCTCCTCCGACCACCACTCGAATGGACACAAGGAACCATGGAGAGCTGGAAAGAGCACTGGACTGTGAGTCAGGGAGCCTGAGGTCTAGTCCAGATCTGTGACTAACTCACTGTGTGACTGGTTAATCGTAATCAAAGCACGATGTGTTGTGGGATTACTTAAGTGTTATGCTAAATCCCATGCATGGATGATCTTACTTCATTCTTATAATTTTAGCCACCCCTCCCTTTTTTTTTTCAAAGAAACTGAGTCCCAGAAAGGTTAAGTGACCAACCCAAAGTCACACAGCTGGTAAGTGGCAGAGCAGAGATTCAAACCAAATAGTCTGTCTCCAGAGCTCAAGCTCCTGACCACATCCTCTAGTTAGTTCCTCCTTCTAGGTCTCAGTTTCCCCAACTGTAAATTAACGGGATTGGTGTACTTGCACTGTGAAGACCCTTCCAGCTCTGACAATCTGTGTGCTGTATTCAACATTCACTGGGGATTCCCTGGGCTGAGAATACAAAGATAAGTGAGGCTTAACCTCTGTCCTCAGGTTATAAACTCCTTGAGAGTAGAAATCACATCTGAATTATCCTTGCTGCCCTGCACCATTTACCTTCGCACTGTGCAGAGCGAAGGTGCTCAAAATATTTGTTGATTAGATACATGATTCATGCGGGGAGCACGGGCTTCGCGACTTAGATATAATCGAGGTCCCATTCTGTTACTACCCTTGCAAGAGAAAGTCCCCTAACTTCCGTGTCTGGTTCTTCATCCAGCAGCAATCCACAATGGTACCTTCCTGGCAGGGTTACGGAGAGGGGAATGCACGTTAAGCACTTAGCATTGTGCTTGGCACATAAGAACTGCTCAATAAATATTGGTTCCTTTCCTTGACAGATTCTCCATCCTGCCCTTTACCCTTGACACCAGCTGGCAAGGGGCCGTGCTGTACCCCTCTTTGTTGTCCCCTGGTTGAAGCTGAGAACTAATTTCCACTGCTGGAGACTGGTAGCAAACTTGCTTAGTCGGCTCCTGAGTGGTGAGGAGGGAAGAAAACAGGGAGAAGTCTGGGCTTCCGGTTTCCTGAAAAGCCCTCCCCTGGATCCTGATTCCCATGCAGTGCCTGCTCCTCCCTGGCTGGTGCAGCTGTCGCCTCTGTCTAGACTGCTCTCCGCTGAAGAAATTGCAAACCGCAGACTGTCTGATGACAAAGCTTGCCCCAGACAGTAGTCCCCTGACACACAATTTGTCCAACCCGCTTCAGAAGAGGGCAAGCCTGGCTCCCACCTCCCAAGCAAGGTGGACTCTATGGGAGCAGGAGTGTCTGGGTGGCTTCTTTCACGCATCTGTCCATTCATCCATCCATCGACGGTTGAATGCCTACAGTGTGCCAGACTCAGTGCTGGGCGTGGGGCGTGGCTAGGTGAATAGCCTCTACCCTTCAGAAACCCATGAGGTGGGGGGAGATGGGTGCAAAATAATTGTGAAAGGTGTGGCATTCCAATTGCAATTACAGTGATAGGGAACACTCACGGAGGGCTTACTGTGTGCCAGGCACTGGGCTATGTACTTAGATGCACAAGTTTCAGTTGGCCCTCATCATAACCCCACGAAGTAGGTACTGTTATTGTGATCATTTTACACATGAGCAAACAGGCTCACAGAATTTAGATACAGTAGGTCCCCTACATACGAACCTTCAAGTTGCAAACTTTCAAAGATGCGAACGTGCATTCGCATGTCCAACCACATAAAGTACTGTATAGAGTACAGTAGTACAGTATCTTTATTTCAAGCCCAGGATGTCCGGAAGCCAGTGTAAAAGCAGCAGTGATGTAGCTGGTACGTACTACTGTACTTTTCAAGGTACTGTACTGTAAGATTAAACATGTTTTCTTTATTTCTTGTGTTTGTTTTTTATGTATTTTTTGTATGAAAAGTATTATAAACCTATTACAGTACAGTATTATATAGCCGATTGTGTTAGTTGGGTACCTAGGCTAACTTTGTTGGACTTATGAACGGGCTCTAGGAACAACTCGTTCGTATGTAGGGGACTTGCCATAACCTGCTCAGGGTTGCACAGCTACTGAGCAGTGAAATCAAGGTTCAAATTCAGTCTGATCACTGAATCAACATTTTTACCCCCCACTCGGCCCTTGGACCTCCACAGGGGGAACCACCATTTCTGTTCAGGAGGAAGGAGAGGAACCCTGCAAAGAAGGGGATTTTGGAGTTGGGCCTTGAGGGATGAGTCATGGTAAGCCAAGGAGGTGTGAGATTCTGGAAATGAGGGGGGATTCTGATCAATGGAAATGAAGGTTAGAACTTTCCACATGGGAGGAAAAGCATGAGCCAGGTTTGAGAAGGCAGGGTACAGAGTGGGAGCAGACTGGGAAGAGCCTGGAATGCCAGGACAAGGGAGTCAGAACCTCTTCAGGAGAGAATGGGGAGGGCCTGGAGCTGTCTGGGCAAGGGATCCATGTGTTTTAGGAAACCCGCTCTCATGAAGCATGGAGGATGGTTTGGAGGGGGGAGGAAGCTGATCAGGAATTGCCCCAGGTTTTTTCATCATGGCAGCAGTAGGGATTGTGATGATTTCCACATGGGTATCACAGTTCAGGGTACCATGGATTGCCAACCTACCCTGTCCAATCAGGCCACTCCCTTGCTCAAAGCCCTTCCCTGGCTCCCATGGCTCTCAGGATAAAGCACAGGCTCCTTTACCTGGCATTCAAAGCTCTTCATAAGCTGGCCCCTTCCTGCCTCTCCAGCTGCATCTTGACTACTTCTCCCCACACTAGCAATATCTACAGACTTGCAGTTTCCCTAACCAAATTCTCTCTTTTAGCCCCTGTGCCTTTGCACATGCTGTTCCTTCTACCAGGGAACTTCTCTGCTTTCCTTCCCCCTTCTTTGCTCAGATGCCTCCTACTCGCCCTTCAAGGCTCAGCACAGGGGTGGCCCTTGTTCAACTCCCAGGTAGGGCATGCTGTCCTCTGCATTCCTTACCCGCCCCCACCTCTCTCCCTTCCGCCACACTGCACTGTGCTTAATGGCTTGTGGGTTTTCTCTCCTGGACTCTGAGCTTCCTGAGAGTAGGGACTGTACTTAACACATCCACTGGCCCAGGGTGAGGTCTGAGGAGCTGAAGTGAACCCTCTCCTGCAGACCCAGCCTTCTCCTTAAACCAGCTTTCCAGTGGCACTGTGCATCTCCGGCTGCTTTTGTTGTTAAATGATGTCAGCTGTTAGAGTGTGCTGAGATGCTGCACATCCTCGTCCCTTCTGTTTCTCATCACTGGTCAGGGCAGCTTCTGGGGCTGTCAGGGTCTTTCCAGTGAGCACACACAGCCCGGGCATGTCTATATTTTCTCTGCCGCGTGATTTCTGACAGCAGATCTCAGGCTGGTACCTCGGCAGCAGCTACAGGTGCTTGGGCCATGTAGACAGGACCCCTTCCTCCTCTATGAAGCTTCAAGTTGGGGCAGCAGCAGCAGTACCTATTTTGGGCAATGCCTACATTTGGCATTGGTCAACCTTCCTACTTCCTTTTCGGGAGAAGAGCCCAGGGCCAGAGTAGAGGGGAGAAGGCCGAGGTGTGGCTGCCGATAACGCCTGTCTATTTGCCAGTGGTTTATTTGCCTGGGATTTGCGCTAAGACAAAAAGAACTTTTGCATTATTGATGATCATTGATCAGAGCCTTCCAAAAAAGAGAGATTGAGAGAGAGAGATGAAGGTTCCAGGCCAGTCATCAAACGGTAAACCAGGAGGGTGAGGAGTGGAGAAAAGAGGGGAGGTCCAGGTGGGTAGAGAACTCATGGAGCAGAAGGACACAGAAAGACACTGGAAAGAAAGTCTGGAGAAGCTGCTGAGTTTGGGGTGTACCAGATGTCAAACAGCTGTGTGGGCTGGAAATAAACCAGCAGCAGGGGCTGCTGCTGGCCTCTCCCTACACCCAGTTAAGGAGACTTCACGACAAGATGTTGCCAGGGACAGAGGGTCACTTCATAATGACAGAAGAGTCAGTTCATGAAGATGATATAACAATGCTAGCAGCGGATGCACCTTTAATAACAAGGCTTGGAAATACATGAAGAACAAGGAGACAAAAAGCCCATAAAGGGACAGAAGGCCAGCTCCCCGTGAGGGCATGAAACTTGGCCATGCCCAGCCCTGAGCCTCTTCCTGAACCTTTCTCCTCCGTCTGTTGTTCCTCTTTGTGCTCAAGTCTTCTCTCTTCTCTCAACCCTGGTTCTTAGAACCAGGAAAATTCTTCTCCACACCCCCATCACCTGCTGTAATCTGGGGGCTGGGTCCCCTGCTCAGAATCCGCTGTTTGAATGAGCGAGGCAGCTGCCCCTCCCCCGCCTCCGACCTCAACTCCTGCTAATCACTGCCCTTGCCTCGCTGCCCTCACTTGGTGCGTGGTTTCCCCGTATTTCTGCAGGGCTCACTCCCTCACTTCTCATCTTTGCTCAGATGCCACTTTCCCGGGAAGGCCTCCCCTGACCTCCCTGTTCAAAGCCTGCACCTCACTATCTCCTTTCCCGGCTTCATTTTCCTCCACCCTATTTAGCTCTATAAACACTTCATATGTTCTACTTACTACATTCATGTAAGCTCCATCGGGTCCACATCCGTTTTGTTCACTGTTATGTTCCCAGTGCCTAGAACATGCCTGACCCACAGATCAATATTTGTTAAATGAAGGGAAAAAAACCTAACTAGGGCTAAGCACAGGGGACAGGGACAGATGGGGGAGGCTTGGCTTTCAGCAAGGGTCTCTGGGCAGGGCCCACCTCTCACCACCCCCTACTCCGGACACAGCCCGTCCTCTCTCCTGCAGGTGGGCACCGGGGAGCACCGAGCTGCGGACTTCCTCACCTCCCTTCCTCAGCGTCTACCCACCCCTGGGCCTGGGGCTGCGGCGACGGCGGAGGCGGGGGTTCGGAGCTCCCGGCCGCCCCGCCGGGACAGGAAGGGGCCGAGCCTCCCTCCTGGCGGGCCGGGGGCAGAGTAGGGAGGGAGCCTCGCGGGTGTGGGGAGGAGCTGGGGGAGGGGAGCGAGGAGGAGCGGCGGGCGCGTGAAGGGGAGAGGGAGCCGGAGCCGCAGGGCGCAGGGAGGTGGGGCTCGAGACGGCGCGGGCCAGGAAAGAGCCCCCGGGGCGGCGGGGCGGGTGGCGGCCGGAGCTGGGCTGGGGGTCACGGCGGAGATGAGGCAGTCGCCGGCGGGGAGACGAGGCGCTGCGCGAGGAAGAGGACCCGGGAGGGTGAGCCCGCGGTCCGCACCTGCGTGTCCGGGAGGGGGTAAGCGCTCGGAGCCCGGTGCCTCCCGGTGTGGGGCGGGGGGCGTGGCGCCGCGGCCCCGGCTGCTCGTAGTCCGGCCGTCCCGGTGGAGTTGGGAGGGGAGGCGGCGCCCTCGTCGGCGCCCCGCTGGCCCGGGCGTCCCGTCTCTCGGCGCCTTCGGACGGGAGGGGCACTCGCCGTAAGGGGGTCCCGGAGGACCTGTCCAGCCGGAGGGGAGCGTCGGGGGGCGCGGCCCGGAGCCCCAGGAGCCCCAGGATGGAGGGTGGACCGAGTCAGCGCCCGGGGTCGGTTGCGGGATCCCTGGCGCGCGTTCTGGGAGATCTGGCTGGGCGGGGGGCGCCCCTCGGGCGGGGGGCTGCGACGCTCCCACGTGGCCCCTGGCGGCCGAGGGCAGCCGGGCGCCGCAGGGTCGCCCCTTTCTGGAGCGGAGTTGGAGGAGCGTCTAGTGTGGAGCCTCGGCTTCCAGACCCGGAGCCCGGCGGCCCTGACTTGCTTTGTGACCTTGGGCGGGTCACTGCGTCTCTTCGAGCCTCAGTTTGCACATCTATCAAATGGAGAGGATAATTCTCCCACCCTGCAGGATCTGTGGTAAAAAAATGAGATGCCTTATGAATGCCTTTTTATAAACTGTAGAGTTCTATACAAATCCCAGTTAATTACATAATGTCAGAAATGGAAGGGCACTAAGAAATCTGATTTATTGCAGATGCAGAGAGTGGGGAATAAATCTTGCCCAAGGTCAAACTGCTTGTAAAAGAATATAAGACTGAAGCCCCTTGCCTCACTAGCTCTGGTGAGGTTCAAGGGTTAAGAGCAGGGGCTCTCAGTCAGACTGGCTGCATCAGCAAACAGGGCTTGGCTGTTTACTAGCTGTGTGAGCTTGGGAAAGCCCTTAACCTCTTCTGAGCCTTGGTTTCCTCCCATGTGAAATAGGGATTAGAATGGTCACCTCACAGAGTTGCTGTGCAAATCAGATAGGGTCATTGCTCAGCACAGCACCTGGCATTGGTGGCCATCACGGCTCTGGTTGGCAGGAGCAACCTCTCACTCTCTGCCTTGGGGTCAGCGTCCAGGGTTTTCTAATCGGCCGCACCTCGTGGGTCTTTGCTGTCTTCTGGGTGGCGCAGCCACGGCCAGGGTCTAAGCTTTCCTCACAAGGACATCAAGGGACTCTTAACCAACAGTAGCCAGCAAAACCATTTGGGCAGCTGGGCCTTCTACAGCCTTTGGTTTGTCCAGCTGGTGGGGAGAAGTGGGTGGCCTTTGTCATGGAGGCATCAGGAAGCCAGGAACTAGAGGATGGCATGGGAGGGAGGGGGCTGGCTACCTGGACATGACTGGCAGGCCCTAGGGCCTCTTCCCCTCCTAATGGTGCCTAGGACAGGCCCAGAAATACAGAGATGCTTCCTCAGTTGGTCAGTTACCTGATGGATAAATAATGAGGGTGGATACCCCGGGTCATCCCTTCCCTCCTAGACCACAGGTAGATGATTGTTCTTTTTGGCAAGAGTGATATGAATGTGAGCAGAAATACAGATTCTCAAAGCTGGGAATTCCCAGGACCTGAGAGGTCCCTCTCTTTGCACAGACGGCTTCCACCCGAGGCCCGCAGAGGGGCAGGGGCGTGCCAAGGTCATCAGTGTCCTCCAGGAAGCTGAATTCAGCAAACACTGTTCAGTCTTTGACTTTCTCTGCTGATCGCTCCTTCCCCTCGAAACACTGTCTTCTCCTGGCTCCTGTGACTTAACACTGTCGTATTTTTCTTCTTGGTCTCTGTTGTTTTTCCAGATTCAGCCTCCTTTCTACAGCCATTAACCCCTCTGCTCTCCCAGGCCCTCCTGTCTCGTAGAAGATGCTCTCCCTGGGAGATCTCATCCACCCCATTGGCTCTAGTTACCCCCTCTGTGCACATGGCTCATAAATGCATGTTTGTTTTCAGCCAGGCACTGTTCTAGGCCCTGGGGTTATAGTGATGAGCTGACAGAAGGTGCATGGGTGGGGAGGGGCAGGGGAAACAAGCAATAAACAAACAGGCAGGAAATATCAGATATGGTAAAGTGCTAAAATGAGCATGAAGCAGGGTGATATAGTAAAGGATGAGATACTTTATGTTGTCTGGTCAAAGCTTTGCCAAGGAGGTGATATTTAAGGAGAGGGCTGGTAAAAGATGAGGTCAGAGAGGTACCTGGAGGGGGCAGTGGGTGAATCATGTAGGGACTTGCAGGCCATGGTGAGGATTTTGGATTATATTCTGAGATGGGAGCCATTGGATAGTTTTAAACAGAAGAGAGGGAATGCTGTTATTTCTCCTCGGCTCATTTGAGCCTTACATGAAGAGTTACTCTATATTGATTGTGAGCCTATTGTGCTCTGGTCACTGGAGTGGGGAGGAAATAGGTAGGTCTTCAAGGAGCTTCCAGGCACAGGCATAAGAGGCACAAACAAACCTGGAGTCAGGAGAGGGTTCAAAGGATGGAGATTTTGCATCCAGTTGACCAAGGAAGGCTTCCTGGAGGAAGCAGCTTTGAGAAGGGCCTCAGAGAGCAGATTATAATAGATATGTGGGAAGGGGAATGGGAAACATTGTTCTTCCAGGCAGAGGAACAGCCTGAACCAAGACACAGATGCCCCAAATGTGTGTAGAGAAGTCAGGGGAAAGGAGACAGAACCCGTGGGGGGAGTGAGAGTCCGGCTAGGTAGCTAGGGAGTCCGGGCTCTCCAGAGCAAGGCCCATTTATTTGCTGTGTGACCTTGAGCCAATTGCGTTACATTTCTGAGCCTCAGCTTCCTCATTCCTAAAAGGGAAATAAATGTTTAAATGCTGGGGGAGAGAAGGAAGGAGGGAGGATTCCAAGTGTTGGGGATGGGTGAGTAAGACCAGGATAATGCCTACAAAGGAAGCAAAGCTGGGGTAGGGTGGAAGACAGTGGCCCAGCTGAGTTTGGGTTCCCTATGAGACATCCAGGAGGGATGAACAAAGGACATTTGTGGCCAGAGGCACAAAGCACGGGGTTGGGGAGCAAAGGTAAAATTGTCAGTGTGCTTCTTTCATTCATTCTTTGAGTAAATCACTGCAGAACCACTATCTAAGTATTGAGCCCCAAACATACAGCTGTGAACAAAAGCGGACTCTGCTCCAGGAAGTTGCCATCTTGTGGGGAGAGAGACCCACAAGCACTGGATGCAGGAAGATGAGAGCTGTACAGTATGAACAATGTCATGAGGTACCGGCTGGCACAGAGGAGAGAGGCCAACCTCACTTCGGTGGAAGCAGTAGACACGTTTCCGCAAAGAGAAGACAGTTGAATTTGATCCCGAGGGTGATATCAGAGTTGGATGGGTGAATGAGGCAGAGGGTACCGCACACAGGTCCCTGGGCTTCTTGACACACATGTCCCCCTCCCTTCCGGAACTCAAGTCCAACAGGGAGACAGGCAGTCAGCAAGTGAGCCCAGTCTAGGGCAGTCCAGTGTGATGTGTAATGAGGACACCAGTGGGACAGGGAGGAGGGATGATCAATTCCATCCCTAGGGTCCAGAGGAACCTCCAGAGAGGGTGGAGGAGACAAGAGGAAGGGCATTCCAGGAAGCGGGACTAGCCCGTGCAAAGGCTCAGAGGAGTGAGAGAAGCACAGGAGGAGGTCTCAGCCAAACTGGAGGTGGGGTCTCTTGCTGAGCGCAGGTCAACAGGAGGATGAGAGGAGAGGCCTGGCCTGTGCAATCTCTGTACAGGTGAGCAACAGGAAATGAAGAAAAAGGATTTGGGGTGCATGGCAGGGAAGGTTTTCCCAAGCTGTAGTCCCGTGGAATAGGTGTCACTGGCCCCAGGTCCTCTTCACTTGCTAATTCTATTTGTCCTCCAGTGCTCAGCTTCAAAGCCACTTTCACCTGGGGATCTTAGGGCTGCCGCAGCTTACATGTCCCCCCTACTTTCCCGTGGTTCCCTGCATGCACCACTGTCATCCTCTGTGGTCCCAGGTCCCAGGAGGGTTTCCCCAGGGCCATGGTGTCTCCCTAAGAGCAGGGTCCACATCTGTGTTGCTCTTGGCAACATGTGATAGGCCTTTTTTTTTTTTTTTTTTTGCTGCGCAGCGCAGCTTGTGGGATCTTACTTCCCCAATCAGGGATTGATGAACCCATGCCTCCTGCAATGGAAGCGCGGAGTCCTAACCACTGGACAACCAGGGAATTCCTGTGAAAGGCTTTAAGTAATTCGCTATTGAACGGATGAGGAAACAGGCTCAGACAGGTTGAGTAACTTGCCCAAGGTCGCAGAGCTAATAAATGGCAGAGCTGGGAAACAAGTTCAGTCTACCTAACTCCAAAGCACTATCTGACTCCAAAGCTTATGTTCTAATCACGGCTGTATTATGCCTCCCAGCAGGGAAAGCAGGTGATGAATCCCGTAAACACCAACAAATTCAGTGTTTAATTTCTAGGAAATGAATTCCTGTTGTTAGTACCCTGCGCATCCAGTCTGGAGAAGACAGCCTCTCCTCCGTCCTGAAAACAGTTTCACTCCATCGGCTCAAGTGCTTTCTGGGGACCCAGATGTGTAGCATCTGGCAGGGAGGGGCAGGTTGAGCTCCAGGACCAGGGGGTGCAGCCCTTAAAGTTTCTTGCAGAGTGTGGTCTGTCCTGCCACTCTGCTCCCAGGATTGCTCCCCTAGGATGGAAACTCAGATGGGAGGCGGGGAGAGAATTTGAAAATACCAAAAGCGTATGGTGTGAAATGGGCATGAGAGCGTCTGGATACTCCTGTCCTGGATGCTGCTGCAAACAGGAGACAGTGGATGGAAAGGAGCATGGATGGGAGTCTGAAGACTTGGTCTCTGCCTGTAATTCACGGTGTGACCTTGGGCAAGTGTCTTACCCTTTCTCTCCCTATCGGCACCATCAGGGAGTTGGAGTGGATGATGCCTAAGAGTCCTTCCTGCTGTGACACTCTGAGATCCTTCTTGAATCCCAGGGCTGACATTACTATCACCCCTCACACAACTCAGTGTGGTCAGTGGAGCAGCAGATCACCTGGGAGCCTCTCTGAAATGCAGACTCTCAGGTCCTGCTCCAGACCCCCAGAATCAGAATCTGCATTTTATACATTTATTTATTTTTATTTTATTTTATTTATTTTTGGCTGCGTTGGGTCTTTGTTGCTGCGCGCTGGCCTTCTCTAGTTGCGGCGAGCGGGGGCTACCCTTTGTTGCAGTGCGCGGGTTTCTCATTGCAGTGGCTTCTCTTGTTGTGGAGCACGGGCTCTAGGCGCGCGGGCTTCAGTAGTTGTGGCACGCGGGCTTCAGTAGTTGTGGATCACGGGCTCCAGAGCGCAGGCTCAGTAGTTGTGGCACACGGGCTTAGTTGCTCCGCGGCATGTGGGATCTTCCCGGGCCAGAGCTTAAACCCATGTCCCCTGCAGGCGGATTCTTAACCACTGCGCCACCGAGGAAAGCCCAGAGTCTGCATTTTAAATAAGATCTTCGGTAATGCATGTGCACATTCTTAACCACCTTCCCACCTTTCTCTTTGGGCCATGCTGGAAAAACAGGCAGAAGATTGCGTGCTGAGTGCGGGCTGAAGGTGTCTGTGCACCCTCCCATCACTGGACCTGGCAGAGAGAGACCCCATTCAGGTGAGAGTGATGGAGCCCAGCTCATAACAGGGACCCAGCAGAGATTTTTTGAATGTGAGCCGGCACATATGGTTAAATATTTGTGAATGCATAAGGGAGTGGAACTGACTTGACTCGGCACCTTTTATGAGTGATGGAGCTTGGAATTGAGCAAGCCAGTTTCCAATTCTAGATCTATAGTGCCCTAGCTTTGGGGCCTTAGGCAAGCCAATTCTCTGAGCTTCAGATCCCTTCCCTGGGAAATTACTATAATAGCACCAACTTCAGAGGGTTGTGGTCGGACTTAAATGAGTTGACATAGGGGAAGTGCTTAGAACAATGCCTGGGACTTCCCTGGTGGTCCAGTGGTTAAGACTCCGCGCTCCCAATGCAGGGGGCCCAGGTTAGATCCCTGATCAGGGAACTAGATCCTGCATGCCACAACTAAGAGCTCGCATGCCACAACTAAAAAGATCCCATACACTGCAACTAATACCCGGCACAGACAAATAAATAAATAAATATTAAAAAAAAAAACCTGCCTGGCACATAGTAAGCTCTTAATAATGTTGGTCATTAATTTACTACTACTGCTATTCCAGCCCTTGCCCACACAGCGCCGGGTACTGTCCCAACCCCTTCCTGGGATTGCACTGTTTCATGAAAACAGAGTCCCAAAATGACCCCTAGGGGGCGATATCACCCCTGTTGTAAAGACCCGTTCTAGAGCGGTGCTATCCAATAGGAATACAATTCAGGCCATGTATTCTAGATCTAAAATGTAATTTTAGATCTAGAAAATTTAGAGGTAGCCACGTTTTAAAAAAGTGAAATTAATTTCAATTATATATTTTACTTACTCAATATATCCAAGGTATTATCCTGTAACTGATATAAAAATTATTAATGAGATATTTTACATTCTTGTTTGAACTAAGTCTTTGAAACCCAGGCTGTTTTACACTTAAAGCAGCACATCTCAGTGGCCACATTTCAAGCTCTCAATGCCCGCATGTGGCCAATAGTGACTATTCTAGAGTTTCTCAGCGCTGGCTCTGAATCCCAGCTGCGCCACGTATTGCCTATGTGGCCTTGGGCTAGTCATTTCACCTCTGTGGATCTCAGTTTCTTCATCTGTAAAGTGGGGAAAACAACTCTGCCCCAAGGAGTAGTCTTAGGGGCAGATGGTGAGAGTTTAAAACTTCTTTGCCCTCTTTCTCACAAGCATGGGAGAATTCAGTGAGAGCCTTTGTACAATGCATTTAGTCATTCAAGGTGGTCCCTTCCCTGTTGAAGGCTGGTAATTGACCCAGCGCAAGGCTGAAAGTAGGAAGGGGTTGGAGTTTCATGTTTCCCTAACTGTTACAAAGGCTTTGGAAACAAGCTTTACCTGTCTTTGACTTTTTAAAGATAACAAGCTTGCCGGTGATGAAGATAACCAGAGATCATCCAGACCAGTGGCTTCCAAACCTGGCTACACCCTAGAAACATGTGGGGAGCTTTGAACAATTACAGTGTCTGGGCTCTACCCCTCAGGGGTTGAAGCCTGGACATCTGTTTGTTTGTTTGTTTGTTTAACAGCATTTGTATTTTTTTAAAGTTCCCCCAGGTGATTCTGATGCACAGCAAGAGACTCTCTGATCTGGTCCAACCCTCTCATTTTCAAGATAGAGAAACTGAGGCCCAGACAAGGAACTGTCTTTTGTAAGGTCACAGAGAATTAGTAGCAGAACCAAGCTAAAGCCCAGGGCTCCCATCTCTCAGTCCATTTCTCAGGGCCCATTTCTCACCAGTTCATGGAGCCTTTTATAAATACTTATTGACCTCTTGCTCTGGGCCAGCTGTCAGGGCTATAGGAGCTAAATAAGATATGGTCCCTGCACTCAATGTCCAGTGATGGAGACAGTGCTGTGCGGCTGTGGGCATCCAGAAGAGGGGTATCTAACCCTGAGGAAGCTGTCCTCGGGAAAGCTTAGATAAGGCTTCATGGGGAGATGCCAGAGCTTAGTCCTGAAGGGTGACTTAATTTCCAGAGACAAAGGTGTAGAGCAGGAAACAGCACTGGGACATGGGTATGGCAGCAGGATGCTGGCAGAAAAACAAGCAGATCTGTGCTGCTACAGTGTGAAGGTCACAGCCAGCTAGGTTCAGAGGTGATGCTGGAAATGTAATTAAAGACCAGTTCATGAAGGGTCTCTTAAACCAAGCCATGGAGCTGAGACTTAATCCCGGGTGCAGTGGGAGCCACTGTAGGGTTTTAAGGGAGTGACATGGTCAGACTTTTAGTTAAAAGGAGGATTCCGGGTGTGATGTGGTAACAGAATGGAAAGGAGTTGAGGCAGGGAGACCATTTAAGCCGAGAAAATTTTGGCCTGAAACAAGACAGTGGCAACAGGGATAGAGAAGATGGAAAAGAGCCAAGGCAGAGTTAGCTTTCGGCAGTGGAACTGATAGAGTTTAGTAATTCAGTGAAAGAGGGGACTGTATCAGTCAGCTATGGCTGTGTAACAAGCCACCCTCAAACTCAGTGGATTAAAACAATAACATTTATTACTACAACTCATGCATCTGGAGATTGACTGACTTAATCTGAAATGGGCTGGGCATTTCTGCTATTTTAGCTGGGCTCACACATGCATCTACCCATCAGCTGAGGAGCTCTGTTCTCTGTGGGGATTTGCTGGGGCCTTTAGTGTGAGCAGCTCTGCTCCACATGTTTGTCTCCTCCTCTTGGGACCGGTGGCTAGCCCACACACGTTCTTCTCACGGAGATGGCAGAGTGCAAGGGGAAACATGCACAGCGTCTTGACTAGATTTGGAATCGGTTCACTGTCACCTCTGCCTCACTCTGTTGGCCATAGCAAGTCCATGCTGAGCCCAGAATCCAGGAGCAAGGAAATATACACCTCATCTTGACAGGGTAAGATGGAGGCAGCATGGGGTAGTGGAAGCATTGAGCTGAGCTAGGAGAAAGGTGGAACTTTGTGATCTTGGGCAAGACACCCACCTCTCTAGGCCTTAGCAATCTCAGCTGATTAGATTGGATTATATCATTTTTTAAAATTAATTATTAGTTATTTATTTTTACTTCTTGGCTGTGTTGGGTCTTCGTTGCTGCACGCGGGCTTTCTGTAGCTGCAGCAAGAGGGGGCTACTCTTCCCTGCGGTGCGCGGGCTTCTCATTTCGGTGGCTTCTCTGGTTGTGGAGCACAGGCTCTAGGCGTGTGGGCTTCAGTAGTTGTGGCGCACAGGCTCAGTAGTTGTGGTGCACAGGCTCAGTTGCTCCGCGGCACGTGGGATCTTCCTAGACCAGGGATCGAACCCGTGTCCCCTGCATTGGCAGGCGGATTCTTAACCACTGCACCACCAGGGAAGTTCCTGTTATGAACAATTCTTGCACATGCCTTTTGGTGAACAGCTGTACATGTTTTTACTGGGTATATAACTGGGAGTAGAAGTTCTGGGTCAGAGGTTTGGCTACTTGTTTGTTTGTTTTTTTTAGCCATGAGGCATGTGGGATCCTAGTTCCCTGACCAGAGATCGAACCCGTGCCCCCTGCACTGGAAGCATGGAGTCCCAACCACTGGACTGCCAGGGAAGTCCCTTGGCTACTTTTTATTTTTTGACATTTTCCAGATTTTATAATTGGAGAAACTGAGGTGAAAGGTTGACTTGCTCAAGAAACTGATTAAATTTCAAAACTTGCATTCATTTACAGATAGAGAGACTGATTGATTGATAGAAACACACATTAAAACTTCTCAGTCTTCCTCTCTTTATTTCACTCGCATGACACCCCCGGGAGATAGACTTGATACCCTGATTTTACAGAGAAGACTCAGACTGTGGGAGGTCCCATGAGATAGAGAGAATGAGATGAAATAACAGCTGTGGATGTACTTTGTGGAAATCATTCTCAGATTTGTGGAGGATTTGCCCGTCCAGGGCGCACTCATCCGTACCACACAGCTTCCAGAGAAAGAACAGGCATGAATTCCTCTGTGGGGGATTGATTCTACTGCAACAAATCTTTATCACAGGGCTTCCCTGGTGGCGCAGTGGTTGAGAGTCCGCCTGCTGATGCAGGGGACACGGGTTCGTGCCCCGGTCCGGGAAGATCCCACATGCCGCGGAGCGGCTGGGCCCGTGAGCCGTGGCTGCTGGGCCTGCCTGCTCGTCTGGAGCCTGTGCTCCGCAACGGGAGAGGCCACAACAGTGAGAGGCCCGCGTACCGCAAAAAAACAAACAAACAAAATCTATCACAGCCTTGTTTTTTTTTTCCTTCCTCCAAAAGGATGGGACTGGCTTCTGAGAATACATTAAGCCCATACATCCTGTTTGTTTCTGGCAAGGTTTTACGACTCGCTTAGTTAAAGATCCTTCCGAAAGGGGAGGTGACTGATCTTCCTGCAGTCTGGAGGAAGCCTTAGTTAAGAGTGATAAAAAGGGCACCTGTGGTATGGCAGCCACTGTGCCTTCCTGGAATCCACATAGCAGTTCTGGGAAAAAGGTGCTGGGACCCCATTTACAGATGGGAAGAAAAGCGCAGGAGGTGAAATGACTTGCCTCCATCCCACAGTAGGGATTGTTTGGTGGGAAGGAACTGAAAATCCTCTGTCTGATTTCTTTCTCAGGGCCTGGTGTGTCCATTTGAACTGACTCAACTAGGAAAAGTGCAAGTTGCTACAAATGAAGTTTCCTGGGTCTAGGGGCTGCTCATGGACATATAAGGATAAGGAGTATCACTGGGCTTGGAAGGCTCCTTCCTCCTCTCCTAGGGCAGGTGGTTCCCCTCTCTCTCTGCTCCTTTCTCTGCTCCGTTCTCCCGCCTCTCTCTGCAGACCTGTTTTTGTTTTGCTTTGTGTTTTTGGTTTGTTTACTTACGGCTTTTCTGCTCCCCGCCACCACTTGCCCTGGCTTTGGTCATGGCTGTGACCCGACTCTCGCCCCAGCATCCTTAGCTTTCAAGTTGCTTCCCCTCCATCATCTATCCACCCAGCTGCTTACAACCGCCAATCTAAGTTCCCCAGAGAGAATCTGCTGGCTTGTTTTGACTCACATGTCCACCCTGGTCCAGTCAGCTGTGGTCAGAGGTGGTCTGTGGACCAAGTAGGGATTGGGACCCAGGTCTGTCTGCCTGCTTTTTCTCCTCCATCCCTCTGCAGAGATGCTGGAGCTGGAGGATGCATGGTATGGCTAGAATCTGTGTGATCTGGATTCCAGGGAAGATGCTGCTGGGCTCTGGAGAGGCTGAGGAGGGTCCTTGCTGCTGCTGTGAGGGCTCTCAGAAGTGTGGTGGGCAGGGGAGAAGCTCCCTGGTATGGCTGGTAGTTCTGACAATGACAGACATCACTCACTAAAACGGACAGTGATGCCTTGTTTCTAGTGAGGGAAGAGACCTTGTTGCCTGGAGACCTGAACATGGTTGGATACGTCCTAGAGAAACCAGAGAAGTCATCATTTACTATGTTGGGCATTTGGGTCTATGTTCTTACCAGTTCTCCCCAAACTCCGGTGAGGTATGAAGTATCACCTCCATCACTGAGTGACTTGCCCAATGGCCACAGTGAGGAAGAGGAGAAACGGGGATTGGAGTCTGAGCCTGCCTGACCTAAAATGTATGCTTTTAGCCACTCCCTCCAGCTCTGTTACCATGGTTACATTTGTTCAGGATGCTACAGTTACAGCACATCACATACATGATCTTACTGGAACTACTAAACACCCCTTTGGGGCAGCACAGCCATGCTAATGTTCCCATTTTACCAATGAAGAAACTGAGGGTCAAAGGGAAATCATGTCTTGCCCATGATTACCCTGCTGGTCAGTGGCAGAGATGGGATCAGAACCCAGATCTTTGGAACCAGGATGTATGGATAGGTATTAATGTATCAGAATCAATGTATCAGTGCTGGTAGTGGGGTTCTCTTTTTTTATAATGTACAAAATTAAGAAGAATTACAGATATATCCTTCCCTACAAAAGAGTGTATATAAATATATATATAAAACATACAGATTAAAGACTAACAATAAACCTCCATGTACTCACCTCCACCTTAAAAACCAGAACATCACTGATACCTTTAAAACCCTTCCACGATGATTACATCCCCTCTTCTTTTCCCCTCTAGTGGTAACCACTATCCTGAATTTTATTTTATTATTATTATTTTTAATTATTTTATTTATTTTTGGCTTCGTTGGGTCTTCTTTGCTGCACAGAGGCTTTCTCTAGTTGCAGCAAGTGGGGGCTACTCTTTGTTGCAGTGCGCAGGCTTCTCATCGCGGTGGCTTTTCTTGTTGCAGAGCACGGACTCTAGGCACGCGGGCTTCAGTGGTTGCAGCGCACAGGCTCAGTAGTTGTGGCACACGGGCTTAGTTGCTCCGCGGCATGTGAGATCTTCCCGGACCAGGGATTAAACATTTGTCCCTTGCATTGGCAGTCAGATTCTTAACCACTGTGCCGCCAGGGAAGTCCCTTTATTTTTTATTTATTTACTTATTTTTGGCCGCACCACGCGGCTTGCGGGATCTTAGTTCCCCAACCAGGGATCAAACTTGGGCCCCCTGCAGCGAAACACCTGAGTCTTAACCACTGGACCACCAAGAAATTCCCCTGAATTTTTTTTTTTTTTTTTTTTGCCGTACGTGGGCCTCTCACTGTTGCGGCCTCTCCCGTTGCGGAGCACAGGCTCCGGACGCGCAGGCTCAGCGGCCATGGCTCACGGGCCCAGCTGCTCCGCGGCATGTTGGATCTTCCTGGACCGGGGCACGAACCCGCGTCCCCTGCATCGGCAGCGGACTCTCAACCACTGCGCCACCAGGGAAGCCCTTCCCTTGAATTTTATATTTAACATTTCCTTGCTTTTCCTTATGGCTTTGCCACATATGTTAATATCCTTAAACAGTTTGTTTCTTCTGGCATGTTTTTGACGTTGGCACTGTTATGTTTGTGAGAATCATCCATTTTGATGCGTGTGCTTTGGTTTACTCAGTCCTGCTTCTCTGTAGCACCCGTCATAGGAATATGCCACATTCTGCCATTCTGCTGCTGATGGACGATTGGGTGGTTTCCAGTTGTTTGCTGTTACAGTCAGTACCACCTAAACTATTCTCGTTCCTCTCTGCTGGGGAACACATCAAAGAGTTTCTCTGTCTTATATACCTGGGAGTGAAATTACTGGGTTGTGAGGTAGTCATTACATTTTTAGATTTACGGCATAAGGCCAAATTGTTTGCTAACAAGGCTCCTCTAATTTATACTCTGCTAGTGGGAGGTGACAATTCCTGTTGGGCCACATCTTTACCAAACTGACATGACGTGATCAGATTAAAATTTTTTACCTATCTGCTGGATGAAGATAGTATCTCACTGTTGTTTGAATTTGTATTTTTTATCTTATTATTTGAAATGTGATGGGAAAGAGGTGGTTGACTCTAGAGCTGTAGTCTGTATCTCCAAATGTAGCTGGATTGTGGGAAATTCCCCCAAATTTGTTCCAGTTGGAGAAAGATGGCAGTCAGGAGATAGCCCCAGAATCGTGTGAATTCCTGCAGAGCTCCAGCCCAGCATTCCTGCCCGAGGCAATCCACCCCGTCCTTCTTCCCAAGATGTCACCCACCAGCCTCTCAGGCCTTTCTGAGCCCACGCCTTTCACTGGAATGAGGTCATTGGAATCCCTGGAACCCAAGGAGTGACCGCCAGGGTTTGTGGGGCAAGCACACCAGCCTTCCTTGAGAAATGACGGCACCTCGCTCACCCAGACCGTCTGGAGGGAAGAAAATTCCAAGCAGTCCAGCCCGACTTCACATTTTCCCTGTGAACGGAAGTGGGAGGAAATAGGCCTTTGGGGAGGAGCACGAGGCAAGGAGAGGGCTGGGGTGGCAGGAGGGAATCACTGTTTTCACTTACCACCGTGAGATCCCAAACCAGCTTCTCTCCTAGAAGCAAACATGCCTTAAGGCTTTGCTTCCTGAACTGAGGCAGTGTGGAGAAGCGTGGAAATTTCAGAGCTGGCCCTGGACCCGGTTTTTCCACTTGCACGTGGACGACCTTGGGCAGGTGACTTCACCTTTCTGAGCACTGATTGGTTTATTTGTAGGTTAGGGGTCCTAGGTGGAGTTGGCCCCAGGGCTAACTCAGTGCCTGGAACATACCAGGAGCCCCATGAAAGATAGTATGATAATATTCCTCAAACTTTGGGAATGTTTTAGAGCAGGTGGCTTAAGATGGGTTTTCTTAAACTGAAGCTGTTTCCCCTCCTCGAGGCAGATATTTTTTAAAGACGAAGCATGATTTTGGGAAGTGGGAGGGAAACTACCACATTGCACATTTAGCTTCTTAATGTTTTAAATCAGTCAATCAACAGACATAGACTGAACCTTCCCAACAAAGCCCTGAGCCAAGCAGAATGAAGGAAGTAGGATGATAATGATTCTTGACACTTCTCAGCCTTTTAGTGGGTTTCAAAGGCCGACCTTGCCCAGAGCAATGAAAGCTCCACGGCAGCCCTGGGTGCCATATGGGGTGGCTCCTGCTTCGGGAAGAAATCTGAGACCTAAGGACTTGCCCAAAGTCATACAGGAAGGCTGGGGTAGAATAAGGATTAGAGCCCAGATTGCCCCAGTCCAAGCCAAACCCTCCCCTGTGCCCTGCTGCCTCCCATGCCCGGTGCCAGCCACCGCCTGAGCACTGTCCCCTGCCCACCTCTGCTCTCTGCACTCCAGCCTCTGGGCCTTTACTCTTGCCTTTCCAGCCACCAGGAATGCCATCCCTCCCGACCTTGACTACTGAAACCCTTCTCCTTAATGTAGGCAGCCAGTAGAACAATACACAGGCCTTAAGAATGATATTGTGCGGACTTCCCTGATGGCACAGTGGTTAAGAATCCGCGCGCCAGGGCTTCCCTGGTGGCGCAGTGGTTGGGAGTCCGCCTGCCGATGCAGGGAACATGGGTTCGTGCCCCGGTCCGGGAGGCTCCCGCATGCCACGGAGCGGCTGGGCCCGTGAGCCATGGCCGCTGAGCCTGCGCTTCCAGAGCCTGTGCTCTGCAACGGGAGAGGCCACAGCAGTGAGAGGACCGCGTACCGCAAAAAAAGAATCCGCCCGCCAATGCAGGGGACACGGGTTCGATCCCTGGTCCGGGAAGATCCCACCTGCCATAGAGCAACTAAGCCCACGCACCACAAATACTGAGCCTGTGCGCCACAACTCCTGAAGCCCGCGTGCCTAGAGCCCTTGCTCCACAACAAGAGAAGCCACCGCAATGAGAAGCCTGCGCACCCCAATGGAGAGTAGCCCCCGCTCACTGCAACTAGAGAAAGCCCACGTGCAGCAACGAAGACCCAATGCAACCAAAAATAAATAAATAAAAATGAATAAAATTATTTAAAAAAGGAAAAACAGGGGACTTCCCTGGTGGTCCAGTGGTTAAGATTCCGTGCTCCCAATGCAGGGTCATGGATTCGATTAGTTGGGGAACTAAGATCCCGCATGCCCCACAGCGTGGCCTAAAAAATAATAATAATGAATAAATAAATAAATAAATAAACATACAAACTATGAAACAAATTCATACATAATATTTATGATCACATTTTTTTAAAGTACATGTGTATATATATATATTCTGTCTTGCCAGCTCCATCTGAGGGTCTTTGAAGCTACATGTCTGCTTCCCTTGCTGGGCTGTGAATGCTTTTAGGGCAAGACCTGTTTGCTAAGCTGACCTGGAAGAGATAAAATGAATCATAGGGATTCCTGGTGGAGTTGTAGGATTCCACACAAGGCAGGGGGAGACACAGTGGGGGCTGTGGACGAGGCTAAGGGGTCTTGGCATTCTTCTTGCCAACCCCATATACCCAGGGGCTGCCTGCCAGGCCCCATGGACTTCAGACCCCAGGACTTGCCTCTGTCCTAAATGCTGAAACCCAGATTCAAGTCCCGAGACACAGAGGAGAAAAGAAAATGATTCTTTAAGATTTTTTTTGTGACTAAATTTCCAGTTTTCATTTGGAAAGCCAAATGTATTTTCTGGATTTGAACTTTCACCATGAAAAATGCTCTGGGGTTTTTATTTTGGCAGTTCATTTCTTTGCTTAACAAAAAGGTGGTTTGGTTTGGTTTGGTTTTGAGTCATGCATGCTCACTCTAGGAAATTTGGAAAATTCATATGAATAGAAGAAAGTTCACTGCCCCCCTCCCCAATTTGTAGAGAAATAAACTGTAACAATTTGGTATCTTTCCAAGCGGCCTCTGTGTGTGTGTGTGTGTGTGTGTGTAGAGTTATTTTGTTTAGTTTCCATTGTTGCTGAATAAATAGGATGATTTCTGATTCACAATTTACAGAACTGGTTTCATGTCCTTGTAACAAGCCTGTGATGCTTCCAACAGCTGTAACACTTTGCCCCTCTGGGGACTGGGGGGGTGGGCACGTCGCGCTCCCCTGGATTCTCCTCACACTTGTGAGAGTGCCAGTTACGCTGCACCGCTGCCAACACTAAACAGTATCCTTTTAATCTTAGAGTTAATCTCAAGTGTCTAAATTGTCCTTCTAGAGCCTAACTCTACTTTTTTTTTCCTTAACCCCCAGAACTTCTGAACACGTGCCCTCCTCGATGAACCCACAGTGATCTCTTTGTTTTGCCTTCCCCCAGCTCATGCATTCTTCAAGTCTTGGTAACCGGAATGTTTTGTCTGTTTGGGCTCCAGACGTTCAGTGGGACAGGAACCAAAGTTAAGTACCTCATGACACGTCCAGATGAACCTGAGAAAATTGTGAGCTGTTGACTGCACTGCCTCTCTGAATCAGCTGGTACTTCTTTTTGTCTCTAGTTTTAAATGCTCCCCAGAGGGGACTTGCCTGGTGGCACAGTGGTTAAGAATCTGCCTGCCAATGCAGGAGACACGGGTTCGATTCCTGGTCCGGGAAGATCCCACATGCAGCGGAGCAACTAAGCCCGTGCGCCACAACTACTGAGGCTGTGCTCTAGAGCCCGTGCTCCACAACAAGAGAAGCCACAGCAATGAGAAACCCGCCCACCGCAACAAAGAGTAGCCCCCTCTCGTGCAACTAGAGAAAGCCCAGGTGCAGCAACAAAGACCCAAACACAGCCCAAAATAAATAAATTAATTAATAAACTAAAAAAAAAAAAAAGCTCCCCAGAGGCGACCTGAAAGCCAGAATCTTCTCAGCATAGGATGGAGGAAATTATTCTGAAGTTCTCATTAAACACATTTATCTCTCAAGCTTTGGAAGGAGCCAAAATGCCAAAGGCAAGAATTCCAGAGCGCTGCCTACCTGTTTTGATATCCTGGTAAATGTCTAACAAATCTAGCATGTGTCCTCTAGGCCTGACCAGTTGCTGGGCAAAGTTCCAGAACAGTGAGACATCTGGGGATTCATCTGGTTTAGGAAAGACCTTTAACTACCAGGTGGTAGTCACCTCAATGTTCTTTAAATAGTCAGGTTTTGAGGTCTTTTCACTGGGGTCTGTTCTGATGGCTGCCTCCCACCAGCGTGAAACAGAAGGATGACCTTATTCTGTGAGCAGAACAACTGTGAAGGAAGTAGCTGCATGTGTGAAAGTCTGTGGGAAGAGAGAGCCACCTACAATGTCCCCACCAAACCAGTCAGTGGAAGGCCTTCTGCAGGGAGCTCCCAACAGATCCCTGAATGCCACAGAAACCCCAGGGGCTTGGGATGCAGGGACCCTCCAAGCCCTCAAGATTTCTCTTGCTGTGGTCCTTTCCATCATCACACTGGCCACAGTCCTTTCCAACGCCTTTGTGCTTACCACCATCTTCCTGACCAGGAAGCTCCACACCCCAGCCAACTATCTCATTGGCTCCCTGGCCATGACTGACCTCTTAGTTTCCATCTTGGTCATGCCCATCAGCATCGCATATACCACCACCCACACCTGGAACTTTGGCCAACTCCTGTGTGACATCTGGCTGTCTTCTGACATCACGTGCTGCACAGCCTCCATCCTGCATCTCTGTGTCATTGCTCTGGACAGGTACTGGGCCATCACTGATGCCTTGGAGTATAGTAAACGCCGGACAGCAGGCCGTGCGGTCGCCATGATTGCCATCGTCTGGGCCATCTCCATCTGCATCTCCATCCCACCGCTCTTTTGGCGGCAGGCCAAAGCTCATGAAGAGATGTCGGACTGCCTGGTGAACACTTCTCAGATCTCCTACACCATCTATTCCACCTGTGGGGCCTTCTACTTCCCGTCTGTGTTGCTCATCATCCTCTGTGGCCGTATCTACACGGCCGCCCGGAACCGCATCCTGAATCCGCCACCCCTCTACGGGAAGCGCTTTACCACAGCCCGTCTCATCACAGGCTCTGCGGGGTCCTCGCTCTGCTCGCTCAATCCCAGCCTTCACGAGGGGCACTCTCATTCCGCCGACTCCCCTCTCTTTTTTAACCACGTGAAGATCAAGCTTGCGGATAGTGTCCTGGAGCGCCAGAGGATTTCTGCTGCCCGAGAGAGGAAAGCCACTAAAACCCTGGGGATCATTCTGGGGGCCTTTATCATCTGCTGGCTGCCCTTCTTCGTTGCATCTCTGGTCCTCCCTGTCTGCCGGGACTCCTGCTGGATCCACCCAGCCCTTTCTGACTTTTTCACCTGGCTAGGCTATCTAAACTCCCTCATCAATCCAATAATCTATAATGTGTTTAACGAAGACTTTCAGCAAGCATTTCAGAAAGTCATCCATTTCGGGAAAGCCTCTTAGTCTTGTTTGGTGGCAACTCTTGTTATCTTTTATGTCCTGTAACCCAACTGGAATTGTCTTTTTTATTTTTCCTGAGAGTTGGGTTAGTCCTGATATCTTGGGTTTTGGTTCAATCAATAGAATTGTTCAGCATTCTTTTTTGCTGCTGTTTTCTTGAACTCTGAGCCACCCAAAGCTGGGCAGCTGTGTAAAATGGAACAAGACCTCACTTAGTATATTTTCACAGTTCATCCATGTTGGAAAGAATGTGACCACAGGTTTCCCCATTGATGCAATTCAGGCAGAAAGCTGCCTGACTCTGTAGGAAGACCCGAGGCTCAAAGCGGGAGGCTTTCTGGTCTAGGTAAGTTTTGTATAGAGCTTAAAAGAGGGTAGATGAGATTAATGACCTGAGTTGAAAGAGAATTTGGAGTCAGGTGGAAGGGTTTCCATTCCATATGGCACCTTAATTGGAAATTAACACCCAAGTATCAATATTTCTTCCGCTGAGTCCTTCTTAGATTGAATCTTCCTTAGTTGTTCATGGGGAGAGATTCAGCATTGGAGGTGCCGGTGATACAGAGTGACAGAGAGAGATTCAGAAGCCAGGGGCAGGGGAGTGGGATGGCTGGAACCAGATAACTACCCTGTGCCTATCCTTCCCCAGTTTCCCTGCACCATCTTAATGTTCTGAAGTTAAAACCCACAGTTACCCCCATTGAAGTAGATTGACAGGATTTGCACCTACCAAGCTTGGAATACCATTCTGAATTTTGTTCCTATATCCCATTCTCTTTAGAGATCTTAAGCTGTTGAGTATTGTCACATAAAAAGCATGAAACATCATGATCAGCAAAGCCTCAAAGGGGTAATTTTTCCCCGTCTCCCTGGACATAGAAACCTTTCAATTCAATTCAGTCTCTAGCATTTATTGAGCACCTACCACATGCCAGGCCCTGTACCAGAGTCCTGGTAGTTATTATTTCATTGGAGCCTCATAACAGTGGAAGTCAGTGTAACATGATGATTACCACTGAGGACCTAATGCCTCAGTTCAAATCCAAGTACTACCAATTTCTAGCTGGGTGACCTTGGACAGGTTTCTTAATCCCTCTTTGCCTCACTTCCCTCAAATGTAAAATGAGGAAAATAATGGGTATATTATTGTATATTTTAATACAGTGCTTGGCCTAAGAGCTCTTATCATTTTAGAGATACAGAAACTCACCTGCCCAAGGTCAAGCCATATAAAAATAGCAGCTGCTATGTATTGAGTGCCTGCAATGCTCCTTACATACAATTTCTGGTTTGCTTTTCATCCTCATTTTGCAATAAAGAAACTTGCCTATGGTTAGGGAAGATTTCATAAAGAGGTGACACATCAGCAGACTCCCGAAAGATGAGCCTTTTGGGGATGGGAGACTAAGGAAGGGGAGGTGTGATGAAGCCTCGTGGGGGAGATGGGGCAGAGCAAAGGAAGGTAGGGAGGGTCACGCCAGGTGGAGAAAAGAGCAGGAACAGAGCCTGGGAGGCCTGTAATGCTCCATGGGGTCTCTGGGCACAGGGAGAAGGGAGTCGGGAATATGGAACATCAGAAAGGGAGAAAAAAGGAGGGATGCCAAGATAAGGGTAGGGGAGCACCCAGAGTAGTCTTGTGCTGACCTTGAAGTTTCTGCTGGACATCTCACAGTGTGATCCCTGGACCATCTGCATCAGAATCTCCCAGGGAGACTCCGTCAACATTGAATTTCTGGTCGCTAACTCAGACCCACTACGTCAGAATCTCTGGCAGTGAAACCCAGGAATCTGTTTTAAATAAACCTCTCTCCACTTCTTGCACTAGGTGATTTTTAGGCACTAGATTGTTCCCAAATTTCTAAAACCACTGTGTTAGTGACTTGCTCACCCCGTGGGGGCCCTCCCTGAGCCCAGAGACACGTCTCAGCATGCTCACTGCTCTCCTCTGCTCCCCGCGTGCCCTTCCCTACTTTCCTTTGAGGCTGTGCTCTTCCCCACCTCCTCCATCTCGCTTTGGGCCATCTTCCTGATCTGATCTGGGAAAGATCAAGAATCCAGAGACTGGACAGGGAACTATGTACATACAGTGTGTCTCAGTGGTTAAAGGCACAGGCTTTGAGGTCAGAAATACATGGGGTTGGGGCTTCCCTGGTGGCGCAGTGGTTGAGAGTCCGTCTGCCGATGCGGAGGACATGGGTTCGTGCCCCGGTCCAGGAAGATCCCACATGCCGCGGAGCGGCTGGGCCCGTGAGCCATGGCCGCTGAGCCTGCGCGTCCGGAACCTGTGCTCCGCAATGGGAGAGGCCACAACAGTGAGAGGCCCGCGTACCGCAAAAAAAAAAAAAAAAAAAAAAAAAGGAATACGTGGGGTTGGATCCCGGTTCTGCCATTTATCAACTGTGTGACCTGGGGCAAGTCCCCTAATCTCTCTGTGCTCCAGTTTCTTCATCTGTTAAATGGAGTTGTCAGTATTTAAGCCATAGGCTCTTTGTGAGGATTAAATGAGGCAGTGATTTGCAAAATGCTTCACACAGTGCCTGGCACGTAAGTGCTCAGTAAAATGCCACCTGTTACTATTTGAGAACTTTGAGCCAATTACAAAAGAGGCTCAAATGCCACCACCTCGAGGCCTTCCCTGACTGTCTAGAACAAAGGTTGGTAAAACTTTTAAAAACAGCTTTATTGGTAAGATGTGGCACATATATACAATGGAATATTACTTAGCCATAAAAAGAAACGAAATTGAGTTATTTGTAGTGAGGTGGATAGACCTAGAGTCTGTCATACAGACTGAAGTAAGTCAGAAAGAGAAAGACAAATACCGTATGCTAACACGTATATATGGAATCTAAGAAAAAAAAATGTCATGAAGAACCTAGGAGTAAGACAGGAATAAAGACACAGACCTACTAGAGAACGGACTTGAGGATATGGGGAGAGGGAAGGGTGAGCTGTGACAAAGCGAGAGAGTGCCATGGACATATATACACTACCAAACGTAAGGTAGATAGCTAGTGGGAAGCAGCCGCATAGCACAGGGAGATCAGCTTAGTGCTTTGTGATGCGTGGGATAGAGAGGGTGGGAGGGAGGGAGACGCAAGAGGGAAGAGATATGGAAACATATGTATATGTATAACTGATTCACTTTGTTATAAAGCAGAAACTAACACACCATTGTAAAGCAATTATACTCCAATAAAGATGTAAAAAAACCCAGCTTTATTGGGATATAATTCATATACCATAAATTCACCCATTTAAACGGTACAATTCCATGCCTTTTAGTATGTTCACAGAGTTGTGGAACCATCACCACAATCAGTTTTCATCACCCCAAAAGAAACCGTGCACACTTTAGCCATCATTGCCCACCCTCTCTCCCTAGGCGATCAGTAACCTATTTCTGTCACTGTAGATGGACTCTTCTGGATATTTCATACAAATGGAATCATACAATACATGGTACTTTGTGACTGGCTTCTTTCTTTTCACAGTTGATCCATATTGTAGCGTACATCACTATTACATTTCTTTTTCTTTCTTTAATATTTATTTATTTAGGTTGCGCCAGGTCTTAGTGGCGGCACATGGGCTTCTTAGTTGCAGCATGCATGCGGCACCTAGTTCCCCGACCAGGGAGCGAACCCGGGCCCCCTGCATTGGGGGGCAGTCCCTACATTTCCTTTTTTTTTTTTTTTTTTTTTGCGGTACGCGGGCCTCTCACTGTTGTGGCCTCTCCCGTTGCGGAGCACAGGCTCCGGATGCGCCGGCTCAGCGGCCATGGCTCACGGGCCCAGCCGCTCCGCGGCATGTGGGATCTTCCCGGACCGGGGCACGAACCCGCGTCCCCTGCATCAGCAGGCGGACTCTCAACCACTGCGCCACCAGGGAAGCCCCCTACATTTCCTTTTATTGTCAGATAATATTCCCTTGTATGACTATACCACATTTGATTTTTTCGTTTATCTATTGATGGACGTTTCGGTTGTTTCCACTTTTTGGCTACTGTGGATACTGCTGCTCTGACCTTTGTGGTATAAGTTTTTGTGTGGACATATGCTTTCATTTCTCTTAGGTATATAGCTAGGAGTGGAGTTGCTGGGTCATATGGTAACTCTGTCTACCCTGTTGAGGAACTGCCAGACTTTTCCAAAGCGGCTGCACCATTTTACATTCCCATTATCAGTGTGTGAGGGTTCCAGTTTGTTCACATTCTCACTCTTACTTGTTATTGTCTGTCTTTGATTATAGCCATTCTAGTGGGTGTGAAATGGTATCTCCTTGTGATGGCAAACTTTTTTGTTAAGGGCCAGAGAGTAAATATTTTCAGCTTCACAGGTCATAGAATCTGTGTTGTAATTATTCAATTCTGCCATTGTAGCATGAAAGCAGCCATAGACAATACATAAATCAATGAGCTTGGCTATAGTCCACGAGAATGTTATTTACTAAAATAGGTGGCAGCTCACAGGCTGTAGTCGGAAGACCTCAGAAGAGCAGGCACCCCTCCCCTCCATCTACCCAGCCATCTCTGTCCCCTTCTCTGACTTTATTATATTTATTACTGATGATGACCTATATTAGTTCTTGCTTATTGTCTGTCTGTCACCTCTTGGGTGTCAGCTTCTTAAGGGTGGGGATCTTACTTATCATGTATGATTGTTTGATCGCCAACACACTTCAGTGCCTAGACATGGTAGATACTCAATAAATATTTGTTTGAATGAATGAATGAAACACCATTTCCAGGTTTATAAATGACTTATTCTCAATGTCTTTGTCTTTAAAGTTTTAAGAGAAGGTAACTTGTTCCTGTGGCTGGAACCTCACATATCATGAGATTTGGTGTCAGGTAGACCTAGGTCAGACTCAGGGCAGTTCTGTCCTGAGTGTAGCTGAGGCAAGAGGTGAGTGAGGAGGCTGGGTTACCCCAGTAACCCCAAGGAGCCAGGGCTGGGCTGACCCCTTAGCCTGCACTCAGCCCAGGCCCTCTGTCCTTCTGCTCAGATGCCCCCTCCTCCACAGTTTCTACCCAGGGACCGTCAAAGGATAGGCCAGCTTAGGAGAAAGATCAGCTGTTTTCTGCTCTTTCTTATTATTACCTGAAAGCTGCCCATGCCTGGAGAACTGCACACTAATTAGGCCACATGAAGATCAGATTAAAAATAAACTTATTTCCCATGACCACAGAGGAAGCCGGTATTTGGGGCTTTACTCCTTCCCCCTCTGCCAACATCCTTGTCATGCTCCTAATTCTTTCACAATTAGTCACAAACACACGCACAGCATGATGGCGATGATGCTGGGGGAGAGCAGAGCCTTGTCTAGGACAGGAATTTGCTAATTTCTGATGTACGCAAGTGTGGCAGACACTGCAGGATTCACGTCTAGCAGCCAATCCTGCTTCCTGCCATCAATCAGGTCAAATGGCAACAGGCCAGTTCCCCCAGGAGGTGAATCCTGATTGGTTTAAACCAGTTGGAATACTTCCATTCCCTTTACTAGGGATTGGTCAAGGGATGGATATGTGACCCAGTTCTGGCCAGTGGGATATAAGTAGGGAAACGAACTGGTCAGATCTGCCAGGGACCAAGGGGGTTCCCAGGATCTGAGAATTTAGGTACAAGATGGAGAAGTACCTTGCCAACCTGGAGAAGCTGGTTATTCAAGATGTAAGGGGAAACACAACATTGTAAATCAACTATATTTCAAGTTTAAAAAATAAATAAAATAAAAAGATACAAGGGAAAGTTGCTAGGGCCTTTGGAAAGATACTCCTTGCAGGGAAAGAGAGACATGTGAGGAAAAAAAAGTTCTAAAAATGTTCTTCCTTCTTGGGAGCGGTCCGGTGAGGATGGGAAGCTTGGGCAGCCATCCTGTGATCCTGCAGGAAAAACCTTGTGGATGCCCTGAGGATGGCAGAGGAGAAAGAGCAAGCCCACTTCCTTGACTGCATCACTGAGGCACCAAAGCTTCCCTGGGACTGCCTGTCTCGGATTACTTGTTAAGTGAACAGTAATCATCCTTATGATTTAAACACTGTTCGCTGGATTTTTCTGTTACTTGCTACTGAACGCATCGAGACAGATAGCAGGAGGACACACCTCTCTCTTGCTACCCGGTCCTCTCACGGGTTGGATGGCAGCAAGTTTGGGCAGTACGAGGCACTCTTGGGTTGGCAGGGGGTTGGCGCCTTGGGCAGGGAAGTGAGGACAGCCAGAGGACGTTTCTCAGTGTGAGCCAGCCAGTGTGGTAAACAGGTTATATTCACTGGCTGCTTTAAGAGGCAACCCAGGGATTTCCAGTGCAGCACGGGTACTCCCTGAGGTCCATGGGCTCAGGGTGACTCATCTGAGGTCACACTCACACTAACTAGTTTGAATCTAGGTCCATCCCATCCAAAGTGCATGCTCTTTCTCTTCACAGCACTGTCTTGGTTACATCGTGAAGAAGGGATAACTCCTAGAACATTCTTGGTGACAGGGAGATCAGTGCCCATGAGACACCCAGGCCATCTTGGTCAGTACTGACTGTTCTTCCCACTGGGCCCAAATCTGATTTCCAGTAACTTCCACCTGCCCGTCCCTATCCTGCCTTTTTGAAACCTGGAGGCCAGGGCTGTGTCTCCTCAGGTGGATCAGCCTCATGCCTCATCAGAACTTAACGTAACCCAGGAAGGAATTGGCCCATATTGCACTTGTTGTCAAACTAAAGTGCCAAGTCTTATACATGCCTAGTGCTTTCCAGCTGGCTACATTCTCCTGCCCCCGGTCCCTGATTCTGTCTCTGCACAATTGAGCCCAAGGGGAGGACTTTTCGTTGATCCATGTTACATTTCTTCTTGTAGGTTCCTACACATCATTCTGAAGATTAAGTGGGTTCTGAATCCTGATTCTGTCAGCCTCTATAGGTGCTATCTCTCCCAGCTTTGTGGGATCCTCGTAGTAAACGCATCCCAAATATTAAAGACAGTTACATCTATAAGGGAGAGGGTCAGGGCCCCTGGACAACCTTCTCCAGGCTAGCACTGCCAAAGGTATTGGTACTACCCCCCGCTCTTTTAGTCAGGGTTCTCCAGAGACATAGAACAAATAGGATGTGCATTTATATAGAAAGAGAATTATTTCAAGGAATTGACTTACACAATTGTGGAGGCTTGATGAGTCCAAAATCTGATGGGGAGGATGACAGACTGGAGATTCAGACAAAAGTGTTCCACCTTGAGTCCAAAAGCAGTCTGGTGCAGAAGAGCCAATGTTGCTGGTGAAGCCCAAAGGACATCTTCTGGAGAAGTCTCTCTTGCTTAGGGGACGTCAGCCATTTTGTTCTATGCAGGCCTTCAACTGATTGGATGAGGCCCACCCACATAATGGAGAGCAATCTGCTTTACTCAAAGTCCACTGGCTTAAATGTCCATCTTATCCAAAAACACCCTCACAGAAACATCCAGAATAATATTTGACCAAATGTCTGGGCACTGTGGTCCTGACAAACTGACACGTAAAGTTAACCACTACCCACCTCTGCTTCCACAGCCAGGCTCCCTGACAGCACATCACTCTGGCCTATGATCTCTCATCTTGAGCCCCACAGGGACTCTCATTGATCTTTGTACTCTTAGTACCTGGCACGCAGTCAGTGCTGATTTAGTGATAACAATAACTAGCATTTATTGAGCTCTTACTGTGTACCCAGGTACTGCCCTAAGTATTTTATGAGCATTTAACTCATTTAACCCACATGAAGATGGTCCTTTTCCT
Source organism: Lagenorhynchus albirostris (assembly GCF_949774975.1). NCBI lineage: Eukaryota > Metazoa > Chordata > Mammalia > Artiodactyla > Delphinidae > Lagenorhynchus > Lagenorhynchus albirostris. The sequence continues at coordinate 168,324,864 of NC_083096.1, forward strand.
ATCCTCCAGATAAAATACTGGAAGTCCCAAGAAATTAGATAATTTGTCCAGTGTCACACTGCTAGTAAATGCTAGTAGAGCTAGAATTCCAGCCCTATAGTTAGTTATACCTCAGAATTCACACTCAACCCCAGTGGATGTGGTCAGGGCCAAAATGGCGTGTGGCTGTGAGGGAAAAGCACAGGTTTGGGAATCAGACAAACTGGGCTATGTATGCCAGCTCTTCCATTTACTTGCTTAATATCTCTCTGTGCCTCAGTTTGCTCTTCTGTATGGTGTGTATAACAATAACACTAGCCTCAAAGGGTGATTGGGACCTGGCACTGTGCCCAGGACTGTGGCGTTCAAAACCAGGGAGAGTATTGAATGAGCCTGGGCCGTGGGATACTCACAAGGAATTTTTGTTGAGCACCTATGTTCCAGGTGATTTACAGACATTTTCTTAAGTAATCTTCATATCAGCTCTGGGAGGGATCTGTGTCCTTCTCCCCCTTTTACAGATGCGGAAATGGAGTTCAGAGCACTCATGAATCACATAACCAGGCTGGGATTTGTCCCATTGTCCTTAGATATTGCTTAGATATCCCTCTATCCCAGGGATCATAAACTCAAGGGACTAAGGCTCAGAATGGTTAAGTAATTTGCACATTCATAAGTGAGTGAAGCTGACTGGTGTGATACAACTGGGAGGTGTGGGGACTCTGGTGACTGGAGCTCCTATGCCCTAACTAAAGGTGGCAGCTACTACTCATCTCTCACTAACTCGTGCCATACAGAAATGTGTCAGCTCTGCTGACTTTGAAGAGAGTAAGGAATTGGGATTTTTAATGCAATCCCCTTATTTTTAAATGTTGACAACTAATTTAAAAAACAAACCACTGTGCAACTATGCAGACAACTAAACAAACCTGTGAGCCAGATCCGGCCCCTGGGCTGCCATTTGGCAACTTCTGATCCTCCCTAGGCTATTGGCTAATTTCTGTACCCTGTACAGCAGTTGGATCCCTCACAGAGCTCACAGTTTATCTGGGGACCAAAGTGCATAAGCAGATTAGAAAACCAGACAGCCTGTCCACCACTGTCCTGTCCCATAACCCATCCTGTGTCCTGCCCCCTCAGCTTCCTCAGATGCCATCCTAGCCACCTTCCTGTCACAGGAAAGGCTGGCTTGTGGGGGAGGGAAAGGGACTGTGCCCTGTTTACACTGCCCCTGGCAAGGAGCAGATGCAAGGAGTCTTCTGCATCTGGGAGTCTTAGGACAGTGCATTTACCTGCTTCCCCAGGGCCCCCTGCAGTCTGCTCCCAAGGGCAAGAGCAGGGATTCCACACCTGGAGAATACCAGATGGGAGGGGACCTTCAAGGTCATCCAGGACAATCCCAATCAGATCATTAACATCAGAGAAGCCGCTCACATTTTGATTGCTTCATCCCCCAACAACTCGGTGAGGTGGGAACTACTTATCCCTATTTTGCAGCTGGGGAGACTGAGGCTCAGAATGGTTAAATAATTTGCACAGCAATTAAATTGCAAAGCCAAGATAAACATCTAATCATTGTGACCAAGAGCCAGTACTACTAGCTACCAGCCTGCACCACTTCCCCGAGCCACAGTCCCACTAGCTGCTTGACTCCTTCCCATTCCTGCCACGTTATCCTCGAGCCTCTGCTTACACTTCCAGTGACAGGGTACTCACTCCCTCTCTATGTTTTTAACCACAGCAACACTCCTTCAGCACTAACCAGGCACTAGGCCTCGCACTAGGCACTTTAAAAATGTTTTATGTCATTCTATCCTCGCAACAGTCCTGTGTGCTCCACATTATACCCATTTTACAGATGAGAGAACCAAGGCTTAATGTGATAAAGAAACTTGCCCAAGGTTACAAAACTAGTTAGGGACAGACTGGGATTCAAATTCAGGTCTGTTTTTTATGTAGCTCAGACTGAAAACTTCTTTTGGTTTTGGGGAAAGAAATATCTGTTCCCTTAAAGTAACGACCCTAATTCCTAGTTCTCCCATTTCTTTTCCCCAGATGCCCTCTTCAGATATTTGAAGGAAGATGTACCCCCTGAGTCTTTTTTATACCAGATTCAATATTCTGGCTTCTTCAACTGTTCCCCCATACTGTGTAGTTTTGTGGTCCCCCTTTCAGCTATTATTTTCTTCATCCTCCTATGAATGACTTACACTTTCTCCATGTCCCTTTCAAAGTTCTGATCCCAAATGGAACTCGGAACTCCAGACATGGACAGGAGTGTTACCTCCTTCATTGTACATACAGTGCTTCTATTAATACAGCCTCAAACCCAGTAAAGCATCTATGTTTGAAGCACTGTCCCATGCACTTGTGATAGAGAGTGAATAAGCCAGCGACTTCCCTGCCCCCCTGGAATTTACATTCTTCCCATTGAGCTAAAGAAGGAGGCAGAGCCACAGGTCACTTAAGTGAACTTTATTTATTATTATTATTATTTTTAAAATTTATTTTCTTTTTCAGTTTTTTGGCTGCGTCAGGTCTCCATTGCTGTGCACAGGCTTCTCTCTAGTTGTGGCGCGTGAGCTTCTCTCTAGTTGTGGTGTGCGGTTTTTTTCTTTTTTTCTCTCCCTAGTTGTGGCATGCGGGCTCCAGAGCACGTGGGCTCTGTAGTTTGCCGCACGCCGGCTCTCCTGTTGAGGCATGCAAGCTCAGTAGTTGTGCGTGGGCTTAGTTGCCCGCAGCATGTGGGATCTTAGTTCCCTGACCAGGGATTGAACCTGCGTCCCCTGCATTGGAAGGTGGATTCTTAACCACTGTGCCAACAGGGAAGTTCCCACTTAATGAACTTTAGACACAGATCCTAGCATGTCAGAGCTGGTAGGGCCCGATTTCTTCAGGTCCTTTTTTATAGATGAGGAACCTGAGCCCAGAGAGGGGCCGTGACAGACCCAAGATTCCACAGTGAGACAGAATCAGCTTCTGCCTTTTTCAGGACCTCAGGCGCAGGTGAGCCCTGGGGTCTCAGAGGGGAATGTAGACTGAGATGAAAATGCCACCCTGGAGAATTTGGCTAAGGGCACCTACCCTAGGCCTCCTTCCTCAGAGCGTCGGCAGAAATACTGGTCTATTCCATATATGCCCACCAGGTGGCACAGGGGCACCAGAGAAAGGCACAGAATCAACGATGAGTGGGCGCCTTCCTCATTCAGAGCAATTATTCCTAGCAAGTGGAAATAATGAGGTGGGAAGACTGCCTGCTCTGGGACGGCACTCAGGCAACTGTATACATTATATACATATACAGAGGTGAATTCTGCCTCAAATAAGGAGATTGCCTTGGGGAATTGTTCAAAACTTGGATACAGGCGTCACGTAGACTTGGTAGGAAATCTAGCTCCCCATTGCTGCTTTATCATGTCACCTCCTGACACCTAGCTTCTGACACGTAGAGTGGATGCAAGACAAGGTCCTCATTTCCCAGGGCTCTACACAGAGCCCGAGTTGCTTATGCCCTCTTCCTGACTGGTCCCTTTTCCAGGTGGATGGTGGGCAACTCCTGCTGGCAGAGACGTCTCGGTTAGAGGGCAGGGAGAAGATGAGGTTAATATTAGGAATCTGACAATCTCACAACACAGCTTAGGCCTGGCAGCTCGTTCACCTCACATCACACAGGAACCGCATGTGCAAAGGCTCTGGGGCTGGGAACTATGAATGTTTGGGGCGATGGGGGCCAAGGATGCCTGAGAGCAAAGAGAGAGTTGGAGAAGTAGGCTGGGCCTTGAGGGCTATACCAAACGATTGACTTTGAACTTTATCCTGGGAGCAATAGAGAGCTGCTGAAGGTTATTCAGAAGGGGGATGACTTGGTTAGGTAAGTGTTGAGACCCATCACCCTGATTGCAGGTGAAGGGAGGAATGGAGGTGGGGGAGCCTGGAGGCAGAGAGAGAGACCAACCAGGAGGCTGAGCAAATGAGAGCTGAGACTGGACTCTGTGATGGCGATGGTGGCGGGTTTTCCATCCACTCAGAGCTTCTGACCAGCTTAAGGCACACCATTAACACTTGTCTGTCTTGTCCAGGAGATAGTTCTCACAGGGTAAGGGGCTGCCCAGACAGGAGGAGAAGGTGGTCCCTACAGTGGGTGTTTCCTAGAAGATCCTTGAGGAAAACAGATAGCCTAGGCTAATGAGAGAGACAAGATCCTGGGCCAGGGTGCAGGGGAGATGCAGTGTGGTCTAATGGTTAGAAACACACATCTCTCTCGTGTCCCAGCCTAGCCAGTTCTTAGCTGTGTGACCCTAGACAGGTCACTTTGCTTCTCTGATATTCAGTTTACTCATCCATAAAATGTGGTTGCCAGTAGGGCTCACCCCTTGAAGCTGTTGTCAGGGCAACGTAATATGCTCAGTGCAGTGCTGGGTACCGAGGAAGCACCCAACACATGGAAGCCCAAGGGGGAGCTTCCGGTTCTCAACTCCCCTCGAAAACAGTCTTTTGCTGTGGCACGGTGGTCATTTTGGCTCTGCAGCACCTCATCAGGCCAGGGTGGCTCCAAAAACAGGCCAGCCTGGGCTGCACACCACACTGAATCAGGCCAAGGGAATTCCAGCCAGAAGCAAAGAAATGATGCCTTGGTCAGCCCAGGGCCACATTCTGCGGGAAATTACCATTTCTGTTCCACTTTTAAACAAAATTTTATATTTATTTATTTATTTATTTTAGCCATGCAGCATGCAGGATCTTAGTTCCCTGACCAGGGATCAAACCCATGCCCCCTGCAGTGGAAGCCCGGAGTCTTAACTGTTTCAACTTTTAAAGCATTAAAAGTGATTCTCCGTACTCCAGGGATCTCAGGTGAGATTCCTTATTTTAATTTTGTCAGTTTCTCCCTTACTTTGTGAGTGCTGGTGTAGTACAATCTTCCCATAGTTCCGGTCATTGTGGTAAGGGTTTTGTATCTATTCTTTCATGGAATCTTTATAGCAGCTCTCTTAGGTAGGTACTATTTGTTGTTATCTTCACTGTATGGGTGGAGAAACTGAGGCTTGAAGAGGTTAACAAATGTACCTGGGTCTGACACCAGCCCCTTTGCTTGTCACCACGACACTTACCTGCCTTGTGGACAGGTCATCAGAAAGGCACTTAGGGCACCCGAACAATCTGCCCCCAGAGTTACCTAGTGAGTAGAATGCCAAGGCTTGTCTGGACCAAAAGCCAATAAGAGAAATGACCATGGGATACAGGGCCCAGCAGTTGTCCCAAGTCTGATTGAGGCACAGTCCATTGTATTAGTTGGGGTCCCTTATATAATACATACCTCTGAGAGTGTAGTACAGGGAAAAAATTGTCTCTTCCACATCACTGACCTGATTCTTCCAATCAGACTGTAGCAACAGCTAATTCTTATATAGAATTCACCACGTGACAGGCCTGTTATAAGAACTGAATATGCCTTGGCTCATTTAATCCTCCCAATGACCCTAAGAGAGGGGTATTATTATTATATCATCTCCATTTTTTAGATGAAAAACAGAAGTACAGAGAAGTTAAATAACTGCCTAAGTAAGTGGTAGAGTTGGGCTTCAAAACAACACAGTCTGGCTCTGGGGTTTGTGTGCTTAATCACATGTTTACGACTTCCCATATAATTTGTAACTCATCCTGTTTCCCTCTTTGCTTTGACTGCCAGGAAACTCAGAGCCATGGTTTTTGCTCTGTCACAGTTGCTGTCCTTAGAAAACTTGACCTAGCATTTCTGCTATTATTAGTCAATTTTTCACCTTTCTTCCCTCCTTCTCCACTGTCCTTTGGTCCAGGCTTTCATTACTTCTTGATTCTTGCTCTTTAATTATCCATCAAATAGGCTTGCAGCTGCAATGCAAAACCCTTTTTGGAATAGACAAGACATAAGGCATCAGTGAGATGAACAGACTATTTCTGCCCAGCTGAACCAGGTGGACACAGTCAGTGCTAGATGGATGTCTTTTGAGCAACTTTTCTGTGACCAACATCATGCTTTGTGAAGTAGAGGACATAACAATGAACCTAAGTTGGTCCCAGTGTTAGTTAAGTTATGCTAACTGCTGTAATAGAGAAATCCTGAGATCTCAATGCCTAAACACTAAATAGAAGTTGGTTCAATGTGGGTACCATTCAGTCAAGCGACTTGGGTGAAACCCAGGCTGACCAAGGCTCTGCTGTGTTCAGCATGTGGTTTCCCAGGTTCATGTGGTGTTGGCATCCAGTTGGCAGATGGGAGAGAAATGAGAGAGCTTTGAGAAAGCATACATAGTTCTTAACTTGGATTTGGCCTGGACACGGCACACATTGTCTCTGCCCATATCCCATTGTCACATACTTAGTTGCAAGAGGTGCTGGAAAATGTAGTCTGGGCTGGCTGCTTTGCTCTGAAACAACTCTACACATGAAAGGGGAACATCTCTGGTAAATAGCTGGCATTGTTCCGGTTCACAAGGACTTAAAATTATTGAACCCTTATAAAATGGCTAAGGATACCATGCGGTGTGTATTATGTCCAAGAGGAGGGAAATGTTCTTCCTCTGTTTACAAGGAACCATGAGCAAAATGAAGTATTTATATTTTAGACCAAACATATTTGTCCAACAGGGGAATGGATTATGATGCGAGAGGGAGAGTTCCTCATGACAGGAAGTATTGAAGCAGAGGCTGAATTTTCACTTGGCTGAAGGCTCTAGAAGTAGTCAGGCTAGATGCTTCCTACTAGTCCTTCTAACTTTGAGCTTCTGTGCTAGGCTCCAGAGTCATCTCCGAGTGCCTATTTTGTGTCAAGTTCCAAGTGGGGTTTGGGGGACCCAAAGACAAAGGAGACAGGGTTCTGATTCTCAGGTTACTCACTGTAATGCGTTGAAATAGGACATCTGGGACGCAGGATAGTGGAATGGCCTGAGCTCTGGAAACAGGAGATTGGCATTTAATTCCTAGCTGTGAGACATCGGAGAAGCCACTTGGCTTCTCTGGTTCTCAGTCTCCTCATTTATAAAATAGGGACAATAGTTATCTTCATAGGTTCTGAGGATTCAATGATACAATTACATTTAGAGCATTTGTAGCACAGCGCCTGGTAGGTAGTGAACACTTTATTTTATTTGCAGTAATGTTTTTATGAAGGCCTTGGGTAAGTCACTTCATTTTTTCAAGCCTCAGTTTTCTCATCCGTAGGATGGAATTAACTTCCATCATGGGGCTGGAATCTTGCTGTGTGGTAGGGTCTGGGGTCTGCCTTTTCAGCTCTCAGCTTCCCGAAGCGGTAAGCGGGTCGCATCACACCCAGTGGGTAAGTACGAGAAGATTACGGACCGCAATCGGCACCTTCCCGGACAGAGGAGGAACCTGAGCGAACCAGGACGCGATTTCCTGGCTGCGCTCCCAGGAAGGACGTTTGTGCTGGGTCCCATCCCCCGGCCGGTCCTGCTCAGGAAACGTGGAGAGAAAGCCAGGAACCAGGCCTGCCGGGCCCCGTGGCCCCTCCACGCCTCCCCCCTCTGCTGCCCCCGACTGCAGGAAGCCGGCCGGCGGGAACGCCCTGCCCGGCGGGTGGGAACGGCCCCGCCGGCTTCCCAGGCCCGCGGGGGCGCGGCGCGGCGCTGTCACTGCGGCAGGCGCGCCGCCTCCCGCGCCGCCCGCACTCCCGCTGCAGGCGGCCCATTAGCATTGCAGGAAAGTGCTGCAGTCCTGGTCCCTCCCGGGCGCCGGAGCGGAGAGACTGGGTCCCGCAGGCGCCTACACCCCACCCGCCCCGGAGCCCACGCCGCGGGGGCTTAGACTGGGGAGGGAGAGGTGACCGACCCCTTCTTTTGGGAGGTGAGACGCTGAGGCCTGAGGGTTTGTAGGTGAGTGGCCCAAGGTCATGGCTAGTAAACAACAGGGCCAGAATTCGACCCGTGGTCTGTTTGACTCTAGAGTTTGTGCCTTGAGTCTGTGGTCCTGGTCCAGGTTCTTGAGGGGCTTCAGGTTCTTGTGGAGGCCCAAGAACAGGAGGCCTGATTCTGGGGGTTACTGATGGCCTCCTAGAGGTCTGTGAAAGCCTTGATTTTGTGTACAGCATCTTGTGTGTTGCATTTTTCCTCAAAGGTGTCAGCGACCCAAAAAAGGTCTCACCATAGCTTTCCAAGGCCCACGGGTTCCCCTGTGGGGACACCAGCTTTGTCCAGGCCTGAGCCTCCTCTGCAATCTATGTGGCATCTTAACGTCTCTGCAGGGGAAGGACTTGGGGTCTCTACAGGATCCCGGCCTCTTTCGCCTGGATCTTGAGAATCTTTTTATAGAATCCTGGGGTCTGTCTCTGAATTTGAGGTCCCCATGGGGCCCTGGTATATCTTTCTGAGGTTCTGAGAATCTCACTATAAAGTTCTATGGTCCCCATGGTGTGAGTTCTAAACCTGGGCCTCAGGATGCCTATGGACCCTGAAATTGCAGGCAAGACTTTGTGGGTCTGTCTGTATACATGTATACATGGGAGATGTTTCATGGATTTCACCAGATTCTTAAAGGGGGCCCTGATCCCGCAATCTTGGAAAAACATTGCTTTTGAGCATCCCGTGTTAGACAGACCTTGCTCCCTTTCACCAATAAGAGCCAGGGAAGAATAGGAGGGAGGAGATAAAAGGCAGTGTTGTTTAGTAGAAGAATATGGGTGTGGAGTCAAGTGTTCTGGGTTAAAATCCCAGATTTCCACTCAACAGCTGTGTGACACTGAACAAATTTCTTAACATCTCTAGGCCTCAAGGCCACCTCCTCTAGGAAGCCTTCCCTATGTCCTGGGTTCACTTAGGTCCCCACAACACGTCCCCCAAGCTCTCATTGCACCTGGGCTGATACTTTGTGAGATTTTTTTTTTTTTTAATTTATTTTTGGCTGCGTTGGGTCTTCATTGCTGCGCACGGGCTTTCTCTACTTGCGATGAGTGGGGGCTACTCTTTGTTGCAGTGTGCAGGCTTCTCATTGCGGTGCCTTCTCTTGTTGTGGAGCACGAGCTCTAGGCGCCGGACTTCAGTAATTGTGGCATGCGGGCTCAGTAGTTGTGGCTCGAGGGCCTAGTTGCTTCATGGCATGTGGGATCTTCCTGGACCAGGGATTGAACCCGTGTCCCTTGCATTGGCAAGCGGATTCTTAACCACTGTGCCACCAGGGAAGTCCCACTTTGTGAGATTTAATGCAGTTAATTAATGAAGTAATTAACTGTGCTTAATATTTTCTTGTCTCTCCACCCCACCAGTCTTAAGGTCTAAGAAGGCAGGGACCTTTGCTGTCTTACACATGTTAGGCTCTCAGCCATTTGTTATGAAATAAATGAAAGAGTGAAGGAATGGAGGGACTGCCAGACACTGCACTAGGGGCAGAAAGGAATTAGAAATGAATAAGCATTGTTCCACTCCTTGAGGAGGTCCCAGGCTAGTGGGGGGTATAATATGAGCTTGTGCAAGGAAGACTGTCCTAAATATGTTAATGGGGGGTAAACATTAATGGGGATAAACACTAATGGGGAAAGCACCAAGAGATCCAAAGATGAGTGAGAATCAGTCTCAGAAGAGTGATATAATGACTTCCCTTTGAATTATGTGTTATAACTTACAAAGTGCTTAACTTACGTAAAATATGCAGGTATGTCCTTACTCCACAGAGATGGGGAAACTGCTGCTGTGAAGAGTTCAGTGACTTGCCCGAGGCCACCCAGCAATCATGGCTGCCTAAGTACACAGCGCACTCACTTTGGAATTTAGCCCTCACCCTTTAGGAATTGAGTTTTGATGTTGTGAAGGTCTTGGTTTAGATCCCAATAGATGTGAGACTTTGGGCAGTTTACTTTATCTCCTTGAGTCTTGTTTTTCTAATCTGCAAGATAGGAATAATGACCTTCATAACCTATATGATGCTTGGTTTATAGTAAAGGATCCATAAGTGTTTGTTGAATGAATGTATGAAATACATGTGTTGGTGGGTGGTCTGAAATGTGAGAGGACTTAAAATTATGCCATTTGGGGGGTGGTAGGAGAAACTGAGGGTGATTCTATCCCTTCCCACTCTTACTTTCTATGATTCCTGTGAGACTTAAGCATTGGCCTCAACCACATTGTTCTAATTTATTGTTTGGAAACCAACAAAAGTGAACCAGCACGGGCTTGGTTAGCTTTCTTATTATATACATCTTTACTGCCTTTTTTCTGATGACCAAGTAATACATCCTCTTTGTAAAAAAATTTAAATTGCAGAAAGATATAATGAGGAGAAATGAAAGTGCAGGCAGGTTTAGGCACTGTAGCCACAAGATGCTGTCAGATTGTTACTCCTTGGGAGGTGGGGATGGGGCACAGGACAGGGAGCAAAAAAAGATTCTTCCTGTTTAAAGGTCTCTCCTACTGGCCTTGCTATGGTTCCTGGGAGTTCTGTTCAGAGTCTTGCCTCTGGCTATACCATTGAAAGTTCAAGTGCAGCTAAGGGCTGGGGAGACGTGAGAAGATGAGAATTGTCTGGGCTGGGGCTTTCCCTGGAATGCCATGAAGAATGAGGTGGAACCTGTAGAATTTTCTATGGCGTATGAAGAGTTGGTTCAGATGCCCATTGCTGATACACCTTGTAGCTGTGTCTTCATCCTCTTTCTCCCTCTTAGCATTCAGTAGAGTCTTTTTTGAAAATTCCTGCTATACACACACACACACACACACACACACACACAAAGAAACGCAAAATAAAAAGAAGGCATCGTATTTAGTTTTCTGTATTCTCCATTTTGTAATGCATATACTAAGCATATAAATTATAATTATGGGATCCTACTACTTCTGTAATTCTGCAACTTATTCTTACTCTTTTTTTTTTTTTAATTTAACAATACCCGGTAGACACCTTTTCTTGCCTATTCATGAAAATCTATTCCATTCCTTTTACCAAATGAGCTTCTTATGGTTGGAACTATTACCTCCAGTCCAGAGGCCAGCACATGAGAGGCCTTACTGGGAGGCCATGTTGGAATAGTCACAGCAGCCACCATATCCTGGCATGAACTAGATGCCAGGCTCTGAACTAAGCTCTTTCACATGTTATTTCATTTGATCCTCACAGCCCCTGAATGGAATAAATACTATTATTATTCACATTTTTCAGATGAGAAACTGAGGTGCAGAGACTTGAAAGCCCAAGGTCACACAACTGGTAAGTAATGGAGCTGAGATTTGAATCCTGATCTGTCCTGTGCCAAAGCTTTTGCTCTGAATGAATGAATAAGTGGCTGATCAGTTCATGGGTCCCAGAGAGAAGGTTCTGTCTTCAGAACCTCCCCTGTATGTCCCGGGTTCTCTCTTCCAAGTGTCTGCAATGCTTGGAATCAGCACATAGCAGGGACTCAGTAAAGGCCCTTTCTTTGCCTGCAGCAATCCTGTGGCCATGCCTTCCTTTCACGGGAAGTTGAATTTTGGAATCTCTTATTCTAGAAATAAGCTGTGATTTGTTAGGGGCTCTTGAGGACCAGCCCAAGGCAATTCAGAACAGCCATTTGCCTGTCCCCCCTCGCAGGAAATTAATCAGCACCCCAAAGCCCTTTCCCTCTTCCCACAGGCCAGCACTCTGGAAACACCCAGTGCCTTGCTGCAGTTCTGCTAGAAGACTGCGGAGTCGCCAAGGGCAGTTTAACACAGATCCATCTCTCTGTAAGGAAAACGAGAGGAGAGAGGCACAAGGGAGAACCGGGTCAGCTCTGCTGCAAAGGATGAGAACTTGAAGGCGTCCCCAGCCTGGACGGGTGCTGAGTGACAGAGACACTCTGGGGTATCAGCTGTGACTCTGCAGAATCCACCTGGGGTCTAAAAACTGCAGTTTCTATTCCAATGGCCATGTTCTGCAGGGCCCCTTTCAGTGAACCTCTTCCTCTCTCAGCACCTCAAAGTCTTCCACTATGAAATGATTAGGTGGATTATCACTAGGGATACTATCTGGTGTTAGGAACTAGAAATAATATTGATGATAATAATAATAAGAATGAAGGGCTTCCCTGGTGGCTCAGTGGTTAAGAATCCGCCTGCCAATGTAGGGGACATGGGTTCGAGCCCTGGTCCGGGAAGTTCCCACATGCCATGGAGCAACTAAGCCTGTGTGCCACAACTACTGAGCCTGCTCTCTAGAGCCCGTGAGCCACAACTATTGAGCCCACATGCCACGACTATTGAAGCTCATGCGCCTAGAGCCCTTGCTCCGTGGCAAGAGAAGCCACCGCAATGAGAAGCCTGCATGCCACAAGGAAGAGTAGCCCCTGCTCGCTGCAACTAGAGAAAGCCCGCGCCCAGCAACGAAGACCCAACCCAACACAGCCAAAAATAAATAAATAAATAAAATTAAAAAAAAAAAGAATGAAAATAAGAATGACAGGTACATTGTGGAAAACTGTGCCTGGTGCTTTCCACACAGTGTCTTATATAATTTTAAACCGAACACCACAAGGACTGTATTAATATGCCCATTTTACAGATGAGGAGAATGAGGCTCAAAGAGAGCTAGTACGGGCCAGAACACGGGTATATAATCCCAGGGTTTTCTGGCATCAGAACCTGAGCTCCACAAACATGTGTGGGCTCTGACCTCAAGGAAGTAAGGAAGTGCTAAGAAACAAAGGGGAGGTCAGTTTGACACAAGTTAAAATGTGTTCATGCCCACGTGAGAGTTAACACAATGCCATGGGTATTAAGAGTAGGGAGGGCTTCCCTGGTGGTGCAGTGGTTGAGAGTCTGCCTGCCGATGCAGTGGACACGGGTTCGTGCCTTGGCCCGGGAAGATCCCACATGCCGCGGAGCGGCTGGGCTCGTGAGCCATGGCCACTGAGCCTGCGCGTCCGGAGGCTGTGCTCCGCAGCGGGAGAGGCCACAACAGTGAGAGGCCCGCGTACCGCAAAAAAAAAAAAAAAAAAAAAGAGTAGGGAGAGTAGGGAGAGTCAGCTTCTGGCTGGGAGAAACTAGGAAGAGTTGTAAACTGAGAAGAGACAGCAAGGGAAGAGCATGAGCAATGCGCAGATGTGGGAAAGCAGTGGGTGTGCTAGGGGAAGTTTGGATAAACTTTGTGTGTGTGTGTGTGTGTGTGTGTGTGTGTGTGTGTGTGTAAAGGTAGGAAGAGATCACACCAGGCCAGGCATTTGGCCTTTATTCCATAGGCAATAAGGAGCTTACACAAGAGATATCTCAAGAGACCAGCTATGCTGCTGCAGTCAAAGAGGAAGCAGCCCTCAGTGCATCTGGGTCTGGGCTTGTGAATGCAACCCTGTGTCAGTATGTGGGAGGGCATCTGAGGGGAGAGTGTCTAGAGCTGTGTTCTGTACCATGCTGGAGCTGGGTCTTAGGCTGTCTTCAAAGGACCCCTCTCCCTTCTCTGGGCTCTAGGTACCTTGCACATAGTAGGTCCACAGGAAAATGTCATAGAATTATTGGTGGGCCCTTTGAAATCATCTGGTCATTGCCCCTTCCCATTTTAAAGAAGGCAAAAGGAGGGAACATAGATGGCAAAGGACTTATCTAGGATCACACATGGAATTAATAGCAGAGCTGGGGACTGGAACCCATGCCTCCTGAGTTCAAGCTGAGTTCCTTTTCCACACTTTGCTGAGTAATAGAAATAGTATTTTTTGAGAGATTACTCCATACTAGACCTTGGGCTAAATACCTTTACATGGATTATCTCATTTAATCCCACAATCCCCTGAGGGTGCCCCTTTTGAAAGCAGGACGTCTTGTCTTCCATTTCGATTTTCCACCGCGCGTAGCACAGGACCTGGGCACCTAGCTAGACAGGCGATAAAAACTTGGAAAAGTCCAAGTCCCGGGAAGGGGGAGAAGACAAAGGGGGAGGGACCGTCTATCAGCTCCGCCCCCACAAAGACCCCGCCTTCCAGGACGCTGACGTCACCTTCTGGCTCCGCCCCTCATTGTCAGTCTTGGGAGCCGGAGGAGGCGCCGGCCGCCGGGAGCCGAGCGCCGGAGCCCTTGGCGGGCGGGAGCGCGGGCCGTAGCCGCCGAGGTGAGGAGTCTGTGGGGAGGTGGCGGGAGCGCGGCGCGGGAGGCCGGGCGGGCGGGCGGAGAGAGGAGGGCGCCCGGAGGAGGAGGCCTGCCCCGCCAAGGGGTCGGGGCACCCAGTGGTGACCGGGCAGAACCGGCGGGCGCACCCCGGCGAGGGCTGGGGGGTTGTGGAGTTGAGGTGGGGGTAGAGTTTGAGCGGAATTTCGGAGAAGGAGCTCGGAAAGGGAGATCTTTGGAGAGAGACCTTGAGAATTCTTTTGGAGTTGGAGATTTTTCCTTTGAAGGGGGAGGGAAGGTTTTGAGAGACTTCTTGGTGGGAGCGAGAACCTGAGGAGAAATGTTAGGGGCCAAGAGCTGAGCAGAGGAGAGTTTTAGGGTCGAGTTTGGGAGTTGGGGGGTGGGGAGGCGCGCGGGGCCCGGTGGGGGCGGGGAGCGGTGCGGCCGGGCGGGGGGCCGGGACGCCGGGGAGGGGGCTGCGCGGGGCCCGTGGGCACCCGGGGAGGAAGGAAGTGATCTTACAGGAAGAGCCCAGGAGCTCCCGAGGAGGAGGAGGAGAGGTGGAGAAGGAGGAGGAGGAGGGAGGTTTGGGAGCGCTCAGGCTGGCGTGCGGGCCGGGCTGCGGGGCCCGGTGGCGGGGACGCGGGCTGGGCGAGGAGGGGGTCCCGCCGCGGCCGCCGCAGCTGTCCGCCCGCAGCGCCAGCCCGTGTCCCGGCCGATGCTGGTCTCGCAGCCAGACCGCTGGGCCGGGAAGGAATTCGAGGCATTCGCTTTGTTTAAGTTGCCAGTAGACAGTCCTTAGGACTAATTAATGGTGGAATCTGCTGGGGGACGCGGGCGAGCCGGGCCGGGGCCGCCCCCGCCCGCAGCCGCGGTGAACTTTCCGCATCGCGAGCGGCCCGCCTCCCTGCGCGCCCCCACCCTTACCCGGACGGGGAAAGAGCCATGGCTTCCCGGAGCGCTGGAATGAAGTGCGGTTTCTGGGGCCGGTGGCCTCGGGCTGCGGGGGCTGCTGAAGGGAACCCGGCGTCCCGGAGCGGCCGGGCTGGGGGTTCGGAGCCCGCTGTAGAGCTCCCTGGGGTGCCTGCGGTTTCTGTTAATAACCTTGGAGGAGGCTCTGCGAGCCGAGAAAGACCATCTTGCTTTGGAGCATCTGTTTCTTCGTCGCGTCAGTCCCTTTCCTAACACTGCAGAGCTTGTTGTGGCTTGTTTCGGAAATGCCGAGACCAGTGCTCACACTTGAGGGTGGGAGAGGGGAAGAGAATAGGCAGCCCCCACTTCAAAAAAAAAAAAAAAAATCCCTGCAGTGTGATCTCCGTAAAGCCCGAGAGACTGCAGATTCTCCGTCGCACCTTCACTGACTTGGATGACCTTGGGAAAGGAATTGTGCTTCTAGTGTTTAATCTGTCCATTAAGGAGAAAATACTCTCTGGACCTGCCTGCCTTTTTGGGGGTATTTTGAGAGGTGGGGTTTGTTCAGGGCGTTTTACGGACTGCTGCAGTTCTGGCCTAAGGAGTTGGACTGGTGTCAAAGCCTGGGGAATTCAGATCACCTATTAAGATTTTACTACCTAAGGTTAAGGAGGGAGGTGTTTGGATTTTAGGGGGTTGTTTCCCTTCGGAGAATCTGTACGGTGTGTTCCAGACGGCTTTCTGTTACTTTGCGTGCAGCTTTGGCGGCATTCATGTGGTTAAATTGAATAACCCCCATAGAAAAAAATTCTTTTCTTGTTAGAAATAATTGTTTTGCTCAGAATTCCCCTTGGGGCAGATGAAGGTTTTGCTCAATTTACTCAGAAGAATTTTCCAGGTTTCTAAAATTAAATCACTTCTAAACATAGTAACTGAAGTTTGAAAAACTGGAAACGGTGGGATGGGAAGGGAGTTGATCTAGAGTGATGAACAAGGAGCAAATACAGGTTCATTGTTGTCCTGTGATTACTAATAGGGATTGTGAATTAGCCTTGATTAATAGATATTTTCTTACTCTTAAATAATTTAAGACCAAGAAAGGGAACTAATATTGTTGAGTTGCCTACTCTGTGCCCAGTAATTGTGCTACATGGTATAGATCTCATATAGTCTTCACAACAATGCTGTGAGGCGGTAGTTGGCATCCCTGTTTCACAGATGAGCAAACTGAGGGTGACTTTCCTAAGTGTATGCATACAACTAGTAAGAAGTGGAGCTGGAATTCAAACCGAAGTCTGTTTCTAAGATCCACTCTGCATATTGGGTTGGGAGCCAGGAGGCCTAGTTTCCAGGCCTTTGACTCAGCCACTGGGTCACTATGGTTGCTAAAATGAGTCAATTAAGTCTGTTCCCCAATAATATTACCTTTTCTTCCAGCAGTGTTATCAGTAAGCTTTTGAGATATTCTAATTTTTTTGATAGAAAGACAAACATATAAGGCTGTGGTAGAGGTATGTTCTGTATGCTTAGGTGCTTAATTTTTTTCTTATGATGGAAGCATTTGTATTACAATAAAGAGCATAGAATTCATTTATGTAATGGAAGATGACGGATAGCTAATGGTCCTTCTGCTGTAGAGGGCATCATTAAGGAGACATTCATAATCAGAAATGGAACCATTTTTCATGGAAAAATTTTGGGACAGTGTTAGTTTATGAGTAGAGCACACACATTTCATACAGGTAGGACCCAAGTAGTCAAGCTGAAAGATTTGGTATAAACTTTGATGCACATGATAGATGCTCAGTAAATATTGCTGGATGAATGAATGCATGCATTCTCTTTAAAAAAAAAATCAGCTTTATTGAGGTATAATTTACATACGATAAGATTCACCAACCTGAAGTGTACAGTTTAATGAGGTTTGACAAATGCATACAGTTATGTGATCACCACAACTGCCCTCATTTGTTTAAACTGTGTTATCTCTTAGGTGTTGGTTAGCAGAGTGATCGTTGGGAATGCTGTGAAGTTTCTATGTTCAGAATCAATACTGGTGAGATCAGAGTGAATACTAGAGAGTCAGTGTGCCAACTTTGTAGGAAGCAGGGAAACCTTAGGTATCTAATGGTGAGGTGCATGAGAAGAGTAAGAGAGGTAGAGATGAGGACACTTGTCAGATCAGCAGAAAGATAAATTCGTGAGGAACCGGGTTTTCATTACTTTTTAGGATAGGGGATACACTGTGGGGAAAATAAAAATTATCCAAAGATTTATTAACAACTTGAATTTCTACTTTTGTTTCTTTTTTGAAATAGTAGCTCTTGTAATATAAAACTTAACATCTTTGGGTCTTCCCTGGTGGCGCAGTGGTTGAGAGTCCGCCTGCCGATGCAGGGGACATGGGTTCGTGCCCCGGTCCGGGAGGATCCCACATGCCGCGGAGCGGCTGGGCCCGTGAGCCATGGCCGCTGAGCATGCGCGTCTGGAGCCTGTGCTCCGCAACGGGAGAGGCCACAACAGTGAGAGAGGCCCGCGTACCGCAAAAAAAACAAAAAAAAAACGTAACATCTTTGGCTATACTTAAGAAGTGCTTTACACAATATGGTTGTTCAAATAATTCTTAAGGGTGGGGATGCTATAAAATGATTAAAGGCCTTGCCCTTCCACCTATGACAGAATATCCTTAGTGTTAATCTCTAACTTGTTTTAGCTAATATTCCACAAAGGGAATACATTAGGTAGGAATTGTGTCTTGCTGAGAAAACATAGATTATTTTTTCCTTCTCATAATTTCTGAAGTCACTGAACCTGTCCCAGTCTGCTTCAGCTCAAGTCCCTGTCTTAGAAAATGCTTGAAACTACTGTATCTGACCTGCTAGAAGAAGCCCTAGTTTTATCTTTGACTCCTTGTTTTTCTTTTCTTTTTTTTTCTTTTTTTTTCACCGTGCCACGCGGCATGCAGGATCTTAGTTCCCCGATCAGGGACCAAAGCCTGTGCCCCCTGCAATAGAAGCTCAGAGTCTTAACCACTGGACTGCCAGGGAAGTCCCTTTCTCGTTTTTCTTTGTTCATTCTATTTTTATTGTTGACTCTTAGATAATCCTCTTCTCCCACTTACAAATCTTGAGAATGGAAACCCATCAACCATTGGCCCTCCATATACCATTAGGAAATGATAATTAAATTAAAATACCAGTCTACCAATTCAACATTTTGGGTGGTGATAGAGAGAAAATAACAACTATGAGGTAGTCATTATCCTCTTTATACATGAGGGAGCAGTTACTGTTGGAGCTGTGAGGGGCAGACCATTGGTTTCAGCTAAGATGTGATTGATGCTCAAGTTTAGGATCTTTGTGTTTCATTACACTGCTGTATTGGAATTGGGGTGGCAAGGGAAGAGCTTGAAAATACCATATTAAAATATAAGCTAAAAGATAACGAGCATGGCTCACCTTTTTAGGCATTGCTGTTTTCATCTATTCCTTTTTTAATTTCTAGAGATACCGTCTCACATTCAAAGGAATTTATAGCTCATCCTTTATTGTATAACTCCCTTTCTAGACCCAGCATTTATTCTTTATAAACATGGTACTTTATATTCACTGGCTGCTTGACTTATTTTATGAAAAATCTCCTCCTGTTTTATATGGATCTGAAAGCTTCCACCAGGTTAATATGTCAATCAAGTCCTTCCATATTTGCATGTGCTCCTCTGTTCCCATTTTATCTGGACAGACTAATATTTTTAAAACATATGTTACTAAAAACTTGCAAAAAATTTAAAAAATTATTACAACTTTTAATTGAAGTATATAATATTTATATGTAGAAAAGTACACATAAATGTACAACTTGATGATTTTTTTCACAAACTGAATATACGCATGTAACCAGCACCCAGATCAAGAAACAGCATTGCCAGGACCTAGAAGCCCCTGTTGAGTTCGCTTCGGGTTCTCGCTGCCTTTCCACCCACCCAGGGTAATCACCATCCTGACTTCTAACAGCATAGATCAGTTTTTGTACTTTTGTAAAAATGTTTGTAAAACATTTTTTCAAAAGTACAAAACATTGTAAAAACAATGTTTTTACAAACAGTTTTTGTACTTTTGTAAAAATTGAATCATACAGTATATACTCTTGGGTCTGGCTCCTTTTATTCAACAGTATGTGAGTACGCAGAAACTTTTAATGGTTTTCTTTGGGGCTTGGAATAAAATTAAAACTCTATCTTGGTCTATAATGCCTTGTATAACCTGGCCTGTATGTACCAATGTCATCTTATGTTAGTTTCACAGTCCATTATGCTTCATTCACCCTACCTGCTTATTTATTTTTAAACACAAATCCTTTCCTACCTCAGGGCCTTTGTACATGTGGCGCTCTCTTTCTTGAATACTCTCTCCCCTGCTCTTTGGCTTCCTCCTTCAAGCTTCAGCTTATGATTCAGAGATACTTTCCCTCATCACTTTTTTTTTAAAATAAATTTATTTATTTATTTTTGGCCGCATTGGGTCTTCGTTGCTGAGCGTAGGCTTTCTCTAGTTGCTACTCTTTGTTGTGGTGCGTGAGCTTCTCATTGCGGTGGCTTCTCTTGTTGTGGAGCACGGGCTCTAGGCGTGCAGGCTTCAGTAGTTGTGGCACGCAGGCTCAGTAGTTGTGGTGCACGGGTTAGTTGCTCTAGGGGCATGTGGGATCTTCCCAGACCAGGGATCGAACCCGTGTCCCCTGCATTGGCAGGCGGATTCCTAACCACTGCGCCACCAGGGAAGTCCCTTTCCCTCATCATTTTATCTAGCTAATCCTTTCCTCTTATTCCCTATTACTGGCATCTGTTAACTCCCTTTATAACCCCTATTACAATTATAATGATATATCTGCTTGCCTGATTATTATCTGTCTTCCCAACTAGACTTCATGGGAACAGGGAACTCATCTGCTTTGTTCACCAGTGTATACCTAGTACCTAACACAGTGAGTGACATGTAGTAGGTGTTTAATAAATATTTAACGACCACATTCCCAATTCAGCACCTTTATTTCCATTATCTTCTGTCTTTTTCTTCTCTTATGCTGTTTAATTATTTCATTTTTTCCATCCTTCAAGACTCAGCTCAATTCCCCATCTTTGAAGTCTGTCCTGACTTTGCAATAGTAAGTCTCTCTTCTCTAAAATTTTGTGACATTTATTGCCGATACGCCTCATGTTCTTGGTTAAGTCACACTAGCATGTATCTTATGTCCTTAGTTGGGTCAGAAGCTTCTCACTTTCTCAAAAATTTTGCGGCTTGTTACGCTAGTGCCCCTCATGTTCTTAATTAACTTTATTAACTTGTATCTTAATTACCTAATTTTATCAGAAGCTTTTGGATTAGAAGCTAAGTTTGTCTTGGCTGGTACTCCCCTCAGTTACTTTCACTGAACTTTGCACATAGTAGGCTCTCGGTACAGTTTTAGATGATTGATCATAATGATGCTTATGTAAGTAATAATTTAATTTCTCAGGCTTATTAACATTTTAATTAGAATTCTGCTTAGTGTTTTCTCTAATCAAAAGGCTGAGAGTGCCCCAACTGCTTCAGGTGCTTAGGGTGTGAAAGTACAGGAGTCTAGACCTGCTGCAGATACTTCTGGAATCTGTCACTGGAAAAGAACTATGCACAGTTTCTTCTTGGAATGACGCTTAATCAAATGTTTGTCTAATGCTCTCAGATTGGAGCTATTAACTGAAATGAGATACTAGGTACTACCTCATTTGAATTACTCTGTTGTAACATTTTATTTTGATATCAACAATGAAAAATTTAAGCCAGTTAAATCTACTTCAAGCTACCTTCTCTGACTTGCCAATAAGCTCTCTCAGTAGTTATTTTTTCTCTTTTATTAACGGTAGAAGAATGTATGTACTAATTTCGTATGTACTTACTTTGAGCCAATTTAAGTGCAAATTTGAATTAGTAGTAACTGGGTGGTTTAACTTAATATACATGTAACACAATTGAGTGATAAATGTAAACCCATTTTTTAAGAGATGCGTACTGTGTATTTTAAGTTTCCTTTTTTTGGCCATGTGGATTGTGGGATCTTAGTTCCCCGACCAGGGATCACACCCGTGTCCCCTGCATTGGAAGGCGGATTCTTTACCACTGGACCACCAGGGAAGTTCCATGACTGCTTTTTAAAAACAAATATTAGAAGTTTACAAAATGAGTAGTTGTATATTTATTTTAGTGAGATTTCCAAACTGAAATATTTGGTATACTACTTTTGAACTTGTCTGTAGAGCGTATTTCATGTTCTTAATCCTGGTAAGTGTTCATTTAGGGCGAGTTATATTTAACTTTTGGAGATAAGTCTGTGAATGAAGTGAGTAATCAACATTGTTTTTGGTCATAAATGAGATGTAATTCTAAAAGGTGGAGACTAGGATTTTTTTGTGTATGAGGCTTGTCTTTTGAGACTCTTACAAATGGAGTTTCAAAAAGGTTTTGAGCCTTGGTGGCATTGTTGAAAGTGAGTCTTGCTTCCCAAGATGACTTGAATAACAGCACTCATTTTGAACCTCTATAAATAAAAATAATTGCTTGACTATAACTTGTTTAACTTGTATTATGATTGAATTGAAATTCTCTCTAATAAAGCATTATCTTGTATTAATATCAACATAGTTTTATTTGTAGCCTTTTAAAAATTCGTCCTTTTGTTTTGTCTAAAAAAGAAAGTTTTTATAAAGGGGGAGAAAGGAACATTTTTAGTTTGCTGAGAGGCACATCTGTATGGGAACAGATTTGAAGTTAATTACAGTTAAAAGGTATTTTCCTTTCCCACTTACCAAGGCATTATTTATATAGGTTTTCTGCATAGGCTAAAGAGTTTAGATAGAAAAATGACAGTATTTTCCTGTTTCTAAGTGTAAAATCTCTGCTTTTATCCAGTTTCAAGCATTTAACTGGAAAAGTTAAATGCCAGACAAGGTAGTAGAAGTAATTTTTTGGCTCTTTAAATCCTGAAACAGCTTTATCATAAATGTGCTGTCTTTCTAATTACCTGGGGTAATTTATCTGGTTTAGGCCATCTGAGTGATTTATATCTAACATCAGTGAATAAACAGCTCATTTAAGTCTTATATCAGTTCTTGAAAATTCTTCTAAGGATTCTTTCTTATTGAGGACTAATAATAAAACCTAACATTTATTGACTACGTGCCAGCCACTGTACTTAAGTGCTTTTTATGTCTTTATTTAATCTTTCTCTTAACAACCTTTTGGGGTAGATACTGTTAATTATCCCCATTTAACAGATGAAAAATCCTTAAGATATGAGCTCAGTTTGCCCACAGTCAACACAATTGGTGAATGCCAAGCTAGGACTTGACTCTGAGCTTGTTCTTGAAAATTACATTGCTCGAACCAGAACACAAAATGATTTTATGAACTGTGTGCATTTAAGGTCATTATTCCTTGAGTAAATGAGGTCAACATTGGCTTATGTTTCTTAGGATAGAAAGAATACCATTTTTAGGTCATGATAAATTTAAAGATATAGTAAATGTCTTTAAAATGGAATACTGTTACAGAATACACAGAAGCTGGTTGAGCATAGAAGATATTACAAATGTAGTTACGCTGTTTGTGTAACAAAGTAATGGTCCCTGGCAGGTTTATATCAGGAATACCAGTTTTAATGCATTTTGCCACAGCTGTACTGGAGTGCAATATGAGATAGTCTTAATATAATTTGATAAAATTATATACTTCCCAACATAAGCTAAATTTTTTTTTGGTAGGAACCTTGAGGACTGGCGATTATGTTAGACTTTTGTTTTAAGACTAGATCCCAAGACAGTTTGAAAGAGACTAGCAGGATCTTAAAGTAGCATGATGGAAAACTAGGTGGGTGGGTAGTGAGGCAGTTAATGGAACAGGGAGAAATAATAAGGTAACTGAGGGATAAAATTTCAGATCATAAAGAGAGGCAAGAGGAGTGGGATTTGAGCAGAAATATTAGAAGGTAGTGGTTGTTCACTAAATAGGTACAATCCACAGGGATGCAGAGAATCTTTAGGGAAGAGGAGTGGAGAGGAGACAAACACAGATTTTAGTTACATTTTTGGTCAGTTTCACATCAAATTTAAAAGCCAGGAATTTGGGGACTTCCCTGGTGGCCCAGTGGTTAAGAGTCCGCCTGCTAATGTAGGGGACACAGGTTTGATCCCTGGTGGGGGAAGATCCCGCATGCCGTGGGGCGACTAAGCCCATGCACCACAACTACTGGGCCTGCACTCTAGAGCCTGCAAGCCACAACTACTGAGCCCACGTGCTGCAACTACTGAAGCCCGCGTGCCCTAGAGCCTGTGTGCCGCAACTACTGAGCCTGTGCGTCTGGAGCCTGTGCTCCGCAACGGGAGAGGCTGCGATGGTGAGAGGCCCGCGCACCGCAGTGAAGAGTGGCCCCCGCTTGCCGCAACTGGAGAAAGCCCTCGCACAGAAACGAAGACCCAACACAGCAAAAATAAATAAATAAATTAATAAACACCTACCCCCAACATCTTCTAAAAAACAAAGCAGGAATTTTGTTAATTTTTTTCAGTTTACAGTACTTGTTATATATTTGATCCAGGCCTAATTAATGTGGAGAAAAGAAAAAGGCAAAAGAAGTGCAGTATATAGCCCTTGTTCTTAAAGAATTTAAAATTCTCAATGGGGAGACAGTACCTAGTTTTTAAAATAGTTCCATAACAGTCTTGGGCCATATATAAATGCCAAAATGGGGTATGTAGACTTGTGGTTCCAGAGCTTGGGTTTCATAAAACCAGTCATATTTCAAAAGAGGTTTTTGTTTTCCAAGTAAGGACATGAAAATGAAAAACAGTCTTTTCATCTAATACCACCATTTTGTAAAAGATGGAACATTTTATTTATTTTTATTTTTTTTTAATTGGGGTATATTTGTTTCACAATGTTGTGTTAGTTTCTACCGTACAGCAAAGTGGAGTTCCCTGTGGTATACAGCAGGTTCTCAAGAGCTATCTATTTTATACATATTAATTAGCGTATGTATGTCAATCCTAATCTCCCAGTTCATCCCACCCCCCCTTTCCCCCTTTGGTGTCCATACGTTTGTTCTCTACGTCTTTGTCTCTATTTCTGCCTTGCAACAGGTTCACGTGTACCATTTTTCTAGATTCCACATATATGTGTTAACATACGATGCTTGTTTTTCTCTTTCTGACTTACTTCGCTCTGTATGACAGTCTCTAGGTCCATCCATGTCTCTACAAATGACCCAGTTTCATTCCTTTTTATGGCTGAGTAATATTCCATTGTTTATATGTACCACATCTTCTTTATCCATTCGCCTGTTGATGAACACCTAGGTTGCTTCCGTGACCTGGCTGTTGTAAATAGTGCTACAGTGAACATTGGGGTGCATGTGTCTTTTTGAATTATGGTTTTCTCAGTGTATATGCCCAGCAGTGGGATTGCTGAGTCATATGGTAATTCTATTTTTAGTTTTTTTTTTTTTTGCGGTACGCGGGCCTCTCACTGTTGTGGCCTCTCCCGTTGCGGAGCACAGGCTACGGACGCGCAGGCTCAGCGGCCATGGCTCACGGGCCCAGCCGCTCCGTGGCGTGTGGGATCCTCCTGGACCGGGGCACGAACCCATGTCCCCTGCATCAGCAGGCAGACTCTCAAACCACTGCGCCACCAGGGAAGCCCCTATTTTTAGTTTTTTAAGGAACCTCTATACTGTTCTCCATAGTGGCTCTATCAATTTACATTCCCACCAACAGTGCAAGAAGGTTAAAGGTGGAACATTTTAAAACAGAGAAACGAAAGGGCATCATCTCAGATGAAAGGAGTTTTTTATACTGAATAATTCAGCCTTATGAAAAGTTTACTTAAGTTTTTTTTTGTGTATGTGAAAATGCCATTGAATCTATGGTACAATGGTGACTGCTCTAGGAGGTCTGTTGTTATGCTGTTAATTTATGTCAAATTGACAGATCATAGTTTACTGAGATTAGTCTGGGCTGAAGTGACCTGTGAGGGCTTCATGGAGGCAGTTAGACTAGAGTTTACAGTGATGGATGGATAGGATTTGAATAGGTGGAAAGGAAGGGGATAGTTTTCCAGGCCCGGGCAGAGCAAGAGAAAAGATACTGAGATTGGAACAAACTTGTATTATTGATTGGACCTGAGAATACTTGTCTGATCCTATAATAGAGTTAGATTATGGACTAGGAGGAGATAAGATCAGTGAGGTAATGCTCAGTCAGATTATGAACAGTCTTGAAAGTTATACAGAGGAATTTGGATCTGATCTTGCCAACATTTGGGAATCATTGAAGGATTATAAATAGGGACATGACTTGATAAACTTGGAACTTGTAGAGTGATTAATCAGGAGATATTATGTAGATTATTAGAAAGGAGGCCAGTTAAGAATTGTCATAGAGGGGGCTTCCTTGGTGGCGCAGTGGTTAAGAATCCTCCTGCCAATGCAGTGGACATGAGTTCGAGCCCTGGTCCGGGAAGACAACACATGCCGCGGAGCAGCTAAGCCCGTGCGCCACAACTACAGAGCCTGTACTCTAGAGCCTGTGAGCCACAACTACTGGGCCCGCGTGCTGCAACTACTGAAGCCTGCGCGTCTAGAGCCTGTGCTCCGCAACAAGAGAAGCCACCACAGTGAGAAGCCTGCACACCACGACGAAGCATAGCCCCGCTCGCTGCAACTAGAGAAAGCCCACATATAGCAATGAAAGACCCAATGCAGCCAAAAAAAAAAAAAAGAATTGTAGAAATTCAGGTGTGAACACTATTGAGACCTGAATTTAGGGAGTAAAAAAAAGAAAAAAAGAGGGGTATGTTGGAGAGAAGATTTGAAGAAGGAAGAGATAGGACTTAATGATGATGTAGAGAAAGAAAGAAATGATAACTAAGATTATAGGATTGGTAAAACTGAGGAGCATTTGTGATGTTAGTTAACTGAAGTTGGGAAAAGGAGAAAGACATAGGCTTTTGCCTTGAATTCTCTGCTAACTACTTTACGTCCATGTGTTTTTACAATTCCATTTATTTGAGATATGTTGAGAGTCTCTAATGTTGCCCTGGGATTGAACTGGAAGTTAAAAGATTTCCTCTATTTTGGAAGTAGTGCTTATTTGGAAAAAAAAAAAAAGTATGTTTCAAACCACTATGTTCTTAGTTATGGAAATTATACCCCAATAAAAAACATCATCATTAGTTAGATTATCAAGTGCAACAGAATTTTTGGAACGCTTTTTTTACTTTAGGTTTTTTAAAACAGAATTTGTCCTATGTAAATTAACAGCAGTGTAGCAATAAACTGGTTCACCTTGGATGGCTTAGTTTATAATATTAGTTAAAATAGTCTTTGAATTTCTGTTATTGCAGCATGTTTTAGTAGAATATATCACCTGCCATTTCTTTAGCATCTGCTCTGTATCAGATACCTGATGTCTGTTAACTCTTTAATCCTGACAACTACTTCATGAAATACGTACTATTATTCCTACTTTATAGATGAGGAAACTGAAGCTCATAGGGGCTTAAGAAATATCCCTGGGGGACTGGTAGAGTTAGGGCTCTAGAGTACCGTGACACAAAACTTGTGTTCTTTATACTACTCTGTTTTTGGGTTAGACCTCGTAAGAATAGGAATGAAGTGTGGGTCAGTTGAGATAATTGATTAGGCAGTAATTCAAATCAGTGAAGTGCTACCCAAATTTAACTGGTGTTATCTATCCTTTTCCATCCTGTCTGGGTAGGTGGGGGTGGGGTAGAGTCAGCTTAAAAGACCAAATAGGATCTGTGGCCCTAGTTCTAGTCAATTACATTCACTTATGTTTTGGATAATGTCTCTCTTATGCTTTTGTAGAGCGCTCAACAAATCCTTATTAAAAACAAATGTTTGATTCAGAAAACAAAAAAATCTCCAATTTTGACACAGTTCAGCTAATTGCTAATCTTGGCAAATGAAATTAAAGGAAGTTTCAGGGTCCAGCTTCTGGGAAAGTGGGACTGAAGATCATTCTACTTGAAACTGTAGTTAGTACTGGAGACTCACTGTCAATGATACTTAGCAATTTTTTGGTCTGTTCCTCTCTCTTCATTCCTCTATCATCTGCAGCCATAAAATTCTTTAGCTTACTCTTCATGTTTGCCATTGATAATTACTTCAAAGTTCTATTTTTACTATCTCCTCAACATTATAAATCTAAGCCCCATCCCTTTCCGCCTCATTCCTTTACCAGCTGCTTCTACTGGGTCTGATAGAACCTGTGCACAAATGTGAGTCGAGTCCTAGGTTTTTAATCTTTTCTCCCAATATTTCCTCCATCTCTTAACCTATAACTGAAAACAACTCTTCTCTCTAATGAATACTGTTATTCCTGTTTTTGCTGGTTGAATACTCTTTGACTCCTTGGACAGCGGGTATCAATCAGTGTACGTTTTTCTGATTCTTTTTTTTTTTTTTTTTTTTGCGGTACGTGGGCCTCTCACTGTTGTGGCCTCTCCCATTGAGGAGCACAGGCTCTGGACGCGCAGGCTCAGCGGCCGTGGCTCACGGGCCCAGCCGCTCCGCGGCGTGTGGGATCCTCCCAGACGGGGGCACGAACCCCTGTCCCCTGCATTGGCAGGCGGACTCTCAACCACTGCGCCACCAGGGAAGCCCATGCCTTAATCTCTTAATCCCTAATCTCTCTGCAGTATTTAAGCTATTGATCATCTTCCTCCTTGAAGCTCTGTTCTTTGATTAGGAGTTAAAAATGTGTGTGTTTGGCTCCATCTAGCCTAGTAAGGCCATTTTGCCTGGAACTTGGCTTGTTGTTGGACTCCGGTGTTCATCTTGTAGCCTGTACTGACTAGCAGGGAAGGGGTGGAGCAGATTGGCACTGTGCGTTTTATAGGGCTCTGTACCCCTGTGGACTTCTAAGAAAATAATTGATTTGACTTGCCAGTCTTCCTTTTCTTTCTCTTTTCTCTCTCCCTGATCCTTCTGTGGCTTGTGTGTAAAATGGATTCTAGTCTTGACTCTGGTTAAATACTTACAATACCTAAAACCAAACATGTCCTTTTTAGAGCACACTTGTGGAAAGAGTGATATGAGTTGAGTTCTTTGGTAAACTCATGTGAGATTTGAAATGCTCCAAAAAATTTGGGAAACTTTAATGAATATCAATAAGTGACCTTAATGAGAAAAATTTTATGTCTTCTCTCTTATTTCGGTTTGATTTGCACGGAAAGTTATTTCTGAAAAAACAGATCGGCTTCTATCACAACAAAAGTAACTAGACTGAGAATCTCAATATGATAGAATTTCTAAGTCCTACTTATTTTCAGGAGTATTTGCTATAATAACACTGTGCTGTGACAGTTGCCTGGAGTTTATTAGGATTTTGACCTGAGTTTGCCAAGACAGTTTCAGAAAGTTACAGAGATGGCTGGGAAGGCATAGCATGAGCAAATGTGGGTTAGCCTAATACAAATGCAGTAGAGCAAATTTTTGAAATGACATGATTTTTTGAGAAGGAAGCAGTACTGAGTAATGCCACTTTTTTTGTTGTTTTGTCTTGTGCTGTGTTAAATGAACGTTGAAGCCTTGCATCCTGAATTTTTTTTTAATCCTTAGAAGTTTTGAGTCATTCTCTGTCCTCTGATATTTGTCACATTGTCCTGTCAGGAAATGGAATTATTCAGCCTAGAGAGATGATAAAGAGCTTTGGACTGGGTCTGGAGGTTCTGGTTGAGTCTTTGTCATTACCTAGCTATACGAATTTGAGCAAGTTACTTTACAGTTTGGACTTCAGATTTGTCAAATGAGAAGGTGGAGTAATTCATTTCTAAGAAGACACTACCATTTTAATTTGAGGGATTTTGCAATGTGTCATTTGACATGTAAGAAATACAATGTAGCTTGTATTCTTTGTGGTAGGTATTGTCGCTGTTTTACACGAGGACACTGAGGCACAGTTAAGTAACTTGTCTGTGCTCCTATTAAAAGTGACATATTGTCTGTGACTCCAGCTCTTCTGTCCCACATAAGTGTATCTGTTACATGTTAATCTCAGAATGCGTACAAATGATGGCATATGGTGGTGGGAACAAAGTAGAATTCAAACATTTGTTGAACGTTTGACTAGGTTATTTATTGTGTTGCTTCCTTAAGCCATGTGCTGTTAATATCCTAACATAATTTTCATTACACATTACATTAGTATAGAAATATATACTCACAATTATTAACCAATATGCCTGGGTTTGAATTTCAGCTCTACCATATATTTGTGTAAACTTGGAAAGAAACTCTACCTCTTTGTGCCTCAGTTTACTTATCTGAAAAATGAGGTTAATTGTATCTGCCTCATGGCGTTGTGAGAAATAAAGGAGTTCACACGAAGGATTTAGACTGACACGGAGTAAACATACAATCAGTGCTAGCTATTGTTATTATATTATGCTTTTAACTTTTCCAAGTACTTTAAATAACATTTCCTTCAAGTAACATTCCTATGAGGAAAATAAGGCCTGGAGTTAGCATATTTAGTCCCATTTTACAAAGAAGAAATCCATGAAGAAACTTGTGTAAGGATACCAGAACAAAATTAAATGGAATAAAATTTAAAAGATTATCAAACCCCAATCTGAAAGAGAAAAAAAATGGTTTGGGATGAGTGTCATAATAGTCACCTCTCTTACAGAAGGAGGACAAACCTGAGGTGTTTGGAATGAGAAGGAAAATCATACCCCGCTACTCTTTTCTTCTGGTCCTTGATTCTCTTCCTGCTGTTAGAAGGGAGCTGGGGAGGATGTTGCTGCGTCATTCCTGTGTCCTAGTCTAGCCATCTAGCAAGCTGAGAAACAGCATTTGAAGGGTATTGGATTTGCTGCGAACTGAGAAAAGAGCTTACCTTTTCTATGTTGGAAAACAAGGTAAAATGAGTGGGAGACGGGAGTTACCAGCGTGAGCTGTTGCTGTCGTGTGAGTAGTTTTCACGGATTTAACTCTTGAACTGCTTCAACTTAATACCACATCCCACTCTTTTGTCCTGTGTCAGTTTCCTGCACTTGTTTAGATCTAAGTGCTTCTCTCTCTCTCTCTCTCTCTCACTCTCTCTCTCTCTCTCTCTGTGTGTGTGTGTGTGTGTGTGTGTGTGTGTGTGTGTGTGTTTTCTTTCCTTGCACAGCTTGTTATCTCTTAGCTGTCAGCACCTGATTTTGCTGCAGTATGTACTGCATGATCTCTGCATTGCTGTAACCAGATCGTGGTCAGACTTATCCTTTCCATCTTTTTGATGAAAAGATTTCTTTGCATCTCTCTCCCTCAGGGGTCTGCTGTAGTGTGCTGTAGCTTTGGAGGCTCTTCCCTACCCCTTGGAAAAATCTGAAGACAAAAGAATTTTTGAGAAGTCATCTTGTTTGGGGGTGTCTCTTGGCTAGGATTTCTCCTGTTAGCCTTCCCTTAGGTCTAATACATAGAAACGGTGTCTTCAGCAGATGTATATTGTGCCTGTTCATGTAAGAGACCACTATTCGTAGTCACAGGAAATGCAGAGTATAAACATTGAAGGATATTGAATTAGACTGAATAATGATTAGGGATAGATGAAGCAATATGTCTAGTAGTAGAAAACTTTAGGATCAGGCAGGCCTGGGCTTAATTCCCAGTTCTGTCTTTTATTGCCAGTGTGATCCTGGGCAAATTGCTTAAATTCCCCGAATCTCAGTTTTCCCATCTACAGAATAGACGTACTAATAATACCTGGTTCTTAGGGTTGTTTTAAGGATTAATTGAGAGAATGAATTTATGACACTGAACAGAATGCATAGGTATAGTCCTGTAAGCTGTTACTAACCTTTCTGAAGTTGAGTTCCTTGTTAAAATTGGTATTAGTACTTAGCTCAGGTATGTTGTAAAGATTAAATGAGGATAGAAAGATATCTGGCACATAAATTTTACATGTGCAAGAAACATCTGAGGCAACTGAAATACTACAGGCAGTATTTCTTTGGAAGAAAGAAATTAAAATGCTGCCCAGGTCATACCAACACCAGCACCTAGACAGTGCTACTTTAGCGGTCTATCTAGGTTACTCTTGCTGTCCTGAGCTAAATATGTGCATTTCTAATTGTATTTTGCCTTTGATTCATTGTTTTCTCAGTTTATCTCAGAGTCCAGTCCCTTCAGTTTTATACATACTCATATTCTACTCATTCTCAAAGATAAGCTTAAGTTTCACCATGAAGCTCTTTTAGATCACTCCAGAGAAATTATTTGTCCCACTTCTAAATGCCATTATGACACAGCTTGGACCGATATGTATAGCATTTTTGCTCCCATTATCTGCCTGGAGATAATCTAGTTTAGACATCTTCTATGAAACCTTTCCTGACATCATAATAAATCATCTTCTGTACTTTGTACACCTTTTGTTATGGATGTATCACATTGTGTTATAATTGTTTACCTTTGTATACTTATAATCTTATGAATATCATAAGAACAGAGTATCTCTGAATTCCCACTTTGTAGCATATGCCTTGCTCAATAAATATTGAGACTGATGCATTAACCTTGTGTTGGTATTTTTCTTTTTCCAACCCGAGAGGGAAGGAGTGGGAAGTTCACTTTGGTGTCTCTCTGTGTGTTTTAAAACAACACAAACAAAAATATGTATTATGTAATTCACATACTATAAGATTCACAATTTGGGGCTTCCCTGGTGGCGCAGTGGTTGAGAGTCCGCCTGCCGATGCAGGGGACGCGGGATCGTGCCCCGGTCTGGGAAGATCCCACATGCCGCGGAGCGGCTGGGCCCGTGAGCCATGGCCGCTGAGCCTGCGCGTCCGGAGCCTGTTCTCCGCAATGGGAGAGGCCGCAACAGTGAGAGGCCCGCGTACCGCAAAAAAAAAAAAAAAAAAAAAAAAAAAGATTCACAATTTGAAGTTGTGCAATTCACTTTTTTAAAAAGTATATTTACAGGGTTTGTGCAGTCATCATCACTATCTAATTTCAGAACATTTTCATCACCCCACAAAGAAACCCCATGCCCATTAGCAGTCACTGTCCATTCTCCCCTACCTCCAGTCTCTGGCAACCATAATCTGCTTTATATCTCTATGGATTTATCTCTTCTGGACATTTCATACAAATGAAATCACACCATATGTAGACTTTTTTGTGTGGCTTCTCACTTACCACAGTGTTTTCAAGATTCATCCGTATTATGGCATGTATCAGTGCTTCATTCATTTTTAGAGCTCAATAGTATCCCATTGTATGAATATACCATATTTTGTTTATCTGTTCATCAGTTAATAGACATTTGGGTTGTTTTAATTTTTGGCTATTATGAATAAAGATTGCTGTACAAGTTTTTGTATGGATATAAGTTTTCTCTTCATTATATACCTAGAATAGAATTGCTGGATCATATGATAAATGTGGTTAACTTTTTGCAGAGCTACCAAATTTTTATTCACAGCACCTGCACCATTTTGCATTCCCACAAACAAGGGGAATGCAAAATGTACAAGGGCTCCAGTTTCTCCACATTCTCGCAATACTTGTTATTGTGCTTCTTTTTGATTATAGCTATAATGATGGGTGTGAAGTGGTATCTCATGGTTTTGATTTGCATTTCCCTAATGACTAATGATGTTGGAGCATCGTTTCATGTGCTTATTGGCCATTTTGTATATCTTCTTTGGAGCAATGCTTGTGCAAATCCTTTGCAATTTTTTTTTCCCCCCCGCGGTACACAGGCCTCTCACCTTTGTGACCTCTCCTGTTGCGGAGCACAGGCTCCGGATGCGCAGGCTTAGCGGCCATGGCTCACGGGCCCAGCAGCTCCGCGGCATGTGAGATCCTCCCGGACCAGGGCACGAACCCGCGTCCCCTGCATCGGCAGGCGGACTCTCAACCACTGCGCCACCAGGGAAGCCCCTTTGCCAATTTTTTAATAGGTTGTCTTTTTTTTCTTTTTTCTTTTTGCCACCCTGCACGGCTTGTGGGATTTTAGTTCCCCAACCAGGGACTGAACCCAGGCCCTTGGCAGTGAGAGCACCGAGTCCTAACCACTGGACTGCCAGGGAATTCCAATAGGTTGTCTTTCAATTGTTGAATTATAAGAGTTCTTTCTATATTTTGGATACTAGTCTCTTATCAGACATATGATTTGCAAATATTTTTTGTGAGTTTTTGGACCTATTTGCCTAGAATTCGTTGCCCACCTCAATACATATATATGATATAGTAGAACTAGAGGTCCTGAAAGAGCATATATTGATTGAAGTGATTGCTATACTACAGGTAGCACTGCAGTTAGGCAGTTCTAGAAGTCTTGGGTTACAGGAAAGGTAGCGAACATTTGACTGGGAACTGGGGAATTTTGGGTTTTCATCCTAGCATTGCCACACCCAGGTAGTATGAGCTTGAGCATATCATGTAGTTTTTCAGGGTCTCAGTTTTCTCTTCTGTAAAGTGATTTGGACTAGATAGTCTTTAAGGTCACCACGAAAGTTGTTTGAGTTGGTAAGTTCCTTGTGGGCAACATGTATCCTTTTTTTAAAAAATTTTTTATTTTATATTGGAGAATAGTTGATTAGCAGTGTTATGTAGTTTCAGGTGTACAGCAAAGTGATTCAGTTATACATATACATGTATCTATTGTTTTTCAAATTCTTTCCCTATTTAGGTTGTTACATAATACTGAGTAGAGTTCCCTGTGCTGTACAGTAGGTCCTTGTTGGTTATCTATTTTTATATTTATTGAAATATAGTTGATTTACAGTGCTGTGCCAATCTCTGCTGTACAGCAAAGTGACTCAGTTATACACAGATAGACATTCTTTTTTTACATTCATTTCCATTATGGTTTATCACAAGATATTGAATGTAGTGCCCTGTGCTGTACATTAGGACCTTGTTGGGGGCACATGCATTATAAGTCAGATTATACTCCATCTCACTTGTTCCTAAAAAGATCTACATTTTTTTACTCCCTTCTCCCATGGTTTGTTTTTTTATTTTATTTTATTTTTTAATTTGTTTTTTGGCTTCACCACACGGCATGTGGGATCTTAGTTCCCCAACCAAGGATCGAACTCATGCCCTCTGTGTTGGAAGTGCGGGTCTTAACCACTGGACCGCCAGGGAAGTCCCCATGTTTTGTGTTTTTACTGTCATATTTTATATCTTCATGTTTATCCCTTCACTGTTTATTGTGGTAATAGTTGCTTCCTGCCAGTTTCCAGTTTGTTTTCAGTGAGACTTGCTCCACATGTGGGTGTACTTTTGATGTTTTCATTGGGGGAGGTGAGCCTCCTACTCCATCAAGTTGATCTCCCCTCTATCTTATTTGTTAACACAGAACCCTTCTGCATGCTCTTACCTTTGGGGGAAAACTTTGTGGGTTTTTTTTTCTCTTTGATCAAGGACCCTCTTCTTTTTTTTTTTTTCATAATGACAGAAAGGTTTTTTTTTTTTTCTTTTATTTTTAAACTCAGATTGGGACTTGAACCCACAGGCTGACATTCAAACCCACTGTCTTTTTTTTGTTGTTTCTTTAACATTTATTTATTTATTTATTTTTTGGCTGTATTGGGTCTTCGTTTCTGTGCGAGGGCTTTCTCTAGTTGCGGCAAGCGGGGGCCACTCTTCATTGCGGTGCGCGGGCCTCTCACTATCATGGCCTCTCTTGTTGCGGAGCACAGGCTCCAGATGCGCAGGCTCAGTAGCTGTGGCTCACGGGCCTAGTTGCTCTGCGGCATGTGGGATCTTCCCAGACCAGGGCTCGAACCCGTGTCCCCTGCATTGGCAGGCAGATTCTCAACCATTGCGCCACCAGGGAAGCCCTTTTTTTTTTTTTTTTAAACTAGTCATAATTAATTCTGACCACCTCCAGTCATATTAATAAACCTGGGTTTTGTTAAAGAATTTATAGCTTAAAAGAGACCTTCAGAGATCTTTTAATCCAGTGTTCTCTATAACAGATGAATTAGAGGTTCAAAAAAGTTAGGTTCATGGATTTAATGTCCCATTTGCTGGGTATTTACTATGATCCTGGCTCAGGCTGTGTAACTAGTTAGTGGCAGAATTGAGAAGAGAATTGAGGTGTAGTATCAGGAATTTGCTAGTGTTTCAACTAAGGGCAACAATAATTTGTCTCCGAATTCTGATTCCTAACTAATTTGTAGCCTCAAGTAGAACTAGCATATTTGTTACATACTTTAGGTGTAAATGGACGCATAGTTTTAATTTTTAATCATCTTTCCTTCCTTTAAGGGCCTGTTTTCAGCCTTAGAGAGTTACTTATGGCTCTAAGGTCTTGAAGTGGCTACCTGTGATTTATTATAACAATTCCAATCCAAGACCACTGGTTACAATTTCCCAAGCTATGTTCTTTCTGGTTACTTTGACTCCTGATGAAAATGATTTTATATTGGCACTGTGCCTCTTCCTAACCACCTGTTCCTGTTAATGTGATTTTTCCAAATCTTCAATGGAATATGGAACTACA
Organism: Lagenorhynchus albirostris; assembly: GCF_949774975.1. Taxonomy (NCBI): domain Eukaryota; kingdom Metazoa; phylum Chordata; class Mammalia; order Artiodactyla; family Delphinidae; genus Lagenorhynchus; species Lagenorhynchus albirostris. Next base: position 168,360,339 of record NC_083096.1, read on the forward strand.
TTAGAATCACAAATAAAACTTTCTTGAAAATCTCAAAAGCCTCTACCTAACCCCCCTCTCCAATAAATGGGTATGAGGATAGGCTGATGAAATTATTTGAATAGAAGTGTAGCATATTCCCAAGGAGCCCACAGTTCTTTTGAATATGCAATTTCAAAAACCAAAAAATAATTAAAAATGAAAAACATAATCCACTTCATGGCAAAACCTGACCTGAACTAAAGTGAAGCTATTTATAATTTTATTTATCCTACTTAGTATGATTATTTAACTGTAAAAATATTAGTGTGTCTACCTGGTCCCTATTGTATTATCTTTACAAAATCTAAAAAATTCTGAATTCCAAAATATATTTAGCCCAAAACATGGATCTGTATTTGTTTTGTCAGTGATAGTTCCTTGTTACATGGATTCTTTTGAAATAAACCCAGGGAGTTGAAATTTTATATTGAGCCTTCATTGGTTAATAAAGCCTGACAGCTAATTCCACTACCGTTCTTTGTTTTTCAAAGGAACACTGCAGTGCCATGTATTCATTAATATTGGGGTAGGTATTTTCTTTTGCTCTTCAAAACAGTTGAGAATTTTTATGTTTTCTTTTTTTCTTCTTCAGTTTTTATTTTTTTGAAATTCTAAACCTACTGAAGAGTTGAGTAAATAGTATTATGAGTACTCATATATCTTCCACCTACATCAGTGGTTCTCAAAGGGTTATTCACAGATTGCCAGGGGTACCCAAGACCCTTTAAGGGGATTTGCAAAGTGAAACTATTTTCATAATAATACTAAGACATCATTTGCCTTTTTCACTGTGGTGACATTTGTGCTGATGATATAAAAGCAATCAATGGGGATTAAGCTGCTGGTGTATTAGCACAAATCAACATAACGGTATCAAATTGCATTAGTAATAATTGTGTTTGCAACACACTTGCAGTAAAACAGAAATGCCAGTTTTACTTAAGAATGTCCTTGATAAAGCAGTAAAAATTATTAATTTTATTAAATCTTGAATCTTGAGTACACATCTTTCAATATTCTGTGTGATGAAATGGCAAGTTCTATGAAGTACTTCTTTGCATATCAAGGTAGAGTGGTTATTTGAGGAAAAACACTAGTATGAGTGTTTGAGTTGCAAGCTAAGCTAAGCTAACCTCTTTTTTCATGAATCATCATTTTTTACTTGAAATAATGATCGACAGATAAACTGGTTATGCGGATTTGGGTATTTGGCAGACATTTTTTTGGAAATGAATGAAATGAAGCTTGTTACTTCAGGGAAAACAACTGACAGTATCTGTTGCTGATGATAGGATTAGAACTTTCAAGCAAAAATTAGAATTTGCGTAACTTTATTTGCCACTGTGAGCTTGGCAGCTTCCCAGTACTTAGTCTTTTTTGATGAGATTGATGATGAAATTAACAAAAGTGATTTTTCGATACTGTACAATGAAATGTGTCAACATTTAGAAGATCTGCATATCTGTCAACTTAGTGAACCAGTATTTTACAAATGACCAATGCATGATTTTATAAGATCATGCTTGGGTAAAAGATCCATTCAAAGTGCAAGATAAGGGGCTTCCCTGGTGCACAGAGGTTAAGAATCTGCCTGCCAACGCAGGAGACACAGGTTTGAGCTCTGGTCCAGGAAGATACCACATGCCGCGGAGCAACTGAGCCCGTGCGCCACACCTGCTGAGCCTGTGCTCTAGAGCCCACGAGCCACAACTACTGAGCCCGTGTGCCACAGCTACTGAAGCCTGCATGCCTAGAGCCTGTGCTTTGCAATAAGAGAAGCCACCGCAATGAGAAGCCCGCGCACTGCAACGAAGAGTAGCTCCCACTCGTTGCAACTAGAGAAAGCCCGCGCGCAGCAACGAAGACCCAACACAGCCAAAAATAAATAAATTTATTTTTTAAAAAAATACTAAACCACTAATTACAAAACAAACAAAAACATTGGGGTGCATGTACCCTTTCAGTATTTTTGTTTTTTCCAGATACATACCCAGAAGTGGAATTGCTGGATCATGTGGTAATTCTATTTTTATTTTTATTTTATTTTATTTTATTTTTTGTGGTACGTGGGCCTCTCACTGTTGTGGCCTCTCCCGTTGCGGAGCACAGGCTCCGGACGCGCAGGCTCAGCGGCAATGGCTCACGGGCCCAGCCGCTCCGCGGCATGTGGGATCTTCCCAGACTGGGGCACGAACCCGTGTCCCTTGCATCGGCAGGCGGACTCTCAACCACTGCGCCACCAGAGAAGCCCTATTTTTATTTTTAAAGGAACCTCCAAACTGTTTTCCATAGTGGTTGCACCAATTTACATTCCCATCAACAGTGTACAAGGGTTCCCTTTTCTCTACATCCTCTCCAACAGTATAATTTTTTTTGTTTGTTTTGTTTGTTTGTTGTTTTGGCTGTGCCATGCGGCATGTGGGATCTTAGTTCTCCAGCCAGAGATCTAACCCACGCTCCCTGCCTTGGAAGCATGGAGTCTTAATCCCTGGATCACCAGGGAAGTCCCAGTACAGTTGTTTTTTGAGAGATATTCTCTTGAAGAACAGTAATAGATGAGAGATTGATATGTAATTGAATAATATGTGGTCTCTGACATGAAAAATAACTACAATTGGCCTTCTGCATCTGCAAATTCAATCAACCACAAGTGGAAAATATTTGGGGAAGAAACTTCCAGAAAGTTCCAAAAAGCAAAACTTGAATTTGCCATGCATGAGGCAACTATCTACATAGCATTTACATTGTGTTTACATAGCATTTACACTGTTTTAGGGATTATAAGTGATCTAGACACTGTGTTTACATAGCATTTACACTGTATTAGGGATTATAAGTGATCTAGAGATGATTTAAAGTATATGGGAGACTTCCCTGGTAGTCCAGTGGTTAAGAATCCATCTTTCAATGCAGGGGACATGGGTTTGATTCCAGGTCGGGGAACTAAGATCCCACATACCTTGGGGCAGCTAAGCCCACAGGCCACAACTACTGAGCCCACGCACTCTTGGGGCCTGAGCACCACAGCTAGAGAGAAGCCCGTGCCCTGCAATGAAAGATCCCGCATGCCGCAACTAAGACCTGGCGCAGCCAAAAAAAAAAAAAAAAAGTATATGGGAGGATGTGTGTAGATTATATGCAAATACTATGCCTTTTATATGAGAGACTTGAGCACTGGCAGATTTTGGTATCCAGAGGGTGGGTGATGGTCTTGGAATGACTGTACTAAGTTTGAATGGTGCCCTGCAGGTAGCTGCAATTAGTTGCATTTCATTGGTCAATAAAATGAGGTCACCTGACTGTGCAGAGGGGGTTCAGGCCTTCCTTAGCTTGTGATCAAGTGTTGGACCTTTCAGAATATCATTGATGAACTTGATAAATAAAAAAAGTAAGAAATTAGAATGATGCCTAGCCTAGTGCCTGGCTCATAATAGGTACTTAATATTTGTTGACTTAATTAAAGATGTAACTGGAAGGGTGTGCCAGAAAACACTATACTTGATGATTTATTGAGTGATTTAGTGCATTTAGTCTGCTAGGTGCTGCAGGAGGTAAAGAGGTAGAAAACAGTATTTATGCTCTTGAGGAGAACCTGCAGCATTAGCTGAGAGGAAACAAACTCATTTAAAAATTTTATTTATTTATTTATTTTTTATTTGGCTGCACCCGGTCTTAGTTGTGGCACGTGGGATCTTTAGTTGTGGCATGCGGACTTCTTAGTTGCAGCATGCATGCAGGATCTAGTTCTCCAACCAGGGATTGAACCCGGGCCCCTTGTATTGGGAGTGTGGAGTCTTACCCACTAGACCACCAGGGAAGTCCCATTCTTGTCCTGATAAATATTTATTGACTGTTCCCTACATGCCAGGTAGTGTTTTAGGCACTGGGATACAGTGGTGAACAAAATTCTTGCCTTCATGGAGCTTACAGACTAGTTGGAAGAAATAAACAGTAGACCTATATCAACAAAATAATTTCAGATAGATACAAAGGAAAATAAAACAGTTTGATACAGTAGGGAGTAATGGGAGGAGAGGAGTATACCTTTAGCTGGGATTGTCAGGAAGGCATCCTGAGGAAGTGACATTTGAACTGTGACTAGAATTACGAGGAGGCAGCAGCCATGGGAAGATCTGGGAGAAGGCGGAGGAAGCTGCAAGTACAAAGATCCTAAGGTTGTGATTGAGCTGGCCTTTGTGAGAACTCAAGGAGGCCAGTGTGTATGGAGCAAAGAGAGGGATCAAAAAAAAAAAAAGGGATCAGAGAGAGTGGTAAAAGAATATGATAGGAGATGAAGTAAGAGAGGAAGGCAGTGACCAGATTGTGTAAGGTTTTTATTTTTTTAATTTTAATTTTTTTTTTTTGGCTGCGTTGGGTCTTTGTTGCTGCGTGTGGCCTTTCTCTAGTTGCAGTGAGTGAGGGCTACTCTTCGTTACAGTGCACAGGCTTCTCATTGCGGTGGCTTCTCTTGTTGCGGAGCACAGGCTCTAGGTGCGCGGGCTTCAGTAGTTGCGGTGTGTGGGCTCAGTAGTTGTGGCTCGTGGGCTCTAGAGCGCAGGCTCAGTAGTTGTGGTGCATGGGCTTCGTTGCTCCGCGGCATGTGGGATCTTCCTGGACGAGGGATTGAACCCGTGTCCCCTGCATTAGCAGGTGGATTCTTAACCACTGTACCACCAGGGAAGTCCCAGGCTTTTTATTTTAAGTGATAGGAAACCATTGAGAAATACAAATTGTACTATGTAAAACAACTGAAGGATTCAGGTCATTGATAACGACTTGATTTTAATATTAACTTGATATATCCTGAGGATACTGCCCTCTCCTTTCCTTTTTTTGCTGTTTTCCTTAAACAGATTTTTACTGAAAAACTGTTATATTCATAATATTGTACTAGTGGAAATACAAAGAAACAATAAGTCCACACTATGTCTTTGAAGAATTTTGCATTGTAGTTGGAGTCATATGGTGTAAATGCAAAAAATATGTCTATGAGTGCATTGTATAAGAGGACAATACGGGACTTCCCTGGTGGCGCAGTGGTTAAGAATCCACCTGCCAATGCATGGAACACGGGTTCAGTCCCTGGTCCGGGAAGATCCCACAATCTGGAGCAACTAAGCCCGTGTGCCACAACTACTGAGCCTGCACTCTAGAGCCCGCGAGCCACAACTACTGAGCCCACGTGCCACAACTACTGAAGCCCACGTGCCCTAGAGCCTGTGCTCCGCAACAAGAGAAGCCACCGCAATGAGAAGCATGCGCACGGCAACGAAGAGTAGCCCCCGCTCACCACAACTAGAGAAAAGCCCAGGTGCAGCAACGAAGACCCAATCCAGCCAAAAATAAAAAAAAAAAAAAAAAAAAAAAGACGACAATACAGCTGTCATATAGTATATGCTAAACAGCAGAAGGTGCCCCAGAAGGGAGGAGTTAACGTGCAGTGGGTGTGGAAGACCTGCACTGTAGAGGAGATGGCACTGAACTGCTTCTTGAATAGATTTGATGAGATGGAGATCATTCCAGGCAGGGGAAATACCTGAGTAAAGGTAAAACGTGAAGGACTTTGTCCTCAGGAAATAATGAGTAGGTCTGTCCAGGGAAGGAAAAAGGTAATGGCTGGCATGCCTTGAGTAACAGACTAAGGAATTTAGACTGTAGTCTGTAGTTGTAGTGGGCGCGCCTCACAAATCTGATTTGTGCATTAGTCACTTGTATGCTAACTGTTTATTCAACTAATATTTATTGTCTACTGTGTTCACTTGTATTCTTTGAAATTCTAACAGCCTTGATCACTTGCAGATGTAAAATTGAGTTGTGATTCTGGTACATGGTTTGTACATAGATATAAAAACATGCAGAAAATGAATGAACCGGGAAAAAAAGATTCTTATAAGTGATCTTATTTCCTTAGGCAAGTTTGATGGGGTGGGATTTGTATCACTAGTAGGTGGTGAGTAGTTGGAGGATTTTGTTGAGAGGCGGGTTGGGGGAAATGTTGAAACTGTAGGAAGGCTATGCTGATGTTAAAATGTGTTGCAAGATTCCAAGTCTCATTGTCATCTTGATATTCTGGATCCTGATAGAGCAATGGTCATTTATGTCTGAGGGCTGCAAATAAGAGGATGGTGAGCCAAATGATGAGATTTTCCTATCTTGTTCATTATTTAAAATGCAACCACAGGGGACTTCCCTGGTGGTCCAGTGGTTAAGACTCTGCGCTCCCAGTGCAGGTGGCCCGGGTTGGATCCGGGTGAAGTAGATCCTGCATGCCACAACTAAGAGCCCACATGCCACAACTAAAGATCCCACATGCCACAACGAAGATCTCACATGCCACAACGAAGATCCTGCATGCCACAACTAAGACCCAGGGCAACCAAATAAATAAATATTAAAAAAAAAAGAAATGGATTGTTGGAAATAAAGATTGTTTTAAAAAAGATACAACCACATACACATACACACAATCCCAATAGCTCCTTAACTAATTCATTCCCTCTCTTTCTCCCTCCCTCCCTCTCCCTCTTTTTCTCCCTCTCCCCCTATCACCTACCCAGGCCCCACTGGCTTTAAAAAGATTTTTACCATTCCTGACCAATCTCAGCAATGTCACAGATAAATGTACTTTATGGCATTAATTAGGACCACTGCTGTAGTCTTTTATTTAAGATTATTGAAAGTCTTTACTCGCTTATTTTCTCTTTAGCTTATGGAGGACTAAGCCAACATATAGGCTTACGCTGATAGTGTTTATCAGCTGTCCCTAAGAATTACAGCTTTTATAACTGGAAGAAATCATCTGGACTCTTTTTTTCACCCCATTTTATAGATCTGACAACTGCTGTTTCTTAGCCTGAAGGAGGGAATTATTATTTGGATATAAAGGAACCTGTCTCTCCCCATATCCCAATGCATTGTGGTGAGGTCACTGTTGGTCCTCAAGCAAAGCAAGATATTGATGTTTATATCCTAGTTCTCTGTCATCAAGAGACTTAATATTGCAGTTGGAGAGATAAGACTTAGACATAAAAAGATTGATAATGGGTAAGCCACAACCTTTCTTTATTAAGGATAAATTAATTAGAGTTTAGGACATTTACCTCTTTCCAAGCTCGAGATATAGTGGGACTTTTAATAATGCTGGCCTTAGAGGTTAAGAGTCTTACTTATATCAGGTGTTTATTCTGTCATCAAGGTTCAAATTATACTAATAATTATCTTTGTATAGCACTTTACAGTTTTTGAAGTGTTTCTATAGGCATTAACATGTTTGAATTTTAGGGCACCATTGTTAGGTGCAGGGAGGAGAGCATTTGTCACTACTTTGTAGTTGAAACTTGAACTCAGATTTTCCTTCATATCCACCTCTTAGCGTACTAAACAACACTGCTTCTGTGATTTCACTTGCTTTATATTCAGGTCTCCATAGTAATGAATTATGTTTTGATAAGTTCCATTTTGGAATAAACCCAATATTTTTTAAACTGAAAAAGCTATATTTTCCATTACTTTTTATTATTCATAAGGAGTTGAATGAACTTGATTTTTTGTTTTTAAAAACTGAAGGACTGAAGAATTTGATCTTAGGTGGTTTCTTGAGTTTGAATTAAAATATCCCATTTAATTCTCATGGATTCAGCAAACATTTATCAAATGTCTTTTATGTGCCAGTCTTAGTGCAGGGGGAGGGAGATGTTTAGGGTGAGGCGGGCAGAGGGGGAAGACTTAAGAATGAAAGTGTTACCATGAAAAAAGCAAGAATTTAAAGTCAGGTAGACCTGCATTCAAATCCCAGCCTGCTACTTATTTATTAGTTGCAATTGCTTAACTTCTCAGAGTTTCAATTTCCTAATCTATAAAATGAGGATAATAATACCTATTTTGTAGGACTGTTTTGAGGATTACGGTGATGTTTATAAAGCATGTAAAGTACGTGCTTTATAGGATATTATTTACCATAACGAATGAATAGACAAGTGTGTGTGGTGAGAGCTGAGTTTTTTTTTTTTTCTTTTTTGCGGTACTTGGGCCTCTCACTGTTGTGGCCTCTCCCGTTGCAGAGCACAGGCTCCAGACGTGCAGGCTCAGCGGCCATGGCTCACGGGCCCAGCCGGTCCTCGGCATGTGGGGTCTTCCCAGACCGGGGCACGAACCTGCGTCCCTTGCATCGGCAGGTGGACTCTCAACCACTGCGCCACCAGGGAAGCCCCGAGAGCAGAGTTTTGACAGAAAGTGTTTGGCTGACCTAATGTAGAATAGAGTGAGGTGATTTTGGCTGCCAACATACTATGTTCTGCTTTTGTTGAAACTTGCAGCTCTCACATTGGTGTTTGCCAACGTTGTATTTGACTTCTCATATAATAGAAGCCAAGTCATTCCCAAGGAGTGTAAGTCATTTGGAAACATCTGTAGGCTAGACTTTTAAAATTCTGTTGTAGTTTAGTTGGAAAAACATCTCACATTACCATAGGGTAGTGAAAGTCATGTGGCGGGGAGCCTCCCTGGGCTGACGCCTAGATTTAATTTTCTGAATGATGTAACCATCAAAAGGAAGAATAATTACCAACTAGGGTGTAAAGTTCTATGACAGTAAGTATAGCTGGTAAACTGAATAGGATGAAAGACCAAGAGCCTGCTTCGTTTTCTTTCTTTTTTTTTTTTTTAAATTTTATCTATTTATATTTTTTGCTACGTTGGGTCTTCGTTGCTGCGCGCGGGCTTTCCCTACTTGCAGAGAGCGGGGGCTACTCTTCGTTGCGGTGCGCGGGCTTCTCATTGCAGTGACTTCTCTTGTTGTGGAGCACAGGCTTCAGTAGTTGTGGCTCGCGGGCTCTAGAGCGCAGTATCAGTAGTTGTGGCGCACGGGCTTAAGTCACTCCGCGGCATGTGGGATCTTCCCGGACCAGGGTTCGAACCCATGTCCCTTGCATTGGCAGGCGGATCCTTAACCACTGTGCCACCAGGGAAGCCCCTGCGCCACCAGGGAAGCCCTTGCTTTGTTTTCTGAAATGGTGCTTTATTCATTTATAAACATTTATCGAGTACCTACTGTATGCTAGGCACTGTTACGGTGCTAGGAATACAATGGTAGTGGGGTTCAGGACCCCGTTTTCTTTAAAAAAAGTTTTTTTTGATGTGGACCATTTTTTTTAAAGTCGTTATTGAATTTGTTACAATATTGCTTCTGTGTTACGTTTCGGTTTTTTGGACGCCAGGCATGTGGGATCTTAGCTCCCCAACCAGGGATTGAACCCACACCCCCTGCATTGGAAGGTGAACTCTTTTTTTTTTTTTTTTTTTTTTTAAGAAGGTGAACTCTTAACTACTGGATCACCAGGGAAGTCTTCCCCACGCATCCCCCACCCCCTCCATTTTCTAATAGAACTTACATTCCAGTGAGGGAGAGGGTAAATAAATATAAAATACAATGAATCTCAGGTAATGCTAAGTACCATGAAGAGAAATAAAGCAGGAGAAACAAGTAGCAAGTTAGAGAAGGGGTGCCTACTTTTAGATAGGCTCTCTCTTTAGGTAGGATGACACAGAAGACTTATCTGAGAGGTTTCAGAATGAAGCCAGCGAGTGACCCTCTAAGATAAGGAGCAAGGCTCTTTGGTATAAGGAGTGGAGATAGCTCTGACTTGAGAAGTTGCTTTAGAAGGTGAAAGGGAGGATTACCTTGTTAAGTGATTGAAATCAGCCCATATTAATTCTCAAGTGTCTGCTGAAGGGAAAGGAGTAGGTCTAGTTCTGTTGAAAATCAGTCTGCATGCCATCTTTGGAATACATACTGTAGATTACACGGCTCCAGAAAATGTACATTTAGGTGTCTAGGAGACCTAACAATTTTTTTCCCCTTATAGTATTTTTAAAAGTATAGTGTTTGAGCCATCTGTATCAGAATACAAATGCAAACTGATGTGCACAACAGGTCCAATTAACCAGAATATTTGTGGATGGTAACTGGGAATTTGTGATTTTAACAAGTAATTCCATATCCATACTGAGGTTTGAAAATTACTGTTTGTTATCTTGCTGATAGAAATCATCTTCATTTCAGGCTTAGTGGGTGGGCATGCTAATTTCCTGCTTTTTTAAGATTCATTACTTTTCATCATCTATGCTGGAGCTTGCGTTTCCTTTTGCCTTGATTTAGTTCTTGGCTTTAATCTCTGATATACTACAGCTTCCTCATTAAGATGTGTTGATGTGACAGCAGAAAATGAAACTCTTATCCTCTTTGCTTACATTATTTTGCATTTTCACCATCAGCCACATCCCTGGGAAGGAGCAACCACTGAACAAGAACACTGCGCTGGCCATATAGACTGATATGATTTAGGACAAAGCTTGCTTACGCTCAGTAGTGTTTTCATTTTCTGTTAATTGAAAATTCTAGTTTTTTGTGATTAAAGTTTTTTATTTCTTTATAGCTCTTTAAATCTCTAACATGCAAGATGCTAAATGAAAGAAAAAACAAACAGAATGAGGATATTGAGAAAGTATTTAATATGTTTAATAGTAGATACTCAGTAAATATTCAGTTTGATTTCAAGGGAGGGGATGGAAACAATCCACAATGGCAAATTTAATCATCTGTAGATGGTCAAACCAGTTCCTAAAGAGGCATCACAGCCAACATTCTAGTGGGCACAGTGTAGAAGAAAGTGCACTGTTTCCCCCATGTTTAATTGTAGTGATACCACTGATGTTCATTGTCAGGTTGTGGGAAGACTGGTAGCTGGGAAGACTGGTAGCTTGGAAGCCCATCTGCCAGGACCCATCTCCAGGCTGGTGGTCAGGCTTAAGAATTTTGTACCTTGCCTTTTGGGTACTGTTATGGCTAGTGTCTTCCTTTAGTAGGGGCCTCTTGGAAAGAGGTTGAGCCTTTTAGAACTTGAAAGGGTCTTTGAATGAATGAAAGTCTATACTTTTCATTTTACTGTTAAAGAAAAAGATTCAGAGAACTGAAATTTTCTCTAAGGCCTAGATACAGAATATGATCTGATAATGTGGCTTCTTTCAGTGGTGTCATACAATTGAGTCGTCTTTCAAAAATGTGCCCTCTTCCCCCAAAGGATGCCATCTTTCTATTTAAGGGTTCTTGTAGTTGTTCCATCCTAGTATTTGGTTGATTTTGATTTTGCCTGTCCAGTGATTGGGAGGCCCCATTAGGGTGTGAGTGGCAATTTGTATCTTGCTTTTAGTAAAAATTATGTAATGTTTAAGAGACAAGCTCTTTATTTTATTTAATTTGTTTATTTTTGGCTGCTTTGGGTCTTCGTTGCTGCATGCAAGCTTTCTCTAGTTGCGGCGAGCAGGGGCTACTCTTCGTTGCAGTGTGCAAGCTTTTCATTGCAGTGGCTTCCCTTGTTGTGGAGCATGGGCTCTAGGCACGTGGGCTTCGGTAGTTGTGGCTCGTGGGCTCAGTAGTTGTGGCTCACGGGCTCTAGAGCGCAGGCTCGGTAGTTGTGGTGCACGGGCTCAGTTGCTCTGCGGCATGTGGGATCTTCCTGGACCAGGGCTTGAACCTGTGTCCCTGACATTAGCAGGCTGATTCCCAACCACTGCGCCACCAGGGAAGTCCCTAAGAGACAAACTCTCAAAGTTAAGGCATTTGGAGGAGCAGTAACTGGTCCCCTGAATTCTCCTCCTCCAGTAACAGAGGAGGGGAATTCACAAAGAATTGGTCTCTTTGCTTGGTACCTTTTTTCCTTTCTTTTTCCTCCCTTTTCCTTAGCTACTTGATTCCCATAAACTCAGTCTTCTGCAGAGGTATGGTGTGGCATAAGAGGCCTGAGTTGGGAGTCTGGATACCTAGGTCTTAGGTTCAGTTTTGCTCCAAGCTTCCATTTCCTGTCTTCTGGTCATATTTTCCCCATCATTAAAATGAAAATCGGGGAATTCCCTGGTGGTCCAGTGGTTAGGACTCCGCACTTCTACTGCAGGGGGCATGGGTTCAATTTCTGGTTGGGGAACTAAGATCCCATAAGCCGCGAGGTGCGGCCAAAAAAATAAAAAATAAAATGAAAATTAGGACTGGTTAATTGACCCCCAAGGATTTTTCCAGCTTTGATATTCTTTGATTTCATGAATCCTGGAAGGACCACAACTTGCAGTTTGCTTTGATACACAGCATAGATTCTGCACTGGAACTTTACCACAGTGCACCTTGGGTGGTCGCAGGCTAAAGTTTTCTTTTTTCAGGAGGAATGTTTCTGAGAGTGTGGATTTTATAGATAAGCCAGTTTTTGTTTTGTTTTGTTTTAAAGAGATAAAAGGATAAAAATAGGAGTGAGAGAAGACTTGAAAGTTGGATCTGTGGGAAGTACATTATGTATATCCCAAGTAACTGTTTTACAATAGCAAATGCTTTATTACATCTATATAGGGTGGCAGAGTATTGTGGCATTCTCCTGAGGCTATTGCAGGGAACAAGGGGCCAAAAGGAAGTTCAAAGTCCATGTTAGTTTCCACCTTTGGAAAAGGAGTGTTAGTTTACCCTAGGGCCTGAGAGGAGGAGAACTGCTGATGATTTGAGCACCTGTCTCAGCACTTTATGACTAGAAGATCTGCAGTTTATGCCTGACTTGTTTGGCTTAAATTATGGAAGCTTGTTTCGCCTGAACATGTCACTTCAACCCTAGGACAGACTAGTGATTCCTGTGGGATACTCAGAGCTCTTTGGGTATTTATCTGTCCCCAGAGCAGGCTTGATTGTTACGTTGTAAGGTGGTAAAATACAGTCTGCTCTGTATTGGAAACCATTCACCCTTATGCTTTATTCTTCTAAGTGGGTGGGGTTCCTTCTATTCCTGCCTGAATGAAAAGCATTTAGCCAACTTCCTGATCATGCCCTGTCTTGTCCTTCAGTTTTTCTTTGCTTTTCATTATTCTTTGCTGCAGCTCAGCCCATCATCCATTTGCGGCTCTACACAAGGCAGGAGCCACAAGCTTTGTACATGCTTATTATTAGAAAAGAAACTTAAAAAGCTTGAGTTAGGAAAGGGTTTTTGTCTCTTGCAGTAGTCACAGGATTAGGATGAAGGGGGAAGCTGAGGGACATGGGGAGACTTGGATCCAATAAAACACTGTAGATTAAATGAAGGATTTGAGGAAATGGAACTTCGGGTAGCTGACAGGGCAAAAATACTTGAGGAATGCTCCGGATTTGATAAATACGTTATTTTTAGTTTGCAGAAAAAGAGTAGTTTCATCAGTGTAGTGGAATCTTGCAGTTGTGTTTGTAACCTAAACTAATCGGCTTAGGCTATGCCGGAAAAGTGTCAGGTGGCATGTTAATTTCCTCCTCACTTTTAGTATTGTCTGATTTAACTCCTGCAGTCCTGTGCCTGGACCTCAGGGCAGTGGTAGTGGGGAGTAATTACCCGAATGCTTGCACTTGGGCTATAGATCTCTGCTGTGGGTGTAATGCAGTGCTTAGATCCAGTGTTCCCTTGTGGGACCCCAAGCATGACTTTGGGTGGTACTGCCTTAAAGTCTGACTTGCTGTTTTTCCAATTAATTTGGCATTCTCTATCCATTTCTCTTGGTTCCTGGTTATTTCATTCTGCTTTAAGTGATTTTTAATGGATTTTGAGCTCTCAGTTATCATTCACACAGTTCACCTTTATTGAGTTCCCACTCAAATGTGTGCCTGCCATTATTGTAGATGCTGTGTTCTTTGGTGTTTGTTTCTTAGAGACTCCAGATTTTATGTATGTTATTCTTTTGAAGAATGTCAGCTTGTTAATTACTTAAAGTATTTAATAACTTAAGTACTTAAATTAAAAAAGTATTTAAATTTTTAATTTTGGGAAAGACAGTTTATATAAATTACAGGGTCAGAAAAACATGGTCCAGTTTTAGTTTGGGTACAGTATGCTCGTTTATATAGGAGATGGACCATCTTAACTGGAAGATGTGACCTTTGCCCTTGAAGAATTTGCAATGGTGAGGAGAAAACAATAGACAGTACAAATTATTGAAGAAAATATAAAAGCAAGTACAAACTAAATCAGTTGTGCATAACTGCCTGAGTATTGTAGGGCCGTTTGGTTAGTAGGGTTTATACCTCCCTGCTGGAGCAAGTTTTTCTCTTATTTCTTTAGCTTTATACACAAGGATGTCAGCTAGAAGCTTTTGAGTGTGGCTGTTTGTAGACTTGGGATTTTTCTACTTGGGCTGGACTTATTTTTTGCTTAACATAAAAATCATATAACTGATTCTCACAGAGACAAGGAAGATTTAAGAGGTAGTGAGCTCAATAAAGCAAAAGCAGCTAGTGGACTGATCCGTCTCACTTGGGGAGGCCAGGGGAGCAGAGGTAGTGATGTTCCTGTTTCTCCTCCCTCTGGGCTTCGAAGAAAGAGGGTACATACTGAAAGCCCTCCTTTAGTTAATTTCAGTTTACCTTAGGTCAGCAGATTATTTAAAATATGAGCCTCAGTTTGCTCATTATATAAAATGGGTTTGATAATACCTCCTTATAGACTTGTTATGAGGATTAATTGAGATTATGGGACTGCAAGTACTTTGAACTATGAAATAATGTATAAGCATTAGATATTATTAGGAGGTATGTTATTTGGGGAGGACGAGGCATAGACTTTTGAGGCCTTCCGGTAGGACAACACTAGGGAGCCTTTCTGATGATTCTGGGTATTTTAGAATCTGGACTCCCTTTAGTTGGTATCAATAAGGAAAATAATATTATTCAGTGTTATTTGAAAGGGGTGTATATGTGGGAAATGAATCATTCTTTCTTATAAGTCTATATAAGTGTATCTGTACTTATAAGAACATAAGTATAGGCACTCATAGTTTTCAGCTATTTAGCTATTGAACATTTACTGAGTTATTATTATGTGCCAAGTTCTATGCATGTGCTTGGATTCAGAGATGATATACATAATCCTGGCCTTTTAAGAGCTCTAGGTTTGGTGGGAAGAGATAAACCAGTAGATAATTATAGTACAGAATGGTAAGTGCTATGCTAGAGATAAACCTAGGGTCCTTCAAAAGGGCTTGTTTTTACTTGATTCCTCTCACTTACCTCTCCAGACTGTTTAAAAACTGTAATAGATCTTAGTGGGGTCTGGAGAAAAGAAGCAGTTTGCCTAAGGCCAAGCCCATAGCTAGCCAGTAATAAGCTAGAACTAGAATCTGAGTTGTCATACTCACTGTCTCTTTCAGCTATGTTCTTAGCTCCATCAGCACTGACCTCAGTTTTCCTCCCTTGTCCTGAATTCTTACTCTTCTAAGAGGTGCTTCTCGCCTTACTCCCCGCACCACCATCTTTCCAAGCTTCTGTTTTTATTACCTTGTTTCACAGTTACTATTGCAGTGGAAGTAGGAAGACCTGCAAGTCTTTTTTTTGTTTTTTAATATTTATTTATTTATTTGGCTGTACTGGGTCTTAGTTGTCCCACGCGGGATCTTCGTTGCCCCGTGCGGGATCTTCGTTGCCATGTGCAGGGTCTTTAGTTGTGGCATGCAGGATCATTAGTTGCGACATGAGGTATCTTTTGGTTGCAGCAGGCAGGGTCTTTAGTTGCGGCATGTGGGGTCTTTAGTTGCGGCATGCGAACCCTTAGTTGCGGCATGTGGGATCTAGTTTCCTGACCAGGGATGGAACGTGGGCCCCCTGCATTGGGAATGTGGGCCCCCTGCATTGGGAGTGTGGAGTCTTAGCCACTAGACCACCAGGGAAGTCCAAGACCTGGGAGTCTTGGTAGGTAGAAGTTCGTTGAGGTAGAAGAACAGTTCTTAGCGTTGGCTGCACGTTAGGATTGCTTACAGAGCTTTTGTAAAACACTGGTACGTAAGATTCTGATTTTTACTCTAATGTTTGTTTGTTATTGAATATATCTAAAGTACACAAAATTTTCAGTAAAATACTCAGTGAATTTTTATATGTGTAAATAGTCATGTGAAGACTACTCACAGGGATTTACCTGGTGGTGCAGTGGTTAAGAATACACCTGCCAATGCAGGGGACACGGGTTCAATCCTTGGTCTGGGAAGATCCCACATGTGGTGGAGCAACTAAGCCTGTGTGCTGCAACTACTGAGCCTGCATTTTAGAGCCTGTGAGCCACAACTGCTGAGCCTGCATGCCACAACTGCTGAAGCCCGCATGCCCTAGAGCCCACGTGCCTCATCTACTGAGCCCACGTCCCTCAACTGCTGAAGCCCGCGTGCTCTAGGGCCTGTGTGCTGCAACTACTGAGCTCACGTGCCGCAGCTACTGAAGCCCTTGCGCCTAGAGCCCGTGTTCTGCAACAAGAGAAGCCGCTGCAATGAGAAGCCTGTGCACCACAACAAAGAGTAGCCCCGCTCACCACAACTAGAGGAAGCCTGTGCGCAGCAATGAAGACCCAACGCAGCCAAAAAAAAATAACAACGAAAAACAAAAGACTACTCACATCAAGATATGCTCTGGATCAAAATATAGAAGATTTCCAAAACTCCAGAAGGCTCCCTCATGCTTCTTCCTCATCAGTTACTGGCTGCCCAAGTAGTCACTTATTCTGACTTCTATTTCCATTGATTAGCTTTGTCTATTCTTGAGTTTCATATAAGTAGAATCAGATAGCATGCACTCTTTTTGGGTCTGGATTTTTTTGCTCAGTATCATATCTGGTATTCATCCATGTTGCATTCATTCATCTAGTATGTAATAGCTCATTGTTTGGATGTACCACAATTATTTATTTATTCTACTGTTACGGGACTTTTGGGACAGTTTTGGCTATATGACAAAGCTGCCGTGAACATTCTTAGTGTTGTACATGTCTTTTTGGTAGACAGGCACTCATTTCTGTTGGATATATACCTAGGAATAGGATTGCTGGATCATATGCTCAGCTTTGGTAGAAGCTGATAAAGAGTTTTATAGTTGTACCTAGGTGTCAGCATTAAAAAAAGTATTTTTTTATTATGAAGATTTCAAACATTCGCAAAGCTGGAGAGGCTAATACAGTGAACCTATATGTATCTATCTAGATTCAATAATTTTCAAGATTTTGCTACATTTGCTTCATTTGTTGAAGAACTTTAAAGCAAATCCCAGATATCATGTAATTTTACCCCACATACTTTAATACGCATCTTTAAATATGGACATTTTCTCACATAACCGTGCCATTATGAAATTTAATGATGTTAACAAATCCTTAATATCTAAGTCCTAGGTCATAATCAAATTCCCTTGATTGTCTCAAAAATGTCTTTGCAGTTAGTTTGTTAGAATAAGGATCCACCCAGAGTCCACACATTAAGTTATGTTTCTTAAGTTTCTTTACATCTAGAGTGGTCCCTCTTTCCCTGCTCCCCCATCCCTTGCCTTTTTCGAATCATTGACCTCTTATAGAAATTGAGTCAGTTATCAGACAGTAGTGATAGTTTTGCAAGGTCCCCAGGTTTTTCTAATATTTAGCCAGAGTTGAAAACCCCTCAGATAGAGTATTATCTCAGGACTATTCATAAAGAGAGGGTGAAGGGTAGGGGGTAGAATATAAATATTGTGTGGGTGATTGAAGTTATCATGACAGATTAGAGCATGGACATCTTATACAATAGAAGTGGGATGTGGCAGTAGCAATGGTGATGTACCTCAAGGAAGAGTGTGGGAACTAGTTACTGAGTTTGCATTTGTCTATCCTCATTTCACTTTATTGTGTGAATCTTCTTGTTTAGTAGGAACTTCAAAGATTGACTCTCTAACCGAAGAATCAGAGACTCTGACAAGAAAAAGCACATATGATTTCTTCCCTGTTGAAGTTCTTTTCTTGTGGAACTGTAGACCATGAGATTTTCTTTTTTAATTAGCTGAACAAAACTGGAAATTAGAAAATAGGTCATTCATACCAATTGAGATACTTGAGGCATAATGAAAGAAAACTGTAAGTGATTAAAAAATTAAGTTTGTACACAGCATAGGGAGGAAATGTTAAAATACCTATACTGGCCAAAGGCTGGTGTGTCCTAAGGGTGGCCACAATAAAGTACAACAGGTGATGGTTTCCTACACGAGGAAGCCCTAGGGTGGTTCCTCCTACTTTGTGCCAAGTACCTTCTAGCAATTAGCCATCGTATCACTCGATTCTCTTCACCTACTAGGGCCAAATTGTCCAAGTAATCTTATTTTAACTAACTTATCAGATGTGGGTGCTCAACAGAGTTTTTGTGGGAAAGTGATAATGTAGGTCACTGGCATGGATTGAAATGGTATATTCAGTTCAGGAAACCTAGGGAGGTGTTGTGGGATCGTAGATCGTCGGAACTTAGAAGGGCCCTTGGGTTCTTGGATTTTGCCCATCCCTCCCTGCAAGAAGGCTTTTTGTTATAGAGAATTTCAAATTTAAACGAAAGGAAACTTCATAACGAACTCCCACGTACTCATACACAATTGCAGCAGTTATAAACTATGGCTGATGTTGTTTCATCTATACCCTCATTCACTTAACCCCATATGTATTATTATTATTATTTTTAATTAACTAACTAATTAATTAATTAATTAATTTTTGGCTGTGTTGGGTCTTCGTTTCTGTGCGAGGGCTTTCTCCAGTTGCGGCGAGCGGCGGGCACTCTTCATCGCGATGCATGGGCCTCTCACTATCGCGGCCTCTCATTGTGGAGCACAGGCTCCAGACGCGCAGGCTCAGCAGTTGTGGCTCACGGGCCCAGTTGCTCCACAGCATGTGAGATCTTCCCAGACCAGGGCTCGAACCCGTGTCCCCTGCATTGGCAGGCAGATTCTCAACCACTGCGCCACCAGGGAAGCCCTCCTGTATTATTTTGAAGCAAATTCCATACGTATCATCTGTAAGCATTTTGGTATGTATCTTTAAGAGTTAACAGCTTTTTAAATTTAAAAAAACCCACAACATCACATCAAAAATTTCACAGGAGGGACTTGCTCACCTCCAGTGTGCCTGGGGAAAGACCAGCTTCAGAGTTCTCTCAGTGGTCATTGGTAAGATTCAGTTCCTCCAGGACATGGGAGTGAGGCCCTCAGTTCCTTGCCGGTTGGTGGGTAGAGGCCACCTTCAGTTCCTTGCCACATGGACCTCTCCAGCATAGCAGCTAGCTTCATCAAAGCAAGCAAGAGGTGGCGAGAGCAAGAGAGAGGCAACAAGAAAAAATTCAGTCTTTTCTACCTAATCTCAGAAGTGACATCTCATAACTCTTGCCATATTCTCTTCATTAGAAGTAAGTCATTAGGTCCAGCCCACACTCAAGGGAGGAGCCCCCATAGAACTTGGATACTAGGAGGTGGACATCCCTGGGAGCCGTTTTAGAAGATCCCCCCCGCCACACTCCCTGAGATGAGCTTAGAGTCTAGGTCTGGCTAGCTGTCAACATATTTGCCTTTTTACCACATTATTGATGTCACTGGGGAGAAAAGGGCCTTTAACTCCTGCATTTCATTTACCTCTATCCGTGTAATAACTGTTATACGGTTTCCTGTGACAGTCTGATAAATGTCATGTTTATATATGTCAGTAACCAGAGGCAGTTGTTAAAAATCGTAGGTAGGATAGGTTGATTGGCTCTGAGCTTTTTTTACCTTGATCAAGAAATGAACCAGTTACCAGTCCTTAAAAAAAATAGACTATGTGTTTCACATTTTGCCAGGCCTATGGAGCTACAAAAGGAATATAAAAGGATAAGAAGATAGTCTATAATTATTGTGTGGTATGGACAATAAGTGCAAAAAATGAGAAATCAGCAATAAATCAATTCAGCCAATACTTTTTGAGTACTTTCTATGTACAAAGCTCCATGTTAAGTGCTGTGGGGAATATAAAACTCATTTAAGACAACCTTCTGCTCTCTCCTTAGGAGATAATATAAGATAGAGCTATAATGCAAAGTAGAGTGGAAATTGCTCAAGTAGGGAGACAAAGTGCTTTGAGAGTATAGGATATAGAGGCTTAGAATGTCCAAGCCAAAAGGGCCCTTAGAGATCATCAGGTGTCATGGTCTTTACCATTTTGGGGACATGGAGCCACTTAGCCAGAGAAGTTCAAGAAACCTTGCTAAGATAAGGGAATCAAGTGGAATTAGAATATAAATTTTTCAGCTGCCAGGGACAGAGGGACTTGGGTTGGAAATAGGTAGCCTTGGGTCATAGTATAGAGTACTCCAGAGCTGGGGACTTTTTCAGTCAAACTTACACCTAAACTGGCCAAACGTAGACTGTGTAACTGCTTTGTATACCTATAATATAACAATAACCATGTTTTATAGTGTGCAGAGTACTTTCACATACATTATTTCATTTGATCCTTTCAGTCTTGTAGTGAAGACAGATTGTTATTTTTGTCTTACAAATGAGGAAACTTTGAGTAAGAGTTTCTCTGAGTAAGAGAATTAGAATAATCCTACAAGGGTCCAGAACTAATAAATTGGAGAGTCAAGACTAGAACTCAAGACTCCATTGCCCTTTGTACAGCCCAGTATGTGTGTGAGTATAAGTGCTGTTTTGCTTTTTTTAATACTGAAGACATTGACTTGAGACTTGTTGGCAAGCATGACTTACTAAAAGAGCATGATACAGAGACACAGCCTTAGCTGCAAAGAAGGAACTTGGAGGGGCACCCAGGAGAACCTGGCAGGGAGCCTGACTGTTTGTGGACTCCTCCCTGCCCTTTCAGATGCTGCTTGGTTACACCTCTGGCCCCACCCATCCACCTCTCTTAGTACTTCTTTAAAACTCTTTCGGTTGGAACTGGGCAAGTTAATTTCTCAAGGTTCCTCTCCTTTTCCTGGTACAACATAGACAGAGGGAAAAAAGACACTAAATAAACTTGTGCAGAGGATGTAAGGCTTAATCAGAATGGTAATGAGAAGAGAATAGAATTAACATTTATAGGATGTGTTTTATGCTAGGCCTTATGTGCTTAGGCACGTAATGTATATTTTCATATAGCCCTTACAACACCGCCATGAAGTTTAGATATTATAATCTCTATATCCACTTGAAAACACTGAGATTGTGAAGTTTAGTCACCTAACCTGATATGTGACTGAATTATAGTGGAAACCCAGCTTCTCTCACTCCCAAGACCGTTGCCATTATAGTGTGTTGCCTGGGAAGCAGCCAGGGTGGACAGGGAGTGTGGAATGGAGACAAAGGGAAGTGCTCTAGGGGCTATAAAATGGAAAAAAAGCTTCTTGTTGGGGTAGAAATAACAGTGATCCCTATATATGCCTTGAAGTTAAAATGGCAGCAGAAAACCTTTTAAACTCAGGCCCTTTAGTAAGAAAGCCCAGTGTTCTGTCTTGACAGCACCAAGTGAAAGAATATAGAAGGGTGTTTTTATCTTCCATTGTGTGTAGTAAGGGAGGTGAGATGTACATGTAAACAAAAACTTCTAGATACTCTGGGCATTTAGGAATCAGTCCAAGGGAAATGGCATCCTAAGTTGGGTGTGAGGGTGTGAGACCTTTGGGTGACTTGCAGCTTGTGAGTGCAGCAGTACTCTGATGAGTGCACCCATTAAACAGAAACAGACAGAACAACTCTGCTTCCTCAGCCCTGCATTCTCTTTAATCCATCACCTTCACTTTCAAATAGCCAGACTTTTCTAAAAAGCTGTTTATACTCACTGCCTCACTCTGCTCACTCAGCCTGCTCTAGTCTGGCTTCTGCCCTTATCATTTCACTGCAACACCTCTTGCTAAGGTGACTAATGTCCTCCATGAAGCTGAATTCAACAGATATTTTTCGTCTTTAATTTTCTCAATGAAGTTAACACTGTTGGCTGCCCTTTTTTTCTGGAAACACTCTCTTCTCTTGGCTCCAGTGACATAACACTCTCTTGTTCTTCCTCATAGTTCTCTGTTGTTTCTGCAGGCTCATCCTCTATTCTTCAGCTATTAAATGTTCTTCTCTCCCTGGCTGTCCCCTCTCCTCATAGTGGACACTCTGCCTGGGTGATCTCATCCACCCCATTGGCTTTAGTAACCACACCTCTGTGCACATGACTCATAAATGCATGTCTCCAGCCTAAATCACTCCCCTGTGCTGTAGACTCATCTATTTATTGTCAGTCAGGCACTGTTCTAGGCCCTGGGGATATAGTGATGAGCTAGACAGGGAGTGGGGAGGAAGAGACGAGCAATAAGCAAATAGACAAACTGTCAGATAAGGTTGAGTGCTAAGGTGAGCATAAGCCAGGGTGATATGTTAGCGGGTGAGAGCTACTTTATATCGGCTGATCAAGTCTTTATAGAGGTGGTAAAATTTAAGCTGACTCTTCAATGAACGAAAGGAGCCAGCTGTACAAAGGGAACAGTGCAAAGGCCTTCGAACCTTTAATGTTTCCTCATTTATAAGGCAAGAATGAACAGTGTGTGTGCAAGGAACAGGAAGTGAGGAGGGGACCTGGTAGGAAATGAGGCCCGAGAAATAGATAGGGGTCAGATCATGTAGGGCCTTGTAGGCTATGGTGAGGACTTTGGATTATTCTAAGTGAATGGGAAAGCCATTAGAGATTTTGTTGTTTTGAAGCAGGATAGAGTCTTGTTCTGATTAAATTTTTAGAAATTAATTCGCCATTATTTGGAGAATGGGGACAGTTGGTAGTAGGGAGACTTAAGGAGAGGCTACTGTAATTGGTAGGATGAGAGTCCAGGAGCTTGGACTAGGGTGCTTAATAGCAGTGTAGAGGGCAGAGGGACAGATTCAAGAAAATTTGGAAGTAGCGTTGATAGGACTTGCTGATGGATTTGCATGTGGGATGTGAGGGAAAGAAGAATCCAGGATGATTCCAGGTGTTTGGCCTGGACAGTTGGGTGAATGGTGTGGCTGTGGACTGAGATGGGGGAAGATCTGAAGAGGAATGGGTTTGGGGAGAGAAGAGTAAAAGGTGAAGGCCATCAAGCATATGAGAATATATGGATTTGTGATGTCGATTAGACGTCTAAGTAGAGATGTTAGGTAGCTTGTTGGATATCCTTTTGGAGTTCAGGGGGGTCAGTCCTGGGGGTAAAAGCTTTGGAAGTCATTGATATTAAGTCATGGTACTGGATGAGATTATCCAAAGAAAGGAAGGGCACAGATAAAGAAAAGAGGTCCAGGACCGTCCCTTGTCAAGCAGAGGAGAAGGAGCCAGCAAAAAATGAATAAGGGAGAGCCAGGGGAGGAGTAGGAAGAAGATCAGGAAAGCGTGTTATCCTGCATCCAAGGAAGAAAGTGTTTTGACGGAGAAAGAGTGTTTTATTTGTGTTAATGCTATTTAGAGGTCAAAGAGGTGACCTTAGAATTTGGTAATATTGAGGCCTTTGACCCTGACGAACAGTTCTAGTGGAATGTTGAGGATAGAAGCCTGGTTGGAGTGAACTGAGAGAATGAGAGGGGAGGAAATGAAGAGTGTAGACAACTCTTCCAGAGGTATTGCTTTGAAGAGAAGCAGAGACGTTGGGGCTGGAGCAGCTGGAGGAAGTGAGCTCAAAAGAGAGTTTATTTCAGTTTTTTTTTTGTCTTGTTTTTTAAGATGGGTAATTCTAGAATCTTGCTTCTCAAATGTGGCCTCTGGATCTAATCTGTCGGGGCCCAACATGTGGTAGTACTGTGTACGATTTGTACATAGCTTACTTCACACATGACTCACTATTTGGGTTCACCAACTTACTGGTCTACCATTTGAGAAGTCCACTGATCATATGCTTGGATGTTGCAGCAATGTCACCTTGCTACACAAATGTCTGTATGCTTACTCTCAATTTCTGTAACTATAACGGTAACAGTTTGTGAGCCAGTGCTGGTTTGTGGACCACACTTAAGAGTAGTGCCATTCTCAAGCATATTTGTATGCTGATGGGTATGAGTCTGTAAAGAGAAAAATGATGATGTAAGAGAGAGTGGGGATAACTGCATATGAAGATAAGAGGGGAGGGCTTCCCTGGTGGTGCAGTGGTTGACAGTCTGCCTGCCAATGCAGGGGACAGGGGTATGTGCCCCGGTCCAGGAAGATCCCACGTGCCGCGGAGCGGCTGGGCCCTTGAGCCATGGCCACTGAGCCTGCGCGTCCGGAGCCTGTGCTCCGCAACGGGAGAGGCCACAACAGTGAGAGGCCCGCGTACCGCCAAAAAAAAAAAAAAAAAAAAAAAAAAAAAGATAAGAGGGAATTGGATCCATAGTAGATATGAAAGTCTGTACTTTATATACTAACAAAGAGTCTTCATTGTAGCAGTAGGGAAAGCAGAGTGCTCGTGTGTTGTTAGATTTGGAGTGGAAGATGACGGTTTCATGTTGCTTCTTGGTGGCAAAGTCATTAGCTGATGGGAGCTGGAGGCTTACTGAAAGGGAAAAAGATGTGAAAGAGTCATTCTGGGGGAATAGAAAAGTGAACCTACTAAGGGAAATGCAGTGGGATTGCTGGCAGCATTGAGGGGGCCCGTTTGAAATTTGTGGTGGTAAATTTAAAATGATACCAGTCAATGTAGTTATATTTTTTCTAGAGATACAACTTTATTTCAACTTTATAACTTTGCTGCTTTGGTGTAGGCCTGGAGAGGTTGTTAGTTTGGTTTAACAAGGATTGAAGTTTTACTAGTTGAATATGAAGAAATGAATTAAAGTTGCTTGCAAGGGACTGATTATGAGGGAAGTGAGGACACCAAGCGGGGGCATGGAATTCGTTAAATTACTTAACTTTATAGTAGTATCTGTTCAGTACTGATAATAGTATCTGTTTCACAGAGTTGTTACAAGGATTAAATTCATTCATATAAATTACCTAGAACAGTGTCTGGCACATAGGAAGTGCCCTGTATGCACCCAGTATTGTTAGCTATTCTCTCTCCTAGACCACAGAACTAGCCTCCTTACTGATCTCTTGGCATCATCCTTACCTCCTTCCATCTGTTGTCCATACTAAAGCCAAAGTGATCTTTTTGAAATGTACACACGTTACATCTTTTTAACACTTAAATGACTTAAATTATTTGGGTAGTTTAATAATAATTTGGGCTCCAAAGACCTGCATGGTATGGCCCTCTCCAGTCTCATCTCTTTTGTCTGTTGGTTCTCCCTTCTTTGGTTATACAGATTTACTTTAGTTCTTCAAGCTCACTGTACTCCCTCTTCTATTTGGAACATTCTTACTGCGAATTGGAGCCTTCCTAGACCTCCCCCAGTGGGTCACTTTCTATTAATTGTACTTCATAGATTTTATATTTAATATGATTCTTCAGTCAGTGCTTTTCTGTTGTACTGTACAAAATGCCTCGAAGACAGTCTGTTTCTATTCACTGTTTTATCCCCAGTGCTTGTCTCAGAGCTTGATGCACGGTCAGTCAATATTAGAATGAATGAATGAATGAATGAATGAATGAATGAAAAAACGAACAGACTACCCATCGACCTCATGTAGGTTTGTGATGTTTGGACTGTGGATCAGGACTGACTTTTTTGAGGGTGAGATCTGATTCCTTAGAGAGGAGGTATAATGGAGAGGAGAAAGCAAAATTTGGGGCAGAAATATGTAGGTGAGAATCCACTTATCAGTTATCACTTATCAGCTATGTGACTTCGAACCTTTAATGTTTCCTCATTTATAAACTAAACATGATGGTATTTTCCTGATAGGTTACCATGAAGATTAAATTAGGTAATAAAAGCGCTTTGGTTCCTTTCTCCTTAGGGTGATTTCTGTGACTTGCTGTTTAACTACATTTGCCATTACTTGCTGTAATCCTTGTGGCCCCTTGATACCCTAATTATAGACTTCTAGAGGTTAAAGGCAGCCAGCATGTTCTTCTGATTCAGCCAACTTTGTTAAAGCAGGTGAATAACCAACAATCTCAGGCATGTGGTTCTGTTGCTAAACCCCACAAACATGGGCTAATTGCAAGGATGCCTGGTCTCAATTACAACCTACTGGTTAGGGAAGGAGACAGCAGAGCCAGGTGGCCTCCTTGAGGGCCTGCATTTACACAGATATGCTGATCACAAATGAGTCTTATCAATTGTTTATTAATACTAAGTTCTTAAGTCCTTTCTTTCCAATTGCAATCTTGTTTATATTTTTGGGTCTGTGTTGGGTAAGACTTCTTTAGTGAGGTGAAGAAACCCTGAAGCTCAGAGATGGGATTATTGGGTGCCAGTCCTGCCTCTGTTTCTAGCTTTCCTAAAAGGGTCACAAGTCTCTCAGTCTGTTTGCTCATCTGTCATATGGGGGATAAGAGTATCTTCTTCTCATCTTAAGAGGTACATGGGTAAAAAGTTATCCTGGGAGAATTAGAAAAAGACATTATTTTAGTAGCCCTCCATCATAGATAAGTGTTGAAACCTCTGTTATTAACACAATTTAAGAATTAATGACAGGACTTGAGAAAAGAGCACTTGCACTGGATTCTCTTCCCTGTGGGCAGGTGTGTGGGTGGGGAGGAAGGGCATGAGAAAAAGGCAGTGTTTACAGAAATGCACGTGTCTTTTGCAGCTGAACTCCAACATGGTAACCTGAGTGTGGGACGCTGGTCAGTGGTGGTGCCAGGTTAGCTTCTTTCGCCAATCCAGGTGGCACTAGGTTGACTCTCACCAAGCTGCTGGTACTCTTCAGCTCCAGACCACCGACTGGTCCCACCCCATCCTGCTAGCAGCCTGTTTACCAGGTTGGATTTTTGTTGAAGAGACCACATAGGGCAGAAAAAAATGTTAAAAATCCCTCCTGGCTTTTTTCGCCAACAATCCTGAGAATGCTACTTCAGCAATTATAGGGGAAAACTTGACGATCTCCTTGCTTCTCAGTACACACAGTGGGGCACTAGATTTGACTCTTAGGACTTTGGATATTATGGTTATCTCAGGTGTACATTTTTATCCTGCCCTCTCATTTTCTACCTTTATACTTTCTTCTTTGCTTACATTTGAAAGAGTTAATTAGTAGATGAGGGGTGGCCTGGTCCAAAAGAATTGCAGGTAATGGTTTCTCTGTGATTCCTAGTCATTCTGGTTCTCTCTGATACCTATTTTTCTGATAACAGAAAGTAATCATTGCATACACTTAGGTGAAAGGCCTGAGGGTGGTTTTTCTAGAGACTGCGGATGACCCAGTTATTTCAGTTTGATCTACAAGTTTCATTGACTCTTTTCTCTGTCATCTCCATTCTATTCTTAAGCTTGCCCATTCAGAGAATTTTCAGATCCTGCATTTCTGTTCTAAAATTTCCACTTAAATTTTTTTCAATTCCTCTGCTTTTAATAGATGTTATAATAGCTGCTTTAATATCCTTGTCTGATAATTCCAACATCTGGGTCATCTTAGAGTTGCCGTCTCCTGATTGTCTTTTCTCTTGCAAATGGGTTTAGTTCTTTTAGTTCTTTATGTAATTTGGGATTGTGCCCTGGACATGGGTGCATGTGAATGTTATGTTGTGGAGACTCTGGCTTCTGTTGATGTTTTTGTTTTAGCAGATAGTTAAGTTGGTTAGACTCAAAATTGCATGTTCTGTCTCACCTGTGGTGGGTGGCAGTTCAAATCTCAGTCCAGTTCTTTTGTCCTTAGCTGAGGTCCTTGGACTCTGCCCCATGTGGACATGGTTCAGGGGTCAGCTGGAGATTGGGCAGAGTGTCTCACAGAACCTAGGCTCTCCATCTCAGGCTCTCTTCTTTCTTCTTATTGTCTGTGGCTTCTCTGGTCTCTCTGCCTTCTGGACAGAAAGTCTAGGGTTTAATTTTTAATTGGATCTTCAGCTGGACAACCCTCAGGTCAAAGCTCCAAAAATGGGGAATTCTTCCCCTGCCAGTCCCTTCTTCCAGTTTTTAACTTTTCTAAAATCTGCCAGCCATTGTTCACTTCAGATAGTTGTTTTTTGTATTTTATTCAGAGTGTTTAGTTGTTTATCTGTGGGATGAGTGTACTGGAAGCAGAACTACCCACTAGCATTTTTATCTATTATCAAAGTGTTTTGGGAACAAAAGTGATATACATTTAAGAGAGTTTTTTTTTTTTTTTGGTTACATAAATTAACCCATTTAGGCTGCAGTGTTTCAAATGGTGGTGCTTCTGCTGGTCCTTCAATTCCTTCACTCTCCTGATGGCAGACTTTACTGTGGCGGCAGAAATGGTGGTGTAGGTCCAGGCACTACCAGCTACTGTTTTCATGCAGGAGCCACAGTGCCAAATGCCCACAGCTCGTCTCTTCATCTTGGCTTTGCCACAGAAGGAGCAAGTGTGCTTGGCGTGCTGGCTGATTTCAATTTTCTTCACCCTTTTCCTGAGGGAGGCACCATAATGGGTCCCATATTTACCCACCATTCTGACCTTCTTGGTGCGTTTAGCCATGTCGCCGCAACCTAGGTCCGAGCCCAGAGAGTAAGAGAGCTTTAATCTTCAATCAAATGAGGATGGACTGATGCATTTCCTTAATGTGGCTTGTGAACTATCTCAGGTGGACTCAACCGGGTTCACTTCAACCAGCTTTGCAGCCTTGGGCCAGTCTCTTCTCCTTGCTGGGACTCATTTTCTCCTCTGGAAGATGAGGCAGTTGGGCTCTTCCGTGATCTGTAAGGGTCCTGTTATCTCTTCTTCTAGACAGAGAGCACATGCACACAGAACCCTCACTATCATCGCCAGCAGTAATAGCCAGGAGCACCAGAGGAGATGCCTGGGGCAGTGATGTGTCTGGATCCGCTGGGGTGAGAGGCTTTGAAGGGGCAGCACTACAGAGTTTGAGGAGTTTACAGTCATCCTTTGTCTCTGGGGACAGAGGACCAGGACACTGAGGATGCAAGAAGTAAATGACATTCAGAAGCAAAGGAAAGAAATCATTTGCCCTTAGAAATAAGGAAAGGCTGTGTGATAGTTGAAAACAAATCAGGATCATCTGGAGTTCCTGTTTGTTTGATTTTTGGCAATGTATTCTATCCTGTTTTGAAGAGAATAGGCTCCTGGGCTTTATTACTATGCCAGCAAATTTGGCAGTAGGTGGAGGGGGCAGCAGCTTTCAGTAGAGGTGCTGCTGTCACTGTTAGGAGTTTAGAATTTTTATGTAGGAAAGGTTCTAGGCTATGCAAAGGAAGGTAGGTGTGTGTGTGTGTGTGTGTGTGTGTGTGTGTGTGTGTGTGTGTGTGTGTGTGTGTGTGTGTGTGTGTGTGTGTGTGTGTGTGTGTGTGTGTGTGTGTGTGTGTGTAAGGTGGGTGGAGGGGCAGGGCAGAAGGTCTGTGGGCCAGTCCTGATGCTGTTTGAATAGCAACCACACTTAATGTTCGTAGACTGATTGTCTTTCTGAAGTGTGTGGTGCGGGGAGAGAGAGCTAAAGCTTCTGCCATGCCCACCCAAACCATCCCTTGGGTGCTGCCCCTGGTACAGATCCTTTTTTCTACTTCTTTTCTAGCTGTTTTCATTGCTTATCAATAATTCTTCTCTCTTAGGTCTTAACTGGCTTGAGACTTCAAGCCCTCGTCTTCTTTAAAGCCAGTTTAAAAAGCTATCATTTTATTACTTCTTCATCTTAATTCTAGCCTTTTCTAGCTCCCTAGGAGGATGGAGGTAGGGGTAGATTCTGTATCTGTATGTATGTTATGTGGTTGGTGGTGGAGGTGTGGAAATTGGATTAAAGGGACCAACAGGGCTTCCCTGGTGGTGCAGTGGTTGAGAGTCCGCCTGCCGATGCAGGGGACACGGGTTCGTGCCCCGGTCCGGGAAGATCCCACATGCTGCGGAGCGGCTGGGCCCGTGAGCCATGGCCGCTGAGCCTCCGCGTCCGGAGCCTGTGCTCCGCAACGGGAGAGGCCACAACAGTGAGAGGCCTGCATACCGCAAAAAAAAAGGGACCAACAGCCTGGGAAGGAGGTCACAAGGTGGTCTGTGGGATATGTAAGAGAGGGATGGGCAGTTGTCATGAAAGGAGGGGGATAGTGTGAGTGTAAGACGATGTACAAAAGCTTTAGTTTTGCCACTAGCTTAGAAGCCATTTTTCTGTTCTTCCTCAGGACTGGGATGGACAGAAGTTTGACCCAGATCTTCCACCTTCATTTACTCTTCTCCAATGTTAGGGGTAAGATTCAATGGGTTAGGAGGCTTTTCAGCCCCCCTGGAGAAAGTTTATTACAAAACCAGGGGTAAAGTTTGCAGACAGGCTCTGTTTTTGTTCTAATTGATATTGAGTAGTTCAGGGCTGTTTTGAGGACCAAGTCTAGAAGGCACCCCAGTGAGAGTCAGCATGATGACTTGGCTTTTTGTAGTTGGACAGACTTGGGTTTAAACCCTGCCTGTCACTTACTCACAAGTTGTGAGACCTTGGACAAGTCACTTGACTTGTTGAAATTTAGATTCTTCATCTATAAGGGGGTAACATTTTTGTCTGGTGTAAAACATAAAACATATTGCCCAGGGTGTGGTGGATACTTCACAGATGTTTGGTTTTATTATTTTTTTCCTTACGCATATTCCAGAACATCTTATTTTTAGTAGAATCCCAGCGTTAGCCCTAAGCAATTGTGTGACTCAGCCTTTCCAAGCTTTAGTTTCCTTCCTTAAAATGTGGGCATTTAACTAGTTGATTTCTGAGATCCTTCCTGAATGTAAGCTGTCATACGAATTTTTAGACTATTGGGGAATGTATAGGTCTGTTAATTTTAGGAACAACAATGTAGTCTATCCTGGGACCATATCATCCAGTAGGAAAGGGGAAGTCTCCTAGAGCCAAACTCCCTCTCTCCCCTGAGGAGAGAGATAGCCAGCTTCCTTCAGAGTCAGGATCTGCACGCAGATTCTCCCTTATCTCTTTCTGACACTGCAGTGTATGTGAAGGTCTTTGGGAGAGGCCTTTGGGTCAGCCCAGTCTTGGTGCAATTCAGGTTTTACCTATCTTTTCCCTTCTGTTTATATTCTCTCCAGGTCAAGAGGCAACTGCCATTAAAAGATAGTGAGTGACTGTTGCCAAGACAACAAGCATCAGGGGAGCAGCCAGAAGCATTGACAGAAAGCCTAAATTACCTAAATGGTAAGTATGTTGTACAATGTTGTAGAGCCACACTGATAGGATTGGGTGGTTTCTGAAGTCTCTACAATTTTACCACCATTACAAGAGAGGGAGGAAAGTCAGTATTTGTTGATGACCTATTCTGAACCAAGTACTGTGTTAAGTACCTCACATGTTTTCTCATTCAATCCACCCAGCCAACCTTCAGAAATAGGCCTAGCTACCATTTACTGAACACTTACTATATGCTAGGCATAGTCCTGTTCGACAGACATTATCTCCCTTAATATTTACACCAGCACTATGAGGTCAGTGCTGTTATTTTCACCACAAGGAAGTGAGCTTAGAGAGGTCAAATGACTTCTCCAAGTTCATACAAGTAGTAGATGGTAGGACTAGATTTTAAACCTGGGTTATTTTCATTGCACTATAATGCTTCTCTTTTGTGAAAGTTACTTTTTGGTTGAGGCAGTGACTGACAGCTAGTTCCTTTTCCTAGCCCTTTCCGGATTGTGTATGCCAGTATCTTATTGGTGTTGTTGACTGAGGCAGTGGAGAGTACTAATGAAATAGAAGAAACTAGAGCAGTGAGTGGCCAGAGGACCTAGTGGTCTTGGTCACCAGTGGTAGCTGTTTAATAGTTAGAACAAGGTTCTCTGGGAAGGAGGAGCAATGGGGCAACCAGAGAGTGAGTCTGGGAAATGGGTTCTAGGCGTAGGAGTGATTGGACATAGGAAAGGAATCCTAGCAAGACCTCTTACTCTCATGGGAACCCCTCCTGGAAACAGGCATAGTTTGGGACAGGCTCTTCTTGAGGGAGTGGGAAACTTTGAGGCAAATTCTTGCCCTGTTCGTTGGTTCAGGTTTCTTGTTCTGTTCCTTTCCCTGGAGGATTTTTCCTACCCCAGGGAACTGGGTAGATAATGAAATTCATCTTTGGTTGGGTGGGTGGCAGCCAGTATTCATTTGTTCATTGATCTTTCTGAGGGTACTTTAGTCTC
Organism: Lagenorhynchus albirostris; assembly: GCF_949774975.1. Taxonomy (NCBI): domain Eukaryota; kingdom Metazoa; phylum Chordata; class Mammalia; order Artiodactyla; family Delphinidae; genus Lagenorhynchus; species Lagenorhynchus albirostris. The sequence goes on from NC_083096.1 coordinate 168,392,306, forward strand.
TCTTTATTGGAGCACCAATGTTTTTTCAATATACTTGGTGAATTTGGGAGGGGGCAGTAATCATTTTCATCAACAAAATTTATTACACATACCTCTTATACATAGAGTGTTTTGCTATATACTGGGACTTATGTTCTGATGGTACCACTTACCACGTGGCTAGCACGGTTCTTGGAGCTAAGTGTCCAGCCTTAAACAAAACAGGAAAAAAATCCTTGTTCTCAAGGATTATATTCTAATGGGTAGAAATATTTTAAAAAATGAATAGCTAGATGTAAATAAATAAGTAGATAAATAAACAACACCCATAGGTGATAGTTGCTCAGAAGAACCAACAGCAGGGTAAGGTGGTAATAGGGAGTGATGGGGAGCTGAGAGATTGTTACTTTATGTAAGGTCATCAGGGAAGGCCTCTGATGAGGTGATATTTTAAGCCAAGATCTGAAAGAAGTGAGGAACACACCCAGGGAAATACCTGGGAGAAAAGCATCCCAGGCAGAGGGAACAGCAAATGTAAAAGCCCTGAGGTATCAGTGTGACTTGTTCTGTCCAAGTCCCGACAGGGCCGCCAGTGTACTGGAGTGGAGTTAGTCGGGAAAGAGCAGTAGGGGATGAAAGCAGAGAAGTAATGGGACTCAGATCACCTAGGGCCTGAGAGCGGGGGTAAGACCTTTGGAGTGGATTTTATTTATTTAAAAAAATATTTATTTGTTTGTTTGTTTGTTTGTTTGCTGCATTGGGTCTCAGTTCCAGCACACAGGATCTTTTGTTGTGGTGCGCAGGCTCTTCGTCGCAGTGCGTGGGCTTCTCTCCAGTTGTGGCGCATGGGTTTCTCTCTAGTTGTGGCACGCTGGCTCCAGAGCTCATGGGCTCTGTAGTTGTGGTGTGTGGGCTTAGTTGCCCCGCGACATGTGGGATCTTAATTCCCTGACCAGGGATCGAACCAGCGTCCTCTGCATTGCAAGACGGATTCTTAACCACTGGACCACCAGGGAAGTCCCTGGAGTGCATTTTATTCTGAGCGAGATGGGAGCCACTGGGGAGGGGACAGTGGAGGAGAGACATGATTTGACTTACGTTTTAAAAGGCTTATACTCTGTTTGCTCTTGGGGAACAAGACTGTGGAAGGTGGGGTAAAGTGGGCATCAGCAGAAGCAGGGAGACCAGGTAGGAAGCTTTTGCCTTCGTTAGGGCAGGGATGATGGTGGCTCAGACTAGGGTGGCAGTGCTGTGTAGCCAGAAAGGAATGGTTTCTGGGCATATTTTTTTTGAAGGCAGAGTCAAATTCTAATTCTCTCTGTAGAGATGTTTGATTTATCTGGAGTTAACCTCTAGGTCACATGGGCTTGAGGGTATCATTGGAAACTTGACAGTGATCTCTGGTAAAATTCTAAACCTGATTGAGCGAAGGATAAGAACACAGGGATGACCGTAGAAATCACTAAGAGTAACTCAAGCTAACTGATAATTTTTTTTTCTTTAAGTTTTGCTGTGATTTTACTTAAATTGTAAAACCAGTACAAGTTTGTTATTGAAGTATTAGAAAACAAAGGAAAAAAATCATACCATCCAGGGGTAATTACTATATATATAGCACTTTGATGTATATTAGGGCAATTCGTTTTTGAAAAGGTTCCTAGGCTGGGGGATCAGGAATATGCTACAAAGGTAATATGTCTTAAGTGCTAAAATTAGGTATTTAACATTTTCTCATGTGATCCTAAGACAAAGAAAATTTGGGGCTGGCTTGCATGCAAAGGATATACAAGTACTGATTAATGGATTGATGTTTATCTAGAGGGGTTGTTTTTAGTGGCATTCTGGAGGGCTGTTCGTGGTTATATTTTGTTTAACAATTTGAAAATCAATTTGGATGAAGATACAGAAGAGACATGCCTGTTAGATTAATAAATAGTGAGTGAATGCTTATAAACTGGAAGGTGTAGAAAATACTTAGACAATTGAAACTATTGATTGAAACCAACTTTCAAGTTGAAATGAAAAAAAAAAGGTAAATAATGTAAGCTTAAGATGGACCAATCAACCAAAAATAGTAAACGAAAAATTTCACATATAAACAATTTATAAGTTTTGAATTGCATGCTCTTCTGAGTAGCGTGATGAAATCTTGCTCCGTCCTCTTGTCCAGTTGACCCTTGAACAACGCGGGTTTGAACTGTGCGGGTCCATTTATATGCGGATTTTTTCTATAGTAAGTACTACAGTACCGCACGATCTGCAGTTGGTTGAATCTACGGATGCAGAACTCAGGATACAGAGGAACTGCATGTATGGAGGAACTGCCTCTATGAAGGGCCAAGTGTAAGTTATACATGGATTTTGAGTGCTCGGAAGGTCGTTGCCCCTAACCCTCACATTGTTCAAGGGTTAACTGTATAGGAAAAAACATAATACATAGAGGGTTCTGTACTGTGTGTGGTTTCAGGCATCCACCAGGGGTCTTGAAACATATCCCCCGTGGGTAAGGGGGGGATACTCTATCTAGAGGTTTTAGGGCTGTGCACTTTTTGTTGGGGGAGGGCCTGTTTGAAAAGACTTCAGAAAACTGCAGTGACAGATGATCACCGTCAGAATGGTGCAGGGGAGGCTTGGAAGGAAGAGGAAAAGGGAGAAAGGGGGAATTCTAAACTTGGTCCTCAAATATTACCGCCTCAGCCTCTGCACTTGCTGTGAGATTTCAAGGGCTTCTCTGTTGTACTCAACCATATCAGTTACCTGCTCTGCTCCTCCCCTTGTGCCTGTCGTGTCAGTACTGCTGAGTTACTTAAAGTTCCCCAAATGCAGCATTGTTTTGTTTGCCTGCCCTCCCTTCCTTCCTCCCTGTAAACAATTACTTTATACCCTTTATGTACCACTGTTCAAAGTGCTGGAGAGACAGCAGTAAAAAACAGCTGCAAATACAAAAAAACATGTCTGATCTCATAGATCTTACAATCTAGTAAAAAGAGTCACACGGTAAATAAATTCTCAAGCAATTAAGTGGTGAAATGTGCTAAGAAGGAACAAGTAGAATATCTTACCTTAGAGCTGTCTGAAGATGAAATGAGCTGCCTTGGGAGGAAATGAGTACCCTTCCTGTCATTGAATAGGAGCTGAATGACTACTTGCTAGATAATTTCTTCATTGAGTGGGAAGTTGGATCAGATGATCTCTAAATCCTTTCCAACCTGGAGAATCTCTACATACTAGTTGGGCTCCCAGCCCTGAGGTTTGCATATCTAAAATACATGAATTTGTGATTCTGGGAAAAATCTTTTTAAGTCCAGAAATTAAATAGAAACACTCAAGGAGTGCTGGTGAGATGTGGACAGCTGAAGGTTTTAAGACAGGTAACTAGAAATTGTCAGGAGGAAGCTGCTTTAAAATAGTTTTCCCATTTTCCTTTAGATCAGGGACTGGCAAACTGTGGTCCACAGGCCCACTGCCTTTTTTTTTTTTTTTTTTTTTTGCGGTACGTGGGCCTCTCACTGTTGTGGCCTCTCCTGTTGCGGAGCAGAGGCTCCGGACGCGCAGGCTCAGCGGCCATGGCTCACGGACGCAGCCGCTCCGCGGCATGTGGGATCTTCCTGGACCGGGGCATGAACCGGTATCCCCTGCATCGGCAGGCGGACTCTCAACCACTGCGCCACCAGGGAAGCCCTCCACTGCCTATTTTTGTAAATAAAGTTTAGTTGAAACACAGCCATGTCATTTGCTTATGTATTGTGTGTGGCTGCTTCACACTACAATGGCAGAGTTGAGTAGTTGGGACAGAGACCTTAGGCCTTACAAAGCCTAAAATATTTGCTATCAAACTAAGTTGTATACTTATATGGATACTATCAAACTTTACAGAAAAAGTTTGCTGATCCCCTACTTTAAATGACTGTTGGGAACAGGAAGTGAATCATGGCAGCTGTGTTGGGGGAAAGGGCAGGGCAAGTTTGATTCTGTACTATTTCAGACCTTCCTGGCCCACTAGGACAGGAAAAAGAACCAGCCTCCAAAATGCTGGATAGGGCCACTTGGAACTGGGTTCAAGACCTTTGGCAGAAAGGAGGTCTGAATGAGAGACAGTGATATATCTTTCTAGTATGAGTTGGAACTGAGTTAGACACTGGTATGTGTGTTGGGCGGGGGGAGGAAGTTGGCATTAAAGAATGGACTACTCGTCCCGTTCTTCACTTTCCCATGATTTCTGAGGCTTAATATAAACAATTTCCTTCCCACACCCCACTCTTGGGTACAATTAATCACTTCTTCTGAGCTTCTAGTGCACATATATCAGGTGGTGAAATGTACTAAGTGAAAAGAAGCAGAGTGGGTGCTATGTTTTGTGAGATGGTCAGGGAGGCCTCTTTTTTTATATATATATATTATTTTTATTTCTCACTTATACCTCAATAAAGCTGTTATAAAACATATATAATAAAAATATTAGGAAATAAATCCAGCAACATATAAAAACATAATAACACATAATCAAGTTTGGTTTATCCTGTGAATGCAAGGTTGGTTTAACATTTCAAAAAGTCACTTTAATTCACAATATTAATTGAATAAAGGAGAAAATCAACATGATCATTTAAGTTGATGCAAAAGGGTTGGTTTGATGCAAACTTAAACTTAAACTTAAAAAGGTTTAAGTTGATGCAAAAAAAGGGTGTGGATAAAATTCCACACCCTACATGATTAAAAAGAAAAAAAAATCAGCTAATTAGGAATGAAGAGGTATGTCCTCAATCTGATGAATGACATTTACCGGAAAACCTCTAGTAAACATTATAAGTAACATTGAGGGGCTTCCCTGATGGCGCAGTGGTTAAGACTCCGCCTGCCAACGCAGGGGACATGGGTTTGAGCCCTGGTCCAGGAAGATCCCACATGCTGTGGAGCGACTAAGCCCACATGCCACAACTACTGAGCCAAAAATAAATAAATAAGAATAATAAGTAACATTGAAATACTGAATCCTTCCCCCACCCAAGGTCAGTAGCAAAGCAGTATGTCCACTCTCATCATTTTACTTCAACATTGTATTTGGGGAAAATAAATGTCTCACAATTTGGAAAGGAAAAGGCTAAATAGTCATTATTTGCAGAAGATATACCATATGTGTAGAAAATCTAAAGGAATCTGCAACAGTTACTAGAAATGATAAGTGATTTTAGCAATATCACCTAATATAGTTAATGTGTTTTTTTTCAGGTGCACATATTTATTTTTAAAATAAATGTATTTATTTATTTGTTTTTATTTATTTATTTTTGGCTGCATTGGGTCTTTGTTGCTGCGCGTGGGCTTTCTCTAGTTGCAGTGAGTGGGGGCTACTCTTCGTTGCGGTGCATGGGCTTCTCATTGTGGGGGCTTCTCGTTGTGGAGCATGGGCTCTAGGTGCACGGGCTTCAGTAGTTGTGGCTTGTGGGCTCTAGAGCGCAGGCTCAGTAGTCGTGGCGCACGGGCCTATTTCCTCCACGGCATGTGGGATCCTCCCGGACCAGGGCTCGAACTCATGTCTCCTGCATTGGCAGGCAGATTCTTAACCACTGCGCCAGCAGGGAAGCCAGGGAGGCCTCTTTATTTATTTATTTTTTGCGGTACGCGGGCCTCTCACTGTTGTGGCCCTTCCCGTTGCGGAGCACAGGCTCCGGACGCGCAGGCTCAGCGGCCATGGCTCACGGGCCCAGCCGCTCCGCGGCCTGTGGGATCTTCCCGGACCGGGGCACGAACCCGTGTCCCCCTGCATCGGCAGGCGGACTCTCAACCACTGCGCCACCAGGGAAGCCCCTCTTTATTCTTATTTTATAATTGGTTCTAGCTTTCTGATTCTTGAAGTCAAGGGTTGGGTCTTAATGATCTCTCTCTAGCACTTGGCAAAATGCTGGGTGCATTACAGATGTTCCATAGATGTCTACTAAATAAATGCATTTTACCTGGATAAACATACTTGATGGGGAGTGCAGGAAGACTGGAAAGAGAGGCATCTGTCTCTTCCCTTTGTGGATGGTCCTGGAGGTAGCAAAGCATTTCTTTCTCTGGCTGTGCTTAGGGCCAAAAGGTCAGAGATAAGTGAAACTCTAACCTCATTTTCGATCCATTTCCTTATTTATTACCCTGGGTAGAAGGGCTGATTTTAGTGAGTCTCTCTTTTGAGGAGGATTCTGCCTAGTGAAACTTACCTTAGGTATGCACAGGACTTTTCAAAGAGATTTTGCTGACTTTAACTTTTGCTGTGAGGTAGGTGGGGTTGATATTCTTTTATTTTTTCAGAGGAAGGGTCTGAGACATGAAGAAGATCAATGACTTGGCCAAACAGGGTAACATTCTTAAAGGAATATGGTCTTTGGAACTAGACTTGGGTTCACCATCTGGCTGTCGTTACTAGCTGTGTGACCTTGGGCAAGTTTGAGGGTACCGATCCCATAAGGTTATTGTGAAGGCTGAGTAGAATAATAGTAATAGCTACTGTTTGTTGTGACTTATGTGCAAGGCATTCTGCTAAGTGCTTTACATGCTGGGGGATTACATATTGTCTTTGTATGGATGAGAAAACCTCAGAGAAGTAATTTGTTCAAGTAGATAGATCTGTGATTCCTAGAGAAAGCATGTATAGTAAGTCCTTACTGTATTGTCTGTAGTATAGTCATGCTCAATTTGGGGTTGTGCTTTATTTGTTCCCTTTATACCTTTCTGTTTTTATTGGTCTATGTATAATCAGAATGCCTCACTTTGTAAAAATGCTCAAGAATTTGTAGGGAAGTGCTTTTATACAATGGGAAGAGTCCTGGGTAGAGTCAGGAGACTAAAGTCCTTGGCTTTGCTAAGTTGTTGGAGAAATATTGAGTCTCAGTTCCTTCATTTTTAAAATAAAGGGATTGGGCCAAACAGGCAGTTTTATTTTAAATAAAAGCGGTAGAACTCTTTCGTGAGTCATTTGGGGGAAGACCAATATGTTAAGAAGCTGAAATCGGTTGCTTTGGTTGACTGAGTGAGAGAGGGAGCCTGACTCAGCCTGCTCAGACCTTCGCCCCTGCTCTCTTTTCCCAGGTGACTCTGGAAGGGGTTTGCTCAGTCTGGTTTGAAAGTCAGTGGACTAAATGATCTTTTAGTTGTGTTTTGGCTATGAAATCCCATTCTAAGGAGTGGAAGAAGATCCAGAAATATTTTCTGCTTCAACACTTCCTCCAATAATTAGAACCTCTATGAGTGGTGTGGTTTTCTGGTATTTATGTCATATTTCCATGGCATAGACCTGAAAGCCAGATGGGTCATTGTCCAACGGGAGAAGCACTGTGCAAGTGGCTTGGGGCTTGGGACGAGACCTTTCAGAGCATTACCACGGGACTTGATATCTGTGCTGGCTGTATCTGTTATTGTTAGTTGTTTTCTCCATTTGTAATCCATGAGTAAGTAGCTCCTCGACATCATTTTTATTATTTTCTGTTAATGGTTAGTGCCAAAGGGCTGACCAGCCATTTAATAAGTAGGGGGCTCATTCAGCCCTATTCATTCATTGAATTTTAAGCATTAATTTATGTGCTAGGCTTCCTGCTGGGTGCTGAGAATACAGTGGTGAAAAAGAAACAAGTTGGAGAGAGAAAATGAATAAATAAAACTTGAATACATTGTGATAAGTGCTGTGATGGGACCAATACAGCAGACTAAAGCGCAAGAAAGAGGCGCCCTGATCTAGCCTAGGGGTTCAGGAAGGAGGTGCTCCAGGAGCTTCCAGGAGGAGGTACTGCCTAAGGTGGGATTTGAGAAACTGAAAAGGAAGTATTATCAAGCTAGTGAAGGCCTGGAGGTGAGAGAGAGTGCAAGGTTGTGGAACGTTGAGAGTGAAGAGCTACGGGGAGTTTGAAGACGAGGCTGAAGGGGTAGGTAGGGCGGGTCGTCAGGACTTCACATGCCGTGTGGGGAGTGTAGGCTTTGTCCTGAGCAATAAGGCCCTTTAAAGGATTTTGAGCAGTGGCGTGTGATAACTCTCTTCTCTATATTTCAGTAAGTATTTGCTGTATATTCAGTGAGTTTCGCTTTTTCATTCCTTGTGCTACCCTGGTTGATTCATATCAGAGTCTTGAACAGAACATATAAAATTGGCACTAAAAGCTAAATGAATAAAAAAGCAGTGTAATTCCTGGACTCTGCTAATTCAGAAATATCATTTATAGATGGGGCTGTACTTAAGTTTAACATTTTCCTCTCTAAGAAAGAGATTTGTTTATGTAGTATAAATAAGACTTGTTGAGGAGAATGTTTGGGGTAAGCTGTTTTTTTTTTTAAACAACTTAAGATATAATTTATGTATCATAAAGTTCCTCTCTTTAAAGTATACAATTTAATGACTGTCTAGCATACTTATGAGGATAAGCTGTTTTAAAGCTCTTTGTATTATAGAAGCATCATTTGTCCTCCAATAACTGCTATGCCACTACAGATCTTTTGTATCTACTCATTTAAAAGTGGTTTATGGCTCCTACTTTTTAGTTCAGTCCCCCATCCCCTCCACCCTGTGTATAAAATTGGTAGTTAAGGGGCTTCCCTGGTGGCGCAGTGGTTGAGAGTCCGCCTGCCGATGCAGGGGACACGGGTTTGTGCCCCGGTCCGGGAAGATCCCACATGCCGCGGAGCGGCTGGGCCCGTGAGCCATAGCCACTGAGCCTGCGCGTCCGGAGAGGCCACAATAGTGAGAGGCCCGCGTACCGCAAGAAAAAAAAAATGGTAGTTAAGAATTTTTTTTTTTTTACTGTACCACTAGGCAAAAGGCCAAAAACAAGGTTTTTTTTTGTATGTAGGAAAAGTAGATGGGAATAAGGGAAATGGTTTCTTTCTTATAAAAAATATATAGATGTAGGGTTTTTTTTCCCTCTCCGTTTTTGGGAATGAGGAAGCCTGTAAGCTGGAAAAAGGAGAAGGGGAGACCAAAGGAGGCACAGGTGAGAAGAGACAGAGAAAGACAATACCCAGGGAAGCCGAGTGGTGGAGAGGGAAGAATAGTCAGGGAGCTGGGCGATGGAGAGGCTGGGAGGGAGGCAGGCCCTGTAATTTCCAACGCGGCGGAGGCCTTGGTGTTTTTTAAAAGCTGAGCATGGGCTCCACCTGGTGGCTCTAGGCTTTAAGTGCAATTGATGGAGGAGATCTTGGGGTTGGAGAGAAGTGGCATTTAGCATCTCCTCAAATCCTGCTTAAGGTCGTTTCTCTTTTGCCCTGAGCTTTCTCATGGGGTCATTGTTGAGTCCATTTTTCTCTCAAATGGAGGCTGTTTTTCTCTTATGGCTCAGACCTTGTTCCCTCAATCCTTTCTCCTAGGTTTAAATCTAATATCAGACTGCATCACCCAGTGCCCTTATTGTTACTGTCATATTGAACCCCAGGGTCACTGCCTCTCATTTCTCGATGACTATAGTTTCTTGTTTAATGTCACAATTTGCAGCACTAGTCCTGTTAATTTGTGGGCTTTCAATGTACAATTCAGGAATCCTTGCAACACCTTTGCCTCTCAGTATTTCTCTCTTCCAGTGATCTCACCCCTCTCTGTAGCTGGCATTCCCAGAATCATACTTTAGTTTTTTAACTTAAAAGAAGTTAAGACTACTTTTTTGGAGTTTTCGATTCACAGCAGAATTGAGGGGAAGGTACAGCAATATCCCATATACCCCCTGTCCACTTCCCTCCTCAGGTTCCCCCCCATTATCAACATCTCCCATGTACATTTGTTACAGTTGATGAACCTCCACACACATCATGTTCACCCAAAGTCCATAGTTTGCATTCGGGTTCACTCTTGGTGTTGTACATCCTGTGAGTTTGGACAAATGTATAATGACATGTATCCACCATCATAGTATCATACAGAGTAGTTTTACTGCCCTGAAAATCCTCTGTGCTCTGCCTATTCATACCTTAGTTCTTGACATTATCAATTACTGTAACTCCTTGATAATTTCAATTCCCTGAGATCCCTCTCTGATTACCGTCTCCTATCTTTCAAGCTCATTCCTCCTAGTATCCTGACTCCAACAATCCTTCAATCCTCATTGGTACCTTCAATTCATTGGTCCTATTACATTTTCACTGTTCTTCACATGTTCTTGATGTTCGTGTTTCTCTTTACTGAAGCTCCCTTGTGCACACCTATAATTTCCTCACTCTTTTCTTGCTTTGTTACATTTGCAAACTTCCAACCCTGTTTTCAGTCCAATTCTCTCTCTGTGCCTTCACCTGGTCAGCAGAACAAGACTGAATATAAAAATACAACCTTGCTGATTGGTTTCACTTTAAATTATAACCATGAATTTCAAGTGGGCCCTTAATGTTGCCTGGCAATCATTCTATTTTCCATTCACCTAGATGACCATTTCTGAAACCTGTACTACTCTACCCCCTGCCCTTGTCATCATTTTAAGATGATGATCTTGCTTTCTACTTCAGTGAAAAAGCAAAAACAGTCAGAAGAGAACTTTATTAGACTACTACCACCACACCTTCCTTCCTACCTACCCACTAACACTTGTACCCATATACTCTGCCTTCCTGCCTCTTATAGATGAACTATCTGTGCTTTTTTTGTTGTTTTTGTAATATTACTTTAAAAAATTTGTCTTATTGAAGTATAGCTGATTTACAATGTTGTGTTAGTTTCTGATGTACAGCAAAGTGATTCAGTTACGTATATATATGGTTTATTACAGGATATTGAATATAGTTCCCTGTGCTATACAGTCGGACCTTGTTGTTTATCCATTCTGTATATAATATTTTGCATCTTACCTGTGCTGCTATTGCTACATCATATGCCTGAGTATGTTTAGTTTCTTAAGAAACCACCAAACTGTCTTCTAAAAGTGGCTGTACCATTTTGCATCTTCACTAGCAAGGAGAGTTCCTGTGGTTCACATCCTTACTAGCATTTGGTGTAGTGGTAACTTTAAATTTGCATTTCCCTGATGACAAGTGATGTTGGAGCATCTTTTCATAAGCTTATTTGCCACCTGTAGGTCTTCTTTAGTGAAGTGTCTGTTAAGGTATTTGGCCCATTTTAAAATCAGATTTTCTTATTGTTATCAGACATGCCCTTTGCAAGTTTTTTTTCCTTCAGTCTGTGGCTTGTCTTCTCATTCTCTTGACATTGTCTTTTGCAGAGCAGTTTTTAATTTTAATGAAGTTCATTTTATCGATTACTCCTTTCATGAATTGTACCTTTGGTGTTGTATCTAAGAAGTCACAGCCAAACCCAGGGTCACTAGGTATCCTCCTTATGATATCTTCTAGGTGTTTTATAGTTTTATCTATGACATTTAGGGCTGTGACCCATTTCAAGTTAGTGTTTGTGAAGGATGTAAGGGTCTGTGTCGATATTGATAGTTTTGCACGTGAATGTCCAATTTGTTCTAGCACCATTTGTTGAAAAGACTGTCTTTCTGTTGTATTGCCCTTACTTCTTTGTCAAAGATCAGGTGACCATATTTCTGTGGGTCTATTTCTGGGCTCTCTGTTCTGTTCCATTAATCTATTTGTCTTTTCTCTCACCAGTATCACACAGTCTTGAGTATTGCAGCTTTTATAGTGAGTCTTGAAGTTGGGTAGCATCAGTTCTCCAACTCTGTTGTTCTCCTTCAATATGGCATTGGCTGTACTGGGTCTTTTGCCTCTCCATGCAAATTTTAGAATCCATTTGGCTATATCCACAAAATAACTTGCTGGGATTTTGATTGAGATTGCATTGAATCTAGAGGTCAAATTGGGAAGGAACTGAGTTTGGATAATATTGAGTGTTAGAATCCACAAACATGGAATATCTTTTTATTTATTTAGTTCTTCATCAGAGTTTTGTGGTTTTCTTCATATAGATCTTGTACATATTGTGAGATTTATACCTGTGTATTTCATTTTAGGAGGTGCTAATACAAAGGGTATTGTGTTTTCAATTTTGAATTCCACGTGTTCATTGCTGGTATATACAGGAAGTTGATTGACTTTTGTATGTTAACCTTATATCCTGCAACCTTGCTATAGTTATAATTGCTTATTAGTTCCAGTTTTTTTGTTGATTCATTTAGATTTTCTACATAAGACAGTCATATCATCTGTGAACAAAGACAGTTTTATTTCTTCTTTCCCAATCAGTATACCTTTTCTTCTCTTTTCCTGTCTTACTGTGTTAGCTAGGACTTCAGTAAATTTTGAGAAGCTGTGATAGGAGGGGACATCCTTGCCTTGTTCTTGATCTTAGCGAGAAAGCTTTGGACTTCCCACAATTAGGTATGATGTTATCTGTAGGGTTTTTTGTAGATGTGAGGAAGTTCCCCTCTGTTCCTACTTTGCTGAGAGTTTTTATTATGAATGGGTATTGAATTTTGTCAAGTGCTTTTTTGCATCTATTAATATGATCATGTGATTTTTCTTCTTTAACCTGTCAGTGTGGTGGATTTCATTTATTGATTTTTGAATACTGAACCAGCCCTGCATACCTGGGACAAATCACGCTTAGTTGTGGTGTATAATTATTTTTATACAGTGTTGGATTTCATTTACTAATATTTCATTAAGGATTTTTGTATCTGTGTTCATGAGAGATATTGGGCTGTAGTTTTCTTTTCTTGTAATGTCTTTGCTTTTGTTGTTAGTGTAATGCTGGCATCAAAGGACAAGTTAGGAAGTATTCCCTTTGCTTCTCTTTTTGGAAGAGGTTGTAGATACTTGGTATAATTTCTTGGTATAATTTCATCAGTGAAATGATGGGCCTGGTGCTTTCTGTTTTGCAAGGTTATTAAATATTGATTCAATTTATTTAATAGATACAGGTCTATTAAGATTGTGTTTTTCTTCTTGTGTGAGTTTTGGTAGATTGTGTCTTTCAAGAAATTGATTTCATCTAAGCTATCAAGTTTGTGTGCATAGAGTTATGCATAATATTCCTTTATTATCCTTTTAGGGTCCATGGGATCTGTAGTGATGTCCCTCTTTCATTTCTTTTTTTAAAAAAATCTTTATTTATTTGGTTGTGCCAGGTCTTAGCTGTGGCAGGTGGGCTCCTTAGTTGCGGCAGGTGGGCTCCTTAGTTATGGCATGTGAACTCTTAGTTGCGGCATGCATGTGGGATCTAGTTCCCTGACCAGGGATCAAACCTGGGCCCCCTGCATTGGGTTATTAGTAATTTGTGTTTTCTCTCTTTTTTTTTTCTTAGTTAGCCTGGCAAGAGGCTGATTGATTTTATTGATATTTTCAAAGAACCAGCTTTTGGTTTCATTGATTTTTTTTCTCTATTGATTTTCTGTTTTCAGTTTTATTGATTTCTACTCTAATTTTTATTATTTCTTTTCTTCAGCTTACTCTGGTTTTAATTTGCTCTTCTTTTTTCTAGTTCCCTAAGATAGGAGTTTATTGATTGTAGATCTTCATTCTTTACTAATATATTCATTCAGTGCTATAAATTTGCCTCTAAGCATTGCGTTTGCTACACCCCACGACTTTTGATAAAGTTGTATTTCGTTTTCATTTGGTTCAAAATACTTAAAACATTTCTCTTGAGATTTCTTCTTTGACCCATGTCAAAGAAGTGTGTTGTTTAATCTCCACATATTTTGGAATTCCAGCTATCTTTCTGGTACTGATTTCTAGTTCCATTCCATTGTGGTCTGGGAGTAGACATTGTATAGTTTCTTTTAAACTTGTTTGGGTGTGTTTTATGACCCAGAATGTAGTCTGTCTTGGTGAATGTTCCATGTGAACTTGAGAAGAATGTTTATTTTGTTGTTGGATGAAATAGTCTATAGATGTCCATTATATCCAGTTGATTGATGGTGTTGCTGAGTTCAGCTATGTCCTTACTGATTTTCTGCCTGCTGGATCTGTCCATTTATCATAGAGAGGTGTTGAACTCTCCAACCATAGTAATTGATTTATCTATTTCTCCTTGCAGTTCAATCAGTTTTTGCCTCACATATTTTGATGCACATAGACATTAAGGACTATTGTCTTCTTGGAGAATTGACCCCTTTATCATTATGTTATGTCCCCCTTTCCCCTTGATAACATTCCTTGTTCTAAAATCTGCTATCTGAAATTAATGTAGCTACTCCAGCTTTCTTTTGATTAGTGTTAGATGGTATATCTTTCTTGATCCTTTTACTTTTTTTTTTTTTAACATCTTTATTGGAGTATAATTGCTTTACAATGGTATGTTAGCTTCAGCTTCACAACAAAATGAATCAGTTATATACATACATATATTCCCATATCTCTTCCCGCTTGCGTCTCCCTCCCTCCCACCCTCCCTATCCCACCCCTCCAGGCGGTCACAAAGCACCGAGCTGATCTCCCTGTGCTATGCGGCTGCTTCCCACTAGCTATTTACCTTACGTTTGGTAGTGTATATATGTCCATGCCTCTTTATCGCTTTGTCACCGTTTACCCTTCCCCCTCCCCATAACCTCAAGTCCATTCTCTAGTAAGTCTGTGTCTTTATTCCTGTTTCACCCCTAGGTTTTTCATGACATTTTTTTTTTAAATTCCATATATATGTGTTAGCATACGGTATTTGTCTCTCTCTTTCTGACTTACTTCACTCTGTATGACAGACTCTAGGTCTATCCACCTCATTACAAATAGCTCAATTTCGTCTCTTTTTATGGCTGAGTAATATTCCATTGTATATATGTGCCACATCTTCTTTATCCATTCATCCGATGATGGACACTTAGGTTGTTTCCATCTCCGGGCTATTGTAAATAGAGCTGCAATGAACATTTTGGTACATGACTCTTTTTGAATTATGGTTTTCTCAGGGTATATGCCCAGTAGTGGGATTGCTGGGTCATATGGTAGTTCTATTTGTAGCTTTCTAAGGAACCTCCATACTGTTCTCCACAGTGGCTGTATCAATTTACATTCCCACCAACAGTGTAAGAGGGTTCCCTTTTCTCCACACCCTCTCCAGCATTTATTGTTTCTAGATTTTTTGATGATGGCCATTCTGACTGGTGTGAGATGATATCTCATTGTAGTTTTGATTTGCATTTCTCTCATGATTAGTGATGTTGAGCATTCTTTCATGTGTTTGTTGGCACTCTGTATATCTTCTTTGGAGAAATGTCTATTTAGGTCTTCTGCCCATTTTTGGATTGGGTTGTTTGTTTTTTTGTTATTAAGCTGCATGAGCTGCTTATAAATTTTGGAGATCAATCCTTTGTCAGTTGCTTCATTTGCAAATATTTTCTCCCATTCTGAGGGTTGTCTTTTGGTCTTCTTTGTGGTTTCCTTTGCTGCGCAAAAGCTTTTAAGTTTCATTAGGTCCCATTTGTTTACTCTTGTTTTTATTTCCATTTCTCTAGGAGGTGGGTCAAAAAGGACCTTGCTGTGATTTATGTCATAGAGTGTTCTGCCTATGTTTTCCTCTAAGAGTTTGATAGTTTCTGGCCTTACATTTAGGTCTTTAATCCATTTTGAGCTTATTTTTGTGTATGGTGTTAGGGAGTGATCTAATTTCATACCTTTACATGTAGCTGTCCAGTTTTCCCAGCACCACTTATTGAATAGGCTGTCCTTTCTCCACTGTACATTTCTGCCTCCTTTGTCAAAGATAAGGTGACCATATGTGCGTGGGTTTATCTCTGGGCTTTCTATCCTGTTCCATTGATCTATCTTTCTGTTTTTGTGCCAGTACCATACCGTCTTGATAACTGTAGCTTTGTAGTATAGTCTGAAGTCTGGGAGCCTGATTCCTCCAGTTCCTTCTTTCGTTCTCAAAATTGCTTTGGCTATTCGGGGTCTTTTGTGTTTCCATACAAATTGCAAAATTTTTTGTTCTAGTTCTGTGAAAAATGCCAGTGGTAGTTTGATAGGGATTGCATTGAATCTATAGATTGCTTTCGGTAGTAGAGTCATTTTCACAATGTTGATTCTTCCAATCCAAGAACATGGTATATCTCTCCATCTATTTGTATCGTCTTTAATTTCTTTCATCAGTGTCTTATAATTTTCTGCATACAGATCTTTTGTCTCCTTAGGTAGGTTTATTCCTAGATATTTTATTCTTTTTGTTGCAATGGTAAATGGGAGTGTTTTCTTGATTTCACTTTCAGATTTTTCATCATTAGTATATAGGAATGCCAGAGATTTCTGTGCATTAATTTTGTATCCTGCCACTTTACCAAATTCATTGATTAGCTCTAGTAGTTTTCTGGTAGCATCTTTAGGGTTCTCTATGTATAGGATCATGTCATCTGCAAACAGTGACAGCTTTACTTCTTCTTTTCCGATTTGGATTCCTTTTATTTCCTTTTCTTCTCTGATTGCTGTGGCTAAAACTTCCAAAACTATGTTGAATAAGAGTGGTGAGAGTGGGCAACCTTGTCTTGTTCCTGATCTTAGTGGAAATGCTTTCAGTTTTTCACCATTGAGGATGATGTTTGCTGTGGGCTTGTCATATATGGCCTTTATTATGTTGAGGAAAGTTCCCTCTATGCCTACTTTCTGCAGGGTTTTTATCATAAATGGGTGTTGAATTTTGTCAAAAGCTTTCTCTGCATCTATTGAGATGATCATATGGTTTTTCTCCTTCAGTTTGTTAATATGGTTTATCACATTGATAGATTTGCGTATATTGAAGAATCCTTGCATTCCTGGAATAAACCCCACTTGATCATGGTGTATGATCCTTTTAATGTGCTGTTGGATTCTGTTTGCTAGTGTTTTGTTGAGGATTTTTGCATCTATGTTCATCAGTGATATTGGCCTGTAGTTTTCTTTCTTTGTGACATCCTTGTCTGGTTTTGGTATCAAGGTGATGGTGGCCTCGTAGAAGGAGTTTGGGAGTGTTCCTCCCTCTGCTATATTTTGGAAGAGTTTGAGAAGGATAGGTGTTAGCTCTTCTCTAAATGTTTGATAGAATTCGCCTGTGAAGCCATCTGGTCCTGGGCTTTTCTTTGTTGGAAGATTTTTAATCACAGTTTCAATTTCAGTGCTTGTGATTGGTCTGTTCATATTTTCTATTTCTTCCTGATTCAGTCTTGGCAGGTTGTGCATTTCCAAGAATTTGTCCATTTCTTCCAGATTGTCCATTTTATTGGCATAGAGTTGCTTGTAGTAATCTCTCATGATCTCTTTTATTTCTGCAGTGTCAGTTGTTACTGCTCCTTTTTCATTTCTAATTCTATTGATTTGAGTCTTCTCCCTTTTTTTCTTGATGAGTCTGGCTAGTGGTTTATCTATTTTGTTTATCTTCTCAAAGAACCAGCTTTTAGTTTTATTGATCTTTGCTATTGTTTCCTTCATTTCTTTTTCATTTATTTCTGATCTGATTTTTATGATTTCTTTCCTTCTGCTAGCTTTGGGGTTTTTTTGTTCTTCTTTCTCTAATTGCTTGAGGTGCAAGGTTAGGTTGTTTATTCGAGATGTTTCCTGCTTCTTAAGGTGGGCTTGTATTGCTATAAACTTCCCCCTTAGAACTGCTTTTGCTGCATCCCACAGGTTTTGGGTCGTTGTGTCTCCATTGTCGTTTGTTTCTAGGTATTTTTTGATTTCCTCTTTGATTTCTTCAGTGGTCACTTCATTATTAAGTAGTGTATTGTTTAGCCTCCATGTGTTTGTATTTTTTACAGATCTTTTCCTGTAATTGATATCTAGTCTCATGGCGTTGTGGTCAGAAAAGATACTTGATACAATTTCAATTTTCTTAAATTTACCAAGGCTTGATTTGTGACCCAAGATATGATCTATCCTGGAGAATGTTCCATGAGCACTTGAGAAAAATGTGTATTCTGTTGTTTTTGGATGGAATGTCCTATAAATATCAATTAACTCCATCTCGTTTAATGTATCATTTAAAGCTTGTGTTTCCTTATTTATTTTCATTTTGGATGATCTGTCCATTGGTGAAAGTGGGGTGTTAAAGTCCCCTACTATGAATGTGTTACTGTCGATTTCCCCTTTTATGGTTGTCAGTATTTGCCTTATGTATTGAGGTGCACCTAAGTTGGGTGCATAAATATTTACAATTGTTATATCTTCCTCTTGGATCGATCCCTTGATCATTATGTAGTGTCCTTCTTTGTCTCTTCTAATAGTCTTTGTTTTAAAGTCTATTTTGTCTGATATGAGAATTGCTACTCCAGCTTTCTTTTGGTTTCCATTTGCATGAAATACCTTTTTCCATCCCCTTACTTTCAGTCTGTATGTGTCTCTAGGTCTGAAGTGGGTCTCTTGTAGACAGCAAATATATGGGTCTTGTTTTTGTATCCATTCAGCCAATCTGTGTCTTTTGGTGGGAGCATTTAGTCCATTTACATTTAAGGTAATTATCGATATGTGTGTTCCTATTCCCATTTTCTTAATTGTTTTGGGTTCATTATTGTAGGTCCTTTTCTTCTTTTGTGTTTCTTGCCTAGAGAAGTTCCTTTAGCAGTTGTTGTAGAGCTGGTTTGGTGGTGCTGAACTCTCTCAGCTTTTGCTTGTCTGTAAAGGTTTTAATTTCTCCATCAAATCTGAATGAGATGCTTGCTGGGTAAAGTAATCTTGGTTGCAGGTTTTTCTCCTTCAACACTTTCAATATGTCCTGCCACTCCCTTCTGGCTTGCAGAGTTTCTGCTGAAAGATCAGCTGTTAACCTTATGGGGATTCCCTTGTGTGTTATTTGTTGTTTTTCCCTTGCTGCTTTTAATATGTTTTCTTTGTATTTAATTTTTGACAGTTTGATTAATATGTGTCTTGGCGTATTTCTTCTTGGATTTATCCTGTATGGGACTCTCTGTGCTTCCTGGACTTGATTAACTATTTCTTTTCCCATATTAGGGAAGTTTTCAACTATAATCTCTTCAAATATTTTCTCAGTCCCTTTCTTTTTCTCTTCTTCTTCTGGAACCCCTATAATTCGAATGTTGGTGCGTTTAATGTTGTCCCAGAGGTCTCTGAGACTGTCCTCAGTTCTTTTCATTCTTTTTTCTTTTTTCTGCTCTGCAGTAGTTATTTCCACTATTTTATCTTCCAGGTCACTTATCCGTTCTTCTGCCTCAGTTATTCTGCTATTGATCCCATCTAGAGTATTTTTAATTTCACTTATTGTGTTGTTCATCGTTGCTTGTTTCATCTTTAGTTCTTCTAGGTCCTTGTTAACTGATTCTTGCAATTTGTCCATTCTATTGTCCATTCTATCTCCAAGATTTCGGATCAACCTTACTATCATTATTCTGAATTCTTTTTCAGGTAGACTGCCTATTTCCTCTTCATTTGTTAGGTCTGGTGGGTTTTTATCTTGCTCCTTCATCTGCTGTGTGTTTTTCTGTCTTTTCATTTTGCTTATCTTACTGTGTTTGGGGTCTCCTTTTTTGCAGGCTGAAGGTTCGTAGTTCCTGTTGTTTTTTGTGTCTGTCCCCAGTGGCTAAGGTTGGTTCAGTGGGTTGTGTAGGCTTCCTGGTGGAGGGTACTAGTGCCTGTGTTCTGGTGGATGAGGCTGGATCTTGTCTTTCAGGTGGGCAGGTCCACGTCTGGTGGTGTGTTTTGGGGTGTCTGTAGACTTACTATGATTTTGGGCAGCCTCTCTGCTAATGGGTGGGGTTGTGTTCCTGTCTTGCTAGTTGTTTGGCATAGGATGTCTAGCACTGTAGCTTGCTGGTCGTTGAGTGAAGCTGGGTGCTGGCGTTGAGATGGAGATCTCTCGGAGATTTTTGCTGTTTGATATTATGTGCAGCTGGGAGGCCTCTTGTGGACCAGTGTCCTGAAGTTGGCTCTCCCACCTCAGAGGCACAGCACTGACTCCTGGCTGCAGCACCAAGAGCCTTTCATCCACAGGGCTCCTTAATTTGGGATGATTCGTTGTCTATTCAGGTATTCCACAGATGCAGGGTATATCGAGTTGATTGTGGAGCTTTAATCCGCTGCTTCTGAGGCTGCTGGGAGAGATTTCCCTTTCTCTTCTTTGTTCTGACAGTTCCCAGGGGCTCAGCTTTGGATTTGGCCCCGCCTGTGCGTGTAGGTCGCCGGAGGGCGTCTGTTCTTTGCTCAGACAGGACGGGGTTAAAGGAGCCGCTGATTCGGAGGCTCTGGCTCACCCAGGCCGGGGGGTAGGGAGGGTCACGGAGTGCGGGGCGGGCCTGCAGCGGCAGAGGCCGGCGTGACGCTGCAGCCTGAGGGCGCCGTGCACTCTCCCGGGGGAGCCGTCCCTGGATCCCGGGACCCTGGCAGTGGCGGGCTGCACAGGCTCCCCGGAAGGGCGTGTGGCTAGTGACCTGTGCTCGCACACAGGCCTCCTGACGGCGGCAGCAGCGGCCTCAGCGTCCCATGTCCGTCTCTGGGCTCCGCAATCTTAGCCGCGGCTCGCGCCCGTCCCTGGAGCCCTCTCAAGCAGCGCTCTTAATCCCCTCTCCTCGTGCACCAGGAAACAAAGAGGGACGTAAAAGTCTCTTGCCTCTTCGGCAGGTCCAGACCCCTCCCCGGACTCTCTCCCGGCCAGCCGCGGCGCACCAACGCCCTGCAGGCTGTGTTCACACCGCCAACCTCAGTCCTCTCCCGGCGCTCCGACAAAAGCCGGAGCCTCAGCTCCCAGTCCCGCCCGCCCCGGCGGGCGAGCAGACAAGCCTCTCGGCTGGTGAGTGCCGGTCGGCCCGATCCTCTGCGCTGGAATCTGTCCGCTTTGCCCTCCGCACCCCTGTTGCTGTGTTCTCCTCCGCGGCTCCCAAGCTCCCCCACTCCGCCTCCCGAAGTCTCCACCCGCGAAGGGGCTTCCTAGTGTGTGGACACTTTTCCTCCTTCACAGCTCTCTCCCGCTGGTGCAGGACCCGTCCCTATCCTTTTGTCTCTTTAGTTTTTTCTTTTGCCCTAACCAGGTACGTGGGGGGTTCCTTGCCTTTTGGGAGGTCTGAGGTCTTCTGCCAGCGTTCAGTAGGTGCTCCGTAGGAGTTGTTCCACGCGTAGATGTACTTCTGGTGTATCTGTGGAGAGGAAGGTGATCTCCGCGTCTTACTCTTCCGCCATCTTCCCCGATCCTTTTACTTTTAATCTATATATGTCTTTATTAAAATTTAAAGTGGGTTTTTTAAAAAAAAATTTATTTATTTATTTTTGGCTGCATTGGGTCTTCGTTGCTGCACCTGGGCTTTCTCTAGTTGTGTGAGTGGGGGCTACTCTTCACCGTGGTGCGCAGGCTTCTCACTGTGGTGGCTTCTCTTATTGTGGAGCATGGGCTGTAGGCGTGTGGGCTTCAGTAGTTGTGGCATTATTGCTATTATTATTTTGAAAAATTATCTGTTAGATAAATTAAGAATAGGAACAATTAAAAATTTTATTTTACTTGGACTTATTCCTTCTCTAATGCTCGTCCTTTTTTTTTTTATGTGTTCTGAGTTTTTGACCTATATCATTTTCCTTCTTACTGAAGAACTTCTTTTAACATTTTTTGTAAGGTGGGTCAACTGGCAACAGGTCCCCTCAATTTTTATTTGTCCTAGAAAGTCTTTACTTCTTCACTTTCGGAATTGACTTTTTTTTAATTTATTTTTTATTTTTGGCTGTGTTGGGTCTTAGTTGCAGCATGCGGGATCTTCGTTGTGGCATGTGGGATCTTTTGTTGTGGTGCATGGGTTCTCTCTAGTTGTGGTGCATGGGTTTTCTCTTTCTAGTTGTGGTACACAGGCTCCAGAGCGCATGGGCTCTGCAGTTGTGGCATGTGAGCTCCAGAATGCATGGGCTCTGTAGTTTGCAGCACGTAGGCCCTCTAGTTGAGGCACACGGGCTCAGTAGTTGTGGCGCGTGGGCTTAGTTGCCCTGTGGCATGTGGGATCTTAGTTCCCAACCAGGGATCAAACCCGCATCTCCTGCGTTGGAAGGTGGATTCTTTACCACTGGACCACCAGGGAAGTCCCTCTCCTTCACTTTTGAAGGATAATTTTGTAGGGTACAGCAGTCTACATTGGTGGTGTTTTTCTCTCAACATTTAAAATATTTCACTCTACTGTCTTGTCACTTGCATGATTTCTGAGAAGTCAGATGTTAATTCTTATCTTTGTTCCTCTGTAGGTAAGGTGTTTATTCCTCTGGGTTCTTTCAGGATTTTTCCTTTATCTTTGATTTTCTGTAGTGTGAATATGATATGCCTTGGTGTTTTTGTTTTTAGCATTTATCCTGCTTGGTGTTCTGAGCTTCCTGAATCTGTGGTTTGGTGCTGACATTAATTTGGGGAAATTCTGTCATTATTGCTTCAAATTTTTCTTCTCTTCCTTTCTTCTTCTGGTATTCCCGTTACACATGTGTTACACTTCTGGTAGTTATCCCACACTTCTTGTAGTTATCCCACACTTCTTGGATATTCTGTTCCATTTTTTTGCAGTCATTCTTTCTCTTGGCTTTTCAGGTTTAGAAGTTTCTACTGACATATCCTCAAGCTCTGAGATTCTTTACCAGCTGTGTCTAGTTTACTAATGAGACAAAGGCATTTTTCATTTCTGTTGGTGTTTTTGATCTCTAACGTTTCTTTTTGATCCTTTTCTGTAATTTCTATTTCTTTTCTTACATTACCCATATGACCTTGCATGTTGTCTAATTTTTCCATTAGAGTCTTTAGCATATTAATCAGTCATTTTGAATTTCTGTCTGAATTCTAACAGCTCTTCCATATCTGAGTCTGGTTCTGATGCTTGCTCTGTTTCTTTAAACTGTGTTTTTGTCTTTTAGTATGCCTTGTAATTTTTTGTTGAAAGCTGGACATGATGTCCTGGGTAAAAATAACTTAGGCAAGTAGGCCTTTAGTGATGTTGTGGTATAGTGTTGGGGAAGGGGAAGTATCCTGTTGTCCCATGATCAGGTCTCAGTTTTTTAGTAAGCCTGGGCCCCTGGGCTATGAATTTCACAAGTGCTTCTCAATGTCAGGTCCTACGTGCCACCCCTCTCCCTACGCCATCCCCTAGGTGGTACAGGATGGCTGGAGTTGGGCATATTCCTTCCACCATGTAGAAAGATAGAGGTAGCTGGAGTTGGGTATTTTCCTTCCCCCAGGTTAGTTAGGCTCGGATAAGACTCTAATAGGTTAGACCCTGGTTTCAGAATGGTTAATTTACCCTCCTCCAGCTGGAAGCATGAGGGGATTTTTTCCCATCTTCACTGTGGGAACCTGGTACAGCTCCTGGAGGTAAAGCTCACAAAATGTGGTGCATCCCCCACCTAAGACTGAGACACCCTCTGTTGTTTTTTACTCCCAAAGTTGTCCACCCTGAGCCTCGAGAAGTTTGTCAGTTGCAGTTTAGGTTTTCCTACCCTGGTATTAGTTCCTGTGGAGGTTTCTACTCCTGCATTTCTGCTCTGGTAAATTGTGTTCTCTGTATCCACTTGTCTGTTTAACTTTGGGGGAAGCAGTTTTCTCTGTAACCTCAGTTCTCTGATGGATCTAAGAAGAGTTGTTGATTTTGTTTGTTCAGCTTTTTACTTGTTAAGAAGAAGTGATGACTTTAGACGCTCCTTACATGCTGGAACAGAAACTGAAAGTACACCCTACCATCTCTATATATTTTACTTCTTTTGTGCCTTAACGTTTTTAAAAATTATTTTTTATTTTGGCAAAAAATGCATAACATAAAATGTATCATCTTAACCATTTTTAAATGTACACTTTTTTAGTAGTGTTAAGTATATATACACACTGTTGTCCAACCAATCTCTGGAACATTTTTTATCTTGCAGAACTGAAAGATAAAAATGGTTCTATACCCATTGAACAACAAGTCCCTATTTCCTCTTTCCCTCAGCCTCTGGCCATCACTATTTTACTTTGTTTCTATGAATTTGACTATTCCAGGTACCTCATATAAGTGAAATCATATAGTATTTGTCTTTTGTGACTGGATTATTTCACTTAGTATAACGTCCTCAAGGTGCATCCATGTTGAAGCGTCAGAATTTCCTTCCTTTTTAAGATTGAATAACATTTCATTGTATGTGTAAACCACATTTTGTGTATCCATTCATCCACTGATGGACATTTAGGTTGCTTCCACCTTTTGGCTCTTGTGAAAATGCTGCTATGAACATAGGTATGGGGACTTCCCTGGCAGTCCAGTGGTTAGGACTCTGCGCTTCCACTGCAAGGGGCCTGGGTTTGATCCCTGGTTGGGGAAGTAAGATCCCGCAAGCTGCACAGTGTGGCCAAAAGAAAAATTAAAAAAAACAGGTGTGCAAACATCCCTCTGAGATCATTCTTTCATTTTTTGGATATATATCCGGAAGTGGAATTGCTGGATCATATGATAATTAGTTTTTAATTTTTTGAGGAACCACCATCATGTTTTTCCATAGTAGCTATAGCATTTTCCCACCAACAGTGTACAAAGGTTCCAGTTCTCCACATCTGTACACTTTTTGTTTTTTGACAGTAGTCGTCCTTGGATATCATCTTTGGAGAAATGTCTATTCAAGTCCTTTTCCCATTTGTAAATCAGGTTCTTTTTCGCTGTTAAGTTGTAGAAGTTCTTTATATATTCTGCTTATTATTGCCTTATCAGATATATGATTAATATCTATTCTTAACAAGGTCTAAAGTTAGTTATAATAACACTATCCTCTTCGCAAAGAATATAACATTCTAAGAACACTTGAATTCTGATTTCTCTCTTTATGATTTACATGTTATTATTGTTTAGTGTTTCAGTTCCACTTTGGGGAGAAGGAGCAGGATAAAACCAATCCCTAATTGATTTTTATTGTTTAACTGAATCAATCAGTGCTTGTCTGGGTTAATTTCTTTTCCTTCTTGCATCTAATACCTTCTTTAAATGATCAGTTTCTGTATTCTGAAGTATGTCTATCAATAGTTTTTTCAGTGATAAACACTTAAATTTTTATTTTCCTTTTATTTGTTCTTAAAGTGTTTCTGACTAATTATATCTCTCTTTCATAGTTTCTCTTGGTATTTACTTCTAGGAGATTTACTTCTAGGTTAGTTATTTTCTCTTAGAACTTTTAAAGATGTTATATCATGTCTTTTTTTTTTGTTTTGTTATCATGTCTTTTATCTTCTTGATGTCCACTTAAAAGTTTCTGCTGAGAATCCAGTTCAGTTGTTATTTCTTCATAGACTATTTGCTCCCCCCCACCCCTTACTGCTTTTAAAATACCTTGTGGTATTCTGCTGTATCCTTATGATGCTTCTAGGTGCAGATTTTATTTTTATCCTTCTTGGGTTGGACTTTGCTTCCTGAATATCGAACAGTTGGTCATGTAAATGAGGCATTTTTCTGTGTCTTTTTGCCATGCTGCCATTGGTGGCATTCTTCATTAGGGTGAAACTAGGCATCAGCCATAAAGAACCAGTGTTTTCTTGCAGGTTTAGTCAAATTCAGTCATTCAACAAATTTCAACACCTGCCATGTTCTAGGCACAAGAATTACATATGGGAACTCTTTACAACTGGGAGTTGAAGTAGAGCTTTTAGATTTGCTGCCTGACATGCTTTCTGCTTTTCTTCTGTAGACTGATAATGGTCTCGAGCTGCCAAAGAAGGTTGTGGATGCCAAGAGAAAGGTAACCGTTTCTCATCCCCTCGAGTGGAACTGGGTGCCTCTAGGAGCCCACATTGGCTGGCAGTAGACATGGCTGAATTTACAAGCTACAAGGATACTGCTTCCAGCCGCCACCTGCGGTTTAAGTTACAGAGTCTAAGCCGCCGTCTTGATGAGTTGGAGGAAGCCACAAAAAACCTCCAGAAAGCAGAGGATGAGCTCCTGGATCTCCAGGACAAGGTGATTCAGGCGGAAGGCAGCAACTCCAGCATGTTGGCTGAGATTGAAGTGCTGCGTCAGCGAGTGCTGAGAATCGAAGGCAAAGATGAGGAAATTAAGAGAGCAGAGGATCTCTGTCAGCAGATGAAGGAGAAACTTGAGGAGGAGGAAAACCTCACCCGGGAGCTAAAATCTGAGATTGAGCGGCTTCAGAAACGAATGGCTGAACTGGAGAAGCTAGAGGAGGCCTTCAGCAGGAGTAAGAATGACTGTACCCAACTGTGTTTGAGCCTGAATGAGGAGAGAAACCTGACAAAGAAAATCTCCTCTGAGCTGGAAATGCTCAGGGTCAAAGTGAAAGAACTAGAATCTTCTGAGGACCGGCTGGATAAAACTGAGCAGAGTTTAGTGTCAGAGTTAGAAAAGCTGAAATCATTAACTCTGACCTTTGTAAGTGAGAGAAAATACTTGAATGAAAAGGAGAAAGAAAATGAGAAACTGATAAAAGAGCTCACTCAAAAATTGGAGCAGAACAAAAAAATGAACCGAGATTATACAAGGAATGCTTCTAACCTTCTGGAAAGGAATGACCTACGAATTGAGGATGGTATCTCTTCCACACTGCCGTCCAAAGAATCAAGAAGGAAGGGAACTCTGGACTATCTAAAGCAGGTAGAGAATGAAACAAGAAACAAATCAGAAAATGAAAAGAACCGAAATCAGGAAGACAACAAAGTAAAAGACCTTAACCAAGAGATTGAGAAACTTAAGACACAAATCAAACATTTTGAATCTTTGGAGGAAGAGCTTAAGAAAATGAGGGCCAAAAATAATGACCTTCAGGATAATTACTTAAGTGAACAAAATAAAAACAAACTCTTAGCCAGCCAGCTGGAGGAGATAAAGCTACAAATCAAGAAACAGAAAGAATTAGAGAACGGGGAGGTAGAAGGGGAAGATGCTTTCCTGTCCAGCAAAGGCAGGCATGAGAGGACTAAGTTTAGAGCGCATGGGAATGAGGCACCTGTGTCCAAGCAGACACCCCGGGAACTGTCCCCTCAGCATAAGCGGGAAAGGCACCGAAACAGGGAATTTGTTCTCAACAATGAAAACTATCCTCTGAGCAACAGGCAGGTTTCCTCTCCCAGCTTTACCAACAGGAGGGCAGCCAAAGCTTCCAACAC
Organism: Lagenorhynchus albirostris; assembly: GCF_949774975.1. Lineage (NCBI taxonomy): Eukaryota > Metazoa > Chordata > Mammalia > Artiodactyla > Delphinidae > Lagenorhynchus > Lagenorhynchus albirostris. The sequence goes on from NC_083096.1 coordinate 168,419,187, forward strand.
AGGGGCAGGTGCAGACAGTGGGACTCAGGAGACAAAGAGAACTGAAGATCGATTCGCATCTGGCTCCTCTCAGAGTGAAGGGAAGAAGTCCAGGGAACAGCCGTCAGTGCTTAGCCGCTACCCACCAGCTGCCCAGGAGCACAATAAAGTTTGGAAGGGCACTCCCAAGCCAGGTACTGAGAGTGGGCTGAAGGGGAGAGTAGAGAAGACAACACGAACATTTAGTGATACCACCCATGGATCTGTTCCCAATGACATATCAGGGAGAGGTGACAAGGCTTCTGACACCTCCACCGAGGCCCTCTTTGGCAAGAGGGGGCAGGTGCCTGGCAATGGAAGTCAAATAACTCAGGCTGCAGACTCTGGCAGTTCTAAGGCCGTGGGAGCTCTGGCAACATCTAGAAGATCTTCCTCAGAAGGGCTCTCTAAGGGGAAAAAGGCTGCCAACGGCCCAGAGGCTGATACCAGTTTCCCAAATTCCAAGGCTCCACCTTTATCAAAGTATCCTTATAGCTCCAGAAGCCAAGAGAACATCCTTCAGGGCTTTTCAACCCCCAGTAAAGAAGGAGTTGATCAACCCATAGCAGTTGTGATGGAAGACAGTAGTCAGCATGAGGCCCTGAGATGTCGAGTCATCAAATCCAGTGGCAGAGAGAAGCCAGACTCAGATGATGATATGGACATGGTGTCTCTTGTTACTGCCAAATTGGTAAACACAACCATTACTCCAGAGCCCAAGCAACAGCCCAACTCTAGAGAAAAGGCCAAATCCCGAGGGGGACTTAGAACCTCCCTCTTTGAGAATGATAAAGATGTGGGAACAGAAAATGAATCTGGGAAACCTGTCAGAGCCTCCACCAATGCCGTGGAGCTCCCAGAGGCCAATGGTGCCGGGGTAAAAAGCCAGCGGCCCTTTAGCCCCAGAGAGGCCTTGCGATCTAGAGCCATCATCAAACCTGTCATCATTGATAAGGATGTGAAAAAAGTCATGGGAGGATCTGGAACCGAGGCCACATTGGAAAAACAGAAGTCTACTTCCAAACCAGGGCCAAACAAAGTGACAAGCAGTATAACTATCTACCCCTCTGACAGCAGCAGCCCGAGAGCTGCTCTAGGCGAGGCCCTGCGGGAGAGGCACACATCCACCAGCAACATCCAGGTTGGGCCACCAGAGCTCACGTCGGTTAGTAACCATGTCAGCTCCCCCTTTGAGCTCTCCATTCACAAACATGACATCACCCTGCAGTTCACAGAAGCTGAAAGAATGGGAGATGGGGCCCCGAAGAACAGGCCAGAAACGGTGGTCTCTCGGAGCAGCATTATAATCAAGCCATCCGATCCTGTGGAGAGGAATAACCATGCACCCACAGCGGAGACAATCAGGTGGAAAAGCCATAGTGGCCCCTTAGAAGTGGGCTCGTCAGATGCCAGGCACGTTACTGTGAGAAATGCCTGGAAGAGTAGGCGAGACTTGAACTCTTTAGAAGACCCCCCGACTCGAATAGGTAAAAATGTGGAATCTACCAACACCTACATCCAGAGATCTTCCACAGACTATTCAGACCTTGAACAGCCCAGCTCATACCTTTTTGAGCAGGGCACTCGAAGGGTAGGCAACTCAGGGGATGCCCCCGAGCTCTCCTCCAGAAGGACCCAAAGCAGCCTCACCGTGTCAGAGGTGCTCACTCGTCGGAATCGGGTAGGAGATACTGTCACGGCTGAAGCCTGGAACCACTTGGCAGGCATGGTAAGTCCCACTTCTTTCCCTCTCTCCTGTTCTCCTTCCACTTTCCCCTTTTCTCCTTTACTTTCTTTTTTGTTCCCCTCTGCCCTGGCCTGTGTGACTCAGGATTATGGAGACTGGGGCTGAGAAACACTGAATAGAACTGGGTAGTTCAGAGACTGTTGAAAATAATGTGGATTTGGCCTTAAAGAAGAATGAAGTACCTTGAAGAAGGTATTTGGCAGAGAGCAGCATGCATTTCCAAAATCTTTTCCCCAATTGTCTCCTTCATTTTGCCTTCACATATGAAGGCTACAAAAAAGGAGAGAGATGTGGCCTCTGTTCTCTTGGTTTGCCAGGGTCGCCAGAGGAGCTCCCCTTATAGCCCCACAGAGCAGTACCTAGAAGCACAAGAATCAGCTGCAGCTGTTGGGAGGTTCTGGGTTAAAGGAGGAAGCATAGTGGCTTTCTGTAGAGCAGAGATGGAGCCAAGGAAATGAGTTCTTTGGCTGCCTCAGTTTAGGCAGATCTTTGCCAGCTGCTGGCATGTAGGGGCTGAGGAGAGCTGGGGCTTACACTGGGCCTACTTGGATAAGCTTTATGCCCGAGCATCACTTTTTGTCCCAGACACCTATGTAGGCCATTATGTCATCAGTCTGAGGGCAGGGCTGGTTCAGCGTGGCTTGTTACTCGATAGACAAATCTAGAATCTCTCCTTATATGAGGGTCAGTGCCAGAGCAACATCTGAAGGGGAAGCCCCCAGGAGTGTCTTTTAGATGTGAGTCCTGTGATGAAGAAAGATGTTTTTGACCTAGAGATTGTTCCCTTCTTTTATTATTTGTTTAAATAATTATTTTTGGCTGCGCCGGGTCTTAGTTGCGGCACGCGGGATCTTTCGTTGTGGTGTGTGGGCTTCTCTCTAGTTGAGGCGCGCGGGCTCTAGAGCATGCAGGCTTAGTTGCCCCATGGCATGTGGGATCTTAGTTCCCCAACCAGGGATCGAACCTGTGCCTCCTGCCTTGGAAGGCGGATTCTTAACCTCTGGACTACCAGGGAAGTCCCTGTTCCTTTCTTTTAAAAGGCAGGTGGTGACTGTGTGTTAAGTTGAAAAGCCCTGAGTCTTTACAGGGTACTTTAAAGCACTTCCCCACCCGCTGTCTTATTCAGTCTCTCCAACAGCCCTGGTGTGTGTGGGGGGATATTATCCCTATTTTTTAGATGTAGAAATGGAGGGTCAGCGACACAAAGGGTCTCTTCACCAAGGCCACCCAGGTGAATTACTGGAAGAGCTAAGATTTGAATCCAAGATTCTTGTCTCTAAATCCAATGCTCTTTTTTACCTTGCCAACCAGACTTTCTCACTCATTCTTTGATCTGCATTAGCTGGGGAGGAGCAACAAGAACATTAAAAAGGCAGAATTCTGGTAGAAGAGGAGTGCAGAGAAAGTTGGATGAAGCTAAAACTGTGGATGTCTGAGAAATATAGGGTGAGGGGCACATATGAGATGAGATATGGTAGGAAAGGTATATGTGAGCTTTTTGGTAGTCTGTAGGTGGGAAGTAGGATAAGAGCTGTCCAGCTTCCTTTTCATACTTCCCTGCCTCTCCAGCGAGCAAATGGCTCTGACCCTGAGAGGCCTGCAGCCTGCACGTGCAACACTCCAGTAATGCTGGCCTCCAGTAATGGAGGTCCCATTCCAGTGGCCCTGTTCCTGGTCCTGTCCCTTTTTAGGGCTCCTGTTCAGCTGTGAGCCTCCCAGTCTACCCTAGGAGCTCTCAGCAGCTTGGAGTTCGTAGGTGGAACTTTGATACTGGCCAGTCCTTTGCAGTTCTGCTGTGGTCGGTCTGCACCACATCTCCCTGTTAGAGAGGGCCATTGGGGTGGGGAGTGATGGTGTCTTATTATTCACTGTATTGTTCTCTGCAGCTGACTTTTGTCATCTGTTGGCACAGGAGGAAGGTGACGACTGCACACTCAGTGTCTACAGGCGACTGCACAACTCCCTCGAAAGGTCTGAACTGTCTGCAAAGCCGGGGCTGCCCGAGCCTGGGCGACCCCGGGCTGAGGAACGGTTACGGCCAAACAGGCCCTGTGCTGAGGAAAACTGAGCCAGCTGGTGAGGTCTGCTGTCTCCTCTGCTCCTGCTTCTCAGCTCTTGCGCCTTCCTGCCCTGTGAAGGAGCCAGGCTAGAAACTAGGCCTTGGCTGGGAGACTGGCAGAGAGCCAGACTGTGGCTTCTCTTTTGCCAGTTGGCCAGAGGGAATCAGAAACTACAAGCTGGACATGGTCACCCAGGGCCAGCCTTCCCTGATGCATGAGTCTTCTCTCCTTGTCCCCGTCCCCCAGGTAGGATGGGCCACTCTGGCCCCCACATGAGGAAAGACATAGAAACCCCTTGTATCCCCGCCACACAACAGCAGCCAAATCTCTTCTCTGCTCCTTGGTGGGTTCTGTGTCATAGGGCAACCCCTTCTGTGGTTAACGTTCTGATTTCTTAGTCTCTTCACCGTATTCAGTTCACTCCTCATTTGCCCCAGGGGCCTGTGCACCCACCAGCCATCAGCTCCATCTAGGGGGTTCCATTTCTTCCCCTGTGGAGTTCCTCAGACTTTTACAGGGGTTTATGGAACTACCCTTTAGGTTGAAGTTTCTCTGACTGGGCCCCCGGGCTGACCATTGATTGCTGGGGGCAGAGCACATGGGTATCCACCTACTGGAATGACATCACACGCCCCCCACCAACCCCGGCTCTCTGTTCACCTTCCAAAGGCACCTGGAAGTGCACGAGCCTCATGCATCTCCTTCCCTGGGCACCAACATGCTGCTGGCCTTGCCTGCTCCTCTCCTGTGGCTGGAGACTTCAGGCTGACTTCGTTGTTTTCTCCTTTGGAATACTCCCAGACTAACCTGGGCCTGACCCAGCATACTCTGCCTTCTAGGAAGCGCCAGCACGGGGGAAAGTAGACAGGAAGAAGCAATTTCCCCTTAGTCACTCCACAAAGCAATGGCTCCATGAAAGGCATGGACTTTGTTCCTCCTCCTCATCCCCCGTGGAGGAGGTATCGCACTTTACCAAGCTGATGCATTCCTACAGAAGTGGGCCCATGATTTCTGCAAACCAGCTATCATTATGATGACTTCATTGGAGGAAAGGTAATACGTGCCCATCAAGGGCCCTAGATTCATACAATTCAAAATATAGCAAACCTTTCAGGAAGCCACATAAAGAAAAATTGATTAGATTCCTTATACCAATCACGTGGGGAAAGAACCGTACATTCTTGGCACTGCTTTTTCTAAGCATTCTCTCAGTTCAAAGAAGGGATCCCCTTTCAAAGGCTACCTTTATGAAGCAGACACTGTTCCTTCATAGTGAAAGAGCATTAGAGTGGAAGTCAGGAAAGCTGAATTTTCTTCATGGCTTTGTACTTCCTTGCTATGTGACCTTGGGCAAGTCATTGTCCTCTTGGGGCCTCAGTTTCCCTATCTGTAAAATGAGTTCTTTGAAATGGATGGTCTCTAAGGATCCTAAATCTGGCATTCTAAGATTTTTGTTTCCTCCCTGTGGGGGGGTGAGTCTTAATCGTGGAAGGTATTGTCCAAATGGGTTTACATGTGTCCTTCCCATCGCCTTTGTTTTCCTGGGCCTTATTCTTTCCAGTTCCCCATGTTTTAATGTCATGAGGATGAACTCAGAGAAGTTCCCTTGGCCTCACTTTTCCAGTTTATAAAGTGAAAGGGTGAGGTTAGATGGTCTCTGCGGCCCTTTTCAACACCAACCTTGCCCAGTGCCACACAGCAGGCCACGTGCTTTCCACAGCACAAGGTGTGTATCTCCTGTTCCAGTGCTTCTTGAATCTTCCCTGCCTCCGCTCAGGGTGGGAACCAGCGTTTGCCCCTCCCTTGTCTGCATCAGATTTGGCGATCCTGGAGGAGGCTTGGGGAGCACCTACTTGACTTTCACGGACAGGAGTGTTTTGCTTATACTTCCATTTTCTGGAGTTTTGCCAATCTAAGGGTATTTGTCATGTGGCTTGCCTTTTCTTCACATTGCTGCCTCAGATACTCAAGATGCTGTTTTCAAAATCTCTTCCTGCTGCTTTTCCTGGGTCATTGGCTCAAGGCTGCAACCTCTCACTTGTAGCCTTCCTGCCATTCTTCTTAACTGGTTGTCAACCCTGAGAGTCCAAAGGAAACAGACCCCTGTGGCGGTCAACTGAGGCTATAGGAAATCAGGTCTGTGGTTCGTTGCTGGTGGAAACAGAAGGGCGCCAAACGATGCCTACAAAGATCTCGCCAGTAATTCTTGTCTTTTTGGGCGTTGGGAGCCCTGGATTCTGGTGCTGTAGCTCCTGGTGCCAAAGTCTGGATCTTTCCACATTTTAGCAGCACCAACATCTGCCACCACCCAGAATGCTCTGTGGAAGAGGGGCAGCTATGGTGCCCTTTTGCTGGGGCTGCTATCTTAAAATCTGAGTGCAATAGGGTTTGATTGTAACAGTTATTTCAGGATAAATATTTTGTTTCCTTAATCTGCACACTTTCTAGAGCCGCTGTAAAATAGATTTTATTTTTAAATGTCCTCAGCATTGCAGAAAATATATTTGTAATAGCAGGTGAACGCTAGAGGCTCAGTTCCTCTGGGCTTCAAATGGCTGGCAAGGCTGGCTGTCAAATTCCAAAGTTGGAAGGCCTGTTTCTGAAAAGCAACCTAGGTGTGACCGTCTGGACCCAGGCCTCACCATCAGGGGTCCTGGAGGAAACTTCCAAATGGGAGACCTGATAGTTGAATAGTTGTCTAATCAAGCCAAATATTCCCTCTGTCCCAGCCAACAAACCCACTTTTATGACCAGCCTCTTCTGCAGCTTGGCTCTAACTCGGAATTTTACTGGCAGGTGTATGGGGTGTGGGAGGGTTCCTAGTAAGGTCTGGGAAGCTGGCACTCCAGAGCTGCTTGCTTGGAGAAAGTAGAGCTGGCTCAGTGCTAGGAGCTGGTCTCCTCCACCTGCCCCCGCCTGTCTGTCACCACTCTGGTACTAGAAACAACCAGAGAAAGCTGCAGGGACGGTGGGCAGAGAAGTTGCGGCTGTTTCTGCTTTTGCGTAGCAAGGAAACAGTTCCCGGGTGGGCCACAGGGATTTGCAGTGGGGCCAAGAATTCCAGCCTCGGCCACAGGCAGGCCTGCACGTGACGCTATCACCCTCGTGGGGTGTGGGAGCGTCTGTGTTGCTCTTGGACTTGCCATCCTGGGGCAGTTTTAGTTCTTTATATTTAGTGAGTTAGTGCCATGTGCTATCGTTTCCCAGTAAAGGAATAGGGACCCTGCCCCTGGGTCCCCAGCTGCCTTTGTTGGTGTGGGTTTATCATTACTCTGACAAGACTGCTTTGGAAGAGCTGCTTTTAGGGATTACCTTTTAAATACCCCAGGGTGGGGAACAACAGGGTTCTCCTCAAAGCCTCACAACCAAGATCATAGGGAAAGGGGCCCTACTTTCCTGCTGCTTCACAGCTCAGAACATGTACTGAATGGAATGTATTTTTAAGAGAATAAAGTCTATTTTTTTTTTTTTTTTTGTATTTTAAAGATCGGGAGGGCTAGGGAAGTAGCCCTCAAATAAACTGTTATTACATTATAGGCCCCCTTGCTAGGGGACACATCAGTATCTGTCGGTCCACACCTACTTGCTCAGGCAGGTGCTCTGGTCTCTCCCCTGCCCCTTGGAGTCTAGGTGCAGCAGCTTCTCCTACATTCCAGCTCCAAGCATGGGACCAAGGAGGCCAGACCCTGTCGCTGGAAACCAGGGCGAAGCCATGAGCAGTGACTCAGGGCTCCTTGGGTGCATGTGTATAGTTGAAGCTGCCTGTCTGCATGTATCCTCTGGCTCTAATGCTGTCTCTGTTGGCTCTGCAGCACAATATGTAACCAATAAAGCTCCCTAGTTTCCATGTGCTTTGTGTGAGTGTGAGTCAGTGATGCCATTTTTCTTGATGTCATCTCTGTGTACAGCTGTTGCTGTGCACTGGTGCAGCTAGTATATTTCATTTACATTTACTGAAAATACTCAGCCAATTACTGATGCCGTAAGGACTGGAAACATAGCTGAGGCTTGGGAAAGGACATTTCCTTGGACTCATGTAACTGGACTTGGAATCATATAGCAGTTATTTCATTGCTACATTTTACTTTTAGGCTCTTCTCTCAAAACACACACACACACACACACACACACACACACACACACACACACACACACACACACACACACACACACACACACACACACACACACACACACACACACACACACACACACACACACACACACACACACACACACACACACACACACACACACACACACACACACACACACACACACACACACACACACACACACACACACACACACACACCATCTGTGTCGTCTCCCAAGCTGCCTATGTCGTTTATTTAAAAAACAAAAACTCTTCAAAGACCACATACCACTGGATCAGACACCCTAACCTCCTGAGGTAACAATATTCATGGGAAAGCTAGGAGTCAATATACTTTCTACTACACGCTCTTCTCACCTTTACATCATAGTTGCACCACTTGCCCTGATCCTGGTGTGCAAATTTTTCCCATGGTTGTCACTCATTCCAGGATGAGGAAAAAGCCCTCTCCATCTTCATCTTCCAGTCAGACCACCAATGTAATGTCCCTTAAATCTTACTAAGAATAAAACCTCATTTAAACTAATTATAGGGAAGAATTGACTAACGGGAGTAAAATCCAACTTCCAGAAGCAGATTATGTACATAACTTACAGTAACATATTCTGTTAGGAACCCTTTGGAAGGAAAAGGCACTGTTCCCTTTTTGTAAAAATGTTTTAGTCTTACGTGGCAGAAACGAGTTTGCAAATGTGATTAAGGATTTTGAGGTGGGAGAGAGATCTGGGTCGGCCTTAAATGAAATCACTAGTATCCTTATAAGAGGGAGATAAGATCTGAACTACAGAACAACAGAAGGTGATGATGGAAGCAGGGATTGGAGTAATGTGCTTTTAAGATGGAGGAAGGGGCCACAAGCCAAGGAATACAGTCACTAGAATCTGAAAGAGGCAAGGAAATGGAATCCTCCTTCAGAGTCTGCTATGATAATTTGTTACAGCAGCAATAGAAAATTTCCACTATGTTACCTAAACCCTTGATCTCCTTAAACTTTTATATCAATACCTTGGACAGAAGTGGAAAGTTAGCATATACCCATGGAGGGAATCTAGGGGAATAAAGCCAGGATGGTCTGCCCGAGGCCCACCCAAACTTTGTGTCAAGGCTTGTGTCTTATCTTGAAAATTCATTCAGTTTCCTAATATCCATATGCTTGACCTGCAGCTTCCTACCCCTGGCACACGGTCACCCCACAATCCCAATGGGGAAGTCTAGCCCCACAGACCAGGAAACCCTTTGCTTTTATGGGAACCCCCCTCAATCCTGTCTTCTGACCAGACCAAACCATTTTCTCCTTTATATAAACATCCTCTTTATTTAAACATGGATAAAAACTGGCATTTTCAAAGGAGTAACACCCCTGCCTTATATATAACTCGAAACCTAAGGGGAAACAAAAAGATAAGACTAATTTTCTATGAAGTTTTATTCTCAAAATATAAAAAACCACCACACACAAAGAGACTAAGATGTTCTCTCGCAGCACTTGCTTGCCTCAGTCCTAACGAAGAACACAGACTCCCACACTAATGGACAAGTGCCTCCCTAGCTCTAAGTCACTTAAAGGCGGCAACCTCCTTGGCCACCTGACCACCAGGAGCTCTAGCAGTTGATCTGGAGCCCAGATGCCAGGGTGAGTTTCTCAGTAGAATCTAATATTGCTAGAAGAGCTTTGCTTATGCAGCAAAAGACACAAACACATCGGCCTCTTCCCTTAGAACACATCCATCTCACATGCTCGGGGACTGCTGGGCAGGGACGCCTGGTGTGGCCTGGCGAGGCAGGGTATACATGGCCCCCAAGAACTGGTCTGCAATCCTTCCTGCTTCTCTCAGCCCACTCAGCAGAGCACCATGGACCGTGGCTGGGTAGTTACGGATTGTATGTTCTCCAGCAAAGAAGAGTCGTGGAATAGGCTATTGCAGGAAAAAAAATTAGAGAAAATCAGCAGGCTGCAAATGTGCCTTATTGTTATGTTTGAACTGCCGAATTCCTGTTGGATTTTGAGGGCTCACTACCTGCCCTCCCCACCCCATCACTGGCCCATCATTCTCCCAAAAAGGGTCTCCCTTTATCAGCAGGCATTTTCCTAGAACAAACAGAAGTAGAAATGGGGCAATAAAACTCAGCCCAGGGCTTCCCTGGTGGCGCAGTGGTTGAGAGTCCACCTGCCGATGCAGTGGTTCGTGCCCCTGGTCCGGGAAGATCCCACGTGCCGCGGAGCGGCTGGGCCTGTGAGCCATGGCCGCTGAGCCTGCGTGTCCGGAGCCCGTGCTCCCCAACGGGAGAGGCCACAACAGTGAGAGGCCCGCGTACCGCAACAAAACAAAACAAAACAAAAAACTCAGCCCAGCCTTAGTTCTAGGGTGATGCTTAACTGCATCTGTGTTTATTTATCGGTTTAATTGTGGGGGATACCCAGTTGTAGAGCTTCCTTTGCCTAACGTATCCCTTACTAGAGGTGTGGTGTTCCCGACTACTCTGAACCAGAGAGAACACAGCACTTGTTCTCGTTCTGGAACACTTCAGCCTCTCAGCTTAGAGCAGGCCTTACTTACCACAGGGTCCTGAGAAACCCTGACTACTCATAAAGACTTTAGGTTATTTCTCAGGGGCATTCCTGGAGGCCCCTAAGTAATTGGGATCCTGCAACAATCCTACGAGCCAGTACAAAATGGGGCACAATTAAAGATGGTTTTGTTTTTGTTTTTTAGGAACAAAAGTCTGAATAAGGAAAAAGTAATTGGTTTTTACTCTGGACTCTTGCATTCTGAACACAGACTGTCTAGACTGACAAGGACAACATGTAACGAATTAGACACAAACATTGCTCCTCCCTTTCCCTCTGCTTTTGGTTATCTGAAAGGGTCCAAGGGTCTAAGACTGACTAAAATCTAAAAAGAAAACCAGTGGCACTATTTTTACCCTGAAATCCTGGGATACTGGCCTGTTTCCAAATAAGCCCAGGTATAGTTTGCCAGTTTCTCACCTGTGGGGCACCTGGAATTGAGGGGCCAGGAGTGATTGGCTGAGCCATTAAGTCATAGTCATTTCCAGATGATCCTGCGGCTACATAGGAGTAGGAGCCCCGGGCCCAGGGATCAGCACGCCAGCGAGACACCACTGTTTCCTTGGGCTAAAGGAGAAACCATGAGTGGAAGTTATTACTGGACACCAAGGACAAATCGGTCATTTCTGAAAGGTGGAAAAGCTGTGATGGGTGGGGGCTACAAGTGAGAGAAAGGCAAGAGACACGAGAGTTAGCCAAGTGATGAATGCTGCTGCTATAAAATAAAAAAAATGCCTTCAGGCTGCAAGGAAGCCTCCAGATTGCCTTCTCGCTATGAATCCAGAGATCTACCCAGGGATTGATCTCTATTCCCTTTTAAAATTCACATGAAGCATTAATATGCCTTCTCTCAAAGGAATCATCAGGGACTTAAAAGTGTTCAATGGACCTAAAGAAAGAATAACAGAAAAAAGTACCAAGAGATTCTCTTGAGACTTCCCTTGGGGAGCTGGCCACTTCATCTGAAAGGTGGTTGGGGAATTGGGGGTGGGGATGATTCCACAAGCAGAGACAACAGACAACACAAGCAAAGAAATGCGGCAAATAGCCTTCTCAATCCCCTGGCCCATGTACTGGGGGCTTTTCTCAATCCCATACTTAGGGCATGAACTCTAAACATTAGCATTAATGTAAACCCAGCACACAATTCTGGCTGAAACTGTCCTGACCAAGAATCTGTGCTGCAACTCGAGATACACCAAACCCTGCTTTAGTCTAAACCCCAGATCCTCACCTGCCCCTGCCCCTTACTTACTTACCTGGGGCACTGCACTGCTACCAAAAATCCCTTTGAGAATGGCCAGGCATCGGCCAACAATCACATCATCACTTATGTTTTCCATGATGCCAGCAGCTTCTCCTGCCACTAGTGCCAATAGTATTGGAGCTAGAGAAACAGAAAGGACAATTCCAGGGTTTTCCTACAGACTTTTCTCAAGTACCTCCTTATCAGGTCTCACATTATTCTTGGCTGTTTGAAATCTGATGACAGACATGCACCACTCACGCTAGACACACGTTTCTGAGCCAGCAACTTGAATCCTATCCCCAGAAGGGTGCTGGCAAACCACAGTGAAGTGTGACTCATGTACTTCATTGCTTATAACCTGGCAGAATACAGAAGTCCTGAAGATATAACTTCAGATCTTGCTATCAAGTGTCCCTATATTTAGGCACAGAGTTCTTAGACATCTCCATGACCAGGGCTGCATCCTCTTAGCTGTCATCCCAGGCCCTTCCATACTCATCATCACCCTTACTCACCCATTTCGTGACTCTGTGTGCAACAGGCTTATGCGATAGCCACAGTACTAGATGCTAGGGATATAAAAACTATAAACTAGACTATATACTCCAAAAATCAACAACAACAAAAATAATCATAGAGACAATTACGAGCTGTGATAAAAGCTATGAAAACACAGACTACAGAGAAAAGAATACAAGGACATAATTTCATTTGAGGCAGTGGGAATACATGTGTCCTGGAAAGTCTCTTTGAAATAGTAACATTTGGGCCAAGCCCTGAAGCTGCATAGAGTATGCCACATTGGGAAGGAAGAGATGGAGAAAAATAAAAGCACCCCAGGCCCAGGGCACAGTACAATGCAGAGGCCCCAGAGCAGAAGACAGCATGGTACATTTTAGGATTCCAGGAGAGCAGACAAGTGCGCCTGGAGGCTGGGGAGGGCATGGACAATGAAGAAGCTGAGTAGAAAAGAAGGGTCAGATTATTCAGCCTTCATGATGGCCACAATAATGAAAGCCATCAAAAGAAAGAAGTGGTGATAGCAGTCAGTGGCTATTGGCAATTGAACAGGTATGAGGTAAGAGTGGCCTGGACTGGGAGGTAGGCAGTGGGAAAGAAGTAAACAGGTCTGAGAGAGAGAGTGAGGCCCTGACAGGACTTGATGGCCTAGATCAGGGAAGAGAAAGAGCACTCAGCTGTTGCTGGAAACAATGTGCTCAGGGAGCAAATGGCTCCTCTGCGGAGTTAGTGGCCCTGGCCGTGTGAAGGATGTTCAGTACCAGGCAGTGAGGAGTGATGGAAAGAACCACGTGTCAGTCAAACTGGTTAACTGATGTGTCTGCACTGTCAAGGCCAGGCCTCCTGATACTGCTGCAAAGGAGAATGTCTTACATCCTTTTCTTGGAATGAGGTAAGATCTAAATATACTTCTTTTAAAAAAAAAAAGCTCTATATAGAACTAAGAGCAACCCAATTACAGAAGAATGTAAAACAGGAGGTAGGAGTTTGATAAATACATTCTAGGGAAAGTGATCAAAGATTCAGGGGCAAGTCAGATACAAAAGTCTGAGAATGAGGAATACAAGTTTCCCTTTCCAGGAAGCTTCCCTGGGCCTGAGCCCGAGCCCCTGGCTGAGTTGATTTCTTCTTCTATGTTTTCTCTTGCAGTGCCTTGGCTTTCACTCTCACTCCTCTACTTCCTGCCCTGTTCTGAGGCTGCCAGCCTCCTTAATGTATCCCCCACTAGGTTGTGAACTCCTTGAAGGCAGGTATAATATTCCTAATTCTCTATTCCTATAAGGATGTATAAAGATTAAAACTAGAAAGCCATTACCTTTATAGAGGTTCCAGAAGAGGAAGAGCTCACCCCTGCTGGCAGTCGTACTGCCAACATGTCCGAACAAATTGACACTTGGATCCCAGAATACCCGGTCAAAACACAACACGACCTATTGTAAAAAAGAAGCGTATAAGCTGGTGACAGCACTCAGAGAACATGGCTTTAAGCTAAGCACAGCTGTGCCTCAACAGGAAGTACTTCTTCCTCAGACCTTACTAAAATAAGTTCCTTCTAATCTACTCTCAGTATAAGCCTAGAAATCCCTATTATACATGTACTACTTAGGAAGACATTTAGCACTCTCTTTTTATAGGCTTGGGTTTGAGAAGTGACCCCAGAAGACAGTCCTCATGGATACTTTCTATATAATTAGGTACTAAAGTTAATGAACTGACAGGCCTCACCCTGATATCACAGAGTTGATAGCACAGCAAAATGTTCAAAAACGCAAACCTCTCTCCTCTCTAAGTGGAGGGCAATCAGACTGATATTTGTACACTGGGTATGTAGAGAGGTACCTAGGGCAAGTTACCTTGTTAAGGTTGCCAAATCCCATCCTTTGGACTGCAGATGTTTTCCATTCAGGAAGAGGCGGCACAAACTGAACAGCTGGTGGCTGCTGCTTCAACACACCCAAGGGAAGGGTACAGAGAACCGCATCACACTTATAAATAAACGTCTGGCTCGTGGAGCGGGTATTCACAGCTATCACTTCACATCCTAGACAGGTTAGAGGAAAAAGGCTTTATTGGTGATAAGGATGATAATGACAAGGGTCTTGAACATTTAGTGCACAGTAGAATCTACATGCTATCTCAGTTAATTCTTACTACAAGTTTGTGAAGTCAGTTCTGCTCATTTTCTACAGAAGAAAACTGAGGCAGAGGTGAAGTAACTTGTCTAAGGCCATACATGTAACAAGTGCCAGGATTTAAACCCAACAGTCAACTTCAGAGTCCTCGATCTCTACCACCATACTACCCCACCTTCCCGACTGATACACTGGGGATCTTTTGGACTAATAATAGGACCTTATCATTTACCAAAGTTAAGTAAATTTAGACCAAAATTAAGAGTAAAATGCCTATCCCGATAGAACCAATATCTCTCCACTGTGGTTAGGCGCTCACTAAGGACCAAAAGAAGAATGATATCAGAAGCTTGTGGTGCCGATCTAAGGGATGCAGCCTAAAACCACAGAGCATGCTATCCTTGAGAATATACACTGATGCTTAGCTTGCCAGGATATGAATGAGCTCAAAGCTGACCACAGAAAAGGTACTGAAAGTAAGTTAATGTAATTCTCCCTCATTTGTGTTCAATTTTTTCTTCAGTAAATGCCTCTTTACATAATTTCTGAAAAATACATAGATAGCTCAAAGTAAGTATGACAGCTCCATACATGCCCATTTTCTGTGGCCACAGAATTAGGGAAAATGACACAAAAGCTAGTCTCACTGTTCTCCACCTGCCTGCAAATGGCTATTTAAGGCTGTAGATCTTCTCAACACCAGCAGCCAGAAGCTGCCTCTGAAGGGAAAACTAAAATCAAAAACTGTTACACTAGGGGCTTCCCTGGTGGCGCAGTGGTTGAGAGTCCGCCTGCCGATGCAGGGGACACGGGTTCATGCCCCGGTCCGGGAAGATCCCACATGCCGCGGAGCAGCTGGGCCCGTGAGCCATGGCCGCTGAGCCTGCGCGTCCGGAGCCTGTGCTCCGCAACGGGAGAGGCCACAACAGTGAGAGGCCCGCGTACCGCAAAAAAACCCCCAAAACCCAAAAACCCCCCAAAAACCCAAACTGTTTCACTGGTTGTTAAAAAAATTATCTGTGGTGATCTCAGCAACTCTAGAAAAGGGGCCATGGAAGGCAAGACTGGTGGCCACATCTCCACTAGTCATGAGAGCCCTTAGAGAGCAGGGGTGACTAGCTTTCTTAAGGAGTTCAAGACTATTAATTCCAAAGGTGGGTGGATGATGGGCTCTCTGCACTCCACATGAAATGCACCCTGAAAGCAGCAGTAATGAGCACAGAGCCTACTGCCAAAGGAATCACAGGGCAATTTCATCTCTGAAGTCAACCTATCAGCAAAACTGCTCCCAGAATGAGAAACCAGCCTAAGCAGTTAGCCCACCTGAACAGGAAAAGCCAAAAACCAAGATGCAGATGGTGAAATACAAGGGGTGGGTCCCACTGGAGCCCTAGGGGCCCAAATCCTGGTATTTAAGAGCATACTTAGCAAAATTAGATCCAAACTCCCTGGCTGTTTACTATAATACCAAACTAATATGCACAAACTGGAGACTCTAAAAATTGCCCCAATTTTCTGGTTTATACTATGATGGGGTCAGAGCCTCTAAAGGCTCTACAGCCTCAGTACTTCTGTAAATGCAAAATTTTAAATTCAGGAATCATAGTTTATGAGACATTCTATCAGGAGATGTACCTAAAATTTTTTCTGTAGGTCAAACTCAACAAAAGATCAGTACCATGTTTCAAAGTAAGAGATTTATCTTACCAGTAAAGACGTACCTGAAGCTGTGTAGCGAACCTGCCGAACTGCTGTATTCAGTTTAATGTCCAGGCCTTCTGCTAAAGCCACAGGCACACATGAGTAGCCATTCCTCACTGTCAGGTGGCTGCCAGTAAACTCAAAGTCATCATCCTAAAGAAGACAGAAAAGAACATATTTTCACACTTTCTTAATCTAACTTATGCCATTTATATTGAGTCCTACAAAATAACACTGAAAAAACACCAGCTTGTGGAAAGCCAATATTCTAAGACAGAAATTAAAGAATAATCACTCAGTCTTCCACTACAGCTGCCCCAGGAAACTAAAGGGAAAACGGAAAGAACGCCAGAATGTCACTAATAGCTACCTCTGGGCAGTGAGATTGGGGCAGTTTCTTTTCTTCTGTGATAGACTTTTTATCATCACAGTCCTACACCACCAAGTCCAGACTACCCACGGCGCGCAGGAGAGGGAAGGAAGCTTATTCAGTAAATTCAGATGATACCATAAAAGTTTGTTTGGCTTTTGTATGCACTATAGATGTGGTAGGATATCAGATTCACCATCCTAATTACATTTTCTTCTACATAACAGCAAAATCAGTTTTTATGGCTTAAACTTACAGGTTTTAAAGTTGAGGAAGACTTCCAAAACTAAAGTTGGTCAAACCAGACGTAATCTAGGATTATAAAGATTCGCCCAAGATAATCCATGAAGAAGTCAAGATTTGGCCTGGAAGAATTCCCAAAATGATTTCATGTCTTTGAATTTACTGAAAAATTTTCCAAATAGAGAAACTTTTGAAGGCTAGTTGATATTTCTAATTTCATGAAACTCCTGGGGAAAACATACCACGATTCTTAGGAATTAGATAAAAATATACTGGGCTGGCAGCACAACTCTCACTACTTAGTGACTGACTCATTTGTTCCCCATATGGATCAGTTCACATCACCTACATTCAAAATTTAAAACGATTACAAATGAATACATATTGCAACATCAAATGATAGATCAGTGACTAGAGGTAATTTAGTATTTACATGAACAACCATAAAGAAACTGGAAATTCTACAAGATTTATACCACTAGCAAGTGCAATCCTTGCCAAATTCAAATTCTAAAGAATACCAGGACATAATCTGAAGATGAAGAAGTAAAAATAATTTTACTAGGAAAATGTATAATGAAAATGAAAATATGTAAGCAAAATATAATATTTACTTCTATACAATCTTAAGTCTGGCCAAAGTCTCAGATTTACAGGTCCATTCAGCATCTAAGAAACCTGGTGATTTCTCACCAGTTCAAGAGTAAATCACACTGAAAACACTTAAAAATAATTTAACAAAAGATATGTAAGACTGGTACACTGAGAACTATAAAGTACTGCTGAGATAAGTTAAAGGAAACCTAAATAAATGGAGAGATATACCATGTTCAAGGATTAGAAGACTCACTATTGTTAAGATGACAATCCCAGAAGGTATTTTTTTTGTAGAGACTGATAAGCTGATTCTAAAACTTTATAGAAGATCTAAAATAGTCAAAACACTTCAAAAAAAGAACAAAGATGAAGAACTTATACTACCTGATTTCAAGATGTACTATAAAGCAAAAGTAATCAAGACAGTGTGACAGTGGCATATAGAAGAACTGATTTTCAACAAAGGCTCCAAAACAAATAAGGAAAAAAGATGGTGCTAGAATAGTTAATTAGATAACCATATGGAAAAATATGAACCCTACCTCACCTCTCACTATACACAAATTTTTTTTTTTTTTGCGGTACGCGGGCCTCTCACTGTTGTGGCCTCTCCCGTTGCAGAGCACAGGCTCCGGACGCGCAGGCCCAGCGGCCATGGCTCACCGGCCCAGCCGCTCTGCGGCACATGGGATCTTCCCGGACCGGGACACGAACCCGTGTCCCCTGCATCGGCAGGCGGACTCTCAACCACCGCGCCACCAGGGAAGCCCTATACACAAAACTTTAACTCAAAATGGGTCATAGACCTAACATAAGAGCTAAGCTCATAAAACTTCAGGAAGAAAACAGGAGAAAATTTTTGCAATCCCAGTTTAGACAAAGATTTTTCGGGACACAAAAAGCACAAAGCCTAAAGAAAGAGTTGATAATCAACAGGACTTCATAAAATTAAAAACTTTTGCTCTTTGAAAGATACCATTTAGAAAATGAAAACGCCAGTTGTAGACTGGAAGAAAGTATTTTCAAAACATAAATCTGACAAAGGAACTGTATCCAGAATTTACAGACCATAATGAACTCTTACAAGAGGACAAACAACTGTTTTATAAATTTAATTTTTTTAACTTTTTATTTTATATTGGAGTATAGTTGATTAACAATGTTGTGACAGATTTTTTTAATAGGCAGAAGTTCTGAACAGACTTTTCACCAAATAATTGACATATGAATGGCCAATCAGCACATGAAAAGATGCTTCACCGTTACTAGTCATCACAGGAATGCAAATTAAAACCACAATGAAAAACTACTATACAACCATTAAAATGGTTAAAATTTTAAAAACTGGCGATACCAGGTGTTGGTGAGGTTATGGAGCAACTGGGGCGGGCATATACTACTGCTGCTGAGAATGAGATGTGGAAAACCGTTTGGAAGTTTCTTATAAAGTTAAAAATCTACTTCCCGCAGACCCAAATATTTTACTTCTAGATATTTACCCAAGAGAAAGACATGAACGTTCACAGTAGCTTCAATCATTTATAGCCAAAAACGAAACAACCTAAATGTCTGTCCATGTATCAGTGAATGGGTACATTCTGTGGCCGTATCCATACAATGGATATGAATATTACTAAACAACAAAAAGAAACAAACTATTGATATACACAACAACAATGAATCTCAAAATCAAAAAAAGGCACAGACAAAGGCTACATACTGTACAATTATATACTGTATGGTCCAATTTACATGCAATTCTAGAAAAAGCAAAACTATAGTGACAGAAAGCAAATCAGTGGTTGCGTAGGGCCAGGAGCAGGAGGGCTGGGGACTGACTGCAAAGGGACAAGAGGACTTTTCAGGGTGACAGAAATGTTCTGTATCTTAATTGTGGGTGTGGTGGTTCATGACTATGTAAGTCTGGCAAAACATCAAATTGCTCACTTAAAATAGGTGAGTGTTATTGAATATAAATTATATCTTAATAAAGCTGTTTAAAAACACACATACAAACAAATTAACAGTTTATCTTAGGAGCCTTCTCAAAGACACGTGCAACAAAATACATGGTAAGGGAATTTTACCTGATCCCAATGTTTAAGGGAAAGTGTAGAGAGAGGTGTGGCATTAGCAAATTCAAGATTTGCAAAATGCCAGTCAAGTATTTGTCTGTCTCTTGACGAGAGATACACATCACTGCAAAATGAGAACAAAGGAGCACAAGGTTATTAAAGGACATTACTATGATTCTCAATGGGATGATGTGGATGATCTCAGTGGGACTATGCCTTATGTGAAGAAATTCTAAGTCAAAAA
This sequence comes from Lagenorhynchus albirostris, assembly GCF_949774975.1. Classification (NCBI taxonomy): domain Eukaryota; kingdom Metazoa; phylum Chordata; class Mammalia; order Artiodactyla; family Delphinidae; genus Lagenorhynchus; species Lagenorhynchus albirostris. The sequence goes on from NC_083096.1 coordinate 168,438,828, forward strand.
GCAGGACCGTATCTGTTTTATTAAGCCCTTTATTCCTGCTGCCTAGAGCAGGCCAAGCCATAAAGCAAGGCCTGACTGTAATTCCGGGGAAAAAAAAAAGTCTTCTTTATACTGTTACCTTGCATTATAAAAGCTTACTTTAAAACATTTTTTTTGTTTTATATTTTGAATAAAGCATGGACTTTTTTTTTTTTAAGCAAGAATGGGTAGCATCCCTGACTACAGAAAAGAGTAGATGTATGTGGAGGCTGGATGCAACATGCAGCACACTGTCACCATGTAAGAGTTCACTATCAAAACCCCAATGGAAATAAAGTGTAATACTTTCCTAGTCCCCAGAATTATGAGTTTAAAGCAATACCACCTTCTACGCCACTCAAAGACAATTTTCATTCATGTATCAAATCTTATGGGAAAAGGCTATCTTTTAAAAAAAAGATACCTAGCAAGTATCTAGGACACCATTACACATTAAAATATAACAGCAGAGGATTAAGGAGCCTGACAAATAGTCCTATGTGCACAGATACCTTCCATTCATTAAACAATTTACAATACATTCACTGAACATAAATAAAAGCCCAGGGTGCTTTGTAATTTTTCTTTTAAATCTAACAGAAGGAACAGTAAAAGCTATCTTTCTGAGCGTTCGTGTTTTCCTTACCTTGGGGGATTGGCTTCCAATTCTTGAAGTTTTTCTTCTAGCTTTCCTTGTGTTTCAGCTAATTCATCATATTCCTGATAAAATTAAGAGAACTGGGTTGATCTTGATGGGTCAGAGACCCACCTAGTTATTTATACCACAAGGTGTAAGGCCTGGACCATATCCCTGTTCAGGTTAATCTACAAGTGTGCCTTAGCTGAAGGCTGGAGGTTGGGTCAGGGCTCAGGGATGGTTGTTCTCGGAGACAAGTTACAATGTTAGCCTAGAATTAAGACTGAGGGGGGTGGGGGCGGGGAGGTGGGGGAGGATGCAGAAGGAGGAAATAAAGAAACATACTAGTATGCTACACAGTAAGGATGAAAAAGAATAGTGACTACCACTTCCGGTGCGTTTACTGTGTCCCGAGCATGGAATAACCACTTCAGACCCCCTACAAGTGAGGTAGTACTAACACCATGTCACAGATGAGGTGACTAAGGAGTCTAAGGTCACAGGGCTAGGAGATACTAAGTTAGGGATTTCAACCAGACAGTTTGACTCCATTCAATAACTCTGAAGTCCATGTTCATTATCATTATTTTAAATTGTCAGAGATAAACTATGACAGAGGGCTAAACTGAGATGTGGGTAAGCTAAAGGATGACACTGTGAAAACAAGGCAGGAATTCTGCAGAAAAAGCAGACAAAATTAACCCATTAAGTTCCCACAGCTCCTGTGTACCAAACCCTCTTCTTCCTACTACAGGCACCTGTGATTGGCTAGTGGCTCTCTCTTTTCCAAAGTTTCCCGGATCTATACTATTTCTTAGGATTCCAAGTAAAAATCAATGAGGCATGTATGTATACCATACCTTGCATAAGGCAGTTAGATCCCTGTGTTTGCTTTTCACTAAGAACTCAGCAGTGATATCTCTGGGTGGCTTGACTTCAGATGCTTCTTTGTATTGCTGATGGAGTTCTTTAATTTTCTCTTTTAAATTTACCATCTAAGAGGGAAAAATACAAATTTACCATTCCAGACAGTAATTCATCACCAAAGCATGTACTTTGGTTCCTCCCCTAAACTGCTATTATACCAAAACAGGGTTATACTGCAAGGTCTATGGAATTCTTAAATACCTCTTCCAAATCATGATATTAAAAAAAAATTTTTTAATGACATTTTAAAACAGGAAAAAATCCTATATGGCTCAACATAGAGGTATCACATCACTATCAGATAAGGAGGATTGGCTCTGTCTTCCAAAACAAATGGGAGAACTAGGAATGTCCCATTAATAAAAATATATAATTAATTAAAAATTAACTACCAGGAAAAACAAACTGTCTCCAATTAAACTTATTGCTTTGGGAAACAAATTGTCATGATTTGTTTTTTAAATATGTAAAAGGTCAAATCATCACACAAAGAACCATTCCCAATGTTAGTTTTTTCGGATTTCTGGTGGTGCTACACAAGACTAGGGTGAAGGTTAAAGCTTGAGACTGGGAGCTTCACACCAGCTGGCCATGTTCTAGCCACTCTTCTCACTTCATCCATACCACAATCCATGAAGAAGATGTGCCAGAGACCTCTTCATTTGACAAGATGACAAAATGAGGTACAGTGAGAGAATGAGGCAAGAGTCCAGTCACAAGATGCACCCAGATTTTGCATCATAAAGCCCCCAAGTTTGCAGCTGGCAGGATGAGGAGAAACAAATGGTTTCCCAGTCTGGAGCTGGGGCTCTGGAAGATGGCATAAACAAAGGCCCCCTTACAGGTACCACTGGGGAATATCCCCATATTGGCACCTCAAGTGAAATAATTATGCCAATGAATTATGGTACTGGCTGCTGACATGTTGTCTTCATCAGTGGGAACTTAACCCCAGCACAGCTGATCTCCTTCTCATCCTAGACTTCAGCAGAGGGCACTAGGCCAGCTTTGCAACAGGCAACAGCAACCTGACACAGGAAAGATCTATTTCCCCCAGCATCAATTTACCAATAATGCCATACAGAAAGACTGACAGATAATACAGTGCCTTTTGCTAGTCATTATTTTCTTAACAATAATGAGCTGTGCAGACTTTCTCTCCCATGGAGAAAAAAAATCAGAAATGCTTTTAAATTTCTAAATTAAAGGCCTTTTCCCCCTACTGATGCATCTTCAGCTATGAAAAAAATATAAAATTTCACCTTATTAAGAAGTTCTTTCAGTTCCTCCTGAGTTTTCACTATCTTCTTCCAATGTTCAATCTGCTCATCTTTGACATGCTTTTCTTGTAACCTGAAGAGACAATATATATGCTCCGGCCACACAGCCAGCCTTGCTGAGTAAGACAGGTGCCCATCAGAAACATTTGATGGCATCAAGGCCCTCTAAAATTTCTAATACTTTGGAATAAGAAAGTTGGCTGGTGGCAAATTATTTTCTAGGCTATGTTAAATACAGTTAATTCAATACCATAAAAGACATGAATTTTACAATCGAGAGAGCCTTAAGGATCATGTAATTATTTTAAATAGCTTTACTTTTGGATTTAACTATTTCACAAGAAAATAAGTGAAAACTAGCTCAAATAAGATTTGATGAAAACTTTAAACATTAAATAGCAAATCTATAAACAGAATCTATAATACAACAAGCGGTATCAAAGTACTTACTGAATGACAACTTCCAATGCCTGGCCAAGGGACACAGGCTTATTATTGAGGACATTGAAGTCTAATTGATGACTAAGGTAAGATGTAGCTTCTAGCAACCGGTTAAACTCTTGCTCTACCATTTCATCTTTCTCTTTAGGAACCTGAAAATTTGAAGTATGGAAGAGTTGGTCCTTACACGACTAAACATAACCATCCATGAAAACACAAATGCTCTACAGTTTAAAAGGTCAAAATATGTATCTCAAAGGGGAAACCTTTGAGGACAATGATTCAAACTGTCTTTTCTGTGAAGTGGTTAATTCCATTAAATGAGATATGAAATGTTTCAGCCCAGATATTTTCCTATTCTCACGATTTTGCCCTCAGAGCTGGGACTCTATCTTTATTAACAGCCACAGGATTCACACTGGTGTTGAGTGAAGTCATGTGGAGCCCAAGATGCCCTGGAGTTGACATGCACTGAGATAAGCTGGGCTGACATGCAGACAACACACTGGAGAAGTCCCAGAGAACAAAGACTATGTTAACACACCTGAGCACCTTCCAGAAAAAGGACAGGATGAAAAAATAAGAAGCCCAAGGTATCTGCTTCCCCTCAAAGACGACAATTTCAGGTAGGAGTAGGGAAGAGAGAAGTGAAATTCATGGCTATTAATAAGAACACAACAGCATCTTAATTCTTTCTCAGAGTAATAGTGTTTTATGGCACCAATTAAGTTCAGAGTTGAATATCCAATGCTCTTAGACTATGACTGACTGAGGTACCAGGTCTGGCTCACTACTGTGGAGTAAGAGAACAGATTGCAAAGCAGATCATCAAGCTGCAAGACCATGCTCCTAATCCCTGCTGTGCCCCTACCTAGTGATACCATCAGTTAGCTGACACAAATTCCTCTGCTACTGCTTAATTCAGCCCCAGAGTAAACTGTATCTACAATCCTATTGCTGAATTCATGGGAATAGCGAGAAGGAAAAAGCATGTCTAAGGCAAGCATCTCTTGCCATAAAAAGCTAGGCATCGGGACTTCCCTGGTGGTCCAGTGGTCAAGACTCCGTGCTCCCAATGCAGGGGGCCTGGGTTCAATCCCTGGTCAGGGAACTAGATCCCGCATGCCACAACGAAAGATCCCACGTGTGGCAACAAAGATCCCGCGTGCCACAACTAAGAGCCGGCACAGCCAAATAAATACATAAAAAAAAAAAGGCGCTAGGCACCAACTGGGAAACAGGATTCAAAATTTGGATTTTCACTTTACCATCAACCTAAAATTGGTAACAAGAAAACAAAACATGAAAGTAAGCCCTAATAATCACTAAGGCTGAGGAAGAATGATCTACAATTAGAGGTAACTATTATGGACAAGATCATCACAGTAAAACTCTGCTTCTCATCTGCAACTCCTTCAGTTTTGCCCTTCCCAATTAAATGGATGCTTTCGAAGCACTAGCCTCTGCCCCTTCACTGATGAGTCACACAGTAACTCTTAGCAGATGAGCCATGGTATAGCAAAAAAGAATATGGTGAGAAGTATAATCTGCACCAAAACAAAGGGAAAAGGACTGCAACTCTCCTTTGGAACTGTAAATTATGACAAGACACTATAACTAATTCAATCAAAATAATATTTTAAAGCATCAAGTTCTAAAAGATCACACATGGGAGAGATCAGGAAATCTTTATGAATTAGAGAATTCCCCTTAGCCTTAGAAATAGAAACCCCTGAGAATCTTTTGGTTTATGTTGAGAAATAAGGCAGTGAATCAGGCTTTGGATGCTTGGTGCCATTTATATATCAGGGTGGTACCTAGGACTTGGTACCTAGGACTTGGTGGATCAAACACATCTGACCTACCCATTCAAGTCCAGGGCCAAAGAAAGGAGTTCTTGGTGACATCGCTACTTGTTTTGATTACACAGCTATCAGAGCTGATGGAAGTGACCTTCTTGTCAGGAATTTCATTTACTTTCCCGTCAGTTACATATACTCTATATATGATGGTCACATAAAGAACAGCTCAAAGCAATGCTGAAATTTTGCTTGGTGTTAATTCCCGCAGTGATGTTACAAAAGATGGTTCTAAATTTGGTGCTCCTTTAAAAAGGAAACAATCACATTTTCAATATGAAATCTACATAGTTATGAGCTCTTCACTGATCACAGATGCAATATGAATGACTGCTTTTCCTGGAGTACAAATGGTGATATTTCTACATGTGGCTTCTAAAATGCCTAGCAGGAGGATGCTATAGCAGCAAGAGGAATCAGATCACATATGCCTCTACAATAGGACAGAAAGTGCCAATACGCCAAGTTTGCAAATGGTACAGATTAAAGCTCTTCCAGTGTCAATTGGATGGCTTGCTTTAGACAAGCTCTAATCTTTACAGCTAGAGTGACAGTCACATAGGGAAGTTCATATTGAAAAAGTACGCAGCACTCAAAGGCTCAGTATCTGGGGTCCAGGGTGTGTGGTACAGAAATATTTAAAGGGACACTGTCAAGGTTAGAGGGACCAAATTTGACCTTTTGTTTCTTCCCTCTGTTTGCTGAGCAGCCCACTTGATTCGTTACACTTTCCCCTTTAGTCCACCCACACCCCCGACAAAAAACTTGACTTTTTACATGCTCTTTCAATGACAAATACTCAAATGGCACCAGCCCAACATACAGGTGCAACTCTACAACAAACCAGTGGGAATGTATGATGGACGGGATCTTTGGAAGGGAAAGATTTAAGTTTCAGGCTTTTAATGGGTTACTGTAAACAGTGAGGAAAATGAATTGAAAAATTATGAAAGAAAAATACCTTGACAGTGTCCTTTTAACCAGTGCAGCAGAGAGAGAAATAAACTGTAAATAAGAGCCCACAGCCAAGCCAAGTTTAGTTTTGTAAGACGGCAGTAGAATCAAGGCTTTAAACACACAGCATGACAGAAGCATTGTGAGCTCAGAAGCTGCAACTACCACAGAGATAAGGAACAGACTGTACAGAGACTAAAATGAGAGAGTCAAGGCACAGAAATGGGCAAAAGAAAGGCACTTTGGGTGGGGGTGGGGGTGGTAAAGGGAGACAGTGCAGAAAGCAGAGAGGAATAAGCAAAATTCAGTACAAGAGAAAAAGAACAACAATCAAACCAAACAAACACCAAACCAAAAGATCACTGCTGCATCTGATACCAGAATGACATGACCGCATCTCCAGGACACCCCCTCTAACTCGGGGCTCCAGTCAGCAGTCAGGTCCCATCCATTTTCTGCTAAGCAGTTATAGGAATGTTGTCAGTGACACCAGGGGTAGCTTTGAAACCCGGATTTTTTCCCATTAATTTTAAAATTACACTTCAAAATTAAAGAAATATTTGGAAAATAGTACATAAAATACTTGTCCATTAGGACACCAATACTGACTGGGAGAAAACCAAAATGTGTTTTTGATGTATTTAAACCTTGACTCTGTTTCTAAAGTTAATCTATTAGATATATTCTACTTGACACACTCAGACAATGACAAGAACTTTAGCAAGCACCCCCTACATACCTGTTTCAGGTCATTTCTTTCCCTTTGGTGAGAACCCTTGGACTCTGTTAGTTCCACAAATAATTATGAAAGGATGTTGAAATACTGGCAATCTCTAACACAAGTCACAATAATTTTAGTTTAACCTGACCATTCATTCTTTTTTTAGAAAATAAATTTATTTATTTATTTTTATTTTTGGCTGCGTTGGGTCTTCGTTGCTGTGTGGGCTTTTTCTAGTTGCTGCGCGCGGGGGCTACTCTTTGTTGTGGTGCGCAGGCTTCTCATTGTGGTGGCTTCTCTTGTGGAGCAGGGGCTCTAGGTGTGTGGGCTTCAGTAGTTGCGGCACACGGGCTCAGTAGTTGTGACACACGGGCTTAGTTGCTCCGTGGCACGCAGGATCCTCCCGGACTGGGGCACAAACCTGTGTCCCCTGCATCGGCAGGCGGACCCTCAACCACTGCGCCACCAGGGAAGCCCTAACCTGACTGTTCTATTGTATATTCTTAAATTGCATCCTCAGAAAGGAACTCAGCAAATGTTACCAAGGCTTAAGCACCACATTTTACGCAGCTGGATTCCTATATTACAACGCAGTGACAACACATAACAACAAACGAAGAAGCAGTCTTTCGGGAAAGGACCTTTGATACAGTTTCCTAGCAAAGAATCAAACAAAAAGGCTATTGCTTGAAACAGATTTTATGATTTTTCAAAACCATTTATTTCTCAATGAAAGGCTCCAAATAAATGGTTCCTTCAAGACTAAACATTTGGTGAGTCTCCCTCCTCTAAATGGGGTCTAACCCTGACTGCTTTGATCCTATTACACGGAGCATCCATATATGGAGGACGGATTATATGGAGCATCCCTGAACATGGTCCGGGTGGGGAAGCCTGTGTGACTGGCTCATGCAGAATAAATTCTGGGAGAGCCAAACAACTTTCTGGACACGGTCCCTGATTCTGTAAGGAATCATCTCAAAGGAAGGACAGCTCTCCTTAGTTCTACCTCTGGTTGCATTCTATCATCACGAGCTTGGTAGGTCTTCAAAAACATTGCCCATCTGTCATACTTCCAGTCTGCATAAGTTCTCTAGCAGCAGAGCAAAAATGGAGTTAAGTGTACCTAGGTTCCAGGTACTCAAAGTTCTGAGATTTAGCCAGAGAAATCCTCAGGAAGAATTACACGTTGAAGAAAGTTGTAATGGCAAAATCTGGCCAACAGAGGCCACAGTCAACCTCCACCTCTCCCATCCCCATGCACTTCTACAATTACGGTAAAACGAAAGATTAGTGGAAAAATAAATTTACATCTGAGGAGTTTCTAACCCAGATTCCCAAATAGCTAAGGGAAATGAGATATTGTTATTAACCCTGAAGGGAGAATAAGGACAACAGGTATATCCTTAATTCAAATAAAATTCAATGTGATTCTATAAATGGAGACTGTTGCCTCCCTCTCCTTCTTTTACCTCATAAGGAATCTTTCAGGGGATGTAAATAACTGACTTTCCTAGAGCAGGGACTAAGCCATGTGGAGAAGGCACACATGGCATGTCTAAGGAGTGCACTCCAGCAACTTCTAGCACATAGCAGAGGTGCTCAGTAAATTCTTGTTAAATAAATTAATATAGTTTGGAAAAGAAAAGTCAGTATTATAACTATATTTGAGGGGAAAAAACTTATTTTGCAACTTCAAAAACATTAAAGGAAGGCATGAGATTTTTATATTTATAAAAAGCAGGGATTGGCAGTCATGATTTTAAAGGGTAGAGAAAGACTTCCTTAAAGATACCAAAGATGTTTCCAAAAAGGAAGATGAAAACTGAAACGGCCAAGATACCTCTGTCAAAAGTATAACCACTTAAGCACCACTCTCTATGAATAAAAGTGGAAACTTGCTAAGTTATGATAGGTACTGAGTGTATCCAATCAATGGTATTTCTAAGAAGCCTGGCATGCGTTACCTTTCAAGTGTTATCTTTCTTCCTCATAATCAGGTTCTGTTTCTCTAAGTAGTTACTGAGTCTTTTGATCTCACTTAATAATCACAGACACACACACACACACACAGAGTCTCTCTCTCTCTCACAAAGTCACTCACTTCAGATACCTTTTCATTACTCAAAAAAAGTCAAACACAAAACTAGAATCTAAAGCCCCCAAGTTACTAGCCGTATAGGAGATGCAGAAAACACTCACAGTCATTTCTCCAGTCTCCCCCACCAATCCATGTTTTCAGTCCTCTCACTGGTGACTCCCAAAATGCTCCTGAAATATGAATTACCCTATTTCCCAACCTTACCCATATCTATTTAAAACTGCATAATTCAGAGGATAACTCCATCATCAGTTAATCCGAGGGCACCTGCTTTATTAGCTCCGATTATTTGTTTTTTTTTGTTTTGTTTTGTTTTTGCGGTACGTGGGCCTCTCACTGTTGTGGCCTCTCCCGTTGCGGAGCACAGGCTCCGGACGCGCAGGCTCAGCGGCCATGGCTCATGGGCCCAGCCGCTCCGCGGCATGTGGGATCTTCCCGGACCGGGGCATGAACCCGTGTCCCCTGCATCAGCAGGCGGACTCTCAACCACTGCGCCACCAGGGAAGCCCTCTGATTGTTTTTATAGGCTTGGAAGATACTTCTATTTATAAGAATATCCTATAGTAGAACCAGATTAGAAAGCCCTGTTCTAGTAAACCAAAGCCATAAAATAAGCTTCCTTTGTCAAAAACAAACATACAAGCTCAACATACTAGCTGCCAGTCCAGGACCAGAGAGAAGAGAGAGGCAAACTCTTTCAGGGATTCTTGTGACTGTTATTAAAACAATAACAAGGTAACAAAACAAAAACCACTTACTACATGATTTTTTTTCTATAGCAGCAAAATGGCTGAGTATGGTGATATGTCCTTAAGACAAAATTACAAATGATATTAATAACTCTGAGTTAACTGCTGGCCTTGTATAGGATGGAATAATTAATTTCTATGTACTAACAACAGAACCATCAAATCAATCACCCTCTCTTCCACTGAGGCTATCCACAGAGAATGGAGGAACACATCTCATTTCGTTCAACAGTTCACTGAAGAAAAATCAATGGCTGAGTGAATATCATCACTCTAGGTGGGCCTCCTTAGAATACCTATTAAAAGAAAGCTCTCTGAGAAGGAGACTCAGCTGATGCAGTCACACTGGCAGTCAGAACTGCACACTCACCCCTGCTCCCACCTTCCCTGAACTATCAGCTAGGCAGAACAGAACAAGTGCGGGCATTAAAGCTGCAACACCAGACAACGGACCTTGGCTCTACAACTTATTGACTATAATGACCTCAGGGAAACATGCACGTGCTTTAGATTCTTCCCCTGCAAAATGGGAGAATGAAGCAACTGACTGAGCGATTCCTTAGATTTCTAAAGGCATGACACATATCTGTGATTATAAGCATAAATTAACCAGGCTATAAGCTCTCAGTACTTGTCATATAAGCCAAAAGCCAGTCTACTGGTCACCGGTTGTCCATTCCTACTCTGAGCTAGACCACTGGGAACAGCATGATTAAGAAATATTAATGTCTTCTTATGTTTGATTGACTAACTTAAGGCAAGCAGAACTCAAAGATGCAAAGAATTTTTTCCCAAATTTGAGAATGCTTAAAGAATCCTCCTTACCATTTGGCTGCTTCACCAAATACAAACCAACCAACCTAGAAAAATACTATAAAGATCAGAGTTGAATGACAACAAAATGCTGATAAACCACACACCAGCTTAACAACTGTGTACCAAAATGCTACTCAAAGGGCTGGTCCTGGTGAGATACGGAGCTTATGCCAGAACATAAACTAAACGCACCACCACTTCTTTCGTTGACAAAGTCTTGCTACCAAAAAAAAAAAAAGTCATCCTCTGAACAAACATCATGGTTAAATGGTGTGGTTTATTTACATTCTGGCACAAGATATATCTCATCCCATACTAGTAACCAGTTCATGGACTGGCAGCTGGCTATAGGCCACACTTCAGCAAATATTGGTATGTTATTTAGAAACAAGTGTTTTAAAAAATGTTTTACAGCTTATCTAATACCAAGAAAGCAGACAATTTCTTTGGATATCTCTACTAGGAAAAAAACCCTCACTTTTTACTGTTAGAAAGACTAAATGAACAGGCTCTACATTCAGGAAAGTCTAAAGAAAAAGATAGTGTCTCAAAGATCAGTGATAATCTTTGGTTTGGATTCCATTACTTCTTGAGGACTAATGTAGTATCTACTTCAGAGACCCTGCTTCCTCAATTCAATTCTCTAAATTACTGTCTATCTACCTAAAACACCTATCTGGTCATGTCACTTCCCCTGCTCTCAACAAGACTGGAAAAATGGGAGTCCATTATAGTACTCTTTCTACTTTTGTATATGTTTGAAAATTTCTATAATAAAAAGGTGGGAAAAGATAATTATTTGTGTACAAGTACCACCAGACTATGGGGTCTTACATGGCAGGGACACTGTCTTATCTCTTTATTTTTTACAGGTCTTTGCAGGGTAAATAGAAGTTTATAGAATTGTTGAATTAACCTCTACTTCATCCTTTTCCTTTCTACTTTGTTTATTTTACCAGAAGGCTGCCCGCCCTTTCCCCTCACCCCCAAAAAAGCCCTGGGAGTAAATATGGATCCAGAATGGTGGGGATGGGAACCAAAACATTTCCCAGAAGTCTGTACTTCTCTGATATAAACTGCATATCCTAAAGGTAGACAGGAAAAGGTGAGGATGTCCCATGGGACCTATCACACAAAATTCTAGAGTTGGAATCTAACCACTTTTAATAACAGTAGGCTAAACTGCCATATACATAGCAAGCTTTCCCTTCCTTCAAATATAAAGATGATAGTGTGTTTATAGCCTGAGAATTGTAGACTCCCTCACTCCTAACAGGGGAGTTGGCAAAAATTCTGCTGAATACAAACTTTTGAGTTTCACAGACCCCTAAAAATTAGGACTGACTTACATAACTTATAATACAGCTGTTAAAACACTCTCACTCTCCCATACTGAATATCACTTCCATGCTACTATCATACCAACCATAGGAAGCTCCTATGCCTCTGATCAACAAACACTTTAACCTACCTAAGCATCAGGTTAGTACCACCATTTCGCTATTAGCCCATCAAAAACTAAAAAACTTAACAGCCTAGCTAGCCTAATCTTCATTAAGTATTTAAAGATAAATGCCTAAACAGGCATGTATAACCCCTTCCTATACAGCTCAGAGTTAAGAAACAATCACAATAATGTCACACCATTTCTACTCTCAGTTCATATTTATATGTGTGTATATTCACTCACATATTTCCCCAAAATTGTTTTCCACTGAACCAAAGAAATTGTGAAAAGTAGTTTGTTGTCAACTTACAGCTTGTCCATTAGCTTCATAAAGTGGGCATTTTTGCTTGATCTTGGCCAGTTCCATATTTACTTGCTTGCTAACCACAGCCATGGGATTCCCTCCTAGAAAAAACTCCAACAATTAAATTCAACATACCTATGAAAAGAGAACAAAAACCTCAATGCAAAAATATTTTTACTCAAAATTTAAAATATCAAAGCTTAGGGTACATGAATTACATATCAACAAAATGCCCAAAGTAAAATAAATATTTAAGTTAAGCATAAAGAAGAAAGCAAAACATTACCTATTACCAAAAATTGGTTAACATTACAGACCCTTCTAGATTTTATGTGCATAAAATTACAGACATATACATACAAAAGGATCATAACACATGCACTGTTCTGTGATCTTTTTCCAACTTTGCAACAAATGTGGACATAATTTCATGTTAATATGCAGCTACATAATTTTTAGTGGCTGCATAGTTCTCATTGTATAATAATTTAATCTTCTAATCTGTGGTTTCTAACATCTGCTACGTCACTGTCCAGTTGTCTATTTTCTTAGGATAATTCCTAGAACTGGATCCGCTAGGTTAAAATCTATGTACATTTTAAATTATGCTCATATTGATATATCTTTTCAGGAAGACTATTTGTCAATTTACCTCTCACTAATACTGAGAACAGTATCCTAACCAATATATTTTAAAATTGTATCTATGGCTTTAAAATATAAGGTTAAACAGGGACTTCCCTGGTGGCGCAGTGGTTAAGAATCTGCCGGCCAATGCAGGCAACAAGGGTTTGACCCCTGGTCTGGGAAGATCCCACATGCCAAGAAGAAACTAAGCCCATGCGCCACACTATTGAGCCTGCGCTCTAGAGCCCGTGTGCCTCAACTACCGAAGCTGGTGCACCTAGAGCCCGTGCTCCACAGCAAGAGATGCCACTGCAATGAGAAGCACGCGCACCGCAGCAAAGAGTAGACCCTGCTCGCAGCAACTAGAGAAAGCCCGCGCGCAGCAACAAAGACCCAACGCAGCCAAAAAAAAAAAAAAACATACATACATACATACATACATATATATATATATATATATATGTAAGATTAAACAATTTTATGAGTCTCAGACCTTGTATTACAGCACAAAACTAAGAACTACTTACCAAGACCTGTTACTACCATGGCTCCAAGATCAGCTACGTAGTTTCCTTTGCGAAATGTAGCAACTCGTCCACCCACACGATCCTGTTTTTCAGAAATTAAATGGCTAAAGTCATAAATTCTAGTTTAACCATAATAACCTGGCAAGGTACCATCTCAGGGCTCTTTGATAACTTAAAAAGAAAGGTGTAGTTAGAGTTTACATGGAGTACAATGTGAGCACAAAGAGCAAATGAACTTTAACTATTTGAGAGAGTGGTAGGTAATGAATGACATATAAAAGGAACAGAATTAAGTGATGTGAGGTAGGAAACAATTTGACACCCAAAAGACATACTTAGTTACTGGTACTATTAGCCACCTACCCTAATGTCTCTAACACCAGTTGTACAGGCTGAGCAAGGGCCACTCACATAGAAAATATTTGTTCACAAATTTCAACACTAAAGGCCATTTTCCTACCTTCATGTTCTGACTCTTGCCCCACAGTGTCAAAGTCAGCTGTGAATGATTTGATATCTATCTGACAAATGCCTCTCCAGTGCAGCCCCATGCCCAAGGGCAGAGTGTCTACTGAGCAAGAACTGTTGACAATACCTCTCATTTCTACACAGGCCCAAGTGTTATCTTTGCTGACTGTAGATTTTCAAGTATGGGGAAATCTTACTGAGCTGCAGTGATACTTCAGTCATGGATTACATGAGAGTACTCTGTAAACTCCAAACAAACAAATGAAAAAAAGCAAAACAAAAACCTGCACACATGGGTAGGAATCATAATGATCCCATTATTCCTTGCTGTATTCTTTGTACACAGGAGACAGAGGGCACACAAATGTTTTCTGAATTAATGAATAAAATATTAAAGTAAGACTGTATCAGGAATTATTTAATTTTGATCTCTCCATACTCTATTTGTAAAGAACATTTTAAAAAATTAGGAATTTGTAAAAAGCAATTTCAAAACATTTTGAAAGCTTTTATAAAATTTTAGATTGTTTAGGTTATGTGAGAAGTGTTTTGTTGTTGTTTGGTTTTTGTTTCTTTAAATGGTAGGAGTCAAGGGAGGTCTTTAAGCCACTGAAAAATAATTAAATCTCAAAAATTACTCATGAAAATGATTTGAATAATAACATCCTAATGGGATGTTCTTTTTTTCCATTCTGTGCCATCATCCCCATCCTCTTTCAGTTTCCATTTCTCTCTCTAGGACTAATGATAAGGAGCCAATATCTTGGCTTCACCAGGCTGTAAAAGATGGCTGCTGTCTGAGAAGCAACTCCTTTCCGTTTACAATCAAACAGAATACAATTCACTCTGTCCCACCACTAAATATAACTGCATCCTGTAACGGGTATGCCCGAGAAAGCCCCCAAATTGAAAGTTAGCTGCAAGAAACAATGACCTGAAAATATACATCAAAGGGCTATATGGATTATTTATAAACTCTAAATACTCACTGAGCACTTTGCCAAGTTTTACTGTCAAAAATGCTTTATCCAATGTAGTTAACACTGTCAAAATACTTTGAGTATTACTTAAATCAGTTTGGTTTAGTTCAATTTGTAAGATTCCTTAATTTGCAACAGATAATTTCTTTACCATATTTCCATTAAGCTGGGCTTCTAAACCCAAAATAAAATTCTTACCCTGGCTTCCAGAAGTGTGACATCCATTCCAAAACTTTGTAACTGACGAGCTGCTGCCAAGCCCGAGACCCCAGAGCCTATAATGATTACCTTTCCTGTCTTTTTAGCTAAAATTAAAAAATGAACAAAAATTAAAATACTTTGTTGTAGGTTTAAGAGTTTTTATTTGTTATTTTTTTTATCAAGAAAATTTCTAGGTTCTTAACATGTTATGACGTCTCACAAAGTAACAATTCAGAGTTATTTTCAAATTATGAAAACTATATGAATACAAATTAGCAAATATCTGAAACTTATAAACTTTAATTCAATGTTGAAAATTCATAAATGAAATCCTTTATCTTAAGATTTACTTTTTCATTACCTCTGCCATGTGCTTCAGCGTCTGTGACCCTCGGTTAATTTATTATGAATAATCTCCCACATTTACCTCACAATTATACTTAGGACAATTTGAGCAGTCAACCAATCGATTCTTAAAGCTATTTTCTTTAAGCTCTACTTCTGCAGTCTTTAGTTTCCTTTTATGAAAAATTATTAAAGCATAAATATAAAATAAATAAATAGATAGATGTATTAATTCTCAAAATATCCCTATCTTCTGATTCCTGGCAGACATTATCCAGACACCATTAAAGGGGTAAAAAGCATTTAAAAAATAAAAATGCAACCTTTAGCATTGCATTAAAGAACTGGTTAATGAGAGAAAACAAACTTCCTACTTTATAACTGCTTTTTTTCATTTTTAATAAATTTTACTTTGTTTTTTCTTAAATTGGAAATTCAGTATCTTTTATCAAGTATTTATCAAACCAGAAATTATAGGAAATTCACATTTACAAAGAGATTTTACTTTAAATTTGACTTATAAGAAGATAAACTTGGGAATATTTTGGTTCTAAATATGGATTTAGAAATCAAAATAAAATGCTAAAAAGCCTGCTGGAACCTAATTTAAAACCATAAAATTCATTGGCCAGGTCCTTACTTGGGAGGGGCTTTATCCTCTTATAGATGCCGAAGTTGATAAGACCATGACGCTCTAAATAACTGTGAACTCGGTGGACAAGCACGGTATCACCTACAGAAAAATGAATTTAAAAACATGTTTATCTTTTTAGCACTTTAAATGGAAAACTCTTAACTCTTCTTCTATTTCTCCATCATGAAGTCATTCTATTCATCTTTTCTATAAGCTTCAAGTCATGTGATTCCTTTAGAAAAGTGATTCTTAGAACTATTAATCTGTGTGGTAGTCCAAAATGCATATCACATAATTTCGAATTTTTAAAAATGACATCCCATTACAGATGAAATGAAGGACAAAACCAACCCTTTTAAAAGTATTATTATGCTCATTTCCTTTGGCAAAAACTTTACAAGACTGCTGGTGGCAACTGGGAAATGAGAAAGCCAGATAGAGAGGCTGAATGCCAGCAAAGTACTATGTGGATTAAAGCTGGAACATAGGTCTGGAGAAATTATTAGCAATCTCTGAACTCACTCACCCGTCAACACAATTAAAAAATCAGAAAAACAATTACAAACACACAAAATAGTTTTGCTGCAAGGCTCATTTTTGCATAGCACAAGAAGATGAAAATTCATTATCAAATTCATTATCAAGGAACCATGAGCTTCTGGAAGGAAGTATCCATTTTCAAATCCAGTTCAAAACCAGTCCTACTGAAAACACTACTTACTGTTGTAAGGCGCTTCTAATTGTTGGAGAGTAGCCTCAAAGGTCAGCTGAATCTTTGGATTATCTAACCACAACTGCAACTGTATTTAAATGATAGAAATTGTATTACAATCAAATAGACATATACCATTTGATCACTTTAAAATATCTTTTTAACTTTAAGGCCTCAAATATAGGTTTTCCTTTCAGTGAAACAGTAAGGGTTATATTCCTGACAAAGAAACTAATGAAACACAAAACTATGTCAAATGAGTGAATTATTAAAGAAGCTAGGAGATAATTTAGCCTGCCTAGTAAGTTGCCAAGATCATACAGCTGGGGAGCAATAAGAATTTAAACCTGAGTTAGATAACTCCAGAGATCCTGAGTAGATACAAAATCAAATGATCAATCAGATATGTGGGGAGGTGTGTGTGCAAAGGATAACTCCTCAGTTTTGGGCTTGCACAACTAAATGAGCTGGTATGCCATTCACTGAATGAGGGACACTGAAATAAGAGATAATGAGTTAAGTTTCAAGACAACAAGAGGAGGTGAAAGACTGGCATCTAGATACATAGCTGGGGTTCAGAGGAGAGTTAAGGTTTAGAGCCACTTGCTTATGGGTGATAACTGAAGCCAAGTGTGTAAAACAGGGCTCCTAGTGGGAAAGAACAGGGGAGAGAGGAGAGGACCTTAAGGAACTCTAACCAGTTCACATAGTGGCCTGTTGTTAAGGATAAGGCTATAAAGCATTCAGAGAAGACAACCAGGGAGGCAGGAGAAAAACTAGAATAATGTGTTAAGCTAAGGGAGCTGTGTATTTAAGAAAGGAGGAGTCAATTATTTTGAATACTGCTGAAAAAGCAGTAAGATGAGGAATAAAAAATATTATGGTACAATCAATTTATTTACAATCAATTTATTCTTTTCAAACTGAATATATATCTGCAAAATGTAAGACCTGCAAAATGAATACCATCATATTTACATCTTAGCTAAAAGTTAATAAAGACTGCTCCATAAACAAGTTTCAAAGAAAGAACTAAAGTGTAAATAAATTCAGGGCTTCCCTAGTGGCGCAGTGGTTGAGAGTCCTCCTGCCGATGCAGGGGACATGGGTTTGTGCCCCGGTATGGGAAGATCCCACATGCTGCAGAGCGACTAGGCCCGTGAGCCATGGCCACTAAGCCTGCGCGTCTGGAACCTGCGCTCCGCAACTGAGAGGCCACAACAGTGAGAGGCCCGCGTACAGCAAAAGAAAAAAAAAAAGTGCAAATAAATTCAATTACAGAGATATGACCAAATCCATATGGACCCTCTGCTTTTCTCTGTGGCCACTGTCAAAGGAAAATGGAATTCCTCAAGCACACAGTGGGCCCAAGTCCATCACCCCTCAACACAAGCCTTCTTCCTCCTTCCATCTTATAATATAAAGGTCAGGTCATAGGTTCTAGTTGAATAATCCTAAAGTTGTGGTTTTAAAATCTGGAAGCAAAAGATGCAGTTTAACACGAGAGAACTGACACAATTCTTACAGGAAAGAATGACTTAAGTTCCGTTTTATAGCCAGAGACCACAACTCTAACCTGGGCTAGTCCTTCCCCAAATCTGGATTTCTGGTCACAGGTAATGAATCAAAGAAAACAGAGATCCCTATAAATCCACCACTCAAATTCAAGTAAAAACTCCCCTCAGGATGAAACAAAAAAATGACAATTTTGTCTGAAATCCACTTAGAACAAATGTTGACATGTTACACAAAGAAGCTGATTCAATTATAAGACAAATCAGCCTCAGAAATGCACATTAAGAATTTTCCATTCACTTTAAAAAAATCACCCTATTTTCCTTCACAAAAAAGAACCTTTATTCTGTACTACAAAAACCTACCAATCACTCTAGATGAATGGCATTTAACAATCCAAATTTAGCAGTAGTTTTGCAATGTAATGGTCAAAATAAAGACGTTAGTGGTGGCTAAAAAGACATCTCTGAGCTATATCCAAAATAACTGAAATTACAACATGAATTTCTTCTACTTTGTATCACTCCAGAGTACAATGAATATGTTCTGAATAGTATATAAAGAATTTCTGATGAATAAAGGACATTAAAGAAAAATTCACAGAGGAAATACAAATGACTAATAAATGTGAAAGAGCAATCAGTCTGGGGCTTCCCTGGTGGCGCAGTGGTTGAGTCTGCCTGCCGATGCAGGCAACACGGGTTCATGCCCCGGTGCAGGAGGATCCCACATGCCGCAGAGCGGCTGGGCCCGTGAGCCATGGCCGCTGAGCCTGCGCGTCTGGAGCCTGTGCTCCGCAATGGGAGAGGCCACAGCAGTAAAAGGCCCGCGTACCGCAAAAAAAAAAAAAAAAAAAAAAAAGCAATCAGTCTAAGTAATCAAAGAAATGGAAAATAAATGAAATGATTTTGGTCTACTACAGCAGCACAGATTATCATCGTTTTAATCACAAAAACAGGGCAGGGTAACGAGGGTGTCAACTGGGTCAGCCTCTCTGGGAAGCAATCTGACAACATGTATCAAATCTTTAAAAGCGTTCATACTTTTTGACCAGGTAGTTTTCCTTCTAGAACGCTATCCTAAGGAAATAACCAGAGATAAGAGTCAAGAATGTATAAAGCTGTTCAGAGCTTCATTATAATAAGCAAAAATGGACATTTAAATGCCCAACAGTTAAAGTATGACCCAACTGTCAGACAAAAAAATATTTTGCCGACATTAAAAATCAATCATTTAGCCAGAGGAGGAAGATCAACCAGATGAGAAGAACAGAATAAGGGTTTCTCTTACCCTGGGAAGGAAAGACAAAGTGATTATTTTTAATGTATTATTAAAAAAAAAAAGTGTGTAAAGATTCTTATTGTGTGTTTATGAGGTTATGAGGAAAGAAAAGGATCCCAAGAATGCATGGAAGTAGGATCTCAATTTTGTAAAAACAAAAATTAAATGTACCTTTAAAAAAATACCTGGAGGAAAAAACGCCTAATTTTTAACAGTGGTTATCTCGGAATAGTATTACAGATAACTTAAAAATTCTTTCCTCTCTATTTTCCCCCCATATTCTATATAAAAGTAATATGTACCTTTTACAATTCAGGTGGAAAAAAGCTGATTGGAAACTTACTGTGCGGTTTCTAATGAACAGAAAAACCTTCTGGGTTTGCTGTGGTCCACTGATGATATCTGGAAAACAGGCTGCTTCTTGAGAAGTCATCCGGTCATGAGGAAGTCTACTCTGGAAAGCTGCACCCTCCACACCTAACAAAGAAAAGCAAAGGACTTCTGGGAAAAGTGAAAGTGAACACAAAACTAGGGGTAATGATTATGCCTCAAACTCCTTTCTTGCCTGAAGAACCTCTGTAAAGCTTTGCCTTATTTGCAGACTGATCTCACTTCCTTTTTTAAAAAAACTTTCAATTTGCTCAAAAGCTGAAACATCCTTAGGATTTAGTCATTCTTTTCAGCTTAACATTCCAAAAATCAGTTTACTAATGAGTGAAACAATATACCATATAAAGCACAAGGCATTTAGAATATTTTCTTCATCCACAAAAAAACTTTAAAATATTGGAGGATACTCTAATTAAAATTAGCATTACTGATAATATACAATAAAATTTAAAACTAAAGAACCAGAATAAAGGAAAATACACTAACGAAAGCAAAAGAGGTTATGGAGTGAAAAACACAATCACATGCCTTCTTTTAGGACTACAGCAGGGAACATGAAGAGGACTCTAAGGTTTAATAACCAACACATGATCTCATAAATGGCACCATCCATCAGTTCTCATAATTCAGTGCTGGCAAGCAGTGAAAGAAACTAAGCAGACTACAATGAAGAGATAAAAGAAAGCAAGGAATTCGCCTTTTCTGGCAGAAACATTAGAAATGCTTTACTACATATTGCAAGTAAAATATTTTACTGCATATACTATATAGTAATATATATACATAGTATATATATAACTTATATCACAAGTATAATTCTTAAAATTGGTTATTAAATTGATATTTTTATAAGCTGATGGTTAAGTACATCTTTTTAAGATGTCCTCAGAAACATTCACATATATTTTACTTTTATTTCTAAGATGATCTCTCCCTGGTGGTCTAGTGGTTCGGATTCGGCGCTCTCTATCTAAGATGATCTTACAAATATATACTTCCATCAGCTTCTGAACATATCAAGAAACAATTTAAAGAGTTTCAAAATTCAATACCACTGAAGTAATTATATAAGTAACAAGACAGGCACCAGATATCCATATTTAATCATTTTAAAGCACATAAAACAAGAAGTTGGAAGCACTGATAATGGAAGCAACTTTAAAGGAAAGGCATTAGTAAGATTAGGAGAATAAAAAGAACAAGGCAGAGACCTTCAATATGGTGGAGGAGTGAGACGTGGAGATCACCTTCCTCCCCACAAATACATCAGAAATACATCTACACGTGGAACAACTCCTATAGAACACCTACTGAACGCTGGCAGAAGACCTCAGACATCCCAAAAGGCAAGAAACTCCCCACGTACCTGGCCATGTGGCTGACAGGGTCTTGGTGCTCCAGCCGGATGTCAGGCCTGTGCCTCTGAGGTGGGAGAGCCGAGTTCAGGACATTGGTCCACCAGAGACCTCCCAGCTCCACATAATATCAAACGGCGAGAGCTCTCCCAGAGATCTCCATCTCAACACTAAGACCCAGCTCCACTGAACAACCAGCAATCTACAGTACTGGACACCTTATGCCAAACAACTAGCAAGACAGGAACACAACCTCACCCATTAGCAGAGAGGCTACCAAAAATCATAATAAGGTCATAAACACCCCAAAACACACCACCGGATGTGGTCCTGCCCACCAGAAAGACAAGATCCAGCCTCATCCACCAGAAGACAGGCACTACTCCCATCCACCAAGAAGCCTACACAACCCACTGAACCAACCTTAGCCACTAGGGGCAGACACCAAAAACAACAGGAACTATGAACCTGCAGCCTGCAAAAAGGAGACCCCAAACACAGTAAGTTAAGCAAAATGAGAAGACAGAGAAACACACAGCAGATGAAGGAGCAAGGTAAAAACGTACCAGACCAAACAAATGAAGAGGAAACAGGCAGTCTACCTGAAAAAGAATTCAGATAAAGATGATCCAAAATCTTGAAAATACAATGGACAAATACAAGGATCGTTTCACAAAGAGCTAGAAGAACTAAAGAGCAAACAAACAATGATGAACAACACAATAAATGCAATAAAAACTTCTCTACAAGGAATCAATAGCAGAATAACTGAGGTAGAAGAACAGATAAGTGACCTGGAAGATAAAACAGTGGAAATAACTACTGCAGAGCAGAATAAAGAAAAAAGAATGAGAAGAATTGAGGACAGCCTTAGCGACCTCTGGGACAACATTAAACGCACCAACATTCGAATTATAGGGGTCCCAGAAGAAGAGAAAAAGAAAGGGAGAAAATATCTGAAGAGATTATAGTTGAAAACTTCCCTAATACGGAAAAGGAAATAGTCAATCAAGTCCAGGAAGCACAGAGAGTCCCATAAAGGATAAATCCAAGGAGAAACACGCCAAGACACATATTAATCAAACTGTCAAAAATTAAATACAAAGAAAAAATATTAAAAGCAGCAAGGGAGGGCTTCCCTGGTGGCGCAGTGGTTGAGAGTCCGCCTGCCAATGCAGGGGACACGGGTTCGTGCCCCGGTCCGGGAAGATCCCACATGCCGTGGAGCGGCTAGGCCTGTGAGCCATGGCTGCTAAGCCTGCGTGTCCGGAGCCTGTGCTCCGCAACGGGAGAGGCCCACATACTGCAAAAAAAAAAAAAAAAAGCAGCAAGGGAAAAACAACAAATAACATACAAGGGAATCCCCATAAGGTTAACAGCTGATCTTTCAGCAGAAACTCTGCAAGCCAGATGGGAGTGGCAAGACATATTTAAAGTGATGAAAGGGAAAAACCTACAATCAAGATTACTCTACCCAGCAAGGATCTCATTCAGATTTGATGGAGAAATTAAAACCTTTACAGACAAGCAAAAGCTAAGAGAATTCAGCACCACCAAACCAGCTTTACAACAAATGGTAAAGGAACTTCTCTAGGCAGGAAACACAAGAGAAGGAAAAGACCTATAATAACAAACCAAAAACAATTAAGAAAATGGTCACAGGAACACACATATCGATAATTACCTTAAATGTAAATGGAATAAACACTCCCACCAAAAGACACAGACTGGCTGAACGGATACAAAAACAAGACCCGTATATATGCTGTCTACAAGAGACCCACTTCACACCTAGGGACACATACACTGAAAGTGAGGGGATGGAAAAAGATATTCCATGCAAATGGAAATCGCAAGAAAGCTGGAGTAGCAATTCTCACATCAGACAAAATAGACTTTAAAACAAAGACCATTACAAGAGACAAAGAAGAACACACATAATGATAAAGGGATCACTCCAAGAAGAAGATATAACAATTTAAATATTTATGCACGCAACAGAGGATCACCTCAATACATAAGGCAAATGCTAACAGCCATAAAAGAGGAAATCGACAGTAACAGAATCATAGTAGGAAGCTTTACCACCCCATTTTCACCAATGGACAGATCATCCAAAATGAAATAAGGAAACACAAGCTTTAAATGATACATTAAACAAGATGGACTTAATTGATATTTATAGGACATTCCATCCAAAAACAACAGAATACACTTTCTGCTCAAGTGCTCATGGAACATTCTCCAGGAAAGATCATATACTGGGTCACAAATCAAGCCTTAGTAAATTTAAGAAAATTGAAATCATATCAAGTATCTTTTCTGACCACAGTGCTATGAGACTAGATATCAATTACAGGGAAAAAAATCTGTAAAAAATACAAACACACGGAGGCTAAACAATACACTACTTAATAACCAAGAGATCACTGAAGAAATCAAAGGTGAAATCAAAAAATACCTAGAAACAAATGACAATAAAAACGTGATGACCCAAAACCTATGGGATGCAGCAAAAGCAGTTTAAGAGGGAAGTTTATAGCAATACAATCCTACCTCAAGAAACAAGAAACATCTCAAATAAACCACCTAACCTTACACCTAAAGCAATTAGAGAAAGAAGAACAAAAAAACCCCAAAGTTAGCAGAAGGAAAGAAATCATAAAGATCAGATCAGAAATAAATGAAAAAGAAATGAAGGAAACAATAGCAAAGATCAATAAAACTAAAAGCTGGTTCTTTGAGAAGATAAACAAAATCGATAAACCATTAGCCAGACTCAAGAAAAAAAGGCAGAAGACTCAAATCAACAGAATAAGAAATGAAAAAGAAGTAACAACTGACACTGCACAAATACAAAGGATCATGAGAGATTACTACAATCAACTATATGCCAATAAAATGGACACCCTGGAAGAAATGGACAAATTGTTAGAAAAGCACAACCTTCCGAGACTGAACCAGGAAGAAATAGAAAATATAAACAGACCAATCACAAGCAGTGAAATTGAAACTGTGATTAAAAATCTTCCAACAGGGCTTCCCTGGTGGCGCAGTGGTTGGGAGTCCGCCTGCCGATGCAGGGGACGCGGGTTCGTGCCCTGGTCCGGGAGGATCCCACATGCCGCGGAGAGGCTGGGCCCGTGAGCCATGGCCGCTGGGCCTGCGCGTCCGGACCCTGTGCTCCACAATGGGAGAGGCCACAAGAGTGAGAGGCCTGCGTACCGCAAAAAAAAAAAAAAAAACTTCCAACAAACAAAAGCCCAGGACCAGATGGCTAAACAGGCGAATTCTATCAAACATTTAGAGAAGAGCTAACATCTATCCTTCTCAAACTCTTCCAAAATACAGCAGAGGGAGGAACACTCCCAAACTCATTCTACAAGGCCACCATCACCCTGATACCAAAACCAGACAAAGATGTCACAAAGAAAGAAAACTACAGGCCAATATCACTGATGAACATAGATGCAAAAATCCTCAACAAAATACTGGCAAACAGAATCCAACAGCACATTAAAAGAATCACACACCATGATCAAGTGGGGTTTATCGCAGGAATGCAGGGATTCCTCAGTATACGCAAATTGATCAATGTGATAAACCATATTAACAAATTGAAGGAGAAAAACCATATGATCATCTCCATAGATGCAGAAAAAGCTTTCAACCAAATTCAACACCCATTTATGATAAAAACCCTCCAGAAAGTAAGCATAGAGGGAACTTACCTCAACATAATAAAGGCCATATATGACAAACCCACAGCCAACATCATTCCAATGGTGAAAAACTGAAACCATTTCCTCTAAGATCAGGAATAAGACAAGGTTGTCCACTCTCACCACTATTATTCAACATAGTTTTGGAATTTTTAGCCACAGCAATCAGAGAAGAAAAAGAAATAAAAGGAATCCAAATCAGAAAAGAAGTAAAGCTGTCACTGTTTGCAGATGACATGATACCACACATAGAGAATCCTAAAGATGCTACCAGAAAACTACTAGAGCTAATCAATGAATTTGGTAAAGTAGAAGGATACAAAATTAATGCACAGAAATCTCTTGCATTCCTATACACTAATGATGAAAAATCTGAAAGAGAAATTAAGGAAACACTCCCATTTACCACTGCAACTAAAAGAATAAAATACCTAGGAATAAACCTACCTAAGTAGACAAAAGACCCGTATGCAGAAAACTATAAGACACTGAAATTAAAGACAATACAAACAGATGGAGAGATACACCATGTTCTTGGATTGGAAGAATCAACAATGTGAAAATGACTATCTTACCCAAAGCAATCTACAGATTCAAGGCAATCCCTATCAAACTACCAATGGCAGTTTTCACAGAACTAGAACAAAAAATTTCACAATTTGTATGGAAACACAAAAGACCCCGAATAGCCAAAGCAATCTTGAGAAAGAAAAACGGAGCTGGAGGAATCAGGCTCGCCTACTTCAGACTATACTACAAAGCTACAGTAATCAGGACAGTATGGTACTGGCACAAAAACAGAAATATAGATCAATGGAACAGGATAGAAAGCCCAGAGATAAACCCATGCACATATGGTTACCTTATTCTTGATAAAGGAGGCAAGAATATACAATGGAGAAAAGACAGCCTCTTCAATAAGTGGTGCTGGGAAAACTGGATAGCTACATGTAAAAGAATGAAATTAGAACACCGCCTAACACCATACAAAAAAATTAACTCAAAATGGATTAAAGACGTAAATGTAAGGCCAGACACTATAAAACGCTTAGAGGAAAACCTAGGTAGAACACTCTATGACATAAATCACAGCAAGATCCTTTTTGACCCACCTCCTAGAGAAATGGAAATAAAAATAAACAAATGGGACCTAATGAAACTTAAAAGCTCTTGCACAGCAAAGGAAAATATAAACAAGATGAAAAGACAACCCTCAGAACGGGAGAAAATATTTGCAAATGAAGCAACTGACAAAGGATTAATCTCCAAAATTTACAAGCAGCTCATGCAGCTCAATATCAAAAAAACAAACCACCCAATCCGAAAACGGGCAGAATACCTAAATAGACATTTCTCCAAAGAAGATATACAGATTGCCAACAAACACATGAAAGGATGCTCAACATCACTAATCATTAGAGAAATGCAAATCAAAACTACAATGAGGTATCACCTCACACCAGTCAGAATGGCCATCATCAAAAAAATCTACAAACAATAAATGCTGGAGAGGGTGTGGAGAAAAGGGAACCCTCTTGCACTGTTGGTGGGAATGTAAATTGATATACCCACTATGGAGAACCGTATGGAGGTTCCTTAAAAAACTAAAAATAGAACTACCATACGACCCAGCAATCCCACTACTAGGCATATACCCTGAGAAAACCATAATTCAAAAAGAGTCATGTACCACAATGTTCACTGCAGCTCTATTTACAACAGCCAGGACATGGAAGCAACCTAGTTGTTCATCGGCAGATGAATGGATAAAGAAGATGTGGCACATATATACAATGGAATATTAATCAGCCATAAAAGAAACGAAATCGAGTTATTTGTAGTGAGGTGGATGGACATAGAGATTGTCATACAGAGTGAAGTAAGTCAGAAAGAGAAAAATAAATACCGTATGCTAACACATATAATATGGAATCTAAAAAAGAAAAAAAAAAGGTTCTGAAGAACCCAAGGGCAGTACAGGAATAAAGACACAGACGTAGAGAATGGACTTGAGGACACAGGGAGGGGGAAGGCTAAGCTGGGACGAAGTGAGAGAGTGGCACAGACATATATACTATCAAATAGAAAACAGATAGCTAGTGGGAAGCAGCCACATAGCACAGGGAGATCAGCTCGGTGCTTTGTGACCACCTAGAGGGGTGGGATGGGGCAGTGGGGTAGGGAGGGTGGGAGGGAGACGCAAGAGGGAGGAGATATGGGGATACATGTATATGTAGAGCTGATTCACTTTGTTATAAAGCAGAAACTAACACACCATTGTAAAGCAATTATACTCCAATAAAGATGTTTAAAAAAAAAAGAAGAAGAAGAACAAAGCAGGTAAAGATGTAACTTAGAAAATTATAGCTAAGCTATTGAGGTGTTGTTTCCACAAAGACATCCAAACACTATCTAGGAAAAAATAATGGTTAACAAGAGGTTAAGCAAAAATGTCTAATGCTACTGTGGGCTGTACATTAAGAAATACTGTTGTTGGAGGCAAGAAGAAAAATTCATCCATTCACAGTAGATTATGAGGGCACAAATACTGTATTCACAACAGTAGATCAAATCAATAATCCTCACATTTAATGAATCTCAACCTAAAATTAAAGACTGTCAGGAGAATTAATTACTCCTTAAGGAAAAAAATAATCAGTAACAGCCATATTGTGGAGGGTGAAGCATGAAATTAAGGCATGAAAAGAAGAAATGCTGACTATCAGATGTATAGGTTATTTCAGTAATTTGAAAGCTTCTAAAACTATACAGCTTTTTTTTTTTAATTTATTTTTTGGCTGTGTTGGATCTTTGTTGCTGCACGCGGACTTGCTCCGCGGCATGTGGGATCTTCCCGGACCAGGGATCAAACCCATGTCCCCTGCGTTGGCAGGCAAATTCTTAACCACTGCGCCACCAGGGAAGCCCCAACTATACAGCTCTGATGTCCCCAGTCCTGTACCCCCAAATCAAAATAAAAAAACAAAGCCAAGTCCCAAAACATGTCACATTTATAAGAAGCATTATCTACCCAATAATCCTGAGTATTTGGACCAAATACCTCTTAATAGGTTACTTCTTGGTATATTTCATGAGTGTATACTATTAATAAGACAACCAATGAACTCTGTAAACTCTACTTCTCCCTCCCCAAAACAGGGTAGTTTTCTTTCTTAGCTATATTATCTTCTATATATATGTTTAATAAGTGGTCAATGAACATCAATCCTACTGCAAAATACTATTGTCAATGACAGCCAGAAAAACCATGTGGGGAAAAAGCACTAAATTTTACATTATATTTGGTTCCTCATTCCAAGTGTTCTTATCAACAGAAATCACTCCAATATAGTTGGCTAATTTGGGAAATATGTAACAATTAAGAAATTTTATATGAGTCATTACAGTTTTAAATTATCTTTGAATCAAACATCAAAAGTTTAACAAAAGGAATTAAAGAAGCCAAAAGTTGTAACATTAATGTATATGTGGAATAACACTGTTCTCCATCTCTATCTTCTATGTAACATCTAAAAACAACCCCAATTATTCTTAAAAATAAATTTTTAAAAAATGAAAAATGGTCCCTAAAAACTCAGTAATTATTGCCTTCCTTCTGGTTTTTAGGGATGAAAATTACTATTCCAAAGAAGGAAACCATTATCAAAATCAAGGTGAAAAGTGTGCAAGATGAAAAAATCTAACTTTTTTCCAAGGAAACAAAAAATGTTAATTTGGAAACTAAACTGCTCAGAAGGTAAATCAAAACATTCTTTCTATAAAATATTTCAAAATGAACTAACAAACCATTCTGGATAATCTAACTCAAGTATCTCCTTTAGAGGGAAGAATCTTACAGAATACAATTGTCTTCAGTATAACATCCTGATTAAAAGCAGTAGTAGTAGTAGTAGTAGTAGTAGCAGTAGTACATATAATTCAGAAGTATTTACACTTGGCTCTGGAATACAGTTTTATACTTTGGTGTTTGTGTGTACTTAACAGAGTCTGGTATTCTGGAAATTTAGAATATTTCAAAGATGCTACCTTAATTTTTTAAAAGCCCCAAGGCTGCCTACATACCAATCTTGCCCTCTGTTCAATTCCTCTTTCTCACCACTTAACACAGGAAATTTCCAGCATCACCTTTCAAAATGCAGTCATGCTAAAGCATAATTGCCTTTTCTAATGGTCTGATTGGCTAATGCTTTCCCTCAAAACACAGTAAAAGTAGTTAAATATTTAAGGGACTAATTTAGATCTTTCCGGATATATCAATCAGGCAGAAAAAAGGAGGGGAGGGAAGTGAGTATATAGGACTGCTATTCCATGAAATCATTTCCCCCCGATTCTGATATGATACAGGTAGCATCTTGAATGAAGTAAGAGAGATATAACAACAGAAAAGAAGGCCTCCATGAGTTTCTTGCCTTTTTTCCCCCTTTATTAACATAGAGAAAATGAACTACAATTAGATTTCTAGCTAAAGAGGGAAAACAAGAGCCTGATAGGCTGCACATATAAACTTCCTAAAATTAGTAAGTTTAGATGCACCATATCCAGTCTTATAATAGTTTAAAAATAAAAGAATAAAGAATAGGGGGAGAAGAGAGAAAAAGGAAAAAGAGGAAAATCCTATGATTTCTTATGCTTTAGATTTTTTATTTTCAGCGTAAACGCACACTTTAAATGATTCTATAAGGGAAGGTGTAAGGAATAGTATACGCATAAGAAACGAGACCTCTGGGTTTTCACTCCTCCACAGTTGGGTATATTCCTGGTCGAGTCATTTAACTTTGTGTTTCAGGACCTGATAAAACAGGGGTGATACAAATACCACCTATTTGAAGGCAGAAAGCTAGGCAAGATGACCTCAAGTTCCCTTCTAACTTTCAAGATTTAGGATGTAAACACCAACTTGCTATGATTTTTTAAAAGTCAAGATGTGATCCTGGTCCCAAGATACTCATGACGGTCATTTGGTTTTGTTAAGAGAATAACATTGATCACTTATAAGCATACGTTTCTAACTCTGACTGATCATCTCACAAATACATGCTTCTGAACAAGGTGAAAATCTAAAGAAGAGACCTTGAAGGGTTCAGAATAGTCACCACCATTCCTGGAAACACTTAAAACTCATGTTCTACTAATATTAAGTCAGTAGCACCACAGTTCTATAAGAAAGTCTGCTTTTACTTTCAGCAATACAACATGTTGTTTACTTAAGCAAAAGAGTAAACTTATTTATTACTCATGTAAAAACAAAACAAAAAGAAACAAGAACACTCAATTTATTTCTTCAAGATTAAAGCTCTAAAGGCTATCCCTGACCCTCAACAGTTCCTTGGAAGATCCAATTGTGCATCATTTGATGAAAAGCATTCTTGAAGATTTATCTATCAGATACAGACTCTGAAAGAGAATTTTAACTCCTCTAAGACAACCAGGTACTGATTATCAACCTCCAATCCTTCAAATAGCATTTAAAGAAGTCTACTTCTAACATTCTGGATCCCCTAAGTACTAATTTCTGTATTAACATTGAACTATTTTTGATCTAAGAGAGTAAAATACAAAATATTCCCTGGACCTGCTGTACACAAACTATAATAAACAAATAATTTTAAAGTAGACTTAAGAGTTCAAAAGTGACAAACTCCATAAGTGATACCTATTCCAAGTCTATCAAAATGTATATATAAACTAGTTTTGAGCACTGGCACACACAATTGCATCCTTTAAGAGGTAAAGGATGAAATCCAGATATTCTACTTTGGATTCTTGGAACAAACTTTAACTGTTCCAGATAGGCCCCTATAAATCATTTAACCCTTTACTTTTTCCAAAAGTTAAAATCTCATAGTTTGGTCTGAAAAGAAACAGCACTTCAAGCAGAGTTTTTAACAAAGATTAATTTTCATGTGAGAAACAAAATGTTTAAACTGCAAAATGATTAACTATGTAATGTTAACTGAAAAAACTGTATCCAATACCACTTAACAACCATTTCTCTTGCCCACATAGTTCCTCAGCCTAATCCTAGAAGGCCTTTCCATCCTGTTTTTCAGCCTATGGCTTCCCCTCTGTGTATAAAGTTATTTTTCTTTGTAAAGGTCCCATGATTTCTAAGTCTATGTTTTATATCATGTTTACTTTTACTATAAAGGCTGCTGGGGAGAAAAGTACCCGCCATCTCCTCAGAAACATGAAGAAGAGTGGAGGGCTGAGATCGGCCTGAGGACTTCAAAAGGTTTTGCTTGCCTTTGTTCTGTCTACACTTTCTCCTATTATACTACTCTGTCCTGTGGGTTAAAGTTCCCCTGCGCTTCTGGCTAAAATGTGGGTACTACAGCCAAAAACACTTGCAAGCATCAAACCCTGACTTGGCGGCTCTTGCTAAGTGGCAAGCATCTAATGCCACCCTCACCTGATGCTTGGCCGTCTCCATACCCTCCAGAACTGTCGTCTTGAAGTCCTCCTGCTTGCCCTGTGGAAGGAAAGAGGAGAACTCAGGGACCTTACTCCATAAATTGAGATAATATCTGGACATAAAGGCCTAATAGTTGGCGACTCACGAATTCACCACCAACTAGTAAACGCATATTCAGAGAGCTCCTTCTTCTGGAATCAAGGCCCAGGGAGTCACATTATAGTCTTCCAAATTCTGGTCAGGAAACTTCAACTTTACATGCTGATTCTTGTTGAAAGGTAGGAGAACAAAGTACGCAGTATTTCTAATTGCTAAATTCTTGCTGTCAGTCTTAATAGTCAAGGTTGGATGGGGGAAAAGGGATTCCAAATGTCTTTTACTACTTGTTGCTAGACTGAGAGTGGGTGTGACATGGGCTCTAGGATCTGGAGTTGCAACAATTCAGCATCTGCTCAATGTCTCTTAAACTTTACCTTTCTATCTAAAAAGAATATATATAAGACAACAAGCAAGACATAATTTTAATGAAATATTCTCCCCTTGACTTCAAAGAAGGGATGATAACTAAGATTCAGTTCCAAAAGAAGTTTCATTCACTATACATACTAGACAGTGCCAGATCTGAACATGCCAGTGCTTCCTCAGTAACACTTTAATTAAAACACCATAAAACACCTCACAGTCATATGCCAAGTACTGTAGATAGACATAACACAAGGGGGAAGGCTGAAGCAGGCAAGATGATGGGGGAGCTTCTACCTCAAGCTTCACAATAAGCCCTCTAAGAAATTTTCCTCATTGATTAATGTACAGAAATAACTTTAAGAAAAGTATCACAGCTTGAAAGTTAAACTTGAGAAAGTTCGGATAGATCATCTTCCAGACTCTTCCAAAAATCAATCACCAAGACAGATGCAATGATCCTCTTAAGCCTCTCGCCACCTGATATACTAGGGAAAACTACTACCAGTGTGATCTTTGGAAGATATGAAACACCATCCCACAAAGATCTAAAACTGGACACTCTTCATTAAACAGTTTATTCTAAAAGAATCTCAACTAGAAAGCAGATTGATTATTCTACGATTTGAGTTAAAAGGCAGCAGGAAAGTAAAACTAACATAGCCCCCTTACTATAAGAATGATCCCAGGTCTGTGAGACTTAAAATGACATTTTCATCTTTAAGTATATGAAGGTATTCATATATAAATGATTTCTGACAATATTATAATATGTTGCTAGATGGTATATGGTCTGCTTTGAAAGTAGAATAGAATCTCATCCTAAAATTATTTCACATTGCTCTTGTATAAACGGTACTTTAGGTTCTAGAAGGTTATGCTTCTCAGACAAGGTACAAGGTATATGATTTGCTGTTTACAGCCTTTGGAAAGGGCATATAATTATGAAGAGATAACTCCAATTATGAAATCCAATCTGTAAACTTATCTTAAAAATGCAGGCTGTACATTTAAAATTTTACTTTTAAAGTTTAAATTAAAAAATGTTCATTCTTAATGAACTTATGGATTTATTCATTTAAAAGTCTTTCAGAGTTAAAAAGTTTCAGAGTTAAAATTGTTGTCATTATTTTCTTTGGTTCCAAATAGCACCAAACTAAACCAGAAGATTAAGCTATTATTTTAGAAGGGGGGAAAGGGGCTGAAAACAATGAAAGAGTTTCCAAGAAGAACATTTAGGCATTAGGAATAATATAGCTCTTCTTTCTCAAATTATGTTTCTGGCTTCTTTAAGAAAGAATGAAAACAACAGTCTCTTCTAATGATGGCATCTCACCACTTCTTAATAAGTAAAAACAAAACCAAAAAACACTTTCAAGCTTGCCATTAAGACTGAATTATTTTACCCTTTCTATTTCTATCATTTTCCTTCTCCTCCCACTACATGTCATACAATATGCTATTTACTGTACTGATTTTTTTTTCCTGTCAATGTTTTTTCTTAATAGAAATATGGATTTCTTACCCCTGACTTATGTGCTCAGAAGGTCAACAAGGCTGCTCTATTACAACAAGGTAAGGCAGTCTTTTTTGCTGTCTGCTTTTGAAAAGAGGTACTAACAAAATTCTTATAAAGACACTGTCCTTCGATAAAAATACGTAGGAGAAACATGGAAAATATTCAATACTCTGGAAGATTTTTAAAAGGTATCTCTCATAGCAACAGAACGTCAAAAAAGAAATGAAACTCTAAAATACTACTTAAGCAGAGAAACAGGAGAAAACCAAGCAGAAGATGATATAAACATGAAAGAAATGATGGAAAACAAAAAGTGCTTAAAATTAAGTAAATGAACAATATATTTGTCTCTTGAATTGATGAATATTTATAACCTGCTTGAAAGTAAAGTTGCTATTTTCTCTCTAATCACAATATACTCATGAGTATTTTGAGGGTGCCTACTTCTCCAAAGACAGCAGAAAACAGCACCATTTTTATTAGTGGTATTCTAGACCAATTCTTCCTCTTTTTTTTTTTTTTTTGCTTTACCAGCTCTCAGATCCTTTGTTTTGCCAGCATGCTATAATGTTCAAAGCACAGAATCATGCAATACAATTGGCATAAGAAACAGTCTTATAATTACGTATTAATTTCCTTTATTCTTTAAGAGAATATTCATTTTATTAAGAACAGCACACATACAAATGTTTGCAGCTAACTTTCCATCCAGGTAGTATCTCTGATTAGAACATATAAAATGCCATATTCATTTGCTCTTCGGGTCTTTCAGGCCTAGAACTCTGCTTCTGACAGTGGCACAAAGACATGGAACAGCAGGCAAATGTGGTTGTTATCTTCCATGAGCTCAAATTCAAAACAGAAGATGAAAATATACACAAGCAATTTTTTAATATCACCTTGATTTTGGCACTACTGAATGAGCAGACTTCCTTTTGTTTTCACACACCCCCGCCGACAACACACACACAAAATCCTCAAGTTTGAAGTAGAGACCCTAATACAGTTTATTTGTGCATATCTTCTCCAAGTTCAAAATAAAATCTTTTCAGTTTATCTTCCATAGCAGCCTTTCAGTTGTCCTCTAATAAATCTACAGATCTGTTAAGTTATTCTTGAAGAACAGTTAAGTATTTTAGTTATAGTCACACTACTGAATTGTTTCTTCATCTTGATTCAAACTCTCAAGAGACCACTCTTTCAACATCTTAAGAGGAAGTCTATTACATTCAAATACTTTTATTTGGCAGGCATGGAGGCGAGAATCATTGGTGTGTTGTTCCCAGGAATATACTGAACAACATACTCATCACATTTTGACTATTTAGTTTCTTGGAATCACATTAACTGATAACTTTGTAAACATTTTGAGGAATTACTAAATCTTCTAGGAAGCAATGATCTTTAAACAGAAAATCAATTCATCAAAATTTATTTAATCAAAAATTTACCAAATTTACAGAATAAAAATAACTGCCAAGGATTGACTTCAATTGAACCTAAGAAACTAGCAAAGGAAAAAAACATCTCAAAAGTTAAAACCATCTTTGAACACACAAGTTTGCACTATATTAACACACTAGTTGAGTTTCTTACTTAAGCTCACAAATTTAATGTTTACTGAATACCCATCCAAACTGCCAAGCACAAAATCAAAAGTAGAAAAGGCTGAGTCCCTATTTTCAAAGGGCTCATAATCTAATTGGGGAAAGATGAAAAATATCCAGAAAGAAACTTTTTTTTTTTTTTTTTTTTAAAGGAAACAAGAAACACACACTTGGGGGAATCAGGGAAGCTTTTCCGAACAAATCCAGAAATTTGCATAGACTGGGGTGGGGGGTGCGGGGTACGGTGATACCACAGCATGGTCCAGAACATTTACAAAAGCAAGGAGAAAACCACAGACATGGTATGTACGAAGAATCGCACACAGCACCCTGCTTAATGAAGGAGATGATCTCAAAGAGCAGTGGGAGACACAAAGGATAAGCAAAAGTGGGCCACTTTCAGGGCCAAAACTTAAACTTGATCTTAATAGTAATGCAGGAGAATAGTATTTTTACCAGGAAAGCAACAAAACAAGTGATACTTTAATCAGTTTGTACTAGATGGATTAGAGGAGAAAGGTGATCTAGATAAAGGAGATCCAGTCGAAAGACTACTGAAATAATTTAGATGTGAAGTGAAATCCAGCAGAATAAAAAGGTGACAGTAGGGCTTCCCTGGTGGCGCAGTGGTTGAGAGTCCGCCTGCCGATGCAGGGGACACAGGTTCGTGCCCCGGTCCGGGAAGATCCCACATGCCGCAGAGCGGCTGGGCCCGTGAGCCATGGCCGCTGAGCCTGCACGTCCGGAGCCTGTGCTCCGCAACAGGAGAGGCCACAGCAGTAGAGGCCTGCGTACCGCAAAAAAAAGAAAAAAGTTTAAAAGGTGGCAGTAAAAATGGACAAGGTGAAGAGGCTGTGCACAGGAAGACACATGACTTTACAAGAGACTTGATGAAAGAGATAAGGGGCTTTCAAGACTCCAAGCTTCCAAAGTTCAGGAGAATAGTAATACAATGGAAAAAATGGGAAATCTGGGAGACAGGTTAGTAAAATTAAATGGAAATACTCTAAAGATGGTTGGAAATTAAAGACTAGAACTCACAAGTGAGAATGGGTATAAGAAATTTTAAATCAACATAGAGGTAAAAAATTTTGAAGCAGCTGTATGATTAATCTCATTAAGGAAAGTCACAGTTTCAAAGAGGAATTGGTCAACATAAATGATAAAAAAAGTAAAAAAGAAAAAATTGAGAAAAATGAATTACTGGTGACCATCACCAAGTTGTGCTGCCTTCCTGTCCCTGCTGTAGTGAGAGGTGGCTTAAAAACACCTTCAAGTATACCACTCTTGCTTGATACATCTCTTTCCTGCTAACTTTCTGACTATGATTTTTGGCAGAAGAATAAATCATCTACAGCAGCTCAAAGAAACGCAAAGCAAAGTAAACTGGGCTCAGAGAGGTAGACTAAACTATCCTGAAGGAAGAGCCTCGGGGGTTCCTCTGAAGCACATCAGAGGCATTTTAAAACACCTAACACTGATCAATACTCCCCAACAAAATTAACCAAAATGAAATCTCCAATTAGAGCAGCAATTCTAGGGTTATACTGTTGTTTAAAATAATGAACTGGGACTTCCCTGGTGGCACAGTGTTTAAGAATCCGCCTGCCAATGCAGGGGACATGGGTTCGAGTCCTGGTCCGGGAAGACCCTACATGCCGCAGAGCAACTAAGCCCGTGCGCCATAACCACTGAGCCTGCGTTCTAGAGCCCGCGAGCCACAACTACTGAGCCCACGTGCCACAACTACTGAAGCCCGCATGCCTAGAGCCCGTGCTTCGCAACAGAAGAAGCCACCGCAATGAGAAGCCCACGCGCAGCAACAAAGACCTAACACAGCAAGTAAAATAAAATAAAGAACTAAGTCTAGAAAGCAGGAAAACCATGCTTCCTGAGGTAGGAGCCTGCCTGGAATTTTCTCACTGTACCACTGGAGGAGCTGTAGCACTGCTTTGCTCCTGAACTTAACACTGGGGCAGAACTGAGAAGCTCAGTAGTAGGGATCCTATATAAAAGAATGTAAAAGCCCTACAAGCTAGGGAAGAAAGCAAAGGTTTTGTAAGCCAATTGAAAGAACTGACTTTCTCACATGCTATTTCCCTCCACATTCCATAGATTTTCCTTACTTATTTTGTTGCAAAATCTTGGTTTGTAGTTCACTTTTCAAAATGTTGCAAAGAAAGCCCACAATTCAGATGCTATGTTATGTTGCTCAACTACCAAGCTTAAGCTGTGTTTGAGTACAGGTAGTTTTTTAAAAACAAAGCTTATTTTTCTAGTTATTTACCTGTTTTTAAAAAGGCCAATATGGAACTTTATTCTGGAGCTGCTATTAAAAGAACCATTATAACTTTTCACAACTGATAACCATGAATGTATTTCCCAACAAGAGAGTTCCCCTTTCCTGCTCATGTAACAGTTTTTCAGAACTCTGGCTATCTATATCTTCCGAGGCTATGATTAGAGGCTCCTTCCATCTTAAACATGATTTGAGTCTACAATGCTATGAAAAACATACAACTTCTTAGGCTTTAATTAATCATATGTATTCGTCTATCTTCAAATATCAGAAGATGCTAAAAAATAGCAAAATCAAAAATAATTCTACTTTCAAATGTTTAAAACCTCTGTGATCAGCAAATATGGCAAAATTTAATGTTATATCTCGATAGTTGATACATGGATTTACATTGTTATTCTCTGAGGAGAGAAAGTCTTTATTAGAAAGTATCAAGATTTGCCACTCCTCCTATGATTTATCATATAAAAGCTTAAAGAATTATCTATCTTGTAAAAAATGATCTATTCACATTATTGAAAATGGGCTACCACATACACTTTCCAGTTTCCAAAAGTGACAGAGTATGTATGTCAACCTAGTCCATTACCTAACCTGATTTTTTCCTGAGGAGAACACTGATCTGATGCAACTAGAGATTACCATACTAAGTGAAGTCAGAAAGAGAAAGACAAATACCATATGATATCACTTATATGTGGAATCTAAAATATGACACAAATGAACCTATCTAAGAAACAGGATCATGGACATAGAGAACAGACTGGTGGTTGCCAAGGGAAACGGGGTTGGGGGAAGGATGGAGTGGTAAGTTGGGGTTAGCAGATGTAAGCTTTTATATACAGAATGGATAAACAAGGTCCTACTGTACAGCACAGAGAACTATATTCAAAATCCTATGATAAACCATAATGGAAAAGAATATTTTAAAAAAGAATGTGTGTGTGTGTGTGTGTGTGTGTGTGTGTATATATATATATATGTATAACTGAATCACTTTGCTGTGCAGCAGTGATTAACACAACACTGTAAATCACCTACACTTCAATAAAATAAATAAATTAAAAAAAAACAACACCGGGCTTCCCTGGTGGCGCAGTGGTTGAGAGTCCGCCTGCCGATGCAGGGAACACGGGTTCGTGCCCCGGTCCAGGAAGATCCCACGTGCCGCGGAGCGGCTAGGCCTGTGAGCCATGGCTGCTGAGCCTGTGCGTCCGGAGCCTGTGCTCCACAACGAGAGAGGCCACAACAGTGAGAGGCCCGCGTACCACAAAAAACAAAACAAAAACACCACCACCACCAACCCACCGTATTCCTGGTTCAACTGTGTTTAATAAATACAAAACATCTGTACACAAAAGTGGAGCCCATATCTTCTCATGTGATCCTCATATCAAGCCCCATTTTTCAGATGAGAAAATCCTCAAAGTATCCTGTTCTTCTATTATCCATGATCACACCAAATAAAGGATGGTAGCAAAAGAATACGAGGAGATTACAAAAATAAAGTTGCTCAGCTAAACAAATTACTATTTTGCCTTAATAAAAAATAAAGCAAAATTATCAATAAAATAAAATCATTCATTAAGAAAAGCAGGTCAATCTCTAAAGACCAAACATAACTTGGTAGCATCTGATTCAATGGTTCTTATCAGCCAAAAGCAGTAAACAGTTAAAAATCAGGGCTCTCAAACTGCTTCATAAAAGCCTAGCTTCATTCCTTCATGTTTAAAGTAAAACGTCCAAAACCCAATTTTGGGAAAAACATCTGAAAACAATTTCTGCAGTCTCACCATACTTTGTATATACTTTTATCGTACTGTTTCTTCATTGTTGTCAATTAATATCTGTAACCCTAAACTGGACTGTGAATTCTTTGCAGGAGGACCTAGTCTTCAGCCTTGAACCCTCAGAATCCAGCACCATGCCTGGAACAAAGCACTATAGTTTTACAATTAATGTATGTAGAATAAAGTGAATGAGGAGCTGCACATTTGTGAAAATCTTATTTTGTGTGGAAAATGTCTCTATAAAAATTTTCCCCTCCACACCACCAATCCCCTACCTTGTTGGGTTTCTTTTTTGTTTTTTTAACTCTTCCTGTAAGTAAAGAAGGATCTGAAGACCTCCTTCCTTTCCACCCTTTCTGCCTGTAAGTCTCTCTAAATTTTTACCCTGAAATGTAACATCTAAGAGTATTTTGCCTTCTATTATACATTTATGTATACATCTGTATCTCACACTAGGCTATAAATTATCTGAGAGTGGGGACCATGTGTTGGAGAGTAATATACATCTTGGTCCATTTTTAGTAATCTCTCAAAATACAAAAATTTTGTTGAATTGATCTAGGTTACCTTTTCGGCCTGTGACATTTTTCCCCAGCTCTCTAGTAAGTTATTCTGGAGCATAGTTCCAAATCAGAACACTGAAATGATGCTATAACAAACAAACAAAAAAAGGTGGTGCAGTGGTTAAGAATCCGCTTGTCAATGAAGGGGACACAGGTTCAAGCCCTGGTCCGGGAAGATCCCACATGCCGCGAAGCAACTAGGCTCGTGCGCCACAACTACTGAACCTGTGCTCTAGAGCCTGCGAGCCACAACTACTGAAGCCCACACACCTAGAGCTCGTGCCCCACAATGAGAAGCCACTGCGATGAGAAGCAAGCGCACTGCAACGAAGAGTAGCCCCTGTTCGCCGCAACTAGAGAAAGCCCGCAACGAAGACCCAACACAGCCAAAAATAAATAAATAAATAAATTTATTTTTTAAAAAAAGGCAAGAAAATTAATCCTAGGTCTGTTTTCTAAATGTATACACCATACTTCATATGATGAGAAAATCAAATGATTTCAGGCACTTAGTTGACACTAGCAGGCCAAAATGGCAACATAAACAACTCTTCAGGGATCAATTTCCTAGCAACTTCTACTAAACCTACAAAAAAGGGTCTCCTGCTGGGTATGGGGGCTGTGCACTTGTAGGCATGGAGAGAGAAAAGGCTGGGATGTGCCACTTGAGAGTACTTACAGCCTGATAAACGAAAGTATTCACCTGAACTCTGACCATAACTATCCATGCTGCCAAATCCAGCACTTTTACTGACTGCAATCAGCATGACTGACTCATAGGAGAGATGATCAGGGTACTTTATAAACAAAGAATTATGAAAATATAAGGACCACTGTACAAATATTGGGACCGACCATTGATTTTTTTCTTTTAAAGTAAGGTCCATCTTCAGCTCTTC
This sequence comes from Lagenorhynchus albirostris, assembly GCF_949774975.1. Taxonomy (NCBI): domain Eukaryota; kingdom Metazoa; phylum Chordata; class Mammalia; order Artiodactyla; family Delphinidae; genus Lagenorhynchus; species Lagenorhynchus albirostris. The sequence goes on from NC_083096.1 coordinate 168,479,411, forward strand.
TCTGGTCAAATTCTATTATATCGAGTTCTAAAGGATAGTCCAAAAGATTCTGCCTTTTAGATTTTTGCTACAGCAAATAAAGCAACTCATCAAGTTTTCGGTCAATCTCTTGTCAACAGTATTTGTGATCAAATTTCACTGAATTTTAAGCTAAATTCTTCTACCCATACATGTACATTTTGTATATTTTATATAAATTTAGTATTTTTACTAATTCAGGTTGCATCTCCTTTTGTGTGATTTTTAAAAATACTTTCAATCTACAGCATGACTATTACATGAACAAGGCCTCCAAATTATTAAAACCATACAGAATTTTTTGTCATAGCAATCTCTCGTATCTCATTGTTTTGTAATTTGTTTAAAAGCCTACATATCTTTCAAACATATACACCAAACACATCCAAAATTACCATGCACAACAGAGAAGAGAGCAAACACTTTCCTTTGTTATATTCTCACCAGAATCCTTATTTTAAACAAGGAGATAAAGTGATTCTTCCCACAGTCATTCAATAAAATGGAATATAATAAAGTCGTCACCGACCAGCTAACAATATCTAACAAAATTGTTTTGAAGAGTTAATCAATGGTTAATGGAAGCCTTTGAGTTTCATTAGAGTATTAGCACAGCACTGAGCCTGGAAAAATGGTACACATACAGACACGTGCACATACGTACATATATTTTAAACATACTTCTGATGTCTCTATTGAGAAATCCATTAACGTGAAGAAGTCTTAAGAAAGGCATCTTAAAAACCCATTTCAAATTTCATTTTATTTATTTTAGAGTAAGTTTCCATACAAATCTTAAGCTATACACAACTAAGCTACTTCTAATCCCAAATGTTAGAGTTCCTAAACAGTAATCCCAAACCAGAGTTCCTAAACAGTCATCCAATACAAAATTTAAATCCAGGAACTACTTAGTGAGATTTTTCTGGAAAATTTCAACTGCTGAAAGGCAGTGAGGGGAAAAAAACTATGTTTTGTATGAAAATAAAAAAGCTAAGTGCTAGCAAATTAGTTAACCTAGTAAAACCTCACTGAGGAATAATCTAAGGTATACAGGGTTAACAACTGAGTCAAGAAGGGAAGAAAGCTTTTCTCCAATAGAAAGTTACTTTAACAGAGCAGCAATTATTCTAAACCAGTATGTAAACTCCAACCGAGATTTTACTCTATTTTATAGACGCTCACTATTATGTAACACCACTAATAACCAAACACTCAATTCCAAAAACAACCTGTTCAGGCTCAGTTGCCACTTTTATCTTGATAGAAAAGGTACTGGAAAACCAAATAAAACCATCGTTTGTTAAAACAAATATATTCAGAAGTGTATAGTAAATATAAAAATACATGGAAATGTTTAAGAAAACAGGTGAATTTTAAACATAAGCAGTAATATTTAGTATGAAAAATACATTTACCTATGTGACTACCACAGAACTAAATGCCACATTGTTATAATTAAAAACTGACAAATCTACAAACAGTGTTTAACCCAGAACAGAGAACTTTTTCTCAATTAAAAAACCTCCTTTTTTTTCTGGCCACACCGTGCAGGCTTGCAGGATCTTAGTTCCCAGACCAGGGATCGAACCTGGGCCCAGGCAGTGAAAGCGCCGAGTCCTAACCACTGGACCACCAGGGAATTCCTGAAACTCAAACCTCGTTTCCCCAAAAATTCAACTTTGATATTGAGAACATTTTTCCATTGATCAAAATCTAGTAAATTCAATTACCAAAATAGCCTAAATCACCTCTCCAATCCCAGTCTCTTTACTCCTTTACTTTGCCTTCATAGAGCACATAGATTGATTTTTCCAAAACACGTATTTTGGTATAGCACCTTCACTCAAAAAACCTCAGTGTTACCCATGGCCAGATCCTCCTAGTGCTTAAAGGACATCAAGTTCAAATTCCTTAGCCTGGTAACCAAGGCTCCAACCTTCCTTTTTGGTCTCCTCTTAGAAGTCTCCTAGAGGAATCTTCTCCAGTCAAATCATTTTACCCACTGACTTCAGAATACCTTGTGCTTTCATAATTAACAAAATATTTTATTCTTCTTAAGATTAACACTGTGGAAAGCAAAGCAAAATTTTCTAAACATGTTTAAAAGCTGGTAAGAATGAAATGTATTCAAACCTTATATATTTTAAGAGAGTAAGTTAATGTCTAGTTATCACCTAAAATAACTGAAAAGATTTGGTAAAGAACCAGACCCACATCTTCTCTCAAGATATTAAATACGCATATGGCAAGGCTTCCATTCAATTTCTGAATGAAAACTTAAGTGAAAGAACTAGTTCGGATAAGACAAGAGATTTTGGAAACCCTGGACAGTTTCTACATACTTGAACTTCCCTGATAATATTTATTCACCATGAGGACCCAAACTATTTCTAAATTCTGCAGGCCAGTAAGTTACCACTACTTTTCCAGGGTAAGTATTCCCTAATTCACCCTACAAATGTTTAAAAAAATTTTTTTGAGTTGTTTTAGAGGAAAAATAACTTTATTTTCATAACCACAAATTAATTGTACGTTTTGGCTGTTATCAGCGCACCTCTGAGCACTGAAGATATCCTAAACTTAAGAAACAAAACTTTAACTTTCTCCAAAATATTAAATAGTTTAAAACTTAAACTAAACCACTGGATTAACATTAACTAGAACATAATGGCATAAAGACAGTTCCCCAGATCCTAAATCCCTTTGCTAAGATATTTACTTTTGGGGACTTCCCTGGTGGCGCAGTCGATAAGACTCCATGCTCCCAATGCAGGAGGCCCGGGTTTGATCCCTGGTCAGGGAACTAGATCCCACATGCATGCAACAACTAAGGAGCCCGCGAGCTGCAACTAAGGAGCCCGCCTGCCGCAACTAAGACCCAGTGCAACCAAATAAATAATTTTTAAAAAGATATTTACTCTTTGTAGGAACAGTATCTGACATTTATGGAAGAAGGAAAACAAAATAAAAAACCTCTTTCACAAAAAAGAAAACACCAAGACTTGGTTTAAAATTCTCAGAGGACAAAGTGTATATCAACTTGATACTTTATGGTAAATCAGTTTCTTACTGGAGACACTGACAACTACACAAAAAAGAGGGTGAGGCAGTACCTGAGATATCAGATCATCTACTGAATAATAGAGTCCTTAAACTAAGAGATCAGCAGCCTCTGGAGCTATATAACAGCTATCAAAAGGATTATCCCCATGTATCTCATTGGCAAATCTACAGCAAAGGTAGAAAAAAAGAAAGGCAAGAATCAAAGAAGAATATAGAAGAAAGGAGTAGAGAGTCAAGGGAAGAGTTGGGAGTAAGGACAGAAAGAAGGGGAGAGTGCTAAATGTAAAAGACTAGGAAAAGGAGGAAAAAAAATCAACAAAAAGAGAGGAGGTGTTGTTGAGGTACGTTTGCCTCAGGGACATTACTCCCAAAGGTAATATACCACTCCCAGTAAGTAACTCTCCGATAAGTTATTTTAAGAAAGTTTTAGGAAAACCATTCTTAGGAAATCTGAGTCCTGAGAAGATTTAAACCCAGAATCTATCTTTTTCTAAATGCTCTCAAACTGTATTCTTTTATCACATTTTATTACAATTACTGTAAATTATAAATTTTTATTTTTGAGTTTTAGCTAGAATCTGTTTGATAAGTTCTAAATCTAAGTTTAAATTAACACCTGATTTGTAATGCTCTCTAAAGAATTGGTGAGGTGAATGGGCCTGGAGCTACTGGAAATACAGAAAGTATTTTAATGAGAAGAACTTAGTAAAAATTCAAAGTCAAGAAGAGTTAAAGAGTAGCCATTAAAGGCAGAAGATATGAAATATTAATTAAGATTCTACTTTTGTTTGGTCTCTCCAAAACAAAAGGGTATTCCTAATTGGTCTGGGTATCCTCAGTAGGACTCACTGAGGTGATGTTAGTGAGAATTCTTTTAAAATGTTTGAACCTCTGAAAACAGTACTACAGGCTCCAATAATCTTTCAATGTCATAGGGAAGATTGTGTGACCTTAGAATCTCTTCACAGCCTTTTCTTATACCATTCTTTTGACTGGAGGCTCAATAACTAAACAATAACAGGCACTTAAGTCTTTTCTTTTTGACTTCAGAATGTATTTTTATCTTTGTTCACCAGGAAAAGACCCTTTTCAAAACTGATCCACACCACGAAGGTTTTACCTGAAAGTATCTAACCATGAAGTAAATGGCATAATTTAGCCGGAATAATTTCTGAATCATTCTATCTCTAAATTCTGAATCAGAGTTATCACTGAAAGGTTTGGTTCTTCGGGTTTGGCTTTCTGTGCACTTTCTCCAACTTTTCAGCTGCCTTACACAGCCATTATCCTTCTACCCTCATTCTTTACTTTCCTCCTATATGTACAGACACACACAAAAAGAATGTCAGTACCACTATGTATATATGCATGTATATTTATGTGTGTATACATGTATATGTGCATACACACAAAAATACACATGGCCAATATAAGAGTATAAACCAAAGACATAAAAAACATTGCAGAATAGGAATAAATTCATTTATTCTTATTTCTAAGATAAAACAAAACTGTGGTTAGTTACTATAACTCACCAGATGGTTCCTCAGGCTCACTTTCATTTTCTTCCTCAGGTGGGGCTTGAGGGGGTGGTGGGGGAAGCTTCTTTTCCTTCTCTGCTTTAGCATTTCTCTCTTCTTCTGAATAATACTCATCTTCTGAGAGGTTGGCCAAACTTTCATCCATCTCTCTGTACTCTACCTATATGGAGATTATACCAGGGAAAGCTAAATACAATGGACATCTAAAGTCAGAAACTCAGTTTGGAACCATCAGTAAATATGAATTGTTTTCTAACTTCAATTTTTAAGGAAAATAAGCAAATAACAAGGAACAAGCTAGCTCATAATAGGTAACCATTAAAAACAAAATCTCTCATGAAATAATCTTGTGTCAGTTCAGATTTAGCCCAAACTGTAACTTTTACATCATAGTACTGAAATTCAAATCAATGACTCTGAGGCTCTCTACAAATAAAAATTAATTGTGTGTTTGTGTGTGAATCTATACATATGTATATATCATGTTCACATACTGGAAGTTTCAACAAAAGACTAAGCTAGCCCTCAGTCAGACAAAAATACAGTTAGCTAGAATAACAAGTCTGTCTAATGCCAATCTGTACTTCTAACTACTATTCCATAGGTAGATAGCAAAAGAATTCTAGAGGGCTTCCCTGGTGGCGCAGTGGTTGAGAGTCCGCCTGCAGATACAGGGGACATGGGTTCGTGCCCCGGTTGGGGAGGATCCCGCATGCCGCGGAGTGGCTAGGCCCGTGGGCCATGGCCGCTGGGCCTGCGCGTCCGGAGCCTGTGCTCCGCAACGGGAGAGGCCACGGCAGTGAGAGGCCTGCGTACTGGGGAAAAAAAAAAAAAAAAAGAATTCTAGAAACCAAATTGAGGAGTGGGGAGGGTGGGCAGGGAATAAAAATTGCAAATGGCAATAGTCAAACTGAAACAATAAAACGGTACATTTGCTTAAAACAAAAACATAAACAAAACACTGGTGACCTAAGAGAGTTGAATGATGAGAGCAAAGAATCCTTATTACAACAAATTAAGGAGTAAGTCATGTGGATATGGAGACTACAAGCCTTACTACTAATTCACACCCGTTACAAAGGGGAAAACCAGGTAATAAGTAGAAAGAGGAAGCAGTCTTAATGAATGTTTCATTGGGGGGTAAAGCAACTTAGGATAGGGAAGATTATTATGGACCGCTTTGTTAAAATGTGTAATGTGGTATTACAAATAGTCATCAACCTTGGAACACTGTCAAATCATCATTTTGACCCCTACCCTAACAAGGAAGCTACAGAAACAAGAGCTCTCTATTCTGGACTGAATGAAAAAATAAAACGAATAAAATAAAAAGTATTTATTGGAGGTGGAGACAGGGCAAAGACAACATGGCTTCCAAATATATTAGATTTCTGAAATGCATCGTCCTGTGGATTACAGTGAATGTAATCTATTTTAACTTTCGAAATATCTTTGAAATTGCTCCAGATGGCTGGCTGCTATTATCTGTCGTCTTCTTTTTTTTTTAAGTGACATGACCACAGGATTTGGGTGGTGGGGGAGTAGGTAGCTAGGGGAGGTAAGAGTTTTACTGAAAACAGGGATTGGGTTAGAAAATGGAAACAATTATGGATAAATTGAATAGTTTTGACCTGTGCTCTAAGAATTTTATTTAACACATGAATAACTGTATTTATCTATCAAATACTGAACTGAGAACATGGCACAATGGAGAAAATGATTATGAATGAGTATCTCTGCCCTTAATAAACTGAAACTCTAGTTGCAAACAAAAAAACCTGATCAGGTAAACATCTCAGAGACTTTACAATAAAATCTCCCCAAAATGCAGATAACAAACTTTATCCTACTTGACTGAGATTAAACTGTTAGGAACAGACCTCAGGATAATGGGTAAAGCAGCAAGGAGGGAAAAAAGTTTCAGAGGGAGCTGGGTTAGAAAATGTAATACATGTTTACAGTATGCAGCTTCCTTTCACCTTTTACCCCTCAACAGTGCTTGATCTCTCCCTGACCCAAAGATTCAGCCCTTTAATCCCCTGCCCATCAATCCTACCCATTCAATCAATAATCACTTAACAAGTGCCTACTGTGGAACTGGGCAATGTGCAAATTCTGAGACAAACACAAACAATAATATACGATCCTCTCTACTGAATTAGTTCAGCTTTTGCCTAAGACACCACGCCCTTTGAAGGAAAAATGAATCCAAGATTAAAGTTAGAGAAACACTGCATTTTTTATAGGCCCCCTCTAGGAGAGTCATAATACATGTTAAAAGTACTGAGAAGTTTCACAGCAAAAACAATCTTCTTAAATATTGTTTAATCCAATGTTTTGATGTAATAACTACTAACAAGGAATACACCTGGAAGAGGCTGGTCTAGAGTTCTTAGCTTTCAAGAAAAAAAGGAGATCAGAAAAATACCTAGAGATAGGAGTAAGAATATCTAAGGTAGTATTTAACAACAACAGAAAAAGAACTGTGTTCCACAGAACCCTTGGATTTTTGGAGGATTTCATTTACTAATTTTAAAATGTATTTTTAACATGAGTACTCATATGTTAAACCAAACCATAACCCTTTAGAGATCACCAACATATGAAGTTGTACTACTTAGGTAACTCAATTTTGGGTACACTGAAGAATAAAATTTCTTCTGCCATCTCTGTTCAACTGAGAGAGTGTCCTGAGATGGCAAGACAAGCTAAAAACAAAGGAAACAACCTTTTGCACTACCACTACTTGTCAATCAGTACAATACTTCATAAACAAAATACAGAAATTATTGAAGCTGCAACTATTATGCTTAACCTCCACTCCCAAATTTGGCTCTACCAAAATAGCCTCATTGTCTCAAAGACTGACAACTAAAATAAATGTTATAAATTTAAACTTCATATAAAACAGGCAAGTAGTATTTTATTTTGGGATTGTGCATAAAATTATATTTTGTAAAAAAGGATTTCCCCACTTACGAAAAAGTTTAAAAATCATCTGAAAGAATCATACAAACTCTAAAAAATAAGAATTATTCCCCTGACAAAAAGAATGGATGCTATGAACATAAAGGATTGGGAATCTTTTATCCCTAAGTAAAATCCTCTGAGACTTCAGAGGTTCTACAACTACTTATAATCAAGTACAAAAAGGTGTCCCAACAGGCAGATGAGTCAGTAGGGTACTTGTTCTTACCTGTACACCCGTGACTCTCAAATTTGTATCTCTAGTCCTCCTATCTCTTCCACACCCTTGCTACAGTGATTCATTCACTTCCCAACCACCTTAAAGCTCCAGTCTTTTAACAGTGCTTCCTTGTAATTCACCTAGGGTTCAAGTGCCAGATTAATTGTCCAAATACACTGTATTTTCAGATAGTTTAACAAATGAATGCCCAAACTGTCAAAACAGCATATAAACTCTCTAGCTCTAATTAGTCAAATTTACCTCTAATCATTTTCTAACACACTCGTCAAAATCATCCCTAAACTCCCTAAAAGCTACTCCCACCTTTTCTGTAAATCCAATGTCTAAAACTCAAGGCCCACCTCCTCTGCAAATTACTCCCTAAGTCTTCCAAACTTACAAATATATCTTTCCCTTCTCTAAATTCTCATAGCACTTATACTTCATAATCTAGTGCAATGCTGTCTGACAGAATTTTCTGAGATAATGGAAATGTTCTGTATCTGTGCGTCCAATAAGGTAGCACTAGCCACCTGTGGCTATTGAGCACTTACCATGTGGCTATTTAGGATTAAATAAAAATTAAAAATTCAGTTCCCTCAATCTACTAGCCACATAGTAAGTGCTCAATAGCCATAGGTGGCTAGTGGCTACCATCCTGGACAGCACATATTTAGTATTTGGCTCTCTACAACCTAGATACAACTCTGCAACATCCTGGTCCCTCCAACTTATCTTGCTCCTAGAAGAACCTCATTTCCAATTAAATTCATTTGCCCATTGTTCCCAACATTCAGTTGTCCACTCTGGACTCCCTGTTGCTTCTCAAACCACTTTCTATTATATTCCAAGCATTTTTCACTTCCTTTTCTTCCCTAGTAGTACTTAAATCACTGGGTACCTACTTACTTATGCCAGACACTGCAATAAGCATTTTATTTACATTATATCTAAACCTAATAATGTTACAAGGTAGGATTTATTTTTCTGAGGAAAAGGAATCACAGGAGGATGAGTTAACTCCAGAAGTCCATCCTTTTCCAGAACACTTTTAAAAATTCTGTCCTTTTTCAAGGCCCAGCTCAAGACTGCCATTCCTTAAGCTGTGTGGTGTTCCCAAAGTCTCAGCCCAATTTAACAATTTCAAACCTTAAATAGTTAGCCATAATGTTAGCATAGACATTCAGAGGTGAATTTATGCTGAAACTAATGAAACTTAAGCCTCAGGGACCTTCAATTGCATGGACTCCTTCCAATACCCTGAACCTAATTTTGATTACATAATTATATATATATTTACTTATTTATATAATTATATACATGTTTATGCATATATAAATTTTTTTAAAAAGAGGGCTCCCCCCAGGGACTTCCCTGGCAGTCCAGTGGTTAAGACTTATTGCTTCCATTGCAGGGGGCATGGGTTCAATCCCTGGTCGGGGAACTAAGATACCATATGATGCACGGTGTGGCAAAAAAAAAAGAGTGTCCCTCCCCAAAATGAATAAGCTCCCAGGCTATAAAATATAGATATATCCCCTGCATAAACTCTTGAGGCAAGGTCTTGAAGCAAGGTCTATCTACAGTGGACTCAGCTTCCATTTTACTCCTTTATGGATACTCTATCCCTTGAGGTCTGTTTCCTCTGGTTCCCAAGACTAGCTATGAATACGTAGGTCAGCTTCCCCAGTTCTTTACTTCCTAGTTGCTCACCAAATAAACACATAACCCATTTTTCTTTTGAGAGTTTCAGAGCTAATCACAAAGGAAAATTAAACACAGGAGAATTACAAAGAAATCTTACAGCAAGCCCCAAATTAATCTAGATTCAACACAATCCCAATCAGAATTTCAGCTGCCTTTTTGCAAAAATTGATAAACTGATCCTAAAATTTATATGGAAATGCAAGAGATACAGAATAGCCAAAACAATCTTGAAAAAGAACAAAGCTGGAGAACTCACACTTCCTGATTTCAAAACATATTGCCAAGCTACAGTAATCAGGACAGTGTGGTACTGGCATAAGAACAGAAATATAGATGAATGGGATAGAATTGAGAGTGGAAAAATAAACCCTTACATTTATGGTCAATCAACAAGGGTGTCAATCATTCAAAGGGGAGAGAACAGCATTCAACAAATTGTGTTGGGACAAGTGGATACACACATGCAAAAGAATGCCACGTACAAAAATTGACTCCAAAATGATCACAGACCTAAATGCAAGAGCTAAAACTCTTAGAAGAAAACATAGGAGTAAATCTTTATGACACTGGATTAGGCAATGGTTTCTTAGATGGAACACTAGAAGCAAAAGGGACAAAAGAAAAAATAAACTGGAAATCAAAATTTAAAACTTTTGTAATCACCGTATATGCAGAACTCTAACTACTCAACAATAAAAAGACAACACAATTTAAAGATGAGCCAAGGCTATGAATAGACATTTCACCAAAAATATATATAAATGGCCAATAAGGACAAGAAAAGATACTCAATTCAACATTTTTAGCCTACATATTAAAACCACAATGAGATAGCACTTCACACCCACTAGGATGGCTATAATAAAAAGACATTATCAAGTGTCAATAAGATTGGAGAAATCGGAACTCTCAAATATTGCTGGTGGGAATGTAAAATGATGTGGCTGCTATGGAAAACTGTTTGGCAGCTCCTCTATAAGTTAAACAGAGATACCATACCACCCAGCAATTCCACTCCTAGGTATCATACTTAAGAGAACCAAAAACATGTTCACACAAAAAACTGTACACAAATGTTCACAGCAGCATTATTCACAACAGCCAAAAAGTGGAGATGTCTGTAAAATGATGAATGGATAAACAAAATGTGGTATATTCGTACACTGGGATATTATTTGGCAAGTGAGCTATCAAGTACTGAATGGAAGTACTACAACATGGATGAACCTTGAAAACATGCTAAAGCCAGACACAAAAGGCCACATGCTATATGGTTCCATTTACATAAAATGTCCAAAAAAGGCAAATCCACAATGACACAAAGATTAGTGAATGCCAGGGGCTGGAGCCAAGGATGAATGGAGAGTGCCTGCTAATGGTACAGGTGTCTTCTGGGGGTGATGAAAATATCCTACAATTGACTGTAGGATATTGTGCTGGTTGTACAACTTTGTGAATATGCTAATAATCACTGAATTACCTACTCAAAAATGGTAAATTTTATGGTATGTGAATTATCTCAATAAACCTGTTTTTAAAAAAAATATCTGAGGGACTTCCCTGGTGGCTCAGTGGTTAAGACCCCGTGCTCCCAATGCAGGGGGCCTGGGTTGGATCCCTGCTCAGGGAATTAGATCCCACATGCATGCTGCAACTAAGAGTTCACATGCCACAACTAAGGAGCCTGTGTGCTGCAACTAAGCAGCTGGCAAGCCACAACTAAGGAGCCCGTGTGCAGCAACTAAGAGACCCAGCATGCAGGTATGCATGCATAAATAAATAAGACACCTCGTTCTCTTAAAAAAAAAATCTTATCATCTGGTTTCTAGCCAAATTTTCTATTGAAATAGTTAAATCAAAACCCAATTGGGCTTCTATCCTCTATTTCATTTCAGAGAATTGGGAGTTGCCAACCTATGCGTTGGTTAAACCGCCCCCCCCCCCCACAAAGACTTCCCTCCTTTATACTTGGAGTAAGGTATTCTTGGAGAGAGATCTCTCAAAACTGGGCAATTCAATCTGAGGCCTCTCAATCTGGGCGATACTCAAGAAGCTCCTCATACACACTGACTTGGTATATCCACTTAAATTATATAGAGATAGAAAACTTGTAATATGCATAAATTACATAATTTTAAATATTTAGTTACTTAAAATTATATGTACATATACTTCCAGTTTTTTCAACTGTACCATGAAATCTCCAGAAAAGGGCCATGTCTAAAGTCTGTGCCCTACTACTGCCCCAGTGCCCTGCTCACTGTTGGCGTCACATGTGGTCCTTTGTTTCAGAGGCTGATGCTACCTTATCACATTGTAAGTGTAGGGCTTACATTCCAGTTCCACCACTTACTTAGTTTTGCGACTCTGGGCAAGCTGCTTAAACTGCATGCCTCAGCTTACTCATTCCTGAAATGGGGCTAGCAAAACCTGCCAGTTGGTGTTTAGCAAAAATAAAAAGTTGGTGATGCTTTGAACACAGCATCTGGCACCCAGAGATGTGAGTCTGTATATACTGTCCCGTGACAAAGCCTTTTCTTGCCGTATATTTACACCTTGACTAATTGATATTAACCCTCTTAATCAGCTTCCTCATTTGTAAAACTACATCAAAAGATCGTTGACAGGATAAAAGGACAAAGAGCAAAACTCTCTAGCACACAGCAAAGGGCTCAAAAAAAAAAAAAAAGTTCCTTTTTTCCGGTCTTCAAGGCTAAGGCAATTTCTTTAGCATCACCCTACAGCCTCAACGTGCTCCCGGCCGAAACACATAAATATTGCTGAGCAGCTTCCAGACACATCTGTGGTCAAACAAATGATGTATGTCTCCAGCAAGGCCAACCATAACTCCACGTCAGGGAGCCATTTTTCCCAGTCAAGAAAATGAAAAGGTGTACGAGATGTAAATGAGTAAATACCCCTTCCCGAGATCCCCCTTTCCCAGGACGGCCCGGTCCCGGCATGAAGACGCATTCACCACCGCAAAGACCTTCCCTTCTCCCACCTCACCCAGCCAGCTAGTGGAGAGGTGGGTGGAGGTCGGTGACTGGGGAGGTCGGGGGGCATGGGGCTCAAGGCCCAAGACCGGGGCTCGCGGGGGTGGGGGTAATGCGGGCTGGACAACCTCGGGGAAGCTTGGCATTGGGATTTGCGGTTCGAGGGCGGGGATCGGGCCTCACCTTCGCCCGCTTGCGCCGACTGGTCCGTCGCCCCTCCGGAGTCTCTGCGATTCCCGTTTCCATGGGGGTCGCAGACCCAGGCACGACGGTAGGCCCAGCTTGAGGCCCGGCGGACCCCGGCGGCTCAGCCAGGCCCCCGGGGGGCGAGGACCGCGGGGGCTCCTTCTTGCGGGGAGTGCGCTCCCCGGCCGCCCCCGGCCCGGCTTCGGCAGGGCCGGACAGGCCCGCGGGCGGCGCGGCCACCTCAGAGCCGTTCTCCGAGCCGCCCGCTGCCCCGGCACCGGCCTCCGACCCGGCCGCCGCCGCCGCTGCCGCCGCCGCCGCCGCGGCTGCTGCCTTCTTCCCAGACAACATCTCGGGCCGCCTGGCTGCGGACGGCCGTAAGGGCCGCTCGGTCTGTCGGTCCGTGAGTCCGGAGTCGCCTCGCTTCACTTCACACAGTCCGCGCGCTGCCAACCGCCGCCGCGTATGCACGCGTTAAGCGCGCTCCGCGCGCTCCCGCCGCGCCAGAACAATAAAGCCCGAGACGCCCACGGCCCCGCCCTCCCCGCTGCCATAGAGCGGCGCCCTCGAGGCTAGAGCGGCGCCATGGCAAATTGCACGAAGCTTTCCTAGAGCGTCTCCTTAGCCGTCGGGGTCGGTCCCAGCACGGTCCCCATTCTAGGGCTTCTGGGCCAGACTGTACCTCCGAGAGCAACCATTTCCTCCTGGGACTTGCGTGTATTCATAAATTCATTCGTTCATTCACTCATTCATTCATTCACCTACTCATTCGTCAGGTCAACCAATATTTATTAATGCTTACTACGTGACAAAGGTTTAATTATGAAGTTCTTGCTCTCAAAGAGCTTACAGGGGAAAACACTGATATGTAACTAGTAGATCATCGTATTTACTATTCATAATTGTCCTGCTTCGACTGGGGAAATCTTGGAGAGCAAATGAGTTTCGAGGTAATAAAATGGACAAAAGTTAGGAAATCCAGATATGAGTCCAAACGGGATTGCCATTGCCTCCGGGGCTTTGTTCATGCTCTGTCTTCTGTCTGGACCCCCTCCCCCTTTGCACTTCCTCACTCGCACCTCTTCCCACTCCTATGCTCCCATCCCCACATACATGACGGCTTTCCACTCCAGGTTAATTCTTTCTAATGTCGCTGATGGTGGTGGCGGTTTATTCTTTTAATACCTCCAGGAATCCTTCACTGACCCAACACTGGAACAGGCCTTGTGTTCTTCAAGCTTATTTCCTCTAGGACACAGAGCTGTAATCGCTTTTTTACAAGTTTGTGTCTTCAAAGTATAATTCTCAAAAAATACTTCCATTTATACGTGAAGTTCAAGAACTGGTAAAACTAATCTCTAGTGATAGAATCCAATCAGTGGTTGCCTGGGATGAGGGTGGGGGTTGACTTCAAGAGAGCTGGAAAGGACTTGCTGGGGGTGATGGAAATGTTTTCTATCTTGACTGGGGCGTGTATACATTAGTCAAAACTCATTGAACTACACACGTAAAATAGGTGTATTTTATTTTATGTCGATTTTACATCAAAGAAGTTGAATTTTTTTTTTAAACTAAGCTAACAGAAAAAAAGAGACAATTAAGTTCAGGAAAACTAAAAGCTATGCCAGAAAGAAAGTGTAATCATAATACAACACATGGTTCAGCTGTGAACTACACTGACAGGTCTATAATAACATAAGCAATGAATATTGTTTTAACCAAAGGGATAGAATTATATGGGGAGAATGGAGGAAAGAGAAACTTTGTGGAGGAGAGGGGTGAGAGGGGTTTACAGAAGAGGGGACAAAGTGGGAATGGAGGCGGTTCTACATAGGAGCTAAATACCCAGATTCCATCATGAAAAGATAGTATATAATTTCAAAATTGAGAAATTCAGAAATAACAGTATAAGCATACTACTCAGATATATCAAGATAAACACCAGGAGGAATAGCTAGAAGAGTTGAAATTGGTTGTTTGAGTCGTAGAATGTGAGGGTGGGAAGGGATGAGATAAGAGATGGAAACTTGTTTGTTTTAAACCCTGTAGTTCTATCTGACTGGCTTGCATGTTTAGTAGTTTGATAAAATTTAAAATTAGATTTTAAAAATATGCATATCCTTTGACCCAACAATTCCACTTTCAGGAAAACATTCTAGGGAAATGTTTAAGTATGTGTAGAAAGATTTAACTTTAAAGTGTTGGGCTTCCCTGGTGGTGCAGTGGTTAAGAATCCACCTGCCAATGCAGGGGACATGGGTTCAAACCCTGGTCTGGGAAGATACCACATGCCGCAGAGCAACTAAGCCCGTGTGCCACAACTACTGAGCTTGCACTCTAGAACTCGCGAGCCACAACTACTGAGCCCATGTGCCACAACTACTGAAGCCCGCGCGCCTAGAGCCTGTGCTCTGCAACAAGAGAAGCCACCTTAAGGAGAGGCCTGTGCACTGCAACGAAGAGTAGCTGCCTCCGCTCGCTACCACTAAAAAGAAAGCCCTCATGCAGCAACGAAGACCCAAGGCAGCCAAAAATAAATAGATAAATAAATTTATTTTTTTAAAAAAGTGTTATCTCAGGTCCCTAAGACCCAACAAGTGACAACTAATTGAATATATTAGAATAACATAATCATTAAAATTTACATTTGAACATAAAGAACTCCCATACAAAATAGTGAGCACATGTCAAAGATTTATTTAATTCATTCTTTGTTTTTTTAACTTTTTAAAAAAATTAATTTATTTATTTTTGGCTGCGTTGAGTGTTGTTGCTGCACACGGGCTTTCTCTAGTTGTAGCGCAGGGGCTACTCTTCATTGCGGTGGCCTCTCTTGCAGAGCACGGGCCCCAGGCACCCGGGCTTCAGCAGTTGTGGCATGTGGGCTCAGTAGTTGTGGCTTGTGGGCTCTAGAGCGCAGGCTCAGTAGTTGTGGCGCACGGGCTTAGTTGCTCCATGGCTTGTGGGATCTTCCTGGACCAGGGATCGATCCTGCGTCCCCTGCATTGGCAGGTGGATTCTTAACTACTGCACTACCAAGGAAGTCCCTTAACTCGTTTTTGAGAGAACAGCAGGAGGATAAAGATGGGTCAAAGGAAAATATGAGAAACATAATATAGTCACTGGTCAGTGGAACACAGAATGCTGGAATAAGACTGCAAAGTTGAATAAGAAAAAAAATAATGTCCTACAAGGCCATAAAACTGTAAACTTTGAGGTTATCTTTTCTGTCAGACAGAATTCATTTGCATCTATTTGGAAACAAAAATCATTTGCAACTTATCCATTTTTTTTCCCAAAAGTAACTAATTCATTAAAAATTTTTAATTTAATTCATTTTAAATTAATTTTTTAAATTGTAGTAAAATACATATAGCATAAAATTTACCATCTTAACCATTTTTAAGTGTACAGTTCACTAGTGTTAAGTCCGTTCACATGGTTCTGCAAAGAATCCGCTTACATGGTTCTGCAAAGAATCTGAAGAACCCTTTTCATCTTGTAAAACTCTGTACCCACTAGACGACAACTCATCATTCCCCTCTGCTCCCAGCCCCTGCCAACCACCATTCTACTTTCTGTCTCTATAAATTTGACCGCACTAGATAGCTCATATAAGTGAATCAAATAGCTTTTGCTTTTTGCTTATTTCACTTAGCATAATGTCGTCAAAGTTCATCCATGTTGTAACGTGTCAGAATTTCCTTCCTTTTTAAGGCTAATCCCACTGTATGTATATACAACATTTCGCTTATCCATTTATCTGCTGATGGATTTTGGGGTTGCTTCCACCTTTTGGCTATTGTGAATAATACTGCTATGAATGTGGGTGTACAAATATCTCTTCAAGACCCTGCTTTCAATTTTTGGGATATACCCAAGTGAAATTGGTGGAGCAACTTTTCCATCTGACTTTACAGAGTCAGGACCCTAATCAATATTAAATATTAAACCCAATAAAATTTCCTTCCCCTAAAGCATCAGGTGACAAACAAGTGGGCCAGTTAGCCAATATCCTAATATGACTGTGAACGAGCTTGCAGAAATCTTCTTGCCTTATTTCCAAGTTTTGGATAATTTTTCTTCGCTGTCTCCCTCTCTACAAGGGTAGAGGCTCTGTACTGCTGGCCATTTGATCCCCAGCGACTAGGCCCAGAAGTACTGTTGAATGACTGAGGTATCATGAAAGCCTACATCATTTGGCTGTTGTGAGGATGTCATGAGATGATGCTTGTGAACTGCCTGTCAAAGTCTGGCACATAGTGGCTGCTTAAGACCTAGGAGTAGTCAGTATTATTGTTATGCGGCAGCTGGGGGTGGGGGCCGGTTATGACTCAGAGGAGGGGGCAGCCATGACTCCTGTCATGGAGGGCAACTGTCCCAGATGGGAGACAGGCAGGGCCCTGGGGCCTGGGTGCTTCCAAGCCATAATGCTGGGGGAGCTAATGTCTCTTTTTAGGAATCTCCACGGGACATTTGCTTCCTCAGGCACCATAGGAGCACTGATGGCTTGGCTGATCAGCTATAAGCCAGCCTTGTTTGGGTTCCTATTACTTCTGCTGTTGCTTAGCAACTGGCTGGTCAAGTACGAACTCAAGCCCACGCCCCCCAGAGCCCCAGCAGGTGAGCAAGAGGGACCTTAGCTTCAGCTGAGAGTGATGGGATAGTCGCAGCCAGACTGGGGGGTGGGAAGACAGAGAAGGTGTCAGGACAATGCAGCAAGACTAAGGAATCCGACTCTGGTCTAAGACCTCTATCACCTCTTGGGTGATAGAGGACAAAGCACTTCCTTCACAAAGTTTCAGTTGCCTCAGCTGAAGAATAGGGCCCATCCCAGACTCTTCTACTTCATGTTTGATGACAACATGCTTTGACAACAGTAACAACTGCTTTAAAGTGGGAAAAATTAAAATGGATAAATTTAAAAACATGTATAACGTAGATAAATCTCTAAAACTGAATAATGAAGACAGCAGAAATGTACCTAGATTATGACGTCTTTTATGTAAAGTTAAAAAACATGCAAAACAATATCCTGCCTAGTTTATGGATGCCTATGTATAGTGAAAGTACATTAAGGCAGGATTTCTCAGCCTCTGCACGATTGACATTTGGGGCTGGATAAGTCTTTGTGATGAGAGACTGTCCTGTGCAATGCTGAATTTTTGGCAGCATCCCTAGCCTCTACCCACAAGATGCCAATAGCACTCCTCACCCCTCTTGTGGCAACCAAATATTTCTCCAGACATTGCCAAATGTCCCCAGGGGAGGGCAAAATAGCCTCCCACTGAGAACTGGTGTAAAGTGGTGTAAAGAAATGCATGGAAAAAATAAATACCACATTCAGGATTGCAGTTGAGATAAGGTTCAGGGAGGGAGGGGAACACTCTAGGAGCAGAATCCACAGAGGACTTCAGTTACCGTTGTGATATTTTAGGGATCATGGGTATTTGTTGTAATATTTACTTTTTTTGCATGTCCGAAATATTTAATTCTTAAATGGTTTTAAAGACTAGGAATTTGTAGCTGAATCCTAAAAAAAAAAAAAAATTGTGTCCTTACCAACTGCATGCAGTGGTGGGGGAGGGAGCAGATAAAGATGACAGAGATAAGAGCATTTCATGAGACCACTGAGACTTGGAGATTTTATGAGGCCTGACTAAACTCTCAAAGAGGCATGTTGAGAAAAGCACAAGCTCTGGAGACACATATATTTGGGTTAAGGGTTTTAAGTCCTCGATGGGTGCAGATTAGCCGGCCGTTTCACTTATTCCTGTGAACCAAAGGCAGCTCTGGATCCTGGGAGTCTGGGGGCTTTCATGCAGGCTGGGTGATGCTGAGAAAGGGACCTTCCCTCACTGGGCCCCATTCTCTCACCCACAAGATGTGGCAAAGAGGCTCTCCTTAGATGCTGGTCGTGAAATTGATTGAGATGATTGTAACTCAACTGGCATGGGAAAGGATTATCACTATTAACCAACTTTTCCTCTTTTCGTGGTGATGGGGAGTTTAGGAAGAGAAGACAAAGACTTGCGAGGCCAAACCCAAGAGCAACTGCCTGAACACAAAAGAAGTGGAGAGGCTGCACACCTGCTTTGCCCTCCAGGACAAGATCCTTGAACGGCTTATGTTCAGTGAAATGAAGCTGAAGGTCTTAGAAAATCAGATGTTCATTGTATGGAATAGAATGAATCACCACAAGCAGTCAAGCCGACGGTGGACTTTTCCAGCGGGGAAACCCAGAATGAGGAGACAGGAATCTACGTTCTCCATCATCTCTGACTGCACTTCCAATCCCCCCTAACGAGGTCCCAGAGACTGTGGTGGGCTAGCCTCTTCTGTTGTTACCTTTCCTCAGTAAAGCCCAGTCAGAGACTATTGAATTTTCTTAGTAAATCACACTGGAGAGGAGGATTAGAGGCTGAAATTCATCGCCTCTTGAAAAGAAGTTTGTACTCACCAGGTCAGCCAGCCACATAGCACCCTATGACACAACCTGATGGGAGCTCTTGAACCCAGCCCTTCCTCTCTTTCAGTTGGACCACCTTGACCCCGGTCCAGGGCCCTCTACCTGTTCACCTTGAGTCTTTCAACAGCCTCCCCAGTGCTGTCCCAGCCTCCAGTCTCCCCCTCCCCCTGCACTCAGAGGCCACAAACAAGCCCTGCCAAGCACAGCTCTGAGCATGATCATTGCCTATTCTTGAGCCAACGCCTTGCCGTGATTGACAGAATAAAAGCCACACTCCTCACCATGGTGTTCAGGCCCCCCATGATCTGACCCCCTTCCCAACCTTTTTCCCCCATTATTCTCCCTCACATGCTTTTTACCCTATACCAGAGTATCCTGAACATCAGTCAGTAGTGTACCACCTTTGTGATTTTTGCCATAGCTGTGCACCACCTGAATGCGTAACTAAATATTGTCCCTTTAAATCAACTATATTTTCCTTAATAAATTTATCTGTAAAGGAAAATAATAATAAAAAATTTATCTGTAAGTTAAAAAAAAAAACAGTATCATTGTTTGAAATAGAACCTAACAGTCAAAATAAAGACAGTGAAAACAAAACAATGTTGTGAAGTTCCAACCAGAGCTTGGTTGCCCACTTGAAGATCTGAATCTGTAAAATGTGGGTTAAAAAGGGAGATTAGTGAGTGTTAGTGTTTGCAAGATATGCCAGCACTCAGCTGAGACTTTTCTCCATTAAGGAGAATTGAGAAGGAAGCCTCTGCCTCGCTGTGGGATCCAGTGTGGTTTAATGCCTTATTGGTGTCCCACTTAAAATCATCTCTCTTAGCAAAAGTCTCGTGCGCTCTCATCAAATTAGGTGATCAGCCATCCCCCAAATGCAGCCACATCTTTGCTCACATGGTTTCTTCCCCTGGAATCCCTTATCTTCCCCTTCTGCTGTTACAATTCTTTGCTTCTTTCAAAGCCACCATCTCCGGAAAGCTTCCCTCAGCCCAGCTGTAAAGTGTCTCTTTCCTTAGCGGTATCCCAGCATTTTATCTGTAATTCTACGATAGACTGTATGATGATCTGCTGGGATTTGGTTTGTAAATGTTTCTATACTCCCTCCCCACTCTCCAACTAGATTATAGACTCTTTGAGGGCAAGCACAGCATCTTTTTTTTTTAAATAAATAAATTTATTTATTTTATTTATTTTTGGCTGCATTGGGTCTTTGTTGCTGCGCGCAGACTTTCTCTAGTTGTGGTGAGCGGGGGGCTGCTCTTTGTTGCAGTGCACGTGCTTCTCATTGCGGTGGCTTCTCTTGTTGTGCAGCACGGGCTCTATGCGCACGGGCTTCATTAGTTGTGGCACACAGGCTCAGTTGCTGTGGCGCATGGGGTCAGTTGCTCCACGGCATGTGGGATCTTCCCAGACCAGGGCTCGAACCTGTGTCCCCTGAGTTGGCAGGTGGATTCTTAACCACTGTGCCACCAGGGAAACCCAAACACAGCATCTTGTTCATCTGTATATCCCCCTCATAGCACCTAACACAGTGGCTCGTATACAGTCAGTGCTCAATAAATAACATCTATGACTGTCAATCACAGTCTTATATGTCCTGACATTTTCTCTGCCCTTTCATTTTATGATTTTTCTATATCCTATTTTGTTTAGAGCAGGATACCTGGAGCTAAACTCCCTGGCTTTAGATCCCAACTCTATCAGGTCTTAGCTGTGTGATCTTGGATGATGAATAAACTGAGTGCTGTACCTCAGTTTCCTCAACTATAAAATGGCCTTATCAATTGCTGTGAGGATTCGATGAGTTACGACACTTCTTCAGGTCTTTGCTCAAATGATCCCTTCCTAGTGAGGACTCCTGTGACTGCCCTATCTAAAATCGCAACCCTCCCTTGTGTGTTGTATCTTCTACTTGCCCTCCAGGCCCACTCTCCATCCTCTGCCTTTTCTGCCAGGGGGCCAACGTGCATCATCAGGTTCCTTTACCCTGTGGCTTCCAGTTGAGTTTGGCCAACAGGGATCCCTGGCAGAGGATGAGAGGGAAGGAGGAAGTTGGGATGCTTATGCCTCTTGTGGGGTTGCCTTGGGCTGGTTTGAGGCTGGCTGGGTCATCACAGAGGAGGCTCTCTCTACAAGACCTTCTTCCAGTTCCCTTCTGGCCCAAGGGCAGTAGCATCCCCCCAGTTACCAGTCCAGGGGTACTGCACCACACTTGTGTGTTCCCTATAGCCTGCCCACACCTTTGTAAATAGTCCCTTTTACACAGTTTCATGGGCCGTTGCTAATGGTCTTGCTGTATGACCAGGCCTTTGGACCACCCAAAACGGGACCATTAGGAGAATGTCCATATGGTAGCCCCTGCTGTGGAGATGGATACAACAATTCAGCCACAAACTCGATCTATATGTGACATATGAATGAGCCCACAGTAAGGCACTGCATCTTGAAGAGAGCATCTGGAATGAAAAAGCTGATTAAGACTATGTGGCCATCATAACCACTTTAGTTCATTAGATGCACACCTGGACCTATCACAACAGTGAAACTACCACGGCGGTTTGAGGGAGTCCAGTGAGGACTCATTTGACTTATGAAGTCACTGGTGCTCACGGAATGTGTATTACTTGCAGGAACGTTGGCCTGTGGCTCAAGGTGGCTCAAAGTGGCACAATGACCTTTGGATCTGACTAGTTCACAATTGCCATGGATTCTGACTACCATGAACATGGTTTAGGTACATGGGGTGACTGTTCTTTTCCACCAAGCAGGTAGAACCTAGACTCTTAAGGCTCTGATGAGCATCTTTTTCATGTGCTGGAATTCCCAGGTATGATATAATATGATGATGGAATTATCTTTATGGCACTGCCCTCCATCTGTCCACGTGGAATTCACTTGCTCTTCCACACTTGCCACCTGCAGGTGGTGGGTACAAATGAGCCTTGGTATGGTTGGCTCAAGGAGCAATTACCTTAGCCACTCCCTCATCCTCTGTGGGCACCTAAGAGGGGAACAAGTCCCCCTGATGTGTCAGGAAGTATGGTGACTCCTGGGTTCCTATGGAGGTAAATGTTCTGAGAAAGGACAGATCAACTAGCTCATCCCAGGCACACGACAGATCCCAGCAAATCTAGCAAGAACATAGGCAAGCAATCTCAGGAAATAGACAGGGGTGGAGGGGTAAATAACCTTTCTCCTCTTCTTCCAGATCTGAACAGGCAATGCTAAAGAGCCTTAAGCAGCTGCTCAGGCCGGGGCCCGTGGCATGAACCTGTCACAGTACTGAATATGCCATTCCTACCCCCTCCCACCATGCCCAGCTACGGGAGACCTTATTGGTATCTCACTCTCTGACAATGGCAAGGACATTGCTCCCAGCTGCTGTGCCTTGGGCCTTCACAATCATGTTCTCATCCTCTTCATGGATAATGTTGAGGCCAGCTGGAAGAATATTGAGCAGTGCGCTTTGTAACCCCAAAACTATTTTATATTCTAGATATAGGTCCTTCATTGCTTTCTCCTTGGACATAATGCCACCTGCATATCAACCTTCATAATAACCCAAGATCTGTGGGCAAGGCAACATTCCCAGCACCAGCCTCTGGTACCATTGACAAGACACTCCTGGGTATTAAGTACATGGGTTTCCCTATTTTATGCAGGTTTTCCTCCCCTAGATAGGTGGAACCATAGAAAGGAAATTACTATGGGGACAGCCAGGGTTCTCACTGTCAAGGTTATCATGAATCCTTAGCTCAGGATATAACCACATAGCTTTGGACTATTTGCTGGCCAACCAGGGGAATAACCATACTCACTGGCCAATATCTCCTGCTGCTTCTGGGTTAACACCTTCAGACAAGTCAAGAAGCTCATGCAGCTACCGTAAGAGCAAGTCCAATGCCTGCAAACCACTCCTCCATCTGAACCTGGGGCTCTCTCCCCAGGCTTGGCACAGACTCCATGGCCAGATGGCTCAGGCCTCCACTATGTGCTTTGCACCATTACTCCAGGCCTCCCTCTAGCATTCATGTCTCCTCCAGCATTGCCAACACCATTGGAAGTACCTTATAAGCTCAGCTGATTTCTCCCCTTGTTGATTTCTATGCCCGTTTGGCAGGCTTATGTTTCAGGAGCCCCTAGGTCAGGGGGTGGACCTTGGAAAAACAATTTGGACTTTACTGGAAAACTCTGGGTACTCACTCCGGGTTCCTAGCAGTGAGATAGCAGGTGGGCTCCAGAGGGGCCTCCCTTCCCAAAGCAGAAATGATTCCACATGGTCTCTACTTCCCCTGGGGCCTCCGGGGGCCCTCAGCACTGCAAACAATTCCCCTGGTACCTGAGCTCAGACCACATCTTCTTTACTTGCAAGACTGACCTCACATTTGCCAAAAAAAAAGTAGTGAAGGGAATGAGGGGTCCCTCTCCTGGAGCATATTCCAGGATGTTTCCAGCTATGCCCTGACCCCCATATCTCTCTCCACATGATGACAAGAGGTTGGATGGACAACCCAATGCCTCATTCAATGGCTGACCCTCTGCCTCCAAGTTTTCCCAGTAAAGCCCCATTTGCACCTGTGCTGCGTGACTTTGTGATATTCACCTTCACCCAGTACTCAGTACTTCAGCCAGTACTCTCCTGGACCTCAGGGCTCAGTCCTCAGATCCCTTCTTTACTCCTTCTCACTCCCTTGGTAATGGCTTTAAATATCATCTACTGTTACATGTCAATCATTTTCTAAATTGTGTCTTTGTTACAGACCTCTACATCCCAGACTCAAATGTGCAACTGCCTACTTTCACACCTTCACTCAGACATCTCAAAATCCATACAGTCAATCCTGAACTCTGTCCCTCCGCTCAAACCCCCTCCCACGTGCAGGTTTCCCCATCTCATAGTAAAAGTCAATTCCCAGCTTCCAGTTGCCCAGGCCAAAAAGTTTGGAGCTGATCCCCACTCCTCTCTTCTCTCATATCCAGCTCTAATTTATTGGCAAGTCCTATTGGCTCTTCCTTAGAAGCATATGCAGAGTCTGGATATTCTCCCTGCCTGGGTGCACCAGGCCACCACCATCTCTCAGCTGAACAAGGCCCTGGTCTCCCTGCCCCCACCCTTGCCCTCTAGTCTGCTCTCAGCACTGAAGCCGGAGCACTTCATGTCTTCCCTGGTGGTACAGTGGTTAAGAATCTGCTTGCCAATGCAGGGGACACGGGTTTCAGCCCTAGTCTGGGAAGATCCCGCATGCCGCAGAGCAACTAAGCCCGTGCGCCACAACTACTGAGCCTGTGCTCTAGAGCCCGCGAGCCACAACTACTGAGCCCGTGTGCCACAACTACTGAAGCCCACGTGCCCAGAGCCCATGCTCCACAACGAGAAGCCACCATAATGAGAAGCCCGCACACCACAGCGAAGAGTAGCCCCCGCTCGCTGCAACTAGAGAAAGCCTGTGCGCAGCAACAAAGACCCAACACAGTCAAAAATAAATAAATTTATTTAAAAAAAAAAAAGTCAGGTCATGCCACTCTGCTCCAGACTCTACAACAGCTCCCACCTCACTCAGAGTGAGAATTACAGTCCCTCCTGTGGCCTGGGAGGTTCTCCATGACCTGGCTCCCCAGCTACCTTTCCCACATCGCCTCTACTCTGCCCCTCACTTAATCTGCTCAGCCACTGGCCTCTTCGCTTTTCTGTACACTCTCACCCTAAGGCCCTACCATGGACTCTCTTCCTCTGTTGTCCATATACCTACCTCCCTTACTTCCCTTAGGTGATTTGCTAAACATTTCTTTCTCAAGGAGGCCATCCTGACTGCCCAATTTGATACTATAATCTACCTCCCCTTACTTGGCTCTACTTATTTTTCCATAGCATGTATCGCTTTCTAATATACTATTTAACATGCTGTCCCTGCTAGAATAGGTGGAGAGGCAGGGGAGAGAGTAAAAGTAGAAAAAAAAGTGGGGAGAAGGAGAGATGGAGGAAAGGGAAGAGAGAAGGAGAGATTCATGGGATTGTGAGGGGGACCCTCCAAGTCTAATGGTAATCAGAGCGGTTACTGTGTGCACTTACTGTGTGCTTTAGGTGTCTTATCTCACGTAAACCTCACTCTCACCCCAAGGGGGTAGGTTCTATTTCATTACCCTATTTTACAGATCAGCACATTGAGGTCCAAGAGAAGCCAAGAAATCTGACCAAGGTCACATAGATAATAAGTGGTGGAGCTGGGTTTTGAATCCCAGCAGTCTGACTCAAGGGTCCAGTGGGTAGGGTTAGACTATGCAGGTAAGAATTTGGATTTTTCCATAGAGCAGTGGGCAGCCTTGGAAGGTTATTTAAGCAAATGATTAATATGATCTCTCATCTATAGAGAGAATGAATGCATGGGGCTGTTGCGGGGATTATCTTGGTGCATGGATGGAAAGCCCTTGGACAAATGCCTAGAGAGAGAGAAGCATTCAGTGATTAAATAAATGATCCTTTCCAGGAGGCTGGAAGATTTTACACGTGGACATCTGGTGCCACTGTGTGGCCATTGTCCTCTATGACAGGGTATGGATTCTGGTCTGGCTAAATTTGGTAGTGCAGGGGCTGGTCTGGGTGGAGAGAAATGGCTGCATTAGGGCTGGGGAAAGGGGCAAGGGAGGAACTCCAAGAAAGGAGCTAGTGTCCTGGGGGCGAGGGTCCTTGTCAGCAGAGATGCAGAACCCTGGAGTGGATTAACTGATTCAGATATTTAGCCCTGGTTTGGCAGCACAAACCAGAATGAGACGTGCTCTTTACCCTAGAAAACCTTATAGTCTGATGGGGAAAAAACATGGGAGATGCATTAGTGTCTGGGAAGCAGAGAGGACTCCTGGGTTGGAATCCCAGTCCTGCCACTTCTGGGGGACTTCACTTCTCAGAGCTTCAGTTTCCTCTCTGTCAAATGGGGACAGAATAAAACCTGCCTCATGGGATTGTTGTGAAGACCACAGAAGGTAACACAGAAGGCACTAAGCATCTATATGGGGCACACTGTCTGCATTCAATCTGTGACCCAGAGGCAGGCTGCCCAGCCTGCTTAGAGCCTCACTAAAGATGAACAAAGCAGCCAGCTACAATGGGAAAGAAAACCTGGGTCCCAGCTCCATTGCTGCCACTAAATTTTCTGTGTGACCTTGGCAATTCATCTCCCCTCTCACAGTCTGTTTCACCAGCCATACAATGTGGAGCTTGGACAAGATTACTCAGATCTCTTCTCTCTCTAACTTATCACACCCCTTTTCCGGGTCAGCCCAGATTTTTGGCCTTGGGGGATACAGAATAAGCTCCAGAAGGCTGGGCTTCCTTGGTGGCTCAGTGGTTAAGAATCCGCCTGCCAATGCAGGGGACACGGGTTCAAGCCCTGGTTAGGGAAGATCCCACATGCCGTGGAGCAACTAAGCTCGTGCGCCACAACTACTGAGCCTGTGCTCTAGAGCCCACGAGCCACAACTACTGAGCCCGCATGCCACGACTTCTGAAACCTGTGTTCCTAGAGCCCGTGCTCCGCAACAAGAGAAGCCACCGCAATGAGAAGCCCACACACCGCAATGAAGAGTAGCCCCCGCTCACCGCAACTAGAGAAAAAAAAAAAAAAGCCCGCGTGCAGCAACGAAGACCCAACACAGCCAAAAATAAAATTAAAAAAAAAAAAAAGATCCAAAAGGCTTGCCTCCACCATTCATATACTTGACCCTGAGCATAAGCAAAATAGAATAACTCAAGCCACGGGGTGGCTGGGAGGCAATTGTGATGTTCTATTGAGATAATGAAGTAGAAGCTGGCGCAATCCTTGAATTGCAGAGGAGCCTTGCTCCTCAGTGTGGTCCACAGACCAGAATGGAGTTTGTTTGAAATGGACTCTCAGGTCCCACCCTGACCCACTGACTCAGAACCTGCAGTTTAACTCGATCCCCAGGCTATTCCTACATTCATTTATAATGAGATGGAAACACAGTGGTCTGGGGCAATGATTCTCAACCTTAACCACACACTGAGGAGTTTTCAAAAAATCGTGATGCCCTGGGCTGCACCCCTGGGGACCTCTGGGGCGGTGGGATCCAGACTAGCGGTTTTTACAAGCTCGCCAGGTAATTCCAATGTGCAGCCATATCTGGTGCCAAGAAGGCAAATATATTTTCTCTTTTGTGCCAACTAAAATCAGTGGATAGTGACTTCCTAAAGTTGTGGTGTAAAACCCAAGTTATAAAAAGAAGCTAACCTTGGGACTTCCCTGGTGGCGCAGTGGTTAAGAATCCTCCTGCCAGGGCAGGGGACACGGGTTCGAGCCCTGGTATGGGAAGATCCCACATGCTGCGGAGCCACCAAGCCCGTGCGCCACGACTACTCAGCCTGTGCTCTAGAGCCCGTGAGCCACAACTACTGAGCCTGCATCCTGCAACTGCTGAAGCCCGTGCTCCTAGATTCCAGGTTCCGCAACAAGAGAAGCCACTGCAATGAGAAGTCCGCACACCACAACGAAGAGTAGCCCCCGCTCGCCGTGACTAGAGAAAGCCCATGTGCAGCAACGAAGACCCAACGCAGTCAATCAATCAATAAATAAATAAAATAAAGAGAAGCTAACCTTAACAGAACCCTTACTAGGTGCCAGGTCCTGGGCTACCTGCTTTGCATACACATTGCAGTTTAATCCTCACAATAACACAGATATCATCCCAATTTTATAGATGAAAAATCAAAGAGGGCCTGACTTACCCAAGGCTACACAGGTAGTTACAGAACTGGGATTTGAACCAAGTTATCCGAATATGTAACAACTAGGCTGACCCCAGTGGTCTTCAAACCGTGTTCTTTGGAGCCCAGGGTTCCTCAGAGGTAGCTGAGGAGCTGGTGTGGGGGATGGCAGGTGTGGGAGGCCTGTGGGTCGGGCTGAGGCTGTTTCCCGGCAGTTCCCATCATCTCTCCTACGCACACTGGGCTTGGCAGACACTCCTTCTGGAGAGAGCATACATTTGCCCGCTAGCCTGGAGCATTTTGGGTCACGAGGCGCCACACAGTCTCCCTGACAGATGTGCCCCACTCCCGGCTGCTCGGGGACCCCAGGAACTAATCCCCATAGCGTAAGACACACAGAGGGATTAGCACTGGGAAATCAGGCGCCACATCTGCCAGCCCCTGCGGAGCCTGGGTGAAGCCTGCGCCTCAGAACCCAGGATGTCATTCCTGTCCCCCGGAACACGGGGGCTCCCGGAGGCACTGGCCAACCATGGCTGGATCTGAATTGCCCCGTCCTTCCTGAGCCTTCCAGAAGAGGGTGAGTTGCGACCAAGCACGCACGGGTCTGACAGGGTTGTTTCTGAGGCTTGAAGAAGGAGGAGGAACTGGAAGCAGAGGCAATGGCAGGGAGGGTGACCAATTGTCCCAGTTTCCCCTGGACTGAGGGGTTTGGGACTTTCAGTGCTGAAATCAGGACAGACTGGGCAGACCTGGACCGTTGGGGTTTTTTTGAATTTGTTTCCCCTTGCCTTTGAGGTGGCGCTTCATGAAATGGAGACATGATCCCTACCCTAGAAAGCCTCAGTCTGATGGGGAAACAACATGGGAAGATGCATTAGTGTCTGGGAAACAGCGAGGACTTCTGGGTGCAAATCCCCCATCCTTGTCTTCTTGCATTTCTCCAGCCCCCTCCTCTCTTTTCCAGCCTCCAGGACCTCTCTTTGCCTTCTCTCCACTGACTCAGTTTCTTGTTCACAGGGTCTCCTGGGCTATAGAGCTGACTCCTCAAGGGGCTAGAATCTTCCACACCATGGAGAGAATGAAGACCCAGGTGAGGTATAGCTCCACAAAGGCTTGCTTCAAGCATTGACCTAAATCATAAATCACCCCTCTATCACTTTCATTGTCATCACTAACGTTTCTAGAGTTTGTACCGCAGGCCAGGAACCATTTCAAGTGTTTGCTGTGTATAACTCATCAAATTCTCAAAACAAACCAGAAACAGATCCTCTTCTTTTTCCTGTCTCAAGGGCCCTGACTGGAGTGCCCCCAACTCATCCCCAACTACCTGTTCTATGAAGCTTTCCTCCCCCTCCCACCCCGAGGCTGAGCTCATGGGTACCTCAGAGCCCCCAAAGCCCTCTGACATGATCTGTCTACATCTCTCTCCCAGAGAAATTATTATGACCCCACTAGCTACCAGTCTGTGAGCAGCTAGTTTCAAAGGGCTTTGCATACATTTTCTCATTTACCCTCATCTAAATTCTATGTAGGAGGTGTAGGAATGATGGCCATTCCCATTATACAGACAAGGAAACTGAGACTCAAAGAGGGGAAGTCATTGGTCCACAGCTAATAAGGGAAGGGCCAGAATCAAGTCTCAGGCCCCAGAGCCCTTGTGTCTGACCTCTTCACCATCCTGCCGGCTCCATGAGGGACAGATGTTAGCCAAAGGGCGTAGCACTGTGCCCAGCACACAGCCAGCTCCTGGAGATTGTATTCTGAATGAATGACTGGACAAGGAGTGCTGTCCCAGAGTGGCAAGTCGGGAGAATAAAGGTGAAGGTTTCTGGGCTGCAGACCACCAGGGGAAGGAGCTGGGTGAACCGCGTTATGGGTGGGGTTTGGGAGAGCCTGGATCTCCCTGAGCAACCCCTCCGCCAGCGTTTTCCAGCTGGGAAGAGAGAGGGGAGAGATGCCAGGTGACATCTGCAAGTGTCAATGTGAGCAGCTGGTGAGCACCTTCGACATTAAATACTGACCCCACCTTTGTGTCTATTGGAATAAATTCTGAGACTGGAGACAGACATGAGATGAGGCTGGGCCCCAGAGGAGGGCTGCGCACTGGAGATGCAGAGAACCCAGTCACATGTTGGGGGGGGATGCATAGACAGGGCTAGAATCCCAGCTCCATCATCCACTGCCAATGACCTCATCGAGTCATCGAATACCTGTGAATTTCATTCTGTTCCTGAAAATGAGAGGATGATGCTGTGTCATAGGTACTTGTTAAGTGAGATCAGGCTGCCCTCGACCAGGGCACCCTCACAGGGCTTGCCCCAGTGGTCCTTTGCTCATGCTCAGAGAGGGGCACCTTCCGACTCCCCCCCCCCACACGAACCCACGGCAATGCCAGAGAGCCTCCCCATTCACTCCTGTGGCTGAGGTGCAGACTTGTGTCTGGTGTCACTCCTCTGACACCCAGGTGGAGACAACCTAATGCTCTCGGGATTTTTAATGGCTTCATTTAAAAAAACCTGAAGTACAGTTTATATGCATTAAAATTCACTCTTTTAGGTGTACAGCTCCATGTGTTTTGACAGATACATATGGCCCTGTAACTACCATCACAATCAGGATAGAGAACAGTTTCATCACCTTCCCAAATTCCCTTCTGCCCTGTTGTAGTCTATACCATCCCTACTCCCAGTTGGCCATTGATTTGTTTTCTGTCCTTGCAGTTTTGCCTTGTCCAGAGTGTTATGAAAATGGAATTATATAGTCTGTAGCCTTTTTTTAAAAAAATGTTTTTAAAATTTATGTGTTTATCTATTTGGCTGCACTGGGTCTTAATTCCGGCACATGGGGTCTTCGTTGCTGCGGGCCAGATCTTCGTAGTGGCGTGCCAGATATTCATTGCTGCATGCGGGATCTTTAGTTGAGGCATGTGGGATCTTTAGTTGTGGCATGCGGGATCTTCAGTTTCGGTATGAGAATTCCTAGTTGTGGCAAGTGGGATCTAGTTCCCTAACCTGAGCCCCCTGCATTGGGAGTGCAGAGTCTTAGCCACTGGACCACCAGGGAAGTCCCTATAGTCTGTAGCCTTTTGAGTCTGGCTTCTTTCACTTAGCATAATGTAGTTAAGATTCATCCGCATGATTGCGTATATCAATAGTTTGTTCCTTTACATTGCTGAGTAGTATTCCATTGCATGGATGTACCATAGTTTGTCTATTCATTCACCAGTTGAGGGACTTTTCTGATCTTTAGAAATTATGAATAAAGAATGGCTTTAATGTGAACCCTAAATTCTAGAGCTGGAAGATACTTTTGAAGTCAAATGAGGTTTCCAGATGTAAAAGTAAACTCTTTGTAAATAACCCAGCCCTCTCCAACAGTTAAAGAAGTGGAGGTTCAGAGAGGGGAAGGGACTTGTCCAGAGTTATAACTGACTCAGGAAGGTAGGGCTGAGATTTGAACCCAAGTCTTTCCACTTGCAGGACAACATAAAGTTCAAAACTTACTTCCTGAGAACCTGCCAGAGCCAGGTGGAGTGCCGGGTGTTGCAGGCATCAAAGCCAAGGTCTTGGTGCTGGAGACACTCACCACCTTATCAGTAATCAAGAAAATGCAAACTAAAAGTAGCAATGAGAATCACAGGTGGTGAAAGTATAAACTGGAACAACTTTGGAGAGCAACTGGATAGTATCTGGTTAAGCTGAAGATGGCTATATCTTACCACCCAGATATTTCACTCCCAACTAAAATGTATAAAATGCTCACGTCTTTAAGGCAGCCTGGCCCCAGAGTCCATGCTCTGTTACACTATGAAGTATAGTCATACAGCAGCATACTCTATAGAAGTTAAAATGGATAATCCAGAACTACATGTATCAAATTGGAAAAAAAGTAAGTTGAAGGAGGATAATACAGTAGGATATCATTTATATAAGTTTTAAAATCTGAAAAACAATACGATGTGCTGCTTATGGATCCATAAACACATAGTAAAGGAATAAAAACATGCCTGATAATGATAAACACCAAGATCAGAATGGGTGTCACATGTGGGGAGAGGGGGAGAAGATTGAGATCTGCAAAGGGGACAGAGGGCTTCAACTCTACCTAGAATGTTTTATCTTCATGCGTTCATTCATTTAACAAATATTTATTAGGGACTGCTATGTTCCAGGGACTGTTCTAGTCACTGGGAATACTACAGTGAACAAAACAAAAAAAAGTCCCTGTTTTCTAATGGGATGGGATGAAGAGACAACAGACTAAATAAGTAACATAGTATTTTTTATTTTTTTAAAAAATTATTTATTTGGCTGCACCAAGTCTTTAGTTGTGGCACGCAGGATTTTTTTTTTCTTTTTTTGGTTGCAGCACACAGGATCTTTTGTTGCAGCATGTGGGATTTTTAGTTGCGGCATGCGGGATCTAGTTCCCTGACCAGGGATCGAACCCAGGCCCCCTGCATTGGGAGCACGGAGCCTTAATCATTGAACCACCAGTGAAGTCCCTAGTACTTTTTAAATATGAGGAAAATATCGTAAAATGTTAAGATTTAATCAAAGTTGGATGGTGGGTGCTCAAGTGTTCATTATATTCTCCATATATTCTTCTCTATGCTTGAAATATTTCATAAACTTAACAGGCCGGCAGGGCTTGGTGAATGCCTGGGGGTGGGGATTGAGGGGCAAGGAGGGGCCAGGGAAGACCCTGAAATTTCTAGCTTGTGTGACTTGGTGGAAGCAGGTGCCATGAAGTGATGTTGAAAATATTAGAGAAGGAGGAGGAGGGAAGATAAGCAAGTTTTGCCATGGATGTTGGGTTTCAGAGGTGTGGGGACTTCCAGGTGGAAATATTTGGTAGGCAGTTGAAAATGGTAGTCTCAAGTTCAGGGGAGAGAGCTGGGCAGAAGCTGTAGAATCAGTAATCATTAGCACATGGCTGGTATCCTTGTGCATGAGATCACCTGGGGAAATTACGTCTTTCAAGAAATTTGTCCATGTCATTTAAATTATCAAATGGATTGGCATAACATTGTTCACAATACTTTCCTGTAGGATCTGTAGTGGTGGCCCTCTTCCACTTCTGATTAGGTAATTTGTCACCTAGGGATTGTGTGTGTACTGAGGAAAGAGGAGGAGGGGAGCCAGGTACACTATGTTTGTAGGACAGAGGTGAAGGAGGAGCCCTTGGAAAGGGAGATAGGGAAAGAATAGCGAATGCAAGATTTGGTTAATACCCACCTCCTCTGACAAGTGTAATCCCCAATAGGGTAGGAAACATTTTCTTCGCTGTTTATCAGTATATCTCTAATATCTGGCTCAGTGCCTAGCACATAGTAGGCATTCAATTATAGCTAATGCATTATATAGTGTTTACCATGTGCCCACCACTGTTCTAAGTGATATATATATATAT
This sequence comes from Lagenorhynchus albirostris, assembly GCF_949774975.1. NCBI lineage: Eukaryota > Metazoa > Chordata > Mammalia > Artiodactyla > Delphinidae > Lagenorhynchus > Lagenorhynchus albirostris. The sequence continues at coordinate 168,512,718 of NC_083096.1, forward strand.
ATATATATTTTTTTTTTTTGGCAGTACGTGGGCCTCTCACTGTTGTGGCCTCTCCCGTTGCGGAGCACAGGCTCCGGACGCGCAGGCTCAGCGGCCATGGCTCACAGACGCAGCCGCTCCGCGGCATGTGGGATCCTCCTGGACCGGGGCACGAACCCGTGTCCCCTGCAATGGCAGGTGGACTCTCAGCCACTGCGCCACCAGGGAAGCCCTAAGTGATTTATAAATATTAACTCATTCAATCCTTGCAACTGAATACAAATAGGTACTATTATAAAAAATCATTATTGTGATATAATTCACATACCATAACATTCACCAATTTTGTGTAGAATTCTGTGGTTTCTAGCATATTCACAATGTTGTATAACCAGAACCACAATCAATTTTAGAATCTTTGCATCACCCCCCAAAAGAAAACTACCCGTTAGCAGTCACTCCCCACCCCCCTGCACCTCCAGCCACTGGCAACCACTAGTCTACTTTCTGTCTCTGTGGATTTGCCTGTTCTGGACATTTCATATAAATGGAGTCATATAACACGTGGCCTCTTGTGGCTGAGTTACCATGTTTTCAAGGTTCATCCATGTTGTACTACTTCATTCCTTCTTACGGCCAAATAATCTTCCATTGGATGTACCACATTTTGATTACCCATTCATCATTTGATAGACATTTGGTTTGTTTGCACTTTTTTGCTGTTATGATAATGTTGCTATGGACATTCAAGGACACATTTTTGTGTGAGCCTATGTCATCTCATTCACCTGAGTCAGCAGAGACAGCCTAGTGGTTAAGGATGCCAGATTCTGGAGCCACCCTGTATGGGTTCAAGGTCCAGTCCTGCCACATAATACTGTGTGGTTTTGGGTAAATGGCTTAGCATATGTGACACTCAGCTTCCTCACTTGTAAACTGGTGGTAATAATAATACTGTCTCATGGGATATCGTGAGAGTTAAATGATTTCATATGCATAAAGTACATTAAAGTCCTTAGAATATTACCCCTCACATAGGTGCTATGTTTTTTGTCTCAAAACAACTTTGCAAGGTTATTACCTTTCCTACTTTACAAATGAAGAAACTGGGAGTTGCCAAAGGTTTTATGGGTCTTAGGGTGGTGTATCCTGGATTTGGATGTGGGTTTTGCTTTGCAAGGGTGTCTTCTGTGACTGAACATTTCAGAGGCCCGAGTGTGAGACCCAGCTCTCCAGCAGCTGGCTGATTCTCACTCTTCGATGATTTGTACTACTCTCACCCACTCACTCGGCAAATCCTCACCACGCCCTGAGCACAGGTCAGCCACTGAGCACAGCAGAGAGATTGTGCAGAGTTGGGCTGGCCAGGAGAGCTAGGCCTTAAACACCAGCATGCTAGCTCCCCAAGGGCAGAAATTCTGATACTGGTACACTGCTGAGCCCCCAGGGCCTGGAACAGTGCCTCTCACCTAGTAGGTGCTCAATACAGAGCTGTTGAAAGGATGAATAAATGAAACAGAGCCCTCAATCCTGGGACAAGGGTCCTGAATTTTGAATTCCTTCCCAGCTCTCTCATTCTGCAGGCCCTCTAGGAGGGACAGAGAAGGATTAGGGGAGACCAGGGAAGAGTCCTTTCACATCACAGTTTAGGTTACAGCAGCAATGAAGATAGTTCAAAAGAGACGTAAGACACATTAAGACAAAAAGGTGGAGAGTCAGGCAAATTGGATCTGAATCCCAGCTTTGCCACTGCTGTGCCCTGTGACCTTGAGCAAGTCCCCTAACCTCTGTAAGCCTCATTTTATCACCTCTAAAATGAAAGTGCCCAAACCAACTTCATGAACAGACTATGAAATGTGGTAAGATAATACCTGTTAAGTGAATAGTGCAGGGTCAGGCTTAAAGCTGGCACTCAACATATGATGTTTATTATTTTTTAGACAAGTCCTTTCCTTCCTGTAACTTCAGTTTGCCAACCTGGAAATGAGAAAGTTCAACAAATGACTGTGAAGGCTCTTCCAGAACTTTGGTTGAGCAGGCCAGAGACAGAGATCAAATGCTAGCTCTGCAACTAGCTGTGTGACCCTGGGCAAGTCATTTAACTTCTCTGAGCCTCATCTGTAACATCAGGGCACTGAGGGCGCCTACCTCACAGGGTGCCATGATACGCCTCTTAAAAGGCTTTTAGCACCGTGTCTGGGACACTAACTGGAGGTGGTACTGTGTTTCCAGGATTCTAAGTTGGCTGTGAGGGAATACATGGTTCTTCCTGGGGGCCAGGTTGCCACACACACTTTCTCTTTAGATTCCTTGCCACCTCCTCACGCGGCCTCTTCCTCCTCCCTCTCTTGGACTTCAGGCCTTGGTCTCATCGTCTTATGCTCCCTGCTTCCTGCCCTCGCCCACCTCCCAAGCCGCACTTGCTCAGCCCCCGCACCTGTCTGAGGAAAAGGCCCCATTTCTCTGAGCTCCACCCTTTCTTGAGCTTTCCAGGCAGGTCCCTTTTCACTGCAACGGTTTTTATACTCACTTGGCAGAGAAACATGGGGGGCGTGGCGATGAGACCAGCCACAGCTGGGAGACACCAACCACACATTGGGAGCCTTACGCAGGCCCGCTGCAAGAACACACCGTTGGTGGAGGCTTGGGAAAGCGGGTGTGTGGCGAGGCATGGGGCGAAGCGAGTCTCCTGGGAAGCCTTGTCCTGTGTTCTCAGGACCCACACATTCCCTCCACAACATGTACTGAGCAACCAGGATAAACCAGAGGCCGTGGAGGACAGAGAGTGAGGAAGTGGCCCCTCCCTTGGAGAACTCACACTCCGTGAGGTGGATCAGCTGACAGTTGTAGAACAACTGTATTAGAGAGAAAGCTGGATGTGCACCACAACGGAGGCTTGTGCCTAGTGCCCTGCTGGGGACTTGGGTGAGGAGAGTTGGGGAAGGCTTCATGGAGGAGGTGGCATTTCAGCGGGTCTTAGATGTTTCACTAAGTACATAGGAGAGAGAGGGCACACCCAGCAGAGGGAACAGGCTATGCAAAGGCACAGAGGTGCAGAGGTACATATGGGGCAGAGCTGTTGAAGGGGCAATCCTGGGAAGGCCCTTGGTTTTACAGGTGTGAAACTTACCCCAAGCTGTGGGCTCTCCTGATGTCTGGGTGAACCTAAGGCATAGGAGAGGCCAGGGCAGGGGTCCCTCTCTCCTCCCTCTTGCTGACCCCCTTGGGGGTGTGCCTTGTCCTTCCCCTTGCAGGCTGGCCGGCAGCTCAGCCTGCTGAAAGGGAAACAGAAGTGGCTCTTCCCGGTTTCCTGCAGCTTCTTCTTTGTGCTCTCTGTGCTCATGACTGGCTGCTTCCTGTGGCAGTATTACCTCCCCAAGCTGAAGACCGGTGAGTGCAGGAACACCCCTGAGTTTCCCCCCAGCCCCGGAGGTCCCCATGGGCTTTGAGCCACCACTCCTGATCTGAGGCAGGAGGGAGGACCATTCTGACTCCAGCTCTCACTAACTGTGCATCTTCGGGCCAGTCATGTGATCCCTCTGCGCCTCGATGACCTTCTGTAGTAACTGAGGATCTAATACCACTGGGGGTCCCTTAAGCCATCGACTCCAAGGGTAAAACTCAGGGTCCCCCCCAAAAGTGCAGTGTTTCCCTTGCTCTTCCTTGGGCCCCCAAGGTGGGACCTCCAGGCCCTACCTCCCTTTAAAGGCACTGCCCCAGCTACATATAAGACCCCGGGAGGAACATGTCCACGTGTCCATGGACAGCAGCTGCCATTTCTTGGTCTCTCCATCCTGGGCTGGTCAAGGCTCAGCAAATGCACCACCACTGCTGACAACGCCAGGCTCATGCCCTAGGGCCAGCCCTCCCAGCTGGCACAGCCTCACCACAAGATACCAGCCATGGGCAGCCAGGGGCAAAGGGCAGAGCATGCCCAGGAGGAGACAGCACAGTCCTACACTCACTACCTGCTGCCTGGCCTTCGAGACACCAATCAGGCCACAGGCGCCTGTTGGTAGCCCTTCTCTCTTCGCATGACGAGCTTCCTCCCTCCATGTGGTCAGCAGACTTAGACAAGTTCCGGCTCTGTGGGGCAGGCTCAGCCACCTCTCTACCGTCCCCCTTTCTCCAGTTCTGATTATATATTAGGGTGGAGAAGTGGACTCAGGGCCCCACTTAGGCTTCAGGCTTAAACCACCAGGAACAACTCATTTCATCCCCAGAGCTGTGTATCTGGGCATTAGGGTTTGAGTCCCATCCTACTTTTGTCCAGGTGTGTGGCTTTCTTGGAAATGCAGGGGGAAGGTGTGGACCTTGGCGGGGCAGGATTCAGGCTGTGAGACCATCACAACGGCCTCCAGACCTCCCTGCATCCTCTAAGGACAGTGTGGGGTGGTAAGGGTGTGAGAACCCCGCAAGAGTACAAGAACCACTCTTCTCTAAACCTTCCACTGCCTCCTGAGATCACCCAGAAGTGAGAGAAGACCCAGTGGGCAATGGCCCCTAGACTACTAACCTGATCTCTGTCCTCCACTCACCATGCGATGTTCCCTCCAGGTTCCTTGGGACCAGAGGTGACTTCTGCCCCCGTGAGGATGTGTCCCCAGCACCCTGAGCCTGTGCCCCTGGCCCACCCCCTCCCCGTGTTGAAGGAGGCCCTGAAAAAGGTCAGTGATGAGCCAGGAGAGAACTGGCTGTGTGGGCTAGGCCCGGTTGATGAAGGGGAGGGCATATCCTCTGAGCTGGTAGTGGCATTCATTCATTCATTCAACATATAATTCTTTTTTTAAAAAATTAATTAATTTATTTGGCTGCACTGGGTCTTAGTGTGGCACACGGGATCTTCGCTGTGGCATGCATGTGGGATCTTTAGTTGCAGCATGTGGGATCTAGTTCCCTGACCAGTGATTGAACCCAGGCCCCCTGCATTGGGAGTGCAGAGTCTTAGCCACTGGACCACAAGGCATGCCCCCCAACATATAATTCTTGAGCACTTACTCTGCGCTACACACCAGGGATATGGCAGGAGAAGATACTGTCCTGCTCTCAAGAAGCTACTAGTCTTAGAACAGTCAAGATAGTAAATATTTATAACACAGGGGTAAGAGTGAGGATAGAGAAAGTTTAGGGTACATGGTGACACAAAGGAACTGGACTTGGGGTCAGGGAAGGCTTCTGGAGGAAGTGGTGTCTAAACTGAGAGGTGAACAAGGAGTAGATACTCAGAGTATATGTGTGTGTATAATGAGGGAGCTTGGGGGTGTGAAAGGTGTGCTTTAGATTGAGGGAACAGCATGTGCAAAGGCCCAGAGGCAGCAGAGTCAGTATGAGGCATATACAGACAGGATATTCAGTCTGGTGGGGCCATTAAGTGGGGGTGGAGAAAGATGAGATAGGAGAGGATCACAGAGGCCATTGGAAGATGATTAAAGACCCCACAACACAACTTTTACCATTGCAGAATGGCTCAACACTAGAGGGGGCTGTCAGCCAGCTCTTGTCTGTGCCATTCTGCCATTCAGACCCTACCCACTTGGGTCACTCACCTTAGGAGACACACAGATCAGAAGTGTATGTGCAGCAGCCTGGTGGTGGTGGTGGGAGATGGTTTGAAACTTCATCCGAGGAACAGCTGAAGGGAAGGAGGGTGATGTGTCCACATAAGAGCAGGCGTGGGCCAGTGCAGAGAGACACAATCACTGCCTGCAAATACACAAAAAGCTTTTGTGAAGGAGAGAGAGCAGAAGTGTGCTATTTGGCTCCCAGGGGTCAGAGTAATTTAAAAAAAAATAAAGCAACAATAATAACCATAGCAGCCTTCTAGTGAGTACCTGGTACATGCCATGCACTGTGCTATCTTCTCTATGTTACCACCTTGTGAATCCCTAGCTAAAGAGGAGGAAACTGAGGCTCAGAGAGGCAAAATTAGTGCAGGGGTGGAAACTACAGGTAGACTGAGCTCAATTCAGGGAATGTAAAATCTCTTGGCTAGGAGGTGCTGGAGTTAGCATAGGGTTCTAATCCTGATTCCACTAGCCGTTAACCACCGGGGCAAGTCACTTCGTATCTCAAATTTTCTCACCTGTAAAATGGGGAGAAATCAGCAATGACTTATGAGGATTAAGTGAGACAATGTATGAAAATCATTTTATACTGTGTCTGGCATGTTGTAAATGTCCAGTAAATGTTAGCTGTTAATCACCATCATTATACTACATGACTGAAAATAATGAGGTATTTTCAATAAATGTTCAAAGACAGCGTTAGGGGCCCTCTATAAATACTGAATTCTCCAACACTAGGGGGTCAGACTCAGCCTGTTGGAGGTTTTTTAGGGCATCAGACACAGGTTTGATTAGGTCAGGGGTTTTAATGCCTCCCTCCTCTTACGTATTTCCAAGGAAATGTTTCTTTGAACAAAGGTCTTATGAGGAAAACTTACATACAAAACAGTTTCCAGGGGATCTGCTCTGATTGCCGCTGGGTGGGGTCCCCACCCCATGGGACACGGTCTGAGAACCTGAGGTCTGGAGGCTCACTGGGCTCCCTTCCAGCCACTAGGGGGAGAGAATGGAGGGGAGTCAGGCAGGGGGTGCTGTGTACAAGGTGCGGTATGTGAATGGTACGGTGTACAGAACCACATGGGGCCTGTGGGTGGGGAGAGGGGCCTGTCTCTGCACCTGTACTCTGAGGCACCTGCTCTTCTCTTCCAAGGTGGACAGGATCCTGCGGCAGGCACTGTCTGCCCCAGGCCTGGCTGCTATGTCTGCAGTTGTCATCCACAACGACACTGTGCTCTGGACCGGGAACTTCGGGAGGAAGAATGGTTCAGACCCGGCTTCTGGGCCCCCCAATGAGTACACCATGTACCGGTCAGCTGGGGGACCACCAGGGTCTTGTGGAGGGGGCGAAGAGTGGTAGGACAAGGGGGACTTAGGAGGTAGGGGGACTCAAGAGAATCATGACTGGGGGTCTTAGCTGCCAGGGCCCTTTATTAAGTCTTGGCAATTTTATAGATGAGGAGACTGAGGTCCAGAGAGGACCAGTGAGTTCCTAACATCACACCACAGTGGTAACAAGTCAGGAAGGAATCCCTTTTGGAGAGCCGTTATCCTAATGCCTCCCAAACTAGAAAAGGCTCCCTTATGTCCCACCCCACACCCCTTCCATGTGACACTAAAGAACCGTAACCAGTTCCTGGGTCCTCGACCTGGGTCTCTGCCAGTTGGCAGCAGTGGCCCAGATGGAAGCAACTTGGGACAATCTGCTGCACACCCAGAGTCTCCCCTCCTGGGCGCTGCCTGTAGGATCCTCAAAGCTCACAGTGCCAAGTGAACACATTTGCTCCCTGAGATACTGTGAGGATTGCAGGGTTCCATTCACACTGCACCTGCTATGTGCCAGGCACAGGGCAACAATTATATTTGCTATCACTTATTGAGCACTTACTACCTTCCAGGTGTGTTGCCAAGCACTTTGCAAGCACAATCTTGTTCGATCCTTTCTACAGCCCATAAAACAGACAATGAAACTGAATCTCAGAAAGGTCTAGCACTTGCCCAAGGCAACTCAGCTGGTGAGAGGCAGAGATAGGATCCCAACCCAGGTCTGTCCCAGGGAGCGAAGTGCCTGGTGAAGGGCCTGGCATGGGGGAGGTGCTCGAGAGTGTCCATCTGGTCCAGCCCCACTGCCCCTGGTAAGTTCTCAAGCATCCCAAAGGCATTCTACAGAGGCTGGTGGATTTCTGCCAGAGATGCTGAATAAGGGTGGACTCAGTGCTTTCCTAATTATGCTAGAAAGTTGGAGGCTGGGGGTGCAGGGTGGAGGTGGGTCGTGAGGCCAACAGGATGCCCTCTGCACCCTTGTGCCCCCCACATTGTCCAGGATCTCCAGCATCTCCAAGATCTTTCCCGTGCTGATGCTCTATCGTCTGTGGGAAGAGGGCATCGTGGCCTCTCTAGATGACCCTCTGGAGCGGTACGCCAGCACCTTCACCATTAACAACCCACTGGGCATGGCATCAGCGCCTGAACAAAAGAGCCTGATGGATAGTCTGCAGGAGGTGGGCCCAGCCCCAAGGCCTTCACCTGTCACCCTCCGAAGGATGGCCAGCCAGCTCTCAGGTGAGTGGCTCTGAACTTAACGTAGCTCAGCCCAAACCATTTCAGGTAGGGGAACCAAGGAGCAGGTTCTCATCCAGCCAGGCTGGGCCCACTCTCTGCTCTGCTTCCTGAACTGGCCATAGCTCCCTCTCATCCTTCCTGGGTGGCGGGCCAGGGGTAGAAAGATCGCGTGAGTTAAAAGCTGAGGTGGGGCTTCCCTGGTGGCGCAGTGGTTGAGAGTCCGCCTGCCGATGCAGGGGACGTGGGTTCGTGCCCCGGTCCGGGAGGATCCCACATGCCATGGAGCGGCTGGGCCCGTGAGCCATGGCCGCTGAGCCTGTGCGTCCGGAGCCTGTGCTCCGCAACGGGAGAGGCCACGGCAGTGAGAGGCCCGTGTACCGCAAAAAAAAAAAAAAAAAAAAAAAAAAAAAGCTGAGGTAAAACCTGGGAATTTAGGTCAAGTGGACAAATGAGGATCTGTTGGAAGGTCAAAAGCAAGCTGACAGGTCAAGATCTGCTTATTAGATCAAGAACAAGTCAACAAGTGAATATTTGTTGACAATTCTACAAATTATATATTTTATATATAATTTGAATATATTCTACAATTATACGTTAATTTCCCTTAGTATATAAACCATTACAAAGACCAAGAACCCAACAGAAAAATGGGTAAAGGATAGGAACAGAACAGACAGTTCACAGAAGAGGAATATAAATGGCTCTTAAGAATATTACAAAATATTAAAAGATGCTCGACCTCATTCATAACAAAATAAATGCAAATTAAATCTCCTGAGACACATTTTCCTCTTATCAGATTGGTAAAGGCCATAATGGTGGGTGTACTGAGTTGGTGAAGTTATGGTGAAATAGGCCCTCTTATACATCAGTGGTGGAAATTTAAATTGGTGCAACTTGGGACTTCCCTGGCGGTCCAGTGGCTAAGACGCTGTGCTTCCACTGCAGGGGGCACAGGTTTGATCCCTGGTAGGGGAACTAGGATCCCACATGCTGCGCTGCACGACCAAAATAAAGAAAAAAAAGTTGGTGCAACCTGTGTGGAGGGCAATTGGTAATACCTGTCACAAAAATGTATATATCCTTTGACTCAGAAGTTACACTTTTAGGAAATTCTCTTACAGATGTATTCACACATGTGCGGTATGAGGTATGTACACAGTTATTCACTACAGCACTGTTTGTGATAGTGAAAAAAAAAGATTGAAACAACCTAAATATAAATAGGGGAGTAACTAAATAAACTATGACAGAGTTATACAATCAGATACTACTGTAGCCCTAAAAAAATGGGTAATAACGTTCCTTGTGTACTGAGATGCACATACAATCTTAAGTGGGTAAAAAAGCTCGTAACAGCATATATTGTAGCTACCATATGAATAAATAATATATACACATATAATGTATATATGTATATGAATGTATATGTATAATCCATTTGTAATGTATCTGTTATATAACATATATTTATATACACATATATTACGTGTGTGTGTGTATATATACAGGTATATATATAAAAATGTGTACCACATATTTTTGGAAGGGAAAGGGATTGAATCACTGGGCTGCCTCCAGGGAGGGGAACTTGGTGGCTGTGGAGAAGAGTGGGAGGAAAATTTTTCATTGTATACCCTTTGGTGTCTTTGGACTTTTGAATCATGTAAATGAATTACTTATTAAAAACAAATTATATAATAATAATGATGATAATAAAAGATGTGCTAACAAGCCAAGATGAAATCTACATGGTGGAAGGGCAAGGGCAGGCTGGGATACTGGAAGACAAAGCCAGTGAACAGGAATTGGGCAGGAACGGGTGGGAGGGGGGCTGTGCTGCATGGTGACGGACCCAGCCAAGGAGGAGAAGGCAGGCACCAGCTGCACCACCCCAAAATGCCTTCTATTGTTCATATTTGCAGTCACCAACCCATCAAACTCTAGATGGTAGGAATCCACCATAAGTGCCTACTATTTCATCATTTTACAAAGTGCGTTCAGGCCTGAGGTCTCAGTCTATGGACATGGCTGGTTAGCACTCCCATTAGCAGATGGTGAACCTGAGGCTCTGCCAGATAGTGGAACCTCCTGAAGTCGTCCAGGCAGGACAGGATCAGAGCCTTGGGGGAGGGTGGCCTAGTGGCTAAGGGCATGAGCACTGAAATTAATTCCAGCTGTGTGATCTTGGGTAAGTCACGTAACCTCTCTGAGCCTTGTTTTACTCCTCTGTAAAAGGACTGGTTCATGCTATTTTGCTGTATTAAATGTGCTAATGAATGTCAAGCACTTAGCAGAGTACCTGGCACACAGCAGGTACTTGTCAACATAGCTCTGGTTATTACAGCCAAGGGTAGACCTAGGTTTATGGAGGCCTGATGTAGATATAATTTGGGGGTCCTCTTTAAAAATACAATACTATAAATTCAAACTTGGATACAGGCCTTGGAAGGGGTCATACAGGTGAGAGGCCCTGAGGATTTTGCTCCATGAGCCTCCTATTAAATACACTCCTGTTTATAACCTGACCCCAGGGCTCCCTCTAAGGGTACACTGTGGATTCTTCTTCATCTGTACCCAAGGGACCCAGCACAGGGGTCTTGTGTTTGTGGTCAGTTTAAAAACGCCCTACACGGGCTTCCCTGGTGGCACAGTGGTTAAGAATCTGCTTGCCAGTGCAGGGGACACAGGTTCGAGCCCTGGTCCGGGAAGATCCCACATGCTGCAGAGCAACTAAGCCCACGAGTCACAACTACTGAGCCCATGAGTCACAACTACTGAGCCCACGTGCCACAACTACTGAGCCTGTGCGCCGAGAGCCCATGCTCTGCAACAAGAGGAAGCTACCGCCATGAGAAGCCCACAACTGCAACGAAGAGTAGCCCCCGCTCGCCGCAACTAGAAAAAGCCTGCATGCAGCAACGAAGACCCAATGCAGCCAAAAATAAATAAAAATAAATTAATTAAGAAAAATGCAACCCACCCAAACAAACAAAAAAGCCCACCCTACGTGTCCCAAAGCCCACCAATTGAGCATACAGCTGCCTGAATGACTCTGTTATACGTTCCCAGTATTTTTTTTTTAAAATAAATTTATTTATTTATTTTTGGCTGTGTTGGGTCTTCGTTTCTGTGCGAGGGCTTTCTCTGGTTGCGGAGAGCGGGGGCCACTCTTCATCGTGGTGCGCGGGCCTCTCACTGTCATGGCCTCTCTTGTTGCGGAGCACAGGCTCCAGACACGCAGGCTCAGTAGTTGTGGCTCACGGGCTTAGTCACTCTGCGGCATGTGGGATCTTCCCGGACCAGGGCTCGAACCCATGTCCCCTGCATTGGCAGGCAGACGCTCAACCACTGCACCACCAGGGAAACCCCCCAGTATCTTTTATGATTGACCTTCACCCTAATCTAGAGCTTTCTCTCATTCTTGGAGCTTTTCATCCATTCTTAGTTAAGTTTTGTAACACCTCACAGGGAAACCACTGCAGGTGCTTCAACCCACTTCAAGGTGAGCAAGTAGAGGCTCAGAGAGGTAAAGCATATGGTTTGGGCCACACAGCAAGAAGTGTTAGAGTCAGAATTTAAACCCAGGACTTGGGACTCCATCCCCCAGCTGCTCAGGCTAAGAGCCTGGAGTTAGTTATCCCTGATTTCTCTCACTCCCACACCCTCCACATCCCCTCCAGTAGCAAATTCTGTTGGCTCCATTATCAAAATATGTCCGGAATCCAACCACTCCTCACTCATCCAATCCACCAGCATTTAGACATGGATTTTTGCAAGTCTCCTTACAGGCTTCCCAGTGTCTGCCATTGCCCCCCAAAGTCTGTTTTCACATAGCAGCCAGAGCAACCCTGATATATGTCAGATCACATCGCTCCTCTGCTCAAAGCCCTACAGTGGCCCCATCCCAATCAGAGAAAAGGCCAAGTCCTTGCGGTAGCCTATAGCACCCTACAGGATCTGGTGCCTGCACCCCAATATCTCTCACCTCCAAAGTCTCCTCTTTTCTCAGTCCTTGCCAGCCACACTGGCTCTTTCCTGCTGATCCTCAAACATGCCCACAGATTCCTGCCTCAGGGCCTTTGCACCTGCTCTTTTCCTCTGCTTAAGACATTCTTTCCTCACAGGGCTATGTGGCTCTCTCCCTCACCTCCTCGAGTTCTCACCTGCTCAAGGGTCACCTACTCTGTGAGGCCTTCCTCTGACCACTCTGTAAAAAATAACAATCCCTCCTTTCATACATGGAATTATTTCCCTCCACAGCATGCATATTTATTTTCTTCTTGTCTGTCTCCTCTGCTAGAATGCAGACTCCACACGGGCAGGGACTTTGTTTTGTTCACTACTGAATTCCAGTACCCAGAACAGTCTTTGGCACGAAAGAGATGCTTGAACACTATTGTTGAGTGAATGGGTGGGAAGAATCCTAATCCTGTGATCCTGTCAATACTAGTCACATCCAATAAACAGAAAATTCCAAGTGACCGGAGCAGCCACTTCCACAAAACCTATCTGGGCAGTGACCTCAAGAATTTTATGGAATCAAATATCTATGGTTGATGATAACAATTATTTTTTGAGCAATTACTATGACCAGGAACCATGCTAAGCATTTGATTTCGCCAAATCCTCACACCAGCCATATGACATAGCAATTATTTCCCTCATGTTACAGATGAGGGGACTCTGGCTCAGAGAGGTTAAATGGCTTGCCCAATGAAACACAGGCAGGATTAGAATCTATGCCAGAGCTTTTTTTTTTTTAAAGGTGATTTTGTTATCTCTCAACTCATGGAAGGTGGGGGAGGGGGTACAGCCAGGGGCCCATCATCCCACCATCAGCTGACCCAGCAGGTCTGACCACTGCTCCTCCCTAGGGCTGCCCCGAAGGCTCCGTTCCACTTCGCTGCTGTGGAGGGGCAGCACCCAGGAGGCCCTGAACCTGCTCAAGGATGATGTGCTGGTGGCAGACCCAGGAACCAGGTAAGGAGTGAGCCCTGATGCCCTACCAATGTTAGGAACCTCACAAGGTGACATACCCCTCCTGGGAGAGAACCTATGTCACCTCATCCTAGGTGGTCAGAGCCAGGAAAGACCTCGCAGATCACTGATGACATCCCCTGTTCCACAGCTGGGGGGACTGAGGACCATAGAGGGATGGCAGAGCAAGGCAGCAGGGAGCTGGGCCCAGATCCAGTCCTGTTTGAATCTCATGTTTTTCCCATTAATCAACTCAACATTTATTGAACACTTACTCTGTGCTTGGAATATGTTAAACTGAGATATAGCAGCAAACGAATCCAACCAGGTCCCTCCTCGTGGAGTTTGCATTCTTCTGAGTGAACAGTGAACATTCTTATCAGTGAACAGATAAACAAGATAAATACAGACTTTGCCAAGTGCTGGAAATAAATGGGATGCTGATGAGATAGGGAGTGGATAGCTGGTGTAGCCAGCCACTGAACAGAGAAGCCATCAGAAACTCTGATGGCTTTGCAGACAGTCTGAGCAGGTGGGAAGGGTTTATTTAGGGCCTGGAGATGTCCATCCGAGGCTGCATCCTAGCTTCCACCCCTCCTCTTCCAGATGCCATTACAGCACGCTGGCCTTCTCGCTTCTGGCCCATGTCCTGGCAGCCCACACCGCCCAGGGTGACTACCAGCACTGGATCTTGGAGAACGTGCTGGAACCGCTGGGGATGGAAGACACAGGCTTCGATCTGACACCTCCTGTGCGCGCCCGCTTGGCAGCTGGCTTTTATGGCAGCGGGCGGCCGGCGCCGCTGTACGATCTCGGCTGGTACCGCCCGTCGGGCCAGATGTACTCCACCACCAATGACCTGGCCAAGCTGGCTATGGTGCTCCTGGGCAGCAGGCCCCAGCGGCTTCTGCGGCCAGACGCGGCTAAGACACTACTGGTGCCGCTGCTGGCCTGCCCGGGCGCCTACTTCGCCAACGAGACTGGCACACCGTGGGAGTTCCATGCGCAGCAGGGCTACCGCGTGGTGCGCAAGGACGGTGACCTGGACGGCTACGCCGCCACCTTCTCCCTGGTGCCGCCGCTGCGCCTGAGCCTCGTGCTGCTCCTGGCTGGGCCGAGGCCGCCAGGGCCTGACCTGGTGGCTCAGGTCTACGATGTGCTTCTGCCGGCTATGGAGAGCGCCCTTCGTGAGGCCGCGCTCAGCCCGGCTCCGCCGCCCAGCGCACGACCCTTCACTGGCTACTTCACTTTTGCCAATTTGACTTTCTACGAAGTGCGCGCCGGGCCGACGGGCGAGCTGCGCCTGCGCCAGTTCGGGCCCCGCGTGGAGGCGCTGGTGCCCCCGGCGTTCCGCACGTTGGCGCTGCGCCACCTGCGCGGCCGCGTCTTCCAGCTGTATGTGGCCCGCGAGTTTCCGTGCGCACTGCCGCTGGGTGACTCCTGGCTGTCCCTCGAGGCCCAGCACGGGCAGCTCGTCAACTTCTATCCCTTGGACCACCACGGGCTTTCCCCCGGCTTCGACGTGCCGGGCCTCAACACGTACCGGGTGATGCGGCTGTCTCACAAACCAGTATTCAAGACCCAGTGACCCCTGTTCTGAGCCTCCCCTTCTCTCGCCTGGCAGCTTTCCATCCTAGTTCTGCAAGGTAAGGCTGCAGGGATGTCTATTAAAGAACTAAGGAGTTGGCAAAGTGGGATAGGGCCGTGCTACTCAAAGTGTGGTCTGTGAACTACAGCCGGTGGCGAACTGTTTGTTATCCATGGGAGAGGAAGAGTTTACAGAAATTTAGTGAGCATTTAGAAACTTTAATAGCGAATTGACAGAGTACTTTTATGTCTGTCGAATCTAAGAAGATGGTCTAGCATTGTGTCTTTTAAAAATCAACCTTATATGTATGGAAACACAAAAGACCCCAAATAGCCAAAGCAATCTTGAGAAAGAAAAATGGAGCTGGAGGAATCAGGCTCCCTGACTTCAGACTATACTACAAAGCTACAGTAATTAAGACAGTATGGTACTGGCACAAAAACAGAAATATAGATCAATGGAACAGGATAGAAAGCCCAGAGATAAACCCATGCACATATGGTCACCTTATTTTTGATAAAGGAGGCAAGAATATACAATGGAGAAAAGACAGCCTCTTCAATGAGTGGTGCTGGGAAAACTGGACAGCTACATGTAAAAGAATGAAATTAGAACAACCCCTTACACCATACACAAAAATAAACTCAAGATGGATTAAAGACCTAAATATAAGGCCAGACACTATAAAACACTTAGAGGAAAACCTAGGCAGAACACTCTATGACATAAATCACAGCAAGATCCTTTTTGACCCACCTCCTAGAGAAATGGAAATAAAAACAAAAATAAACAAATGGGACCTAATGAAACTTAAAAGCTTTTGCACAGCAAAGGAAACCATAAACAAGATGAAAAGACAACCCTCAGAATAGGAGAAAATATTTGCAAATGAAGCAACTGACAAAGGATTAATCTCCAAAATTTACAAGCAGCTCATGCAGCTCAACATCAAAAAAACCCAAACAATCCAATGCAAAAATGAGCAGAAGACCTAAATAGACATTTCTCCAAAGAAGATATACAGATTGCCAACAAACACATGAAAGGATGCTCAACATCATCAATCATTAGAGAAATGCCAATCAAAACTACAATGAGGTATCACCTCACACCAGTCAGAATGGCCATCATCAAAAAATCTGCAAACAAGTGCTGGAGAGGGTGTGGAGAAAAGGGAACCCTCTTGCACCGCTGGTGGGAATGTAAATTGACACAGCCACTATGGAGAACAGTATGGAGGTTCCTAAAAAAACTACAAATAGAACTACCATACGACCCAGCAATCCTACTGCTGGGCATATACCCTGAGAAAACCATAATTCAAAAAGAGTTGGGCTTCCCTGGTGGCACAGTGGTTGAGAGTCTGCCTGCTGATGTGGGGGACATGGGTTCGTGTCCCGGTCTGGGAAGATCACACATGCTGTGGAGCGGCTAGGCCCGTGAGCCATGGCCACTGAGCCTGCGTGTCTGGAGCCTATGCTCCACAACGGGAGAGGCCACAACAGTGAGAGGCCCGCGTACCGAAAGAAAAAAAAAGAGTCATGTACCACAGTGTTCACTGCAGCTCTATTTACAGTAGCCAGGTCATGAAAGCAATGTAAGTGTCCATTGACAAATGAATGGATAAAGAAGATGTGGCACATATATACAATGGAATATTACTCAGCCATAAAAAGAAACAAGATTGAGTTATTTGTAGTGAGGTGGACGGACCTAGAGTCTGTTATACAGAGTGAAGTAGGTCAGAAAGAGAAAAACAAATACCGTATGCTAACACATATATATGGAATCTAAAAAACACCCCTAAAACCCCCAAAAACTGGTCATGAAGAACCTAGGGGCAGGACGGGAATAAATGCGCATACCTACTAGAGAATGGACTTGAGGACACGGGGAGGGGGCAGGGTAAGCTGGGCCAAAGTGAGAGTGGCATGGACTTATATATACTATCAAATGTAAAATCGATAGCTAGTGAGAAGCAGCCACATAGCACAGGGAGATCAGCTCGGTGCTTTGTGACCACCTAGAGGGGTGGTATAGGGAGGGTAGGAGGGAGGGAGACGCAAGAGGGAAGAGATATGGGGATATATGTATATGTATAGCTGATTCACTTTGTTGTAAAGCAGAAACTAACACACCATTGTAAAGCAATTATACTCCAATAAAGATGTTAAAAAAAGCAACCTTATAGAATTATAATTTACATAAAAGGAAATGTACACATTATCGGGGTACATTTTGATGATTTTTTTTTTTTTTTTTTTTTGCGGTATGCGGGCCTCTCACTGTTGTGGCCTCTTCCCGTTGCGGAGCACAGGCTCCGGACGCGCAGGCTCAGCGGCCATGGCTCACGGGCCCAGCCGCTCCGCAGCATGTGGCATCTTCCCAGACCGGGGCATGAACCTGCGTCCCCTGCATCGGCAGGCGAACTCTCAACCACTGCGCCACCAGGGAAGCCCCATTTTGATGATTTTGACAAATGTATACCCCTCACCACAATCAAGATATAGAAAATGTTCATCATCCCCAAAACGTCCCTCCTACTTCTTTGCAGTCAGTCCCCTCCCCTGCTCTCAGGCCCGGGCAGCCACTGGTCTACTCTGTCACTTTAGATTAGAATTTCTTATAAATGGAATCATATAGTGCAGGCTTTTGTGTCTGCTTTCTTTTGCTCAGAAGGATGTTTCTGAGGTCCATTCATGTCCTTGTGTATATCAATATTTTGTTCCTTTTTGTTGCTGAATAGTATTCAGTTGTATGGCTATGCCACCAAATTTTTTATCCATTCACCTTTTGATGGATATTTAGGTTGTTTCCAGATTGGGGCTTTATGAAAAAGCATTCCTGTATAAGTCTTTTTTGTGTGTGATTACATGCTTTCATTTCTCTTGGGTAAATATCTAGGTGTGACTGCCATGCAGTATTCCAAAGCACTGGTACCGTTTTATGTTCCTGCCAGCATATGCAGTGGTTCCGTGTCTCCACATCTTTCCTACCACTTAGCATTGCCAGTCTTTTCAATTTCAGTCACACTAGTGGTTGTGAAGTCCTGTCTCACTGTAGTCCTGTGGTTGTTTTGTTTTGTTTTGCCAAACCGCGTGCCTTGTGGTATCTTAGTTCCCTGACCGGGGATGGAACCCGTGCCCCCTGCAGTGAAAGTGCTGAGTCTTAACCACTGGACTGCCAGGGAAGTCCCACTTTTTCCTTGTATTAATGGTGTCCTTTGAAGAGCAAAAGTTTTAAAATTTTGAGGAGTCTTATGCCTGATGAATCTAATACAAAATTTGGGCTTGCATTTTGCATGTCCTTTTAAAAATTAAACATTTAATTTTGAGATAATTGTAGATTCACATACAGCTGTAAGAAATAATCAGTGTACCCTTTATCCACGTTCCTCTCATGGAAACTTCTTGCAAAACTATAGTACAGGGCCTTCTCTGGTGGTCCAGTGGTTAAGACTCTGTGCTTCCAATGCAGGGGCCTGGGTTTGATCCCTGGTCAGGGAACTAGATCCTGTGTGGCGCAACTAAAGATCTCGCATGTCCCAACGAAGATCCCTCGTGCCGCAACTAAGACCTGGAGCAGCCAAATAAATATATAAATAAATATTTAAAAAAACTATAGGACAATATCATAAGCTAGTTATTGATGTTGATACCGTCAAGATACAGAACACTTTCATCAGCACAAGAATCCCTCCTGTTGCCCTTTTCTAGCCACACCCACTTGTTTACCAACCCACCCTGTCCTTAAGCATTGGCAGCCACCAATCTGTTCTCCATTAATGTAATTTTCTCATTTCAAGAATATTATATCAATGGAGTGATGGAAGAAATTTTCACATATTGAGGTACGGGGGAGTCATTCTGGCTTACACATACATGGTTTAGCTTGACTTTGTGGCTTATCAAACATACACTGTTGCTTTCCTCTAACCATTAAAGAAAAGGGTGCATTGTCCAGAAGTAAAGAATTCCGTTTTGAAGACAGAGATAAATGCCTCCCTTCCTGGGATGTCAATGCTACTACTTCTTTGATGATTAGTCTCCCTCCCCAGGCACCAAAGCCATACTGACTTCCTGTGTATGTACAAATCTGTATTTTGGGAGAAACTTTGAAGGAATGTACCCCTGTCATGTTTGATGTTCTTTGTTCTGACAAGATATGAAATCGCACTGAAAAACATGCTCTCTGGAGCAGTTCCTCAGAGCTATCTGAGAGTCTGTCTCCTGGGCTTTGTTCCTCAGTTTGGCTCAAATAAAACTCTCCTTTATTCTTTTTTGTTTTTAATTAAATTTATTTATTTTATTTTTGGCTGCGTTGGGTCTTCATTGCTCCATGCGGGCTTTCTCTAGTTGTGGCGAGAGGGGGCTACTCTTCCTTGTGGTGCGCGGGTGTCTCATTGTGGTGGCTTCTCTTGTTGCGGAGCACAGGCTCTAGGTGCGCGGGCTTCAGTAGTTGTGGCTCACGGGCTCCAGAGTGCAGGCTCAGTAGTTATGGTGTACGGGCTTAGATGCTCTGCCGCATGTGGGATCTTCCTGGACGAGGGATCGAACCTGTGTCCCCTGCATTGGCAGGCGGATTCTTAACCACTGCACCACCAGGGAAGCCCCCTTTCCTTTATTCTTATTACAGGTTGGTTATTGATTATTTCTGTTGACAGGAGTCACACAGTGTGTAATCTTTGGGGTGTTTTTCTCACTCAGCATAATTCTCTGGAGATCCATTCAAGTTGTTGCAAGTGTCAATAGTTTGTTTCTTTTTGTTGCAGAGTAGTGGTTGGTTGCATGGTACGGACGCACCACAGTTTATTCAACCATTCGCTTGGTAAAGGACATCTAGGTTGTCCAATTTTAGATTGTTACAAATAAAGCTGCTTTGGACATTTGTTTGCATGTATTTGTGTGAACATAAGTTTTTATTTCTCTGGGATAAATGCCTAGGAGGGCAACTGATGGTTGAATGATAGCTTTTTTAAAAAAGAAGCTGCCGAACTATTTTCTACAGTGGCTGTACCGTTTTATATTCCAACCAGCAATGTATGAGTGATCTAGTTTCTCCACATTTTGGCCAGCATTTGGTATTGTCACTATTTTTATTTCTGTAATTCTAATTTCCTGATGACTAATGATATCGAAAATCTTTTCATATGCTTTTTTGCCATCTGTATATCCTCTTCAGTGAAATGTCTCTTTATGTCTTGTCCATTTTCTAATTGGATTTTAAAAATTGTTGAGTTTGGGGACTTCCCTGGTGGCCTAGTGGCTAAGACTCCTGGCTCCCAATGCAGGGGGCCTGGGTTTCATCCCTGGTCAGGGAACTAGATCCCACATGCCACAAGTAAAGATCCTGCGTGCTGCAACTAAGATCCGGCGCAGCCAAATAAATAAATACATAAATAAATTAATTAAAGGAATATTTTTAAAAAGTTTTGAGAATTCTTTACATATTCTAGGTACTATTCCTTTGTTAGATATATAGTTTGCAAATATTTTCTAGTCTGTAGTTTGTCTTTTCATTGTCTTAACAGGGCCTTTCACAGAGCAAAAATTTTAAATTTTGATCAAGTTCAATTATGGTAGGCTGAATAATGACCCCCCAGAAATGTACACATCCTAATCTTTGGAACCTGTGAATGTTAACATTATACGATAAAAAAAGAACTTTATGGATGTGATTAAGTTAAGGATGTTGAGATGGGGACACTACCTTGGGTTATTGGTGAGACAGGCTGGGACCTGGGACACTTTGCTGGGACCTGGGACCCTTTGCTGCAGTGCTGCAATGCTTGCACCTGGATACACCTCTCCTTGAGCAACAAAATACGAAGAAACTGTATGGGACTAAAAATAACTGCATGCATGGGCAGTTGGGGCAAATTCTGGACCCAAAAGATACAAAGAGATCAAAAAACCAAACTGTCACTTTTGAAGAGCCTGGAGCAAAAACAGGGTGTTGGGAGCAAAAGCAGGGTACTGAACATGCCCCTTGCACACAACACCACTAGAGGGGTGGACAAAACACCTAAGCCACCCCTCTGGCCCGACCCCTGGACACATCCCTACCCTCACCCCATGTAAGGAACAAGCTCGCCCCTGCCTCAGGGAGCCAGCAAGCAAGGGAATCTCTTGTTTGTTCTCGCCCCCTCCTGCTGCAGCAGGGTCCCCAATAAAGCCATGCCTGAATCTCTTGTCTTGCCTCTAGTCAATTTCTACTGATTGGGGAGGGCCAAGAACCCTGGTCCGTAACGTTGGTATTAAGTATTAAATGGAATCACAAGTATCCTTGTAAAAGAGAAGCAGAGGAAGATTCAACACAGATGGAAGAGGAGAAGGCTGCGTGACCATGGAGGCGGAGACTGGAATAATGCCACCATAAGGCAAGGGGTTCTATTAGCTGCCAGAGAGTGTAAGAAGCAAGGGATGAGTTCTCTCCTAGAGCCAAGGGAGAGAGAGCATAGCCCTCCCAACACCTTGATTTTGGCCCAGTGATACTGATTTCAGGCTTTTGGCCTCCAGAACTGTGAGAGAATAAATATCTGTTGTTTTAAACTATCAATTTTGTGGTCACTCGTCACAGCAGCTCGGGAAACTAATATACCAGTTTATCAATTATTCCTTTTATGGATCACGCTTTTGTTGTCAAAACTCAGAGCTCTTTGCCTAGCCCTAATGCTCAAAGATTGTCTCCTGTGGTGTTTTCCTAAAAATTATCATTTTATGTTATGCATTTAAGTTTGTGATCTGTTTTGAGTTGAATTTTGTAAAAAGTGTGAGATTTAGGTTGAAATCAATGTTTTGCACATGGATGTTCAATTATTCCAGCACCACCTGTCTTTACTCCATTGAAATGCTTTTTTGCACCTTTGTTAAAAATCAGTAGGGCATATTTGTGGGGCATGTTTCTGGGTTCTCCATCCTCTTTCATTGTTCTGTATGTCCTTCCACCAATACCATGCAGTCTTGATTGCTATAGCTATATGTAAGTCTTGAAATTGGGTAGACTGATTCCTCCCACTTTATTCTCCTCTTTCAAAGTTATTTTAGCTATTCTTTGTCTTTCCATATAAATTTTATCGTAATCTATTCTATATATACAAAAAAGTCCTGCTGGGATTTTGATAGGAATTTTATTAGATCTGTATAACAATTTGAAGAGACTGGCATCTTTACTCTGTTGAGTCTTCCAATCTATGGATACACTAAGTCTATTTATTTACATCTTTTTTGGTTTCATTTATCAACCTTCTGTTATTTTCAGCATAGAAGTCCTATATATGTTTTGTTAGATTTAAGCGTAAATATTTCATTTTAGAAGCGTTTGTAAATGGTATTATATTTTTAATTTTAGTGTCCACATGTTCATTGTTGGTATATAGAAAAACAATTGATTTTTTTGTTAATCTTGTATTCTGGGACTGTGCTGTACTCATTCATTCTAGAAGGTTTTTGTTTTTACTTTTGTTGTTTTTTAGATTCCTTGGTTTTTTCTACGTAGACAGTTATGTCATCTGCAAATAGGGATAGTTTTGTTTCCTCCTTTTTAGTCTGTATGCCTTTTACTTCATTTCCCTTCCTTATTTTGCTGGCTGGAACCTCCAGTACTGTGTCAAATAAGAGTGATGAGAGTCTGTCCTTGCCTTGTTCCTCATCTTAGAAGGAAAGCATTCAGTCTTTGACCATGAAATATAATGTTAGCTGTAAGTTTTTTGAGAAAGATGCCCTTTCTCAAGTTGAGGAAATTCTCATCCTGTTCCTAATTTTCTGAGAGTATTTCTTTTCTTTTTTCTTTTTTTTTAAATTTTGGCCACGCTGCGCGGCATGCGGGATCTTAGTTCCCCAACTAGGGATCAAACCCGTGCCTCCTGCAGTGGAAGTGCGAAGTCCTAAGCACTGGACTGCCAGGGAAGTCCCTGCGAGTATTTTGAAAAATCATAAAAAGGTTTGAATTTTGTAAAATGTTTTTTCTGCATAAATTGATACGATCATGTAATTTTTCTTCTTTAGTCTATTATTCTGGTAAATTTCATTGATTGGTGTTTGAATATTGAGCCAGCCTTGTATCCCTGAAGTAAATAAATAAACTTGGTCATGATGTATAATTTTTTTAAAATATATTGCTGAATGCTGTTTGCTAATATTTTGTTAAGGATTTTTGCATCTATATTCATGTGAGGTATTGGTCTGTAGTTTCTTTTTTTTTTTGTATTTGTCTGCTTTTGGTATCAGGGTAATACTAGCTTCATAAAATGAATAGGGAGGTGTATTTTCCTCTCCTATTTCCTGGAAGAGATTGTATAGAATTGGTATTAATTCTTCTTAAAACATTTGGTAGTGTTCTTCAGTGAAACTATCTGGGCCTGGAGATTTTCTTTTTTGGGAATTAAAAAAAACTATTAACTCCATTTTTTAATGGTTATAGGGTTAGTCAAGCCATCCACTTCATGTAAGTGAGTTGCGGTAGTTTGTGCTTTTTCAAGAACTGATCATTTCATCAAAGTTGTCAAATTTATGCATGTAGAGTTGTTCATCCTTTTGACATCTGCAGGATCTGTAGTGATATCCCATTTCATCTCTGAGATGAGTCATTTATGTCTTCTCTCTTTTTTTCTTTGTTAGTCTTGCTAGAGGTTTGTCAATTATTAATCATTTCAAAGAACTACTTTTTGTTTCATTGATTTTCTTTATTTCTTTTCTGTTTTCAGTTTCACTGATTTCTTCTGTTATTATTTCTTTCCTCTGATTGCTTTGGATTTACTGTGCTTTTCTTTTTTCTAGAATTTTTTTCCCCTAGATTCTTGAGGTGGAAGCTTACTTTATGGACATGAAGCTTTCCCTCTTCTCTGATCTAAGCATTTAGTGCTACAAATGTTTGTTTCAGCACTGCTTCAGCTATGTCCCACAAATTTTAATATGTTGTATTTTTATTTTCATTAAGATCAGTGTATTTTTAAATTTGTTTTGAGATTTCCTCTTTGACCACATGGATTATTTAGAAGTATGTTGGTTGGTTTCCAAGTGTTTAGAGATTTCCCTGTGATCTTTCCATTGTTGATTTTTAATTTGATTCCACTGTGGTCAGAGAACACACTTTGTATGATTTCAATGCTTTTCAAATTTGTTGAGGGTTTTTTTTTTTTTGGTGGCTCAGGAAATAGTCTATTTTAGTAGATGTTCCATGTGCATTTGAAAAAGATGTGTATTCTGCTATTGTTGGGTGGAGTGCTATATAGAGGTCGATTAGACCTGTTGGTTGTCAGGTAGAGTTCTTCTCTACCCTTGCTGGTTTTCCATCTAGTTGTTCTGTCAATTGTTGAGAGAGGGAAATTGAAGTCTCCAATTATAACTGTGAATTTGTCTATTTCTCTTTTTTTGTTGTTGTTGTTGTTGTTGCAGTACGCGGGCCTCTCACTGTTGTGGCCTCTCCCGTTGCGGAGCACAGGCTCCGGACGCGCAGGCTCAGCGGCCATGGCTCACGGACCCAGCTGCTCCGTGGCATGTGGGATCTTCCCGGACCGGGCCACGAACCCGCGTCCCCTGCATCGGCAGGCGGACTCTCAACCACTGCACCACCAGGGAAGCCCAATTTCTCTTTTTGATTCTGTCATTTTTCACTTCACATATTTTGCAGCTTTGTCGTGTGTGCCTGTTAGCTTGAATGCTTGATATGGATTAGACCAGAGTTTTTACAACTTTTTTGACCTATACCTTCAATGGAAAACAGATTTTACACACATACACATTACTATAACTGAAATAATTTTAATGCAACAATGTTTACTCTTGTCACATACAGCTGGAGTTTGATCTTCTCAATTCTATTATTTTTTCTTAAGACAATTTTTAGAGCAGCTTTAGGTTCACAGCAAAATTGAGAGGAAGGTACAGAGATTTCCCATTGACTCCCTGCCCCTACTCACGCATAGCCTCTCCCATTATCAACATTCCCCCTGCCAGATTTGTAAACAGTTCATAAACCTACATTGGCACATCATTATTGCCAAAAGTCCACAGTTTACATTAGGGTTCCTTCTTGCCATTGTACATTCTGTGGGTTTGGTTAGATGTGGAATGACATGTATCCATCGTAGCATCATACAGAGTATCTTCACTGCCCTAAAATTCCTCTGTGCTCCACCTTTTCGTTCCACCCCCGCCATAAATCCTGGTAACCACTTATCTTTTTTTTTTTAATTTTATTTTTATTTATTTATTTATTTTTGGCTGCACTGGGTCTTCATTGCTGCACGCAGGCTTTCTCTAGTTGCGGCGAGCGGGGGCTGCTATTCGTTGCAGTGCACAGGCTTCTCATTGCGGTGGCTTCTCATGTTGCAGAGCACGGGCTCTAGGCGCACGGGCTCAGTAGCTGTGGCTCGCGGGCTTAGTTGCCCCATGGCATGTGGGATCTTCCTGGACCAGGGATTGAACCCATGTCCCCTACGTTGGCAGGTGGATCCTTAACCACTGCGCCACCAGGGAAATCCCTTATCTTTCTATTGTCTCCATAGTTTTGCCTTTTCCTGAACATCATACAGTTGGAATCATATAGTATGTAGCCTTTTTCAGATTGGCTTCTTTCACTTAGTAATATCCAGTTAAGTCTCTTCCATGTCTTTTTGCAGCTCAATAACTTTTTTTTAAAGCACTGAATAATATTCCATTGCTTGGATGTTCCACAGTTTATCCATTCACCTAATAAGGGCATCTTGGTTGCCTCCAAGTTTTTGGCAATTTTGAATGAAGCTCCTATAAACATCTATGTGCATGTTTTTGTGTGGACATGTTTTTAACTCCTTTGGGTAAATACCAAAGAGCACAGTTGCTGGATTGTATGGTAGGAGTATGTTTAGTTTTGTAAGAAACTGCTAAACTGTCTTCCAGAGTGGCTGTGCCATTTTGCATTCCTACCAGCAATGAATGAGAGCTCTTGAGGCTCCACATCTTTGCCAGCATTTGATGTTGTCAGTGTTCTAGATTTTGGCCATTCTAATAGGTATATAGTGCTATCTCATTGTTGTTTTAATTTGCATTTCTCTGATGACATATGATGTGGAGCATCTTTTCATATGCTTACTTGCTATATGTATACCTTCTTTGGTGAGGTGTCTGTTAAAGTCTTTATCCATTTTTTAATTGGGTTTTTGTTTTCTTTTTTTTTAACATCTTTATTGGGGTATAATTGCTTTACAATGGTGTGTTAGTTTCTGCTTTATAACAAAGTGAATCAGTTATACATATACATATGTTCCCATATCTCTTCCCTCTTGAGTCTCCCTCCCTCCCATAAGTTAATGGTTGAGTAAATTAAAGGATGGATGGATGGTTCAATGGAGAGTTCAGTAGATAGATGGATGGACAGATGGATGGATAAATTAAGGGATGAAAGGATAGAGATGTTTGCCAGACTCCATGCAAAGCATTTTACATACATTATTTTGTTTTAGCCACACAGATATACCATAAAGAAAGGGACATTTCCTTTTTACACACAAAGTGCTTGAGCTTCAGAGGTAGGAAAAATCACTTTCCCAAGATTATACAACTAGAAAATGGCAGAGCAGGATTCAGGCAGTGTCTAGCTCACACAGGAATTTAATATGCATAGCTTCTATGGCTGTTTGAGGCACCTTAAGGAGAAATGGAGTGTACAGGAAGAATTATGAGTTGGGGGGACTGGATGGGGGGCACTGGCAAAATGATACCACTTAGGCCCTTCCCCAAGGGATACTGGTGTCTGGTCCCAGAAGGAGCATCAAAGGAGAGCCTGTTATTAAACAGGTTGGAGCATGCTCTGAGCATCGGAATGTTGGCTGTTAATGGCAATGTAACCCACTTTCTAAAGCAGAATACTGGCCCCCCAAAGATGTCCACGTCCTAATCTCCAGAATCTTTGAATGTGCGAGGTACATGGCAAAGGGGAATTCGGTTGCTAATCAGCTGATCTTTAAAATTGAGAGATTTTCTGGGTGGGCCCAGTGTAATCACAAAGGTTCTTAAAAGTGGAAGAGGAAGGTAGAAGGGAGTTAAAGGGGGATATGAGATATGGCAGAACAGTCAGAGAGGGATGCAACATTGCTGGCTTTGAAGGTGGAGGAGGAGGGGACAGAAGCCAAGGTGCGGGCAGCCTCTGGAAGGTGGGAAGACGAGGGAGCAGATTTTCCCCGAGAGCCTTTAGGAGGGACACAGCTCTGCTGACACTTGATTTTTAGGCCAGTGGGCCCTGTGTTGGACTTCTAAACTCCACAACTGTAAGACAGTAAATGTGTGTAGTTTAAGCCGCTAAATTTATTTAGCAATTTTAGGTAATTTGTTACAGCAGCAACAGGAAACTTATACACCTGCAGGTCAAGGGGGTGGAAACTGAGATCCAGGAAGGTTTAGCAACCCACTCAAGGTTGCACAACTAGGAGCTCTTTGGATTCCAGAATCACTGCTCATGTAGCCATGGACGAGAGGTTTGCCTGCCCTGCCCCGTCCTTCCAAGGGCATTTGCAGACTTCTCACTCCCTCTTCTGTGAACCTAGCAGTCACCCTTCATGTCATGAATGCAGAGAGCCTAAGATTTAGACCTGGAAGAGTTCTTCGCCATCATCTCATCACGAGTGAGATGAGTTTCTAGTGGTTTCTGAATATCTTTCAGCTATATCATTTTTTGTTTCAGAAACATCCAAATCCAATCTTTAAAACAGTTAAAAGCAGAATTATTCTGGAGGAGGTGGAGTTGGAGGTGGAGGCGAAGCTCAGCTCACCAGGCCCTCCCTTTTCTCCTGTACAAGGTCTGCTGGGCACCTCCTTGGGACTCAGGGCTGCGAGTTGCAGCGTTTGAAGTCTCCTTCCATGGTGAGGAGTCGGGGGGCCTGTCGCATTTCTGTTTCCACTGGTTTTCACGTGGCTGCCTTCTCCTCATTGGTTAGCTGTCTACTCAAATTCTTCCTCGGGAAACCGTCCCTGCCGCTCTGTCTAAAGTCTGCTGCCCTCTCTGACTGGCATCATGAACACCTGCTGGTTTCCTTCCAAGGACTTGTGACAGTTTGCCTTTATTCCATTTATTTGCTTAAATAAGGGCTGTCAAATTCACGAAGGCAGAGACCTTGTCTCTCCTGCTCCCGGGTGTAACCCAGTTCCCGGCACGGTGCCTGGTGTGAGAACACACTCAAAAAATGTCTGCTGGGCTTCCCTGGTGGTGCAGTGGTTGGGATTCCGCCTGCCGATGCAGGGGACACGGGTTTGAGCCCTGGTCCGGGAAGATCCCACATGGGAACGGCTGGGCCCGTGAGCCATGGCCGCTGAGCCTGCGCATCCGGAGCGTGTGCTCCGCAACGGGAGAGGTCACAGCAGTGAGAGGCCCACATACCGCAAAAAAAAAAAAAAATGTCTGCTGTTAGAAGAATGAAGCTCAGAGAGGGGAAGCAACTTGCTGCGATCACACAGGGATATAGTGGCAGAGCCAGAATGAAGGTCAAGTCATCCGGCATCTTCCATCAGTCAGTCTCTGGCCTATAGTTAGTGGTCACTGTGGGCAGCTGGGAGGGGTCAAGACTGGTCAATGACAGACACATTAAGGGCTGGTTGCAGTGAACCATGAGCCTTTCAGAATGACCTAGAAGGACTGCAGATAATATGGTGGGATTTCCCTTCTGGTAAGATTAAGACTCATGAAGGGAAGACCCAAGCCAGGGCCTCTGGTTGTGGGCCTCGTGCCAGGGAGGCCATGCCACAGCTTCCCCGCCTATAGGAGGAAGAGAGAGGGAAGAGAGGAAGAGCCCAGGGCCTCAGTCAGGGAAGAAGCCTGAACAGACTCCCTCTTGAGGGCACTTGGAATTGATCACCTGTTTCTCCAAGCATAATGCAATTAAAAAGACCAGTTGGAAGAAGGCAATGCTGAAAACCCAAGGTGCGACCCTTTATGATGGAATTCCAAGCCTCAGGGACAAGTGTGGGGCTCCCTGGCATCCACTCAATCACACCATTTAAGGAAACTGGGAAAGAAGTCAGGCAGTGTTTAGATAATTGTCATGGCAACCCTGAGGGTAGGGATTATAAGCCCCATTTTACTCCAGGAAGTGAAGTGACTTGCCCAAGGTCACAAGTTTATCAGTGGGGTTCCACCACAGCTCTGCAGGGCCCCATAGCTCTTTCTACCACTTAGAAGTGTGAGCTAAGGGTGAGCTTTTTGGGGGCAGGTCACCCGAGCATGTGCCGGCTGGGCTGGGCATCTCTCACTCTCCCCTGGACCCAAGGGCTCCTTCTTTGGCCTCAGAGGCTCCAGGGTTTAGTGTCCCTGGAATAGTATGAGGGGAGGGTCCAGCCTCAGGACTGGTTTTGAAGAGGGAGGAGGAGGAAGACGAAATTCTGTATATTGTGTTGAAGTACCCTAGGAACGCAGAAAAGATGTGGAGAGAGAAGATGTCAGATCTTCCTGAGCA
Source organism: Lagenorhynchus albirostris (assembly GCF_949774975.1). Classification (NCBI taxonomy): domain Eukaryota; kingdom Metazoa; phylum Chordata; class Mammalia; order Artiodactyla; family Delphinidae; genus Lagenorhynchus; species Lagenorhynchus albirostris. Next base: position 168,541,813 of record NC_083096.1, read on the forward strand.
GGGAGTTTGAAAATCTAGGAAACAGCTGAAAGAACTCAGTTTTAGAGTAAAATATACCTGGGTGTTACCCCAACCAAGCCCCATTCATCTTGACCTTGAGCAGTTAAGACACCCCATCTCTGTGAGCCTCAGTTTCTACTGTTGTAAAACAGGATAAGGGCCCAGGGTAGTGCTGGAGCCACTTCACACTGGCTGGTGAGAGCCAGTTGTTACATTTTCAGGAATTTTGTGAAGCAGTTATTAAACAATGCCATCATTAAAAATTATATAAATTTACAATAGCATAACGTGCATTAAAAACAAAGACAACATTCAAAACAAATCGCTTCCTAATTATTTTACTCTGTATTACTGTTATTTGTATTCTTGAGGTTATTTACATCTATTGTATCTGAATTTTGGAAATATTATGTAACCATGTGTTGCTGAGCTCTGCTCTCTGCCACGTGAGGACACAATGAGAAGGATGAGAAGTTCGCCGTCTGCAACCCAGAAGAGAGTCCTTCCCAGAACCAGGGCCATGCAGGTACCCTGATCTTGGACTTGCAAGCCTCTACAACTGTGAGAAACACATTTCTGTTCATAAGCCCAAAGTAAAAAAGATATGTTGGGCTTCCCTGGTGGCACAGTGGTTAAAAATCTGCCTGCCAATGCAGGAGACACGGGTTTGAGCCCTGGTCCAGGAAGATCCCATGTGCCGCGGAGCAACTAAGCCCGTGCGCCACAACTACTGAGCCTGTGCCCTAGAGCCTTCGAGCCACAGCTACTGAAGCCCGCGCACCTAGAGCCCGTGCTCCGCAACAACAGAAGCCACTGCAGTGAGAAGCCCGTGCACAGAAACGAAGACACAACGCAGCCATAAATAAATTAATTAATAAATTTATTTAAAAAAAAAGATATGTTACTGAGCATCTATTCCAAAGTCTGTTGTTCAGTGACTCACACCGGTAGTTTGAATTTGGCCTTGACAGCCACTTATACCGTAGAAAACGGCAGTTGCTACCCATCAGGGCTTGATTTATTTATCATTGTGTTGGTTGTCCAGACCTAAGAAGGTAATGGATAACATGTTAATGCAGATTAAATCGAAAACTGTGACGTGGTGAATAGCACAAAAAAAACTGAGGAAATATTCTTCCAGTATTTGAAAACTATTATCTGATTCAGCAAAGAAGTCACCCATGTCATTGTGGAGCGAGAAAAGTTCCAACATAAACCTTCATTGTTTCACTTAAAAAAAAATTGAAGTATAGTTGATTTTCACTGTTATTTTGGTTACGGGTGTGGAACACGGTGATTCGATGTTTTTATAGATTATACTCCATTTAAAGTTATTATAAAATATTGGTTATATTCTCTGGGCTGTATATTATATCCTTGTATCTTATGTATTTTATATCTGGTAGTTTGTATCTCTTAATTCCCTTCCCCTGTCTTGTCCGTCCCCACTCCTCCCTCCCCCATTGTTTCACTCTTATCTTACTCCTTGACTCAAATAGAGGTGTCAGCCAGCATTCCTGAAGTATGCTTGGCGAGTTGGTTGGTACACACTTACTAGCACACCCCTGGCAACATGCCTCTCTGGTGGCTGTGGGCACTCAGTGACACAGTGTGGATGGTGGTGCCGGGGGTGGCAGTCTCCATCAGCTGCCTCCTCCCCGAGCCATGCCCGATAAACTCGAGATCTGCGGATAAACAGCATGCTGGCCGAGTAACTACGACCTCAGGAGAAATTTCCTAGTTCCTCATCCCAACCAGATTGGCTGCTGCTGGGTTCTTACTGTAGAGAAATTCTGGGACCAACATCCTGGACCCAAGACACAGTATTAATATTAAGTCAGGAGTTGGGAGTTGGGAAGAGGCATCTAGGGCAGCTGGTAAGGGGATAACCTTTGGTTCAACGTCTCTGCTTTCTGCCCCATCACTGTGCCTCTAGGTCCCCACCCACTGGCCGGGACCTTTGCTGGGGTGGGGAGCAGGGGGCAGAGAGTCAAGTGGTTACCACAACCCACCAGCCCAGGATGCCAAGCTTCCTCTGGGGCTCAGGTCTGGCCTGTTACCAGCCTCAGCCCCCAGGGGGCAGAGTGGCTCCACAGAAAGAAGGCCTAGCTCACCCTTCAGTCCATCTGGGGCCTTCCATCGGGACTGGTATGGCAGGGCTGCTCCTGGGGGCAGTAAGGGAGTAACTACTTTCTGAGCCCCTGCTATGTGCCAGGCTCTCTGCTGGGCACTGTGGCACCCGTTAACTATCTAAGCTTAACAAAGGTCTTGCAAGGTAGGGTCTGTTATGCTCTCCCTGGTTGAATGTCAAGCCATCAGGTAGACCTCCCACTGCCCTCCCCTCTGACATCTACCCCCACATGTTTATGGGCCCAGCTTCAGCCTCAGCACCGCTCTCCCTCTGAGCACCCGGGCAGTACCCAGACGCTGGTGAACTTCTCCAATTATACCCCGAGGGACACTGAGAGCTGCACCCTCCACAAGGGGAAACCTGCAAACGATAACACTTTTTTAGAGATTCACGTTGTGCTTTTGGCATATTTAAGGCTCTGCAATATCCCGAAGTAAAGAAATCTGATGAACTTGCCCAAGCCCAGAATTTGCCTAACGTGTTTGACCATGCAACCCTCCCCCAAATCCCCTTTTTTGAATTTGACAAACATTTATTGAGAGCCTGCTATGAGTCAGGCTTTGTCCTCGTTGTGGAGAACACAGCAGAGTGTATGACAGATGTGGGCCCTGCTTCCTCCCGGCAAAATACTAAGAGCTAACGGTTGTGAGTGCTGAGCACTGACGCGCTTCATCTCATTTCATCCTCCCCTCTACTCCAGGAATTAGGCATTATTGCCCCATTTTACAGACATGAAAATGAGGCTTTGAGCAATGATGTGTCCTCTCCAAGGATACATAGCTAACTAATGGCGGAGTTGGGATTCAAATCCTAGGACCCCTGACAGCAGAGCTCAAACTCTTAAACATGAATGAATGTTCTTAGAACACTTAGGAATTACTGTTCGAGTTCAACACCCCAGGCCAAATCCCCACCCCAGCCCCAACCCTGGCTTCATCCTTAGCCCTGGAAAACTCCTAGTCACTCTTCAGAAACCTGCTGAGGACTTCTAGGAGCTCCTGTTTGTTCCCTGGTGAACCTCAGGGGGAAAAAATACTGTGAGTCCAAGTAATAATTTTTGCAATTCACATTTATTTTGGGGGAGAAAAAGGTTCTGCTAAAAATACTCCTACAAAGGCATTGGAGTAACAGGCTCAGGGTTGCTCATGGAGCCAGTTGGTGAGATATCCTTGGTCATAACAGTGGGGGTCCCGGGAGCCAAGGCTGACCCACAACCAACAAAGCCCCAGCTGCGTCCCTCCCTGACTCCCCAGCATTGTCAGGAAAACGCATATTTGTGACCAGAAGAAACAGAGTTCTGTGAAACCACAACAGACCCCACAGGCCCCAGTTGTGAACTCTGGCCTGCATGGCCGAGGTTAGAGTGAACCGCTCGGGGGCTGGGCAGTCCAGGTGCCCACACCCACTGCCCATGGCTCTGACAGCGGGTCCAGGAGGCCAAGGTCAGAGGGGGTGTCCGAGTGTCCCCAAACAGGGTGCTCCTTGGGGATCTGGATTTGATTGGCAAAGGGTCTGACAGTGGGGAGGGGCTGAGTGGCGACCACAGGTAGCAGCATAGCATAGTGATTACGAGGGCAGATACTGGGCCAAAGACCACTGGCCGACGGTGTGACCTGGGAAGGCCACCACACACGTCTCTGAGTTTCCTAGTTCGTGGAAGGGGAATAATAATTGTACCTGTTTCACAGAGCCGTGTGAGGGTTAAGCAAGACACCGTGTATAAAAAGTTACGCACAGCACCTCGCACACTGTTGGCACTCAAGAAATAGCAGCTATGATTAGGGTTTGGGACTGGGCATGCCCAACCAGGAATTGCTCTTCTGTGGAGTCGAAAGAGGCTGGCTGTGAGTGAGTGTCCCTGCCGGTCCTACCCCGGGCCAGCCTCAGGGGCTCAATTTCTTGCCCCCTGCCCACCAGAGTCCCTGTCCACGGAGGGGAAAGCAGCCAGACTGATTACCAGGCTCTGAGCAACCCAGAGGCACCTCTTTCAGCTGGTCTCCCAGATTCCATAGGCAGTGGTCTCAACTGGGAGGTGAGGCAGGGACTGTGTGGCCACGGAAGTTGCATCCTGACTGTCAGAGGGAAGGCACCTGACTCTGGGGTTTGCAGCAAGACCCTATGGCTTCCCAGTGTTAAGACTCGGGTTCTGAACAGGGAGGTGGTGTGCTTGGGAAAGATTCCTCAGCAAATCCCTGGCCCTGCAGCTTCCTCTCTAAGGGGGTGGGGGGTGTCCACCCCAGATGAGTTCCTCCCTAAACTGAGCCACTGGGGCCCCTACTAGGCTCCTGAACTGAGCTGTCTAGCCCACCAGCTAGTGGGCACTGTGGGCTGTGTGGGGCTTCTCTGCAGCCTGGGGTAGTCAGCTCCCCGGCCACTGGGAGGGCCAGGTGTGGGCAATTCTAGCCCTCTACCGGGGAGGGAAAGCCACCATCACACTCAGAAGGAGGTGATTCAAAGGATGGAGTTGTTAGTATTTGTTTTTAGCTGTCTCCCTCCCCATCTCTTTCTCTCTTGCTCTCTCTTTGTGCTTTGTCACTGCTGGGACCCCCAGGTTTGGGGATCAGGGTTGAACGATGGGACTTGAAATTTCAAGATTGGCAGCATAGAATCATATGGTGCTGGAATCTTAAAAACATGGAATCCTTCTGTTGGAATCGTAGAATTATGAGGTTTTGCTGGAATCTTCACCCATGGAATATTAGAGTTTTGGACTCTTGCAGTGTCAGCAGGGCCCCAGAGTGTATGTGGTCCTGGCGCTGACCTCCTCCCTCTGCCATCTCCCTTTCCCCTCCTCCGGCAGGGGCCATTAGACCCTGAGTAGACACAGGACCTTCACTCCCTCTTCCTCCAGGGAAAGCCATGCCTTAGTCTGGGTAGCAGAGGCTGGTAGCGGGGAGTTCTATGAAGCTCCAGGTCCAGCTGGAAGCCCCACCCTGCCTTTGCCCGGCCCACCTGACCAGGTGCTGAGTGAACAGGCCTGGATCATAGCCTTGAGGCCTGTGGGGTCTCCAGAGGGTGGCCCTGGGAGGGCTGCTGGGCCCCTGTGAAGTATTAAGTTCCTGTTCCTTCTTGCTATATCAGCTTTCCTGAAGCAGCCTTCAAGCTGTGAAGCTAAACTCAGACAGACTCTGGGTCTGGGGAGGCGGAGGGTCTAATTTTCCTGAAAGCTTAGCTCAATACATTCCTGAGGGTCACCCTTTCCCCCACTTCACGGGTCCTAATCCACGTCTGAGTTTGGGCATCTTATCTGACGATGTCCTGCTTTTTCCTAATCCCTGTCTACGCCAGACCCTCTCCCTGCAGACATCAGGGCACAGTTCACCGTGGGGGAAGTGAAGAGAGAATTTCAGTGTCTGGAGGAATCTCCTGGAGGAGCTTGTTAGAAACGGGCCCCTAAGCCCAACCTTGGCTATTCTGATTTAGGGGGTCAGGGTGGGGCAGGCACGCGGCCTGGCTGGAGTCCTTTGGGAATCACCTCTGAGACTCTGGTTCCTCACTCGTAGAGTGGGGATGGTGACACCCATAGGGTCCCGCACGTGGGACTGGGGTAGGCTAAGTGTTCAGCGATTAGTGCAGTTGCTGTGGCATCAGCCTCCTGAGACCAGCCTCTGATGGGGAGTCCCTGAGTCTTCCTGTGTTACAGAACAAAGGCCAAGTCACTTTCTTTGATTTCCCTGAAGGGGAATCTGGCCAGCTTCGAGGCCATAGTCCATGCTGCTTTATGGTAGGAGCCATTTCATGGGAGGCTGGGTCAAGGTGGGCAAGGTGGAGAGTGCATGTGTGCTGACTCCCTAACCTCCCTCTGGGCTCCCCAGCATAACACACTATTGAAAAGGGCAGGATCCCGCCCCCTTCCAACAGCATGTCTGGGTGATCTCTCCAGGGCCAGGGCGACGGGGCAGAGATGGGCTTCCTGAGCAGTTTGCATACCACTTACCCAGCCCCCAGCCCTGTTCGCTTATCACTCCGCTCTGCCCCCCCGCCCCCGTGGGGCTCTGCCTGCCTTCCTGTGCCCTTACCACCACCCGCGTCTACTCCGCTCTGGCCATGAGTGGCAGCTCTCTCAGTGCCTGGCCTGGAGGAAACGGGGTGGGCATCTCAGTCGAATGCAGCTGAATGAAGAAGCAGGTAGCACAAAATCCAACCCTGCTGTTCCAAGCAGCTGAAATGACTCTTTGGATTATCTGCGTCAGTGAGTGAGGATGGAAAAGGAAGCAGCAGGGCCTGGATTCTCCGGGAAGAAATGAGGGCTTCTCCAGGGGGCTTTTCCCCCCCGGGGGAGAGGGGGAGCTGTGAGGCATCCTGCTCCCATCTGATGGCCGAACTGACTGCTCCTTCTAGCACCTGATGCTGACTCTGCCACTCTTGTTCTCAAGAACCTGTTGTGGCTGGACTGAGCATCGTGTCCAAACTGCCTCACCTCCCCTTAAACCAGCCCCCGCCTTCCAGCACTGCTCCGGTCCATCCAGAAACGACTCCTCACTGCTAACCGTTCTGGCCTTTGCCTCTTTGGTTACACTGCACCTCCCAGTTGGAGTGACCTTTCTCTCAACGTCTGTTATTGTCAAGACAGCCTCCTCTGTGAAGCCCTCCATGACAATCCCAGCCCATTTGCTCTTTCCCTTATCTTACCAACCAGCATCCAGACATCAGGTGCTTCATGTCGTCTGAGTGTGGCGGAGTGGGCATTGGAAGCAGGTAGACACAGCCCTGCTCTGCCTCTTCCTGGCTATGGAATCCTGAGCAAGCTACTTCCTTTCTCTGAGCCCATTCTCCCCCAGCCCCCCAGCCCCATCTGTGGAAGGAAACAGTCCCTCCTCACAGGGCTGCAGTGTACAAAGTGTTTTGCACGCTTGGCTCACCCAGTCCAGTCTGCTCATTTTACAAACGTAGAGTGAGGCTCAGGGAAGCTGGCTTGCCCAGATCTGTGTCTTAAGTTAGTGGTCAGAGCTGCCACTCTGGTGGCAGTGTGCTTTTTCCTTAGCATCATGCCTCATCCTGACCTTCGAATGCATTTACATGATTTCCTCGGACAAGTCGTCCAACCTTTGGGACCATTTGGAACTTCAGGGGCTCAGGGGAGAGCCAGGAGTGGCTGAGGGCCCAGCACCGGGGTGGGCAGTGGTCTGGGGCCATGACTGCTGCCTGTGCTTCAGCCAGGGGTGAGGAGGGGCTGGCACGGGGCGGGGCCTCCTAGTCTTCTGGAGCTGAGCCCCTGATCTGACGGGGGTGCAAAGCTAGTGAGTGCACACGAAGCGGTGGCAGAGAGCTCCCTGAGAGGGACCGACCAGAAATGATGGGGAAAGTCCAGCTGACGCCATCTGAGCAGGAGGCACCATTGGGTAGCCAACAGCCACCGCCCCAAGTATCCCCGACTGCCCCCGCCACCCCAGCCCCTACTCTGGGGCCTTTTGGTGTAGCGCTACGGCCATCATCTATTCTGATTGGTTTGCCCACATCTTACCGGTTGATAGATATTTAGAGTATCATCCCCCAGGAAGAGGCCTGCTGATCATCAACAGTAACCCATCTGACCCATCTGGGGGCGCTTCTGGGGCAGTAGGAGCGGGGGCGACGGCACGGCTCTCTATTACCCAGCCTGGCGCTGTGCAGATCTGCCTGTCACACCCTCTCAGAGCAGCTGGTCCCCATTTCCATGGTGCCCTGGCCCATGTTTGCAAGGCAGCTTTCTTTCCTCAAGTACCAACTGTGTGCAGAGCGGCCGGAAACTCCTCTCACACTGCTGGGCAGGTGGGGGCTGGCACTTGGGGAGGTTGAGCCAGGAAAGGATTAGTAACCAGGCAGCGGGTGGCTCAGAGCCGTGTGCCCGGGCGAGCAGGCAGCCATCAGTGGAAGGCGCTTGGCAGCATGGCCCACCATCCCCACTGAGAAGCAGGCAAGAGGTGGTGGGGGGAGCTGCCCCAGCAGCGGGGAGAGATGAGCATCTGCCTGCACCCGGGACAGTCACAGCGACGTCTGTCTGTTACCCTGAAGTAGAGACAGAGGGTTTGGGTAGCACCCTAACTCTTGAGAAGCAGGCACGTGGAGGCCCAGGACCACGGAGGACTCAAGCCCTGAAGGGTGGATGGGCAGACGTGCTGGCTAGCAGACACCAGCCTAGCGGCTTAGGACAGGAAGCCATCTGACAGGAAGCACCGACTGCCAGCCCCCTATGGGGCCCCAGAGCAGTTGGGGGGACGGGCTGAGGAGACAGAGTTAATCTGAAGAGCATCAGGGCAGCTCCCTCCAGAAGGTGACCTTGTGTGTCGGGACAGCTGCCACCCGTGCTGGGCATCTTTGGGGCACAAAGGGCAGCTGGCTGGGCCAAGGCTGGCCAGTTCGTGGGAAACCAGCCAATGCCTTCCTTGTGGCTTGCTCTGCTGTTCCCCCTGGGGGGGCCCATGCTCCCCTCTAATCCCTTCCTTCCCCTTGCATCTCGGGCTCTGAGAACAGGTGAGTGACAGATGACAGGCTGGTCCGTACTGGACGCTTGCTCTCACTGAGGGGCCTTTAGGTGACCACCTGCGGCATGAATCTTTCTTACTGGTCAGCCTCCCACGGACAAAGGGAAAGGTCCTGAGATGTGGCGTCCCCGGCTCCCCCTCCCCAGCCTCCTCCTTCCACACGAAGAATTTTGATTGTACGTGAGTAGAAATCCATCTGCTCAGAGGATATTAGAGTTGACCAGGATAAGGTGATAATACCTGCGGCTTTGACTGCAGATCCATGGGTTCTCCGGGACCCTCACACTGCCACCATCACAGCTCACTTAATACCTGGGCCCCCTTTCTCTGGCCCAAAAGAGCGAGGGCACTGCTGTCACCTCCCTGCTCCTAAAGCGTCCTGCAGTGGTTCACACTGATCTACAGGGCATCAGACTCCAAGTTCTGAGCCACTTCCGACTCACTTCTTTCATTGCCTGTGCTTTTGACAAGCCAGAGCCAGAAAGGCCACATGGACCATGGTGTCCTCCATGTGTTTTCTCAGCCCTGGGCCTTCGGGAACGCTGAGGTAGGAAAAGTCCCTTAGAAGAGCATCATGGGTCACTTGACATGTCCCAAAGGTGCCAGGGTCTCTGTGGGAACTGACAGAGAACAGGGGTCATTTTCTAACTAAAGTGTTTATTTCCATTCAGTTCACTAACTGATTGTTCTGCTCAGGTAGCTGCATTTACTCATAGGAGAGAGCCTGTGGCCAGACCACTTGCCTGATTATTTTCCCACGGCCAAGACTTTCAGACCTGGGCAAAGGTCTGGTGGAGGGAAGGAGGTGGGAGAGAAATCACATGCTTTCTTGCAAGGGGAGGAGAGGAGCACGCCTGCACGTGGTCTGATGGTGATGCTCTGGAGGGCTGGGGTATCACAGTGAATGACCTGGGTCCTGGCCTGGTTTAGGCTCCCAGAGACAAAACTGGGTTCTGGCCACCCGAGGGCACTCAGGAACCTCGAAGGGGCCTGTTTGCCTGGGAAGTACTGGATAGACTGGGACAGAAGGAGATGGAGATGTGGGCAGAGGCTTCTGACCCTGCAGCCTCCTCCTCAATCTGTTGCTTTCAGAAACAGTCCTGGGGTGGGATGCTCCTCCACCTTGGCCCCCACCCTCCACCCAAATCTCACTCAGTCTCTGAATGGCCCAGATGGCCCCGTGGCAGTCGGCTTTGGTGAGGCCTGGCAGCAGGTGGGAACTCTATGCAGGGGGGAGGAGGGAAGGGTGTCAATGAAAACCATATAAAAAATCCAGAAATGTGCATATAAAATCTCGCCCTTGGTGTATTGCCTAAGTCAGGAAGCAGAAAGCACCTTCTTCCTGGAGAAGGATCAAGTCCTCAAAAGGTAGGAAATGTCAAAGTGTCACTTCATTGTCATAAAAAAAAACCAACCAACAAACCCCAACCCCCCAAACCAAATCCACCCCTGACCAAAATACCCCCGAGTCCACAAATTGCTGTAAACAAACCCAGATGTAGGAGCAATCCTTCTCAGTGGCAGTCGTAGCTGATGGCAGTCATTGCAGCATCAGTCCTCCAGGTGTGGACCGGCAGGAGCGGGTGCCCAGCTGGGCCATGGCCGCCGAGCCGTGCGCATGACGTGGATGTGAGCTGCAGACTGGAGGGAGGGGGATGGTCAACCTCAGGAAGGCTGACCTTTCTGGCGTCCCCACGTTCTCCCTGACCCAGGAGGACAAAAGTCCCTTTTCAGCCCCGGGAGCTGACAGGAGAAACAAGTCTCTTTCATTGGAGTTTCTAGAATATTCTCCAGAGACAGAAAAATTCTTCTGTTTGCCCAGAGGCAGCGGGACTGGATTTTCCAAGAGCGGCTCCGGGGTTGGTTGCCCATCGCCTGCTCATCCGCCTGGCGCATGGCTGTTGAGTGAGACCTGGAAGAGCAGCCCCGGGCACGGGAGAGAAGTGTGGCCTCTGTCTCTCCCCTTCACATTTGTCTTCCTGAAAGTGTTTCTTGGCTCCGGCCAGGTCACCTTCCCAGAGGGAGTTGGAGAGAAACTGCTTTTGATCTCCGATTGGACAACCTGCGTGAATCTCCCAAGCCCTTTTTCTCCTCCAAGAACAATGATCGCTTTCCTTATGAGAATCCTCTTTAAAAACTATTCCTTGTGTTTCCCGCCCCCTCCCGGGATCTATGTTCTTTTGTCCCCATTCCCTTTTTGCCATCATCTGAAGTTGCACGTGTTGTTCTTGGTGACGTCTCATGGCTGGAGCGCTGCTTGGTTCTTCCCATTGCCCGTGGCCTCCTGGCAGGTGGCTGACCCTGCGGTGGACGAAGAACCGGGGGCCAGCATGTGGGGCGGAGGGGGCGGGGCCTGGAGGAAGAGGTGAGCCGAGGCAGGTGAACGTCAAACCTCCACAGACTGGATCTGGTTCATCTGTGCCCGCATCACCTGGATACTGTTCAGGATTTTTTTCTGGTGACCAGCCAAGGTGACCCCAACCCGGAGAATGTCCCTTGGGGAGAGAAGCACATGTGTTAGGGAAATGCGGGGGTGGAGGAACTCTTTCCAGGTAGAGCTGCCTGGGCTTTTCCAGGGGTTTTCTGCTGGAGAGGGCAAGGGAGGGGGTGAAGGACCTGGGGGAATGGGTTGGCGTCTGGAGCTGGAGTGAGTGAATGTTGAGATGGGAGGAGCCCGTGATTAGGAATCAGGGTGCCTAGGTGCACGTGTCTCCTCTGCTTCGGGGGAGGAGAAGGGAACCTGCATTTACTAAGTACCCAGTCATTCACTTTATATCTCCTTTCATCTTCCTACCACTCCCCAGTTTACAGAAGAGAAAACTGGGGCTAAGAAGGGTTCTGTGATTTGCCCAAGGTCGCAGACAGTAGGTGGCAGGAGACCTGGGTGTTGATATGAATGTGAGTCCGTGTTGGCCGTCTTGCCCGTGTTGGTCCCCCATATCCCTGCTGGGACACTGTCTATTCCTCACTTTCCAGAGCCCCCCCGTGTGGCAGGATGGGTGGGGAGGGGGGCTAACGGCAGTGGGTGGAAGCGGCTGGGCACTTACTCCATCATCATCTGCGACACGACATCGAAGGAGGTGAAGCCGGCATTGGCGAAGCTCTCCTTGTACTGCCCCATCTTGATGGCCTCCAGCCACTCGTCCACTGTGTTAAAGCTGGTGTAGTCGGGGATCGTGCGGTCCAGCAGCGGCAGGTTGATTCTGGGGGTGGGGTGGGCAATGGGGACGGTCAGGGCACATGCTGACCTGGGGGTGAAGGTAAGCACTACGCTTGCAGGCTATGTGCATCCACGTGTGTGAACGCAGGTGAGTGTGTATGTGAGCATTTCTGTGTGAGAGCAGGAGTTTGAACTCACGTAAATGTGCACACATATATGTGTGAGTAGGCGAGAGTGAGTGTGTGCAGGACTCAAAGCTGGGGTTACCTGGAAAGTCTAGGGAAGCCTCTACAGGGACTGCGGAGAGGCTGGACCACAGTGGAGAGGCTGGACCACAGTGGTGAGGCGGGAGATGCTTCTCCTCTTCTTTTGAGGAGGAGGGATTTCAGCTGGACTAACTGTGCTGATAATTTGCTGTTTCCTCCCCTGATGCCATTCTGTCCTTCTCTACCATGGTTGTGCTACAGGAAGCTGATCTTGTGAACTGCCTCTCCAAAGTCCAGACAGAGCTGGTGGGGCTAGTGGGAATGACTTCCTGGCAGGCGAGGTGTGAAGTGACCCTCAGGCTAAAAGCTCAGAGTGATTTTTATCCGAAGAATCAGGAATGGCTGATGCAGGGTCATGGTGAGGAGGGATGGGCAGAGGCAAACACGAAAATCTCTTGGCCCTAAGAACTCGGCAGGTGAAGGACTTGGGCCCAGAGAGTCTCTGGCCACAGCCAGCCCTGGACCCTGAGGATATCTAGCCGGATGCCCCTCAGAAACCTTGTGTGATCAAGAGTCCTGAAGTGTAAGAGTGTGCAGGGCCAGGGCTGGCCTGTTGAAGCTGCCCGGGCAAGGCAGTTGTGGCTGCAGACCTGATGGAGGGCACCCGGGGACCAGTGGGAGAAGGAAAGCTCCGGGATCACTGGAGCTAGCGCACCTCCTGAGCCAGTCTCTCTGATATAAGGATGGCAACCCGAGTGTGGGGCGTGCGTGCACGTGTTTGTGTGGTGAGTATGTACTTCTGAACGTGTGTGCTCAGGGACCTGTGGATGTGTGTAGGTGTGAGAGCCTACCTGTGTGAGAATGGGTGTCTCCATGTGTGTGAGACTGTGTGTGAGCACAAGCATGAGCGTTTGTGCCCAGCTGTATGTTCACGTACACGTATGGGACTATATTTGTATGTGTACATGCATGTGTCTGTGAGCCTGGCCATGTCGAGGAGGTTGCAAATGCGAGTCAGAGGGTCCAGGTTTAAGTGTGGAGGAGGAAACTGAGTGAGGAGTAAATCTATTCACCAAGATTCTGACGATTTCTCTTAAAAGCTGTCCTCTCCGACCACGCTTTAAAAGATGCTTCCTCTACCAGACTGGGCTTCCTTCTCCTTCTCAAGATAGTCTGTGTCCTGCACTCTGCACCCCAGGGTAGTCATCTTTCCAACAAACACTAGCGCTGTCCTTCCCCATCCCAATTCAGCTTTACCAGAGGGGTGGGGCCAGGGCAGAACTGGGAAAAGGGGCGGGACAGGTGGGGCGGTACCCGGAAGAGAGGGGCGCCATGGCTTTGAGGCTGTTAGGGTTGCGGATCATCTTGTCCAGCGTGTTGACGATCTGGCCGAACTTGGGCCGGTGGTTGCGGTCCTTCTGCCAGCAGTCCAGCATGAGCTGGTGCAGCGCGCTTGGGCAGTCCATGGGCGGTGGCAGCCGATAGTCCTGCTCTATGGCATTGATTACCTGGGGACAACACAGGGGCCGGGTGGGGCTGGCTGGGTGAGGTAAGAGCATCTGCCCTCTGGCCTGGCCCGTCTTGCCCCCAGTACATGGCACGACAGACTTGCTTGGTTGCCATGGCAACTACCTCCACTTCCTGGAGGCAGCCCCAGTATGTGCCTCACCTGGGTTCCCACCATCTGTGGCCTCGGTCTGGCCTGGCAGCTGGGTGTTCTGCTCCCCTCACTCACCCACCCAGCACCCTGAGATACCCTCTGCCTCAGGGTCCACCGGGCTGACCCTCCTGTGGACAACCCCACCTGGCTCTTCTGTCAGGGAAAAGAGCCCAAACACCTCTCCAAACTCTCCTGCCCCCAGGGCCAAATTCATCTTCCCCAGCTTGACTGTGGGTACCTTCCCTGCTCAAGCATTCCCTGTTCTGGCGTTGCTGCAGATCAGAGTTCCTCGGATCGATTTTCAAACACCCCATCATTGAACCTCATCGACCTTTCGGATCAACTTTCCTCTCCATGCTCCCCGACATGACCCCTCATCATCCCACTTCTGGGCCTTTGCACAGGCTGTTCCTTCCACTGGAAGCGCTCGCGTCTCCAAGTCCCACTACTGTGTGAGTCCCACCTGTCTGTGAAGACTTCCTGGCTCATCTTGCCCACACTGCCCTTGCTCCAACACCTACAGGGCTGGACACCTGCCTCCTCCACTTTAGTACCTGATCACACGTAGCACCTGATAGCTACATCTGGTTCCCAGAACAACTGTCTTGTCTCCCATACGGGTGGTAAACACCTGAGGGGCAGATATGGTCTCATTCAGGGTTGGCCACAGGTGACAGCATTCTGAAGATTTGCTGGTTTGTGGACGGGTAGGCCTTTCCTACTCCTGAGTCCCCTGGAGAGTCCAGGGTCCCGTGCAGACGTTTGAATCAACCAACATCGGGCTGGGATCTCAGAGACCTTGTTCCCACCCCCCTGAGAGACACGCAAAAGGCCAGAAGTTCTGGATCTTCCCCTCCTGTCTGGCTGGCCAGAGAGGCTCTGCCCATCCCCTTGGAGACTTACGTCCTGGTTGGTCATGTCCCAGTAGGGTCGCTCCCCATAGGACATCACCTCCCACATGACGATACCATAGCTCCAGACGTCACTGGCCGAGGTGAACTTCCGGTACTGGATGGCTTCTGGGGCCGTCCAGCGGATGGGGATCTTCCCACCCTGGGGAACAGAATGAGGAGGGTTAACGGGTGGGAGGCTTACCCTCATGCCCTCTGCTCGCAAAGCTCCCCAGCCTGTGCCCTGTGCTGCACAACCACACGAAGTATCTTACTGTTCCCCAGACCCACCTCGCTGCCCTGGGCCTCCAGGCGTTTGCACGTGCCTTCCCCTCCGCATGGAGTGCCTTTTCCCACTCTGCCATCTGGTAACCTCCTTCTCGTCCTTGAGGTCCCTCTGCAAATCTTTCCCTAAGTCCCATCTGAACCACCTCTGAGGCTAGGGATTGTGTCTTATTCCTTTCTGTTTAAAACCCTTCAACAACCCCAACAGCTTTCAGGAGAGAGTCCTGAGCTGGGGCAGTCAAGAGTCTCCGCGATCTGGCCCTGCCGACTTCTCCGGCATGGGTGCCCACCAATCTCCCCGACAGCCTGTGTTTCAGTCACAGCTCCCCATGAGAATACGGCATCTGACAAACTTTTACTGGCCCCTGGCCTTCAGCTCAACTATCACTCCTTCTTGGCAAGCCTTCCTCTGCCTCCCAAGGCTGGTGTCTAACTCACAGCCCCGTCACTCTCTGGTGCTCTGCATAGCTGTGTCCACCAGTCTGTGAGCTCCAAGAGGGCAGAAAACATGGTTTATGTCTCTACGTCTCCAGGGCCCAGCACAGCGCTCGGCATGAGCAAGTGTTGGTGAAAACGTATTGCGGGGAGAGACGGATATTCGTCCTCCTCCCTGGCCCTGTGACTCCACTGTTCCCTGCCTCCATCTTACCAGGGCGCTGGTGTAGGTGGGGTCTGAGGTATCGTCCTCCAGAAAGCGTGAGAGCCCAAAGTCAGACACCTTGCAGACCAGGTTGCTGTTGACGAGGATGTTGCGGGCAGCCAGGTCGCGGTGGACGTAGTTCATGTCTGCCAGGTACTTCATGCCGGCCGCGATGCCCCGCAGCATGCCCACCAGCTGGATGACTGTGAACTGCCCATCATTTTGCTTCGGGAGAAGTGGAGGAAACACAGAGTAAATGGAAGGGCATGAGTCAGATCTCTGGAGCATTCTCAGAATGGGAAACCGGAGCAGGACCCTGCTGCCCTGGCCTGGGCTCTCGGTGGGAAGGACTCAGATGCTCAGAGACCTCAGAGAAGCCAGTTTCAGGGTGGTGGAGAGAACATGGACTCTGGAGCTGGTTTGACTCTGGCTCTGCCCCTTGCTGGCTGTGCAACCTTGGACATGTGACCTAACCTCTCTGAGTCTCAGTTTCCTCATCTGCGTGTTAAATGGGGATAACTAACACCCACCTTCTAGGGCTGTCAAGAGTTCAACAAGAAGGTGCATGGAAGGTGCCTAGCACGTACTAGGTGCTTAATAAATATTTATTAAATAGCACCTAGTCTGATGGCATACTTCTGATTCCTAGTCAGTGCTCTTTGTCTAGCTGGTTGACTGTGATCTCTTGGGGGGCCTAGAAATTTTCCTCTGTTGGCCTTCTGCTCTGAACTCTCTCCCTGTACAGCTTTGGGAAAATCCAAATCTGGTAAAAACTCTGGACTCAGGGTCAAGAAACCTTGCTCCAGTCCTGGCTCTCATCTCGACACTCTGGGTGACACTGGGCAAACTCTACTTCTCTTAGAGCCTCAGTTTTCTCTTGTGCATAGTGAGAAGGCTGGCTAAGAGCTTGGAGGGAACAGATTTCAGGTTGTATGCCAACTCTGATCAACTCGCTGTGGTTTCCCGGATTGAGGAATTCCTGGATTGAGATGGACTCTGAGATTGCTTCTGGGTTTAGTGGGACAGAGTCTGAGATTTATTAGCAATGCCTGGCATGGGTAAAGGAATGGAAAGTGGCAGCAAGCAAGCCATTCTTGCCCTAGATCTTGCCAAGACCCTTTCAGCCTCTGACAGTATAAAGCTATGTCTACCACTCCTTTTCCTGCCCCACCATTCTTGGCTTCCCTTACCCGGAGGAAGGAGTCCAGGGAGCCATTCTCCATAAACTCGGTGATGATCATCACAGGTGTGCTCTTGGTGACAACACCCTCCAGGTGGATGACGTTGGGGTGGTCGAACTGGCCCATGATGGAGGCCTCGCTCAGGAAGTCCCGGCGCTGCTTCTCAGTATAGCCCGACTTGAGCGTCTTGATGGCTACAAAGATCTCTCTCTTGCCTGGAAGCTTCAGGTGGCCGCTGCATACCTCACCAAACTCCCCTGGGACAGACACACCAAAAGAGGCAGGATGTCACTTACCAGGTGGAAGTGCCCCCTCCCTCCCTGTTCCCTGTAACCTCTGCTCCTGGGACCTGCAGGAGCTTTTCCTCCTCAGTGGTCAGCTCATCCTCCCAGACACACAACCCCTTTATAGAATGCAAGGGCCCAGAAGAGTCTCAGCCACCTTTGGGAGTAAGAGGAAACCTTTCATGGCCGTCCTGTGATATTTGGCTGGGTGTGGGGTAAGGATGTAGGGGAACCTGGGGAGATGGAGCGAGGGACCTGGGATGAATGGTGGGAAGGACAAAGCACTAGACTAAGTCCAGAGACCTGGGTTCCAGACTTAGCTCAATCTCTGATGTGATGTGCAAGTTCCTTCCCAGTCCTGTTTCCTCATCTGGTGATGAAGTAGTTTTACTGGGCGAACTTTGAGGGCCCTTCCACCTTGGGTATTCTGAGCCTTCAGGCCTTGGAGGGTCCTCTGAGGCTCCTGCCCCACATCCTGCCCTCTATCCCTGGAGTACACACTGGGGTGGTCCCCTGACCCGTGGCTGAGGCCATGGTACCTGAGAGGGTACCAGTCACCTACCTGCTCCGATCACCTGCTCAATTTTGACACAGGAGATGTCAATTTCCTTGGCAAACTCCCGCACTGCCTCATTGGGGTCCTCGTAGGTGAAAGGGTCGATGTAGATCTTCATGCCTGGGGTCACTGGGACAGAAGACCAGGCTCAGTCATGTGCGCAGACACAAGATGTGGACAGATAGAAAAGTGAGAGCCAGTCCCTCGGTGGAGGGAAGTACACTCCCATGTGGCCCCTGTATGAATGGGGCAAGCCCCTGCCTTTCACTTGACCTCTCTGGGCCTCAGTGAGCAGATGGGCACTGAGCTGAGTAGAAGGGTGAGGGGAACAGAGAGGTCAGCAGGGATAGCAAATAGGTTCTAGTTTTTGTTCCAACTCTAATTGATTAATAATGGCTTCCTGGAGCAGCTAAAAGACTGTCAAGATTGATTAACAATGTCTGTTATGAGTGTGGGCATGGAAGGATAGATAGGCTTATCACTCTTGTGATAGACAATCAGGGGGTGCAAAGTAAAGGAAGAGGAAGTCAAGAAGGAAGAGAGAGAATTGGAACAAAAATATAGAAAGAGCAGGCAACAGACCATGTTCTTGGGCTTCTGCTAAGGAGATCTCCCTGCCTTTCAAGGCCTCATTCAAGCCTCCTCTCCCCTCAGGAGACTTCCCGGCTGCCTTAGCCCTCCCAGGCACTGGAATGGCTGCCTCACAAGGGTCTGAGTACCCATGGCTCCTGGGCCCACTTCCCAGGTACCCCGCTAGCCAAGTCTTAAACCTTTCTGGATCTCAAATTCCCTGGTGATCAGTGTGAGGCTGGCCATGGGGCATATGAAGTTGATTCCTGATCCGATGTGGATTTTTACTTTTTGATGCAGAAGGGAAGACTGTAACTTGGATGTTAAAGACCCAATTCTGACCCCAGCACTGAGTCAGCAAAATGCTTTGAAGGAAGGGAAAGATGATCTACCCCTCATTCCCCCTCCCAGATAACTAGTCTTCCACTTCCCAGACCATCTGGCCCTCACCCAGCCTGGGCCTCCCTCTGGCTCCCCAGCTCCCTGCCCACATTCTCCCACGGCTTCAGGAGTTGTGACTTTGGAGGCAGCAGCTCTGGGAGTTGGGAGGTGAAGTCCTGGGCCGTAGCAAGGCTTGGCTGGTTGGTGAGTGAGGCCACAGCCCTGCTCAGTTGCGTGATCTTGGACATGTTAGTTGACCACTCTCAGCCTCTAATTCAGACATTCCAGTATTCCAAGAGCTGGAACCGCTAACACAGGGGTTGGCAAAATGGCCCACTGCCCATTTTGTAATAAAGTATCATAAATAAAGTTTTATTGGAACACAGCCACACACATTCCTTTGCCTGTGGCTGCTTTCACGCTACAGTGGCTGAGTTGAGCAGTTACAACAGAGACCATAAGGCCTGCAGAGCCTAAAGTATTTACTGTCTGACCCTTTACAGAAAAGCTTGCCAACCGCTGCTCTAATACATTATTCTCATTTTGGATTATTTCTGTGGGTGTCTGTCTAGCCCTTTAGGTCAGGGTTTTCTTAATTTGGGTCTGTGAACCACTTGGCAGTCCCAGGATGGGTTTGGTGGAGCTGCTGAAATGGAATGCATTTATTATTATTGTCTCTTTGAATTAGAAAAGTAATTTATGCTCCTTATAAATAGTTTAAAATTTATGTAAATATATATTGTTGAAAGTAAAAGTTCTCCAAAAATCTATCCCTGAGTATAGATTTTTTTTCTGGATTTTTCTTATAATTTTATATACACACATATGCATATTTGTGTTTCTCTGGTCATAGGATCCAAAACTTTTAGCAGACTCAGAGGAGTCTGAGACCCTAAAGAAGTTAAGAACCACCATCTTAGGCTGTGGGAGCCTGGGAAGAGGGGGATGGGTGCATGTTTTTTTCTCATTCCTTTCTCCCTGGCATACTGCATAACACTCTGCACATAACAGACACTGAGTGTCAGACGACAGAATCCAGATGATAGAGATAGAAGAAGAAGAATACCAGCTTCCACTTTCTTAGCTGTTTGTCTGTGCCCGACACTGTGCCAGGCTCTTTACATGCATAATCTCATCTTCTGCACCCATCAACTCTTGGAGGAAGGGATCATTATTCTCATTTCACATGTGAGAAAACTGCAGCTCAGAGAGGCCAAGTAATCTGCCCAAGGCCACACAGCCAGGATTTGAACCCAGGTCTGTCAGAATTGAGCTGAGGGCAGGGGCTCTTAATCACCATGCTCACTGCCTCTGGAGGAAATCCACCCAGATCTGGTTCATGCGTCCTCCTCCTGGAGTACTCAGCTGTGACTCCTTCCCCAAGTCAGCCCTCCTCAGAGAGGGTGCATCAGCTCCCCAGAGATGCTCTCTTTTTTGCCCAGACTCGGTGTCTGGCCTGTGGTTCTTGGCGACTGACTTTCAGTCTCCCTCCCAATAGAACTGGGAGAAGCCCTTCCTGCCGGGCCAGCTGGGGAGGAAGGACAGGAATGGGTCAGCTCAGGGAGCTAAGGAGAAGCACGGCAGGAGCTCAAAGCCTAGTTGGGCGCTGCCAACCAATCAGATGCCATCCCAAGCCTTGGTCAGGAGTGCTAGTCAGGAGGGCTCTCTATCCCTTACAGGACAGAGGTGCATGCCTTCACCTGGCATTCCAAGTGCTCCGTGAGGGGCTCCACTTACAGCTCCCTTGTTCCTCTATATGCCAGCACAAGGAATTATTTGCCCAGAGGTCCCAGACACACCTCATAATTGCTTGCCTCCATGCTTTTGCTCATGTGGTTCTCTCAACCTGGAACACCCTTTTCCTCCTTTGTGTCCAGATCAAATGCCACCTCCCTTGTGAAGCCTGCCTGGATCCCTTCAGTGGAGGCCAATGCCTTCTCCTCAGGCTCCTGCTGCCCTGTCTCCACACCCACTCCCCCGGATGTCTGTATGGCTTTTCTACCTTGTATCAGGGCTCCCAGATTCACAGGCCCACAGCCTCCTGCCACCGCTTTCTGGAACACTCTCCTGCCTGTGAGAGTGCTTGCTTTACCCTCCCTCCCCCAGAGGGACAGAAGCCATGTCTATCTCGTTCTCGCTAAATCCCAGGGCCTGGCACACAGAGGGTGCTAGAAGAATAACAGCATTACTCATTGGTAATGCTGGTTTTCTCTCTCCACCTGTTTGGGGTCATGAGTGCCTGATGAAAGCTATGAATCTGCTTGTTGGCAAAGTATTCACGTGTATGTGCACATGCCCACAGTCAGCATATAATTCTGGAATGTTCACATGCCCTGGAAGCTCTAGGAGTCTGTGAACCCCAAGTTGTGAGCTCTTGCTCTAGAATGTTTCCTCTGGAGTATATGTGAAGGTGGTAATAAAGTAGGTGCTTAATAAATGCTTTTGAATGTACGGCTCTGAGCACAGCCATCCCTGCTTTGGTGACCCTTTGGTTTCGCCTCACCAAAATTAATAACACTATTGGCTCACAGTTTAGCATGGATTTACCACACACGAGACCCTTTTCTAGGTACTTTATAGGCATCGACCCAATTAATCCTCCCTAACAATCTTCCCAGGTAAATAGTATTATTAAGCTGAGCTCTATGGAACTGTCAATATTCGACTGCTTCTGACCTACAGAAATGGCAATTTCATTTGGTCCAACATAATATCATCCTTCCCATTTTTGATGAAGAAACTGTGGTATAAGAAATGTTAAATGACCTGTCCAAGGGGACATGGACACAGCTAATAAATGACAGAAGTGTTGTTTGAATCCAGGCTGCAAAATCTACACTTACAGCTGCCAGGTTACCAGTTTATTCTGGGTGCTTCCCCAGCCTGTGTCTTGGGATAGAATGTGAGCTCCTTGTGGCCAGAGCCTTGCACAAGGCCTGGCTCCCGGGAGGGGCATTTGCTGAACTGAAGTTGGATGAGGACCCCTGCAGGCAAGAGCCTTCAGAAAATATTGGACTCTTGGATGATTTATGACTGTCAGGGTCACCAACTGCCATCCTGAACCCACATGGGAAATTCAGGATGAGGGAAGGAGGATCCAGGCATCCAGAGACCTGGATTTGAATTCTGGATCTGCCAGTAATAATGGTCACAAATAAGCTGCTTTATGGGTTTGAATTCAAGATCAACCACTGTATTGACCTGGCTGTGTGAACTTTGGCAAGTTACTTAACCTCTCTGTGCCTCACTTCTTTCATCTACAAAATGGAGATAATAAATAAACAAATCCCCTACCTTGTAAGGGGGTTGCAAAGATTAAATGAGAATCTTTTTAAAGGGCTTTGTACAGTATTTGGCAAATAGAGAGCACTGACTAATTGTTAACTGTTATCATGAAGAGTTGGCTATTGTTAAATATTATTATTACAAAGCGCTTTAATATCCATTAAATCCTTTAATCCTCATAACTCTGTGAAAGTATCATTCCTACTGCTTCCCATATAAAGATGCCAAGGCTCAGAGAGGTTTGATGGCTTCCCCAAGGTCACCTAGCTGGCCAGTAGCAGTGTATGGCTGAGAAACCAGGTGAGTCCCCCTGGCTCCACATCCAGGCACCATAGCCCTCGGTACTCATTCAGCACCTGCTGAACGATGGAAAACATGAGCCCGTGAGGGTGACTTGGAGCCATCACACACATACCCGGGCCTCAGCTTCCTCCTCTGGCCCAGCCACAGAGGGTTGCTGGTGGATATGCGATCACAGGGCTGGCAGGGCTTTGAGAAAAAAAACAAAAAACAAAATCCTGCTCAGATGCAGGGCGTAGGAGCTTGAGCTTGAGAATGTGTTGATCTGTGAACAACACGTTCTATTCTGGGGTCTATTTTGAAAACAAATCCCTGCTGTCACCTGTTTCCTTGTTACTGACTCACCCTCTAAATAGTGATGCTCCCAAATGGTTCCAGGTGACGGAGCATGTGAGCCTGTCTTATTCTAGCTCAGAAGGGTGTAGGTAGCACAGCGTGGCTAAGTGTGTGTGCTCTGGGGCCAGACACCCTGGGTTTGTACCCTAGTTTTTGCCTTGCACAGCTGTGGGACCTCTCTGTGTCCTGGTTTCCTCATACTCAAAGTGGGAAATTATCAGGATTAAATGAATAAACACACGTTAAGCATTAAAAGAGTTCTTGGCACAAAGAACACAATACGTTTAAGCTACATCTACGATCATGATTTTATTACTTGGGGAGTAGGATGGGGTGATGGAATTTATGAATTTTATTTTATTTTATTATTATTATTTTTTTTTGCGGTACGCGGGCCTCTCACTGTTGTGGCCTCTCCCGTTGCGGAGCACAGGCTCCGGATGCGCGGGCTCAGTGGCCATGGCTCACGGGCCCAGCCGCTCTGCGGCATGTGGAATCTTCCCGTACCAGGGCACGAACCCGTGTCCCCTGCATCGGCAGGCGGACTCCCAACCACTGTGCCACCAGGGAAGCCCTTGAATTTTATTTTTAACATACAGGTGGATTTTTATTTCTGTGTAGTTAAATTTGTCCACCTTTGTCTTATGGTCCTTCCATTGCTTTTGTGCTTAGAAGGTGCTTCTCCATCCACATATCAGTTAAATAGTTATCTAAATTGTCTTCTGGAAATGTTACTGGTTTAATTATTTTTACATGTATGTCTAAAATGATTTTTAAGCCCAGGAACTTTTACTTCAAGTTAAGTCTTACCCAGAGGCTTAGTATCTAGAACTCCTTGGCGTTGCTCTTTCTTGCATACCCTGTATCCAATCCTGCAGCAAATCTGGTGGCTCTACTTTCAAAGTGTGTCAGAATCCAACCCCTTCCCACCACCTCCCCCGTTGCCACCCTGGTCCAGCCACCATCATATCTTCCCTGGATTATCCCAGCAGCCACCTCACGGCCCCTGTTCTGTCCTTGCCTGGCACAGCCCAGCCCCTTCAGTCCTTTCTCCACATGGCAGCCAGAGAAATCCTGTGAAAACTGTAACTCAGAGCACATCAGTCTTTTGCTCAGACCCTTCCAGAGGCTTCTCATTTCACTCAGAATGAAAACCAAGGTCCTTCAACGGTTGATAAGAATCTACATGTCATGGCCCCTCATACCTCCTGCTCCTGCCCCCTCACTCTGCTCCAGTCACACTAGCTTCCTGGCTGTTTCTGAACCTGCCAGACACGTTCCAGCCTCAGGGCCTTTGCACTGGCTATTCCCTCTGCCTGGGATGCTCTTCCCTCAGGTTCTACACAGTTCGCTCCCCCAGCTCCTCTGCACCTTTGTTCAGAGGAAGCCCTCTCGCTGAGGCCCACCCCTTCTCCCCTATTTAAAAATGAAGCGCTGACCCCTGCAGCTCCCAATCACCCTGTTCTACTTTGCTTTTTTTCCCAGGGCACTTTTCATCTTCTGATATACCATACGCTTTACTCGTTTATTGCATGTTTTTTTAAAAATCCCCTGTGCCTCCCACTAGGATATAAATTCCACCAGGGCAGGGATATTTGGTTTGTTTACTTGTGTGTCCCAGCACCTAGAGCAGGGCCTGACATACATCATGGGCCACAACAAATATGTGACAAATGAAGCGATGTGCTGATGACCCCCCTTACTTGGTGGCCAACTGAGGAGCCCTGCGGTACCCCACTGAGCCTATTTGGAATTCCTGTTTGCTGAGTGAACCGAAGCGAGGACCCACATGTCCCCTCCCTGCACAGGTTGTTGGTTCTGCCAGGGTCAGACGGAGAGGAATCTCTGCTCTGCTCTTCTCTCTGATCCGCTCCCCAGGAGGGGCATCTGCTCTGGGAGCGTGTGGCTCACGTGCCCCCAGACCTGGCTGAAGGTGGGGTGGGAGGGAGCAGGAAATGGAGGCACTGAGCAGGCACAGCAGGGGGCCTCCTGCCTCCCTTCTCTCCCCTCCCAGGCCAGAGCCTGGGCTTCTCACCATCTCACTCAACTCCTGTGTTTATTCTGCAAGGCTGTACCCAGTGCCTGCTGTGTGCGGGGCCGCCAGCTGGCGCTGGGGAAGCAGTGGTGAGTGTCAGACAATTTCAGGTCCCCACGTGCCCCCAGCGTAATGGCGGGGAGAAAGGAAGCGGCCGTCACCGCGCAGCCAGGTAGGGGGGCACGGTGTAAGCACAGACGAGGGCCCTAAATCCAGGGTGGGGTCAGGGAAGGCTTCTCAGAGGGGTCTGTATCTGATGAGGCCTGAGGGAGAGGGAGGGACCCAGGTAAAGAGAAGGGGGAGTGCTTCAGGCAGAGGGAGTGGCATGTGCACGTTCGTTCGGGGAACCGCTGGGCATCGGTCTGACCGCAGCAGGGGTGGAGGCAGTGATAGAAGGCTGGACAGGTTGCTGGGCACTGGCAGTGAGGGGCCGGGTGCTGGCCCCGCTGGGTATACATACTGTGGCCACTGGTGTAGTGCTGCAGCTTGTCCGTGTACTCCGAGTCAGCGCGCTCAAACCCCCGTCTTCTGGAACAAGAGCAAAGGGCTGAAGCCACCTGGAGGCACCCAGGGAGCTGGGAGCCACAGTAGGTGATAGGGAGAGGGTGGGCAGGCCCTTGAAACCACCCCCTTGCCAGAGGACGCCCTGCTGGCCCCTGGCCAAGCAGCCTCACCCACCCTGGTCCCACTCAGCTCTTGCCACCTCTCCTCCTTCAAGTCCAGGCTCACGATTTCCCCTGTCCCCTCACCAGCTGAGCCCCTTTCAAAGAGCAAAGTCATCTCTGGCCATGGCCCCTGGCCCCAGAAACTCAGGGGCTTCTGTCCATCTGACCTTATGACCTAGTCTGTTCTTAAGTGGGGAGCTCTAAGGAAGAAGGGAGAGTCTTTGCATTAAGCCCAGCAGAAGTCCAGGAACCGGTCCCATCGCCTGCCTTTGCCTGTGCTGTGCCAGCCACTTGGGATGCCCTTTCCTGCACCTCTTCCTGTCCGTGTCCTCTCCCCTTCCTTCCAGCCACCTCAGCCAGGGGGGCTTACCCGAGTTCCTCAGTCTGCTTATGGCCCTATTCATGAAGGGGCCTCTACTAGAGCAGAAAGTAGGGCGATTGGTACTCCCTCTCCACCATCCCTGGCTCCTGGCATCCTGCAGTCTTTCCCACCCACTGTTCTGAGACGTCCCTTCATGCTGGAGTATTAGTGTCTCAATGTGCCACCTCCTCGAATAGTGGACTTGTCCAGGGCAATGCTTGAATCAAAGGGATGGACTGCCAACGGTGGCCATTTAGGCAGTGGGAGGCCACTTGTGGGTCTCCAGGCCACCCGAGCCCCTCCTGTCCCCTCTGTTCACAGACACTGTTCAGGAATGGCAGAATGGGCGGACAGCCCTCTTGGACAGCCAGGCCTGGACCAGGCCGGGGGACACCACCCACCTGTTACACACGATGGCGATCACAACCACAGCGATGAGGAAGACCAGGCCAGCTGCCGAGGAGCCGATGATGAGGGGCAGCTTCTCCTGGATGCTTGTCTGGTACTCGGCTGGGGAGAAAGCACAGCACAGTGTTCTCAGCCTGGCTCTGGGGGTCATGACCCCCTGCATCCCCACCACACTGGGTCTCCTTGGATCCCCGGTCTGTTCCGCTCCTGGCAGAGCATCTGTCATGCTCGAGTGGAGAACTGGCCGTCACTCCCTCACAAGTAACCTTGGACAAGTCCGTGAACTGCTCCAACTCTCAATTTCTCATCTATAAAATGGGCATAATAATGCCTGCATCTCAATTTGATATGAGAATCAATAATAATAATTATCTGACACATATACAGAGGCAGTTAAAAGCACAGACTCGGGCTTCCCTGGTGGCGCAGTGGTTGAGAGTCCGCCTGCCGATGCAGGGGACACGGGTTCGTGCCCCGGTCCGGGAAGATCCCACATGCCGCGGAGCGGCTGGGCCCGTGAGCCATGGCCGCTGAGCCTGCGTGTCCGGAGCCTGTGCTCCGCAACGGGAGAGGCCACAACAGTGAGAGGCCGGCGTATCACAAAAAAAAAAAAAAAAAAAAAAAAAAAGCACAGACTCTGAAGCTGAACTCCTTGGGTTTGAGTCCCAATGGTGCCACTTACTATCTGTGTGATCTCTGGTAAAGTGACTTACCTCTCTATGGCTCAGTTTCCTCATACGTAAAGTGAGAAGAATAATTCCCATTTCATGGGATTTTTGTGTAAAGGACTTAGCATAACTTGTAGCACATAGTGAGCACTCAGTAAATATTAACTACTATTGTTTTCAAGTGTTTTAAGTGTCTGTCATGGTTAAGTATGTTATGCATCTTGTGTAATTCTCAGAATAGTCCTATGATGTACTGCCTATAATTATCCCATTTAACAGATCAGGAAACAAAGGCTTAGCAAAATTGTGATTTGCTTAAGGTCACACAGTTAGAAAGTGGCCAGTGCCAGCATCTGAACCCAGGTCTGTTTGATCCAAGGCCATGGGCTTAAGTGAGATAATGTGTAAAATGTGCCCAGCATTGGCCCTGGCTCTTGGAAACCATTCAGTGCATTCTCAATGTCATCAACATCTTCACTGTTTAAAATTTTATTACTACTTCTCATTGCCTCCATGACCGGACAGGAACTTATTGAAGTCAGGGACTAGGTCATTTGTGGGTCCTTAGAACCAACACATATTTGTTGAATTAATAAAGAAAGATCTTGAGACAGTTCCCCAATCCCCAGGTCAGTGACCCTCATCCAACATGCAAGAGGACCTAGAGAGGTGAAAAACGCTGGCCATGAGGAAGGGGGATTTTCCAGAGGAGGTGAATACTAGAAGAGATGGTGGAGCTATAAGGGAGGACTTTTGTGATAAGACTTTGTGATAAGAATTCAGGGGTCCAGGAGCCTCTGAAATGTTCAACCAGGCAAAGGCTGAGGCCCATGCCCAGTGGTTGAAGCAGATGCTAAGAAGGGATACTGAAG
Organism: Lagenorhynchus albirostris; assembly: GCF_949774975.1. NCBI lineage: Eukaryota > Metazoa > Chordata > Mammalia > Artiodactyla > Delphinidae > Lagenorhynchus > Lagenorhynchus albirostris. Next base: position 168,569,151 of record NC_083096.1, read on the forward strand.
TCTGGTCATAAGTATTCTGCTCTGGAGTTTGGCTGGTTGGGGAAAGGGCCCCCAGACTCACAGCAATGACAACTATGACCTTAACTACTATCTGGTGAGCACTAAGTACGTGAGATGTAGTGCCAACCCTGTGCTACGGCCTGTACCTTTATCCCCCATCCTGACCCTAGTTTGATGATGATGATGATAATGAGTTAGTTGTTATCATCCCCATTTACAGATAAGAAAATTGAGGCTCCGAGTGGTAAGGTGAGTTACTCAGGACCACACAGCTAGAGCTGAATTAGCACTGTCAGGCATTAGAGTCTGCATTCTATAACTGTGCTGCTTCTCAAAGATTATTAGAGCAGGAAGGGTGCTTAGAGACCAAACTTGGAGACACAAAGCACACGGGCTACAACCTTCCATTCTCTTGCCCAGGGAAGACATTACTAATCCATCCCTGCACTTCTCCCTGCTGAGCTCAGATATGGCTTCAGAATTCTTCTCAAACCAACCGCAAGTCACTGGAGCAATGTATGGATAAAATTTTTGGTCTCTCAGATGGAATATGATACTTTCATTTCATCGATGAGAAGAAACTGGCCCAGGGAATGGAACTGGCTTGCTCAGAGTGGCTTTGCAAATTGGGGCTGAGCTCCCAACGGTCCTGGGAAAGGACATGATGGTAACGGAGGAGCTCATATCTTTTCCGGGCCACAGAAACAGTCCTCTATATGTGGCTGTGTGGTTTGTACAGTGCACAAAGGTTCTCACCCGGGAGGGAGGGAGAATTGACATCTAGAAGACGGGGTGCCTTTTCTAATTTGCACAAAGGCACTTTGTAGGAGGTGGTCCTTGTTCTGTTTGCAGAGTCAACACCCTCCTCCTGCCCTCTGCACCCTGCTTACCTTCCGTCATGGTCTGGAAGTACATCTTGCCACTGTAGCGCCCGTAGCCCGCCACGGTGCGTGCCCGCACCTGGAAGACATAGATGGCGCCGGCTTTGAGGCCCTGCACAGTGACCGTGTTGGTGGGGCTTTTTATGGCTGTGGCGTTGTACTCACTCAGCTCCTGCCGAGGAACAGAGAAAACAGTTAGTGAGGTTGTAGCCCAGAGTCCACCATCCACTCCTGCCACTAGGGGCAGGTCTGGCTACTGGACAAACATCTGTGGTTCCAAATTCTTCACTCCTTTCCTGTAACAGAATCACATACCCAAACCTTTTGCGTATGATTTGCAACACTTCCCACAAAAGAAGGCAGAGCATATTTCTTTGCCTGACGGATGCTGAATTTGTTCATGTGACTTGGTTTGGCTGTTGGAATATTCTAAAGGACGTAATGCAAGTAGAGGCTTTACATGTGCTTGTTGATTTGACCTGGTCTCTTATGCTTCTGCCATCTGCCATGGTGAGGCTTAACCTGGGTAACAGCTGGTTCCAGAAGGAGAAACTTGTGAAGAAGACCTTGACCTAACTCCTAGGCTGAAACAGCACCACCTCAGTTGACCCACAGACAAAAACCTATGAGCAAGAAAAATAGCCACTTGTTGTTGTAAGCCACTGGATTGTTGGAATTGTTTGTTCTGCAGCATCATCTCAATAACAGCTGACTAATACACATATGCTGAGTGGCCACTGTATGCAGACCCTGAAGACTAGACTGTGGGTTCTTAGAGACAGCAGGGAGAGGGCCCAACTTATTCACTTCTGCATCCCTCTTCCTGCCTCATGCCTCTACGGATTAAGTGGACGGACCCCTTTTCAGCCTCAGCACATTTGAGTGAGGCAGGAATTAAGGCCCAGAAAGGGAAAATGATGCTCAAGGTCACATACATCAGTTGGTGGCTGCTTTGGGACTCAAACTAAGTATCCTGCATGGAGCCGCCTCTAATACCCATGCCTTTGGATACCCAGGACCTGATGTTCCCTCCTTTGAGAGAGGAGAATGCCAGTTCTGACCTGATCACTGCCCAGGGTGACCTGAGGAGTCTGGGACAGGACAAAGATCCAGCTGCTGCAGTGGGAGTGGAAAAGTGCTTGAGTTGATGCAGATGTTTACCAGCCTACATGATGCTTGTTCAGGTGTCTGTCAGCTACCCAGCAAACCCTCCCCAAATACCCTCTTTGCACTAGGCCCTGGGTTGGGCACTAGGGACCCACAGGAGGTAAAGCAGAGGCCCTGGCCTCCTTGGAGAGCTCAGTTCAGCAAAGCAAATGGTGGGGAGGTCTTAACCCTTTGAGGATCATGAACCCCTTTGAGAAACCGATGAAAAGCTATGAACCCTTATGTAGAAAAATGCACACCTGATTGTACATGTTAATCCTGTACGTGGCCGGGTATGCAGAGCCCTTGAAAACTCTCATGAAACAATTAAATTCAGTGTGAGCAATGTTATTACAGGTAATAATTGTAACTACAATCCTATTATGTAATTACACAACTACACTGTAATAATGTAATTACAATGTTATTATAGTGTATAGGTTAAAGGAAACTGGAGCCAGACTTTCTCGGTTCAAATCCTGACTCTATTATTTACTACCTTTGTGACCTTGGGCAAGTTCCTTAACTTCTCTCTGCCTCCTTTTCCTCACCTGTAAAATGGGGATAATAATAGCTACCTCAAAGCATTCAGAGAATGAAATGAATTAATATGTATGAAATGCTTACACGGGTAGGGTAAGCGCAGTGAGCCCAGGGGCATGTGACCTGGCCTGGCTGGGGGATATCAGATGATGTCAAGGAAATCTCCCTGGAGACTGGGGGCAACTGGAACGGAATCTTAAAGAACAAATAGAAGTCACGCAGGCAAAGAAGCGGGAGGGCGTTGCTGGGAAGGAGCAGCAGGTGCAAAGGCAAGGAGGTGAGAAAGAGCTTGGGATGTGGGGGCAGTAGCGGATAGGCAGTCTCTTCTCCTGAGCCAGATCACCTGCCTACTCCTCCAGGAAGCCTCCTTGACTTCCTCACCAGATGTGCCTCCCCTCCTCTGAGCCCTGGAGCACTTGCTGTCTGGTTTCGGCTATGTCCCGTCACCCTAGGCCCATGCTCAGCTCGCTCCCTTGATTGTAAACTCCGGAGGGAAGGGGCTGTGTTTCATTCCCCTGTACCAAGCATAGGGGCCTGCATGCAAAGTCCTTTGCCAACGGCCACAGGGCGAAGGCTGTACTCCTTAGCCTGGCATTCCAGACTCTCCATGACTTGGCTTTTGCCAGTCTCTCCTGCCACATCCCCAGGGTCCTCCAGGCTCCAGCTATATGCAACTACTTCCCCTTTCCCTAGTAGGGCTGCCAGATTTAGAAAAAACAAAACAAAACAGAATGCTCAGCTAAATCTGAATTTCTGCTCAACAATGAATAATTTTTTAGTATAAGTATGTCCCGTGCATTCTTTGAGACATACTTATACTAAAAATATATTTTAAAAAATTCAAATATAACCTGGTGTCCTATATTTTATTTGGCAATCCGACCTTCCCTGGACACTCTGAGCCTTTGCAAGTGCTGTTGCCCCTGTCTGAAATACTCTTTACTCATTTGCCTGGCAGTTCCCTACTTATCATTCAAGACTCAGCACAAGTATCGCCTCGGCTGGGGAGACTTCCCAGATGTCCCAGCCAGAGACTGCAGGTCCATTGTCTCCTCTCCCACCCACTGTTCTGATATAAATGTGTCTTCTCTAAGCCTGGGGTTCCCTGGGGCAGGGACCTTGTCTGGTTCATCTCTGGTACCCCCAGGCTGGGCACGTAGTATGTGCTCACTAACTACTGACATAATGAATGAATGAGTGAATGTTAAACTATTCATTCTATGAACCTGGGATGCAGTCCCATAGTTGGCCACTAGGTGCCGCTCTCCAGCACGGGATGGGCTCAGGCTTGAAAAGGGGAATTGGATTCTGCAGACGGTGGCTGCCCGCTTAGAGGCTGGAAGTTTAAAGTTTCTGATTGTAATGAGGAGATGGGAGGAAACTGTTGGTGGCATAGGTGCCTCGGGAAATTTAGGCACTAATCTGAGTGGATCCCTTCTCTAAAGCTAGGCACAGGACTGAGCATGGGATTGAAAGTCATTTCAAATGCCAGTTCTTCCACTTCTTTGCACTGTGACCTTGGGAAAGACCCTTCACTTCCCTGAGCCCGTTTTCTATTCCGGAAAATGGAGCAATAAATGCCAACTTTTCAGGGTTGTTGTGAAGATAAAATTTGATCAGGTAGTGCCTGGCACATTGGAGGTGCTCAAGAGTCATCAATTCCCTTCCCTCTCCCCTCTCTTTGAAGTCCCATTATCTGCATAAAGGTTAAGCACCAACAGATTATGGGAAGAAATTTAGTACGAAATCCACTAGTGCTCAGTTTAGATCCTTACCCAATGGACCAATGAGGCACTGGTTGCATTTCTTAAGCCCTCTCAGCCTCGGTGCTCTCATCGCTAAAGTGGTATAACACCACTATGTACCATACAGGGTGATTGTGGAGATTTAATAGGAAAAAAAGGGGAAAGCTTCTTTTTTTTTTTTTGTGGTACGCGGGCCTCTCACTGTTGTGGCCTCTCCCGCTGCGGAGCACAGGCTCCGGACGCGCAGGCTCAGTGGCCATGGCTCATGGGATCTTCCCGGACCGGAGCACGAACCCATGTCCCCTGCATCGGCAGGCAGACTCTCAACCACTGCGCCACCAGGGAAACCCAAGGGGAAAGCTTTTACCATCGTCTCTAGGACACCTAAAAACTTAGTAAATGTAGGCTACCACCATCACTGTTATCATCAACACGTGATAGAGTAGGCCTTCACCAACGGTCATTAAATGAATGAGTGACTGCAAAAGTGAATGAATGAGTGACAAACCTCTCCATGTAGATACAACTCCATGTACACTGGGCAACAACCTGAATGCAGCCTGGACTTTCATAGTTCACTCCTTTCTCCCCCAACCATTGTCTCTTCTGTCTGGAATATCCTTTCCCTACACTTCTGCCAAGTAGAAGTTTCTGTTGAATAAACACATAAATCGATGTGGCCTACGAGAGCCCATCCGCCTCACAAATGACTCTTCTTGAGCTCTTGGGGAGCCAAAGGGAGCGTGAACCTGTGTGCTTCAGGGCAGCTGCCAAAGGAGGCCACCTCCCCTGGGATGCCAGAACCAATGGAAACGGCCAACCATGGTCTGGCTAACACCATTCGTCAACGGCATCCAGAAACCTTCCAGCAACGTGGTTGTCAGCTCCGGGCTCCAGGCAGGCTGGGAAATCCCAGTGGAGCTGCGGAAAGGCCAAACGGAGAGGCTGCTCCAAAAGAGCCCTTTCTAAAGATGGAAAGGAGGAGTGGGAAGGATGATGGGGGGTGGGGCCCACAGGGGACTGCAGGGCTCAGTTCCTAATTTCCCTACCTGGGAGGATCTGGAGCATTCATTAAAGAAATCAACTGCAGGCACCAGGAGGATGCTGGAGTGTTGGGTAAGAGCTGGCTGTGGACTTACCAGAAACAAATCTCACCACGAGCAGCCCGGCTCTGCCTCCCCAAGGGTGGGGCTGACTCAGAAAAGTAGAGGTGGTGGCTGGGATGTCAGAGATCAGGGATAGAAGCCACGTCTGGCTCTCCTGCTCACCCTCTGCTGGTGTCTTCCCCGACACTTTCATCAACAACTTTTTCTTTCTCTCCTTAAATCCTGCCTTTCTCCTGGATCCTATCCTTCCACTTCTGTGTTTCCTCTGCACCCTCTCTTGTCTGTTCCTGGCTACCATCTCCCTACCCCTGGCAAGCACTGCACCTACCTCTGCACATCACAAACCCACATGTGCCCCCGGGAAAAGGCACCACCATCCACTGGGAGTCATCTTTCACATCTCCCTGGTCCCCTGAGTTCCAAAATATTGGCTGAATTTGTCAGCTTCTCACCATCTCTGCTGCCAGCCCTCCAACTCCATGTCACCATCATTTCTCTCTTGGCGTCCCATAAGAGCCCTGTGCTGGGTCTACGGTGTCCCTGGGACCCCCTTGCAGTCTATTCTCCACATGGCAAGTAGCAGGAATCTTAAAAGTAATAGGAGTCAGATCACATCCTTCCAGAATCTCCTGATGGCTTCCTATCATACTCCATTAAATTGAATCCAGACTCTAACGGCCTGGAAGTCCCACCACAACCCCACCCCGCCTCCCTCCCCAAACTCCTCCCCTACCAATCCCTCCCTTGTTCTGGTCGGTCCTGCCACTCTCGCCTTCTTTGTTCCCTGAATGCAGCTAGCACACTCCTGCCCCAGGGCCTTTGCACATGCTGTTCTTGCCATCTGGAATGACCCTGCTCTCATCACTTGTCTGTCTGGTTAACTCCTAGCATCTTTCAAGGCTCGGCTCAAATGTAACCTAAATGAAGATTTCCTCTCATCCATGCCAGGATTATGGTGGCCCCATGTAACCTTTGCTGGCCCTTCTGTGGCCTGTAGCACATCTTGTCTAATGGCTATTTGTGTCTGAACCTGTCTTTTCCCTTGGACTGTGAAATCCCTGAGGCCTTCAGGCATGTCTGGTTACTCTGAGTATTCCTGGCATACAGCAGCCCAGCCCAAAGCTGGTGACAGTGAATGTTGAACAAACCAGAGTCCATCTGCCCACTTGCAGAGCCAAGCTGTCTCTTTCTGCACCCAGGCCCTGGGAGGAGGGGTTGACAGAAGTAAGGCCACGTCTCATCAGAGCTGTACCTCATGTCTGCCCCTCTCTTGCCATTTGTGCCTACAATTCTCCATCAGGGCCTGTTCCTGTCCACCTCTTAACAGTCATCCCAGAATATCCCTGGGAGAAAACTGGGAGGCAGGAGGGCCAGGTGAAGTCTTCCACTTAGCAGCTGGGTGCTCTTGGACAAGTTACACAACTTCCCTGTGCCTCAGTTTCCCCTCCTGTCCAGTGAGACGAATAGCACTGCTGCGAGGATGAATGAGGTAACAGAGGTGATGTGGGCACTCAGGAAATGTGAGCAGGTGATAACTATGGCTGCTGCAGGGCCTGCTGCTCCTGCCACCCCTGGCAGGGGCCTGGGGATGCCTAGGTAGCGGCGGAAAGTAGGACAGTGCTGCCTCCTGGTTCACACCTCCGACAGCCTCCCCAGCCCCTCCCTTCTCGGTAGGAAATGGGTCGTAGGCAGGACCCGCGCCGGGATTTCTCATTTCCGTTCCAATCTTTGGGGACAAATGCTTTCAGTTTCATTTAATCATAAAGCTTCTTAATTAGTTTTTTTTTTTTTTTTTTAATTCTGAGCTGCTAACCTGTCCCTGCCAGAGGGGGTGGAAATGTTCTGCAAAGGCTGGGGCTTCCCGGGCCTGGGAGCAGCTGGTCCAGCTACCCTGGGTGCCCAGCTACTTTAAGGCGCTCCAGCAGCGAGGGTGGAGTTGCTTCCCTCACCTCATCCCAGCTCAGGCTGTCCAACAACACCTCAAGCACCTACTGTGTGCCAGGCGAGGGACACAGCGGAGGTAAGGCAAGGTCTCCACTCTCTCCCAAGGCCACGGGAAGGGATCCACTCACTGATTTATTCAGCCAATGCTTATCAAGTGTCTCCTTGGTGCCAGGCCCAGGGCGCTGGGAGCAGGTGGTGTACTGGACAGATGTGGTTCCCGGTCTCTCGGAGTGCACTGCTTAGACGAGGGGATGAGCAAGGAAGCAATCACAAACCAGCCGGGTGAGGCTGGACAGGTGTTTGCTGAACCTCTGAGACTCACCAGAGTTTGGCCGAGCCAGGGGTTAATAGAGTGGGAGGGCTGGGCTGGGCCTCAGAACGCGGGCCCCAGCAGGGCTGGCTGGAAATGACTCCCCCTCTCCTCCTCTTAGTCGTTAGGGAAAGCTTTTCCATCCTTTTCTATTTCCCAGTGGGCTTACTCTCAACTAATGTACTTCCTGTAGTCATTTACAACCTAGTCTAAATGAGAGCCCAGTGATCCCTTTCCCAGGGACAGTCTCTGTGGCTATTGGGTGCCTCAGGGAGCAGTTAAAAACGTCATCATCCCAAAGAGAGAGTTTTCTGGGCCTCTGACGTCCAGCTGCTCTGTCCCCTGCTGACTCTGTACTGTGCAGACCCCACATTCAGATGTGCTGAGCTCACCTGGCCTTACATCATGTAGCTCTTGCCCACCGAGAAGCAGGCAGCGCAGAAGAGGGAGGAAGGGAAAGCACACTTGTCTCTGCTGAGGGCCAGGCAATGCTGGGCACACCACCTGCCTTTTCTCCCTAACCTTCACAGCCGCCACGCGAGAGAGGTGGTCTCATTTGTATTTGACACAGGGGGAAACTGAGGCTCAGAGAGAGAAAGATGCCCGCCCAAGGTCACACAGCTGGTTATGGATGGAGCTGGGATTTGAACCTACAGCTTCTCATTCCTCGTGCAATGCTCCTTCTTCTACACCAGTGGCTTCCAACCCTAGGTCCCTGAGGGAGTAATAAAGGTCTGATTTAAAAGCTCAAGGAGAAATCACTCTCTCCCCATACATACAAAGGGCACTCAGGCAAACAAAAACGAGTGTTTTAGCTGGAATCAGAGCAACATGGGGAGGAAGCGTCACCCTCTCACCCTGTCAGAAGCTCTCTTGAGCAGTTTCAAATCTCTGCTTCAGAATGGGTAAATGACTAATTATTACTTAAGAAATGCAGCTTTTGGGAAAACCAGTTTTTTCAGAACATCAGGCCCATCAAAGTCAAGATGAAAGGGGTCTTGGTGGGGAAAGGGCTGTGACCGCTGCATTTCACTGAGATTGTGGCCTGATCCCCTAGACCAGAAAAGCAGGACTCAGAGAGGTCAAGGCAACTGCCTGAGGTCTCACAGCTGGGCAGGAGTGGAGCTGAGGCCAGTGCTCTTTCTGCTTCACCAGACTGCCTAGTCTTACGGGATGGCAGAACCCCAGCACCAGCCTGGAAGGGGGCCCTGCAGGAGGCGGGAGTGGGGAGAGCGCCCAGGAGCACAGGTACCTTCTCATAGTACTGCAGCTCGTAATCCAGGATGACGCCATTGGGCTGGTCGGGCTGGGACCACGACAGGGTAATGCTGTCCACGGTGCGGCTCACCTGGTGCATGATGGACACGGCCGATGGAGCTGGAAGAGAGGTCAGAGGTCAGGTGTCGGGGTGGGCATGAGAGGGTGCAGTTTCTGGCCCAGCCTCAAACGTGCCCAGACAGCGAGCTGTGGGACCACAGAGGGGAAGGCGTCTGGCTTAGGCCACACAGCCAGCCTGGGGAGCCGACAGGGTGCAGGGCCACAGGTGCTGCTCTCATGGGGCACCTTCAGATTACAGACACCGACAGCTCCAGCCATCCCTGGGGAAGCTCAGCCGCATCAAGTCAAGACAGATGCGTTGGGCCCCTTCTCTGGTCCGGCCCCAGGTGGGTTGGACGAAATGTTAATTCATTCTCTCTTGGAGGTTACAGTCCACTGAAGCAGGGGACATACAGACCCTAGACAAGGGGACGGGGCTCTGGGACAGGGAAGCAGAGACGGTGGGAGATTCATTCATTCCTTCAACAAATGTGCACTGAGTGCCTCCTATGTGCAGGGATACTGCAGTGAATAAAAAGGACTGTGAAAAATAAATATATAAAAATAAATCCATAGCTACCACGGAAGACAGTTTGGTGGTTCCTTAAAAAGTTTAACATAGAATTACCATATGATCCAGCCATTCCACCCCTAATCACATACCCCAAAGAACTGAAAACAGGTACTCAAGCAAATATTTGTGTATGAATATTTATAGCGGTACTATTCACAACAGATAAAAGGTGGGAACAACCCAAATGTCTATCAACAGATGAATGGATAAACAAATTGTGGTATACATATATAACAGAATATTATTTAGGCATAAAAGAGAATGAAGTACACATGAAGTACACTACAATGAGGATAAAGCTCAAATACATGCTAAGTGAAAGGCAGATGCAAACTGTATGGTCACATATTGTCTGGTCCCATTTATATGAAATATTCAGAATAGGTAAGGTGATAGAGACAGTAAGCAGATTGGTGGTTGCCAGGGGCTGGAGGAGGGAGCATGGGGAATGCTGGGTACGGGGTTTTCCTTGGGGTGATGAAAATGATTTGGCACTGGATAGAGGTGGTAATTGCCCAACACTGTGAATGTACGAAATGCCATGGAACTGTACACGTTAAAATGGTTAATTGCATGTTACGGAATTTCACCCATCCCTCCCAGCAGCGTTGCTAGTGCCCTCATGGAGGGTGGTTAGGTGTAGGAGACAAGATGTCAGAGGAGGGACTTCCCTGGTGGCGCAGTGGTTAAGAATCCACCTGCCAATGTAAGGGACACGGGTTCGAGCCCTGGTCTGGGAAGATCCCACGTGCCGAGGAGCAACTAAGCCCATGCGCCACAACTACCGACCCTGCGCTCTAGAGCCTGTGAGCCACAGCTACTGAGCCCACATGCCACAACTACTGAAGCCCGTGCGCCACAACTACTGAAGCCCGTGTGCCTAGAGCTCGTGCTGTGCGACAAGAGAAGCCACTGCAATGAGAAGCCTGCACACCGCGTTGAAGAGTAGCGCCCGCTCACCGCAACTAGAGAAAGCCCGCACGCAGCAACGAAGACCCAACACAGCCAAAAATTAAAAAAAAAAAAAAAAAATGTCAGGGGAGGCTGTGTTTAGTGCTAGAATGACCCTTAGAAATAATTTAGTCCTATCCCCTCATTTTACAGGTGTGGAAACTGAGGTCCAGAGGGGGTTGTGAGCTGCCCAAGGTCACAGTGAGTTCAAGCTTGCTGCCCCTTCCTTGATTCCTTCTTTCACAGAGCACCCATGCCTGTGCTTTTTGCCTGCACAAAGCACAAAGCACCCACAACGTACTAGCCATGGCCCTGGGTCCTTCACACGTGTGTGTCCTGAGCTGACTGTCAGTGAGGGGGCAGTATTAGCCCCACCGACAGGTGCAGACCCCGAAGCTCAGAGCAGCACAAGGCTTCCTGAGATGACACAGCCTGTCAGTGGGGGAGCTGGCATTGGAACCCAGGTCTGCCACTCTCCAGAGAAGAGTTTGTCCATGAGTCCTGACCCGGTCCTTCCCTATTGTGTGACTGGTCCCAGGAGGGGCTGAGGACTCACCAGGGTGAGAGGGGCACCTCCTGCAGTCTCTCCTGGCTCCTGGGCAGGTCCGTGACAAGCGGATGCCCTGTCTTGACCATCACGGTGATTCCTGAAGGAGGCTGAGGCTGACCCTTCTCCTCCCACCCAAATCCTGCTTTCTAGGGGCTCTGACCACACTGACATGAGCATGGATCAGGGACCGGTAGGGGATCCTGGAGGATTAGTGCTTAGAGATGCTCATCTGTTTCCTGCTCTGTCTCTGTTCCTTTGTCCCCAGCGTGGAGGGAGCTGTCTATTGGTCAGAAGACCCAGGCCCTGCTCTCTGTCCTGCTACTAATTGCCCGGGCAATCTTGGGCAAGTGACCCCCCTCTCTGGACCTGGTTCCTCCTCTGCACCATGGGCACAGCTGGAAGATCCCTGTGATCTTGGAGCTCAAATGTTCCCTGCCTGTCCTTCATGGTTAGCCCTTGTCCTGGAGTTGGATCAGCCCAGGGGCCAGTGTGGGCCGAAAGGGTCAAGGCTTCCCTCCAGCACCCCAAGGAGCTGTGGAAAATTGGCCCAAGACACCCCAGATGGGGTGGCAGCACCCAGAAGAAGGACTTGGACCCTGGCCTAGGTGTCCCTGAAGAGCCTCTGTTCTTTCTGCCACGCCCCCCCACTGCCCCCCCCAAGGGAGGGCTGCCTATCCCTCAGTTTGGCTCCTTGCCCTGCCAGGGGCAGTGGGCCTCCTGGGAAGATCAGGGACCCAGCTCCCAGCAGTTTCCTCCTTAGTCAAACAAGGAGACTCTGTCTTCCTTGTTCCCTGCCACGGTATCAAGAAGACCCAATCCAAAGGAGGGGCCCCACCAACCACTGCCTATTGAGCACCTACTAATACTGGGCTATGTCCTCAATACACATGCACCCATTTAATCCTCACAACAACCTGTGAAGCAGACCTCCTTCAGCCCATTTTGCAGATGGAGAAACTGAGAATCACAGTAAAGGGACTTGCCTGAAGCTACATAGATAGGAAGTGGCTGGACAAAGCAACATATTCTCATGCTTCATGAAGTCACTTGAAGAGCTTTCAGGGTTGTGTGTATGTGTATAATAATAACAAGGACAAAGCCACTGACCTAACACTTACTGAGCTCTTATTCTGTGCCAAGCCCTGTTCCAGGTACTCAACACCTATTAGCACAGGTGTAACACAGAATTCTCACAACTGTCCTATGAGCTGAGGGCTATTAACATCCCTAGTTTATAGATGGAGACACTGAGGCTTGAAGCTGTTCAGTGACCTGCTCAAGGCTCATGCGGCAAGGCAGTGGAGGGCTAGCCCTTGAACCTGGTGGCTCAGGCTCTACCAGCGCAGCCCTGGTTACCATGCGGTCAGCCCAGTTCCAAGTAAACGTTCACCGGAAATTAATGAGGAAATTGCTAGATCCCTGTGGAGGAGTGGTCAGAGCTCTCGTTGTCTTGGTTTCCTCATCTGTAAAGTGAGCCTAATGGTAATGTGCCTTGGGGGCTGTCGTGAGGACAGATGAATGAAAGCATTTCAGGTGCTCAGTGCGGTGCCTGGCACGTGGTCAGTGCTGTGAGTGTTCACGGGTATCACTAGGCACTGGCCACTGTGCACTGAGCAGCTGACCTGCGTCATTTTGTTTGATCCTCTCAACAACAGTGTGGGATGGGGGTAAATAGCTGCCATTTGCAGAAGAGGAAACTGAGGCTCAGAGAGGTGTGGTGACTTCCCCAAGGTCACACAGCTAGTGAGGAGCTGAGCTATGCCTGAAGCTGAACTATCCTGCCCCAGCTCTTTTCCCTGTTGTCCCTCAGAGCTGGTCCTACTCTCTGTCCCCTCCCTCCTTGACCCTGTCTCCAGTCCCAGCCCCACCCCTCCCTCTGGCGCCACCATTGTGTAGAGCTTGTTCTCCTGGACTTCTGGCGGCCCTGGCTCCTCTGTGAGGCCCGGGCTGTCTGTCCCTCTCTCCAGCCTGTCGTAGTCAGCTCCCCGTTGCAAACAACAAAATTGGTCCCTTTTGGAGTTTCCCAGATCTGGGCTAGTCTGGGGGATCCTGGCTGGGGGCTTACCCTTCCTGCTGGCCCAGGAAGCACCCCGCCCCCAGGTCTCCCCTAAGCTTCTCAGCCCCTCTCAGACAAAACACAGGGCAGTGTGACCACTCAGGGTGTGTGTGTATGTGTGTGTGTGTGCGCGCGCGTGCACTCATGGGCGCGCATTCACATACACTGGAAAAATCAGTGAGGATGCTTTAAACTCAGCCACTAGGGATTCGAGGAAGGATATGCCCTGACCCTGCCTCCAAGGGTCTGAGGATAATTCTGGTGTGAGGGGCTGGATGAGGTCATCTTCAGGGCTCCTTGGAATGCTGGGATCTCTCACCAAGGTGGGAGGGGTATGTATGTCGTGGGGGGCGCGTGCCGCCACTGCATGTCTGTGGAGCATCAGACATGCACTGAGCCCGTAGGGATAGGTGAGGAGTATTCTCATTACGCCGCTACTACGTGCATTTACCTAGTGCTTCCTGCTGAGAACTGTAGAATGCTCAGCTAAGGAAATTCCAATCCAGCCCCCAGAAGGGCAGTCTAGGTTAGTGGCTGGGAGCCCAGAGGTGGAATCAGAGAGACCTGCATGCAACTCCCTACTCCTCCACTCCCCAATACTGTGACCTTGACCAAGTTCTCTTAACCTCTCTGAGCCTCAGTTTCTATACCTGTCCAATGGGGACCCTTACCTGGCAAGGACGCTGTGAGGATGAAAGGAGAAATGCGGGCAAAGGTTTACATGTGATGCCCAGCAGCATCAGGAGGGAGATATTATTAAGAATATTTCAACAGAGTAGAATGCTACCCAGGGCTGGGGGCTGGAGGAAATGAGATGTTGGTCAAAGGGTAAAAACTCCCAGCTATAAGGTGAATAAGTTCTGGGGACCTATTTACAGCAGGGTGACTATAATTAACAATACTGTATTATATACTGGAAAGTTAAGAGAGTAGATCTTAAATATTATCAACACACACACACGCAGGTAATTATGTGAAGGGATGGAGGTGTTAACTAACCTCACTAAGGCAATCATTTTGCAATATACATGTGTATCGAAACATCACAGTGTACTCCTTAAACTTGCATATGATCTATGTCAATAATATCTCAAGAAAGCTGGAAAAAAATTTCAATTCAGAGTCACTGTGATGTTGGCACGATGCTGGGTGCTGGGGCTCAAGAGAGGAACCTTGCAGGGTCTCTGCCTTCCAGGGGGCACAGTCTAATGGAGAAGGCATATTTGTTTCAGCCCAATGAGTGCCTGCTCCAGGCTGGGCACCATACTAGGCAGTGGAGAAACCATGAGACTTGGACTTGGTGTGGAGCTCCTGGACCCAAGCCTCCATTTTGGAACTTGGCCAAGGTGATCCAGTCCCAAGCAGGGGTGAAACTGCTCCTTCCACATCTCTCCCTGCAATTTCACCTCCCAATAATGGAGGTGAAAGTGGTAGCATGTGTCCCTATAGATTACTGGACTTTTCTGACTTGAGTGGAAGTAAGGAGATAACCAGGAGACCTTGTTAAAACTCGTATTACTGGGCCCCTTCTCCCGCCCCCAGAGATTCTGGTTCAGCTGGTCTGGGATGGGGTCTGAGAATTTGTAGTTCTAACAATCTCCCAGGTGATACTGATGCTGCTGGCCTGTGGCCCCTATTTTGAGGAGTAGTGGATTCAGGGCCAGAGAAGGGAAGTAACTTGTCCAAGGTCACACAGCAGGTAGAGGTGGGCCTGGGACTAGAGCCTAGATCAGCTGAGTCCTGGTCTAGTATATTTTCCACCCCCCATGCTGCTTCTCCCAGCCCAGCTTCTGCCCGAGACTGCCCCTCTCATCTGCCCAGGCTAGAGTATTCCTCCGGGGCCCACGGACTCAGAGTCTTGACACAGTGGTACAAGTAGTTTCAGGAGAGGCACAGGGATGGGGCTGCCAAGGCAGGTGGGGGCCAGACCTCCAGGCCGAGGAGTTGCTTTGTCGCAAAGGCACTGGGGAACCACAGAAGGACTGCGGTAGGGGTGGCAACCTGTTCCTTAACTAAAACGCAAGCTTGTCATCTGGACAACCTCTGGATGCCCCATGATGCCTTAGAAAATAAAAAAGAGAAGGCCCCACAGCTAACACCTAACAATTCCTTGTTCGCTCTACACCAGGCACTTTTCCAAATGCTTTATGTCAATTAACTCATTTAACATTCACAGCAACCCTGAGAGGCTGGTATTACTGTTATACTCATTTTATAGGTGAGGAAAGGGAGGCACTGAAGTATGAGGTAACTTGCCCAAAGTTACCAAGCAGTGGAGCTGGGATTTGAACCCAGGCCCACCAAAGTCCAGCATCTCCTCTCCCCTCCATTGTCTGCAGCCTATGCAGGCTGACCACAGAGGTCTTGAAACCAGTGGGCCTCAGAGGGCTGCTGCAAAGCTAACTCCGTCCGGCTCTGGCTGACTCCCCTCACCCACCACCCACCCGCTGCCCCGGCTCTGGGCGCTCAGCTGTTGGTGGAGGCAGGTCCCCCACAGCCATGGGGGTCTGGGCTCGGCGGGCTTAGCTGGCAGGCTTGGGTTACAGGCAGCTAACCCAGGCTCTGATCCCATAAGCCCCGTAACCCTGGGTGTGGCAAGGAGGAGGCATTTGCTGGGAAGATGATCAAGGCGGGCCAGTGAGGGCCAAGGAGGGCTGGCCTTTCTCCTGGAATCCAGGGGGATTAACGGCGGAGAAAAGGGAACAGCTGGATGTTCTCCCATCCCTCCTGCTGCCCGCCGCCCACCCTGAGGTGTCAGGTTTCCCTGTAAGTTGGTCTTTAGGGAATTCTGGTATTTTCAATTACCAGCCGGGCACACCGGCAGGGGGATGGGATCAGTGGCGCCCCGTGACCCCTGCCAGGAGATGGAGCCCCAGGGAGCAAGCACAAAAGAGGCTTGTGGTCCAGAGGTTAGGGGAGGCTGGCCAGGCGGGCCTGCTCTGCGGCGGGAGCAGGTGGTCGGGGGGCCCTGCTGCCCCCAGCGAGCCCTGGGGGAGCTTCCAATCTCTTCACCAGCTGAGACCTGGGGCAGTAGCCTTCCCTCTGTGTGCCTCGTTCCCCCCCAGGGCGTGGATCCCTACTGAGTCCATGGAGTCGCCCTAATTCCTGTCTTCTGACATCCTTTACACGTAAGAAAAATAAATCTCCATTTGGTCTAAGCGACTATGGTAGACTGGTTGTATTACTTGCTTCTCTGTCTCTATATCCTTTGCCCTGTAATTTGTGTAATCAGCCTCTGACCCTGGCTCTGGGCTTGGCCGTGTGACGTGCTCCGGCCAATAGAATATAAGCAAATACGATATAAGCAGAAGCTTGAAAAAGCCCTCGCATGTATCTGCCAGCTGTCTAGGTGCCCCGCCATGGCCACGAGAACACGCCCAGGCCGACCTGCTGGAGGATGAGATACATGGGGCGGAGCTGTTGCCCCAGTTGTCCCCACCAGGGCCATTCCTGTCCAGCCCACCGCACTCAACCCCAAACATGCAATAGATCCCTGACAAAGTCCAAAGAGAAGAGCTGCTGAGGAACCCAGAGTAGCTGGAGCGCAAACATATGAATGCTCCCCGCCAAGACCCATCCAACCAGGAGACTCACGAGCTAGATAAGTGCTTCTTGCTTTTACGCCATTGCTTCTGCGGTTGATTGCTAAACAGCATTACTGTGGCAGCGGCTATCTGTTATTTTTCTTCCTGTTACAGGCAAGCTGAACCAACCTTAGATGATAGTCTAGGCGGGCAGTGCCTCCCCTGCAGAACGCTTGGGAGGATGAAAGAGGACGACGCATTTAGAGCCCTCAGCCCAGGGAGGGATGCGCCCTCCCCCTCTCTCTTCCTTTCCCCAGGCATGGGCCTCACTGGGAGCCCTCTTGTCCTATCTCTCTCTGATCCTCTCCACCCCCAGGGAGAGAAGTAGGTGAGTACATGATCATGCCAGTTCTAGAGACTGTGTGCCCGCTCCACAGGAGGGCAAAAGGATCAGAGGAGAACATGGCTGGCAGAAAGGGCTTTGGAAAGTCGAAAATTTTTCCATGAGAAAGCCATGTGGAGTGGTGTCACGGACAGAGACTCTGACACCTGGCGAGGGTGTTAGAGACCAGCTCCGCCAAGGGCCTGCTGTACGATCTTGGGCAGCCACTTAGGAACCTCTCTGGGCCTCAGTTTTGCTCTCTATAAAAGGAGGTGTTTGCACTGGATGAATGCTGATGTACTCTGACTTACGTGTGCATGTGATAGGCAGAATAACGGCCCCCAAAGATGTCACGACCTAATCCCGGAATCTGTGAATACGTTATCTTACATGGCAAAAGAGACTTTGCAGATATGATTAAGGTTATGGCCCTTGAGATGGGAGATTATCCCGGATTATCCAGGTAGACCCGCTCTAATCACTTGAGATCTTAAAAGAGGAGAATCTTTCCCAGATGAGAGTCAGACGAGAGAGCGGGAGCTTGAGGGGGACTCGACGCCCTGTTGTTGCTTCTGAGATGCAGGGGGGCCTCGTGCAAGGACCGGAGAGACGCCCCTGGGAGCTAGGGGACCTCCCAGCTGACAGCTGGCAAGGAATCGGAGACCTCAATCCTAAAAACACATGGAGTTGAATTCTGCAAACACCCCAGTGAGCGAGGAAACAGGTCATCCCTTAGAGCCACCAGCAGGGAACACAGCCCTGCTGACACTTGATTTTAGCCTGATGAGATCCAGACTAGACTTGCGACCCACGGAACTCTAAGATAAGAACTTCGTGTCATTGTAAGTTGCTAAGTTTGTGGCATTTTGTTGTAGTAGCAATAGGAAACTAACATACCTTCTGATTTCATTTTTAAGTCTAGCTGCCATCTATTGTGCCCCGTGCTTTGTCCACATTGTGACTAACTTGGCAACCACCTTGCAAAGCTGGGATGATGGAAACATGCCCATTTTGAAGGCGAGGGCTCTAAGGCTCAGAGAAGTAAGGTTCCCTAGACAGCCCGGTCACATAGCTTGGGAAGGGGCGTGCTGGATGAGGGCGGAGTTTGTCAAGTTCAGCACTGATGCCTTTTTTTCCCCACACGACCCCCTAGGACATGATGACGGGGCATCTTCCTAACTGGTCAGTCAGTATGGGTGGCCCCAAAGGCTGCATTTGCTCAGCCAGGCTGTGGTGTGGCAGGTCTAGGTACACAGCTTGCCCTACCTGTGCAGGAGGCTTGGATCCAGCCAACGCTGGGCCCTGAGTATGCAGTGATGTAATTATTCAGGCTCTGCCAGTGACTTGCCTGGTGGGCAAGTCATTTAACTCTTAAAACCTTGCTTTCCTTACCTGTAAGATAGGAGAATAACAGAACCCACTGAGGTTGGGGAGATTCATCGTTCAGGACTTGGTGTCTGGCAAAAATAGTAAACCACTTGCCAAATGTGTGCTATTGTATGATTCGAGTGAATACAGAATGATCTCTGCTTTTTGAGTGCCTGCCATCCCAGGCAGCCTGTGAGGTACCTTGAGAACATGAGCTCAAAGCCTCACAGTGACCCGCAAAGAGGGGGTGGTAATGCCCATAAGGAGGATGTGATCGGACGCAGGCTAAGTGACTTGTCTGGGGCTAAGTGCCGGTGAGCAGCTAGGCTTGATTCAAAGCCAGGTTTGTTTGCCTGATTCCAAAGCCCAGACCCTTCCCTCCACCCCTGGGACCAGGCAGAGGTGCAGCTCTTCAGGGCTTGCTTGGGGTGACAGTGTGTCCGCTGCAGTCCTGGAGGGAGGCCCGGAGTACTGGGGCCAGCCCCTAGCACAAGCCCCACGTGGCTGAAATGCTGCCTGCACCTAGGTCTGCATGGCTGCCGCCGCCTTGTCATTCGGATCTCAGCTCACACGCCACCTTCTCAGAGAGGCTCTCCTCTGACCCTCTGATGCTGCCAAGGCTCGCCCTCCCCCTCCCGTCCACCTCTATGTTGTCTTGTTTGTTTGTGTCGGGGACCGTGGACTCTGCACAGCCAGACTGAACCCTGCGTCTGCCCCTTCCCAGCTGAGTGAGCCCGGGCATGTGCTTGACCTCTCCCAATCCTGTTTCCTTATCCTCCAAGTGGGGATACGCAGCCCAGCCTGGCCTCCCGTCTCTGGGGGGCCCTGAGAGGACTCGTGAACACGGACGGAAAGGCATTCTGGAGTGGCGGAGTATAGTTCGAAGGCAGCGTGACGGCTTTATGAAGTCAGACGACAGCTCTGGCCCTGGTGAATGCCAAGGGATAGCGAACAAGGCCCAGTCACTTGCCCAAAAGAAATACTTTTTCCTTATAAGGGCATGAGCTAGATATTTATATATTGAATTTTAGGGTCCAATTAAAACCAAGCACTGAATACATTTGTCTGGAAATCAAGTCCCCAGTCTTGTTTTCCAGCCTCATCGTACCTCTCCACACCCCACCTCACTCCATGCTTCTCTGGACCCCTGGGCAACTGCTCACCAAGCATACATTGTGGTGTGCCCCTGTCTAGGCTCCAGGAGAACCACAGGGAGGGAAAGGAGACTCACTGTGAACCAATGCGTGGTGGTGGCGGGGAGACAGGAATGAAATGATCAAAGACATGAAGCTAAAATCTCAGCCACGGGAACTTGAGGGCCATGGTGCTGGGGGCATGTGACCAGGTCAGGAAGGTCAATGAAGATGAGCTAGGTCAAAAGGAAGGGGGAGGGTTTCCCTGGTGGCGCAGTGGTTGAGAGTCCGCCTGCCGATGCAGGGGACGTGGGTTCATGCCCCGGTCCGGGAGGATCCCACATGCCGCGGAGCGGCTGGGCCCGTGAGCCATGGCTGCTGGGCCTGCGCGTCCGGAGCCTGTGCTCCGCAACGGGAGAGGCCACAACAGTGAGAGGCCCATGCACCGCAAAAAAAAAAAAGGAAGGGGGAAAGGGGCAAAGCATTCCAAGCAGTGGGAACAGCATTTGCAAAAACCCTGTGGCAGAGAAGCTTGGTGCCTTGGAGGAAGAGAAAGGAGAACTCTCCCTCCAGTCTGCCTTTTGTACTTCCCTCTCCTAGGATACCTTCTTCTCCGCATGATTCCATCTCTGCTTATTAGAAGCTTCTCTATTCTTCAGAGCTAAGCTCAAATGCTTCCTCTTCAAGAAGTCTTCCATGGCATGCCTTTCTCCCATTCCCCAGGAGGAAATGATTTCTCCTGCCTGTGATCTCCCTCACCTCCCAGACCCCTCCTTGGGTCCTCATTCATGCCATCTAATATGTAAACTCTGTCCATGTCTTATCTTCCCAACCAGGGCATAAATCTCAATGGCAGGAAGTGTCTGTTCTACAGTGTAGACTTGGAGTTTCATGGTCCTGGGTTTAAATCCTAGTTGAGCCCACTGAGTAGCAGAACTTCGCGTAAATGACTCCGCTTCTCTGGGCCTCTGTTTCCTCCTCTGGCAAAGGGGGATAGTGCGGTGAGGGTGTGTGGGCTGCACAGCCCCCAGCTGGGCTCTGGGCATCTATGAGAGAGGGGGGCTTGTTAAGGGGCTTGGAACAAAGAGGAGGGGGAAAGGGTGGTTATGACCCAGAAAGCCTCAGGGCTTTGAGGGCTTACAGGGGCTTGGATTCACTTAGACCTGACTTTCCCAAATTTGTCTGATGCTAAGAAACACTTGAGCCACTTGTTTAAAATGCTGATTCCCAGGTCTTATTCCTGGGGTTCTGATTCAGCAGGTCTGGGGTGGGGGCAGGGGACCTGTGTTCTGAAAAAGCTCTCATACAGTTCTGATGCACAATTTGGTGGGGAAATTGAGGCCCAGAGGGAGGAACTGATTTTTCTCAAGTGTGATAGGTTGGATGGGTGATCTCAGCTCTGCCTCTATTGTAACAGGATCACGCACCCACACTCTCTGCCAAAGAGCCCTGCAGGGTGCGTTCACTGTGGATGACTGTGCCACAGGCAATGGCATGGGTTTATGTGGCCTGGCTTGGCTCGGCCACTTGTGTTCACACCATTCACCACAAGAGAAATAAGCCTGGGGGGCTGCTAGTCCAAGGAGAATGAGCAGACATATGGAACAGACTGAATCCAGCCCACATTCTGGAGCTCTGCCCACTTCAGAGGACCTGGTGCCGATTAGCTAAACCCTAGCTGACCCAGAGACTAGTGAGTGAGAAAATAAATATTATTGTAAAATACTGGGTTTGGGGGTGGTTTTGTTATGCAGCATCATTGCAGCAGTAACTGACCAATACACTAAAGTCACATAGCAACTGAATGACAAAACTGGGATTCAAACTCAGGTCCCCTGTTCCTAACCCGGGGCTTGTTCCTCACTGCTTCTGCCTTTTAATCCTGAGGGCTCCCCCTGCACCCTCCTCTCTGGGAGCCCTCACTTCCACTCTGCCCCATCTCTCTATTCTCTGGGAACTTCCAGCTCCAGACAGGAGGGGTCCATCCCAGAAGCCTTTGCTGCTAATAAGCTGAGCTGGTTAAGTAGGCAGTTTGACACTCAGGGCTCCCAAATGGATGCAGGGGAGGCCTCCACAGCTAGGGAAAGAACTCCAGGGGCTCTGGGGAATTCTAGCTCCTCCCAGGTGAAGAGAGTTCCCTCGCCTCCACCCCCACTGGGAGCCTGGCTTCCCTCCCTCAGAGCTTTGTCAAGCTGGAGAGACTCACAGCCAGGTGTGTTTGCCAACAGCTGCTGGCTTTGGAGAGTTCTCTCAGATTGCCCTCCTTGAGTCAGTGCCATCCCAACCCCAACCTGAGGGCGGCTTAAATGTACCCACGGGCCTGCAAGTGCTGCAGCACATGCTCGTAACCGCACCCTCTTGGCCCAGCAGCACCACGAACGCTGACAAACAAAACCACACTCCTTCCCACACACAAACACACGGACGGGCTGAGCCACCTTCAGATATACAAACTCAAGCCCCTCAGATTCAGACACACCCATGCTCACAAATGCACGTATATGTGAGAAGCCACATGGCCAGTCACGTGAAATCACAAACACATGGTCACTCGGACATATCCGATGACACACCACACATTCTCACAAATATGCACACTCACACACGCACGCTCCTCAGACCCACAGTCCATGGTTCCTTGGAGGCACCGTGGACTGTGCTGAGGACTGGAGTCTGTTAGACCTAGTCAGTGCCTGCCTTGCACCCTGCCTAGCTTAGTGACTCAACTTCTCTGAGCGTCGTCTGTGAAATGAGGACACAGGTTCCTCCTACTCCAGGAGGCCGTGGGGTGGCAGTGAGGTCATGTGTGAAAGCACTCCTCAACCAGGCAGAGCTGGCTCCCCATCCCCCTCCGGGTCCTTATGCATGCCCTTCCTCCCTCTCAAATTCCATTTATTCCTATCATTCCCTTCAAAATTCTGTTAGTCTTTCAAACTGCAGGTCAAATCCTGCCCCCTCCAGGAAGCCTTCCTGGACCTCCATCTCTGGATGCCCTGAGTGCTTACTGTGTGGGCCCCACCTGGCATCAGAAAGGTAAGCTGGGCAGCCCATTCACTTTCCGTCCTGGAGCCTGACCTCCCTTGGCTCTACTTAGATGGGGTCCAGACCACGCTTCACAGCAGGGGCTTGGCAAAGGTTGCTGAGTGAGGAACCGGGGGGCACACTCACAATGCCAACCACAGAGTCTTCTGCAGGAACCACAGGAACCAGAAGGTTCTTGAAAATCTCACATGGCCCTTGGGTGGGGATGAGGCTGGAAAGCGCCTCTTGGACTTGGCCATCTGGAGGTCCCAGGTGACCCTGAGGATAGTGGCTTTGGTGGAGAGGTAGGGCCGGAAGCCCGAGTACGGTGGAGTGAAGAGGGGATGGGGGGAGGTAGTGAGACGGCATTGGCAACTTTTTTTGTTGTAAAGGAAAGAGGGGCAGATGATGGGGGTGCTACATGGGGTCACAGAAAGGATTATTACAGATGAGCCTGGGGAGAGGAGTTTTGGTGGAGTTAGACTGGAGGGGGCTGAAGGTTCAGAGAAAGCACATGTGGAAACTGCTAGGTGTCCACTGAAGTCTGTCTCCCCACCTTCTGCTGCGATGGAGGTTTGAGCTAGGCTGGGAGAGATTACATCTCCCAACCTCCTCTGTGGCTCGGTGAGGTCCCGTGACCACGTTTTTTCCAGTGGACCATGCCCAGGAGCGACGGGTGCCACTTCTGCCTACCTTGTTTAAAACATATTGCTGCCCTGGGTCTTCTGTCTCTCCCCTTCCTGCAGGCTAGAGCGCAGACAAAACTGCAACTCAGCTTCAACCAAGCAGACAAGGAGCATGGAGGCTGGTGAGACAAAACGGAAGGAACCCGGGTCCCTGAATCTCCAAGTGGATCAGAGCTACCCTGCTTACCTGGACTGCTCACCCCTGGACTCTTACATGAGAGAGCAATGCACTTCTGTGTTCTTTAAGCCACCGAACAGTGGGCCCTTTTGTTACAGCAGCTTTACTCTCACCTTCAATAACACATGCTCAACAAATGCTGCAATTATTATATATGCCACTACAGTAGAGAGGCAACACTTACTCTCCCAGGTGGCTGGATCACACGGACAGCCTTGGAAAAGAGGAAACCACTCCACAGATGTGAAGGAGTCTTTAACAAGGGCTGGCAGGATACCCATCTGGCTCAGCATGGCACGGAGCTGCCCCGGGCGCTTGCATTTGAAGTGCTTACCTGCCTGGTTGGTGGTGATGTTCACAGAGGCGAACTGCGGTGAGAAGGGGCTCTGGTCGGTGACGCCATTCACGGCCTGGATCTCAAAGGTGTACTGGGTGTGGGCCAGCAGGTCACTGATGTAAATGCGAGGCTCGGTCAGGCCCAGCTGGCGGGGTGCGTACTGTACGTTGTCCCCACAGCGGGTGCAGGCGCCCCGGCCCGAGCCACAGCTCTTGCAGATGATGTTGTAGACAAGATCCTCACGGCCTCCTGAGTCCCGGGGCGGGCTCCACTCTAGCATAAGTGAGGTCTCGTTGACACTGGAGATCACGGCCTGGGGTGCGGAGGGGATGGCTGGGGAGGTGGAGAGGTGTCGGTCAGTGGGGGCTCTGGGGGTACGTTCCCCAAGAGATCCCTCTGTGCCCACTGCCCTGGCTCCAGCTTAGGCCTCCCACAAGGTTTCCTCCAAATCCTTTCTCCTCTCCACTCAACAGACAGGCTTCTAGAATATAACTTGCATCCTGGTACACACATCTGCTTAAACCTTTCTCCCTGGACTCCACCCTCCTTGGTGTTCCTCGCTAGGGATAGTCTTTTTGTGTTGGGGATTATATCCACTCAATACCTACTTCCCCCTTTTCCTTATAACCCAATTTTATTCAGGGTGGCAACTACCTCCAGCTAAAGACTATATTTCCCAGCCTCTTGTGATTAAGTGCTGGCCACTGATATACAGAAATTGCTGGTTAGGACTTTTTTTTTTAAGAAAAGAGACAGCTGCAGCATGTCCTTTTGTCCCTTTCATTCTTTCTGCTGCTGAGCATGTGTGTGATGGCTGGAGCTTCAGCAGCAATGTTGGACTATGATGTGACCTGAAGGGTAGAAACCACATGCTATGGATGGAGGAGCAGAAGAAAGTGCTGGGTCTCAGGGAAGTTCATGGATTTACCACACTACCCCCAGGGCTGCCTATCTTTGGGTTTCTATTATGTGAGAGAATAAATCCTTATGGTTTAAGCCACTGGGGTCAACTCTCTGCTACTTGCAGCTGACTGCCATTCCTGTCTGATACAGGGTTGTGACATTGCCCCCATAGTCACCCTGTTCTTGGAGAATCTTGGCTTGTGATTCAGGCAGCT
Organism: Lagenorhynchus albirostris; assembly: GCF_949774975.1. NCBI lineage: Eukaryota > Metazoa > Chordata > Mammalia > Artiodactyla > Delphinidae > Lagenorhynchus > Lagenorhynchus albirostris. The sequence continues at coordinate 168,594,021 of NC_083096.1, forward strand.
GCTGCCAGGAAAGAACACTAGGAAGCCTTTTCTACCACAGACACCACCTGTGTTGGTTCTTCTTCTGCCAACTTCCCATTCTCTGTCCCTTTGTGAATCAAGACCTTGACTTCATACTCCACGTGACTTAGCAGAAGGGGATAAGGAGCCAGATGCCAGCTCTGTGGTGTCTGCATGTTGGCAGCATGACTACCCCAGGATGGTCCTTTCCAGCCAGTTTTCCATTTCCCCTCCCACCAAGTAACTGGCTGCTCCTCACTTAGGAAACTATAGCCGGAGAGCCACCCAACCCTCGCTCTGAGCTTTTCAGCAGGGACTCGGGACTCGGTCAGGCGTCGCCCTTCTGGGGCCCTGGTCGTACTTGTGCAGGGCATGTCCAGGGGGTCCAGGTCTGCTCTGTAGTAGCCATTGCGGCAGACGCAGTTGGTGGCCCCTTCTGAAGTGGTCCGGCTGTTGATGGGACAGTGGGTACAGGCCTCATCCCCTTGGTTGGCCTTGAAGGTTCCAGATGGGCAACCTGGAGAGAAGACAAGGAGAGTCACTGGGGAAACCATATGAGGACTCAGGCCACAGGCTTGGAAGGACGGTGCAGCATCACGGAGTGGCCACACAGGATCACAGAGCAGCCACACAGTGTCACTGATGGGGAGCCCCATCTCCTGAAGCTCTTGGGGGTCTCCAGGCCCCAACATGGCAGTCCTAGCTGCGCCCAGAAGGTTTCAGGCTACCTGGTTTCTTGTCTCTGAAGCTATCTATGGGTTCAGCTGGTGCCCCAAGCAATCATCCTTTGTCTACTCCAGGTTGGCTGTGCTACAGCTTCTAGGACCAATCCTGACTTAGTCTGAAGGCTCTGCAGAGGTCTAGGGCAGTGCTCATGGCCCAGTCTTGTTTACTAATGGCTGGCTGGGCTCTGACTTAGTCTGAAGGCTCTACAGAGGTCTAGGGCAGTGCTCATGGCCCAGTCTTGTTTACTAATGGCTGGCTGGGCTCTGATTCTTGTAACTAGATTCCTGGGTTCCCGATGATTGTGATGATTACAGTAAAGAAAAGTCCTAGCACAGCACGGGGCATGTAGAGAGGTGATGTGGTAGAGCAGGAAAGGACGCTGGCTTTGGAAGCAGACAGACCTGGGTCTGCTGCTTTGGCCTTTTTCTAGCTGTGTGGCCCAGACAAGTGGCTTAACCATTCTGAGACTTGGTTTTTTATTAGGAAAACTATGATGTTAAGACCCATTTCTGCAGTCTATTGTGAGCACTTGGCATAAGTGTGTAAGGCACATGGCATGAGGTCTTGCAAGGTACAGGTGCCCAGGGAATAGGAGCTGTTATTAGAGCAGGTGTTTGATCAATTTACTGAGATAAAGAGGGCTTGCAGTACCAGGGACAGCCTGGGGAGGGCAGTATTTACACTTGGTGGGCATTTAGCAATCTGGGCTCTCCCAGGGGCTTTGGCCTTCTTCCCTGCTCTGGGGGGATGCTCAGGATTTGGATTCAGGCTCTAAAGCTCAGGGCTTAGGGTGACCACTCCTGTGTGGGCCTATGTGCAAATCCACCCTTCCCTTCCTCCTGGCCCTGGGTTGGGAATCAGGAGGCCTGGGGTGTAGGCCCTGCCCCTTTCTTGGCCTTCTTCTGCTTACTGGGGTTCATAATCACAGCTCTGTTGTGGTGCCTCAGGTGGGGGATCAAGCAAGGGGTAAGTGAGAGGTGGAGAGGGAAGGGCTTTCCAATGGACAAGTTCCTCCTTGGGATGAAATGTGGCTGAATTGTCCACAGGCCGGGGGCTCTCACCTGGATTGCATTCCATGTTCATGTGCTGTGTGACCTTTGGCAAGAAACTCCACCTCTCTGAGTGTTAGTTTCCTCATGTAAATGGCTCACACAGATTTCCCGAAATCATTTTTTCAGGCCCAGTCTTCAAGCTTATCTTGCAAGTCCAAGTCTTAGCAACTCACCCTCCTCCCAACTCCTCAACCAGCTCCAGCCTCAGAGATGCTGCCCTCCTCGGTCTTACATGACTTGCGTTCAGGGTACTTTACCTCCCTGCCATAATTATTCATCAAGGGGATCTCTTGGCCATGCCCTCGGCTCCCCCAGGATCGGAGCCTTGTCTGAACCACAGCTCCTTTCCCTGTGCCTAGCATAGACCTGGCACTGAGCAGCGCTCCATAAATACTTCCTGAAGCCGCCTGCTGAAGTGGAAGGAGCTTGGGCTTTGGGGATCACTTAAGTAGAAAGGCAGTGAGGAACGGTGGTTAGTGTGCAAGCTGCCTAGCAAATCCCATCCTAGCAATCTGTCCCTGCCATCTGGCCTTGAGCAAGTCACTTAAGTTGTTCCCTCATCTGTAAAATGGGGACAATAGTACCTACCTCCTAGCGTTGTTATGAGGATTACATTGGTTATTCAGGCAAAACTGCCTAAACAATTCCTGGCATTATTAAACTGTATCTGGTTCACGTACCAGTCTGCTGGGTGACCTCAGAAAGGTAGTTCAACCTCTCTGAGCTACAGTTTTCTCATCGGTAAGAGAGCATCTACCCCATAGAGTAGCCATGAGGATTGTATGTGATGAACAGGGCCTGGCCCAGGGTCAGGCAGGGGTTGCAGTTACAATCTCAGGGAAGTCCCAGTAAATAAGCCAAGGACAGTTCCCCCTAGGGTGCTAGAAAACAGAATTCCCCCACCCCCCTGGGGCCCTACTTTGCCTGCTTTTTGGAGGGAGTTTCCAGAAGGTGGCACCCTTCCTAACCCTGCAGCCCTGGCTGATGCCACCCTGACCAGGCCCTGCCAGGATCTCAGAGAAGATCTCGGCTTCAGCCCAGTCCTTAAGGAGCCGCCAGACAAGGAAAAGACAGTACTTTGATGCAACCAACCAGGCTATGGTGACACCAAAGAGGAGGATGGCAGTGAGTGCCTCGGGCATCCATCGTACAGAAACCAGGGCTCAGAGTGTAAATATGGACTGGACAACATTTATTGAGTACTTAGTAAATGCTGGCACTGTTCTAAGGACTTAACCCATAGTAACTCATCGATGCCTCACCCAGCCCTATGACAGAGGTAACGTTGTCACCCTCATTTTCTGATGGGGGAAAGAAAGCATAGAGGTGAAGCAACTTTCCGAGGATGTGGGCTTACGGTGGCAGAGCTGGGATTTGATCCCGGGTGGTCGGACTGCAGAGGCCACTTCCCTAACCACCACACTCTTCTGCCTTTAGGAGACTTGCATTGGGCCAACAGTCCATGAGTGCCGGGCAGGGACTGGCAGCTTCTGCTCCGGGCGCCTGTCCAGGGCTCTCTGCACTCTGCCGTGCTGGCCCTGGAACCCCGGAGTCCTCCTGCCTGCCCTCTCTCTTAGGCACCCACCTCTCCCTGCTGGCTGGACGAAGGGGCAGCCCACCATCTCGGCACTGTCTAGTTAAGACACACAGGCTGCAGCCCTGGCTCTAGTTGAGCGGTTGACCTCTCTGAGCCTCAGTTTCTTCTGCTGTAGAATGGGGACACAGGGATCCTGTGAGGGTCTAGGACTATCCTGATAGATGCCAGAAGCTTTTGGTCCCAAGACTGGGATCCTCCTGGCTCCCTCTCAGGCGAGAGCCTGCCCAGCTTAGCACGCCTCTTCCATCTGCTGGCGGTTCCGCGGGCCTGGCTGGTGGGTGGCTGCCCACTCTCCCCTCCACGCTGTTCCAGCCCCTCCATCTGGACCACCTTCCCGACTGTCCTCTCCCATCGCCATGTCTTGGCCCCTCTTTGACTCCCCAGGCTGCCTCTTTCCACTAGCTGTACTGCCTGGCCACCACTCGGCCCTCCCACCGGGCATTCTACGCTTTCTGTATCTTCTGTAGCTTTGTGCTTCATAAAACCCGCTCTTCTGTCTTGAGAAGTGGTGTCGCTTTCCACCCGGTCACCAGGAACCCTGGGTGCCTCGTCCTTCCCCTTACCCCCTGCAGCCCATCAATTACCAGGTCTTTCCTCCTCAGCAGGGCCCAGTCCTGGCTCTTCTTTGCGGCCCTCCCACCCCCGTGGGCATCCAGAAAGCTCCTCCCACCCACTCCTCAGCCTCTCACGGCCATCTGGCCTCCTCCTGCCCACGCTCCAGGGCCGGCTTTCTAAAGCACAAACCTTTCTGTGTCATTTAAAAATCCACAATGGTATACAATGGAATACTATTCGGTCATAAAAAGGAATGGAGTACTGATACATGCTACAACATGGATGAACCTTGAAAACACTCTGTGCTTCATGAAAAAAGCCAGACACTAAGGCCACATAGTGTACGCTTCCATTTACATGAAAATGTCGAGACTAGGCACATCTACAGAGACAGAAAGTAGATTAGTGGTTGCCAGGGGCTGGGGAGAGCAGGGAATGGGGACTGGCTGCTAATGGGTACGGGGTTTCTTTCTGAGGTGATGAAAATGTTCTAAAGTTGACTGTGGTGATGGTTACACAATTCTGTGAAAACACTAAAAATCACTTAATTGTATAATTTAAATAGGTGAATTGTATGGTATGTGAGTTATACCACAATAAAACTGCTACTTAAGAAAAATCCACAAGAGCTCCCTAAATTCCTCCGGGTACTCAGGACCCCAAGGCTGGCACCTGCCCCCTCTCAGTGCCCACCACCCCAAGCCTTGTGCCTGATGCTCCACAGTCAACCACATATGGTGCCACCCAGGCTCACACACACACCTCCGGCCTGTGTCTCTCCTGCCCTGACTACCTGGAATGCCCTCCCTTTGTCATCAGGCAAACGCGTACACCCCTTTAAGACAGTGAAGGTACACCCCCTTCCAGGAAGTCTTCCCTCAGCCCCCACAAAGGGTTGAGGTTCCCATTTTAATTACTTACAAATCTGTAATTATCTGGCTGGACTGTAAACTGTGAATACGAGGTCAGGTACCTAGTGAGTGATGGATGGGTGTAGTGAGAGCTGGGAGTATCCAGCTCAGCTACCTTGTTTGACATTTGAGGCAACTGAGGTCCAGAGACGAGCAGACACACATGGCTCTTTACCAGCAGAGGCAGATTCTGATCCCAGGTGTACTGAGTGACTAGGGTGTGCCAGGGACTCAGCTCCCATCAGCCACCTCTTCTCCCACAAAGAGGGGTCCGGGGCAGCTCCCCCTCCACGTCGCCCAGGGGCCCAGGGGTCACGCTGCTCTAGCTTCTCAGCTGGGAAGGCACCCCGTCCTGCCAACACCTGAGTCTCCTGTACAGAAGTGGTAAGAAAACAATGAGAGCTGCAGTCACAGACTTGGGTGGCTGCACCTCTGACAGGTGTGTGGGCTCAGACAGGTCTCCCGCCCTCTCTGAGACTCAGTCTCCTCCTCCGGAAAGGTCGCTGATGATACTTGCGTGGTGTAGATGCAGTGAGAGCCTCTGAATGGGTAGCCTGCTCCACCTCTGCCTCCCCGCCAATCCTCCGCAGTGGTTGGAGTGATCTGACGAGAATGAATCAGAGCTCAAACTCACCAGGGGCTCCCTGCATACTTAGAATGAATGCACACACCTAGCCCTGCAAGGGCGGCTCTGGGGTCTTCCTGACCCTTCCTGCCACTCCCCTCAGTCTTAGTCTCTGTTTCCTTCATTGAGCCTCATCACAATTTGTAATTGTATTAGAAAACAATTACGTCTGTCTTGTGTGCCATCTGTCTTCACCCTGCACTGGAAGTACCTGGAGAGGAAAAGAAGAACCGGGTTTGTCTGGTTCTCATTGGTTCCCTAGCTCCTGGCAGAGTAGTGGGAACATAGCAGGTGCTCAATATACATTTGCTGAGTGAACGAATATACCCCTTATAGGGTTTTGTGAGAATCAGATGAGAAAGTGGGGTAGAAAATACTTGGCCAAGTAAATGCCAGGTTGTTACCGCTGTTATCATGTCAATTTCACCAGGCTGCATTGATGCTCAGATCCCTCTCCACCTCTCAATGTTCTCCCCACGGGTCCTCCCGTCAGCCTGTCCACCAGGGTGACCAAGTTGTCCCCAGTTTTCAAGCTGGAAGTTCTGCATCCCAGAAATGCCCTCAGTCCCAGACAACCCTCCTGAATGCTTCTCAGCCCCATCTGTCACCTCTCTCTTCTGTTGGCAGTTCTCTGGATGCCCTGGCTGCATACGCACTGTTCTCCGTGCCTGAATGTCCTTCTCTCCCATCCTCCTGCCCTGCTGGATTGGTGAATCTGACATGTGCACCTCTGGGAGGCCTGCCCTCCACTCTCTACAGCACACAACTCAGACTCCATGGACGGCTGTGTGCTGGTAAATGGCTGGGGAGGGGGGGAAAGCCCTGATTTGTTGTGTTTGCCAATTTCTATGGTGAAAATGCTCCCATCAGGGCAAATTTCATGCTACCAATCTAAGATAACTGAATACTGAGTTGGGAAGAAATGCCCAGAGTCAGTTCTTGTGATCCAAGCCACCAAAAAACAGCCCATCCTACCACTGGACCTCACCCATATGTAACCACCCACTAGTTGGTGAACCCTGGTTTAAGTAGGGGCTGGGGCTTTAATCTCTACACCCTGAGCACCTAGTACAGGGTATGGCACATAGTAGGTGCTCAGTTAATTCAGTTTGTCGAACGAAGGCAGGTCTGTCTTCCTAACTGGACAGTGAACAACTTGAGGGCAGGAGCTGTGGGTTTGATAAGTTAACATACATAAAATGCTTAGAACATACAGCAAGCGCTATATAAATGTTAGGTATTATTACTCACCCAGCATGCAAGGACAATAAAAATTCCCACTTATTATGTGCTTTCCGGGTGCCAAGCCCAGTGCAAGTGATTTACATGGGTTCTCTCACTAAATCCACATGACCACCCACGGAAGTAGGTACCATTATCACCCCCATTTTACAGATGATGAAAGTGAGGCTCAGAGGGGATGAAGTGAATGCCTCAAGGTCACGCAGCTACTAAATGGCAGAATTGAGGTTTGACTCCAGGTCTTTGTGGTTCCAGGACACAAAATTATCAAGTTGCTGAGTGGAGACACAAGTGGAGACCATCTTGTCAGGGCTACTTAGGGGACAGGGCTTGCTGGGGTCACTCAGCAAGGTGGAGCCAAAGCCTGGGCCCCAAACCCAGGACCTGGAGCCAAAGCAGCCAACCAGCACCTGCCTTCTGCAGACGCCCAGAGCCCTCAGCCAGGCAACCGAAGGCAGGGATGGCAGTCGGCTGGGAGGAGGAGAGAGGATTACGGGGAAACAGATTTTCTCCTGGCCTTCCCCCTGGGCTCCGGGGATAGGTGATAATTGACCGAATGAGCCATGAGTCAGGCCGAGGCAGGGCTCCATCTGGCCCTGGCACGGCGGGGCTGCTAATTGGCACCGGGTGATCCTCGAAGCCTCCTTGGCTGGCCTGCGGCTGTGCTCCCCCTTCGCTTCCCAGAGACTCCGGATTAAGCCCCAGAATGCCTGGTGCCACAGTGGACTCAGATGTTGTCAGGCCCAGTGTGCCAGGCCTCCAGGGTGGGCAAGGAGTTTCTCTCTCTTCCTGGGGGGCCCTGTAGACCAGAGGGCTCTGTCTGTGGCTCTGAGTAGAGGCAGGCTCACTCCCACTCCCGAGAACTTGATGAAGTTGAACCTGGGTATGAACTGTGTAGCTGGCTGCCAGGGCGGAATACCAAGCCTGCCTCTTGCTAACAGTGTGACTCTGGGTAAGTCACCTCACTCTCTGTGCCTTGGCTTCCTTGTCTATATAATGGGGGGAATGATGACACTGCTCTTATATTTGCTGGGAAGATTACACGAGTTAATTCACAGAAGGCACTTGCAGTAGTGCCTGCCTGGTTCATATCAAGGGCTATGCAAGTGTTTCCTTTTACTATATACATTCTTTCTTGGCCCACCACTTGCTCTGTGCTAAGACCTGGGGATAGAGAGACAAAGAAGTAGTCCCTGCCCTCAGGAGTGTGGGTCCAGTTGGGGAGATGGTGAGTTATGAATTTATTCAAGAGGTGCTTATTAAGCCCCTATTGTGTACTAGGCACTGAGTCATGCAGACAAAAGGCCCAGGCCCTGCCTGTTAGAGGCTACACCTAAGCAAGAGTCTGGGACGCCTGTCTTCAACCAGGGCTGACTGTTGGCCACTGCGGGCGGAGGGGCCAGGGAGTGGTCCTGGGCTCAGCAGTGCCAGGTTTGAAGGGCAGCTGGCTTACTTTCCTGCCTTGGGATCTCCAGGTAGTATTGGATGTGGGTCGGGGAGAGGAGTTCGGACAGAGAAAAGAGTCCTAGGCCCAGAGGGGGGAGGCCAGGGCTCGGCTGCCCCCTCAGCCCCTTGCTCTGTGAGTCCAGGCCACTTCCTGCCTCCTTTGGCTGTGGCTGGGACCATCTCTGTGGCCTCTTCCAGGCTCGGGACTCTGGCTGTGGACAGGGTCAGGCACCCAGCCCTGGGCCCTGCCTTCTCCTTGAACTGTGGAAGAACTGATCTGTGTGTTTTTAGGGGCTTATGCTGAGCGTTTGTCAGGGCTGAGCTTGTGGTGTTCTTGTGGCTGAGTGGGTGGGGTTTTGGGGTCTCCCTCATGCAAAGTGTCTTTTGCATTTTGCACGCTTCCTGCTTTTGCTGCTGAAGTTAAGCCAGTGGAGTCAGTACCCCTGAGCTGGGCTGGGCAAGGGTGCTGATCTGTGCCAGGGGCAAAGCCACACTGGAAGCAGGCGACAAGCTCCTGGGCTGGAAAGAGGAGCTTCTGATCACCGAGTGTCTACATGAGCCTGCTGGTGCTGGGCCAGGAGCTTCCGGAGCCCATAACCTCATCAGTCCTCATAATCACCCTGTGCGATAGGAGGTGTTATTCCCATTTTAGAGATTGGGAAACTGAGGCTCACAGAAAGGAAGTGCCTCGTCGTAAGTCACTCAGAGACATAGGGGCAGAGCCTGTGTCCCCACAGTCCACACTCTCACATTGCTTCCGAGGCCCTCAGTGTTCCAGCTTGATGAAGGGGGCCCCTCCCTGACCAGCCCTTCCTCCCTCAAGGGGGCCCTGCCCTTCCAGGTTAAGTCCAGGAAGTGCCTCAGGGTCATCCCCTTGCTGTGGCAGCTCCTACTGGGACCACCCAGGGGATGTCAGTCATCCTGTCCCCCTCCCCCACATGCCCAGGCTCCCCCCACTTGCCCCTGCTGGGACCCGGGCTCTGTGGATCCCTGCCAGCAGCTGGCAGGACGACAGAAGTCAGAAGGCAGGAGCTGTGTTAACACGCCTCCTCTTTGCCTGAGAGGGGAACCCAGGGCTTCCCCCAAGCCAGCCTCCATGCAGCCGGCTGCTAAGTCCTTTCCCTGCTCAAGACCCTTCAGTGGCTCCCTTGTGCCTGTGGCGCGTCCCGCCCACTTCAGCCTCCCCGTCAGGGTCCACCTCGCCGGCCTCAGCTCCCACAGCCTCCCAGCCATGCCTTGGGCTCGGGTCACAGGAGGCAGCTTCCGGCTCCCCAACGGGCTGTGCTCGGTGTCACCTCTGCCTGCTACGCGGTCCCAGCTCCAGCCTGGCTAACTCCTCTTCGCCCTTCACATCTCAGCTCCAGCTCCTTTGGGTCCTTCTCCTGGGATGCCACCCTCTCCAGGGCCGGGTTTAGGGCCTCCCTTCTGTGCTCCTGAAGCCCCTCGCCTCTGCTCCTGCATGATGATACAGGTGTGACTGCCCCTGCACAAGGCCCTGAGCCCGGCGGCAGTGGCTGCCCATAGCGTCTGGCACCTCTCAGCCCTGGGGTCTGGCTGAGAGGTGGTGGACAGGGGGTCTCAGGAAGTGTTTGTGGACTGACTGACTGAGTCTGAGAAAGGTGGAATCTTGTGCTTAAGGTCACCCAGCTTGTGTGCGGACTGGAGACTGTGTTCTAGGCCTCTGGACCATGTCAGAGACTCCAGGGCTCATCTGGGGCCCCCAGTAGCGGGCTCTCTTCTTGGCATTTGGTTAACGTCCGTCTCCCCGCCTCCCACTATCCCACCTGCCCAAGTGTGAGCTCCATGAGGGCAGCCCCCGTGCCTGCTCTGTTCACTGCCTGGTACAGAGCAGGCCCTCTGTAACACCTCACTCGACAGCAGGCTAGAAGGCCCCAAGGTGCGGAGGGGCGAGCTCACAGACGCCTGCGGGAGCCAGACCCTGAACCCCACGGCCGTGAAGGTGGGTTAAGGGCGATTTACTCCCGGCTCGCCAGCCCCTGGATACTACGTCAGGCCCCCAGTCCCGGCTCTGGCCCACCTCCCTTCCTGCCATCCTCACGGTGGGGGCTGAGGGCTCCCGCCCGCCCAGCAGGCAGCCCCATTCCTCCAATTTCCTCCCAATTAATCAAGCTCTGAACTTTTTAATTATCTGCCTGCAGGGTGACTCCCCACTACGGTGAAGCAATTAAGGACGTTTCTAAGTGTGGTGTGTCTGCCGGCAGGCAGCTCTGACCAGACCCTGATGGAAGAGGTGAGCGGAGAGGGGGACAGGAGTGCCCTCAGGTCATGGGGCTACTGGAGGCCGTCCTGGGTTCCTGACCAGGGCTATTCCAGGGATCTGGGGCCGCACTGTCCAGGGTACGCCCACCCCCCTGCCGCCACCTCTGTTCACGCGACGGCTCTTTCTCTTCAGCTGGAATCTGGCTTCCCAGATTCCAGACAGTTACCACGTGCCAGGCGCTGGGTTACGTACACGCTTTGCAATTCTACTGCATCCTCACCTTGACCCTGGGAGTAGGAAGTATAATTATCAGAGGAAACAGAGGCTCAAAAACATTAGGCAACTCCAGAGATGCAGCTGGGATTTGAAGCCAGTTCCGAGTCTACATCCACTTCATCAACTGTCTCTGTCTCTTTTTTTTTTTTTTTGCGGTACACGGGCCTCTCACTGCCGTGGCCTCTCCCGTTGCGGAGCACAGGCTCCGGACGCGCAGGCTCAGCGGCCATGGCTCACGGGCCCAGCCGCTCCGCGGCATGTGGGATGCTCCCGGACCGGGTCACGAACCCGCGTCTCCTGCATCGGCAGGCGGACTCTAAACCACTGCGCCACCAGGGAAGCCCCCATCAACTGTCTCTTAAAGAACAGCATGGCCTGTGGAAGTGCCCTGGAACACTGAGGAAGCAGGGTGGGGTGAGGTTGGGGTGTGTGTGTCGGGGGTGGGTCAAGGAGAGGCTGTGCAGGAGATGCCAGCGAGCTTGAGAGCTGCTGAAGAACACAGGCTCTCCATAGTCCGGGTGGCCGGTGGGAGAGGGCACTGCAGGCAGAGGGGCAGCCAGTGCAAAGGCACGGAGGCCTGAAGTAGTATGGTGCGTGTGCGTGTGCGTGTGTGTGTGTGCGTGTAGCTGCAAATAGTTCAGGGTCGCTGAAGCATGAAGTTCAAGTCTGGGAGAGGTGGGAGATAAGCTTGGAGAAGCAGGTGGGGTCTGGGTCACTGGAAGTCAGAAGGACCTTCACGATCTTCTGGTCCAAGCTCCTCATTTTATGACTACAGAATACATGACCCAGACAGGGACAGTGACTTGCCTAAGGTCACACAGCAAGTTAGTGGCTGATGGAGCTGGGGCTGCAGCCCAGGAGTCCTGATACCCAGACTGGAAGGGAAGAAAGAGGGGCAGAGGAGCAGTAGCTGTCAGCTCACTGCAGTAGCCTCCCGACTGGTTTCCTGGCTTTCGCCCTTGCCCTCCGACCTCCCCACTCTCCCCTGGCTGCAGCCTGCTCTCAACACACCAGCCAGAGGGATCCTGGAGAACAGGAATCAGCGGTGTGTTGCTTCTCTGCTCCAAGCCCTTCCGCAGCTCCCACCTCACCTGGAGTAAAAAACAATAGCCTACAAAGCCCCCTTTACCTCTCTGGTTAAATCCATCCCTAGGCCTTTTATTCTTCTTGTTGTAACTGTATCTCTTTTACGTCTCTGAACTCACTCCTAGAAGCCTCCCTGTCTACCCCACTGCAGCCACACTAGCTTCCTGGCTGTCCTGGAGTATATCAGGCCTCCTCTAGCCTCAGGGCCTTTGTACGTGAGGTTCCCTTGCCTGGTTCAAGTCCTAGCTGAGCTACTTCTTCACTACATCCCTCTCTGAGCCTCACATCTCTCATCTATAATTGGGGTTAATGTTGTACTCCCCACCTTCCTCCCCAGGCTAACATGGGATCCTAGTGAGAAAATGGGGAACAAATAAAGCTCCACAAAAGCCCTCCCTCCAGCTCGAGGCTGTCACTGCAACAGGGCTTGGACAGGTCTTCACTGGGTCCTTGAGAAAACAGCCCCACAGACGAGCAGTGGGCTCCAGGCCCCCAGACCTTAAGCTGGATCAACATGGCGGAGCTTCCCAGCCTCAGGACTCACACAGGCTGGAGAAGCGAGTGTTAAATCATAATCACGATGTGCCCGAGGGGAAGCCGGATGTGCTCGGAGAGCTTGACACATCTGGCAGGGCAGGCCTGAGTCCCCCGGCACATCTGGCTGCTGTATTGACAGGTGGTGTAGTAGGTCACTGAGGAAGGGCCTGTCAGGCCGGGTCCTCATGCCATGAGTGGGGGTGATGGCCGGATGGAGCTGGGAGCATCTCCCAAGCTGCCTGCAGGCCATAGCCCCCCCCCCTTGTGGATCCCTGCTTCAGACCATCCACTGGACTTTGGTGTTGTGTTCTGAGAGGCCGGCTTAGGACCTAGAACCTGGGCCGCCAGATTCCAAAATCCCTGCATCATCCTGTTGGCGCCAGCCGCCCCTACTGGGGCTTTGGGAGCCTGGGAAAGCCCCCTCTCCTCTCCAGCTGGGGGGGGGGTGCATTTTCAGGGTCACCTCATGGAGCCCTTCCCCTTATATGGGATCCAGAAACGTGGTCATCAGCTCCACCTGAGGGACCCCCTGGGCTCCTACCTCCTCCCACCTGCCCCAAGAAAGCCATGGTCATTAATAAAGGACACAATTAGCTGTCAGTGGAGAACATGTCTGGAATTTTTTACCTGCTCTGCGAGCTCGGTTAAGGCAACAAACCCCAGGACCCCCCGGGAAGCAGCTGCCACACACCTTTCAGGGGCCCCTTTGCCCGGGCCCAGGTCAGGAGGGGGCCTGTGACTTTTGCGGTGTGGGCTCCGCAGGCCTGGGCCTGTGCACGGCTGTGTTTTCCAGGCCAGTGGAGAAAGTGACAGAGTAAGAGAGATTTCCTGGCAGAAGTTGTTTTTTTCAACCCAACAGGCAATACAATTCAATGTAATTTCCTCCCCCTTCCTGTGTCGACTTAAGAGTCTTTGAGCTTGAAGGACTTGAGAGAAAGGAGTTAGTTCAGTCTCTCATTTTACAGCTGGGGAAACTGAGGCCCCGGGAGGGGAAGTGACCTTGTTCGTGGCAGAGGGAAATGTACACGTGCTTCTCTTTTGGGTTCTGTACGCATCCCCTCGCTCGCTGAACACAATTAGAGTCTGCAGCCAGGGTCCAAAGGAACATCTTTGAAGTCCCTAATGGTCACTGTTCACACTCCACCGTGTCCTGACCACGTGCTGGGGCCGGAGGGCACAGTGGTGAGCGAGGAAGATGCAGTCCCCGCCCTCATGGAGCTGAGGGTCTAGTGAGAGCAACAGAGGGAAAGAAGCAGTGGACAAACACAAATACTCTACTCGATTTGCGATGGCCACGAAGGAGACAGCGGGGGCTGAGGCAGGACCACAGCGGGTCACCTTAGGGAGTGTGGTCAGGAAAGGCCTTTCTGAAAGGTAGCATTTAAAAGGCAATCCCTGAGGAGAAGAATGAGCGGGAACAGTATTTGCAAAGATGGTACAAACTCAGGACCTCGGCTCCTCTCCATGTAATGAGGTAAGAGCAGGACATCACCAAGTACCTGACACCCATTTGCTTGGCCCCAGCTGTCTCTGATCCCAGACAGACACCACTATGTCTGCGAACACACCTGCTGCCTGGGCACTTTTGTCCTAAGAATGCCATGAGGTCAGGATTTGTCACCCCTGTTCTGCAGATGAGAAAATAAGGCTCAGAGCAATGAACTGCCTTCCCCAGGACACACGGACACCAAGTTCAGGAGCCTGGGCCTCCAACACCTGCCCCTCTCTCTCTCTCTGCCCTTCTGGGTGCTTTCCAGAACTACTGCTTCCCCCCAGTAACCCAGAAGACTGGTCTGCTCAAGCCCTGGCGGCCTGTGACTTGGATGCTAAAGAAAACCTCACTCAAGAGGTCCCAGCGTCTGGTGCCTCAAGGAGAAGGGATTAAGAAACACAAACAGGGAGAAGGGGAGCTTGCCCACATTCACACTGAGACTCCTGGGTTGGGGAGCCTGCAGTCGCTCTCCCTCCTAGGGGTACAGAAATCGTTGCCCCTCTCCCGTCGGCTTCTGGGGAGCAGGAGTGAGCCTCAGCGAACCCAAGCCATAAATCAAATGCACAAGATGTGGCTTGGCAGCCATCCAGTGAAAAAGATCTGGGGGTTTGAGTTGACCACAAGCCAAAGCTGCTGAAAAAGCCAATGTGGTCTTAGGCTGTAAGAGCAGAAGGAGAGTGACAGCCCAGCATCCTCCCTGCTGCTCAGGCAGGGTCCGTTTTGAGCTCCACGTTTTAAGGAGGTCCAATGAGTGAGAGTGGACAGGATATCTGAGGCGTCCAGCTGGTTTTCTGTCTGCAGTCCCTTTTGGATGGTGCTGGAGGGGCTGGGAGTAGAGTCCCAGGTTCAAACTCTCCAGGCAGCATTTTCTAGGCACCCAGCAGAGTTCTGGAGCCTGACTTGCCCTGGAGCATCCCCTTGCCTGGATCTCTGGGAAGTAATGCGTTCTCTCCTTAACTCGCTCAGCTTCTACCTCCATGTCCTAGCCCTCCTGTATACTGGGGATTTGAGATCACGTGTGTGGTCTCACCATGGCCTGCCCTCAATTAAGGACAGACTTATTCAGTAAAAAAAGCCCAACATTCTAAGTAATGACCTTGTGCCCAGCCCTCTGTTGGGCACTAGGCACAGAGTGGAATAAGACAGTCCCTAGCCTTGATGATCACTGGCTAGAAGGGGGGAGTGATTATGATCAGTTAGGATATCAAAGCAGACTTTCCAGAGGAAGGGCCAGTTGAATTGCGTATTAAAGGATACGTAGGAGTCCGTCAGGGCCAGAAGAGATGAAGGACCTTCCAGGCAGATGAACAGTGTGTGCAAAGGCATGGAGGGGCGAGGAGGGCAGGGTGGCTGGAGCATGGGCTGCGTGGGAGAAAGGTGGGGACACAACACAAGAAAGGTGACAATGGCTGTATGTGGTCACTGACGGAGCCTGGGTTTTTATTCTCTAAAAGCAGGGAAGCCAGTGGTGGTCCTGTGCCAGTGCTCAAATGGTCGCTGTGTGCCCTCAGTCCTTCCCTCCCACCTTCCTGCCCGGGCCCTCGCCTCCTCGCACTGCAGCCCTCCTGCTCTGGCCTCAGCTGACCCACTCCCCTGTCTCCACTCTGACCCATCTCCTCTCTGTTTTCCTTAGTTCTCGAACCTTTCCTCCTTTGCTGAAACCAGTTCCACCTCTTCCATCATTAAAAATGAACTGAGCTATTAACAACGACCATTCATACCGTCTATTGTGCAGCTATTATGTGGCAGGCTGACGGCTTCACGGAAGTTATGGGGGCGGGACTGTGCACCTCTGTGGTTAGGGGCACAGGCTCTGGAGTCAGGGTCCAACTGGCTTGAACCCTGGCTCTACCACTGACTTTGGGCAGGTTACCTAACTTTTCTTTGTGCCTCAGTGTCCTCATCTGGAAAATGGGTCTATCAATAGGACTTACCTTGTAGGGAAAATTCAGAGTTAATACTGCAGAGTGTACATTCATCAACAATTCTTACAGCAATCCTACAAGGCAGGTACTAGTGACATTCCCATTTATAGAGAAGACAGTTAAGGTTTTGTGAGGATAACTAATCCACCCACAGCCAGTAACAGCGCTGAGAGGGGAGCAGTGGAGCACTACCTCTGAGTCCAAAGACGAGGTGTCTCATGGCCTCACCTCTTCCAGGCTGGGACCTGGGCTGGGCCCAGGAACCCAAGATTCAATGGCCTCCCAGCCTGGTGGGGAAGATGTCCAAGTAAATAGGCAGTTTCCAAACAGCGTGACCAGTGCCAGGGGACGTGTGGGGTGGGGGGAGGAGTGCTGGGCCTGGGAGCCCAGAGGAGAGGACCTTAACACTCTTGTTTCCTGGAGGTGTAAACACTTGAGCTGTCTTGGAAGATAAAGAAGGACAAGGCAAAAGAATGCAAAAAGGGGGCATGCTGGGCAGAGAGGGAATAACCCATGCAGAGGTGTGGAGATATGAGACCTGCAGCTGGAACCCTGAGCCTGTGAGTGCAGGGGTAAAGGATATGAAATTGGACAGGCAGGCAGGGGCAGACAGCCGTGAGCCTACCACCCATGCCCCGTGCCCACTGCCTGCAGGTCAAGTAGCTCTGCCTACGGCTTGACAGCCTGTGAACCCACAGAGAATCAGGAAGAAGCCTGCTCAGTCTCTGGACTGGAACATTCCTGGCTCATAAAGTCCCCCATGGCAGAGCAGGGACCTGGGGAGACTAGCCTGCTCACTAGGGCCCTTCAAGGCTAACTGATCCCAAACCTTCCCAAAAATAGATGGCTTCCTTAAGAGTTACTTTAAAACACTCCTATCCCCAAAGCTTACAAAACTCCCACACCTTTTCAATTTTAACGGGTCAAAAGCTGAAAATTATGAGCCAACAGCAAGATCTGCAGAACAAGTGATCTTCGGCTATAGCAGCCGGTACACTTCATGACAAACGCCCAGACGCGGTCATTTCAGAGTGAGCACCTTTAAAGCGCACTTCGACCTTCCTCTAAATGTCTCCTTTATTTGAACAGTGTGTTTACGGGGCCTGGAGCTGCTGTCCCCACCTTGTGCTTTGGTTTTGTAAAAGAGAAGGAAACTGAGAGAGACGGACATCAAAGCAGGGGATGATGACAACCCTCTAATCTCATAAACTCTCCTCTTATCTCAGTCCTTATAAAAACGGGGAGGCCTGGTTGTCACGAAAAGCAGCTCTGAAAACTCATAAACTTGACAAGCCCTTAGTTCTAGCACCCAGAGGGAAGGACTCTAATCCTTGAGAAAACTGGAGATGAAGAGAGGGGAGGCAACTTCTGGGGAAGGGCAGCCTGCAGAGAAGGCCCACGCTGTCACCAAGTGAGGGTTTGAGAGCACAGCTTCCTAACTTACTTTGACCTCAAGGCAACCCAGTTGGAGAGAGTCTCCTTGGTTACAAGAGAGGCCAGAACTACTATTTTAACATCTGTAATCTTCTGATAAATAACAGCTCACACTTAGCGCTTACTCCGGGCCAGGTACTATTTTAAGTACCTTATGTGGATTAATTTATATAATCTCAAGTTATACTATAATTATCCTCATTTACAGGGGATAAGGCAGAGGGGTAAGTCTCTTGCCAAACATCACTGATTCAGTGAGTGGCAGAGCAGGGATTTAAACTGAGATGGAAGCCATCTGCTTTCCCTCACCCACTGCTAGCTCATCAAGGGGTCGGGCTCCAGGCTGGGTGGAGCCTGGCTCATGTCCGTCATCTCCTCTCCTCCCATTACAACATCCTGATCAACTCCTGGCCCTGTTTCACAGCCGAGGAAGGTGAGGCTCAGAGTGGTCGATTGTCCCGGCCAAGAGCACGCAGCAGGGGGATCACAGAGCTGGGATCCATCTCACCCCCGCTGCCTGGCTCCAGGGCCTGGGCACCTTGCACTGAGATTGGACTCAGCCTCCAGATCTGACCAGACTTAGAGTCTCAAGGGACTGGGATCAGTCAGGGTCCCGAGGATCAGAATCCGGTGGCCCCAGGCTGCAGCCTTCGTTTACTCTGCCGGGCTTGGAGCCCCTTCCTGAACCTGAGGGCTCTGAAGCCCTGTCTGGCTTTGTCTTCTCAGAGAGGCAGTACAGTGTAGTGGTTAGCTCCCGAGCTTAACCCAGATGGACCACTTCTAGCTGGGTGACCTCGGAAAAGTCACATAACATCTCTGCAGTTAGTTCTGTCATCTGCAAAATGGGTATAATAATGCTACCTCCCTCCTAGGGTTGTTGAAACGATGGTTAATATACATACAGCACTTAGAACACTGCCACACGTGCAGTAAGTGCTCAATAAATATTAGATATTATTATTACTGTGGTCTGCTCTCTCTGGGGATGTGCCCTGCACCCTGGACCCTGCTGCCAAACCAAACAGCCTCTGTCCATCCCTAAAGCCCCTTGCATTACAGACTGCTGCCTGGCCTGGCCAACCTCCCAGCTGCCCAGGCCTCCTGTCAGCCCCGTCTCTGTAGAGAAAGCAGCACTCTGGGTTCAAATCCCAGCCCCAACTCTTCCTGGCTGAGGTCTCTAGGCACAGAAGCACATCTCTCTGAGTCTTTGTTCTCTTGTATGTAAAACAAGGATTATAACCCCTGTTTTAATAACACAGACGTTACAGTGGGGACTTAGACAGACCTGGGTCTCTGCTTCCTGCTCTCTGCATGACCTTAGAAATGTTAACAATGACAGCTTTACTGATGCTATACACAGAAAATCCTAATGATGCTACCAGAAAACTACTAGAGCTAATCAATGAATTTGGTAAAGTAGCAGGATACAAAATTAATGCACAGAAATCTCTGGCATTCTTATACACTAATGATGAAAAATCTGAAAGTGAAATTAAGAAAACACTCCCATTTACCATTGCAACAAAAAGAATAAAGTATCTAGGAATAAACCTACCTAAGGAGACAAAAGACCTGTATGCAGAAAATTATAAGACACTGATGAAAGAAATTAAAGATGATACAAATAGATGGAGAGATATACCATGTTCTTGGATTGGAAGAATCAACATTGTGAAAATGACTCTACTACCCAAAGCAATCTACAGATTCAATGCAATCCCTATCAAACTACCACTGGCATTTTTTACAGAACTAGAACAAAAAATTTCACAATTTGTATGGAAACACAGAAGACCCCAAATAGCCAAAGCAATCTTTTTTTTTCCTCTTGTTTTTTTTTTTTTTTTTTTTGGCCACACAGCATGGCACGTGTGATCTTAGATCCTGACTAAGGATTGAACCTGCGCCCTCTGAATGGGAAGCGCGGAGCCTTAACCTCTGGACCGCCAGGGGAGTCCCCAAAGCAATCTTGAGAAAGAAAAATGGAGCTGGAGGAATCAGGCTCCCTGACTTCAGACTATACTACAAAGCTACAGTAATCAAGACAGTATGGTACTGGCATAAAAACAGAAATATAGATCAATGGAACAGGATAGAAAGCCCAGAGATAAACCCACGCACATATGGTCACCTTATCTTTGATAAAGGAGGCAAGAATACAGAGTGGAGAAAAGACAGCCTCTTCAGTAAGTGGTGCTGGGAAAACTGGACAGGTACATGTAAAAGTATGAATTTAGAACACTCCCTAACACCATACACAAAAATAAACTCAAAATGGATAAAAGACCTAAATGTAAGGCCAGACACTATCAAACTCTTAGAGGAAAACATAGGCAGAACACTCTATGACATAAATCACAGCAAGATCCTTTTTGACCCACCTCCTAGAGAAATGGAAATAAAAACAAACATAAACAAATGGGACCTAATGAAACTTAAAAGCTTTTGCACAGCAAAGGAAACCATAAACAAGACGAAAAGACAACCCTCAGAATGGGAGAAAATATTTGCAAATGAAGCAACTGACAAAGGATTAATCTCCAAAATTTACAAGCAGCTCATGCAGCTCAATATCAAAAAAACAAACAACCCAATCCAAAAATGGGCAGAAGACCTAAATAGACATTTCTTCAAAGAAGATATGCAGATTGCCAACAAACACATGAAAGAATGCTCAACATCATTAATCATTAGAGAAATGCAAATCAAAACTGCAATGAGATATCATCTCACACCAGTCAGAATGACCATCATCAAAAAATCTAGAAACAATAAATGCTGGAGAGGGTGTGGAGAAAAGGGAACACTCTTGCACTGTTGGTGGGAATGTAAATTGATATAGCCACTATGGAGAACAGTATGGAGGTTCCTTAAAAACTACAAATAGAACTACCATACGACCCAGCAATCCCACTACTGGGCATATACCCTGAGGAAACCATAATTCAAACAGTCATGTACCAAAATGTTCATTGCAGCTCTATTTACAATAGCCAGGACATGGAAGCAACCTAAATGTCCATCAACAGATGAATGGATAAAGAAGATGTGGCACATATATACAATGGAATATTACTCAGCCATAAAAAGAAATTGAGTTATTTGTAGTGAGGTGGATGGACATGGAGTCTGTCATACAGAGTGAAGTAAGTCAGAAGGAGAAAAACAAATACCGTATGCTAACACATATATATGGAATCTAAGAAAAAAAAATGTCATGAAGAGCCTAGGGGTAGGATGGGAATAAAGACACAGACCTACTAGAGCATGGACTTGAGGATATGGGGAGGGGGAAGGGTAAGCTGTGACGAAGTGAGAGAGTGGCATGGACATATATACACTACCAAACGTAGGGTGGATAGCTAGTGGGAAGCAGCCGCATGGCACAGGGAGATCAGCTAGGTGGTTTGTGACCACCTAGAGGGGTGGGATAGGGAGGGTGGGAGGGAGGGAGACGCAAGAGGGAAGAGATATGGGAACATATGTATGTGTATAACTGATTCACTTTGTTGTAAAGCAGAAACTAACACACCATTGTAAAGCAATTATACTCCAATAAAGATGTTAAAAAAAAAAAAAGAAATGTTGCTTGCATTACAGATCCCTCCTAGTAAGGATCATTCATTCAACAGACATGAAGCCCTACTATGTGCCAGGCATTGTTCTAGCTGCTGGGGACACAGCAGCAAATGAGACAAGCTAGGTCCCTACTTGTAGAGCTTACAATCAGATGAGGAATATGAATAATAAACAAGTTATCAAATAAGTAC
This sequence comes from Lagenorhynchus albirostris, assembly GCF_949774975.1. Taxonomy (NCBI): domain Eukaryota; kingdom Metazoa; phylum Chordata; class Mammalia; order Artiodactyla; family Delphinidae; genus Lagenorhynchus; species Lagenorhynchus albirostris. The sequence continues at coordinate 168,614,916 of NC_083096.1, forward strand.
AGGGTGATGTGCTGGAGGGTGCTGAGTTGGGGGACAACTCTAGCTGGGGTGGTCAGGGAGGGCTTCTCTGAGGAGGTGACATGTGAGCTGAGACCTGAAGGACATGAAGGAGTTGGTTATGGAGAGAGCATAGGGAAGGGGATTCCGGGCAGAGGGAACAGCATGTGCAAAAGCCCTTCCTCAGGAGTAAATAAAGAAGCCTAGTGTGTCTGAGGAGTGCAGAGGCCCTTGTGGCCGGAGAGGTGTGAACAAGGGGAAAAGAGTGGGAGACTGAGCCTCAGGCCCGTGGACGCAGAAAGTAGATGGGAAACCCATGGAGGGTGTTCGGCAGGGCTGTGAAATGGCCTGTGATTTGAACAGGCAGACGTGATGGTGGCTGGACAGGGTGGTGACAGTGAGGGTGGAGAGAGGAGGTTGGATTTAATGAGGACCTGCCAGCAGTTTCTTCTGCCCCCCGTAGAGCTGTGCATGAACATGAGGGGTGAGAGCCTTCTGCTTCTGCGAAGGAGTAACAGTGTTTCCTTCCGAGTATTTCACTGTTTCAGCAGCGCCTTCTCCCCAAGGACTCTCAATCAGCGAGCTGACTGCCCATCGAGAGCCCGTAATTATTAGGCTTTTGGGACAGGTGCCCGGTGGGCTGGCAGCACCTCCTCTGTGGGCCGTGTGGAGCCCATGGCCATGCTGCTCCTTGGCAGAAAGTTGAAAGGGAAAAAACCTGCTCCGGGCAGCTCCCTGCTCCACTTTTAGGGTCCTCCTGTTGCCCTCACCCAGCCCCAGGCATGTGGCTCCCCGAGCTGCCCCAAGGCCCCGTAGGACGCCTGCTCAGGGTCTCAGATCTTGCCCAGCTCCTGGCATCTGCCCTCTGCCCTAGCTGCGTCTCGTTCCCTCTGAACTCAGCTCACGCTGGGAGAGGTCAAGGATGCGTCTTTGCCAGGGAGTCAAAATGTACACTGCACCTGCGTGCACCAAAGCAGGCTCCCTCCTGGAAGACACGAGGCCTTCATCCCGGGAGTTCATCAAATGGGGACGGTTCAGGCAGCGTGTCGGGGAGGGGAGGTGGACTGTGGGGCCGACAGGGCACCGGGCTGCTGTTCATACCTCCCATGGTCTCCTGCCGCTCCCGCCTTCAAGACTGACCCACCTGCTCCTGAAATCAGCCTGTAAGTCGCAACTTTCCAGAACAACCTGCTTCTGTTTCCTAAGCGTGGCCACGGGTGCACCTCACGACAGCCCGTGATGGGGTGTGATTATTATCCCCCTCGTGACGATGAGGAAAGCGAGGCTCAGAGAAGGATGTGACTGCCCAGGGCCAAACGGATGCCTGGGCCAAAGTCTCCACTTCCAGCTTTGAGTCGAGCATGGTCTCCTTGGCACCAGGCCCTCTCTGCCACCCGGATTCCCTCCTGCTCTACAAGGACAGAAGTGACAGCAGAGGGCTCTGGTTAAGATTGGAGGGATAACCGACAAGGCCATTAGTGGGTAGTGACAGACAGGAATGGACAGCAAAGCGCACGTCTTAGGTGAGCTTTAAAACGGACCATGACATCCACTGAGAAATGACATGGCCACTCAGGTGATTTAGGCACTAACCCCTGCCATTTGTCTACTAATACCATGATTAGAGCCTGGCGCATTGCTCTAAGGTTCATTCATTCATTTGTTTGTTTATTCACCCATTCATTCCACAGACACTGACTGAGAACCTGCTATGTCGCAGGCACCCCGCCGGGACAGAAAGTTGTCAGATACAGTCCCTGCCCTTGGTAACTGCTACCCAGTAGTACAGCTCTGTCTCTTCCACTGGACTGGGAGCTTCTCAAGTGGTTAAGAGAGTGGCCTTGGGAGTCAGACCACATCCTGGCTGTGTGACCTTCGGCAACTTACTTCACCTCTCTGTAGCTCGGTTTCCCCAGATGACAAATGGGGGTAATAACAACGCCTACCACCAAGGTCACTGTCGGGGGTAAATGAGTTAATATGTATAAAGTGCTTAGAAAGGTGAGTCTACACAGAGTTAATGCTTAGCTCTGTCCTTCCACGTTCTTAAGAACGTGTAGGATTTCCCAAGCGAGCTCTTACTGTCCTGATGGGAACTGCTGGGTTTTGTTTCTAACAATCATGTCCCAGGCTCCCTCCTCTTTTAAGCATCCTGGCAGAGAGTATGCAAAATGCACTTGTCAGGAGCTATCTGTCGAGAGTGTCTTTGCACTTGTGCTTAAATAGTCATCATTATTCCTTCAATAAGGATTTTTTGAATGCCAGGCACTGTTCTAGGGCTTTTAGCCACATCATCTTATTTAGTTGCTACAACATCCTGATAAGGTTGACACCATTTCCCCTGTTTTGCAGAGGAAAAAACAGGCTTAGAGAGGCTGCATGACCGACCATCCACCCACCCATCCATCCATCCACCCATCCATCCATCCATCCATCCAAGATTTTCTGAGTACCTACTATGAGCCAGGCAGTCCCTGTGCCAGGACTAGGTTCAAGTTCCAGCTGGTAACAAAAGACACCCAGTCCTTGCCCTATCAGGGCTTCTGGTCTTGCTGGGGAAGACTGACTGCGTTAAGTAATGAGCAGCACGATGAGGTCCTGAGTGAAGGAGTGCAGGGTATGATGAGTGCAGTCAATAGGGGCCTGCCAGTGCATGTAGTTGGAGGACAGTAGCCTAGAAATTTCTCCTACCACCTCCTAAGCCACTCCTCCTAAGTTCCATCTTTGCCCCTTCTCATCATTGCAAGCTACCATTCATCAGGGTCAATGGCCCCTCCTATGACACCTCACATCATCTCATAGGTCACAGATGTCATTCATCCCCAGAGAAGCCCAATGTATTTCGACCCTATACTGGAACTCACTGGTTGTCATTTGTTTGCTGGCTGAGTGCTGATCATAATTAGTTTCCCTTTGACTTTCTTCCCCACCAGTCTGTGAGCCTGTAAGCAGGGCTTACTCATCTTTAAATCTAGTACAAAGCGGAGCAGAGGGTGGTTACTCAACAAAAGCTGGTTTCGGGAATAAATGGAGAGGCAGAGTGGGTGAGAAAACCTGCATCTGAGTCCCAGCATTGCTAATTCTGGCCAAATGGCCTTGGACAAGCCCACGGTTAGAATTTAGGCTTGGTATACAAATAGCTTCGTCTCACCCTCCAACTTCAGTCAATTGGTTGGTAGCTGCCTGGAGCATTGTGTTGAGAAGGATCCTGAAGTAGCATCGGGTTTAATGGAAAGAGTGCTGTGATTGATTTGCAATGCCTGCCATGGACTCAGGAGGAGTGGCAATGGGTGCTCCTCATTTCTGATATCCTGGAAAAGGTTGTGGTCCTCTTTAAGGCTTTGTTTTTCCCATCTGTAAGACGAGGAGACTAGACTCAATGATATCTGACACTCTAGGATTCTGAGTCCCACATCCTCTTCTAGCATGATTTTTCTTTGGGGACAGGAGCCACATGCTAGCCTAGCCCAGAGCCTAGCTCACAGCAGGTGCTCAGTAAATGCTAGTTGGATGAATAATCTTCCTTGGTTATTGTGAGACCCCGTAGGGAGAAGAGGACTTATTATCCCAGTTCAATATGAGGAACTGAAGATTCGTGCCTGGAGCCACATAGTGCCCACACCGGTCCCGGGGTCGTCTGACCCCTGCACCCTGTCAGTTGCACGTACCTTTCTGAATCAATCAAATAATGGCGCCAACCAGCAGCCATATTGCATTTGACTCCACAGAGCATTTTCACATTCATTATTGCACTTGAGTTTCTCAAGGACTCTGGCAAGGGAGGGGCGACCATTGCCCTCAGTTGGCAGATTGGGACACTGATGCTTAGAGTGGGCACGTGATTTGCTAGGTCTCACAGAGCTGGGATGCACCAGGTCTTCTGGTTCTAAACCCCATGCTCCGGCCACCTGCCCCTTACTAACCAGCTCCTATGTTCCACTTCGCTTCCTCTTTCCTCACAGCCACCTCTGCTTTTTCAGGAAAGATGAAAGAGCAGAGACATGAAGGAGATGTAACAGGAGCCAAGCTCCCCTCTCCCAGGAGGCCAAGCCCCACCTTGGGCCACCTCTTGAAGGGGGACCTTGAAGGGGAGAGAAGGGGTCAGAAGACCTGAACAGTGGGGCACCAGCTGGACGACAGGCCTCCCGGGTCTTCTCCATGACCCCAGCCTGGGCTCACACCAGCTGGGTAAACAGGCACCAGCCCCAACCAAGGGCGGGGGGCATTCCTGCCCCTCTCAGACTGCCTGTCTGTTGCTAAGGATTCTGGGAATGAGGCAGGAAAAGCTAAGGTGAGAAGCTGACCAGAAGCAGCCACCCAGAAGGACTGGTCTGGAACTGTCCTTAGGAAGACAGGGATGACCTGGGAACAGACGGGAAAATGGCTAGACCTGGTCTGGCATCCACCCTCTTCCCTCTCTCCTGCTCCATACAAGCCTGGTTTCATCTTACTCTAAATACTTTACAACCCTGGGTATTTAACTTGGTCTCTTGTGACTCAACTTTTCCACCTGTAAAATGGACCTAGGGACAAATACTTCTGGAGTAGAGAAACTCTTTTTTTCCCCATCTGTACCCTTTTTCCGGAGACCCTGTCCCTCCGGGAGGAGCAGCTCCTATAAACTTGTGACACTGTAAACATCACATCATCTCCACCCCAAAGCACAGCTAACCAGAGCAGAGAAAGCCGGTGCCCGTGTGTGCAGCGGAGTCACCCCAGTGAGGCTCTCGCCCCTGACTGTGGAAATGGTCCCAGACAGGGACTTGGGGATCCCAAGGGCCCCTCTGACAATGGGAAATCCACCTCCTCTCTTTAGGCCTCGGTTGCTTTCTTCACAACACCTGGGAGATAGTCGATAATTAGCCCCTTCAGGTCGGGACATCTTTTGCATGACTCCACACTTTCCCACCTATATGCCTTTGCTTACCCAGCGTCCCCATGTCCTCATGTTCAAATCCAGCTCAGAGGCCCCCTCCTCTGTAACGCCTCCCCTGGTCTTGCCCCAGCCCTCCAGAACTACAAGCCTCTCTTCCCACCTCCGTACCCCCATTGACTTGGTCTGCTTCTCTGAGAACACGAAAAGCTTTCCGCCTTTCTTATTGGTGCCCTGGGACTGCTGGCTCTTTAAGGCAGGGCTCTGTTTTTGTTTTTGTTTTGGCAGCACTGTGCAGCATGCAGGATCTTTGTTCCCTGACCAGAGGTCGAACCCGCACCCCCTGCAGTGGAAGTGTGGAGTCTTAACCACTGGACCGCCAGGAAAGTCCCTAGGCAGGGCTCTGTCTTATCCTTCTCAGCTGCCATAGTGCCCAGCACGGGGCCTACAGCACAGCAGGTACCCAACATGGGTTTGTTCACTAGACAGAAGAAATGAGCAAGAGAGCCGGTCACAGCCCTCCCTGGTCCTGGGTACAAGTTATAGAAGGCCAAGGGGGCACCACAGCTCTGAAATCCATGCATTTTCTTGATGCACACAGACGAAGTGAGACAAATGCGAGCCCAGGCCGAGAGGGCTCAGGTTTTCAACTATCACGGAATCCAAGGCTGCAGGATGGCGCAGAAGGGCCCCTAGAAGGTCACGTTCAACTAACGGCTGGCTATAAGACATCAGCCAGTTGATCCCTGACCCAGCAGCGGCCACCATGCACTCCCCAGCTGCTTGCAGGATAAAAACTTCCAATGCACAATATTCTAGGGATCAACATGCCAGTAAGGCACCGATCACAAAACCACAATAGCAGTCTTCCTCCACGGTCTTTTCAAATGATGGGAAAATGGGGACAACCAAGGGGCCTCGACTCCTTGTCTGCTTCATCTTTGCACCCCCGAGCGGCTGGTGCAGAGCAGGACTTAGCCGAGCCCGGGGAATGAGTGGCTGACCCCCCAACCCCAGCACACGAGCTGAGCTCTCAGCACGCCTCCCCTCGGACACACAGGTTCTGTGGAGTGTAGACGATCAGAAGGCTTCAGGGAAATCAAAAGCAGCTACTCAGGAAAGGCCAGGGCCCTGCTGGAGAGGCTGCTCTGCGGGGCTGCTGGGCCCCCGGGCCGGTGATTCATGTCTCGCTTGCCCAGGGTGGGAGCACAGGCCGAGTATGAGCTGAATTCATAAGACCTTCTCTGTTTTATCTCACAGATGTTTCTGGGATGGATGTGTCAAGAAAAAAAAAAGGCTGAAGTTGAAAAATTCCAACTCAGCACATGTCCTCCAGCCCTTGGAGACGTGACAAGGGATTTAAACACCCTTTCTCCTCATATGTCCAACATCTCAGGAGAAAGCTAAATTGCATCCCCGTCAGAGCTGTTCTGGGCACCTGCTGGCTACGAAGACGACCTCCTCATTAGCCTGGCTTTCCTTTGGAAACAAGCACACAAAAATTGCATTATGGGTACGTGTGTGAACGTGTGCGGTGTCATGCACCCCTCGCTGTCTCCAGAACCTGTTCCCATAGATAATAAAAGCTAACTTCTGAGTGCCAGCCACGCGCCAGGCTGCACACCGAGCATCACCTCATTTTATCCTCACAACCCAATGGGGTCTATGTTCCATTATCCCATTTTCTAGATGATTTGCCTACACGTGGATGTCTGTGTGTACACAAAATGTGCTCGTATGGACACCTCAGTCTTTCTCTATATATCCAGATGCAAACAGATCTTCAGGTCGGGGCCTTTGTACATACATGCACAAATATGTGTGTCCATGCCCTTGTGTTATGTCCTTATTTCACAATAGAGACCATTCATCGAGTTCATTCCGTGTAAGATGCTTTGTTTTAATTACCATTCTTTATGTCATCATTAATCCTGACAAGGCAAATGGTATTATCTACATCGGAGTTGACAAACTATAGTCCAGGGGCCAAATCTGACCTGCCACCTGTTTTTGAGAATAAAGTTTTATTGGAACACAGCCATAACCATTTTGTATGAATTGTCCGTGGCTGGTTTTACACTACAACAGCAGAGTTGAGTTGTATGTGAATTCTCTAGATCTTTACAGTTTGCTGACTGCTAATTTGCTTTTTTTTCACATGAGGAAACTGAGACTCAAACAGGGTATCTAATTGTCCAAGGTCATGCACCAGGTAAATGTTTAGTTAGCCAAACACTTGGCCACCAGACCCGCTCCTATTTCTGGGTGTCTTTGTGGATGTTAATTGCAGTTGTGCTTACATACTTGTCACTCTCTGTCCCTATGTGCTTATATGCCTGGGAGAAGTTCTGTGTGTCTGTATGACCCTCTCTGTGTGCATAATCAGAAAAAAAAAAGTGCAGTTTTTATTTGTTGGGAATAGGGTACTTATTAATTAGGTCATTTGAACCTAATAATTTGTGTCTACTTAGTCAATAAATTTCTGAGAAAGCTATCCTAAGACGTCTCACTAAGAATGTAGATTTGAGAAGTTAGAGAAAGACAACTATCATATCACTTATATGTGGAATCTAAAAAAATGATACAGATGAACTTATTTACAAAACAGAAAGACTCACAGACATAGAAAACAAACTTATGGTTACCAAAGGGGAAAGGGGGAGAGGGAGGGATAAATTAGAAGTTTGGAATTAATAGATACACATGACTATATATAAAATAGATAAACAGCAAGGACCTACTGTATAGCACAGGGGACTATATTCAATATCTTGTAATAAACTATAATGGAAAAGAATCCGAAAAAGAATATATATAGATTATAACTGAATCACTGTGCTGTACACCTGAAACTAACACAACATTGCAAATCAACTATACTTCGATTTAAAAGAGAATGTGGACTTGACAATTTCTTTTCGCAGATAATTGGCTTTGTTTAAAGTGCTTTGAGACTGTTGTAAGTGCATGCAAGTTCAGGATTATTATATCTTCTGGGTGAATTATTCATTTTGTCATTAAGTAATGACCTTCTCTGTCCTCAGTAATGCTTCTTGTCTTAAAGTCTTTTTACTCCCTGATATTTATCTTGCTACTGTTTTTTTTTTTTTTTAATTTTTGGCTGCATTGGGTCTTCGCTGAAGTGTGCGGTGGCTTCTCTTGTTGTGGAGCACAGGCTCTAGGTGCACAGGCTTCAGTAGCTGTGGCTTGCAGGTTCTAGAGCGCAGGCTCAGTAGTTGTGGCTCATGGGCTTAGTCGCTCCACGGCATGTGGGATCTTCCCGGACCAGGGCTCGAACCCATGTCCCCTGCATTGGCAGGTGGATTCTCAACCACTGCGCCACCAGGGAAGCCCTACCTGTTTTATTATAGAGAATATTTGCTGATATATCATTATCATTTTCTATCCCTTTACTTAACCGTCTGTGCGTCATTGTCTTTTGGGTATGTCTCTTGTAAACAGAGCTGGACCTTTTCCCCCCATTTAAACTAAGAATCTCTGATTCTTAACAGTTGAGTTCAATCCATTTTCATTTACTGTGATTACTAATATATTTGAACTTATCTACACTACCTTACAGTATGGGTTTTATTTATCACCCATTTAAAACTTTTTTCTCCTTTCTTGCCTTCTGTGGAATTGACTTGATTTTCTTTATGCCTTTTTACTTCCTCTACTGGCTCAGAGTTATGTAGTCTAGTCTTTTACGACCACCCTTACTTTTTCTTTTTTTTTGGTGTGTTTTTCCAGCATCATGATTTAATTAAGGGAGCATATTCATTGTAGAGAATATATTGATGATTGTAAATGTGACTCCTCATTACAGCCTTAAATTTTTTGAAAAACACCAAAGCACAAAGATGTCAATTATATATCCAAACTACAGGTAGAAAACAAGTACATGTATTTTCCATGCTCCAAAATTGAGTACACACTGTACTGTCATAGGGAAGGGGTTTACCAATGAAGATCCGACAATAAAGTATTCAAGGTTGCACCCTTACATTTTTAACATGCACATTTGTCTCAACCAAGTCAAAAGTTAAATGACTCCCCATCGACCTTTAAACCATCTTAGCATGTGTTTTTTCCAATCTTATTCCTCCTATCTTCTATTTTATGTCTATTTTTGTTCTACCTATTATTATTATTATTTTTGGTTTTTTTGCGGTACACGGGCCTCTCACTGTTGTGGCCTCTCCCGTTGCGGAGCACAGGCTCCAGACGCGCAGGCTCAGTGGCCATGGCTCACGGGCCCAGCCACTCCGCGGCATGTGGGATCTTCCCGGACCGGGGCACACACCCGTGTCCCCTGCATCAGCAGGTGGGCTCTCAACCACTGCACCACCAGGGAATCCCGTTCTACCTATTATTTTTAAAAATCCCATAATTAAAAAAAAAAAATCACCCAAAGATTTTCCTTTCTTCCAAGCTATGTCTATATCATCTCTAATATTTTTTTGTGTACGTGTGGGGAGATGGGGGCATCCCATCTACTATGTGTCAGGCACAGTGTTGCTAGTCTGCCCAGCAACAGGAAGAGGTGGCATCGGTTTGCCCCTACTAGTGAGGAGGAATCTAAAGATCGGAGAGGTGACGTGACTTGTCCAAGGCCATGTGCGGGGGTGGGACAGGAACTGCAACTCAGGGCTCTGTGTTCTGATGGCCTGTGCCGTGCTCCCTAGCCTGGATTCCCTTGCCCCTACTTCCTGGCTCTCCATCCCTCTCCCCACTCCCTCCTCAAAAAGCCAGGGGCCTCGAAGGCCCTCCTGGACTGCAAGAAAGGAAACTGATGCCATTGGCTGCTCCACTGGGGGCCTGGGGAAGCCCAATTCTTCCCCTCCTCAGCGCCCCTCCCTCCCGGGGCTCCCTCTGCAGGTTTATGTGGGGCAGAGAATCAGGTTAATGGAACCCTGGCTGCCTCTGGCTAGTGTGGGGGTGGGGTGTAGCCCCATCTGGAGCCCACCACGGTCAGCCCTCTGTCTCCAGCTCAGCTTAACACAACCCCTCCTGAGCCTTTGAAGAGCCCAGGGGAGGCAACATTTCACACCTTCCTGAGGGAGGCCAGGTAAGCATCTCCCACCAATAGCTACCACGGGGATTTGATTTCAGTGTTCGTTTTGGACCTACCCTTTCCAACATCTCAGCCGGCAGCTCTGGATATCTATGCCAGCGTGGTGTGGTGCAGGGTTAAGGCTCTGGATTCAGAAAGCCCTGGATTCCCGCCCTGCTCTGTCTGACCTTAGGCAAAACACTTCCTGAGCCTCAGTTTCTTCGTCTCTAAAAAGGAAATAATAGTAGACTTGTTCATAAGGGTTGATGGGTTTAAATGAGATGATTCATGCGAAGGGCCTAGTAGGTTGCCTGGCACATAGTAGGAACTCAATAACTATTTCTTGCATCGACAACTGTGATTATTCTTAAGAAGGTGCGTAGTGTCGATAGCTGAGGCTTTGTGCAAAATGCTGCCACTCTGCAGGGTAGGGTTGGCAGGGGGCAGTCACTCCCATCCCAGCTTTGGTTTGTATCCAGCGCTCACACACCCTGAAGATCATCCCTCCCAGAGCCTGGACACCTGCTATGTGCAGGACACGCTGTGAGGAGCTTTACTGAAACCGCCTTGCTTAATACCCACCGCCAGCCCTGCAGCTGTCCCTCACCCTCAGTGGAGCTGCTGCCCTGCCCCTCGACAGGGTGTTGTGGTGAGGCCGCCAGTGTGGACCTTCAAAGCCGCAGTCAGCCCCTGCGGAGCTTATCCAGGGAGCCCTTGGGTTTGCAACCTAGCCTGTCATCCCAGTTTCAGACTTTGGGCTTCACACTTTACAGTCAACATTGAACTCACCTAGCTCCCCACCTCCAGGTGACCAAACGTCTGGCCGTTCTACCTGAGACGTCTGCTGTAGATTTTAGGCTCAGTTTGTCTGCCTGTAAAATAGGTGGTTGGACTAAATGCTTCTTGTTGAGCCTAAGACTGTTGGCATAAGGGGAACAAACATGAATTGCAAACCTACTGGGGACAGTCATCCGTTCCCTCCCAGGAATCCTGTTATCAGTCCCATATTACAGATGGGGAAACTGAGTCATTTGCTCAACTAACTCAGCAATATCAGGCCAGTCTGGGATTTGAGCACAGACCTGTCTGGCCCTTTTCCTGGTGTTCAGGCCTCCTGCTCTGAGAAGATTACTACAGACACTGCGAAGAACCAGAAGGAACTGTGTGGTCCCCGCGTGGGTCCCGCTCAGTGCCTGAGCACCTCCCCGGCCCCTGTCCTCAGAGCCTTGTCTGCTGCCAGTCTCCCTGGACAAAGGCTATGCAGCCAGCACCCCTTACACGGCCCTGGAATTCCCGCGAAAGCCTTTTCTCTGCGTTTTTGGAACCCAGCCCGGGGCTGGCCCACCAGTCCTGGGAAGGAATTTGCAGTTTCTCATTTCTAAAGGAGGGAAAGCAAGTTGTAAGCTCCTCATCCCCCCTTCCTGCCAGTCAAACTCAAGCATCGTCATGAACTTGCCCGGCCATTTACCATTTACAAATCCCAACCTCCTGAGCCTGGCTCCCAAAGCCTTGGCCCAGTGCCTCAACCCACTTCTCCCGCCCCACGTCCATCATTTGGCACCTTTCACGCTGCCCGACTAAAGCTCTCTGATAATTCCTGAACACATCCCACACGCGGCTGCCTTCGGGCCTTTGCTCCTCCTGCTTCCTCTGTCCGGAATGCCCTTCCCAGCATCCCTACGCAGGTATCTCCTGCTTTTCAAAAGTGCGCTTTATGTCACTTTACTTTTACAAAAGACAAACATTAGTACTTATTTTTGCTAAAAGAAAGAAATCTGAGGAGGATTTTCACTTTTCTGATAAAGAAAAGTGCTTCTTTGCTTTATGCCATTTCAGCTTATGAAAGGTTTCATAGGAACACTCTACTTTCAGATAGCAGGGGAAACCCGGGTATACCAATTCTGCCTACTTCTAAGACCCAGCTCCTCCAGGAAGGCCTCCATGTTGCCCTGGCCATTTCTCCCTGCTGTGACCCCACAGCACTTTCTCTGTATCCACAAATAGCCCCACGATTCTGTTCCTTAGGGCAGAGGCCTTGTTTCATATCCATCTGCCCAGGGCTCAGAATAGGGCCTGGCTCTCAGAAGGTGATCTGAAAATGATGACTGACAGAATGAATGAAGGGTGTTTGGTGAAAATCGGCATGGTCACCTGTGCACCAGACAAGCAGGTGAGGGTCAGCGCAGGTGGGGGAAGGCTTCTGGGAATCATGCACCCACGGCCCCTCACACCCTGGCTAGGAATCTGGGTGGGGCCTGCAGAGCTGACCCCATGAGGCTGCAGGCTTTCTTCCCACACCCAGGAAGCTGATCCAGCAGGCCCCTAAGACGTGAGTTAACAAAAGGAGAAACACTGCCCTGTGCTTCTCTCCTCTGGGTTTGTGCTGGGGGTGGGGAAGGGCCCAGCACAGGCCCAGGCAACTGCTCCCACCTTTCCTGCCGAGACTCCAGGACCTGGGGGGCTGGCATGTGGCTTCTGCCTCCCAGCCCTCCCTGCCCATCTCGGAGCGGCCCAGTTCATGGGCCGTCGTGAGGAGTAATGAGTTAGTTGACGTCACAGGCTTTGCATAGGCTCTGGCATAATCTATCTGGAAGAAATGTTCTTCCAGCTCTCACATTCTCTGATTCTTGAGTATGACATTATAACACCTGAAGACTGAAATATTCTACAGTTCTTGACTGTAACATTCTGCTACTGTACTACAGCATTCTACAGTTCCTGCCTCTATGTCTACAAGTGCCTATTCTGTACGTGTGTGTGAGTTCACTGTAACAGGCCACAGTTCCGTGGCTGTAACATTTAAAACTCCTGCTTGTAAAGCTAAAATTTTAATATTCTACAGTTATAAAATTCTATAATTCTAGGATTATGATCTTTTCACGCCTGCAACATTCTCAAACTCTAGCTTCTTAGTCTTCTATGTGCTTATTCCTCTTGGTGCTACTATAATTGCATGACTGTAGCATTCTATAATTCTGTGATTATAACCTTTCTAGGCCTGAATCATTCGAAAATTCTTGCTTGACTGTCATTTTAACACTGCACAATTCTGTGGCCGTAACAGGTGGTGACTGTAACATCCTGGGAGCCCGTGAGCCTGGGTTGTCTGACCTCGTGACATTCCCCCACAGCCAGCCCCTGGCTGTTGGCAGTTCTAGCAAGACACACGGTTCCTTCAGAAGGGTCCTTCTGTTTCCTTTAGAGTCTGGACCCTCTGGCCTCGTCCTGCGAGAGCACAGATTGGGGCAACTAAATATTCATCAGCGCCGATGCAGAAGGGGCCCCAGGAGCTCTGGGGTGGGGGTGGCAGGCAGGGGGCTTCTGGAGGCCTCCCGGATGCCTCGGCTGCTTCCCTGCCCCTATGGTTGGAAGGGCTGTGGTGCAGCCCAGGCTCTGCTGCTGCATCTCACACGGTGCACAGAGGGGCATGTGCACCCCTTCATGAGCCCCAAGGCAGAAATAGTCAAACCACCGTGCAGTCCCTCCAACTCCCCACAGAGCTGAGACCAGGGGTCTGGTCACCCTTCAGCCGGTCATCCCTGCGGCAGCTCGAGCCCTGGCCTAGCTGTTTCCTGGTGGGAGTGAGAGAGGGAAAAGGAGGGTCAGCCGTTCTCATACAGGACCGACCCCTAAACTGAGAACTAGGCTTCTTTCAACTCCACGCTGTGTCTGTGTGAGCCGCTCTGCCCCAGATGCGGGGGGTGCAGGGGCTCTGGCGTAAGGCTCTGGCACTTCATCACCGCCATCACTGGCGTCAGCTCATTTTACTGAGCACTTACTATGTCCCAGGCACTTTACATGGATTCCCTCACTTAAGTCCTCACAGAGCCCCCATGGGTTAAGCGCTATCATTACCCGTTTTCCAGATGAGAAAAGAAAGACAAGAGATGCAGCCCAAAGTCACCAGTGGATCAGGGGTGGGGCTGCAGTTGAAACCTAGGCTTGATGGACAGCAAAGCCACTGCCACGACTACCATGCTAGAGGCCAGGCTGGCGGCCACTGGCCCTTCTGCGGAGAATACAGCTCAGGGACCATGTCTATCCACCAGCCTGGGGGTGAGGGGTAAGTCTCTTCTGCAGGCCCTTGCTCTGAGCCAGGCACTGGGTGGGTGGGAGTAAGGGGCACAGACACTGTGTGCCAGCAGTGCAGTTCCTGGCTGTGATCATGAACACGAGGCAAGAGAAGACCTGGGCCCAGGGTGGGGCATGTGCTCCAGGGGCTCCAAGGGCTGACCGACATATTCATCTGGGGAAATCACGGAGGGCTCTCTGGCAGTGGCATGGTCTGAACTGGATCTGGGGAACTGTGCAGGGTTGCCATGGAGCGGGGGACAGGAGTAGAGAAATGTGAGGTTTTTCCTCCTTTCATAGGAGTTTTGTGCACCAGTGTGTGGGTGGAGGTGTGTTGGGGGGGCAGGGGGGGTGGTCTGGAGCTCTGAATTCCACACTAATTAACTGAGAATTTCAGGAAAAACTGGTTTGGCTCCTCTGGGCTGAAAACAAAGATCAACTGAAGGTCAAAGGCGGGGGGGGGGGGGGGGGGGCCTGTGGGGCATCCAGAGAGAGAATTCACCTCAATTCACAAAACTTCCCTGGGTTCAGTCGGGCAGTGGGGATGCTGAGATGATCCAATATTGGAAGAGCTTGCCGTCCTGGCTCGGGTCTGACAGCATTTCTCAGGCTCGGGTCCTTTGGAGAGAGAAACGTCCTTTTGTGGACCTTGGAGACTCTCTCCAGACCTCAGATATCAGGCTGGGAAATAAGGATGCTCCCCTTTGTGAAACCACTGAGAAATCAGTGTTGCTTTAGAGGTGGTCAAAATTTTGTTTTATTTTTTTCCTTTTTTTTGGAATCAGCATTAAAATCTAAATACAGAAATTGTAGATTCTTTTAGAATTCCTGGAGCCCTGAAAATACACCTGGGAAACCACCCCCACCCCCCGCCCCCACCCCCGCTAAATCCTGGGTTTGCAGACCCAGTTTGAGAAAGCGTGAGATACAGCCTTGGAGCTGGTGTCACAAAGAAACTCCAAACATATTCATTAAGCCCAAGGCCATAGGGAGAGGGAGGTGCACCCCACCTCCCTTTTCTAAAGAGCACACATTTTACATACATTAGCTCACTGCTTCTGGAAGTCTCGCTGAGCCTGTTCAACCTCTGCGAGACTGTACCACCTTGAGTAAGACAGCAGCCCCCTCACAGCCCTTCCTTCCTTCTGTCTCCTCACTTCACCTCACTCACCGCCTGCCAGCTGCCAATCACCAGATCAGGCCGCACTCCTCCTCAAAACCCTGCCATGGCTCCCCAGTGCCCTCAGGGCTGCAGCTAAACTCCTTAGCTGGCATCCATGCCTCAGAGAGGGCCTTTTTACTCCTCGAGCCTCAGCCCTCACCCCTGCCCTATACTCTTAGCTCCCGGCGCTCTTGGACACGGGGTCCCGACTCAGCTTCTGGGCTCTCCTCTCCCTACCTTCTGCCACCCGCCCGCTTCCCCTCCGACGATCCTCATTTGTCTGACTATCTTGACAACTGTTTCTCTGGCTCCCACCTGGGAGCGGGCATGTGGATTTGTTTCCCACCTGCAGCAGGACCCTGTAACCAAGGCAGCTGTATCCTTCCTGGTAACGCCTCCTTTACCTTGCAGAATGCAGAGGCCTCACCTGACCCCCAGACTGGCCCCAGTGCCCAGTTCCCACTTAGACCTCGTGTTCCAGATTTGGGTTCTCTGAGCCACCTGCACATCCACTCCTCAGTCCCCACTGGAGCATGGGCGGGGGCGGCCCTCAGACAGTATCGTGCTCGCCCCTCACCTTCCTCTTCCACCTTACGCGTGGGAACGGGACAGAAGCCCAGACTGGTTGAGAGACTTAGAGATAGTAGCAGAGCTGGAACTGGGACCTGGGTATCCTGACTCCCGGTCCCGTGCCCTTTTCACTCCCTGATACAGGCTCCCCCTGCAACCCACCGCTCTCCCGCCGCCCTCTCCACTCCTGACTGAAGGGTGGCCGTCACAGTGTTTGCTCTGCCCCGACCATGAGGGAATTGGGCGTGCGGATCACCTCTGAACTCACCGCATCCTTGGCCGGGGCAGGGTGCACACCGAGATGATCAGCCCCACTTCACAGGGCCTCAGGGAGAGCAAGTGCTTTTCCTAAGGCCACACAGCTAGACAGTACCAGAACTAGGACATGAATCCATCTGAACCCAGAGCCCATGGCCAGAAAGTGTGGTCAGTTTACGGGGCTGTTTGAGTCCAAGGGGCAGTCATAGACTTTTCTCCTGACTCGTGAATGTTCTGGGAACAACTGGTGGCCTGAGAATGTTCCCTTGAGATGGGGAGGAAAGTGTCCTGTCCCCAAGTTTTCTGCCCCCAGGGCCAGGGAGGAGGCCAGATTTCTGTTACCGGCTCTGCCCAACCTGGGGCTGCCTGGCAGTGCCCCTGGGAACCCGGCTTCGGCCAGCCCACCCTGCCCTGGCCACGGGTGCCCTGGGACAGAATGCTCACAGGGCTGCCATCCTGGGCTGGAGCTGAAAATTAAATTAAAACCACGACAGGGACAGTTAATTAAAGCAGATTAGCGCAAGACTAATTAGGGACACTGACACTGGAACCATCGCACTCCAAGATGTTAATTAGCTGTTCATTAATGTCAGCTCCCTGTTCAAGAGAGAAATATGAACAGCCTTTCTCCGGGGCTTCATTCCGGAGCTGAGTAAACAGGGGCGGCTGCCCAATGGCAGCCCCAGCCCCCGCCCATCTTCCCTCCCTCCTTCCCTCTGGCCCTGGTACCTGCCCACTCCCTTTGTCTCCCTCCTACATCAGTTTCTGAGCACCGGCACTGCCAGCAAGACCCTGGACTCATGGGAAGGAAGAGCTCAGCTGGGGCCCCACACACAGAGGCTTTGGAGGAAAGGTGGCTTATCTGCTCTGCAAGCCTGCCTCATGCACAGGAAACCCTCTGTCCCTGCCTCATCGCTCTCCGGCCTGGGTCCTTATGCACAGGAAGCCCTCTGTCCCTGCCTCATCGCTCTCCAGCCTGGGTTAGATGGAGACCATTGTCCTTCCCTCCCTTCCTTCCTTCCATTCATCTGTCCACACATCTATCCACCCTTTAGTCCCTCCATCCACACATTCTATACCTCCTATATGCACAAACACACACATATTTTGTGTACAATTTTCATCCATCCATCCCTTAGTTCATCCAATCATCAGTCTAGCCATCCAACTGTCCATCGGTTCATCCATCCAAACATCCCATAATCCCTTATGTGCACACATAAAAATCTGGTGTACAATTTCCACCCATCCATCCACCCATCCACCCTCCCATCCATCCATCCACCTACCCATTCACACACACATACATCTATGATCCATCTAGTCACGTATTCATCATTTTCATCTATCTACTGATTCTTTCATCAAAAACTCACCTGCTTGTCTACCTCCTCCCAAATATCAATCCTTCCTTTGCTGATTCATTCATCTAGACATTCATCCATCTGTTCACTCTATTCACCCACCCATCAACCAATCTTCCTATCCACTGAGTCATCCATCTGTCCAACGAACCTACCAATACGTCTGCTGAATCTCAGCATACAGCAGCCATTCACCCATTCACTCACTCACCACCACTCATTCATAAAAACAACGATTCTTCCGTTTACCTACCAAATCACCCATCTGTCCATTCCTCGCATACCCATCTACCGAACACCTACTGTGCTAGCAGCCACTGTGCTGGGAACTAGGGTAGAGGAGAAATACAGAAATGAGGAAAAGCTTAGAGAGCAGAATCTCTACGCTAACCCCATTTTACAGATGAGAAAACCAGGATCAAAAAAGGTGAAGTTACTTTCCTAAGGTCATCCATCAAACTGCTCGCCCAACATCCATTCAATTAGTATTTATTGTATCGCCTGCTGATTACATAACACTCAAGGATACAGTGCCAGACACAGTGTTTAACTATAAAAGCACCACAGTCTAGAGCAGGGATCCTCAAGAGAGTGTGATGGAAGTTATCATTGTTATTCCCCCAAATTCACACATGCACACACAGACAACATTTTGCGGATAATCTTAGTGAATTTACAAAACTCCTTAAAGTCCATCCACGCTCCTCAGGTCAAATCCATGATGATGGCTGGAGAGTCTCACAAGAAAATGGAATGCCAGACCTGGTGTTTCTATACAGTCTAATAGGGAAGTGAGGAGGGGCAGTGAGGGCTTCCTGGAGGAGGTAATACCCAAGTTGAGTTGTGAAGGATGGGCAGGGTTAGCTGCGTGGAGGCCAGCTAACCTCTGCTTGCGTGTTCTGTTGCGTGCACAAAGCTTAGAGGAGAGAGACGGATGAGGGTGCTTCCTGGGGACTGTGTGCATGCGGCTGGCTGATACATGTCTGGATCCTGCTGTGTTCAGTGGATGTGATGGAATTAAGACTTGGATCCAGGTCCTCTGCTCTGTGCTTCCTATGAAACAACGAGGACCTGCCTCTGGGACTGGCTGGGATACAGCAGGCCTCAGGGACTTTCAGCTTGGGGCTGGGCCCTGACTGTTGCCAGACTGTCTCCTGAGGGCCCTGGGCTTGCTGTCCTCTGCCAGGCAGAGGGAGCTCCCTTCCAGGCATGAACCTCAGCCACGTGGCTCTGTGGGAGAGATCCTCCCTCATCCTAGCCGCTATCTGAGGCTGGGAAGTGGGAAGGAGGGGCAGAAGCCTCTGTGGGCTCTAGGCCTGGAGCTATGCTGGAACCAGCTGAGATCAGGCCAGAGAGGGCACAGCAGGCAGGAGTCAGGCTCTGGCGCAGAGGCTGTGCGTGCCTTGCCCAGTGCTAGTAACTACGGGCCAACTCGGCCTTCCTTTTACTCTCACCTGCTGCAGGTTTGTTCTATGACGGTGGGTACCCGGCTGCATGTCAGTACCCCATCAGGTCAAGGTTACCCCACTGGTTGGCTTCACTGGAGGCAACTAGACATTCCTAGAGGAGCAACAGATTTAGGAGAGAGAAAGACCTGGGTTCAAATCACACCTCTGCCTTTTTAGGGGCAACATGACCTTAAGTGAGTCACCTTACTAATCTGAGCCTCAGCTGTGAAATAGGGATGATAATAGTATTGCCACTCCTGCTTTCATTCCCTGCCTTTATTTTATAATTTACTTTTAGCCTTGCTTGGTAGGCCTTTTCCCATGCTTTTATTTTTAATCCTCCATCATTTTGCTTTAGATGTGCCTCTTTTCAAGAGCAGGAAGCTGGCTTTATTCTAATTTTTAACCTCATCTAAGAGTCACTGCGTTTAATAAGAAGATATAACCTATTCACATTTATTTTAGTACTGTAATTGGTGCAGAGTAAATGCCTAACAAAGATTATTCTTTTCTGGGACTTCCCTGGTTGTCCAGTAGTTAAGAGTCTGTGCTTCCACTGCACAGGGCACCAGTTTGATCCCTGGTCTGGGAACTAAGATCCCACATGCTGTGTGGCACAGCCAAAAAAAAAAATTTATTCTTTCCTCCTAGCATCATCTAACGACCTTATCCATTGCCTCTCATCCCTTGTCCATCGCCCCTTCCACAAGTGCCCAGTCCTCCCACAAGTGTCACCTCTGAGCCTCACATGCCAAGGAACATACGGCTCTACTGGCACTAGGGTTACATTTGCTAAGCAAAAGCCACCCTTAGCTTCCGAGTATCTCATAAACTGTCAGAGCAAGAAAGACCTTCAAGGTCTTCAGATGAGAATACAAACAACCAAGGTCAGACTTTAGTATAGATGTTGGGAACGGAATCAGATCCTCTGTTACTCAATCCATGGGTTAAAAGAAGCCCCAAAGTGCCACTAACGTGAGGCCCAGAAAAGGGAGAGGGGAAAATGAGAAAGTGAGAAGAAAAATCCACGAACCAGAATAAAGGTCTCAGAATGTTGGTGGGACAGAGGTGTGCCAAGAGCGTGAGTTCTGTTACTAAGACAGGCTTCTAAACTTCGCTCTGCTCCAGGTTTTGTTCATCTCCCCTCCCTGGACCTCAGGCTCCTCCTCTGAGATACCAGGAAGCCAGGCTGGTGACTTACTAGACTGCACTAGAAAATTCTTTCTATATACCTAGGAGGGCAGCTTACAGTGATGCGAATGGAAGCCACTGACGACCGTCCCAATAGCTGGTCTCCTCTCATTCCTGAATAATAGTCCCTGAGTTTTAGTTGGGCACACAGCCTCCTAGAATTAAGTCTACATTTCCTGCCTGTCTTGAAGATGGATTTTGTCATGTGATTTAGTTCTGGCCAATGAGATGTTAGCAAGAATGGTAGGTACTGTTTCTAGGAAGTGTCCTTAAAAGAAATGTGTATGTCGGTTTACCCTTTCCTTTTTCCAATCGGCTGGAATGTGGATGTGATGGCTAGAGCTCTGGAAGCCAAATTAGATCATGAGATCAAGAGAGAAGGAGCCTAGGACCTTTGTGATCATGGAGCTGCCACAGAATCCTTGGACTACTTACCTCTGGACTTCATTTAGTTGAGAGAGGAATAAACTCCTATCGTGGTTAAGTCACTCTTATTTGGTTTTGTGTAACTTCCAATGCAAACTGAAACAGTTGGTGAAACATGCATGCTGTGGATTCAAACACACCTAGTTTGAATCCTAGTTCTACCACTAACAATCTGAGTGATCTCATGTTAAGTCACTTGACCTCTGAGTCTCGGCGTCCCTACCTATGAAATGGTTATAATAATATGATCTTCTCAGCACACTTCTAAGGAGGAAATGAAATACAGATGTTAAAACTATTGGCATAGTCTCTGTTTCATAATTAAGGGCTGAGTAAATAATAGCTACTTTTGTTGTTGCCGTTATTATTATCATCAGCTAATCCCTTCCCTAGGAGTTCCATGAAAGCTGTAACTCCTGTAGCTCTGTAGCTTTTAAGGGAACCACCATCACTTTATATGTGACTCTTTAGAAGGTACATGTAAGAATAGGAAAACCAAGGCTTTGATGCCAGAAAGAGCTGGGTTCAAATCTCCACTTCACCATTCATTAGCTTTGTGAGTTTAGCCAAGCCGTGTTACCTTTTTGAGCCTGCCTCAACATTTCTCACCTTTTCCTGGAGATGGTGATACTAATCACATGAGGGTTATTGTGAGGTTTCAACCTGGTAACCTTGGGAAGGACATGGGGTGGGGTTACTACCAGGGAAATGGGAGCCGTGGCTGTGGCTTCAGGAAGTGTCTGTTGAATGGAGGATACATGAATGATGCGGGTATGACCAGCTCTGGTCTCAGTTCTTCCGGGGAGTAAAGTCACACCATCACTCATCTTTCGGCCTAAGGGGCCTTGAGGGGGTAGTTAGGATGCAAGGGAAAAAACCAAAGCTCCATTTAAAAAAAAAAACCCAATCAATTTGCAACAATCCAAATAAAAGCCATTAGAGGCGGCTTCCCCACCAGAGACACCCAGGGGCCTTTTCCCCACCAGGATCCCAGGAAATTGATTGGCAGTTACTGACACTAATGGGGGCCGGAGAGGCCTGGTGATTTCCCCATCACTCTCTGGGGACAGTGATGACACGTCAAGATCTGTCAGGCTGAGTCCGTCCGGGGGCAGTTGAGACCCCAGACCTGGCCAGAGATGGGGCAGCCAGCTGGGGTTGAGCCCCCCTGAGACCCTCGTCCCTTTACTTATTTATAGCTTCATTTGACTCATGGTTAGTTAATGGCCCTACTGGGGCTGTGCAGATGGCGGGTCCCATGACAGGAGGATGGCTAAGGGACTGGGGCGGCTTCCAGGCCTGCCCTTCGACCTGGATCTGGAGTTGCATAAAGGAGGTCTCAGTCCTCACAGGAAGTCTGGGGGCAGAGAGGGAGAGAAATGTTGCGGAGAGGCCAAAACAGAGCTTGTGAGAAGCGGTGGTTGGAGACGAAGTTTTGAGACAGAATGAAAAGGCACAAAGATCAGCAGAGAGGGGCCTCTGCTGGGAGACCAAGCTGTGGAATGGTCAAGCTGGCAGAGCCCTGAGAAGCCATCTAGTTCAGACTCGCCTTTTATAGATCCTTGGCAGCTAAGGCACAGAGAGGGGAAGGCACTGGCCTGAAAGCTTCCAGTGCAGCCCTGGGGAAGCTGGGACTAGACCTTGCCTAGCTGTCCAGTGAGCTGAGAAGTGAGGTTACCTGGGATGGGAGGGCCTGGGGTGGGGGGCCCCTTACTCTCACTTACTGGGGCCAACTCTGAGTCTGGAAATGGGGACCCCCAACTAGTGGACTGGGAGACATGTAAACAGATGATGAGAATTCAGAGGGAAAGCTGCTATGACGGGGGTGTGGGCGCTCAGGGTGGCCAACCGTCCCAGTCCTGGGGAGTGGTAGCGAAGGAAGGATTCATGGACGAGGTGCTGTCAAAACTGAGACCTGAAGGATAGATGGTGTCAGACAAACGGTGAGGGGGAGGGTGAAGACTGAGGGGACTCCAGGCCAAGAGAAGAGCGTGTGCAAAGCCTCAGAGGTCGGCCGGAGCTCATGCGTTAAGTACGACTGGAGGTGCAGGGCTGCTTAGGCAAGAGGTGGTAAGGCCAGCTGGCGACGGGCCTGCCTCCCAGGATGGGAAGGAGTTGAAGGTTCATCCTGTGTGCACTCAGGCTGCGTCTTAGGTCCTCACAACATGACCAGATTTCCATTCCAGAAAGATGGTTCTGGAACTGCCGTAGGGGAATGGGTTGATAGAGGAGGGGAAGGCAGGGGGCAGTTAAGAGGCTGCTGCATAAATTCAGGAGAAAGGAGGCCTAGACCAGGGCGGGGAGGCAGTGAGGCCAGAAGGTGAAGTGACTACTCTGATATTTAGAGGGAAAATGGACAGGATCTGGTGTCTGATTGTCTGGAAGGCACAAGGGTGAGGGAGGGCTGGAGGATGACTTGGGGGCGGGCTGGAGGGAGGCCAGTGGGGGAGTGGCCATGTGTACTGGGCTTCAGGGATAGAAGGGATGAGCACGATGATCCTGAATGCAGGTGGACCACGTGGTTTGGAGAAAAGTGAAAGAGAGGTGATAGACTGAGGCTCAGAGAGGTTAAGTGTCTTATCTAATGTCACACAGCTAGGAGGCATCCAGCAGGATTTACCAAGGCCCACACATTTCCTACCAGTCAAGCTGCCCTTTAGGGAGAAGATCATAGGCCTGGGCCCACTTTGCAGCTCCACATCTTGTGCCCTGAACACCTGTCCCACCTTCCAGCCTAACCCCACCTGAGGCTGGGGTTTCTCCTGCTTTGCCTGTAAGGTGTGGAGCTGGCCAAACCTCGGGCCAGCCCATGCTTGGCTATGGGTATGTCATCTTTGGCCGACAGGCGGTGAGGCCGGGACCACTCCAGGCCAAGGGTTTAGGCCCCCTGAGGATTCATGCAAGCCAGGGGGTCTCCCATGGCCAGAGTGACCGTGGGGGCCAGGCCCACCTTAGACCTGCCTGCTCTGAGCTCTGGCAGGATGAAGCTGAGCATGGGTACCTGCTGGGTAGGCGCCTCCCCCCAACCTGTCAAGGAGCTCCTGGCCAAAGCACATGCCAAGCCCTGAAAATGCAGCTCAGGAGCCAAAGCCCCAGTGCCCAGAGCACAGAGGGGGCCGGGGACGAGGCCCCAAGTGGGCGTTCTGAGAGGGAAGGAGCGTGTGGTTGTGTGGGCCACAGAGCGTTCTGTACGACTAAAAAAGCAGCAGTATATTCTTGCCAACAGCATGGGCTTTGAGGCAGGAAGGTGTGGGTTCTGATACTGGTGGGATACTTTCTAGCTCTGTGACCCTGGGCAAGTCACTAAACCTCTCTGGGTCACATTTCATCTGTAAAATGGGGATACTATCAGCACCTGCCTTACAGGGTGGTTGGGATGACCCAGTGAGTTCATATGCTAAAAATACTTAGAGCACAGCACATGTATATGGCTTGGTATGACGATGATGCCACAGGTGGCCACATCAAACCCACGTCGTGCTCGTCTGGCCTGGACTGACCCTGTGGAGGGAGCAGGCCTGGTTATATTTATTCTTGGCCCATCCTCACCCTTGGGGGCTGGCTGTGGCATCGAGCGAAGCTGTCGGTCCACAGCGGTATCGATCTTCCTGTCTCTCAGGAAGGCGTGATGCATTTAGCGCATCAGTTGGCTGCCGGTAGATGGTCCCAGCTGGGAGCCAGCCTGCCCGCCTGCAGCTCTGCAAGTGGGTCAGGGAGTTGCAGGAAAGTAAAACTTCTCAGAGGGGCCCCCTGGATGGTCTGGGGTTCCGGTGGGAGGAAGCCCTCAACGATACCCTGGTAGGAGCCTTGGATTAAGATTAAGGTCCTATTTGGCCCCCGACTCCACAGGATGACCTTAGGCAAATCACTCAGCCACCATCGGCCCCCTTGCTTTAGAGTTTCTATACCTTGTTCCTATGCATCAGCTCATTTGACCCTCACAACCACCCTGGGGGTCAGGCAGAGCATGGTTTATCACTCCCACTTCATGGACGGGGAAACTGAGGCTCAGAGGGCTCAGCCACAAGCCTGCCCCAGGTCACAGTATGGGGCAGAGGCCTAGGCGAGCCTGGGGTCTGACTCCTCACCCCAGGCCAACCCCATACAGGTGCCATGGGGAGTCACTGGGTAGCAAGAGTTTTAGCCCAGGAGGTGACAGACCCGGACTGTACCACTCTGGTCAGCGACATGAAAAAGGCAGTGGGGGCTAGAAAGGAGCCAAGGGGATCCAGGAGGGCCATGGTGTGTGTGTGTGTGTGTGTGTGTGTGTGTGTGTGTGTGTGTGTGTACGTGTGTGTGTGTGTGTGTACAGACATTCCAGGCAGACGGAATAGCAAATTGAGACAAAAGGTACAAGTGGGTGGGGATAGGGTAGTTGGGCCAATGATAAAGATTAGAGGGAAAAATGCCAGGGGTGGCAATGATGTATAAAAAGGGCAAAGACAGGACTGGACTTCGACCAGAGAGAACTTCCCATGGGGGCCTAGGCAGGTATGGGCATTCTGGTCAGCCCACGGCCCCTCCCCCCATGACCGGACACGGCAGCGCTGGGCCTCAGGATCAGGATGGCCTGGTTTGAGGAGGGCTGGCAGGCCAATTACTGCAGGTCAGGTTTCCACCCAGATAGAGACCCCCAAATCCACACCCAGGAGCAGCAGGGAAAGTGTTAACCAGCCCTAGAGGGGGGTGTTCTCTGACTAATCCCGAGACGAGATGGGAGGGGGACAATCGGGCCTGCAGAAGATGGCAGAAAAGGAGGCCCAGGGAGGTTAAGCAGTTGGTCTCAGGTCACACAGCCTGTGAGTGGTGAAGCTGGGTTCTAAACTCCGTCCCCCTGCTGCCAGCACCCACACACCTTCTGCTCCTCAGAACAGCAGATGTCCTGAGGGGCTTGGCGGCTTCCCAGGCTGAGTCCTTGGAGAGCAAGCTGGGAGCTCCCGCTGCCAGGAGCTCCACCTCCAGTGCTACCCAGGGCTCTCAGCATGCTTCCGCCCCAGGCCCCAACACTGCCTCGAGGACATCAGCCGGGACCTCAAACCACTCTGGAAATCTGTCTTTGCAAACGCAACAGATTCTGGAACCTTTAAATAGTTTTTGGAGCTTCCAAACAGCTTCCAGGACTGACAAATTGCTTCCAAAATGTTCAAATGCCTTTGGAATCTTTAAACAGCCCTTGAGACTTGGACCAAAATTGAGAGCCAAGGAGGGCCTGGGGCCAAGGCAGGGCTCAGGCCGCCTTCCCAGCCCGCAAGCTCTCCTCCAAATGCGGGCTGGCTGCACCCAGCCTTGGCCTGAAGTGGGGCCCAGCCACACCTTGGGTCTGCCTCCTGGTGGCCCATAGGCACTGGGCTCAGAGTAGGGGGCGATCAGGCTTCACCTGGCCTCTACCTGGTTCCGTGACCTTGGGCAAATCACCTTTCGCCGGGCCTTGGGCCATTTACAAAATGGGATTTCTGTGTGAGAGTTCTAGGGCTGTGGGTGTGCAAGCAATCTTTGGGATGCAAATCCAGCCCTCCCACCACCCGGCTTTAGCTGTCTAGATTCCAAGGGTGGTGGGCTGGGGAAAAGCACTGCTTCATCGGGACAGCGGTGGGGCGGGGGTGGGGGGGTGGGAAGCAGGCACATGGGGGGCTGAGAGAGGAGCCCCCAGCCCACAGAGCTCTGCCGCCAATGAAGTGGACTCGACCTCTTCACTTTCCATGGGAGGTGGATTTAAACCCCTGACTCCTTGCCCTCAACAAGCATCTATCTCCTCAGGAAAGGCCTCTGTGGGTGCCCCACCCAGCGTGGCGCCGGCCCCAGCACCTGGCAGCCTTCACGCGTGGCCACAGAGGGCGGCCGCTTTCAGCCACCCAGAGCCGTCTCCATGGTGACGGGCACAGAGCCGAGCTGGGCTTTTGAAGAACGCTCATAAAGGCGCAAACTTACCCCAGATGAGCCGGCGTGCATTTGTGAAGCAAAACATCTCAGGCCAGCCCCATGCCTTGTAAACCACAGCTGCCAGTGGCCTCAGCTGGGCTGGGGAACACGGGTTCTGGGCTGCTGCGCTTGGTGCTCCTGCTTCCTCCCAGTATCCTGGGGCCCTACTCAGGCCCATCTACCCTACCATGGTAACTTTGGAAATAGATGCACATCCGCTGGATTCGGCTTCTTGGCTGTGTGACTCTGAGCAAGCGCATTCACCTCTCTGAGCCTCAGCGTCCTCACCCTTAAAGTGGGCATGAGGAGGCTACAAAGACGCGCTGCAAGGAGGACTGACTGAGATGGACAGAAAGGGCATAGCATGGTGCAAAGTAGGTGCTGGTTTCCCTGCACTTGCCCCCCATCCCCGCCTTTCAGCATCACCCCTGCATAGGTGCATAGGGCCACCTCCTCCTGGCAGCGTCAGGGGCCCCTTCCTCCTGCTCCCACGGCACCCTCTAATGTCCACCTGCATTACAGGACTCAGCGCACTGAACTGCAACAGTCTGTTTACCTATCTCCCAGGTAAGCTTGAATAACTGACACTGTGCTCTACTATCTTCGCTGAGCCAGGTTCACGGTTGGCACTCAACAGGTCCTCAATGAATAAATAAGAACAAACGAATAAATGTGGTGATGATCCCTCTGAAACTCAGGTCTAGGGGTGTGGTCTAGGGAGTGCCAGGGGGCATATTTCAGGGCCGGGGGTGGAGGTGGTGTGGGTAGAGCAGGAGACTGGTAACCGACAGAAGACCAGCCATGGTGCCCTGTGTGCTTCTCTGCGGACGGCTCTGGACGTGAAGGCTCCCTGACTTCTCCCACTGAAGCTTCCATTTTGCAGGGGAGGAAATCAAGTTCCAGGGGGGTGAATTCACTTGCTGGGGTCACATGGCCAGGGGACAGGGATGCCGGCACTCATGCACTTCATCTGGGAACATCTGGGCATTTCACCCATCCCCCGTGGCCTATGATGCCTTGCTTCCAGCTGGCACTCCCATCTCTCCCCCTCTTCTTCCCTTCACCAGCACGCACCTCAAACGCAGCGTGGAGGTCACCCTCCTGTGGCACAGGCCCCTCAGGCCCTCACGAGGAGCCAGACCGCACCCTGGAACTGGCACCGAGCTGTCCCTACCCCCAGTCTCTGATCTTTGATGCCCGACTTCAACCCATTTTTCTTGATCCCACCCTTGACGCCTCCTTTAAACCTTCATTCCAGGCTCCAAATGATCTGAAATGCCCCACCCAGAATGACCTAATTCACCAGGCAGTGCCCCTGAAGACAAAAGACCCAGGGTTTGAATTCTGGTCCTGCCACTTACGAGATGTATGTCAGTAACTTCGACAAGCTACTGAATGTCTCTGAGCCTGGATTTCCTCTCCTGGAAAAGAGGACCTGCCTGACAGGTTATTGTGAGGATGAGGCGGCGAGCTGATGAGCGTGGATGTGCTTTGTAACAGAAAAGCACTGGGTAGGTGATGGACTTTAATTAAAGAACTATAATGGATTATAGTGCTGAACCATAACTTCAGTACATAACATATATGCCTAATTATCATAAATTACAAACAATCAAACAAAAGGGTACTAGATGTCAGCAGCTGACTGGGGGCTTTTGGGTGACAGAAGAAAAACATATAATGTAGATTTCAGCGCCTGTGCCCGGTGAGTGTGGTCTGCGGTCATTCACTCATCCCTTTGTCCATCAAGTCTGTCCATCCACCAATCCATCAGTCTGGCCATTCTACCAACACTCGTCAAACTCCTGCTGGGTGCAGGGTGCTTGCAAAGTCTCAGATGGGGTGAGGAGAACATTACTCCCACCTACGACTGGAAATCGATATCAGCTTCTGTTCATGGAGCCCCAAGGATGCCAGGCTTGTTCCCAGTCCTCCTTTAATCCTCACACCCACTCATTTTATGGGTGAGCACACTGAGGCTCAGGGGGGATGAGACCAAGATCCAGGGACTCGGAAGACCTTTCTCACCTCAGTGCCACATCCCTCTCTCCTGCTGGCTGGCCCTGAAGTCCCCTCCTGCTTTCACTGGCAACACCATCTCATGTGTTTTATGATCACTTCACTCTCCACAGCCCCTGCTCCCAACTTCCTTGATTCTGAAAGACAACCCCCCAGCAACTCAGTCGGGTGGGTCTGGCACCTCTGAGTACCAACCATGCATCTCCCCACCTCCCCAGCTTCCAAGGGCTCACGATTTCCATCTCCAACCGCTCCTTATTAATTTTCTTACAAAATGTGTTCCATGATTTCACCGACATCACTGCTGCCACTACGAGTGGAAGCCTTGTGGAAAATCCCCAGGTGGGCCTGAAGGCCCCCCAGTAGCTCTGTGTGCCCATCTCACCCCCACCCCCACCGGCAGGGCTGAAGTTTCATTGCTCCCTCAAGGCTGTCTTCTCTCCCTCGCCAGGCAGGACATCTGGGGCAAGGCGGCGCTGAACTGGTGGTGCCTAAATTTGCCATTATTTCATACTCCTCTCAATATCCAGAGAGGTAGGTGCCACGCCGGCACTTTACAATGTCCAGGGGTGCAGAGAAGTGGACTGACTTGCCCTGGGCCACACAGCTAAGCAGGGCTAGGCCTGGGATGTTAAGCCTGGACCTGACCCACAGGCTCATTCCCCTCGCCCTCCTGTACATGGTTTTTACCCTCCACTCCCAGCGCCCAGGCTGGGTTATTTTTAGCCTCTATCTCACCCAGGCCACCCACAAGGACAGACTGGCTTGGGGACAGGGATGCTGAGAGTGAGACTGAGGGGAAAAGATGACATTATGGCCTGGACATCCCAAGTGTGGCAGGGCTAATGGGGCTGACACTGCCTTGCTCTGTGGTCCTGGTCATCAGGGTGCGAGGGGTCAGACGTGGGGCAAATAGAAAAGCAGAGTTCACAAGTGTTGGAGCTGAACTTGGCCCTCAGGGATCTCTAGGCTGGGCCCTTCCTTAGACCAACAGCATCAGAAATGGGACTGGGGGCCCGGGTGATTCTCATATACTCATATACTCTTGGGGCTAAGAAGCATTCATCTACTCCCACACCCCACCGCTGTACAGATGAGGAAACGGAGGCTCAGAGAGGCCAAAGAACTCACCCAGGGTCACACAGCAAGTGGGTTTTCAAGCTATGGCCAGACCCTGTTTCTTCTGACTCCCTAACTTAGGCCCTGTCACCTCACCCCAAAGGCAGGGAATAGGGCATTTTAATAAAAGGCCACTCGGGGGCTGTCAGTGGTCTGAGTGGGTTTGGGGAGGGGAACTTGGGGCTGCCAGAGCCCCTGCCCAAATATATACCCTCTTTGGTGTGTCAGGATGTCTGAACGTCCCCCATTTGAGGTTTCCCAGCTTTGAGGTGGGATGACAGGGACTAAGTGACACATCAGGGGAGATAGGGTGACAAGGAATAAGAAGGGGCCTGGATGGGGATGGGACAGGAGGCAGAGAGGCTGGAAGATAAATTTCCTGCCTTGACAGCTCTGCTGGGGACGGTCATCATGGGAAGTCCCCAAACCTCCTGCCCCCATCCCCATCCACTGGGAAATATCCATGAGGCAGAGCTTCCTCACTCATTCTCTCAGGGAACTCTGGGATGCAGAGGTTAAGGGCCACTGGAGACCTCTGGTTTAGTTCCATCTTAGACTTCTGGGGAGACTGAGGGCCAGAGAGAAGTGACTTGCCCCATGTTGCAGAGTGAGTGAGTAATTGCCTGACTTGAGGGTTGGGAGAGGACAGGTGGATCTGTAGCTCCTGGAAGACAGCAAGGAGGAGGTGACTCAGTGGACAAGCAACCAGCTTGGCCCCCACAGCTGCTCCCCCCCCCGCCAGCCACCATGAGATCAAAATGAGGCCCAGGGAACAGGAGAAAGGGCCGGAGGAATGGGGAACTCCTACCGTGTGGTACTGGGTGAGGGGTGCCCTAGGATGGCATCGGCAATCAGGCTCCCTTTCTCATCTCCTGTGCCTCTTCTCTTTGGCTAGAACCCAGGTCCCCACAAGAGCTGCCCAGTCCAACCTGCTTGGCCAGACCTTCAAGGTCCTTTGTCATTTGTCCCCAACTGTCTTCTCTGCCTCCTGCCTCACCCAACGATCTTACCAAACACCAGACTGAACTCTGAACACTTCCCTAGCACACAAAGCACTGTAGTGTCCATGCTGAATTCTCCCCCAGGAATGCTCTTTGGCCCATCTTCACCTGGCAGACTCCTATTCAGCCTTCAAAGCCCAAAACAAGGTTTGTTTCCTCCATGAAGCCTTGCCCCATCATCAGAACCAATCTGAGCTGGCCAGATCTTCTTGGGTCCATGCACTGTACAGCACATACCTCTAACATGGTGCTTCCCAAGGCAGGAAAGGGGTCTCAGGTTCTTACTCTTCTCTGTGCCTGACATGGAGTAGGTACACAGCACATACTGGATCTGCTCTTGCCCCTGGCTCTTCCTTGGTGCCTAATACAGCGCTACGTACATTCAAAGACCAGAAAAGAGACCTATTCTATGGCAAGAAGCAGAAGTTTGGAGTCAGACCTGAATTCAAATCCCAGCTCCCCTGTGTGACCTGTGAGATGTCCCCTAACCTTGTTGGACTTCAGTCTCTTCATCTGTAAAACGA
Organism: Lagenorhynchus albirostris; assembly: GCF_949774975.1. Taxonomy (NCBI): domain Eukaryota; kingdom Metazoa; phylum Chordata; class Mammalia; order Artiodactyla; family Delphinidae; genus Lagenorhynchus; species Lagenorhynchus albirostris. The sequence continues at coordinate 168,645,911 of NC_083096.1, forward strand.
CAATAACCATGTCTACCTTGCAGAGAAAAGGTGAGGATTCAACACGGTAACCCAGGTAAGGACAAAAAGGAATGACTATACATATATGTTATATATATACATATTACTATATAATACACTAATAAGGATGAATAAAGACCCAAGTTCCCCGGAAACTCATTCTCAGGCACTGATCCCTTGGAAAAACATCTTAGGAGGGTTTCCGTCTGATCTGTGCTCATCTCTGCACCCCAGCCTAAGCTCCACTTAATTGTCTTGCTCTGAGGGTGCCGAGTATTTACTCCAGGCCACCTGGTGCCTGGAAACCACCAATTGCTGGGGAGCAGCTCGTTAATTTTCCCGACTCTGCACACAGACCCTGCAGCTTCTGCAACTCATCTTGGGAAACTGAGTGGAGCGGGTCAGGCCAGGGCCAGGGGTCGCAGGAAGTGGGGCTGGGGGTGCCAGGGGACTTGAAAGGGTCTGCAGAGGCACCACTGGGAAGCTGTCCAGGCTGAAGGAAGTGGGCCCAGAGCTGCCGAAAGGCAGATGGATCCCAGGCCCAGCCCGGCCCTGCTGGCTCTAAGCTATTGGGTCTCCACTGTTGGGGGGGAAGCCAGGGCCTCATAGCGAGGCTGCATGCACACAGGCCCTCGGGGTGGGCAGCTCTGGGGGCCAGGAGGTCCCTCGCCAGTGGAGGAGAGGGAGTGCGGCACAGCAACTGAGGGTGTGACTCTGGGGCAAGGTTCCTTGGGTTTGGATTCTGGCCCCGAAAATTAGTGATGTGTGCTCTAGGGTCAGTTACTTAACTTCTCTGTGCCTCAACTTCCCCCTCTGGAAAATGAGAAGAAGAATACCCATGTCATGGGGTGTTGTGGGACTCACATATTAAGAGCTTAGAACTGTGCCTAGTATGTGAATATCACTCAGTAAATGTTAAGCTATTATTTTTTAAATTAATTAATTAATTACTTTTGGCTGTGTTGGGTCTTCGTTTCTGTGCGTGGGCTTTCTCTAGTTGTGGCGAGCGGGGGCCACTCTTCATCGCGGTGCACGGGCCTCTCACTATCGCGGCTTCTCTTGTTGCAGAGCACAGGCTCCAGACGCGCAGGCTCAGTAGTTGTGGCTCACGGGCCTAGTTGCTATGCGGCATGTGGGATCCTCCCAGACCAGGGCTCGAACCCATGTCCCCTGCATTGGCAGGCAGATTCTCAACCACTGCACCACCAGGGAAGCCCCTAAGCTATTATTATTATAACTTCCTCCCCATTTGGAAGCATCTTACTTGGAAATTCTCATCTGCAATTGTGAGCCTGGACTTGACTCTTCAGTGACATACATTTCATCACACATGCCAGCTCCAAGGAGTCTGCCTGGAGTCCTTCTGGACTGAGTGGAAAAGTGTGGTGAAGGATTTATGATGTCTGTCCTGGGCCTGGGAAGGGAGAGTGGTGGCCAGTAAGCCTCTCACATGCCTTTGCTGGGACATTTCATTTGCTCAGCAGATATTTATTAAGCTCCTGCCTGGGTCAGGACTGGGCAAGGCCCCAGACTACAAAGGTGAGCAAAAACAGACACGGTTTCCCACTAGAGTCAAGAGTCCAGTGGGGGGCTTCCCTGGTGGCGCAGTGGTTGAGAGTCCGCCTGCCGATGCGGGGGGCGCGGGTTCGTGCCCCGGTCCGGGAAGATCCCACATGCCGCGGAGCGGCTGGGCCCGTGAGCCATGGCTGCTGCGCCTGCGCGTCTGGAGCCTGTGCTCCGCAACGGGAGAGGCCACAACAGTGAGAGGCCCGCGTACCGCAAAAAAAAAAAAAAAAAAAGAGTCCAGTGGGGAAGACCTTCATTGGCTGATTGCAGTACTGCATTCAGAGGGCGGTCAGGCTCTCTTTCCAGCACTATTTTGCTGTGTGACCTTAGACTAGTCACTCGGCCCACCTGGGCTCCTGTTCCCCTTAACCACAGGAGGCACAGTGATCCCTTTCCTGCCTGAACTAGTCACCTTTCTTGAAATTGGCTTTTCTCTTACGCCTTGACTTTGCCTAGAATGCTCTTGTCCACTGTCCTCTTTTTTGAGAACTATTCATCCCTGAGCACCAGCTCAAATGTTTCCACCTCTCCCTGCAAACAGCCACTCCCACCTCTGCGCTGCCAGAGAAGTCTGCAAAGCCCTCTGCTATCACAGGGCACTGCCACTGTGCACGGGTCTGTTCACGGCAGCTTCCTTTCGACTAGGAGCTCCTGGAGGGCATGGCTGTGTCTGTGCCCTTTTCGACACCCAGAGGGGTCCAAGATTGCCTGGCACGTGGCACAGGCTCAGTCCATGGGGGCCAAGGCAGGTGGAGAGCTGGACCAGATGAACTTTTGAACTCTGAGAGGCTGGGCTCCTAGTATACTTAGATCCAACCAGTATGCTCAGCTCAGAAGGCCTCGTCTTGACTGCTGCTTCTGCTGCTTCCTAGTCGTGCTTGGCCAAGTGACTGAGCCATTCTGAGCCTTGGCATCTCCGTCTATAATAGAATTATGCTGTGCAGTCAGAGTCTAGCTAGGGTCCCAGCAAATAGCAGGTGCTCAGTAAAAGCCATTTCTCCCTTTTCCTTCCTTCTTAGGGAGCACTTCAGGCCAGCATCTGTGCCCTCCGGTGCCCAAGTCAGACACAAAGTTCTGGGAGAAAACACACGGATGGCTCGAAATCTAAGAAGCAGAGGGGGAGAAAAGGAGGCGGCAAGTCCCTCCAAGGTGCCCCAGCTGGACTTGGCACCCACAGGCTATTCCTCAAAAGGTGAGACCCACGGCCCATGTGCGCCAGGCCACCCCAGGGTCCTCGGCTTTCCTCGCTCCCCCGCCTTGCTGGGAAGCGCTCCCATCCTTTCCTTGAGCAGAGGCGCCTGCCTCTTGGTGCTGCAGCCTGAGTGCTGATAATAAAGGCACCTCTGTGTGCCTCTGGGGAAGCAGGGCTGGGGGTGGCGGTGAGGGGGGCCCACAAAGCTCCCGCAGCTGTGTGTTTGCAAACAGGGGAGCTGAGCTGTGCAGAGGGGCTGAAAGCACTAATTGTCTTTAATTAAAGGAGGTTGGAGGCAGCACAGGCTTTGACAAAAGAGATTTCCAGCCTGTTAGCAGCTTCAGCCTGAGCTGGGGCTGGGCCGCCCAGGCGCGCCCCCGGCTTTGTCCCCGCGGGGCCTGGTCCTAAGGAGGGCACAGCCAACACCTGCCTGGTGGGGGTGGGGGCAGGGGCCACGCACACGCAGTAGGACCGTGCTGAGGGAGCTGGGCTCCTGGGGCCTGGGAAGATGTCTGCGTGGTGAAGCCTCTCACACTCATTCACTCTCTCAGTAAGCATCACTGAGCATTTGCTATGTGTCGGGACAGCACTCAGAACCGGAGGTACAGAGACGTAACAGTCCCTGTGTTTCAAGAACTTCACGTTCAAAGAGGCTGCATGGTACAGTGACTGCAAGCATGGACTCTGATACCAGCTGGCCTGTTATTGAACCCTGGCTCTGCTGCTTACTAGCTGTAGGATCTGGAGCAAGTTACTTTACCTTTCTGTGCCTCAGTCTTCCCATCTGTAAAATGGGGATGATAAAAGCAGCACATTCTTTAGAGGTTGTGTGAGGATCACTGAGTTATCATAAAATGTTTGCTCAGTGCACTTGACAAATATCAACCGTCATTACTCATTCCTTCATGCATCCAACTCTGTACCTAGCTGCAGCCCCCAGAGGCACTCAATGGATGGGAAGAACCCTGGTCTGGGAGGCTGGCTGGGTTCCAGTCCCAGCTGTGCCATTCACTTGCCATGCGGCTCCCCAGCCTCAGTTTCCCCACCTGAACAATTAGGGCTGGGCGGGATGGTGTGTGAGGGAGGGTTCTGCAGTGCTCCCTCCAGCATCCTGGGAATTGAGGTTCTTCTGAAGAGCTGGCCTTGCTGGGCTCCCGCTGCATACAGATAGGCTCAGCCTCCCACCCAGGGGCAGCTTCCTCGGCTCACGCCATTCTTTTGTCTTCTCTCCCCAGGCTCACCCTCCGGGGTCCTCAGACACATCTGCAGCCCCCCTAGAAGGCACATATGCACTGGCAATCCCTCTCTCTCTCACACACACACACACAAAGTCACACACACACACACACACACATATGCATGCACACACACACACCTGCCTTATTCTCACCCTCACCCCCACCCCATAGAATCTCAGTCTCTGTCCCCCTCCCACGCTCACAGGCTTACTGACCCTGGGTCCAGTGGGTGGGACGGAGGTTGCTACTCACAGCCTCTGATCCCCTCCTGCCCAGCTGGCTGGGCTGGGTGGTCGAGGGGAGGTGGAGGGAGCGGGCAGAGGGCGAGAGCGTCCTGGGGCCAGACTTCTCAGGCTGTGGGAGGGGAGGTCAGCTCCTGAAAGGGAGGGCCCAAGTTGGGCCATAAGGGGAGGGGGAGGTCTGGAATTTCCACCCCAGGGAGCACTGCGGGAGGCTGGGAGATGGTACCCCGAGCCCACTCTGGGCCCGCAGCCCCTTGTTTAAGCTATTCAAAGGCCCTGATGAGGAAACTGAGGCTCAGAGAGGATGGGTGTGGCTCAAGGACACACAAATGGGATCAAGCTAAACCGGGGCACCACTGAAGTCCCTTCAGAATCAACAGGCCAGGCCCCCTGTGGCCAGCACGGGACAGAGATGATGGGTGGATGATGTGGGCTCCGGAGGTGGGTGGCTTATCCCAAGCCTGCAGGATTCTAGCCTTGGCGAGGAGAGGGGCCAACCACGGGCGCTCGAGGACCCCTAGACTGACTGACAAACTCGAAGCTGACCAGGCCTTAGGCTGAATCCCCAGCAGTGGCTCCCACTAAGGCCTGGCCCCAGAGTCACTCAGGACTGAGGCTGACCTCTTCCCTGTGACCCTTGACCCTGGCCCCTCCGTCTGCCCTCATGTACTGACCTCAGGGGTAAATGGACTCTGATCATGGCTCTACCAGCTCCCCAGAGCCTGAAGGGGTGACTTCTCCCAGCCACCTGCCTTCCAGTGGGCCGTGAGTCCTCTGAGGGTAGAGCCTGCTCTTCTCTTTTGTCTTCCACGGCCATTCCCAAGCACCTACTGTGTCGGGCAGAACACCCGAGCCTCACACAGCCCTTCCAGGCCAAGTCTCCTGTCCCCTTTTACAGATGAGAAAACTGAGACTCAGAGGTGGAGGCACCTGCTCAGGGCATGGAGTGAATGTGACCCAGGGCTGCGTGAACCTGTAGCCTTCCCCCGACCTCACCTGGGTGGGGGGTGGCCGTGCGGCTGGGCAGTCAGGGTGTGTGGGCAGCAAACAAACGGCCTGGCCAGGTGACTCCACGGGTCGGCAGGTGAGCAGACCACGGCAGCCACCCTGGGTATGTGCACCACGCCCCTCTATACGGGGGAAGGTTGGGGGGCTGCTTCTGGACCCCAGCTTGACCCCTGTGTCTGGGTTGAGAAGGGCTTCACTTTTCCAGCCCACAGCTCACCCAGGCCCCAGGTGAGTCCAAGACGGGCAAGGGATCTCCTTAGGGTCGGAGGGAAAAAGGTGAGGAAGGGCGAGGGGGAGGGGGAGACACAGAGGAAGTGGGAGGAGAGACCCAGAGGACAGACAGTCAGATGGAGGATGAGACAGAGACCTGGAGCCCCATTAAGGTAGAGAAACCAAGAGATGGAAGAAGAAAGAAAACACAGGAGGAGGGGGAGAGGGAGACAGAAGGAGGGAGGGGGGAGGGACTGGGAGATGTGGGCACATACATGCAGGCAGGGCCAGGGCTGAGCCCAGAGAGGCCTCCACCTGGAAGTGGAAAGATGGGGAGTGGGGAGGGGGGAGGTCCCTGGGGGGGTCATCAGCTGTGAGGGAGGGAGTGGGTGAGAAGATGTGAGTGGGTCTGTGTGACTGAGCGAGTCTTCAGGCCCAGGTAGGTGTGGGAAGCAGATCAGGGTGTCTTTCCTTGGTCTCTTAGGTCTACACACCCTTCTCATTTTGTATTCACAAGGACTGAGCTGAAAGATTACTTCATAATTAACATGGTCTTCAGTGGCAGGATGGGGATGAGTGCCAATTTGTTATTTTTTAAAAAGGCAACACGTAAGGAAGAACTGGTCAATTGATTGATTGGTTTTCTCCAGCCAGCCTGCCATCCATCCATCCATCCACCCACCCACCCACCACTCAGGCACTGTGCTGGGACAGGAGAACCAAAAACATAAACCCAACAAACTCCTATCTGCACTGGCTGTGGCAGCCCAGAGTGGTGGGAAAGGTCCACGGGGGTCCTGAGTTTAAATGCTGGTCCCATAAATTAACATACTCTCTGAGTCTGGGCAACCCCTTTGCCTCTCTGAACCACTTTCTCACTTGTAAAATAGGGTGGTGGTTCCTGCTCCCCGGGTTGATGTGGGATCCCAGGAGACAGTGTATGTAAGAGGCCCGGTTCTCTAATGTGTGCTCTTAGGCACTGTGGCCTCCCTTGGCTCTCCCGTCCCACCTCCGTGATGATTCCTACTGAAGATGCTGAGTACCACAAGCTGCCAACCCTGCCGGGCCCGGGAGGTGGTCACAGCTGTGCAGCCCCGCTGGGGCTCTGGGGTGGGAGGGGGGTCAGCCCTGCCCAGCCCAGGCAGCTGTGGAATGAGGATGGGGATGAGGCTGGGCAGGGGCCTCTCCCCGGGAAGCCCCACACCTGCCCTGCCTCTCATGCCTAGAATATTCGGCGCCTCCTCAAGCTATTTCTGCTCGTCCTCCAGGTCTCAGCTCAGGTGCAGCTTCCTCTAAGAAGCCCGCTGGGACGCCCGGGCTGAGTGTGGTCCCATCCCCGCCTCCCCGTGTCCCTTGTGGGTCCTCGCGGTCCTGAGCTTCCCCTTTACATATGCCATCGCTGTGAGTTCCTGGAGGCGGAAGCCACGTTGGATGCAAATCCCTCTCTGTGCTTGGGCCTAGGACAAGGCCCCGTGCACTGCAGGCTCCAGCCATTTCTGGAGAGGCTGGGGCATTTGTTGGCCCGTATTCTGCCTGGTGCTCCTGGGGCTGGGGATGAGGCTGCTGCTTTCCCTGAGGTCCAGAAATCCATTTCTTCAGCCACCAAATCCCTCCTTGGGGAGAGGGCATCGGGGACTCTCCCAACTTAGGAGTTGGGGGTGGGGTCAGGGCGACCCCAGGGTAGGAGGGGGTTAGAGAAGTCCTAGCTCTGCCTCAGACCGGCCCTCTGTCCTTGGGACCCTCATTTTCCTTGGCAGTAAACCAAGAGGATAACTTCATGGCGGTGGGTGTGGGAGGGCAGGGTCTTGGCCTTAACCTGGCAGCCAGGCCAGGGAGCAGTTGTGGTGGGTGATTCTTCAGACACCATCATGCAGTGGCCGCCCGCTTTCCATTCCTCGGGGTTTCCCTCCCAATCACAGGTAAAGTACTTTGCAAATGAAGCATCAATATCCCACCCCTGCAAGCACACGAACCCCTGCGGCCCCTCCCAGGCGGAAATTCAGGTGTCTCCCCGACAGCAGGTGGACCCGAGCTTGGCTGCCAGCTCTGCTTGAGTCTAGCTTTGCAACCACATAACCCGACTGGGCTGGGCCATCACTTCCCCAGGCAACCCCTATAGGCCAAGGTAGCCCACTCCAGGCCAAGGCCACCCTGCCTCCTGGCACCTTCCCCCCTCTTCCCCATGCTGGGTTCCACACAGAGCAGAGTGGCCCCCTCCACTCTCACCGGGACGTGACACTCACCAGCATCACTTCTGGTCCCATCTGGGGAGAGCCCCCACCCCCACCCCAGGCAGCTAATCCCCACAAAGCCCAGCGCTGGGCCTGGCATGACAAGCAGGCCCCGTGCTGCCTGCAGCTCCGCCGGGCGTGCTCGGAGGGACCGAGGCGGGATTCGGTGCGGCTGTCACTCTCTCTGTCCGTTCCTCTAATTGGATTCCCAACACGCAGAGGTTGGCAGAAACGCTGGGGAGAGGAGAATCAAAGGGAAGGGGCGTCCGGGAGATAAAGAGAGGCATTCTTCCCGGGCCACAAAGACTGCAGCGTGAGGGGCGGGAAGGGACCTCAGCGAGGGGCTGCCCATCTGGAGGGCGCCGGGGCGGGGAGAGGGCGGGGAGAGCCAGAGCAGGCTCCTGGGAGGCGGAGGCTGAGGGCCTGCTTTCCTCCGCCTCGTGCTTCCCCACTTCTACTCATGCAGTGCCTTGGGCTTGTATGCCATCCAGCCCGCTTTGGGGAATGGGCATCCTTTGAGGCCTAACCTCTTGCTCCCATCTGCTCTAGGAAGTGTTCTCCAAATGTTCGGGAAGGCCTAGGAGTCGGCTGGATCTGGGTCCCAATGCTGGCTTGCCCCCTGCTGCCCCCTGGGAGGTTCGCGCAGGCCCTTGCAGCTCTCTGGCCTCAGTTTCCTCCTCTGTGGAGTGGGGATAACACAGAGGGGGTGCACGGGGTTGGGGCGACACAGTTCAAATGTGCCCCTTCCCTTCCTCCTAGAAGCACCATGGCTCCTCTGCTGGCCTGTCCCTCACTGGCCCTGCTTTGGTGTCTCGTGTAGACACAGCCTTTCTCCCCAGGAAGAAGGCAAAAGTGCTGCATAAACAAAACACCTCAGACAGATATGAGAGGAATGACGATCCCAGCCTGGGCAGGGCCTTGCGGTCATGTCTTTACCACCGTCTGGACCTCTTTGGCAGATGAGAAACCAGAGGCTCTGGGAAGTGAGGGCAATGCCCAAGGCCACCGACTAGAAAATATCGGAGCCTGGTGAAGAACTGACCCCGGGCCAGCACCATCACCGCACCCCTCCGGGGCCCCCCCATGCTTTCCTGTAAATCATAAGCACATTTTGCATGTACGTGTTGTGCACACAACCAGCAGGGAAGGCGGGCAGGCCAAGGATAGAGGCTTGCTGCAAAATGGGCCCTATTTGCTTTAAGGATGTTGGAGCCACTGACTTTGGTTCATGAAAGAGACATGAAGAGGACCCCAAAGAGAATTTCTAAGAGACAGAAAATCAATGGCCCTGACATTCTGGCCCCCAGAAAGTGTGTGTGTGAGTGTGTGTATGTGTGTATCTCCCCCACCCTCCCCTGCCGCCAACACACATACTCCACTGGTGGGTCCAGTGCACCACAGACACGCGTGCTCACAAGTACTCATTTCCAAGTGCATGTGCATCTGGTTTGATACAATGTATACGTGAACATATACACTCTGGCTTGATGTCCTTGTGGTTGGATATGCACAAACATACACACACCTACTTGACCCAGGACACACACACCCAAGGACAGGGGTACCCTCATACAATGATGGGTGCACACACTCATTCTGTGGCACCTATGCTCCTTGACGGGCACTAGTCCAAGTGATCCTGCACACACATGTGCTGGGACAGGTCAGACAGACACAGGAACATACAAACACAAAGGCAGTAATGACTCCCAGTGGGCTCCAGGGTGAACTGCGTGGGCAAGGGCACGTGCAGGCCCCACCCCTGAAATGTACGCACATGCTCTTATGTCCAGAGGTGTTCCAACCACACACGTGGATGGATGTTGGGTCAGTGGGCACACTGCTACACATACAAGCACACAGACTCCCAGCAGGCCCAGCACACACTCTCCCACGTCTAACGGGGCCAGTGCACACACACAGGCAGGTGTGTCGCGGATGCACTGACCCAGCACGTGTGTGTGCACATCCCTCCCAGGCCTCCAGGGAGCTCCCACAGACAGACAGCTCTGACAGCAGGGTGTGGGGGGAGGGCAGCCCAGGGCTGCAGTTGCCAGGGATACGGATGTGGGGCTCCCAAAGCTTCGTGGCCCGCCCAGCCAGCGCAAAGAGGCCAGTGACCACTCTCAGGTCTTTAAAATGTTGCTCATCAGATGGTGACGCCTTTAAGGGAAGAAGCTTGAGTCTGGTTCCCTGGAAGAAGCCAACATAACATGAGGCTTTGGGCCCAGCATTTGCCGGGGACACAGGGGTCAGAGGCGGGAAATAGCTCTGACTGGCCCCCAAGTCCCACCTGGCCCTTTGCCCATGCTCCACTGGACAACAGGGGTTAAGGGGTCTTACTTGCTGAGTGGCCTGGAGCAAAGGAAGTCACCTGCTCTCTCTGAACCTCAGTCTCCTCATCTGCAAAAGGGGATGGTAACAACCCTGAGCTTAGATAGCAAGTTCCAGGCTATGATCGGCACTGACCACGTGCCACATGCTGGGTGCTGTGTTCAGTGCTTTACTTTGATTATTGCACTGAGTCCTCACGACTCACCTGTAACATTCCATTTATTATTACACCCATTATTTAGATGAGGAGGTGGAGGCTTTGGGAAGTGAGTCACCTGCCCGGAGTCACACAGCTAGTAAATGTCAGAGCCAGTATTAGAACCTAGGCAGCTGGCTCTTACCTACATCTCTAAACCTTCCTGCTTGAGGGCGCTAGAGTGTGGCAGGTAACCTGGGGTCACTATCCTGGTGTCGCAGATGGTCACAGCTGCCCTGCTGGCCTCTCGAGGGGCATGTGAGGACCAGGAAGAACAGAATCAGAGGGTGTTAGTGCAGAAGAGTCATTCTGTAGCTGGTGACAATGAGCCCCAGAGACGGGGTGGGGTGGGGAGGTGCTCTGCCAGGGTCCCAGGGTGAGTAGGACAGCCCATATTCGGACCCAGGCACCCTGACTCTGGGAGCTGCTTCTGTGCCGCTCAATAAAAGCACCCTGTCTAGTTAAAACAACGCCAAGCCACAAGTATGTATTAGGCACCTGCTGTGTACCCAGGCTTGCTTGTAACCGAGAGGGGATTACCAACCAAGCCCCGGCCCCCTTAATCATGTACACACGCTCTGCTCTCCAGGTGCACTGCCTGCTGACCCCCTGCCCCCAAGGAACATTCTTTCCTGAAGCAGGAGCACCCCCTCCACTCCCCATCGCTTTCCTATCTTCTGAGCTCGCATGACTCCTCTGGGCCTCTTCTAAACCCTGTGAGGCTGGGACTACAGGCCCCATTTAACAGTGAGGAAACTGAGGCTCAGAGCAAAGGCCTCCTCAAGTAAGTCAGGCAATAGGGCTGGGGTCTGAACCTGAGATCGGAGACTCGGGGGGCTGGGCGTCTCCTCCTGCTCTGCGTCTGCACAGACCCGGGCCTGTGGTGGGCTCCCCCAGGCTCCTACTGAGAGGTGGGTCCCCCAGCAGGCCCCGGTCTAGGACGACCATGCAAGGAATCCAAACACCGTTGGGCCAGCGCAGGCAAGGGAGCAAGAGCTGGAATTAATGTTTGTTGATGTGAAAATACAAGGAAGACTGAAGGATGCTCCCTGAGGTCCCCAGCTCCTGGATTTAAGATTTTTACAGGAAATGCTGAGTCCCAAGAAAAAGAACCCTCAATCCATGCCTGGAAACACCTGTTCCAACCACAGACAGACCTGCTATGCATCCTGGCTAAGTTGGTCCCTCTGGAGCCGGAAGAGCCCTCGGCTTCTCCAAGGGCCTCTGTTAGCATCATCGCTCACATCAGGGTTGGGAGGGTACAGGGTGTGAAACTGGGGTGAGTGGGTCTCTGCAGCTAACATTTATGGAGTAGTTTCTATGAGCTAAACATCAGTCTAGAAACTGGACACAGTGGTGGACAAAACAGAAACATCTGCCCTCATGGAGCCTGCATTTCAGCTGGGGAGACAAGTAGGTAAGGAACAAAGAAACAGTATGTCAGATGGCAGCAAGGGCAACGGAGAGAAGTAAAGCAGGGAAGGGGGACGGGCTGCGTGCACGCGTGTGTATGTGCATGTGTGCATGTGAATATATATGCACCCTTTGGAAAACTAGGGCAATGGGGGACCTTGGTGAAAAGGTGACGTTCGGGCAGAGACCTGAAGAAGGTGAGAGGGCAATCAATGTAGATACTCGAGGAAAGAATATTCCAGGCAGAAGAAACCACCACGGAGGTCAGCGGGTCTGGAGTGGAGGAGGCAAGGAGGAAATGGGAAAAAATGGGTCCGAGAGAGGGGAGGGACAGATCACAGAGGGATTTGTGGGACCTTTCAGCTTTTGCATTATGTAAGACGAGGGGCTTCGGGGGATTCTGAGCAGAGGTGGGACGTGACTACTTTTTTTTTTTGGCCACACTGCACGGCTTGTGGGATCTTAGTTCCCCGACCAGGGACCGAACCCAGGCCCCAGCAGTGAAAGCGTTGAGTTCTAACCACTGGACAGCCAGGGGAATTCCCATGATCTACATTTTAGAGGGACCTCTGGCTGCAGGGCAGGGAACAGGGAGAAAGCATGGTGGAGATGTCCACTAGGTAGTTAGGTATGTGAATCTGGACTTTAGAGAAGAGGTCCAGGCTGGAGATTGACCAGAGAGGGCCTGCATGGAACCACCCAGGGAGGGAGAGGGAAGAGGAGGCCACGGACTCAGCACCGGGGCCTCCGAGGTAGAGAGGTGGGAGTTGAGTGGGAACTGGCCACGAAGCACCCGGCAAGGCACGAGGGACACCAGGAGACAGTGGTCACTCTGATAAACGCTCCTCAGGGAAGCCAAGGCCTGGGAACTGACCGCTGAATTGGCGACATGGGTGTCACTCATGGCCTTGATTAGGAGCAGATTTAGTGGAATGATGGGGCAGAGGTCTGATATAAACAGGTTCAAGAGAGGTCTCGGAACAGGAATCAGCAGCAAGGGGGCTGGGAGGGTCACAGCCTGGGTGTCAGAGTCAAACCGACCCAATGACCCAGCTCTAGTCTTAGCTCTGACCCTTCCTAGCGGTGAGCCTTGGGCAGCGCACCTCACCTCACTGAGCCTTAATTTCCTTGTCGGAAGAACGGGGATAGGGACTTTCCTGGTGGTCCAGTGGTTAAGAATCCACCTTCCAGTGCAGGGGACGTGGTTTTGATCCCTGGTTGGGGAACTAAGATCCCACATGCCGCGGAGCAACTAAGTCCACACGCCACAACTACTGAGCTCGCGTGCTGTGGAGCCCGTGCTCCACAACTAGAGAGAAGCCCGCGTGCTGCAAAGAAGAATCCGTGAGCCGCAGTGAAAGATCCCGCATGCTCCAACTAAGACCTGACGCAGCCAAAGATAAATAAATAAATAAACATTAAAAAAAAAAAAAAGAACAGGGATGATATCTCTCTTACTTCCTAGGGTTGTCGAGAGACAAATGAGATAAGGATTGTGAAAAAATTTTATTCACAATGAGACGTACAAACATTCCAGTGAGAAGACGGCAGGTTTTGGATTTCACTGCTGGCTCTACCATTCATTAGCTGTGTGATCTTGAGCTGGTTGTTTAACCTCCTTAAGCCTCCACTTGCTCCTCTATAAAATGACAATAACAACTGTACCCAACTTCTGGGGACTACAGGGACCCAGTATTCTACACCAAGCCCAGGGCATAAGGCCGGGCGCACAGTGGGCACTCAACCAACGCGCGTCCCTACCTCGCTGGGCTCTGGTCTCTGTTACTTATAATCAGAGTCCAGCGGGAGGTACAGGGAGTGGGGTACAGGGACCCTGAGTTTGATTGCTGGGTCTCTGGATAAGCCATTTCATCTAACGTCTTTGGGCCTCAGTTTTTATGAGTGTGAAGCTGGTGATCAGTGGCCTTGGCCCCTTTGTTTGGGGTGGGGTGGGAAGCAGAGGACAAGAGATAAAGTTCACGTGCTGCGTCTGGATGCCAGTGACGTGGGAGTGCTTGCGTGTTTGTGACCCTCTCCTGGGTTCGCTGATGGGTTGGGCAGATGGGTTACCGTGACCAGGAAACAAATCCCTGTGACGAAAACAACAGCTTCATCCAACCTCCATGGATGGGGCTCCATGGAAGAAGACTGGGAAGGCCTGTTGAAGGAGCAGAGAGCCCGAGGAACCAGAGAGGACAGGAGTCCGAAGGGCAGCCCAGCCCTCAGGGTGACCCCTGGGCCGCCAGCCACGGGCTCCTTTACCCGTATGGTTGTCGGGGGCTGATTCACATCCTGCCGATCCCACCCACACCTTCCTCTTCACACAAACCGTGTGTCCTCGGGGCCACCAGGAACTCTTCCAGGCCACCTCTCCCCACCTAGGATGGAGACTAAGGCATTTCAGGGAACGCTGGGGTCTTGTCCCTGAGGAGGTGGAGGCAAAAGATGGGGGCTACCTGACTGAACATCACGAGGGGCCCCAGCGAGACCCTGGGCCTAGGAGGCCGGAGCACTGGGTTCAAGTCCCAGCTCTGCCACCAAAGTACACTGTGACCATGGGAGAGTCTGGTCCCCTCTCGGCTTCAGTTTTCCTTGCCTCTAAAATAGCGCTAATAACCTTCGCCTTGCTTCTCTCATGTGGGTATCATTCAGATCAAAGTATCTCACGGGGTGAGACCAAATGCTACACAAAAGCAGCCTCTAATCTTTTCTGGAATGAGGCAGAGTGTAAGTAAATAAATACTGTACATGTGTAAGACATTATAATTACAAATGGCACCCCCCCACCCCCCGCCAGGCTATGGAAAAAAAAAAAAACCCTGTTTGGTATAGTGTGAAGAATTCTCATTAGGACTTCGGGAGGCCTGAGTTCTGATTCCAGCTCTGTACCTGACAGGGTGAGTGAATCTGGGCAAGTGACCCCACCCCCGGCCTGTTCCAAAGCCTCGGTAGACGTCAGATGCTGGTTTTAGAGGGGTTTTATAAGTTCTGCCACAGCAGAATTAACAACGTAATGTCCTACCACCCCCCTTACCCAAGGAAGGCAGTCTAGGGTGTGGGAAGGGACTCGAGCTTTGCCAGGCAGGTTTCAGTTCAAGCCTCTTACCTGCTGTGTGGCCTTGGGCAGCTCCCTTTCCCTCTCTGGGCCTCGGTTCCCCTCTGAGGTCCAAGCTCACACCTAGACACTAGGAGTAGGGGGAGCAGGGAGAAGCAGCAGGATGGGGGCAGAGGACAAAGGGTCCTAGGGAGGAGGTGCCCAGCAGGGCGGGGTGGAGGCCAGAACAGGGCCTGTGGGGCCTGAGCCAGCTGCCGCAGAGCAATGAAAATCTCTTAACCACACAGAATTGTTAACAGCTCCCAAATCCTGTTGTACCACAGGCTTAGAAAGGCTTAAACTGTTAAATGCATAAACTTCCTCAATAAACGGGCTTCTCTCGCCAGATCCCGAAGCCCAGCCAGATGAAAAGGCAGCCGCTGGAGGGAGGGAGCTTCCCCAGCTGTTTATGGCCCTGCCAGAGTGTTCTGGAGGCAGCCTGCGGCCAAACCCATCAACCTGATGCCTTCAGGGTCCGAGGCCAGTCTGGGGCTGAGAGGGGGCAGCGCTGGGGCTCCAGGGTCAGATGACCTGAGTTCAAATCCTGTCCCTTCCTAATTGGGTCACCTTGGACAAACAAGCTGCTTCACCTCTCAGAGCCTCAGTTTCCTCTTCTGTAAAATAGGGATGAGGATACCTAACCCCGAGGGTGACTGGGAGTCAGTGAGACCCTGAGTGGGGAGCTGCCTGGTCCACCAAGCCTTTCTGACACCTCCAAGAAGTAGGAGGCACGAGAATACACCCCTGCCTCTGCCAACTATGAGGGGTGTGACGGTTGGCCCTCAGTCTCAGTTTTCTAATTAGATGGGGGGATTCCAGAAGGTAACCGGGCAGGAAGGGAGCATAACGTGAGCACTTGGTAAATGTTGCGTGGGGGCCGGGGGGACTCTTCTCTCTGGCCGGAGGTTAGCCAGGGGTGGGTGGGCCTCCTTCCCCGAGGCCATTTCACAGCTTGGCACGAGGAGAGGAGGCCTACGGGGGGCTCCCCCACCCCTGAGCCTTTGCCCTGGGACTGTGCTCCATCCTGCCCTACATCTCTTTTTTTTAACATCTTTATTGGGGTATAATTGCTTTACAATGGTGTGTTATGCCCTACATCTCTTGATATGAAAGCAACGTGTCCTCCGAGGCACAGCCGTGAGCCTCCCTCCTCCCCTCGGAAGCCCTTCTGGTTGCCCCCTCCTTTCTTTGAGGTCTCACAGACTCACACGTGAGCCCCTCAGCTGGTTATTTGTCAAACTCTTCTTACATCTCAGGGGCTCCTGGGTAATGGGGAGGTGGGCAGGGCAGAGTACATTCAGATATCCACTCACTCCCGGGTAATCACTTGTCTCAGCAAGCTGGAGAAAGCTGGGTTCATATTCTGCCTCGGCTACTTACTGGCTGTGTGGCCTTGGAAAACTCACTGATCCTCTCTGGACCTCAGTCTCATCATCTGTAAATGGACCTAATCGTATCAATGGAAGATTCAATAAGACAGTGGAGCAGAGCATGTAACACAGAGCTGGGCACACAGGAGGTACTTTTCACCCTTTGCCCTGGCCTTCTCCAATCCTCTCAGGACTCCTTTCAGCCTCTGCCTCATTCAGCCCTTTGAGAGTGCTGGCAGCCCCTCTGCCCTTCTCCCTTGGCTAAGAATACTTCTCCTGTACCCCCACTCCCCCAGATGGCTGGGGGTCAGCAAGAGGCCAGGGTTAAAAAAAAATCAGTATCATTTCTGACTATCTTTTTCCTGCCTCCACCTCCTCCCATTCTCCAAAGCCCTGGGAAAATGGCTCCTCCTCCAGGAAGCCTCCCCAGCTCTCTCCTGACTCCCTCCTAAGTGCCCCAAGGTTACAGTTACAGATGGAGCCAACTCCTCTATACCAGACTGGAATCTCCATGAGGGCAAGAAGGGCTTTCCTCATGTCTGCAGTCCCCACACCTGGTTCAGGGACTGGCGCACAGCAGGTGCCTGAGGAGCGTTATTCACTGTGTGTTAGCTTCTTGGTCCTCTATGAAGACATCACCTGATCTCCCCACGAAGCAAAAAAATCAGAAACTGGAGTTCTGTGAATGGCTGATGGCTGGCTGGCCAGCTGGCTGGATAGATGGACAAGCAGATGGATTAATGGATGGAGAGATGGATAGATATTTGTGAACAAAAATAGATGCTTTGAGAGCATATAGAAAAGGGGAAGTGGGGAGGGGGTACTTCTAATTTTTAAGAGCAAAGACTTGAATAGCCTGTACTGGTCAGGGTCCCCATCCAATCCCCTTCTCGAAAGGCTGGCCTGTGTGGTCTCAGCCCTGGCCTGAGCCTGGGGGTCTGGAGGGGTTATCTATCACCCTTCCCCCTCCCCAAGCTGGGCGTCTCCACCCTGCCCTTGAAGAGAAGCAGCAGAACTTTCTGTGTGGGGGTCTGGGCCGTTCCTCCCACCCAGCACTCCAACCCTCACCCCCCTTTCCCCAGCCAGCACAGGCCTTGCCAGCTGTATGTCTCCCTCCTCCTCACCCCGAGACTGACCGCACCCACCCCCAGAGGCTTGCCAGATACATCTGGGCCACTGGTTCGGCCTCTGTGGGAAGGGCTGGAGCTGAGAGCAGGGTGGGAAGGAGGCCACCCTGAGGGTGGCCCAGGATCCAACCCTGAGGGCCCAGAGAGGACCCCTGGCCCCTCCCTACCTTGGCTGGGGAGGCACAGGATTCTGGGAGTGAAATAGAAAATAAAGCCACAGGCATAATATCCCATGCTGGTGAGTATGTGGGGAAACAGACACTCTCGAAGACTGCTGCCAGGAGGGTAATTCAGCCCAGCCTTTCTGGATGGTAATCTGGCAATGTGCATCAAAAGCTCAAAAAAAGCACATACCCTTTGACCCTACAATTCCATGCCTGGAGACATATCCTACACAGATGCCAGCAGCAGTGCAAAAAGGCAGAGGGACAATGAAGTCCATGCCAGCATTTAAGATAGTGAAAAACTGCAAGCAATCTACACGCGGATCACTAGAGAACTGGTAAATAAACTATGGTAGGTCTATCTATTATGGAATTCTAAGAGCCTTCCCAAATGATGATCCAACATGACATGGAAAAATGCCCACAAAATATTAATAAGTCAAAAATCCTCATGTATTCTCAGAAGGAATCTATTTTTTCTTTTTAAAAAAAATCAATATGTTTAAATACATCTAAATACACCTAGAAGGATCCACACCCGTCTGTTAACAGTGGTTACTCTCTGTGTGACTTTAATTTTCTCCTTTTGGCTTATCAGTAATTTCTAAAGATTCTACAAATAACCTGTATTGCTTTTGTGATAAGGAAAAGTTATTTTTTCCTCAAAACAAAAAAGCTCATTAGGAGAAAAAAAAAAGTCCACAGGCAAGACAGTGTTTGTAAAAGTCCTTATTTTTCTAACACTTTTCTAGGTATTTTCTCATTTACTCTGCACAGCAGTGCATCTGTTTACTCTGCTCTGCAGATGGGAAAACAAAGACCAGGAGAAGGTCCACTGCTTGCCCAAGGTCACACAGCTAGCAAGAGGCAGGGCTGGGGTTTGAAGAAACAGGTCTCCATGGCCAAGGTCAAGGAGAGGCCATGGGTGGGGGAGAGAGCAGGGCTCGGGGCTGCCAAGCAGGGCAGGGGGAGGAGAGGGAGAGGCTGGGAGGAGAAGCCCGGCAGCTGGGAACTGGGAAGTCTGAGTTGGAGCCAGGGGCTCAACATGTGTGTGCAAGCACCTCCCACCCCCTCACCCCCCTAACCCGCTGGCTCGCAGTCCCTCTCCCTGTCCAAGCTAAACATGAAAAATCCCATTACACCTCAATAGCATCACGGCAATCACGCTCACTGTGGAACTGCCTCTGGATCCGTTAGAGACGCACGTCTGCCGTGGGGAGAGAGGAGGTCCGGGTCCCCAGCGGTTGCTGGGCTGGGGGCTCCCTCTGATGGGCAGGGAGTAGCAAGTAGGGGCTTCATTAGGGAAGGAGAGACCAAGGGGCACAGGGATATGGAGACAAACTTGGAGAAACTGAGGCAGGGACACATTCACAGTAAACCCCATAAACATCTGGAAAGAGTCAGGCAAACAGACTCAGGGCTTGGGTGGGAGCAGCTGCTGCAGAGGAGGAATTCCAAGGCCACTCCCCTGCCCCCCCCCACCCCCCACCAGCAAATCAGCTGGTGGTAAGCCCCAGTGGGAACTGTGATCCTGAGGAGGCTGGGGACTGGGGTAGGGGAAGGGGGCAGAGTTCTTCTGAAGGAAGTCCCAGGAGTCTCCCACCTGGTGTCTGTGTGGCCAGTGCAGGCCCAGATTAGGCACTCAATGAACCATGAATAGATGAATGAAGAGGAGAAAGTCGTACCCCAGCTCTGCACCCACTAGGGCCTTGGACACCCACCAAACATGCCCTATACTGTCACACCTTGGGTCTTTATTCATGCAGTTTCTCGACCTACAATTCCTCCCCTCCCTTCACCCATCCACATCCCACTCACTCTTCAAGACCTAATTCAAATGTCACCTCCTCCTTGAAGCCCTCCCAGATGCCCAGTCGGTAAAGCTGCCTTCTTCCTCATATTCTCAAAGTACTTTGCCTGGATAGACTTCATTTCTGGAAGGACCATGCTCTGCCTTATTCCCTTGTGTCTGCATGCTCTGCTTGCCCACGAGCCACTTGAAGCCAAACCGTGACTCTCAGGAGCTCTCCTCCAGCCATCCCAGGACAGCCTCAGTCAGCTCAAATGACACCTCTTCCAGGAATCCTTCCTTGAACCACCTGGCTAAAGCAGATCCTCCTTTTGATCTCTTTTGTTGTACCCTATATTTTTCTTTTCACTCCTCACAGTTTATAACTATTTTATTTATTTGTTTATTAACTTTATTTCCTCCATCTTCCCCCATCCACCCACCCAGACCAAGGGCAGTGAATGTGTCCCTCTTGGTCACATCTGTGGGAGGGAGGGCAGTGAATGTGTCCCTCTGGGGCACATCTGTGTTCCCTAGCAGTGGGAGGGCAGTGAATGTGTCCCTCTTGGTCACATCTGTGTTCCTTAGCACTGGCATGTGCCTAGCTCAGAGAAAGAACTCAATCAATATCTGTTAGAGGGCTAAATGCACACAGGGGGTACCCAATACATGCTTGTTGAGGGGTTAATTGGCTTTTCCGAGCCCCTCCGCTCCCCACTGTGCCCTGCACACAGCAAACAGGCACTAGAGGAAGTTGGTCTGAATGAGTCAGTTTAGTCCATAGTTTCATGAACCACTCAGTGCACTGGGAACACCCAGTCCATCATTAGCCACCACTGCCCACCCCTGGGATCGCTGCCATTCCCCATGAGGACTCACCTACTCCACCCCGCCCCCCACCCCCCACCGTCAAGTTTTCTCTAATTTGTATTTCTCTCAGAAAGCAATGGATTCTTTCCCCATCATGTTATGTTTCAATATTAAACGGATCTTTGCAAACCACACCCTCCCAGAGATTCTGCTGATGTCCCCTCCCACCCTTTAGGGTGGATGCTCCCTGGGGTGGTGGTGGGGCTGGCCTTGAGTCCTGCTCGGTCTGGCCAAGGATGTGTGAACACATTGTGTGTCTGCGCTAATAGTCCTGGTATAGGAGTATCAGTGCTGCTTGTTTAAAAATGCTGATTCTTGGCCCTACCTCAGAGGCACAGAACCAGACCCGGGGAAGAGGTCTGCACCAGACCCAGGAATCTGTATTTTAATAAACTTCCCAGCAGATCCTGAGGCATAGTAAAGGCTGAGAATCCCTGAGCTGGAGATGGGGAAAGCACTTTGCCAACCCCCAGATGTGAACAATAATCATCATTCCTACACGTCCTGGGCTGGCGGGGCCAGTGCCTGTGGGACTTTGGCTGAAGCAGTCCCACATCTGGGTGGCTGCACACATGCCACAGCAGCAGCTGGTGTCCTTCTGGCTCCCTGAGCTCATTAATCACACCTTGACTGGCCTCCACTTACATCCAGTAGCCAGCTGGGCTGGGCTGGGCCTCGTCCGGGGGCTGGGGGGAGGGGGGAAGCCAGCGCTGGACACACTCTGCCCCAGCATTACCTTGAACTCCCACCCCTTGCAAGAAGCAGCTCAGACTCTGATTCTGTGACAGGCCACCTCTGCCATGGCCCCAGGGGCCCCACCTCCTGGCATTTACACCCTGTGTAATTCCCTCCCCTGGAGCATGGACTGAATTTGGTGACTCACTTTTAATGAAGACAATACAGCAGAAGTAATGAGATGTCACTTCTGAGATGAGATTAGAAAAAGATGTGGCTTCTCTCTTGAGTGCTCTCTCTTTTACGCTCCCTCTCTCGGATCATGTGCTCGGGGGAAGCCACTGCACGTGTGAGAGGCCCACGTGGGAGGGACTGAGGCCTGCAAACAACCACATGAGGGAATGTGGAAGCAGATCCCTCCCTGGTCAAGCCTTCAGATGAAACTGCAGCCCCAGCCTACAGCCTGCTTGCAACCTCAGGAGAGACCTTGAGCCAAAGGCACGCATCTAAGCCATGCCTGGTTCCTGACTCTAAGAAACTGAGATAATAAATGCTGGTTGTTCACTACTGAAGCCCGTGCTCCACAAGAGAAGCCACCGCAATGAGAAGCCCGTGCACCGCAACGAAGAGTAGCCCCTGCTCGCCACAACTAGAGAAAGCCCTCGTGCAGCAACGAAGACTCAACACAGCCATAAATAAATAAATGAATAAATAAATACATGCTTGTTGTTCTAAGCTGCTAAATTTTGGGCTAACTTGTTATGCAGCAATAGATAACTAATACACCTCTTCATCTGGGCACCACTCCAGCCACAGTTCTTCTTACATCTCTCCTTGCACCCTTAGCCACAGCCACACCAAACAATTGACCAGTCCCCCTAACGAGGCACACTGATTCACGTCCCCAGGTCTCTGCTGATGCTGAGCCAACCTCCAAAAGGACTGGGCCACCTGATTAATGTACACCTCTCCCAAGACTCAGCTCCGATGTCACCTCCTCTCTGAAGCCTTCCCTTTTTCTGTGCCCACCTCAGCCTGAGCAGTTCCTATTAAAACAAGTCTAACACATTCCCACCCTTGTTCATTTACAGTCAGTCTCCTCTGCTAGACTGTGAGCTCCTAGAAGGCAAGGCCATAGTTGGATTCTCTTCTATCTTACCTGGTGCTTAGCACAAGGTCTGACACAGAGGAGGTACAGGGTTGATGAGTGAATAACCAATAGGCAATGAGTGACTGATTCTGTTCCCCATGGCCTGTCTCACCCCTGCCATGTCCCAGGGCTGTGCACTTTCACACTCAAGTAAAGGAAACCAGATTTGTTGTCTTCCCTAAGAAACCAGCCTTTTCTCCCAATGCCCCCATTTCTTTTCCAAGACAATCACAGCCCTGTAAGCTGGAATTCCTGGTTCCCTCTGATTCCTCTCCCTCCTCCCTTTCCAATCTGTCTCCACATCTCATCTGACTCACTGCCAAAACGTCCCTTGACTGCACCCCTCCTCTTCCCCAGCACTGTGGACGCCCAGTCCATGCAGCCATCATCACCTGAGATCACTGCAGCAGCTCCCCCACAGGCCACTGCTCTTGTCTCTTATACACCCACTTATCCTCCCAGGACCCTTAAAATGCTGTCTCAGAGGGCTGGAGGGAGGAGCCGTGGGGATGGTGGATGCGACAGAATTTCATAAAGGTCAGGATCGTTGCAATTACCCTGGGCTAAGCTTTAACTGGGTCTTCGAGGCCCCTGGAAAAGGTCCAAACTCGTAGCCTGGCACCTGGAACACCCCAGGACCCAATTCCAATTGGGAAGGCAAGAGGAAGTGGCACAAACAGGCTTCAAGTCTCCTGTGTCACCACCATCACCACCGTAGCTCCCACTGCAGAGAACCTGTGCCACGCTGGGCTGTATATGTGGCATCTCATTTAGTTAACATTTATTAACCTCTTACTGTATATTAGAAGCCATCAAAAGTGCTTTACGTGTCTTAAGGTCTTGAATCCTCACAACTACCCTATGAAAGAGGGTTTCACAACTCGGATCAGGACGTCCAACTAGTAACCGGCAGGGCTGGAATTTGAACCCAGGTCTGTCTACCTTCACGGCCTTCTCACCACCATGCAGTACCTCGTACAAACTTCTTATGTTTACACACCACCTTGGTGACTCTTGGCCATAATCCAATACTACCTGTACTACTGTTTACTTAATATTTTTCTTTAAATTAACTTAAGGGGCACAGTGGTTAAGAGGGCAGTTTGGAATTACATTGCCTGGGTAAGATTCTGTGCTACCTCCACTTACTCACTGTATGAACTGTGCATGAGCTGTGATTTCTTCCTATAAAATGGTACTTTCCTTCATAGGGTTCTCGTGAGGATTAAATGAGTTAGACATGTAAAGTGCTCAGCACACAGTAAGAATGATAATCAGGAGGGCTGGCTCACAGCGGAGCTGCACTTCCCCATCTCTTTGAATTGGAAGTAACCACATCACTTGCCTTGGCCATTGAAACGTGCATAGGAGTGACGTCTGAGCCATTCCGGGGGGGAAGATTTAGATCCCATATACAATCTGTCACACTTGCTCCTTCCTTCTGCCCTGGTGATCACAACATTCCAAACGGGGGCGTCTCCATCTGCTTGGCTCCCAGAGGGAGGAATCCCAAGCTGACTCACAATGTACAGGTAGCATTAAGTGAGAAATAAACTTTTACTGTTTTGTCACTTCAGCGTGGCCTGGCCTATACTGACTGATACAGCAAAAGCTCAATGAAGGTTCTCTTATAAGTGTTATTTACTATGACTTATACATTTTCTTAAAAAGGAAACCACATCACTTTTGTAAATGAAGAAATGAAGTGTCACCTGGCATCATTACGTAATAATTAAAAGGAGAACCATTTATCCTCAGCTAAAATCAGCCTGCACACCCCCTGTAGTACGTACACACACCACCGTTCAAGAAGTGCTGTTTAATGCCTCCCTCTAAGAAGCTGAACGACGGCTGTAGATTTGGAAACCCTGGCCACAGAGGGCCTCATGGTCAGCTCCAGGCCTCTGTGTTCACCAGCCTCCCCTCCCAGCTGCCAGGTTCAAGTCTGTAGCCAACACCAACTCCACACACTTGCAGGGGCACCTGCCCCGCCGTGGCCCTTACCTCGGCAAACAGTGCCATTCTCCACGGCCTCGAAGCCCGCTTTGCACATGCAGCGCCCGATGGGCACCAGCCACTCGCCGTCCCCATTACAGTAGAGCTTGATGGGCACGTCCACCTCCTCCGCGTTGGCGATGCAGCTACCCCGGGCAGCCACCAGCGATGTGCTCTCAGCCCCGGACAGAGTCTCCTGGAAGATGGCGCCGTTCTGGATAATGCGGGGGCACTTGCGGTAGAAGACGCGCACGGCGATGAGAGACATGCAGCCGCCATAGTCCTGGAAGGCCAGGTAGAAGCCACTGCGGGACACGGGCCCGAAGCTCCGCACCTCGGTGTTGATCTTCATGACCCGGCCACCAAGGTCCACCTGGGAGAAGCTCTCGTCGGCGGCAATGGTGTCCACCTTCACCCACGGGTTCTCCATCCAGTTGGGGAAGGTCTTGGTGGCCGAGTCGAAGTCGGCCTCATAGTAATAGAGATTGAAGGTCTCTTTGCAGGAGCCAGGCACGCTGGGGATGCTGCTGCAGTCACGCACTGAGAACTTCATCTCTACGTGGATGCGGTGGGCGCCGCGGCGCCGGATGAACTTGGTCCGTAGCCAGTTGTTCTGGCTCGATTCAAACACATTGCACACCTGGTACGTGCGGATCGTGTTCATGTTCTCATCGTAGCCACTCACCTCTTCCCACTGCGGGTGAAATGCTAGTCAGGTGGGGGAGGTAGGGGCTTAGCCCCAGGGAACACCCTGTCTAAGAGGGGAGGCACAGACTCTTCCCTAGGGAATCCTCCAGTCTGATGGGGGTAGACAGGACACCTACCATCAGGGGCCTCCTAGTCTAATGGGGGAGGCACAGACCCTAGCTAAGGGAGCTTCCAGTCTGATGATGGAGACATGATGCTTACCATCAGAGAACTCTAAGCTGAGCGGGAGACATAGCCTTGGCTCTGAGGAATCCCCCAGTCTATGAGGGAGACATGCCAATCTGATGGGAAGGGCACACACCCTGCTCTTGGTATTGCCCTAGTCAACGTGGGAGATGTGACCCTTACCCCCAGGGGTAACTAATCTGATAAAGAAGACGTGGCCCCTGTTCCTGGGAAGCTCCCACCTGGAAGGGAAACCAGGGAGAGGCCCACCCTGTCTGAAAGCAGACAGAGCTTGCGCTTGGGGAGCTACCAGTCTGATGGGGGACACAGGAATTCTGCCAGCCGGGAGCTCCCTGTCTGATCAGGGAGACACAGTCCTTGCCCTTGGGGATTCCCAGTCCAATGGAAGAAGAGCCCTCACCCCCATAACAGGAAGACAAGGCCTTCCCCCATGAGAGCAGCTCTGCTCTGGGGCCTTAAGTGGCTAAGACGGTGCCTGGAGGGACACCTTCCCGCCTTCCCGCCTGGGGTCCGCACTTCGGCGCTTCACTGGGCCCCGGCCTGCGCCCTCACCCAGCTGCAAGTTCCCAAGCCCCTCGGCTGGAAGGGGCTGGGCAGGGCCATGGAAAGTTGGAAATGGAAGGGCACAGGCCATGTTCCCTCCACAGACGCTCACAGGCCAAGCTCACTCGTAGGCTGCGCCTTTGTTCACACTTTTGTGACCCCTCGAGCACCTTTCATCTCTCTGTCCATCCTCTGGAACCTCTTGCCACAGGCTCTCCCTCCAGCTGCAGTGTTCGCATTCACCGACTCTCCCTTGGGCCCTCGGGGACAACCTGCCTGGACAAGTGCCGGGCACCCCCGGCCCTCTTGGTCTGGTCTCCACAGCGGGACTGAGAGCTTGTTGGGCTCAGTCACCCATCCCCTCCTTCTCCTGTGCCCCCTTTGGTGTTGGGCTGGCTGCGTCCGGGGTAGACCCAACAGCAGAGTGAACCCCACTCACCTATGCTGGGCCAAGGGTGGGTGCTGTAACAGGATCTCATTTCTCTGTCATGATTATCACATGTGGTAAGTAGGGTTATTTCTATTTTAGATGAGGGAGTAGAGACCAGAGAAGCGAGGTCACCTGACCCAGGTCACACACAGACCCAGACCCAGACCCATGCTTGTCCGCACTGTCTTGAAACATGAGGACCCAACGGTGGCCCAGGAGTCCTGGGTTTTGTCCCAGCTCTGCTAACTTGATGTGTGGCCTTAGGCAAGTCACTGCCCCTCTCTGGGGCTCTATTTCCCCAACTGCCAAACGTGACTTTGAGGGGGGACGGGGGCAAGCGGTGGGAGAGGTGTCACCCTCTTTGTCCTTTTGCCTCCCTCAGATTCTCCAGGCCAAGTCTGCACAGGGCGGGGTGGTGTCTGCCAGCCCAGGGAGGGCTGATGCTGTGAAGGGCAAGCGTGCGTGGGGAAGGCTGAGCTGGCCCAGCCGCTCCTTCAGTGGTGGCTCTGAAGCTCCCTACGTTGCATTTAATTTTTTTTTTTTTGTGGCACCATGTGACAAAGTCAGCCCCTTGTTTCAATCACTGCTCTTCTTCGGAACTTAATTAGAGCACTTAATTAGAGCAGTCTGCCTTTCTCCCCTCTCTCTAATTAACATGCAGAGGCCCTGCAGCCTAAACACCCCAAATAATTGCGTCCGGGGGCCCTGCAGCCCAGCCTGGCCTCATTACTGGCAGGGTGGAGATGTGCGCCCAGCCGCCTTCACAGATGGAAAATTGGTGACAAGAAAGAGCCACAGAAAAAGGCCTGACCCTGGGGCCCTGCCTATTGAGAGCACGGACCTGAGGGGGGTGGGGGGATGCAGCTCCTTGGGGTAGCAGCTGAGTCCCGGCGGAGGAGCTGGGATAGGGGGAAGGGAAGGGATGGGCTGTGGGAGCCCAGAGCCCTCCCCAGAGACCAGGGGGATGAGGAGGGAATGATACTAGGACTGACAATGATGACGGTGACAGTTACTATAGCTACCTGTCACTAGGAGCCCACTCTACATCAGGCACCGTGCTAGACACGTTGCAGGAGAACCTCACAACAGTCCTATGAGGAAGACATTATTATCACCATTTTATAGTTGAGGAAACTAAAGCTCAGACAGGTTAAGGAACTGGCCCAAAATTACACAGCTGGTGAGTGGCAGAATTGGGACAGAATTTCAGGAGTGTCTGAGCCCACAGTCTCTATGTAACTGCGGGGCTGGTTGTTATGGGAAGAAAGAGGAATCTCAAATCGTGCCTGATCTTGTTTGTTCTCGGGAAGCTCGCAGCCTCCATGGGCTCAGACCACCGGACCCAAGGCAGTGGGATGATAAGAGCTCAGGAAGGGGGAGCCTAGTGTTACGGGGACCCAGAAAAGGGACCCAGAAGACTCGGTCACAGCCCTGGATGCAAACCTGAGCCCTCATCACTTACTAGCCATAGGGTCCCTGGCAGGTGGCTATAGCTCTCCGAGCCTCAGTTTCCGCCCCTGTAAAATGGAGGGGATTCCTCCCCATAGGACTGGAGATGATGTAAAGGTGCTTTGATATAGTACGACACACAGTAGGTGCTCAGGAAATGACAATTCACCTTCCTCATCTATAAAATGGGGATAGTGCGTGTACCACTTCTCAGCCTCGCTTTTATTTATTTATTTATTTGTTATTTTTTGGCCACGCTTGTGTGGCTTGTGGGATCTTCGTTTCCCAACCAGGGATCAAACCCAGGCCCTCGGCAGTGGAAGCGCAGAGTCCTAACCACCGGACCACCAGGGAATTCCCTCAGCCTCCCGTTTAGAATTCTATGGGATAAAGTCTGAAAGCATCCAGCATGTTGTCATGGTAACTAGCACTCCATCAATCGTAGGGGACCAGCAGGGTGGGGCAATGAGAGGCCAGGTCCTGGGACCTGAAGGAGGAGAAGGGGTTGGAATTCGGCGGGGTGGGGGAGGCGGGGCATCTGGGCCCTGCAGCAGAACCCGAGGTATCCTGGGAGACCAGGCAGGGTTTGAGGACCACTGACTCACCCCTGATGGAGGATGCACAATCCAGCCCAGCTCCGCCGTCGCTGTGGTTGAGTCCATCAGCGTTTCTGTGGAGACAGCAAAGAGTCATCACTGAGCTGCCTATGAAGCACCGCCAATCACCAAGAACCTACCTCCTGAGGGCCTGCTCTACAGAGCGCTACTTCCATTGCTCCGAACAATCATCTGGATCTAACCCTATAGACTACCCTCCCTTTAGGTCCTGCCTCTCACTCCATAATCCCGCCCACTCATACACTCCAGCCAATCATCTGATTCTATTCTTCTAGACTCCACCCCTTAAGGTCCAACTCCAGCCCTTTCACACAGGATTATGCCCCACCCTCTTAGCTAATCACATCCCTCCAACCTAGGTATTGCCCCTTTGCTCCTTTACTGGTAGGGAAGGGTCTTAGTCTGGGGTCTCCTGGATGGGTTTCAGAGAGTCCTCAGGAAATCTCAAATTTTAACTTCAGACTTAGGGTTCTGTTAGCTTTTCCACTTGCATCAAATTCTCAGAACTGGAATGTTGGCCTTACAGGGGCCTCCCTTGGGTCCCAGCCAAGCCGCATCAGTTATCCCACATTGGCCCTCTGGCCCACACCTCCTGTGAGGGATACCTTTCCCCCTTCTCCAGGAACTTGGGGTTCTCCACTGTGTCCTCAACCCTGGGCCCCCTCCCCTAGGGTTCAGCCAACTCTGCCCCTAGGATAGGGCCCTGGGGACGGAGGGGTGTTAAGGGGTGAGCACTGTGTCCAGTGGGGCCAGACCATCACCTGCCCTCTGGGGGTTCAGGAAACTCAGATCAGCTTCTGAACCAGCCAGGCCCCACTTGCCTCCCCTTATTCCAGCAGCTGGAGGAAAAGAACCATACGGCCAATGACAAAGGAGACCCACAGGGCCAGAGATCCCCAATCAGGCCCAGATCAGGCTCAGCACCCCTCCCTCTACCCCTTTCCTGCCACAGGGGATTCCAAATACTTTTTGAACTGAACTACAATGCACTGAGAAGATTTAAATTGCTCAAGTATTCAATCGCCAGATATATCCTGATGCCCATTATGTACCAAGCACTGTACTGGATACCCTGAGGGAAAAAACGGTGACTAGCAAAGCCCTACCATGGAGCAGTTCACAGTCTGCTAGTGGAGATGGGGTAGGAATACAAATAGTTGTGAGAGGGTAGGCGGAGAGACCCAGAGCATCACAGCTGGACCTTCCACACCACCTAGATCAGCGAGACTGAGCGAGAGGCATGCTTGCAGCTATGCTCCAATTCTGTGCCCAGGACACATCACTAATCAATCCCCACACTCTGCGGCTACACAATGCTTCTCACCACAGTGCTCCAGGAGACGAACACCCACCATTTGAGATGCTATCCCTGGTCTAGCCTAACTGCCTCATTTTAGAAATAGGGCAACTGAGGCACAGAGAGGGGAAGAGACTTCCTAAAGATCACACTGGAGTTGGTGGCAGAGTGGGAGGTGAGGGTCTCCTGCTTCCTACCCTATAAACTTCTAGACACTTAGTTTGATGGCCTGGGCTGGATGAACTAGGGCAGAGAGAGTGGGGGCAGGGTACACAGTGTCCAGGCCTCTGTGAAGGTCGAAATGGGAGTAACAAGGTCTTGAACTAGGGCAGGGGAGGTATGGATGGGAGGGTGGGAGAGAAGGAAGCATTCAGCCAGAGGTGACCCCAGTCAGACCTGTGAGCTGACAAGGGAGGATGTGGCAGTGTCCTCATGACCACCTGTGGCTTGCGTTTGCGGTCACTGTGTCCCTTTGCACTGGGGGCTGGCAAGGGGGGAGGAGGGTGCCAGGGACGGTGGAGTCCAGTGCCAAGGGCATCTTTCTGATGGCAAATTGGAGGGAAGTTGTATTGTGCTGCTTTGGAGCTGAAAAAAAGGGTTCCTTTTCACACTCCGAATGCTACAGATTTTTCCTCCTGGAGAGAACAAGGGCTGAACTTTTAACCTGTTTTCTCTCATCGGCCTCAGCCAGAGACGCGCCAAGCCGGGCTCTCTGCCTGGGCCCGAGGAACAGCTGCTGGGAGCCGTGTGGAACAAGGGAGAGAGGAGACTCTGCTTGGGACCAGAAAGGGGTCGGGCGGGGGAGGCAAGCCGCCAAGCAGGTGGCCCCACCCCTTGGCTGGATTCTTGGGCTGACCCAGAGGCCAAGCACTAGAGGATTCCACAGCCCAGAGAAGGGCCTGTGAACTGACATCCCCATCGCCTGGGTGGAAACTCAGGCCCAGAGTGGGCAAATGACTTGCCGAAAGTCACGCACTAAAGGCTGGTCCTCAAACTCTGGGCTCCCGGGCAGCTCAGGCTTGGGGGTTCCACTGCCCTCCCCCCCTCAGCCTCCCACCACATCTGGAACCAGCAAGGGGAGGATCTCAGAAGGACAGGAAGTCCATGGGCAGGCTGGTTCACAGCAAGAAGGGGCGAAAAGGAGGGTCCAGCTTGCATGTCCCCTGGGAAGGACACAGAAGGCCGGCACCTCCTGGGCTCCCTTCTCACCAAGTTGATCCTGGGCTCTGCCTTGAAGGCTGCCTCTGGGAAAGCTGTTACCCCTGGGGCCGTGGCAAGAGGGAACCCCGGGGTGTTCTCCCTACAACTTCCCCTTGGCCTTTTGCCTTTCCATGTCGACACCTCCCTCCACCCTCTGCAAAAGAGGCAGCTAAGCAGAGCAGATCAACTAGGGTCGGGAGGTCAGACTTCAATTCCAATACCCGCTCTGCCACCCACTTGCCTTGTAACCCTGGACAGGCAACCTTTGTAAGCCTCAGTTTCCTCACCTGGAGAATGGCCATAATACCCTCCGAGGGTGGACAGGAGGATGCAAGGAGACGGAAGGTCTGTTAGCTTGCAGCCCAGCGCAAAGCAGATCGTCAATAAGCGGCAGCTATTCTTTCTTAGACCGAGTGTGGTGCTTTTTGGCCGACCCAGCGCCTGCACACACCCAGCGTTTCCTCTGGGCTCGTTAGGTGGCCCCGCAAGTGAAGGCGAGTCCAAGCAGCTCCCGCCACACCCCAGACCACGCTTGCCAACATCTGACAAACATCAACCTCTCGCTCAAGGGCCACGGCCTCTGGGGAGCCCCTCCTGGCCCGTCTGATGCTGCTTTCCTGGGATGCCCTGGTTTCCTCTTTGTTTCTCTCAAACCAAGCCCCAAAGTCAAACTCAGTTTCCCGGGGAATCTGCGGTCAGTAGTTCTTGCCTCAGGAACCTGGGTGGGTTCAAAAAGCCAAGCCCTGTTTCCATCACCAGCACTTCCCTCCTCCCTGTAACACCCCAGACTTTGCTCCTCTGATCTCAAAAACCTACAGAAGGAGAGAACGCATGTTCACTGAGACAGAGACCCTGTCCATTAGGAGCCAGAAACCCTTACCAACATTCTCACAATGATGCCAAGGGATAGTTGATACTGTCCCATTTCACAGATGGGAAAACTGAGGCTTAAAAAGGCTTAGGAACTTGCCCAAGGTCACACAACTATTCCATTCACACGCGGTGCCCCAGCTGCAGATTGTTTGGTACTCTCTCACACACACTGTTCCTTCTGATCTTCTCCCCTTCTACACCTTCTTTACCTGCCCCAAGACCCAGCACAGGGCTTCACACTTAGTAGGTCTTCATTTGAAGGCTGAAATCCCCTTCCCTCCCCTAAAACTGTACGGCTTGAACACATGCTCCATCAGGATACCATCCATGACTTCAGCTGTTTCCACCTACAGCCTGCACTGTTATTTAATTACAAAATTTCTTCTCTTTTTTTTCTCTTAAGTGCATTTTAAAGAGGAAAAAGGTTATCATTATTACAAATGGTAAACCAATATCACTTGCCATAAAAGGAAGGAAAATAAACATAAGACCATTACAATTAAAAATGCTCGTCTGCAAACTAGCTAACATCATCTCACTTCCTACAGTTTGGGGACCACTAGGCTCCACCAAGCTGCCTGTGAACTGCTGGAAATGTCCCCATCCCCATCCCCACTGTGACAAAGACAATCCTGTGTGCAGGGGAAGCCACTTTTGTTGTACACAGATGATTGATTAATCACCACATGATGTGACAAAGACCGCAACGGGAACGTGTATGGGGTACTGTGTGTGATGGGAATCGGGTACGGAAGGCGAAGAAAGCAAACAATGCAAGGACAGCTTCTTGGAGGGAGTGACATGGATAAAGGCTTGAAGAATCAATTAGAAGGGAGTTAGGAGAGGCTGAGTGGGAAGGTTATGCAAGGCAGAAGGGACAACAGAGGCAAAGGTACGGAGGAGACAACAGCATGGTCTGTGGGAATAGATGTGTGGGGGGCAGGGAGCGGTGGGAGCTGAGGACTGAGCTGGAGAGTTGGAGCAGGAACTGCCCAGTAAAGGTCAGCGGCTCTCGGAGGCCCCCTTGCTGGACCACACCCACCTGCCCACATCTTTCCCAGCCCCCCTGGTGCCGTCCACACCCCCCATCCTGCCTGACACTGCCCTTCCACTCACCTCTGGGCACTCCCACCCCAGCTAGCCCTGCAAATGTCCAGTTCCCAAGCCCTGGATGCTCTAAGTGACCATTAAAAAATCCCAGTAGGAAGATGAGGAAACTGAGGCTCTGTGGACAAGATGCTTAGCATCCAGCTGAAAGCTGGAACCAGGGCCTCCAGCCACCAGCCCAGAGTGGGAAAACAGGGTGGGAAAACAGGGTCTGGGCCCTGGGAGCGGCTTTGGCCCTTGCCCCACTGCTCCCGCACCCCCTCTGCTTCCTGGAGACTGCACAGAAGGAAGCAATCAGGAGGCCCCAATTGCACAGGCCGGGGAGGCCCGAAGACCCCTCTGGCTATGTGTGAATGAGCAGTGCACATTTCAGA
The DNA here is from genome assembly GCF_949774975.1 of Lagenorhynchus albirostris. Lineage (NCBI taxonomy): Eukaryota > Metazoa > Chordata > Mammalia > Artiodactyla > Delphinidae > Lagenorhynchus > Lagenorhynchus albirostris. The sequence goes on from NC_083096.1 coordinate 168,678,559, forward strand.
AATATTTGAGCTAAAAGGGGAGACACAATGAAGTCGTTAGCGTTGGGCCAACAGGAGGGTGGCTTCGCGGGGCTCTGTTTTCAGGCTGGGGTAGGTGGTCGTCCTCTGCTCCCCGACCCACCCCTGGTCAGCTCTGTCTGACCTCCCTCTTGGGTCATACTTCTCTAGGGCCACAGATACTGTTCATCTGCACTAATGACAGTAGGTGAGAGTTCCAAAGACACGAGGAGGAACATTCATTAAATGCCTACCATGTGCTAGGCAATGAGCTGGGCACTCCTAAGTATGGCCTCAGGCTCATGGCAACCAGAGGGGTACACACTATTAGCCCCATTTTTCAGATGCGGAAACTGACATCAGAGAAGTGAAGCGGCCTACACAAAGGCTCACAGGCAGGGCTGGGATTTGAACCCACATGTGTCTCATTCTTCCTCTGTGTTATTTTTAGGAGGCTGCAGCTACAGCCTTAAAACACACACACACACACACACACACACACACACACACACGTGCACCAGGACTTTTTGTATGCTCTCCCTGTATATGGCCCTGTGTAAGGACAGGAGGGGAAAGAGGCGGGAGGGCAGCAGGGGAGTGGGGCAGACTGTCTATGCTAGAACCTTGGTTCTGGCAAGTTCTAGTGTGTGACTGCAGGCAAGATCGTCCTCCTCTCTGGGCCTCAGTTTCCCCCATCTGTAAAATGGGTCACGTGAGAATTAAGTGACATCATGTAGGTGAGTCCTGTTGATCTCCAGTCTCCCAGGGCCCTCATTCTGGGGGAGCGCTGTGTCTGTTTCCCTCACCACTGTAACCTTAGCACTGAGAACTGGTTCTGACACACAGTAGATATATTCGATCTGCACATGGAAGCTGGGTGAGGTTTCTAAAGCCCATGTCTGATCATGTCTTAACTGAGCTTAATGCCCTTCAGAGCTCCCACTGTCAGCGAGATAAAGTGCTAGCTCCTCAACAATGCATTCAAGGCCCCTGCTGGCTGGGCCAGCTAATTAACTTCCAGCAGTGTCCAGCCATCCTGAATTTCCTTCTGCTTGCAGAAGCTACTATGTTTCCTTGGGCCTTGGTGACTTGACTGTTCCCAATTTTCCTGCTTGGAATGTCTGGCCCTTCCAGCTTTACAGCCTGGCTAACTTCTCTTCCAAAACTTAACTCAAAGGCTCTTTCTTCCTGGCAGCTGTCCCTGAGTTCTCCTGGGTTAAGTAACAAGATCATGGTCATTCAACACACATCTACTCTACCTCCTGTGAGCCAGGCCCTGTGCTGAGCACTGGGGACGCAGAAACAGGTGAGCAGGTCCTTCCCTCAAGGAGCTTCCAGACTAGTGCCTGACGCGTAAACTTTCTACAGGGAGAGGCAGAGTGAAACAGCTGGTCCGGGCCACGAGCCAGGAGACCCAAGGGAAGAAAGGATTAGCTTTGACCAGGGAATCAGCGAAGGCATCTCAAAGGAGGTGGCATTTGAGCTGGGAGAAGAGGGGAAGGGCGTGCCATGTAAAGGGCGTGACAGAATCAAAGGCACGGAGGTATGAAACTTGAGGGGCAGTTTGGGCAACAGTAAAACCTGAGGACGGGGTCTCAATGCAGGGCTCTGGGCTAAGGGTTTGCCATTTATTATCTCATGGCATCGTAACTATTGATAAAGTAGGTACTTTATTGAATCTCCCTTTACAGATGGGAAAACTAAAGTTAGGAGAGATTGTTCAAGGTTTTCATGGCCGGGCAGTGGCGGAGCTGCGTCTGCCTTGCACCAAAGCCCATATTCTTAACCACTGCATCATGCTGGGGTGTCTGTCCCATGGGATGGGAGCAAAGTGCTTTGTGGATGGATCTGGTAGCTTGGAATGGGGCCAGACCTGTAGGGCTTCAAATGTGGAGCTAAGGAGTTTGAATCTTGTCCCAAAGATCCAAAATGGGGCAATGGCGAGCTATAGAGGGTCCCTGAGGAGAGTAGTGACATGGTCTGTCCTGAGAACATGGTCGATCCTGAAGATGGACAGACACCTCGTAGCTATTCCCTGGGGTCTTTGTCCCAGACTGGCCAGCAGCCCACAGCCCAGGCAGCCCTTCGGCCTGGCACATGACGCAAGCCTCAGATGCTGCTCTGAACCCTTCCCAGCAGCTCTGGCTGCTCCCTGGTGGGGCCAATGAGGCTGAGGGGATTCAAACACAAGCCCGTCTACCCCACCACAGCCTGGTGAGATGCTAGCCACAGCCTGGAGGCCAGACCTGGGCTATCAGTGGCTGGAAGTTGGAGCCTTCTTTCCACAATCCACATTAGAATTCTGAGAGGAGGCCACAGTCAGGAATCAGCAGATAAAGTTCAAGGCCATTGATAAGCTAGGTAATTGGGCGAAGTCACTTCACCTTTCCGAGCCTCAGTGTCTTCCTCTATTAAATGGGGATCACAACATCCTCACTCTGTGTACCTCACAGAGTTGCTCAGAGGATCCAAGGAGGAACTGGGTGCAAAGGTCTTTATAAAATGCAAAGGCTGGGCCATACGAAGGCAACAGTGAAAATCACTAACACTCACGGAGGAAGACAGTGGGCTTCACTGACCCTGTCTCATTGACCTCCCAGAGCAAGTAATGGAGAAACCAAGGCTTGGAGAGATCAAGGACTCCCCCAAGGCCACACAGCCAGTAAGGGGCAGGGCAGGATGGGACCTGTTCGGTCTGAGCCCAGAAACTACCAGGTTATGATGCCTCGCAAATGGGAGAGGAAAAAATCAGAGCGTTTGTGTACCATGCCCTCAATGCCAGGTCTTGAGCACTGTGCACACCCCGCAAGGCTTGTGCTGTTATCCTCATTGTACAGATGAGAAAACTGAGTTCAGAAAGGCTGAGAGACCTGCCTAAAGACACACAGCCAAAAAGCAGCAAAGCTGGATTTGAACCATCAGCCCAACTGGGTTTCCCGTGGTCTCTCCGCTGAAAACCAGGTGAGGAACAGCGGCTAAGAGGGTCTTGGGGTCACTGGTCCAAAGCAACCAAGTAGGGGGTGGTGATGCCAGAGCAGCCCTGAGAAGGCTATGGGTCTTATAAGGTGAAATCTGCCAAGAGGCAGCCTGGTATTTTTCCGGCTCGGCCCCCCTGCTCCGCCCCCAGGCTCACGGAAAGGGGACCCGGCTAATGTAAAATCCTTCTGCCCAACGACTCTCCCAGCACATACCCCTACCTGTCCTCCTGCCGCTCGGAGGCCCTTCTCTGCCTCGGTTGCCTGCCTGGAGCCTGTTCTTGTTTTCTCAGGCCTGGCCGGAGGAGTCCCCACGACGCCGGCTCCTCCACTCTGTCCCCCGCCTGCCCACCGCTGGCCTGGGCATCCGCCAGCGCCGGCCGCCTGGCTGAAACCCAATCCTCCGGGCCAGCCGGGGTGCTCGCTAACAGCAGGCCGCATTGTGCGGCCGGGGCTTTGGGAGAGTTTGGATTCGCTGCTTGGGGACCCACTTAACCTCCGCAAAGGACAGGATGATGGATGGGGGTCTGGGAAGGGGTTGCTTGGGGGGCGGGGGGGGCGGTAAATGAACACCAGGGCTTTCTGGGGAAGGGAAAGAAGGGAAGCGGGGACGGGAACGGCCCTGCACACAGAAGAGCTGTCAGTCCTCACGACAACCCTGAGGGATGCCTGTTACTCTTACTGGTCCCATTTTATACAGAAGGAAAATGAAGCTCTGAGAGGTTAGGTGACTTGGCCAAGGTCACACAGCGAGTCAGAAATTGAACTCACTTCTATTGCCCTTGAGTCTTCCTGATACACCAGGCTGCCTTTCACAGCCAGCATTTGTCCAATGCTTTTTAATTTATTTATTTATTTATTTGTATTCATTTTTGGCTGCGTTCGGTCTTCGTTGCGGTGCGCGGGTTTCTCATTGCAGTGGCTTCTCTTGTTGTGGAGCACAGGCTCTAGGAGTGCAGATTTCAGTAGTTGTGGCACGCAGGCTCAGTAGTTGTGGCTCACCGGCTCTAGAGCGCCGGGTCAGTAGTTGTGGCGCGCGGGCTTAGTTGCTCCGCGGCATGTGGGATCTTCCTGGACCAGGGCTCGAGCCCATATCCCCTGCACTGGCAGGTGGATTCTTAACCACTGCACCATCAGGGAAGTCCCAATGCTTTTTAATTTTTAAGGCCCTTTTACTTAAATAAATCCATAGACCCTTCCCACCTATTAAGTAGGTAATAAAAATATAGTGATGGCAGCAGGCATTACTGAGCACCTACTGTGTGCCAGGTCTGTGCTGAGCACTTTTTGACTTTATCTCGTGAGACCCTAACAGTGACTGATTAGTTGGGAACATGCATCATAGCCATTTTGGTTTTTTGGGCCGCACTGTGCAGCCTGAGGGATCTTAGTTCCCCAGCCAGGAATCGAACCCGTGCCCCCTGCAGTGGAAGCATGGAGTCCTAACCACTGGACCACCATGGAAGTCCCTGTCACAGCCATTTTTTAAAAAAAATGCATTTCATTTATTTCTGACTATGTTGGGTCTTCGTTGCTGCACACGGGCTTTCTCTAGTTGCAGCGAGTGGGGGCTACCCTTCATTGCGGTGCGTGGGCTTCTCACTGCAGTGGCTTCTCTTGTTGCGGAGCACGGGCTCTAGGTGCACGGGCTTCAGTAGTTGTGGCATGTGAGCTCAGCAGTTGTGGCTCGCGGGCTCTAGAGCGCAGGCTCAGTAGTTGTGGCACACGGGCTTAGTTGCTCCGCGGCATGTGGGATCTTCCCGGACCAGGGAGCAAACCCGTGTCCCCTGCATTGGCAAACCACTGTGCCACCAGGGAAGTCCCCCTTGCCATAGCCATTTTAAAGAAGAGGAGACACACTCAGGTAGGCAGTTACTTCCGGGACCCGCCTCGGGCTGGCTAAGCGAGGCAGGAGCCCAGGCACCCCAGGTGTTTACAGTAGGCACCCCTTCTGAGCGGTTGCTAAATATTTTGCATCTCTCCTCTGCCCCTTGGACAGACCTCCCACTCTGCAGTCCAGCACTCAAGGCGCTCCTCTCCCTGCAACATTCCTCGCCCTTCTGACCTGCCCAGGACACTCATACACATCCTTCAAGACCCATCTCAAATGTCACCCCCTCCTAGAAGCCCTTCCTGATGACCCCAGCACTGGGGTTTCCACAGTCCTATGTGTACCTCTCATTGTCACCCTTGTCACCCTGCCCTGAGACTTTTACTCATCAGCCCAACTGGATTGTGAGTACAACATGGGCAGGGCAGAGTCTGGATCACTGTGATAGCCCCCAGCCTCTGTTAAAGCCACGTACCCCCCACCTCGCCCCGACCCCCCCACAGCCTACCCAGACATCAAATGCTCTTTTCTGCTTACACCCTCTGGGTGTCTGGATTTTTCCTCCAGGAAATACGGTTACTGTTATCAAGATGGCTCCATATATTATATAATACAAAGCACTTACTTAGTGCCAATGACTGTGCTGTCACTCCTTTGATGCTCATAACATCCTATGAGATAGAATTATTATTGTCCCCATTTACCTATCCACCCATCGTCCATCCAACTAGCCATTCATCCACCCACCCTCTCACTTACACCATCCATCTACCATTCCACTCGCCCTATAACCTACCACCCATTCATCTACCTGCCCATATACCAAGCTTCCCACTTAAGTATCCAATCATCAGGCATACATTTCCCCATTAAACCAACTTCCTTTCCTTCCATCATCTCTTGCTCCTTTTCCTCCTATAGATGGGGGAAAATGAGCTTCAGAGAGGTTAAGCAACTTGCCCAACATCACATAGCTAGTAAGCAGCAGATCCAGGAGTTGAACCAGGTACACTTCTTTTTTTTTGCGGTACGCGGGCCTCTCACTGCTGTGGCCTCTCCCGTTGCGGAGCACAGGCTCTGGACGTGCAGGCTCAGCGACCATGGCTCACGGGCCCAGCCGCTCCGCGGCATGTGGGATCTTCCTGGACTGGGGCACGAACCCGTGTCCCCTGCATCGGCAGGCGGACTCTCAACCACTGCACCACCAGGGAGGCCCTCATTTCACTTTAAACTGTCCTGTTGCATGCAGGTTTAATATTATAAGTCACCTCAAATCCTTTTGGATGTGTGTGAAGTATAAATTACAAATCAATAAGACACAGGCCACTCTAAGTCCAAGCTGGGGACTCTCAGGTTGGAGTCAATTAGGAAGCCTGCTGCAAGACCTGCTGGGACTAGATCTCTTTGCCTCACTGGTACTGGTTTCTCCCAGTGAAGGACAATTAACTCAAATCCCAGAACCCAAACCATACCTCTGCTTCTGGGCAAGATGTCGGGCATTTAGCCACGTGTAATTTTACTGTTCATTCACCCACTGACCCACACACCTACTCATCTATCTATCTATCTTTCCAACCATGCAGTCCTTATAACCCTCCATAAACTATCCTGCCATCTACCCACCCAGCCATCTACCTATTTACCCATTTGCATGCCTATCTATTCATTTATCCATCCATCCATCCATCCATCCATCCATCCATCCATCCATCCATCCATCCATCCATCCATCTTCTCTCTGAGCCAACCTCCCACCCGTCCTTTCTCTCTTTTCATTCATCTATCCACCTGACCATTCATTTACCTGACTATTCACATCACTCGCTCATGTCTAAAAATCTGCCACCTATCTATCTCCTCCCATCTATCCAGACTGCATTTATTGAACACCTACTATGTGCCAGGGCTGTGCTAAGTATTGAAAATCAAAAACAGACTGACCTCTAAATGTGCTGCTTTGGGATAAACTCTAAATCCTTAATGGTTCCCACCCCCAATTCCCAAGGGCTTCCCAAGTTCCACATTCTACCCCTGGATTTGGCCCCTTGCTCAGGCTGACATCCTGGGCTCTGTCCTGCTGCCTCTGAATCTGGTTTCCCTCTGCCTCCAGATAACGCCCTTCACTTGGGCACCCCCCCCTTGGCCTGTAGACCTGGCTTCCCCCATCATATCAGGCATGGATGTGGCTGAGGCCCATCGCACCCCACAGAGGACCCAATGAATGAGAACTTGGGCCCAGAACCAGCCTCACCTCCAACTGTGAACCCCTGTGGCACAGTGTGGAAGGGGGATCCCGAGCATAAACAGACGTAACTGCATAGCAGAGCAGGGACCCTAACCCTGCCTGGGAGTCAATGGAGACTCCTCAAGTGTGTGACACCTGGCCTGAACCCCAAGGTACTGAGCAGGAGACAGCCAGGCTGGAAGGAGGGAAAGGGAGAACTGAGAGGAGGAAGGGTGTTCTGGGCACAAGGAACAGCTTGTGCAAAGGCTGGGAGGAGAGGACAAGCATGGCCCCTGCAGGGAGCTGCACGAGGGAGGAGGAAGTCCTGGGAGAAAGAGAACTACGGACACCACAAAGAGCCTCGAATGCCAGGCCGAATGGCCAAGACCAGCCCGAGGGCAGCAGGGAGCCATCGAAGGCAGGTGGCCTGATTCAGTCGTCACTGCATTCTCTGGTGTAACCGATCCATTTTATAGATGAGGAAATTGCACCCTTGGGATCAGAGAGGTGCAGAGGGCTGGCCCAGGTCACACAGTTGGTCAGGGGCAGAGCAAAGATTCCATCCCACGTCTGATGGCTCCAAAGCCCTCGCTCATCCTGAAAGCAGCTGCTGTCTCAGAGGAGCTGTTTCCAGAACGCCTGCATCCCTCCTATGCTAATACTCCCCCTCCAGCCCTGCCCCTGTGGCCCTCGGTGGCCGCGTCAGTACGGTGATAGAACTCCCAGGGCGCCATCTCTGCTCAGCGAGACGTCGCCTGCTCCCTCTGCCTGGGCTCACTTGCTGGCTGCACCTGGCCCCTCGGGTGATTAAGCAGACACAGCTCTGCTGGGGCGTTTTCTCATGTGCCCCTGTTCCCCATCGTCATCTTCACGATCACAGCCTCCACATCTTCCTCATCAGTTACCGTTCATTCCTTACCGTCCCCGACTTCCTGAGGGGCGATGCCAGACAAAGAGCCAGGCGGGCCCAAGAGCTTTTCACTACTGGGGCTCACGACATGACGGCACAGAAGGTTCATGACCGTGGAAGGGCCTGAGAAGGGACAGGACTTGAAATGAAGGGTCCTTAGGGTGGAGAATACACTAAGGAAAGGGATCTCTGAGTCAGAGGCAGGGAGGAGCCTGGCCAGGAGGTGAGGGAATATGACCCCCACCAGCAGCATCTCCATCACCATGGAGACTGTTTATTGAGCACCGACTCTACGCCAGGCACTGTGCCATGCAAGGGACATCCAGGAGGGCATCTGAGTTCATCTGAGCCTCTCCTGCCCCTTCCAGGGGCATGCAGTCTCCATTTTGCAGACAAGTAAACTGAGGCTCAGTGAGGACAAGTTAGTGGGCCAAGATCCCCCGCAAGTTGGTGAGGAAGGTAGAGTTTGATTTCTGGGTTGTGTGACCCAACTCCTTTCATGACCCTAAGAAGCCTTTTGGGTGAGGGTTGAGGGTTGAAGTGAGGGTTGAAGCAGGTGGTGGGGTTGGGAAGTGGGGGCTTCCATGGCAGCAAGGAATCAGGGAGCAGGCAAGGTCTGCTCCGGAAGCGGGAGGCTGTCCCCAGGGAGGAGGAGTGGACAGGGCACAAGGCCACCTGACACTCAGTCCTGTGCTCTTCCCACCACAACCTGTGGGTGCCTTTGCAGCCCGAGAAGTGTCAGGAGGAGGGCATGGCCGGCCCCAGGAAGTGGGTTGTGACAGTCACATGAACTGCAGTGGGCTTTTCTGGGCTTCCGTGTTGGGAAGGGTGCAGGGGGTGGCAGAGGAGACTTCTTGCCTGTGCGAGAGATCATTCCATGGAGTCACAGAAGGCTTCCAGGGGGCGTCAGCCACAGTCCTGGGAGGGCTGAGCCCTGCTTTCTCACCTGTGATTTTATAGGCCTCCAGGCCAGTGCTGCCCTGGGAAGCTGACCAGGTGCTGATGGGCCGGGCAGCTTCTTCCATCACCTGCCCTGAGGGGACGACCCAGACTGGCCTGACTTGCAAGGCCTTCTGTGGGCTGCCCTGGCCTCTGACTCCCTCCATGCCACGGGGCCAGTCTGTTCACTGTCAGAGCCCATGTCTTCTTGTCTCCACTGTCGAGTCTTTGCTCTTGCCTATACCCCTGCCTGGAACACCTTCTCTGAAAAGACAGGGCCATGGCAAGCAGGCAGAGCAGCAGAAGCGAGGCCCAGGGCAGGAAAGAAGAGTCCCTTAAACATTCCAGACCTCCTTTTGCCTCCTCTACCGGCCCAAGCCTCTTCTGCTGCCCACCTTCTTCACCTGGAAAAGCCCTCTTTACCCTTAAGACTTAGATCAGGCATCTCTTCTTCCAAGAAGCCTTCCCTGACCAACACCACGCCTCCGCTTTCCCAGCAGGGGTTAGATGCCCCTTCTCTGGGCAACAATTTTCCAGAGTGTATCTGATGCCCCTTCCTAACCTGGTGTTTAGATGGGGGCAGGAGTCCTGCACTGTTGGCTGCTGGGTGGAACGTGGTGGCCCCTGGTGTCCAGTGTGTCCAGGAGACAGCTCCCCGCAGATGCAGGGAGAGGCCACATCAGAGGACAAGCAGGTGGTCTGTGCCAGGACCACAAACACAACGGGCCGGCCCTGCCTCAGAACTGAGCCCAGGAGCAGCCTCCTCAAGCTGCTGGCTGTGCCACTCAGCCGGTCCACCTGGGAGCTGGAGACCACAGGACCACTGGCCACAGTCAGGCCCAGCTCCCTGCCCTGATCAGCCCTCAGCGCTCCAGGCCCACACTGGGGGTCCCGTTCACTAGGAATTCCATGGTACCGGTGGTGGCAGTGGCAGCCTGGGGTAGCCCCGGCAGACACGCGGACGCTGGGAGCCGGCTCAGGAATTCCTGCTCTGATTAAGATACTGGATCTGGAACCTCAAGCGTCTCGCCGCGCTGGGATAGGATGCTTCTCTGATGGGGTTAAGGTGTGTGGTGGGTGGTCCTGCTGTACCCGCATGCTGGCCGGCGCTCCCACTCCCTTCCCCGCTGGCCCTATCCTCCCCATACCCACTCCAGGTCTGCAGCCTCAGTGAACTCATCTGGGGAATGGGAGCAGTAAGCAAGGCTTGCTCACAGGTATGGATACAAAGCTCCTAGCACAGGCCTGGCACGGTCAGCTTAGCCCAGGAGAGGTTAGTACCACAATTTTTTATCACCCTTCATTACCCAGAGGCGAGTGGGACTGAGAACAGCTCCCAGAGAAACCTCTGGGGTGGGGTGGGATGGGCAGCTGCATCCTGACTTCTAGCTGAGTACCTACTACATGTGCCAGGCACTGCGCTAGCTCATTTTCATGGGTGATGCCATTTGGTCCCCATTTCACAGATGAGGAAACTGAGGCTCAGAGAAGGGCAGTGACTCGCCTGGGGTCACCAGGGAGCTAGTGACAGCACTGGGATCCTCAGCATCATCTAGGGCTTCCTGCTGCCTCCTATTAAAGCTCAGAAAGTCCCCCATGCTGGGCCTGGTAGGGAGCGTTAACTTGGCCTTATTTAAAGTTGCAATTATCTGTCCCATTTCCCTCTGGTTACAACTGAGCTCTCCAGGGAGGTGGGAAGACCCTGACGGAGGATGCCAAGAACAGCGACTTTCTAAGGAATCCTCCCTGAGCCTGGGACTGAATGGGCATGGAGGACATGTGGCTTCCTGTTCCTGGGCCTCTCTCCCCTTTGCCCCTGCCCCAGGGAACTGACCAGGCCAGCACGGGGGACTGCGAGGGGCTGTCCCAGGGTGGGCAGGCTCCTTGTCCTGCAGAGGCTGTGAAAGGATCACACCAAGGGCTGAGCCACAAAGATAGCACCAGATGTAGAGATGGAAAGACTGAGTCAGCCCGGGGATTGGTCTGAGATCCCATGGCAAGGCAGCAGTGTGTGGGTGAGACAGATCTAGAGAAGGGCCCCTGAAAGCTCGTTGAGAGGGAGAAAAATAGAACTGGGGAAGGGCCCCGGGGATGAGCAGAGAGTAACGGTGCTCACAGGCGTGGATGTGAGGTTTTCAGTGGGCCGGTGCCTTCTGAAGGCCTTGTGGGGGACAGGATGCAACAGATGAAAAGCCTCAGAAAGGAAGGTCTGGGCCCAGCCTGCGCATCGGCCACTCAACGGCGTGGCCAGAACTGGTGCCCAGATTGTTTGGCTCCCAGTCTCCCACCTCTCACTGAGACGCAGGATTATTCAGGCATACGCACCCACTCTGCTCTCCCACACGCGGTCTTCAACACCCCTGCCCATGTCCTCTGCTCTGATTTCAGCACACTCGCTCACAGCACACCTACAGCCACAGTCCCTACCGGGGGAACCACAGACTGGCCAGGGTGACACTGAGCAAGCAGTTCTGGTACCCGCCACCAGAGCAGGGAGCAGACGCTGGGCGGTGGGACGAGATGGGCAGGAGAGCGGGAGCCTGGTGGTGGGAGCCGGTGGTGGAACCCAGGTGTTGCTGGGTCCAAATGGCAGGGAAGCAGCATAGGCTGTGGTGTTTGCAGGGAATGCAGAGTGTACGTTCAGAAGTTAGATCTTGATTGGAACCCCACTTCCTAATCCAGGGACCTCAGGCCAGATACTTCCTTTCCTGTGACAGTTCACAGGTCCGCGAGCTGTGGAATGGGAATCACATTGGTACCTGCCTTGCAGGTGGTCGTGACAATAAATAAGATCATGCCCAGAAAGCGCTCTGTCCAGTGCGTGGGCTCAGCAAAATACAGTGCTCAGTAAAATACTGTCTATCGTTAATATAACTCAAATTTCTACACAAATTGGCACAAAGCAGTCACTTAATAAATGGAGGTCACGGACTTCCCTGGTGGCGCAGTGGTTAAGAATCCGCCTGCCAATGCACGGGACACGGGTTCGAGCCCTGGTCTGGAAAGATCCCACATGCCGCCGAGCAACTAAGCTCATGTGCCACAACTACTGAGCCTGCGCTCTAGAGCCCGCGAGCCACAACTACTGAGCCTGCGCACCTAGAGCCCGTGCTCCACAACAAGAGAAGCCACCGCAATGAGAAGCCCGCGCACCGCAATGAAGAGTAGCCCCCGCTCGCCGCAACTAGAGAAAGCCTGTGCGCAGCAACGAAGACGCAACAACGAAGACTCAACACAGCCGAAAATAAATAAATAAATAAATTTATTTAAAAAAATAATAAATGGAGGTTACGGTATCATTATTATCAACGTTAGCCAGGCCCCTCTGGTCGAGGCTAAGGCAGATGGCAGCTTTTCCACCCGTGGTAGACAGACTAACGGTCCCTGTGAAAATGTCTACATCCTAATCTCCAGAACCTGTGAATGTTACCTTACATAGCAAAAGGGACTGCAAATGAGATTAAACTAAGGATCCTGAGATGGGGAGATTAGCCTGGATTACCCAGGTGGGCCCGATTAATCACAAGGATCCTTTTAAGAGAGGCAGGAGGGTCAGAGTAAGAGCCGAGATGTGAGGATGGGGGTGGAAGTGGCAGTGATGCACTATGAAGATGGAGGGAGGGGCTCCAAGCCAAGGAACGCAGGCAGCTTGTAGAAGCTGGAAAAGGCAAGGAAAGAGACTCTCCTAGAGCCTCTGGAGAGAGTGCAGCCTGCTCGTCCCCCACCATCTTGATTTCAGCCAGTGAAATCCATTTCAGACTTCCGACCTCCAGAACTATAACGTAACCATAAATCTGTGCTGTTTTAAGCCAGCACGGTCACCTCCCGCATCCCAGCAATTGCTCTGCCCTCAAGAATGCCAAATGCTCACTCCCCGCCACTGAGAAAAAGCCCAGCCCCTTGCTGAGAAAGGGCGGTGGTGGGAGGTTGGGGGGTTCATGGCTGTGGTTGAGGAGAGCCCTCTCCTCTGGTACCTCCTGTCCTGCTGGCCCATGTGCCCATCTGGGAGAGGCCTGGGGCTCTGGCAGGGCAGATGCTGGGCCCAGGTAACTGGGCCCCCATAGGCCCAGCAACAGTCTCTGTTCAGGATGGATGGGAGAGCAGGATGGGGGTGCGCTACTCTTGGGGCTACCATCTATCTAGTGCTTACCATGTGCCAAGCTCTGCCCAGGACCCAATCTTCCCAAAGCACGGGAACTATTATCAGCCCCATTTTGCAGATGAAAAAAACTGAGGCTCAGAGCAAGTTGCCCAAAGCCGTCCAGCATGATGTGGTCTGACTTCTGCTTGCACAGGCCCAGCATGGGCAGCTCTGGCCCTCCCTGAGTGCCCTGTCCAACCCCAGGCCACTCAGATCTGACAGACCTACCGGGCAGTAGACCTCAGCTGCTGGCCGAGCTGGGGGACCTGGGGTGACCCCCCTGCTCCAGCACTCTCTGGGCCTTGGGGGTGAGAATCGGGCCCCTTTGTCTGACTCACAGAGGTCTCAGCATGGTAAGCATAGCTAAGGTCACAGTTGCCCTGGAGATAGCTGGACCCTTCAGAGAAGGAAGAGCCGCTCTGGGAATCACGGAACCAGCACTCCTGGATGGATGCCAGGCCTTCCTCCAGGTGAGCAGCTGCAGCTGGTGCAAAGCAAGCCCTCTCCCATCCCTATGACCTCTCTCGGGCTTCCTACAGCTCGTCATCACATCCCCATTTCCCTGAAAGTAACAGTGAGAACAGTTATCATCATGGCCATTCATGGAGACTCCTCTGTGCCGGGCACAGAGCTACGAGCTTGCTGTCTTCTCACACATCCCCAGGAGGAAACTCCTAAATCTTCCTCATTTGCAACTAGCCACGGGGCTTCAGAAGCCCACTTACACGCCACCCCTTCGGCCTGTTGAGATCCTCACTGGGCCAAGGAGGAAACGAGCCCTCAGAGGCCCTGGCTTTTGCTCAAGGCCCAGGGAGTCAGTGCAGGGGTAGTGTGTGTGTGTGGGGGGGGGGCAGGCGGTGAACCCAGGTCTCCAGGCCCCAGAGCCTACCTTCCTCTCGGCCACAGGGTGTCCCTCCTGTGACCTCCTCAGGAGGCAGGGGCCCCAGCTGAGGTCCCTGGGGACCTAGGTCCAGAGTCTGCCCGGTAGGATGATATATGGCTCTAGATCCATTTCTGTGGCCTCCAATAGGACCCCAAGACCCTGGACACCAGCAGCTAGGAGCCAGGAAGCCAGAACTGGGGAGCCCCAAAGACCCTTGGTGCTCTGAAGATGCTGCCTGCACCCCGGCCCCTCCCAGGAGACGTTCGCCTCAGATGACTTCCTGGTGGCATCGTTGCCAGGCTGGGAGGTGTGGGAGGGGGCAGGATGGGCGTCTCTGCCACAGCAGGCCTCAGAGCCCTGCTCGGAATCCCAATTGAGCTATTTTTAATGTGCTTCAATTTTCATTTTCTTTTATTGGAAAACACAGATGGTGACTTGCTGCCCCTCACACACACTGAGCAAGGCGCCTACAGGGACAGAGATGTGCAGTGAGCACGTGTACGTCCCTCCCACGGCCGGTGAGCTGGAGCAGCAGGCAAGCCCTGAGGATGCTCTGAGCCTCAGTTTCCCCAGCTGTAAAATGGACCGGCTGAGGTGGCCCCCAGAGCTTCTGCCAACCCCACCGTTTATGAGGGTCTAGACCAGACTAGGGGATGCGGCTCCAACTGGACATGGCAGCAAAAGGCGTCCCATGTAAGGGGCGTCGCTGCCAGGGAAAGAGAGGTGAAGGAGAGGGAGGGAGGAAGGGCAACTGTTGGCCGCGAGGGACTATCTTATTGAACACTTCCAGCCACACTTTGAGGTTTTCCCACTCCCATTTCACAAATGAGGAAACGGAGGCTCAGCAGATCCTGTGCCCAGCCCGAGAGTGCAGTAGCTGGGAAGGGGCGGGGCTGGGCCACTGACCCAGGTCTGTGTGAGCACATCTCCCATTCTCTTTCTCACCTCTTTCCAAACTGCTCCTGTCTAGATGCTCTGTTATTTACTTCTCTCATTATAGAAGCCATACATGCTCATTAAAGACAATTTGGAAAATGTGGGGAAGTCAGAAGGAAATGTAAAGTACAAAACAATCATCATCTCCCCCCCATCGTCCCACCACCCCTACACAACCACTGCTAACGTCCTGGCGTGTTCTTTCAGCTCTTTGTTTTTTTCTTCGCATAATTTGTGATGCTTTTAATACCGCTTGGTGGTGGCCCAGGGTAGCAGCTGGCTGTGCATTACAATGGACTCAAGTGCCTTTTAAAAACGCCAGTCCTGGCTACCCCTTCCCCCATAAGATGGAAAGAATCAGAATCTTGGGAGCGGGCTGGCAAGTGGCAGCTGGGAATCTATATTTTCAACAAGCTTTCCGGGTGACATAGAGGCAGCCAGCCTGGATCAGCCCACAGACCTGCACTTGGCAAGACCACAGGCTCCAGAGACAGTAGGCGCCACCTGGCTTGACCACAGGCTGAGCTGTGTGGCCTTGGGTGAGTGAATTTACCTCTCTGAGTTGCAGCTTCCTCATCTGGAAAAAATGGATGCTCTTTTGCAGGGTTGTGGAGAGAATGAGAGAAAAAGGCCAAAAATAGCATCTTCCATTCACCTGAGACATTGCTACCCTCCCAAGGCTGTCATCATAACTGTCCCAAAGCCACTATCATAAGAGTCTAAGGCCAATTTCCTGGGGTGCAGCTGGTACAGTGGAGAGGCCCCCAGAAGAGAGAAACATGGATTCTAAAGTGGGGAGTGACCACCACAGACCCTCAGGTGTGCTCAGCTGGCCTGGCCTCCATCTCATCTCCCCCAGTCCTATCGGCCCTCTGGGACAGTGGGCATGTGTGAACCACAGGCACATGCTGGCGAGGCAGATTCCTGGGGGCTCAGGCTTTGGAAAGGGTGAGAAGCTGCCCCCTGAGGACAGGGGGGAGCCACCTGGAGCCAGGGAAGAGGGGCACAGGTGGGGCAGGAGGATCTTTGAGAAGCAAAACCATAACGTTTGTTGAATAAGACCCTGCCTCTGCCCGCCCCGAGCATCCTTTCCACAGTACAAGTCACTCAAGGATTGTCTCACAGGTGAAGTTCCCAATGAGACCGGTGGTCGTTTCCACCAACACTTACTGAGAACCTACTATGTGCCAGGCTTCCGGGATGAATCTCCTGCCTTTCCCCTCCCAGCTCCTGCCTGCACCGCCTACTCCATACACCAGCCACTCCTGTCCTTACAAACCAGGCCCCCACTGCCAGGCCCAGAACTGACCTCAGCCCAAAGCCTCCCCCAGCCCATCCTACCTGCCAAAATTCTGCTCAGCCTTCAGGGCCTGGCTCAAAGGTCACCTCCTGGGCTCCCTCAGTCCCCCTTTCTGTGTACCCCCGCCTCCACCCACACTGAGATATAACCGTTTCTGAGTGCTCCACCTCCACCAAACTGTGGGGTCTAGGAGGGCAGGGCTGGGTCAGATTACGCTCCGTCTGAATAAGCCAAGCATGAATGTCTTTAAGCCTCAGTTTTCCTAGCTGTAAAATGGGATAGTCGTGTCATCTGTCTCACATGCCTCAAAGGTTTGGCGTCTCTAGCAAATTAGAGGATGTGGCTGCATTTTGAAAACTGTAAAGTGCATAAGCCTTTGGCTGCCGGGGGGAGAGAGTGTTGCATGGGTGGGATTTGGGGCAGGTCCTTGAGGCTCCCTTCCTACACACAGCCCCAGGCCTGCTGTCAGCTGGGCCCAAAGTCACCTCTGCAGGAGCCATCAGCCTAGTGTGGCTTGGTGAGGGGGCCCCTCCAGAGGGTGCAGCTGTCAGCAAGGAAGGTGAACTGCTAATCCCCCCTTGTGAGAACACTCCTCACACCCCCTCTCAAGTGTGTCACAGAACACACTGCAGGGGTGGGGGTGGGCGCACTGCTTTGAATCCTCTGCCCAAAGGCTCAGGGACACATAGAAGGGTAACCGAGACAGAGCCATGGAGGGTGTGACTGGTGTGGCCATGGGCCCCATGGGCCAAGGTTCCTTGAAGATGACAGCACAGTGCTTCACAGTTTGCACGTCACTTTCTCCTTCATCGTCTCATGCTTTTCTTACAACAGTCCTGCAACGTGGGCATTCATCCATTCATCAGGCCTTCACTGAGCCCGTGCTATATGCTGTATGCGGCCTCACTCCAGAGGAAGGAGTTCCAGCCCCCAGGGCAATGCAGATAATGAGGGGGGTGGGGACAGGAAGGACAATGGGCAGACAGACCACCATTAACTGCAATAAAGGGTAACAGGTACCACAACCAAGGGGTACGGGGGTGCGGGGCACGCCAGGGACACACAGCAAACAGGCAAGCGTCAGTGTCATTTCACAGGTGACGTAACTGTGGTTCAGTGAGGCCGAGGGTTTTGCTCAAGGTCCGTGGTGATTAGTGGCTGTGCTGTGCCCTTCAGGGTGCCTTGTGGCAGGTGAGGAAGTGAGCCAGGCAAAGAACCTGGGGAAAAAATGTCCCACACAGAAAAGTGAGCACGTGCAAAGGCCCTGAGGAGGGGCGAGCACGTGCAAAGGCCCTGAGGAGGGAGCATTCATTGTCTGATTCCATTTCCTGGTGTGTTTATAAGCCAACTAGTGGATGGGCACCATGCTGTCCTGCTTTGTGGATGTCCCTGAGCCCCACTCGGGAGGCAGTGCCCATGCAAAGGAGTACCAGCTGCCCCTGGACACCCAGACCTGGGGGTCCTCAATCCAAGGGCTGCCTGGTGCCCTTACAAGGGGCCGCCGTCTCCCTGCCCTTGTCCAGCCGCCTAAGAAGCCCCCGCCTAGGAGAAATCATCTCCCCTCCGTGTTGCTTCACACAATCCTCCCTGACCCTCTGCCTGACCAGGCTGGGGTCCTGGACATCAAGCTCTCGGGGGCCATCCCCCAGCTTTTGGGATCCCCATACCTTAAAAATAATAGCTTACCCATAGTGAGCGCTGTCTGGTTTTTAATAACACTAAGATCACCATTACACAGATGAGAAAACTCAGGCTCAGCTTTCTTTCCCAGCTAGTCAAATCGTAACATACTTCAAGGGCCACTGCCTTTGGGAGACCCTCCGTGACTGGCCCAACTCACCTCCATGCTCCCTAGAGCATGTCTTCATGTGGGTCAGCACGGTCTCCCCACTGAAGCTGGGGTCTCCGGAGGGGGGCGGGGCAGGGCTCTCAGCAGAGAGAGAATGACCCAAGCTCTGAGCGCCCTCAGGCCCTGGCGACGAGCATGGAAAAGCCCATCCACCACCCACCAGCATGGAGAAGACCCTCCCTTCTCTCCCTGACATCGCCCCCTTGCCATTACTCTGAATTTTAAAAACACAATTTTTAGGTGGGAAAAAACAAAAAAAAAGGTATATGCTTATTATAAGACAGTGAAACATCGTAGAAGAGTAGAAAGTGAAAAGTCACAGCTCTTTCTCCGGAGGCAGTCACAATTAGATATCATTTCGACGTTTCACTGTGCGTAAAATGTACACAGAGAGGCATAAATGCATATTTATGCCTGTGAAAGTCACAAACGGAATCATACTGTTTATAACCTACATACTGTTTATAACCCACTCTTCACGTTTCAAAGACATCTTCCGACCTGGTACAGAAGCTGCCGGCGCATTCTTTCTCCTGGCGGCTTGGGAATTGAGTTGGGACAGCCTCTTCATGTCGAAGATTCTCATTCGTGGCCTCTCTCTACTCCCCCACCCCGGGGTGTCTGCGATGGGAAACTGAGGCAGCAGGTGCCAGCGCCCGGCCCGGCCCGGCCCAGGGCAGGCTCTCAGCAACGGTGACGGAGTGACGGGGTGGAAGTGGGGTCAGAGCACGTCCGAGGCCGGAGAACATCCATCCTCCCCTCTCCCTCCGGGCCTGTCTCCTGTGCTGCCACCCCCTCCTGCTTCCCCCACACCTCATAAATCTGCAAGCGGCCGGGACGCCCTTCGGAGGCTCCCAGATAAAGCCAAAAACTGGCAAAGGGAAGGAGTGTTGGGTCTCTGGGGCCCAGTCAGCATCTCAGGCTCTGGGTCCTGATCCGGCTGGACCTTCTCCGGGGCCCCGGGGGTCCATCTGACTGAGGGGCCCCGTGCGTGTCTCCAGGACCTTTCCCATCCTGCCGCTGGGCTAAGCTTCCTGCCTCTTCTCCGGACCCTTCTGCTGTCCATCCATCCTGAAACCGCAGCTGCGCAGACCCTTCCCAAACACCCCTTTTATCATGTCACTCCCTGCCTGTGGCCTGCTGGTGGCTCCCCAGTGCCTGTGGGAGAGAGTGCAATCTTCTTCCCCCAGAATTCCTGAGCCAGCCCTGCCGTCCCTTCCAGCCTGTCTCCCATCCCCACCCTGGAGCCCTCTGCTGCGCTGGTTCAGCTCTTCGTACTGCATGTCCGCACCCCACCCCCACACTTTGCCTAAGTTCATGCAGTGAATATCCAGGTATCCAGACAGAACGTGGGCTGCAGCCCCACCGAGGTGTGACCCCAGGCATCACTTATGCTCTCGGAGCCCTAACTGCTCACCTGACAAAGAACTACTGAAACCTGCCTAGAGGTGTCCTGAGGACTGCATAGAATGAACTACGCAAACTGCAGGCACAGTGCTTGGCCCTTCAGAAGTACTAAAGAAATGTTAGTCTCCTTCCTTCCTTTCTTCTCGTGCCTAATAATAACAACAATAATATCAGCAAACACACGCACTGCTGTGCCAGGACAGCTGGAAGCATTTACATGGATCGCCTTATTTAATCTTCTTAACACTCTTAGGAGATAGGCACTGTATTATTCTCCCCTCTCCCCCCATTCTACAGATGAGGAAACGGAGGCACAGAGCAGAGAAGTAATTGTCCAAGGTCACGGGACCAGTCGGGGGCAGAAGGAAGATTTGAACCCAATGCATCTAGCTTTCCCAGGAAGCCCTCTCAAAGCCAGAGAGGTAGCTCTCCTCTCTGTCCTGTGTCATTCCTCTAATAACAAGAATTCAGAGGTTCACCCTGCGGGCACTGGGCGGCTTGGAGAGGAGGGGAGACCATTGGGACAGATGGGCCTTTCTGAGGCTCTGGTTCTTTCCACAGTCCATAGCTTGGCTGAAGGTAGCCTCCTGCCCATTCAGTTTTGGGGATCCCCTCTCCTGTATCCAACTAAAAATATTTCCTGGTCTTTGCTTTTAAAAAACTGTAAGGGTGGGCTTCCCTGGTGGCGCAGTGGTTGAGAGTCCGCCTGCCGGTGCAGGGGACACGGGTTCGTGCCCCGGTCCGGGAAGATCCCACATGCCGCGGAGTGGCTGGGCCCGTGAGCCATGGCCGCTGAGCCTGTGCGTCCGGAGCCTGTGCTCCACAGCGGGAGAGGCCACAACAGTGAGAGGCCCGCGTACCGCAAAAAAAAAAAAAACTGTAAGGGTGAGTGAAAATGAATTTGGGGAAGGCAGGTCAGTGCAGTGAAAGGAGAACCAAGCTTTCTAGCACCCACGTGCCTTGGACAAGTCCCTTTCTCATCTTGGAACCTGTTCTCTCATGGGGGCAAGTCTGAGAGGAGTTAGTGGGACCTGATGCTGAATCCTAGAACGTTGTACATCGAGAATGTCTCCGTCTTTTCAGCTCTCTTCAATCCCTTGATCCCTCAAAGAGAAAGTCTCCACTGGGGGCTGCTGAGACTTCAACACCTCTCTGAAATGCACCGGTCTTTTTAACAGAGAGTGGCAAGCGGGCCTCAGCTCAGGGTCTGTGCAGAGCTGCCCCTGGGGCTCACGATCCTCGCCTCACCCGCTGGCCCTGCCGCTTCCACCCTAGTGTCTGCAGGGCCCTCTTCCTCTCGCAAACAGCAAACAGGGATGTGCAAGGAAATACCTCCCCAGGAGTAACATTGACCGGTGAGGGCGGTGGCGATGCTCAGGTCAATCTCCCGAGCCCCACACCAGGGCCTGGTGAGACCGAGTCCCAGCTGCCCACAGCAGTGACAGCACCGAAACTCGCCCTTGCATCCTTTTTGACTGCTTCCCTGTGCCCCTCTGGTCCCCTAAAACCGATCTCAGGCTCCCCTCCCTTCTGCGGGAGCCCAGCTAACAGAGCAAGCGTCAGGCTCGAGCTGGACCATGATCACCCCGTCCTGTTTCTGCTGTATTTATAGTTACAGTTACCTTCTGTTTGTGTCAGTAGATACTGGTGTTTTATTTATGGCAGGGATATGGGCTTTCCCTCTTAATACATTCACTCCAGTAAGTAGAAAAGTGAGTCATTTCAAGAACAGCGAGAACATGGCTCGAGACGGCAGAAATTGGGACTGACAACTGGGAACCACAGGACAAAAGGTTTCTGAGCCCCTTCAAGCCTGAACACTCTGGTTTGGTTTAGGGACCTTTCTGGTCTCTTTATGGGTTGAAAGAGCTTCCTAGCTGCCCCACCTCTATCCTGGAGTGGATACCCCTTGAGGAGCCCATAGATGCCCTGGCATGCAGAGCACTCAGGCCCAGGACTTGGGGTCCCGCAGCAGCCCGGAACCCCTAGGGGCCCGGTGCCCACCCTAATCCACGCCTTAGGCCCATGTTAAGAACGAAGCCAGGGTTGGGGAGCAGGCCCTAAGTCCTTCCCCTCGGCCCCCCAATCCCGGCACCCTCCGGGCTTGAGGTAGAGGTTTCGGGAAGGCCCCCTCACCACATCTGGAGCTCATTACTCCGCGAAGCTGGAGAGGCTGAGGATATAAATGGGTCCAGCAAGGGTTTAGATAAATACAGGGATGATAGATCCGCGCCGGGTTATTGAGAGGAAGTGAAAGGATGTTCGGGGAAGATCCTTAACCTTGTCAAGCTCCCCGACAAACTGTCCCCAGGGGGCCCGTCTACTCAGCAGCCTCATCTCCTGCCTCTCCCCCCCACACAGGCAGAGCGTGGCCCCTCTCAGGACGCCGAGCTCTTGCCTGTGCTGATCCCTCTGCCTGATGTGTCCTCTCCTTCCCCTGCACCCGGTGCAGGGAAGCCTTCCCTGACCACCCAGGCTGGGCGTGGTACCTGGGCCTCCTCCACCAGGATGGGGACTGACCAGCTGACCTGGATATCTGCCGAACATGCCCGACTCGGCCGCGAGAGCCTGGTGGGAGGGCCCTGTGTGTAGTAATTATATGACAACAAGAATAGCGACTATCACGTGTCCACCATGGGCCAGGATGTGTGCCAAGCATTCCACATACATCGACTCGTCTAATCCCCATGACAACCTGGAGAGGCAGGTCCTATGATCACTCCCATTTTACAGACGAGGAACCTGAGGCTCAGAGACATAAAGCGACTTGTCCAGGGTCACACAGCCAGGATGCAAACCCAGCTCACGCAATCTCCTCCATACCTAGTAGCGAGCAAAAAATGATTGTTGGCTGGAAGAATGAAGGGGATCCAGCTCCTCCAGGCCCCTTTCAGAGGCTCTTACTATAAAGCGGATTTTATTTCCCGTGTATGTCCTGTCTACATGGTAGGAGTGTCACACAGTGATTTTCCTGTCTACACAAGGAATAAAGACAGTCATAAATAACATCTGTAGAGTGCCTCAGACATTACTGAGAACATCCATCACATTTAAGTCTCACGTTAACCCTGCGTGGTAGGTTTCATTTGACAGATGAGGAAACTGAGGCCGAGAGAGGAGAAACGACCCACCCAAGGCCACGGGAGCCGGCGGTCAGCCAGGGTCTAAAGCCTGGGAGTGGGGCCACGGCCCACAGGGTGGAATTCCAGACCAGCACCTGATTTTGGAAGAAGCTGGTGCCCCACTTGGGGGTCTCGGTTTTCTCATCTCTATGATGGGGACGATAACCCCAACTCATTCTCTTCAATGGGGCCTTATTCCCTCCAGGACAAAGAGGTGGCCCTGCAGCTTGGTGACTCCAAAAGGAGCTGAGCGGTGACATCTGCTCCTGCCTTCCTGTGCAGAAGACACACCACCCCTCATGCATCCTTCAGCCAATGTCCTTGATCTTGTTCGGCCTTGCTTTACATATGGGGACAGCAAAGCTCAGAGGAGCTAAGCATCCCGCTGAAGGTGGATATGTGGCAGAGCCAGGATTTGAGCCCAGGGCAGCTCATGTCTCTGCAAGGCAGAGGTGTGGAACCTTCTGAAAAGGTATGAAGGTGACGAGCAGGATGAGGACAGCTCCCTGCCCAGGCTGCAATGAGAGCTGGGAGAGAAGGCAGAGAATGTAACGGGAGTCAGCTCAGCCATGGCCTAAATGCTGATGTGGGCTTGGGCCTCAGGGTGAGGGCCTACCTGCGCCGGGAACAGCAGAGATAATGGGGATCCTGTTACAGCACCGGACACCTCTGGGCAGGTGAGCACACCTCAGGACTCCTGCCGTCTGGTGCCCATCAGCCCTGAGTGCAGGAAGGAGACGGGTCTGGGCTGCAGGTGACAGCTCAGCCCCGACTGCCAAGGCAGCTTACAGACTCACTTGCTGTGCGACGCTGGGCAGGTCCCATCCTTCTCCGGGCTTCACCTTTCTATTTGGCGTATAAAGAGCTTAGACTGGACCAGAAACTCTCAAACTTCCATTATTCTTAAAGTATTTTTAGGACTTTGGCTGTATGCATGTAACCACTTGAACTGCACTTCACTTTTAAATCGACTCACCTATTTTTACTGAAATAAATTCATTAGTAAAGGAAAACTCAAGCTTCTATTGTAACTAGAAGAAAGCCAGCTCCGACTCCTGTACCAGTAGTTTGGCAAGGTGGTCAGACACACAGGCTGTGGAGCCGGCTGCCTGGGTTCATAATCCTTGTTCTGAAACTGTGTGACCTTGGGCAAGTTACTTAACCTCTCTGTGCCTCAGCTTACTCATCAGTAAGATGAAGATAATAATGGTGCCTATCTCATAAAGTTATTATGCGGATGAAAGAAGTTCATATTTGCAAAGCACTGGCACTCCGTAAGTGCTATAGATGTGTTTGTTAAATAAAAATACATAAGCAAACTATGCACAATGAAAGTGAGATGGTGCCCTGGCATTCCAGCTCCCTAGTCGGGGCTAAGCCTGAGGCTTGCTTTTTCCTATTGAAAAGGGAGATTAGGGGCTGTCAGAAAGGTGTTAGAGACATGTTGGCAGGAAACAGAGACTTTCACTGTGAGTAATCAGCAGGCGTGGAGGAGAAGGGAAGGGGAACCTTCTTACCGTATGATTCAGTGTTATTTAATGTCATTTCTGTGTTCCTCCCAGAGTCTGCTCTGTCGGACACCCCGGTAAATACGGGACTAAAGCACGTCCGAAAGTCTGGCTCTGATGACCTTGGACTCCCGGAAGAGAGTGGAGCTCTGATGCCATGGAAGGGTCGGTCCACGGCACCCCTTCTGCCCTCGTCCTTTTGTTCTCCTGCCCCTTACCTGCTGAGAACCCTCCTACTGCTTCAGCCACCACCTGGCCTGGATTTGCTCGGTTGGCTCCAATTTAAACTATCCCACTCCATTTCTTTGTATAGGGAAGTGGTAAACGGTCAATGTTAAGAGTCAGGATTCTGAACTTTAAATTCCATTTCTGACCTGCCTTGTGCAACTCACATCCCTGCTCTGTTCCATTTCTTCATCTGCCAAGTGAGGAGAAAACTACCTACCGCGGGTGGGGGTGGGTCCACATGATAATTCAGGTTAAGGGCTTAGCACAGCTCTGGGCACATAGCTTGCGCTTAATAAAGGATAGCTGTTGTTATAAATAAATTCAAAATTTGAGGGAAAGTCCTCTGTCAAACCATGTGTCTTGCTTACAGTAATTAGAGCACTTCATGCATTCTCGCCTTATCCCATCCTTCTGTCTGTCTTTCTTGGTGTTCATGAGGGCAGGGACCCACGGACTCCGGTCAGTACCCGCAGCCCGCAGTGCAGGGCTGGAGCCCCATGGAGGCCCAGCTGGAAAAGTGTTTGTTGAATGAATGAATGAATGCAGAAATGGCTCAGGGGAACCTAAGCCACCTGAGACAGGGAGGAGGTAGTGTCCCTTCCCCTCTCCATCTGGGGCCCCAAACCCTCAGCTTCCTCTCCCCTTCCCTCCAAGAGGAACCAGGAGGGACAACTTTCCTCAGTGGGAGTTGATGCCAGCCTGGATCTGTGACGTCAGACAACCAAAAAACACCTTCTGTGGTTACCCGTGGAATTGATTGAACACCTCGTATCCCTCTGTTCACTAGCAGGTCTCTGCTGGATGTCTAAGATGTGCCCAGCCCTGGGCTAGGCAGTGTGAAGGAGGAAGATTCCAAAGAAAACACACATGTCCAGTCCCTGCACTCCATTCCTTTTCTCTAGGGTACCAGTATATGCTGATATCCAGCAAAGTCAGAGGTACAAAGGAATGGGACACGCCCTGAAGGCAGGAGCTCACAGACAAGAGGCTCTATGACATGTGTAGCCTACCCTGGTTTTCATAAAACACTATATACTCTGCTATTTCCAGAAAGAATTGGAGGGAAGTTTATAATTTAAAATATATATGACATTTGAATCACATTTATGTAAAAAGAGCATCCAGAAAGCCATCAGAGGTGAGGGAAAGAGAACCGTCCCATGAATCTGGGATAAGATAATGACTGTAATCAGAAAACCACGTTTGCTTTGAGCTTCCCAGCAGCCTAAGTGAGAAAGGAAGCAGGTTGAGAGGGGAAGATGAAGGAAAAGAGAAGAGGCAAAACTTACTGAGCGCTTACTCTGGGCCAGGCATTAAATTTTTATGTATGGAAATACGCTGAACGTTCATAGTAAGTAACCCAGTGAAATACATAAGATTATCTGCCCTGTTTTACAAGAGGGAACTGAGACACGAGAGGATAAGTCTCTTGCTCAAGTGGCCAGCGAACAGTGGAGCCAGGAGTCACACCAGCACTTAGCCACCGTGCCATTCTGCCAGGCCCTTTATGCGTGCTTTCTCATTGGCTTTGCACAGCTCTACCACGTGGAATTATTACCTTCATTTGCCAAGTGACATAACAGAGGCACAGAGAGGTGGAGTGACTTGCCCAGAGTTACACAGCGCATCTGTAGCAGACAGGGGCCTGCCCAACCTCCCTGTGCTTCCCCTCTGGCAGACGGGTTCAGCTCCACAGCACATTCCACTGACAAAAGGAAGCAAAGAGTTCATTCCGGGGGACGAGACAGGCCACACCGAGTCCCCTGAAAGCAGGGGAATCCTGATGGCTCACCTGCCCACTCTGCCGCAGGCCGCCCCTGCTGGCAGAGGTCCCCGATGACTGGGGGTCTAGCAATGCCAGTTCACAAGCCACATGCCACTCTGTGGTGTTTGCTTTGCTCCCGAGTGGGTGAGTCACTCAGAGCCCCCACCTCTTGGCTGGGCCTGCGTGAAGGTGTGGACAGATGGGATTTGCAGGATCCCAAGCCCCTCTCGCTTTGCCCTGCCAGGATAACAAAGAGTTCCTGGAAGAGTCTGGTTGGTCCAGAGTCAACAGACCTTGATTGAGTTTGATCTTGGGCAACTCACTTCATCAGCAGGAGGGCAATGTCAAGGACTAAATAATATCACGCAATAAAAGCTTTTAGCGCAGTGTCTGGCGCATAGAACGTGCTTAATAAACTAGGTATTACTAATACAATTAACCTGGCCTGGGCCTATCTGTGGGCCACAGCCACTCTGACCAGGATGGACAGACACGAGCCTGCCTTACGGGGGCTCCGGCCCAGTGACTGAGGTCACAGCAAAAAGGCAGTTCTGCCTGATCCACTGCTCCACCTGGGTTCCTGGTGTGCGGCAGCTGGTGCAGAAACCCAAGCTGCAATCCCAGCCCTACCTCTAACGGCTGTGTGAGCTGGGGCCAGCCAGTCCTCCTCTCTGGGCCTCAGTTTCCCCTTTCATAAGAGGCTTGAACTGAGGAGCTTGCCCACTCTGACCACGTGTCACTTCATCCTTTATTTCATCTGACTTGGCAACGCCCCCTAGGAAGGACGCAGGGTTGGTCCTAACCCCTTTCCAGAAATGAGGAAAGCAAGGCTGAGAAGGGAAGGGCTTTACACCCGGAGGCTGTTGTAGATCAGAAGGACGCAGTGGGAAGCATGTGGACACGGCCTCAGACAGAGCTGGGTCTGGATCCCAGCTCCTCCGCTCCCAGCTGGAAGGGCATGAAGAAAACACTTAACACCTTCCTGACCTGCTTTCTCCATCTTGAAAGGTGGGAGCAGACCCCTGCAGGAGGCGCCAGGATCAGGAGTGCGGCCGGAGGGCCTAGCGCGGACCGTGGCCCACGGTAGGTGGTCAACCAGGTCGTTTTGCTATTCTTCACAAAAGGCCAATTTCATCATCTCATCTTCCCCCTGCAGAAAACTCTGGAAGGGCGGGCTTCCTGTGGCTCCAAGTATGAGGCGATACAGGGTGGGGCTTGACCCACAGGCCTTTCTGGCCTCAGCCACCCCTCTCCCTCCCCACCTCTCAGTTCCAGCCACTCTATGTCCTTTCAGCCACCAGGAGTCCACACTCCTGCTGGGTCTTTGCTCTCGCTGTGCCCTCTGCTTGGTGCACCCTCCCTTCTCTTTGAGCCAGGTCAGCTCCCAACTCACCTTTCAGGCTATACTGTGTGTCATTTCCTCCAGGAAGCCTTCCCTGGCCTCCTTAGCAGATCCAATCCTCCCTTACAACTTCTGCTGGAGTAGCTGTCTAAGATGCGGTGGTCCCATGTCTATGACGCTCTTTGATGACTGTCTGCCCTGCCACCAGGCTCTAAGTTCCTTGAGGGCAGGCATCTTGCACGGTCTTCCCATGGCTATACCCCGGCCCCTGGCTCAGCCCACAGCAGGCACTTGGTCACTGCTAGATTTTGAGCAGAGTGGATGATGATAGATGATACGGGATTAGAGGTCTCTCACCAAGCCTTGGTAACATACAGAGAAGTTAAACTGACCCTGCTCTGTCCCCACTTTGCAGGCTGCTTGCAGGGCTATAGAAGGGGAGACATGCTTTGGAAGATAAGCTGGAGATTGTCACAGAAACCAGACGAGTGCCAGCTAGACACCCCAGTCACATCCGTGCGCACAGACACCAGGCTCCTCCTATGCTCACAGCTGCTGACCCATCTGAGACCCAGCCTGGGCCCCACTGGACAACATCAACAGAGGCCCCCACTGCCCAGCCCCCGATGTCTGCCAGGCGCTGCACAGGCTGTAGTTACTCATTAAATTCTCACAACCCCATAATGTGGGGATTGTCACCCTCTTCTAGAGATGAAGGAAACTGGGGCTCAGAGAGGTGAAGTCAGTCACTCAAGGCCGCACTATTACAAAGTGGATGGGGGTGTGGCTTGGATTCTTGACTTTTAAACTGAACTGTGACGTATATACCGTCAAGTGAACAGAATCGTCAATGTTCAGCTCGATGAATTTCTCAGCTGGATGTACCCGAGTAACTACCACCCAGAAAGTTCCTCGTGTCCTTCCCTCATCACGAACCCCCTACACCACATGCAATCACTATCCTGATTTCCATCACCATTGACGAGTTCTGCCTGGTTTTGAAGTTTTGAGAGGGAACCATTCAGTATGTACTCGCTGGTGCCTGGCCTCTTCCACTCAGCGTCATGATTTTGAGATTGACCCATGGTGCTTCATGTCATCAGCAGTTTGTGCTTTCTTTTTCACTGCAGTGTGGTATTCCACGGTGTGAATCCACCACAACGTATGTGCCTGGTCTTTGTTGATGGGCATCTGGGCCTTTTCCAGTTCGGGAATATTGAGAGCAGAGCTTCTATAAACGTTCTAGTCTGGGAAGAGCCTTGATGAACATGGGTACTCGCTTCATTTAAGTACATACTTAACAGGGAGTGGAACTGCTGGGCCATGGGATAGGCATATGTTTAGCTGTAGCAGAAACTGCAAAACTGTTTTCCAAAGGGGTTATGTGACTGCTTTTGTTCACATCACTGCCCCAGTCTTTTCTTAGGGAAATCATGACGTGGGGTGATTTTAATATTTTGGATAGAGGTGACTTATTGTGTTAATAATGAAATGTGATTTGATTCTTTTTAATACTACTGGGTGATTTCTATTAGAAACAAATTCACAGATCAATTATAAACCCTTTGTCAGACCTCCTATGGGCAATCTGGGGGTTCAGATAAATGTGGCTCTGTTAATAACTGACCCGGACTCCAGGCTCCCAGTCCAGAAACAGATGTAATTACCATTTGTGGAGGTGTAGGAAGAGGCCTACTACGTGCCAGGCACTGTACTCAGAGGTTTTTTTTTCCATCTCCTTTAATCCTCCCAAATGTATTGTGAAGCAGTAATGACTATCCCATTTTACAGAAGAGGAAACTGAGGCTCAGAGGGGAAGGCGCTTTGGCCTGGGTCTCACAGGAAGTAAGGGTATGGAAAGAGTGGTCTCCTGGTATTGGAGGTCAGTAGCCTATCAGGGCAGAGGGATGGGTTAGTGAGCTGTGGGTTATGTGACCATTAATAGCCAATGCATCCCCAAGAGTATGATGCCTAGCACAGGGTCCGTGCTCAATCAAGGCTTGTTGGCAACTGAACAGCCAAGTGAGTGTAGCTAAAGTCAAAGCAGGAATGGAACAAGAACCACCCGCCCCGCCCCCGGGAGGACTCGATGCTTTCACTGCCAAGGGCGCGGGTTCAATCCTTGGCTGGGGAACTAAGATCTCACAAGCCATGTAGCGTAGCCAGAAAAAAAAAAGAACAAGGACCCTGGGGCAAACCTGGGGGCTGATCCTCTCTGCCCGGAAAGACAACCTCAAAGCACTTGGAATAGAGAGTCAATAAACCCCATTCCCCTTCAGATCTGAGTGAGGCCCAGGGGCTGGGAACGGCATGTGGAGCTCCAGCTCCCAGCGTCACTTCCCCGACCCTTTCCACCAACATTCCCTCCATTACTCCTGACCTGTCCTGTGCCCACCCTGAATGCAGAAACGTTGTCTGACTCCAGCCTGTCTCCTGGGCATCCTCCTAGATCAGCTGGGCAGCCTCGATGTCAGCGACTCTGTGACTTGCCCACACCACGAGCTGAGCTTTTGTTGCAAGACGATTATGGCTCCTGGGCTCACACGAGCCTTCAGGAGGATGATGTGCACAGACCCCAGAAGGAGGGGCCCCGGCTCTGGCCCTGGCTTGACCCCTGCCATCCCATTCACCCGGAGGCTTTGGGCAAGTCCTTCTCTCTGATCCTCAGTTTGCCTACCTGTAATAGGACGAGTTTACAAGGAAAATAAAATGTGCAGAGAAGGTGTGGGATGGTGATGATGTGCGTGGGCCTTGAAGGCCCAGACTAGGTTTGAATCCCAAGTCTACCTCTCCCCCCTGCCCCCCACAAAGTGGGGCAGGTGACTCAACCAACAAAGAGCTTCAGGGAGAAAAGCGGAGCCCACCTGAGATGGGCGTGGAAGGCGTGGTACGTTTTAAGCTCTCATGCAGGTTAACCATTCTTGTTTCTCTTGTAGTTACTGTTACTACGCTGAGCCACAGAGGGACGTGAGAAATTGATTGGGTTTTCTTGCTGGGAAGAAAACCAGGCTCTCAGAGCGAATACATCCTGCCTTCCCTGAGGCTTTTAGATTTAATTCTGAATCTCCAAAACGGAGGACCAGATGGGCCACACAGTCCATTCACCTACTCAACAAGTATTCAGGTGCCTACTAGGCGCCAGGAGTTATTCTAAGTGTCAGGCAAAGAGCGCCTCGCGTGTAACTATGGTATCTGCAGTGGTGGGGGCGGGGGCGGGGTGCAGAGAGGGAATCCCCTTATCTCCCAAGGAGAGACAAGCCGGCTTGGGATTTAGATAAGAGGGAGACTGGGGTGCGCGGGCTGGGGGGAGAGCAGCCAGGTGTCAGGAGGGAGGGAAAGCAGACGGCTCCAGGAACGCGGTTTTAAGGGGTTTTACTTAGAAGGAGGATAAAGTGGAGGGGACGTCGAGGTGTCAGGTTAGGAAGACAAGTCCCAGCGGGCCCAGGGTAAGAGAGGAGATGTCTCCCAAGGCTGCCGCTGGAGGAAGATCCCCAGGAGGCATCAGATGGAGAAACAGGATGGCGCGGAGAGGGGGGTCTCCCAAGCCAGAGCCAGCCCCACTGGCCACCTTTAGCCGGCACCCCGTGGTCCACGGAGCACCCTCCTCAGCACTGTAACCAGGCCACTGTTGCTGAGTAGGAGGCCCACGGAGGATGGGACTGCCCCCTCCCCCCGCTGGGGGGGGGGCGGCATGGGGAGCAGAGCTGGGTGCAAAGCAGCTGGGTGCACAACTGGGGAAGGCTTGGCCACGGCGGGGGCGGCTCACACTTGACCCAGCGCCAAGTTAAGAGCTTTGCACGAACCACCCCACAACGAGGGGAGGAAAGTTTTGCTCTGTGCTTCATCTTACTGATGAGGAAAATGAGGCTCAGAGAGCCGCAGGAACAGTCCCAGGCCACACAGCAGCAAGGGCAGAGGAGCCAGCAGAGTGCTGCCTGCTCTTGACAGAGGGCTTCCTGAGTAAGAAGAGGGGGGGGGTCTCTGGACGAGAATGGAGGGGTGAGCAAGGGCACTCCAGGCCGGGGAACAGCAGGAGGTAAGAAGAAGCAGGGTGAGTGCAAGGAACAGCAAGATATTGAGGGTGGAAGACACAGGCTGTGGTGAGAGCAGTGGGTCTCAGCTGGGCACCATGCCCCCAAGTGGGCATTTAGAAACGTGTAGAGGCGGTTTTGGTTGTTTTAATGACAACAGAGACTCACGGGCACACTTTCCCTGCTGACACCACAGCAGTGCCACCGGAAACCCGCTAGACTGGACCACGGGTCCTACCATCTGAGAACTGTGGAGGCACAACGACCATGGGGGAAAGGGATGCTGTTGGCATTTCACGTGCTGGAGACCGGGGTGCTAAATGTACCGCAGTGGGCAGGAGAGTCCCACAAAAGGAAGAATTATCCTGAGAAAAATAGGGAGAGAAACCTTGTCTAAAAAAATAAAGGTAGATTAGACTAATCATGACACCCACCCTCAAAAGAACCATACACATTCCAGTGACCCTAGTTAAAGGGAATTCCAATGAGGCCAGATGACTGGGGACATCACCCAGATGGAAAGGACCTGGCTGCACTGGTACCACTGAAAAAGATCTCAGGGTCACTGGGGACCACAGGCTGAGTACAAGGAAGCAACAAGAGGCTCAGGCAAATCATTTGGGCCTGAAGCTTCAAAAACAGGGTTTATTTAGATAATCCCTCCCCAGGCCTCCCTGCCTCAGCGCCTGGTTTCTCTAAGGATTTATTTTGTGAAAATGTTTCTCTCAACAAGTAAGTTATCCTACCCTGAGACGGCGAGGGAATTCTTCCCTGCGTTCAAAACCGCAAACCCTGGGCAGCCCTTCTGCGGCCCGGCACAACTTTCTGCAGCGTCAGGTTATGAATCACTCATCAAATCCGAGTCTGATTCCCGGCCAGGCTGGGCGCCGGGGGGAGGGCGGCCTGCGTTCCTCTCCCAGCTCTGGGCACTGGGCTGCTGTGCCAGGTGGGCTCGGACCAGTTTCTCCTGACTCTGCCTCAAGGATCATCGATATGTGACACTAGAAATGCCCAGACTAGGTTACGTCCGATTGACCACGTTCCTTGAGGCCTCGGAATAAGCAGCTGGGCTAGGGCCGCTCAGCCCACTTCAGAAATGAGGCTCTGGGAGGGGTGATGTGGTGGAAAGGAAAACGTGGCAGCTAAGACAAGCAGCTCTAGGGGCCGGCTCCAAAACCCTGAGCGTACCTCGGTATTCCAGCCAAGACCCCCGAGCGTGCTGGCTCACTGCCGATGCCCCCACGGCACTCTCCCCAGCCTGGCAAACGGCAGGACCTCGAGGCCGTAGGTCCAACCTTTCCAGGACTGTGGGGGCACCTCAGCCCTAGGGCTTCCTCCATCACAGCTTGAGAACACCTCTCCTCCTCTCTACCAACCTCAAGTCTCTTCTCCCTTGGAGACCTCTACAGCAGAGCGCTGGTACACAGGACGCCCTCAATAGACATTTATTGAATGCTGGGAATGAATAAATGATCAAAATGACTCATAATAGTACATGCACTCCATAAATGGCTACTGAATGAATAAACGAGTGGATGGATGGGGGCAGTGTGGTCCTAGAACAGGAAAGCACAAGGCACTCGCATGGAGATTTGAATCCTGGCTCTGCCACTTACTAGCTGGGTGACTTCAGGGAAATTCCTTAGCTTTTGGGAGCCCGTGGTTTTCTCACGTGCAATATGGCATAACGGCAGTACCCACCACAAGGAGCTGTTAGGGAGATGCAACGGAGTAAGGTGCCAGGAGAGCTTGGCACAGCACCTGGCACCCGGGCAGGCTCAGAGATGGAAACTGTTACTCTCATGACCATGGTCGTTATTTACAATTGATGCTTGAGGGCTTGGGACCAAAAACATTTGAGGTTTCCTGGCTTTGGAAAGATCATCAACACAGACATGGACAGAGCCAGGCATATTTAGGAAAAAGAAAATGATAAGGGAAAGAGGAAAGGAAGCTAAGACCAGACTCCCAAGTGAATAAAGCCATCCGTGTAAATCGTTCACAAAGAAGGGGCTGAGCCAGGCTGGGCCCCCACGAATCCTTCCAGTCCCAAAGTGGGGATTCCTCATCTCTGAGATGAGTTGGTGTTTTTCACCTGTAAATGGTTTCGGTAGGTCCTGCCCCAAGGCAGGGCATGAACTCAAAGACCTCTTCAAGGCTGGGCCAATGACAGAGCCACCTTGTTCTGGCCCGAGACCCAACTCCCATCTCTCTCCAGTTTCTACCTAGTTTTAGAAGCATCGGAACAGCCTGTGTATTACGATCACTTCCTCCCACTTCCAAGGTCTTGAGAGGGTGTCGCGCTGAGTTGTAAAAGCTTCTAGGATAGAGGAGGAAGTTATTTTTATGGGCAGGCGGTGCATTCATTCATTCTCTCATTCATTAAACATCGGTTTGAGAGCCCGCTGGTAACAGGCTCTGAGCTACGCCCCAGCGGCCCAACGATAAATAAGATCAGAAAGTCCACGTTCCAGTCTAGCGAGGGAAGCTGATGTGAACAAGATTAGCCATAACCGGTGTTCTAAAGTCATCTATAAAAGAATTGTGGCTGATGGGGACTTCCCTGGCAGTCCAGTGGTTAGGACGCGGCGCTTCCACTGCTGGGGCCCGGGTTTGATCCCTGGTTGGGGAGCTAAGACCCCAAAAGCTGAGTGGCACAGCCAAATTAAAAAAAGAAAAAAATTGTGGCTAAAGGTCTGAGAGTGGCTACTAGGGATATACTAGGAGCAGGATATACTAGGGAGGGGATATCTGAGTTGGGCCTTGAAGAATGACCAAGAGTTCACTAGGCAGAAAAGTGAGAGAAGGGCATTCATCATAGGCAACTAGGGCCTGAACAAAAGTCTGGAGGCCCAGGCGTTTATGACATATATGTATGAAACCTAAGAGCTTATGGATGAGAATGACAAGGGCAGGCAGGGAGGTCAACAGGGGCCAGGG
The DNA here is from genome assembly GCF_949774975.1 of Lagenorhynchus albirostris. Lineage (NCBI taxonomy): Eukaryota > Metazoa > Chordata > Mammalia > Artiodactyla > Delphinidae > Lagenorhynchus > Lagenorhynchus albirostris. The sequence goes on from NC_083096.1 coordinate 168,712,887, forward strand.
CCACCAAGCAGGTGGGTTAGTAAGCCAGGGGAAGGGGTCTGACTTTGAATTTTTAGATGACAAGGAGCCCAAGGTCTGAGCAGGGGAGTAATATGATCTGAGCTGCAGTTTTGAAGACTCAGTGGTGAGGCTCTGTGGGGTCCAGAGGTCACTGAGATGGTCCAGGAGAGGAAGGGTAAGGCCTTGAGGTCAGGTGCAGGCTGTAGAAATAGAGAGTCAGGGAGCAACAGGAATGGTCAGAGAGAAAGGGAAGCACAGATGAAAAGGACTCTGCTGCCTCTGGTCGGGATACTCTCTCCCCACATCCACAAGGCAGCCAGACTAGGAACCTGAAGCACGGAATGACTGGCCCAGGATTCCTCGTCAGGCTAATGGCTGGATTCACAGATACCCGGAGGCCTCTGGGGGGAGTCCCAAGTTCTCGGTTGTGTCTCCCCTTCAGAATCCGCCCAGAGAGCCATTGCCAAGGTGGCAGCCAGGATTTCTGAGCCAACCAGCCTCCCCAACCTCCCCTCCCCCCAGCTCTCATGGGGGGTGGGGACGGTGAGCAGGCTGGACCCTGTGTCTCCATCAGCGAAGTTCCATTATCCTCCAAGGCCGGGTGACCCCCTGCCGCCGCCCCACAGTGCACTGGGAAGAAAAGCTCCTCTCTGACAAGAAAGCCCCTTTCCAGGCTGGGCCCGGGGTCTGGGCAGCGCCTTTATGCACGGTGACCCTGCCACAGTGTCAGCCGCAGAGACACTTGGGGCTGCAGAGGTTGCCCCTCCCCCGAAGGGCCTCGTGCTGAAGCTGTGAAGGGGCCTCCTCCGGGGGCCTATGGGAACCAGACTGCGGCCTGCAGGCCTCACTGATGCTCCCAGGCGCCTTCCCAGCCCCCCGAGGAATCATGCTCTGGCCAGCATCGTGACCTAGGTGGGTTTGGACCAAGGTGGGGGGCAGCTAAACACAGCCCCTGCTTAGGTACTGGGAAGGGGCCCCAAGGAACTCTTTGTTCAGCCTCCAGAATTATTTGAGAGGAAAGTTGAAGGGGAGAGGCTTTTGTGCCTCCGGGCCCAGCCCCTGGGCCTCATTCCCCACACCAACCAAGCAAGAGGGGCCTCCCTGTCTCCAGCCTCCCCCAACCCACCACCACCTCCACCAGCTTGCTCGTTCCTCACCCAACCCCGCTCCAGGTACAGTCTTGCCAAGGAGGAAATGGAGGCCTAACACTGGCCAGCCTCCTGCAGACCCCTCTACGCACACCTTTGGAGGTTTCGCAACGTGTTCCCTTAAACACACACACACACACACACACACACACACACACACACACACACACACACACACCCTGCTAATCGTAATAGTAATTATGACCAACTATCGCTGTCCTTATCAAGCACTTCCTCTGTGCCAGGCATCGTGCAATGTGCCTCTTTGGACAATCTTATCATCTTCATTTCACTGGTGCGGAACTGAGGCTCAGAGAGGGAAAGCAGCCTAAGGTCACAGAGCATGTAAGTGGCTAAACCAGGATTCAAACCCAAGTCCAGCAGACCCCAGAGCCCATACTCTTAACCACACACAAGGCTGTTAATGAAGGGCAGACAGGCCTAGAGGCTCTGCTCCAAGTTCAGTGACCTCATCAACCCCCAGCCCTCAGGGCAGACTGATTTCCAAAGAGTTCTGAGTTCCCTACGACAATTATGAGGCTATCCAGGGGTGGGAGTGGCAGTTTCAGGGAAGATAAACTCCCGTAATTTAAGCCAAATGAGTCCAGTTTAAACTGAAGATTTTTTCAGTCCTACAGAACCAAGAGAGGGGCTCCCCGCAAGGCCCTCCAATCAAACCCCTAGGAAGTGGAAGGAGGGCAACCCAGTGGGAGCTCCTGGGGGGGCTAAAAAAGCTGGTCTTGGTGCCTCTCCCTGCTCTCAGGCCCTGGGGGTGAGCCAGCACTCCTTTCCCAGAGGCAGAAATTAACTAGGGACTTTGAACTTCCTCAGAGCCCCTGGTTCTGGGTAATAGCCTCTGAAGGATGCTGCAACACCATGCCCCCAGGCCAGAGCACAACCTTCAGGGTTGGGCCGAAATGGTTCAGGTCCCTGCTGGGCAGGCTTAGGGAGTGCTACCCTCTCTGAGCCTCAGTGTCCCTACCTTGCAGGGATGCTATGAGGATTCAATGGAAGTAATGTATGTGAAGCATCGAATACCCGGCCTGCCACAAAGTAGCCTGTCACCATCATCGGCATCCCAGAGCAAAACCACAGACGCTTTTAAACTGTGAGCCCCCTGAAATTAGATACAAGAGTATGCGGAGGTGTGTCTCCAATTTCCTGGGAGGGTGGGGAGTTCATAGGCTTTGTCAGCTTCTCCAGGCTCTTCACCGCCCCAAAAAAGTTAAGAACCACTGCCAAAGAACACTGACGTTCCTGTAGCACTCTCCTGGGGTGTACATTTCTCTGGGACTCGGTTTCTCCGTTCCTGTAGCACTCTCTTGGGGTGTACATTTCTCTGGGACTCGGTTTCTCAAACTGAAGTTTCTCCCTGCCTTGCCTGTCTCACGAGGATGTTTCAGGGCTCAAGCGGGACTGTGGAGGTGAAAGGTGACAGTGTACAGAGCTGTGTGAGAAGGGAGGGGTACCTTACCCTGCTAAAGAGGCAGCAGGGCTGGCTCCTTATGCGCCAGGCCACAGCAGCGGCTGCCTCCTGCCCCTACACAGAGAGCCCTGAGAGAGACACCAGCCCCCTGCCCCACCCTAAGCTGGCCTCTGATTCGGGGGGCCCAGGGCAGGAGCTCCCCACGGGGATGGCTTCTTGGCTATAATTTTGGTTTTGGAGGCCAAGAGGCCAGGAGTCTAGAGTCCTGGGTTCCTGGCACTGTCCCCACCAAGTCCAGCCAGCCTGATGTAGTAGCCTTGAGCATGGGTTTTAGTCAGAAGATGCTGGATTCAAATCCCAGTTCTGCCACTTACTGGCTGTGTGGCCTTGGGCAAGTTACTAAGCCTCTCAGAGGTTCTCTTATCTCGAAAACAGAGACAATAACGTCTTGCCTTGCAGTGATAGAGTCAACAAGGCAATGTAATTAGCACAGAGTGAGGCTGCAGGTATGCTAATTACTAGGATGTGAACCTACTTTGTAAAGTCAACGCTGTGTTAACATTTTTGTGGGTCACGTGATCCCTGTGTGACCCAGCACAGGTCCTCTGTCCTCCTTGGCGCTTAGTCTCCCAGTCTCAAAATGAAGGGGCTGACTAGAAAGACAGCTGAGGAGGGGAACATACAGAGAATTTGGACAGTCCTGCGTTTGAATCTGAAGAAAAATCCACCTGGGCAAATCCTTTCACCTCTCTGAGCCTCAGTTTCCTCCTCTGTACTATGAGTCTCATTCTTTATCTGTATTCAACTGACATCCACTGAGTTTGAATGTGGAACATGCCTCTTCCTGGGCCAGACGATGCTGATAAAAAGATAAAGTTGGCACGGTCCTACGTTCAAGTGGTGGATCATGGGGACATCCACTCCCTCCTTAGGACCACTGAGATAGTGCCTGAGAACACACCTTGTAAACTGCAAAGAGCTGTGATGTCAGCTATTGTCAAAGGCCCCCAACTACAAATTAGAACATAAAGGGGTGGCGGGGGTCCCTAAATAGTTACCTGTTACACAAAAATAAGGACCCTTTAGCAGAGGCACTAAAGGCAGCTTTAAAATCTAGTCGTGTGTGTGTGTGTGTGTGTGTGTGTGTGTGTGTGTTTGCGTGGGGGGCATGGAATGAAATGAGGTCATATGGAAATGGGCTATTTTTGTTTCAACACAGCATTTAAAAAATACTCTTAATTATATGAGGATAGAGGAAAGGTTTTCTCAAAAATTCAAGAGAACTGTTAGAGCTGCCCTCTCCCCCCAACCCCAGGCCCTCCTCCAAATCCTTCTCCCTCCCACCTCCAGGCACCTGCCCACCACCTTATCCACACCCCCGTCCCTCACCTTCCCTAGGCCCCTGCAGCTCTTGGCTCGCACACCTGGGAGGCAACTGGCATCTGGGCAGAAGGAAGCCAGAACTCGCTGAGCCCCACCCTCTGAGCCCTTTCCAAATGGGCTCTTGTTTCATCCCTAAGCAACCCTGGGAGGCACAGATGGGGACACTTATCACCCCTGGAGCTCAGAGAGGCTGTGTCGCCAGCCTGAGGTCACACAGCCTGTGAATGCTCTATTGCACCCTGGAGCCGAGTCCTTTCCTTTAGAGGACACTGTCTCCCGGGGTCACTGCTGCCCAGCTCTGTAGGTCCTGAGACCCAGGGGTGAACCCTAGGACTGCTGGAACCGAGGATCAGGCAATCTCCTTGGGTGTGGACTGGGTCAGGGGCACAGTCTGGACAAAGGCATTCCCAGCTCTGCCTTCTGTGCCTGCCCTCTACACAATGATGATCATTTATTGAGCACTTACTATGTGTCACAACCTCAATAGGTAAGGACTATTATTATCCCCATTTTACGGATACAGAAACTGGGGCTCCAGGGCAGTCACATCTAGTAAGAGCTGACACCAGGACTTGAACCCAGCTAGTGTGTTTGCAGAGCCCCCTGGTTGGCTGCCCCTGGCTGTGCATTATTCAATCATCCTGGGCCCAACACGTGGCTTTTGTTTAACCCAGTCTTCTCACTTTGACTCTGACCTCCTTGAGGATGGCAAAAAGGCATAGTCCCCTCTGTATTGCTCTAAGGAGCCCAGCACACAGTAGGTGCTTAATATATGTAGATCCAAGGATGCTGGCCATGCGGTTATGGTGGCCAGGGCAGAAGGGGCCAAGTCTCCTCCTCCCGTTTTACAGATGGACGAACCATCGCCCCAGGAGGTGAAGGGACTTGAGCAAAGTCACCCAGAGGGTCCTGACAAAGGCTGAACCTGGACCCAGGCCAGGCCCTCCCCCTCCCCCCTTGCCTTCCAGCCCCAGCCAGAACCATCCAGCACATGCCTCAGTTGCCAACACAGCTGCCAGGAGATTGAGTTGTCAATAACTTATTAATTTATGTTAGAAACAAAAAGACAGATGCTTCCACATCACAAACACCAACAGAGCCTCCTGCGGTGGGAGGTGGGGGTGAAGGGCCAGGATGAGGAGAGATGCAGGGTGCTTCCTCAGCTCTGCACCTTCCCACAAACCAGCAAAGCCAGGGCCATCTACTGACGGGTTCCCACTCCCACCACCTCAGTCCGAGCACTACCACCTGCCTGGCCTGTGCACAGGCTCCTCCCTGTCCCCTGCTTTTGCTCGTGCCTCCGCAGTCTCTTCCCTTCACCACAGCCAGAGCAACTTTCTAAACACAAGTCAGATCCTGTCACCTCCTCAAAACCCTCCGCTGCTGGAATCTTGCTCAAGGTAGAAGCCAAGTCCTGACCGTGGCTCCCCTTCCCTTCATTTTTCTCCTTAGCATCACCAACACCTAATCTGCTCACTAGATATTATTTCCAGTCTTTCCCACTAGAAGGAAAGCTCCACAGAGCAGGGCAGTCTGCATGGCCCACTGTAATTCATCCACAGTCACACAGCTGGTTAGAGGCTTGGATGTCAAGGCACCAGGCTGCAGGCCCCCAGAGGCCAGGGACCCCTTGGTACCACCCATCTGAGTGCCAGAGAGAAGAGGGGAAGGGTCAGTAGACTTGACGTCCACCAGATGAGTGTACATCTGTCCCCACTTACCCACTGAGTGAGTGGCCCCACCAAGCTACTTCCCCCTTTCTGAGTAGCAGAAGCCTCATCCGTCCATCTAGAAGAACAATCCCAGTGGGCCTTCCTCCCAGGGGGCTGTGCACATCCAGTGTGCGAGCTCCGAGGGCAAGACCCATGATGTCTGATTCACTTCAGATCCCCACCCCCACCCTGGGGCTTGGCCCCGTGCCAAGCCCCTGCGGACTTCAATACCAGTCTCTTCAATTAAAGGGAGATGATGGATGTCACAGCACTTTGCCAACTGTCACCCAAAAGAACAAACAGAAGCGTATCCTCCTTTCACTTATCCCGAGAACCCACCCACCCTCCCTTCCTTCCTTCCTTCCTTCAGTCTTCCAGTCAATACATAGCTATTGAGCACCTACTATGGGCCAGGCTCTATGGCAGGCCCGGGAATCTAGCGATGAAGCAATTGAATCATTGTTCCTCCTCTTATGGAATGTATTATTGGGTAGGAGAGAAAGAGAGACGATCCAAGAAACAACATTAATTATTTTACAATTATGACTTTGACAAATGCTGTATAGCAGCGGTCCCCAACCTTTTTGGCACCAGGGACCGGTTTCGTGGAAGACAATTTTCCCATGGCCAGGGGTTGGGGACCCCTGCTGTAAAAGATCGGCCTGTGGAACTATTGAGAGCTTATGGAAAATTTCTCTGAAAAAGTGGAGGATGGGTGAGAGTTGTCCAGGTGACGAGCAGAGCAATCAGCCTGGAGGAATCAGCCAGTGCAAAGGCCCTGTGGTGGGAAGAAGCCTAGGGAGCGTAAGGAATTGAAAGGCCGGAGTGGGTAGAACTGCTGGACCAAGGTGGGTGATGGAGATAAGCCAGAAAATGGGCAGGAGCCAGACGAAGCAGGGCCTCTGGGTTATGGGGAGGGTGGGTCTGTATCCTGAAAGCAATAGGAAGTCATGAAATGTTTTAGAGAAACAGCATCGTTAGATTCAAAATCCAATCCCAGCTCATGTTCTCCTAAAACAGGTCTGTGTGTCTCTTTGTTCCAGGGTGGCCAGGGTTTGGGGGGGTGGGGGTGGGGGGCGGGTCAGGCTCAAGTCTCCCAATTTGGAGATGTCAAGGCAAAAGGTCCCCTCCTCCCAGCATCTCATGCCCAGGTGAGAATGCCGACCATCCTCAAGACAGAACATTCCAAAGATGTCTAGGTGCCCGCTGGCTGAGGTCTACCCACTGGCCAAGGTCGGCCCAACAGCACAGTTGTCACAGAGAATTAAAATCAGCCCAGAAATTCAGGAAACGCGGCATGGCTCCCCCTGTGATCCTAACTGGGAGGCATTATCCCGAGCGAGCAGATTATCAGGATGTGTAATTTCTGGAATAAACACAGCTGTGTTTGTTTCTCTGAGCCTGGCCTGCCGCGTGCAGCTGGAGCCTCGCACCTTGGGACGGACGCCGCCAGGCAGCGGGGAACACGCCCCTCCCAAAAGGCCTCCGCGTGCTGCCATCCGGGCGGATCAGTCTGGCCTCCAGTTCGGAGCCCCTCGGGAAGCTAGCGAAGAGACCAGGGAGGTGTTGCAGTCCCAGGAGGGGGAGGGGATGTGGAGAAACCTCCAGGTCTTTTCCCTTTGGGATGGGGGTTGGTCACAATCGCCTGGACAATCTAGAGTTATTAGCTGTGGGAGCATCCTCCCTAGTGTGGGAGGTCCATGTGCAAGCACCCTGAGAAGGTAAGAGTCCATCCCTGGAGCTTTGGAAAATTGAGAGCTTATGGAAAGGGGAGGTCCAGGAAAGGGGACCAGGGAGAACGGGGCAAGGGACACCGTACATCCAGCCTCTGCTTTGGGCCAGGCTCTGAAATAGGGGTCAGAAACACCACGGCGTTCACTCAGCTCTGCAGCAGCTGTGCAGCCCTGCAGCCTGCAGGGTCACGCAGAGCAGGGCTTTAATCTCAGCTCCATCGCCCAGGAACCCTGTGACCATGGGCAAGTCATAGGAGTCTCAGTTTCCCCATCTGTAAAGTGGGGATAATCATACCTACTCCATGGGGTTGTTGTGAGGATTAAGCAGGATTCGACATGTAAAGGGCTGTGTGCCTGGCGCACTGTAGGGAGCCCATACATGATGGCTAGTCCTCCTTCATTCATTCATTCATTCATTCATGGATTACTGAGCACCTACTAGGTCCCAGGCACCATGCCGGACACTTGTAAACAAGAGACAAAAATCCCTGCCTTCATGAAGCTTACATTCTTACGGGGAGGACAATGACTAAATGATGTTTTGTTTTTGTCGTTACTATTATTGCCTTTTTTTTTTTCTGCAGTACGCGGGCCTCTCACTGTTGTGGCCTCTCCCGCTGCGGAGCACAGGCTCTGGACGCACAGGCTCAGCGGCCATGGCTCACAGGCCCAGCCGCTCCATGGCATGTGGGATCTTCCCGGACTGGGGCACGAACCCGTGTCCCCTGCATTGGCAGGCGGACTCCCAACCACTGCGCCACCAGGGAAGCCCTATTATTGCCATTTGACAGAAGGGCAAGCTGAAAGTCAGAATGGTTAAGTCATTTTTTAGATGCCCATTACTTATTTTGATCCCATCTTATTCTCAAAAGGGTTAGAGGCAGATGTTAAATAATTTATCCAAGTCTCTACAGCTACAAAAGGGAGCCACTGGTTTTAAAGGTTTTATCTCCCCTGGAAAGATTTTTAGCAGGTGCAGACCTAGTCCCAGGCCTGCAACCGGCCCTGTGTGACCTCAGGCAGGTGCTGTCCCCTTCTGATCTCAGTTTCCCCACATGTCCGGCTCTAGTATTTTGCATTCTGGGATCGTTCCTGGTGTGCTGCCTGGGTTGGCTAGGCTCTGTGGAATTGCTGAGCCCCAGCAAGGTGTCCACAACCTTTCCCTGGCACCAAGGGGTGAAGTGGGTGGGGTCGGACAGGCTCCCAGGAGCTCTCTGGAGAAGCTGGAGGGCTTCCAGGAGGGGAGGCAAGGGGCCAGGCAGCTGCCCTCCCTGACATGTTCACTCTGCCATGGTTCCCACCATTCTGGCCCCCCTCCCAGTATGTTCCCTACATCCTGGCCCCTCCCATGACCAGAGGAGCTGGCTGGGCAGGCTTAGCCTGCACCCAGGGTCTGGTTTAATCTGGGCCAGACCACACACACCCCTCCCAGCCTGCCCCTCCCCGCTCTGGATCCTCCCCCCACACCAGCCCCCATGGCCATCTTCGTGAACCCTTCCCTGCTTCTGACTTCCTTCCATGGCTCCCTACTGCCTCCAGCATCAAGTTCAAACACAAGAGAGGCCTTGTTACTCAAGGCCTCTCTTACCTGGCTCAAACCTTCTCCCCAGCCTCATCTCCCTTTTCTTTCTTTCACACAGTTTCATTCACTGTGGCTCCTACAAACCCGCCCCTCTTGGCCTTCGCTCAAGCTGTCCCCTCTGCTAAGAATGCCCTCCATTCCATTTACCATGGGTCAAAAATCCTACTGGGCTAAATATAAATATGCCTTCCACCAGCCCAGGCTGGAAGACATTTCCCCTTTGCACTCAACAAATTCCATTACACCCAAGTATTTATCACTTCACCAAACATCTCTGAACCTGCTTTTTTATTGGCAAAATCAGTGATAATAACTATGATGCAGGGTTATTGAGGGGAATAAATGAGAAAGTGTCAGAAAAGCAGCTAGTATGGTACCTAGCACTTAATAGGGACTCAATGGTGAGAGGCTGCTATGATGATGATGATGGAAGAGAAATAGGAGAAAGAGAAGGGGAAGGGAAAGAGATGGAAAAGGAGGAAGAGGAGGGAGACATCGCCCATCCCTCTGCTGGGATATAACTCTTTAACATGAGAAAGTCAATTCTGATTCATTCCCCTCTATGTCCCCCAGCATCCTGGAGGTTTTCATAAATGATGGTTGAATGGATAGACAGAATAAAAGGATGGATGAATGGAGAGAAGGAAGGAAGCTAGGATTATGGGAAAGAAGGAAGGATGTATGGACAGATGAATGGACACCGATAAGCCTGGGGGAGACTGAGTGTGCTACCCCAGAAGCCTAGCAGCATAGCATCCTACTGGAAGCTGGGGCTTCTGGGACCAGATGCCAAATCTGTTCCCCTGGCTCCAAGCTCCTGTGCCCCTGGCCAGCATCAGGCTGCTCTCAAGGTTGAGTGAGTGGAAGCTCAGAGCAGCTGATGCCCCCGGGAGTTCAAGCTCTTCCTCCACCTGCCACCAGCCTCTGAGAGTACCAGCTCCTGACAGCAGGCACACAGCTCCAAAACTGTGAGCCAAGTCAATGGGAAAATAGGATTTACTTTACAGAAATTCACTTTGGGGGCCAACGTTTCTGGAACTCCCCAGTGCAGCAACTTTGGCAAAACCACAGTCAGTGGCTCAGAAGGTTTCTCCAAACCTGGGGAGTGTGCTGTTGACCAGCTCTTTCTAAGTCCAGAAAGTGGAGAACAAGGAAATATCACAGTCTAGATGCCAAAGGGAATCTGAGGGGGAGAAATGTACTCCGGTTTTTTGTGTTTGTTCGTTCTTCCATCCATTTATCCAACCAACTATCTAAAACATACAACCATTTTGCCATTATCCATCCATCCATCCATCATCCCTCCACCCATACAACCATCCAACCATCCCTCCATCCATCCAATCCATGCAATTTCCATCAAACCATCCTTTCCTCTATCTATCTATCTATCTATCTATCTATCTATCTATCTATCTATCTATCTCTATCCATTTATCCACCTATCAACCTGCCCATCATTCATCCATCCATCCAATCCAGGCCCTCATTCTCTATCCATCCAGCCATCAATCACTCAAGCTCCCATCCAACTGCTCAGCTATTTAGTTCTTCAACTGTACTCTACTCAACCAGTATGACTGAGGATCTCCCAGTATGGTTGGGGGTAAACCAGACACGTTGACACAGTATCCAGTATGATCTAACCTAGGCAATATAAAACAGGTACATACAAAGTGCCACTAAGAACACAGAAGTCACCAAGGAGAGTCCAACACTACACACAGAAGCGGGAGGGATCAGAGAGGTCAGGGCAGGCTTCAAATAGGAGACACTCAAACTTGGTCTTAATACGCAGCAAGAATTAGCCAGAGGAAGAAGGTGAGAAGGGTACCCAGGCAAGGGGGCAACATAAAACAGCATGGTGTATTCTAGAAGTCCCAAGGCCTGAGTCCTCATGACCACTTGATTAACTGTGAACCCTGGGCCAGTCCCCAACTTTTCCAAGTCCATCTGCCTCTATAATTTCCCCTCGATTCCCAGAGAGAAAGGGCCATGTCCAACTACAGCTGGGAGCAAAGTTGCCACATGCTGCCCTGGCTTGTGCTCTGGTGGCTACAATAGAGGTAAACCTGATGGGGAGAAAAGTGGGCCCCCAAAGTTTTGTGGGAGAGCCTTTGCTGTCAAGTAGACACAGGTGTAAATCACAACCTCACATTTTGCTGTAAGTTACTTAACCTTTGAGTCTTTCTTCCTTCTTCTGAAAATGAAGACACCGCTAACAGTTCCCACCTAGGCCACATCGAGCACTGAATAAGGTAGAACAGGGGGATCCCTTGGTTGGCCATAGGTATTCTATTCTTCCTAACTGCTGCCAATATTCAAGTCCTCCTGGGTGCCAGGCAAAGTGATCTCATACATACATGGATCACTTTTCAGTCAACATCAGTGCTTTGTCCATGTCAGCAATTTATGTTCAAATGGTTCAGCAAAAAATATACACATACATACACATACACCCATACAAAGAGGGATGCAAATGTGGCAAAATGGTCACAACTGTTGAATCTAGGTGAAGGATATATGGGTGTTTACTTTACTTAAAATTTTTCTGTATGTTTGAAATACCAAAAAGAAGAAGAGAGGGACTTCTCTGGTGGTGCAGTGGTTAAGAATCCACCTGCCAATGCAGGGGACACGGGTTCGATCCCTGGTCGGGTGCAGCGGAGCAACTGAGCCCATGCGCCACAGCTACTGAGCCTGTGCTCTAGAGCCCGTGAGCCACAACTACTGAAGCCCACCAGCCACAACTACTGAAGTCTGCGTGCCTACAGCCCGTGCTCCACAATAAGAGAAGTCACCGCAATGAGAAGCCCGCGCACCGCAACAAAGAGTAGCCCCCACTCGCCGCAACTAGAGAAAAGCCTGCGCGTAGCAAGGAAGACCCAGCGCAGCCAAAAAAAAAAAAGGAGAAGGAAAGAAAAGAAATCAGCTCTTTGTCAATCTATCTTGAAGTCAGGCTGCCTGAATTTATTTATTTATTATTATCATTTTTTAACTTATTTATTTTATTTATTTTTGGTCTTCGTTGCTGTACGCGGGCTTTCTCTAGTTGCGGCAAGCGGGGGCTACTCTTTGTTGCGGTGCGCGAGCTTCTCATTGCAGTGGCTTCTCTTGTTGTGGAGCACGGGCTCTAGGCGCACGGGCTTCAGTAGTTGTGGCTGGTGGGCTTTAGAGAGCAGGCTCAGTAGTTGCGGTGCACGGGCTTAGTTGCTCCACGGCATGTGGGATCTTCCCGGACCAGGGCTTGGACCCATGTCCCCTGCATTGGCAGGCGGATTCTTAACCACTGCGCCACCAGGGAAGCCCAGGCTGCCTGAATTTAGAGTCCAGCTCCACCATTACTGGCTGAATGACGGTGGGCAAATTATTTATTTTCTCTAAGCCTTAATTTTTTCATCTATAGGATGCAGGCAATAATAACACTAAACCCAGTTCCTGGTCTCTAGCAAGCCCTCAATTAGTGCTTGTTGCTACTGTTATTATTACCACTACTCTTATAAATCACTAAACTGCTGAGAAACTGAGGCTAGGAGAGGTTGGGTAAACACCTGCTTTTCATACATTATCTCTTTTATCGGTGATATTATCCTCATTTTCCAGATGAAACTAAGGCCAAGGAGGAAATGACCTACCCAAGGCGACAAAGCTGGTGCGTGGAGAAGCCAGGATTTAAACAGTCTGAGTGTCTCCAAAGTCCAGGATCTTGCCCCAGCCGTCTCCTGCCTCGTCTATGTCCCTGGACCCAGGCCAAGGGGCCCGGCCTCATCGGAACCCTTTCAACTCCAGAAGGGGCCAGTCAGAAGGGAGTCCTGAACTTTGCTGGCGTGGTTGGGCTTCCGGGCGGCTCGGGGACACCCAGCATCAGGGCCTCCTTGGCATCTCAGGAGCGCTTTCGACTGTTTTCCCGAGAGCCGCAGGAACTGCCATCTGAGGCTGTGGGGAGTGACAGCTGACACTGACGAGGACAGGCGAGAGGACGTACCAGCCAGGGCCCCAACTCGAACAGATTCCCTGGGCCACAGCCTTTCGTGGGTTCCAGAAAGGCCCCACGGGTTCTGGCCGGGGCTGTTCCCAGGCTCTGCCTCCCCGTGAGAGGTGGAGAAGCCCCATTCAGGCGGACGCATCCCACTGTGCGCTAAGCCGCTTTCTCCCCACTTACACGTTTCAGATGCTTTTTGTCCTTCCGGCTTCCCATGGACTCAGGCCAAGTGACAAGTTGGTGCTGTGGACATATGTCGTCGCCATAATGGGAATGTTGACCCCACACTCTCTCCCTGCTGGGGCCAGGCAGCTTGTGCCCCGCCCCGATGCTTGGCATGCCCTGTTCTCAGCCACAGGACCCTTTCCAGCTCCCCAAATACATCACACACTCATGGGCCTCCCATTCGGATCTCTGTTGATGTCCCATTGCCTGGAATGCCTGCCTTGCCACTTCTTCACCTGGCTCTTCCTTACTAAGCATCTCAGAAGTCACCTCTTCTAGGAAGCTTTCCTAACCCCATTTTACCATGGAAGAAACTGAGGTGCAAAGAGGTAAGTTAAAAGGGCCAAGGTCAGGCTGTTTGTAAGTATCAGAGCCAGAGGTCCAACCTGGCACGGTTCTACTCCAAGACCACGAGCCTTCCATTCCACCAACTCTGCCCTCAAAGAAGAAACTGAAGGAAGACATGCTCTCTGCCTTCAAACATGGCAGATGCCTGCAAGAAGGGGCTTCTGCACCTGGATTGTTCTGGAAGGTGGGAAACAGAAACCATGGAGGAAAATTCCAGGAAAAAAGACTCCCCAGTCCAAGGTTATGAGGCATTTCCGACACCTTCACTGCCTACCAGCATACCTGACACCTTCACTGACCTTAGGCAAGTCACTTCAGCTCTCTGAGCCTCAAATTCTCCATCTGTAAAATGGAGGTAACAACACCCTTGCTACTTCTCCCCGTAACACCTCAGCTAGAGCTTGTAAACTGTCAGCCAGGGAGCCAAATCCAGCCAGCAAACACGAAGTGGTTTGGCCAGGACTATATTTTAGAATAAACTGAGCAAACATTTAAAACCCAGTTTTTCCATAAACATCAGAATTTTGCAAACCAGGGCTTCCCTGGTGGCGCAGTGGTTAAGAACCGCCTGCCAATGCAGGGGACACGGGTTCGAGCCCTGGTCCGGGAAGATCCCACATGCCGCAGAGCAACTAAGCCCGTGCGCCAAAACTACTGAGCCTGCGCTCTAGAGCCCACGAGCCACAACTACTGAGCCCGTGAACCACAACTACTGAAGCCTGTGCAACTAGAGCCTGGCTCCGCAACAAGAGAAGCCACTGCAATGAGAAGACCACACACCGCAACAAGAGTAGCCCCCGCTCGCCGCAACTAGAGAAAAGCCCGCGTGCAGCAACGAAGACCCAACACAGCCAAAAAAATAAAATAAAATAAATTAATTAATTAAAAAAAAAAAAAGAGTTTTGCAAACCAGAAGATCTGGCAAAACTGCGCCCTAATCCCGGCACAGCAACACGGTCAAGAGCGGGTAGCACCTGCCTTCTTTAGACAAGATGTGCTCTCCCGGGGCACTGCTGTTTGTTGAACGCCCAGCTCACCTCACTCATTCACAACCCGGACAGCCTGTGAGTCTGAGGTCTCAGGCCAGGACTCTTGGGATTTATTTATTTATTTGTTTGTTTGTTTATTTTAATATAACTGTTTAATATGTTTAAGAAGGAAAAGGCTGAATCTGTTCAGTAGAGACAAGAAAGATACAAAAAAGACACAAATGGAAATTCTAGAGAGAAGGAACACACTGGATGCTATAAGAGCAGGTTAGACACTGCAGAAGAAAGAAGGCATAAGTACAAAGGTTACCACCAGAACAAAACCAAAAACCTTCCTAAATACCAAACATATTTAAATAAACCAGAGTAAAGAATTCACATCCGGTAGAAAAAGAAGCACAGCCAATAAAATACACAATATTATAAAATATCACAACAGAGTTGAGACCAAACATATCAGTTACATCAATAAACATGAGCAGGGGCTTCCCTGGTGGCGCAGTGGTTAAGAATCCGCCTGCCAGTGCAGGGGACACAGGTTTGAGCCCTGGTCCAGGAAGATCCCGCATGCCGCGGAGCAACTAAGCTCGTGCGCCACAACTACTGAGCCTGTGCCCTAGAGCCCACGAGCCACAGCTACTGAGCCCGCGTGCCTAGAGCCCATGGTCCACAACAAGAGAAGCCACCGCAATGAGAAGCCCGTGCACCACAACGAAGAGTAGCCCCCGCTCGCTGCAACTAGAGAAAAGCCCATGCGCAGCAACGAAGACCCAACGCAGCCAAAATTAAAATAAATAAATTTATATAAAAAAAACAAAAAACATGAGCAGGCTTAACTCACTTACTAAAAGAATAAGACTTAGACTTTGGGTAACAAAACTAGACCCCAAATAATAATTCAGCTCCCCTTGTGCAAATAAGAAACATACCCAAACATATTTTTAGTGTTTCTAAAAATAAAAGATAGACTAAGGTGTATCAGAAGGACTCTTATGATTTATTATGTGCTTATATTATCTGTGTAGGGACTTCCCTGGTGGTCCAGTGGGTAAGACTCCACGCTCCCAATGCAGGGGGCCCAGGTTCGATCCCTGGTCAGGGAACTAGTTCCCGCGTGCATGCCACAACTAAGAGTCCGCATGCCGCACCTAAAGATTCCGTGTGCTGCAACTAAAGATCCCACATGCTGCAACTAAGATGTGGCGCAGCCAAAATAAATATTTAAAAAACTAAAATAAAATAAAATGACCCTTCCCCACATATAATTAAGAAGAAAAGTAAACAAAATATATTGTCGGTATAGGCTTGATTCCTGTTCAGTCAGCAAACAGAAGCCCTGTTTCCTGCTTAATGGTTTGACAATAAAATTTGTCTACGTGTTGCCCATGGTCTTCAACACATCTTTGAAGGCACTGCTCAGAGCTGTGTCCCCACCTACTTCACCATGTGCACACATCTCCACGTGCTCTCAGCCAACCTGTAGTCCAGACTTACGCTTAACAGCAACTGGTCAACCAATGCCTTTAGACATTCAGATTTCCCCCAGTGCTTCCCTGCTCCTACAGTGGCCCCTGGCTAAGGGCAGGACTGACAAACCACAGTCACGTCATTACAGGTTCTTTTACGGTTGAATGAAGAACACAGCTGCTCCCTGGCACAGCCTTCTCAGGTGGTTAAATCATGATCCCCTATTTACCAAGGAGAAAACTGAGGCCCAGAGGGGCGATGTGACCTGCTCCAAGCCACAGGGGCGCCTTGGTCCCATCCTCCAAATTCAATCCCACCAGCCCAGGGCCTCTTCCTCATGCCTGGTCTTGAATAGCTATGACCTGGGTTATTATTTGTAATTAATTTGTAGGTTCCTTTACTGCACAAACATCTCTTTAGCGCCTACCATGCACCAGGCCTTGGGCAGAGCAGGGGACGAGGTGAAGTGGAGAGTCCCTGCCCTGTCGGTCCCGGTGGTAGACTGTCTCCCACGTGGCCACCAACTATACGGGCCGTCGCTAAACACAAAGCCGTCTCCCGTGAAGGGGGCCTACAGCTAAGTCTGGACCACAGGTTGGCCCAGAGCACAAGGAGATGCGTGCACATGGTGGAGTGGGCGGGTGGGAGGGGCGATGAGCATCACCTCCAAAGACGCGCTGAAGACTACGCTGGGCAATGCACGGGCAGATGCTGCGTGTTAAACCATCAGCAGGAAACGACGCTTCCCTTTAACGACGGAACAGAAAATCAAGCCCAGTGTATTTCCCCTCTCCCTGAACCGGATGAGGAAGCCTGGGATGAATCTGAGATGGCTTTGTGACCTGCTTTGGCTGCAGGGGTGATGTTCTGTGACATTACAGCCCAGGCCTCAAGAAGTCTTACGGTTTCTGCTTTACCCTCTTGGGAGCCAGCCGCCAGGGAAAGCTCAGTGTAGACTACTGACCAGTGAGAGATCGTGAGGAGTGAGAGAGCGGGCCCGGTCTTCCAGCCTTCCCTACCAGGGCCTCAAAGATGTGGGTGAGGCCACAGCAGACCTTCCGGCACAGCCTCGCTGAGGGCAAGCTCAGGAGTGCTCCCAGCCGACACCACGTGGAGCAGAATAAATGCCCAGCCTCATCCAGCCACTCCACTGAACCAGGAGAAACGCTAAATCACTGTTGTTTTGAGACAGTACATTTTGCGGTGGCTTATTAGGCGGCAGTGGATAACTGATACACTTCCCAGGGGCAGGGCCCTGTCCTTTTTCCAGCTCTCTCCTCCCTTGCTTGGAGCCTGGTACTGGGCATTGAATCCCGGAGCTGGAAGGCGCCTCCAAAACCACTGAGTCCCACTTCCTCATTTTAGAGAGGAGGTAGCTGAGGCCCAGGGAGGAGAAACAATTTACTCCAGATCACAAGACAGACAGGGGCAGAGCTAGGAGGCAAACTTGAACCCTACAGGAGCCAGACAAGTAACACAAATGTGTGACGCAAGGTGGTGGTGAGCTACCCCCGTGTTCACGTGTTCTATCTGAAGAGGCAGCCACTATTCGGCTCCAGCCAACTGTGGCCATGTGGGAATGTGGGCCCAGGGAAGCCAGATTGTCTGACTTCTCACAAAGCCAGAAACGGGATTGCTCTGTAAACTCTCTTGATTTTTAAATGTTGGCTGAGAATTCAAATTGGATTGACGATCTCTGGGCCTTGAGACTGGCCTTGGGCTTCAAGCTTGCTCTGGCCACTGACCTTGTGCAAGTCCCGTTATCCCCCCAGGCCTTAGTTTCCTAATCTCTAAAATGGGCCCCATGGCTCCCGCCCACTTACCGGGTTGCTGTGAAAACCCGAGGAGCTAACGGGTTTAGAAATACAAGCTACGAATGGCCCCGTGACTGTTCCACAGCCTCAGTTCTCTGTGGAGGTACCCCTTACAACGTAATGAGTTAACACCCGATTTGTCTAAGTTAGAACAACATTATTCTGACCATTATGACAGAGATTGCGTTTTTATGGCAGGTTTGTGAGTTCCAGAACCCTCCCGCTTGCATTATCTCAGGATGTTGATGGAGTCAGAGCTGGATGGCTGCCTTGGAGACCCTCGCCAGAGCCAAGCATTTCCTCTGAGCCAGGAGATACATTCCAGAGGCCACTTGAAGGGCGGTGAAGAGCATGAGCTTCAGAGTCCTCCAGACCTGGGTTCAAATCCCTGCTTCCCACTCCCTAGTTATGTGTCCTTGGGCTAGTCACTTTCTGAGCTGCAGTTTCCACATCTGTAAAATGGGCGTAATAATCAAAGCACTGGGTAGGCTGTGGGGGCAGCTGCATGAGATGATATATACAACGCCCTTAGCAGAGCTAAGAGCTGTTATCATGATCATGTATGGAAGTTGGTGCCTGGCAGGCACAGACAGGGCCAAGAAGGAGGGCACAGCTATAGAAGATCTTGTCCCTTTCCTGGGATTAGGGAGGCTGAATTGGGGTGGGGATGGACCCTTGAGAAAAATCTGGATGGGAACCAGAGAGGCAGGCTAGAGAGGCCTTTCAACTACTCAGCAAAAGTTAGATAGACTCAGAACTTAACTCTGAACCTTTGGCTTTTTCCTGGGGTTAAGTGAAGAGGGGGAGAGCTGGAGAGACAGAGCCCCCTAGTAAAACGGCACCCACGTCCCCCTACTCTGAATCCGGTTTCCCACTGGTTTCGAAAAATAACAGCCACAGTTAATATGTACTGCGTGCTCATGACACATGAGGTACACATTCAGTCTGTCAGCTTCACCTTTCATGGATTAACCCCTTCGTTCCACACAACCACCTCAAGAACTATTATTATCCCCATTTTAGAAGTGACGGAACCAGGGCTCAGAGAGGTTAAGTAACTGACCAGAGGACACAGAGTAAAGGACAGTCTGACTCCAGACATCCTTGTAACCCCCAGGCCATGCTGTTTATGGAACAAGGGAGAGAGTGGTCAGGGCTTGCCTAAAGGGCTCTGGGACTTCAGAGAAAGGAGCAAGTACTCCGGCAAGGAGTAAGGGTGCTGACATTTCATAGTAATGACAACTGATGAATACTGGTACAGCCGCGGGTCAGGCTGCTCTGCTGGCCGCCGTATACAGGACCTCATTTAACCCTCACCACGAGCCTCTGACAGGCAGTATCTCCCATTTACAGATCAGGAAACTGAGGCTCAAAGAGTATATCACTTGCTCGAGGCCACAGAGCAGACAAGGTCTCTTCCCTGAGGATACCCCTACCCCCAGGGGGCGGCAGCGGGGCTGCAGATGGCTCCAGGAAGCTCACGGCCCAGGCTAAGGGGGTCTAGGCAAGGCCCCCAGGTGACTCAGGAGCACCGAGGAGACAGGTGTCCCCTCTCCACCCTCCGGAAGGCACCTGCTTTAGAAGGCCCTAAAACCCTAAAATGCTTTCAAGGCAGCCTTATCAGGCAGCCGATCCCAATCAGGAAGCTTCCAGGTGCTGTCACGATCAACCGCCCACTCCACCCCTGAGAGGTGTGCAAACATTCTGCCCTGCCCTGCCCTCCCCCAGCCAAGCCTCCCTCCGTTCACCAGCAGGCAGACAGCCTGGGCCGGGGGCACTAACTGATTGATTTCACTTCATTTCAGTCCTTTCCAGCTTCCTGCTGAGGCTTCTCTTCCTCTTTCCCGGGAGTCCTGTGTTTTATCTTAGGGCACTGGGTGGGAGGGGGGCGCAAATCTGCCTGCCCAATGGCAAGACCTGGGGAGTGAGTTAAAAATACAGATCCCTGGCCTCGATCCGGATCTACCAAATCTCCAGCTAAGTCAGGCAAGCAGGCCAGGCCACGAGATGGGACGGGGCCTCGGTCAGAGGTGCAGGCCAGGTCCACCTCTGCCAGGAGGCCATCCTGGTCTCACCCCTCCACCCTCTGAGGGAGCACAGCCCCCCTGCCTTGTCCAGCCCAGGCCTGTCACCAGCCAGCTCCATCTGCCCCTTCCTTTAGGGGTCTCTCTGCCTGCAGGGGTTTGACCTCCAGCCTAAGCTCACAGGTGAGCTCTGGGCGGGCAGAGATGACAAGCTGGTACCCTGGGCCTTGCTGAGTACCCAGCATAGCTGCCCAGAGAACCTGCCCCCATCCTGGCTTTGGGGCTGATGCAAAACCTTGATGAAGTGGCGGTGGCCAAAGGCACCAGGAAGGACAACCCCCTAGGAGGGGCTGGGGCCACAGCAGGGCAGGGGGGCTGGCAGTAGGGCCACGGGGCCAACCTAGGACTCAAGCCCTCCACTGTGAGTCTGGGTATAGGCTTGTGTTTTCACAACTGTTTTGAGAATCTTCTGAAAGCTAAGGCCCCTCTTCCTTGGAAAATCACATTAACATCCAACATTCTATTATAATTTCAGGGTGATCCCAGAGCCCCACAACTAAGAAGGCCTGTGGACTCCAGTTGAGAGACCCCCCACCCTCAGTTCCCTGCCATTGTAAGAACCAAGTATTTGCCCCCAACAGGGCTCTGAAGACGGAGGCAGAGATGGGGCTCCAGGCCTGCCCACACTTGTGGGGTCACCATCCCAAGGCTGAGGGACAGTTAGGAGCCTGTGCGATGGGCTGGGGGAGACACAGAGGGCTGATTCGTTGCCTGAACAATCTAAATGCCAAAAAGCCGGGGGGGGGGCAAATTAGGACACAGCCAACACTGACCACACCCATAGGCACTCCAAGGAAGAGGGCCCTGGTGGGGCTGAGAACAGCCTCTACTGTACATAGCCACGTGCCCGACATTTTATGTAGGTGTCCACAAGAACCCCTGAGGACACGGTGTCCAGCTCCTTGCCCAGGGCACACAGTGTGCAGTGTTGGGATTTGAACCCAGGTCTGATTGCTCAGAAGGCTGTGCCTTTTCTCTACTCTACAGTCAGTGAAGTTGGCCAGCCTTGTTTCCCACCAAAGCTGGAATCCCTTCTCCCACCCAGCACCTGACAGGAAGGAGTTGCCTGGTGACTCTTTTAAAATATATAGATGGATGGAGGAATGAATAAGTCAACTTGCTTTTGAATTCGGGCTTTAAATCTAAGCCCTGATTTCCTGGCTAAGACGAATACATGAAAGCAGCCTCCTTTAAAAATGAGAAGCAGGAGAAATAAACATAAAAGAGAAACCAATTCTAAATTAATCCCACTGAAGGTCGCTGGGTCTTAGATAGGTAATGCCCAAGCAGAGGGCTGGGCTGGGAGTGGGAGAGACAAGAGGTGTATGGCAGGGGGAGGGGCAGGCAGGCTCCCTCAACCCCTGTAAGAAGGGGGACTTGCCTAGCACACAGCTGCTGCCGGCCCATTTGAATCCTGAGCTCTGGCTGCACTGATCTCTGCATTATCCCCATTGGCCTGCATTCTGGATCCCTGCTCACATCATCCCTGTGCTTCTCCCTCCTGGAAGATCTCCTTCATCTCCCCAGCCGGATGACTCTCTCCTCCATCTCTGTATCATTCTCCGGATGCTTACTGTATAACACAGTATAATATATTCGTTCATTTGTTCACTCAACATTCATTCATTCAACGTTCCTTAGCTGATTATGTCTTTCAGTTACTGGGCACCATGTGACTGGGCTCAGTTCAAGGCACTGGGCTGCCGTAGCAAACATGGCAGACAAAAACCTCTTCCCTCCTGGAGTTTACAGTCTAGCGGCCAAGATGGACACTAAACAAGGAAACCAACAAATCTCTGATACCGTTTCAGATGGCAGTGGGTATTTTGAAGTAAAACAAAGCAGGAGAGATAGAAAGTGTCTGAACTGAGCCTGTTTTAGATGAGGTAATCACGGAAGGCCTCTGGGAGGTGGCATTTGAACGGAGCTCTTTTTACCACAACTGTGGACACAAAAATGAGCCAGATGAGCTCCCTCAGGGAGCTCAGAGTCTAGCAAGGAAGAGACAAGCTGGCCTTCTCTTGACTGGGTAGGAGGGGGTCTGGCTCACCTGGATATCCCACACACTGAAGCCAGTGATCTTTCCAAAAACAAATCTGGCCAGGTCCCTCAATGTCTCAAGAACATTCAATGGCTCCCCACTGCCCTCAGCATCAAGTTCAAACTCCTCAGCCTTCCATCCGAGCCCTGCTCTCCATTCTCAGCCTCATCCCCCTTTGCTGCCCTCAACACCCATCTCCCTCAGATACACCCAAGTAAGTACCCAATCATCATGCCTCTGTGTCTCTACACACGCTGTTTCCAGGCAAAGAATTTGCCTCCTCTTAGTCCCAAAGTTAACCTCCTTAACTTTTGGGAACACAGTTCATTAATGTGGCAGGTGGCTGACAAAGTTTCGTTGCAGAGAGAATGGGAAGTAAGAAAATGAGGCAAAGAATAAAGCCATAAATGACAAAGTGACCGGCTTTCCATCCTGAACGGCTTCTGCTGCCCCAGGTGGTTCACAACTTCCTCCTGGCAGTACTTGGGATACACTTACCACATTATATCTTGCCAACTGTTTCCCCATCAGTTTGTCCCCTATCTCCCTGCCCGCCCCAGGAGCCAGCACCACACCAGCTAGATAACAAGCTCCATAAATATTTGGAAACCAAAAGAACAAATGTACAGAGGAGACCGGTTTTCTCTAGACTTCAACTTTTGGATTCCATCTAGCGGCTGGTCTTCTGTTGGACACGTCCCTAGCGCACTTCCATCCTCTCCAAGTGCCCACGCCGGATGCTTCAGACTTGCGTTGCCTTTGGAGGGTCTCATGGTTTGGGGGAGATACTAAGATACTAAACTCACCATCCTGACACAGGGACCCTCCCCCGCCTGAAAAAAATCTACACACACCCTCTCTCCTCTCTCAGAGGCTGGGGATTTCCTAGACCTTAACACTCAGGACAGCCTTGTTACTACAGGGCACGAGGAGGGGGAAGGGCCAGGAGTGGTGGCCACACGTCTCTGGGTACTGGGAGCCCCAGGGGCTGCCCTCCCATCACTCCAAGTTTCAGACCTGTTTTTACAGACTGTGCTACTCCCGGGAGGATCCTGTCTCTTCTGGTTGTGTCACTGAACAGCACTGCCCATCCCCATCTTCCATCCCCCAGAGGCCACACAGTTCTTCAAGGTGACTTTTTGCCATCCATTATCTGGTCTGAATCTCACACACACGCCTAATCATTGGCATGATTACCCTCACTTGACAGATGAGAAAACTGAAGCTCAGGGAAGGGAGGCAGGGTGCATATGATGGAATCCTAGGAGCTTAGGTTGAACATTTTAGACCCAGAGAAGCTGAGCCCCTTATAGGGAAGGGAGCTGGCCCAGGTTCCCATAGTAAATGAGAAGTGGGGCCTCTGACCTCCATCTCGCACCACCTCCCCCTCCATTAGGCCAGCTCCTTCTTAACCCCTAATGGACTAGACTCCTTAGCGTCCAGGGGGCAAAGGAAGAGCCTGAAGCAAGGTCTGGGGTGCCGACCACAGCCCTCCTCCCAGCCTGCCCCCCAAGTGGCAGCCCAAGCGGCCATGCCCTCCTGTGACGTCAGCAGCCGATCAGCCCTGTGTCCAGGGTCCAGGGCCCTGGGTCGAGTCTGGCCAGAGCCCACCAGATTCTGACCGCCACCTCCCAGGGACATGGCCGGACAGACGTGGCCCTTCCATCCACCCCACGGTAATTAAAAACACACCCAGGCCTTTTCCAACACGAGAGGGGCCAATTTTCTTCCCCTCCAGCACCGCTGACTACAATCCGAATAGCAATATTTATGCCAAGCTCCCCATAATACTGTAAACATCCCAATGTATAGCGGGCCAACGCATGAGTCATTTCCCCAAAGCCAGAGCTAATAAGTGGTACCTCAGCCATATTACAGGGAGCTCCCATCAGCACCAGGCCTCAGGGCTGCGCTCCACACCCAGGGCCCGTGGCACCCTTGGTGCCCCAGTGGCCCCACTCCGGGAAACCTCAGGCGGCCGCCAAATCCTCCAGGAGCCGGAGGACAGCTGCCTCTGTGCCAGAAACTATGGCTGCCATCCAGGGACACCCCTCCACCCCCTGAACTGCGGTCACTAAAGCACTCATTACTGAGAAACTAAAGTTATAGCACGGGATCCCCCATTGCGCCTTTCGCAGAGGCTGCAGCCTCCATGCCTGGTCCAATCAGGGTTTTTTTTGTTTTGGTATTTTTGGGGTTTTTGAGCTGCAAGAAGGAAAGGGGCTTCACATCATCCCCAAATGGCCCGAGATGAAGGTACCCCTCGGTCCTATGGTGGCAGAATCCTGGAAGAGGTCACCCTGTTTAGGGACAAGAAGACCCAGCAAAATGAACAGAGCACAAGCTTCAGAGACCTGAGATCCCCCTTCTATTTTTATCACCCAGTGACCACAGGGTGAGACACTGACTTTTCTGAGCCTTAGTTTCCCTTTCTACTAGAAGGAAGTAAGATTCATACCCACCTGACTTTCGTGGAAGACTTATTTTGGGGAATCCAACAAAATTGTGAGTGGGAAAGCACTTTGTAAAGCTTAAAGTATCTTGTCAACTGTGCAGCACGTTGTAAACCACAGTACTTTGCATACAGTGTAAAGTACTTCATAAACTGTAAAGCGGTTTGAAAACTGTAAAGAGCTGTACACATGAGAACCATTATCCATATTCCTTTCTTGCCCTACAGGCTCGTCCATTTCTGGTGGACACACCCAGACCCCACTAACTTTCCCTCTAGAGCAAGCTGGCTCAGGAGACTTGGCAGCCACCCTGACCCCTTGAGGGTCGGGTGGGACCAACACACGAGGCTATGGAGAGACGGCCCAGAGACCCTGGCCAAGGCCAACACATGGCAAGAGCATCTGGTCCGGCCCTGGCGGCAGCTGGAGAGTTCCCGGGGCTCCAGCGGCCACTCTGAGCTCTGCCGCCAGCGGGGCGGTGGCCGGCAGCGGTGCCCGGAGACCCCGCGCAGCTAAGAGATGCCCACGGACCCATCCCCCCCGTAGTCCTCCAGGGGAGGGGACCCCATTGTAAGCCGCGGGCGATGGGCAGGCACCAGAGCGGGGGTGCTGGCGCGCTCACTTCCACTCTGCCAGTCCCCGCTCTTCGGGGCTCCGACCCCATCCCGGGGGCGCGGACCGGGAGCCCCCACCCCAGCCAGTCGCGGTGCCTTCCTCCCTCCGCTCCCTGCCAAACTTTCCAGCCCCAACTGCGCGCCGGGCCCCGCGGCCGGCGCCCCTCCACCCCGTGCAGAGCAAGGCCAGGCCCGCGCGCAGGGGGTGGCCGGGCCGGGGGCGGCGAGCGCGCGTGGGCAGCCCCCGGCCCTGGGCGGCGCTCGCCGGGCTGGCTACAAAGCCTCCGCAAGATGGTCCCTTCGCCTCCTCCTGGCACAGTCAATCAGCGCCCGCCGTTCCCGGTCGCCCGTGGGGCCCGCGCCTCCCGGCGCGGCCGGACACACCTCCCCGCGGCCACCTGCGCCCGGTGCGAGCCCCGGGGCAAACTTTGCGGGCCGCCGGGCGGAGGTGGGCGCCGGTGGCCGCTCATGCCCGGCCGCTCCCCGCCCCCATCACCCGCCCGCCCGCTCACCTTCCACGGCGGCGAGCAGCGGCAACAGCAGCAGCGCGGCCCCCAGCCTCCGCAGGGCCATGGCTGCGCTTCCCGGGGCCTCGGGCCGCGGCGCCGCGGGGCCCGGGCGGCCCGGGCGGGAGCGCGCGCCCCGGGCTCGGGGGGCCGGGGGGAGCGGCGAGGCGCGGCGCACAGACAGCCGCCGCCACCGCGCAGCCAGCAGAATGAGCCATCCAGCCCGGGCAGAACGGGGACCCGGGCTCCGCCAGCGCTGGGCGCGGCCCACCTGAGCCGCGGGCGCGGGGGGATCCCGGCCGGGCCGCCGCTCCCCGCGCGCGCCCGGGACCCCAGCTGGCGGCGCGCGCTCCTAGAGCCCCAGCCCCCCGCGTCCTCGGGGCCACCCGGGGGCCTTGCGGGCGCTGGAGCGCGGAGCTGTCGCGCGCTCCGGCGACTGAGACGCCGGGCTCCCCCCGCGCAGCAGTGGTCTCTCCCGGCGCTGTGGCTCCTCCAGATAAAGCAGCGATTTCAGCCCAAATGTTTCTGAATTTTTATTGAATGCTGCAAAGCCGGAGAGCGTCTGGCGCGGCTGACAGGGGCAGGGAAAGGGGACCCTGGGGGAGGGCGGGGGAAGGGGCTGCCCAAAGCGGGGCGGGCCCTACCTGTCAGGGCCGGGAGTGCCACCCCCCTCGCCTCAGCCCTGCCACCCGGGTCCCTGCAGCTCCGAAAGGGACCGAACTAAAATGAATGAAAAAAAAAGGGGGGGGGGTGGAGATGGGAACAAAACAGGCGTCTTTCCCAGGCGCTGGGGCTGGGCTGGGGCCTCCGCCTGGGAGAGTGGGCCTTGGCGCTAACAACTGGGGCCTGGGGTTGGGGGGTCACTCTGGCAGGGGCGGGCCGGGCCCTGGCAGGCAGACCCCAGGCCTACCCTCCCTGCCTTGTTCTGAGCGAGCCCACCAGCCCCTCCCTGTAGCCCCTTCTGTCTGTACACTGGATTTCTCTCTCTCTGTTCATCTTGTTCCCAATGCAGTTTGGGGGTGGTGCAGATGGGGGGGTGTCTCGGGAAGCCACCCCCGCCCCCATGGAATGGACCTGTCTGTGCAGCTATGGTTTTGTGCTGTGGTTGTCCCTTCAGGGAGGACACAACCCCTTGTTCCATCCCTGCTCTGACAGTCTACATCACCATCATCATTAAGGGCTTTGCTGAGGCTGATGGTGGCCGAGCTGCAGGGGGGCTACAGGAATCACCCAGTCAGGGCCTCTGGCCTTTGGTAGCCACACTCCTGACAAACAAGACTTAACCAGGAGCTTCCTGCCCTGTGGAGTGGGTGTAAGTGCCCAGTGGAGGAACAGACGGTTTAAATTCAATCGATGCCACCCGGACCTCTCCCATCCCTTTGTCCCACAATCTATTAAAACGTCCCAGCAATCCCCTCCCTTCAGGCCCACCCTACAGTCACACCAAGAAAAGGATACCACAGACTCTGAGAGCCCATTTAAGGTTTGGAAAAGTGGGTCATCTTTAGAAGCTTCAAGGGTCCAACTGAAATGGGCATCATCCTGGAAGGCCCCCAGGAGGAAGTGGGCCAGGAAGGCTGGGAGAGACTGCCTGGGAAGCAGACAGAGCAGAAGTGAGCAGAGATAGGAAATGAGGTGGGGGGTTGCCCCCTGTTAAGCTTCAGACTCCTCCTTGGCCAGGGTCAAAATCCACTGGGGTGTGGCTGGCCTTTATTTTTAGTCCCTGCTTCTCAGACTTTTCAGGGAACCCAGGGTTTGAGAGACCCTGAGCTTGACCCATCCTGGGACAAGACTCCCTCTCCTGGGCAGAGGGGCTCCAAGCTATTGCACTCATCAGTGCCAACATCCAGGTGCCCCACCCCTTCCCAATTCAACATATATTTTGTGAGCACCTGTTATGTGCTGGGAGGATTCAGCACTTCTGTTGCGTTTCTATCCCCTAGGGCCCTTGTCCCCATTACCCCACCCCATTGGTATTTCCCTCTGATTCCAAATAAGAACAGCAGTGGCATTTGTTAAGGACCTCGTACCAGGCACCAGGCTAAGCTTTGTTTATACAGTGTTCCCCTTAATCTTTCAACCCTATGAGGTAAGTGCTCACATTTTCAGTTGATGAAATTGAGGACCAATTTGTCCAAGGTCACACAGCAAGTCAGAGCTGGGATTTAACCCCAGGCCTGTCTGACCCCAACACTGATTCCCCCCTTGTGCCTTTCACGGACACAAAGAGCTCAGCCAGTCATTTGTCGATTTCCCACATCCCCTTTTCACAGGTAAGGAAGCTGAGGCCTAAAGAGGGAAGTGACTCATTCAACGTTGTATAATTAAGTGGACATCAGTCCAGGGCATTTACCTGGCTAAAAAGAAAAATAACGATAATAATCAAATAAAGCCCCCTTCTCTCCCATCTTTTTCTCCCTACACATTATTTTATTCCCCATTTGGGAGCCCATAGTGTGGCTGGGTTTTGCAGTCTGGCGAGGCCCCTCCTCACTGGTCTCTGTGGCAACTGCCTTCAGCTGTGCCTTTGTCCCAGCTGTGCCCTCCCCCTGGTTGTCCTCTCCACGCTAACCGCTTGGATTTGCCCCCCCAACCACCACCAAGAGCTTTAATTGACATTGGCCTCACCCCCCTCAGACTGTTTGCACTTGTTATCTGTTTCCTGAGAGATGGTTAGCCCCATGCACAGCAGCCCATTCATTGCTGGTGTCTCAGATTGTTTGTTTCTAATTTGCATCTTATCTCTACCACCCCCTTCAGACTGGGAGCTGCCTGCAGGCAGTGCATGGACTCTGAACAATATACTCCCGGGGCCGGAGGCCCCAGAGAGCATCTGACCCGATCCCCTCCTCAGCAGAGGAAGAGGCGGCTTAAGCTTCATTTGTCTAATGACAACAGCTACTCGCATTTGCAATCACGCTTTAACAGTTTACAAAGCAGTGTTCACACCCATCAACACGACTGATGCTAATTCAACCAGCCTATCCTGCCAGCCAGCCTGGCAGCAGTGGGAGCTCCACTTTTCAGAAGGGGAAACTGGGGCTCAGAGAGGGAAAAGAGTACTTGCCCAAGGACGTATGGCAAATTTGGGGTGCAGCTGGAACTAGGCCTTCAGTGACCTGACAGCGTTAAATCAAATTTGATGAATAAACATTAATGGGGCACTTCCTACAGGCCAGTTACTGGAGAGGCAGGGACACAGCTGTGGACCTGCCTGACAAGGCCCTGCTCTTTTAGAACCTACATTCTGCTGTGTAAGACCTATATATGGACAAGATAATTAAGATAAGGATAAGTGCTAGGAAGACAAGACAACAGGCGATGGGACAGTTGGTGACTGAGAGGAGGGGGCTATTCTAGCCAGGGAGATCAGAGAAGGCCTCTCTGAAGAGGGAACATGAGAGCTGAAAGCTGGATGACAGGGAGTCCACCATGTAAAAGTGCGGAAAAAGAGTTCCAGGTGGAAGGAACTGCAAATGCAAAGGCCCTGGGGTGGGAATATACAGGGTACCTTCTAGGAATAGCAGCTGAAGCGTGGCAAGCAATGGGAGTGTGGAGGAGATTAGGTGGTGGAGGAGGAATATGATTGTATTTTAAGCACAATGGGGAGACATAGAGGATTATAAGTAGAGAATGAACTGATCTGAGGTAGAGGAAGCAATATGAGCGTGGTTCAGCAGGGCCTGCGGGCAGCCTGGGTGCTAATCCGTGCCACCATCCTCCTGGTCTAGGGGGCTGGCTGGGCCTCTATACCCCTAGACTGAGACTCCAGGGTATGTCCATGCCCTTCTCTAACTTGCTATGTGAGCTTGGGCAGGGCACTCACCCTCTCTGGGCCCCACTTGCTACAAATGAAAATGCGGGCATTGGCCAAGGTGGTTTCTCGGAGGCCACTTTCAGTCCTGACTCCCTCAGTGTTGTGGAGTCAGTGGGGACAGCAGGACCTGTGTCCTCATCTCAGCCATACCAGGGGATGCTAATGTGTTCTGGGTCCCCTCAGCTTTCCCTGAGACCTTCAGCCAGAGGGGCAAGGTGGAGGGGCTTCTGAAAGGGAAGTGCATTATGCTGAGTGACAGCCTGGAGAGAACATAGAGGTCACCTTTCAGTGTACCTAGGTTTCTGACTCCCGTCCCAATGCTCCTTCCCTGCCCAGGTGCAGGACTGATGCAGGCGCATGGCCAGTTGTGGGTCAGACCCACCCGGAGCCAGTGCCAGGCCACGGGGAGTTTCTTAGTAGAGACTTGGCTCAAGTTCTAGTTCTGCCACTAGTTTGCTGTATGACTTCAGACAGGGCCCTTCCCCTCTCTGGACCTGTGCTGGCAGTCACAGATCTACCCTCATGAAGCTCAGGGCCCAGCACTGTCCAATAGAATACGATACAAGCCCCACATGTAATTTTTAATTTTCTAGCAGCCACATTAAAAACATAAAAAGAAACAGGTGAAGTTAATTTTAATATATTTATTTAACCCAATATATCCACAATATTATTGTTTCAACATGTAATTAATGAACTATTTTACTTTTTTTTCTTCATACTAAGTCTTTGAAGTCTGGCGTGTATTTTATATTTCTGCATCTCTCAGTCTACCCCCTCCACATTTCAAATGCTCAATAGTCACATGTGGCAAGTGGCTAGTGGCTACCATATTGAATAGCATAGATTTAGACATTGACATCAATAATTACCCAACGGAGTGAAAAGTGCTCTTTTATAAAGACTGTTCAAACCTTTCAGGGGCGCAGAGAAGGGAATCACTACCTCCGCCTGGAGAAAGACGGAATGCTTCCTGGAGGAGGTGACAGTTGAAAGACAAAAAAATCTTATTGACAGCTAATATCTTTCCTATCCATTTTGAGAAAAGTTTTTCTACCTCGTGATAAAGGTAGCCGATGCTCATTGGTAAAAGGAAAGAAGATACAGAAGAGTTAAGAAGGGAAACAAAAACGACCATAATTTCCCCAGCCTGAGAGGCATTGTTAATGTTTCAATCCATTTCCTTTCAGGCATTTTTTTAGGCACAAGTATTTTGCATATAACTATAATCTTGCTGTATGCACAGTGCTGTGTCCTATTTTTTTCCCCCACCTAGCACTGTAGAGCGAGCGTCTCCCTAGGTTGTTAAAAACTCTCATGCAACACTATCGCTATTGGCTATGTACTATTCCAGGGAAGGACTGGCCATAAAACCTTTGTGCCTTCCTGCTTCACCTAAGGGTGCCTGCAATCCCAGCTCTGCTTTGGATGCCCCTCTGAGAACAGAGGATGCAGGGATTGGTGCAAGGAGCAACCAGGAGGGTCAGGTGCCCTGAAAGCCATGCTGTGCTTCATGCCTCACTGCCAGTCCTGGGCTTTTGTGGCTTGGAGCTGGAGAAGGCTGGGCTGGGCTGCAGCTCCGAGCAGCCAGTCTCCCCACTGCCACCTGGCGGTCCTGGAAGTGAATGCACCCTCCAGGAGCGCAGCACCACCCAGGTGGCCGGTGTCAGGAGGTGCTGGGGTCCTGGGTTTCCACTTTTTTTAAAAGATAAATTTATTTTATTTATTTATTTTGGCTGCTTTGGGTGTTCATTGCTGCGCGCGGGCTACTCTTCGTTGCGGTGCGTGGGCTTCTCATTGCGGTGGCTTCTGTTGTTACGGAGCATGGGCTCTAGGCACGCAGACTTCATTAGCTGTGGCACTCGGGCTCAGTAGTTGTGGCTCACCGGCTTAGTTGCTCCGTGAGCATGTGGGATCTTCCCGGACCAGGGCTCGAACCCGTGTCCCCTGCATTGGCAGGCAGATTCTTAACCACTGCACCACCAGGGAAGTCCCCTGGGTTTCCACTTTTGACCCCTGGTCTCTGCACCACTTTGTGAACAGCCTTCCGCAGTGGAGGGCATCTGAGTTTTTATTCTGGAGTAGGGCTTCCTTCCTGCTCTCATTCTGAAGGGTTGTAGCTTTGGAGAAAGACTGCCCAGGTTCAAATCCAGCTCTACTTTTTAGGAGCCTTGTGACCTTGGGTAGCTACTTCATTTTTCTGTGCCTCAGTTTCCTTATCTGTAACATGGGATAATAATACTCTATCCACCACAGTAAGTGCTCGATGTTTTAATTATTTGATGTCAGAGGGAAACTAAGTGCAAAGTATAGAGGGTGGATCATATTTAGTCTCATCCCCTTTCTCTAGATCTCTGCTACTAACCTTCCAACCCCTGGAAGGTTTTCCTGAAACTCGAAATCTCCAATTGAGCTACTTTCCTGCTCAAAAGTCTTCAGTAGCTTCACGCTGCTCCCTGCAATAAATACAAATGCCCTAGCCTGGCATTCAAGATTCTCGGGAACAGGACCCAGCTCAACTTCCCAGTCTTGTCTCCCAATTTTCACCTTCAGGTCCCCTTTGCTCCAGCCAAACCATTGTCCTCAAGACTCCAGGGGCATCCTCCATTTTCCCACCTCCACACTATTGTCATACTCAGCTTCACTTTGGACCACATTTTCCCCGTCCTCCAAAGACCTCATCACATACCACCTCCTCCAGGAAGCCTGCCATAGATCTACTCCCCGACTCCAAATCTCCACAGCAGGCTGATGGCACACGTCGATTTCCTTCATCTTGTATTCTTGTAAATCGCCTCCTGGGATGGAGAGAATCTGGGCTTTGGGGTTAAGGGAGGTACTTGTTCAGATCCTGTGTGATCTTGAGCAGGGAGGATACGTAACCTCTTGGAGCCTCAGTTTCTTTCTATGTAAATGGTCCTAATCCTTACAGGTTTGTTATGAGTGTAGAAGGAGAGGACACAAACAAGACACCTGCCACCTGCAGATACCTGTGAGACGTTAGCTCCATGCTCTGCTAACTTATGGCCCCTCTAGACGGGAAGCCCCTTTGGGGCAGGCTGCATCCTGTTCACCTCGGAATCCCAGAGGGCCTGGCACATGTGTCCTGTGTAAGTGCTCGCTATAGTGAATCGAAACTTCTCTCCCACCAACACAAACAACCTTCTTGGCATTGGAAACAGGTGGTGAAATGCTATTCAGTATCCGTGAGCCGTGGGAATTACCACTCAGAACCACAGTCACTTCCTCCTGGGAGCTGGGAGGGCCCGGATTATCCAGCTCATAGCCGAGGGTCCTAGAAGGGGTGTTGTTCTGGCTTGCAATGGGCAGCCTGTCTCCACAGCCTGTTCCCACCCATCATCGCTTTGATCCTTACAACAGTCTAGTGAGCCGGGAAGCCCTCCCCAAATTATGGTGGAGGAAACAGCAGCCAAGAGAGGATGTGACTTAGCTAAGGTCACTCAACAGACTAGTGAATGTTGGGCGTGGTGCCAGGTGTCCTGACCCCCAGATAAAGACCCTTTTGAGGCTGTTGCTGTGGTGTGACACCAGATTAAACGTTAGGAGGCCTGAGTTCAAGTCCCGATGCCCCCATTTACTTTCTTCATGGCTTTGGGTAGCTGTGTCACTTCCTGAGCCTCCGTTTCCTTGTGGCAAGGGGCCCTGTTGGGAGGTGAAAGGAATCGGGAGATAGGAATTGCTTCTGGAAACTGTGGAGTGTCGTATCCAGGTAAAAGGTTGTTACAGTTGACCACCAAGCCTGATACAGGATGCTTTGATCTTTGCACCACATCAGGAGTACACAGGGCTTTTATGGCTGCTCGCCTGGTCGGCTCTTTCCCAATTTGCCTCTCTCTTGGAGTTTGAAAGAGCTGTTTTGATAGGTGCCTGGCAACAGGGGTGCAGTAGGGTGGGGCTGCTGGACAGGCAAGCTGGGTGTGGCCAGGAGAAGGCATTGAAGGCCAGGAGAGCTGCCCCCTTCCAGAAAAGGCTAGAGTGGGATGGGCACTGGGGTTGGGGAAACCCACAGAAGGGTAAATCATTCTTTAAGGACACTTGTACGTGAAAAGAAGAAGTCATAGAACCAGGTGTAGCTGAGCTCTCCAGTATAATATTGAAGTCCCATTAGGACAAAGATTACAGCTGGTTCATATTTAAATAGGACCAGGCACAAGGAAGTGTTCTAGAAGCTTTTACCAGATGGATGAGTGGATGGATGGATGAATGGATGGATGGATAGATGGATGAAGAGGAGGGAGGATGATGACAAGCAGGCAGGCTTCCAGGAGGTGGTGACATATGAGCTGGGAAGATTCTCTGGATTACAAGAAATTGACTCAGGAGTTTTTGGAAGGACACATCTGGCAATCAAAAAATAGGAATCTCTAGTCTATGATCACGTGTTAATGAACGCGGCAAAAGACTCAGGAGGCCTGAGTGTGACCTGTGATTATTCAGAATCTAAGGCATCTCTAACCATTGAGATAATGATAGTAATAACAATAGCTGCAAGGGGCTGTGCTGAGCATTTTATAAATGTTGTCTCATTCGCCCCTTGAAAGAGTCCCTCAGCATGCTTGCTTGAGGCATTGGTTCCCTTTCTTCTCTCTGCAGCGTATTCCTCTCTGCGTGCACCTTGACTGCCTGACTGTGCTTCTCGGGAGAAACTGGGATTGGTCCAGCCAGCAGCTCAGCCCAGGGTGGGCACAGCATTTATGTCACCCCATGGGTCCCTGGTCAGTCCAAAGTCCTCTGCCATTGGGTATCATGGGAGAGGGAACAGCGCTGCCCAGGGTCTCAGGTGGGTTGGGGCAATGTCAGGACGAGAACTCAGATCTCCTGGTGATTTTCTATCTCTGGGCTGGGGTGAGAAAAGACATCTGGGGCCCAGGAGAGGTTCTGAGAAGAGGGAAGGAGAAGGGGATTGAAGCAGCGGGCCTGAACTTCCCAGCCTTCCCAGACTTGTCTCGGACACACTCTGTTCCTGGGAAGAGGGCCTCAAAGTGCTGTGCCTCAGGACAAGTGTTTGATATTGGTGATGACAGAACCCTAGAATTTTTAAACTCGGAAGAGCCTGACATCAGCTTCTGCACCCCTCTCATTTTATAAATGAAGAAACTGAATCCCAGAGAAGGAAAGTGACTAACTCAAGTTCACACAGCAAGTTAGTGGGTGACAGTGGTGAGGTGTTCTCTGGGCTATGGAGCCGACTTGGCAATTGGCCTCAGACTTCCAACCATGGAGCTGGGACGAGAAGCTCAAGGCGAGTCCAAGGAGACCAGGAAGGTGGTTTTCATCTTTCTAGCACCATCTCGAATGCTGTGCAGAGCTCAGCACTGTAACTGCCTGAGTTGGCATTGGAAAGTAGCCAGTTTGTCAATTCTACACATTAACTAATAGTCTATTATTTTCCTCTGGGATTAATGTTTAAATACAAATAGCATGTTTTATCACACAGTTGAACACTTAACATCCACCGATGGCTGATCCCTGAGCAGGGGCCAGGCCTTCCGTCCTCCAGTGGTTCAAGGGGCTCAGGCAGCCCCATGGGAAGGCAGGCATGGGGGTACACGTAGGAGCAGGTTTACACCTCTTGTTCCAAAGTTCCAATTCTGCACCTTACTCATGATATATTTGGGAAGGGCGAGCAGGAGGGTTGGCATGAGGGGACAATGGTTGAAAATCAGTTCTCCTTGCCCAGGACATTTTCCTCCACTTAATTAATATCACAAAGGGAAACTGGGTCTGCATTGGATTGTGGGGATTATGCAAATGAAGCCATGGAAAGGGAGATTTCTGAGCTCCTGGTTGTTCTGGCTGTGTAAAGGCCTGCCCAGAAAACACCCACAGAGGCCAGGGCTGGCACTAGGGCCATGGGGGAGGCATTTGGAGGGACCCTGACTTAACAGGGCCCAGGCTGGGGCCAGAACTTCTAGAGGGAGTCTGGGAATAGGTTTTCCTAGCCGAGAGGAGCTTGGACTGGTCACCCTACAGGAACTCAGCCATAGAACCCAGAGCTTAGTTCTTCCTCTCCAAGAAGACAGAAAGGGTGAGGACTTTGGAGTCAGAACTGGGTTCAAATCCCTGCTCTGCTACTTACTGGCTGTGTGACGCTGGGTGAGTCATTTCACCCCTAAGCCTCGGTCTCCTCATCTGTGAAATGGGGGCAATGATAGCACCCTCATAGAGTTACACAGAGTTGATGTAAGGATTGCATGAGATAAAGTCCATTAACTGCCTGGGATGGCTCAATAGTGCCAACTCCGCCTCCTCCTCCACCTGCTTCATGTGGGATGACTGTAACAATAGTTCATGTAATATAATAACATCAGTAATATAAATAATATAATAGTATAACATCAAGCTATATGTTATACACACACATATATATTTAATATAACAGTGAAAAATAATGTAACAGTGAACACTTGAAGAGCACCTACAAGAAGTGGGGACTGTTCTGAGCTCTTTATACACATCAGCTCATTTAAGGCTCACAACAACCCTATGAGGTAAGTAGTCATACACCCATTTTATGGATGAGGAAACTGAGGTAAGTTAAGAAACTTACTAAAGGTCACACAGTTTGTGAGTGGCCAAGCCAGGATGACAGGCTGGCTCCTGATTATGGGCTGTGCCATCTCTTACCTTCCTCAGTGGAGGGAGAAGGATGGCAGGTGCCTCAGGGTCAGGAGACCTGGGGTCCAGGCCTGGCTTTCCCTCAGAGTGCAGGGACTGGGCATTCTGATCTGGGGTCCCCAGGAGTGTGTGTGTCAGGAGGGACGCATTTGTTGTGCTCCTGCCTCTGAGCAGAGACTGACTGGTCAGGGGCCCTCATTACCAGCTGTATAGCTGCCATGGGAGGGCCCTGACGTTCATCAGGTTTGACCTGCCCATTTTACAGTTGGGAAACTGCGGCCAGAGAGGGAAAGGCACCCACCCAAGGTAGCAGATGGAGTTATCAGCAGGTCTCCTGTCTGCCAGCCCAGAGCGTTCTTGCCCCCCCACTGCCCCCTCACCACAGGAGAATTGATTTCTGAACCACCAACTGCCTCACGGGCTGAAAATGTTTGCTGAACCTGAGTCATGAGCTCTGAGCTAGGCCCTGTGGGTGGGGGCCAGCCTGAAAGCTGAAAAGCTTTCCTACCTGTCTGACCACAGAGCGAGGCCTAGACAGAGGGGAGCTCTGGGTCAGGTGCAGAGGAATGGGGGAGGGTATGGAGGGAGGGGGCAGACAAATGAACAGACCCTGGTCTCTGCCCTCCAGGAACTCACAGTCTGTTGGAGAGGTCAGACCCGTAATAGTGACATCAGCCCCCACCACAAGTGGCATTTATCAGGAGCTTACCCTGTAGCATGCGTTGTGCTACAGGCTTATATTCAGTCTGTTCGTCAATCTTCACAAGGGTAATCATAAGGTAGAAGATAATGATATAATAATACAATAATCGCATATAGAATATGATAGTGTCACCTCCATAATAATATCACATATAGAGAATCATAGACATTTTACAGATAAGGGCATTGAGGCTCAGAGAGGCTAAATAACTTGCCCAAGTTCACACAGCCCTACAGCAGGTGAAGGAGGAAGCATTCACCCCAGCTCTGCAGGTCCCTGAGCCTGTGCTCTCCTACTACTCTGTCCAATACACTAGCCACTGGCCATAGGTGGCTACTGAGTACTTGAAATTTGCCCAGTGGGACTCGAGATGTGCCATTAATGTGAAACACACACTGGACTTCAAAGGCCTGGAAGAAAAAAAGAAGAATGGACGACATCTCATTAATATTTTTAAATTGGTGACATGTCAAAATAATATTCAGGATATATTGGGTTGAATGAAATATGTTATTAGAATTACTGTCATCTATTTATTTTTACTTTCTTTAACGTGGCTGCCAGAAAATTTTAAGTGACACACGTGGCTTGCATGATGTTTCTCCTGGACCCGCTGCTCTAAACCGGTGCTGTCCAATAGAATTTTCTGCCACGATGCAAGTGTTCTATTCTGCCTGGTCCTGTATGGTAGCCACTAAGTCCTACGGGGCTATTGAGAACTTGTAATATGGCTATTGTGACTGAGAAAGTGAATTTTTAATTGGATTTTATTTAAATTAATTTATATTTGAATTTAAGCAGCCACACCTGGCTAGTGACTACTGCATTGGACCAGCACAGCTCCAGAGAGTTAGGCTTTTCTGCCTTGTGAAGACAGTTAAGAACCATAGTATGTTACAGGCGTCCTGATAGCTGTGTTTATACCAGGTATGGGGGTGTACAAAGAGAAGTTCAGTGGTTATTAGTCTCCAATGTAGTTGTGGAAACAGAGACTCAGAGAGGTATAGAGATTACACAACGGCACACAGCTTGGAGGTGTTAGAGTCGAGTCAAGGTTTGACCTCAGGAGAACCTTACTCCAAGGCCCAGGCTTGTCCTCGAGATTTGCTGTCTGCTCTGCTGGGGGAACTGTCACCTAGGAGCCCCTCCAAGGCTAACACTGGCCTGCACCATCCCACCCCCAAAGCCCTTCCTGCCTCCCATTCCCTTGCCAGAAAACCCCAGACGTGGTCACTTGCATCAGTCTGTCCTCAGGTACTGCCAACACCTGCCCCAGGTCTCTCTCCATCACCCCTTCCCCGCTCTCATCCCTCAGCACTTCATGCTCGAATGCCAGCCTCACCCTGTCTCGTCCCATCTCTCTTGCACGCTCACCAGACCCTTTCCATCCCATCCCACCCCCTCCTCCAGGAAGAGTCGCTGCCCTTTCCGGTGGCCTGCTAGATTTCTATGGCTTCTAAGACTTCCCAGTACTTCAGAATACAGAACTTGAGCTCCCGTCTTGTGTGGAAGCAATACAAGAAGTAGCTGGGCTTGCTGCTCTCCTACCAGTGGGCTGGCTTCCCGCCCTGCTCTGCCACCCCTGTCTGTTTGACTCTAGGTAACTCACTTCTCTCTGAGCCTGTGTCCTCATCTGTAAAATGGAAATAATGACACCACAGGGTTCTTATGAATATTAAATGTAGCAAAGGATGCAAAAAACCCTGTTAACTGTAAAACGAAATACAAACGTGGGAAATAATCATGGCACTCACGATGAACGCTTACTTACCAGATCCTCTGCTAAGCATTTTCATGCTGTTTGAAAATATGTCCCCAAATTCTGAGCTCCTCCCCGCTTCAGGAGATGGAGGCTAATTCCCTCCCCTTGAAGGTGGTCTGGACTTAGTGACATGCTTCTAACTAATAGAATACAGCAGAAATGATGATCTGTGTCTTTGGAGACTTGGTCATAAAAAGGCACTGTGGCTTTCTCCTGTAGCTTGGATCACTCACTTTGGGGGAAGTTAGCTGCCATGTCTTGAGGACACTCAGGTACATGTTGGGAGGGCCAGGTGGTAAAGAATGAAGGCCTCCTGCAAGCAGCCAGCAAGGAACTGAGGCTCCTGCCGAAAGCCACGGGAGGGAGTCAGCTCAGAAGTGGATTCTCCAGTCCCAGTCAAATCTTCAGGTGAGGGCAGCCCCTGCCGACATTCTGACTGTGACCCGGTGAGAGGCCCGGAACCAGAACCACCCCACAAAGCCACTCATGAATTCCTGACCCACAGACACAGTGAGGTTATAACTGTTTTTTAAGCCATGAAGTTTGGGGAATAATTTGTTGCACAGTAATAGATAACTAAAACACACACATAATCTAGTTTAACTCTCATAACATTAGGATGCAGGCATTGTTATTATCCCCATTTTACAGATGAGAAAACCAAGGCTCAGAGAGGAGCTGACACTTGCCTAAGGCCACTCAGTAATGATGGGGTGGACTCAAGACCTCAGCCCTTGTCCATCTGAATTAAAAGCTGGTCTGTGTGGAACCACATGCGAGACATCTCTTAGAGATGCTCCAGTGACTGAATACGGGTCTTTCTGAGCTCCACAAGGAGCCGGTGCACTTACAAGAACAGGGGCTGTAAACTACACTCTTTGGCGTAATTCCCATGCCTAGCAACCAGTAGGTGCTCATTAAATGCATGTTTGAATGGGAGGCAAGTCATTTGGATCATGTGTGGCCCTGGGCAGGTCCCTCGACCAAACCCATCCAAACATTTGTGGGGTTCAGGGCAAGATACAAAT
This sequence comes from Lagenorhynchus albirostris, assembly GCF_949774975.1. Lineage (NCBI taxonomy): Eukaryota > Metazoa > Chordata > Mammalia > Artiodactyla > Delphinidae > Lagenorhynchus > Lagenorhynchus albirostris. The sequence goes on from NC_083096.1 coordinate 168,752,343, forward strand.
GGAGATTTACATACCATAAATCTGAATATTTGGAAGCTGCAAATCAAACTAATTAATAATAAATGAGTTATGACAACTATACGTTCATTACAACAAAGTACAAAATATGTGCAAAGCTGTGGTTTCTATATGAGTGAAAGTCAGCCAAGTAGCAAAGACGACTACACGTGCCTGGGTTGTCTCTTGATGGGCTGATGATGTTTGAGTGAGTGATAAAATAAAAACACACAGGATTCATAAGTTATTACACATTTAGTCTGTCAATTTTGTTTTTCCTGCTTTTATTTCAGCAAAATCAATAATTGTGTTGTTATGATCAAGATTTTCACATAATTTCTGTTCTGTTGCTAATAATGTGAAATTAGACCACCTTTCTCAAGTCACTGTATTTCTCAGATAGTTTTCTTTCTTTCTTTATTTATTTTTGGCTGCGTTGGGTCTTCATTGCTGCGCGGGCTTTCTCTAGTTGTGACGAGTGGGGGCTACTCTTCGTTGCGGTGCGTGGGCTTCTCACTGCAGTGGCTTCTCTTGTTGCGGAGCACAGGCTCTAGGTGCACAGGCTTCAGTAGTTGTGGCTCACGGGTTCTAGAGCGTGGGCTCAGTAGTTGTGGCGCGTGGGCTTAGTTGTTTTGCGACCTGTGGGATTTTCCTGGACCAGGGCTCAAACCCGCGTCCCCTGCATTGGCAGGGAGAATCCTTACCACTGTGCCACCAGGGAAGACCCTCTCAGATAGTTTTAAATTAATTTCAGTTGGGAAACACTTGGTCTGTTGAGACGTAAGAAGAAATTGTCAATAATATTCGAAAAGCAATGTTTAGATTAGGAAATGAGCCATGAGTATCACATAGCAAGCTTAAATGTTGTAATGGGATTGCATCTGATAAATTATGATTATTGTGGAATATATTACAAACTCTTTGAGTTCCTCATATAAATCCTACCATGTATATCTTGAGCTTTACTATCTCTCAAAGCAATATCTAGATCCAACACTCAGGTGAGCGATTGGTGTCATGTGTCGTTTGCTACATCTGGACCTTCATATATACCAATTTAAGGATAATATGAATTATTTAATACTGCAAAATGTTCCCCAGCCGCCCTGTGCGTTTTGGATACCATGCCCTTTTTTGTGTACCTCTGGAACCACAAATTGGAACCGGAAAAGAAGCAAGGAAATGGACACTCAGTACCATTGGGAATTTACTGCGTTTGTGCTAAGAGGAAGGATCTAAGAAGTCAATTAGTCTTCTCTCTTACCGAAGAGCAAAGGCTTTTCTTACTGTTCAAAGCCTCCCTGTGCTCCAAAGCAGGGAGCATCGGTAATGTCAACAGCCATACAACGCACAAGTGTTGGTGGCATTTGAATGCAGCCATCTTTTGTGTTGAGGACACAGCAAGGGGTGAACAGAAGCATTCCCCTTTCCTCCTTGGGACCTGAACAGCGTCAGGCACGAGAGTGTGCTGTGCCAGGTGACCGAGGCTCCAGGATTCCTTAATAAATTGTTTGCACTGTGACATGCAGGTCTCTGGACGACTCATGTGGGGTCTGGTGGACCATGGCTGGTGCAGGAACCGAGGGTGTTTCAAAACTTTCACAGCCTTTGCTGCTACACCCAAGCTCACGTTCACTTTCCTAGTCATTCATCTTCTTGTAATCATTTTATAAAATGTTCTAAGACAAATACAATGTGTTTCTCTCATTTCCTGAACAAGTTTAGTACCGTTGCTTTATGAAGCATTGACTGTCATTTCAAAATAGAATTTCATGTATTGGCATCTATATCATTGTAAGTTACGAAACTTTTTTTTATTGTGGTAAAAAAAATCATAACAAAATTTACCATCTTAACCGTTTTTAAATGAACATTTCAGTAGTGTTAAGCATATTCACAGGGTTGTGAAACAAATCTCTTGTACTTTTTCATCTTGCAAAATGGAAACTCTATGCTATTTAAACTCCCCATCCCCCCCCCACTCCCCGAAGGCCCTGGGAACCACACTTCTACTTTCTGTTTCTATGAATTAGACTATTTTAGATGCCTTATTAGTAGTAATTCATTTTTATTGTCTTTATAAAACGTTCAGTCTGCCACAGATTGGAAATTTTAAAAGCCAAACGGTCCTTTGCAATAGATAGTTTGCGAGCACTGCTTACAAAACGCAGGGCCTAGGGACAGGGCTTCTCTTGCCCAGGTAGGTCTAAAGACATTGCTGATCCACTTGACTGGATCTCAGTTTCCTTGAGTGTAAAAAGGGGTGACGGAGCAGCAAATGCTCTGAAGGCCTTGCAGCCAAATCGCTCTGGGATGCTCTGGTCGCTGGAATTCCCCGTGTCAGGACTGGCTGTCCTGCTGGACAGCCGCCCTCTGTCCCCTCCCGGTGGGCCCTACTCCAAGTCCCATTTCACACCCTGAGGAATCTTTTTTGTCTGCACTGACACCTGGTTTCCTGCCTCTGCAGTCACAGAAAAGCCTTCTCATGGATGACAACTTCCACTGCTCATGTCCTGGCCAAAGGTTCACGGCATTTCCCCACCAAATCCACATTCCTCTAAAGTTGACTGTTGCTCCTGTTTTCCATGATGCACACTAAGGCTGAGCGGGACAAGATGATATTAATGAGGACACAGCCAGGGAAGAGCCCCACAGTCTAGAATTTCAGAGCTGAAAGGGACTTGATTCTATTTGTTGTCTTACTTTATAAATAATATACAATCACTGCAAAACAACCCCAAAAGGATATATTTTTTAATCACCCATAATCCCAGCACCCAATGATAACATCTTTAACATTTTAGTGAATCTTTTGCTTGTTTTTTTAACATACATTTTGAAACAACATTAATAGGAATGTGCTACCTATATTGTTTATCATCTGCTTTTCCTAGTCAATATTTTTCTACATCTATATATGCACTGCTATGTCATCAGTTTTAGTGGTTACAGAATTATTCCATTGAGTTGTTGCAGAATTATTCCATCAGTTTGAGTGGCTGCCATTGCCAGGACCAGTGTCCTTTGATTGGACACTTCTCTCTGCCTGTCTGTCTCGCTCTCTTGTATAAACAATGAACAACATTCAATGTTTTCATTATTTCCTTACAGAAAGATCCTAGAAGTGAAGTGTTCTAGGCCAAAGGATATGCATACCATATTTAAAAGACTTTGGCTATAGGATTTGACAATTTTGACTGATCACTGTCATCAAAAGTATCAAGAGTGCTGGGGCTTCCCTGGTGGTGCAGTGGATAAGAATCTGCCTGCCAATGCAGGGGACACAGGTTCGATCCCTGGTCCGGGAAGATCCCACATGCCGCGGAGCAACTAAGCCCGTGCACCACAACTACTGAGCCTGTGCTGTAGAGCCCGTGAGCCACAACTACTGAGCCCGCGTGCCACAACTACTGAAGCCTGCACGCCTAGAGCCTGTGCTCTGCAACAAGAGAAGCCACTGCAATGAGAAGCCCGCGCACCGCAACAAAGAGGTAGCCCCTTGCTCGCCACAACTAGAGAAAGCCTGCGTGCAGCAACGAAGACCCAACACAGCCAAAAATAAATAAATAATTTAATTAATTAAAAAAATCATACTGAAACGTATTTTGGAGCTTATCCATCCAGCCCTTTACTTTGACAGATGTGAAAACAGCCACAGAGGGATAGAGCTTCTTCCACAAGCAAGTTAGGACAGACCAGAATGGTAACCAAGTAGTCGATGCCCAGGTGAGGATACCAGTTTCTGGGGTCCCTTGAGTTGACAGAGGAAGATACAGGGTTAGGAATGGAGAATGGAAAATGGCCCTCCTGTGGTCCAGACACTGTGTGACATTATATAAGTAACTCCTCCCACCCAAGGCTCAGTCTTCTCACCTGTAGTTGAGGAGGTTTGATGAGTCAGTTGCTCAGATCTTTCTCAGCGCTAAGATTAAGGCTATCCTGTCATCTCCAAGTTCCTTTCCATTTTTAATAGTTGTAATGAAAATCTTGCATGTGCACAGCCCTTTATGGTTCACAAAACATTTCTGTGAGGTAGAGAGGAGAGGTATTGTCATTAATGCCATCTCATAGATGAGCAAATGAAGGCTCAGAGAGTTCAAATGGCTCACTCTGTAAGAACCACTATAACTTCAGACAGACGCCCTAGTCCCCCTCGGAAATGCCTTTTAACAAAACAGTGACCTCGAAGCTTTTCCTACATAGGAACCCTGGACCCACCAATAATATCTATCCACCTGTCACAGACTTTTCATTCAGCTCCAGAATTCACTGAGCACTTACTGAGTGCCAGGCTCTGTGCCAGGGGTGGGGCATACAGAGGTGAGAGAGAAGCTTGCAATCTGATGGGGGAGACACACCAAAACAGAGATGCTAGACGCTCTGAAAGAGGGCAGTGTGAGAGTGGTGGGAGCACAGGGGAGACGAGAGGCATCAGGGCAGGCTTCCTGGAGGAAGTGATGTCTGACTTTCATCTTAAAGAGGGAATAGGTGAAGGAAGCCAGGTGAAGGAAAATGAAGAGGGTATTTGAGGTAGAGGGAAGAGTGTGGGCAGAGATCTGGAGACAAAAGAGGGAACAGCACCTTCAGGGAACTTTAAAAGGCCACGGGGCTTGGATTCAATCCAGTAGACTGAGAAAACTTTAAAATATTTACTTGTTCATTTCAAAGTAACAATAATAAACCCATTACCTTTAAAAATAAATAATACCTTTTTATGAAAGATAACTGTATTTTCCAAAATAAAAGTATAGACTGGGCAGAGTGGCATCGTCTTACATTTTTGCAGATCTCTCTCTCTCTTTTTTAAATAAATTTATTTATTTAATTAATTTATTTTTTTGGCTGTGTTGGGTCTTGAACATTGCTGTGCGCGGGCTTCTCTAGTTGCGGCGAGCAGGGGCTACTCTTCGTTGCGGTGAGCGGGCTTCTCATTGCGGTGGCTTCTCTTGTTGCAGAGTACGGGCTCTAGGTGTGTGGGCTTCAGTAGTTCTGTCACATGGGCTTCAGTAGTTGTGGCTCGCAGGCTCTAGAGCGCAGGCTCAGTAGTTGTGGCGCACGGGTTTAGTTGCTCCACAGCTTGTGGGATCTTTCCAGACCAGGGATCGAACCTTTGTCCCCTGCTTTGGCAGGTGGATTCTTAACCACTGTACCGCCAGGGAAGTCCCTGCAGATCTCTTTTATGTCTGGTTTATTATCATGAAAAACATTTGACCTCACCAACTCCCTGAATGGGGATCCCTGGAGCACACCGTGAGGAGGATGAATGGGAGGAGGGGATCCTGGAGGCAGAGAGGCAGGTTTTGCATCCCATCCCTCAGAGCTGAGGCAGAGCCCTGCCTGAGGGCCTGGAGAGGAGGGGCAGGGTTGAGAGGTGTTAGTGGGGCTGAGAGGCGGGGCCTGGGGTTATGGTTTTGGCTGCAGGGCTGGGAAGCAGGCTCCAGCTCCAGCCCCAGCTCAGGTGCCTGAGTGCTGGCTGCCTAGTCAGGGCTGTGGTCGAGGAAGGTTTGGGGAGCAGATGGTGAATCGTGTGGGGAACTACTTGAGTTCGAACCCCACAGGCAGGACCCGGAGACTGGCACCTGGGTAATGGAGGAGATGAGCTTGTTTGGGAGGGAGACTGTCACTGAGGACAGAGCTGCCAGGATTGGGGGAAGGTCCCCAAGCTGGGTGCACCCACCACTGCAGTGAGACCAGCAGGGAGATGGGAAGGGGTGTGTGGCCTGGAGGCTGCACACCAGCCGGCCAGGAGCCAATCGATGGGGGTGGGGGGTCTGTCTCCTCCCAGCCTTGCTGAGCAAACACTGTGTAATCCAAGCCAGCTCCAAGGAGCAGCCCAGGAGAGGCTCAGCGAGGGCTCAGCCCAGAGGAGAACTGGGGACGTGGGAGGAGTAGTTGGCTGAGCGGGTGGCTGGAGACCCAGGAGCTGGGTGCGCAAGGTGCTCAAATGGGGCTGGGGGAGATTCAGGGGAGCAGCGTGTTCAGTGCATCACTGAGAAAGGCCCCAAAAGCCGTTCTGCTGTGTTTTGAGAATGTGGACACCCTGCCAAGTAGAGGCAGGTGCTGGGCCAGGTGAACGCGATGTGGGTCCTTCCACATCAAGCCATGGGCCTGACCTCTAATACAGAGCACATCGGTCCTGTGCTCTGATACGCTTCTGGGAGGTCCCTTACGGCTGACCTGGGCTGTAAGAATGCTAATTCCAGGCTGCCCTGGTCCTTCCTCGGGCAGCTGGGTGAGCTCTGCCCATGTGCTAGCCCCACTCTGGCATGGCTGGATCCAGGACTTCCAGTGATGTCATCAGTCACCCGTCTCTTACCTCTGTTTTCCTCCTCAAGCGCTTTATCCCCAAGCATCGTCTGCCCACATGTTGGCAAGATGGCTTCCTGTATAGCAAGCTCAGTAAAAACAGGGCTCCTGGGCTTCCCTGGTGGCGCAGTGGTTGAGAGTCCGCCTGCCGATACAGCGGACATGGGTTCGTGCCCCGGCCCGGGAAGATCCCACATGCCACGGAGCGGCTGCGCCCGTGAGCCATGGCCGCTGAGCCTGCGCGTTCGGAGCCTGTGCTCTGCAACGGGAGAGGCCACAACAGTGAGAGGCCCGCGTTCCGCAAAAAGAAAAAAAAAGAGGGCTCCTTTTTCCCAATATTTGTCCACAGAATTCCTGGGTAGACACTCACTGGCCTGACGTGTGTCACGTGCCCATTTGTGAACCAGTCACCGCTGCCATAAGAGAATGGCCTATGCTGATTGGCCAGGCCTGGGAGGTGTGCCCACTCTTGGAGCGGGAGGTGGGATGGGTGGGGGCAGCAGGATCAGCCCCTCCCAAATTGCATAGACAGAGAATGAAGATGGCGGGTTGCCAAAGGAAAGCCACGGGGCTGCTGCCAGGGGAAGGGCCTGGACCTTACAGAGGTGAGAGCCATTCCCCCAGGGTGGACGCCCTTGGAGCTGAGGGCCTTCCTCCCATAGAAGTAATGAGTGTCCAGCCCCCCTACATGTAGTATAGCATTGGGGTCCCCACATAACCCTTGGGGATCAGTTGGACTTGGCTCCCCAGCCCCTGGCTGTGTGACCTCCAGTGAGTCATTTCTCTTCTCTGAGCCTCAGTTTCCTCCTTTGTAAAATGGAATGAGTCTTTATAAGAAGAAGAGAGGACACAGAGAAGAGGTCATGTGAAGACAGAGGCAGAGATTGGAGGGATGCTGCCACAAGCCAAGAAATGCCAGGAGCCATCAGAAGCCAGAAGAGGCAAGGAAGGATCCTTCCCTAGTCTTCAGAGGACTCAGGGCCCTGCGACACTTTGATTTCAGACTTCTGGCCTCCAGAACTGCGAGATGATAAACCTCTGTTGTTTTAAGTCACCCAATTTAAGTCACCCAAGTTGCAGCAGCCCTAGGAGACTAATATACCATCTGAAATGATTTTATTTAGTTATGTGTTTATTCCCCATCCTTCCCCCCAAGGGATCAGCTCCATGAGACCGTGTACTATCTGTTTTTTCACTGCTGTGTCCCTAGTGTTTGGAAAAGTATCTGTTGCATAGTACATGCTCATGAAATATTTGGTCAAATCAAAGAATGGGTGATTGCATGAACACTTCAACCGGCACTTTTTTTTTTTGCGGAACGCGGGCCTCTCACTGTTGTGGCCTCTCCCGTTGCGGAGCACAGGCTCCGGACGTGCAGGCTCAGTGGCCATGGCTCAAGGGCCCAGCCGCTCCGCGGCATGTGGGATCTTCCCGGACTGGGGCATGAACCCGTGTCCCCTGCATTGGCAGGCAGACTCCCAACCACTGCGCCACCAGGGAAGCCCCCAACTGGCACTTTTGAAGCACCTTTTCTCAGACTGCCCCAACCTGCTTTTCTAGCCAGACCCTTCTCAGGCCCTTCCACTGCACTTCCCAGACCCTTTGTTTTTGACAAATTGGTGACAGACCATGACCTCATCCTCTTCTCATGCTCAGAGACACACATGCACACACACTATTCCTACATGGGCAGCACAGCCCAGCGGTGACAAGCTTGGAGGTATAGGGACCCCAAACTGGTTTAAATTCTGGCCCAGGCTTGCCCTATGGCATCAATCCGGTCCCTTACCTCTCAGTTTTCTCCTCTGGAAAATGGGAATAGGCTCCCCATCTGTTCAGTGCCTGGAACACAGTAGGTCCTCAATGAATAGTAGCTGTAGTCAACTCTCCTTGGACATCCTATCTCCCCCACAAGGCTGGCCTGAGTCCCTTCCTCCTGCAGGAAGCCCTCCCAGACCACCCCTGCCCTGGCCCCAGCTCTCCCTAGCTCACACTCTCTGAATGGCTCCCTCGCCGCTCGGCACAGTCTGCCTGGGATCATTAATTCTCTTTTTGTGCATACGTGGCCCGTCTCCCTGGCTGCCTCAGCCGTTGGCCATGTTTTAATGAGGATTTCTCTTTGTGAATAAAGAAGCAGGCCTTTGATCTCCCTTCTGGAATCGGCTGTCTTTGATAATCTGCACCGAGTAACTGCTGAGAGCCAGGCCAGAATTCAAGTCTGGGCGCAGCTGCCTCTTGCTGTCAGACCCTTAGCAGGTGGGCCTCCCTTCTCCCAGCCTCAGTTTCCCTATAAGTATAAAGGGCCCATGCAGAGCAGACATTTTGTTGTATGTAAATTAGCCAACCCATGAATTCAGCAACATGTCACCCTAGCCCCAGTTTCTTTTGTAACATCTCTTTCTTAAATTTCAGCTACAAATCAGTAATTATCCCCACCTCACTGATGAAGAAAAATAAGGCCAAGAGAGTTAACTTGCCTAACACCCTCAGCCAGGTATGGACAGAGGCGGGATTTGAACCCAGGTTGCCTGACTCCTGGTGACCTCAAGGCCAAAGTTAACTAAGAATGCCGTGGTCCTTTGGTGACACCTTGGGGGTGAATCAGAATCAAGACCCACAGGCCCACTCTGCTCTGGGAGGCGGCAGTCTGAGAGCTCTGGGCAGGCGGTCAGGACAGGGGGTTGAGATGGGGGTCCCTGGGGGACACAAGGCATGGGAGGTTTGCGGGGGGAGGGGTAGAAGAGACAAAATTTGGAGGAAGGACCCTTTTCAAAGGTGAATAAAGTTCTTACATAGCTCCTCAAATCACTCCATGACTCTGGTTCTTGGGGACGGGAACGTTTGTGGGACCACGCCTATCATGTGTCTTGGCCATGTGCACAGAGGGAGACAGAGGCCCTGTCCAAAACTGGCCCCGGATGATGACCTTGCACTGACCATCACCCCATGCTCCAGAGGGAGACACCATCAGTGGGAGAAGCTCCCAGGAGAGCCCCTGGTACACAGAGAGGAACACACAGCCAGGTTCCCTGGGGAAAGTGTGTCAAGGGCCAGAGTGGGGGCAGGGAGAGCAACAGAGAGAGAGTGTGAGCGAGAGAAAAAGAGAGAAACAGAGAGCAAGCAGGGAAAAGATAGGAAGGAGGGAGTGGGGTGTGGGAGGAGAGAGAGGGGAAAGAACCATGGGTTCACTTCCATCTTCCGAGCAGAGTCCACCTCCAGATCTGGGGAAATGAGAGGGGCGGATGGCTCACTCAGGCCACCTGTTCACTGTGTGGCTCCTCGCTGGGCAGGGCCTGGAGGAAGGCTGGTGGGATGCAGGGACAGATCCCCTCAAGGGAGGGGAGAGGGTGGCTGGAGACAGGGCTATGCTCATTAGCTGGGTGATCTTCAGAAACTTCACAGCCTCCTTCCTGAGCCCCAGTTTAGGAATCTGTAAAATGGTCAGAGTTGGGCCGTGTGTGTGTGTGTGTGTGTGTGTGTGTGTGTGTGTGTGCGCGCGCGCGCGCGCGTGCAGAGACAGCATCTGGGCTCTGATATTCTGAATTCCGCTACTCCCGGGCTCTGGGCCTCATGTGGCGGGGTGAGGGCCGGGGACAGCTTGTCCACCGTCCCCTCCCTGGAAGGGGTTCAGCCTGGGCTCCAGCTGCTGCCTCCCTCCGGCTCCTTCCTCACTCTGTCAGACAAACCCCATGCATGGAAAAAATGACTGTTTGGGGCCATCCATTAATGGGCGGAAACTCACTGTTTCCTTCTCTTCCGGTTCTGGGATCCATCCTGCTCTGGGCCAGTTAATGCTATTATTGGCCACCTACTGTGTGCCGGGCCTGAGTTAAAGTCTTAACTGATGATCTTATCAAACCCTCAGAACCACCCTCTTCACAGATGCCCATTTACAGATGAGGAAAGCGAGGCTCCGAAGGGTGATGTGACCAGCCCAAGGCTGTAAGCCAGAAGATGGGAGAGCTGGGCCTGGGACCTGAGTCCAGCTGAGTCTAAAGACTCAATCTTCTCCAGCACCACCCCAACTCCAGACTACCAGATGAGCAGTCAGAGAGGTGAATTCAGGTCCGCATTCTACTATTACCCTTAAGTCAGTCACCTCTCCACGCTGAACCTGTTTCTTCATCAACAAAATGGGACAAATATTATCCGTCCACTCTTCAAAACTCTCGTGAAGAGTTCTACAACTGATAGTGGTTAACATTTTGGAGCACTTAAACGTGAATTAGGCACCATTCTAAGCGACTATAACGAATGATTTCATCAGTTGAATTCTCACAACAACCCTATGAGATGGTTAATCTTACGCCCATTTTACAGGTGAAGATCTTGAGCCTCATAGATGCTAACTTGTCCAAGGCTGCACATAGATTTATGAGGGCTGGGACCAGAATGCAGAGTCGAGCTAGGACTTTTATCTGGTCTGTGACCTTGGGCAAATCACCTTCTGCATCTGGGCCTCAGTTTCCCCATGTGTCCAAGGGTTGCAGGAAGAAATGGAGATGGTTTAGAGCCCTGGCATAGAGAGGCTCAGCAAACTTCAGACTCACCCCAGTGAATGAATTTAGATTCAGCTCAGAGCTGAGACCCCAGCTCTGCCATGAAGCAGCTGGGTGACCTTGGACAAGTGACCTAGACTTTCTGAGCCCATTCATAAAATGGGGTGTGGCAAGGAAAAGGTAAGGGGTGCATATAAAGGGGTGCACTGGGGGTCTGGCACTCGAGAGAGGACCTTGGATCCCACCCCTCCCCCACTCCCATCCCTTGCCCCAGCCAGGCGCAGCGGTGGTGTGGGAAGGGAAGGCGCAGGGCAGGAGGGGATTAGCCCAGGGTCCCCCTCCCGGGGCGGCCCTTTTAAGTGTGTTCTCCCCAGGGCTCAGCCGTGCCCCCTCCCAGGCCCCAGGCCAGGCCTGTGTTTGCTGTGGGGATCGGGGCTGGCCAGGCTGGCCTTTCATTCCTGGGCAGCTTTTGCTTGCTTTCCGCTGTGGGGCCAGGCGCCAGCTCTGCCGGGCTCCCCAGGAGCAGATGGGCCTCAGTGGGAAAGCGCCCGGCTGGTCCTAAGAGGATTGGCGCCTTTCTTCCCACCCTTTGTGCTGCTACCCACGGCTGCCCGCGCCCAGCCCACAAAGGCCGCTTGTTTGGCCGCCTCTGGGGGTGCAGGGGTCACAGCTGACGGTGGCGCCCCTGGAGATGGCGGCACCCCGTGTGAGCCAGAGAGCCGGGGGCACCCAGGCTCCAGGAGGGCAGGAAGTCCTGGGCTACAGGCTACACCCCAGGGTTCACTGGAAGCAGGGGGGATGCCTCAGGCAGTCTGTTGGGGGACAGGCCCCGATTTTGTCTTATTCCCGTCACCTGGCAAGTTGATGGCCAAGCGAGACTTGCTCCCAGGGCCCACAGTGCCCAGCAAAGCTCCCTGCCTTCTTGAAAATGTGGTCGCCCTTTCCTGCTGGCTTGTTCCACGTAGCTGTGTGGGCCAGGAGGACCTGAGAAAAGGAAGGTTGAGGCCAGGAGAAACTGGAGGGACTTGGCAAACTGAAGCCTGGAGACCCAGGAGGAGCCCCGTTTGAGGCCAAGCTCAAGTGAGAGGTGGTAGCTGGGCAGAGAAAAGGACAGCAATTATCTCACCTACGAATTCATTTTAAAAAATAATTGTTGATTGAGTGCCTGCTCTCTGGTGGGTGTTGAGCAAACAGAGAAATAAGCTGAGGGTCCACTCTGAGGGTCCTCAGTGTGCTGGGGGGACAGATTTGTACGTAATAAGCTCTAGACCATGGTTTCCTAGCTTCGGCACTACTGACATTTGGGGACATATAATTCCTTCATGTGGGGGCTATCCTGAGAGTGGTAGGATGTCTAACCATTTTCTTGGCTTCTCCCCACCAGATCTCAGTAGCACCCCTCCCCACTGCTGTGACACCCAAAAATGTCTCCAGACATTGCCAAAAGTCCTCTAGGGGTGAAATCACGTCGGTTGAGAACCATTGATCTAGACTGTAATCCTGGTCATTTGTCTATTCCTTCATTCAACACATGTTTCTTGAGCTCTGAGTGTGTGCCAGGCGCTGTTCTAGGGCCTTGGGGATACAGCCATAGAGTTATAGGTGTCGAGTTCATTCCCACTGGGATTGCCTGTCGGAGGACGGAGTAAAATATTTCATGCAGGGATGAAATGGGGGCCAGGGTTACCCAAGGCTCTTGGAGGAGGTGACATTTAGCCAGGCCTGGAAGGATGAATAGAAGGTACTGGAACAGAGAAGGTGGGAAAGAGGACATTCCAGACCGAATAGGACAGAGTGGTCATCCTGCATTTGTTCCGCAGAGGTTCACAGAGGACCTGCTGCATGCAGGGCATCTTCTGGGGATACAGATAGTCTACAACAGGGCCTGTCCGGCATGCAGAGGATTCAGGGCATCCAAAGAAGGGTCTCCATCTTGTCTGGAGGCTGCAGAGGCATCAGGAAGGGCTTCCCAGAGCAGAGACAGCAGCCAAATCTTGAGGCTGAGCAGGCTGGAGCTAGGCAGGCGGGGGTGGGGAGGTGGAGGGGGTGCGGGGAGGCGGAGACGGGGGAAGAGGGAACAGCTCCTGCACAGGCCATAGTGCCTGAGAGAGCCTGAGGCTTTGGGGGAGGGGCAAGGAGGCTGCTAGGGTAGGAGCACAGCATTCTGACAGCAGGGGGAGGGAGATGAGCCTGGAGAGAAAGGTCGGGGAGAAGGACTCAGTTAAAGAGCTGGACTTTATCCTGGAGGTGCCGGGGAGCCATGGAGGGCATTTGAGCAGGGCTGATTTATTTTAGAAAAATCACATGGCTGCCGTGAGATCGGCTGTTCGGGGAGCAGAACGAGAGGCAGGGGACAGTCGTAGAGGTTCAGGAGTGAAATCAAGGTGGCAGGAGTCTGGAGTGGAGGGGACAGACGCCACAGACACTTAGGAGGTAAAGCATTAGGATGCGGGCTTGAATGTATGGCTGAGGGAGCTGGAGGCGGCATCAGGGCAGATTATAAGCACTATAAGCAGTGCAGCCCTGAGACGAATCAGCAGATAAAAGACCAAGCAGAGAAGGATATGCCTGTGAATCTCAGGATGCAAATTATTTTTGAAACTTTGCTCTCATGCATCATCTTTAAATATGAATAACCAACATTTTTTTAGAGCTTAATGCTGTGCCAGGCACTGTTCTAAGCACTTCATGTGCATTAACTCGTTAAGTCCTTGCAATAGCCCTATGAGGGAGATAATTCTTACCATCTTCATTTTGCTGAGAAAGAACTGAGGTACAGAGAGAGTAAGTCACTTGCCTAAGGTTATACAGCAAGCCAGCGGCTGAGCCAGGATTTTAACTCAGGTAGTCTGGTTCTTCCAGAGACTGTGCTGCTACTATACTGCCAAAATGTAGAGTTTGTTTAAAGCCTGCTTAACTTCAGCTATTGATAAAGCCCTGTAACCTTAATATAAAAGTAAAAAAAAAAACAAGCAATGGGATTACATTTTATAGGTTGTGGTAGAGGATGTAAACTGGAAAATCACCTTCTGGAATCTCAGTGAAACCCTATACCTTGGCACTGACTGCCGCCACCTGGTGGCAGTGTACCCCAAATGGAGGAGCTATGACAAAGGCCACACCCAGTTCCTTTGGGTGTTGAATTTATGAAACCCCAGGCCTGGATGATGAGAGCCTGCTAAAACAGGCATTACTATTATGAAAACGTGTCCTCTGTTAGACAGGAAGAAAGAGGCGAGGCCCACAAAGCCCAGGCTGCAGGGTGTGTCCCTGAGGATTGTGACTGTGGGCACTTGGGATGGGGTTGCCAGACCTCAGCCACACTCCTTCACCAGTTCCCTAGACGACCAGCTCTAGGCATTTCTGAAACAGCTGGTGGGAGCTAGGGGTGGGGTGGGGTGATACTCTGCAAACACGGGCTGTACCCATGACCCCGACCTTCTAATCCCAGGGCTTAACTGACCTTATTAACTCCACGGGGCTCCAGAGAGACCCCCCAAATCATTCTCTGTCGAACCACATTCATAAAAATCCTGGTCCTGAGGACTGTGCAGGAAAACCTCCTGCCTGAAGACTGGGGACTGGAGGTGGTGACCCTTGGATGTGAACCCTCTGCAGGCTGGTGACAGGGCAGAACTGGCCCCACCCCCCTGCCTGCTGAAGGGCAGCGAGGGAGAAAACTGGGTGAAAGCAGAGCATACTGGGTAGCCTGGCCAGGAGCTGAGCGGTCCAGTCTCCCTCCCCCGCCACCCCCACCCCCCCACCCCACCCCGTAGTTGCCATGACAACTGAATGGGGGAGGGACGAGCAGAGGAGAGACCACTTGCCCCTCAGACAATGGAAACCTATTCCAGGTCACACTTGGCCTTGTCCTGAGGGCACTGGGGTGGTCAGGAGTTCTGGGTTCTTCATACCTTGCAGTATTGGGATTTGGGGGAGCAGTTCTTAGCTCAGGCCAAGCTTGGGAACCCAGAATGGGGGTCACAGACAGGATCCCTTCTCCCGGAAAATCCCAACCCTACCAGAGCCTCCTTCCCGGGCTCTCCGACACCCCATCGTAGGCTAATTCCAGATGAAGTTCGGTTCATATTCTGAGTGCTGTGCCCCTCCACTGAAGAACTTGACCTTGTAGTGGGAGGTGAGCGGCGCTCGCAGGGAGGAGGCGGCAGTCGCTTTGGGGACAGGCCAAACATTTTATGAGTAATTTAATATCTGGAGTGCGAACCACTGAACAGAGAACCCGTCAGCTGCCCGGAGCAAGGACTGGGTCTGGTCCTCATAATGCAGGGGAGAAGATGGGAGACTGACAGGGACGACCAGGGGCCTCAGGGAAGTTAACCCATTAAGTGCCCTGGGAGGGAGCTAGGAGGGCGCAGGGCGGGCTTCCACTCTGGGTGTGCCTGCTGTGCACCGGATACCGTGCTGCCGTGCACTTACCAGGGCTTTGAACACTTGAACTTGGATGGGAAAGTGTGCCCTGTGGAAGAGGCACTGGCTTTGAGACCCACAGACCTGAGCTTGGCTCCTGCTAAGTATGTGACACTGGACTAGTGACTCCAATCGTCTGTGCCTTAGTTTCCTTATCCATAAAATGGGGATGATGACCAATGGGACCTACATCACAGGTAAGAACTTATTGTCTAGTGACAATAAATACAAAGAATTCAGTGTGGTGCCTGGGACACAGCAGGTGCTCAATAAAGAGACCTGCTTCCACAGCTCTGATGAAGTCACAACAGCTCTCTGAAGCTCCCAAACGTCCTTTGTGGGGTTGTCCCTGCCACCTAGCTACACCCTGGCCCCCTCCTCTCTGGCCCCGCAGTGGGGCCTGAAGGGCTTTGTCACGTTCCACACAGCCATGGTTGTGTCTCCTCCTGACACCTGCTTTGGAACCCTCTCAGGGTTTCTGGGGAGGAGTCCTGTCCAGCTTGGTGACGGGTCCTGGACACAGATCTGGGTCAGATTCCCAGTTCAGCCACATTCTGGGGAGCACTTCATCTCTCTAGGCCTTCATTTCCTCATCTGCAAAATATGATTAACGAAACACCTTCCTCGTAATGAGGCTGTCACAATTAATGAAGATCATGCTGTACAGAAGCTAGCAGAGAGCCTGGTACACAGTAGGTGCACATTAAATGCTTTATCATCATCATTACTTCGCGAGTGCAGCTCAGGAGACACACTCTCTTAGTCCATGTCCCAGCTCTGCCTTAGCCAAGTTATGTAACCTCCCTGTACCTCAGTTTCCATATCTGCAAAATGGGCGTAATAATAATACCTGCCTCATGGGAATTAAATGAGTTAAGATATAGGAAGTGTTTAGAACAGAGCCTGGAACAAAGGAGGAGCACAGTCAATGCCAGCTGCTATTACTCTCTTATTCTGACGTTAAGAAGCAATTGGTGAGAAGGAAGCTCAACTCCCCTCCCCTGTCCTCATTCCACCATTCCTAGGTCTGGGACGCAGGTCTCCCAGTGCCACCTTTATCTGGGGCTTGGGGCTGCAGCCTGGTGAGCTCACTCCCTGCTCTGGGTTTATCTTTCAGCCTGGCTCCGGGACTCCGAGAGAGTCCAGGGGTTTCTCCCCGGATGCAGCTCTGCCCTTTGGTTAATCATTAAACTGCCCTTTTCCCTCAGCCCAGTCCTAACCATTGTTTCCTTTCCTGAAAGAAATTCAATGTCCCTGAGTTGAGGTGGCCCAGAGATCACCAGGTCCAGCCTCCTCATGTTACAGATGGGAAACTGAGGCTCAAGAGGGAAAGCCACATGCCAAGTGGATGTTCAGGCCGGAACTTGAACCCAGGTCTGTAGCTCCTAGTCCAGTGCCCTTTCTCTGCATCAAGTTGTCTCTGAGAGTCTGGCCATAACTTGTGCCCAATGCTACTGATGGGCACATGGAGGCCCAGAGATATGAGGGGACTGGCCTGAAGTCCCACAGCCCATGGCCTGGGTGAGGTAGGGGGCCAGGATTGAAATCCAGGCCTAGGGAGCATCAGAATCTCAGTAGCTCTATGCCCTGTCCACCAGGGCCAGCAAGGACATGGGCAGGCCAGGCTCCAGCCTCCTCACAGTACTCCTGAAGGAAAAGCCTGGACAGACCAGGGATCAGCCCCCCATTTTTTTAAAAGAATAAATTTATTTATTTGTTTATTTATTTATGGCTGTGTTGGGTCTTTGTTTCTGTGCGAGGGCTTTCTCTAGTTGCGGCGAGTGGGGGCCACTCTTCATCGCGGTGTGCGGGCCTCTCACTGTCGCGGCCTCTCCCGTTGCGGAGCACAGGCTCCAGACGTGCAGGCTCAGTAGTTGTGGCTCACGGGCTTAGTTGCTCCGCGGCACGTGGGATCTTCCCAGACCAGGGCTCGAACCCGTGTCCCCTGCATTGGCAGGCAGATTCCCAACCACTGCGCCACCAGGGAAGCCCTGCTCCCCATTTTATAGTCCCAGAGAGCAGAGTCACTTACCCGAGGTCACAGTGAGTCAATGACTCTGGAACCAGTGCACCTGCATCCTACTCTGCTCCCATTACCTACTTTTAATGTCCTTTCACTAAGGATCTCAAAGTCCCTACCAGCTTGGATCCAGCTAAAGGGACATTCTCTGAGCATCTCTGCAGACAAAGTGTGCAGCTCAATTCCCCAGTATCCACGTCTCTACTTTCCTGGTTGCCATGAACACCTGCTCTGTGCAAGGCACTATCCTGGGTACCTTACAAAAGTTATCCTTTACCTTCTTAACAGCCCGTGGCACATAGATTATTGTTCTTATTTTATAGATGAGAAGAAGGCTCAAAGGGCATAGGTGACTCCAGGTCACACAATTGTGGTTGGGCCTGGTTGGGGGCAGACTGTCCCACTCGCCACCCCTCGCAGGCCCTGGGTAGGTTTCCAGCACTGAGAAACAGGAGGAATGAAGACATGTTTTTCAGGTCTCCTTCCCTGGAAACCAGCTGGGGCGGGTCCCTGCAAGGCTGACATTTATGTCCTGTCTTTAATCACATTAGCTGACATGTTCTAAACAAGGTCTGCAGACGACTTTTTAACAAGGGCCCAGCTGTCTCTCCCAAGGAAACCTGTGCCTGTGGGGAGAGCTGCCCCGAGGGGTGCGAACTCAGGAACCAGAGCCTGCAGACAGCACACACCGCGGTGCCGCCCACGTGCCCGCTGCAAACCCAGGCTGGGGGGAGAAAGGGAAGTTTGTCCCAAGGTGGGCACCGGACTTTTCCGCGTGCAAAGCTTGTTCACCACTTGCAGCTTCTCCGAACCCTACAGCAAGCAATAGTCTCATTTTTCAGATGAAGATGCCGACGTTTGTTGAGGATCTGCTGTGTGTCAGGTGTGGAGTGTGGTTCTTTATAAAAAACACTCTTGCTTGTGTGCCTACTACAGACCAGTCAGGTGCTTGACACGCACCAGCGCACTTAGCGTTCATGCCAATATTAGCCAATACAGCTCCAACTTACAGCCAAGGAAACAAAAGCTCAGGGTTGAGCTGACTTCCTTTCCCAAGGTCACCCAGCGAGAACGCGGCAAAGCTGGATTTGAACGAGGTGGGGCTCTCGTGAGAAGCCAATGCGGGAAGGCACGCAAAGCATCGGGCTAGGTGCCTGATGCACAGTAGGTGCCCCGTGTACTGTATTTTGCTTCTTCTGCCCTCTTTCTGCCGACGGCTTGTTTACATTCTCCCTGCTCCCCTGGATGCTGTAAGGGCTTATAGGGACAAATACGTGACAAGAGGCACAGATGAGAAGAATCTGCAAAAGACAACGTGAAAATGAGGTAGGGGAGGCAGGAAGATCTGGAACAGAAGTGAGGAAGGAGGCTTCCAAGAAAATATGTTCCATCAGATGTGCCCACTCGCTGCTGGTGCGTCTGTTTGGAGACGCGAGGGGCTCAGTTCTCTTTGCATCATTGGGGAATAAGCCCAAGTCTCCTTGCCTGCAAATGGGGGTGACAATGCCCACATCAGGGAGGGGGCAGGGGGGATTGTCATGAGGATTAAATGGGTTAATGTCTGTATGATATTCATGATCTCAGTTAAGTTTCTCCTGTTGGCCTGTCTTTGTTTCCCCTGGAAATGTCAAGTCTTCCCAAGGAAATTGTCCCAAGGGCCTACGAAACATTATTGCATTCCCTCTCATTCTGGGCAGGACATGATTTTGGCATTCCTTCCATCTTGCCTTTCTTCCTTCCATTCAACAACTATTTATTGAGCCTATATTATGTATATCTGTCTCCAGACCTTGTACTCTCTGGAGTAAGAACTATTCATCAATCAATTAGTTAACTAACACACATATGCTTTCATTCATTCATTTGATAAACATAAATCTTCTGGGCTCTCTGAGCTGTGACACGTCTGTTTCTGGCCTCTTTTGTTTCCTTCTGGGTCCTGCCTATGGTCTGTGTAGGTGAGGATGCTGGAAAATTGAGGAGTGTTGGGGGACTTGGCCACTGTGTCCTCCCTGGTCAGTGACCCGGTAATAACTCTTCTCCCTATTCCTATGGGTGTCACAAGCCCTCCTAAGCTTCCTCATCCGTAGGCTTGGGGCGGGCCTGAGAATCTCTGTCACAGGTGGGTCTAATGCAGCTGATCTAGTTCAAGCCCCTCCTTCTGTGGGGAAGTCTGAGGCTCAGAGAGGGGTAGCAACTTGTCTGAGGTCACACACTAAGTCAAATTCCGAGGCCAGCCTGGAACTGGGAGCTCTCGGCTTCCCATCCAGGGCACGTCCTGCTCTGCCAGGTCCCCTCACTGTGGGTGTCCCTCCCTGGGTGGGCCCTGCTGGATTTCTGAAACAACACCCTTTTCTCTTACATCTGGCCAACAGGGTTGTCTATGAGAATGCCTCCTGGCTACGTGCAAAAATAAACGCAGCTCGAGGCCTGCTCTGAAAGGAGGGTGTGTGTTTGTGTGCGTGTTGGGGAGTGGGGGGAAAGGCAGGGCACCTGGTGCCCGTTGTCAGCAGGAGACCAGAAAGGCAAAGATGTGGGGGAGAAACAGGAGCTAGATCCGCAGTGCTCAGAGCAAGGGGTGCTCAGCATCGGGGAGATGGACCCTCCGCTCTTCATCCTTTCCTGTGTCTGCCTGCGTACTTGCTCACCACCCCCAGCAGAACATAATCACATGACCACAGTGGCAACAATAACAGTAAGAGGTTCTTCACTGAGAGCTTGCCAGATACCACCACCTCCTGTGCTAACCGCTGCCCGTGGTTGAGAGATATCCAGTTCACGGCAGGTCAACAGACTGAACCAGGGCCCCTAACCCTGCCCCTTAAAGTGTGGTCCCTGGTCCAGCAGCATAAACTTCCCCGGGGAGCTTGTTAGAAAAGCAAATTCTCAGGCCCCACCCCAAGCCTGCTGCATTAGAAAATGCATTTTACCAAGACCCTGGGTGGGTTTTGTGCACATTAGAGTTTGAGGAGCCCTGCACCATCACAGCACCCCAGTTCCAATGACAGCCCACATTGATAACTATAACTAATACTTTTGGAGAACTTTCTGCATGCCAGGGTCTCTGCCCTTAGAATCCCACTTAACCCTCATCAGATTTCTGGCGTGTATATGATTATCACCCTCATATTACAGATGAGGAAACTGTAACTCAGAGAGGTTAACTAATTAGCCTGAGAACACACAGCCTATAAGTGGCAGAGGTGGGAATTGAATACAGCCTCTCTGTCCTTCCGGTTCCTGAGCCCCCAGGCTTTCCTCCCTCACTGCGTTTCTCATTTTGTGTAGGTCCCAACAGACAAGAAATTTGTTTTCCCTTCTTCCCTCAACCCCGTGTAGCCCACTGACTCCTGTGAGCCGAGGCTGGGCTACTACTGGTCGCCGCTTTCATGTCTAGCAGCTTAGCCTTCTCACTTGGAGCAAAGGTCCACCTGTACTAGAATCGCCAGGGGTGTTTGAGAAAAGTGCAGATTCCTGGGGCTTCCAGGTCCTACGGAATCAGAACCTCTGGGATGGGGCCTAGACACCAGCAAGTGTCCAGGGGATTTCGTTGCCCACCAGAATTGGAGACCCAGTGCCTCTGGTCACTCAGGGTAGGAATTGCAATGCCTAATTTACAGTCAAAGACAATGAGGCCCAGAGAGTTTTTCTGTCAATGTCCCAAGGTTGGAACCTGGCAGACTAACCTAATGGAAGGTGAACTGGCTTGGGAATCAGGCAGTTCTGGGTTCAAGTTCCTGCTCTTCCCTTTCCAAGCCTGGAGCCGTACCTGGGTCTAGAGCAGAATGGCAAATCCAGCCCACAGACTGTGTGCAACTTGCTAGCTAAGAATGGTTTTTACATTTCTAAATGGTTGGAAAAAAATCAAAAGAAAAATATTTTGTGACTTGAAAATTATGTAAAATTCAAATTCCAGTGTGCTTAAAGATTGATTGGAACAGAGCCATGCTCATTTATTTATACATTGTCTGTGGCTGTCTTCATGCTACAGAGCAGGGTTGAGTAGTTGCAACAGAGCCTGTATGGCCACCAAACCTAAAATAATTCCTATCGGGCACTTTACAGAAAACGTTTGGCAGCCCCTGGTGTACAACAGTGATTCTCAAACTTTAGCTGCATCAAAATCACCTGGAGGGCTTGTTTTAAAACACAGAATGTGGGGCCCCATCACCAGATTTTCGGATTCACCCAGTCTGGGGTGGGGACAGGGAACCTGTATTTCTAACAGGCTCCCAGGTGATGCTGATGCTGGAGACACGCTTTGAAGACCCTGGTTTAGAGGAACTCGGGTCTTCAAAGCTGATGCTCAGCCCCACCCCAGAAGCTTGTAGCCCACCCAGGGAGTGAGATAGGCTTGGGGAGAAGGGAGGGAGGAGGCAGGAGCTCCAGGTCCCATCTCAGCGGCCCGTCCACCAGCTCCTCTTCCAGGCTGTCCTTCTCCTGGTGTCTGCTCCCCCCTGGTGGCAGCAAGCCTGGAGCCGGCCTGGCGAGTCCAGCCTTGACAGATAATCCTTTCACATTTCAAAGCCTTCAAAGTTTACACATCCTTTCCCCTAGGGAATCCACTTCGAGGAATTTAATCCAAGAGAAGAATCACTGATACATACCAGGTGCGCACCGCATCGTTGGTTCGTAAGCAGGTAACAGAGAAGACCAGGGCAGCCACTTGACGTGGTCGCACAGCTGGTAAAGAGTTCAGGCAGGATTTGATCTTAAGTCTGTCTGACTCAAGAGGCAGTGCCCTCGCCTGCCACACCACACAGCCCCTCAGGGACCTCCTGCCTGCTGTGGGGAGCAGTGACTTCGAAGCCAAACTGCCTTGTGTTGAATGCTCATTGTATTACTTACTAGTTGTGTAACATCAGGCAAAAGCCACTTAACTGCCCTGTGCCTTGATGTTCCCCTCTGTGAAAGGGGGACATGATTGTAAAGGTCACCAAGCATCAGGTACTCTGTGAGCTGTTATTAGTATTACTTATCAAGCCCCCACCTTCCTTCTTTGCTTTCACCCTCCTTTCCTCTTCTTCTGTTTTTTGGTTTTTTGTTTGTTTGTTTTTTGGCTGCATGGCATGTGGGATCTTAGTTCCCTGACCAGGGATTGAACCGGTATCCCCAGCCTTGGAAGCGCAGAGCCTTAACAATTAGACCGCCAGGAAAGTCCCTCCTTTTCTCTTCTTAATTGGCTCAAAGCTTGTGGGTCACTGGGAGGGGCACGCCCATCTGGATGGACTAGGGTGGAGGTGGAGAATCAAGGATAGAGCACTGTAGCCAGGAGGTGGCAGAGAAGGTGGAGCCGCCCACACTGCTCTGGGAACTGCCCAGTCAACCCTGCAGTCTGGGCAGAAGGGCACAGAGTTTAACACATGGATCCCCGGGTTACGTAGGCCTGGATCTACATTCTATTTTTTTTTTAAAGATTTATTTATTTATTTATTACTTGTTTATTTTTGGCTGCATCGGGTCTTAGTTGCAGCACGCGGGATCTTCGTTTAGGCAGGCGGGATCTTTCCTTGCAGTGCGCGGACTCATCGTTGCGGCGCACGGGCTTCTCTCTAGTTGTGACGTGTGGGTTTTCTCTCTCTAGTTGTGGAGCTCACTGGCTCCAGGGCGTGTGGGCTCTGTAGTTGTGGCATGTGGGCTCCAGAGCGCGTGGGCCCTATAGTTTTGCCGCACGCAGTCTCTCTAGTTGAGGCACGCGAGCTCAGTAGTGTGGCGTGCAGGCTTATTTTCCCCACGGCATGTGGGATCTTAGTTCCCTGACCAGGGGTTGAACCCATGTCCCCTGCATTGGAAGGCACCTGCATTAGAAGGCGGATTCTTTACCATTGGACCACTAGGGAAGTCCCTGGATCTAAATTCTGAATCTTCTGTGTGACATGGGCAAGTAACATCTCCTCCTTGAGCCTCAACATTCTTATCTATAGAATGGGAGCAATAAAATTAGAGCAGTGGTTCCTAAAGCGTGGTCCCTCAGGCAGCAGCACCAGCAGCATGTGGGGACTCTTAGGAAATGCAAATTCTTTTTTTTTTTTGGCCACACCTTGTGGCTTGTGGGATCTTAGTTCCCTGACCAGGGATCGAACCTGCGCCCTCGGCAGTGAAAACACAGAGTCCTAACCACTGGACCACCAGGGAATTCCCAGGAAATGCAAATTCTATCAAGCCCTCGTGGTGACTGTGATGCCTGCTGAAGTTTGACAACCACAGGATTAGAAGATTTGCTCCTTAGGCTTGTTGTGACTAGTACAGGAGAGAACACTCACTGGGCGTTTAGGTCAATAACCATGAGCTGCTATTATTATAGGCCTGTTCCTTCTTGGCCTCAGCTGATTGGGCCAGGAGTGTTCTTGCTCCAAGCTGGGCCAATCAGATCCCCTCTCCTGGGAACTGGGAATAGGAGACGTTAGTCTCTGGGTAACTTCCTTGAGGGGTAGGGGATGGCTTGGTGGTCCAGGCTGTTGTTGGGGGTATCCATTTATCTCCACTTGCCTTTAACAGTTAAGAAGGCCAATCTGCAGAGAGAGGCTCAGAGCCGAGAGGTCCCAGCGGGAGACACAGCAGCCCCGGTCGGGAACCCATGTCCACCGAGACTGAGCTGTCCCACCTGCTCCTGGGTCCTGTAGGTCCTCTGGCTTCTCCTGATAAGTCCCTCCTTTTCTGGAAGGTTATTATTTCTAGGAGGTTTCTTGGAAGTCTGGAAACTAAAAGGACGCTGGCATGTTGAGGGTTATGAGTCCGAGTCAAGGTGGGTGCATGAAGGTCAAGGGTCACAGGCCTGAGAAGACCACTTCCCTTCCTTCCCCTGCTCAACTGCTAGCCCAGCCAGGAGATCTGAGTTTCAACCCCATCCACTCTGAGAAGGGGCAAAGGGGAAAAGGCAGGTCTGGACAGTGAAGGAATAGGCAAAATCCCGAGACCCACCTATGGTCACCTCCAGGCTCCCCCCATCATTCTTGGTCCCAGTTCCTGTGATGAAACCTCAACGGTCTCTCCAGAGAGCTGACAAGGTGAACCCTCCTCACAGGGTGGGAAAGAGCAATAACAAAGGTAAAGTGTATGTTTGATTGCAGTGGGCATGGCTGAACACGCAGTGAGAGCCCTGGATTTCTGGCAGATCTGGAAGCTGGGAGGGGAGGCACAAAAGGGGCACAGTTCAGAGTGCTGTCAGGGTAGGGGTCTGACGGAGGAAAGGCGGCAGGGTCAGGGTCTACGGGTCAGGAGTCAGAGGAGGGCAGGTCCTGTAGGAAAGCCAGCCGGCTTGAGGCAGCACTAGAGACGAGCTCTGATGTCTTGGCCGTGGCCGGCTTTGCCTGGGTCCTTGCAGCGACTTGGGGTGCCCTGCACGTGCTCACCACCAGCAAGCAGATCTGCCCTTGGGGTGGAGTGTAGCCCTGTGAAGACAGACCCAACGATAGAGGCTCGGGAATGTGGACTCCTGAGGTC
Source organism: Lagenorhynchus albirostris (assembly GCF_949774975.1). Lineage (NCBI taxonomy): Eukaryota > Metazoa > Chordata > Mammalia > Artiodactyla > Delphinidae > Lagenorhynchus > Lagenorhynchus albirostris. The sequence goes on from NC_083096.1 coordinate 168,777,036, forward strand.
GGATGGGTTCAGGTGAGAGGCTGGGGGACTGCAGAGGGAATTCCAACAGGAGAGGGTGGCAAGGAGTGGTATGTCTATAGATTTAGCAAGAGCTTTGAGGCGAACAGAAGCAGGTCTCAATCCTGGCTGTATACTTGCATCTGTGTGACCCTGGGCAAATCCCTTGCCCTCTCTGAGCCTCAGATTCTTATTTTTTAAATGAGGATAATAGTATGTGCCTCCCAGGGTTTGTGGAGGGGGTTGAATGAGCTAATGCACACAAAACACTAAGTACACAGTAACTTAACTCAGTCGTGGTGTGGTTGTTATTATTATAACAATTCTTACGAGACACAAAGACCAGGCAGACAGTTGGTACTGAAAGGGTTGAGTAGCAGAAAGAAGGCCCAGCCCCTGGTGAAAAGGCTCAATCCAGGTCCCCTTTGAAGAGTCTGAGGTTGGGGGCAGGCCTGAAGCCCAGGAGATAGGGCAGAAGCTGCACCCAATGAACGGAATCCTGAGAAACAGGCTAGCCAAGCAGGAGGCTGGACTGGTGTTATAACCCTATGTGATAGGCTGAAGTGCTTTAAATCCCTTCTACCTCTGGTCAGGATTGGTTGAGAGTCTTGGTGGGTGGGACTAGTAGGAGGGGCTGCAGAGAGCAGGTGCAGGGCTGGGAGGGGTTCAGAGATGAGCAGGGTAAGGGGCTCACAGCTTAGCTGGGGAGACGGGGTGAGCATGAGAGAAATGCTAGATGCAGGCAGTGTGTGCTCAGACTTGAACAATTGAGAAATGGGGTTAGAGGAGGTTGGAGGGGTAAGAGCTATGAGGGCTGGCATGGTCTGCTTTTAGGGAGAGGGTGTGGCTTGAATGAGGTTTTAAAGGATGGTTAGATAGGCAGAGTGGAAGGGGAACAGTGAGAGTAAGGGCATCGAGGCAGGAAAGCATGTGTCTTGCCTAGAAGACAGAAAGGGCCCAGCTGGTCTGGAGTGGAGATATTCTTTGTCCGGGAGAGGAAGGATTGAGACTGGAAGGTCAATCCATAGAGAGCCTTGAATGCCAGCTCGTGGGCAGGGACTATGTCCAGTTGGCAGTGGGGAGCCACTGAAGATTATTGAGCAGGGGAGTGACGTGTGTTCTAACTGGATGGCTGAGCTTGAGCCAGGCTGGGAAGGCATTGGGAGGGAGAGCATGTGGTGAGAATCAACAGAGGAAGGGTCTTGATTCCAAGGTCACTTAAGACTGAAGAAAGGCTCCTTGATCCCTTGGGTGGAGGTGTGTGACGTTACACAGAGAATACCCCTTCAGGGGCCTAGATGCCTTGCCTTGAAAGAGGTCTCAGTGATCAGTGGGCAGACCTGCCCTCCCAGCTCTTCTGTGGGATCGAGGGCAATCCCTTCATCCCTCTGATCCTCAGTTTTCTCATCTGTGAATTGGGCATGATTTAACCGATCTCCAAGGATGAGTGCGAGGATTAATGAGAGAAGGGGGAAAGGGTCTAGCCCAGTGTTTTGAGCATATACGTGCTCAACAGATGGTGTTCCCTCCCCATCTCCCATTGTGCGTCTGGCACAGAACTGGACACAAAGTCTGGCCCTCCAGTCACCACCAACTAGATAGAGCTTCCGCTTTCAGAGCTCATTCATTCATTCATTGTTCAGTCATTCAAGCAGCGTTCAAGCAATATTTCTGAGCACCTACTATGTGCCAGTCGCTGGGACACAGATTTGAATTAGACCACTGTCCCTTGGCCTTGAAAAGTTTATTTACTCATTCATTCAGCAATATCCGTGGAGCCCTACTGTGTGTTTTGGCCAGGTGGGGGCTGGTGTTGGGGGTAAAGAGAGCGTGGCTGGCAGGGGAGGGGGTGAATTGGACCCACAGGTCACACCTCTGCATCTGGGAAGAGCAGGAACCCGGTGAAAATGCTGTTGGCCCCATCGATGCCTACCAGGGCATTCTTGTCGGTGGCCTGCAGGAAGACGGTCTCCCCCAGCCCCAGCTTGAGCACGACGCTGCCCATGGTGACCTGGAAGGTGTTGTAGACATAGTCGCAGAAGGTGAGCACCTTCTGTGTCTCCTCCCGGCCCCGCATGAGGTTTACGCACAGGTTCCCTCGAGAGCTGGCATGGTAGGTGAAGTAGTAGAGGCCAGGCACCCTGCACGTGAACTTGCCGTTTCGATACTCGTAGTTGTTGTTGGTGTTGGTGATCACGTGGTCGAAGCGGATGACCTGGTCCCGCCTCAGGGGGCTGTTGATGGTGCGTGTGGCTGAGAAGGCGATTTTCTGCGTGGCCTTGTAGTCTCCTGAGTCGCCCTTGGGACCATGGGCTCCGGGAGGCCCTGGGGCACCTTTGGGGCCAACGGGGCCCTTGGGGCCGACTTTTCCTGGAATCCCAGGAAACCCTGGGTCCCCCTTCTCTCCAAGCTCACCGTGGTCTCCAGCTAGCCCCGGCAGCCCTGGAAGGCAGAGACAAGAGATATGAGGGGGGCCAGAGATCGCTGAGAACCCGAAAGGAGCTGGGCTGGGAGGCAGGGAGCCTGGCTGCGTAACCTCAGACAGGTTCCCGCTTTTCTCTGGGCCTCAGCTCCCCATCTGTGAACAAGAGGACGGGATGTCGGGGAGGGCCCCCGAGTCTCCTTCCAGCCCAGCTTTCTGAGTCTGAGACGTGCTTGACAGTAATGTGGACTGATGCCCGTGGGTTGGGGAGCGGCGTCTCCCTCAGGAAGGTGCTGGACCTGCCCTCCTCGCCAGCTCATACAGGCTTAAGCCTGGAGCAGGGATCAGGAATTCTGGGCACATGTGCTATCCCTCTCCACCCCCTCCCTGATGGCCCATATCCCTCATCAATCACACATTCTTTCTTGCTGAAGCTGGAAGTGAGTATTAGAATCCTTCTCACTCCACCACTCCAAACAGCTACTCCTCCTTGGTTTGGCAGAACACAAGATAAAACCTTTTCCAGTAGAGTGGCAGAGTATAGTGGCTGTGAACATGGGCTCAGGGGACAGGCAGATGTGTTTCTCATGTCACATCTGTCATTATTAGTTGGGTCACCTTGACTGAGTCACATTCTCCAAGGCTCAGCTTCCTCATCTGTAAAATGGGGATATTTTGTGGAATTGTGAGATTATGTGAAGAGAGCGGAAGGCTATGTTTAAATGAACACATGAACTACATCTTACAGGAGGGTTTTATGGCAGGAAGTCTCATTTGAACCCTGTGACAACTCTGACAAAGAATCATTATCCACATTTTACAGGTGAGGAAATAGCAATTCAGAGAGGCGAAGCCACCTACCCTGGAGGTAACAACCCAGGACTGTGTGACTGCAGTGGATTTAGTGGTAAGAGAGCCACGGTTTGGCCTCAGCCTCAACATTTACTGGGTTCCCTTGAGCAAGTCAGTAGCCTTTCGGACATCAGTCTTCCCATCTGTAAAATGGGAATCAGAATTCCTTCCTTGCAAAGTTGTTGTGGAGGGCTCAGCAAGCTGATGGATTTGCAAGTGTTTTGCACTCCCTAAGGTGGGCAACTGGGACTTGGGAGGTAGGAGATGGGGCCTTGGTCAGTGACACTAGTCTGTTCCCAAAGTCCACAGTACCTTTCTCTCCCTTTATCCCTGGAGTCCCTGGTTTGCCGTCGGAGCCCGGTGCCCCGGGGATGCCCGGGATGCCAGGGATGGCTGGGTGCCCAATGCAGCCACTCTGGGCCCGGGAGACGTGGAGCAGACTCAGGAGCACCAGCGGCAGCAGCACTGGGACGCTGCCCCACGGGGTCTTCATCATGGTCCTGCTCAGCTGCTTCCTGTGTGTGTGGCGGCGGGGGACAAGAAGATGCGGTAGGTTACGGCCACGGTTTGTTCATTCATTCCTTCACTTGTTCCTGTGTTCACTGAGTGCCTTATCCCCCGGACCCTGTTCTGGGCGCTGGAGATTTGCTCATGAACAAGACAGATGTGGTCCCTGCCCTCATGGAGCTGACAGTCTGGGAGACGATAAACAGGTCAACATAGAAGTCAATAGAACTAGTTATAGGCCGTGGTGAGTGCCCTGGCTGAAATGAAAGGCTCCCTGGAGGGCTGGTTTGTGAGGGAAGTCCTCCCACCAGGAAAGTCTATAGACATTCCCACCAGGAAAGGTTTTTGTTTTTTTTTTGTGTGTGGTATGCGGGCCTCTCACTGTTGCGGCCTCTCCCGTTGCGGAGCACAGGCTCCGGACGCGCAGGCTCAGCGGCCATGGCTCACGGGCCTAGCCGCTCCACGGCACGTGGGATCCTCCCGGACCGGGGCACGAACCCGTGTCCCCTGCATCGGCAGGCGGACTCTCAACCACTGTGCCACCAGGGAAGCCCGAACCAAGAAAGTTTTTTTATACAAGGGAGGCATCTCTGAGACGTGATGTTTAGGCCGAGACCTGAAGGTTCAGACAGAGCTGGGGCAAGAATGTTCCAGGAGGAAAGGACAGGGAGGGCAAAGGGCCAGAGGCAGCACAGAGTCAGAAATGTTGAGGACCAGCAGGGAGGCCAGTGTAGCCAGAGGGGAGTCAGGGGTCAGAGGACCGGACGTCAGGGTCTTGATAGCTGTGGTTTGGGATTTTATTCCAAGTGTTCTCAGTCATTAGAACTTCTGAATTCGGGCTGCCTATGCTGCTTCCACAGCGGGCCACGTTACATCCTCAGAGCAGCCCTGCATGAAAGAACCAATTTTTCTACACCGAAGAGGAGACTGAGGTTCAGGGAGGCCAAGTCACTTGCTCAGGGTAACACAGGAAGGACTGCAGCCAGGACTCAAACCCAGGCCTGTGTGGCATGGAAGCCAGTGTCCCTGCCAGTGCACCAGGCCACCTCTTCTGGCAGAATATTCTCAGGTCCCTCCAAAGGCTGTGGGCCCCGGTGAGAGGACGATGCTTGCCCCTTCCTAATCTGGGGAACGAGGAAGAAGCCCTGGGCTGTCTTGAGCTGGTCAGCATGGCCAGTGCCCATGGCATCGATTCTCAGGACAGAAGGGACCTTTAAATTCATCTAGTCCAACTCTTAGCTTCTTCTTTTTTTCTTTTTTAAATCGAGGTGACATTCACATAGCACAAGCGTAACCATTTTAAAGTGAACATTTCAGTGACCTTTAGCACATTCACAATGCTGTACAACCGCCACTTCTCTCTAGTTCCAAACTATTTCCATCACTTCAATAACACCCCAATAATATTCTGTACTCATTAAGTAGTTACCCCCAAATCCCACTCCCCCCTCAGCCCCTGACAACCGCCAATCAGCTTTATGACTCTACGGATTTACCTGTTCGGGATATTTCGTGTAAGTGGAATTACATACACTGTGTGAACTTCTGTGTCTGGCTTATTTCATTGCATAATGTTTCTGAGGTTCGTCTACATTGTAGCATGGATCAGTAATTCATTCCTCCTTATGGCTTAATAATATTCCATTGTATGGACATATCACAATTTGTTTATCGATTCATTATTATTATTATTTTTTGCGGTACGCGGGCCTCTCACTGTTGTGGCCTCTCCTGTTGCGGAGCACAGGCTCCGGACGCGCAGGCTCAGCGGCCATGGCTCACGGGCCCAGCCGCTCCGCGGCATGTGGGATCTTCCCAGACCGGGGCACGAACCCGCATCCCCTGCATTGGCAGGCGGACTCTCAATCACTGCGCCACCAGGGAAGCCCTATCCATTCATCACTGATGGGCATTTGGGAAGTTTCCACGTTTTGCCGACTGTGACTAGTGCTAATGTGAACATTCATGTACAAGGATTTGTTTGAAACTTGTTTTCAGTTCTTGAGTATATACTCAGGAGTGGAATTACTGGGTCTTATGGTAATTCTGTGTTTAACTTCTTGAGGGAGCCTCAGCCTACTGTTAAGTCTCCTCAATAACATCTCTGCCAAGGCCCCTTCCGTCCATGACTTGTACCATCTCAGTGATGGGAAGCTCATTACCTTCTGAGGCAGCCCATTCCACCTCTGCCCAGATGCAAATTCTCTCCATTTTCCAGGCCCAGGTCAAAGCATTTTTCCTCCAGGAAGCCTTCCCTCATAACCCCTCAGCCCACCAAGTCTGAGCAGTTTCCTGCTCTTAAAATAGAAGAGCATAGGGGTCCCTGCTTATCTCCCAAGATAACCGTGGGGAGCCAGGTGAGGCCATGGCTGGGGAAGAGCCATAGGGTTTTGGGCTCTAGCTCAGACCCGTAGCTGGGGTTGTCTGATCCTCACAGCACTCCAGGGAAGTGGGTTGTGATTATTTTCCCACCTTGCCGATGAGGAAACTGAGATGCAAACATTAGAAAACAGCCCTCCCCAGATCACGCAGTGAGCTGGCTGATGGTGGGGCTGTGGCCAGACCCCTGCCCCCTCTGCCTCGTGAGGCCTGTGCCAGGCCAGAAAAACCTGCTGATGTGGGGCTCGTGTGCCCAGAAAGTCAGCCTCAGCCCCCTTGGTCTCCCAATCAGTTCATGGCTCAGACCAGGAGCTGAATTAGACCAGGGGCTGTACTGGGTAACAAGGAAAGGGGGGCTGCAAATGTGGGTGCGACCAGGGCCATGAGTGACCGGCTTAGGCTCTGTCACGCTCCCAAGAGAGAGTGGCTCTGGGGACGATCCTGCTTATCTGGCTGGAGGTTTTGCACAACGACAATTTGACACCCTGAATAATCAATGCGTTGGGCACTTAGCAGGTGCCAGGCTCTGTGCCAAACACTTCACGGGCCACATTCTCTCATTTAATTTGGTCCTTACAGCAGCCCCCTGGGAAAGCACCCCTGCTTTCTCATTTCACAGACGAAGAAACTGGGCAGTGGAGGGGGCGGGAACCTCGATCAGGGTCATGCAGCCCCGCTGTGGCTGAGATTCAAACCCGCTCCCCATTCAAACCCATCCAAACACCACGGGGTGTTACATTAAGAGGCTTCCCTACCTGGTGGTTAAAACATGGGCTTTGGAGCCAGACAGCCTGACAGAAGGAGCTGCAGCCTGGGTTGTACTTAGAGCAGTGCTGGTTGTGGGCCGGTTCTTGGTGATGGCTTTTATCATTACTATTATTGTTGCTGTTGTTTGGCAGCAAACATTCACCAAAGGTGAGAGGCCTGGAGTGTCATAAGGAAAGGGACACTGCCAGGGTCCAAACCAGGCCTGTGCCCCTTCTTAGCTATGGGCCTTAGGCCAGTTGCTTCTCTCCGACCACAGCTTCCCCTTCTGTAAAAGGGAGATAATAGTAATCTCTACCTCACAGCGTTGGCGGCAGGACAGATGCGTTAGGGCTCACGACAGCCCGACATGTTGGAAGTGCTTAGTGAATATTAGCTAGTTTTTTTATTATCACTATCATCTGAGAGTCCCCAGGTTTCAGGACACAACGGAGGATGCTTGGAAAAGTAAAAAAGAATCTGGTCCCTTTGGGAGATTGGGCTCAGGGAGAGGAGGTCTCTCAGGTGCAGGCAGTGCAGGGGTGGGGAGCCCTGGCCACCTGCCGGGGGGTGGGGGGTTGAGGGGAGCAGGGTCCTGACCCATGATGAGACTTGGGCTTTTTCGGGGGAGCCGGAGGTGGGGGGGGGTAGTGGGGAGATCTGGGTTCTGGCCCATTTCAGGGGCCAGCGAGTCTCAGACTTGGGCGAGGACTCAAAGCTCATCCGGTGACAACCCCCTGCCTTTACCGCCCGTCACCGCCGTCAGCCTGGCTCCTCACACGTTCCCCATATCAGCCGCCCTTCCATCTCCTTCCAGCCCCAAGAGCCCCTTTCCCCCTGACTTGGAGTCAGGCCAACTTGACCTTGAACTCTCGCTCTGCTGCTGCCTCGCTGCAGGACTTCAGGCAAGTGCCTTAACCTCTCTCTGAGCCTTTGGCAAAGTTAATTTCAACCCGACAGAGCTGCCAGAGGATTACACGCGAGGGAACCTAGAAGGAGCCAGGTCCCTAGTGCAGTGCCCGACCCCACACCCTCCTTCACAAGCCTTACTGAGCGGTATCAGTACTGACTAACAACTCATCACAACTCCGCCTGCAAGTCAAATCATTTCCTTGAAAGAGTCAAGCTGAGCTTTCTCATCTGACTGTGAGGAAATAAGAGAAGGCGGGTGCTGGAGAAATGCTGGGCTGAGCAGAGGGGAACCTGCGTTCTAATTGCATCCCTGCCTCTGACATATCTTGCACCAGGTAGTGTGCTAAGCGCTGGCTGAGCTGGTATATCCTTTAGGGCTCACAGCAGCCCTGAAAGGTTCTGATATCCCCGGAGAGGGTCCAGGCTGAGAGGGGTCATGTGGCTTGGCCCAGATCACCAGCACCTGAGAGGCAGAAGCAGGGCTCAGCTCCAGTCTTGGTGACCCCAAAGCCTTTATCCTGGTGCCTCCCCATTACCTGGGACCCCAGGTAGCAGCCGACTCCCAAGCTGACCCCCAGAGAGTTGGACTCCCGAGGTCTGAGATTGGGCCCAGGAATCCTCACTGTCAGATGCTCCAGGTGGCTCTGAGGCAGGGGATGCAGGGCCTATACTTGGGGAATCACCACCCTCTGCCATATTGGTCCTGCCCGCCAGTCCCCCCAGGTGCCAAGCCCCATCCTCACCTGGGAACCTGGCGTCCTCTGATGCCGCTGGGCTGGGCAGCAGTGGGACAGGCAGCTGGGAGCCTCCTGTTCTCAGTCCAAAGCGGAAGTTCCATTCTCCAGCGAGAACAAGGGCCTTCCCCTGACGGTCCCCTCCCAGGGGCCCAGCAGGCCGGCCCCCTCCCTGTCACCCCGCTCTCACCCTGTTCTGCTGTCCTCAGGCAGTTTCAGGTCCCGTTTCCGCAATCTGGAGGGATTTACTGTAAGTAGAATGGGTGGGTGGCCAGTTTGGTTTTGCCAGCTCAGCAGCTGTGGGGGAACCGGGCTATTCCGGGAGGATGTCCACAACCGGGGGCTTGCCTGCCAAGGCCCCTGACCTCATGCATTTCTTCAGGAACATGGGTGTTCCTCAACGAAATGGAAACATGGCTGCCCTGGCGCCCGAGGGCTGGATTTGGAGTCAGGAACCTTGATCCGTATGCTGGCTCTGCCACTTACCAGCTAAACATTCTCAGCCAAGGGAACCCCAGGGTGCCCCCATTTCCTCTGCCATATGGTGGGGCCATAATTGCACTTGCTCTACAGATTGCACTGGGGGGCTCAGATGGGATAGTGGAGAAAGAGGAGGGTAAACTGTAAAGTGCAGTGCACATGTTAATTGTTAATATCATACCATGTCCCAGGCCTCCCCTTTCTGGGCTCATCTTCTGCTTTCTTTCCCTTCTACACCCCGGCTCTTTCCCTGTTCTCAGAAAATAATCTAATAATGAAAAATGAATTTTAAATGTGGTCATTATTTGCTTATACCCCTTCCTCTGCTTCCAGCAGACCTGTGGCTGATGACTGTAATTGGCACAGCCAGGAGCCTGTTGCTTGTTGATCCTGGCATCACAGCAAGTTAGGACAGGAGAGGGGCTTGCAGGTCACCCAGCCCGTGCCGCTCATTTTATATATGGGGAAACCAAGGCCCAAAGGGGAGAGAGCACTGTTCAGCAAATATTTATCGTGAGCCTCTGTGTACTCCGGCGATAGAGCCACAAGCCAATCAGCCCTGGGTCCTGCCCCGTGGGGTGTCTCTTCTCCTGGGGGAGACTGGTATTACGCATCAAGTGACACAATGGTTTCATTGCTCCTGTGATGAGTGTCACAAGAAGTAGCTGCTGGAGCCCACACCTCTCACTAGTGGCAGATGCAGGACTTGGAGTCAGGCATCCCTGGCACCGGGATAGCAGCCCTCTTACCGAGGCTGCGTCTGAAGCAACGTGATGCCCCTCTCAGGGATGGTTGCCCAGCAAGTCCCAGGAGCTGCCGTAGGTCAGGAGGGCTCTCTTGACATCTGGCCTTAGAGAGAGAAAATCGTTGGGCTTGTGGATGCTTCTTGGCAGAAATTAAGTGTTTACTGCCGAGGGTGATAGGGAAAGAAGAGACTCGTGTGATAAAACCCAAGGGTCTCTGGGTTCAGCCAACTATAGACCCTCCAATGATTTGGTGGCTGGTAAAAATGGGAAAAGATGGGCTTGAATTTGGGGTAGAAACAGGATGAGCCTAAGAACAGGAAGCAGCAGTGTGGGGGGGGTCAGGGCATGGGCTTTGGAATCAGCCCCTCCTAAGTTTTTGTTTTTTGGGTTTTTTTTTGCGGTACGCGGGCCTCTCACTGTTGTGGCCTCTCCTGTTGCGGAGCACAGGCTCCGGATGCGCAGGCTCAGCGGCCATGGCTCACGGGCCCAGCCGCTCCGCGGCACGTGGGATCTTCCTGGACTGGGGCACGAACCTGCGTCCCCTGCATCGGCAGGCGGACTCTCAACCACTGCGCCACCAGGGAAGCCCCCCTCCTAAGTTTGAATCCCAGGCCTACCTCTTTCTAGCTATGTGGCCTCAGGTGTGTTTATTGACCTCAGTTTCCCCATATATGAGTCAGGGGCATGGGCACCCCCTCCTGGGGTGATTGTGGGGTCAGTGAGGTAACCCCGCATGTCCAGGGCCTAGCTGAGTGCCCAGCCCTCAGTAGGCACCCAAGGCAAACCTGGGAGTCGTGTGATTTCTCTGAAGAGAAGACAGAAATCTTGGAGCCTGGAGGCACAGGAGCCATGCCTGAATTAGGGGTCAGGAGCTAGGGAGACCCTTGGCCCCTGAGTGAGAGCCAGCTGGTCTCTGTTCCCTTAAAACGCTGGCTTACAACCCTGATAGAGAGGGGACAATCCCTACAGAGGGTGGAAGAGAAGCCTAAGACCCTTGCACATCCCGTGGTCTGAAAGAGGCCCCCCGGTCCTTGGGGTGCCTTGTACTAGCTCCTGTCCCACCCTTGCTACCCCCCTTAAAAGCCCTCCCCCAGCTCCCCTCGGCCAAGCAAACAAGCTGGCATTTTCAAAGGCCTGTCTCTCCTGGCAAAGAGAGAACAACAAGGAAACGATTATGGAAAATAAAGATGGTCGTTTCCGAAATACAGGTTTCTGATCTGACACCGTGGCCTACATAAACGGTGCATTGATTTTTTAAACAAAAGAGAAATGAGAAGAAAGATGTGTCACTTGCGGCATTGCCGGGTGGGCTGCTAAGTAGCTGCTGGAGGTGAGCTGTGAGTGGAGTGGCCCCGTGACCCCCGCCTTGTCCCTGCCAGAGGCTCTCAGACTCTGTGGACCAGGCCGAGTTCCTAGGCCCTGGCCTCTGTTATTGCTGTGTGTGTGTGTGTGTGTGTGTGTGTGTGTGTGTGTGTGTCTTCATCTCTCCTTCCTTCTCATCTGACACATTTCCCAGGCCCCTACTATGCGCCTGGCCTGTATCAAAGGGGCCCCGCCCTCATGGATGCTCACAGTCCAGTGAGGGATGCAGACCTGTAAGGAAATAAGTGCAGAAAAGCCAGGTGGTGGACCTCGTGCATTGACTTCACCTGGCAGACCGTCCACCCACCCATGTCTCTGTCCTCCCCAAACCCTTCTTTTTTTGTATGATCATATTTATTTGTGACGTCCCGAAAAAAATGATTAAACTCACAGAAAAAGAATCATGCATCATGCTTGTGGCTCCCAGCAGCAGAAAATTGGTGGGAGGAAATACAGGATAAAGGTTGTTCAAAGGTACAAACTTCCAGTTATAAGGTAAATAAATACAAAACAGGTAATGTACAACAAAAACTCATACGCCACAATAGCAAATAATCAAACTATAATATAGACTAAGGAACTGAATCGACATTTATCCAAAGAAGATATACAAATGACCAATAGATACATGACAAGTTACTCACCATTACAAAAGATGGAATGTACAAGAAGACCACAATTAGCACAGCTGTAGGATACTATCAAAGTTGTTAAGGCAGTAAATCCCATTCATCACAAGAAGAAAAAGGTTTTTTTGGTAACCATTTCATAATATAGGTAAGTCATATCATTACACTTCAAAATTTGATATCATAAAACAAGAAAAACATTTAAAAGGTAAAAACTAAAAGTGCAAAATTATCAAAGAGGACAAACTACTACTGTTTTACCTTTAGAATTATTTTATTAAATCTTAAATGTACAACAGCTTCTTAACTCTACACACGAAATCGATTTTTTTAGAAGAATGATGTTATGTCTTATTACACCATGATTCTGGCTAATAGTCTTTCAAAACTTTCAGAAAAATCTTGAAAAAGGTTTCACATGTCAAAACTTTGAAATTTGACATTATCAAAGAAGGGATTCTTCCACACTTTTATAGAGACCACTGGAAAGACACAACAATTCAAAAGCTAAGAAACTGTTTCAAAAGCATTTTTTATTGTCTTTCCTCCACAGGAAGGTAATGTTCTTACATAATTGAGTCCACTCACAAAATGGCTCTGTGTACCTGCTCTGGTGTCTTCTCCCATATCCCTGCATGACTGAGATAAGAGTTTCCTGAACATTGTTATTTCGATAACCTAAAGCTCTTCTGTTACCTCTGGGCTCTAATTCTCTATACAGTCAAGCCCATGGCAAATAAGAAGCTCAGTATCATCTTGTCTGTCCATAACCCCCACTTCCTCCATTGCCTCTTGGACCATAGCTTCCTCCACTGTACGATCCCCCCATGTTCCTGCTACCTACCACTCAGTTTTCCACTCTTCAGTAATTCGTACTTAGAAGGTTTCTGCTTATAATCCTCCAAATCACTGTAATTTTTCTTTTAATTTTATTTATTTATTTTTGGCTGTGTTGGGTCTTCGTTGCTGCGTGCAGGTTTTCTCTAGTTGCGGCGAGCAGGGGCTACTCTCCATTGCGGAGCATGGGCTCTAGGCATGTAGGCTTCGGTAGTTGTGGTTTGCGGGCTCTAGAGCGCAGGCTCAGCAGTTGTGACACAAGGACTCAGTTGCTCCGCAGCATGTGGGATCCTCCCAGACCAGGGCTCGAACCCATGTCCCCTGCATTGGCAGCCGGATTCTTAACCACTGTGCCACCAGGGAAGCCCCAATCACTGTAATTTTGACTTCCATAATTCCTCCTTCTATAGTTGTCATAAACAGCTCTGGAGCTCCCATCCTGGTAGCCATATCCACCACCATATCCTCCTCGCCCTCCTCCATGCCCAGGGCTACACCCCAAATTGCCACCTCCAGGTCCTCCTCCAGACCCATGATAGCCATCCCCAAATGTATGTCCTCTTCCATATCCATCAGATCCTCCTGTAAATTTCCTTCCTCCAAAGTTTCCTGCTCCAAACTTCCCACCACCACCATGAAAATATACAAAACCAGCCTTTCTTCCTCTTCCACTTCTAGAACATGGGCCTTCTTGCATTTCTTGTCTAGACAAGGCCTTTCTTACTTCTGCATGATGACCATTGACGGTACGATTTTTCTGCAACACAACCTTATCCACGGGATCATGGTCATCAAAAGCAACAAACCCAAAACCTCTTTTCTTGCCTGACTGCCCATCAGTAATTATTTCAATGGCATTGATTTTTCCATATTTCTCAAAGTAATCTCTAAGATGACGTTCCTCAGTATCTTCTGCAATTCCACCAACAAACAGCTTCTTCACAGTGACCAGAGCCCCCGGCTTTCCATAGTCCTCTCTTGGGACAGTACGTTTGGGAGTAACCGTTTTCCCATCAGTGGAATGAGGTCTGGCAGCCATGACAGCATCAACCTCAGCCATGGATGAAAACGTGACAAAACCAAATCTTCTTGATTTTTGGCTTACAGGGTCCCGTACTAACACACAGTCTGTGAGATATTCCCATTGCTGGTAGTGGTTCCACAGACGTTCTTCTGTGGTTTCAGAGCTCAAGCCACCAATAAAGAGTTTACGGAATTGTTCCTTTTCTCTCTTATTCCTCTCCAAAGGAACAGATTTTGAAGTTTTCTTCATCATGGGCTTACTAGCTTCAGCCATTTCTCTGAAACTCAGGGGGATGAGGGAGATCTCAGGGCACTAACAGGAACCGAACTGGCCCCTGCGCCATGGTGAGAACACAAACCTGGTCGGTCCTGACCCTGCGGTCAGAACTTCCACTGCTCCAGGAAAACTCTAGGAGCACCTCCACGGGGACCCGGCGCTGCTGCCTCTGGAGCCGCTGCCGCCCTTGAATCAACCTTGAGCAACTTTCAATTTTTCAGAATAGGTTGATTGGTGAAACAGGTCAATGCAGGTTCCCCCAGTCCCAAGAGCTGTCCTGTGACCCACTCCTGAGATGTAGACAGCCTGTAGCTTGCTGGAAATAGCAGTCCTCCCCAAACCTTTGTATAACAGGCTTGGGTCCAGAAATCTGTTTTTTTATTTTATAAATAAGTCTGCAGGTAATTTTTTGCACCCCCAGATTTGGGAACCTGGGCTCTAACAAGTCATGAGTCTGTGGTCCAAGTCGGTGGAGGACGCTGTGGGGACACGAAGGGGAGAATCAGAGAAGGCTTCATGGAGGAGGTGATCTTTGTGTTGATTCCTGACAGCTGAGTGTGTATTATCTAAGTGGACGGAGGATTTGTATGAGTGGGGTGGGGGCTCTACAAAATGAAGGAACATCATGGGCAAAGCTATGGGGGTGTGAAACAGCTTCCTTCAGGAACAAAGGAGCCAAAGTGGATGGCAGTGGCTGGAGAGCTGAGCTCCAACCTCTGCTGTTACAGCCTATCTCATGCCTTTGTGAGCTCTGTGGGGCCTTGTGGAACCAAGCTGAGAGCCCAATCAGGCAGGGGTGATTTTCCCTGGCCTGAGTGAGCCTTGGGTTTCACTGGGCTCTGAGGCCAGACCCTCAATCTTCACAGGAAAGTTACACTTTTTATCTTTTTGAACCTGAACTGTCAACCCCTTTTCGTGGTGAGCGCAGCGAAAGGGCAGCAGCTTACGGCCGGCTTCCTGGTCCTCCAACAAGGATCGAGGCAGCTGGGCCCAACTGTCAGGAGTCTCACAGTGAAACCCTGATGGCTTGTGGGCAGTAGTGGTTTTGGATGGTCTCCTGGGGGCCCCCAGAGTCTCAGTTATTTGGGGAAAATCAGACATCCGGGAGTCAGATTCTCACTCTCTCCCTCACCCATCCATGCCCACCTAGAGCATAATTACGAATATTAAATCATTTAATAGGTGGGTTAGCGTAATGCCTGGTGTATAGTGAGTGCTCAATAAATGTTAGCTATTATGATTGTTTTACTCATTCATTCGCTCTGCTTTTAGTCATTCATTTACCCACTATTCATTCATTCATTCATTCACCCCAATTCACTCATTAATTCAGCACAAATTCATTGCACATCTTGCCTTCATCTGTGCTGGGCCTGCCTTAGCCCAAACCCCTCCTGTGATGGGTGCTCCCAAAACTCAACATCGGTCAACATAGGTCTGGGAATTCAAACACACTCCCGTTTACCTGTGAGCACGAATACCTTTAATGACAGCAGTGCCTCTCACCCAAACAAGTGACAACAGATGGCCCCTTGCGGACCCCTTGCAGCCTTTAGCCACATTTGACCATCTCTCCCCCAAAGGGCCAAATGGTGCTGAGTGTCTCTACCTTGGCACCAAGCTTTACTGAACACCAGCTAGATGCCTGAATCTGGAGCCCACACATGGCTGTGGCAGGGGCAAAGTGGAAGATGAAGGGAACTACTTCTTAGGGAATTGGCAGTGAGGATTCGGAGCCGTGCATAGCCTTTGATTTAATTATTTATTCATGTATCTCTCTGTCTCTTCCAAGACTTGGAAAACACTAATGACAGTATCAGAAGGTGTTGGTTACGTGTCAAAGCAGTGACTCCTGAAGGAGCTTGGAGGAGGGAGAGAACTCAGGGCAGGAGGGCAGAGTGGGCTTCCTGGAGGAGGAGTCCATCCAGTGGCGAGAATGACCTGAGCAAGGATGTGTGGCCCAGTGGGTTCTTGCAGGGAAGCTGAGGGAGATGGGGTGGCCCCGGGGAGTGGAGCAGGCCTGCCTGCCCTAGTCAGGGAAAAGCAGGAAGCCGGAGAAGACACTGTCGGAGCCCTCGGTGCCCACCATGCCGTTGTAGTCGTTGACCGCCAGCCACACCTGCTCGCCCACCTTCATCCGCAGCAGCACACTGCCTGAGCTGACCTGCTTGGTGTTGGTCATGTGGTCACAGAAGGTGGTCACCTTGACACCGTTGCGGTACAGCTGCACACACAGGTTGGCCGTGTGTGACGTGTAGTAGACAAAGTAGTAGAGGCCGGGAACTTTGCAGGTGAACTTGCCAGTGTTCGTGTCGTAATCCCCCTGTGGGTTTGTGATGACTGAATTGAACTTGACCAGGCTGTTGGGCGCTGGGAACTGGACTGTCTGCCGTGTGACAGTGAATACTGACTGGTGATTCTGCTTGTACCTGCCCTCATCGCCCGGGTCCCCAGGGGGTCCCATGTTGCCGGGATCCCCTGGAATCCCAGGGGTTCCCATGGGACCATTTTTCCCAGGATAGCCAGGTGTGCCAGGATCTCCCTTCTGACCCTTTGGTCCTCGTGTCCCAGGGATAGCTGGGATTCCTGGGGAGAGAGCAGGTGGGAAGGAAGTGATGGGGCAGGGGACAAGGAAGAGGGACAGGGCTATGCTCCAGGGGACATGCCACCAGGGTTTGGTCTCTGGACTCTCTTTCCCCCTGAGGGTGGCCTACTCACCTGGGCACAGTGGGCAGGGAGAAGAGGGGAGAGAGACCCTGGTTCAAATCCTGCCTCCCCATGGTCTTGCCCTCTGACCTTGGCTGCAGCACGGCCCCGTCTCTTGGCCTCAGTTTCCATGTTTGTGATGGAGGGGAGGGTAGGACCAGCCAGCTCAGGAGGTGGTAGAGCTGGGCTGCATCTCAGAGAGCATGCCAGAGGCCACGACTGTCAGCCCACGGACAGCATGCGGCCTCAGATAACTCTTCACCTAAAAGTCTAGGTTCTTAGTTTTTCTTGACAAAAATCAGAAGATCGGTCAGAGGCAGATCTCCTGGAAAGGTCCTAAAACTTAAGCTTTGGGCCCCATTTACTTGCACTGGCCCTTTCAAGGCCCTTTGCATAATTTTACATTTATAATTTTTTCAACTTTTTATGTTGAAATAATTACAGATTCACAGGATGTTGCAAAAAAATAAAAGGACAAGGGGGCTTCCCTGGTGGCGCAGTGGTTGAGAGTCCGCCTGCCGATGCAGGGGACACGGGTTTATGCCCCGGTCCGGGAAGATCCCACATGCCGTGGAGCGGCTGGGCCCGTGAGCCATGGCCTCTGAGCCTGCGCGTCCGGAGCCTGTGCTCCACAAAGGGAGAGGCCACAGCAGTGAGAGGCCCCTGTATCGCAAAAAAAAAAAAAAAAAAAAAAGGACGAGGAAGTCTCATGTACCCTTTACCTAGTCGACCCCAATCTTACATAACTAAAGTACGAAATCAAAACCAAGAAATTAACCTTTGTAGGACCCACAGAGCTCCACTTTTACATGCATTATTTGTGTGGTTATAGTTGTAAAACAATTTTGTAGCACGTGTAGATTTGTGAAACCTCCCCCCGCCCCCCCATCAAATTCTGTACTACTTTTCTTAAAGAGGGTCCTCAACATTTTATAAGATTCAGAGCCCCACAAAACCTGTTTCCATTTCTGAGCCGGAACCACCCAGGCCCAGGCCAGCTTAGCACATGGGATCCACCAGATGGAGCCATAGAGGCTGCCTTTCCCCAGCTGCCCCAGCCCCACTCAGCCCAATTCAGCCCCTCTGACAACTGGCCTGTTTCGACTTACTTCATGTTACATATGAGGAAACTGAGGCCAGAAACTTGCCCAAGGCCATGCAGCTGGTAGGAGGTGGAGTCAGGACTCACAGCTAAGTCTGGCTAGTCCCAGTCAGTGTCTGACTCTTGTTACCGCCTTAGTTATCTGAGCCCCTATGAGCTTCTTCTTCCCTTGTCCAAACCATACTCATCTTTTAGGGCCTGGCTCCAGTCTCCTCTTCCAGGAAGCCCTCTCTGACCACCCCTGCTGGCCCTCGTGGCTGCTTCCTCCTCCGACTTCCTTTGGGGTGGGTGTCTGTGCAGACCTACCGTGACGGATCTTCTGCGGCTTGTGAGCCTTTTAGATCCCAGGGTTAGGAGTGGGGAATCAGAACCCAGCAGACCTAAGCGTCAGGCCACGTGATCCCGGGCAGGTGATCTCCCCTCCCGGAGCCTCTGTTTGCCCAGTTGAGATAAGGGCATAATAGAACGGATCCCACAGAGCTGCTGGCAGAGTGGGGTGGGAGAATGCCCGTGCCGGGCACCTCATAGGCAGTGCTCAGTAATGTCAGGTCTCGGTGACGGCTGTCAGCTATGATAAGCAGGACTGTGTCTCATGCTTCAGGTTGACTTCCAGCAACCAGCTGGGAGGGGGGGACACGGAAGTGGGGAGGGGGCCTGAGAGGCAGTGCAGGGTAGCGGTTAAGGGCATGGCCTTGAAGTTGGACAGGATTCCAGTGTGTGACTGGGGGCAAGTTGCTCAATCTCTCTGAACCTCAGCTTTGACATTTGTAAAATGGGAGTAAATCGTTTCTTCAAAGGATTTTGGCCTCAGTTTTCTCATTTGTAAAATAGAGTTAATTTTATCTACCTCATGAGATGAATATACGTAGAGCACTTAGAACCATGCCTGGCACAAATTAGGAGCTAAAAATTGGTGTCTGGGACTTCCCTAGTGGCGCAGTGGTGGGGAATCCACCTGCCAGTGCAGGGGACACGGGTTGGATCCCTGGTCCGGGAAGATCCCACATGCTGTGGAGCAAATAAGCCCATGTGTCACAACTACTGAAGCCCGTGTACCACAACTACTGAAGCCTACGCACCTAGAGCCCGTGCTCCGCAACAAGAGAAGCCACTGCAATGAGAAGCCCGTGCACCTCAACAAAGAGTAGCCCCTGCTCTCTGCAGCTAGAGAAAGCCCGCGCACAGCAACGAAGACCCAAAGCAGCCAAAAATAAGTAAATAAAAAATAAATTTATATAAAAAAAAATTGGTGTCTGTCAGCCATCCCACACAGTGAGATGGCCAGAGGCAGCTGTGAAGTACAGGGTCCTGGAAAAATGGCAGACCTGGGGGCTTCATTTGACTCACACTGAATTGGAGAATTCCTTCTGGAATTCTATTGCCAGGAGGGAAGATGACAGTGGGAAATTCCTAAGGACATTCCCCTCCACTGGCTTCCCTTGCCCAGTGCCTCTGCCACCCCTGTCACCTCTGCCCAGCCGCACCCCAGCCTCCCCCATGGCCACTCTGGACACATTCCACCCCCAGATGTGCACCTACTCTCAGACAAGTCACCAGCAGACTGCAGTTCTCACCCAACACCAGTGCCTGTTCATGTCCTCAGCCCTTTTCACTCGTGCTAGGGCTTGCCCATGAATCTCCAACAGAAGATTCTGTGGCTGTGATCCTGACTCCTTACTCCCTACCCCTCCAACTACCCAGAATCCTAGGGAGTGAAGGGAGCACACATCTCTGATAAAAACAAAGATGACAACAGCGGTAACAACCATAGCCCACACTTACTGATACCTACCACGTGCTAGTACTGTTTTATATTTAATTTTATTAATAATCACAGCACCCCTGTGCAGTAGGTACTACCATCTCCCCATTTTACAGATGAGGAAACTGAGGCACTGGGAGGTTCTATAACTTGTGCAAGTTCACACAGTGGAAAGTGGTGGGGCTGGGACTTGAACCCTGGCCACCTGGGCGTTGTGTACAGTCACTGGGGTCCATGTTGCAGGGCAAGTCGTGGAGGGGTTGGAATAAAATAGTAGCAGAGCGTTTTAGAGTTTGCCAAAGGCTTTCACCTGGATCATCTTCCGTGATCCTCCCTGCCACCTTCTAGGGCAGGTGCTCGTGTTCTCTCCCTGTTATCAGATGGGGAAACTGGGGAGGCCGGAGGCCTGGGCTCTGAGGGGGGAGAGGGGCTAGACCTGCCACAAGAGTTAAGACTCTGCCCTGGGAGCAGGCATGGCCGGAGGGACCACACTCCTCGCCATCAAGAAGCTGTCCACCTTCCCCAGAGTCAGCCTCAGATGGACACTTCCGACTCCTGCCCCCAGGCCCTAGGTGACCCCTCCCCAGCAGGCCAGCAGACTCACCTGGTTCACCCTTGGGCCCTGGCAACCCGTCATGCCCATCCTTCCCTGGGGCCCCGGGCAGGCCCGGTATCCCGGCGATCCCGTAGCAGTCTGTGCCAGCTTGGCCCCCAGGCAGCAGGACCAGCAAAAACAGCAGCAGGTTTGGTACAAGGCGGGGCCAGGAGCTGGGCCCCATGTCCATTCGGGAAGGAGCTGGATGGGGAGAGAGCTGAGTTGTCCCCCAGCCCCCGGCATGCCCTCCTCACCCTCTCTCTCCCCAGGGGCCGTCCTTCTCGGCCCTCAGGAGCTGACCTCCCTTCCCCGGCCCCTCGCCCCTTGGGACTGCACAATGGATGGGGAATGGGGCCTTTTCTTCAAGCTCAGGCCCCGGCTGAGCGGAGATGGGGACCCTCCTTCCTCTCACAAATCAGGCTGTCCCTGGGGCCACGTTTCAGGAAGTGGCAGCGGGGAAAAGCTGCCATTTGCCCTCACCTGGACAGGTGGGAGGTTTCTGGTCTGGTCACAGAGATGTCCTCAGATCTGCTTCCCCTCTCCAAGGCAGGAGGACACCGTGTCAGTGTGGACACAGCAAGAAGGGCCTGGGCAGGCTGTGCTGTCCCCTCCCCTCCTCTCCCCAGGACCACATCCCCTTTCCCATAATTTTTCCTGACTCAGTACTTTCTCTTGGGTGCTGAGCCAGGCTGACCGCACTGATGTCCCTGTGTCCCTCCACCTCCAGGTCATGAGTGTCTGAAATGAGGAAATGTCCGCTGCCCCGGGTCTGCTGAAGGGTGCCTATCTGTGTGTGTGCGCGTAAACATCAGCCGGGCAGACTTCCCCTAGAGTCAAGTTCAGCCCGGCTAATGCCCGTCCCTGTTTGTTGCCATTTACTGTGCCTGTGACCCCGTTGTTTCACAAGATCCCTAGGGGGAAGTTATAATTCCCCCTGTACAGATGAGGAAACTGAGGCTGAGGAAAGTGAAAACCCTTGCCCAAAGCCACTTAGTGAATGGTTTCTTGGGTCCAAAGCCTTGTTCTGACCCCTCTGCTTAGCCGCCCTAAGAAACAAGCCTCACAGGCACCTGTGAAGTGACAGGTCTTATTCTAGAGACTTCCACATGCCCCCTCCCATTTGCCTTACTTGGGGGTGGACATCCAGGGCAAACTTTGACAGCAGGCAGCCTGCTGTGGCCGACAGATTCCTCTGGCTACAAAGTCAGCGGCCTTGGGTTCTCCTTCCAGCCCTGCCACTCCCTGGCCCCGAGGCCTTCAGCAAACCACTGGCCCCTAGGTCTCAGTCATCCCATCTGTATACTGGGTGGTAGGGGAGGACCAGGCTTTGCATGTTGGTGCCTGTTCCTTTGCTGGGGCCCCTGATGATCCCACCTTCCCTGTCAGCACCCCCTCCCTCACCTCCATCCCTGGCCTCTCGTCTCAGAGCCTATTATGGCTAGTGAGGGGTTGCCAGTCGAGGCTAGGCTGGCAGGGCTGAGAGAGGCCCCTCCTCTCTTTCTTCTCCTCACATGAGATTCCAGAGAGGAAGGAGGTGATGGGCAGTGGAGGGTTCCAACCCTGATTCCACTCCTGCCACCCATGTGAGTGAGCGGTTTGATCTCCCCGAGCACTGATTTCTCCTCTGTAAATGAGGGTTTCCAGTAGCTTCCATGCAGGGCAGTGCTAATGCATACACAGTGCATAGCCCTGTGCCAGCCATGAGCAGAGTTCCAAGCCCTGCCCCTGCTTTGCTGGGTGCCCCTCAGGGCCTCAGTCTCCCCAGCTGGCCTTCCACCCTCTGGCACAGGGCTGCAGAGTGTGCAACAAGAGCAACAACGTGAATGTACTTGTCCCTGGAATTCCCAGGTGGGTGGAAGGCTGGAGAGAGCAGACATGATGGACACAGCATTATGGGGGGTGGGGGACCCGGCCGATGGCACCCAGGCCTCTCTCCCATCTTCAGTCCTCACCTCCTTCCTGCCTGGGTCCGGCTTCTCCAGCAGGTGGCAGCCTCAGCCCGCGCTCAGCCCGCCCCTGCCCCGCCCACCTGGGTTGCGGCTGGGTCCCCTCCTTCCAGAGGGGCGAGTGATTTGCCTCTGCGAAGAGGGGTGGGTATGGGTGGAATTTAGGGTAAGAAGCAGCGGGGCACTCCCTGCACCCGCCATTTCTATAACCTGGCCTTTCCAGCTTCTTACGGGCCCTCTACCCCTGACATTGTCTTTGAGCCCCGTTGCGATGAAAGAAGCCCTTCACTTTGGGATCAGGCAGACCTGGTTCAAATTCAGGCCCTGCCACTTTCTGGCAGTGTGACCTTGGGTAGATGTCTCCTTTCTGTGAGCCTCAGGGTCCTCACCGATTTTGCTGGGATTAAATGCATCCGTGGTTGTAAAATGGCCAGCGCACAGTAGGTGCTCACAGATCTGTTTCTCTTCCCAGGCCGTGGGTGTGTGTGTTCTGGGTGGGCAGGGGGCTGGGGAGTCAAGAACTGCTCTGGGGCTGCAGAGCTTTACTCTCTTCCTCCTGAGCCCCGAAGGCTGTTGATGGGCCTGGGCCCCCCTCCAAGTGGGTCTTGAGTGTGCGGCGAAGGCGGGCGTGGAGGTTGTGGGTACGTGAGGACTTGGAGATCACAGGCGTTTCTAAGGCACACGCATGTCAGAGGGGGAGGAGGGTGTGTGCACCTTCGTGTCAGGGGTGTGTCTGGAACACGTGTGTGTGAGAGCACTTCTGATGGTTGATGGGGGCACGTGGGTGTACGAGGTGGGTGTGCACGGGTGTGACGCATGTGTATCCTTGAGTGCGTCTGTGGGTCTGGAGGCGTAAGGAGTGCGTCCAGGGGTGCAGCCGGTGGGTCGCGGGGAGTGGGTGTCTGGGTGAGGAGTAGACGAGTCTTGGTCCAGGAATGTAGGTCCACGTGCATCTCGGGAGGTGTGTGTGCAAGTGTGATGTGTATTCTTGTGCATACATGAACGTGTGCAGCACAAAGGTAAAATCGGCTTCCTTTGGGAAAAAGCACAGGACGCTGGACATTTTCAGGACTGAACTTCTGGTCGCCTTACTTTTCTCACATACGAAGGGCATAGTGGGGCTTTTTGCTTCTGAGCAGCACCCAGACAGGCTAAGTGGGACCCTGGGAATGCACCACAAACATTCCAGACCCTCCCAGTCCCCAGCCCAGCCTCTGTGCCTGCCGGGGTCGAAGTCCAGCGCTGGCCTCGGGCAACCTGGCTTCAGGAAGACTTCTGGGTGCCCTTGGATGTGCCTTTCCGGTTGAGCGTTGGAAATGACACGTGTCAATTGTCAGGCGTGTGTCTGTGGAGGCTGGCTAGGGTAGTAGGTAGACACACAGGCTTGGGCGTCAGTAAGACTTGGAGTCAAACCCCAGCTTCTCCCCTTACACACTAACCTTGGGCTTTAAGTTTGTCCCAGCCCCCTAGCCTCAGTTTCATTATCTGTAAAATAAGGTCATAATACCCACCTCAGAGCTCAACTGTAAAGATTAAACAAACTATAATTAAGGCTAACACGTATGTGTAACCCTTACTAGGCACGAGGCACTCCTCTGTAATTTTCATATATTAAGTCATTTAATCCTCCCAACAGCCCGCTGAGGAAGGTACCATCAGTATTCCCACTTTACAGATAAGGAAACTGAGAGTCACTGAAGTAACACAAAATGCACGTAATTGGACACCTAGTAAGTGAAATGGTGGCCCAGGATTTGAGGCCAGGCCGATGAGGCTCCCAGGACCTGCTAAATATTTATTGTAAAATATTGAATGCAGGCCTGGCCTGCAAGCACTCAGTAACTGTTGTCATTCTTAAGCCTCCCTCCCCATGGCCAGGGTAGCAACTGAACTTCAAGCTCAGCAGACGTGGACTCAGGTATTTATTCCAGGGAGAGTTCCAAGAAATGATCTTCCTTCAGGCAGCTAAAGCAACAGCACCCCGACTTTACAGAGCAGGGCATAGACACCAGAAAGGTGGAGTGAGTGGGCCAGGGTCACACAGCAGGAAGCGGAGGCCATGGTGGGGAGGGGCTCAGGTGGATGGGAAGATGAGGAAGCCACTAAATACGCTGTCGGCCTCTGAACCCTGGTAAATGCGGCCCTTATTGGGGTCTTTTTCAATCCAGACCTGGTCTCCCTGCTGGAGCTGGAACACCGTACCCCCGGACACCACCTGGAAGAGTCCTTTGCTGTTGGCGTCACAGAAGCCCAAGGAACGCTGGACTTGGCCCCTCCCAAAGGACACGATAGACAGGCAGATGTCCCACTTGGACACCACCTGGAAGGTGAAGTAGTAGTAACCCGGCACAGAGCAGATGAACCGGCCCGAGTGGCTCTGGTATGGGCTCTCCTGGTTGGTGATGACCGTGTCAAAGATGACCACGTTGCCACCCATCGGAGGGTTCCGTCTCACGGCCGAGAAGGCCGGCTGCGGCTGGTTCTGGATGTTTCCTGGGTTGCCTTTGATGCCCTTCAACCCTGGGAGGCCAGGGGGCCCCAGGGGGCCGCTGGGCCCTGGGTAGCCCATTCTGCCAGGTTTTCCAGGGGGCCCAGGCTCTCCCTGGTCTCCTTTAAGGCCACGGACGCCTGTCTGGATACCAGCGGCCCCTGTGGGGAGAAAGGCCAGATTGGGAGTGAGAGTCCCAATTGGTCTAGTGTCCTCCAGACCTCAGGGAGGTGGCTGGGACCCCGGACGGCTGTGGGATAGAGGATAGGGGAAGTGTCTGGGCCTTCAAGACATTGATTCTGACTGGCTGTGCGTGACCTTGGGCTCCTGTCTCAACCTCTCTGAGCCTCAGCTTCTTTATCTGTAAAATGGAGAGAAATGTGAACAGGCACTTGGGAGTGTCACGTTCTGGGAAAAGCAGTCCACTGGCTTCACTGTACTCCTGCCCACAGCCATGCCCTCCACACTCTCCCCAGAGCACTGCCCTTGACTTCTTCAGATTCACGGACTACATGTAGGACGCCTGTGTGCAGACTGTTTGCAAGTGCCTGTGCAGATCTTGGTGGTCTGCTATGGACTGGGAGGCTCAGGGCGATTACATGAGACTTTCCTTTCCTGCTCTGATCGTGCCCTCCTCCCTTTCCCTTCACCCTTAGCCTTTTTTCTAGAACATGAGAGTTTCTGAAGCTTGAAGGGGCAGGGAAGGGGGAAGCAGGGACAGAGCTGTGGGGAAGCTAGAAGCAAAAAAGATAGTTGCCATGAATTGATCCCTCTCCATGTGCTAGGTGGGGTTATTTCTCCATTTTACAGATGAGGAAACTGAGTCTCAGAGAGGATCAGTAAGTCGCTTAAGGTCACACAGCAAGACAAGGGCTCCTGAGTCTAAAGCCAAGGGCATTAATCTTTCTGGTAACTGAACAAAGACCAAGGACTGAGCACAGCTTTGGGACCTTTCATATTCATTGCTTGCAGTGACCCACTGTCCAGAGGAGGAAGGTGAGGCCAAAGAAAGAGGACCTGGGCAGTAAAGGGGATACAGAGAGGCCACTGGGGCCTGTGGACATGGCTTTGGAAGAAGGCTAGGCCCCCCTCGGCCCCTGGGACCAAGTGCAGACTGCAGAGCCTTCGTGTGTGGGCCCAGGTGGACTCCTGTTTCTCAGTGCCAACCCAAGCCTCCACCCTGGTGGCCAGGCGAAGCCCAGGGATGAGGGACTGGGGTTCAGAGGGAGGGCTTACCCTGCTCCCCTCGCTCCCCCTTGAGGCCTGGCCGTCCGGGTCGGCCGGGTATTCCTGCGGCCCCGTCCCTCCCATCCTGTGCTCGGCAAACGTCCTGGGTCACCGAAGAGGCCAGGGATATGGCCAGCACACCGATCACCAGCCAGCCCCAGGGGGCTTCCATGGTGTCACTGTGGAGACATGGGCAGGGCCTGGGCAGGCTGGACATCACACACTCATGCACACCCAACACCCACACTTGAACCCCCAATCCCGCCCAATTCTATCTGTCTATATATATCATCTCCCCGACCATTGCACACACACCCCCTCGAGGGCCTTCAATGTCCACCCTCCATCCAGCTCCAGGGACCCCAAACATACACAAAGAACCACAAACTCACACAGATACACACATGCAACTGAACATACCCATATAGTTACACACTCAGACACACAAACACAGCTTTTCGCTCACGCACCTACGTAACACAATACGCAAACTCAAAAGTCCACCACACACTCCTGGACACACAAACTGACACCCAAACTGACGTGCCCCCCCCTCACTCACCTGGACACACACAGTCATACACTCCTACAGGTGACTGAACAAATATTTATTGAGTGCCTGCTCCCTGTTTAATTTACACCCTCTCACCCAGATGGCAGAGCTGTGCATACACACCAGAATTCACAAACACCTGACACACACATCTGCTCTCTCCTCCACACACTCGGCCCCTTTCAGCACCCACTGGAGGACAGAGGGCTGATTGGCACTCTCTGCCATCCCTTCGTGGGACCCCTCTGCTGGGCTCTGACACCCCCAGCCTTTTCCCAGCTTCTTGTGTTTTGTGGTGAGGGGCAGAACCCAGGAACTTTGGTTACAGCTCATGGGTCTGTCACTACCTCCCCCCTCCCCCAAGCCCCTGGAGTTAAGGTTCCCCCACTCACTCATTCTGGGTCCTAGATCAGGGTCCCCCCAGCTCCCCCACCCCGCAACACTGTCCTGGCATAGAACCAGCCAGCAGAGTTCTCTCTCCCTCCCTGCCCGGTCCAGCCTCCTGGGCCCCACCTCCTGGTTCCCTGAACTTTACAGCTCCCTCCCTGTCAAGCGCTGGCCTCACCTGCGTCTGGTCGTCGATGCACTGGATACTCCCGTCCTTCGCCCAGGGACCCCTGTGGGACACCAAGCAGGGCGGTGCTGGCCTGTGGCCAACTTTCACATCCCTTCCCACTTCCCCTTCTCCTTCCCTGAAACTACCCCCAGTGTTGCCCTTGGGCCACAGGCCTGCAAGGGACATTTTGAGCAGACCTCAGCAAGACTGAGACATGGGACATCCTACCCCAGCCACAGATGGTGTGGGGACAGGGACAGCAAGGCGGGAGTCTGCCGGGGGGGGGCCGTGGTAGGGATACTGGGTAGGGCTGTGAGACCCATAGAGGCCTCGAACATCAGGGCAGAAGGAACCTTTACAAAATGAGTAACTTGTAAGACTTTCGTGATTATGAAAGCAGCATGTATTCATTGCCAAAGCTTGGAAATACAGAAATACAGAAGAAAGAAGAACAGTGCAGTAGTAATGGGAAGCTCAGTAATCAGCTTCCTAGACCTGCCACTTCCTAGCTGCATGTCCTTGGAAAGATACTTAACCTCCTGGGGTCTCAGTTTGTTCGTAAATTGGAAACAACAGATTCTGCCTTGTCGAATATTATAAAGTTTTAATGACATAATACATATACAAAACAGTGGACGCACGGTGACCACTTAATAATTAGCTTTTATCAACATTTAAAAATCAGTGAAAAAACCCCATCTAGAGAATTGCTGTTAACATTTGGATGGATCATCTAGCCTTACTCACTCTCACTGACGGGGTGCTCACTACCTGTCAGCACAGCTCACTTTGTCATTGACACCTTGGACCTGGAGAATGTTTTTCTTTAGATTGAGTGATTCTGTCTCCTCCAGACTGGAGACCAATGTGTTCAGGCCTGGGCTGACCATGTCTGTTTCTTCCCATGACCATGTTTTTTGTCGTTGTTGTTGTTTTGTTTTGCTTTCCAGAGGGAGGAGGAGAGGAAGAGGAGGAGGAGAAGAGGGAGGGCTATTGTACCTGGGCAGGTGAAGACAGTCTAGGGCCAGGGTTTTCAAGCCTTTGGGACTCCTTTTTCATTTGCAATCTTGTGTGACATACAATATATATACAACAAGTCTAGATGGGGATGCTCTGGTTTAAGGGTGGGGACCCGGAGCTCCTCCTGCCAGCCCCTCTACTGCTCCCCAGGATTCAGGGGCTTAGGGGAACTAGAATTTCTCTATGACCTTGGGCAAGCCACATCACTTTTCCAGACCTCAGTTTCTTTATCTGTAAAATGGGGATACAGTCCCCTCGGTGAGCTGCCGAGGGATTATATGAATATATGAGGAAGTTTATACTGTCAAACACCACATTAAAATAAGTCATCATTATGAATAATATCTGTGTGACCTTGGGCAAGTTACCTAACCTCTCTGAGCCTCACTTTCTCAAGATGAGAGAGTGGTGGGAAGCAGAGAACGGCAGAGGCGGCATGAGGGAAAAACAAATACTGTGAAAGGCTTCTCAAAATATAGTTTTCAAAATATTAAATACACAATTCATATAGAAATACATAGTGAGCTCACGTGAATTTTCTTTGTAGCTTATAATGAAGGAACAAAGCTAGTGCAATGAAGGATATGAGAAAAAAATTTATATATACTTATATATGGTAAAAAAGATTCAGTAAAAACAAAAACAACAATAACCAAAAAACCAAGAATTCTGGAATATTCATAAGGTTGCTAAGTTACATACAAAACTGGTTAATGTTCTATAGGGCAATAAAACCCTAACGTTGGGGCTATCTTCTGTACTGAAAAGAAATCATTTGCATCTCTACCAGACAAAAATAATTGGCAACTTATCAGTTTTGTACCAGCTAACAGCTATCTTTATAGAGCCTGGGCCCTAATCAATAGTAAATAATAAGTCAAGCAAAGTGACATTCCCCTGGAGTGTCAGATGATCCTTAGGAAGGCTTGTGAGACACTACTCGAATTTGACTTTGAAAGGACACCAGTTATCTATTTGCCTTATTTCCAAGTGTTGGATGATTTCACTTATCAGGCTGTTACAAGAGTATAAACACTTCCCAAGAAATAAAAGACATCGATAGTAATAAGCACATCATTAGTGTGAAAAGTAATGGGTTGGCAATAGCCCTGTGAATGTCACAGCTGGGACACCTTCAATCAGAGGGATGGCGTTCTCTTCCTTTTCTCCAGAGCTCAGGCTCTTGGAGGGGAGGTAGGAGATATAGGGATGAGAGGAAACCCCTTGTCATGCTTGTGAGGATCCAGGCGCTCCATCCCACAGTATAGCCAAGGGTCTAAGGAATAACCAGAAAAATAATTTCTAAGTTACTCAAATTCCTTATGGTGGAGTCACATCTCACTCAAGGGCTGCGTTCCAAAATCAGCATATAAGGCAATAATTGCAAATGGTCAGTATTACCCTTGGAAGAAATTCTTAGGAAAGGGCCATGTTGGAGACTGTATTACCATTTCGGGATACTTCTATGCTGTCACTTTTAGCTTTGACATCAGAACAGATTTCTTGTTCTTTACTTGCATATCAGTTGGCTCATATATACTCCCTTTTTCAAAAAAAAAAAAAAAAAGAAATTCAATCTTTAAAGTTTAGAGTTGTACTCAGTGGTGAGGCATTTAGACCACGAGAGGCTCTGGATTTGAGGCAGACCCGGGGACGCAGGGAAACGCTCCAGAATAGGCTCCTTGAGGGCCCGGAGCGACGGGCAGCATCCCTTACCTTATTTTCATTGGCATCATTAGCTCTTTCTCACTCTGAATTTTACTAGGCAAAATACAGATAGTCAGATGTGCATATAATGTAACTCTGAAGTTCTTGTATTCCTTTTTTTTAATGAAAAAACATGGAGGTATAATTTACATACGGTAAAATGCACACATCTTAAGTGCCCTGTTCAATGGCTTCTCATGTAAATGAAGATATCCTTTAGCGCCACCCAGATCAAAACACAGAACATTTCCATCACCCCAGCAAGTTTTCTCGTGCCCCTCGTCGTCGTACAGTCAGCCCTCAGCGTCCTAGGGTTCTGCATCCACAGATTCCACCAACCGGGGATCAAAAATATTTGTAAAAAATTCCAGAGTTCCCAAAAAGGAAAACTTGAATTTGCCTTGCGCTGGCAACTATCATCTACATGGCATTTACCTTGTATTTACAACTATCTACATAGCATTTACATTGTATTAGGTATTATAAGTAATCTAGAAAGGATGTATAGTATGGGGAGGATGTGGGTAGGTTATATGCAAATACTTCTCCATTTTATAGAAGGGACTTGAACATCCTCGGATTTGGGTCTCCGAAGGGATACAGGGGTGTCCTGGAACCAATCCCCTGCCGATACTGAGGGACAACTGTACTCCCCCCTCCCCGCAATGTGACCAGCGTTTCGACTTCTCTCACCATGGGTTATTTCTGCCTGTTCTTGAACTTCACGTAAATAGGGCTGTTCAGTGTGTCTTTTGTGTCTGGCTCCTTTCATTTCACATGCTTGCGAGAGTCAGCTGTGTTATTGCTGAGTAGTACTCCATGGCATGCGTGCAGCGCACTTCCTGTAGCCCTTCTCCCGTTCGTGGATATTTTCGGTTATGATGAAGAGAGCTGCTGAGAACATTCTCGTACAATCCTCCTCCTTGTGCCACCCTGTGAACGGATGTGCTCAAATCCCTGTTGTACTGTTTGAACACCAAGAAGGGGACATGGAGTTGACGTGGATACTCCTTCCTCTCCCATCCACTGCCCCACACCTCCCTCTTGCACTCCCTCTCCCTCAAAAACACAAACCTCCTGGACCCTCTACCCTATCCGCTTGTTCTCCTTTTCCCAGCTCTTTATTATGGAGATTGTCTCAATCTTGGCTTTCTTGTGAAATCCTTCCCCTCCTCTGGGGCCTTCTGAATCTCTCCTTCCCTTCTCCTTCTCTCCACCCAAAGGATCAGGGTTTGTTTTTTGGGGGGCTGTTTGGGAATTGGGAAGGGAGCTGTCAGAAACTGTTACACGTTTTCAGGGCATGCTCTTTATTCTTTGCCTCTCTCGGCAGATAAAAGAGCTTTGGGGGATTGTTTTATGAAAAACGGAGGGCATTGTAGAACAAGAAATGATTTATTGTGGAGACGGAGGCAGCATGGGTTCAAATCCAGCATTTGCCTCCCTTTCGCTCTTGCACGAGAGAACTCCTGTGTCTGGGGAATGGCAGTGACCCCTCGGACTGGGACAAGGTTTCTGATCAGTGTGGCTTGAACCTGGCATGTGGCAGGCACTTAGCAAAATTCCCACCTGCTGCTCAGGCGGCCATGCACAGAGACCAGTTGAGAAGTTTGCGGGAAAAATGTAAAAAGAAGACCAAACACAGCACAAATGATTTTGTGGGAAGAGTAAGAAAAATACGAAGAAGACAAACTCCCCTAACAGCTGGCCACAGCTGGAGACCAGCATCCTGGCTGCCCAGGAGGAAGCAGCCAAGCCTGCAAGGGGCCAGGTGGAGCCGCTCTGGGAGAAGCTCCCGACGTGTAGATCACAGATCGCAGGTCGAACTGGAAAGGCGCTAATGGAAGCCATCAGGCATGCAGGCAGATGAGATGTAAAAAGATTAAGAGGATTAGGAGAGAGTTTGGAAAACAGACAGTTGCAGGCTGTGAGAGCCAGCAAGGAGGACAGGCCTCTGCCTGGTGGGGGATGGGCCCCGGGTCCCGAGGGCTGCCTGGACTCCACAGCCAGGAAATGCGGCACCAGGAAGGCCTGGATAATTCGAGCGTCAAAGGAGCTCACATAGATGCAAGGGGAGTAGCCAGGGGAAAGCCCCACCCTACCCCCACGTTTAAATCCCCCGCCACCCTTCTTCCCCCCATCCTCCTCCACCAGCGCCCCCAACTTGCCGTGCAGAAATGACCTCCCTCATTTGCCCATCGCTTGGCCTGCAGTTCCACTTCTACTCATTCTTTCCGTGGGGTAAGCTTTGCCTTCTCTGGGATGTTTTACAATTAAAGTTGTGTCTTAGTGCATTTGCAAGACGCTAATGGGCTCTACTTAGTGAGCCCTACTGCCAGGCTGAGTACTGGCGCTTAATACACTATCTAAAAATGTCATCATCACAACCCAGGGAGGTAGTACTATGACAAGCCATTTTTACAGATGAGGATCAGAGAGGGTAAACAGTCCCCACAGGTCACACAGCCAATAAGTGGTAATGTCGTTTCCACCACAGCAGGTACCTTTCTGAAGATGTTCACTGGCAGCCTGCAGATCGGGGGTCTAAAACAGGAACTCTGAAAGGGAGAGAGGAATGGAGGAGATAAAAGTATTGGGTACGGGGACTCTGAAGGCAAGATTTGCCAGCTTCACAAGTTTACCTCCCCTGTGCCAAGCATTTTACATATATCATCTCACTTAATTTACACAGCATCCTTACAGGGTAGTATTTTGGTTCATTTTTAAAGAGGAAGAAACTAAGGCTCAGGTAAAGTGACTTGCTCATGGGTCTAGAGCCGCCAGATTTAACAAATAAAAATCCAGGATGCCCAGTTCAATTTGAATCTTAGATAAACAACACTATGCATAGGATATACTTATACTAAAAACATTATTCATCCTGTATTTTATCTGGCAGCCTTACAGAGGTCACACAGCCTGTGGGTGACCATTCTCCCCACTCTTCCTGGCTCACTGGGAAGCCTATCTTGGTAGGAAAATGTGGGCTGAAGGGGATACTTGTCTCTGCCTCCCAGGGGAAAGGGGAATAGGTGCCTTCACCTCTGTCGGGGGGCCAAGATCACTGCTCTTGTGGGCGAGCCAAGACCCCCAGCCAGGTTCTCCCACTGTGACCCCCCATATCATTGCCAAGTCTCTCCCTGCCCCAGACTTTCATCAGGAGAGGCCACTATGGGCGGAGGCAGGGGACTTGGGTTCTACTCCCAGCTCTGCAGGGTGTCCATGGGCAGATCACCCCTCCGGGCCTCAGTCTCCCTATTTGTATAAAAGAGGGAGGAGTTGAACCAAAGCAGTAGTTCCCTGGGTCAGGGTCACCTGGGGGAGCTGGGCAAGGATACCGTTGCCTGAGCTGCATCCGTAGGTACCGCATTAGAATCTGTGAGGTGGGGCTTCTGCCGTTTTCATAGGCGCCCTGAGCGAGCTGAGGCAGGCAGCCCAGCATCTTTCTGGAGCTCTGACAGCCCTGAGGGGCTCTCCAATCTTGTCAGGTGGGCTGGCCCTGCCTTTTTTATCAGACAAGTGGGGAGCAGGTGCTGAAGTGCCTAGAAATGCCTTGATGAAGTAGGAGAAGTGGGGGAAAGGCCAGGTTTGTTGGGTTGGGTGGGGGTGGGAGGGAGGGAAGGTCACTAAATCTCCCTGGGGCTGAGACCATTTCCATCCTGGGAATTCAGAAATATTTCTTACATCCGAGTAGAAATTTATGTTTTACACAGCCCCTGCCTGCCTCACGTGATTCCCCGCCAGGGGGCTGGTGAGACTACTGTTGTCAGCCCCGGTGAACTGATGGGAAGACCGAGGCTCAGAGAGGGCAATCCGTTTCCGGTGTTACACAGCAGAGCTGGTCCAGTCTCCTGTCTCTGGGGCCGGGACTCCGCCGCCAGCCCCACCCTTAGGCGGTCCTGGAAGAAGCTGCTTTCTTCAGTGTGACGTTCTGAGCCTCCGCCTCTGTCCTGCCAGCCACTCACAGCGGGCAATTGTCCTACACTTCCCTACCTCAGGTCCAGTCTCCTTTCTCCTTTCCCTGAACGGGGGCAAGCCCAGGGGCAGAGCCGGGATTTGGGCGCAGCTCTGCGGTGATCAGCTCCTACTGATTTTTCCACCCACAGGGCGGCTTCGGAATTTGGGCTAATGACAGCTGCTTCAGCCTGTTTCCTCCCCCTCTTCCCAGCCCTCTGCTGATTACAAATAAACACCAGTCTACCCGGGAGAGTAATTAACTCTCCAACGTGGGGAGAACTAATCAGCCTGGAGTTTGCTGCAGGTGGGAAAAATGAAGGCTTTTCCTAAGTATATGCAAATGACACCCCTAGTATGCAAACCACCCTCTCAGGCTCCCAGGAAAGGCTGTCAGAGCTGCCGGCGCCGGCTGCTGAGAAGGGAGAGGCTCTGGGAAACGGTGGCCCCAGCTGCAGGGGTCCTGGGCCGTCAAGTTTAGGGAGGTTGGAGGGGTCAGCGTAGGAGTAGGGGGCTCACCTTCGGGGCTGCCCCGCACACCTGCCGTCCTTGTGTCTAGAGCTCTGCGGGAAGGCAGAGGGAGAAATAGGCTCAGGGCTCAGAGAGAGCTGGCTTTGAATCACAGCACTGGTCCTTGCTTATGTGACCCTGGTCAAGTCACTCCCACCTTCCTGGGCCTCCGTTTTCTCATTGAAAGATGGGGATACAAAGACACACTTTTCAGGCTTGTACTGAGAGTTGGACAGCACACAAAGTGTCTAACATGGCCCGGCATTTCAGCGTTCAGTAAATGGAAACCCTTACCGGAAAGCATCAAAATATGCCCGTGGCATCCCTGTGGGCCACGGACCCCTGAGTCAAGGCTCCGCCCCCTTGGGGGCTCATCCTCTCCCAGTCTGCCTTTCAGGGCTGCAGTCAGTCTTGTGACATGTGACTTGAAAGGCTTCAGGAATGGCCCTTCTATTCCCAGGTATGTTATTTCTCCTGCCTTGCCTGTAATTCTGGACCAGGACTAGGGTAAGCAGTGTAAGGCTCCCAGGGAGGAAAATTTCAGGAGGCGTTCACTCAGGACCCTGTGAGTGCAGAACTGATACTGAGAGTGAACACCTCCTTAAAATGCATGCCCTGGGCACCTCACTCACCTCATCCTGGTCCGGGCTTTGCTGCAAGCCCACATTTGTCAAATCATCTCTCAGAGTTAAGCGTTGTCCTTTAAAGTGCAGGGATGGGAGAGGGGAGCAGGGAGAGGGGCACGAGGAAATTTTTTGGGTGATGGAAATATTTTATATCTATGCTGGGGTATCAGGTACACGGGTGTACACGTTTGTCAAAACTTACCAAATGGTACATTTATGTGTATTTCACTGTATATATATTTTACTTCTGTAAAACATAATTTTAAAATAAATAAAATGTAGGTGTCTTCTGGGAGACATCACACATTAATGTATAATGATGACGATGACCAAGGTGGTCATCCAGCCTCTGCTTGTATACCTCCGGTGACAGGGAGCTCACTACCAATGAAGCCAGGACATCACTTGTTTGGCAGTGGAACTAGGATTTGAAGCCAGATCTGACTCCAGAGCCCAAAGCCTTGGCCTCTACTCTACTGACTGTCCCAGGATTGTCTGTGCTCAGGAATCATCATGAAGGTTAAGTAAGGTGCGATATGTGAAATGTTTGTCACATATTGTGAGATATTAAGAGCTTCTGCACATCTGGAGACACAGGGGGATTGCACTTCCCCACCTCATCCTAGCAGTTAGGCGGGGTCTGGGACCAGTTCTGTGCAATGACATGTGAGCATAAGTGACATTGCTGGTGCAAATCCTCTAACACACTCTTGTTCTGCTGCTGCTGTTGTGGAGTCCTCATGTTGCGATGGTTAGAGCCACAGAATCCGAGTGGCCTGGCTCGCTGAGTGTCTGCATGGAGGACAACTGCCCTGCAGAGTCATCTGGACCACAACAGGCTTTGCAGGAGCGATGGGTAAATCTTGGTGGTGTCAGACCACTGAGGTATGGGTTGTTTCTACAGCATAACTTCCTTCTCCTGAGCCATACAGCACAGGATGGGCCTGACACAGAATGATAATGACGTTGATATTGTTGCTGGCCTCATAGTCTGAACCACCCTCCTCCTCTTCATTTTCAGGCTGTCGTTGTCACTGACAACACCCTCAAAGAACCCTTCAGGCTGCACCCTCCCCAGCTGATCCCCGTTGAGCTCCAGGGTCCTGTCCTCAGCCTGAGCTCTCCAGCACTGCCCAGACTTTCATCAGTTCTGTGTTGTCTAGGCTGGGTTCCCAGGATTCTAATATGAAAAATACCCAGATTCACCTTTGGAGAGCTTAAATTCTGCAGCAGGGAGGCAGATACGGAAATAACTCCCAAAGTGGAAGGCTTATCGGGTGCCAGACACTGTAGAAACCCAAGGTGGGAGCTCCCAGTTGGTAAGACAAGAGTTACCCCAGTGCAGGAATCTTGGGAGACTTCTTAGAGGTGGAGGAAGAAGGTGGCCACTGCAACTCCCCTCTGGGTACTCATAGGCTCTCATCATCACTCAAGTCTGAGTCCCAGTTCCTTTACTTCCCACTGCGTAATGCAGAGCAGGCATCTTCCCTCCTAAAGTCTTGGTTGTCTCATCTGTAAAATGGGGACTATAAAAATACATCTTTATAGAGCTGTTCTGAGAATTGAACAAGTTAATATGTGTAAAGAGCTTTACTCAGTGTCTGGCATGTGGTAATTGTTCAATGAAGAGCTGTTTTTATGACCATATTTGACCTTTGCAACAACCCTGCAAGAGAATAGAAATAACTAGTATTGTCTCTGTTTCACAGACGAGAAAAATGAAGCTCAGAAAGGACAAGTGACTTGCCTAAAAACACACAGCTAAGAAGCGGCTGTGCCTGCCTTTCACCAGAGCCTGTTTGGTGTTAGGATTTGTGTCCTCACTGCTTCTTCTGACTTGACTACTCTCTCCATGCCTGACCTTTGAGATTCCACTCTTTTTTTTCTAATTGGGGCAAAATATACATAACAAAAATTTTTACCATTGTAACCATTTTAAAGTGTGCAGTTCAGTGGCATTAAATACATTTACCTTGTTGTGCAGCCGTCACCACCATCCATTTCCAGAACTCTTTTCATCTTCCCAAAGTGAAACTCTGTTCACATTAAACAAAAACTCTCCGTTCCTCCTCCCTCCAGCCCTTGGCAATCATGTTCTTTTTTCTGTCTCTGTGAATCTGACTACTCTGTGTACCTCACATAAGTGGCATCATACAGTATTTATTCTTTCATGACTGGCCTATTTCACTTAGCAGAATGTCCTCAAAATTCCTCTGTGTTGTAGCATGTGTCAAAATCTCCTTCCTTTTGAAAGCTGAATAATATTTCATTGTATGTATTGTCCACATTTTATTTGTTAATATCTATTCATCTATTGATGGAACTTGGGTTGCTTCCATCGTCTGGTTATAGTGTGATTAATGCTGCCTTGAACATGGATGTACAAATATCTATTAGAGTCCCTGCTTTCATGAGACCCTACTATTGCCACCATCTTGGGAGGCCATTCCAAGGTCTTTGCCAGGAGCCCCAGTTCTCAATGGTCCAGGAACCAGACCCCTACCCAGCTCACGGCCCACTGGCCATTCTGCTACCTGTTCAGCTCCATGCCTTTGCCGTCACAGTTCCCCTCCACCTGGCATGCCCTGCTGTACCATCTCCATAGTCCAAATCCACGTGTTCCCCAAGGCTCATCTTGAATGCACCCCGAATCCAGGAAGCCATCTCTACCCTCCAGGGTTCTCTCCTGCCCCTACAGCGCCCAACCCTCCATCTGTCCCTTGCTTAAGTCTCTGATTACTTTAAACCTTAGATTACAATTATCTGTGCCTGGTGCCTCACCGACACCCTCCCTTTCATGATAGGGAATTTCCTTCAGAATATTGTTGAGATAATCTCCCTTTGAAGAAAAGCAAAAATGAGAGTCCTCCTCCCGCCCCCCAGAATGTGTCCAGCTTGGGTGACCAAAGACTGTTTGGTTTAAAGCACTAGAGGGATGAATTAGAGGTAACGTGGCTTCCTGAGTCTTGTCACGCTCTGACTTTTCAAGCTGGAAGAGGCAGCAGAGTCAGTAACTAAATACTCCTTTTCTGAGTGGGTCTTAGAACCGAACAAGCCCTGGGGGGGCAAAGATAGGAAGCCCCCCGGAAACCAGACCCAGCTTGAAGGCTGTAGTGAAGGGAGGTGGGTGGGGAGGGATCATAGCAAGAGGGCTGAGCGCCGTGGCCTCTTCTGGCTTTACTGGGTGGGGATTTGAGACCTGGTCCAGCGCAGAAGCTTCTCCATGAGAACACACAATTGAAGATGGGAGCCCAGGCATAACCAAGTTCCACCCACGAGAGACTGTGGACCATGTCCTCCTCAAGAGAGAAAATGGGGGAAGGCAGGGGTGGGGGACAGGGGCCATGGACTCCCCCATTTTCCCTGGCGCGGGCCCTGATTTCCAGGTAAGAGGGCTTTCGTCCGTTCTGAGATGCCTGGCGTGGAGGGTCCTAGTGCGTGGACCCTGTGGTGGGTCAAGAAGGGTCACAATGGACTTTGAATTGTTTGAGCCACATAGAAGCCCCAGCAGACTGTTAGTCCTGGGGGACAGGGGCAGGGGCAGGTGAGAGTCACCTGTTCCCAGCTTAACACAGTACCTGGCCCATGAACGGAAACTCCTCCACCATTTCCTCCCTCTCATCCACCCAGCCCCCTCACCCACCACCCTTGCTCACTTGCTAGAGAAGCAGCCTAGAGAGCCTGGGTTCAAATCCTGACCCTGCATCTCCCCAGCTGTGTGATATTAGGCAAGTCACTTTATTCCTCACTTCTCTGCACCTCAGTGTGTCCAGCTG
This sequence comes from Lagenorhynchus albirostris, assembly GCF_949774975.1. Lineage (NCBI taxonomy): Eukaryota > Metazoa > Chordata > Mammalia > Artiodactyla > Delphinidae > Lagenorhynchus > Lagenorhynchus albirostris. The sequence goes on from NC_083096.1 coordinate 168,815,462, forward strand.
TAAAATGCGGAGAGTAATAGAAGCCACCTCACGCGACTGGGCTGGGGCTGAGTGGGGTCAAGACAGTAATGTCTTCAGAACAGTGCCAAGCACATAACAAGCGCTTACAAACTAGTAGATGTTATTTATTCCAGAAACACATAGTGCTTGCTCAGGGAAACTTGGCCAAGTTAATGGGAAGGAACATGGAGAAGGAACTTGGGCTCAAAGTCAGCAGGTGCCTGGTTGCCTCGAGGCAACTTAAGCAAGGAGAGCTGCTTAGCCTCTGGCTCCTCCTTGTCTCCAGGAAGTAAAGGATGCGCCTGCTGCCTACACTGCCAGGCTGCTGTGGGTGTTAGTGGGGGGCTTGGGGTGAAGGCACGGGGTTGGGAGGGAGAGCAGTGCAAACGGCCTCGGCTCAGCTATTTTCTCCCCTGGGAAGTGGACTTCAAAGCAGCCCTCTCTGGGCACCCCCCCGCCCCACTCGATTTCTCCAGCCTCTTGGCTCCCAGCAGACAGCAGTCGCTGGGAGACCCTGGTGGGAGTTGGCACACACTGGGGTAGGGGCTGGTGGAATCAGCACCCTTCCCTTGGTTCCCACCATCTCCCACAGGAACCGAGGCTGCTGGGGGGTTTTCCGGAGGCCGGCTTGACCTGGCGGGGAAGAGACAAAGCAAAAACTCCTGGGTTGGCCTCTGGGGCCAGCCTGGGTACGGGTTCCAGGCTGCTGTTAGCGTCAGGCTGGGGCACTAGTTCTGCCCAGGCACCTAGAGGGGGCCCTGGCTTGGGCGCTGGAGAGCTCGACCAGGCTCTGTCTATGCTGCCTCAGCTCCTCCCTTCTTTCTTGGGGTGTATCTTCACCTCTAACAAGCACCATCCTGCCTGCCTCGTGGGGCTGGGGGCAGACTCCATGGGGTGATGGTCAAGGAAAAGCATCCCCAAAGCCAGGCAGATCTAAGGGTGTCCAAGTTCTGCTCGCGGGCGACTTGCTCAGGGTCCCCCACAGACATCCCACAATAGGCAGAGCTGGGTCTGAACTTAGACACGTTTCTGGAACAGAAAGAGTGCTGGCTGGGTAGCCTCTGCTCCCTCTGCAGCCTGCGTGCTGGCCTTGAGTCCGTGACACCATCTCGGGGCCTCAGCTTCCCTGTTGCCAAAGGCGATGGCAGTTAGCCACCCTGTAGGGCAGGCAGGGATATTTAAAAAAAAAAAATCTCAATGTTCACAACTTCCCTGCCTGGGACATATATCATTTCTCGTTTACAAATAAGAAAATGGGGGCTCTGAGAGGTGATGTCATTTGCCCCAGGCCAAACACTAAGAGAATAAGAGAGCAGAGGTGTAAACTGGATTTCACTGTATACAGCTCTGTGGCCTTGAGTGAGCACCTTTGCCTCTCTGAGCCTCAGTTTCCACATCTGTAAAATGGGAGTGGCAGTCTCTTCTGTGCAGACACTAAATAACGGCAGGCAGTATAAGTCCTAGGAGGCCTGGCTGAGGTTTGAACCAGGGCTGTGTGACCTCTTGGACCTGCTCACATGCCAGGGTGCCTCTGTCACCTGAGGGGTGGGGCTGGGTGACTTCCAAGAGCCTTTGCAGCTCGGCTTGAATGTTCCCTGCCTTTAGCTAAGCCTCTGGATTCCTGGAAGGCCTCTGCCTGATTTCATTTGCTCCGCTGCCTGATTTTACTCAGCACTCAGGCTTCAGGCCCCCGGGGCTGGTTCTGGCCCCCCCTCCCAGCTCTGTTTCCCAGAACCCAGGTGTGTGCAGGGTCTTCTGTGGCAATGAGGTGTCGTGACGTCCTAGGGCCTTCAGCCTCTGTGAAGGACTAACTGGGGGTGCCACCCCAGTGCACTCCCCCTTGGCTTCTCAGCAGGAGGGGGTGGCCAGGTTATTTTTGTGATAAAAGTTTAATAAATTGAAAGGCACGGTTTTCATTCTGTGGGTAATTAGCTGCCGCCGCTGCGCTCCCTCTTAATTGTCTCGCTCACTCCAGACGGGTGTAGATCAATAGGAAGCGGCCACTGCACGGTGAAAGTCACAATTAATTAATTGTCGAGCACGTGTGTGTCTCCGTCTCTGTCACATCAGAGACCCGGGGGCGGCAGCTGCCCACATTTCTGGCTCTGTTGGCCCAGCCCAGGCCAGAACCCCCAGATGCATGTGACCACAAGCCACACCGTGCACACTTCCTGCCTCTCCCTCGGGCAGCAAGGTTCTGGAGAAGGGGTCCCCTGAGACCCCAGGCTCGAGAGCTTTCTCTGACAGCCAGCATTTTCCTGGTACCCCACTCCAAATGCAATCACCACTAGATCTCTGCCCAGATGCCTGTGCCCTGGTCCCCTGCCTCGTCCTCCTATCCATTCTCCTCCCTGCAGTCTAAACCCGCAGCTTTTCTAGGTTAAAACTTTGGCTGTATCCTAAATAGTGGTTGGTTACCTCCGGTACTGGTTGGGGGAGGTACTGACTGGAAGCGAAAACATTCTGGGCTGCTGGGAATGGTCTCCAGTTTTATTTGGGTGGTGGTTTCGTGGGTGTATACCTATGTACTAAGCCATTTTTCTATCCACTTAAGATCAGTGCAAATGGTTAAACACGCAAGACCAATGTCCCTCCCTCGTTCAGTACTAACAACTTACATTTATGGGCCAGGCACTGGGACAGGATGACGAGAACACGGCCAGAGAGTGATGCAACCACCTGCTTAAACATATCTTTCCTAATCTTCACCACCAACCTTGGAGAGAGACAGCGTTATCCCTGTTTTACAGATGGAGAAACAGAGGCACAGAGAGGGGAGAGGGGAGAAGAGGATGGGGGTTGGAGAGGAAGGACCTGTGTACACCGGGGGCTCGTGTGCACCAGACACAAGCTCGGGGCTTCACACACCTCCACCGCTCCAAGAAGGCAGAGAGATATGTCCCATTTTACAGACAGGGAAGTTGAGGCTCGGAGAGGCGGGGCGCCTAGTCTGAGGTCACACAGCCTGGGGTTGCTGAACTGGGTCTGGAACCTGGGTTGTCTCACTCCAACGTCTCTCTGAGCAGCAGATGTGGAGGAGGGGGAGGGAAGACAGAGAGAAGTGAAAGGGTAGTGGGGGCCTGAGGTGGGATGAGCCCGTCGGGAATACGCCCAGCAGGTGTGAGTGTGAAAGAGGTGGTGCTGAGGACACACACATGGGTGCACCCACACATATGCACACTTATGCACACTCGCCACTACTTCTGCTTCACTCTAACCTTTCTAGTGGGGCTTCCTGCTGCTTCTCTGCGGCCAGTGGGTCCAGCCCTCTCTCCTCTGTAAAGGCGGACAGGAACCGCGTGGCCTGAGGTTTGCGGTGGCCGCACACTGCCCGGCACCCCGAGGGGCCTGGGTGGGGGAGCTGGGCCCTTCCTCTTCCTCCATCTCAGCCTGGCTCCCAGCCCCACGGCCACCCTCCCCTGCTCCTTCCCCAGCGGCTCGAGGCCTCAGCTCTGCAGGTGATGCTTGGCTCTGGGAGGGGTTAGGCCCCGGACCCCAGGGCCAGTGTTCCGTTCTGCTCCCACCCCTTTCCGCTTCCTCAAGCAGGACCATCCACCCACCCTGGAGCTCAGGGTTTGACAAATATTATAAGAACTTCCTCGCTTGTGGGGCAAGGTGGTGCCCGTCCTTCTGTCGGCTGTTTCTTGGTGAGAGCACAGCAGTGAGTCCAGCCTCCCCTTCACAGCTGGTCGTCAGGGGAGGCCACCTCTGTGCTCCCACCACCGGTGCCGACTGTCATTGAGCCTTTGAAGTGATGCCTGATTTTCCAGTCTGTCTGAAGTCACCGGCTGTTTATGCAGCAGCTGGTCCAGCAAGTCCCCCCCCCCCACCCCCCGCCGGGCCTTTCCATGACGGTGCCAGCCGCCAGGGACTCGGGGAGACAGCCACTGGGTCTTCAGGGGGGTAGTGAGAGGAAGCCGAGATGCCGTTTCTGTCCTCAGGGTCTTCTAGACTGAATTTGCTTATTTTTTGTTTAAAAGGACCAAAAAAAAAAAGTTTCCAAGAACCCTAATGTGCTGTTCTCTTCAAAGAGAAAGAATAAGGATTAAAACTAATAATAATAATGGGGCTTCCCTGGGGGCGCAGTGGTTGAGAGTCCGCCTGCCGATGCAGGGGACACGGGTTCGTGTCCCGGTCCGGGAGGATCCCACGTGCCGTGGAGCGGCTGCGCCCGTGAGCCATGGCCGCTGAGCCTGCGCGTCCGGAGCCTGTGCTCCGCGTACCGCAAAAAAAGAAAAAAAAAAGAAAAAAAAAAAAAGGGCCAAAGGTAAAGCCTTAAATTTCTTTGAACATTTTAAGTGCTGTAGCAGCTGCGCAGGGGAAGGTGCTGGGCTGGGGATCCTTTCATGATGCCAGTGTGCCGTGGGGCCTTGGGCAAGTCACTGCTCTCCGCTCATCAGACCCCTGATGAGGGCTGGACCGATTCTGCCCCACTCCACATTTTGGGAGCCTTCTTACAGGCTGTGCTGTTTGTTCTTCTCCGAGACTGACTGCCACAGGCCACCTCCTCCTTCTCAATATGAAAGTCTTCTTCAGCCCAAGAAATCAGAGAGTGAGAGGGTGGAGGGGATTTTAGGGATCAGACAGGCAGGATGGTCCCTCTCAGACGTGGGTGCATAAAAGTCTCCATTTTGAGGATGTCACAGCTGGGGACCAGAGGGGTTAAGTAACTTGCCCGAGGTCACACAGAGAGGGAATCTGTAGTAGCAGGATTGAATCTGTGTCTTCTAGCTCCCCAGCCAGGGGCTTTTTCTCCTACCTCATTAAATAGTAGGAGGAAGTTCCCAGAGAACAGGGGCCACATTTATGTGACTTACTTTTTTCAGCTGAGGCCTCTGAGAGGGGAGTTTAAGGGTGAGGACTCTGGGGTTGAACAGAATTTGGCCCTGCATCCACCGCTCCGTCTGTGTGACCTTAGGCAATCAATTTCATGTCTCCGAGACTCAGTCTCTGTAACTGTAAAATGGGGCTATTCCGTGTGCCTCCTTTGTGCACAGCTGTAAGAATAAAGGATAACATGTGGTTCCTGGCACACAGGAGCCCTCCCTAAACACCGGCAGCTCCTCTTGCAAGTCCTTAGCTTGGGGCTGGAGCAACATCTGTTTCTTCGTCAAGCACTTGGAAGAGGAGGGCACCCGGGGCCAGTCTCCAGGGCCTGGTTGTCACATCTGCCTTTCACGCCACACCCCTCCCAACAGAGCCCCTTCCTGGGAGAGACAGGCAGCCCACGGCAGACTGTGCAGGAAATGTCAACCTCATCTCACTAAGAGGTGTCTGCTGACACTGATGAGACCCCTCCGGCAGGCAGAGTGGGCAGGTAGCGGCCCAGGGCCCGGCCTTGCTCCCGCTGGACCTAGACTTTCGTGGCCTCCCTGTCATAGCACTGGCTCCAGCCCCTGGGAGGTGGCCCTGAATGCTGCCTGGGGCCGGGGGGCCGTCAGTCCGGGGGCTGGCCTTAAATGTAGCTGGTGGGTGGGCAGCTGGGTGGGCTCAGCCTCAAGCAAGGGGTGCACAGGGCAGGTGCCCAGTGGGTGTGGGCTCAGGGCTGGGAGACAGAATAAACTGACCCTGACTCAGCCACTCACTAGCTAGGCGACCTTGGGCAGGTCTCTAAACTCAGGTTCTTCAACTGAAAGTGGGCACAGGGTTAATGCGCGCCCCACAGGGCTGTTGGGAAGACTGCAACAATCTTCTAGTGCCAGCACCCGACACATGCACTAGGAACACAATAGGTGGAAGATGCTATGAATACTGTCATGCTCTTGCCCTCACCGCTGGGCATGGGATTCATCCATCCATCCATTCATTTACTATTCAATAAGGACTTAGTGTGCACTTAATATAGTTTGCCAGCCCAGTTCCAGGTACTGGGGAGACATCAGCGAAGATAGAAAAGGTCCCTGACCTCATGGAGTTGACATTCTAGTGGGAGTGGTCCAGAGGGGACGAAGGATGGAGCTGCGCAGCAGCAAGAAGTAGAAGAAAGGACACAGAAGACCTGTGTTCAAATCCTGGCTCAGCCATGAACTTGCTGTGTGACTTTGGACAAAGAGCTTCCCCTCTCTGGGTTTCAGTTTCCACATTTGCAAAAAGGAAGTAATTGCCCAGCCTTGCATCACCAAGAGACAGGTCTCCGGTGAGGCACTAGGAGAATCCTCTTCCTGATCAGCTGCCTTACCCTGAAAAAGAGGGCTGAGAAACTAGCAGAGGACCGGTTGGTGCTGCCTGCCGCACTTCTACGCAACCTGGACGCCCCGCCCAGCATACCCCAAAGCTACAGACCTGGAAGTGGCTGCCCCTCCTGTTAAAGTCTGGCCCTAAGGTGGGGGCAGGAGCTCTGTATGTCTCCTCTGGCCCTAGAGCCTGCAGACTAGGACCTTGAGATCTTGTTTCTTCTAGTCACCCTCAGGGTGGGATGCTGGGGATCTAGGCAGCCTTGTTGCTGGAGAAGACCAGTGATATTCACTCATTCATTTATTTGTTTGTTAGCAGTCACCCACCACACACTCATCCAGCATTTACCATGTGGCAACCCCATGTTACGTACAGGAGATCAAGGGTGTGTCCATTTCTTTAAGCCTCTGTGCCTGGCACTGGGGACAAAGTGATTAGTTGATTTATTCGATGTTTAGAGACACCTACCATGTTCCCTGTGCAGAGTGTCAAACAAATACTGAGCTCCTACTCTGTGCCAAGCACTATGACTGGTGCAGGAAACATAGACCCACAGGCTCTCTGAGCACCAGCTCTGAGTCAGGCACCACACGCGTGGGAGAACGGCAGCCTGCATTTTGTATGCGGACATGAAACTCAGAGTCTCCCTGTGGCTAATGAATCGTTGGGCTTCACGAGAGAAGTGCGAGCAGACCCCCTTGTCCATGAATTTGCTAATTGAGCTCCTCCAACTCAGACATTAACCTGCATTACCATAAATACTGCAGAGAACAGCCATCCGCAATTGATGCTCAGTGCTAATGGAGAAAATCAGTCGAGGAATAAAACTGAAATGGAATCATAAAACCTTATTTTCACCATTTATTTGAACCTAGTCTCCCTTAAATACCTTTTGCTAAATCTTTCTATAACACTCCAGGGCTGGAGAGAGGGGGTGGATGCCAACAGAAGGGAGAGGCTCTGCAGTGGAGGTGGGGTGGGGGGGAACTGGAGCTGGAGGACTGGAGGGGCTCCTGGGTGGGCCGGCCAGTCTGCTCTGCTTCGCCGGGGGCAGCCAGCCCTGGTCCATGGCAGACAGAGGTGGGTTTTGGTGATGAGTGAACCCAGATCCACACACGGAGAAAAATGAGGCGTGGGAAGAGCAAGGTGGATGGACGGGCAGAGAGAAAGGCAGGACTGATGGACCCCCAGGTAGACAGAGGAAAGCACACAGACACTGAGAGACAGATGGGCAGCCGGCCTGACCGATAAGGGAGTTAATGCACAGACAGACCGACAGACGATTGTGATGACAAACTACAGGTGGACTGAGAGGTGGGAGGTCAGTCTGACCATTGGGAGGACAGGTAGATAGACCTAGTGGGAAAACAGAGGGGAAGACCAGTGGATAGACAGACTGACAGACAGATGGACAGCCAGACTGACCTACAAGAAGCCTGACAACCAACAGGCAGACTGACAGAATCACAGGCCGACAGACGGGCACAGTGACAGTCCAAGAAGCAGATCAGGAAGAGGCAGGTGGCCAGTCTGCCCATTGAGAGGACAGATGGACAGAAGGACTGACGGGCCACAGGGAGTGGAGGCTGGAGTTGGGGCAGAGGCTGGGGTGGCTAACCCTCCCTAGATGTGCTTGGGGGGAGGGGAGGGGAGGAGGAGGCCTGGTGGATGCCTTCCTCTCGCGTGTCAAGGACTTGCGTGAGGGAGACAGGCGTGCCGGGTGCTCCCCTGGGCCCCAGGCTTCCCGGCCTCTTCCCCTCCTTCTCTTCACAGCCACATGCAGTGTCTGTCACGCAAGGCCGCAGGCTCGGAGCTACCGCTGAGACCTGCTCCATGGTTGGGGGCTGCGGACAGTGACTGGACCCCTCCCTGGGTCACCTGGGCCCAGGTGTCTGTAGGGGGCTCAGATCCAGTGAAAGGTCCTAGCCCTGGGGACATGGGGCGTTTTAAAGCCCCGGAGGGAGCCTTCTGGTCCGCTGCCCCTCTGCCTCATTTATACCCTCTAACCCTGGCCACACCTCTGTGTGGAAGGTTCTGTTGTTACCCCCATTTAACAGAGCAGCAAACTGGGGCTCAGATAGGGGAAGCACCCAGGCCAAGGGCTCAGCTTGAGTGGTGGGAGCCAGGCTGCGCACAGGAAGCCCACGTACACGCTGCTCCTTGGCGGTTGAGGCTGCTTCTGGGTCCAGGGCCCTTGTGGCTGGGCAGTGTGTCTGTCAGCCCCTGGGGTCGCCATAGGAAACCTCCCAGCCCTCAGACAGAGGCCACTTCCTCCAGTATCAGCTTTTCCAGTGATCAAGATGCTTTTGGGCTCCATCTGAGGGCCTCCCATCTGCCTCTCAGTTGGTTGCAGAGTTAGGTGGGGCAAACCCCCAATAATCAGGGCCCTGGTCAGTCTGACTCTGTTGCTTGTTCCCTGCTCTGTAAACATGGCTGCTGGGGAGAAAGTTGGGGCTTCCCTGAGGAGCTCCCTGCTCCTCCATGAATGGAGCCTCAACTCCCACTTCCTTGATTTTCATCCATTTCTCGTTTTGGTCATCAAGCACTCAGGACAAGAAATGCTTCCATTCATCAATATAATGATAGTAGCAGCAGCAGCAGTAGTAGCAGTAACAGCCTTCGATGGAGGGTTCACTAAGAGAAGATAAACTATATTCCAAGCTCTAGATAGGTTAACTCACACCTCATAGTGAGTCTGTGAGGCAAGCGTCCTCCCCATTTTACTGGAGAGAAAGCCAAACTTACGTGGCTTCTCTAAAGTCTCGTAGTAAGAGGCAGAGTCAGGATCTAGCTTCTGGTCTAATCCCAAGCCTGGGCTCATTCTGCTGCTCCAGGCAGGATTGGAGATGCAGCCAGAGCTTGGTTGGGCCTCTGAGAGCCATGGCTGGATCACAGGGAGCGCGGGAGGAGGGGAAGGGGGTGGCAGATGGTAGGGCAGGGCGGGTCCGAGAACCTGCAGAGCTGGGAGGCAGGCGGCCTTGGTGACTTACAGACACCCTGGGCTGCTGCAGGTGAGAATCACTGTCCCATCCCTCATGAAAGAAACATCAGTGTTAATCGGATCAGGCCCCACACCCTGTGCCGGGCGCCTCATCCATTTTTAATTTATTTCTTCCTTAAAACTTAACGCATGAGGAGGAGGTGGGGAGGGAGCTGAGAGAAGGCTGTGGAGGGATGTCGATGAGAAGGTAGTAATTCCACACCTTCTGGATTGGTTCAGGGAGAATTTGTAGCACAGAGGTTAATAGCACAGTTTGGAATCACATGCGTCGTCATGATTTCAGCTCAATTACCTACTAGTCATGTGACCTTGAACAAGTCACTTCCCCTCTCTGAGCCTCAGTTTCCTCTTCTGTAACATGAGGCTAATGAATACATGCCCATAGGTCGTGGCAGGCACATAATAGGTGTTCAATAAATTGCAGCCATTGTGCCTAAGGGCTGGTCTGCTCTCATGAGGACCCTAGAAAAATGGGATGTTTTGTCTTTCTCACTGTCTGGAAGCTCATTTCTTCCTGAGGCAAAATTATCCTTCACTGGGGGGACTCTGACCGTAAGAAGGGTTTCTTAAGTAGAGTTGAAATCTGCCTTTCTGAAGCCTCAAGCTTCCGATTGTGGGAGGAAATATCCCAAATCCCTTTCCCAGGACAGCCCCTCCAGGATCTGAAGACAATGATAGGGGATGCTCCCCTGTCCTTACTAGGGTCTTGACACAATCTCCTGTTTCCATGGCTCCCAGATCCCCCTTTCAGCATGGTATCCTCCCCTTGACACACCCAAGGCTCTGTTTACCTCCTTCAGCACAGTCTAGCAAATATTACTCAACCAGGACCTAGGCTGCATCAGCCTCACCCAGTCCCTGAGAAACTCCAAAAGAAGTATTTAGGCAAGAAGAGAGGCAAGGCTCTAGACGTGCCAAGCCAGCATGGAGCATGGCAGGAAAGTCACTTCCCCTGACTATGACCCAATACCTCCAATAATCCAGCCTCAGCTCCTCTCAAAGTCCAGAGGTGGCCCCAGCCCAGGCCCTGGAGTCAGGCGCCTGCAGATGCAGAATCAGCACCAAGGACAGCTCCATAGTGTTTGGCTGCAAGAGTGTCCTGCTGGGTTTGAGGCTCAGTGCAGTCCACGGAAGGTGACGGCTCCAGTCCTTAGACCACTGGCTAAAGACTGGCAGGCCAGGTTATCTGGTCACCGGGTGGAAGTGCTGAATAAATGTTGAATAAATAATTTACTAAGTGTTGGTTTCAGGCAGGACAAGAATTAGGAGAAATTATGGAGCATAAGTTCAGAAATTGGGGACCTTGGGGGAAAGCAATTTGGCCTGACGTTGGAGGCAAGAGTCTTAACTTGTATGAGCCTCAGTCTCCCCAGCTGTGAAAGGATGGGAAGAATGATGGAGATATATATAAAGGGCCTGGTACATAATCCCTCCGAGACTTGGCCTTTCTTGAGGATAGTGCCAGGAGTGTCTGCCTGGCCTGTGAGTGATGCTGGGAGGATCTCAGAGGAGGGGCCAAATGCATGTGTTAAACTGGATTCTGGGGCTCTGCTGTGCATCTGAACTTGGACATTACGTGCCCACGATGTTCCTGTGAGGATCCGTACACTGAGGCAGAGTGATTCTTATTCTGAGCATCTTGACAAACATGCAGTTCTGTCACTGGAGGAGAGATTAGGGGAGGGAGGGAATCAGAGGTGACCATCCAAGCTTGGCATCCCTGCATGCACAGACACACACACACACACACACACACACACACACACGCACGCATGCTCCTACTACCCTCTACATAGTGACACACCACTCATACACTCAGTCATGCACTGATTCATGTCACAGTCATGGAAATGCATATATCACACACACACACATACAATTGCATATACAATAGTACACCAACACCAATCACACACACTTGTGTGTTTTATGTATTTTACTCGCTGGGTTCTACATACAAAGACACATCCATTAACCACAGCCGCCTTTACCTTCATGGCATATACTTACTCATCAGAGCCATACTTGCAGAGACACATGCACATACACTCCTACACCAACAGTCATATATACCCTTGGAGATAATGTCATACATACCCTTTTGCACAGTTACTTGCTACCGCATGCACAAAAATATTTGCACGATCTCTCAGAGTCATCAAAACACAAATCCATAACCGTGTCTCCCTCCCCCCCCCCCCCGCCCCGCCGCCGCTCTGCCCCATCACTCATCCTCTTGGTCCAGTGAGACTGGGAGGGTTTCCCAGGTGTGATCTGCTGACTGACTGGGTGATTCCTGAGCTTAGGACAGGGCCCACAACCCTAACCCCTCCCTCCAGCACACCTCACCACTGCTCTTCCCCAAGGAGTCAGGTTGACCTGGTTTGAATCCTGGTTCACCACTCACCAGCTCTGAGCAAGTTACATAATTTCCCGGTGCCTTGGTTTCCTTACTGGTAAAAATGGAATAGTAATAGTAACACTCTCATAAGCCTGCTGTGGGGACTGGAAAGCATGCATGGAAAGCACTTGTCACTGTGTCTGGCACATGATAAAATTGTGGTAAATAGTGATTCATTAGTATTAATAAGAACAATAAGCCACCCACATAGGTTCCCAATAGATGCCATACAGACAGCCTTCTTTTCATGGCCTCTTTCACACAAGTGCGTGGCCGGGGAGCGGGGGAGGAATAATTACTTTTTAGCATCCAAAGATGATGTCAGCATTGGGAGGGAGGGGACTGCAGCTGGGCTCCCCTCCCCTCACCGCCTTGGCCCCAGCCCTTGTGTCACCTTGGCCATGCCTTCACTTGAACCTTCCCTTGATGGTTCCTGGCTTCCTTCACCTGAATCTGCATCACCTCTACCCCTGCCCTCTGCCCAGCCAAGACCCTGGGCCCCCTTCTTCTTCCCTTGGGCTCCTGCCACCTCAAAGCAGGAAGGTGGCTTTCTGGTTTATTTTATTTGATGCTGGACCCCTCATCTTTGGTATTCAGAGAGGAGCTCTTGTGATAATCTCTCCACTCTAAATGCTCATCACATTTCTCTTAAAGCCACAGGCGCTCCCCCCATTCCCATCTTTTATTCATCATCTTCCACCAGCCCCAACACAGGAGACATGGAAATGCAAACCCTCCAAGGACTGCGAATTTCATGCCAGTAGCTGACCCTTTCCCAGCCACCGAGGGTGGGAGAGATGGAGGTGTCCTAATGAGGTGCCCGGGGAATTGGGAATGGAGTTTGAGAGGTGGTGGTCCACGGGCCTAGACCATCATCCCCTAGGTGAAAAGAGAGATAGAGGAAAAATGGTGAGGGGCCTTCCATGGGGCTAGGATGCTAGCCTACCCCTTCCTGCTTCCAAAACCTCACCCATGCTCACCGACAGCCTCACCCTTGCACCATCCCAGAGATACCCAGCCACCTTCCTTCAGCTATAGTGACCAACACCAGACACGATCCCTTGTATCTTACCCTCATATCATCTTCTAATCCTTATGACAAGCCTGTGTGGTGTGTAGTATTTGACCCCACGTAATGGGCTCAGGGTCACATGGAAGGGAAGGATGAAGAAAATGACCCCAAGATAGGGCACTTACCCAGGGCCCCAGTAAGGGGTATTTTTCTGTGTCTCTCTCATTCACTGAATTCTGACCACGATCTAGCCCTGGGCTGAGCACTGGGGTCCTCTGGCTAAATAGGAACAGCTCTGGTCTTAATCAGTCCACAGGGAGTGGGGGGGATCTATCACAGTGCAATATAAGTGTTTTAATGGGAGGTCTGGGGGCCTGGGGGCGCTCAGAGAAGGGAGGCATCCATCCCTAAGTTAGGGAGAGGGGTACCAGAGGTTGGGATCTTCAGTAGGGGAGGAATTAACCAGAGGGGGAAGGAGAGGAAGAACATTTCTCTAGTGGAAAACATACATGGGAGAGGGCCAAGCATGTTTATGGACCTGCAGGTGTTTCCCTGTGGCTGTAGGGTCCTCTGTGGGTTTTCTGGAGTGGGCACAAGGGATGAGACAAGATACATGGGTAGAGCCAGGTTAGAAACGTTTGCTTGGTGCCTTGGATCCCCTCTTCCTACACCCCCTCTAACCCCCAGTTGTGCCATCTGTTTTCCTCTCCCCATAAGCTCCCTCAGAGGGCTGGGAGGGTTTGGCCAGCTTTGCCCACACTCAGGGCCCAGAGGCTTATTCTTCCAGGGGGCTTCTGTGTTTCCTCAGGGGAGTCCAAGTAGAGCAAGGCTTGCTCCAAAGAGATGAGATACTAATGGTGAAAATTCAGGCATTGTATCTGATTAAAGTGTAAGGTGTTCATATGTCTGAGGATTTCCTTTTGATCATCAAACTGCTCCTCTGGGGAATTTTTTTCCCTTCTGCAGGTGGTCCTAGAATGGCGATACCAAGATCCAGGAGGTAGAAGACAGTCCAAAGCTGCTTTGGGAAGCCTTCCTTTAATGCACGTTATGAAAAGTTAGGTGGCCTGGGTTCAGACACAGACTGTGCCTCTGATGCTGTGGGAACTTGGGTGAATCCTTTTCTCTCTCTGGGAAGGGCTGGGTTTTTTATTTAAGAAACCTAGAGGGTGTGGAGAATGAACAATCTGGTTCCTCAAAGCCCTCTAATTCTATAATAAAACAAAGGAACTTATTCCTACATTCTATGATCCTATGATTTGGCTTCTATGTTTTCTCTAGCCTGTGAGCATCTTGAGGGCAAAAATTATCTTATATACTCCAGAATTCACAGATTCAAGGCAGGACCTATCACAGAAGAAGTGCTCAGTAAATATACATTCATTCATTCATTCATTCATTCAACAAACACCTGTTACACACAAATGAGGGCCACAAATGTGCTGTGTGCTAGGGTTAAAGCATTGAGTAAATTAGATGCCATGCTTGCTTTTTAGAATGTATTGAATGATGGGGGCAGAAAATAAGTAAATAGACCATGTATAACCTCAACAGGTTTTAAGGGCTATAAAAAAATAACATTGGGTAACATGGTAGAAAGTGACCCAGGAAGAAGCAGTCACTGTCGGGCTGAACATTTTGAAGACATGGAAGAGCGTCCCATGAAGGAGGAAGAGCTAATGCCAAGGCCTGGCGCGTTCAAGAAGTAAAAAGAAGGGCGTGAGTGAGGGGAGGATGAGTGGAGGGAGGTGGGAGAGGCCAGCTGGAGCAGGTTGTGTTGGGTGTTTTAGGCCAGGTGAGGGTTTTAGATGTCATTATCAACTTGATAGAAAGCTTTTGGAGGGTTTTATAACTAGGGAGGTGGCATGATCTCTTTAAAATTTTTAATATCCCTCTGGCCATCCATGGAGAATGGATTATGGGGGCGAGAGAGGAAGCAGGTGGACCCATGAGGAGGCTCCCGCAGACCGCCAGGGGAGGGGAGTAGTGGTGGCTCAGACTTGGGGGCAAGTGGAGATACATGGTTAGATTTAGAGTGCAGTTTGGAGAGAGCTGACAGGACCTGCTGATCTGTTGCTGCACAGCCAGCCCACAGCCATTGGAGTCCAGCACCCTGGACAGCGCACTCCACTTCTCCGAAGGGCTGGTTCCGGTTTCTCCCGAGACGCTGAGATCCCTGAAAGCAGCCCTCATTACTTTCTAATTATAAAACATTTCAACATTCAGAAAAAATCAGAAAATAATGTGACAGACGGGTATGTGTCCACCAAGATTAAATGGGTGTTTAACATTTTACCATATTTGTTTCAGAGCCCTCTCTTTTTAAAAAAGAAAGTAACTGAAACCTATCAATACAGTTCAATACCCCCTCCTCCTTGCCTTTATTCCCCAGATGTAACTGAGCTGAAGCTTGTGTTTATCTGTTCCAGACGTGTACTGTCTTCATCTAGTTATGCATGCAAAACCTGTAATTCTACTGTTACATAAATTTTAAAAGTTTATATAAATGGTATAGTACCGTACACATTCCTTCGTCATTTATTTTTTCACTCCATGTTTATGTTCTTGAGATTTACCTATACTGGGACATGTTGATCTAGTTTGTTCATTTTAACTGTGATAGATGATTTCACTATATTTATAAAGCAGTTTATTTTCCTGTTCTCCTGCTGAGAGGCAGTTAGGCTGCTCCTCATTTTTCTATCACATACTAAGGTGCAATGAATATCCTTGTCCATGTATCCTTTTTCATATGAGTTTCTCTAGGATGCATAGAAAACACTCTGGGTTCTCCACCCAGGTTCTTTGAACTGCAGGTGCACTCATCCTCCAGCTGCTGTGAGTGTTGGCTGCTAAGGGCTCACAGCTGCTCACAGCTTCTTGGGAATGTCCTCATCCAGGAAGTTATAAATTGCCCCCCTGCATTGGGCAACCCATAGCCAATGACTGATGGATATGGGGGGTGCAAAAGTCTGGCCCCCTTGCCTTAAGGCAGATTCGCTCTGCAATGTTATTAATCCTCCAGACCTCCCCACAGGATCAGATTGAAGCTAATCTCCAACTGAGAACCCACCATTACTTAACATTTCCTCCTACCTTATCTGCCTGCCTCTCTCTCTTCACATGAGAGCCCTCCCTCAATAAATCACCTGCACAAGAATCTCAGGCACTGCTTAGGGGACCTAACCTAGGACAGGCACACACTAAGGCAGAGCTGCTGGGTCTCATCTTAAAATTTACTGTTTCCAAATTTCTCTCCAAAGTAGTTGTACCAATTTACATTCCCACCAGCAGTTTATAAATATTGCTATTCCCCCCCACCACATTCATCAATACTAGTGTTATAGATTAATTTTGCCAATCAGATTGGTGTAATATGCTATCTAATTTTTGTTTTAATTTTCATTTCCATGCTTACTAGTGATGTTGAGAATCTTTTTAATATCTTTATTGGCCATTCAAATTTCTTCCTCTGTTATTTGTCTGTTCATAGCTTTTGTCCATTTTCCTATTGCTTTGGAATGTTTTGGTAAATTGATTCTTTGAAGTTGGAAAAAAATTTTTTTTTTAAATTTTGGAAACTAATTCTCTCTTGGTTGGTTGCACAGTTTACCAATATCTTCTCCCAGCTGTGGCTTTAACAAATTTATTTTTTGTCATGTAGAAGTTTTTGATTTTAATGAAAGAAGATTTATCATCATTTCCCTTTATCATTTGTGCTTGTTGTGTCTTATTTTCTACTCTAAGATCGTAAAGTTATTTTCCTGTTTTCTTGTAAAAGCTTTATAGTCTGCTTTTTCACATTTAGGACTTTGATCAACCTGGGACTTACTTTGTGAGTGGTGTGAGCAGGAATCTACTTTTATCTTTTCCCATGGGGGTATTTAATTGTCCTAACATCACTCACTGACTACCCCTTGCCATGTTTCAAACATTCATATATATTTGGATCTGTTCCTAGACATTATTCTGTTCTTTTTATCTGTTTCTCTATTCCTGGGACTAAGTCAAATGATTTTAATTATTAAAGCTTTAGAGTAATTATTGAGATCTGGCAGGGTGCAGTTCCCTTCCTCTTCCTCTTATTTCTTCTTCAAAACTGTCTTAGCTATTCTCGGTTCTTTATTATTCCATCTACATTTTGGGATGACCTTGTCGAGTTGCAGAGAAAACCTCATTGCAAGTGTTACTGGGAATAAAATGTATAGATTAAATTGGAAGCTACTAGTCAACTTTATAGCAGGGAGGCTTCCCATCCACCAGCATGATTTGTTTCTCCTGTGGCTGTTATTCTTTATCTCCTCTGCATTCCATCCTTGCACAGGGCGCTGCCTAGGAAATGAATCTCCAAACCCTTCTCATCCTCCAGTGCCCAGCTGAATTCTCTCTCCTCCAAGAAGTCCTTGCCCTCCAGGCTCAATGTCCCCCACACGCCTCCTCTAACCTCCTTTAACCCCTCTGCATGCACCATTTTCTGGACACTTAGCCCCCTGGATCCAATTGAGGGAACCATTTTTGTGTGCTCTGTACCTCCGCCTAGAGTTCCGCTTTGTATCCCCAGTGGCACACACTACATAGTAGGTGCTCTGTAGGTCCTACCGAGATGGTTGGTCCTTAGGGAAGAGAAGTTATGTAATAACAGGTTCTTCCTCATAGGAGACAGCTGGTTCCGAAGGGTGGTGCCTAGATCGGAGTTTAGAGTTCCAGGGGGAAACACATCTGGCTTGAGCTCAGGCAGATCTAGCTTACATGATGGTTCTGCCACGTGGGACATTGGCCTGAGCATGATTATTAGTGAGATTGTAGGAAACACATTAAATGTGTTTTCTCCATGGTCCCCCTTTCCCAAATTGAGGGAGAGGCAGGAACGAAGACACTTCCCTCAGCTGGAGGGGCTACTGGAGATCATTTACTTGTTCATCAGCAAGACCCCAGGGGTATCTTCCCCAAATGTCTGAGCCATTGACCCAAATGGACACAGTTGGGCTCTGCTGCCACCACCCTCTCCTGCTGCTGTCCCCTTTCTCTGGGAGCAGAATTGGGTCTTCTGCCTCTTGATGTAACTATGGAAGCTGCTTGCATCCTGTCTTCCCTTCCCTGCCCCATAGGACCCAGGTCTCTCAATGGGCCCCTTGTTCCCAGGGAAGCTGTCCCATGAGACGCTCTTTTCTCATGCATTCCTCCTCCAGGGCTGTCCTTCTTCCCCAAGAGAACACGAGGCAAGGGCGATGCCCAGCTACAAGGGATTGAGCTCCAGTGTTAAGCACCATCTGTACCTCACAGAAGAAAGAACTGGGGTCCCATGGGGGTGCTTCCTAGCAGAGCATGAGCTTTGGAGTTGGACAAAACCTGGGTTCCGATTCAGACCCCCCAGAACTGACTTTAGGCAAGTTATAAGACTCAGCCTCCTCTTACACAAAATGGGCACATGAATCCTACCTCCTAGGATAGATGAGAAGACCAGAGAGGGGAAAAAATATGTATGGGATGCATACAGTAGGTGCACAGCATAAGGTTGGTCCTTCCTTACCAGGAGAGGTCAAGGTTGTAGGAATGGGAAAAAATGGGGGCCACAGGCAAAGATGAGGCAGAATTTATTCTCAATGTGCGTAAGTACAAGATTCAGGATGGAGACCACAGAGAGGCAGATCCCTGGGACTGTGAGGGGCACCTCACACGGGGGGCAGGGACCACACTTTCCCAAGTGCCAGGCCCACTCTGTTCCCCCTGGCTGTGAGGATACAGAGCCCAGGAACTGGGTGAGAGTGGGGTGGGGGTGGGAGGAAGACAGGGTCCTCCCCGGATCGTGTCCTGACCATGTTTCCGACTTCCATAGGAAGGAAGAACAGCTCGGCTATATAGTAATATAATATATAGAGGTGTAGAGAGCTGGCCGCGGCACCTGGGCGGGGCTGAGACTCCCCGAATTATTGCAGGAGGGAGAGGGGGCTCAGTGCTGGTGTCTCCGTGGAACAGCTGTGCTGGCTACTGGGAGGGCTGGGCAGGGGGCGGGGCTGAGCTTGCCCCTCCCTCGGGGCGCGGCAGGGGTAACCCGGCATCCTGCCCAGTGGGGTCCCTTGGGCCCCCGCCAGCTTCCCCTGGGATGGGGCTTTCTCACCCTGGGTGCTTCTTATGTGCTTTGAAGACCATTTTTGCATTGTCAGGAGTGAGGAAAAAATATTCTGACATGGTAGAAAAAGATATTTACATACCCTGGTGGGCCGTTAGAGGGAGGGTCAACTCTCAGTGGGGGGCGACTTCCTCCTCTGTGCGGGAGGACGTGGGGAAAAAGCCCCGGGAGGAGGCTCAGCTCTGAAACTTCGCTGCCATGTGACCTTGGACAAGGCACACTCCCTTGGTCTGCCCGGAAGGTGCAGGAGGGGTGGACTTGGGGCTGAAAAACCAGGATGTTTTGGTCCTTGTTCCTAGGTGTGGGTCTGGGGGGCAGGCCAGGGCTGAGCAGTGAGGTTGGCAGAGGGACTTGCAAGTGAGGAGCCCTAGGCTGTGCAGGGGCATCAGAGACTAGAAGGAAGTTGGTGGGCCCTGGCCCCGGTCAGGTAGCCAAGTTCAGCTGAGGGCATCTCACGTACCCTGTGTTGATGCCTACACAGAAGGTGGCCAGAGGGGCTGGCCGGGAACCCTGTTTTCCTGTTGAAGCAGTGGTGGGAGCCAGGTGGAGGATGCAGGTGGCCCCCCACCAGCTAGAGGGAGGGCTCAGACCTGAGATAGAGCGGGGGGTGGGCTCACCTGGGCGGAGACAAGGGTGGGCCTGGTGCTGGTGTGGTTTGGAAGTAGCCCCTGGCTCCAGCCTCCAGGCTTGGGGGAGGCGGGTGAGCTTCTCCCCAGGCCCTGTGGGTGCTGGGACCTGGGCCCACAGCTGATGGGCAGTGTCACACCGAGTTCCCTGCTCATGCATCCTCACGCTGTGACACACATCCTCATTCATGACATGCCATCCACAGTCACACACACGTGCCCCAGCATTAACGAATAAGCACACTCACCATAACTGGCGCACATCCACGGGGGACCTCACGGTGGACACACACACACATGATCACACGTGTTCACAAGGGCTCCTGTGACCTCGTGAGAACACACCCCTACAGCATGTGAGTGTGTGCACACAGGCACCCTCACGCACACGCGCACACACACAGAGGCAGGTGAGCGACATCGCCGTTGGGCTCAGTGGCATTGAGGCCCCAGCCTCTGGGGAAGAGAAGGCCCTCTGCCCTGGGGGCAGGTGTCCCCTCCCTCCTGGGCACCAGAGGTCCCTTCCCAGGTGGCCTGACCCCAGATAACTCCAGGTCTTGTGGTGGAGTCCTCGGCCTCCCTGGCACCTGAGGGGAAGGCAGCCAAGAAGGAGGGCCAGAGGCCTGGGGTGGCCAACCCTGCGAGTCCTCTGACGGCTGGCATGACCCGGGGCTGGCTCGGTTTGGTCAGAGGTGCCGGTGGGGCCCCTGCGTGCTGGTCAGCTGGGCCCTCATGGTCTCGATGCTGCCCAGGATCTTCTTCTGGTGGCCCATGAGGGTGATGCCCAGGGCACGCACATCCCTGTAAAGGAAGGCGGTGCTGACCTGGGAGTCTGGGAGCTGTGGAGACGGGGACATACCCATCCCTGGAGCTGCCATCCTCAGCGGCTCCACCTCTGGCCTCTCCCCCTGCTCCCGTCCCCAGGGGCCCACCACTTACTGAGCATTCATACGTAGCACCATGCCCAGAGAGGAGTAACCCCCAGCAGCGAAGTGGTCCCGGTAGCGGCCCATGCGGATGGAGTCCAGCCAGTCCCCCACGGTGAGGCCCCCGCCGCCACCCCCGCCCCCGCGGAGGTCAAAGCAGCTCCGGGCGAAGGCGGGGGGCGGGCACCTGAGGCACAGGGGCCCTTGGTAAGTGGTCTGCCAGGAGACACTGGCGCCAGCCACTCAGCCTCCATCTAGGCTCGGCAGTGGCAAGGAGGGTCTGAAGGGTTAGACCGCAGGCTTGGAAGTAGAGCTCTGAACAGGGGTCAGAGGCCCAGGCTGGGTCTGGTCCAGGGGTCAGGGCAGAGCCATCCCAAGGCCTGGACTAAGTCTGGGCCTTGTCTAGGGCAAGCGGGGAGGGCAGCTGGGGCGGGCGGAGCTGGGGTGGGCAGAGCTGGGGTGGGCGCCAGGCACCTGTTGACAGTGGCCGTGGCCCTGAGACTCTCAGGGCTGCGGATCAGCGTGTCCAGGACGCTGACGATCTGGGAGAAGCGAGGCCGCTGGGCCCGGTCCCTCTGCCAGCAGTCGAGCATGAGCTGGTGCAGGGCGCGGGGGCAGCCCATGGGCGCGGGCAGGCGGTACCCCTCCTCCACGGAGCTGATGACCTGTGGGGGGAACACGGCCATGGGCTGGAGCGGCCCTTCCCTCCGAGGCCCCGGCCGCCTCTGCCCAGCCAGGCTCCGGCACTCACGTCCCGGTTGGTCATGTTCCAGTAGGGCCGCTCCCCGTAGGCGAGCACCTCCCACATGACCACCCCAAAACTCCACACGTCGCTGGCCGAGGAGAAGGTCCGGAAGGCGATGGCCTCGGGGGCCGTCCAGCGGATCGGGATCTTCCCTCCCTGCGACGGACACACGAGTGTTGAGAGCTTCTCCCCGGCTCGTCAGGGAGCTGAAGGCAGGGATCTGGGCTGGGAAACTCGAAGGCTGGCTGGAGAGACACGGCCTCCACCTTCCAAGAGCACCTGTTCTGATGGGGGAGACCTGCACATGGAGCTGGTGTGGAGACTGAACAAAAGACAGTGGGTGGAGGGCCTGGCACCCAGCAGATGCTCAGTAAGTATCAGTCAACAGGTTGATGCCTGAACAAGTGACGAAGCTCGGAGAACGTGGTCTAGTAATTTTCTAGCTCCCCTGGAGGGGTTTTTTTTGGTCACAAAATCCTTTCTCTAAGTGAAACCTTATTTGGAGTCTCAGTGGGCGAGATCCTAAGGGAAGGTCCTGACAGAGGCAGGGGTGGAGGCCCTCCACCCTTAAGGCAGCCCCTAAAGCACCGCTAGAGAAGCCCAAATCCCCCCAGAACACATTTTGAAAATGCTGGGTTTTAGTCAAACGTTAGAGACAGACGTGGAGTGGAGGCGATTCAGAGAGATGCCAACTCTCCCCCAAAATCCTAGTGAGTGAGTGATGGGGGGACCGGCCCTGGTATCTCCGCAAGCGAGTTAGTGACGGAGCAGAGGTGGGAAAGCTTTGGTGCAAACTGAGGTGCAGAGAAGAGGTAGGACTCGTCCCAGGTTGAAGGCAACCCTGAAACATCCAACTTCCCTAACGACACGTGGGGGGCTCCATCCCAGGGCCTGCTGGAAAGGGGGTGCGGGCTACGCACCGTGGTGGTGTAGGCGGCGTCGGGGTCATCCTCCAGCACCCGCGAGAGCCCGAAGTCAGACACCTTGCAGACCAGGTTGCCATCGACCAGGACGTTGCGGGCAGCCAGGTCGCGGTGGACATAGCCCAGGTCCGAGAGGTAGCGCATGCCGGCGCCCACTCCTCTGAGCATGCCCACCAGCTGCATGATGGTGAACTGCCCATCGTGAGTCTGCAGGGGGACGTGGCTTGGTCTTCAGGAAGGCTCTTTGCAGTTTACAAAGTGCCTCACTGCTTAGGAAGCATATTGCTGTTTAAGGTTTGTTCTCACGTCTCATTTACACTCACGGCAACCCTGAGAGGTAGGTAGGGTGGCAGTGACTGGTCATCCACTTCGCAGAAGGAGAAATGGAGACCCAGAGAGGTTTCGCCCTGTGCCTAAGAGCACCCAGCAGATGAACGGCACGGCGAGGGCTGGGCATCTAGGGATTTCCACCACCACCCGCCATGCCTCCCAGCTGACTGGGGTCCTGGGTCCCCACAGAGGCACCCCTCTTAGCCTGTGTGCAGGACAGGGCAGCAGGACCCGTGCAGCAGAGGGACTTCCACGTGATGGGGGGCTGAAAGGCAGTTTGATGGGCTGACCTTTAAGACCCCTCCCCACACCTGGCTCGCCTTCCCCAGGTCTGTTGGGTCCAAGCTCTGGGGAGGAGGGGGTATCTGGAGGTCTCACATTATCTGCCACCACCCAGACTGAACTTCCCTCCCCCGGCCCAGGTGAAAGGAGTGGCGGGGCACGCACCCTCAGGAAGGTGTCCAGAGAGCCGTTCTCCATGTACTCGGTCACGATCATTGCCAGCTGGCCTGGGGACGGCGCCGGGGAGGAGGTGGCTCTTGGTGGGGGGATCAGGAACATGCCCCCCCGCCCCCGCTATGAGCTGCCAGGAGCTGGGCCAGCACCCAGGGCCCCAGGGAACGTAGGGTTTCCACTGGGGTTCCAGGCTCTGGGCCCCCTTCCGTGCCAAGTCATCTGGGGACCTGAGCCAGGGGGATGGGGCAGGGCAGGGTGGTCTGGGGATGCAGCAGAAGGGGCCCTGCAGGGTGAGGCTGCTGTCGCCTGGCACCTACCACGGGTGACGACACCTTCAAGGCGGATGATGTTGGGGTGGTCAAACTGGCCCATGATGGATGCCTCGCTCAGAAAGTCCCGCCGCTGCCTCTCCGTGTAGCCGGCTTTGAGGGCCTTGATGGCCACGGGCATGTCCCGCTGCCCTGGCACCTGCAGATGCCCGTAGCAGACTTCCCCGGACTCTCCTGTGAACCCAGGTGGGGCAGGCAGGGGGTGGGCGGTGGGACCTTCCTCCCCTCACCCCAGACTCTGCACTCTCCCAGCCCCACACACCCGAGTGTCTGGCCATGCCGGGCACCTTGGTTCCCCCGTCCCTCTGCACTGGGTGTCCCTCCCCTGGGCACCCCCTGTGATGTCCCCACACTCACAATCCCTGAAGCTCACCGGAGCCAATGATCTTCTCAATGTGGATTCTAGAGGCCTCGATCTCGCGGGTGAAACCGCGGCCCGCCCGGCCTGGCTCCTCGTAGGTGTGGGGTTCTGCATAGAACTGGGGCTCTGGGATCTTCCCTGGAGGGTGGTGCAGGGGCAGGAAGACGGGTGGAGGCGCTGAGGGGCCAGGAGAGAAGGGCCATCGGTGGGCTACATGAGGACATTCTCTCCCAGCATTCCCTGGGCCTGGGACGGGACTGGTGGTGGAGTGAGAAGTGTCTCCGGGAATCCCAGGATGTGGTGGCAAACGGGTGCCCAATAAGTGCTTGCCACGTGTAAGCAGGGTCTCTGTGGAGTAGCTCTGAGCTCTCTAGGGGACTTTGGGATTTCTCGTGAGTTGTGAGCCTGTCTGTCATTTTTCTGGGTTACTTTTAGGGTCCTTAAGACCCTTCTCAATTGTCCTAGGGTAGGAATGTGACCAAAAAAGGTCACATCACAGTGCCAACTCAGACTGATGGAAAGCGGGTCTCTAGAAGACTGTGTTAAGAAGGATTCTGAGACCGCATTCAGGCTCCATGGGAATCAGTACCATGATTGATTCTGCCGCGGGCAAAGAAGTGGGGCATTGAGGTAGGCATCCCCATATTTGCCCTGTTTTCTGAGGTTTCTGCAGGGTCCTGAAAAAGTTCTTTGTAGCAGGGGCTCTTGTCCAAGAGTATATGAGCCCCCAAAGGTGTATGTGAAATTGTGCGTGAATGCCAATATCTGTGCATTTCCCTGGGGAGAGAGAGGGTCCGTAGCATCCTCTTCAAACCCAGGCAAGTTGCACAGCACTGCACCTCGGGGGGCTCAGGTCTCTGTGACAGCCTGCTGTCTCTCTCTGGGGCTCTAGCCTTTTCTGTGGGCGCCTTTCCCCTTCCCACCTGCGCCACCCCCAAACCAGCACTGGGTCCTACTGTGACCTCCGCTTTTGCATTCAGATCCCTGGGCCCTGCACTCACCCTGCCCGTTCTGATAGTGCATCTTCTCCTCGTCCGAGTGCTGGAAGGCCTTGCTGTAGCCGCAGTGCCTGTGGAGGGTGGACTGTCCCTGGTTTCAGCCCTGACCCCGTTCAGGAACACGTCCAAACTCCTCCCTTCTACCCCCCTTCCCCTTTCAGGTCAGCTTCTGCCACCCCAGTCCCTGCCCCTGCAGGGGGGCAGTCCCAACCTCAGGCTCTCAACCCAGCTGAACTGTGACATTTATAAACACCATATAATTTACAAAACCAAGTCCACTTGGCCCTCACAGCAAAGTCTATGGCATTATTAGCTCAATTTTACACGAAAGCACCCCTGGTAGAGGGGCTGGGAGACGAGGCTTCTGAGGCCAGCTCCGCCGTGTGAGCTTGGCAAGCGCCTTCCCTTCCCTGGACCTCAGTTTCTCCATCTACGGATGCTCTTTCCAATCCTTGCTGAGTGGGACCCTAAGCCCGCACCACCTTCCTCTGGAACAGAGTGGGAGGGGGAGAGTAACTAAGGGCGTGGTCTTTAGTTTCAACAGACCTGGGTCCTGTCCCACTTCTGACACCTACTTAGTCGGTGGGCTGGTTTGGGGGTGCTGTGTGTCTGACACACATCCGAGTGGAGATGGGGCTGGGCAGCTGGGCCTCAGGAGGAAGGCCTGTGCTGGGGGCACACCTGGGGAATGTCAGCGCGAAGGCAGAATTCAAAGCCGTGGGCCCTGATAAGGTTACTCAGGAGAGCTGGAGCTGGGTAAGTAGGAGAGAGAAAAGGGTCCCAGACCAGCCTGGGGCCCTCCTGCTTTCAGGAACTTGTGCAGAGAAGGGGCTGGAGGAGATGGAAGACAGGCCAGACAGGTGGATGGAAAGTGGGGGGTGAGCCGGACACGGAAGGCAAGAGAAAAGCGTCCCAAGAAGGAGGAAGGAAGAACAGGTATATCTGTCAGTGAGCCCAGGCACAGGGGATCACTGGCTCAGCAGGGCTGGCGACAGGCAGGAGACACAGTGCTCCAGGGGAGGGGGTTGGGGTGGCCGGGGGCCAGGACCACCCACCTCTTCTTGCAGATGACCAGGAGAAGAAGCACGACCAGGCCAGTGATGAGTGTCAGGCAGATCCAGACGATGGTCCGGGTGTCGTAGCGGGGACCTGTGGGGGGAAAGCAGGCTGGGGGGCCAGCCACTCAGCCCTGGCCTCAGGGCCAGAGGTCTGGCGGCCTTCCGGGGGCCCGGCGGCAGCCTCCTCGGCTGTGAGCCAGCCCAGAGCTGGGGCGCAGGCCGCATCCTCCTCTGCCCCACCCTCCCCTCTACAAGTCTCCCCTTCAATATCCTGCTTTCCAACCTGGTGCCACCACTTCCTGGGACTGTGTAACCTGGGCAGAGTCACTAGACTTCTCTGAGCCTTAGCTTTCTCACCTGTAGTGTGAGTCCAGAAACGCCTGTCCTGCCCGTTACTGTAACAGCGACAAAGCTGAATATACCGAGAGCTGCACATTCCAGCCAGTGACCCACATCCCTTCCAGGGATAACCCAGTATTATCGTGAGTTGTCAGATGAGAAAACCGAGGCCCAGAGAACTCAAGGAACTTACTCAAGGACACACAGCAAATGGGATGGAGCCGGGCAGGATTCCTACCCGGGCGGTCTCAACATGGTATCAGACCTAAGAGCACTTGAGACACACAAGTGCCAAGGGGGTGCCAGGTTGAGGAAGGTCATCAAGTCAGCCTTGAACCATCTGTCTTAGCACTGCCCCCCTGGAGGGTGCTGAGTATAGGAGAAGACCCCAACGGGCTGGAGATGGGGGCAGGGGGTTCCCAAGCTTCAATGTGCCTCAGAATCACCCTGAAGGTATGATCAAACCAAAATTTCTGGGCCCCCAGCGCCAGGGTTTCTGCTTCCGAAGGTCTGGGGTGGGGCCTGAGAATCAGCATTTCTGATAGCTCCCAGGGGCTGCAGCTGCTGCTGGTCCTGGACTACACTGTGGGAACCGCTGTTCTGGAGGCGGGGGGTGCAGGGCAGGATGATACTGGGGAAGGGCACAGAGTTTGTCCCCAAGCTGACCAGGTTCAAGTCTTGCTCTGCTGGGTAACCTTGGGCAAATCGCTTTACTGCTCTGACCCTCATTTTCCTCACCTGTAAAATGGGGATGTAGATATTGCCAACTCACTAGAGGGTCTCTGGGACGATTATAAGGTAGTCCTGCTAGCAAAGGGCACCATGATGCCTGCAAGTCACGCTGATGCTCGGGGAAAGCCTGCAGTTGATGGGCTGTTACGAGCTCTGTCACCTCGGGCGTGTAACTTTCCTTCTCTGAGCCTGGCTTTTCACCTGTCAAAATGCTGATTTGGCCCACACACCAGCTCAGCATGCACTCGTTCCCCTCCTCTGACCACCACGACCCTGGCCCTGGCCCTGGCGCCTGGCCCAGCTCCCTCGCCCTCCCCGCTCCCTGCACTCACGGGGTTTCCCGGTCTCCACCTCCATGGCCTGGCTGAAGCGGCCGCAGCCAGCCGAGGTGCGGGCTCGGACCTGGAACACGTAGCGGGTGCCCGGCTTGAGGCCCGAGACGGTGGCCCTGGTGGTGACGGCCTTGAGGGTGGAGTAGCTCTGCATCTCCTTGTCCTGCCCGTGGGAGGGGTGGTCAGCCAAGGGTCCCCGGCCTGGTGGCCTCCCTCTTTCTCCCCTCCCTGTGGGTACCTTCTCGTAGTACTTGATCTCGTACTCCAGGATGATGCCATTGGGCTGCTCTGGCTCCTGCCACAGCAGCGAGACGCTGGTCTGCCCCGCCCGCTCCTGGCGGATCACCACCACCTGGGACGGAGCTGGGGCAGGGGGAGGGAAGGGAGCTCGGTCAGGTCAGATGGGTGGACGGGTGATGATGGGGAAGGGCCTCTGTCTGCTCCTTCCTCAGGCCCCGCCCAGGGATGCTGGCTTGGGCCACACTCACCTTGCTAACTGTCCTGCCGCCGCCCCAGGAGAGCCAGTACCCTCTGCTCCTCCTGGCAAATCATTGGCTGCCGTCCTGGTCAGTTATCTGGGGTTGGCACAGCCTGGCTCCCAACTGGGATGCTGAGGTTGGCTTGACCCAGAAGAGGCCTGATCCCGCAACTTCCACTGTCTCCTCCTCCTCTCTGGCCAAGCCCACCCACTGGAAGCATGCTGGACCCCCGCCAGCCCCATCAAGCAGCCGCACTTGTCGACCCTGAGGCCCCATCACCTGATGTCTCTGTCTCCGTGTCACCCACCCCCGCCCAGGGCCTGGCGTGGAGCATGCTCTCAGGAGCACTGAGGAGGGAGGAAGAAAAGGAGAAGGGAGGGGAAGAATCAAGGGAACCAACGCCCTCACTGCCTGGGTTTGGAGGGACATGAGCTGAGCCTGAGGCCCATGTGAGCTCAAGTATTCTCGAAGTCACACTAGGTCACCCTTTCGCCCCCTTGCTCATTCCCTCCCCCATTCCTGTGCTCAGTGCAATTACCCCTGAGGTGAGTCTGTTGGGAAGGGTCGGATGTCGACCCGGCCACAGCCAAACCGAAGGGACTGCCCTCAGAGCTGCAACCCCGTCCTCCCCGACCCCTCCAGCCGCAGCCCTCCCCTCTGCTCACCCGAGTTCCGACTCTGCCCTACTCCTCCCGTGCCCCCCACCTGCCCCATGTGACCAGCTCTGGCCTCATAACTGGGCATCCCATCTCTGGCACACGTGGGAGCTCCCCGAGGCAGGGGTTGCACATAGCAGATGCCCAATAAATGCTGCTGGACGATGCTGACATGAAAAATTAAGAAGCGACTCCACACTTAAGCTGGAGGGTGTGGAACAGGGGAGAGCCCACCAGCCTGGGAATCAGGTCTGGCTTCACAACCCGGCCCGTCTCTTGCTGGCTGGGCCCATGACTACCTCCGGGCAGTTTCTCCACCCAGAAAGTGAAGCTGCTGGGCACCAGCTGCCAGGCGGAGGTGAGGCTCAGAGAAGACCACTGTACGTGTGGGACAGACACCAGTGCTAGAACACATGGGTGCCTCTTAGAAACCAAAAAATTTGCGAGGCAAGAGGTGCTGTGTGAGTGGGGCAGACACAGAGGGAGGCTGGGGCTCAGAGGTGGGACGGAACAGGGCGGAGCACCAGAGAGGGCTCCAGGGAGGAGGGGGGTGTAGAGAACAGGCTACGGGGAGGCCTGGGGAGGGGGAGGGGCAAGTGGTCTCTGAGGACAGACCTCCCGCATTTGCTCAGGGCTGCTGTCTGCCCCAGGCCCCCAGCCCAGAGCTGTGGGTGTCCACTGCATCATCGCCCTAGAATTTCCTGAATGACTCCCACGTGCTGGGCAGTGGGCTAGGACCTGGGGATACTGCAGTGCCCAAGACAGCCCTCAAGGAGCTTATGGTCTAGTTAAGAGAGACAGAGTTAATAAGAAAACGAATCAATGCATAATTACAGGTATGCTAGGTGCATGAAAGACATGAAGAGGGTGCCGTGATGGAGAGGACCTTACGTCTGCAGGGGCCCAGGAGGGAACGGGGCCATTTCAGCTGAGGTGGTCCGGGTGGGCCTCCCAGAGGCGGCGGGACAGCTAACCGAGGACTGAAGGAGGCAGCGAGGGGAACGTCACGGGGAGGAGCACGTCATTCCGACCGAGAGGCAAGGCCAAGGCCCAGGGCAGGGAAGGGCATGGTGTGTCCAAGGATGAGGACCCGAGGCCAGTGTGGCTGGAAGGGAGAGAGCCCGGCGACAGTGGATGGGGTGCGGCTGGGGAGGTGGGCAGGGGAGGGTCTGATGGGTCCCCTGAATCATGGTGCAGGGTTGTCCAGGCAACACGAGATGGACTGAATTGTGTCCCCCTCCCAAAATTCGTCTACTGAAGCCCTAACCCCCAACACGTTAGTATTTGGAGATGGAGGCTTAAGGAGATAATGAGGTGTAGATGGGGGCATTGATGCCTTTCTAAGAAGAGACACCAGAGAGTTCTTTCTCTCTTTCCTTCTCTCTCTCTGCCATGTGAGGACACAGCGAGAAGGCAGCCGTCTGCAAGCCAGGAAGAGGGTTCTCACCAGGAACCAAATTGGCCGGCACCTTGACCTTGGACTTCCGGCCTCCAGAGCCGTGAGCTGTAAACGTCTGTGCTTTAAGCCCCGGCCTATGGTATGTGTTATGGCAGCCTGAGCTGACTAGGACCGATGGCATGTGTGTGTACGGGGTGGAGGGGTTGGAGTGTGGAGGGGGTCACGCTGAAGGGAGACCCAGTGGGACTGGCTGGTGGGTGGACGAGGCACGAGGGAGGGATAGCCAAGGATGATGGCTGGGTTTGGGGCTCAAGTAACCCCACGAACAGCGGTGCCACGTCCTGAGATGGGGGCCTGGGGAAGGGGCTGGTTTGGGGGTGCTGTGTGTCTGAAACGCATCGAGTGGAGAGGGGAGTGGGCAGCTGGGCCTCAGGGGAGAGGCCTGTGCTGGTGACACACTTGGGGGACATCAGCACGAAGGTGGAATTCAAAGCCGTGGGCCCTGATAATGTCACTCTGGCAAGATGGAGCTGGGTAAGTAGGAAAGAGAGGAGGGTCCGGACGTGCCTGGGGTCCTCCAGCTTTGGGGAATTTGTGCAGAGAGAAGGGGCTGGTGGAGATGGAGAAGGACAGGCCAGAGAGTTGGATGGAAAGTGGGGGGTGGGCTGGGCATGGAAGGCAAGAGAAAAGTACTCCAAGAAGGAGTAAAGAAGAGCTGGGGGTGGGAGGGTGGAGTGCCCACTGCAAACTGAATTTCTGGGGATAGGTGGGCAAAGGCGCCCGACTGGAGTTGCCCGAAGAGGCCCACAGAGGAGAGGACGCAGATGTGTGAGCAAGACAGCTCTTTAAGGAAGCTTCCATGTAAGAGAAGGAGTCTCATGGCTGGAAGGGTGTGTGGGCTCACGGGAGGCTGTTCTTTTTTTTTTTTTTGCGGTACGCGGGCCTCTCACTGTTGTGGCCTCTCCCCCTGCGGAGCACAGGCTCCAGATGCGCAGGCTCAGCGGCCATGGCTCATGGGCCCAGCCGCTCCGCGGCATGTGGGCTCTTCCCAGACCGGGGCACGAACCCCTGTCCCCTGCATCGGCAGGCGGACTCTCAACCACTGCGCCACCAGGGAAGCCTGAGGCTGTTCTTTTTAATGATGGAGCACACGGAGCAGTGTGAGCACCGTAGGTTCTCTGCTCCGCCCTCCACCCCTGACCAGCTGGACACCTGTCTCGGCCACCCCAGAGACATGTGGGCAGGGGCGGGGCCTGGCACCACGCACAAGGGCCTACTCCTCATTGCGTCACTAGCACTGAGCAGAGAGCTTGGCATCTCACAGGTGCTCCACAGGTGCCAGAGGAATGAGGGTCTCTTGGGAGGAAGAAGCCCTGGCGTCAGGGACGGGGTGCCCTGGGTTCAGGGTTGGGAAGCCTATTTCACTTGGGAGTGAGGCAGACCTGGGTTCGAATCCTGACCTGCTGCTTCTATGTGGTGACCCTGGCTGGCTCCGGGCCTCAGCTCCTCCTCTGTGACACGGTGGGAAGGGAGTCACTGAGCCAGGCCTGTGTGGTGTTGGGAGGAGACGGGGGTGGGGAGCCACAGGGCACGTGCTAGGGGCGCTGTTAACAGGGAAGCTGCCACAGGCGGCCCTCGGGTCAGGCTGCCACTCGACAGGCAGGACGCACCAGAATTTGGAAAGAAAGGGGCTAACTTCAGTCCAACAACTGGCTAGAAACAGAGAGATAAGTGGTTGTCGTCCAGACCAGTCTGACCAAATCCATCCCAGGGGCAGCAGTGGCAGCTGTTCTGGAAAATGATCATCAGAGTGATTTGATATTTTAATGACATTTATTGAGCACGTACCGTGGGCCAGGTACTGGGCTAAGCATTTTCAGTTCCTTCATTTAAGCCTCAGTAACAGAGCAGGTGTGATTACTCCTATCACAAAAGGGAGGAGACAGAGGCAGAGAGGGAAAATTCTAGAACCCAGGCCTGGGATGGTCATGCTAGCCTGCCTCTGTGCTTTTTGGTTTCCTTCCACTTATGGAACATGTTTTAATTTTCTAAGGGCGCGAAGCCTGTAGCTCAGAGTCCTGGTGGGGAAGGCGGAGCCCAGAGAGGCAGGCGCTTGCCCAAACGCCACAGCAAGTCCGCGCAGTGCTCGGATGCCAGGGGGGACGAAGGGCCCGGGAGCTGGGGACGGGCGTCTCCGCCTACCTGCCTGGTTCGTGGTGATGTTGACGACGGCAGCCCGGCGGGGCTCTGGGCTCAGGTCGGACACACCGTTGACGGCCTCGATCCAGAAGGAGTAGTTCATGTGGGCCAGCAGGTTGGCCACCAGCAGGCTGGCCTGCACCAGGCTGGTCTGCTGGGGCACGAAGCGGGTGCTGCCCCCGCACGTCTCGCAGTGGCCCAAGGCCCAGGGGCAGCGGCGGCACACGGCATTGTAGGTGATGTCACTGCGGCCGCCCCGGTCCAGTGGAGGGGCCCACTCCAGGGTCACAGAAGTCCCATTCACGCTGGAGATCAGATTCACTGGTGCCGAGGGGGGGCCTGGAAAGCAGAGAATGACAGGTGGGCGTGGAGGGCATGTATTTGGGCTGGTCTAGTCTCCCCCATCAGGTCAGGGAAGGGCTGTGGTTCCCCCATGATACTTGGGGCTCCCTAAGGATAAGGGCACACCTACTCCATCCTCTGGAAGCTCCCCGAGGGCAGAGGCAGTGTCTCTGCCATCAGATTGGGAGCACAGTCAGGGTCTGGGCACAGAAGCCACCCTTCCCCCACCCCATGTAGCACCACCTGGATCCTGGGGTTTGTGCTTCACAAGATTTTCATCCAGAGCTGGGGAGAGTCTGCACACAGCAGCTACCCGGGGTGTGAGATGCTCCAGTCATCTGCATCCCCCACTCCACTCCTTAACCCCTGGCTGGATTTAATGTCAATGACACCGAACACTGTGGTGGAGAAAAGCACAGCCCCGTGTGCCAAGTGACCCCTCCCCACTGCCCAGGACGGGAGCCCCAGTCTGGGCAGCACAAGGACACTGGAGAGAGGGGCGGGGCTGGGGGCTGGGAGTTGGGGTAGGATCCTGGGCGTGGGGATTTGAACCAGGAGGGCCTGAGGGGCGATGGAATTCCAACTCTCAGAATCTCAAGCTGGGAATCTTAGATCTTAAGAAAATAGAATTGTAGAATCTCAGAATCATAAAGAACCTTAGACTCTGCAGGGTGTGGAATACTAAAAGCCTAGTCGTTTACAATCTTAAGATTCCTAGAACTGGAGGGCACTGGATTGTGGATTTGGAGAGAAACTGGAGTCCAGCCAGCTGAGTGCAAATGTTTGTGACCTAGAGCCGGGCTCACCTGGCCTGAGGAGCCCAGAGCAGTTACCATGCCCCCCAGCAGGTCCCACATGGGGCAAAGGCACAGGTCTGGGCACAACAGGGGAGGGAGGGAGGGAGGGAGGGAAGAAGGGTTTACTCGTGCGCGTGTGTGTGTGGTGTGGTGTGTGTATCTGTGTGTAGTGTGTGTGTGTGTGTGTGTGCGCGTGTGTGGTATGTGTGTGTGTAGCAATGTGAATACACCTAGGCCCTTACCTGCCCTGTGCAGGGGGTCTGGGGAAGGGTGGTGATGGAAGTTGGGGGAGGGGGAGATGGAGATCAGGTTGGGGTAAATTCTGGGGCAAAACCCGTCAGCACCGAGTAAAGTACCCCTCACCCCGTCACAAGAGCCCAAGGCTGGTGAACAGCGTGGGCTGAACTGGCTGCAGCTCCTCCCCAGCGGGGGTGGGAGTGAGAGGCCCCTTTGGGCCAGGGGAGGGGAGGCCACGGAGGAGCTGCATCAGCAGAAATGCCAAGACAGTCACGCAGCCCTGCAGGCACGGCGCCGGAGTCCCTCAGAGTCCCCTCAGGTATGGGGCATGCGCGCTGCCGCCTCACCCTCTCCAGGCGCACACCTCCCTTGCAGGGCCAGGTGTGCCCATGCTGAGCTCCCAAAGCAGGCTCGTTCAAGCTCCACGGGGACTCATGAGTCCGTTCCAGGTACCCAGATGCACACACACGTGTGCACACACCCCTCTAAGAACACTTTACACACGTGGGCACAAGCACTTGAACGCTCACACTCTGTGCAGGCATCTTCTGCATGAACTGCTACCGACAAGGACACACACAGTCATAATCGCTGCAGGCCTCCCAAGGCACACACAGAATCCGACACACGCAGCCACACCCACTCCATATACACAATCATGCAGCCCCCCCCACTACAGCAGCTCCCCGAATTCAGCAGCTCCCCCCAGTCTCTCAAGGATGGCAGTGAGGCGGGGCAGGGGTGGGGGCGGCTCCTCTGATGCCCGCCTTGCCGCACAGGCAGTCCCCCAGCTTGCCCACCCCAGCCCCCAGGACACTGGCATGACCCTTGGGTCAGAAGATGACCAAAGCCACCTGGTGCTGGGAAGGGCATGAGTCCAGTTCTGTCCTGCCCTTTGGAGCAGAGAGGAGAGACCGAGGGAGGAATGGAAAGATTTCCATTGGAGAGATGGCAGGTGACCTATGATTTCCACTGGAGAGATGGCAGGTGACCTATGACAAGAAGCTGGGAGCCCAGAGAGGTCAAGGCCATTGTTGAGGGGTCAGAGTCACCCCCCATGCCCAGACTGGCCCCTGGCCCATGAGAGCCACCTGTCCCTGCCTCACCCACTGAGACCTGGCTCCCTGGGAGCTTGAGGGGCCGAGCATGGGGTCCTAGCCTAGTCTCGAGGGTTCTGGGGCCGCGGGGTGGTACTCACGGGTGCAGGCTGCAGACGGCGGGTCCAGGGCTGCACGGAAGTAGCTGAGGTCGCAGCGGCAGGCCTGGGCGGCAGGGGCTGCAGAGTGGCTATGGGGAGGGCAGCGGGCGCAGAGCTGGTCCCCGGGGGCCGACTTGTAGAAGCCCAGCTCACAGGCTGTGGAAGAGAAGGAGGCTTCAGGTGAGCCTGCCGGGCCACCCTGATGGGCCTCAGGGGCAGCTCTCTGGCCCCGGGGTTCCTGGGGGATCCCCTGAGGGACAGAGGTGCAGCCCTTCAGCATCACGTGTTCCTACTCTCATCTGCAGATGGAGGGACTGAAGCTCAGAGAGGGCCTCTGACTTACATAGGGTTGCACAGCGAGTTGGAGGCAGAGCTGAGGCTGGGACCCTGACACCTGAGTCCCAGCCCCATAGTCAGCACAGGGCGGAGCCTCTCTGAATCCTCCAATGGCCCCTCCCACCCAGGCTCTGTCGTTCACAGGGCACTTGTCCTTGAGCGAGACACCAGCCTCAGGGGCAGGGGTCAAGGCTAAGAATCTGAGGGGGGCCGAAACCCCAGGGGTGTGACCTGAAAGCCAGAGAGGGAATGGGGGTGGGGGAGGAACGTGACTGGAAGAGACGTGTGTGATGAGACCAGAGGTTCCCAAACACGGACAGGCGTGGAACCATCCCTATAAAAACACAGACCCCGGCCCCATCACAGCCACTGAGTTAGAAGAGCCAGGGGTGGGGCCTGGGAATCTGTGTTTTACAAGCGCCCCGAACAATGCTGATCGTCCAGGAATTGCAGGCTCCTGACCCTCCCAGTCTCACCGTGGCTGACCCGATATGTTTCTCGTATCTGACCTTCTCTCCGGCCTCTGAGAGGCACACACATCTTGCTCCTGATGACCACAGCAGCCTCCAAACCTGGCCCCCAGCACCCCCTCCCCAGCCCCACTGCCCGCGAGATGACTATTCCTTTAGCCAGTATCTATGAGCACCTATTCTGTGCCACAGACACAGCCACAAACAAGGTCCACATGGCGTCTGCCCTCAAGAAGCTGGCATTTTTCAAGGCGGCAGGGGGAGACACAGTAAATGAGGCTGTGATCATTTCCAGAAGGAAATAAAGCAGAGGATGTGGCAAAGCGTAAATGGTGGGAGGAGCCACCTCCCCTGAGAAGGTCTTTGAGTTGTGGCCTAAAGGCTGAGAATGAGTCAGCCGTGCAGGAAGTGCGATGTTGTGGGTTGAGGGACTCTCTAAAATGACACTGCTGCTGGGCCAAACCGTCACAGGCTCCGCATGGCCTAAACAATAAAGCCTGGTGTTCAAAGCCTCCCTGCAGCCTCCTTCATGGCCACTCCCTCTCCCTCAGGCCGAACTAAAGGACTGGCCATTCCCCACACTCAGGAGTTGTTTCCTGTCTCGGGGCCTTTGCACACGCTGTGCCTTTTCTTTTTGTCACCCTGTCGAATTCTTTCAAGATTCATTTTAACTGTGCCTTTGATGAAACCTTTCTGGACCGCTCCACATCTCCACATGTACACACACACACACACACACACACACACACACACACACACACACACACACACACACACACACACACACAGAAGCAACCACTCCTCTCCCCATCTTTGCATCCCTGTTCGGTCTCACCTTTGCATCCCTGTTCGGTCTCACCACCTGCAACATTATGGCTGTACTTTTTCATCTGTGTGTCTGACTCTCTCTCTGCTTGTGGGTAGATCCTTGTGAACAGGGCAGGGCCACCTTATTCATCTCAAAGTTCCTAGGGTCTGGCTCAGGGTAGAAGTTGTCAACACTGGTGGGAGTTTTCAAAGTGAGCTAATCCGGCCATTATCTGCTCTGGGCAGAAAGACAACCCAGGGGTTCAGGAGGACCAAATGCTGCCCAGCCAGGCAGCTCCCAGCTCCATCTGTGGAACTGAACTCCTCTGCAACGGGGACCACCAGGAAACTCACTGGGATCTCTCTCCGATAAGTCTCTTTCTAGAAAACTCAGTGCTTGAGAGAAGCTTCATTTGCAAAGCTATGTCACTTATTTGATTGTACCTCTTTATCGTAATAGCTAAAATTAGGTTAATTTGTAAAATTCGACAAACTTGAGAGAAAACCTGAAATCAGGAGAAATGATGATGCCCTTAAGTTGCTTCCCAGACTCAGAGGCCATGGAGCCAGAAGGGGCTTATAGGCTGGGAAGTCAGCGAGAATGTGCC
The DNA here is from genome assembly GCF_949774975.1 of Lagenorhynchus albirostris. Classification (NCBI taxonomy): domain Eukaryota; kingdom Metazoa; phylum Chordata; class Mammalia; order Artiodactyla; family Delphinidae; genus Lagenorhynchus; species Lagenorhynchus albirostris. Next base: position 168,851,863 of record NC_083096.1, read on the forward strand.
TCAGTTTTGAGACCTCTTTCCTGCCCCCTGGGGAGACCCCAAGAGGGCTCAGGCCTGACTGGGGGCTGGGTGCTTGGAGTTGTGGAGAGGGTCCTAGTTGACACCCTGTGATCTCCCCTCCTCTTCCCAGAAGCCCGGGCACAGCCTAAGAGCTTCCTTCTGAGCCCAAGAAGCAGAGGAAACGGGCTTTGCACTTCACCAGCAAACATTTATCGAACCTGTGGCTGAAATGAATGACACTCTTCCTCACTGCACTGATCGGGTCCACCTTGATCAAAATCTCGGGAACCGTTTGCTTATTCTGTCCTTTATTTATTCCTTCACCCAAATTTACTGAGCCACGGACCGGACGTAAATAAGACCTAGTGCTGCTTTCAAGGAGCTGTCAGAGCAGTGAGGGGCAGACCAGGACACGTGCGGTGACATCTTGGTGTGATGCATGGCACAACATGACAGCCTTTGTTTTTTTTGTTTTTTTTTTTGCGGTACGTGGGCCTCTCACTGCTGTGGCCTCTCCCGTTGCGGAGCACAGGCTCCGGATGCGGAGGCTCAGCGGCCATGGCTCATGGGCCCAGCCGCTCCGTGGCATGTGGGATCTTCCCGGACCGGGGCACAAACCCGCGTCCCCTGCATCGGCAGGCGGACTCTCAACCACTGCGCCACCAGGGAAGCCCCAGCCTTTGTTTTCTGAGTCCCTGACCATTCAGAGCTGTGCTAGTCCTCGGTGTTAAAGAGCAGAAACTTGGGAGCAGGCTGCCTGGGTTCCTTTTCTTTTCCAGCCCCTTCCCCTAGGCTAAGTGACATTAGGCAAGTTGCTGGGCCTCTGTGTCTTCATCTGGAAAATGGGGACAATAATAGTTCCCACCTCCGAGGGCTGTTGTGAGGATGACAAGAGTGAATACACGTGAATTCACACGAGCACAGCGCCTGGCACTCATTACCACTGTACGCAGTCAGCATGTATACGTCTGTTTGGCAGAGAGGAAACAGAGGCTGGGGAGCTTGAGTGCCTCGCCCCAGGGTCCCCGCTGAGCCAGGTTGCAAACCCCAGTCTTTCCCCCACCAGCCTCTCAACACCCGGCCTCTGCTTAGAGACGGCCCCGCCATCCTGCCACTTCACCGGTGGGCGGTTCTCACACGCTCGGCTAATACCCATATGGCTATAAAGTGTCAAGGCTAGATTAATCCGCTCAATGAAAATAAAATAATCTTGAATAAGAATACTAATCACCAGGCCTCGGGGAGCCCGGAGACCTGGAGGCAGAGCCGGGAATTAATGGCCGAGACAGATGGAGCGGCTCTGGGCTGGGGCCCGGCTGCCCGTAGACCCAGGGCGCTTCCGGAGTCTGCAGTGCCCGGTGTCGGCCGTGCGCCAGGAGGGGCTCCTGCCCCTGCCGAGGGCACCTTGCCCAGGCCGCCTGTCAGGCCGGCAAGCTGATGGAGACCCCGGCCACCTCTCTCCTCTCCCCCACGAAGAGCTTGAGATTTGACAAACAAGGTGTCTGCTGGTGGCCGACCAAAGGAAATTAATTCTAAATCAGATTTTGAACACAGTCAGGAAGGCAGAAGAGCTCGTTGTTCATGCGGCCCCTCTGAAATGAGATGCTCTGATATTTATAGAAAGATGATTAGGGCCACAGAGGGTGGTTCATATTCTGTGTCCAGGTGACAGAAAGGACGGTAGCCAGGAGACTCTGGGGGCTGCTCTGTTGGGTGATGTTCTGAGAGGTCCTTCTTCTCTCTGGAGGGGGTGGGGGGGATGCAGCCACATGTGGGGGGAGGTCACTGGGTCAGGAACTGGGTAGTGTGGGGAGCTTTCTGGTCAGGGGGTTGGGAGATTTGGGATTCAATCAACCACTCCTAGCTGTGTGCCCTTGGGTCAGTCACTTCGCCTCTCTGGGCCTCCATTTCCCCACTGGTAAACTGGACTAGCTCCGCGTGGCTCTGACGTTCTTCCGTGGGTCCCTGAGGCCCGAGTGCAGTCTCCATAAGGATGCTAAAAAGCCATGTGATTGGGCTGGTCCCCCCTCCTGGGCTTTATTGTCTTCTCCGTAAAAGCAACTGCTACCCAGCCACTTCTGAGGGGAGCCTTGAGGGTGAGACTAGCGAGATGGGAACCTGGCAGCTGGGAGGGTGGCTCTCTCCATGGGCCTGGCCGCTGTTGCAGCCCTCAAGCTCTGGGTCCCTTCTCCTATCACCAGAAGGAAGGCGGGGGGGCACTCGGGTGGGGGAAGCCGGGACCCCCTCTCCCAGCCCTGTTTGCTCAGACAGAACTGCCCGATGGAGAAGGCCAGGGCCCCTCGGGTCTCAGGAGGCCCCGCTCAGGCTGGGCAGGGGGCTCCAGCTTTGACAGGCCATCTCAAGCAGCCCAGCAAAGGCACCCCCAGTCTGTATCCAGCTCCTGCTCGTGCCCCACCCTCTCCCACTCTCAGGCTACCCACTAGGGAGGGGTGGGGATGGGCGACACTGCAGGGCCGCTGGCCCAGGCCTCCCGTTGGGGGAGGGCCTCAGTTTTGCACCTGTGCTGTTTCTTTGAAGGAGGTTAACAGACAAGCACAGAAGCCCACCTACAGGGTTAAGAAAAGTCTCTCCTCGTGCGATTTAAAACCGGCATCCCCCTGGGCTTCCCTGGTGGCGCAGTGGTTGAGAGTCCGCCTGCCGATGCAGGCGACACGGGTTCGTGCCCCGGTCCGGGAGGATCCCACGTGCCGCGGAGCGGCTGGGCCCGTGAGCCATGGCCGCTGAGCCTGCGCGTCCGGAGCCTGTGCTCCGCAACGGGAGAGGCCACAACAGTGAGAGGCCCGCGTACCGCCGGCATCCCGCCCCCAAACGTCACTGCCTGCAGTGCACTATGAATTAATATTTTTTATAAAACCTGTAATTATCTTGCAACTGGCATAATTACACTGCATTGCGATTTAAATGTAAAAGTCATAATATGCTGCAATTCCCTAACCCTGCTTTGGCATTTCTTCAGTATTTTTATTACCGTGCCAGCAGCGTCAGGAAATGGGAGTGGCCTTGGCTTCTCCCAGCTCTGAGGAGGTGCCCCTGCTCGGGCCGTGGAGTTTCCACCAAGAGTCCTGCCCTTGACGCGCTGTGGGTCCTTGGGCAAGACGCATTCCCTCTTTGGGCTCCACTTCCCATCTCTATCAAAAAAGGAGGCTGGAGCAGTACCTCTGAGTGAGGCCCCAACCCCGAAGTCAGGAGGAGCAGTCTCCCTCCTAAGGGCAAGGATGTACTCTGTACAAACAAGTGGCCTGCTGTGCTCACTGGCTCAATCCAGGGTTGGGGGCAGCTGACCTTGAGCAGGTATCTACTGGCTAGCCTGCCCGACTGTTACAGCTTATACTGTCCTGGTTACTAACCTTTTTAACGTTACCCCAGGGGGCTTCGCAGAGAGCTTTGTGGGCAGAGGAAGCAGTTCGGGGCTCTGGAGTGAGACAACACGGGGTCAGATCCCTACTCTGCCACTTAAGTTGAAGGGACTCAGTTTTTCATGTCTGTAAGATGGGGATATAATACCTCGCTTAGAGGAATATTGTAAGGATGAGAAACTGTGAACTCCCCGAAGGCAGGGATGCCCTGTGTCTCTACTCCTGATGCCCGGGACACAGTAGATGCTCAACAGAATGAGTAACTGACATAATGTGTACTATGTGCTCATTAAAGTGCCTGGCACACGGCAAACACTCAAAAAATTGTCACAAAGGGACTTTATATCCCCATCCGAATAAGGGGATGTTGGGAGCTGGCTCTAGCGGGGAATGCAGTCAGGATAGGCCAGGGATAGGTGAAAAGCCTACACACATGGCTCAGAGTAAGACAGACCTGACTCAGAGCCCAGCTCCACCTCTCACCAGCTCTGAACCTAAGCAGGACACTACCTCTTGAGCCTCAGTTTCCCCATCTGTAAAATGGAATTGTAATACCTGCCTTGCTACAACGAGCCAATGAATGGATGTGCTAGGAATCCCCTTGCAAGCTGTATAGGCAACAGGGATGTTTGTTGTTATTGTTACTACCCAGAGGGAAGTTGAGAAGTACAGGGATGTCTGTGAAGGAACCAGGAGAGGCTGGAGGCCTGGAGAGCCTTGAAAACTAGGCCACCGAGGGTAGAACAAATCCAGAAACAGGCAAATGTCACAGAAGGTGCTTTGGGGTTTAGGGTCCAGGAGAGTGAAGACTCGTGGCAGTTGGAAGTATGAAGAAAGCTTTCTTAAGGAAATCAGAGAGCCCCAGAGAGGGGCCAGAAAGGGCCTGATGGCTGGACAGAAGAATCTAGTCCTGGAGATCTCGGGGCAAGATAACTCCTAAGCTGGACCAGGCTGGACTCTGAAGCTACTTTGCACATCACCTGAAACTGTCAGCCTGTGTCCTGCTCAGTCCTGCGAGCACCAAGGGGCCTTCCTGCCGGCTAGGGCAGAGGGGTGATGCTGAGAGGCCTGAAGGTCCCTCTAACTGTGGTCTCAGGGCCTGTGTAGTACCAGCAAAGGGCTCAGAGGATATTTCTAGTGTCTTTCAGGTCCCTGTCCCAGTTTTCACTGAGGCTGTCTGGGGACAGGCCCTAGTCTCTCTGATCCCTGCCCAGGAACATCTCCTCCCTCAGGAGAACCAATGGTCCCAGAAGCAGGCTTCACTGAGCTCTGAGTGCCATGTGTCTAGTCCCTGGGGAGATCAAGGAAGGGCAACCAGGTGGAGACCACTAATAGCTGGGGCACCAGCTGTCTGTGCACACCAGCCCTCCCAGGGTTCCTGGGCTGTCAGGATGCCTGGCTGCACTGCCCCCACGTAGGGGTCTGCTGGCCACACACACATGCACACAGCCTGGGCTCTGGATCCGGCTCCTGGTCTGTGACACAGGAACCCCAGCAGTACCCTGTGGGAACAGGAGTTATTTCATGACCCAAGTGCTCCTGGCCGTCCCTTCCCCCACATCCCTAGATAAGTTCCCCCTGAACACAGGCAGGCTGTGACATGCCCACCCCAGACAGTCCTCCCGGGGTGCCCCTGCCCGCATAAGCTCACAATGGCCCTGTACGCCACACATTCGCCCTGAGCCCTGATTCTAACCCACACCTCCTCCCGCCCAACAGGTTAGAAGTTTAGTGGTTCTGAGCCCAGACTCTGGAGCCAGACTTCTGGGTTCAAATCATAGCTCTGCCACTTCCTAGCTGTGTCACCTTGGGCAAGTTGCTTTGCCTCTCTGTGCTTCAGTGCCCTCATGTTTAAAGCCAGGATAACAGTAGTTCCTGTTTCACTGGATGGTTGTGGGGATTAAATGAGTTAATACATGAAAAGTGCTTAGAATAATGCTGGACATGTTAGGTCACATCACTGTTCCCTAGCACAGGCATGTACCCAGTAGTATTCCCAATCACACTGGTGCCCAGAGATGTACCTCTCTGGGTACATCATGATGCCCACGGAGGGTCCACCTGGTTGTGGTGTGTCTCCCACCCCACAGCACACACACAACACACACGTGGGTGGCCTGGGGACACAGGAACGCTGGAGGTTCACGCATCTTCCCAGGTGCTGTGTGCACCACCCAGGAGCTTGCTGACTGTGCCAAGCCTGCTCCCCGGCCCCCAGCATCCCTGCCCAGACTGAGCCCAGCTGCCGGCCCACCCGCACAGAGGCGCGCTCACCCACACAGGCATCCCGCCGCTCCTCGTAGCCCGCGCTGCACACGCACTTGCCGATGGGCACCAGCCACTCGCCCTCGGCGCTGCAGTACATTTTGGGCGTGTCCCGCTCCTCGGAGTGCCGCACGCACTGGCCCCGCACCTCCACCAGCGAGGATGAGTCGGCCCCCGTCACCGCCTCCGAGAAGGCGGCCAGGTTGCGCACCATGGTGGGGCACTTCTTGTAGTAGATGCGGAGAGACAGGATGGCAAGGCAGGCACCGATGTCCTGGAAGGCCAGGTAGAAGCCACGCTTGCTGAGGGGGCCCACACCTCGCACCTCCGTGTTGAGCTTGAGGCGTCGCACACCCAGGTCGGCCCCGGTGAAGCTCTCGTCGGCCGCGATGGTATCGATTTTGAGGAACTGGCTCTCCTGTGTGCTGGCGCCCAGGTCACGGTCCGACTCCAGGTAGTAGAGGTTGAAGGTCTCCTTGCAGGTGCCTAGCACGCCGGGCATGCTGTTGCAGTCCCGCAGGGTGAACTTGATCTCGGCGTAGACGCGCCGGGCGCCGTCGCGGGGCACCCAGCTGGTGCGCAGCCAGTTGTTCTGGTTGGGGCTCATGACGTTGCACACCTGGTATGTGTGGATGGGCCGGAAGGACTCGTCCACCTCGTTGATGGAGTCCCACTGCGGGCAGAGAGAGCACAGCCAGCTGAAACGAGAGGCAGCACCTGGCCCTCTCTCACCACAAGCCACATGCACTGTGCTGGTGGCTTCCTGGGGAAGAAGATGGAATGTTCTTCAGCCTCGAGGAGCTGACCTTCCAGCGGACTGTCAGCCAGATGCCGTGCACCCTACAGAAGTGATCTCATAGAGTGTCACATCCTTCTGGGGAAGTGTTATTTGCTGCCTTTTCACAGATGAGGAACAGAGGGGCTCAGACATAGAGCCATGCGTCTGGGGTCACATAGCTAGTGAGTGATGGAGCTGGGACTGGAACTGATGCCAAAGCTACAAAGCTCTGACCTCATTTCTGTACGGCTATTCCGTCACTCCCAGAGTGGGGTGACTTGCTTGGGGAAATCAGTGACCCCACTGGTCCAGCTTCCATATCACCTGCCAGAAGGACCTTTCTAATGCATGAACCTGACTGTGTTGCACCCCCCGCCTCAAATCCTTCAGATGCAACCCCTGCATTGGTGCTTGTTGAGTGACTGTCTGATGGATGGACTCCCTCTGCCTTGCTGTGTGTGATGTTTCCTCTGCCCCCAACCTAAGGCTGGGGGCTCACGGGCTGGCCTGGATCCCACGCAAGGGGGATACCAGGATGTGGGAAAGTTGAGTACGATTGCTCCTGTGCCAGGTGCTGGCCAGGAATCACTGATTCAGAAATAAACCAGTGACCATCACTGACACTATCAACAGAGTGCAAAAGCAACCCACAGGATGGAAGAAAATGTCTGCAAATCACATATCTTAGATGGGATTAACATCCAGAATATGTAAGGAACTCCTACAATTGAACAACAAAGAACCAAACAGACCTGTTAAAAAATGGGCAAAGGACTTGAATAGACATTTATCTACAGAAGATACACAGATGGCTAAACAGCACATGGAAAGATGCTCGACATCACTAAGCGTCAGGGAAATTCAAATCAAAACCACGATGAGATACCACTTCATTAGCTATTATCAAAACAACAGAAAATAACAAGTGTTGGTGAGGAACCCTGTGCATCGCTGGTGGGAATGTAAACTGGTGCAGTCACTGTGGAAAACACTATGGCAGTTCCTCAAAAAATTAAACATAGAATTACCGTAAATTCCTCTTCTGCGTGTACACCCCAAAAGAAACAAAAGCAGGGGGCACTTCCTTGGTGGCCCAGTGGTAAAAGAATCTGCCTTCCAATGCAGTGGACGTGGGTTCGATCCCTGGTCAGGGAACTAAGATCCCACATGCCACGGGGCAACTAAGCCCCTGGGCCACAACTACTGAGCTTGCATGCCTCAACGACAGCCTGTGCACCGCAACTACAGAGCCCACGCATTCTGGAACCCATGCGCCACAACTAGAGAGAGAAAACCTGCATGCCACAACTAGAGAAGCCTGCGCACTGCAACGAAGAGCCCTCGTGCCGCAACTAAGACCCAAAAAATAAATAAAAATTTAAAAATATTTATTTATTTATAGGGACACAGACATTTGCACATCCATGTTCATAGCAGCCCGAAGGTGGAAACACGAATGTCTATCAGTGGATGAACTGATAAACAAAATGTGTCTATCCATACAATGGGATATTATTCAGTCTTAAAAATGAATGAAATTCTGACACTTGCAACGACACGGAGGAACGCTGAGGACATTATGCAAAGTGAAATAAACCAGACACAAAAGGACAAATCCTGTATGCTTCCACTTATCTGAGGTACTTAAGTCAGATTCCTAGAGACAGAAAGTAGAGTGGTACTTGCCAGGGGCCAGGGGAAAGGGGCCATGGGAGTTACAGTTTAATGGATACAGAGCTTCAGTCTGGGAAGATGAAAGACTTCTAGAGATGGAGGGTGGTGATGGTCATATAACAACGTGAATGTACTTAATACCACTGAACTGTAGGCTTAAAAATGGTTAAGATGGTAAATTTTATGTTAAGTGTATTTTATCACAATTTTCTTTTTAAAAAAGAAAGAAATACACCAGAAATACTCCCTGCCCCCAAGCACCTCACATCCTCACAGAAAAGGTGTGGAGGGTGACACATCGAAGGGAGTGGGCACATAGGGTATGGCGAACCTTCCTGTAGGCTGAAGCAGGACCCTCCTTCAGGGATGGGAGGGACGAGCCCCAGCAGAAGCTGGGGGGTGTAAGTAATGTTCTGCAAGCCCCTGCAAGCTTCTGGACACAGAAGCGTCGTACTGAAGACACAGTGTTGTGAAATGATCCGAAAGTCCAGAGGCCTGGGTTCTGGGCCTGGGTCAGTCTCTAAATGGCTGTGTGACGTTGGGCAAATTGCTGCTCCTCTCTGGGCCCCAGCTTCCTCAGCTGCAGAATGCTGATCAGCCAGGGGCAGTCACTGGTGGGCTGAGTTCAGTGGACTCCGGAGGAGGAGGGGGAGGGGCTGGTGGCCAAGGGCAGAGGGAGGGGCCAGGCTCTGGGTCCCTGTCCTGGCTCCACCAGAGATGTAGCGCCTTGATCTCTCTTGGGCCTCTGTGTGTCTTGTCCTTGAACTGGAGATCCTACTGCTTAAGCAGGGGGTCGGGGAGGGGAGGAAGGAGGTGAAGACCACGCCTCACGGGGCTCCGAGAATCTGCGGGGTCCTGAGCTGTCCCACAAACTCTGGAGTGGGGACTGTGGGCATCTCAAGTCTTTCCTGCCTGACGAAAGCCCCTCGGTCTGACTTCGTCTTGGCCAGTTATATATGCCAGTCCTCAGTGCCCTGATCTGTAAGAGGGGCTCAGAAAGGCCCCACTTCAGTGAGGCTTGAGAGGATGAAAGGAGATGCCTACAAAGTGCTTAGCTTGGGCCTGGCACAGAAGGCACCCGAGGAGCAGGACTGGTATGATGCTGAATGGGCAGCCTCTTCCCAGCGCACCTGTGCCTGCCTCTAGGGACCGCTGGGGAAGCAGTCCAGGGCGTGCCCGCCTCACCTGAAAGGCTGCATGGCTCCTGCACGCCCCACTCCAAGAAGGGCCCCCACGCTGCACCCCGCTCTGCAGCTGGGGCTCTGGGCAGCACTGAGTCACATCTGGGGTTAAAGTCATTGTCACAATTAATGGAGCACCGAAGAGCCAGCCAGCTGCTCGCTGTCTGTTTCCTGCCAGGGACCTGGATAAATTAATCAGCTCAATCTGAGTCTGCTCCAGCCGCTCCACCAGCGCCAATGGCCTGGCTCAGCCCAGGGGCTGCTGCAGACACCCAGAGGGGCATAAATTCCTGGAGGGTGGGAAAGGGCGGAATCAGCCCTGTTCTCCACCCGGGGCACTCCCACCCCAGCCACCTCTCTGCCCCCTGGCACACTCCTCCTCCAACCCCCCCCCACCGCTCTGGAACTCTGTCCCCCTCCCGGAACAGAATGCAGCAAACCAGCTGTGCGTCCCTGGGTATATCACATTCCCTCTCTGAGCTTTGGGCTTCTCATGGGTCAAAGGGTGTAGCTAATGCCTGCCCCTTTCATCTACTTCATCAAGCGAGACAATAAAAAGGAAAGTTCATGGGCTTCCCTGGTGGCGCAGTGGTTGAGAGTCCGCCTGCCGATGCAGGGGACACGGGTTCATGCCCCGGGCCCACATGCCGCGGAGCGGCTGGGCCCGTGAGCCATGGCCGCTGAGCCTGCGCGTCCGGAGCCTGTGCTCCGCAACGGGAGAGGCCACAACAGTGAGAGGCCCGTGTACCGCAAAAAAAAAAAAAAAGGAAAGTTCACGAAGGGCTGTTAATTCACCAGGTAAGGTGGAGCACCACCCAGTATGTGGAAGGAGGGGTCCAAAGAGAGGGGCGCAGCCTGGTTAAAAGCATGAGCTCTGGGGCCAGACTCTCTTGACCTTAGCAGAGATGCTTAACCTCTCAGAGCATCTGGTTTCTTGCCAGTACGATTGTCCTTTTCCCGCATCATCTCACGGATGAAAACTGCGTGGAACAGGTTCTGTGATCATCCCTGTGTTATAAACGAGGAGGTGGAGGCGAGGTAAAGCGACTGGCCTGAGTCACACTGATGAGAGGCGGCACAGCACCAGCTCGTTCAGACCCAGCACCGCTGGCTTTAGGCCTGTGGCCTGGCGGACAATCTGATAACTCTGTGATGCTGGAACAGTCCTGGATGACCCTGCTACCCAGGGTGCTTAACAAACTCCAGAATCAGAAGGGTGGATGGAACCTCAAGGACCATCACTCTCCACCCAGCTGACACTTATTAAACAAAGGATTCCCAGGCCCCTCCCCAGACCCACTGGATGTGGGCATCTGTGTGTTTCACCTGCCAGCCTGGCACAGGTTCAGGATCTAGAGTTTGGAAACCTTCTTTCCCCTCTGGGCAAGCCCAATCTCCAGGCCCCATAAGGATGGGAGGTGGTCCCTGGCTCAGTAGATAATGCAGCATTGGTTCCCACCCCTTCACAAGGTGGCACAAGGGACTCAACACAGGCTCCAGGCCCAGAGAGATCTGTGTTTGCGTCCATCACTTGGAACCTGTCTGATGGTGGCTTTTTCTCATTGCTCTGAGCCTCAGCTTCCTCATCTGTGCAATGGGGTGGCTGCACCCACTTGCAGGATTGGTAGTAGGGATGAAATGAGATAACGTCCATGAATTGTTAAGAGCTACGTGAATATAAGTTATTTGTTCTAACTCCTAAACGAAGTGAGGTAACTATGAGCCACTCTTGTTTTTTTTGGTTGTGCCACACAGCTTGCGGGATCTTAGTTCCCCGACCAGGTATTGAACCTGTGCCCTCAGCAGTGAAAGTGCGGAGTCCTAACCACTGGACCGCCAGGGAATTCCCTGAGCCCCTCCTTACAGCACCCAGTAAACAAAAGAACCTTAGATCACCAATGTGATCGACCAAAACCCAAGTCTGGCCATATTCCTCACCCCCCGCTTAAAACCCTTCCAACTTCTTGTTACCCTAAAAACCAAGTCCTGAGCTCTGAGTGGGACAGAGGGACAGAGATACCCAGAGCCAAGCCGGGGAGCCAGGCCCATTCCTTCCTAGCTGCTGGGTCTCAGGGGAGATGCTGACCCAACCGACATCCAGGCAGTCACCTGCTCACGGGTCAGCCCCTGCCACTGGCAGAGCCGGTTCACCGTGCCAAAGCCCTTCCACACCCACGCTCACCCCGGGAGACAGCCACGTGGGACACACAAAAGAGTACTTCACAGGGAGAGACGGAAGCCCTGGGGGGTAAAGGGACATCCCAGGACCCAGCCTTTGTCCTCAGGCAGAGAAGGGGGTCCTCTGGGCTCTCGGGGGTCCCTGGCCTGCCCCTCCAGCTCCCTGAAGCCTGGTGCATCGGGGCTGATGACAGCAGACTCAGCTTACTGATACCTGGGGACGAGACCCCCAGAGAGAGAGGAGTTGGGCTCGTCCTGACCCCAGTCACAGGCCACAGAGAGCCCAGATGACAATCTTACCCCAAAGTAAAGAAATATTCAAATACCAGCTCAGTATCATCATCATCATCAATATATTATTATCCCTCTGTCTCCAGAGGCATGGGGGCTGCCAAAGTGTTCATGAAAGAAGTCCTGGGTGTATGATGCGTTTGTGTCTATGGTGGGGATGTGCGTGCTTGTGTGTGTGCGTTTCTGAGCACGTTTGCAGGAGGAAATTTACTGAAATGTAACCATACTACACACTAATAACAATGATAACGATTATACATTTAATGAGGGCGCACCGTGTGCCAGGCACGGTGCCAAGACCATGGAGGCCAGATGGGCCTGGGACACAGACATAAGCATCCCACATCCACGCCTCAGACTTGGAGAATCGGGAGGCAGCACTAGGGTCGGTTCTGGAATCCCAAAGATCTGCATGCACTAAATTTAAGAAATCAGCAGCTCTGTCTCTGACTGCTGTGTGTCCTTGGGTAAGTCCCTTCACCTCTCTGGGCCTCTGCTTCCTTTTGATCTGTCTGATGATAAGACTGTGAGTCACAGCCTCTCCCTGCTCACAGAGGGACAACACTGGCCCCACTGCCCATCACTTACCCCGTGAGCGGGATATGTGAGCCAGCCCCAGTCCCCATGGATGGTCGACGTGTCCAGCAAATTCACTGTAGAACAGGAAACAAGAGCACATCAGACCCCTGGGCCCCCGTTCCCCAGTCCCATAGGACCAGCCCAGCCTGGCCACACTGGTCTGCTCTCAGCCCAAACACGCCAGCTCCAGTCTCTGGGTCCTTTCTCACTTCCCCATCCTTCAAGGCTCAGTTCAAGTTCTTTCTCTTCCTTGAAACCTTCTTCCACCATCACAGGCAAAACATAATCTTCTCACCTCCCAGAACACAAGCTGCCCCGAGTGCCAGGCTACCCTGGTTGGTCGTGCAGTGGGGTGGCTAGGAGCTGGGCTCAGCAGTCCAGGGGTCTTGGGTCAGAATCCCAGCTCTGTCAGTTAGACGCTGTGTGTCCCTGAGCAAGTTTCCTCCCTTCCCCAAGCCCCCATTTCCTCCCCTAAAATGGGGTGACAGTGATGCCTGCCTTACAGGGGCTTGTGAAGATGACCCGACCCTGGGCCACTCATGGGACATGATGGCGTTCAAAAGCACCCACCGACGTTCGCGCTGTTAGGTCAAACCTCCCCCCAGGGGACTGGCCCCAGCTTTCCCATCACCAGTGTCCCCCAGTGGGTGCCTCGCACCAACAGGTCCTCTGTGCACACGGGACGTGGAGGGTCTTGGAGGAAGAAGAGCTGCCTCGTACGGAGCACCTGCTACGTGCTGGGCTCTGCTAGGGGAGCCTGAGATGCCTCATCTGCGGCCCGCACAACACGGCTGAAAGGTGTTCATTCTCATCTCCATTTTCCAGATGAAAACACTGAGCCTCGGTGAAGATCAGGAACATGCCTGGAGCCCCACAGGTGTAGCTGCAGGGCTGGCATCCAGGGCACCACAGACAAGGCCACCAGCCCTGGTAGCTTGAGCCCAAGGAGCAGAACCTCTGGGCTGTCACTGTGGTGGGAAGGAGCGCTGGCCTCAAAGGCAAGTTTACTCTAAGCCAGACCCTCAAAGGGGACCCTGCAAAGTACCAACAACAGGGTGGAGAAAAGAGCCTGCCTTCGGAATCAGACATCACTGGGCTCATATCTCAATACAGCTACTTGGTAGCAGGTGACCTGCACTTCACCGAACCTCAATTTCCTCATCTGTAAAATGGGGATAATAATATGTAAGGGTGGGCGAGGGTAAACTGTAAAGCCTGGAGTCAATGCCTTACTAAAGCTCGTTCCTATTCCCTAAGTCCTGGCCCTCCTGCCTCTCTCTTGGGACCTAGGAGCCATCGACTCACTTTAAGGTGATAAAGATGCACTAAACTGTGAAGAGCAGGGCTTGAATCTCAGCACTGTCTCTAACTGCTGTGTGTCCTTGGGTAAGTCCCTTCCCCTCTCTGGGCCCCTGCTTCCTTTGATCTAGCCAATGAAAGGGCTTTGGGCTCCAAGGTCCACAGCTTTCATTTCACTTTCTCTTCTATGTACCCCCTCTCCCAGCCAGCAACCAGGGGCTTCCAAACAACCCAATCTGCAGACTCCGGCAGGTCACAGAGGGTTCAAACGGGGCCCTCCTGGAACTTTCCCGAAGAAAGGCTGGGTGTCCTTCTGCCTGAGATTTGCATAGCTCTGCGCCTGCCCCTCAAAGATGGAGACAAGTGTCCTCAGGAAATGTAGGAGTGAGGATGTTCTTATTCGCTGATTTTCTTCCTCTTTCTCCTCTCACCCTCCCCACCTATTGTCAGGGGCCCCAGAGGCTGGCTGGAGAGATGACTTGCCGAACCAGGAAGGGGCCTCTGAGGTCCTCCCCTGGGTCCCCAGGGGCCAGGTGGGATCAGGGGATGGAGCCAGTGCCCGTAGAGGGATCTCCCTTCCCCGAGCCCAGCCGGCCTCATGCCAGGGGCACAGGCAGAGAAGCCTTCCCGCCTCCCTCCCTCCCTCCCTCCCTCCCTCTCAGGCAATGGAGAGAAAACTGGGTCAGGCAGCTCTCTCCTCCTGCTGGCTGGGGGGAGGGGGAGGGGGCCCGCACTGCAGTTTCCCCCAGACCAGCAGGGCCCAGTTTGGGGAGAGGGTGGGGAAAGGGGACGTGTGGGCTCCCCTGCCCCACCCACATCCCAGATGGGGTCTCAGCCCTTCACCAGCATCACCTGGCTACAGCTCAGACCTGCCCCTACCCAGGGGCAATGAATGTCCCCCACTGGGACTTCTCCCCATGAACACCCTGACTCTAGAGGCAACTGCCTGCAGACCCCACTTTCTAGACCCTTCCCTCCCCTCTGGAAATCCCCAACCACACCTGCAGCTGCTTCCTGATCAGTCAGCCAGGGGGCTCAGATAATCCAAAAATAAGTCAGAAGTCGATGCTATTGGATTCAGGAGGAGTTATAGGATTCCAGGGCTGCTTGCTCCAATTCCCTCCGGACCCTTCTCTGTCCATCCCCTCCCCTCCTCCCCCTCTGTCCCCTTCTTCCCTACCTCATGTCCCCTTCTGTGGGGGGAACACAGAGTGTCTCTCATGGGAAGCTCCAGGCCCACAGGAGGGCTCATCAGGGCTGGAGAGAATTCCAGCGTTACGCCCATCCAGCTTGGGCCTGAACCCCCTTGAAGATTCCAACCCTTCTGCTCACCTGGGCTGGGCTCTCTCCTGCCTCTTGCACTGCTGGACTGCAGGTCTGTGTGACATCTGTGAAGTCAATGACCCTCTCTGGGCCTGTCTCCCCACTTGTAAGTGGGAGGATTGGACCCATGGTCTCTTAGGGCCTTCAGTGAAGCAACCACTTAACCCCTCTGTGCCTCGGTTTCCTCATCAGCAAGATGTCTGTAAGCATCCTTCCTGGGCCTACTTGCCAGGCTATTCTGGGGGATCAAACGGGTCCCTCCTGCTCTGAGAAGCACAGATAATTCCTAAGCCTCTCCTATTCGACTGTAGAAGGCATTATGCGATTTCTTTTTTTCTCCAGCACTGTCACCTTCCCCCATTCCATTTCACTGAGACTAATACCTAAATTGATTTACATTCCCTGAGGACGCAGCGCATGATGGTGAGGCTGGAGAGTTCAGGGTGGCCAGGGGATGTCAGCCAAGATGTGAATGCCTTGGAGATCACCCCAAAGTGGTGTATAATCCACACTACAGAGTGATAAGTGTTCGAGCCTGGTGGGGCTCAGGGGCATCTCTGCAGGTGTAGGACCGTCCCCAGCACTGTGAGGGACCTGGCATATGGGCACCTGGGCAGCCTGGGGCACTGTCACCTTTGCAGGACCCCCGCTGGGAAAAGAGCCCCCTCCCTGAGTTCCAACAGTCTCCCTGGCTGATCCTGGCTCTGCATCAGCCCAGGGACTCCTGGCTGTTCTATGTGGAACCCATGCCCCAGGTCTCCACCCAGGACTGTCAGACCTGCGTGGGTAACCCATGTCCAGCCATGGGTACCCTGCTGTGTTGATCAGATAGGTATGGCCTGGCCCTTGGACAACGTCTCCCTCCTTCTCACCCTTGACAGACATCCCCCCTTCCTCTCTTTGAGACCTTGCCTCTTCCCCAGCTGTTGCCCTCCCTGGACACATCCTCTCTCCCAGGCTAATGGTCCGTCCTCTGCTCGGGAGCCTGGTCAAAGTCCCCTCCCCAGGGGCTCTGGGGTTTGCCAGCCTGGGATTCTGGAGGGTGCTGGCTCCTCGCTGGAGAAGAGAGTTGAAGCAAGGAGTGGGGGATGCACCACCCAACGCCCAGAGCCTTGGTGTGGGCCCTTCAGAATCCTGCTGGGTGAAGAATCTGTCCCCTTCTCCCCACCCGACCCTGGGAAAACCGTGTCCTCAGGCCACAGCTCCAAGAGCTCCCAGGCCCCTTGTGCACTCTTCCCCTCAGCTCCCTTGCTATGGTCCCTGCTCCCTGCATGGCCCCTGTTTCATTGGAGGTTATGAGTTTATCCATGTCTCTGTGCATTTATTCTGTGCACATGCATTTCTGTGGACATGCATGCAAGTTTGAGGTCTTTTTATATGTGTGGTGTCTGCCCATGGATGTGCATATTTTCACGCGCATGAATCTTTACATATATATGTGTGCACATGTGTACTGGCCGCATTTCCGTGCATCTGACTATGGCGTGGGGAGGGGGCTGTCCATGCACATGAGTCTCTACAGGACTGGGTCTTGGCGTGTGAATCCTAACATGTTTGTTTGTGCATGTCTGGTTGTGGGTACGACTGCATCTCTGTGAGCCGTTCGTGTGTGAGGGGGTGGATCTGTGGTATATCTGAGCGTGGATGAGGAACACTGGCTCTGGAGCTTCCTGGAATCTGGAAGTTCAACCTGCCAGGGTGAGAACACAGCTCTGGACCCAGGTTGTCAGTCCCAGGATCCTGCACAGAGCACCAGGTCTAGCCTCCCTCTGGCAGAGCTGCAAAAGCAGAGGAGGTCCAGGGCAGGGGCTGGCGTGAGGAGCAGAACCCAGGGTGGCATCCTGAGCCGGACCTGGAGTGTCCAGCGGGGCTAAGATGTACCTGTGTGTGCGCGCGTGAACGCTTGCACATAAGTGTGTGGAGACCCAGACCCTTTTGGTTCCGACTGCTCAGCCCTCACGCCCATCCTGTGTCCCCTGAGTGACCAGACTGCCCCAGCCTTGACTTCGGACAAGACCCAGCTCTCCAGGGCCTTTCCATCTGCAGCCCTCTCAGCCCCCTCCTCACTGGTTCCTTCTCCCCAGTGCCCACCAAAGCTGCCTCCCCTCCGGCTCTCACCCCCTGGCTGCTGTCCCTCGTTCTCCCCCAGTCCTCCAACCCTCCAGCCCGGCCCACTTCCAAGACCCTCACTTGCTGCCGCTCATTCCCATCTTCCCCCAAACCCAGTCCTGTTCTCTGATCCTCCTTGCCCCGAACCTCATCCTGCGTCCTTGTGTCCCTCTGCTCTCTGTCCTCTGTCCCCACCCCTGTCCCCTGCCCTGTCTCCTCTCTGCCCTATACCTCTTCTCCTGTCTTCTGTCCCCCCGTCCTGTCTCCTCATCCCCAGTGTCCGAGCCTCAGTTCCCTGTCCCCCGCTCCGAATCCCTCAGTCCTTGTCCTCCTGTCCCTGCCCCGGTGTCTCTGTCCGTCATCCTCAAGCCCTCCGGTCCCTCTCCCTCAGTCCTGTCCCCATCGCCATCGCTCTATCCCTTGACCCCAGGTCTCTCCCGCGGTGCCACGCCTGCCCCCCAGACCCAGAGATCCCAGCTCCTTTGGCATTCGGGGTCGAGGGAAAGGAAGTTGAGCCTCGCTCTGGTTGCGCGCGCCGCGCCCCCAGGTCCCTCGGCGCCCCCCCCCCGCCCCGCCCCGCCGCCGCCGCCGCCGCCGCCGCCGCCGCCGCTCACCTTCGCCGCGCGCCGCGGACACGCAGGTGGCAGCCGCCGCCGCGGCCGTGACGACCCAGAGCGCCGGGGGCAGGCGGCCCCGAGCGGGGGCCATGGCCGGGCCGGGCTGGCGGGGACGCCGCGCACGCTGGGCTCGGCCGCAGCGGTCCGCGCGTCGGCGCGCTCCCTGCTCACCCGCACACCCGGCTGCCGGGCGCACACACCGGCGCACACACCGGCGCACAAGCCGACTCGCAGCGCACACGCGGGCACCCGCGCCCGCCGCCGCCGCCGCCCCGGGCGGGGGCCGGCCCGTCACGGCGCCGAGCCAATCAGCACCGAGGCGGGTGGGGGGGACACGGAGCCCGCACCGCGGACACCGACCCGTGGACACCGACCCGCGGACACCACCGACCGCCGCCCGTGCGCACGCTCGCCCTCGCCCGCCCGTACCTTCGGGGGCGGCGCGCGCCCCACGTCTGCACGTGGACTCAGCCACCGCGCACCCAGCCACAGTTCGGACGCCACGCGACACCGGGACCCACGGACCCACCCGGGGAGGCCCCGCGTGGACACACGCGGGCACACTCTCTCTTACACACGTGACCCTCGGGCACACGAGCCCCCAGAAAGTGCCTCGTGGGGTGATGCATACACACTAGTTCACGGACAGAGGCTCAGAGGCAAACTCAGAAGCACTTTTACTTAAACGTTCTCTCCCCTCCCCCACCCCACTGACTGGGCACCCCGGGAGGCCTTAGAGTGCAGTGATCATGAGCTCAGGCTCAGGGACCAGACAGATGTTTCAATGCTGGCCTTGGGCAAGTTTCTTAACCTCCCTGAGTCTCAACTCTCATGTCTGTAAAACAGGGACAAGGGTGTCTATGTCCTAGGGTGGTTTTGAGAACTATTCAAGGACGCAGGTAAAGTGCCCGGCATACTGCCAGACACACAGCCAGTGGCCAGCTTGGATGATGGTGGCTACTATCCCCTGCTTTCCTCTCCCCTGACTTCATTCACTCCAATTCTGTTCCCAGGATTAGAGATCTCATCCTGGGGAGGCTGCAGGCTGTGGGGGAGGACGGTGTCGTGGGGCTCCCTCCTGAAGCCTGACCTACCAGCCTCCAGCCCGGTGAGCACCTGGTGGGCCAAGCTGTCCAGGAAGCAGATAAGAGATCTGCAGCTCCTGGGGACTGGCTGGCAAGTGTGTGCCCACTGGGGCAAGTCTCACCGCTGCTCTGCCTTTCAGCTGGTGCGGACCACTGCTCAGCCCCTCTGAATACACTTCCACTCCTGTGCTCACTGGGAAGAGTTAGACCAACGGCTGGAGGTTACATGGGATGATAATGGCCATTTGGGGAGTGTGTGCTGTGTACCAGATCCTGTTTTAGGCGCTTTATAAACTTGCGTTACTTTAAGCCTCACACAGCCCCGCAGGGGAGGTGCAGCTAAGGAGACTGAAGTGCAGAAAGGCCATCATTCGCCTTAGATCACACAGCTGGTTAAATGTTAGAGAGGTGCTCAGATCCAGATCCGCTGGACTCCAAAACCCACTTCTTTCCTGTGCGTCTTTCTTTGTTACAGAAAGGGGAAGAGAGCTCGTATTAGGAGCCCTTTTCTGACAGCTCAGACCAACTGCCTCAAAGATGTAGTAAGCCCCCTGTTAGCCGAAGCGTTCAAACCGACACTAGCTAGAGACTGTTCAGGGACGCTGTGAGGGGGGCTGGGGTTCAGGGGAGCAGATTGGATTAGACCCGGAGAGGCAAACTCAAATGCCCATGTGAGACAGGCAGGCAGGCTAATGAAACCTGCCAAGGGAAGTGTTCCCAGCTCCAGTCAACGTTGCCCTGGGGGTATGAGCCCAATTTTCTGCGTTTTCAAGGGAAGCTGTATATCTGGAATTTTTATGTGGTGTCTCTTAATATTTAAAGTTGGCAGCTAACGGAAACATTTTAATAACAAGTGTGTGCAAACCTGGAGAGAGGTGGCCACAGGCCTCTAGACCTTCCTTCTGAGCTTCTTTTAGACAGAAAAGTCCCTGGCTGGCACCTCGCTCCTGGGCCACTGGGGCAGTGGGCAAGGTAGGGCAGAAAGATGCAGACCGTGCAGTGTGCAGCACGGCACTCATGGGCATCCTGTACCCTGGCCAGGGCTCCCAGAAATATTTGCTGGTGGAGGAAGCTTTGTTGGGGGCTGGGGTTCTGCATCCCCAGGTTGAGGTGGAGCCAACCAAAACTGGGTTTTGTCCATTTTGCAGGTGAGGAATCTGGGGAATCCTCGAAGGACTTGGTGAGCATGAGGGTCTCTGTCAGGGGCCTGCTCCATGTTCTGAATCCTCTTTGACAAAATAAGAAATTCATTTCACCAAACGTTCTGCGGGCTAAGAGTGGTTTGCTTTCAGTTGTATCTCTGCCCCTATGATACTCCCAGGACACCCCAGCCCAGGTGCACCTTCTCCTGGGGTCTCTCCTCCCACCCCTTCCCCTTTGCTTGTCCGGGGTTTCCAAGTAGCAAGTTGCCAGCCTGCCAACGGGGAGGAAGAAGCCATTAGCACCCCCTGCCATCTTCACTTCACTTCACTTCACTCACTGTGCACCTCCCAGGCTGGACTCTGCATCCCTCTCTCATGGAATCCCTGCAACTTGGGGCTTTCATCCCATTTTTTTTTTTTTGCGTTATGTGGGCCTCTCACTGTTGTGGCCTCTCCCGTTGCGGAGCACAGGCTCTGGACGTGCAGGCTCAGCGGCCATGGCTCATAGGCCCAGCCGCTCCGCGGCATGTGGGATCTTTCCGGACCGGGGCACGAACCCGTGTCCCCTGCATCAGCAGGCGGGCTCTCAACCACTGCGCCACCAGGGAAGCCCTCACCCCATTTTAAAGACAAGGAGAGTGAGGTTTGTGAGGGCTGACTGACAGAGTGGGAAACTCTGTGAGGCGCACGAGCGGGATTCGTGATGGTTGTGGAATGTGTCTCCTCTCCGGACTGGGTTCTGAAAGCCCACGGCAGGGTCCCGGCTGGGTCCTGTTGCATCCTTCTGGTGCACAGTAGGTGCTCTGGGGACGTTTGCTGAATGACCCAGCAAATCATGAGCAGACGGGCAGAAGCCCGCACCCCGTTGACCCGGTGCTTGAGGCCGTCGCTGCTGGAAGGCGTTTCTGGTTACAGAACACCTTGCTTTCTGGAGTGCTGCACAGCTGTGCTAGCCGGATCTGCTACATGAGCTTGACCTCAACTCTCCAGGGGCTGAATCTGAACAGCGCTCACGCCCTCCCATTGGCACACTGGTGCCTTGGGACCTTACTCTATGGAGCAAGGTGGAGGTGGGGCGGAAAGGGCTGGACTTGACCAAGCAGGGAGGCCACTGAGCCAGTCCTTTCCCACCTGAGGGCCCCTCCCTGACCCTTATCTTTTCCTTCTGGGAGTTGGAAGGGGGCTTGCAGGAACGTCTGACAAGCCCATTACACTCTCCGTTTCCTGGGATAAATACTCTCCCAAGAGTATTTCTTCTCACTGTACCTTTCTGAGCCTCAGTTTCTCCAGCTATGTGAGAATAACGAGAATAATGCATAATGACGATATGCCACCAACTCAGAGGGTTGCTGTGAGGCTCATATGAGTTCACAGGTGCAAATGTGCTTGGATACCTAGA
Organism: Lagenorhynchus albirostris; assembly: GCF_949774975.1. Taxonomy (NCBI): domain Eukaryota; kingdom Metazoa; phylum Chordata; class Mammalia; order Artiodactyla; family Delphinidae; genus Lagenorhynchus; species Lagenorhynchus albirostris. The sequence goes on from NC_083096.1 coordinate 168,873,160, forward strand.
AAGACAGCTAGGATCGGAAGGCATTCTGTACTTTAAAGGAGGGGGCTGGAGCCTGGCTGTCCTGCACTCTGAGGGATGAGCTATGCAGGGCGTCACTTTGGGCACAGGTAGAAGAGGTGTCTGGCAGGAGGTGGGTGTGCGTGAGTGTGTGGGGTTGGGTTCAGTGGCCAGTGGTTAAACCCCGCTCATCCTTGAGCCACCCTAGCCCCTGCCCTGGATGTCTTATTGCCTCAAACTGTCCACTCAGGGCCTAGACTCCTGCAGAGAAACACCACTCCGCTGCCCCGCCTCACCCTCCACCTGGCTCACTCTGTGAGGGGACCCGAGGGGGCGGGCATTCCTCACATTTGCATAGAAACCTCTTCTTCTCCCCCAGGCCTGGACGAGCCATTGGAGATCTTAGCCGGCTTCCTAACAGGAAACCCATGTTGCTTCCCCACTTAGGGCCTCAGTTTTCCCATCTGTGACGTGCCTGCTCTACCCATTTTCCCGAGTTGCAACGGGCATGAAGGGAGTGTGGAGCTGGCCCTCCACTGGGCTGGTGCTGGGGTTTCCAGGTCATAAGATAGTACCCTGCATGTGATGTGCTCCCAGGCTGGAGGGGAGGCAGCACCCCAGGAACTAGTGAGGAAGTAGCTTACATTACATAGGAGAGATTCACCCGGACGACGGGGAAGGTGTTTAAACTTTGTACTTCTAGAGCCAGGGCAGGAGTGCCTAAGACAGCCCTGTCAGATAGAAATATAGCGTGCGCCACATATGTAACTTAATTTTTTTCTAGTAGCTATATTAAAAAGTAAAAACAGGTGGAATTAAGTGTAATAATATATTTGTTGAGTGCAATTGCTCAGTATGTAATATTAATTTTGTTAATCAATTCAGTAATTCAACAGCTATGTACTGAGCCCCTCCTGCAGGGCTGTGTCAGATGCTGGGGATAAGATGGGGGTGCCCCCCCGCACAGAGTGTCCGTCTAACGGGAGAGCAGGTCATTAAATAGGCAATTACAAAACCCCCCTCCACATAAGGGACTATTTCAGGAACTGTAGGCACCAAAACTTAAAATAAAATTTACAATTTAAAATATTTCAAAAAAAAAGTCCTCTTGAAGCAGAAAATACCGAATGTAATTCAGCCCTTTCTCAGGGGCTCAGAGTCATTGCTGTGAACACAGAATCATTGAATCTCCATGTGGAAAAGGACCTAGAGATGAGTTAGTCAAGCCACTGCTTGCGGGACAGTAGGAGACAGAGGTGCCTTCAGGGCCACAGAGGTGGGTGGACCTATTTTCCCTTGTCCAATAAATGAGCCCGGGCTTCTCTGCTTAATGGCATTTCTGTCTCCTCCCTCACTCTCAGGGTGTCAGCTGCCTCTGCTCTCTGCCGTAGCGCTCCCACCTCTGAGAGTTGCCAACTGCCCCCTAAATTACTGCTTCGAATCTATTGTGGACTTTAAAAAAATGAATATTTATTAGCATTGCATGTAAAGTAAGAGTCAACGGGTTCTAAGTGAGGGACTTTCGCGTGAGTAAAGAATATATGAGATTGGTGTCAATGGTTGGGGCTGTTCAGAGGTCTCTTCCGCTTATTCCTGGCTGGTTTCTGGATGTTTATTCTCGGGTTGGAGGGTAAATGAGGTGTTGTTATAAATACATAAGAGGCTTATTAATGACCAGGCATGCACGGACTAATTGCTTCCTCCTGTTTGCATATAATCAATCACTTCCACAGTTTGGAACCACTGGCCAGCAGCAGAATGGAGCAGGAAGATGACAAGATTGGGACGGGCCTCAAAGGTCTGGGCTGCTCAATCCTTCATGCTCAAGTCTTTCCTGTCCTGAAAAAACAGGACCAACCCTTCCTTTATCCCTCATCCCCCTTGCCCATCCCTCTCTCCTCCCCTTCCCAGCAAACTTCTTGAAGGAATCATCTGTCCTCACGGACCTATTTTTTTCCTCTCTGTTTCTCTTTGTCCGTTATCACCTCCACGGTCCCCCAAACACCCCCTGCCCAGATCCACACTCCGTGATTCTCTGTCCCACGCCTGGTCCTTGTCCGACACCACCATCCACCCAGTTGTACGTGTCAGGAACCTGAGCTTCATCCGCCTTCCTCCTTCTCCATCAGCTGTGTACCCAGGACACCCCCGAGTCCTCTGATTTTACCACTCAAATGTATCTCGACTCCATCTGCCCCTCACTATGGCCAACAGCCAGGCCTGAACCCCATCAGCTCCAACCGCAACAACTGTGGGGGCCACATCGCTGGCCCCCGTGCACACTCTCTAAGCCCCTTCAGTCGTGCACCACACTGCAGCCAGAAAGACTGGTCTGTGCAAAATATCATGGCCGGGCCCTGCCCCGTGCCCTCCCCTCCCCTGATTAGAACCTTTCCAGAGCCTTCCACTACTCTGCTAGATAAAGACCCCAATCCTTACCATGCCTGCAAGGCCCTGTCCAGGTGGTCTGGACTCTGTCACCTCTCCAGGCACCACCGCCTCCCTGTCTGCACTTCCTCGAATGTGCGGTGGTGGCGCACCCTCCCATGCACAGCCTTTGCCTCTGCAACTCGGTCTTTATGACGCCCCCCTCGCCACCTCAAGTACCCCCTGCTCGTCCTCAGGGAAGCCATTCCTGAGCCCTGGCCCAAGTCAGCTCTCTTGCAGAACCTCCACACCCTGGCTCAGTTAGGAAACTCACCTGCAGCTTCCTGTGAGAGCAGGGACCACCTCTGCTCTTGCTGGACTCCAAATCCTCAATATCCAGTATGTGACCACCTCCGTACGGATTTTTGCCTTTGTCCTGGCACCTTTTGGGGGCCTGGCCCAGACCTGGAAGGGGGGCTGGATTCTCTTTGCCACTACCTGCCTGTGTGACTCCAGGCAAATGACGTTACCTCTCTGGGGCGCTGCTCAGCGTGGGGGAGGCCTCCAGGGCCTCTCGACATCTAGGATGATGTGGCAGAGTATTCACTATTCTTATTAATCTTAATAACAGCCCTTGAAATAGTTCTATTATTATCTACACTTTATAAATGAGGAGAATCAGGTGGGGGTGGCGGGGACATGATTTGTCCACGATGCCCCAGCTACAAAGCGGCAGACCCAGGATTCAAACCCAGATCTGTGGTTGCAGAGCCCGCGGGCTTCATCTCGAGGCAGCTGGGAGAGGGGAGAGAGGGGGTACTCAGATGAGTGGGAGGTCCAGACTCGGGGTTGGTTGGCAGCGAGGGAGAGCAGATGCCGTACTGGGCAACAATTTGTGGGTTATCCCTGGGGGCGTGCTGGCCCTTCCCTGAGCTGTGTGTCTTTGGGAGGTCACTTCACCCCTCTGAGCCTCAGGTCCTGGTCTGGAAAATGGGACACCACCGCCTGCTCTTTAAGGGGTATGGTGACTAAAAGGGTGCCTGGCACACAGGAGGCCCTCAGGCATCACAGCCCTTTACCCACTGTTCTCCGCCCGGCCCAGGACCTTCCTCAGGGAGGAGGAGGGATCGGGCTGTGGCTCATCATCAGAAAGAGGAGCATTAATATCCCCGATATTAAAAAATAACCTTATCATCATTCTGCCTGTCGGGAGGAGATGAGCCCACATCAGCGCTCTGACAGATGGGAGCAGCTCTCTGTGTTTGCGGGTGTTTGCGGGAGAGAGTCAGACAGAGAAGGAGGGAAGGAGAGAGACGCAGAGAGACACAGAGAGACACACACACACAGAGACCCTGTGTGTGTGTGTGTGTGTGTGTGTGTGTGTGTGTGTGTGTGTGTGTAGGAGAATGAGAGTGTCTGGGTGACATGACTTGCCGGGGGTGGGTGTGAGTGTGGGGCTAGGGGTGGGTGGGTAGTGACGGCCCCTCTCCAGAGCAGGGAATAGCTTTAGGAGGGGGACTTGGTAATACCCAATATTGAATGTATTGAAATGCTAAGCAGCTCTAAAGATCTGTGTCTGATTTTCATTAAGGCTGCTGAGGCAGAGGGTGTGACGGGAGGGGCAGGGGCTCCCTCACTGCCTGGGAAGGTCTGATTACAGGAGGCCGAGCCAGGGTCGTGACCAGCCCCGAGGCCACTCTCACCCGCACCACGGCTGCCACCTTCCCAGCTGCCACCACCACTGCCTTCACCACCGTCACCGCAGCACAGGGGCAGCCCTGGCCCTAGGTTGCTTGGCCACTGAGCAGCCTCATCGCTGCCCCTCCAAACTGAAGGGTGCCCCGCAGAGCTGCACCAGGCCTCCTTCCTGGGCCCACGTGCTCCTCTGTCATGCGGGCAAGGAACCTGGTGCACTTTCATCCCATTCTCTCCACCCAATTTTCTGAGGCCCAGAAGTGTTAGGATGGGGAGTGCTGTGCTGCATGCTGGAGGGGGGTGCACACCAATGGGGCTGCGGGAACTGATTGTCTGCCAGTACAGAGAGACCTAGAATAGATCCTTTCGTGGCCACGGTGGCAACACCGACAAGTTACTGAAGAGCCCAAAGGAGGGAGAGCTAAACAGGGTGGTAATGATGTGCATGTGGGGAGGAGGCGGGGAGGCGTCACAGGCCCAGAGAAGGCAAATGATTTCCCCAAGGTCACACAGCCAGCAGCAAATCTGGGACCAGAACCCAATCTCCTGGCTCTTTGTCCAGTGCTATGGCCCTCACAGGAGGCCATCTCACCACAGAGCAGCCAGGACATGGAGAGGGGACCAGGCCATGGGTTTGCTCACATGCCAGCCTCAGGGAGAGGTGGGGTGGATCTCTGTGCTGCTTCCCAGTGGCAGGGAAACGAGCAGCCAGAAGGGGTCGCCATCTACGCGGTGCCAGCTGGGGGCTGGATGCTTTGCAGTCCCCTCTCCAGTCGCCCCACACCGAGCGTGCAGGGGTATCATACCATTTACTTTAGGCTCCCTGGAGGCTCGGAGAGGGAGAGCAAGCTGTCCAAGCTCACCCAGCCAGGAAGTAGCCGAAATGAGATGTGAACCCAAGGATATCTGACGCTCAAACCAGTGTATGTCACTCTCAGCCAGATGACTCCCTGGGGCGGGGTTCTTGGGAAGGAGACAGAGTGTAACTCGGAAGCTGGAGACCCATCTGTGTCTGGGGTCACTTAGAAGGAGCTCCCAAGAGTCCAGTTTAGTTTGTAGTTGTCCCAGATGCAGATTTACTCCCTGGGATGTGACTGGAAGAGGGGGTAAGAGCCCAGGGCTGCCGGAGGCCCAGGCTGTTTGAATTCTGGCCAAGCTGTTCCCGACCCTGGCCCAAGGTCATTTGTTCCGGGAAGAAAGACAGCTTCTCAGCCCTGTGCGCCCTGCCCTCCCTGCTCTGAGCTGGGAGCTGGGGGACGCTGAAGGACAATGTTCCTGGCGAAAGCAGATTACCCAGTGAGGGGCCGGCTGGGCGGGATGGCACTGTGGTGACAGGTCCATCAGGGCCTCTCCAGGGGGATATTTCCTGGGGCTGCCGGTAACAGGCCTGGGCTGCGGAGGGAGTGCTGATGAGGGGGAGACAGCCTGGCCCCTCGCCTGGAGACAGCGATGGGCAGGGGCTCAGCCTCTCTGAGCCTCCTCCCCAGACGCCCAAGGAATCGCCCAGCCACCATCCCTGTTCTGGTTTGGGACCACCCAGTGAATCCATCCCCCTCTTTAACTCCATCACCTCCCTCTCTCCTTGCCACTCCTCCAGTCCCGCTTCCACCTGCAGGCGGGGTAATCTTTCTAAAGTGCGCCACTCCCCTGCTTACCGCTTGCAGCCATCCCACTGCCCCAGGAGAAAGCCCTGGCTCCTTGGGCTGAGCAGCGAAGCCCTTCACGGCCTGGCTTCTGCTCTTTGTGGCCACACCCTGCACTCTTCTCCTATCTGCACTGGGCCTTGCACACGCCTCTGTCTCCTAAGACCCACCCCTCGCCCTGCCACTTCCCCAGGGGCCTAATTCTTCTTCTCCAAGTAGGTCTCAGCTTGGACATCGCCTCCTTCTTGAAGCCTTCTCTGAACTGAAGCCCAGAAGTCTGCGTTAGGTGCCCCCCTCCCAGTGCCCCTGGCACTCACCCCTTAATCATCCTCGTCATCCTACCAGCTCACTGGGGTAAATTCTCAAGCTGTGCAGGGTGTGCGCTAAGTGTTGTGTCCATGTTGCCTCATTCCATCCTGGCACCCAGCAGAGTGTGGTAGATGCCTGTTTGTCTGTCTCATCCACCTTATGGTCACCCACTTTGTAAAGGAGGAAATGGGGGCTCCAGGTGGGAATGATGTGCTCAAAGGTACCAGCTGGTAAGTGGCTGCTGTGAGCCAAGAATTCAAGGATCCTGATCACCTACGTTCTATCCCACAACCTACCCTCGGTATCTGGGCTTCTGGGGGCTGGTCCCGAGCTCTAGCTGGAAGTAGCCCTGGTAAGTCAGACTGTAGCCAGGGCCACCCCTCCCAGCAGCCCTGGGCTTCTGGGCCCTGACAGATCTGAGCAGCTTCTAGCTGGCGGCAGGAAGGGGCCGCTCTTCCCAGTGTGGCGGGGAGTTCACAGCCCGCTCCTCGGACTCTCTCAGCTCCATTTCTGCAACCCCTCAGCTAACTCTGGAGTTCCTGACCTCACCCAGCTGTGACCTCCTGGCTTCCAGATCGGATCTCGTCTCCCGCTTGGCCCGGATCCCCATCTCCACACTCAGAGCTGCCTCTGGCCCAGCCCACCTCCAGCCTGCTGGCTCTGCGCCAGCAGCTGGGGGTCCCACCCAAGGCCCTGCCCCGCCACTGCTGTCAGTCTGGCTTTGAACCCCAACGTGGGAGCTCAGCGCTCTGACCCCACCTCCTCTCCCCACCACTGCCAAGGGGCTGGGGTGCTGCAGATGATGAAGTCGTCTCCGAAGGAGGAAGCTAAAGGTGTCACGAGCCCGTGAAATCCCGGATGACAGCCGTGACCACTGTGGCCGTTAAACACAGAGCTTTAACGCCCCCGAAATACACCTGGGGCACTTGTCAGCAGCTGCTGCTCGTCACACGTGCACATGCGAGCCGTGCACACGTGTGCAAATGCGTGCACGCACACAGGCTCAGCGAGCAGCCCAGAAGGGTAGGATAGGGAACCCCGGCAGATGGTTTCAGCAGTCCCCTTGCCTCAGGATGGGGAGAAAGGGGTGCAGGGTGGGTCCCAGGCATCTTTCCATAGTCTGCATCCCTCGTGGTCTCTTCCTCTTTCAGATAGCACTTTATATTTGCATAGCACTCCCTCATCCCCTGCATCCTTCTGAAACGGCTTTGATGTGGGTCAGATGCAATCTAATATCCCCCCCTCCCCCCGCTTGTCCCACAGCACAGCCTCCGAACGCGCAGCACAGTGCCCGGCACACGGCAGGCACCGGGAGATGTGTGTTGGCTGAATGCATTCAGTTGCTGCAGCCATCAGGGAGATTCCTAACCGAGACCCTATTGCGCTTGGTCTGAGGCTCATTTGGTTGAGTTGAAAGCCCTGGATGGGGAGTCTGGGCTCTGAGTTCTGGCCTTGACACTAACTCCTGTGTGACCTTGGCTTCTTGTATGACCAAGGCGCCCCCTTTTTGGTGTCAGTTTCCTTATCTGAAAAGTCCTTGTCCTGCCCTGGTCATCGGAGCATCCGTGATGGTTGTCTGAATCACGTGGTGAATACTGGCTGGCCTGTGGCCCCTGCAGCCTGGCCTCAGGGCCGAGGAGGCTCTTTGAGGGGGTTTCCTCTGTTCACAATCATCTTTGTTCACGTAGTGCTAAGTACACTGCACGTAGTAGATACTCAGGGAAGTCTGGCTAGTCTGAACTCAGCCACCAACTCCTGTAAGAGTGAATTTTTAAGAAGCGTTCAGAAATCCCTTCTTCTGTGTCAATTCCCCACACAGAGAGTTCTGTGGCCTGGCTCTTGCTTACCTCTTCAGCCGCAGGTCTCACCACTCCGCTGTCCCCACACTAAGCAATAACCACACCGAACTTCAGTTTCCGCAGTCTGCCGTGGCTCCCCTCCGCCAGTCCCTCGGCTGGCGCACTCCTCTTCCCCTGCCCTATCCCTTCGCCTGGTGAACTCAACTTCAAACTACTCAAACTTCAGGTGTCCAAAACGCCTTCCCTGGTTCCCCGCCCTGGGTGGGTACGTCCTCAGGCTGCTCAGCCTCCTGAACTTCTGCCATCACAGAACTCACCTCTGTGACATGTCCGTGCTGGGCGCCTTCTCCAGCCACCTTGAACTTGGGAGAGCTGGGGTGGTGTCCTCTCCAAGGGAAACTCAGGGTTGGGGGGGGTTCTGGCATACACCCATGTCCCCCCACTGGTTCCCACTGCATGATTTGAGTGCCCTCCTGGCTCTTCAGGCAGCCGAGGGCCTGCCACATGTGGCCATTTCTGGGGCCAAGACCCCTCCATGGGACTGCTTGCCCAGTGGGCTCCACCCCTATGCCAGAGCCACACACAGCTGGGGACTGTCCTTCTACAGTGCCAGGCACAGGGCCGGTGCCCAATTGTCAGCCATGCCCTCCTGGGTGCCTTTTCCAAACACAGCGCGTCCCTCTCACTTCCCAAGGGCCTCTGGGCTCAATCTTCCCATCTCAGTCTCATGACTTTTGCCCTTTGCAGGGATCATCTTTCAGCCATAACGGGAAGAAGAGTCCAAGGACTTTTCAAGCTCCTGAGCAGAAAACTTCCTGTCCTTGCCGGTGGTATCTTGTGACAAGACCAAACTCAAAGGATTATCTGCAGTGGGAAAGGTCAGACTGGTGGGGGGACAGCAATGGTGGAAAAGCAGGCAGGCCCGGCGGGCAGGGAGGGCGCTCCAGGCAGGCGGCGGGAATAGCGAGGGGCCCGCAGACACCTCGCGTCACAAGGGCAGGTGGAAGGCTGCCGGGGAAACTGAAGTGCAGGCCACTGGCGAAGGGCAGGCTCGGGACAGAGCTCCAGATCCTGGGATTGTGGACGCAGGAGGGCCAGCAGAGGAGGGTGTGGGAGAGCCGCTGGCGAGGAGCCTGAGCTGCTTAACAACTCTGTAAAATGGGGATAATCCCAGCAGCTTCGTCCCAGGGTTGTTCTGAGGATGGAACGAGTGGACGTAGACACAGCTCTGAGAGGCAGGCCTGGTGCGTAGGTTGGTGAAGATGCTGGTTGACTACCCACGCTTTTGCTCTTACTGTTGAAGTGATGGTGGTTATTTATTGAGCAGTGGGCTGGCCCTAGTCACGTGATGGCTCATTTCATCCTTGCCACACCGTGTGGGTAAATACTTTCACCCCGGGCCGTGGAGGAAACCCCGAGGGGTGGAGTCAGCTGCCAGGGAGCAGCAGAGGGACGGGGCCCTGGAAGAAGAATCTGTGCAGAGCCCGCATCACACCTCCTCCCAGGGCCTCAGGATCTCCGTCCAGGACTCCTTCCTCTGTTTCTTGCTGCCTCTCCACAAGTCCATGGCAGGCTGATCCCCTGGGGAGAGGTGGGGAGCCTATGGGGCAGTGGGATCTCAGCCTGGTGAGGCTGGCGGCTGACCCAGGGAGCCCCCAGGGGGGACCATGTGACAGGGCATGTCTGGGGGTGGCCTGGCAGGGAGGGGCCCCCACTCCAGGCCCGGGGATGGTGGCCCTGCCCAAACCCTCTGCCCAGCCCTCATTTCCAACAGAGACTCATTTAAGAGCAATGACCAGCTTGCTAGGGGACTTCAAAGATAGTATTTGATGTGTTTTAGCAGCTTCAGCAAAACTCTAATTTGAATTTCAGGCGCTGGTGTGTGATTTCCTTGGTGACAGCTCCGAGGGAGGCTTGGGCTGGGCTGTCATCCAGCAGCGGGGCCTCTCGCTGGCTGCCGCTGCCGCCACCCACATTCCCGGGGAGGAGAAACAGGAGGCTGAGAGGAGCCGGGGCTCCACTGAAGCTCAGGGAGGAGAAGAATAAACAAGTGACAGGGAGAGAGGGGAAGGGGGCGGTGAGAGCAGTTTCAGAGGAGCAGAGACGGGGGAGGAGAAGGGGGGAGAGGAAGAGGAGGCTGGAGAGGATGAGGCTGAGGCCAGAGACCTCGGGAGAGACAGAGCCCCAGAGATCAACCCTGAAAGGAGGGGAAAGAGAGGAAGACCCAGAGGGAACAAGGCGAGAGAAGGAGAGAGGGAGAGTCAGAAAGGGGCAGAGAGACAGGCTGAGGGAGCCAGCGAGAGAGCCTCACACTGAGCCCAAGGACGGAGGTGGAGACAGAGATGCAAGGACAGGCGAGGGCAGGAAAGAGACAGGGAGGGCAGGATGAACAGACAGATGAGAGCGCTGGGACGATGCTCGTTCACGAAGCGCCCAGGGCCAGGCCCGGGGCCCTGGGGTCCCAGCAAACACGTGGGGTGCCGGATCCCGGGTGTGGGGAGGGGTGTAGCTCAGGGCACTGGGTGGGGCAGGAGAAGAAAGTTCTCCCTCCCCCTCACACCTTAGCTGAGCTGAGGGAGCTAGTCCTGTGTCTCCCGATCCCAGAGTACTGCTGTGAACCCATCCTCCCTCCACTGCCCCGACCCCCAGCAAAAGGGCAGCTTGCAAGCAGGAATGATCATGCCTAATGCCAAGGCAGTGTGTGTGTCCCAGGGAGATTGTAGTCCCCTCTACCCCAACAAACACAAACTCGCACATACGCATGATGGCCGGGAAGGAGAGGGAACAGGAGAGGCAGAATGAGAGAGGGTTCAAGGTGCAAGGAAAAGAGTCCCTTCATCTCTCTGAGCCTCAGTTTCCTCCTGTGGGAAAAATCAGGATCGGAATATCACACATCCCCCCGGGCTCTTGGGAGGGTAAATGCGATGATTCATGTAAAGGGTTTAGCCCAGCACCTGGCTCAATTGAAGGGACACACACTCAGAAATGGAACCCGTGTCCTGAGATCTATTTTCCCCATGACATCACCCCCTCCTGGGGACGAGGAAGGCAGTGCCCTTCTCCCCTCCGTCCTCTCTTCCCATGCTGGGCAGAGAGAAGCCTTACAGGGCTGCATGTACCTTCAAGCCCTCGTAGGACTCCCCCAGCCTCAGAGGGAGCTCTTGGTGTCATAGGCCCTATAGCTGCTGTCCAGACTGGCTCTCAGCAGGTGAGGAGGGATGGGGAGAGAGAAGGCAGCCCACAGACCCAGGCGGGGGCCACAGCTCTCCTGGATGCGTGAGAGCAGAGGCTGGGGGTCAGGACAAGGTGAGAACTCCAGCCCAGCACCGTCCAATATGGCAGCCACTAGTCCCACGTGGCTACTGATCACTTGAAAAGTAGATAGTCTGAACTGAGATGATTTAGTACGAAAAAAATGTCAAATATCTCATTAGTATTTTTATATTGATTACACATTAAGATGAAAATAATTCGGATGTATTGGGTTAAATAAAATATATTGTTAAATTAATTTCACCTGTTTTTTTCTTACCCTTTTCACATGGCTGATAGAAAATTTAAAATGACAATTGTGGCTTGTATCGTATTTCTATTGGTTTCAGAACATCTGAGCTGGAAGAACCACTAGACATCCTAGAAGGGAAGGGACTTGCTCCAGGTCACACAGCCAGAAAGGAGGGTCCAGAAGATGGAACTTAGGTCTCAGGGACAGAATTGGAAAGACAAACACTAGTCTCCTCTGGTGTTACCTGGGCCACTGGACGGGACGAGAAGGCAAAGCTTCCGAGAGTTCTAACAACTGCGAGCTGGATTAGCAGCTTGAAAATGCTCCTACTACGTCCATCAGAAGACCTTGACCTGAGGCTCTCACCAAGGATGGGGACTAGAGAATTAATGACGCCACAGCCACTGAAGGGTGTGCTCATTTAAAGAGGTGGGAAAAAAAGGCAAAGCTGAACTCTGGGCAATTGTGAAGGCTGCAGTCTTTACGTGCTTAATAAAAGGCAGAGTGGAGGTACTGCAAATAGGACCTGCTCTGGGCCTCAGGCCCCCAGGGACCCAGCAGAGGGCTGTGCAGAGAACAAAGCCAGTGTCTTCAGGCAGGAGACCGGGGCCAGTTCGTTAGCCTCTCTGGTGCCAGCTTCCTCATTTCTGGCCTAGTGTCCGAGAGTGCAGTCTTTGGAATCCCATGGACCTGGACACTGGCTACCCTATCAGAGGCCCTGAGCAAATTACTACTTAACGACTCTGAGGCCCCACTTCCTCTCTGAAAAAATGTGCCTAGCTCCTAACTTCAAGGATTGCTGGGAGGATGGGTGGGTGGCAGACGTGAAGGGCTCAGGCCCTCTGGGCAGATGGGCACGGGAAGTATTCATTCGCTCAGCAAGCGCTTTCTGGGCTCCTGCCGTGTCATAGGTGCTGGGAATCCAACAGTGAGCTACACAGGCCAGGTCCCTGCCCCTATGCTGCCTACAGTGTAGGTGAGGAGACAGACCAATGAGTAGAGACATTTATAAAAATGTAGATGGAGACAAGTGCGATGAAAACGACTAAAGGAGAGTGAAAGGATGGAGAGTGATATGGGACCGTTTTAGGCAGTGTGGACAGGGGAGGCTCTCTGGGAAGGTGACACTGAGCTACAATTAATATTATTAGAATCCGAGAACCCTGGTGCTGGGAAGGTCCACAAAGGCTACGGGGCTCCCCCTGCCCCCACCAGGAAGGAGTGCTCTTCCTGCACAGCTGAGATGGCAGCTCTGGCATTGGACTTCTGGGTTACAACCCCAGTTCCACCTCCTAGTAGCTGTGTGACCTTGGCTAAGTGTCTCCATTTCTTCCCCTGTGCAATGGGGATGATAACACAGAACGAGGCTGCGCTGGCCTCCTGTGAGAGCCAGCGAGGCAGTTGGTCCACCTGCAGATCCAGACTCTGGCCCGGCCCTGTCCGGCAAGGCAGACCCAGAGATAGCGGCCCCTGGGGTTAGGGAAAGGCTAGGTTGCAACAGAGGCATGAAGGAGGGCTTCCTGAAAAAGCTGCCACCTGAGTCACAGCTCAGAATGCCTTCCAGCGGAAGCAGGAGTCAGCCAGGGAAAGGGGAAGGACAGGCACTCTGGCCTTCGGGACAGCACAAGCAGAGGCTCAGGGAGCGGGGGGCCGCTCTTCCTTCTCGCCCCAGTAGCGGGGTCAGGCACAGTGCGTGTGGGGCTACTGGCAGTTTGAAAACGTGGAGAGTGAGGTTTGAGGCGGGGAATCGTGAGTGATGAGGCTGGAGAGGCTGGCCAAGGTCAGGTTGCAGAGAGCCCTGTCTGCCCAGCTGAGTCGCCAGGACTTCATCTTGGGCTCTCTGGGGGGTCGGAGCCAGGGCACGATGTGACCCCATCCGTGTCCTAAGCAGATCCCTCTGACAGTTGCAGGTCTGTGAAGACAGCTGTATGGCCCCGTGGGCCTTCCTTTTTCCAGCCTGGGATCTCCAGGGCCACCGGCTGCCCCAAGCCCACCTCTTCAGCGTGTGCTCTGCTTGTCAACGGCGCCCAGAGAGTGAGGGATCGTGGCTCTCAGAGGGACATCCCAGGGCCGCCCTGGCTGCGGATCCAGTGCATCTGCCTCCCTAAACCCACCCCTGTCTGTGTCTTCTCACACCCCACCCATGCCTGTTTTCAGCCAGTGGGTTCAAATCTTGGCTCCCCCACTAACTACCTGCGTGGCCTTGGCAAGTGACTAGCTTCTCTGTGCCTCAGTCTCCTCACCTGTAAAATGGGGAGGAATCTCCTCATCACCGGCGGGTGTGTGTGAGTAGATGAGCTCATGTGTCTGTAGGCTGAGACTGGCGGCTCCTGTGTGTTTTCCCATATCCATCGCCCTTGTGAAGTAGGCGGGGGAAGAGATTGTACTTATCTCCCGTTTTAGAGATAGAAGATGCTGACTCAGTACATCAGGGGCACTGCTGGGACCAAGAGTCAGGTATTTTGGCACCTGGTCTGGAATTCTTTCCACCATATCTGCTTGCCATCAAGAGCAGTATTTCAAGTTGAGGGATGGAGCTCTAGTGGGAGGATTCTAGGCATCTTCCAGTGGTGATGTTATTTTTGAGCTGAGGGTCTGAAAGAAGGAAATTCTCAGCCTCCCCTCAACCCACTCTTCACCCCGTTTACCCTGCTCACTCGGCATCTGCTCACTTGGCCCCTGGACGGGGAGCTGGGATCCAGCAGGCTGCCCTTGCCCAGAGCTACCTAGTCACCTGTCCAGTTCTGCTTGGCCCTGTCTTTGGAGCCTTCCTGATGCTACAGCCCCATCCCCACTCCTACTCCCGGCCCCAGCACGGCACTTGTCATTGGGTATAATGATTGCCTAGTTTCTTGCCTGTCCTACACTAGATTGTAGCTTAAGGGCAGTGTCTCTGAGCTTGGTCACCTCTGTCCCCAGCACCAGGACTGAGCCCTGTTATTGTGTGGCCAAATGAGTGTGTGCTCCAAGCCCTGACTCTCCCTCCCTCCCTCCCTCTCTTAACCAGTGTGAGGGGTACGCTGGTCTTTTGGCTGTGCCATGTGGCCTGTGGGACCTTAGTTCCCTGACTGGGGATTGAACGCAGGCCACGGCAGTGAAAGTGCTGTGTCCTAACCACTGAGCTGCCAGGGACCTCCCCTAACTCTTTTTTTCATTATTGCTCCCCAAGGAGCCTTTTTTTTTTTTTTTTTTTTTTGTGTGTGGGCCTCTCACTGTTGTGGCCTCTCCCGTTGCGGAGCACAGGCTCTGGACGCGCAGGCTCAGCGGCCATGGCTCACGGGCCCAGCCACTCCGCGGCATGTGGGATCATCCCGGAGCGGGGCACGAACCCACGTCCCCTGCATCGGCAGGCGGACTCTCAACCACTGTGCCACCAGGGAAGCCCCCAAGGAGCCTTTTAAGACATCCTCTCCCCTAATCTCCATGCTCATGAAATTTTAATACCACAGATACACTGTATCTGTAGATTTGTGTATGTAATTTTCACATATCTGCACTTTATACATAAAAAAGAGTAAGGTTTTTTTCACTCCCCAGTTGCCAATTATCATCCCCCTTAACCTTAACCCACGTCACTCGTGAGTCCTGTGGACTGCAAACCACACTGGCTAGGTTGACTTAATTGCTTCACCACAGTTAATCACTTCTTGGTGGAAGATGAACACAGCAAAATTTAGGTTAGGGCCCATTTGCTGGTCAGATGGGTGTTATGGGAACAGGAAGCCAATGTGGACCCCAACCCCAGCTCCATCCACCCCAGCTGTGGAGCCCAGCTCAGGGGAGGCCGAGGGAAAGTTGGCCTCATGAGTTTATGGGAGGTCTGAGTTGGTTGAGCGCTTCAAGATTGTCTGGTCTGAACTCATTTTACCAAAGGAGAGATTGAGGCCAAGGGAGGCATGGGGGAGTGGGAGGCCTGGAGAATTTATAACCAGACTGTGAGCCTGATGAGGGGGGGACACGTCTTCCTAATTCCTGTATCGCCAGCACCTGCCACCATGTCTGACACAGGTTAGATGTGCAGGGCGTGGTGGATAAACAGGTGAACGGGTGGACGGATGGATGGATGGATGAACGGGTGGATGGATGGATGCACGGATGGATGGATGGACGGACAGGTGGAGAGATGCACAAAGGAAGGGCAGATTGTGACACCTGGGTCTCTGGAAAGCTCTGGTGATGCCAGGTGCCACCTGGGCCTCAGGAAACAAAATAGGAACGCTGGACAAGGTGATCGCTAACGTCCCTGACTCCAGACCCATGTTTCAACAGCCTACTCTACAACTCTCCTTGGGTGTTTAACTGAAATCTCAAACTTAACATGTCCCCAAGTGAATTCCTTATTTTTCCTCCAAAACCTGCCCCTCACTCTTCTCCCCTCCACAGCATATGGCAACTTCATGCTCCCACTTTCAGACCCCAAATCTTGGGAATCATCCTTATGCCCTCTTTTTCTTCTCAGATCCCACGTCTAATCCATCAGCAAACCCTGTCTTCTCTACTTTCAGCATCTGACCACTCCTCACCAGCACCCTGGTCCAAGCCAACATCATTTTCCTTGCTTGGCTAACAAATGAGCCACTCAGAAACTTATTTAGGTTGCAGCCTCATTTTAATTTTTTATCTTTATGAAATTCTTCTGTGATGCAATATTGCAATAACCCCTAAGTCATCTCCCAGCACCCACCCTTTCTCCCTATGTTTATTCTCTACACAGCAGCCGCAGCACTCGATCAAACCCTCCACTGACCAAACCCTCACAATGCCCTAGAAGGTCCTGTGTAATCTGGGCCTGACTACTTTTCTAACGTGATCTCCTACTCCCTGGCCCACTCTGCTCCAGCCCACTGGCCTCCTCTGTACCCCTCACACTGGCCGCGTGCACTCGCCTCAGAGCCCTTGCATGGGCTGTTCCCACTGCTGGGGATGCTCTCCCCTAGACATTCACACGGCCAGGCTCTCAAAGCCATCAGGTCTCTGCTGGAATCATTTAATAAGTGAGGCCTTTCCCAGCCCCCCTATCTAAACCTCTGCCATGCCTCCTGCCCCGCTGCCAATTTAATTTTTCTCTTGGACGCTCAGCAATGCCCGGCAGACTATACATATACTCATCTATTGTCTGTCTCTTCTACTAAAATATGAGCTCCACGAGAGCAGGGATTTTATTCTGTTCTGTCCACTGTGGTGTCTCCAGCACCTAGAACCCTGTCTCAGCCACAGTGAGTGCTTAATAGATGCCTGTCATCGAGTGACTGAATTCTAGGAGGTTAGTGATGTGAGGGGCGTGGCAGGGGACCAGGCCTGTCTCAGGAAGCCTTAGGCATCACCTTTGTTCTTTTGCTCCTTCATTTGCCGCTTTTACTCAGTCGCTCAGTAGAGGCACAGGGCTCTATGGAGGGTTAAGACATGAACACAGACAGATGCTGCATAATTCCACTTCTGTGAGAAACTTAGACTAGCCAGAGTCAGAGACAGGAAGCAGAATAGAATGGTGGCTTCCAGGAGGAGTGGGGAATGGGGGGGGACGCTAACAGGAATGGGGCTTCCTTCAGGGGTGATGAAAATGTTCAATGGGGACACAGCTTCAGTATGAAATGATGAGAAAGTTCTGGAGATGGACAGTGGTGATGGTTGCACAACAATGTGAATGTAGTTCACACTGAACTTTACACTTAAAAATGGCTAAAATGGGGCTTCCCTGGTGGCGCAGTGGTTGAGAGTCCGCCTGCTGATGCAGGGGACACGGGTTCGTGCCCCGGTCCGGGAAGATCCCACATGCCGTGGAGCGGCTGGGCCCGTGAGCCATGGCCGCTGAGCCTGTGCGTCCGGAGCCTGTGCTCCACAACGGGAGAGGCTGCAACAGTGAGAGGCCCACGTACCGCCAAAAAAAAAAGGCTAAAATGATAAGTGTTATGTATATTTTTCCACAAAAAAAAAGTTAAAAAAAAAAAAGACATGAACACAAATTACCATATGATCAATATTGTGGGTCACACAGAAAAGTCCAGGGGAAGACAATTTTGGCTGAGGTAACTGAAGGAAACTTTCTGGAGTGAGAGACATTTGGGCTGGGCCTTGAAGGATAGGGAAAAGCTGGGTGGAAAAGGCTGGCAGGGCGCAGAGGTGGGTGATGGGGACAGCGTGGGCCAAGGCCTGGAGGTAAGCTTGCCCCTGAGTGTGTATGCTTGGCTGGGGCACACAGGGCTCCATGCCGGGAATCTTGGATCGCTGTCACTTCTCCCTTCCACCTGGCAGCCTGCTCATGAGCCCCCAGGAAGGCTTGTGGGGAAGCTTCTGACCAGAAGATGGGGGCAACCTGTGGAATCCAGGGGGTCCTATCTCCTCAGGCCTCCTTAGTGGTGGGTTGAGGAACCCCCCCATAAACCTGGGGTTCTGGTCTCGATTGCCCAGCCAGCCAGCCAGGCCTCTCCCTGTTAGTGCTAAGGTCACAGCCTAACTAAGGTCAGGGGTGGAACTCCTAGCAGGACTCCCTCCTCCTGTTACCCTGTGGGCATCAGAGTCCAGACTATGAAGCACAGTCTCCTCCTGCAACAGCTGGCCTTTCTGGGGTCGGGTCCAGGGAAGCTAATAATAACCACTTATGGAGTCCCTTCTCTGCCTGGCACATAAGGGCCTTCACGGGTGTAATTTTATAATCCTAAGAGGCAGGCAAGGACTATTATCCTTCCCATTTCATAGATAAGGACAGTAAGGCTCAGAGAGGTTAAGTGCTTTGCCCAGAGCCAGAGAGCTGGGCAGTGGCAGGGCTGACATTAGACCACACGACTCCACAGCCCTGACTCTCAGCCCTTGGGCTACCCCAGGCCCTAGGCTTGCTTCAGACCAGGGCTCGCAGGGCCACTGTGCTGATGGCCCTCTAATCCTGGGGCAGCTCCTCCCCACAAGCTCCAGGAAGCTTCCCTCTCCCAGGCCTAGATGCTTTTGTCGCCTGTCCCTCCAGCTCCTCCCCACTGTGCTGGCGGTCCCTCCTACGGTGAGGAGAGGCAGGGCTGTACCAGCTGGATGGTGCCACAGGAGGCTCTCTTTGGTATAGCTCTTGGCACCTGCGCCAGCGTCTTGGCCCAAAGAGGACACGTTCCCCTTCTTCCAACTTCTCTTCCTTGAGAGCAGGGTGACGAGGTACTGCTGGGTGTTGTGCGTGCAGCCCCGAAGCCCATCAGGGCCTTCCCTGCGCACTCGCCACGTGGCAGCCCCTTGCCCAGCTCAGGCCTCACGGCGCTGTGCGGGCAGCACCAGGACAGGTGAGGAACCAGAGGTTCAGAGGTAAGTCACACAATGTGAAAGCAGTAGGGTCAGGCCCAGATCCTGATTTCTCTACTACTTGTGGGAATCATAGGACACTGGAGAAGGGCGCTTAGAGGTCACCTAATCCACTCGCTGGGGTGGGTGGGGCTGAAGAGACCTGTCCAAGGTCACGCAGCTCGTGAGTGACAAGGAACTTAGTTTTCCCATGACTCTCGTTATAAACGTGCTGGCGCGTTGCCACATATCTTATTAGCTCCAAGAGAAACAAAACTTGCATTTAAGATTGTGGTAGGCTTTTAAAAAAATGTGTTTTGAGGCCAGTGCCTTCCACTACAATAGTTGTCAGAAAGCCACAGACACACAAAGGTGAGCCTGTCCCCCCAAAGCATGCGTGGCCCCTGGCGCCCCCCTCCTGTGTGGACAGTGGCTGGTGCCCAGGCAGCGTGCTCAGTGCAATGTCTTCTCAAGGACAGGACAGGGAGAGGGCTTCCTGGCTGCCTCCGTGGCACCTTCTAACTTCAGTTTAGCTCTGGTCTAGAGCTGGAGAGAAACAGGAGTAAGAACTGGGCATTCTGTATTTATTATACCAGCGTGACTCTTCCAGCAAGAGGTTACCCAGCTTGGACAAGTTTCTCAACCCTTTTGAGCATCAACGCGCTCGTCTGTGGAATGGGGTAACAGTGACGTCACTGTGGAGGAATTAGCAGCATCAGTCACGATGGAGTAGAGCCCCTGGTACAATACACGGTGGAGACGACGACGAGGATGAAGATGGGGGGGGCACAGAACAGCGATGGCACTAACCATATGAGTGTAAAGCAAGGGACAGTCTTATTGAACGAAACTAAGTGTTCTGAGCCCCGCAGCCAATGTCTACCACTCACTCACGTGCACCTCCCTCCTGACACGGCACTGGGGAAAGGTCATGGTTTTCGGAGTCTGACAGACCTGGGTTTGAATTTAGGCTCAGCCACTTGCCGTATGACGTTCATCCCTGGCCCTCCAGCTAGTTCTATGCCATCCAGACGATCACCACTAGCCACACGCGACTATTTAAATTAAAACGTAAAATTCGGCTTCTCAGTCACACTGGCCATGTTTCAAGTGCTCAAATCCACATCTGACTAGTGGCTCCCGCATGGCACGGTGCAGGGTAGACCGCTTCCCTCATCACAGGGAGTCCTCCTGGACAGTGCTCACCTGTGCCCTGAACGTGGACGTGGCGCCTGCATGGGGAATGCTGCACACATGGCCTGGCGGGGCAGAGGGCCACAAGGGGCGCTCAGCCCGTCCCTGCTGCGAGCACTCTGGCTGAGCCCTGAGTCTCCTCCCTCACCTGGCCTCAGTTGTGCTCTTTCTTGCAGCGTGGATGTAATGCTGGGCCCAGCTGCTCTGACTGCATTTCTGCTACTGACTTACCACGTGACCAAGTGACGTCACCTCCTGGAACTTCAATTTCTTCATTTGCAAACTAATAATCCATACCCCTCCAGTCTCAGAGCAATGGTGCCGGTCAAGCAAGTAAATGATTGCAAGTGCTCTGAAGTGTGCGGACTATAGAGTCGCAGGGACAGCACAGTGAGAAGGGGAAAGCCTCCATCTGGTGTCAAAACCAGACTGCAATCCCACCTATCACTAGCTGAGGACCCTTAAGTCTTCAGAGGAGGCCGCGTCTAAACGCCTTCACTGTAAAAGGGTAACAATGAAGATACTGTAAACTTTCACATTACTGAGAGGATCAATGATGTATCTGAAAGCAGCAGAGTGCTACTCAAGAGCAAGGCATTATGGGACCACTGCTCCTGTACAAAACGAGGGAGGCCCAGCTGAGCCAAGCACCTGCCACCTCCACTCCTCTCTGTGCTCCACTTGCCGGAGAGCCCTGCTCCCACCAGGTAAAACATCTCCTGCTCCAAGCCAAGAGACCAGGTTGGGACAGAAATGGGGGCACCAAGTGGGTCAAGAGAGCCTGTTCTGCTGATGCCAGAAAAAGACACCAAGCCCGCTTGGGCCACACGGCTAGGTCACATCTAGGAAGTCCGCTTCCATCTGTGACGTGTCCCTTGGGCTGCAGGATCTCGCTCCAGGTGGCTCCGAGGTCCCAGGCCTCCAGAGCCCAGCGCTGCTCCTGGGTTTGCTGCTCAGCAGTCATAAAGCAGGTGTTCCCTGGACACCAGACAGGCGCCAGACACCAAGGAAATGGGGGATGGAGAGACGGCTAATACCGGGCCCTGCCCTCCAGGGACCTGGCTGGCTGGCCCTCTTTTTCAGCTTCCACTCCCTCACAGAAGTCCACCCTACCTGAGCTTCAGAAGCACCCAGTGGGGTCTCTACACTGGGACAGGGACCACCTGAGGCTTTGGGTCCCTTGATAACATGAGTGGTATCATTTTTTTTTTGCGGTATGTGGGCCTCTCACTGTTGTGGCCTCTCCCGTTGCAGAGCACAGGCTCTGGACGCGCAGGCTCAGCGGCCATGGCTCACGGGCCCAGCCGCCCTGCGGCATGTGGGATCTTCCCGGACCGGGGCACGAACCCGTGTCCCCTGCATCGGCAGGCAGACTCTCAACCACTGTGCCACCAGGGAAGCCCGAGTGGTATCATTTTTATTGAGCACTTCCTACATGCTATGATCTACACCAGAGTCTTACACGTGTTCCTTTTAATTTCCACAATTCTTAGAGTTTTTATTACCTCCAATTTACAGATAAGAAAAAAAAAATCAAGGAAAAGTTAATGTGCCCAAAGCACACATCTAACAAGGGACAGAGCAGGGATTTGAACTCAGATCTGAATACTCTAAAACAGGACCCTGAACCACTGCATTTTATATTGTCTTCTGATCCTGCATTCTCCAATGAAATGATTGCTCTTCTAGAAAACGTTTTTTCCTTCAGGAGCCCAGGATAAGAGGAGAGACGGGGAAGGCAGAGAGGCCAAGATGCTTCCCTGAGCTGCCTGGTGGGGAACCACCCTCACCCACTTGGGCCAGGCCCAGTGCTGGGCTCAGTGGGAGCCGAGGCAGGACCTGTAGCTGTCCTCTGACTCTAAGGAAGAGCCCCGCCCGAGCCGTCAAGGGTCGACTGAGGATGGGTGACACTGTGAGGGGCAGTGGGGCCCCCAAAAGTGACAGTTCCCAGGCCACAAACAATCTAGTCCCCAAACAAGGCAAAGAACACGACTCTTGCTGCTACTGGACACATTTCCAGCTGAGAAAAGCAGAGTTTCAGGCCTGGTGGGCTGTCTCAGGCAGGATGGATAGAGGGGAAGAGGAAGGAGAGAGGAGGCTGGGAGACGTGGTAGGTCCATGACAACAGCCCAGGTGGCACAGACCCGTGGCTGAAGGACTGGGAAGTATGGCTGCCTAGGTATTTTCTGGCTACCTGGGTATTAAGCAAGAAATGCTTGAATGTAGCTTGGTGTTTAAGAGCAAGCTCTGGAGTCAGGCAGCCTGGATCACATCCCAGCTGTGCAGCTCACTGACCACTTAACTGTCAAGTGGCTTTTCTGGTGTAGGTTTCCTTGCCTGTAACGTGGGGTAACAGTACCTACATCATGGTGTTGGTGAAATAAAAATTACATAAAGCTCTTTGCCCAGTATCCAACACGTAGTAAGCACCTAATAACAGTAATTATTAATTATGAGACTGTTTCTCAAAAATATTAATCCTCCCCCCCCCAAAAAGACAAAAATAAAAAAGAAACACAGTATTTATAGGTATTTAGGTTGTACGTTTGGACTGGCATGGTGCTGTTTTTTTAGTATTTATTTATTTGGTTGTGCCAGGTCTTAGTTGCGTTAGGCAGGCTCCTTAGTTGCGGCACACGGGCTCCTTAGTTGTGGCGTGCGAACTCTTAGTTGTGGCTTGCATGTGGGATCTAGTTCCCTGACTAAGATTGAACCTGGGCCCCCTGCATTGGGAGCGCAGAGTCTTATCCATTGCGCCACCAGGGAAGTCCCTGGAATGGTGTTTTTGGTACTTGTTTCTCATAGACAACCCTTGCCTAGCCAACCAGGTTAACAGTCCCCTAGAAGCAGACATCACACACTATTTTAGCCCGATATGGCCCCAACCTCTACAGCATTGGGCATGGGTCCACGCACATAATAGGACCTCAGAGACTCCAGAACTTCAGGACTAAAAGACACCTTCTGTGCCGGGCTAACTGCGTGTGTGTGTGTGTGCGTGTGCGTGTGTGTATGCGTGTGTGTGTGTGTGTGTGTGTGTATGTGTGTGTGTGTGTATGTGTGTGTGTGTGTGTGTGTGTTAACTAAAAGGATAACGCGCGGTTCTTGCCCTTGAAAGGGTCACAGTTTAGCGAGGAAGGATCTTAAATCATCCTGTGACAATCTAATAATCCCATGCTCCCAGCCCCACACGCACTCTTACCTGACATCTCTCTCACCCCGCCAGAGTCATGCATGCATGCACATTTCCCCTCAGTTCCCTGGGCTCACAGGCAGCTCTAGCCCTGGCCTCTCTGGAAATGCTAGCTTTGGTCTGGACCCTGCGTGAAGCACAGAGGTTTCAACCTTAAATGGAGTGAAAAGCCGTTTGGCGCTGTGCCAGCCTCATGGGTCCCCTTCCCCACCCCCTGCACATTTTTATCACACCCTCCTGATGGCAGGTCTATGAAATCTCCCCTGGAGAGGGCTGTGGGTCCCTGGACTGATGTGTTTGACCAGCTGTTTCTGGTCTGCGCTGGGGGAACCAGTGCAAGAAGAGCCGGCAGGAGTGGTGTTTGATCAGAAAAGCTGGGAAGCTCTGGGCCCAGCTAGCTGCTGTTAGCCTTCTGCTACGCTCTCCTCAGAGCACAAAGAAAGGAGGATGTTCTGATGGACCAGCCCACAGGGAACCTGGGAACCTGCTCGCTGGCCAGGGTGAGAGGTGGAAGCTGGGCTCTAAGCGCATGAGGGCTGGCGGGAGCAGCACTGCCCGCTCCTGGCTGAACGGCAGCAACACCTGCCAAGCTCCCCAGGCTCACTGTCTGGTGCCAGGTATGTCAGGGAGACAAGCGTCTAGTGGACATGGGACCTCTGCTCTGGTAGCACTGTGTGACAGAGCAGAGGACGGGACAGATGCACAAGGAAAAGCCTGGAGAACATTCACCAGGAGGTGAGCGCAGCTTCCAAGCCCATGTCCTAGATCCTCTCTTCTCAGTGAAAGCTTGAGTCCTGCAGTGTTTCCCAACAAAGGTCTAGGACGAGTCCACATTGAGCCATAAGCTATTTCTCTTTTTTCACCCAAACACGTGCCCGAGTACCAGCTCATGGAGGGGAAGATAAACAATGAATCTGAAAGCTCCAGAGGCAAGGTAGGAAGGCCGGAAATCATCACAAACATAGTGCTTCCATTTCCCTGGCTCTCACTGGATGTGCTCCCGCCTGACATCCAGTCTGTGTTTTTCCTCGGACATGACCCCTCAGCTGTGGCACCAAGGAGCTCTGAGGGTCTGGCTCCAACCCAGGAGGTCCTGTCCCCCCTCTTATCACCATCCACCCTGGCCTGGGACAGAGGCTCTGGATTATTATATATAATGCAGCCTAGAGAGCTCCATCTGACCTTGGTCTGGGGCTCCCCTAGCCTCCACCCCAGGCCCTCTATCTTAGGATACATCAGGCATCCTCCTTTCCTGCCCTTCTCTGCCCTCTTCCCTCAGGTTCTTTTAAAGTGTTAGAAACACTAACACACACCATCTACAAAGCATCTATACTGTTAGCCATTTTACAAATGTTGCCTGTCCTCCTCACTGTCATCATTAGGGATGACTATCCCAAGGTCACAGTCTGTTTAGAGGGGGGGCTGGGAAGCTCCCCAGCCCGTGCACTTTGCACCACGCTGCTCTGCCTCTTGCAGCCAGCCCCCTGGCCCAGGCTTAAGGTAACTACACCACCAGGGAATCGCTCGGCCCATTTCCTACCTCTGCTCAATCACTCCTGACCCACAGCAGCACTTCACCTCTGTACACACACAGTTTCACGGCCGGAGCCCAGCTGCCTGGGACACTCAGGATTATTGCTCCAGATACGACACTCCAGCCCCTCTCCAAAGACATCACTTAGGCAGAAAGGCATACTTCCTAAAGGCCCTGTGGGCTCTGGGCAAGGGTTAGGACTGTCCCAGGAGAAGTGAGCAGAGTCACCCCCAGCCCTGCCTCAGGGCGGACCTGAGCTTAGGGGCTGCAGTATATGACGCCCCCGCCCCTGGCCTTACCTGCAGGACTCTTACTGCAGAAATTACGCACATCCTATCCGTGTGTCTGCCTCTCTTGTCTCTTTGTTGGCTGTCAGCAACATGACATTTTCAGCTGTTCACCATGAAAAGTTTCTGCTTATTTTACAGTTATCTGCTGAGCACTTTGTGCTTTGGGGGCAGTTGAGATTCAAGAGATAAACGAAAAGTGCTGTTATAAAGATCCCTAAGGATGCAGACAGAGAGAGGAAGATGAGAGACACGTAAAGGTATAGGAATGAACAAGACTCGTAAAGGTGCAGGAATGAACAATCTTCCCAGTGCTAGAAAGTGTAGGGAATGGCTGACCTGTATGTGAAGGACTTTATTAATTACAACTAAAATTTTCAACACCAAATTTCAAACACCAAACGTTAAATCTAGGCTTTTGATTAGTACTACAATTCTGTGGGGTAAATACAATAATTTCCTCCATTTGTGAACGGGAGCTGGAAGGAGGGAGCTCAGAGAGGATAAGTATCTCACCAAGGTCACACAGTCATAAAGTGGCATAGCTGGGATGTACCCAGGTTGGACACCAAAGCCTGTCTCTGAAACCCTGCACCACACTTGCTCCCTGGGAATGAGGGTTTAGAAAAATGAGGCTCCACACGACAGGAGAGTTTTTTGTCCTTCCCAGGCCATGCTAACAAGGCCCGCAGGTACACAATAGCCCCTAGGAAACCAGGCCTATCAAGCCTGGTCCCATCTGACAGCTGCCCAGAACCAAAGAGAAAACAGGTTTATAGCATCACAGTCCATTTGAAACTCAGACAGCATGATTTTTTTCAAAGTACATATTTTATTTACATAGAGTAGTGCAAGTTGAACACGAACAATGGTTTGTAATCCAATTTAAACAGCCATAGTGTGCTGGCTGACCTGGCCTGACATGTGCACCCTGTCCTGACCGTGGGTGGTAGCAGGTGTGACTGGCCTTTGTAAGGGAAATGATGCAACATTTCTATGATTTGGAAGCAATCTAAATTAGTTGATGGGATAATTTTTTTTTTTTTTTCCCCAACAATGTAATCCCCGAAGCACAGCAACTTCTCCCTTCCTTACAGGCCAAGTCACAGGTATAGCAAGTTTCTGAGTTCTGGCTGTGCTTCTGGCCCAAGTCCTACCAGCCCCAAGGTTTTCCATGGCGACAAAATACTCCCTTCAACCCCTAATTTTTCTTTCACTCCCACTTTCTCCCTACTTGCCAAGTATCCCTGCAATACACTAGGCCAAGTGGAGCAGGGCAGGGGCTGCTGAAGTCTTCCTTTGGGAGGACTGGTTAAAGCATCCCAGGATTTTCTCCACCACTGTCCAACTTCCTAGTCCCAATTTAATAGAAATATTGCTTGTTCCCTAGAACCATGCTAGGTAAGGCTTGCAGCTCCTCCAACCCTTAGTCAGTTCTTAGATCTCAGGCACATGAGAGTTAAATCCCCCGCCCCATATTATTAATAAGTAATCAGCCTATGGTGACCGCAACATCACCTGGGGTAGAGAAACTCTTTGGGTCCATCTCATCTTTCTCCTCGATTTACACCATGAGCAGAGAACAGGGCCCTTGTCTCCCCATTTACCCCTGTTTGACTGGATCTATTTCACCCTCAGTCCGCGACTCTCAGGGCTCTTCCCTGGGGGATGAAGCTGAAATACACTCCATGGCTGGTGGGAGGGGAGAGTCAGACAGCTTCCTCAGAGGACATGAATGACCAGGGAACCTGGCATTCACACAGTAGACTGCGGCACTTGCTGGACTCAGGCTTTATAAAATAAACAAGTCTCTGCCCCTTTGCTGCCCCTCAGGCTCTGCTCACACACTGCACAGTCCCATCTTCCCAGAGCGATCCTCGCTCTTGAGCCATCTATCTGCTGTCTGTCTCACTCACCAGGGACGGGCAAATGCCATTCCGTAAGTGATCCCCACGGAATCAGACTCCAGCTTGGAATCTGTCTGCCCTTTCCTCCTCACCAGGTGTTTCATAAGCTCTGGAGGCAGAGAAGAGTTGGGGTCTTACTGAATAAATATGCATTCCAAGCAGTCCACAGACTCCTCTACACCACTGCCAGTGCCCCCAGGGTTCAGCCCTGAGGCCACAAGGGCAGCACCACGGCAATAAGGCAGAGACTACCACTGCCACATGAGAGCAAGTGATGTGGACAAGGGGACCCCGGTAACATGTCCTCCGTGGCAGCAATGCAGAAGGTCTCTTGGGCAGAAGTGGGACAAAAGAATAAAGTGGCCAAGTAGGGCTAGAAAAAGTCTTCCTACGATAAAGTCCAGGCTTGGGCGTCTCTAGGCAGCAGCGCTGTGAAAGCGCCGTTGGCGCAGCAGCTTGCCGAGGCCCCTCGGAGCAGAGACGAAATTCGGGGCGGACCTTTCGCTCATGTTGACCAGAACCAGCACAGGCCTCGTGCTCCTGTTGGCTGTGCCACAGGGTGAGGGTGCAGCCGGCAGCATAGCCCACTGCTCTGTCTGCTCTTGGCAAAGTGAGTTGTGAGTCTGGTGATTCTGAAGAAAACGAGTGTCCTGCCACGATCTGGGTCTCCACCAGCAACCTGAGAAAGGGTGCCTCAGTACTTGAAAGGATCTGGAAGTTGGGTTTAAAGCTTATAGCTTTCTTTATTCAGAAGACTTTTTAAAAAGAAAAATCACTTTCCCCTACAGGTCCTCAGCAATTAATTTTTAAATTTATTTTGTTTTTTTTGGCTGGAAGAAGTTTTGATAACACTGCGATTCCCACCCACCCATGCACTCTTATCTGCCGGGCTTGGCCTCCGTGCCCTGTAAGCAGGGCTGCTCCACTCTTTCAATGGGTTTTATCTGGTGCTAAGGGGAGATTCGGTGCCATCTCATCACTTGCTGATCAAGAGCAATCCCGGTCCGACAGCTCACAGAACTGAAAACCCTTAAGACAGAGACGGCCTTGGCAGAAGCAGTGAGGGCCTCACAGGGAGGCAAAGTCTTAAAGGTTTGAGCACCATCTTCTGGTCAGTTATTGGCCTCTGAAAACTTCATTCACTTCAGAATGGGACGATCCCTGAGCCGACAAGCTCAAGTGATTTGCACATAAAATGAGCACACAACTGGAGGCGGGGTGAGCTGGCCCAGCTGCCTGCACAGAGCAGGATGGATGCCAGCAGACACACTGGCAGTGTTAAGGTCCCACCTTCTGCCCTTCCGGCAACGTGTGATGGCGACAGAAGTAGCGACCATGACCCAGATCGACCCCTCCCCTGCTGGTACCTGGTGATGTGAAATGTGCTTAGAAAGAAGGGGTGGCCTTGTCTTCTGCCACCCTGTATTTTGAGGGTGAGTGATCTACCTGGGCAGTACCTTCCACAGGGGGTCAACCACACAAGGTGGCAGGGAGCTGTGCTGGGTGTGTAAACACTGCCCTAGCAGACTTCAACCTTCTGCCATCAGGGAAAGGAAGATAAATGCTAGTCATTCCTTCCATCTAATTGCACTTCATAATGGATTCCATAAACCATTAATTATCAGATTATATTTTAGGAATTGAAGATGAAGAAGCTTTGTAAAATTCAGACTCCAAAGGATCACTGACCTGCAGTCACAGTGGCAGCTGGAAAGAGCTCAGACAACAGGCTACTCACAGGCAGGGAAGACCGTGGCAGGAGGAAGACTCAGGGGCCACTACGGGTGCTGCTCCACCTGGCGCTGGTTCACTGCTACGTTACATGTATCACGTGCTCCTCAGGGAGGGGACGAGGCCTCCAGGTTGGGTAGAAGCTTTAGGCTTTGATTAGGGAAAGGGGATTGAGGACACCACAGAAAAGCTATGGGAACCAGCCTCAGGTGCAGAATACCATGAAGAGTTTCCTGGTAAGGCAGAGACGGTTTGCAGCTAGATGGCCTCACACTGAACACTCCCAGAAGAAACACTCCAAAGGCTTTGTTTTGGGAATGGCTGACTATACTGACAAGGTGGGACTCAGCATGGAAATGAAGCCTTCCTGTGTCAGCATGCTGCTACCTGTCCTACTGCCACCATGAGAGGAGGCTGGAAGGATGACAGACGTGAGGAAGGTGCTGAGTGTGCTCAAGGCTGGGAATCCCCAGATGGTCTGATGGTGCTTTTCTTTCTCTTTTTTTTTTTTTTTTTTTTGCGGTATGTGGGCCTCTCACTGTTGTGGCCTCTCCCGTTGCGGGGCACAGGCTCCGGATGCGCAGGCTCAACGGCCATGGCTCACGGGCCCAGCCGCTCCGCGGCATGTGGGATCTTCCCAGACCGGGGCACGAACCCGTGTCCCCTGCATCGGCAGGCAGACTCTCAACCACAGGGAAGCCCCCTATTTTCTCTCATGTTTAAATGGCCAGAAGGCACTGGCAGCACCTGCAACCCCACTCTGTGGGCCACTGTCCTGCACTGAACTGCTGCTCTGCATGCTGAGGGCTGCCAGCACATCACACCGCTCTGGTTACTCTGGTCACCAGCTCCTATCCCACTGCTCTTTCAGGCTCTATTTCAGAAGCTATACTCCACTTGGGGATGGACAGTGTCAGAGAGGCCACAGCAGCAGGCCTGTGAGGAACAGGCCTGCCTGCTACGGAGGGCGGTCGCGTTGGTGTTGATGACTCAGACTTGGTTTTATGAGAACCATGATGCTTCTGTCCGTTTCCCAAGTGAGACCACTTAGGTTGGTGCTAAGCTAAGATGCTCAATACTCAGGACATCGAGGGAGGAAGGGCAAAAGGCAAGTGTGGAGCATTCTCTCTATTGCAAACGTAGGACCCTCCACGATGAGCAGCCACTCACTTGGCCTCCCCACAGATTAGGGTCACGGTACCGTCTAGCAAGTCCTCCACGGTCACTGCCACAAGCTCAGAGCTGGTCTGGGATGTCTGCGAATCTGGCAATGTCACAAACACCTGTGAACCAGCAAGCTGGGTCTCCTCCAAAGTGATCACCTGCTCCGTCTGGGCCACCGGCTCTGGGGTTTGGATCACCTGAAAGGGAAAGACCGTGAGGCTGCTCTGGGCAGTGTCCACAGTTGGCTCCCCAGAACTTACATGGTTTTCATCTCACGCTGTAATGATGATATTTATGTTTTCACCAGAGGAGAGCAGTTACATGTGCTTAATGGGAAGAGGCAAGTCTAACACACCAGTGATGCAAAAGAGAAGGCAGGCAAACAAGTTAAGTAACTCTGTGCCAAACTGCTATAATTTAGCTCCGTACGCGACCTCAGGGTGCCTGGACTCTGATTACACACCAGTGAACGCGGGCTCAGTTTCTCACACTGGGTTTTCCTGTCTTGAGGATTACACTGCAGAAGTAAGTGCCGTGTGAAAGGAATGCTACTGAATCAAAGTGGTTCGTGTCATGCTTGAACCACGGAAATGGGAGTGGTTTACCAGAAGCCTCGGGCTGCCAAAGGTGGCATGTCTGGACCTTGATCAGGCTAAGAGCCTTACTTGGAGGCTACGTGGCTACAGAGCTAATGGCTACAGGAAGAAGAACGGGTAGGCAAAATGTGGCTTCCGTCAGCTCCCTCACGCAGCTCACCAGGCTGGAGGGCACTGGCTTCTCTCCTCCACAGGCCACACACACCCCTTCCAAATCTGCAGCATCTGTTAAAGATGACTTTCCCATCTCAGGGAGAACTAGTCTGGTTAAGTACACCCAGTTCTTGCCTGAACCTCCGAGTTGATGTTTCTGAGCCATGGAGCTCGGAACAGCTGGATGTTTTCAATACAGAGCGCCCGCAGAGGGCACAGCAACCCTGGATCTTGAGAGCTGCCGAGAGCAGAAAGTGCTTTCCACTAGACCTGAGTGGGCAGAAATGGAGATGCCAAGCTCAGCCATGTCTCTGCTGTAGGAGTGAAGAGACCAATTGTGATGTTCAATAAAAAATCATCTAGGACAGCAGTTTTCAAACTGTTTTTCTTTTAGCAATGGAATATTTTTTTCGCCCCAAAGGACATCTTACCCAGAATCCTAATATATAAAAAAGATAATAGCAGCGCTGTTCTCATTGAAATGGCAGCAGGATTGGCACCCAGAGGCCTGGCCACCTGACTTGCTCTCTGCTCCCCACAGAGGCCTGTAAGAACACGGCTATAAGGGGCTGCTCTAAGGGACAGGACGGGGGGCGGCCCAGCCAGCTCACAGTTCCTCTCCCGTCCATTCACAAATTACTGTCAATCAACAGAATGGAGTTTCTTTTCCCTTCCTGCCCACCCTCTCTGGAGAAGACGGGAAGGCAGTAATAGAACTAGAGACACAAAGAGGGGCTGGAGCAAGCGTACCCTTGAAATATCAGAAGAGGGGGGGCTTTACACCCAGGTAAAGGTGAGAAGCCCAGACGTTCAAATGTGCCCTGTGCCCAGCCCAGAGGAGTTACCAAAGCATTTCAGCTGAAGGTGGTCTCAACAAAGAGCTCATCTACGCTCCTCCAAGGTTTCCTGCAACTCTCACCACATCCCATGGTGTTCTGCAGAAGGTGAGGGAGTGTGTGAATTGGGAGGAGAGGCCAATGTCATTCTGCTTTTGAAAATTCTTGTTCCAGCTTCCCTCTACTCAGGGGCCATTTCACATGTGGTCACCAGGAGGCTAGAATTTTCTGTTCTGTTTGGTAAGAGGTCCAGAGAGACTCTTCTGCAAGATCCTCTTGGTCATGAATGCATCACTCACCGGGCCCTTTGAGAGCCCCGGGGAGAAAGGCTAGGTGTCGTGATGGGACTGCCTCCAGAGAAGCCTCAGGGACCCCGTGTCAGCACCCTCATATCTGATGGCCCCAGAATCACCTGCACCATCTGTGAGGCGGCCACTTGGCTTTCAGTGCCCGTCACCTTTGGGTGTTCAGATTCCAAGTGACAGTCCAGCTGGGCCTGGGAGGTGAAGAGCTCCCCACAGAGCTCACAGGGGAAGGTGCTCTCCGACTGCTTGAAGTGCTCAGTGGTGACGTGGTGCTGCAGCGCCCCGGGAAAGCGGAAAGTGGCTGCACAGTACAGACACCGGAACGGCTGTGACCCTGGAGGAAGGGGACAGAGGGAGTGACTGAGGGAAACGAGAGGAGGGAGGGGAGAGGAAGGTGCAAGCGGGGGCGAGGAGCACAGGCAGGTCCAGAGGCAGCTCTTCAGCTCCTGTGGGGCCTGGAGCATGTACAATTTGGGGAGCCCTCTCTAGGAAGACTGATACAGAATTACACACACAGGATTAGGGGCAGATCTTTGGAAGGGTCCCATCAAGTGCAAGGCTCCAAGGCACAGCTTCATTAGCATCAGATTCAGGCTAAATCTGCCTCTGCCAAAGTCCATTATTCATTCAACTGTAATGATGCTGACAATGTTTATTTCGTCAATTCTAAGAAGCACCTTTTAACGTCTCTGAAATGGGATCAATGGCATCTTACTACTGTTACAGGCCATGGAGGTGGGTGTAATTGTCAACAAGTGCACTTGCACGGACATCTAAAGGGGCAGCATCAAGACTTGCAGAATGCATGTCCATAGCCTGAAAGAAAAGCCCTAAGACAGGAGCAGTGCATGTTTTAAACTCACAGGAAACAAACGGTTTAGAGGGAGGAGGTAAGGGTTGGATGTTCAGCTACATTCCCAAAGCAGGAATCAGAAGACTAGTTTTGCTAATGCTCGAGAGACCAAAACCACCTTACCGTGCTCTCCATCATCAATGCTCTTGACGGTGGAGGGCAACACCACGTGGAATAACACTCACGCCAACAATCTGAACTGAGAGCTACTCTGGGAAGCTGAATTCTTACGTTGATCAACTTATTTCTTACGTTTCCTTTTTTTATGTATGCATACAAGAGTGCATACAATCTACATCAAATTAAGTCCAAAGCAGCACTTAGGATAACCTGCAAACTCTAAGTGATAAGAAAGCATAGTTTAACTGGCAGCAGTTTTTCTTTCTTAATGGTTCATTAAAAATGGTGCCTCTTATAGAACTGGCATTTTAGATTTGATAAGGTATAGCAGGAACAATGATAATCATGGGTAACGCTTACGAGATGCTTACTGGTGCCAGGCCTTAAGTGTTTTCTGTGTATTAACATATTCAACTCTCACGGTTCCCCTATGACGTAGGTACTGCAACCGTCCCTGTTTTGTAGATGAAGAAACTGAGGCACAAGTTAGCTGCTACTTAGCCTGGGTCGCGCAGCTGTGGGTGGTGGAGACGAGACCCATCCCTGGGCAGTGCAGCTCAGGAGCATCTTGGAAGGGGCACTGACCTGAATGCTGGCACTTGATGTGAACCTGCAGCAAAGCTGGCGTGGGGAAGAGCTCCTTACACTGGCCACATTCATGGAACTTCATATCTGAGAAGCACACGAGGAAAGAAGTGGTGGGAGAGAACAAAAGGAAGATTCTCTGAGCCTGGGGAGTAACAGGGCTGAGGGCGGGGTGACGGCTCACACTTAGCGAGCATCTACGAAGTGCCAGGAACCTGATGCCTATGCTACATTAGTGCAATCTGTGGTAAAGAGCACCAGATCCGGATCCAAGTGCCCGGATGCAAAGAGGGTTGTTGTGAGAATTAAAGGAGAAAACACACGTGGGTGCTGAGCACAGTGCCGTGCACTCAGGAGACACTTCATAACTGCGAGCTGTTGTGATTATCCCCCAATTTATCTGTAACACAGGTGTGAATAATTGACTTTCTGAAGAAAAGGAAACAGGTTCAGAAAGAGATGTCATTTGCCAAGGTCACACAGCTAGAGTTAGGATTCCCACCCTGGCCTGTGTGCCACCCTTCCCACGTGCCACGACCAATCACCACCGAGGTGGCAGGAGTCACACTGCTCTAGGTCTCCAGTTGCAAGAACTACTGCTACTCAAGCTAGTGTTACTGATGGACTGACGTGGCACCTGCCGGTGTGCTGGGGAGGAAGAGGGTGTCACTGCAGCACACCACACTCTAGCACTAGAAGTCGGGATTTAGGGCTGGAACCCAGGATGCTACGTCACCAAGCCCCTTCCACTCCTCAGCCCCCACTCCCAGTCCAGGGCACCCCAATTCACCTGCGTGCTCTGCTTTGATGTGCTTCTTGTGTTCAATGGTGTTGGGAAAGGTTTTGTCACAGGAGCTGCACTGGAGTGACGAGAACTTGGAAGATCGATGGTTCTGAGCAGCAAACACGTCAGGGTGGTGGGTCCGATTGTGGTACCACAAACCAGACAATTGCTAAAAGGAATGTGGCAAATGTTAGGTCTTGGATGTTCCAGCAAGCTGGAGAGTTCACAAAGCCTCATGAGAGAAAAGTGCTCCCAGGGAAGCTTATGGACCTGGAGTCACACTCTTACCCACCACAGTGAGTGCTGACATGCGAGGGGACGCTGGTGCTCATGGGAACAAGGCACCTGTGTATCCACTGAGGTCACCACAGGGCAGGGCCGGGGCCTTCAGAAACCCATTCCTCACAAGCTTAGGAGGGAGGTGTTAGGCTCTTTCCAGTGACGTGGAAGCTGAGGCACAGAGGGGTGAAGTGACTTGCCCAAGGTCACATGATCAGTAAACAGGAGGACCAGGATTCACACCCTGGCCTTCTGAATGGAGAATCTGTGCTTCACCACCGAGCTGTCTTGCGGCCTGTCAGAGGGCCAGGGCGCAGCAGGGAAACCTGCTGGAGAGGGGCAGGTGCTACCCCTACTCCGTAAGCCAGTGCCCCCTTCTTCCCGGGTTCCAGAGCAGCGCTGCGACACTCTCAGTACAATTCCATGGTTTCCTAGAGACCAAGCCCAGGTTTTACCCAGCTCTGTAACCCTAACGTCACAGCACAAGGCTTGGAACAAAGTTAGCTCTCAATTTCTGTTGAGCTGAAATTAGCTGCTGGGTTTCTCTCTCTGTACCCAAATGCTATAGATGCCAGCGAGGGCCATTCTTTTCTCTGTGGTCTTAGAGTTTCTCAAAGAAGTGGTTTCTTTTCAGATCTGTATGGGGTTTCCCTTCAATTACATAGCAAATTCTAAGGTAAAAAAGCAGAGCTCTTCCCCAGGAGTTAAAAAATCCTCCAAAAAACACCAATAATTGTGCTAAACAAGATAATTCCAGGTAGTGTTACACACCCCAGTGTCATTCTCACATCCCTCAACACGTGGGATCAACAGGTCCTAAAGAATGTAAATATCCAGGGAAAATGCAGGATTCAGTTCAGGACGAGGCTGAAATCTAAGAGAAGACGTGCAGGAACTCTTGGCTCCAATTAAAGCTCCCCCACTGACCCCACTCTGACCAGGTCACCACAGAGGATCTGAATAACCTATCAGCCGCATTCTTCATGAGAACTGGCCAAATGGTCATATCCTGGAGACAAGAGGTGTTCTGCAAGCCACAAACACGGGGGCCAAGGGAGACCAAAGGGAGAGTGGATGAGGGCCCGGGAAAGGTGCCCGCAGAAGCTGAGCTCACCTGGTAGGCCTTGTTGCAGATCCCACAGCTGAAGGGCTTCCCTCCGACGTGGGTCACCATGTGCCGCTCCAGCATCGAAGGGGCGCTGAAGATCTTCCCACACGTGGGGCAGGGGTGGTACTCCTTGGAGTGCACCTCGTGGATGTGCTTTCGGTGATCCTGCAGAGTGGGGAAGCTCATCCTGCACTTCTTGCAGTCATATGGATCTTCTATGTCTGGTTCCATGAGGGGAGGGAGGGAGACACCACAGGCAACAATCAGTGACAAGTGGTTTTCTGTGTGCAGCTCCAGAAGCCAGACTGTTTAGAGGTCATGCAGGGTGACAGACTCGAAGGACCAGAAATCACTGCATCCATCACCTAACTACCTCCTACTTTCATCCTGGGAGGTGGGGTTCCTCTGAGGCTTCTGGATTAACCACCTCTGAGCATGAGTTTACCTCAATTCCTCATCTTACAAGTTAAATTCCATCTTACTACTTTCCAGGGAGTATCACCTTTGCTCTTCCCCTACCTGCAGTGGGTGTTTTGGGGTTTTCTAATTCTCTGTAGAGATTTCCCACACACTCCCCAAAGCATCACTATTTCCTTTTTTGTCAGTAGTACAATGCAGAGGATGAATGCTTCCTTGATCCCCACTTTAGATTCAACAACAAAAACATTTTCATAAGTAATGTTTATTAAGTGCTATATGACATGCGTGTTTTAAGTGCCTACATATATTAAATCACTTAAAACTTCCAATAACCCTACGTGTAGGTTCTACTACCAGTCCTATTTTATAGATTAGGAAAATCAAGGTTTAGAGAGTGCCCAATGGCACAAGTATGATATTGCTGAGCTGGGTAACAATCCCAGCTTTCACTCCCAAGGTCATGCTCTGAGCTGCATGCTGAATTGGACAAGGCAACTCCTCAGTGGGACCTCAAAAGTAAGAACTAGCACTGATGAAGAATACATTTGCCATCCCTGTGGCAGGAAAGTTCAGTCTTTTTCTGAAGGTAACAGAAAGTAAAACGTTTGAATAATAAAATCCTTTGCCCACAGAAAGGCCCAGCCCATCAGCCAATCTTATGTGTGTGCTGATCCAGGCTAATTCAGGGATTCTGACACGCAGCAGCACTCGGCATCATTAACTAGTATCCCTGTGGACGTGAGCTCTTGAGATCTCAGTTTCACACTATCTTTTAAGATACTCGGAAGGAATTCTCCGTAAGCAATGATGTGATCCTATGAAACAGGCAAGGAACAGTCAATGAGAGAGGGGCCTGGATGCTGGGCCTGCTTTGGGTGATCCGCTCCAAGTCATGGCAAAGTTTTTCGGGTCTTCTCTATTCTGAAAATTGATAATGTCTTCCCCTTTCCTGACTTCATGTGATGCTACTGGGAAAAGGAGACTAAAGCGGAATGTCGTTTAAAGAGATTGAGAGGACTTCAAAGTTGTGGCACTGGATCCAAGCCAAATCCCACTCACCTGGAAGTCTACTGCAACTGGATTTGCTGGACAACCTTGTAAACTCCTTGGGGGGAGTGGGGGGCAGCACTTTATGTTTTCCTGTATTGCCCAGTGCCCAGCCACATGCTGGGCACATACAAGCTCTGGCGAAGTGCCTTGTTGGCTGGCTGACAACAGACTTGAATGTGTTGACAGAAAGCACATGTTTGTGAGATACTGTATTTGCCAACAGTTAGAAACTGGTGTGTGGGAAACAAAGGTAGGGAGGGGAAAAGGGAAGAAGGGTATGCAAGGTGCATGGCATGAAAAAAAAGGCAGGCTCTTATGGTGACAAGTGGCCCTGGAGAAGGCTGCTCTCGTCACCAATACTCTCTAGCATTTACTGAGCATTCTCTATGTGGCAGGCATGGAGCTTCATGCTTTACGTGTGATATCTCTTTTATTCTCACAACAGCCCAATGTGGTAGTGTTACTATTTTCTCTACCTTACAGAAGGGGCATAAGAGGCTTAAAAAGGTAAAGAAATTTGTCTAAGGCCTAAAAGAAGTAAATGGCAGAGTAGTCAAGATTCAAGCCCAGGCCCGTGTGATTTCAGAGCCCAAGCTCTTAACCACCCTGCTGGGCTGTGCTGATCACATGACTACTACAACAAGAGCAGCTGAAGATGATGTGACGTGACCAGCGGATGCCTCCTTGGCGATTTCCTGATGATGTGATAAGGAATCACAAAATCTCCTCTTCGTCCCCTGTGTGTGTTGAAGGGAAGTGTGTTTTTGTCTGTATCAGTTCTAGTAGAAGGGGACAAAGATGGGGGCAGACCCTACTAACTGGGTAAATACAAGGCATTTGGAAGAGAATGCTGGGCAGAAGGCTTTTAAGGGAACATGACTAGGGACCACTCACAGTGGTACACATTAACTCAGAAAGCGTCCAGGCTGCTCCTATGGGGAAAGGCATGTTATGACCATAAGATGAGAGTGGGAGTAGGAAAACGAAGCTCAGCGGACAAATGGAAATATTCTGGTGCTCTGCGAGCCTGTCTGTTATAGAGATCCTTTCCTTCAAACATAATGGGCCTCTGTCAGCCAAAAAGAGCCAGGTGGGCTAAAACGGAAGACAAGGAAACAGCCTGGACAGAGAATCACACAATGACACGTTAAAATGGGATTCTTCTTGAAATAGGAATGAGGGACTCTGGCTTTTGCAGGAGAATAGGAGAGGGGAAGGCACTGAACGGGGCCCAGCTCTGGTGGAGTGATGACTTCTGTTATGACTGCTGCGTGCCTTCCCAGCGCCAGGCCTGGTGCTGAGTGCCTAATATCCACAATCGCAGTACATACTGTGAAAGGTGTGCAGGTGGATGGAGAGGCCATTGGCTTGCCGGAAGCCCTTGCCACAATCTCTGCAGACATATGGCTTGTCCCCGGTGTGGGTCCTCACGTGGCGGGACAGCTCAATGGACTGGGCAAACACAGCATCACAGTACTGGCACGCATACATTTTTCCTGGAAATATACATGAGTTTATTAGAGGCAGCACTAAACATTTAGGGCATTCATAAAAACAAAATCACATTCTAAGGCACACAGCAGGGAAATATAATCTGGGAGATGACAGTAAAACACGAGGCAATTTGTAATACACTGGGTGAGAGGTCTGAGCCATCCTATCAGATGGTACCTCACAAACACAGTTGATCACACAGGGAGGGTATCAGTGTCTCCCTACCCTGAGGGATAAGGACAGAGTTCTCATCACACAAGACTAGCCATCTGTTAATCTGGCCACTACAAGTATGTAAGAGCTCATTCCATTCCCAGGAAACAGATATATCCTTGAGCCCAGAAAGACGTGAGCCTGGATCCCTTAAAAAACATACAGGGCAGAAATGCAACTGCACATAAAAATGACAGACATGGACTCAGAAAAGAATGACAGCTTTCTGCCAGCGACTTGCTATAAAGATTCTCTTGGCTCCTCTATTTTCTCATGCACTAATGAAAATACAATGACCAGACTGCCAGAGAGCATTAGAAAATACCGGTAAAGAGCAAGTCTGGAAAATCAGCATTTGTAAAAAAATGCTAGACCAAATGTACCTTCAGTCTCCCTTATGGGCTAATAGAGAAATGGGAAAATCAATAAAGTGAGGGTCCAGACAGCCCAGATCCTAGGGGTGACTTCAACTAGGGCAATCCACCTCATTTTCATTTTTTATATTGTTACACTTTGGAATAAGATTTTGTTAAGAAAAAAAGGGTTTCTTACCATTTCCTCTAAGATCAGAACAAGACAAGGGTGCCCACTCTCACCACTATTATTCAACATAGTTTTGAAAGTTTTAGCCATGGCAATCAGAGAAGAAAAAGAAATAAGGAATCCAAATTGGAAAAGAAGTAAAACTGTCACTGTTTGCAGATGACATGATACAATACATAGAGAATCCTGAAGATGCTACCAGAAAACTACTAGAGCTAATCAATGAACTTGGTAAAGTATACAAAATTAACGCACAGAATTCTCTTGCATTCCTATACACTAACAACGAAAAATCTGAAGGAGAAATTAAGGAAACACTCCCATTTACCATTGCAACAAAGAGAATAAAATACCTAGGAATAGACCTACCTAAGGAGACAAAAGATCTGTATTCAGAAAACTATAAGACACTGATGAAAGAAATCAAAGATGATACAAACAGATGGAGAGATGTACCATGTTCTTGGATAGAAGAATCAACATTGTGAAAATGACTATACTACCCAAAGCAATCTACAGATTCAGTGCAATCCCTATCAAACTACCAATGGCATTTTTCACAGAACTAGAACAAAAAATTTTACAATTTGTATGGAAACACAAAATACCCCGAATAGCCGAAGCAACCCTGAGAAAGAAAAACGGAGCTGGAGGAATCAGGCTCCCTGACTTCAGACTATACTACAAAGCTACAGTTATCAAGACAGTATGGTACTGGCACAAAAACAGAAAGATAGATCAATGGAACAGGATAGAAAGCCCAGAGATAAACCCATGCACATATGGTCACCTTATCTTTGACAAAGGAGGCAGAAATGTACAGTGGAGAAAGGACAGCCTATTCAATAAGTGGTGCTGGGAAAACTGGACAGCTACATGTAAAAGTATGAGATTAGATCACTCCCTAACACCATACACAAAAATAAGCTCAAAATGGATTAAAGACCTAAATGTAAGGCCAGAAACTATCAAACTCTTAGAGGAAAACATAGGCAGAACACTCTATGACATAAATCACAGCAAGATCCTTTGTGACCCACCTTCTAGCGTAATGGAAATAAAAACAAAAATAAACAAATGGAACCTAATGAAACTTCAAAGCTTTTGCACAGCAAAGGAAACCACAAACAAGATGAAAAGACAACCCTCAGAATGGGAGAAAATATTTGCAAACGAAGCAACTGACAAAGGATTAATCTCCCAAATACACAAGCAGCTCATGCAGCTCAGTATCAAAAAAAACAAACAACCCACTCCAAAAACTGGCAGAAGACCTAAATAGACATTTCTCCAAAGAAGATATACAGATTGCCAACAAACACATGCAAGGATGCTCAACATCACTAATCATTAAAGAAATGCAAATCAAAACCGCAACAAGGTATCACCTCACACCAGTCAGAATGGCCATCATCAAAACATCTACAAACAAAAAATGCTGGAGAGGTTGTGGAGAAAAGGAAACCCTCTTGCACTGTTGGTGGGAATGTAAATTGATACAGCCACTATGGAGAACAGTATGGAGGTTCCTTCAAAAACTAAAAACAGAACTACCATATGCCCCAGCAATCCCACTATTGGGCATATACCCTGAGAAAACCATAGTTCAAAAAGAGTCATGTCCCACAGTGTTCATTGCAGCACTATTTACAATAGCCAGGACATGGAAGCAACCTAAGTTTCCATCAACAGATGAATGGATAAAGAAGATGTGGCACATATATACAATGGAATATTACTGAGCCATAAAAAGAAACAAAACTGAGTTATTTGTAGTGAGGTGGATGGACCTAGAGTCTGTCATACAGAGTGAAGTAAGTCAGAAGGAGAAAACAAATACCATATGGTAACACATATATATGGAATCTAAAAAAAAAATGGTTCTGATGAACCTAGGGGCAGGACAGGAATAAAGACACAGACGTAGAGAATGGACTTGAGGACACCAGGGGGCTGGGAGGGGAAGCTGGGACGAAGTGAGAGAGTGGCAATGGACATATATACACTACCAGATGTAAAATAGCTAGCTAGTGGGAAGCAGCCACATAGCATAGGGAGATCAGCTCAGTGCTCTCTGACTACCTAGAGGGGTGGGAAAGGGAGGGTGGGAGGGAGGGAGACGCAAGAGGGAGGGGATATGGGGATATATGTATACGTAGAGCTGATTCGCATTGTTATACAGCAGAAACTAACACAATATTGTAAAGCAATTATACTCTAAGATGTAAAAAATAAAGTAGCAGTACAGCAGGGAAAAAAAAAAAAGAAAAATAGGGTTTCTTGAATCAAGAGTTGAAATTATTGAGAAGCCCAGGACTCAGCCTTTGACCTTCTTCTCTGTCTCCACTTTCTAGATGATCTTATCTCAGAGCCTTACATTCTACCTGTACATTGCTAGCTCCCACATTCTCTCTAGCTCCCACATTTACTTCTCTATCTCCCAGCTGTCCCTAGAACTTCAGACTTATATCCACTGCCTATCAGCCTAGTTGTCCAGCTGGAGGTCCGAGTAGCTCAAATTTACCACCATGCCAAAACAGAGTTCCTGAGTCCACCGCCACCACCCCCACAACCCACCCACCTATAAATACACACACACACTCCAGTTTCCCCCGTTTCAGTAAATGGCAGCATCATTTACCTGGCTGCTCATGTCAAAACCCCCAAAGCCACCCTTAATTCCTCTCTTTCCCTCATATCCCACATCTAATCCATTATCAGTCCTGTCACTTCCACTTTCAACAACATATCCCCAAACTTGAACATTTTTTTACAACTCCTCCAACACAGCTTCGTAAGACCCATTCTGGATTTTTAACCTCCAAAGTGATGAGACAATACATTTGCGATGTTTTAAGCCACTGCTCCTGGTAATTTTTTACAGCAGCAATAGAAACGAACACACCTCACATAAAAACCAAAGTCCTTACCTTGGCTTAGAAGATCCTATAAGATCTGGCCTTTTGGTTTCTTTTTTTTTTTAAATAAATTTATTTATTTTTATTTATTTTTGGGTCTTTGTTGCTGAGCGCGGGCTTCCTCTAGTTGCGGCTTCCTCTACTCTTCATTGTGGTGCACGGGCTTCTCATTGCGGTGGCGTCTCTTGTTGCAGATGACTTCTCTTGTTGCAGAGCATGGGCTCTAGGCACGTGGGCTTCAGTAGTTGTGACTTGCGGGCTCTAGAGCGCAAGCTCAGTAGTTGTGGCACACGGGCTTAGTTGCCCCGCAGCGTGTGGGATCTTCCTGGACCAGGGCTCGAAGCCATGTCCCCTGCATTGGCAGGCGGATTCTTAACCACTGCGCCACCAGGGAAGTCCCAAGTTCTGCCCTTTGGTGACCTCTCTGACCTTATCTCTCAACACTTTTCCCTCACTTACTGTGCTTTAGCCCCTTCTACTTTTCTTCGGTCCCTCAAACAGGTAAGTCTCATTCGTTCCCACTTGGAGAGGGGGTGCTCTGCACTCGTGATGTTCTTCTCCTAGATCTTCCATTGGTTCTGTCTCTCATTGTGTTCAGGTTTCTACTCAAATCTCCTCTGCTCTCTCTGATGATACAAATATTAATAAATAGTTCCCAATCCCCACCCCTGCTGCTTATTCTGCTTTATTTTTCCTCATTGCAGTGACTACTATCTGAATTTATATTACACATATATATATGGTCTGTTTTACCCACTGGAATGTTAGCTCCGTGGGCTTGTGTATAGTTACACTATCCCTAGTGCCTGGAATAATGCTCAAGAAATTCATTCACTCAGTAAATGTTTATTGAGGACCTCCTATTGCTAAGTACTATTCTAAGTTCCACAGATACATCAGAGGGAAGGAAAAAAAAAGACTAAGAGCTTTACCCTCATGGAGCTTGTATTCTAACAGGGGGAGACTAACTATAAACAAAATAAATTAATACGCAGATGATAGATCCTATGATAAGTGAGAGGGAGAAAAATAATGCAGGGGAACTGGGGCTGGGGCACTGAGACTTTACACAGGGTGGTCAGGAAAGGCCTAAAGGAGAACGTGAGGTTTGTGTAAAGACTTGAAGGCGGTGAGGAAGTGAAGCCTCGAGGTGTCTGAAGGGAAAGCATTCCAAGCAGAGGTCAGAGGTCAGAGGCCTGCAGGTCAGAGGCCTTGCAAGGAAGCTGCAACGGGTAGAACAGGGCAAGTGAAGGGGAGAGCAGTAAGAGATAAGGTTGGAGAGGTATCGGGGACTTGATCACGCGGGGCCTGGCAGGCTACCCTTCAGATTTTACACTGAATGAAGTGAAAAGCTTTTGCAGGGTTTTGAGCAGAGAAGTGACCTAACGTGGTTTAGCTTTAGAAGGATCACTTGGGCCTGTGTACTGAGAACACTGTCCAGAGAAAGGGTGAGAGGAGGAGACCAGTTAGGAGGCTACAACAACAAGCCAGGCGAGATGATGGTGGCATTTGTACTCAAACATAAATGCTCCAAATGATGTACAGAATCCTCCGAGAAGCCTTCCCTGACAACACACCGCCCCCCACTCCAACTGGACTAGAAACCCCTACTTCATTCTTCCGTATCTCCCTGTAATGGTATTATTCCATATCACACCTCTGATGGATGACCCTGACCCTGCACGGTAACTGTCTCTATACTAGAGACACGCTGGACCGTCAGCTCTGTGATCCCAGGTATTCCAGGTAAGTCATTTAGTGTCTGCCATTGCCCAGTCCACAGCAGATGCTCAACCAAGGATTTTCTTATGCTTGAACTCCACCTCAAAGCCCAAAGGATTCCTGGCTTTATGTAAATTTTATAACTAGAAAGTCATAATATTATGTTAACCAGCTTCTCTTCAGAAACGCTCACCAAAAGCACTTTACATGTCTTTGCACATATGTATTTCCCAGCAACTGTGCACCTAGAGAGTCCATGTCTGTTTCTGTTTTTGATCTCTTTGAGATATATATCACGCCTATCCCAAATGGGTTTTTAGGCAGCTCACAGTGTTAAAGTTTGTAGGAAGAAATTCTCCAAGCCTTACCTTCTGAGTGCTTCTTCTTGGTGTGGTAGGCCAGGGCAGAGGCCTGGGTGAAGGTCATGAGGCAGTGCTTGCACATGAATGGACGGTCCCCAGTGTGAAGGCGAAGGTGGTTCTTCAGGGTAGAATTGGCCGCAAACTTTGCCCCACACTCCTCACAGGAGAACGGCTTCTCGTCAAAATGCTCCGTCAGTTTGTGGTACTGCATGCCTAGGGAAGCCATACCAGGGGCCAGAGATGCTAGTGATCAATGTTATGAACTCAGCAGGAGGATACACCCGAGCACTGTCTCAGGCCAGGCCTCGAGAGGAAGCACAGCGTGAGACACAGGACGCCAGGCCATGCTGCTCATCAGCCCACCACCCAGCGCTCCAAGCCACCTTGGTCCGTTCCTGGCTGGGTCAGGCATCAAGTGTTCTGGGTTTATCTTGTCTATCTCCTCTCTCTCTTAAATAGGACCCAGTCACCCAGAAAGAGTGAAACAAAACTCACTTTTCTGTTTCATTAGGTTTGGGGCAAGGGAAAACAATTCAAATTCTACATCCCCTGGTTTCTAGGACTTGTTTACTATCAAGAAACAAGTGATACATAGAAACCTAAGAGTCAGGTGTGAAATAGCTGACTATTATTATTAATAGGTATTATTATTATGAATAATCATAGCCACAATTTACTGAGTACTAACTCTATTGAAGGCACTGTACTAGGTGTTCAGCTATATTATCTTAAATCTTCACAGCAATTCAAAAAAGTAGGTGGTATCAGGGTGCCTACTTAACAGGGAGAAATTAAGGCTCAGGGAGCTGATTCCAAAGCTCATGCTCTTCTCAAAACATTACCCTGCCTCTGCTCTATTTTCTAAGCCTTTCCACAGCCCTTATCGCATACTGGAGGAAAGGCCTGGAATCCAAACTACAATATCTGAATTATCATCCTCTATTACTTCGCCTTCTTGAATGTACCTGAGG
The DNA here is from genome assembly GCF_949774975.1 of Lagenorhynchus albirostris. Lineage (NCBI taxonomy): Eukaryota > Metazoa > Chordata > Mammalia > Artiodactyla > Delphinidae > Lagenorhynchus > Lagenorhynchus albirostris. The sequence continues at coordinate 168,918,054 of NC_083096.1, forward strand.
CATGAGCAAATTCTCTTCCACAGAGGTCACACGTCACTGGAAGCCTCTTCTTCTTCTTCTTGGGGACGTCAGGCTCTCCACCTGTACCATGGGCCTCCAGCTGATGTTTCTCCAGCTCTTTCTTAGAGTCCTTGGTCTCGTTACACTCCTTACACTGCACCTGTTTGCTCTTGGCCACCCGACAGCGCTTCATGTGCACCTTGAGGCGGCAGTAGAAATGGAAGCTCTTGTCGCAGGCCTTACAGACGAAGCTCTTCTTGGCAGAGTCTGGGGAGGCAGAAGTATCTTTCTCTTGTTGTTCTGGCAAGGAACCAGTCTCTCCTTGACCGTTCTGTTTCCCAGGCTGGCAGTTTTCTTCAGCTGGCTCAGCCGCCTTTTCATCTGCTTTGTCCTTGGCTTCAAGGTGAAATTTATTACTCACCATCCACCTTTCCTTCTCTCCCTTTTCCTCAGTAAGGAAACCTGCACAGGAGAGAGATCTGATGGCTCTGGGAATTTCCTATGTTTCTACTTTGCTTTCTAACTTTCCTTCTTAGGGGAGAATGGAGACTACTTGGAACTGTCATCTTTACTCTCTGATAAACACAGATAGCATCATTTTACATCTATGTCTATGACTTTTCTAAGTATTTGAGAGCATGTAAAATAAAGCAGCGATGGGTGAACTCCTAAATGAACTGCTGCCTCTTCTCTCCAATAAGGAAACAACCTGGGGGCCTAACAGGACCCCACCCACCCTGTTTCTTACCGGCATACGCCAACTCCTGCATGACAGGCTGCAGGCCTGGGAAAGATCTGTGGATGCTGCACAGGAGCTGACATATTTCAATGGCCGAGGTGGTTTTTTCCGTGGCTCTGCTCAGCAATGCTCTCAGGGAAGCTTCAGGGCTGGCTGTCTCAGAGGAAATGCTCAGAATCTAAATGAATACCATGAGACAAAGGTTTGCGGTTAATATCAGCAGATTTTCTCCATGGTTTTCAACGTAGAAAACAAAGCTAATTTCAGGGAGGCATTGCTCCATCTGTAACAAGTATACATTTCGTGCCATAAATATAGTGGAGAGCCCTCTTTCTCCAAGAATAGGGAAATTAACAAAATTTTAACAAGGAGGCACATATGAAGACAAATGTGCAAATATAAAGGTGCAAGCAAGGAAGCATTGAGGATTTTCTGTGAGAAGTATCTTCTCGGAAACCAGGAGTCTCCCAAAGAACTTTTCTAGAGCTTAGTATTATATGCTTGGAAAGCTATAGGACTTGGTTGTTGGCATTTCTGTCTTGATGATCAAGATAATTTTTCGTAATATATAACTGTTTCAATGTTGGGAAGTAATTCTGCACGATCAGTGGCTTCACGTTTTTAGATACTTAGGTGTACCCTTTTAAACATCATTTTCTTTCATAAAGAAACTCAGGTTTTTTTTTTTTTTTTTTTTTTTTTTGCGGTACGTGGGCCTCTCACTGCTGTGGCCTCTCCCCTTGCGGAGCACAGGCTCTGGACGCACAGGCTCAGTGGCCATGGCTCACGGGCCCAGCCGCTCTGCGGCATGTGGGATCTTCCTGGACTGGGGCACGAACCCGTGTCCCCTGCATCGGCAGGCAGACTCTCAACCACTGCGCACCAGGGAAGCCCAAAACTCAGGTTTTTTTTTTTTAAACAGATTTTTCTTTCTTCTTTTTTTTTTTTTTTAGTTTATTAATTAATTTTTGCTGTGTTGGGTCTTCGTTTCTGTGCGAGGGCTTTCTCTAGCTGTGGCAAGCAGGGGCCACTCTTCATCGCGGTGCGCGGGCCTCTCACTATCGCGGCCTCTGTTGGAGCACAGGCTCCAGACGCACAGGCTCAGTAGTTGTGGCTCACGGGCCTAGTTGCTTCGTGGCACGTGGGATTCTCCCAGACCAGGGCTCGAACCCATGTCCCCTGCATTAGCAGGCAGATTCTTAACCACTGTGCCACCAGGGAAGCCCGAAACTCAGGTTTTTAAAGAAGGTTCAAATAGGGGCTTTAAAGAAGCCAAGAAAATTATTTCAAAGCCATCCTCTCAGAATGTTACAGCTATCAGCAGAAAAGAGTCAGTACACTGAGAAAATAAAGCTAAACCATCCACAGATGGCCAAATGGAATTTTCATTTTGGAAGATATTTTATTTCTGCTCTTTTCAAGTCTATCTAAATAAACCTGATGTCCCTGGAGGCAGGCTTGAGACTAATTAGTGAGGCTAAAACTGATCAACGGCAGAAGCCCCATCTCTGAAGTGCGAGGCATGCTGGAGAGAGTCTAGCAGATGAATCTCTCCTCTGAAGCCCCACAAAAATGTGTGCCATCTTCTGCCCATCTGAGAGTCAGACCAAGGTGGGGCTGTCACCTGTGTAGACAGAGTTAGGACAGCCTTTCTACACACCTTCCATGCCTACTCGGATCAAAAAGCACGACAGGTGAATCTGTAATTTAATTTTATGCTCCTTTATAATTCTTTCCCACTCAAGATGCACATGATCCTGGGATGAACATCCGTGAATTCCCCCTGCAATCCCCACCTGGTTTTTCTGGGATGCTGGCCACACCGTGAGAAGCCTTAGAGAAAATGAGTTGGCACTATTTGTTATCCCATATGGGCAAAAGCTTTGTTCTTTCTATGTTTATTTTGGCTCTTTCTAGAAGCCAGAATAGAGCATGTAATAAGACCAATTTTACTTTTCTTCCTCTGAAAAAAGTTGCTTCTTACAACATGTGAGAGACCAGTATCATGGTTCCCTTTGAGTTTTCCTAGGTTTAAACAAATGGAATAAATCTGGGTTTGAGTCACTTGAACCTGAGTTCCAGTTCTGGCTGCTTCTATGACTAGCTGGTACATCCTAGAAACATCACTGACCTCTCAGAGCACGAGCTCCCTTATCTGTAAAATGTGGGTGGCATCACCTGTCACCCAGAGTTGGGAGGATTATAAGAGCAAAAGCATGACAAGTGTTGCTTAGCCTGGGCCTGCCCACAGCAGGTGCTCCAAGGAGCTGGTTCCTCCCTTAGGAGTGAAGACAGTCCCGGGCATCAATGCTGTAAAACTCCCCCAAACACTGTGTTGTTATCCCCACCACACCTCTTTCACAGTCTCTGCCAGGCGCTCTTCCTCTGAGGCCAAGCACTTGAGTTCAGCCCTTTGCTGGATGGCCTCTAGGATCAACCTGTGATGCCTCAGGATGGTTTCGAAGGCAGCACTTTCTGGGGTCATCACTGAACAAAGAGGGATTGAAAATTCATTAGTAAAACTATGAGCACCATTTTTCCCTTTCATCTTTTCTCAACTCAGTTCATCATAATGAGAATATACTTCATCTATCTCCCACCTGGAGTTGGGAGTGAAGAAGATGGCAAACATCACTGTAATCAGAGTATAATTAATATAAGCTTAGAAGAATTGCTGCACATTTTACTTTGAAAGGTTTACAGACTCCCATGTCCTTGAACAAAATTGCCAGTCCTTACTTCTACTGGTCAGGATGTGGAAGACTACCGTAAGAGAGCTGTTTCCTGCAAAGACTGACAATAATCTCTGGTGGGGGCAAAGCCAGCACAGAGGCCAGGCAACCTACCTGCCCGGAAGTAAGCGTCTGCGCCAGGCTCCCTTCGTATTTCCTCCGTGAGCAGGTTCAATGGGCAGGCCTTTGTCTCCTGAGCCACAAGCAGCAGTCGCCAAATGGCTGCTGCAGAGAGAGTCTGCTCTTCTAGAACTGCTGACATCAGAGCACTGAAACCACCTGAACCAGAGTCACGTTTCACAAGCTTCTCCATGACCTTCAAGATGCGGCACAAACATACACATAAGGGACTTTCTAGCCACTGGCCCAGCTGCAGAGCTGCAAGTCTGAGCACTGGGTCGTAGTGAACGTATTTCTGGGGAGGAGTTTTTCAACATCCTTCACTTCTTTCAACCTGAGAGATGTTTATACACGAGAAGGTTCTTCATTCCTCCTTTTGAATGCTTTTCCTTATCACTGCAGAAATTACAACTATCCTACTTGTCACTCTTAGAAATTGAATCACCTACTATCTCCTTCTCTGCTGACCCCTTAGCATTTCTCAACACGGCTGCATGTGTGTATGTTTATATAAAATAGAAATACATTAAAAATATATATATGTTAATCTTTTTTCCTTCTTTGTCAATTTTGCCCACGCTTCCTCCCTCTCTCTTACCTCTCTTTCTCCAGGGGCTAAACTCTTCACATGTGGGATCATTTTTTGTAACATCTGGTTGTCTGTGAAAATCTCTGAGAGGTTTTCGTGATACCGCCTCAATAGTTCAATCCCATAATCATCAGGGCTTGCTTGGACTGTAAGGATATTAGCACAACAACAAAACCTCCTTAACGCCTTTTCTACACGACATGAGGGGAGTTACAAATGCGGACAGAAGAACAGATTAGCACAGCAGCTCTGTCTCTTCTGGAGCATAAGTGCAGCTCGTGGCTTGGGGCCTCACACATGTATGCTCACGTCTCCTCTGGTCTACACTTAATCACTCAGTGTTGCAGGGTCACAAAACCACCAATACTTTGAAAGTTAGCGCCCAGTGGTAGAAGCTAGTGATTGCTCAACCGGGGGTAATTAGAAGGCTGCACTTGTAAGAGGTGCAGATGTAGAGATTCAAGGGATGTTATCTACCAGGCCTGAGGTAAAGGATCCATGCAGCGATCCAAAGTACAGGCAGGCACGAGTCAGGACGGCGGTAGCAAAGCTGACCCATTGTTCTTCTGTTTATATGCCCTCTCAGCCAATCTGTTAGTTATTCTCTTTTAAGAAAGGTTATATTTATTTGAAAGTAAAGAAAAATCAAAACTATCAGGCATTCCCATTAGCTTTGTAGATATTTAAAAATTTATTTTCCTCTCTGGCCCAGTAACTCCACTTCTGGGAATCTAGCCTTAAGAAATGATCTGAAGGCAAAAAAAAAAATCTGTGTACAAAGATATTTGCCACTGAGAAGCTTGTGATGATGATGATAACAACTAATATTTACTGAGTGCGTATTATATTATGTGCTGAGCACTGTGCTCCATGTTTACATATATCATCTCAAAGTAGCCACAAAAATGAAGGTGGAAGGTACCATTCTTACCACCATCTCACAGGGGAGACAATGAGGTGCAGAAGGGTTAAGTCACTTACTCAGGGTCACAGAGCTACCAAAGAAGTCAGGATGCAAATCCCAGTAATCTTGATAGTCTTAACCATTATGCTACATGTGCCCCTAGACATGGGCATCAGTAAGACAGCGTAAGTATACTTATGATAGAAACTACATAGCCTTAAAAAAAATAGAATTCTAGGGAGTGTTCTGAAATGTGGAGGAGAATGTTTATGTTATATTGATAAGTGGGGGAAATGGTAAAATATGGTAGAGTATCTCAACATTGTAAAAATAATGTGATAGATAAAATATGTCAATGTGTTTAATACTGAAATTATCACGTGGTGGGATTTGAAGTTTTCTTATTTTTTAAACTGTTCAAGTTTGTATAAGTATATATTATTCTTACAAGCTAGTTAGAAAGTTCTCTCATTTCCCAAATAGCCTTCTTCTGAAAACCATTTCATTCTCAAACGTTCTGGGACGGGGGATGATTGGCTAGAGTTGGGTTGTTTTTCAAAGGGATAGTCGCAAACTGGCTGGACACGAGGGGTGGTTAATTCTGGGCACTGCTGGGACCGAACAGCACTCCAGTGGGAGTGGGGACGTCAGGACCTGAGTTCCCGCTGCTCACACGTGTGAGTCCATCTGCTCCACAGGCGTTCACAGGTGGCACGTGACAGCCCCGGGAAAGCCACACTTCTAGACCCTGAACCACGGGAACATCACGGGGGAGCTTAATGGAGAAGAAATTCTTAGATTTCCGATCCTAACTCCAGAGATATCGAGAATCACTGATTTGTGACAGCTAGTTTCTCTTTCACAACGGCCTTTCTTAACATTGTCTTATCTCCCCCGCCAGCAAGGAGCCAAAAAGGTGTTTTAAGCTATAATTTTCTGTAGGAGTGGTTCCAGTCCACAGAGTCAATAATTAACTAATACCTGTGGTGCTCGGCAAAGCAGCTAATTTCTGCAAATTCTCCAGCAGAAGGCCCAAGTTTGGGAATGTCATCTTCACAGCCTGAAGGAGTTTTACCAAACTCTCAGCGCTCAGGGTCTTCTCTTCAGTCATTCTGTGCAACAAATTTTCTATTGTCTCCTTGGGTGTTCCACCCTCACAGCAATTCAGAATCACCTGCAGTGGCAAGCAATCAACCCGACACCAGTTACTGGAAATTCTAAGTGCATTTGACACACCACTGGAAAGACCAGCAAGACAGCATTACAAACCGCCCCGACTCCAGGTCCTCTTCTGCTTGTCTCTAGCGCTAGTTTTGTCATAGTCTCTTCCTTATTCTGTTTCAATAAAAATCCAAAACATTCTCCAAACAAACAGCTCCATGAAAATCTTTCTTTCTCAATTGCGGGTCTGTGCATATTCTTTGCCTCTGACAGTTTGCATTTTGTGAAAATATTCTTACGCTAGGCCTATATGATAGAGCAAGCAGCTTACATCTAAGCTTTAGATTGAGTTTGTTCAGACACTAAGATTGCAAAACTGACTGGCAATTAATAAATACAGTTACAGTGTTTTTCATCTCTGTTCAGTCAAGTACATGACAGTGGCAGAGGCTGCAAGTTCAGAGCAATTCTATTACTTTACTTCCTTTTACTTTATTTGCATTGCAATTTGAATACCCGGATACTTCATACATTTGTCTGTGGCCTCCAAAATAATAGATTTAAAGTGCACTTCAGGATAATTTTTCTAGCAGATTCCTCATTATCCAGCCCTCTCCTCCCCAGTGGCCACATGCACCAGCTCCAGTCACCATCCCACAGTTCTACCCACTTGTTCTTCCCTGGTATGCTAGAGGGTTTTCTGAGTCAAGAGGGCACAGGCCTCCAGCAAAAGGTTGAAAAATCAAACACCTGACAGTTATTTTAAAGATATTTTCCAGTCACAATAGAACTAGCCTTAATGGACTGCAATTAAATATGTATAACTTGGCTCTTGTGGATAATGCAGGGGATTATTTCAATACATGTAATCTACAGTAACTGAATTTTGAACTTTCCTTTGGGAAAATGCCAGCTCTCGGGAGAAAGAGTCAAGCAGATGGTCACAGTAGCATGCCAGAGGACGCTATTATCAAATTACTTCTGTTTTAAAATAATAAATTTAGCTATAAAACCAAATTGGTTTTATATATGTAAAAGAAATATCTATATTACATATATGAAAGGCATGTGTATATTATAAATTAAGTTGTCACATACCTTGTCCATACAGAATATAGTCTTTCTCTTTGTTTAAGGTCTAATATATATTAGATTTCTACTAAATGAGCTAAAATTTAAAACTTAAGGGCTTGTATCTAAAAATCATACTGATATTTGTGCTATGTCTTAGCTCGTAAACAATAACCTGATACAAAACGAGGCAGCCAGATACTGTAAAGAGTGGGTATGAACTTTAAAGCCGGACAGGCCTAGTTTGAAATCCAGTTCTAAAATGTATGGCCTGTGTGACCTTGGGCAATTAAGTCTTTAAACCTTATTCTTCTCATCTGCAAAAGAAGATAACAATACCAACTCTTGCACTGTCAGTATGACAATTCTCTAAAATGAAGTTGCCATTTGTAGAGCTGAGCAAAACTCCTAGGACATATGTGATTGTTAATAAATGATAGTGGTTATTGATATCATTAGGAAGCAGGATGCACAGTGGGTAAGAGATGTGCTTTGTTTAGAAGTCTGGGTTCCAATGCTGGCCCCAAGCAGCTGTGCCTTTGGGTACGCTGCTTACCATTCTTAGCTTCTGTTTCTTCATCTTTAAAGTTAGGGTATTAACCATAACTTCATAAAGTTGCTGCGGGGGTAGAATTTAGTAATGCTTTAAAGGTCCTCAGTACATTACTTGGCACACAGTAAACAATAAATAAATAAATAAATAAATGGCAGCTATAGCAATTACTATTCTTATATCTGTTTCCAATCCTGAAGTGAAAAAATGCCTATTTACCCCCAGAACCCAAGGTATGTTTACAGAAGGGCCATGGTACCTATGATTAGCATCATTCCATAAGAGAGAAAAAGTTCCAAAAGGCCTGAGAGCATGTTCCACATGGTGTAAAAACCCTGTGCCTATGCGATCAACATTCACCTTTACACTCCTGCTTTATTATTTTGCTTCAATTTTCATGAGAAAGAGTAGCCTAATGAAGCTCTGGTGGAACCCCAATCCTAAGAAGTGTTTTTGTGATTTACAACTAATTTAAGTTCTTCTGCTTCAGCCCTTTCTGTCAAGTAAACTGAAAGTGACAGAAGAAAATGACAGCATGGTCTGCCTGGCTGCAGGGAATGGGGCTGAGTTTGGGCTCTACCTATAAATGCTATTTTTATCAAGATAATGAAACAGTTCAAAGGACACATTAAATCTAGCTAATAAGGAAAAAGTTTGAATGAGTAATTGAATGAAATCGCTAAACGAGGAATGAGATATTTCTAGAGCTATAAGCAACTTACTTAAACTGAGTGCCTGAAATTAAACTTAATCTGAAGTCTAAGGAGAAAACAGGGGTTTAATCTTATTCTGTTCATATATTATCTTTCTCAAGAAGTGCAAAGGAGTTAAACTTTTAAAAACATAATCTGCAAAATACAATTTTGAGATTAAAGGTTTTCCCATTTTATATGAAAAAAAGAGCAATATAAGATCGAGAAGAAGAAAATCTAGGATCCAGTCCTCACTATCAATCCAGTACGCAGCCATCACACCAGTGGTTTCTAAACATTTTCTCTCCTGAACATTTAAGCCACTTCCCACAGTTTGATACCACAAAAGTTCTCTGTCCCTATTCCTTCCTTCCAGATATAAAAATATTTTTAGCACAAAGTTGAAATCATAACACCAACAAATACAGTTATCTAGTTGATTTGAGAAGTCATGCCAGCAGTTTTATGAGGATTTTAGCAGCTGGCTGGTGGGAGTGTAAATTGGTACAACCTTCCTGAAGGACAATTTGGCAATATATATCAAACACTTGAAAAATTTTACTCTCTATTCCAAAATCTCACTTCTTAGAAATTATCCTGAGAAAATAATCTGAGAAGTATGCAACAATTTGTGTGTAAAATGTTCCCCTGTAACATTATTTATAATAGCAAAATATTGAATAGCAAAAACTAAGAAACAAATGCCCCAAAATAATTAATGAATTATGGTATATCCATTAGACAATACAATGCAGCTACCAAAATCCTTATGTAGGTATGGAAATATATTCACAATATATTCAATTAAAAAATAAAGTCACAAAGCTATATGATAATCCCATCCCAGGATGATTCAAATGAGAAAAAGTGGGAGCACATGTTCCAAAATGTTAGTAGTGATCATCTCTGGGTGGTGAGATGGTGGAAGATTTGGACGTTTTTCTTTCTGCTTGTTTTCCCAATTTTCTAAAGATGAACAGTGTATCATTTCTGTAAAAAGTGTCATAACAATTAGAAATGTGCCTAAACACTTTAACTCTTGGGGCAAATGTTTTATATCAAAATCCCACGGAGTCAGAGCAGGAATATCCAACCATCCACACATCTAAAGATGTAATGTTTGACTATAGTATGCAAGGCACTCAGCAAGCTGGTGTAGCGGATACACGGAGGTATGAAGCAAGAACCTGAGCTTCAAGGTGCTTACTATGTAGTATGTGAAGAAATACTGCAAGGTAAAAAGTGCTCGGTGTCACAAAAGAGGTTTAAAACAAGTGCTGCAGAAAGGAGGAAGAGATACTCGACAGTTACCCTTTTCTCAGAGCCAGTCAGGAATTCCTCCTCGCCCGTTTCCAGGAACTCCAAAATAGGTCTCAGCTGTGTTACACACCGGATCAGGTCCTCTTTGTGTTCTAGTAACAGAACAGACAAGGTCTTTCCCTCCTCTGTGCTCCCTGGGGGAGAAAGAGCTAGAGACGAACAAGAGAAGCTCGTCAATTTGAAGAAAATGACAGCATGGTTTGTCAAGAGAGATCTAACAGAATAGTAAAGTGATTCTCAGCCAATTCTGAGCACCTGAATGCAGAATCTCCTTTTGGAGAGGAAAATGCTTTATTATTCTGTTTAAACTCTATGAAAGGAAAAATGTTTCACGTATCTGTCGAAACACAAAGCTGTAAAGCCAGCCAGAGGTTAACCTCTGGTTGGTAAGGCCACTGCTTTGTATCTAACCCAAACGAGAGAAACTTCAGCCTTTAAGTGCTGTCAGCAAACCAGTTCACTGTGGGCACTCAAAATACTGATTTGGATGTGTGGCTTTCTGAAGGGCAGGAGAACACTGATGGTATTCTCCAACTCCAAGGTGTCAGATTAGTTAACTAGGGGGTAGAAATGAAGACTCAAATTCAGTTTGTATATATTAACATGCAGTCTCTGGAACTACAGGTAGAATTTATGTGAAAATCACTTTAACAATAACTAAGCCATTGAAGAAATGTATCACTGGAGCAAGCTTTACAGCATCTGCCCAGAATAAAATTCAGTCACTCAGGTGGATAAGGTTTCTCGTACCTTTTGGCTGCACTGCTTCTACAGCCTCTGGCTGTCTGTCTAACAGTGTTGTCTTTACCGCAGGATTAGAATCTTGGAACAGCCTCAACAGGGACACGACAGTCTGAACATCCAGGCTCTCACTTCTTACTTTATCCAGGATTCTCTGGAATGCTGACTGTCCTTCTTCACCCACAAGACATCCCATTATGGTCTGTAGAACACAAGTGCCCAGAAAGACAGATTAGCCAGCCACAAGAACTCCATGCTCCTTGGATTTGGCAAGTGGGCCCTCAACAGTTTGATCCCCACCTACTTGACCTTTCTATGGCATTTGACGGTACTATCACCTCTACAGCACAATTCTCCTCTGACTTCTTGACACTGAAGCATTTTGGGTAAGAACTCACCTTTCTGACCACTCTTTTTCTGCCTTCCTCACTGGCTCTTCTTCCAAATCCATAAGGAAAAGCAGTACCTAAGACTGGTTTCAACTCTTTATTTTTTCTCACTTTATATACTCTCCTTTTGAAAAGCTCTCGCACATATAGCTTTAACTATCACCTTTATGAAGACAACCCTGAAAACCAGTGCACTAATCTTGAACTCTGTCTCAATCCAGAGCCACAGTGTCTGTTAGATGTGCCTTATCCTCCATGGGTCTCAGCACCATATGCCTAAAACCCAACTCCCTTCATGACTTTTCAAAACCTAGAGCATTAAAATATCAACAACTCCAGGGGTAAAATAAACAACATTAGCATTCCTTTCTTCGGTCTGACAGAGCATCTCTCACACAAATGGAAGGAATGCCAACTGGAAGGCAGAATTAATATCTCTATTTCAGCAATAATGAAAAATCTGGTAATTGAAACTTAATTTCATGAGTATAGTCTTATGTATAATCTTTATATTTCTACTTGGCAAAACTACAACTTACCTCTGATGTTTTTTAGTGTCGATACTATAAAAGAAAATATTTTCTCATGAGAGTCTATAGAGAGCAAAAAGGTTTTCTAGACACACACATGCACACACAGCCACATACACAACACAAAAGGATCTCTTGAACATGTACACTGGCAAAGTTCACCTAGACAGTTATTATATATTCTGACAGTAATTATATGTTTAAAATTGTTGTTTAGAGGAACTTTATCTCCTTCTCTCCTCCCAAATAAACAGGATTATAAATGAGTTAGACTTTGTATTTCTTGAGTTTGTTCTAGCTTGTTTCCTGATCAGAGAGCTAAGTTAAACTTAAAAAAAAGGTTCCTATGAATTTTGGTCATCTCCAAAAGTAAACATAGATAAAACACAATTTAATAATCCTTATTAAGTTTTTATTGGAATAAGTAACTTCCATGAACATAAGATAAACTCATTTTGTCTCTATTTTAAAAATAATAAACAAATGAGATAAAAATGTAAGTTGAATGCTTAATTCTCTTTGGTCGCATTTATTCATCCTTTCTTGCTTTTATTAGTTGGCCTAAAATCTCTTTAGAATGCCTCTTCCCTGACAGCAGTAGGGACCTGAGTAGGCAGCCTGGGGTTCCCAGTATGCCTCCAGGTTTTCATGCCCTTGAGCTGAACCTAATGACTTGCTTCTAAGGAAAAGAATATGGCAAAAGTAATGGGACACCACTTGTGAGGCTAGGTTACTGTGACTTCCATCTTGCCCATGTGTGGACTCCCTCAGTGTCTTTCCTCTATGGGATGCAAGCTGCCATGTTGAGAGGTACCCTATAGAGAGGCCCATGTGGCAAGAAACTCACATCCCCAGTCAACAGTCAGTGAGTGAGCTTAGAAAGAGACACTCCCCAGCTGAGCATCGACATGTCTGCAGCCCAGGCTGACACCCTGAGTACAGCCCTGTGACAGACCCTGAGCCAGGGACTCAGGTAAGCTATGCCTGGATTTCTGACCCACAGAAACTGTGAGGTCATAAACGTTTGTTCTTTTAAGCTGCTAAATTTTAAGACTAATTTGTTCAACACAGGAGTAGGTATCTTATAAAGACCCACTATTGCTAATGCCCTTAGTTTTAAACCTGTTTCTTCCTCTTTATTCTCCATTTCTATCCTCCCTCCCTCCCTCCCTCCCTCTTGTGCACTTAACTGATACAACATACAGCTATCTCATTCTATCCTAGGCCAGTTTTCTTCCCCCCGAAGCTCTCTGAATACCCCAGATCCACCTCTCTCAGTATCCAATTTGTCTGGCATTATCATTTGAGCCAGTGGGGAAGAGAAGCTTTCATCAATGGTGGCATCTGATGCGCTTCTCATTATCCTCTCTGCTGTTTCCTCCTCTGCAGAACTGCTCAGCAGTGAAATTAAAACATTTGTTAACTTCATTGCTCAGCAGTGACACCAGGGTGACCATCTGGGAAGAGAAGCGGGGGTAGGCTGATGAAAGGGCCAGAAGGGAGCAGACAGCTGCCTGGAAAGCCCTGCTCTCTGCTCTTTCTTCCAGTACCTACTGGGGACCTGCACCAGAGCCAGTGCTGTAGCTTACTCTACCAGCCCCCTAAGCTGCCTGGGGTTCCACAGTGGAGTGAGCCCTTTTCTGAAATAGGGGATCTGACTGAACAGAAGGGTGTCACATATTGCAATAGGCTGGAATTCACTGATTGCTATCACATAACAGAACTCTAAGAAATGGACCAAAACAGAGTTTTATTCTTTAACCAGACATTTGGAACTCCTTTGATTCTTAGAGTTAAAGGTACTTCAATAAATTTGTATCAATTCATGGTCACAGAAGTACTCAAAGTACTTTTATCTATGAGTGAAATATAGGTCAATATGTTTAAAGATGGGACAGTTTTCTTTCCCTCTGTTATATGTGAAAAAACCATTTAATCTTTCCCTTACACTCAGATCTTTTAATTGAATTTACTTATTTTCCCAACCATTTGCCTACTGCCTTCGGATTTGTCTTTGTTACACTATATTCTTGTTCGCTCATGCCTTCCTGAATGCTGAGGGCCAGGCAATGGCAATAATGAGACAGACCACAACAGCTCAATACCATCCCAGATACCGTGCATACTTGCCATCTACTTTACTACTTACATCAGATCCTGGAGGCATTACTACGACTACTTAAAGGAGAGTCAGAGAGGTGAAGTAACTTGCCCCAGTTGGCATGGCTAGTGAGCAGAATACCCTGATGAAACACTGAGCTCATTCCAATGATCTGGCACACCTTCCACCCAGTTCCATCTCCCAAACTTCGAGTGTAACCAAATCCATTTCACTGGATTTTATTGGACTTACTAGAATCAACATCACTTGAACACTGGGTAGCATCTAGACAATCTGTACCATTCCTCCTGGTCTCACTGATTAGTGAAGAGACTGGTATACAATAGGTGATTAATAAACGTTTGTTTAACTGAATGAAATTCCCTTCCCATAAGACCACTAACCCTTCTAGCTATAGCTGCATATCTTAGATTTAATAATTAGCAGAGAGGAGATCTGAAAAAAACAACTTAAGTTCATCTCTCATAGACCTGTAAAGTGAACCCTATCCACTCACTTCTCAAGAAGGTTACCCTATACTGTGTCAGTGAACACAGTCCACAAAACACAGACCTACAGGTCTTGACAAACCTCTGAAGTAGTAACACAGATGAAAACATCAGATTCACATAAGAGCCTTCACTGTTGTTTGCCTTTGAAACAAAGTTGAAGGAAAAAAGGATGCTACCAGGTCTTCAGCTTTGGGAGTCTTTCTAGAACTTTAGGTGAAAAGTGGATCAAACAGCAAGGAAATCAATAGTAGAAAAAGTTATCTCCTTATTCTAGTCAAACACTCACCTTGCTATCTACACAATTAATTAAAAGCAGAGACACGGCTAGGAATAAAGCAAGTAGACAATTAAAAGTTCTAACATAAAAGGTGTAAAAAAGTATAAGTTTGCCTTTAAATACAGGTTTTACTCAGCTCAGCCAGAAAGCCTCTTAGGTCAGTATCAGCTTTTTCTAATGGTAAGAGATACTACACTGAGATAGAGACAAGGGGAAGCCACTTTCCCATCCTGGCACCCAAGAGATTTCTCCTTAATCAGTTTTGGCTTTGGTTTCACGCAATTCAAGCTGCCCAGATTCTTCTCATATTGCTGCAATCACTGCTCAGGGAATGGCTTTGCCACCTTTCATCATTTATCTCAGGAAATAAAATAATCAGGACACTGGTTCATGATGTCCTCCCTTAACGCAATCCAGGTCAGGTACATACCTCATATCTGTTTTTAAGAAAAGGAACAGGCTGGTCCATCTCAATCAGAACATCACTCACAAGCCTTAACAGGCCTCAAAATTACACACCTAAGTGTAGATTATAGTTAACGTTGAGCCATCTTTTTAATTTATGATGATGAACCAAATAACAGCCAACAACAACAAAAAACATTCAAAGCTCTCTGGGAGCTAAAGATGTATAAACAGAACAGTGACAAACAAAACCCCCAAACAACCTTTACAACTGTAGCTAAAATGCAGAATGATGTTCCAAGTGAACAGTTCTAATAAGTACGTTCGACACTGAAGTCTTTTGGGGATTCCTGTAGTTGGGTGACTTCTGTATACACTTCTCAAAAAATTACATACGTGGCAGGATTTCTTTGCTGTCAAGACATTCTGTAAGGATAGGGATCCAGTCTTATTTATGTTTGTTTATTTTCCTAGCAACCAGCTCAATGCCTGGCACATACCAGTTGCTCAGTAAATATTTGCTGAATCAAGGAGAAAGCAAAGAATAACACTTGGGAAATGCGTATTCAGCAGCTACTCAAAACACTGAGAGCTGTCAGCATAGACACTGTGACATCTGCCATCATACATTAAGGATTTTGTTAAGCCATTAACTTCTCCAGCAATGCTTCTCAAAATGTAGTCTAGAGATACCAAAAAAGCAGTCCATGGGGAACTTGTTAAAGATGGAGATTCCCAAGCTCTACCACAACGTAAGAATCAGACTCTGGAAGTGCGGTCTGGAGGTGTACATTTTAAACAAATCCACCATTTTAACAAGTGCATCATTTTTATATATACTGAACTGCTGTTCTAGAGACTGATGGCTTTGTATGAGACACTACACCTGCAGTTCAGGAAGCTACTTCCAAGGGTAATGGTATCTATCTGAAAGCATGACTTAAGCAAACTAAGCTTAAAACATCAACAGCAAACCATCTCATGTCAGAGTAAGTGACCACGGCACTAGGATATTATAAGGCATTAAGTGAAAAAGGAGTTTCAAGACTGACTGAGTCTAAAAATGACTTTTTTTTAAATGACTTTTTAATTTTTAATATTTTTTTAAATTTTAATCACTTTATTTTATTATTTTTTTCTTTCTCTCTTTTCTCCCTTTTCTTCTGAGCCGTGTGGCTGACAGGGTCTTGGTGCTCCAGCCGGGTGTCAGGCCCGAGCCTCTTAGGTGGGAGAGCTGAGTTCAGGATATTGGACCACCAGAGACCTCCTGGCCCCACGTAATAGCAAACGGCAAAAGTTCCCCCAGAGATCTCCATCACAATGCTAAGACGCAGCTCCACTCAACGACCAGCAAGCTACAGTGCTGGACACCCTATGCCAAACAACTAGCAAGACAGGAACACAACCCCGCCCATTAGCAGAGAGGCTGCCTAAAATCATAATACAGTCACAGACACCCCAAAACACATCACCAGACACAGTCCTGCCCACCAGAAAGATCCAGCTTCATCCACCAGAACACAGGCACTAGTCCCCTCCCCCAGGAAGCCTACACAACCCACTGAACCAACCTTAGCCACTGGGGACAGACACCAAAAACAACGGGAACCACAAATCTGCAGCCTGCGACAAGGAGACCCCAAACACAGTAAGTCAATCAAAATGAGAAGACAGAGAAACACACAGCAGATGAAGGAGCAAGGTAAAAACCCACCAGACCAAACAAATGAAGAGGAAATAGGCAGTCTACCTGAAAAAGAATTCAGAGTAATGATAGTAAAGATGATCCAAAATCTTGGAAATACAATGGAGAAAATACAAGAAACGTTTAACAAGGACCTAGAAGAACTAAAGAGCATAAAACAATGATGAACAACACAATAAATGAAATTAAAAATTCTCTACAAGGAATCAATAGCAGAATAACTGAGGCAGAAGAACAGGTAAGTGACATGGAAGATAAAACAGTGGAAATAACTACCACAGAGCAGAATAAAGAAAAAAGATTGAAAAGAATTGAGGACAGTCTCAGAGACCTCTGGGGCAACATTAAATGCACCAACATTTGAATTATAGGGGTCCCAGAAGAAGAAGAGAAAAAGAAAGGGACTGAGAAAATATTTCACAAGATTATAGTTGAAAACTTCCCTAATATGGGAAAGGAAATAGTTAATCAAGTCCAGGAAGCATAGAGAGTCCCATACAGGACAAATCCCAGGAGAAACATGCTGAGACACATATTCATCAAACTATCAAAAATTAAATACAAATAAAAAATATTAAAAGCAGCAAGGGAAAAGCAACAAATAACATACAAAGGAATACCCATAAGGTTAACAGCTGATCTTTCAGCAGAAACTCTGCAAGCCAGAAGGGAGTGGCAAGACATATTTAAAGTGATGAAAGGGAAAAACCTACAACCAAGATTACTCTACCCAGCAAGGATCTCATTCAGATTTGACGGAGAAATTAAAACCTTTACAGACAAGCAAAAATTAAGAGAATTCAGCACCACCAAATCAGCTTTACAACAAATGCTAAAGGAACTTCTCTAGACAGGAAACACAAGAGAAGGAAAAGACCTACAATAACAAACCCAAAACATTTAAGAAAATGGTAATAGGAACATACATATCAATAATTACCTTAAATGTAAATGGATTAAATGCTCCAACCAAAAGACACAGACTGGCTGAATGGATACAAAAACAAGACCCGTATATATGTTGTCTACAAGAGACCCACTTCAGGCCTAGGGACACATACAGACTGAAAGTGAGGGGATGGAAAAAGATATTCCATGCAAATGGAAATCAAAAGAAAGCTGGAGTAGCAATCCTCTTACCAGACAAAATAGACTTTAAAACAAAGACCAGGGCTTCCCTGGTGGCGCAGTGGTTGAGAGTCTGCCTGCTGATGTAGAGGACATGGGTTCGTGCCCCGGTCCGGGAAGATCCCACAAGCCGCGGAGCGGCTGGGTCCGTGAGCCATGGCCGCTGAGCCTGCGCGTCCGGAGTCTGTGCTCCACAACAGGAGAGGCCACAACAGTTAGAGGCCCGCGTACCGCAAAAAAACAAAAAACAAAAACAAAGACCATTACAAGAGACAAAGAAGGACACACATAATGATCAAGGGATCAATCCAAGAAGAAGATACAACAATTGTAAATATTTATGTACCCAACATAGGAGCACCTCAATACATAAGGCAAATGCTAACAGCCATAAAAGGGGAAATCGAAAGTAACACAACAATAGTAACACCCTACTTTCACCAATGGACAGATCATCCAAAATGAAAATAAATAAGGAAACAGAAGCTTTAAATGACATATTCAACAAGATGGACTTAATTGATATTTATAGGACATTCCAGCCAAAAACAACAGAATACACTTTCTTCTCAAGTGCTCATGGAACATTCTCCAGGATAGATCATATCTTGGGTCACAAATCAAGCCTTGGTAAAATTAAGAAAACTGAAATTGTATCAAGTATCTTTTCTGACCACAGTGCTATGAGACTAGATATCAATTACAGGGAAAAATCTGTAAAAAATACAAACACATGGAGGCTAAACAGTACACTACTAAATAACCAAGAGATCACTGAAAAAGTCAAAGAGGAAATCAAAAAATACCTAGAAACAAATGACAATGAAAACACGATGACCCAAAACCTATGGGATGCAGCAAAAGCAGTTCTAAGAGGGAAATTTATAGCAATACAATCCTACCGCAAGAAACAAGAAACATCTCAAATAAACAACCTAACCTTACACCTAAAGCAACTAGAGAAAGAAGAACAAAAAACCCCCAAAGTTAGCAGAAGGAAAGAAATCATAAAGATCAGATCAGAAATAAATGAAAAAGAAATGAAGGAAATGATAGCAAAGACCAATAAAACTAAAAGCTGGTTTTTTGAGAAGATGAACAAAATTGATAAACCATTAGCCAGACTCATCAAGAAAAAAAGGGAGAAGTCTCAAATCAACAGAATTAGAAATGAAAATGGAGAAGTAACAACTGACAGTGCAGAAAAACAAAGGATCATGAGAGATTACTACAAGCAACTATATGCCAATAAAATGGACAACCTGGAAGAAATGGACAAATTCTTAGAAAAGCACAACCTTCAGAGACTGAAACAGGAAGAAACAGAAAATACAAACAGATGAATCACAAGCACTGAAATTGAAACTGTGATTAAAAATCTTCCAACAAACAAAAGCCCAGGACCAGATGGCTTCACAGGTGAATTCTATCAAACATTTAGGGAAGAGCTAACACCTATCCTTCTCAAACTCTTCCAAAATAAAGCAGAGTGAGGAACACTCCCAAACTCATTCTAGGAGGCCACCATCACCTTCATACCAAAACCAGACAAAGATGTCACCAAAAAAAGAAAACTACAGGCTAATATCACTGATGAACATAGATGCAAAAATCCTCAACAAAATACTAGCAAACAGAATCCAACAGCACATTAAAAGGATCATACACCATGATCAAGTGGGGTTTATCTCAGGAATGCAAGGATTCTTCAATATACGCAAATCAATCAATGTGATAAGCCATATTAACAGAGTGAAAGATAAAAATCATATGATCATCTCAACAGATGCAGAGAAAGCTTTTGACAAAATTCAACACCCATTTATGATAAAAACCCTCCAGAAAGTAGGCATAGAGGGAACTTACATCAACATAATAAAGGCCACATATGACAAACCCACAGCCAGCATCATTCTCAATGATGAAAACCTGAAAACATTTCCACGAAGATCAGGAACAAGACAAGGTTGTCCACGCTCACCACTATTATTCAACATAGTTTTGGAAGTTTTAGCCACAGCAATCAGAGAAGAAAAAGAAATAAAAGGAATCCAAATTGGAAAAGAAGAAGTAAAGCTGTCACTGTTTGCAGATGACATGATACTATACATAGAGAATCCTAAAGATGCTGCCAGAAAACTACTAGAGCTAATCAATGAATCTGGTAAAGTAGCAGGATACAAAATTAATGCACAGAAATCTCTTGCATGCCTATACACTAATGATGAAAAATCTGAAAGAGAAATTAAGGGAACACTCCCATTTACCAATGCAACAAAAAGAATAAAATACCTAGGAATAAATCTATCTAAGGAGACAAAAGACCTATATGCAGAAAACTATAAGACACTGATGAAAGAAATTAAAGATGATATAAACAGATGGAGAGATATACCATGTTCTTGGATTGGAAGAATCAACATTGTGAAAATGACTATACTACCCAAAGCAATCTACAGATTCAATGCAATCTCTATCAAACAAACTACCAATGGCATTTTTCACAGAACTAGAACAAAAAATTTCACAATTTGTATGGAAACACAAAAGACCCCGAATCGCCAAAGCAACCTTGAGAAAGAAAAATGGAGCTGGAGGAATCAGGCTCCCTGACTTCAGACTATACTACAAAGCTACAGTAATCAAGACAGTATGGTACTGGCACAAAAACAGAAATATAGATCAATGGAACAGACAGAAAGCCCAGAGATAAACCCACGCACATATGGTCACCTTATCTTTGATAAAGGAGGCAAGAATATACAATGGAGAAAAGATAGCCTTTCGATAAGTGGTGCTGGGAAAACTGGACAGCTACATGTAGAAGAATGAAATTAGAACACTCCCTAACACCATACACAAAAATAAACTCAAAATGGATAAAAGACCTAAATGTAAGGCCAGACACTATAAAACTCTTAGAGGAAAACATAGGTAGAACACTCTATGACATAAATCACAGCAAAATCCTTTTTGATCCACCTCCTAGAGTAATGGAAATAAAAACAAAAATAAATAAATGGGACCTAATGAAACTTAAAAGCTTTTGCACAGCAAAGGAAACCATAAACAAGACGAAAAGACAATCCTCAGAATGGGAGAAAATATTTGCCAACGAAGGAACTGACAAAGGATTAATCTCTGCAATATACAAGCAGCTCATACAGCTCAATATCAAAGAAACAAATAACCCAATCCAAAAATGGGCAGAAGACCTAAACAGACATTTCTCCAAAGGAGATATACAGATTGCCAACAAACACATGAAAGGATGCTCAACATCACTAATCATTAGAGAAATGTAAATCAAAACTACAATGAGGTATCACCCCACACCAGTCAGAATGGCCATCATCAAAAAAATCTACAAACAATAAATGCTGGAGAGGGTGTGGAGAAAAGGAAACCCTCTTGCACTGTTGGTGGGAACGTAAATTGATACAGCCACTATGGAGAACAGCATGGAGGTTCCTTCAAAAACTAAAATCAGAACTACCATATGACCCAGCAATCCCACTACTGGGCATATACCCTGAGAAAACCATAATTCAAAAAGAGACATGTACCACAATGTTCATTGCAACTCTATTTACAATAGTCAGGACATGGAAGCAACCTAAATGTCCATTGACAGATGAATGGATAAAGAAGATATGGCACATATATACAATGGAATATTACTCCGCCATAAAAAGAAGCAAAATTGAGTTATTTGTAGTGAGGTGGATGGACTTAGAGACTGTCATGCAGAGTGAAGTAAGTCCAAAAGAGAAAAACAAATACCGTATGGTAACACATAGATATGGAATCTAAAAAAAAATGGTTCTGAAGAACTTACAGGCAAGACAGGAATAAAGATGCAGGCATAGAGAATGGACTTGAGGACACAGGGAGGGGGAAGGGTAGGCTGGGATGAAGTAAGAGAGTGGCATGGACATATATACACTACCAAATGTAAAATAGATAGCTAGTGGGAAGCAGCCACATAGCACAGGGAGATCACCTCAGTGCTCTGTGACCACCTAGAGGGGTGGGATAGGGAGGGTGGGAGGGAGACGCAAGAGGGAGGGGATATGGGGATATATGTATACATATAGCTGATTCACCTTGTTATAAAGCAGAAACTAACACACCATTGTAAAGCAATTATACTCCAACAAAGATGTTAAAAATAAATAAATAAAAAATTTTTTAAAAATATTGAGTTAATGTATCAGCAAACAAAAGCAGTCGTCACCTACTGAGCTCCTTCTATGTGCCTGCCGTTTTAGTGTGAGTTTTACATAAATCTTAATTAATTTCACAATGACCCTATGATGTAGGTGATAACACTACCAAATTTTACAAATTAGGAAATTAAGGCTTTCAGGTATTAAGCTGCTGAAGCTAACAATACTAGTAAATGGTAGAGCTGGATAAATAAATGGTATGTCCATACAATGGGACCCTGCTCAGCAATAAAAAGGAATGAACATGCAACAACTTGGGTGAACCTCAAAATAGTTATGCTGAATGCAAGAAGCCAGACCAAAAGGAATACAGATTATATGATTCCATTTATAAAATACTCTAGAAAATGCACATTCATCTAGAGAGAGAGAAAGCAGACAAGTGTTACCTGGGAAATAGCAAGTGGAAAGGGGCAGGATGGACGGATTGCAAAGGGATGTGACAAGATTTTTAGGGGTGATGGATATGTTCACTATCTTGATTGTGATGATGATTTCAGGTTTCAAAACTTAGCAAACTATAACCTTTAAATATGTACAATTTGCTGTACATCAATCATACCTCAAGCTATCTAAAATAAAGTGAGAGAGAAAGAGAGAAGTACAGGGCCTACATACAAAGCAGTACCTCCCCAACTCTATATTTAATTTAATCTTACGTTCTTAAAGTATTTTTCCTTTTTTCTTTCTGTAGCTGAACAATTTATTATAGAATAAAACAGAATCAGTTTTAAATATAGCTACCAAGTGATTTGTAGTGCTCTTACTCTGACCTCTAAAACCGAGGAAGAAATAACATAAGCCTATAATGATCACCAACAGTGAATCAGTGTTATTGCAAAGTACTATTAACGTTATTGCCATCAAATGATTAGGACAAGCAGTGGGGGGGAAATGTTGAATGAATCCCTGTACAGCAAACATTTCTTGAACACCTGTATGTGCCAGACACTTTTAGGTACACGTGTTGGGAAAAAAATGCATAACACACAGTTTAAGTTAGTACAGAGGTGACACTAATAATTTGAGTATTGCTGATCTAAGGAATGATGTTGCTCCTCTGTAACCAAAGTTAAGTGGAGAGGAAGTCTTAAGAGAGAAAATGAAGAGGTGTGTCTATAAGCTATCGAGGTAACAAACTAGTGACAAAATGATGGATTGAACAGCTAAGAGAACATCCAAGTGCAAAAATACAAAACCATAATGTCCTTCAGCATAATCAGTACAAAGAGTACCCAAGGATTTACCACTTGAAACCTCCCCTAAGAGAGTCATCAGGGTCAGCCCAGTCTTGTAAACAGCTTATCTCTCAAAAAAACAATTTAGAGCCAACTGTCGATAAACCATGGTTAAAGTAAATACTTGATCCTGAATTTGTTTTTTAAAAAGTAACTTGCTATGAATCAGGGAACTATTTAAATAGTAGAAGGCATTTATTGCTTGGATTAATAGTAAATAACAGGGCTCCCCTGGTGGTGCAGTGGTTGAGAGTCTGCCTGCCAATGCAGGGGACATGGGTTCGAGCCCTGGTCTGGGAAGATCCCACGTGCTGCGGAGCAACTGAGCCCGCGAGCCACAATTACTGAGCCTGCGCGTCTAGAGCCTGTGCTCTGCAACAAGCGAGGCCACGATAGTGAGAGGCCCGCGCACTGCAATGAAGAGTGGCCCCCGCTTGCCACAACTAGAGGAAGCCCTCGCACAGAAACGAAGACCCAACACAGCCATAAATAAATAATAAAAAAATTAAAATTGCAACCTCCCTTTAAAAAAAAAAAAGTAACTAACAGACACTAAGTTGTCTACAGCAACATGGGAGGCCTCCCCACACTAACCCCTCAGTCAGATGAGCAAGCCTACAGGGGCAGTGCCCGCTCACTCTGCCAGCACCTCTCAGAATGGGAAGCATGGCCGGAAGAAAGGGGAAGCAAGGGAGTCCTAAAGTGGCAGTGCAGTCAACCCTACAGCATCAGGTGTGAGGAACTGGGTAGTGAGGGAGCCCACAGGTGGGGATGCACCTCACTGAGATAATGAAAAAACAGAAAACGTCAGCTAAGAAATAGAGCATGATAACCATTTGACAGTTTTCTGTCAGGTGATGCCTATGTACCTTTATACATACATGACATACACGCATCATTTTTATCCCTTTGGGAGGCAGTAACTCAATGTGTAAGAGGAGAGCTCTAAAGTCAGAATGCTTAGGTTTGAATTCTTGTTCAGAGCTTAGTTTTATGAGCTCTGCAAACTTGGACGAGTTACATCACCTCTTTGAGACAGTTCTCATCCATAAAACAGTGATAAAAAATAATAAAATAGTATCCACCTCAATGATTTTTGTGAGGATTAGATGAGATAACATATGTATTGATACCAAGTGTATCAAGGTAAGAATTCAATAAATGTTCACCATTATTGTTTTTATGTCTGAAAATGACCACTGTATTCCTAAACACGATGCAATTTACTGTGTAAGTCCGTATTAAATCCTTTTCGTACCATGTTTTGAGTATTTATTGTTGTTTGGTTTTTTGTTTTTATTACTTCATCTCTGATTTGGGGTTATCCATAACTACCTGCTGCCCCATTTTATTCCTGATTAATCAGGAGGAAATGGTAAGCTCAGTTAAGTATCCTGGATCAAAACCGGTTGTAAGCTGGGATCCACCTAGTGATCAAAATATAACTTCGTTTTGAAAGTCTCTTGCCTAGCACTTTTGCATGACTGTCCTTTAGGGGATAAATGTCAAAAAAAAAAATTTAACGTTTGAAAAAAATTGAGATCCTGATAACTGATCTGCTATCCTGAGAACACTAAACCAGCAAACAAATAAAACTCATGGTACCTACCTCCTTCTGTGCACCTTTAATTTCTGAACATTCTTCTAGTCTTTTTAAAACATTCTGGGTAATCAAGAGTGCATCTGAGAAGATTTTTTCATTTTCTAGAAGAAAATTCAGCTGGTAATGCTTCCCCTCATACTCTGAATGTAAAACAAAACAAAATTTAAAAAATCAGTGATTGATTACTTGAAATAATTTTTAAAAGTTTAAGCTGTCTGAGAACCTTTAGGTCATGTACTGCATTTGTAAACAAAACAGCTAATGTATCAGTTATGAGTAATAGCAAACAGCATCTCTAATAGCTTCCTCCTTTGTGCCATCATCATCCTAGTTAAAATAACGGGTAAGAATCAAAGATGGTACATGGTTATTTCAATACTGCTTTTCTGCTCTGTGGTTCATCTTCAGGCTTGCAACACTCAAAACCACAGACACTTTTAAAAGAAGAATACCCTAGTACAAGTATTGCATTGGATTTTGGTTTCCAATCTAACAGTGATCTTTGATAAATTTATCAATGAAACAAACAAACAAACAAAAAAATCATAAAGATCACTGAATCTAGTAACTGACACAGAAGGACAGATTACAAAACAACTATTAAATGAATATTACCTGATTCTGGGCTTGCTTCCTTTGCCTCACTAAAGGTTTGTACAACAGAAGAAGGGGAAAAATCTTCAGCTGTCAGAGGAGTCTCCACTGGGGTGTCTGCATTCCCCTGAATCCCCTGGGCAGCGGAAGGATCCACACTCATCTCTTGCACAACCGTCTGGATCACTTCCCCTACCTCGGCTTTCACAGGGCCCCCTGGAGGGGTGGAAACATCCAGGGAAGAATGAAGCTCTCCAGCACCCTCGGAGGAAAGGATTTCTACTTCAGGCTTCTCCAACTCCTTCCTGGATGACTCTGAGGATGGTGTGGAGACATCCCTCACCACCTGACCCTGAACAGAGCAGTTTACAAGGCTAGCTAGAAGATTTTTACAACTAACAGCCACATCAAACATCTGTAGGCTGTCGGCTAAGGAGATGATTTTGGAGAAGTTGTGTTTGCCCACAGGTAGTTTGCCAGTGTACATCATTTCTAACAAGAGGGCAAACTCCTCAGGGCTCACGACAGATGCATCGATGGAGATGGTGTCTGTGTTGTCCAGCAGGGTTTTGAACAGGAGGCTGGCAGCAGCCAGGACAAGTTTGTGGGCCCTGAAGTAAATGGTACCAATGGAAATGGTGCAGTCACAGAACTGCTGCTCCTTGCACAGCATGTAGAGCTGCTGCAGCAGCTGCCGGCTATAGTTGGGAAGCTCCATCGTATCAGCTCTGTCTGAGGACTTCCTTTCCTCTCTTCTTCCAGAATCACTTTGTGAGGATCAGCACTAGATCCTGGAAAAACCCCAAAAATGCCATGTTAATACTTCATAAGCACACAGGGAAATGCCCTGAATGAAATATGAAAATGAACAGGCAATTCACTGGTTCATTCAGCAAATGCTGCTGAACAGGAAGGGGTACTGTGCCAGGTATACTGAATTAATCATGATAATAACTGGCATGGGTTTAACTGCATGAACAGGACTATGCTTAGTGTGTCATCTGGATGATCTCATTTGATCCTCACAAAAACTCACTGGAAAAGTACTGTATCCTCCCCATTTTATACATAAGACTGAAGCTCAAAGAGACTGAGAGAACCAGCTTAAGGAAAAACAGCCATTAAGTGGCATACCCATGTCTCACTGATTTCAAAGCTGTAAGTAACTATATTGCTAAATGCATTCTGCTCTCAAGTTCTCAGCCAAATGAAGGAGACATATATATATATAAACAGATTTATAATACAATGTCCTCATATTACTTGACCTATCTGCAGCCCTGAATACAGGTCGTCATTCCCTCCCCTTTAAAATGCATTTTTCACTTGATCCTGCGCTCTCTGGTTCCTTTGCTGGGTTCCCTGCATCACTTTGGCCTCTAAAGTTTGCTGTGCTCCAGGACTGTCATCTCACTTCTTCTCTCTCATCTGATTCCATACCTTTGAAATAGCTAAATGTTGAGAGCTTTTAGATTTATTTCCAGCTCAGCTCTTTCCTCTGAACTGCAGATGCACACTTCCAACTACCTATTGAACATCTCTAATTGGAGGCCTGTTAGGTTTCTTAAACTTAAATCCAAACTCCCCTGCCATCTTCCCCACTTCACAGCAATTCTGTCCCTTCTAGTTGTTCAGACCAAAAACCTAGAAATCATCCTTAACTCCTGTTTTTTCTCATATCCCTTACCCAATCCTTTATAAATCCTGTTGGCTCTACCTTCAAAATATATCCAAAATCCAATCACTTATTACTACCTCCACTGGTTCTACTCTGGTCAGCCCAAGCCACCATCACCTTTTATTTGGATATTGCAACAATGTCCTAACTGGTCCCCCATGCCTCCACCCCTTCCTAGCCCTACCCCTACCCTACTCTATCTTCAACCCAGTAGTCAGAGAGATCTTTTTAGAACATAGCCATATATGTCACTTTGCACAAAAGCCTCCATGGTTCCTGGTCTCAGAGT
Source organism: Lagenorhynchus albirostris (assembly GCF_949774975.1). Taxonomy (NCBI): domain Eukaryota; kingdom Metazoa; phylum Chordata; class Mammalia; order Artiodactyla; family Delphinidae; genus Lagenorhynchus; species Lagenorhynchus albirostris. Next base: position 168,945,354 of record NC_083096.1, read on the forward strand.
AAAAGCCAAAAGCCAAAATTCTTACTCTGGCTGTCCTTAGCTCTAAAACCTCATCTTCTGCCTCGCTCCCCCTCACCCATTCTGCTGTAAGCACCACGCCTTCCTTGCTGATTGTGGAACACCCTAAGCATATTCACCCGTAGGTTTCTTCACATGTGTGCATGGCCCACTCTCTCACTCCCATCAGGACTCTGCTCAATGGCCACATGATCAACGAGGTCTTCCCTGACCATGTTCTTTATTTTATTTATTTTTTAATGATTTAGAACATTTAATCAAATCTGACCATGTTCTTTAAATAGCAACCTCCTCTCCAACCACAGAACATTCCATCCCTCTTACTCTATTTTTTATCATAGCCTACTGACACATATTTTTACTTACTTATCATGTACCCCCCTTCACTAGAATATAAACTCCATTAGGGAAGGAACTTTTTTTTTTCATCATCTGCTGCATCCCAGTGCTTAAAATTCTGCCTAACACAAACACTGTTGGTTAGTTGGTGGAATGAATAAATGAATGGCAGGAAATGTAATGATAGAGATTTGTACTTAGAAGCCCAGTTTGGGGAATAGGGATATCCAAGAGTTACAGTAAGGTTTTTGTGGAGGAGCTAACAGCTAACCTGCCTTAATAAGTGAGCAGGCACTGATGAGGTGAAAAGAGTGGGAGAAAAAGGCACTCCAAGCAGGGAAGCCTGCGTGAGGCACACAAATAAGAAAACATCACATGGCAGGAAGGAGGTTTAGGAGGGGATTATAAGGAGTTCAGTGATACTGAACATATAGAAAGGGACAGGGAGTGTCAGGAGATGAATCTGGAGAGGCAGGCAGAGGTTCTGGCCACAGAAAGATACATGGGCCATGCTTAGGAGCTTGGATTTATCCTAAAGACAATGAGGAGTCAATGAAGGGTTTGAAGGGCTTTAAGCAGGAAAGTCACATGGTCTTTGACATTTGTCAAAATAACATTGGTTGCCTTTGTTACCTTTCCACTCCACCACTATTCCTTATTTTCCCACATTTGAAACTGACAAATAAAAATAAAAATAAAAATGAAAATATTTCCAAGTTCTGGTTTCCAGGTTTCTGGTCTGGCATGGAAGGAGCTTAAAAGTCACCATTCTAACTTGGCAGGTAAAAAGGCAAACAGACAGAAAAATCAACAACTCTTCTTAGCTCTGTCAGAGAAGTGAGGTCACAGGGCAAAACTACTGCTCCCAAAATTGGAGAGACTGGCAGAGAATCACAACTTCTCAGAGCAGAAACCCACCAAGAGAAATCCATGGGAAGCAGTGCCAGAATAGGAAAACTAAACCTAAGTTAACGAACTGATGGAGGCACAGGGTGGACAAGTCTGAGAGTTAAAAACTCCAGAGGGACAGAGTCATAATTTTGTGAGTTTTAACTCCAGGAGCTCTACTGGGTACTCAAGTGAATACTGGGGGAAAATTCCCTTCTGCTTCTGGCAGGAGGAAGGAGAAAGTAACCATTTTAAAATACGACAGAGGATTCTGTTCTTCTCAACAAGGCCTAGTATCAGAAGAAACTATTTTACCAGAGTCTAACCTAACTGGAGGAAAGGAAATACCCAACGTCAGCCCACTCTAGCCATCCTGTACCACTTAAGGAGGTGGGGAGGGGGAGACTGAAAAGTATTAGTGAAGTTCACAGTCCAGGGGCACAGACTTACCAAAAGACTGAGACCTAATGATAGGTCTATAAAACACACTTCCTCCCTTCACATCTTACCACCCCATCACTATAGTTATACTTATCACAGTTCCTTTTACCCAGTACTTTATGTCTCCCTTTCAAGAAAAAACTACCAGGCATACTAAAAGGCAAAAAACACACTTCAAAGAGACTGAACAAGCATCAGAACCACAGTCAGATATGTCAGGAATTATCAGACAAGGAATTAAAAAAAAATGATTAATAAGGGATTTAAAGGAAAAAGTAGACAACATGCAAAAACAGATGGCAATGTAAGCAGAGAGATGGAAATTCTAAGAAAGAATGAAAAAGAAAAGCTAGAGGTTAAAAATACTGTAACAGAAATAAAGAATGCCTTTGATGCACTTACTAGTAGACTAGATGTGGTTGAGTAAAGAATCTCTGACCTTGAGGATATAACAATAAGAAACTTCCAAAACTGAAAAGCAAAGTGAAAAAGGTCTGAAAAAAACAGAACCAATATCCAAGAACTGTGAGACAACCACAAGAGGTAAAACATATGTGCAATGGGAATATCTGAAGGAGAAGAGAAAAAGAAACAGAAGCAATATTTGAAGCAATAATGACTAAGAATTTCCCCAAATTAATGTTAGACACCAAACCACAGATCTAAGAAGCTCAGAACCCCAAGCAGGATAAATGCTCTTAATAACTATACTTAAGCACATCATATTCAAACTATAGAAAAATCAAAGTTTAAAAAACAAATCTCGAAAAAAGCCAGAGGAAAAAGGACCTTTCCTTCAGAGAAGCAGATAGGAATTACATCTAATTTCTCCTCAAACAACCATGCAGGCAAGAGAAGAGTGGAGTGAAATATTTAAAATGTTGAGAGAAGAAAACAAACTACCAACCTAGAATTCTACCCTGAAATTTTTTCCTTTAACAGTGAATGTAAAATACTTTCTCAGACCAGCAAGGTTGAGGGACTTGCCTGCCAGTAGACCTGCCTTCCAAGTAATGTTAAAGAAGTTATTCAGAGAGAAGGAAATGATAAAGTACAGAAATATGGATCTACATAAACTAATGAATAGCACTGAAGAATGAATAGGTGAAGGTAAAACAAAAATTGACATAGATAGCAGTTTTATTTTTTATTCTTAACTGACATAGATAGCAGTTTTATTTTTTATTCTTAACTGACATAGATAGCAGTCTGTTCAAAATAATGACAGCAACAATGTATTTGATTATGCATGCTTATGTTTATACAGGTAACCCTTGAACAACACAGGTTTGAGCTGTGAAGATCCACTTACTAAATTTTTTTTTTCAACACTAAATACTACAGTACCACGTAATCTGCACGCGGATTTTTTCAACACTAAATACTACAGTACCACGTAATCTGCAGTTGGTTGAATCCACAGATACAGAGGGCTCACTACAAAGTTATATGCAGATTTTTGCCTGTGCCAGAGGTCAGTGTCCCTAACCCCTGCATTGTCCAAGGGTCAATTCTATATGCTTATGTATAAATGAAATGAATGACAGCAATAATACAAGGGAGAGAAGGGAAGGATTAAGATTATGTTATTATTATTATAAGGTACTTATAATACATGTGAAGTGGTACAGTGTCATTTGAAAGTGGATTTAGATTAGTTGTAAATCTATTGCAAACTATAGGACACCACTAAAATAAGTTTTAAAAAGAAGTATAACTGATATGGTAAAAAGAAGTGAAAATGGAATCACGTCAAATGCTCAATTAAAACTACAAAAGAATGAAAAAGTATGTTAGACAAAAGTAGGAACAAAGAACAAGGGCAACATACAGACAACATTAACAAATATGGTAGATCAATGCTCTAAATATACTAATTAAAAGACAGATTGTCAGAGTGGATCAAAAAACAAGACCCACTCTGATGCTGTCTACAAGAAACTCTCTTAAAGATGCATATAGATTAAAAATAAATGCATGGAGAATGATATACCATGTTAACAGTAATCAAAAGAAAGCAGGGGAGCTATATTAATTTCAGACAGAGCAAACTTCAAGTAAGGAAAGATATTAGGGATAAAGGGGAGTTACTTAATGAAAAAGGGGTCAATACTCTAACAAGACATAATAATCCTTATTGTGTAGGCAACTAACAAAAGAGCATCAAAACATGTAAGGTAAGCTGAAAGAAATACAAAAAGAAATAGGTGCATCACTATTATAGTTGGAGAATTTAAACACCTCTCTATCAGAAATGGATAGAGCCTGAAGGCAGAAAATCAGTAAGGACATCGGTGAAGTTAATGGCTCCATCAATCAATTGACTATAGACTACTTCATCTACAGCATATTACATATTCTTCTTAATATCACATGGAACATTCAACAAGATAGCCCACATTCTGGGCCATAATTTACCTTTCACAAATTGAAAGAATAGAAACCATACACTCTGTTCTCAGACCACGATGGAATTAAACTAGAAATCAATGACAAAAAGACAGCTGGAAAAATCTCCAAATACTTGGAGATTAAACAACACACTTCTAAATAACACATAAGAAGAAATCTTAAGAGAAATTCAAAAATATTCTAAACTAAATGAAAATGTAAATACAACTTATCAAAATTTATAGGATGGAGCAAAAGCAGTGCTTAGAGGGAAACTTATAGCACTGAATGCATACATTAGAAAAGAAGAAAGATCTAAAACCAATAATTTAAGCCTCCACTTTGGGATACTAAAACAAGAAGAACAAAGTAAATCCAAAGTAAGCAGGAGAAAAAGAAAATAGTGGACAAATAAATGAAACTGAGAAAAGGAAATCAAGAGGAAAAAAAAACAAACCTAAAAGCTGGCTCTTTGAAAAGATCAATAAAACAATAAGCCTCTACCAGGCTAACTAAGAAAAAAGAGAGAACACAGATTCCTAATATCAGAAATGAAAGAGGGGACATCAGTACAGATCCCATGCACAATAAAAGGATAAAAAAGGAATAATATAATAATATGCCCACAAATTTGATAACTTTAATGAAATGGATCAATTACTTGAAAGACACAATCTGCCAAGACTCACGCAAGGAGAACTAGACATCTGAATAGGCCTAATCTATCAAAGATACTGAGTCAATAATTAATAATTTTCCAACACTTGAAGCAGCAGGCCCAGATAGGTTCACTGGTAAATTCTGCGAAACAGTTTAGGAAGAAATTATATCAAATATCCACAATCTCTTCCAGAAAATAGAAACAGAGGGAATACTTCCTAACTCATTCTATGAGCCTAGCATTACACTAACAGCAAAACCAGACAAAGACATTATAAGAAAAACAAAGACCAAAATCTTCAACAAAATATTAGGAAATCAAATTCAACAATAATAAAAATAATTTAACACCATGACCAAGTGGGATTTATCCCAGGTATTCAAGGCTGGTTCAACCTTTGAAAATCAGTAAATGTAATCCATTATAACAACAGGCTAAAAAAGAAAAATCGCATGTTCATATCAATAGATGCAGAAAAAGCATTTGAAAAAATCCTCAAAACTCATGATAAAAACTCTCAGCTAACTAGGAATAGAGGGGAACCTCCTCAACCTGATAAAGAACAGCTACAAAAACCAACAGCTAACATTAGAGTCGAAGCTTTCTGCCTAAGATCAGGAACAAGGCAGGGATGTCTCATTTCACCACTGCTTTTCAATATCATTCTGGAATTCCCAGCTAAAAGGTATACAGACTGGGAAGGAAGGTGCAAAACAGTCTTTGTTCACAGATGATATGACTGTGATGAGGTATGTAGAAAATCCAAAAGAACTGACAAAAAATTTAATAATAATAATAACAAGCAATAGCAGCAAGGCTGCAGGATACAAGGTAAATATAAAAAACTTAATCACTCTCCTGTCTATCAGCAATGAACATGTCAAATTTGAAATGAAAACATTACCATTTAATTGGCAACCCCAAAAAAGAAATTAAAAATGTGAAGATACTTGAGGATAAGTCTAACAAAATACATACAAGATGTATATGAGAAAAACTACAAAACTCTAATGAAAGATATCAAAGAAAAAATAAGTAAATGGAGGGATATTCCATGTTCATGGATAGGAAGACTCTGTAGTGTCAAAATTTCAGTTCTCCCCAAATTGATCTATAAGTTCAACACAATCCTAATCAAAATCCCAGCAAGTTATTTTGTGGATACTGACAAACTGATTCTAAAGTTTATATGGAGAGGCAAAAGATCCAGAATAGCCAACTCAATATCAGGGTAGAGGAACGAAGTAGGAAGACTGACACTACTCAATACTCAACTTCAATACTTACCTACAAAGCTACAGTAACTAAAACCGTGTGGTACTGGTGAAAGAATAGATAAATAGACCCACAAAAGTACAGTCAACTGATCTTTGATAATGGAGCAAAGACAGTATTTTCAACAAATGGTGCTGGAACAACTGAACATCCACATGTAGAAAAATGAATCTAGATGCAGACCTCATAGCCTTCACAAATTTAGCCCAAATTGGATCACAGACTTAAATGTAAAAACACAACACTATAAAACCTCTAGAAAATACAAAGAAGAAAACCTAGGTGACCTTGGATATAGCAATGACTTTTTAGATACACCTCCAAAGGCATGATCCCTGAAAGAAATAATGGATAAGCTGGACTTCATTAAACTTAAAGAACTTCTGCTCTATGAATGATAATGTCAAGAGACTGAGAAGACAAGTCATAGACTGGGAGAAAATATTTGCAAGAGACATATCTGTTAAATGACTATTATCTAAAACATACAAGGAATTCTTGAAACTCAACAATAAGAAAACAACCTGATTAAAAAATGGACCAAAGACCTTAACAGACATCCCACCAAGGAAGAGATGCAGATAGCAAGTAAGCATACAAAAAGATGTTCAACGTCATATGTCATATGGGAATTACAAATAAAACCTATTAGAAATGACAAAACCCAAATCACTAACAACACCAAATGCAGGTGAGGATGTATAGCAACAGGAACTGCTATTCATTGCTGGTGAGAATGCAAAATGGTACAGCACTTTGTAAGACAGATTAGGAGTTTATTATAAAACTAAGCATATCCTTATCATATGATCCTGCAATTGCACTCCTTGATATTTACCTAAAAAAACTGAAAACTTACGTCCACACAAAAACCTGCAGGCAGATGTTTACAGCAGCTCTATTCGTAATTGCCAAAATGTCTTTCACCAGATAAATGGATAAACAAACTGTGGTACATCCAGACAATAGAATATTATTTAGTGCAAAAAGAAATGAGCTATCAAGCAATGGGAAGACATGGAGGACACTTAAGTGCATATTAGTAAGTGAAAGAATCCAATATAAAAAGTCTCTATATTATATGAATACAACCATATGACATTCTGGAAAAGGCAAAACGATGGAGATAGTCAAAAGATCAGTGGTTGCCAGTGGTTGGGAGTAAGGAGGGATGAATAGGTTTAACACGGAGGATCTTTAGGGCAGTGAAATTATTGTGTATAAAACTACAATGGTGAATTCATGTATCATATACATGTCAAGTTCCAGAGAATGTATGAAACCAAAAGTGTACCTTAATGAAAACTATGGACTTTGGGTGACAATTACGTATCCATGTAGGTTCGCTGATTGTAACAAATGTATCACTGTGTTGTGGGACAGTGGGTGAGGTTGTGTGGGGACAGGATTATATGGGAACTCTGCACTTTACTCTCAATTTTGCAGTGAACCTAAAACTGCTCTAAAGAATAAAGTTCATCTATTAAGAAATTTTTCCTTTTAGGAATGTAAATTTTCAGTACTAATCACCCCAAACCCTATCTATACTATCGTATAGATTGTAGAACATTCATGAATTCATATAATTTTTTTAAAGCTTACTCAAAGAGTAGCTTTGAGAACATCTAACCTTACTGTTTCACTACAGCTTGTTTTAATATCTGTGTTATAAAAATGCATACTTTTTAAAGATAAACTGTGGCCTAGGAGCTAACTGACTTGTTGCTGAAATAGTAGTAGCAACAGGAGCAGGATTGGAATATCTCCCAGTTCTTGTGGAAAACAGAAAAAAAAGTTCTGTAAGATTTAAAACAGACAAAAGTAGGAGCTATCTTTAGGAAAAAAGGAGGTAAGTCTGAAAATTTGTAAATTAACTTATTTTAATATCTGAGAAAAAAATCAGAACAAGAATTCAATTTGCAAATAACACAAAACGACTAAACAGGCACTGATGTGGTTTTTCTAAAGAACAAATGATATCAGGAGAATATGATTTTCTTCCTAAGACAAGACATAGGCTCTATGGATTACAGTAAATCAAAAGACTTACCTGGACATAAATCTTTTCAAACAATCCTATTAATAAGGAACACATTATTGGGATTATATTTTTAGGACAAACTAAAACTTACTTAAAATGTTGCTTTGGGGTCATTTCTGGTCAGTCTTTCATCAGATTAAAAAATACGAAGAGCCACCAATGATCCAGAGGGAGGTACTTTGAGCATTAACTACAGGATTGTGGTCAGAGCTATTTCACATTTTTGTTGACAACTAAATTAGATAAGAAAATAATAGAATAACTGTAACAGAATAAGCAACTGAGCAAGGTTAAAAAAAACTGAACAAAATTATGTGGTTTACCAATATATAGATACTAAAAACATGGTTATAAACTTGAGCAATAAAAGGAGAATGGGGATAGTTAAGGCAGAATAAATTCAAAGGTTACTTAATGAATGTAAGCTGGTAAAGTTGAAAGTTGAAATTTTACTGAGATTAATAGGAATACTAATTAAAGGAAAGACTTTTAGCAAAATGGCACACTGAGCTGATGTAAATGGACCTTTTCCTCCCACTTCACACACAGAAACACTGGATAAAATGTAACAAAAATGCTTTAAAAATATATATTCAAGCTAGGGCTTCCCTGGTGGCACAGTGGTTAAGAAGAATCCGCCTGCCAATGCGAGGGACATGGGTTCGAGCCCTGGTCTGAGAAGATCCCACATGCTGCGGAGCAACTAAGCCCATGCGCCACAACTACTAAGCCTGTGCTCTAGAGCCCGCGAGCCACAACTACTGAAGCCCACACGCCTAGAGCCCGTGCTCTGCAATGAGAGAAGCCACTGCAATGAGAAGCCTGAGCACCACAACGAAGAGTCACTCGCCACAACTAGAGAAAGCCCGCAGGCAGCAACAAAGACCTAACGCAGCCAAAAATAAATAAAATAAATTAAAAAAAAAATATATATATAGTCAAGCAAAAAAAAAAAAAAAGGAAATTCCCAGGTACCTGAAATGGAAGTGACATCAAAATCAAAGCTGAAACAGTAAAGTGGGAGTTGAGACCATGATGGCCCAAAGGGGTTTCAAACTCTAATACAGGCCCTAGGCTTGGAGGAGAAAGCATTAATGCTCACATGGAGACTGGAAATATAGCTTCAGGCAGGTAGAAGGTGGGGGAGTTGGAACTGAGACCCTTGCACAAAGCACAGAGCCTCAAACAACTATCCCTCCTTTATATGCAGTCTGAAAAATCTCTGCTCACTGGCTCAGGGAAACAGAATAAAAGTTGCTAATTATCTGGGCCTTGAGTAGAAGAAATGGCACCCACAAGAAATCTAAAATGTAGGCCTATGACATACAGAGGTGAAGGATCCAAATTTATATATTATATCGTATAAGAATCTTGGGCTGAGAAATTAACATAAAAATTGGTCTTTGACATGCAAGAGAAAAAAAACAGAGTACTTTCAAAACCCAAGGCACAGAGACTCTCACAGGAAAAAAGAAAAACATAGAGAGAAATGAGCTCACTATTACAAACCATATGAGGAAGACCTGAATGTGAAAGGTAAATTTATAAAAGTTAACAGTAGAAAATGTCAGAGGGTATCTTTGAAGCAGGTGTTGGGAAACTTCTTAAACATTGCCCCAAAAGCTTAAAAAAAGAAAAGATGAATATGATTATACTGATATTAAAGGTTTCTGTCAAAGAACTCTATAGTCTATAGATATGATTAATAGACAATGGACAAATGGTAGAACCAGGAGATATTTATACAGTTTAAAGACAACAAGGAGTTAATATCTAGAATACAGAAGAAATTCCTGGAAACCTTAGGGAAAAAAAATCCAATGGGGAGAAAAATGGGCAAATGACGTAACATGGCAATTCAGAAAAGGAGAAGTTCACTTAACTGGCTAACAAGTAAGAGTAGTTGTTACAATAGCAGTAAAAGCAGCTAACATTTATTATATATTCAGGAAGTGCTTATTATATTCAGGAATATGCTTTACATATATTAATTCATTTCATTCTCTTAACAACCTGATGATGCAGATGCTGTTATTATTCCCTTTTACTGATAGGGAGACTAAGGCCCAGAGAGGTTAAGTAATTTCTCTAAGGTCTTACAGTAACATGTGGTAGAACATAAATTTGAATCTAGAGTAAAACTGGTGGTATATAAATTCATATAGCTATTCTGGAAAAACACTCTGGTAATATTTAGTGAAATTTTCTGTGCATATATGCCTTGTGGCCCAAGAATCATATTTCTGAGTACATTTCCCAGAAAAGTTCTCACATAGGTTCATAAGGACACATGGCCAGAAAGATCACTGGGCCATTGTTTTCTGTAGCAGGGAAATGAGAGGTCATTTAGATGTCAGTCACAAAAAGAATTTAAGTAAATATGCAAAATGTATCCTATGGAATATAGTGCATTAGAAAGAAGCAACAACTGACTATTCAGACAGAAACAGATCTTAAATACCCAATTGAATGAAACAATAACAACCAGAATGAGATCTAGAGCATAATTCCATTTATGTAAGTTAAAAACACAAAAACAAAACAATGAATAACAGTAAGGTAAAGTTACATTGTAGCAAAAGACATTTTATCAAATACATTAGAGTAAGTGCTATAAAGGGGAGGGAAATAGGAGTAGGGGTAGGAGGTGAAGGAGGAAAAAAAATCAAACGAGAAGGGCCTTGCCAAGATAGATGCTAGAGTGTCTCAGATGAGGAGGATTCCTGTGCCACCCCCAAAAGGCAAACAGTAAGAACAAAAAGTCACATGAGGAAATGAATCACCACAACGGAAAGACATTAGATGCAAGAAAGAGTACAAATAGCATCTCCAAGAATTGAAAACCCTAAAAATTATAGAATACTATGAAAAAATGCTACAAATTAATTGTTTCATTTTAATAAACAGGCAAAATGAAGGGAAGCCATAATGGAAGAAAAAGATAATATGAAAAAAGAATAGGCAGATGTGAAAAAGAACCAAAAGAACTTCTAGGAATAAAAGTTAAGTCACTGAAATTCATCTATCAATGAATTAAACAGATTAGATACAACTAAAGAGAAAATGAGTAATTAGGAAAAGAAGTCTGAGAAAATTACTCAGAAGGTAGCAGAGAGGTAAAAAACAAAACAAAACAAAAAAAACCCAAAAACAGACATATGAAAGAGAGGTTAAAGGATATGGAAAACAGAATATGAAGGTTTCACATGCATCTGAATAGGTGTTCCGGATAGAGATAATGAAGAACATGTGGCAGAAGCAATTTGAAGATATAATATCTGAGAATGTTCTAGGACTAAAGTCAGACATGAGTCTTCAGAATAAAAACTTTGAAGTATCAACAACACTGAGAAAAAGAAATTGTAAGCAAACCAAAAGAAAAGATTATTACTTAATCAAAGAAGACGGTTTGACTGGTACAGACTTCTCATTAATAACAATAGATATAAGAAAATGGAGTAACAGTTTTCAAATATTAAGGAAAATAACAATCAACCATGTATCTATATACAAGTTGAAACAAAATCACCTTCAAACAAAGATAAGAGGCTCAGAGACTGTCACTGAAAGACTTACTACAAGAAGCAAACTGAACCAGAAAGAAAGGATAGAATGTAAGAAAAAATAGCAAGTAGCAAGCAAAGAAACTGCTAAACGTATCCACTAGAAAAGTTAAAATCAGAAAAACTGATAATACCAAATGTTGATGAGGATGCAGAATGACTAGAACTTGCATACATTACTGCGGAAAGTGCAAAATGGTACAACTACTTTGAAGAACTGTGTGGAGGTTTCTTATAATAAAAGATTAACCATTGATACAAGCAACAACATGGATAAACCCTAAAACAGTATGTTAGGTCAAAGAAGCTGGGCACAAAAGAGTACATATGTATGACTAAATCTACAGGAAAGAGACATACAGAAAAAACTAATCTACAGTGATAGCGACCAGATACTGTAGTGGTTGTGGAGGTTGTGGGGTGGTGTGGGGGAAGGGAATTAAACAGGAGGAGACACAAGGAAACCTTCTCGGGGAATGGAAATGTTCTGTACCTTATTTTGGATGGTGGTTGAAGAGTAGATATTTGTCAAAACTCTTCAAATAGAATTCATTGAACTGTATGTTAATTATATCTTAATAAAAAAGAAATTAAGAAATGTGTTTTAAAATGCACTGGCTATTTTAAAATGGATATGGGAAGGGGAGGTTAAAAACAAAGTAGAATAATGACAACCATAGTAGCTACCACTTATTTAATGCTTACTATGTGCCAGGGACTGTTCTAAATGCTTTGCATCTATTAACTCATTTAATCTTTTCAACAACCCTGTGAAGTAGGTACTCTTATCATCCCCATTTTACATATAAGAAAATGTGGCACAGAGAGGTTATACAACTTACCTAAGGTCACACAACTAGTGTGTGGCAGACCTGGGCTCCAAACTCAGGCAGTCTGGCTCTGAGGTCTATATTCTTAAAAATCCACTGCCTCTCTGAAATTAAAAATCAACAAGAACATGGAAGATGAGAGAAGGAGCACTAGAGTTAGGATGTTCTAAGAGTCAAGGGGATGACAAAAATAATGATTAACTTTAGCTTTTAGCCTAAGTAAAGTATGTATTTTAACAGGTAAGGATACAAGGGAACAAACTGAACAAATATTTGCAAACAAGAAGTACAAAAGGGAATTAAGAAAATGTGATTAATACAATAGCAAGTGGAAAAGGGGAAAAAGAAAGGCAAAGAAGGTAAAGGCAAAGGTAAATAGAAAAAAACTTAAGACAGTAGAAATAAATAAGTCCAAATGTATTAGTAATCACAATAAAGAAGCAGATTAAACGTTCCTGTTAAATGGCAGAGATTCTTTGATTGGATTCTTAAAAAACAGCCATATGCTACTTATAAGAGAATTAATGTGTAGGTGTGTTTACACTTAAAACAGTGCCCAGCACGTAGTAAATACTATATGTGTTAGCTGTATTATTATTACCAAGAAAGACTGAATTTTCCTCATTAAATAGTTTTGAAACTAGCCATCTGACATGACAGCTAAAGTACCTACCTGTAAATAAACAGTTAAACTATATAATCTTTGTAGACCACTTTCAGGTACAGAATACTGTTATTAAATAAATCTAATATATAATCATGAGGGATACATTAGTGACTTGGGGGCTACTGAAATGTACTATAGAGGCTAAACTACACTTTGTTGATCACACAACTAAAATGTAAATGCCTCTAACATATATTTTACTATTTCCCCCTAACTCCCTTTGCAAGGAAGTTAAATGGAGGGGAGAGAATATAGCGCTAAATATAATGGCACGAAAGCATGCTTTTCAGAGCTAAGAAACTATAGTGGAACACAGCATGTTGGAATCTTTAAGTCCTGTAGATTCCTGTATAGAGGCAACCTAAACTATGTTATTAAGCACTTAACTGAAATCACTAGGCTTGGGAAAATTGTCAAAGGTCCCAAGGGAAGAACATTTAAGCAACAAAAGAGCACCAGAAGGATGCATGTTCCTCAAAGCAACAATATTAAAGCCTCAAGAAAAGACTATACTGATATAGAATAAAGATACTTAGAAAAAACTTAATTGGCTGAACCTAGTGCTGCATAATGACCCAAAACACAAATGGGAATTCAACACAAAGTGGAAACTAGGCCAGCTTTCTAAAAGAAGCACAAAGATTTTATTTATTTAAATTTTTATTTTGTCTACTTCCAAAAAGAATCTGAAAGTTTGAGGATTCTTTAAGCTACAAACAAACAACAGTTACACACAGGGGGGAAAAAAACCCCAAAAAACCAGGAAAAGCACAAGTGAGAACTTAAGTCAGAGCTGGTAAGAAATATGGAATCCCTTTGATGAACAAGAAGGAAAGTAACACTAAAGACTTACAGTCTCTTATATACATCAGTTAATTAAATAAAGTAGATGTTCTGAAATCCACAACTGCTGGCAATGTCCTCAGCAAGACACTCAAATAAAAGACTTTGCTGCCACTGATGAAGGGTGAGAGACTCTTTTCTGGGCCTCAGGAACTGGACCTGCCATTCCCCAATTTACTGTACTTATTTCCCCATAAGTCTTCAGCCAGCAATACACATATGTCAACTAACAACTATTTATGGGTCAATTGCCTACCAATTACTCAGCCCACTGCTAGGTGCTGTGTGGGAGCCAAGTGAAATATAAAACAAGGTCCTTGTTCACAGAGAGCCTGTAATAAAGTTGATTCAACTTATTTCAACTGGAATGACTGAAAACAGAAGTCTTAAAAGGACTCAAGAGACAAGAAGAGGGAAAGGAAGAAGAGAGAAAGGAAAAAACAGATTGATCCCAGTGAGTGGAAAGGAAAAGGGTAGGACTGGAGTTGGTAAATGCAAGTTAGGTACAATTTCAACAGGTAAGGGTGAAGAGGGAGAGTGCTCTGGAATCATGTATGTGCACAGGCAGTTAGCACTGGACCCATTGGAAAGGCATTGGAAAGCCCTCCAGTAAGTTGTTGCCATCATTATTATGGACACTGGGCTGGCTAGGGTGGGTCTCCAAAAATACCCACTTAAGAGGAAATGTGGAACACTAGGCTGCCTAGGTTAGGGAGGCCAGAAAATGAGCAGAGGAACTTAACCTGCTTTGAGGGAGGAGCTTCTGAAATACAGCACAATTAAAGCAGAGCTATTCCAGTGACAGATGGCATGGTCTAATACGGAAAAGTGACTAGCAATGGGAAGGAAGAACAAGCAACCTATATATATTGTCTAATAATAAATATAGCTCCGTAGGAGCAGAAGTTGGACACACATCTGCCTAGATTTCTATAGCCCAATACCCAAGAAAGAAAAGCCATCCTAATACTTGATCAAGGGCCCTCCATTCCAGTTCTCCTAATAATTCTGCACTCTCCTTTGGGCACATCTATCTCATAGTCTGAGACATCTCTCATATGGCCTGGCTCAATGCAACCTTATCTGCTTAAAGTTTGTTTTGTTTTTACTGTTGCTATTGATAATCCCTATCTCCAGAATATAATCTTTAGTTCTGTCTTGATTTCTGGATTCTGCTGGAACCAGAGAGCTGGAAGGGACCTTGGAGAGCCCTATTCATTGCTTTCAGCAAACAGACGTTCATTACTTTATTACTTTATTCTATCACGTACTCTTGTCCAATGACCAAATGACCTTAGTCCAATCCCTCCCCTTTTTAACAGAGGAAACTGAGGTCCTGAGAGGCTGAGTTGCTCTTTGATCCGAGTCAGCTTTAACCCCATGGCTATTTAGTATCTCACAAACAACCAGAATCAGGTGAAATAACAGGCACTCTCAACATAATTAGAGCAAAGATCACACACTCAGAGACAAGAAATGGGGCATCTGCTACACACAAAAAGATGATTTAAAATGTAATGTATCTAAGGAATCAGCTAAGTTAAAAGAGAACCACTAGCAATTATTTCTGAGAATGCAAGGAGGATTGGTGAGGTTAGAAAAGGGTGACCGTAGCTTTTAGCAGGCCCACATTGCTCAAGTTCAAAAGCAGCTGTCATTTGGTTTCTTCTCTTACACTGCCAGCCTGAAAGGCAGCAATATATAGTGTAAGGGATGGAGATTTTTGTATTTGATAGTCCTGGGTTCATGGTAGTACCTTTTTATATGTATTGTCATTGTTGTTTCTAATATTATTATCATCACTATCATCATCATTCCATCCCAAATACTAGTCTACTACTGTTCCAATCTTTGAGATTTGTAGCAATACCTGAACGGCCTGTGTGATTTCCTAAGGTACGTTCTGGTCATTGGGAAATCCAGGTAGCCAGAACAGCTCTGAAGAATATCAGTACTGAAGATTCTAAAAGCAGCTGAATTGGCCTAAGAGTCACCTTTGGGGATTCGGGAGGCTGTCTACCGAGCTCTATGGTACATATCAAGTAGGGATAATACCTTGCTATATTCTGGGATTTACACCTCATCCTTCCATTTACCTTTGTTTTACAGATGAAGACTAAGGCTCAGGGATGTTAAATGGCTTGTTAAGGGCCACAGAACTAACAAGGGGCATAAGTGAGCCCATGTCTCAATTCTCAAGCCATAGTTCTTTTCTCCATAATATGAAGGCCTCACTGGAGTCCAAGACTTAGCTACCACTTCTGCAGATTATTCTCCCTTCCAAGGGCTCAGCAGCCATTAAAGAGTATAGCTGTCAACTCTTGGTTACTTAACGTACACTTACGGTCTCACCCTGAGGGGAACTGTTTAGTGAGTCAACCACATCCACTGACCCATCGGCTCAGGAGACTGTACTTTTTTCAATTACCAATTCATGTCTCGTGAACAGTTAGCCGTAATGGTATCCTGCTCTCTCTTTTCATATTCTATCAAGGATATTATTTATCAAATAATCACAAATAAGAGCTACTAATAAGCACATTTTACATGTTACCCCCTTTAATACTAATAACCCAGCAAGATAGTTAAACCCAATTTATAATTAAGTCCCAATAGTGGAGAGGTTAAGGAACAGGCCCAAGATCACATACACAATCCAGTCTGAGCCTTTCAAAGCTCATGCCCTTCTACCCACTAGAACAGTTTCTCGTACTTTAGTGTGCGTGAAAATCACCTGGGGATCTTGTCAAAGAAAAGATTCTGATCCAGAAGGTGTGCAGTGGGATCTGAATTCTGCATTTCTAATAAGCTCTGGGTTGACTCAGATGTTGATAGTCCAAGGAATCCTGTCTGAATAGCAAAGCACTATACAACATTGCCTGTTCTCAAATCACATTTTTTCACATCTAATTATTATCAAATATGTTTTAAGCAACGCTTCACCTCTAAAAAGTTCCAAGTCATCCTCAAAACCTTCCCTTTTGCACCTGCCCTTGCTCCAGTCAGAACAGCTTTAAGAATAAAACCTACAAAATACGGAGGATTCTAATAACCAGGCCTTAGGTGAATAGCTCTGTGGCCTGGCACCAACCAAAACTCCTTTAGAATGCATTCCAGCAACCCGGACTTCCAGGGCTAGACAAGCTTCCCTGGCTGCTACTAAAGTAAATGGAGGTCAAACTGTTCCTGATCTAGAGTAAACTGGTCACCTGAACCTGGTTAAGCCCTGGCAGGTTCTAGGATGGTACAGCCAATCAATAAATGTACGCTGAACTGGACACAGTGAAGAGATCTGGGCTCATGGCACCATACATGACCTACTGTGACATTTCCATTCTAACTACTATGCTCATCTGTCTTCTCCCACAGAGAACAGGACAACTCTGCTTGTCTTCCATAGCCTTCCATACCCAGATTCCCTAAAAGCCATATCGAACAGCATTTCAAGGCCTATATTCTCTTTTGTGGTATAAAGTCTAAAGATTAAGGCTTAATAGTATGTGCTGCCTTGACAGCTGGTAAAATCAAGAAGGCCTCAAATGTCCTAACCACAAATTCCAGTACCCACTCTGCTCCCGTGGACAAGGTCCCCTAGTCAAACAATCCTCCTTATCAGAGGGGCCAGGCACTGTTCCTGTTTATTCCTGGGTAGTGGGTTTCAGTTCCCTGCCAGCCCCCAAAATTATTCAAACAAGCCAATCACATCCTCTGGCATAAACCAGAAAGCACCCACCTTCTTGATACTGCAAGCCTGCCTCCCACAGCCCCTGGTTGTTAACTCTGCTCCTGAGTACACCCTCTGTGTCCTCCTCTGGGGCTGTGAGTATAAACTGCTTTCAGTCTCATCTGCCAGTGTCCAGTGTTGTGTGCTTAGCCATCCCCACAACCCTAGGGTAGGAATCCCTCCCTCATCAACGAGGTGAAGAGGAGGTGATTAAAACATCGTTTTTTGCCCAATCCACTGATCTCTGCTCTTTTTCCTATCCTTGAATCTCCTGAATGCCTTTGGCAAGGTCATTAACTACTCTATGATGGTAATGATGTCCAGCATTTGTTCTAAGCTCTGTCCATACATTTTCCCACTTAATTCCCCAAACATCCCTATGAGGTAGACACCATTATTATCCCTAATACACAGATGAGGAAACTAATGTCCAACAAGATTATGCAACTTGCCCAAGACCATACAGGTATTAAGTTAGAGCAAAGCTCAAATGCAGATCTACCTGGCTCCCTGTTCTTAATTACTACCTTAGTCTTGAGAGGATTTCGGGGCTCAGTGCTATCATTCCTCAACTCCTCTCACAGACAGAGATGTGCGGCTAGATGCCCTGACAGGATCACCTGCATTTGAGATGCCATGTCTTTTGCTGGTCTCTGCTAAAAGATGGATGGAAATGTGTCTATTGGAACAGGCCAGCTGGCTTGCCAGGAAGAGACTGGCAAGAGACTTCCCTCAACGGCTTGAACTTAATTTACCAAAGGTCTAGTTTGGTTATCAACCTCATAGATACAAACACCCTATCCTGTAAAAGTCTCAAAATTAATCAGACTTGGGGCGTTTGGATAGTACTGTCTAAACTAATTGTTTAAGAGAAGAAATATAAATCAGAAAGTCAATTTATTAGTTCATTTATTAGTGAAATGTGCCTACTCTCTGCAGTCATCTGTGAAAAAATTCCAGCAGCAAGGTCAAGTATGATCAGAAAGCCTTTTAGGAATCACAGAAGAGACTACATCTCTCAACATTCAGTGGTGGCCTGGTGCATCTGTCTTTGACACTGTACAGTGCTGATGGGAGTGTACACTGGTAAAAATCATTCAGGGAAGTAATCTAGTAAGTAATCTGCTCATGTAGAGCTATAAAAAATGTCCTTGGAGAGGGACATGAGAATTTGGGGGGATTGAGGAGGATATACTTTACGTGCCCCGTTTGAATGTTTTACCAGGATGTGTTTTACAGAATGTATCTGTAATATATATCAGTTGTATAATTACAAATTAAAAAAAGAATGAGAATCCTATGATATTAGAAGTAAAAAATTGTTAATGTTTATTCCTTTAGACCCACTTCTAAGTATCTATCTATAAAGAGATAATAGTTAGAGATATAATAAAATATTTATGCACACTGTATTCAGAGCAATAGATTTAATGGTAAAAAACTGGAAACTTAGATGTATAATATGAGATTTTTAAAGTAAACATGGTATACGGACATATTATAGAATATCATGTAGCCATTAAAAATCAGGCTCTCTATATGGTACCTACAGCACAAATAACCAAAGGAAAAAAAAAATAAGTTGGACTTCATCAAATTTAAAAACTTCTGTGTATCAAGGGACACTATCATGAAAGTAAAAAGACAATCCACAAAATGGATACAAATATTCACAAATCATATATCTGATAAGGGTCTGGTATCCAGAATATGTAAAACACAGTGTATCAGAATATAAGGTATTCAGAACTCTTACAACTCAACAATAAAAGGACAAATATGCCCATTTTAAAATGGGCAAAGGATCTGCACAGATATCTCTCCAAAGAAGATATAAAAAATGGCAAATAAGCACATGAAAAATGCTCAACATCAGTAGTCACTGGGGAAATGCAGATCAAAACCACAATGAGATATCACTCCACACCTACTAGGATGCTATAATAAAACAAACAAACAAACAAAAAATACAAGCATTGCTGAGGATGTGGAGAAACTGGAAATCCTATACGTCACTGGTGGGAATGTAAAATGGTAGCCCCACTGTGAAAAATAGTTTGTCAGTTCCTCAAAAAGTTCAATACAGACCCAGCAATTCCCCTCCTAGGTATATACCCAAGAGAAATGAAAACATATGTCTACACAAAAACTTGTACACTAATGTTCACTGCAGCATTATACATAACAGCCAAAAAGTGGAAACAACTCAAGCAGCCATCAACTGATAAATGGACAAGTAAAATTGTGTTTATCCATACAATGGAATATTATTCAGTCATAAAAAGGAATGGAATAATGATAGTGCTACAAACACGGGTATACCTTGAAAACATGCTAAGTTGAAGCCAGACACAAAAGGCCACATAGGGTATGATCCCCTTTATATAAAATGTCTAGAATAGGCAAATCCATAGAGACAGAAAGCTTAGTGATTGCTAGAGGTTGGGAGGAGGACTGGCGAGTGAATGCTAATGAGTATGGGGTATTTTTTTGGAGTGATGCAAATGATCTAGAATTAGAAAGTGGTGATAGTTACACAGACTTTGAATTGTACACTTTAAAACAGTAAATTGTATAGTATGTGAATTATATCTAAATAAAAAATTTTTAATTAGGCTCTTGAAGATTTTTAATAATGTGGTGAAATGCTCTCAACATACTAAAAGAAAAAAAACACAGGATGCAACTGTATATATAATTCCAACTTGGTTTAAAAATATATGTACATGCATATATACATTTGCATTGAAAAAGACAGAAAATATATTAAAATGCTAATAGTGGTTATCCCTAAGTAGTATCACTATGGGGGACTTATTTTCTTCTTCATATATTTCAAATTTTTTCTACAGTAAACATGCATTATTTTTATGACCTGCAAATTAAAAAACCCAGGTAGGTTTGTCTGGCTTCAAAGCTAGTGTCATTTCCAACATACTATACACTCATAAGACATTTATTTAGCTCCTACCAAGCAAAGTTAAATAAGATATAATCTCTGCCCACAAGGAATTTACATAACTCTAGGGTGGGGTCTGAACCCAAGTCCATGGACTGGGAAGGGGAAGAGGCATCTATAATGCTCTTTAAATTACTGGACACACAGTGTTATTCAACTGCACACTTTCTGGGAGACAGGTCATGAGCAGCAGTGTAGCTCAGTGGTTAAAGGCCGGAGCTAGAGCCAGACTACCTGAGTGTGAAGTTTGAATGCCCAATCACAAAGTGTGACCTTGGAAAAAATCGCCTAAACTCCATGGGGCATAGTTTCCTCATCTACAAAATAGGGGTAATAACAGTACCTCTCTCACTGGGTTGTTGGAAGATTAAATGAATTAACACAGCTAAAGCACCAGCATTATATGCTGGGGACATAGCAAGTGCTCAATAAACTGATTATCTGCTAGCTGCCAGCATCAGCATCAGCGTCATCGTCATCATGATCATCACTACCACCCCCTCACCACCATATTCTCAAGGAGGTAGAGACAGGAGATTAAGGACCACTAGAAAGGTTGTTTTTCACGTCTCAAAACTGGCAGCTAGCATCTGATTCTTGATAAGCCTATAATAACTATTACATTCAACAAATTTCTTTTTCCAGATTCTCTCAATCTCTAACGAAACTCTTCTTTTGAGGTGTTCAAAACAATGAGGCAAAACATCAAACTGTTTGGCATAACAAACTGCTTGTGTCCTCTTATCTTTTGTCTAATTCATAGAAACAAGCAATTTTTCAAGGCTATTATAATGGAAGGAGGCTTTGAGAGACTTATCTGCCTTTCCCCTGCCTTTCCGGGCCATGCTGCTCTGATCCAGTAGTTCATCAACGATGACTCTTCACAGGCCAAACTGCAAAATCTCCTGAACAACATATTCATCTAATTAGTGGCTGGGGATTGTGACTGCATTACACCTAATGCCGACTCTTCCATCCTGCAGTCAAGACTCTCAACAAGCAATCATCACTTCAGTGCTTTCACATTCAACCTCTTAGGTGTTACAAAAGACCCTTGGCTTCATCACTGACACTTTTGTCCTGACCTGAAAATGTGGATGAGTTCTGCGTTTTCACCAATCTGATTATGATAATACACTTTTCTTCACGGGGGAATAAATCTCAACCACACAGTAGCAAATTCCAAAATCAAAGATACCCATCTAATGTAAAAGTAAAGAGCTCAAGCAACTGAAGAATACCAAAACAGGCCTTGTGACTCCGGAGGCTGTGTGTTTAACAGTAAAGGTTTAGGGCACAGGCTGTAGAGACAGCTCGCCCGCGGGTAAATCACAGCTCTGCCTCTCTTACCAGCTATACAACTTGAGGCAAGTTGCTTAACTCTCTGGGCCTCAGTTTCCTAATATGTAAAATGGGGATAATATTAGTTTTATCTCATGGGGTAGCTGTAAGCATTAATAAGCCTCTGTTAGTAAGTCAATGCACATGAAGGGCATTTCCTATAACATTGTAAATATTCATTAAATGTTAAAAGGAAGCATAAAAATACACCTGCCAAAATACTTGTTTTTACAGTTTTGGGCTGGTCATCAGTTCACAGATATACTGTTTTTCGTTTTTTAAAATATTTATTTATTTATGGCTGTGTCGGGTCTTCGTTGCTGCACATAGACTTTCTCTAGTTGCAGCGAGCGGGGACTACTTTTTGTTGCGGTGCGCAGGCTTCTCATTGCAGCGGCTTCTCATTGTGGAGCACGGGCTCTAGGTGCGTGGCCTTCAGTAGTTGTGGCACACGGGCTCGCGGGCTCTAGAGCACAGGCTCAGTAGTTGTGGCACACAGGCTTAGCTGCTCTGCAGCATGTGGGATCTTCCTGGATCAGGGATCGAACCCGTGTTCCCTGCATTGGCAGGCGGATTCTTAACCACTGACCACCAGGGAAGTCCGATATACTTGTTTTTAATCACTCTGCCTCATCACTTATATAAGTTACATATATATCTTCTATATACTGTATGTCAAATATTGTATAATTTTTTAAAAAGAATTTATAGACAATCACATTGCAAGTTTCACAGCTGAGTCAAGCTAGGAAAGGGAGAGGGTTAGGCCTCTCATAACAGCATGTTGGATTATATAATCTGAGAGATTTCACACAAAGCCTTTAACTCACTGAAATTAATAGGAGATACAAAGAACTTTCGAAATCACCTGCTCCAATTCCCTTATTTGTAGATGAAGAAACTGAGGCCCTGAGAAGTGTTTTAAGATCTTCCAGTTCACTAATAACAGAAATCAGACTCTTCTGTTAACTATGACTCAGATATATATTTTTTAAGTGGAAAGCAATGAGGAAGACATTATGGCAAGGGGGAAAAGAAAGACATAGTTTGGAAGAGTTACGGTAGCAACCTAACAATGGGAGCTAACATTTTATGAAGATTTATTATATCCCCGACACTGTGACAAGCATTTTGCATGGGTGCTCTTATATAATTTTTGCAAAACCTGGGAGGTAGTTACTATTATTAACTCCACTTTAACTGAGAAAGTGGAGACCTAGAGAGATTAAATGACTTGCCCCAAATCATAAAGCCAGTGAGCAGTAGAGTCAGTAAATGAACCCATGCTGTCTGACTCTGGAGCCGGACCTTTACCACTGGATATTGCCCAAGCTTAAGAATTTAAAAAGCAGTGAAGCGCTTGATCCTTGAGTCTTTCTCCTACTTTTTTGGTAACTTCTCTGTTCAGAGGCAGTGCAAAGATACACAGTAAATGAAGTAGTTTTAAAGGAAGAACATGACCTTGATTTAGAGCCTACTTATTCCCCGCTATATGAGGCACCATACACACATTACTCTGGCCCCCTGACTTGTCCAAGGCCATACAGCTGGTAATAGTGCCACTGGGGGATGTGGAGCCCATGCCGTCCCAGCAAACCTCCAAGACCCATTTCCCAGCCTAGTCAGTGGACAGTGTATGCTTGTCTGTCCAGCAGATCTTTACTGAGTTCAGCCAAATGGCCTTAACTGGCTTGGAACTACACAGAGAAGAAATCAGCATACTCCCTGCTCTCAAGGAGTTTATGGCACAGCTGGGAAGAAGAGACCACTTTCAGCTTAAAATCCTTCTTTTCTTCTACATTGTAGTTAAGCAGCAGAAGCACTGAAGAGTCTATGGAGCCCCAACTTCCTGTGAGACTGTCCTATTACCCTACTCAGATCACCCAGCCTTCAGGACACTTCTGTGTATACTTCCATGAACTCCATTCTCCTCTCCCCTTAGTACTGTAAGCTTTTTCTCTTGCCTTTGAAGAAGTGGGAATTATTTTCATCTCTATCTTTCTCCCATCCATCACCAGGGATTATGACAAGAGGGTTAACTTAAGGAACTAACATCCAAAAAAAAAAAGCAAAAGAGGATAACTTCTCTATTGTCTTTAACGTTTGGAAAGAGCCTATGGGGCTCCATAGTATTTGCTCAAAAATGTTCAAAGAAATACATGGAAAACTTCATTTTCTGCTGCCCAGGAAAAAAAAAATCCGGAACTCTAGGGGCCAATTATTCTGCTGTCTTGGACTTTGACCTTAGAAAGTCTCCCTCTGGTTTAAATCTGACTGGAACTGAGGGCAGTTGACAGCAGAGTACCAGCTATAAGAGCAGCTTGTGTCTAGGTGGTCAAATTTAATGACTGCCAGGGCTTCTGAGCGTCATTCAGAAGTTATAGTACCGTACCAAACCTACGGGCTAAATGAATAAGAGCAGCAAGTTCCACTGTTGTTTAAATTTATAAGTTCTTACTACGTTCCCAACATCATGTTAGGAGCTGGGTACTCAAAACAGTGACAGGCCTTGAAAAATGAACTAAGATCAGATTGCACTAACAAAACTCTAAGATAAAGAGAAGGCAGAGCAAAAGCAGAGGACATAAGAGAAGCAATAAAGAGGGAGAGAGAGGAGGGCTTACTGTTTGCAAACAGTAGAAGTGAGGGAAATATTTGTGACGTGAATTAGAAGGGAAGACTAATATAATACTACTACCAGTTACAGTTTAGAAGAGTAGCTCTTGACCATCTCCCTTGCTTCTGCTTTTCCCTGGCCAGCTGGAGTTTAAAATTTTAAAAACAATCTTAATAAGGAGCTAAAAAGAGTTGGGTTCTACACCTGACTTTAGCTCTGTAACCTTGAGTTACTTAATCTTTCAAAACCTGTTTTCTCAAGTGCAAAATGAGTGAACATGTATATGGGAGCTCATAATGCTATTCTCACTTTTATGTTTGAAATTTCCATAACAATTTTTTAAATGGGGATAATAGTATCTATTGCTTAGTTGCTGTGAGGATTACAAGAAATTGTGTAAAACACTTAGTACAGTGCGTGGCACTTTTTAGGTGTTCATTAAATGCTAACTATTATTATCAACATGGTATTTTTTTAAGTTCTGGGATGGGGATAAGGAGGAGAGCAAAATGCTATGAACCAGTGAATTAAGGCTACAGACTTCAAACTGAGGAACAACTGTGCAAGGAAAACCTTCCCAAATATACTCTTATAGGTTTCTCACTCTTTTATTCACTTTTTCCCCTTACTGCTTTATTCATTCCATTCAACAAATATGTACTGACTGCCTACAGTATGCAGGACACAGAGCTAGGTATTGAGAATTGGAAAGAGAGGAAGACAGACAACAGAAGGGGTTTTGAGGGGACAATATAATGGGATGGGCTTTTGGAGGAGGGTATCTATGAACCACCAGAAACGATATGCAAAAATTTTTGAGTACGTGGGTGTATATAACTTCTCTGAGAAGTTCTGGAGGGATTCTTAAAGGAATTATTTATTTTTTAAAAAAGTTAAGAATGAAAGTCTAATAAACTGAGCAAGAAGCAAACAAACTTTATATAAGGAAAAACACAAAATACTCTTGAAAAATCACAAAAGTAGCCTTGAGCAAATGGAAAGACAGACCATGATCTTGGATAGAAATATTCAACATCATAAAGATGTCAGTTCTCCCTAAGCTAATTTATAAATTTAGCATAATCTCAATAAAAATACCATCAAGTTGTTTCATCCGGAAATTAGACAAATTTATTACAAAGCTCATATGGCAGAATAAACAAGCAAAACAGTGAGGAAAACTCTGAAAAGGAGCAATATGAAAAAACTAGCCCCTCCAGACAGTAAAACAAATTACAAAGCCTCTAAAATTAAGATAGTTTTGCAATGGCATATGAATTGACAATCAATGGAACAAAACAAAATCCAGTAGGAAACCCAAATGCACGTAAGAGTTTAGTATCTGCTAAAGACAGCATCTCAAATCAGTGGAGCAAAGATAAGAGCTTTTAATAAGTAGTGCTGGGACACCTGGCTGGCCATTCATTGGAAAAAAGATAAAATTGGATCCTTCCTCAAACCAAATGCCAAGATAAATTCCAAATGGATCTGAGTCTTAGATACTAAAAAAAAAGAAAAAAAAAGTGAAACCATATATGTACTAGAAGAAAACATTAATGAATTCCTCATAAATTGAGAGTGGCACAAACTTCCTAACTCTGACTCAAAATCTAAAGCAATACACTGAAAGACTGATCATTATGACTATGTAAAGATGTAAAACTTTTGTATAGCAATAACACTACATATGTAAAGTCAGACATGTGACAAACTGGAAAAAATATTTTTGTAACTTATACCACAGACATTGGGCAGATATTCTGTAACTCATAAAAGGAGAAAACAAAATTAAACTATACTGAAATATTATTTCTTACCTAACAGACTGACAAAACTCCAAAACTCTAGCATCAAGACTCAAGAGAAACAGAAAAGAAGGGTCAGGCATGAAATAAAAACTTCTATGAATATACCTTGCTGTATAGTTTTGATTTTGGAACCATGTAAATGGTTTTCATAGTTAAAAAAACAAAATTAGATTTTTATAATCAGTTCTTAAGTTTTAAAACAAATGGGTCTGTTTATCAAGTTGGTGGCATACCACATAGAGAAAATAATTACATGAAGTGACTTTTAGGACAATGTTTGACTATACAACTCAAATAGCATATATTCTAAGGACAAAAGGAACCACAAAGAAAACTAAAACAACATTCAGTAATCTAATGGTCAGGACAGACAGCAGCATTGCTACTTGCCGGGTTAATAACATGGCCAGGGAAATCCAGAGAGAAGGAACAGCCCGAAAGCCCCAGAGCATGGCCCACAGTCCAGGAAGGGTGAAGTTCCATGTTGCCCATTGAGTGTTAATGACTGACGCTCAAGTAGAAGGGTAAGAGGGAGTGGAGAAAGCGCTAAGAGTTGAGGCTTGAGGTGGGCACAGCCAGGGCTTGAGGGCAGCCCAAGCCATGCCAAGGAACCACACAGAGGGCAGGCAAGCCATCTTGGAGTTTTAGACTGGAGAGTAACGTGTTCCGATCTGTGCTTTACAAAGATCACTGGCAACAGTGTACAAAATAGATTGGATTGGAACAAAGGTGGAAAGCTGGCTGGCCAGCTACAGACTGCTGCCGCAGTAATCCAAGACAAGAGATTACAGCGGCTTTAGCCCAAAGAGAAAGGGGACATCAACAGGCTTGCAGTCTAAAAAATGTGTGCCATTTGTGGGTGGGGAGTGGAAGGGGGTGGAGAGTTGAGAGAAGGGGAAGAACACTGGATGACTCCTGGGTTTCTGCCTCTGGCAGCTCCGTGGTGCCATCCACTGAGACCAGGAACCCAAGAGAAGTACCATATGGAAGAAAACTGCTAAGTTCACTGCTGCCAGAGCCCCTCGTGGGGGCAGGGAGCCAAGGGAGTCAAGAAGGAAGACCCAACTGTCAGGCCACAGTCCTAGAAAGCTGAGAAACAGATGAAACTGCAGAGTTAGATTACCTCTTGTAAAATTTTTCAAAGTCAGAAACAGAATCATATACTGTTCATTTTTGTTTTTTATATTAAAAAAATAAGTCAACTAACCAGTACTTGTAACAGTAACAGTACTTGGAGCCTCAAAAGCTATTATTCACACTTATAATCCTTTGTTTCTAACCTCCCTCAACCTAGTTGGGCCCTTTCCTTCATAAAACATGCCCTATTGTATGTCCCAGAACCAGATTCTAGAGCTTATAGCAGAAGTCACTCATGCAAACACCTTCAGGGGTCTGACAGATGTAAAATGTTTAAATGTAAGCAACTAATTGGTAAACACAACACGGGCCAAACTCTGGCCTAAGCCATTTTCTACTGAGGTCCCATTTTCACAAAATATTCTAACATGAAGATTTAAAAGATACTTCCTTCCTTTTTTTTTTTTTTTTCCTTTCGGGTACTAATAAAACCAGAAATTACATCACGAACTGACTTTTTCAGAGGTCCTAATATTAGACAAGTTCTGAGATAAGTTTGGTTTCAAAATAGCAGCTCTACTGTCACAGATACAGAGGGTCTCCAGGACAAATGCAGGGGAAGCATCCTTGCCTCCTGTCTCTGCTTCCTTGAATCTATCCCTCTCCTCCTCTCTCCCTTTTAACCCTACTTTCCTAACCCTGAGGAACTGACTCCACCTGCAAAAAGTTGATGCCTAGAGCCAAAGTACTGGGCTTCTACTACTCTTCCTTTCACCTGTCAGAAGAAACAAATACGTTCATCTGCTAACCAGGTTGTCGAGACAACACGTCCCCATTTCACCAGTCTCATGTAAAATAATGACAATGATCTCTAAGGTATCCCTGAAGCACCTCATTGGGTGAATGCCTATATTGTACACAAACATTCAACTATGTTTGACCAGTTTAGACAGGAAACAAAGCAAGAAAAGACACTTTTACTTTACATCTTTGAGGTCAAAGTCCCAGAACAATAGAAAGTACTAATTTTAGGGGGATTCTCCTCACTGTTTCGGTTCAGTGGTGTTACATGTTCATTGTTGGCTCAGTACCTTTTGAAGGGTCAAGGACCCCTCTGAGACCTGACTACAGTACAAGCACACCTCATTTTATTGTGCTTTGAAGATAGTGCACAGTTTTTACAAATTAAAGGTTTGTGGCAACCATGCATTGTCAGATGATGGTTAGCATTTTTTAGCAATAAAGTATTTTCTATGTGACTCGCTTTATTACAATACTCACTTTACTGCAGTGGTCTGGAACTGAACCCGCCATATCTCCAAGCTATGCCTGTAATGGGCTCTCTTCCCAGAAAAAAAAATGGCATTCACACAAATCTGCAGGCAAATTCAAAGGATTCATGGATCCCTTGCAACTTGACCATTTACCCCAGATTAACAAGCTAATGTGGATCAGCAATAACATATTTACTTTATCTATGGAAATGAAATACTTGATGTCATGATTTTGAGGATATGGAGTTAAATAACAACATTAGGGAAATGTAAGGAAAGATAGCTTTCTTTCCCTACCTTTCTCTCCCTTGAGAGCTGTAGGAGTCTTACAACTGCACACTCTCTGCAAATGAAATACCGCACCCTCTGCATGACTTAAAGAAAGTGACAACCTCATCTCTGAATTTAAATGCCCTTAATATTTAATTCTTTCCTCTATAGGTTATAGCTTGCTTTCTCCACATTATCAAGATGATGGCTTTAGAAGGCAGGCTATTGGAGATCCAGAAAACAATATATCCCAATCCAGTTTCCTTGTGAAAATCAAAGAGCTCACTCTCTTGAAGAGTTGAAAGAGGCTGAAGGGTCACCGCTTCCCCCCAGGGTGCTGGTACAGGCAGTACTCCAGAAGGGTAATGTAAATACTCAGTATGAGGCAACAGGGCACACCAATTTGTTTTTCAATCTGTTTTATTTCAGTTCAAAGCACCTTTGCAGATAGACAGTACAGGAAAATAAGCCACACTTTGGTTATACCCAGTCTTCCTCAATCTCCAAAAGCAGGTGAGTATTGCCAAAGTGTGGCTTGTTTCCCTGTGCTGCCTGTCTGCAATGATGCTTTGAACTGAAATAAAACAGACTGAAAAACAAATTGGTATGCCCTGGCTCTTCCTGCAGTTTTATATTATCCTTCAAAGCTAGTGTTACCACCTACTGGAATCCAACAGACCCAAATCACAGAGTAAAACTGCAATACTTTAAATGTGAAGGCCCCACCCAAACCTAAAATAGCAATTTAATTCAGGGCTTGTTGGTTAACATTGCATTAACATGCCACTCTCCATCCAGTTCCTTGCTCCATTTGCTGGGCTGGATTACATCTTCTGATGACACGTGCAATATGGTTACTGGATACAGTTTAAAACAAAACTTGACATTGCTGATCTTCCTATATGGTTTGCTCAATTTATTACTGCCTCTGTAATTTTTCATGTTCATGAACCCAAACATCATCATTTATTTTTACCTATTCAAAAAGTCTACCAGCTTTAAAGCATTCAACATTCTGCTTAAAGTATGCAACATTATTTTGAAAACTTTTAGAGAAAACCCCAAATCATTTGCAAACCAATTCTAAAATTACTACCAACTAGAAGAAGCCTATCATTTTCTTAGAATGAAGGAATGCAAATAGTTTCAAGCTTAAAACACTAAAATGATGAAAAACGCTCTCCACAGACAGTTGTATAATTTTGTTTAAAAAATTAAATCCTAATTGGAAAAGATCCTCTCTTAACAAAACATAAAGAAAAAAAATAAGATCTGTTCTCCTCCCCCCAAAGACAGAAACACACACACACATACCCATGCACACACACACCCCCACACACACCCTCATCTGTAACATACTTCTGAATTTTTGTTATTATTTATCACTTTAAGTAAGTTTCCATTTGGGGTCAAATTTGGTTAGTTTTCTCTAATTGGAATGAAGCAATATGTGTGTAACAAAAAGAAAACACACAACAATACTTTGAGAAGGTAACATTACCCACATTTGACAACTTAGACAATAACCTGTAACTGGCCCAAGACCATGCAGCTCTATCAGCAGTAAAGCTGGGTACAGGGCCGGGACTCAGAGCACAAGACTGTGAAACACAACACATTCACTGGCTTCTTTCTTCTGTAACTCTCCAAGTTCTTGCCATCTCACAGTCTCTGAACCTACCGAAAAGTTCTTCCTCTCTAATTCTCTCCCCTTTCCCTTCCTTTGGACTGGATCCTGGTCACTCAACAAGTTTCAGCTTAAACTACCCAGAAGAGAGGTCTTTGGGGACTATCCTGGTAATAATAGGTGGTCTCCCAGGTCAACACTGTTTTGTTTGCTTTATAGCAGTTGCCACAATCTGGAGTAACTTTGGTACCTCTTTACTGTGTTAAGACACTCGGTTTTGGGTCCATGTTTCACCCTGATAATCATAGCCACAGTGGTGCCTGGTAAATAGCAGACACTCAAATATTTGTTCAGTGAATGGCCTGGATTTATTTACTATTTACCAAATACCAGGGTGTGGGCACTGGCTAGCAGCTGATACAAGAAGAGGTGAAGTGTGGTCCCTGCCCTTCAAGACCTCCCAAGTTAGCAGGAAAGATAACAAACAGATGGAATAATTCAGGGTGGTTAGTGTGATCAGTTTAGGTTCAGATCGCAGCTTCCTTATGCACTAGCTATGACCAAGGTCATCTCTCCTGACTCTGTTTCCTCATCTTTAAAATGGGAATATTAATACTACCTATGTCATAGTGTTGGTGTGAGGATTAAAAGATAAGCCATGGAAATAACGCACATAGTGAAGTCCTTAGCACACAGGAATCACTCAATAAATATTAACTACTGATTTTATTATGATGCAATGACAGCTATATATGAAATTATCTTTGTTTACCCGTATGCCACCTGTCCAAGCCCCTACAGAATTTAAATTCCATGGAAGGGCAGAGATTACGTTGATCTTGTTCACCACTGTATTTTCAGGGATTTGAATCATTGCTAGTATGTTCTAGGTGCTCGACAAATACTGAAAGATTAACAAATGTATGAAGGCAAGCATGGGTGTTCTGAATCTATTTGTTAGTTAAACTAGTGACAAATAGTTAGGTTTGGGAACAACTCTTATAAAAGAACAATGTCTACTAAATAGACATGTCTCCGAAGAAGATATACAGATTGCCAACAAACACATGAAAGGATGCTCAACATCATTAATCATTAGAGAAATGCAAATCAAAACTACAATGAGGTATCACCTCACACCAGTCAGAATGGCCATCATCAAAACATCTACAAACAATAAATGCTGGAGAGGGTGTGGAGAAAAGGGAACCCTCTTGCACTGTTGGTGGGAATGTAAATTGATACAGCCACTATGGAGAACCGTATGGAGGTTTCTTAAAAAATTAAAAACAGAACTACCATATGACCCAGCAATCCCACTGCTGGGCATATACCCTGAGAAAACCATAATTCAAAACACTGTGGTCATGTACCACAATGTTCATTGCAGCACTATTT
This sequence comes from Lagenorhynchus albirostris, assembly GCF_949774975.1. Classification (NCBI taxonomy): domain Eukaryota; kingdom Metazoa; phylum Chordata; class Mammalia; order Artiodactyla; family Delphinidae; genus Lagenorhynchus; species Lagenorhynchus albirostris. The sequence goes on from NC_083096.1 coordinate 168,977,406, forward strand.
ACAATAACCAGGACATGGAAGCAACCTAAGTGTCCACAGACAGATGAATGGATAAAAAAGATATGGCACATATATACAATGGAATATTACTCAGCCATAAAAAGAAATGAAATTGAACTATTTGTAGTGAGGTGGATGGACCTAGAGTCTGTCATACAGAGTGAAGTAAGTCAGAAAGAGAAAAACAAATACCGTATGCTAACCCATATATATGGAATGTAAAAAAAAAAAATGGTTCTGAAGAACCTAGGGGCAGGACAGGAATAAAGATGCAGATGTAGAGAACAGACTTGAGGACACCGGAGGGGGAAGGGTAAGCTGGGACGAAGTGAGAGAGTGGCATGGACATATATACACTACCAAATGTAAAATAGACAGCTAGTGGGAAGCAGCCACATAGCACAGGGAGACCAGCTCGGTGCTTTGTGACCACCTAGAGGGGTGGGAGGGAGATGCAAGAGGGAGGAGATATGGGGACATATGTATACGTAGAGCTGATTCACTTTGTGATACAGCAGAAACTAACACACCATTGTAAAGCAATTATACTCCAATAAAGATGTTAAAAATAAAAAATAAAAACGTCTAAATTAGGAAGTGGGGTGTGGCAGAAGTTTGATGATTTAGCCAAGTAGAGAAAATTTTCAGTTGAGGCTGTAATTAAATCTCCACAAGCCATACAAAGATTTGGATTCGATTCCAAGGAAGAACCAATAGTCCCAGTTTGAGAGATGTGAAAGAATGAAGTCCAAGCAGAACGACATGGGTCCCCAGGCAGGGCGCTCCCAGGGAAGAGCTCAATTTGCCAGACCTATAATCTATTACAGTCTTAGACAGCTTAACCTCTCAGAACCTGGGCTTCCTCCTCTTACGCAAAACAGACACGGACACTTCTAAAAAGTTATTGGTACAAAAAAGCTGTGTATGAATATAAATAAGCAACTGGCTTACCGTAGGCGCTCGGTAGAATGGTATTATTGTTATTCAAAGTAGAAGAAACAATTCCATTTTGAATAATACACCAATAAGACCAGAAAAGGTAATGGAAGCCAGAGTGGTTGGTCAAATAAAGAGCTCTGGGTGCATAGGGCAGTTGTAACTCGAGTTTCCCACTCCGTGAGAAGGGACCTGAGGAATCCCTGAAGGACAACACTGACCCGGTCTATTTGTGTCTAGAGCTGGGGCCGCCACAGTTTTTCTGTGAAAGGCCAAAAGCATTTTCGGCTTCGTGAGCCAAGGGATCAAAGCCATCAGATATCTGTTGCAACTACTCAACTTTGCTCTTGTAGAAGGAAAACAGCCATAGGCAATACGTAAACCATGAACACGGCTGTGTTCCAATAAAACTTCATTTACGGACATGAGAATCTGATTTCATACAACTGTCACAAATTATGTGAAATATTCTTCACAGCTATTTAAAAAAATGTAAAACCTTCTTAGCTCCCGGCTGACAAAAACGGGGGAGGGTGAGGGGCGGATTTAGCCCAAGACCCTAACTTGCTGGGGCCCGGCGTCGGGATTTGGCGGGACGGGAGGAGGGGTGAGAGTGCGAGAAGCAGCTGCGAGGAGTGGCCTCCGATCGCGCCGAGTAGCAGGCGACGAGGGTTGAGGGCAGGTCCCAGGCGGAGAACAGGCCCCAAGCGGGGAGTAGGCCCGGCCGAGCGTCCCGGCCGGGACCCCGTGGCCTCTCCCCGCCACAGACGACAGCGGAGCCTGCGCTCGGGGTGTAGGCCGCCCCGGGGCTCCACGTCCCGGGGCGGGGAGAGACGGCCGGGACTTGGCAGAGCGCAGCGGACTGCGCCACGCCGAGGGGTCTCTGTTCGCCCCTCATTCGGGGCGCCTCTTAGGCCACAGCTGCAAAAGGGGTCTCCACGCTGAGTCCCAGCCCCGTTTCTATGGTTACCTGTTCAGCACCGATTCAAACTGCGGTTCTTTATTGACAGCGCCATAAAGGACACGAACACTCCTGCCCGAAGGGAACAATAAAGCTTTCTCCATTCAACAGCGCCAGAGACGCCAGCAGGCGGCCATTTTAAGGCCGGAGCGGAAGAGATATAAGCAAGGAGGCGGCGGCCCGGCCTGCCCCGCGCGCCACAGTCACGTGCTGGGGGCGGGCCTCACGGGGGCGGGACGCGCGCTCTCCACCAATGCTAGCACGCTGGGACAAACCCGTTGCTAACCGCTTCTCTGACCTCTGACCCTTGACCACTCCTTCTCCTCCCCACACTCCCCTAGGAAAGTTCTAATGGGTTTCTACCACCCCTCACCCGGGCAGCACTAAAGTTGAGATCTTATCTCAAACAACGGCAGAGAATTAGGCACAAAAGATTTCTTCCCATTTTTCCAAAACAAGTTCACGTGCAAGGCGGAGACGTGACGTGAGCCGCGCCCCAGACGCATTCTCATTGGTGGAGAGGCTTGGCTCGGACGTAATAGGCTAACAGACCCGTATCAACCAATCGTGGCGTCTTGAAGGCATTTTGGTCCCGCCTCTCCTTCCTCCCCATTTTGGGCTGTAGAGGCTTGTGGGTAAAAGCGTTAGTTAGTTTTGCTTGTGCTTCGTTTTTCTGTCACGCACTGTCTCACCCTATACGTTCCATGTTGGAATTCCTCTCGCCACCTTCACACAGCCAAATAAATGAAGTTATATCCATACAGTATCAAATTAAGTCACATCGGCTCTGGCCCACTGAGCCTCACAATGTATGGCTGTCCCTGACACGCAATTTTTCTGTCACTAACAGTCATGCCGCCCAAATCCAGTTGTCTCAGTACAAAGACAAGTTCCCTCTTTGGTAACAGCTGTTGCATCCACAGGGTCGATAGTGAGTCGTTCTGAGGGATGTCATTGTCGGACTGACTCCCATCACCGTTTTAATCACAAATTCAATCTACGGGGCAAAACTGTCATTTGCATTGTTGCTGTCATCCAGTTCATCTTTTTTTTTTTACTGTCACTGTCCAGTATGCGACCCCTCTCCATAACCACAAACTTCAAACAGTTCTGTACAATATAGCAGTTGGAATGTGTGCACAGCTGTCACCCTTTCCGTTGTTTTCACCATCATTATCACTCAACTACTTTCACTGCCACAAAATCAAGTCAATATTAGTAGACCCTAACAGGGTAAACAGCTGTCCTTGTTACTGACCATTTAGTCACTTTCACTATTATACTCACATGTCACTGTCACATTCAGGGTCAAATTTCCTGTCCACAACAGTCACTTATGTAGTCACTAGAGTCACACCTACAGCTATTGTGTCTCCTAATCACTCATTTCCACCATCTCTGCATTCTCCTTTAGTGGGAGCCCTCAATACCGGCTTGACACATTTAACAAACAAACAAACACATAGAATGGTGCTTGGCACATAGTAGGTGCTCAGGAAATATTTATCCAATCAGTGGATTTTTGAAAAGCAGTATTATTGCCAATGTACTATATGGGAATGTGGATGGCTTGATGCTTATCATTCTTAACAGGAATAAGTGCAGACACAATCTGTCCTCCCTATGTAACTTAACAAGACTCTGCATCTTATAGGGACAAGAAGGAGAAAGCAGGAGAAATGTGGATATGCTGAATTCCTGGGACCATGGTTATAAAGAATTGGATGGTTTTTTAAAGTTTTCATTTCTTACTTTAAAAGGAATATATGTTTGTTGTAGAGTATTTAGAAAATATAGGAAGGACTCTTTCCTTCTAAAGGATTGTTTTTTTTTTAAATTTTATTGAAGTGTAGTTGATTTACAATGTTGTGTTAATTTCTTCTGTACAGCAAAGAGATTCAGTTATATATATATTCTTTTTCATATTCTTTTCCATTATGGTTTATTACAGGATATTGAATATAGTTTCCTGTGCTATACAGTAGGACCTTGTTGTTTATCCATTCTACACATAATAGTTTGCATCTGGTAATCCCAAACTCCCAATCCGTCCCTCCACTACCCCCACCCCACCCCTTGGCAACCACATACCTGTTCTCTACATCTGTGAGTCTGTTTCTGTTTTGTACATAAGTTCATTTGTGTCATATTTTAGATTCCACATATAAGTGATCTCATATGGTATTTGTCTTTCTCTTTCTGACTTACTCCACTTAGTATGCTAATCTCTAGTTCCATCCATGTTGCTGCAAATGGCATTATTTCATTCTTTTTTATGGCTGAGTAGTATTCCATTTTATATATATATATATATATATATATATATATATATATATGCCACATCTTCTTTATCCATTCATCTGTCGATGAACAGTTAGGTTGCTTCCATGTCCTGGCTATTGTAAATAGTACTGCTATGAACATAAGGGTCCATGTATCTTTTCAAATTATTGTTTTTTCTAGATATATGCCCATAAGTGGGGTTGCTGGATTATATGGCAACTCTATTTTTAGTTTTTTGAGGAACCTCCATCCTGTTTTCCATAGTGGCTGCACCAATTTATTCAATACATTCCCACCAACAGTGTAGGAGGGTCCCCTTTTCTCCACACCCTCTCCAGCATTTATTATTTGTAGACTTTTTAATGATGGCCATTCTGACCGGTGTGAGGTGATAACTCATTATAGTTTTGATTTGCATTTCTCTAATAATTAGTGATGATGAGCAAGCATCTCATGTGCCTATTAGTTATCTGTATGTTGAGGGATTGTTTTAGACATAACAAAGAATGTCATTCCCCAACACACTCACACACATTCAGTGGAAAATGGCTGCAGTTCCCTTGTAACTGTTCACCTGAGGTTTTACATTATTAGAAATTCTCATGGAAATGACTTGCCTACAGTCCATGAAGAACAGTATAAGGTGATGGAGAGCAATGGCCTTGGCTTCTGGCTAGCCATCGTATGGAAGAGTAAGAAACCAATGGTGAGGCGCAAGAGGGAGGAGATATGGGGATATATGTATATGTATAGCTGATTCACTTCGTTATAAAGCAGAAACTAACACACCATTGTAAAGCAATTATACTCCAATAAAGATGTTTAAAAAAATCGAAGGAAAAAAAAAAGAAACCAATGATGGACCCTCTAAGGACCTCATCTCTTGGGAGAGTCTCAAGAGTTTTGGAGAAATAACTTCTGTTTCCCAATCACCAAAAGGAAGGACCCAACCCTTGACCATGAGGGGGAAGGTGCTTGAGGTCTTTTCACTCTTTTTTCTACCTTGACAAAGAATGTTCCCAGGCTGATGCCTGAGGTGGCCCCAGCTAAACTACCAACTGTTTCCAGAGTGACTACTACATTCCAAGAACACTGAAGTAAATAGAACATGATCCTTGCCCAAGAAGGAAATAACACAGCCAGGACCACTTCTACTGCCAGTAGTAACAGTCATTATTTATCTCACTCTTACTCTCTGCTAGGTACCATGCCAAGCTCTACCTAGATTATCTCATTTAATTCCCATAACCACCAAATGAGGTAAGTAACATTATTACCCCCTTCTATACAGGAGAAAACAGACTCAGAGGAGGTAAATAATGTGCTCAGGGTCACACAGCTATTAATCAGTGGAGTTGGGGTTGAAACCTAGGAAGTCTGACTCCAGAGCCTTCACTTTTTCCCCCCGGAATAATGACTTGTGGTTTTTACAAAATATTTGTGTTCATTATAAAGAATTCAAGGATTACAGAAAAATACAAAGAAGAGAGTTAAAAACATACTCACTATAAATCCAACCACTTAGCAGTAACATATCATTATAGATGAGCATTTCTCCATCTCTGGGTAAATATATGTAGGTAGGTAGATTGGGAGATAATGATGGTAATAATGACAGTTTCCCTTCAAGAAGCACTATGAGCTGGACACTGTTCCAAGTGCTTTCTATGAATTAACACATTTAATTTACTCAGAGAGAGATGGTTAGACCTATTTTTATTAAAATGAACTCATTTAACATATTCAGTGTTCATATCGGCAGCCAACCACCTGGTGATGTTTTTCCCCAAATCTGGTTCTTTCCTCAGTCTTTGCTGTCTTCACTCTGCCTTCCAATCAAATCCTAAGCCTGGAGTCCTTGGGCTGCAAAAGCTGAGTCTTTAAATAGCACTCTCTGCACAGCTGCTGCCTGGTCAAATGTCTCTGCTGTTCCCCAAGGCGGTGGTGTTATTTGTAGAAGTGAAGTTTGCTAGAGGCTCAGCATATGCTTTTCATCTGCTAGAGTAGGTATCTGGGCCTTAGCATTCTTTTTCCTGGCTTTCTAAGTGTTAGACTTTCCCTACCCTTTTCTCCAATCCAAATGAAGCTTGGTCTTCAGATCTTGCCCAGTGGAGGCCAGAGAGTCTCAGATGAGGGTGCTGTTAGAATTTGCCAAATGACTCAGAAAGGTCAGCTTGCTCATCCATCTGAGATGGCAAAAGACCAGGAGAAGGGAGAGACTGCCTCGCTCCAAAGGGGCTCCCAGCCAATGAGAGTCTCGGGTACTTCCCTGGGGTCTGGTCCTACCAATATCTTGTACTGTGAATGAATCTCTTGCCCCAATTTCCCCTGAGACAAAAGGCTCTGCTGCATTCAGAATGACAAAATCAACATCTTTGGAGATGGCTCACAGCCCATCATAACCATCTAATCCAAAACAGAAGCTGTAATTTTCCAGCCAAACCTGCTCCTCCCCTCCAGCTCCTCAGTTCAGAGAGGACAGCCCACCCACCACTCTGCCTGATTGCTGCAGTTACACAGCTGGGAGTTGTCCTTGACACTTCTGTCACTCGCCCTCGACTAGTCACCAAGTCTTGTTGATTTTACCTCTAAATATACTCTCTCTATTTCCACAGCCAAAGTGCAAATGACTTTTATCTCTCACCTACCGTATATGCTCCTCCTGCAGTCTCTTTAATTATCCTTTACTTTGTTCTGCAGACAACAGGCCAGTGTAATCTTTCACCTCATTTAGAATCAACTTTATTAAATATAATTTACATAAAAGAAAATGTACTAATTTAAAGTGCATTTTGGCAAATTCATACACCCATGTAACCACCACCATAGCAAGATATAGAATATTTTAACTTTTTAGGGCAGTTTTAGGTTCACAGCAAAATTGAGAGGAAGGTACATAGATTTCCTGTGTTCCCCTGCCCCAGCGGTCCCCACCAGAATGGTACATTTGTTACAATTGATATACCTACATTCACAGATCCTTATCACCCAAAGTCCAGAGTTTATATTAGGGTTCACTCTTGGTGTTGTACCTTCTGTGGGTTTGGTCAAATGTGCAATATGTATCCATCACTATAGCATTATACAAAGTAGTTTCACTGCTCTAAAAACCCTTTGCTGTACACCTGAAACGAACACAACATTGTTAATCACCTATACTCCAATGTAAAATAAAAAGTTAAAAGAACCCACAAATATATGTACTGTTAATAGGATTTTCTTCAAGGGAAGGGGATTTAATTGCTGGAAACAGGGAAGGAAAGAGACAATTTTTCCTATAAATGAAAAATTATAAACCCATCAAACGCTTAACATGCTATATATAAGGCAGAGAATGAGATTTGGGGATGGCTTTTCACTTTTCTGCTATATATTTGGTGATATTTGAATTTTTCTAACAAATGTGTTCACATGCTATGTTTATAATTTAAAATTAAAGCTAAAAAAAATCACTTGAAAAAATAAATAAATAAAAATCCCCTGTGTTCTGCCTATTCATCCTCCCTACACCCAAATCCCTGGAGGTCACTGACCTTTTGACTGTCTCCATAGTTTTGCCTTTTCCAGAATGTCACATAGTTGGAGTCATACACTATGTAGCCTTTTGAGATTGGCTTATTTCACTTAGTAATATGCATTTATTTCTTCCTGGTCTTTTCATGGCTTGGTAGCTCATTTCTTTTTAGCACTGAATAACATTCCATCCTCTGAATATACCACAGTTTATTCATCCATTCACTTACTGAAAAACATCTTAGTTGCTTCCAAGTTTTGGAAATTATGAATAGAAGTGCTATAAACATCTGTATGCAGGCTTTTGTGTAGGCATAGCTTTTCAATTTGTTTGGGTAAATACCAAGGAGCACAATTACTGGAGCATATGGTAAGAGTATGTTTAGTTTTGTAAGAAACTGCTAAACTATTTTCCAAAGTAGCTGTACCATTTTGCATTCCCAGCAGCAACGCAAGAGAGTCCCTGTGGCTTCACATCCTCACCAGCATTTGGTGTTGCCAGTGTTCTGGATTTTGGCCATTCTAATAGGTGTATATCAGTATCTTATTATTTTAATATGCATTTCCCTGATGATGTATGGTGTGGAGCATATTTTGGTATGCTTACTTGCCATCTGTATATCCTCTTTGGTGAGGTGTCTGTTAAGGTCTTTGGCCCATTTTAAAATTAGGTTGTTTTCTTATTGTTGAGTTTTAAGAATTCTTTGTATAATTTGGATAATAGTCCTTTATCAGATATGTCTCATGCAAATGTTTTCTCCCAGTTTGTGACTTGTCTTCTCATTCTCCTGACTTTGTGTTTTGCAGAGCAGAAAAGTTTAATTTTAATGAGCCCAGCTTATTGATTCTTTCTTTCGGGGATTCTGCATTTGGTGTTGTATCTAAAAAGTCACCACCGTGCCCAAGGGCATCTAGATTTTCTACTATGTTTTGCATTTTACATTTGGGTCTGTGATCCATTTTGAATTAATTTTGTGAAGAGTAAGGTCTGTGTCTAGATTCATTTATTTGCATGTGAATGTCCAGTTGTTCCAGCATCATTTGTTGAAGCTATCTTTACTCCATTGTATTGCCTTTGCTACTTTAGTCAAATATCAGTCGACTTTATGTGGGTTTATTTCTGGGCTCTTTATTCTGTTCTATTGATCTATTCTTTTGCCAATACCATAGTCTTAATTACTGTAGCTTTATGGTAAGTCTTGAAGTTGGGTAGTATCAGTCCTCCTACTTTGTTCTTCTCCTTCAATATTGCATTGGCTATTTGGTCTTTTGCCTCTCCATAAAAACTTTAGAATCAGTTTGTCAAAATCCACAAAATTATTTGCTGGGATTTTCATTGGGATTACATAGAACATATAGATAAGTTGGGAAGAACTGATATCTTGACAATATTAAATCTTCATATCCATGAACATGGGATATCCCACCATTTATTTAGTTTTTACTTTTTTATTCACTATTAGTGGGTGATTTTATTTTTTTTTTCATTTTTATTGGAGTATAATTGCTTTACAATGTTGTGTAGTTTCCACTGTATAGCAAAGTGAATCAGCTATACATATACATATATCCCCTCTTTTTTGGATTTCCTTCCCATTCAGGTCACCACGGAACATTGAGTAGAGTTCCCTGTGCTATATAGTAGGTTCTCATTAGTTATCTATTTTATACATAGTATCAATAGTTTATATATGTAAATCCAAATCTCGCAATTCATCCCACCCCTCCCCTTCCCCCTTGATATCCATACATTTGTTCTTTACATCTGCGTCTCTATTTCTGCTTTGTAAATAAGATCATATATTTATTTAGTTTTATGATTTCTTTTACCAGAGTCATGTAATTTTCTTCATATAGATCTTATACATATTCTGTTAGGTTTATATTTAAGTATTTCATTTTGTGGGGTGTTAAGATAAATAATATTGCATTTTTAATTTCAAAATTTACTTGTCATTGATAGCATATTGAAAAGTATTGACATTTTTGTATTAATTTTGTATCCTGCAACCTTAATATAATTGCTTATTAGTTCTAGGAGTTTTTTTGTTTGTTTGTTTGCTTGTTTTGCAGTACGCGGGCCTCTCACTGTTGTGGCCTCTCCCATTGCAGAGCACAGGCTCCAGACGCGCAGGCTCAGCAGCCATGGCTCACGGGTCTAGCTGCTCCGTGGCATGTGGGATCTTCCCGGACCGGGGCACGAACCCATGTCCCCTGCATCGGCAGGCGGACTCTCAACCACTGTGCCACCAGGGAAGCCCCTAAGAGGTTTTTATTGGTTGATTCTTTCAGAGTTTCTGAATAGACAATCATGCCATCTTTAAACAAAGACAGCTATATTTCTTCCTTCCTGATCACTATACCTTATATGCCCTTTTCTTGTCTTATTGCATAGCTAGAATCTCCAGTATGATGTTGAAAAGCATTGGTGAGAGGGGAAATCCTTGCTTTGTTCCTGATCTTAGTGGGAAATCTTCAAGTTTCTCACCATTAATTATGATGTTAGCTGTAGGATTTTTGTTGATGTTCTTTATCAAGTTGAAGAAGTTCCCCTCTGTTCCTAGTTTGCTGAGAGTTTTTATCATAAATGGATGTTAGATTTCGTCAAATGCTTTTCCTGCATCTATTTTAATAAGCTTTTTTTAAAATTTATTTATCTTTGGCTGTGTTGGGTCTTTGTGGCTGCGTGCAGGCTTTCTCTGGTTGCAGCGAGCAGGGGCTACTCTTCATTACAGTGCACTGGTTTCTCATTGTGGTGGCTTCTGTTGTTGCAGAGCACGGCCTTTAGGCACACAGGCTTCAGTAGTTGTGGCACATGGGCTTAGTTGCTCCGCAGCATGTGGGATCTTCCTGGACCAGGGCTCGAACCTATGTCCCCTATATAGGCAGGCGGATTCTTAACCACTGTGCCACCAGGGAAGCCCTCCTGCATCTATTGATGTGATCATGTGATTTTTCTTCTTTAACCTGTTGACGTGATGGATTACATTGATTGATTTTCAAATATTGAACCAGCCCTGCATACCTGGGATAAATCCCCCTTGGTTATGGTGTATAATTATTTTTATTCATTGTTTTATTTCATTTGCTAATATTTTAGTAAGGACTTTTACATTTATGTTCATGAGAGATATTGATCTGTAGCTTTCTTTTCTTGTAATGTCTTTGTTTTTGGTATTAATGTAATGCTGGTCTTAAAGAACAAATTAGGGAGTATTCCCTCTGCTTCTATCTTTGGAAGAGATTGTAGATACTTGGTATAATTTCTTCCTTAGATGTCTGGTAGAATTCATGAGTGAAACCATCTGGGTCTGGTGCTTTCTGTTTTGGAAGGTTCCTAAGTATTGATTCAATTTCTCTAATTGATACAGACCTATTCATTTTGTCTATTTCTTCTTGTTTGGGTTTTGGTAGATTGTGTCTTTCAAGGAACTGACCCATTTCACTTAAGTTATCAAATTTTTGTGCATAGAGTTGTTCATAATATTCCTTTATTATCCTTTTATTGTCCGTGAGACCTGTAGTGATCGTTTTCATTTTTGATATTAGAAATTTGTGTCCTCTCTCTTTCTGTCTTAGCCTGGCTCGAAGCTTATCAATTTTATTGAAGTTTTTCCCAAAGAACCAGCTTTTGGTTTTGTTAATTTTCTCTATTGATTTCCTCTTTTCAGGTGCATTGGTTACTACTCTAATTTTTATTATTTCATTTCTCCTGCTTACTTTGGAATTAATTTATTCTTCTTCTTCTAATTTTCCAAGGTGGAAGCTTATATTATTGGTTTTTAGCTCATTCTTCTTTTCTAATATATGCATTCAATGCTATACATTTCCTTCTAAGCCCTGCTTTTGCTGCATCCCCAAATTTTTGATAAGTTGTATTTACATTTTCATTTCCTTTAAAACGTCTTTACATTTCTCTAGAGATTTCTTCCTTGGCCTATGCGTTATTTAGAAGTGTGTTGTTTAATCTCCTAGTATTGGGGGATTTTCCAGCTATCTTTTTTTTCTTGTCATTGATTTCTTTTTCGATTCCATTGTTATCTGAGAGGAGAGATTGTATGATTTCTTTCCTTTTCAATTTGTTAGGGTCTGTTTTATGACCCAGAAATGTGGTCTACCTTGGTGAATGTTCCATGTAAACTTGGGAAGAATGTGTCATCTGCTGCTGTTGGATGAAGTAGTCTATAGATGTCCATTATATCCAGTTGACTGATGGTGCTGTTGATTTCAACTATGTCCCTACTGATTTTCTGCCTGCTGGATCTGTTCATTTCTGATAGAGGGGTGCTTAAAATCTCCGACTATAATAATAAATTCATCTATTTCTCTTTGCATTTCTTTCAGTTTGCCTTACATATTTTGATGCTCTGTTGTTAGGTGCGCACACATTTAGGATGATTATGTCTTCTTGGAGTATTGACCCTTTTTTCATTATGTAATGCCTCTCTTTATCACTGATAATTTTCCTTACTTTGAAGTCTGCTCTGTCTGAAATTAATATAGCTTCCTCTGCATACTTTTAACTAGTGTTAGCATGGTATATCTTTCTCCATCCATTTACTTTGATTTATATGTGTCTATATTTAAAGTGGGTTTTTTGCAGGCAACATAGTCATGCCTTGTCTTTTGATACACTCTGAGAATCTGTTTTTAAGAAAAACCACTTATTTGAGGTATGGTTGACACAAAAACTGTGCATATTTAATGTATATGATTTGATGAGTTTGGAGATAAGTATACAGCTGTGAAACCATCACCAAAGTCAATGCCATACACACATTCATCACTAACAAAAGTTTTCTTCTACACTCTTTTATTATTATTGTTGTTATTATTATTTTGTGATAAGAATACTTAACATAAGAGCTATCCTCTTAGTGAATTTTTAAGAATACAATACAATATTGTTAACTATAGTATAACTACTATGCTGTACAGTAGGTCTCTAGGAGTTATTAATCTTGCATAACTGAAATTTTGTACCTTTTGACCAATCCTCCCTTATTTCCTTTTCCTCCAGTCCCTGGCAACCACCACTCTACTCTCTGCTTCTGAGTTTGGCTATTTAGATTCCCCATATAAGTGCAATCATATGTCATTTGTCTTTTTGCATCCAGCTTATTTCGCTTACCTTATATCCTCTAGGTTCATCCATGTTGCTTCAAATGGCAGAATTTCTTTCTTTTTAAAGGCTGAATAACATTTCATCGTATGTATATACCACATTTTGTATCAAATTAAATGTTTGATACAAATATTTACCTGTTTATGGACATTTGCTCTACTTCCACGTCTTGGCTATTGTGAATAATGATATAATGTACAGAGGAATGCAGGTATCTCTTCAGAATCCTGATTTCAATTCCTTTGGATATAAACCCAGAGTGGGATTACTGGATCATATGGTAGTTCTATTTAATTTTTTGAGGAACCTCCCTACTGTTTTCCATAGCAGCTGCACCAATTTACATTCCTCCCAAGAATGCACAGGGGTTTCGTTTTCTTCACATCCTTACCAACACTTGCTATCTCTTGGTTTTGTTTTGTTTTGGTTTTGGTTTATAATAGCTATCCCAAGAGGTGTGAGGTGATATTTCATTGTGGAGTTGAGCACCTTTTTCATGTATCAGTTGGGCATTTTTATATCTTCTTTGGAGAAATGTCTGTTCATTTCCTTTGCGCATTTTAAAATCAGATGATGATGATGACTACTACTACCACCACTATTACTATTATTATTGTTGTTGTTATTTTACTATTGAGTTGTAGGAGTTCCTTACATATTTTAGATATTAAGCCCTTATCAGATATATAGTTTGCAAATATTTTCTCATTTTACAATTACGTTATTATTTTGCTATTGAGTTGTAGGAGTTCCTTATATGTTTTACATATTAACCCTTTATTAGATATATGGTTTGTAAATGTTTTCTCCCATTCTGTAGGTTGTCTTTCACTCTGTTAATTTTTCTTTTGCTCTACAGAGCTTTTTAGTTTGATGCAGTCCCACATGTGTACCTTCACTTTTGTTGTCTGTGCTTTTGGTGTTGTATCCAAGAAATCATTGCTAAGACCAATTTCAAGTAGATTTTTTTCCCTATGTTTTTCTTTTTTTCTAGGAGCTTCATGGTTTCAGGTCTTGTATGTAAGTCTTGAATTCACTTTGAGTTGGTTTTTGTGTAAGGTGTAAGACGGGATTCAATTTCATTCTTTTGCATGTGAATATGCAGTTTGTCCAAAATCATTTATTGAAGAGACTCTCATTTCTGTGCTCTCAATTCTGTTTCATTTGTCTATATGTCTTTTTTTATGCCAGTACCATACTGTTTGGTTACTGTAGCTTTGTAATATATTTTGAAATCAGGACATGTGATGCCTCCAGTTTTGTTCTTTTTGCTCAAAATTGCTTTGGGTCTTTGAGGACTTTTGTGGTTTCACATGAATTTTAGGATTGTTTTTCTGTTTCTGAAAAAAATGCCAGCGGGATTTTATAGGGGTTACATTGAACCTATAGATTGTCTTGAATAGTATGGACATTTTAACAATATTAATTCTTCCAATCCATGAACACAAGATGTCTTTCCATTTATTTGTGTCTGCTTTAATTTCTTTCATCAGTGTTTTATAGTTTTCAGTGTATATGTTTTTTCCTTCTTGAATAAGTTTATTTCTAAGCATTTTATTCTTTTTGATGCTGTTGTAAATGAGATTGTTTTCTTAATTTCCTTTTTGAATAGTTTCTTGTTAGTGTTTAGAAACACAACTAATTTTTGTATGTTGTTTTGATCTCTTTTAGTTGGTGCATTTAAATCATTGATATTCAAAGTGATTATTATGTAGTGGGATTAATATGTTTCATATCTGTTACTGTTTTCTATTTGTTGTCATTTTTCTTTTTTCTTAACTTTGTCTTCTACACCTTTTCATTCTTTTGTTGTTTTAACTGAGCATTTTATATTATTCCATTTTCTTTTATTTTTTGGCATATCAGTCATGCTTCTTTTTTTTTTTTTTTTTTTTTTTTTTGCGATACACGGGCGTCTCACTGTTGTGGCCTCTCCTGTTGTGGAGCACAGGCTCCGGACGCACAGGCTCAGCGGCCATGGCTCAACAGGCCCAGCCGCTCCGCAGCATGTGGGATCTTCCCGGACCAGGGCACGAACCCGTGTACCCTGCATCGGCAGGCAGACTCTCAACCACTGCGCCACCAGGGAAACCCTCAGTTATACTTCTTATTGTACTTTTGTTAGTGGTTGCCTTAGGTTTGTAATATACGTTTATAACTAATCCAAGTTCATTTTCAAATAACACTATACCACTTCACAGGTAGTGTCAGTACCTTATAATAACAAAATAATCTTAATTCCTCCTTCCTATTCTTTGTATCATTGCAGTCATCAATTTCATTTATACATAAGCATACATAAATATATATGTACTTATATATATTTATATATATTATATACTTATATAATCAAACACATTGTTGACATTATTATTGTGAACAAACCATTATCTGTTAACTCAGTATGAATAAGAAAAATAAAAGTTTTTATTTTACCTTCACTTATTTCTTCTTTGATGCTCTTTGTTTTTTCATGTATATCCAGTTTTCTGACCTATATAATTTTCCTCCTTTCTAAAGAACTTTTAACATTTCTTGCAAGGCAGGTCTACTGGCAACCAATTCCTTAAATTTTTGCTTGTCTGAGAAAGTCTTTATTTCTTCTTCACTTATTTCTTCTTCACTTCTTCACTTCACTTCTTCTTCACTTTATTTCTTCTTCACTTCACTTTATTTCTTCTTCACTTCAAGTTTTCAGGTACATAATTCTAGCTTGGTGGGTTTCTTCTGTCAACACTTTAAATATTTCACTCCACTCTCTTTTTGCTTGCATGGTTTCTGAGAAGTTTGATGAAATTCTTATCTTTGCTCCTCTATAAGTAAGGTGGGGTTTTTTCCCCTCTTACTTCTTTCAAGACTTTTTTCTTTATATTTAATTTTTTGAAGTTTCAATATAATATACCTAGTGTTTTTTGTTTTTGTTTTTTTTTTTTAGTATTTATCATGCTTGGCATTCTTTTAGATTCCTGGATCTGTGGTTTGTTATTTGTCATTAATTAGGGGACGTTCTCTCATTATAGCTTCAAATATTGCTTTTGTTACTTTCTCTGTTTCTTCTCCTTCTGGTATTTCTATTATATATCTGTTACCCCTTTTGTGGTTGTCCCACAGTTCTTAGATATTCTGACTATTTTTTTCTCTTTGCTTTTCAGTTCTGGAGGTTTCTATTGAGATAGCCTCAAGCTCAGAAATTCTTTCCTCAGCCATGTCCAGTCAACTAATATGCCCATATAAAAGGCATTAGTCATTTCTGTTACATTGTTTATGATCTCTAGCATTTTGGACATTCTTTCTTATAATTTCCATCTCTCTGTTTGCATTGCTGATCTGTTCTTGCATGCTGTCTACTTTATTCATTGAGCCCTTAGCATGTTAGTCATAGTTGTTTCAAATTCTCAGTCTGATAATTCCAATGTCTTTGGTGTATCTAACTCTGTTTTTGATGCTTGCTTATCTCTTCAAACTGTGGTTTTGCTTTTTATTATGCCTTGTAATTTTTTTTTGAAAGGTGGACATGATGTACTAGGTAAAGGAGTTGTTGCAAATAGGCCTTTACTGATGGGGTGGGAAGGTATAGGGGGAGGGAAAGTGTTTTGTAGTCCTATGATTAGGTCTCAGATTTTTGATGAGCCTGTGTCTTTGGACTATGAACTTCACCAGTGCTTCTCATCCCCTAAACACCTTAGGTGGAACAGGATGGCTAGAGTGGGCTGGAGTTGGGTATTTACCTTCCCCCATGTCAATTAGGCTCTGACAAAATGCCAGCAGGATAGACTCTGGTTAAATGGTTTCCTGTGAAGGAAGACCTTATTCTTAAAAAGAATAGAATGCTCTGGTGTATTACAGAATGGTTCCTTTCCTCCTCCCCTTGCCAGAAGCACTAGGGGATTTTTCTCTGTTATTCACTGTGAGAACCTAGTAGAGCTCCAGGAGATAAAACTCACAAAAGTGTGGTGTTTCCCCCTTTACCACCCACCCCCTATAACTCGGTCCCTCTGGAGTTTTTAACTCTCAGACTTGTCCACACTAAGCCTCTAGCAATGCATCTATTTCAGTTTAGCTTTCCTATTCTGGTACTGGTTCCCATGGAGGTTTCTGTTGGTGGGTTTCTACTTAGGTGAGTTGTGATTCTCTGTATGAGCCTATCTGTCTCTTCAATTTTGGGAGCAGCAGTTTGACCTGTGACCTCACTTCTCTGATGGATCTAAGAAGAGTTATTGATCTTTCAGTTTGTTCAGCCTTTTACTTCTTGTTAGAATGGAGTGGTGACCTCCAAGTTTCTTACGTGGCAGACTAGAAACCAGAAGTTCTAGAACATGTTCATCACCTGAAAAAGTTCCCTTGTGCCCCTTCCCAGTTCAACTCCCCTTCTCCCCCTCCCAGTCCCCCAGCAACCACTGATCTACTTTCTGTTAGTATAGATGACTTTTTATCTGTTCAAGAATTTCATATATTGGAATTATGTAATAGGTAATATTTTGTGCCTGGCTTCTTTCACTTAGCATAATGTAGTAGAGTTTCATCCATGTTGTTGCATTTATCAGTACTTTATCCCTTTTCATTGCTGGGCCCATGGTTATAGATATACTACAATTTGTGTGTTAATTCACCTGTTAGTTTGGATATTTTTAGTTTTAGGATATCAGGAATAATGTTGCTATAGATATTTGTGTGCAAGTCTTTGTTTGGACATATGCTTTCATTTCTCTTAGGAATGCAACAGCTGGGTCACGTGGTGGCTATTTACATACCTTTATAAGAAACTGCCAAACAGTTCTCCGAAGTGGTTGTACCACTGACGCTCCCAACGTCAGTGAATGAGAGTTGTAGCTGCTCTACATTCTCAATATTTGGTATTGTCAGTTATTTTATCCTTTTTTTTTTTTTTGCGGTACGCGGGCCTCTCACTGTTGTGGCCTCTCCCGTTGCGGAGCACAGGCTCCGGACGCGCAGGCTCAGCGGCCATGGCTCACGGGCCCAGCCGCTCCGCCGCATGTGGGATCTTCCCGGACCGGGGCACGAACCCGTGTCCCCCGCATCGGCAGGCGGACTCTCAACCACTGTGCCACCAGGGAAGCCCATGTCAGTTATTTTAAATGTAGTCACTTTAATAAGTGTGAAGTGGTATCTTAATTTGATTTTCTTTTGCGTTTCCCTTTGCATGTTTATTGACCATTAATATTTTGGGAGAGGGAGAAGTTTCTGAATATTTTACCATTGCTTTTGGTTGAGTTGGTTTTCTTCTTATTATTGAGTTATAAAAATTTTTAAATATATTTTGGATACAAGTCCTGTATCAGATATATGTATTATGAATTGTGGGAAACGGTCAGCCTTGAGAGCAAGCTGCGGACATGCCAGGCATGCCGCCTCTGCTCGAAGGGACTGTGCCTACTTGTTCCCCTCCTTGTTTCATTCCATGGGAGATAAATGACCAGGGCCCAGAGACCAGAAAGAATGGAAACTGAGACAAGCAAAGCTGTCTCCCCCCTGCACATGCAGGTTATTTTTGATGCTTCTGGGTTTATGGGTTTTCTCCCAGGGATGTTAACCTTGAGCCGAGACAGTCTGTAGATAATGTAAACCATCAATTGGCAACCTTCCTTTTTCTAGTCTATATAATCTGCAACTGTAGCATAATAAAATTTGCCTTGCAACCATCAGTTGTCTTGGTCTTTCTGACCCCATTCGTTGGTGCTACTTCAGTTCCTTACCCCTTCCCTTCTGACCCTGGGCGGTGAAATCCTCTTTCTCCAGCTGGTCCTCGGCAATGAATATTTCAATCGATGGCTTGCCTTTTCGTTTTCTTGGTGGTGTCATTCAAAGAGCAGAAGTTTTGAATTTTATGAAATCCAATTTATTGGTTTTTAAGAGGAAAACTATTAGCATGGTGCATCTATTAAACAGGGAAACCCTGATACATTCCTTCTAAAAGTTAGGAACAACACAATCATGGCCGCTTCACCACTATTTTTTTTAAACATTAAATTAGATATATTACTCAACACAATAAGATAAGAGAAAAGAGAGATAATAGAATTATATACCTGGAAAACCCTAAAGATTTGATTGAATAACCTATTAGGAGAGAAAGAAGAGAGAGAAGGATGGTGGGGAGAGGGAGGAGAAGGTGGTAAAGCAAGGTGGTGCCAGGGAATTAAACAAATATACAGGAAGCAGTTAGAATAGAAAGGCCCCAGGACTTGGGCTGGGAGATCCAGCTCAACTCCCCCAGTTCTCATGTCTTTGGATTCAGACTGAATTATACCATCGACTTTCCTGGTTCTTCAGCTTACAGATCGCAGATCATGGCAGATCTGTATCTATAATTGCAAGCACAAATTCCCATAATAAACCTTTTTTGTAGCTATATGTATCCTTTTGGTTCTGTTTCTCTGGAGAACTTGAGTAATACACCAATGTATAAACTTTATACAGAAACTGGGTAGAGGAGATAATGGAAGAAAAGACCATATATACAATAGCAACAAAAAATAATCAATAAATTTTAAGTATAAACTTAAAATATTGGTGAAGAACACAACAGAAAACTTGAGTGGAAAGATATATCATTTCTTAAATATCAAGAAAACTAAACATCATAAAAATGTTAATTCTCAGCAAACACACTAACAGAATTTTTTCTGCAACTGGAGAAGCTGATTTGTAAAGTTCAAATGGAAAAATAAACAACAAAGAATACGGAGAACCAGACCTATCAGATATTAAACTGTATTCTAAAACCTCAACAATTAAAATAGTGAGTAATTAGCACATAAACAGACAAACCAATGGAATGAAATAGAAAGCCCAAGAATAGACCAAAATTCATACAGAAATTTAATATATTCTAAAGGTGTGAGAGTAAAGATAAACTTTATAATTAATGGTTTGGGGATAACTGGGTAATCAGTTGAAAAAGGAGTTTTATCTATACCTCACATGTTATGCTGGGATAAACTAAAAATAGATCAAAGATCTAAAGCTAAAAAACTGTAGACATTAAAGCACTAGGAAAAAATGAGCAAATTTCTTTATAACCTTGAGGTGGTGAAGGACTTTCTAATTGACTCAAAATCTAAAACCAAAAAAGAAAAGATTGATCAATTTAACCACATTTAAAACCCATAAACAAAGTTTAAATACAAATGGCAACCTGGGAGGATTTATTTGCCACACATATTATAGACAAAGGACTAATTTCCCTAATACATGAAAAGCTTCTAGAAATTAATAAGAACAAGACCAAAAGTCTTCTGAAAATCAAAGAAAAAAGAGCAAAGACATGAAGAGGCAGTTCACACACACATAAAAAGGCATGAAAGGACTTCCCCGGTGGTCCAGTGGTTAAAACTCTGCCTTCCATTACAGGAGGCATGGGTTCAATCCCTGGTTGGGGAACCAAGATCCCACATGCCGTGGGGTGCGGCCAGAAACTTAAAAAAAAAAAAGACATGAAGATGACCTGTAAACACACAAAAATATGCTCAATCCATTCATGATATGAGCAGTGTGAATTAAAACTACTCTGAAATATCTTTTCTTCAACCTATCAAATTTCGAAAAATTTTGGAAGTTTGACAATGAGATGGGAAACAGGCACTCCATTGCTTATTGGAATGTAAATTAGTACAATCCCTATGTAGATTAACAATTTTTATCAAAATTTAAAAATGCTTTTTCCCTTTGATCAATAATTTCACTTCCAGGTATTTATTTTGTATATATACCTGCAGGTGTACAAAATGGTACATATACAAGGTTATTCACTGAAATAATCCTTGAAATAGGAAAAAAAATGGAATTTAAACCAAAGGAACAAACTTAAGTATATTGTGATGTGTCCATTCAATGGAATATTATACAGCTTCAAAAAAAAAAGCAGAATGAGGAAGTGCTAACATTCTTATAGGGAAAGAACTCCTATATATATTGCTAAATTTAAAAAGCAAGATATAAAACAGGGATCAACAAATGTTTTTTTGTAAAGGACCAGACAGTAAGTATTTTCAGCTTTGCAAGCCATGCAGTCTCTGTTGCAACTGCTTGACTTTCACCTTGCCATTGTAGCATGAAAGCAATCAGACAGCATATGGGTGTGGACAGATTTAGCTATATTTGGTCTGCTAGCAGTAGTTAGTCAAACTTCTGCTCTGTATACATAGTTTGCTATTTTTGTGTAAATAAGTGTGTGTGTTGTGGCGGGGGCAGGGGTGTAGAAATAAGAATATATATTTGTATTTGCTTATACTTGCATAAAAACATTGGAAAGATACGTATGAAAAATGGAATGTGTGTCATTTACAGGTCAATCAGGAGACAGAAACCATGGAAATTAGAATAGGAAATAATATAAAGAATTATTAACTAGTAATGTAACTAGTATATTAATTTATACAATGTAAAGAATTATTAACTAATAAAGGAGACTAAATCCTAAGAGAAATAGAGAGGCTGCCAAAGCAGCACTGTCCAATAGAACATTCTGCAGTGATGGACATATTCTACATCTGCACTGTCCAATGCAGTAGTCACTAGCCACATGTGCCTACTGAACACTTGAAATGTAGCTAGAATGACTGAGGAACTGAATTTTAAAACTGACTTTATTAATTTATATTTGAATCTAAGTAGCCACATTTGTAGAGTGTCTACCACATAGGACACAGAAGTAGGGAGTAGCTGCTACCTCTAAGGCTGAGGAAGTATACTCAAGGAAGAACAAACTTTGAAGAGTCCCTCACCCCAAAGCTGAGATTCACACTTCACTGGAGAAGGTATGGCTATAGGCCATGGGATGCTGGAATGTGTGTACCACTGGGTTTCCTGCACATCTTTGACAGAGAAGCCACCTGCTAGCAAGGAAGCCATCTGCTGGCAACCACACTATAGAAGCCAGAAAGAAAAGCACCAGAATCAAAAGATTAGCCCCTTCCTCTTGCAGCTTCCTTCAGCCCCCTCTACTTGTCAAGGTCTAGTATTATACCATCTGCCAAAGGAGAAATGTTGACAGGGTCTAGTTCCAGTATCACAAAGCAACATAAAGAGGGTGAATTTAGAGCTGGGAGGTGATAAATTGATGACGGGCATACAGTGGATGGAAACTGGGTAGGAGCACAACTTTTCACTGTATACCTTTACACATCATTTCAAGTTTGAGTCATGTAAACGTACTTTTGAACAATTAATGAACTTAAGCTAATATATATATATATATATACACACACACACACACACACACACATATATATACATACACACACACACACATATATATATACACACACAAAGCCAGAATACAATTCTCGAAATCACATGAAATGTGGAAAAATGTATTATATATAACACTAAGCTACAATGATTAATAAATTCCTAAGGACGGATATCATATTGAACAGTTATCTAAGTCAAATGCAATAGAAGCAGAAATCAATAACAAAACAGAGAACTGAAATATTTCTGAAAATTAAAAATCATATCTCTGAATAACCCTTGGGGTAAAGATGATATGACAAGGAAAATTAAGAAATATTTAATATTAAAGACAAAGATATATAAAATCAGTGAGCTGATACTAAAACATTTCTTATAGAGAAAATTATAGCTTTGAATACATTTCTTAGAAAACAAAGAAGTGCAAATAAAATGAGGTAAATATTAAAGAAGCTGAAAAATGAAAACAGCAAAGTAAATCTCCCTGAAGAATAAAGGTAGTAGTATGTATAAGAGCAAATATCAATGTGATGAGGGGAGGACGGGGGCAATTAACAAAACCAAAGTTGGTTTTTGAGGGAAAAAAATCCCTAAAACTAAAATAGACAAATACTTGGGAAGGACAGAACAGATGAACAAAATACATAATAAAAAAGAATAAATTAGTATAGCCACAGCAGAAATAGAAACTTTAATTTTAAAGCTATTAAAATAAAACCAAAGAACTACCCAAAAAACTGTTGATGATTTTTGTTGTATCAGGATGCTTTGGGCTGCAATTAATAAAAAAGAAATCTATCTAAACTGATTTTAAGAATAAGAAATTTATTACTTGATATAACAAGAAGGCCCAAAGTAGGATAATTCAGGGATGGGTTAACTGCACCTTCATTAAGTCATCAAAGTCAAGTTTCTTTCTATCTTTCTACTTTTCCATCCTGAGTGCATCAGACTCATGCATAGACGAGCTCCCTTCCTGGACACAAGATAGCTGTAGCAGCTCCAGGTTTCACACTGTCACAACTACATTCATAGGCAGAATGTTTCTTTCTATGTTTCCCATTCTGTCAGAGAAAAAAAATATTTCCCCATATACCTTCATCCCTTACTATGTACTCTTCTGCCCCATTACATTATAATCTCATATCTAAGCAAATCACTGACAAAGAAAAGGGGACCACAATGTTTGGCATAGGCTAAACCTGGGTCAATGTCCAAGTCACTCTCTAAGGCTGAGGTGGACTGTACTTTCCTGAAGTATATGACCGAGTGGAGAAAAATGGAGGAGTAGGGAAATGACTACTGGGGAGGTGGTCAATAGTGTCTGCTCTTGTTATGAACAACTTTATGCCAAAAAACTGAAAACCTAAGCAAAATGTTCTTGGAAAAATAAGAAATGCCCAAAATGGTATAAGAAGAAGAAAAATATTTAAATAAAATATTCATTTATCCAATTAATAATTGTGGAGTGCCTATTAAGTGCTAGGCACTGTTGAAAAATATGATAGTAAGTGCCACTACCACTCCCCCTCCCCCACCCCAATTCCCACATCCAATAAGAAAAATCACCAGACCAGGATGGTTTTGCAGGTAAATACTATCAAACTTTTAGAGAACAGCTAGTTTATATACTAAGTTATATTATATCAAGTTTTCTCAGAGAAGAGGGGAGGGAAAATTGCCCAACCAGTTAAGGAATCTAGTTAAACCTTGATATTATAACCAGATGTGAACACTATGAGAAAAAATAATTACAGGCCAGTTTTACTTATAATTATAGATGCAAAATTCCTAATTCAAAAAAACCCAAGTAGGATTTAGTTTAGGAATGTAGAGATGGCTTAGCATCAGATGAGTCTGTCAAGGTGTTTCAGATTAAAGGAAAATAATCAATATTTCAATAGATACAGGAAAAGCATCTATTTGTGATTAAAGTAGCTTTCTTAACCTGATAAAAATTCTCTAACAAAAACTTATAGCAGACACTATATTTAATGAAAAAACCCATAGATATCCAGTTAATATGGAAACCACACATATATGTCCCAATACCACTATTGTTCAATGTAGTACTGGGAACCTGGTATACAATGGAGATGGTATCACAACACAGTGAGGAAAGAATGAATTACTGTTTAATAAGTGGTGGTGAGAGAATTGACTCATAATATAAAGAAAGTGAAGGTACCCTCCTAAAAAATGTCAGAATACCTCCTGATGGATTAAAAACGTGAGAAAGCAAACCTATAAAAAGTATTAGAAGAAAAGTGTATGCAAATATCACTGTGACTTTGGAATCAGCAAGAATTTCTTAAAGGAGAAAACAGATGGATTTGACTAATGAGACTTTTGCTTATATCAGTTAGATTTAAGTTTAGCTCTGAGAGAAGTAAGCAGTCTAGAAGTAAGAAGTCCAGGGCTGCATCAGGGACCCAGTCCTTCTATCATGGTTTTCCCATCCTTAGCACATGGCTCCCAACTCATGATCCAATACTCCAAATGGTGAGAAGGAGAAAAAGAAAGAATGAAGCTCTTACTCTTTAAGAATATTTTCTGCAAATTTCCCATAGTACTTTCTCTTATATCCTATTGGCCGAATTTAGTCATATGGCCACACCTGCAAGGTGTGCTGGGAAATGTAGTCTTTATGCCAGGAAGCCTTGTGTCCAGTTAAAAAGAGAGTTTGTTTGTTTAAATTAAGAAAGGAAAGTTGAGCACAGAGACTGAGTTAATGCAATTAACAGACTGGAAGAATATGTTTTTAACATATATGACTGATATTAATATCTGAAATGTATAACCTAGGAAAAAAAAAAGGAGGAGGAGAATTTTATATAAAAATGTGAAAAGGAGAGGGTATGGGCAAGCAATTCACAGAAGAGGAAACCAGAGAACAGAATGGCTAATAAACAGATAAAGAGATGTTTAACCTTATTAATGATCAGAGAAATTCAAAATAAAGCTATAAATAGAAACTACTTTACAGCCAAAGAAAAAACATGGGCTAATATCAAAGTGCCAAAGATGTGGGGAAAATGTAACTTTTATACATTGTTGGGAGAGTGAAAATTGGTGCAGTCATTTAGGAGAGCAATTTGAGGGTATTTAGTGATATGGACAAAATGCATATTACTTTATGCTGCACATCCCGTCTTGTGTATAAATCCCAGAGAAATTCTTGATTAAGTGCACAAAGGGCTATATATGTTCAAGGATGTTTATTGCAGCATTAGTTTATAATAACAGAATTAGAAATAAATTTCATGTTTTGCCTTTTAAAACATTTTTATTTTATATTGGAGTATTGTTGATTAACAATGTTGTGTTAGTTTCAAGCATACAGCAAAGTGATTCAGTTATACATATATATGTATCTATTCTTTTTCAAATTCTTTTCCCATTTAGGTTATTACAGAATACTGAGCAGAGTTCCCTGCTATACCATAGGTCCTTGATGGTTAAATACAGCAGCATGTATATGTTAATCTCAAACTCCCATATAAGGAATTACTAAATAAAATATGTGTAAATGATGGAATATAATGCAACAGGCAAAAAGTAGAGGACTAGATCTGCATTAATCAGCATGAATAGATCTCAAAGAAGCAGAATGAGATATATAGCAATATATCACTTATGTACATTAAATATGCAAACATAGCAATATCATATCTTGTTTATATAAATGAATTTATAAATATAAATAAAATGGACAGAGAACCTGAGAACAGTGGCTATGGGGAAATGGGAATGGACTAGAAATGGAAGAAAAAATTAAATTGAAAAATAAAAATAATAATAAATAAAATTAAAATAAATAATAAAAATGTGCCAACCTGGGGCAAGATTAAAGCTCCGTAAGCTAGATCTGGGTTCAACTAATCTTTCAAGCCACAAAACAATCACTCAGTTTTACAAATAATTGGATATTCCATAATGTTTCTTGAGTGAATGGATGACTATTTCCCAAACAGAAAATTGCTGAGTCTGATGTGCTACAACATGGGATTTGCGTAATGATTCATATGAATATCTTCCTTTTGGGAGCTTGCATCATTTGCCTCCAACTGTTTAAGCTTATCAAGCAGCACACCCACA
Organism: Lagenorhynchus albirostris; assembly: GCF_949774975.1. Lineage (NCBI taxonomy): Eukaryota > Metazoa > Chordata > Mammalia > Artiodactyla > Delphinidae > Lagenorhynchus > Lagenorhynchus albirostris. The sequence continues at coordinate 169,003,535 of NC_083096.1, forward strand.
ATTTCAAGTTATTTCTTGTGAGGCCATTATCATTGCTGGGTTTTTTTTGTTTTGTTTTTCATTTGGAATTGTGTTTCTAAAGCATCTATTTCCCTGCAGGTTTTGAGCCATCTGTGATAAAGGAGGTACTTAAGATTTCAATAACAATGAAAACAGATTAACTAAAGGTTTGCCTTTCATGTGGAGTAGTTTCTGTTCAACTTTCAGGCGATGCACTACAAAGAGTCTTTATTTTGTTTCAGTAGATTGAAAATGAGGCCTAGGTACTGGATGAAATGCATTTGTTCTCTTTTCAACTATTTCCAAGTGTGGAAAGCTCTTCCCTCAGATATCCACATGGCATCACTCATGTGTCTGCTCAAATGTCATTTTTTGGAAAGGCTTTCACTATTTATAACAGCATCTCCATTACTCCCTAAATTCTTTCTTCTGCTTTATTTTTCTTCATGGCTCTTATTACTATATCATATTATATGTTTATTCATTTATTATCTGTCTCCCCACACTTGAATGTGAGCTCCATGAGAAAGGAGATCCTGTCTCCTTTGTTCATTGCTCTGACCCAACACCGGGAACAGTGCCTGGAACAGAGAGAGCCCTCATTAATTGTCCACTGACTGTACAAATGAGGAATTTTCTCAAGAGTTTTGTAAAAACTTCTCTATTATGCTCCTATTGAGTCCAGTATATTTTTTATAATGAATCCAATAAGTATTTTTCCCTTCTGGTGTTCATCTTTCCACCCTGTCTATATAGTCATTCTTCCAAAATTTATTGAGCTCTTACTATGTGCCAGGTACTGTGCCAGGTGCTGAGGGATTCTGTGGCAAATGACACAGACTATGCCCCATCGTTTTTGGGTTTTGCTTTCAATGATGACAGTGACCTCAATCAGAATTCACTTACTAAAAGTTTACTCCATGCCAAGCACAGAGTGAACTTCGTTACATCCATTATTTTTTTCAAACGTCACAACAATCCTATGAAGTTGATATTATTAGTGTGTCTCAAAATTTCTTTCCCCTAAGCATGCAGTTTATAAGCAATAAATGAAACAACAGAATTATCTTGCCCCAGGTAGAAGTTTCCAGAGAGTGGCATACAAGGCACCACTACAAGAGACAGATGCCGAGCTCCTGCAGAGACCCCCCACTTCTAGTCCCCCCCCCGACCTGATCCCCAGGGGCACTTGATGCTCTTTGCACATCAAGCACTTGTTCCCTTCAACCTCACAGATTTATTTAGTGACTATCTTATCACTCTAGGATTTTATCCAAAAGAAACGTAGACAAGCATGGTCAGGAGGGCTCTAAGACATATTTGAAAGTGATGTCAAACATGTTTATATGAATTGCCTTTTCCATCCCATGCTCAGCACTGCCCCTTCATGAGAAAGGACTTTTGAGACACCTTAATATTTTTTACATCATTTTAGAGACAAAGAAATTGATGGTCAGAGAGGTTAAGAAACTGATTCAAGGTGAGTAAGTGGTCAATTCAGGATTCATACCCAGGTCTGTCTCCCAAACGCATGTTCTCATCCACTGAACTGTGCCCAGTCCAGTGGGACCATTTTTACCCAATGAGGGCTCTGCCAGCTTCCCTTTCATATTTCCCACTAACCTGGAAGACAAGAGATCTAGATTCTAGTTCTGACTCTGCCCCTAATTTACTCTGTGACCTTGGGCTGTGTGTCTTCCCCTCACTGAGCTTCATTTTCCTTATCTGCAAAATGAGAGGGGAAAGATGAGCACTTTTCATATTAAAAAAAAAAAAAAGCTCCTTTCTTCCAATGAAATCACGTGTAGAAATACAATATGCAAATATGTAAAATAGGTGAACATGGAGCTTCTCTAGTTGAATCTGGAGTTGGGGGTTCCAAGCTCTGTTCACTGGGGAGAGTTGTGGATGTTCTTCAGGGAATCTGTGAACATCCAAATTTGTGGGCTGAGTTGTGTGTGTACATGTGCACATTTTCATCCATCTCAAAGGAATCCTGATCCCCATTAAAAAGTGATGGTATGATGGTCCCAGGCATAGCTGACATGCACAGGGGCCATGCTAAAGCATGTTATAGGCATTAACTCATTTCATCTTTACAACAGCCTTATGAGTAGGTATTAATGATAGAATCTCCATTTTATAGATGATAAAACAGAAAGAGTGGCTAAGTCAGCTGAGGAAGGTTATATAGCTAATGAAAACTTTTCTAAACATCTCCTAGGTTTTTGCAAGGATGACCTACCTACTCTCTTTGGCAAAGTTTTATACACTCAGAAAATGTTATACTGTTTCCTATGGGATATTGTTTTTCATTAACTATGATATTTTGCACTCAAGTTGTTGCTCTTTTTAACCAGACTTTACCCAGGACACATCTCATGTAGCTCTGAGCCCCTACTTCACTCAGGTCTCTATTCAAACATCCCTCAGAGAGGCCTTCCTGACCATCCTAGAGAAAATGGCCATTTTCTCCATCAATCTCTATCTCCTTCTCTGCTTTATTTTTCTTCCTAGCACTTACCACTACTTGACGTCTATCACATGTTTACTTGTATATTTCTCGGTATACATGCACTAGAAGGTAAATGCTATGAAGGCAGGGCCTTTGTCTTGACATACTCCAAATGATATAATAAATAATGTTTGGCCTGTGGTGGACTAAATATTATTTACTGAAGAAGTGAATAACTGACTGAGTGAATGAATGAAAGACTGGGAGGGTTTTAAGCAGGAGGATGCTATTCTAATATCAGAATCGTCACTCTAGTCGTAGAACTGCAAATAGATCACTACGGGATAGGACTGGAGGCCATCGGGCAGGCTGCTGGGTGGCTAAGATGGTGCCCAGGCTTGGGACGATGGTGGCTTTGAGCAGAGTGGTAGTGAGTGGTGGTGGAGAAAGTGGGCAGAGAGAGGTTTGGAAGGGAAGTAGCTCCAAGACTTGATGGCCAGGGGGCGCTGAGGGACAGGTAGGAGTCAAAGATGGCCCCCATAGTTTTGACTTGGACAACTGGCTGGCTGTGACTCCATTTACAACTTGTGGCTAAAACCCGCCTCCAGCCGCAGATGAAACCGCAAGCCCACTGGAATGGTGCTGGGGTCGCCCTGGTGACTCCAGAAGACACTGACTAAGTAAAGACTGATTCCACATTCAAATCCATCTCCTTCTCTCCTAGGGAGCGGAGGTGGGGATGACTCCCAGTAGCAGAGGGGAGAGCACCTGCAGGGGAGGGAGCTGCTCGGCATAGATTATGGGCAATGGTTTTAGCAATGCAGGCATTTCAGACTTCCTGGCATTCACACAATTGAGGCTCCCTTAGGACCCTGGAAGAAATATCATCCAATAACCAGCAAATACCCCTGGCCCCTCAGGGATGCAATGCTGCCAATGACCTTGGTGGTAATGACATTCAGAGGAAGGTCCAAGTTAGCACAAAGCCATTTGGAGGAAACTCTGCGACCCCGGGGGCCGTAGCCACACCGACTTCAAAGTGCCAAGCTGCCCGCTTCTCTGACCTGATAGCAATTAGAATATTTCTTCTGCATCGAGCATGTCAAGATGAAGTAACTAGAGATTTGCTGAAGATCTGCCTTCAGCTGACACCCAGCTTTTATTCTGATGACTGTTTGGATGTGATGTGATACCTGGCCTCCATCCCAGGTTCTTTTACCCAAGGGGGGATGAATTCATATTCAAAACAGCACAAAGGGCAAACCCAAGCCCATCTCCAAGACAGAGTCTCTCCTTAAGGGCCATTGCTTTGGGTCCTGCTTAGCAGTTTGGGTGAGCAGTGGTTTCTTTATGACATGAGAACATCTTTGGCTTTTGTTGCTTCTTCACCATGGAGCAGCCATCCCAGTGGAGGGAGCTTGTTACACTGCCTGGTCAGCTTGTTACGCTCCCCTGGTCAGTGTGGGGAGCGTTTGCTTCACTTGGATATAACTCCAGTCTCCTTGTCATGGGTCACGCAGAGGATGGCATGTTTGGGGGTCTGGTCTCTAGGCTTTGGCATAGGCTGTTCCTTCACCCTGGAAGGGCTTTCCTGCCCCTTCTTTACCTGGCCAACCACCTTTGTACTGAAGGGTCCAGATCAACTATCACTTGTCTCTCCGTCACTCCCACCTGCTGGCCAGGTGGCCCTCCTCTGACCTCCACAGGCCTTGGGCTCCCCGCTCCTGGTGCTAATCACACCAGTGTCTCTTGGTATCTCTTTGCTTTTCTATCCTGTGTGCCTAACACAGGGACTGGCATGTGGCAGCCACTCACTCAATGTTTGTGGAGGGAATGAAATGAATTTACACTATTGTATTGGAGAAAAAGAACCAGAAGATTTAAATTGTGTGAATGACCTCAGAAACAGTAGGATTCCTTTGTACCAACTGTCATGGGAGAAACTAGGATTGGAAGATCTAGTGCCTGATTTGAGTGCCTGTTGCTGGCACTCTTGGAACCGGGCTCTTCCCTACCACCTGATGCCGATTCCTCTCTTCCCTTCTTTGGAGGCGGACATCACCACCTTCAGTGTGGAGACCTGGCATTGAGGCTCAGCTTGGCCACTCACCTGCTGTGTGGCCCTGAGCAAGGCATCTTCCTCTCTGCGCTTCGGTGGTGTCCTTCATGAAGTAAAGTGGGTGGACTACATACACAGAGCTGATGTATATATTTTTTGGGTGCTTGCAAGTGCCCAGCAATGTTCTAAGTGCTGTACGTGTATCACCTCATTTAATCCTTATAACAACCCTAGTATTTCCTCATATTCTTAATGAGGAAACCAAAGCAAAGAAAAGTTAAATCACTTACCCGTGGGGACTTTGCTGGCGGCACGGTGGTTAGGAATCCACCTGCCAATGCAGGGGACACGGGTTGGAGCCCTGGTCCGGGAAGATCCCACATGCCGCGGAGCAAGTAAGCCCATGCGCTGCAACTACTGAGCCTACACTCTAGACCCTGCGGGCCACAACTACTGAGCCCGCGTGCCACAACTATTGAAGCCCACGCGCCTAGAGCCTGTGCTCTGCAACAAGAGAATCCACTGCAATGAGAAGCCCGCGCACTGCAACAAAGACCAACCCCTGCTCGCCGCAACTAGAGAAAGCCAGGGCGCAGCACCGAAGACCCAATGCAGCTAAAAAATAAATAAATAAATTTATTTTAAAAAAATCATTTTCCCAAAGTCTTCCAGCAAGTGACGAATGGAGCTGGGCTTTTACCCAACAGTGTGTTTCCAAAGACCACACTTTAGCCCCAAAGCTCAACTGCCTCTCAGGTGGATGATTTATTCGACCCTTTCTCGTTTTTACAATGGAAACTCTATTATTCTCACATTGAGGATATTCACATTTGGTGCCTTCAGAGACCACTTTAACTGGCCACTTCCCCCATAGAACACAGGAATTCAGTCTTTTTTTCCCTCTGTCCCTTGTGTTGATTAGAGAGGAAACTGGTGAGGGTGCAGGTTCAGGCGCTGGGCAGAAGCTGGATTGGAATTACAGCCCCTCTGCTCACCTGCTGTGCAATGTGGGCAAGTTCCTTCACTTCTTGGAACCTTGGTTACAATGCAGGTTAAAGTGAAGATGGTTGCAGAATTTTCCTCCTCAGGGGCTGTAAGGATGAAATAATACAGATTAGGGTTGCCAGATTTGGCAAATAGAAATACAGGATGCTCAATTAAATCAGAATTCCAGGAAAGCAAGGAATAATTTTTTAGTATATGTCCCATACAGTAAATTAGAGATACTTATCCTAATAAATTATTCCTTGTTTATCTGGAATTCAAGTTTAACTGGGTGTCCTGCATTTTATCTGACAACCTTACACACAGAGGAAGCACTTAGCATCGTGCCTGTCCCTTTGGAAGTGCTCAGTAAACTTTAGAAAGATCTCTGCTGAAACCCACTGCCTTGCACTTCCGGGGCCTCATTTAGGATGCCTGGACTGTGGTTAGAATCTGCATTCACCAATGTTTGGATGCACTGGACTGCTTGTAAGTGTGCACCCCTGATTAAGCGTGTGGCTCGATTGTCTGTGGATTTGAGTGGACTTGCCTAAGATTTCAGTAGAGGAGACTTGGAAGAGCCTCTCTGAAAGACAGCCCTTCTTCACCAGAGGCTGGGTGGAAACTGCCAGTCACCTTGTCTGCTGTCCTGCCGGTCCCCAGCCTGCTCCCCCCACCACTCCAGTCAGCTCCCTAACCAAGGGCGCCATCTTGTGGCAGCATCTGGATCGCCAGCCTGGCATGCAGCTCTGAGCAGAGGCTGGGACAGGGGGAGGGGTCCAGAGGGGCCTGGACTGTCTCGTCCTGTTCTGTCTTGTCCTGATGCCACAGCGCAGGACAGAGCCTCCCTTCTGAGCTCCCAATTCGTCCTACTTTCTCTCTTCCCATCCTCCTCTGCCGACACTCCCATCAACCTACTAAACAATACTCCCGCGACACAACACAGGGTCTCAGAGAGGCTGCAGGTACGCGAGAAACAGCACAGATCAGAAGTCAGAAAAAGGTAGGTTGGGACCCAGGATCACTTCCTAGCTATATGACCTTGGGGGTATTCGCCTAACTCCTCCGAAGCTATTTGCTTTGTAAGGTTGTGATAATAACCCCTGCCTTGCATATCTTGAAGGACTTTGGTGAGGAAAAATTGGTTGTGCATGCAAAAGGGCTCTGAAAACTATAATGTGGCAGGACAATGTAAGTAATTTTATAGTATATTCTTACATAGCATCAATAATAATAGAGCATGTTATGAATAACAGTAATAACAGCAACATTTCCTGGGCACCCTAATACCCTGGTTCTGAATGCCTGGAGGCATTTGTGCCTCCTTGCCTCTATTGCTTTCAACTTTCAGACCCAAGATTCCCCCTTTGGGGTTTGTCCATCTGGGCTGCATTAGGTACCACCAGCATCTGGGGGACAGAACGGCTTATGCAGTAGTAAAGAGCCGGGCATCTGCTGGTAGTTACCCAAACTCCCTATGCCTCAGTTTCCTCATCTATATAATGGGGATGATAGACAGCAGCCTCCCTCCTTGTGAGGATTAAATGAGATAATAACTGAAGCACCTGACAACTTTAGCAAACTCTAAATAAATGCAGTTATTATTTTCTTCGGGGGCTGGCTGTTATTCTGACCTGCCCCCTCTTAGGGAGCATTGTGGAGAAGTGGAAATTACATGGGGTTTGTAGCCAGAGAGAAGTGACTCGGAATATCGCCTATGTCACCAGCATCAGCGTGTGTCTTTACCTCTCTAAGCCATCTTCCCCTCCTATGAACTGTGGAGATAGAATCTGTCTCCATGGTTGGGGTGAGGATTAAATGACATCACTTTTTAAAGTGCTCTGCCTGTTTCTATCACTGCCTAATTACCAGATAAATGGCAGCTCTTACATATTTTTTCCTCCTTTTTCAGTCACATCCATTCATCCTTCCATTTGAAAAAAATCTATTGAACTTCTGCTACGGGTCAGATCCCATGCTAGTTGCTGGGGATACAAAGATAAATAAGACATGAGTCTTGGCCTCTAGGAACTTGCGTCTTGTGGGGGGTGGTATTAAAAAGAATCACTTCCATTTCTTGAGTAACTACTATGCAGTAGACACTATGGGAGGGCTTTACACCCATCCTTTCAGTGAAGACTCACAGAGACCCAGGACTTAAGCCCAGGTCAAATGACATGACCCTAGGGGCCTTGGACTCAACCAGCGTTCTCTCCTGTGTTCTGGGATTGACTGGTCGGGTGAGAAAGGCCATCACAGAGCTCTGAGAGAGGCCAGGGGGGCCCAGAGGAGGGAGTGCTCGAGTCCATGAGGGGAGAGCTGGGGAGGTGGGGGCAGTTGGAGGGCTTGCAGAGGAGGTTTTAGAGGGAGATGCTCTGCGTGGTTGGGGCAGTGGGCAGAGGCTTAGAGGTACAAAGTAGCAGGATGTTTTCAGGGGACCTGAGTGCTTTGGGATGGCTGGAGCAAGGGAGTGGGGGCGTGGGAGGAATGATGCTGGGGAGGTGGGTAGGGGTCTCTCCGATCCTGGGGGGCCTTGGGTGTCCCGGCTCTGCTGAGCGGGGACGCCACGCTGCAGGGGCATGTGGGTTACAGAGTGAGCATGGGAATGGAGAGGAGGCGATGTAACCACCACGGCGGCAGTGCAGGAGGTGGAAGGAGGAACGACCATAACCTAATCCCGGATCAAGAGCAGTGGCCGAAGAGGGTGGACAGGGTCAGCCCGGCAAGGAAGGCGTGATGAGCTGACACAGAGTCGGAGGATATGGGCCCCATCTCCCTGGATCGCTGGGTGGATGCTGCCACCTACCAGGACAGGAATCCAAGAGGAAGAGCAAACTTGGGGGTGAGGGAAATTATGAATTTATTCTAAGTTGCTGTTCAATAAACAAGTCGAAGTACCACATTCCATGTACTGCACTGTGCACTTTATTCCAAATCCAAACAGCTCTGTACAATCCTGTCATCATCCACACTTTACAGATGAGGAAACTGAGGTTCAGAGATGTCAAGCCTCTTCCCAACATCACACAGCTCGTGAGTGGCAGGGCCGGGATTTGAATGCCCATCTGCCTGGCTCCAAGTCCGTTGGGAAGGAAAAATTGGAGAGGGATTTTCAAGGCCCCATCATGAAACCGGAGCCTGCTGGTGTCCAATTGTTAAAGCTGGGTCCTCAGAATCATTCCAGAAGCTCTGGAAGGTATTGCTCGGGCTCCTTAACCTGTTCTCCTCTTGGCCCCAGAGAAACCCTCTGGGGTTTCAGCCCCTCTCTGAGACTCAGCCAGGCTCACCCGAGGCCAGAGTGGCCTGCTGACTCGCTAGGGGCAGTGTCCAGGTTGCCCAGTTCCTGACCAGGCCACCTCCTCTGTAGGGCCTCACATGGGAGAGACATGAGGTACTGGGGATTCCTTTGCCACTTTGGGGTTTGGTGAAAAGAAATGAATGAGAGAAGGGAGGAGGAGAGATGTGCTTGGGAGAGCTTGTAGCCCCTCAGCAGTGAGCCAGTGTGTTAAGGGCACCAGATAAATAATAATAAAAATTGTAGCAGGGGTTACATGTTTGGGGCTGATTACTACTTACCAGGTATTGTGCCACAGACCTTTTCTACTTGACACCTTATTTGTTCCTCACAGCAGCCCTGTGACATAAGTGCCATTATTTCCTCATTTCACAGAGGAGGAAACTGGGGCACAGAGAGGTTAAGTAACCTGCACAAGGTCACACAGCCATCAAGAGTTTGAGTGCCTGTTGCTGGCACTCTGCCTCTTCAACCTGTCCCACTCTACCTGGTGTGTCTGGCAGCCCTGGGGGTGTTGGGCTGGCAAAGGGGAGAAAGGGGGTGGGCGGGGGCAGGTGCAGGGTTGGTGGATCCAGCCTCCCTGAGCTTCCTGCTGGGGCTGGAGGAGAGGACAGACGATCCAAGCTCTGGTCTCCACTCTGCCCCGACTCCCTGTGTGAACTTGGTTGTACTGTCTCCATTCTGGGTTCAGTAATTTCCTCTGTGCAAAGAAAGGGTTTGTTTAGGTGGTGTTTAAGTTTCTTCCAGATTAAAATGATGGAATTCTAAGAGCCTTGGGACAGAGGGAATATTGGGTGTCAAGAAGCCAGTGACCCTGGCACTCAGCTGGGCAGGTGAGGGCGGGCATGGGACTGTGCCCCTGATCTGGGCTGCAGCCCTTGTGAAATTGAGGTTCCCTGGCTTCAGCTTCCCTCACTGCTGCACAGAAGCCACTGGAGGGCGCTGTGTCCTCACAGTTCTCTATGAGCTTCCCTCCGATGGCCCAGAAGGTTCACTTGAGGTTGGAGAGAACTTGGGAGGCCTGGGACTAGTACTTGGGGGCCCTCTGAACACAGCTGGGCCCACTCAGGTCACATGGGGCCGGTAGGACCTGCCCTGTGAGAGGATGCGCCAGAGCACTGGCCAGGAGGCCGCTGACTCACGGTGAGCTCTGGACAAATCGCTTCACCTCTTTGAGCCTCCGTTTCAGCAGCTGTAAAATGGGGACAGTGGTGTCTGCCTTATGGGCCTATTGTAAGACATGCTGTAATGAGAGAGCACGTATGAGTGCTTCCCAGAACTCGGATGTTCTCTATGCCTGAGTAAATGTCTATCATTTTTACCCTCAAAAAATCGTTCAACAACACTTCTCACAGGAAGAGAATAATGTTTAATAAGGCCTATATGAACTCAGAACTGGCTTGGGCCCTTCCCCTAGACTACTTCCCCTAAATTCTCATAACGGCCCCATAAGGGACGAATTATAATCCTCTCCATTTCACAGTTGGCAAAGCCCAGGCCCAGAGGGGTAACTTGTCCTGCATGGGGTGGCCTTAGTGACTCCTTAGTGGAACTCAAACGCAGGTCTATCCAGCTCCAAGCACTGCCCGAACCCACCTGCCTCGTGCCCAGCAGGATGGGGCTCCACACGTCTTCCTAAAGTGCCTCAGGCTGAGGTTTCAGATGATGGCCCTCTATCTGTCCTTTGGAGGTGTGTGCTCCCCTCCTAAGGGCTTTCCCACGAAACACTATGTCAGTGGACAGGGACCCTGAATTGATTTTGCAGTTGTCTCTTCCCTTGGACTTGTGCATGTCTCTTCCTTCCCCCCTGGGAAGCCGAGCTGGCCCTGGGGTGGGGGGGTGGCGGGGAGCAGGTGGCTTCACCTGCAACTTGACCAAGCTCTCAGCATGCGTAAGTGGCAGATGGGTGGAAGAAGCTCACCTAATGGTCCATCCCCTGTCTCTCCGAGATGTTTGGGATGCAGGGTATTTGCTGTGGTGGAGGAACACGCCTCCAGGAGATGGTCTAATAGAAGGGCTTGTAGTTTTTCTCAGTTTTTATTTTCTATCTTGATGAGAGAAAGATTGTGCTATTTGCACGGTTGTAGATATATAGAAGTGTGGCTCCGTTTTCCCAATTTCTGTTCTCTTTCTTCCTATCCTTCCATCGACTTGAGAAGTGTGGAGGGCAGAGCCAGGCGAACTCTGGCATCTTCCAAGCTGGAGGGTTCTTAGGGTCCCAGAGTCGTGGAATCGTGGTCCTGGAAGGAGCCTGAGAGACCAGGTAAGCTAGACCTCTCAGGGCAGAGATGAGGCACTGAAGCCCAGGGAGAGACCCAGACTTGCCCAAGGCAGCCCAAGGTCAGTGACAGGTTGGGACCAGAATCCACCTGTTCTCCTGGTCTCATGCCAACACGTTTTGCTAAGTTATTTGCTGCCTGGAGTGTGGTTAGTTTAGAAAACTCAGACAAGGAGAGAAGGGATGGGACAGTGCAGGGAGGATGGGGAGGTGCTGACCTTGCTTTTTGAAAGCCTCGTAGGGAGTGGATCGTCTTCATCTGACTTCAGGCAAATAATGGCCACGGAAAGCAAATATTATGAGAGTAAATGTGTAAACATGGAGCTGGCAACAGTTTCAGTGTCAGAAATAGGCCGAGGACTCCAGGCTCTAGCAGCCGGCCCCCTGATGCTGCCTCTTAGCAAATGCTGGGGAAGTAAGATCTGTCAGAAAAGATAGGGGGTGGGTCCCCCCAAGAAGCTGCAGTGGGGCTGAGGGGAACAACTAGGAGGGTCCTGGGAGAACTGAGAAGAAGCTTGCCCAGGTGCTAAAAGAGAACGTATAGGGATGCAGGAAGGAAAGATAACTGTCAGTTACTGAGGACCCAGACCCAGCTGAGCAGTTTATAGAGATTCACATGTAACCTTCCCAGTAGTCCTAAGGGACAGGCATTGTTGTCCCCATTTTGTAGACGAGGAAGCTGAGACTCAGAGAGGTTAAGTAATTTGTCTGCAGTCACACAGATAGGATGTAGAGAAGTAGGGATTTGATCCCAGCTCTATCTATCCCAGGCTGTTTCAAAATCTGGACTAAGAACCTCCCTTTATCAGAACCACCAGGAACACTTGTCAAAAAGGAGTTACCCAGGCCTGACCCCAGACTTACTGAATGGCAACCTTGGGGTGGGCCTGGGAGTGGCACTTTTAACAAGTTCCCAAGAAAGGAGCATGGGTCTATGCAGCTAAGATCTGGGAATAATTGCTCAGTGGCAGGAGTCAGCCACCTTTTCTGTAAATGGATTACATGATAAATGTTTTAGACTTTGTAGACCTTACAATCTCTGTTGCAACTACTCAGCTCTGCTGTTGTAGTGTAAAATAAGCCACAGACAATACACCTGTGAATGAGTGTGGCTGTGTTCCAATAAAACTTTATTTACAAGAGCAAGTGCTGGGCCAGATTTGGCCCTTAGTAGTTTGCTGCCCTTTGCTTCGTCTACAGCATGCAAAGGACCCTGACAGCCTGTCTCTCTTGTTGTCTCCCCAGCAGCCCCAAGAGCAAAGTATGATTAGCTCCATTCTGAAGATGGGAAGACTGAGGCCTGGGAGGTTAGACATCCATGATCACACAGGGAGTGTGTAGCAGGGCTGAGGTTAGAACCAGACCTCCTGACTCCCAGTCCAATGGCGCTGAAAAGTATGACACCTGATAAGAAGGCCTGGGCCCTGCGGAGTGTTCTTTAACGAAAGCAGCCACCATTCATTAAGCACTTACCACGCGCCAGGCAGAATCATTAGTGCATATAAGCTGCTACCCAGATGTTGAATGTCATTGTCTCCGTCACATGGGTCCGTCACAACCTCCCTGGGAGGTAGGAAGGCATCTGCAATGTGTCAAAGCCGGCTTATCTTGAGCGCCCCATACACCTGATGTGCTGCAGCTGGACAACTGGAAGGTGGAAGCTGCTGACAAGACGTGTTTGCCTTTTCATTCTTGAGTCTGCGCGCACACACACGCACACACACGCACACACACGCACGCACACCCACACACGCACACACGCACGCACGCACGCACACGCACACGCACGCACACACACGCACGCGCACACACACGCGCGCGCACGCACACGCACGCGCACGCACACACACACGCACGCGCACACACACGCACGCACGCACACACACACACGCACGCACACACACACACATGCGCGTGTGCGCAACCCCCACTCAAACATCAAATAGACATGTGGTCATTTCAGTGACCTCCTTGTCACAGGTAGGAGAATACAAATTCCAAAGCCTGGAACGACTTGTCTGGTTTACATGAGATATTCCCCACTGAGATCAGGAACCAGGAAACTGCCAGGAATGGGGGGGGGGAAGAATGCTGGACTTCCAGTTGGCCTGGATTCCACACCACTCTCTGCCCCTGGTCTGCTGGGTGACCTTAGGTGTCACTTTTCTCCTTTATAAATGAGTGCCACTGTCCTGCTTCATACAATGGGTGGGGAAGAGGGTCGCTCAACTGTTTAAGCCATTCACTCATTCAACCACTCACTCACCATGTATTAAGCACCTACTGTGTGATCATTTTGATTCAAAATTCCAAAGATTTGAGATTCAATCCTCCCTGAATAGGAGTTAGTACATGAATGATAGGTCCTTTAAGTCAAGGATGCCTTGGGCTAGGATGTCTCTCCAAGGAAAAAGTTTCTCTCCTTTGCATAAAGTTGGTCTTGGCAAGAATGTAGAGCCAGCTCCACCCACCGATCCATCTATCAATCCAACCTTCCATCCATCCATCTTGCTGTTTATTCACCTACCTTTGCTTCCCTCCATTCAGTCATCCATATATCTCTCTCCATCCATTTGTCCATCCAAGTATTTGTTGAGCACTGACCATGTGTCTGGTCCAGCACTGCATCTGCTACCTCCCCAGGAAGTCCCCAGTAGTGCCCACAACAATCTGGGATTTGAAGTAGAGGTGATGAAAAGCTCAGAGCCTGGGTAGCAATAATTCTTCATGCTCAGAATCCAGGGAGTTTCTGGGATGACTTCAGGCACGTTAAGAGTATATAGGGCCAGAGACTGATCTGCTCAGGCTGCACACACCTCTCCATCCGGACGTGGCCTCTCCCCCTGGTTCTGCACTGGCCTCCCTCACTCTGAGAACACTGGAAGCCCCAGCCCTGGGCCTGTGTGAGCTAAAACAAATAATCCTACGTGAATGGGTAAACAAAATGTGATACGTCCATTCAAAGGAATATTATTCAGCCATGAAAAGGCATGAAGTATTGATACGTCCTACAACATAGATGAAACTTGAAAACATGTTGAGTGAAAGAAGCAGACATAAAAGACCACATACTGCATGATTCCATTTATATGAAATGTCCAAGACAGGCAAATCCACAGAGATGGCAAATAGATTCGTGGTTTTCAGGGGATGAGGGGAAGGAAGAATGAAGAGTGACTGCCAGTGCGTACAGGGTTTCTTTCAGGAGGGGTGCGATGAAATGTTCTGGAATTAGTGGTGATGGTTGCACAGCCTTGTGAATATAATAAAAAAGATTGGATTGTGTACTTTAACAGGTGAATTTTATGGCATGTGAATCGTTTTAAAAGATTTAAACGTTATTAGAAAACATGAAACATTTAAAAACAATACTCCCACGTGTTATCTCATATGCTCCTCCCAACATCCAGTGACACAGCCACCAGGGAAGGCAGCATCGATGCTGTTTCCCAGCTGAGAAACTGAGAGCTCAAAGCCAGTGAGGGACCTGTCAGGACAGTGTTGCTAATTAGTGGCAGAGGGATGATGAGAAGCAGAGTCGGACTCCTCGCCAAGGGCTCGTTTCTTCACACCAAGCTGCCTGATGAGTAGACAGTTGCCTGGTGAGTCAAACTGACAGCTGTCGTATTTGCCACTTTAATACAGGGGTCTCTGCAGGCAGGGACCACGACAGCTACTGGTTGCCATTCAAGGAGCCTTACTTGGTGCCAGGCATCAGGGAACCATGTGTGTTATCTTATTTCATCCTCAAAGACCCCTGTCATGAACCTTTGTTGTTAGTTCTAATCCCCCTTCTCATGAGCACCTGATGATTCCTGGGGAATCCCTAGTGAACATACATTGGTGGGAGGTCATGCTCCCCCACTATGGAAACCAAAGCAATGGGCCGGGCATTGTCATATCACTTAGGTTGGGCCATGAACATTGATGGGACAAGTAATGTGAGGGCCCAGGGACCGCTGGAGTCATCACCATGGCTGCAGCAGCCTGCACCTGGGCTGCTCTGGACTCCGTGCCCTGCTCTCCATCATTCCTTGCTTTCCGTTTACCTTCTAGGCCTGGTCTTTCAGCTTCCTGTAGATTCTGTGGGCTCCCAATACCCTCCCAATAAATTCCCTTTTGCACTCATGAGAGACAGAGTCAGGTTCTGTAGCTTGAAATCATTTGCTTTGACCAATGTGTCCCTATGGGATAGATACTCTCATTTTGCCCATTTTACAGATGAGGAAAGTGAGCCCCAGAAAGGTGAAGTGAATTGCTCAGGTTTCCCCAGATGATGAGTGGCAAAGCCAAGATTTAAACCCAGTCTTTCTGAGTCCAGAGTCTAGTCGCTTAACCTCTACAAGAAGGAGGGGACAGCAAACCTTTTCTATAAGCCAGACACTGAGCTGGGCATACCCTTTCAACAGCTCTATGAAAATGAGAGAGTATCCCTATTTTAGAGATATGAAAGTGAGGCTCAGGGAGATGAGGAAACTTATTTCCTAGAGCTGAGATTAAAACTGAGGTTTGCCTGACTGCAGATCCCGTGCTGTTACACAGAGGTGGGAACAGAGACTCAGATGGTGGGTCTCCCTCTTCCCAGTTGGCAGAGTTCTGATCACTGCTCTTGGCTCCATCAGCACCTCCCTGCCAAGCCCTGCGTGGTAGAAACCGAACTCATGCTCACCCATGAGCTCAGGGGCTGGGGCAGCCCCTGGGAGGAATCCTGCCCCACCGCCCAGGTCCCCTAAAAATCAGGGGCTGAGGAAGTCACAGCACTGATACATATTTACTGTTGCCTCAAAACTACCTCTCACTTGGTGTATTTTATTTGTGAAAAGGCAGTAAACGGAAGGGCCCTTTTCCTTTTGGCGGGTCCAGCAGAGCTGTAAGGCTGCGCTGTCTCAGCTGGAGCTGGCGCCCCACCTGGCACCCCTGGGGCACCTCCATGTCTGCATCACAGGCCCCAGCACTAAGTCAGAAGGGAACTTGGGCTCCAGTGGCCACGGCAAGACTCTGGGAAGAACCCACTGGGCGGGCTTCGTGGAGAGAAGCATGGGGTCGGGGCAATGGAAGGAAGGGGACCCCAGGCCCTATTCCTCCAACAGCTCCAGAACCAGCCTTAGCCCAAATCTCAAGGCCATTCCCAAACCAGCTTCAATTCAGGCTGGACGTCAGCACCCTCCTCAAAATCCCATATATCCCTCTCCCTGACCGGACCTTGGTCCCAGCCGCAGCTCTGA
The DNA here is from genome assembly GCF_949774975.1 of Lagenorhynchus albirostris. Taxonomy (NCBI): domain Eukaryota; kingdom Metazoa; phylum Chordata; class Mammalia; order Artiodactyla; family Delphinidae; genus Lagenorhynchus; species Lagenorhynchus albirostris. The sequence goes on from NC_083096.1 coordinate 169,019,831, forward strand.
GCACCTGCACCACTGCCCTGGCCCCAGCCCTGTCCACAGTTCAACCAGATGTCAGTTTATCCCAAACTCAGCTCAAGCTCGGCCAACCCCAGGCCTAAACCCTTAGAACCATTCCGTGACATGTTATGGAAAAAGCAGAATGAACTTTGTGGCCAACCTGGTAGCTACAGCCCAGTCTGAAAACTTAACCTCAAGCCAAGCCTGAGCCCTGCTCCCAGCTCTGCCACACCCTGGTACTGACACCAGCCCCAGCTCGCCCAGAGCCCCAAGGCTGGCAAGGGGTAGGCTCTGGTCAAGGGCAGAAGGATCACCAGACGGCTTTTCTTTACCTCAGGGTCTGAAGCAAATATTTATTTATTTATTTATTTTTGCGGTACGTGGGCCTCTCACTGCTGTGCCCTCTCCCGTTGCGGAGCACAGGCTCTGGACGCGCAGGCTCAGCGGCCATGGCTCACGGGCCTAGCCGCTCCGCGGCATGTGGGATCTTCCCGGACCGGGGCACGAACCCGTGTCCCCTGCATCAACAGGCGGACTCTCAACCACTGCGCCACCAGGGAAGCCCCCAAATATTTATTAATACCTCCCATGTTCCGGGCCTTCTTCTAGGTGCTGGGGACACTTCTGTGAATATGCACATTGCCTTGGGCAGAGGGGAGAGGTCCCTCCTCCCCCATCCCCACTCTCCCCCTCTGCTCCCTGCCTCTATCCTCCCTAACCCAGCCTCCTTCCTCTCCCAAGCCTCCCACTTGCCCCAGCCTCCCAGCTTTGAGAGTCTCCACAGTTTCCTCAGTCTCCACCCTCATCCATTCTCCGTCCTTCTCCTCCAGAGCCAGGAGGCTTGGGCGAAGCTTCTGGACAGCCTCTATCTCCCTTTGTGATTTAAACAGCTCTCCCTCCCTCTGGGCCTCAAATAAACTTCATCAGTGAGAGTGGGAGGGCTGGCCAAGCTGGCCTTGAGGGGCCAGGCTGTCGTGACCTTCTAGAAATCATTGATCTAATGTACAAAGGTCAATGTCTGAGTGGTCAACAGACACAGGTTTTCTGGACTGGACTTGGTGGTAAAGAGGAGGCTCTAGCATCAGGAACCAAACAGATGGTCTTCTCTGGTGGGGTCTGGGGAGCACAGACTCTCTTCAACCCAAGTCAGAGCCATGCAGCTGAAGGAGCCACTCTGTCCTGGTCCGGTGGCCACTCACCATCTGACTCTCCCCCATCACTCAGGACCACGTCTTGGAGCCCCCATGGTGCAGCCCTGGCCGGTTCTGACCGCCGCCCTCTGCCCCTGGCTTCCCCAGCCTCTCTTCGTTCAGCCTCAGCCTCCCCTGTCCTCACAGCTGGTCTCTCCCGTTCCTCACTTTCTCTTCTGGCATCTTTTGCTCTTTCTGCATTAGTGTTTTCAGTCCTTGCAATTGTCGTAGGCCGCTCTCTGTTCCTCCGTCTCCCTCCCGTCTTGTCATTTTCCCTGCAGCTTTTTTCTTTTCTCTGATGTTTGTCTGTCTCTGTCTGTCTCTCTTCCTTTCAATCCTCTTTGTCTGTCACTGACAATCGAAAGAGTGCAATGGAACTGGAGCATCGGGTCAATGGCGGCTTAGGAAATGTGAGGAATTTTAGCCCTCAGTGCTTAAGAAATTCTTGTGATTTCGTCCCCACAAAGTGGATAACTCTTATTATCTGTGTTCAGTCAGCTGATGACCTTCAGCACATTGTTCCTTCAGGTTTATAGTAAGTCGCACAATCTCACCCTACCCCATGAGGAAGGTGAGGCAACACATTAATGTCCCCATTTTCCAGATGGGGAAACTGATGCTCAAAGCAGGGTAGTGACCTCTCATGGCAGGTCAGGAGTTAACCCCTGGTCTGCTGATTTCTTTTGTCACCTTCATTACACTGTGGACTCTAGCGCGCACCTCCTACACTGGAAGGAGTATTTCCAGTTGATTCTGGGAGGCACAGGGGCACCCAAAGCTGGGTGGTAGGTGATCCTGCCCAGCTCCTTGATCTCCAGGTCACTGTAGTTTCTGCAGGAACATGGGGAGAAGCAATACTTAATCCAACCCCAAAGGGAGGCTCTATGGAGAATTTGGAGGAGAGGCTGCTGCTCTTTGAAGCCCAGAGAAACGGAACTTTCTTATGCAGCGAAGACCCATGGGGGAGAGGGAAACTGGCAAGGGGTGGGATAAGACCCTGCCATTTCCTTCCCAAGGCATCGGCCCTCCGCTCAGAAAAGTGGCCACGGAGAGAACACAGCCTGACTCAGGACACAGGCTTTGGGTTTGAGTGCTGGCTGTCACGTGATCTCTCCAAGTCTCCATCTCCATAATTCACAGTGGGGATGTTGCCCCACCTCAAAGTGTGGTGGACACCAAAGCCCTCTGTTACGTGTGTGGTGCAGGACAGGTGCTCGTTGTTAATAACGCAGACCAGGGATACTGAGTGTCGAGGACCTGGCATCTAGCAGAGGTCTCTCTGTTTACCTACTAACTCCGCAGTAACTTTAAGGGGATTGTGAACCTCAAGCAATTTGAAAAAGCAGTGGAATTTGAATTTGACTTATTCCCCCATCTGGAAAAAACCCTGGCAACTAATAAACTATTTATTCAAATAGTCTTGTGTGTAATCGGATGTTGTAAATGTTGCATGTGATTGGTGGAGGGTGCAAAGATGCTGCTTGTAATGAGTGCGCACTGATAATTGCCAACTTTTTAATTTCATTGAGCCCTTAGCATCTGCCAGGAACACTTAGGCCCTTTACATGCATTCTTCATCCTCACAGCGCTATGGGGTTAATGTCCCCATTTTATAGACAAGGAAACAGGCTCAGAAAGGTGAGGTAACTTGCTCATTCTTGGGGGATGGATCCAGAGTGTGAACCCAACCAGTCTGGCTCCAGAGCTCAAATTCTTCACAGCCATGCTCTCTAATTATGTGCTGAGAACTTTACCTACATTATTTCATGAGTCTCATGAGAATTCTGCTCCATCAGAATAACAATATTCACTACAGCTAGCATGTGCGGGGCTTTTGCAACATGGCAGACCCTGTGCAAAGCACAGTATCTGCACCATTTCATTTCATCCTAACAGCTCTGCAAGATATCCTAGGTCTATAAATGAGGAAATAGAAACTCAAAAATAAGGTTCAAACCAACCTCAGAATAGTGTTCAAGCTCTTTAGCCCAGCATCCGAGGTTTAGGGGGCCCCTTGTGGCCTGGCACCTGGCTCCCTCCATAGCCTAGTCAGCTGCCTCGTCCCCCTCACATGAACTTTCCAGTACTGTTTGCAGTTCTCTGAGAGCATCCAGGCGTTTTATGCTTCTCAGCCTTTGCAAACCCTGTTCCCTCTACTTGAGGTACCAAGTCCCTCTATAATGGCTAATGCCTGCTTGTCTTTCAAGTGTTAACTGGAAAGTCGCCTCCTCCAGGAAGCTTTCTCTGATTGCTTATGACTCACTGGGTGCCTTTGTTAGGTTCTCTGCTCCCTTACTCCCAATACACTGTGTTGCAATCACCTCTTTGCTGGTCTGCCTTCCCGATTGGACAGGGAGCACCATGAAGGCAGGGACCTGTCTGTCACATTCACTATTATCTCCCTAGTTCCCAGCCCAGCACCTGACTTCAGGAAAAGCTCAGGTAATAATTGCATAATCAAATAAATAAAATGCATCAAAGTAGACAGAACAGCTAAGTCCACTGAGTGCTTACCCAGTGCCAAGTGTTTTACGTGTATCTTCTCATTTAATTCTGACAACAACCTTAGAAGGTAGAGACTATCATTGTCTCCATCTTAAATATGGGAAACTGAGGCACAGAGAGGTTAATTATTTGCCCAAGATCACACAGCTAGTACTGGTGGAGCTGGGGTTCAAACCCAGGTCACCCTCCTCCAGCATCTTTACATTATCCTGCTTCGAAGATACCTAAAAGGAAGTCAAGATACTTAGAAAGGAGTAAACTCATGGCAAAATGATCAAAATACAGTTATAGTTGATTACGCAAATGAACAAGCACTTTGATGAAAAGTGAGCTAAAGAAAAAACTTTAAAATGCTCAAAAATAGGCAAATCGGGGGAAAGCTCCCTAAAAGTTTAGCAGGATCTATATCCCCCAACATGAAATGCTGATTGAACTGGGGAGAGGTGGAGCTGTGGGTAAGCTGGCCTCCAGTGATGCACTGGATGGTTCCCTGGCGAGAAGGCACCAGGATGGCTCCCTGGACCAGGTGAGTATATTCTCACTGCCCCACCTCTCCGCTCCACCCTGGCTGGATGCAGCCCTGCTGCTGGATGGATGGATGGGCAACGTGGGGTGTGCGGGGGACTCCAACCCCAGCCCTGCTTCGAGGGTGCATTCTCAATGCTCTGACAGGGGCGTTCCGGGGCTATTATCTGTCTGGTTTGAATTAGTTGCTGGGCTCCGTGAACCTGGGCTCATTAGCGGTTTCATTGCCCAGCCTGGCGCCTGCAAGATGGTAACATTTTATCGTTTCCTTGTTTTTTCTTTCTTTCTTGTTTCTGTCACTTTTTCTTCCTTTCCTTATTGTTTCAAATTTCTACCTCATGCCACAAAAATGCAAGGGCTGCCACAGTCCTGCTGGGACACATTCAAGTCACCTCTGCTGCCCATGCCCCTCACTTCTCTCCAGGAGCCCACCCTGTGCCACAAGCCACGGACCCATGGATCCCTCCTCCAGGGCAGGGCTTGCAGGGAAACAGGGCTGTGTGTTTCCCCGCTCCCCCACCTGATGCACAATGCACCCCCGCACCTGCATTTCTCAGGGTGGCACAATGGTTAGCAGGCACTTCTGAGTCTCTCTGCCTCTGTTTCTCCCTGCCCCCTCCAATTAAGTTTTGAACTCTGATCCACAACTTATTCTTTTACTTAACAACTCAGCCTTTTCTCACCTGCAAAATGGTTGTAATAAGAATATTTATTTTGGAGGTTAATCCCTTGTCCGTTGCTTCGTTTGCAAATATTTTCTCCCATTCTGAGGGTTGTCTTTTTGTCTTGTTTATAGTTTCCTTCGCTGTGCAAAAGCTTTTAAGTTTTCACTAGGTCCCATTTGTTTATTTTTGTTTTTATTTTCATTACGTTAGGAGGTGGGTCAAAAAAGATCTTGCTGTGATTTATGTCAAAAAGTATTCTTCCTGTGTTTTCCTCTCAGAGTTCTATAGTGTCCTGTCATACATTTAGGTCTTTAATCCATTTTGAGTTTTATTTTTGTGTACAGTGTTAGGGAGTGTTCTAATTTCTTTCTTTAACATGTAGCTGTCCAGTTTTCCTAGCACCACTTGTTGAAGAGGCTGTCTTTTCTCCATTGTATATTCTTGCCTCCTTTGTCAAAGTTAGTTGACTATAGGTGCGTAGGTTTATCTCTGGGCTTTCTATCCTGTTCCATTGATCTATGTTTCTGTTTTTGTGCCAGTACCATACTGTCTTGATCACTGTAGCTTTGTAGTATAGTCTGAAGTCAGGGAGCCTGATTCCTCCAGCTCCGTTTTTCTTTCTCAAGATTGCTTTGGCTATTTGGGGTCTTTTGTGTCTCCATACAAATTTTAAGAGTTTTTGCTCTAGTTCTGTGAAAAATGCCATTGGTAATTTGATAGGGATTGCATTGAACCTGTAGATTGCTTTGGGTAGTATAGTCATTTTCACAATATCAAGTCTTCCAATCCAAGAACATGGTATATCTCTCCATCTGTTTGTGTCATCTTTGATTTCTTTCATCAGTGTCTTATAGTTTTCTGAGTACATGTCTCTTACCTCCTTAGGTAGGTTTATTCCTAGGTATTTTATTCTTTTTGTTGCAATGGTGAATGGAATTGTTTCCTTAATTTCCCTTTCTGATCTTTCGTTGTTAGTGTATAGGAATGCAAGAGATTTCTGTGCATTAGTTTTGTATCCTGCAACTTTACCAAATTCATTGATTAGCTCTAGTCATTTTCTGGTGGCATCTTTAGGATTTTCTATGTATAGTATCATGTCATCTGCAAACAGTGACAGTTTTACTTCTTTTCCAATTTGTATTCCTTTTGTTTCTTTTTCTTCTCTGATTGCCATGACTAGGACTTCCAAAACTATGTTGAATAATAGTGGCAAGAGAGGACATCCTTGTTTTGTTCCTGATCTTGGAGGAAATGCTTTCGGTTTTTCACCATTGAGAATGGTGTTTGCCGTGATTTGTTATATATGGCCTTTATCATGTTGAGGTAGGTTCCCTGTATGCCCACTTTCTGGAGTGCTTTTTTTAATCATAAATTGGTGTTGAATTTTGTCAAAAGCTTTTTCTGCATCTATTGAGATGATCATATGGTTTTTACAAACAGCTTATGCAGCTCAATATCAAAAAAACAAACAGCCTAATCAAAAAATGGGCAGAAGACCTAAATAGACATTTCTCCAAAGAAGACATATGGATGGCCAACAAACGCATGAAAGGATGCTTAGCGTCACTAATTATTAGAGAAATGCAGATCAAAATTACAACGAGGTATCACCTCACACAGGTCAGAATGGCCATCATCAAAACATGTATAAACAATAAATGCAGGAGAGGGTATGGAGAAAAGGGCACTTTCTTGCTGTGTTGGTGGGAATGTAAATTGATACAGCCACCATGGAGAACAGTATGGAGGTTCCTTAAAAAACTAAAAATAGAACTACCATATGACCCGGCAATCCCACTACTGGGCATATACCCTGAGAAAACCATAATTCAAAAAGACACATGCACCCCAATGTTCATTGCAGCACTATTTACAATAGCCAGGTCATGGAAGCAACCTAAACGCCCACTGACAGATGAATGGTTAAAGAAGATGTGGCACATATATACAGTGAAATATTACTTGCCCATAAAAAAGAATGAAATTGGGTCATTTGTAGAGATGGGGGTGGACCTAGAGACTGTCATACAGAGTGAAGTAAGTCAGAAAGAGAAAAAAAAATACCATATGTTAATGTGTATATGTGGAATCTAGAAAAATGGTACAGATGAATCTGTTTGCAAGGCAGAAATAGAGACACAGACATAGGGAATGAATGTATGGTCACCAACGAGGGAAAGGTGGGGGTGGGATGAATTGGGAGATTGGGATTGACATATATACAACAATATGTATAAAATAGATAACTAATGAGAACCTGCTGTATAGCACAGGGAACTCTACTCAGTGCTCTGTGGTGACCTAAATGGGAAGGAAATCCAAAAAAGAGGGGATATATGTATACATATAGCTGATTCACTTCACTGTACAGTAGCAACTAACACAACATGGTAAAACAACTATACCCCAATTTTTTTAAAAAAGAGTATTTATCTCCTACCACTGATGTTAGGCTGGAAGCAGAGTGAGCAGAAGCTGCTCATCCCAAACTGGACACGTCACACATGCTTAATAAAGAGTAGGCTTTGCCGTTGTCCTGCAGATGTCAGGGACGGTCACTACCCCTTGGAGAGCACCTACCTCAGTGGCTGCAGGGAAGTCAAGATGACGTCTCGCTAGGTCAGGTGTGGAGAGATGCTCAGAAAGGGAATATGGGTGTTCATCGTCATCACCATCATCACCTCTAACTTCTGTTATTCCTTCCCCGTTATCTCCTCAGCAGATGGCGGGAGAGAACGTGACGAGGAGAAAGGGAGGAGAGCTGGGCAGACTTGGAGGGACTATGAATTGCAAGAGACCCCTGAAAAAGGAGATGGGCTAAGTTAGGAGGGGCAGGGGGAGCAGAGGTGGATGGTGAGTTTGGTCCCGGATGAGCAGGAAGGAGAGGAAAGCCCTAGGAAGGAGGAGTTAATTTCTGATAACCAACATCAGAGCTCATAGTACAAAGTGTTTATTGTCACCTTTGAGTGGACAGGGACTCCCCTCAGGTTCTTTGACCCTCACAGCGACCTTTGAAGGAGGGTGCTACTCCTCCTGGGTGGAGGGCTGTCATCTCAGGCATCAGGGGTGGGCGTGGAGGAGGTGGACAGTGCAGGGTGAGGCCTCTGGCAAACTGCACCATGAGTGTTTCAGCTCATGCTGGCCAGGGTGGGGTCTGTGCCTGGTGGGGTCTGGGAGAGCTGTGCCAGGACACTAGCTGACATTTTCTTGAGATCCTTTGCCGGACACCTGTGTGGGCAGAGGAGAGGTCCTTGTGCTGCTGGTGGGTCTGTGGCTGGAACCGGGAACTGGGGATTCTGGGTCTCCGTGGCAACCAGATGCCAAAGTGGGCGATCTCAGGCCTCATCTTTGTCACCCTCTCAGCAGCCTTTGTCAAAGCTGCTTTCCCCTTCCTGCCTCAAGCACTGGCTTCTAGGACTGCACACTCTTGGTTTTCCTCCTCCTTCCCTGGCCACACCTTCTAGGGCTGCCCTTCTGGGATTTGTCTCCTCTTCCAAATCCATAAATGTTGGAGCACACAGGGCTCCTCCCCACCTGCTCCCGAGGTGCACTCATCCAGTCTGAAGTTGTGGACAGAGGCTCTATGCACTGACATCTCCCAGATGTCCATCTTCAGGCCAGAGCTGTCCCTTGAAGCCCAGACTCTTACATCCAGTTTCCCACTTGGAGGAGTCCCACCGAATCTCAAAGCAGGTGAAGTCCCTGAAACCTGCTCACCTTCAGTCTTCTGCGTCTAGGTAAAATGGCATCATTGGTTGCTCACGCCCAAACCCTTTGGACCATCCTGCCTCCTCTCTCTCCCTCGCATCCTGCATCCAACCCATCCACGGGTCTGGTCAGCGCTAATTGAATAGTGAATCTTGACTCTCACAGGCACTCCGCTGCCACCCTGGTCTTGTCCCACCAGCTTGTGCCCCTGATGCTGACCTAGCCTCCTCCTGTCTCCTTGATTTCCCCCTTCCCTGCTGTCCTCCAGCCCAGTGATCTTTCAAAAGTGGACATCAGATATTGTCACTTCCCTGTTTAAAACTTAAAGCCTAGAGACATCCCTAGTGGTCCAGTGAGTTAGAATCCGTTCTCCCAATGCAGGGGCCCCAAGTTCGATCCCTGGTCGGGGAACTAGATCCTGCATGCCGCAACTAAAGATCCCGCGTGCCACAACTAAGACCCGGTGCAGCCAAAATAAATAAATAAAATAAATAATAAATAAATGTTAAAAAAAACCACTTAAAGCCTAGATGTAATATAGTCCCACCTGGCAGCCAAATACCCATGTGTGTTATGACTCCTGACTGCCTCTCAGCCGGCATCTTCTACAATTCTGCCTCACTCACTCTGATCCAGACACATGGATCTCTTGGGTGTTCTTGGCCTTTCTAAGCTTGTTCATGCCACAGGGCCTTTGCACTTGCATCCTTTATGCCTGGATTGCACTGTCCCACCTGTTCCCAAAACTTTCTCCCTCACTTTGTTCAGATCACTTTTCCAAAGCTACCTTATCTGAGAGCCCTTTCCTGACAGACTTCTCTCTAAATGACCTACACAGGCTCTCCTGCTCAGGCCCCACACTGGTCTGTTCCAGCCCTCACCCTGCTTGCTTCTTCTTCGTAGGGCTTACTTCCACGTTAAATGAGATCATGCATTTATCTGCTTGGTTAGTGTTTCTACCGCCCACTCAATTGTAATCTGGACTGTGGGGGCTTTTTCTTGTTCACCCCTGTCTCCTAAAGGCCTAGCACGGTGCTTGGCACATAGTTGGTACTCAATAAAAATTTGTTGGATGACTGAAGAAATGAACATCCACTGAGCCTGGATGGAGAGGATGTATTCATGGGACTCCTCGCATGGTGCATGTTTGTGGAATGAATTAATGTGAGTTTGTTGTAGTTGTTTTTCTGACTGTCAGCTCCTTGAGGGTAGACCCATAGCCTGCTCCTCTTGTTATTTCTCATAATGCTTTACTAAGCTGTGTGACCTCGGGTAAGTTACATAACTTCTCTGGGCTTTAGTTTCTTTATCTGTAAGATGAAAATAATAATGGTATCCATGTCCTAGCATTGTTGGGAGGATTAAATGAATTAATATATTTAAAGCTCTTAGAACAGTGCCTGGCAAAGAGTAAGTGCTCATTAAACATTAGCTGTTATCATGTTGGTTTCACGCATAGGAGGTACTTTGAAAGCTAGAAGGCAGGGGACTGAGCAGACACTGAGTTCCCTTGAGCTGAGCCCAAAGAAGCCTGTTTATCTTGCCCTTTGCTTTTCCCAGACTGGGAGCTGGGGAATTGTCTGATAACATGAAACCACATTACGCCGTCGATTCATGCTGAGTTTGTGGTCACCTAAACCCCAAAGCCTTTCTTCACAGCTTTATTGCTCAGCCAGCAATCCCTCATCCTGTATTTGTGGGTTTCACTTTATTTTTTGTGGTCTTTTGCTTTTTCTAATGTTCTGGATTATAAAAGTAATATATGTCCACTGTGGAAAGTTTACAATGAGCATAAAATTACAAAGGGCAGGAAAAGAGCAGGTTACAAATCAGCATGAATGGTTTGAATCCACTTGCATAAAATGTTTTTATATACTTATAAAGAGAGGCAGAGATAGGCAGGAACAGAAGGGGAGAGAGTGAGAAGCATGCTGGAAAAGATGTCCACTGAAATGCTGGCCATGGCTGTACTCTATGTGGCTGCATTTCATGTGATTTTTCTATTCTCCCTTATACTTTTTCCTTGATGCTGCTTGGACTTTTATAAGAACAAATACGCATTACCTTTTCAAAATAAATTTTTTTATACGAATTATTTTAAAATGGAAATCAGGTCATTTAGCTGCCCTACTTAACAGCTTTTAAGGACTCTTCATTCATTCAAGAAATATTCATTGAGTGGGTAGTAAGTGCCAGGCCCGTTCTCTGTCCTCTGCTTTGCTCCTATCGTATTTCATACTCTGCAATCACCCACTCAGGGTATTGTTCTTCACAAGTTCTGGGTTTAATGTCTATCCTCCTCCCTTATCCCCCTGCCCTAGAACTTAACCTATGTGAAGGCAAAACTCTATGTAGTACTTATGTCTGTCTTGTACACAGCTTTCCCCCAGGGCCTAAAATAATACCTGGTATGTGATAGGCACTCAGGAAATACCTAGTGAATCAATGAATGAATAAATGTTTAAGCACAAAAATAAGGAAATAAAAGAAAATCTTTCACAATTCTACCCCCCAAAGACTATTGTGAGCATCTTGGTATGGTCCTTCCAAATTTTTTTCTATTTTACATATGAATATAGTTGAAGCCACACTTTTCATCTTTTTCTTTTTAACCCAACATAATAACGTAAGCTTTCCCATGGCATTAAGAAGTATTATTTTTCTTTAATATGCAGCAGTGGTTCTCAACTGAGGGTGGTTTTGCCCCCTTGGGGGCATTTGGCAATGTCTGGAGACATTTTTGGTGGTCACAATTGGTAGGAGTGGGGAGCATTGCTACTGGCTGCTAAACATCCTACAAAGCACAGGCCAGCTTCCACATCAAAGAATTATCTGGCTGATAATGTTGATCGAGCTGAGGCTGAGAACCCTGCTGTCTAGGAGTCCATCATGTAGATCTACAAGATTCAACTTACCCAATCCCTTCTTGCTGGAAGTGGAGTTATTTCTTGTTTTTCACTAATACAAATAAGGTCATGATAAACAGTTTTCGACATAAATCTCTACCCACATTCTATATTTTTTCCTTAGGATAAATTGCAATGCTTGATTTTCGGGAACTTAAATGAAGGACAACATTGACCTTGCTTGAACTTCATTATGTCAATTTCAAATGAGTAGTCCAGCCCCTTTGGGCATTCTGTCCCCTGCCACATTTGTGGTCTCTCCCTGCTGTGAGTCATGTCAAAGAAAATATCCAGACTTTCATGGCCAGGGTGTTTTCTGTGATGAGGGCTGCCCTAGCAGTACCTCACCTGTCATAGTCAGTTTGCGCTGCTATAACATATTGGTATAGACTGGGCTTAAACAACAGACATTTATTTCTCACAGTTTTGGAGTCTGGGAAGTCCAAGATCAAGGTGCCAAGACATCTGGTATCTGGTGAGGACCCTCTTCCTGGTTTGCAGATGGTTGTCTTCTTGCTGTATCCTTACCTGGTAGAGAGAGTGTTCCAATTTCTTTCTCTTCTCATAAGGGCACTAATCCCATCATGGTGCCCCACCCTCGTGACCTCATCAAAACTCAATTACCCTCAAAGGCCCGTCCTTATAATACCATCCCATTTGAGGGTTAGGAATTCAACATAAGAATTTGGAGGAAGGGAAACAAACATGCAGTCTATAACGTCACCTGTCCAAGATTTAAAACCCTCTTTTGGGAAAAGCCTGGTTAATCATTATCTATAAATAATGTCTGTCATGGGAGTGGAAGGGCAGAATTGAAGCAGGATGCTGTTACTTGCCATCCCTGACTTACGCCAACAAAACCACTATTTTTGGAGACAATTTTGATGACTCTGAGAATTGCTTTTGGGGTATACAATGTCTTTCCTCAATAAGAACATCATCTAGGCGGGAAGCATTGCTATGTGTACAAAAACAGCCTTTGCAAAACAGAATATTCATTCATTCAACAAATATTTACCAAGCCTCTGCTATGCACCAGGCAGTGTTCTAGGCACTGAGGACACAGAGATGAAACAAGACAGAGAGCGCCTCCGCCCTCATAGAACTCATATTCCAGAGGGACAGAGTCACATAAACAAATGATATAAAATACAATGTCAGGAAGTGATAAGTGCTTGAAAGAAAAATACAGCAGGGACAGAGAGTAGCAGGGCAAAGAGTGCTATTTTAGGATAGTCAGAGATGGGGCTATTTGAAAGTGATTTAAGAGAAGGAATAAGCCCTGGGAATATCTGTGGGAATGACAAGTGCAAAGGCCCTGAGGCAGGAGTATGCCGGGCAAGCATGGGGAGCAGCAAAGAGGTTGGTGTGGCTGGTGTGAAATGAGCAAGGGGGAGAGCCATAGGAGATGAGATTAGAGTGACAGGTGGTGGCAGATGGAATCAGGGCCTTGTAGGCCACGGTGAGGACTTGAAGTAGTTCTCCATTGGAGGGTTTAAGCAGGGTAGGAAAGAGATCTGATGTCCATTTTTAAAGACCCTTCTGGGTGCTACATGGAAGGTGGACATAGGGAGGCAAGAATGCAAGTGAGAAGCTATTGTCATAATGCAAGTGAGAGATGATGATGGCTTGGACCAGGGAGGTAACAGTACAGATGGTGAGAAGTTGTCAGATCCCAGTTAGATTTGGAAGGTAGAGCTGGTGGTTTTGATGGACTGCTTTTTGGGAAGAAGGGGGAGAAAGAGGAATTGAAAATGACTAACATTGGGAGTTGAGAGGGAGCTCTTAGCGCTACGCGAATTCTCTGCTGGGATCAACATATGATGGAACCCCAAGACAGCCAGCCAAGCTCTGGACGGCTGGATGCTGACAAGCTGGCAGGGCCAGGCATGCTCCAGGGTTTTGTTTTGTTTTTTCCAGCCTTGGACTTTTATCACTGTTAATTTGTTGCCTTGGGTCAGGTCCCCCACCCCAGCCCCATGGAGAAGTCTTATCTTCCAGCCAGAGGACTGTCAGGACAGCGGCCCTCTGGCTGCGACCCAGCCAGGGAAGTGGTGTGAGCTGCTCCTCTCCTGCCCTCTTGGCTGGACAGAGCGCAGCACCAGTGATGAAAGTGAGGCCACCGCAGTCGCGGGCTCTCAGGAAAGCTGCTGTCTGCCCGGCCTCCACGCTCAGCTTGGCTGTGTTGTCTCCGTGGAGCTGGCTGACATGAGAGAGAACAAAGAGAATAAATTACCACTTCCATTAAGGAAAAAAAAGTCTGCTTTTATTGTTTGGTGATGCAATGAAGTATAGGAAAATGTTTGTTTTGGTGATGGGTCCAGGAGGAGAGGCGTGTTTGGGGGCAGGCATCCAGGAACAGGAACAGTAATGGGCAGGACAGGAGGGGCAGCAGTCAGGAGCTGCTCCCCACTGGGGCCCGGGCAAGGGGTGCTAAAGGTGGGCGCCTGCGCTGGTGGACGCTGAGGGTCTCTCGCTTCTTCAGGAGACTTAACTTTGGGAAGTGGCACACTGGGCCGGGGTAGGACAGAGCTGGTTCTAGCCACAGGTAGATGTGACTGTATGACTTGGGGCCAATCCCTGACCCTGGCTGGGCCTTCATTTCCTCATTTGTTCAAGAGAGAGTTGGTTGTGTTGGCATCTCAGAGACTCCCTCACTGCTCGTCTGCGATTCGCTCGACTGCAGGGAGAAGAGCCATCGCTGAGGTTGTGTCCGACACATCACCAGATGCATGGGAAAAAACAAGGTGTGCCCCAGGTCGAGAAAGGTCAAAGCTTCCCTCTAAACATTACCTGCTGATGGGGGGAGTTCAACCACAAGCACCACTTCTGTGCCTTGGAGAGGTTGGGGTATATTTAACGATGTCCCAGTCAGCTAGATGGGAGCTCCTGGGGAGGGAGAAGCAGGGCAGGGAGCGGGGAGTGCAATAGGCAAGGGGTGAGGCTGGAGAGACCCAGCAGAGGGCAGGGCTCACCCGGAGGGTGTGTGAGTGTGTGTGTGCAGTTGGGGTGGGCGGGGGGGGGGGATTATCTGACTTCTGTTATGGGCTGCACTTAAAGGCTTTGATCCAAGGAGAGCTTTTAGCGGGAGTTTTAGTGCCAGACATGATGGCCAAACCATGGATCAGTGTGGATGCCACCACTGATGCCAGAGTGCAAACGCAGGGCAGCGCCGGGCAGCTGGGAGGCGAGGGCCAGACCCCACCCCCAGCCGGCAGTAGCGGGGCACTGCGGCTCTGCTATGGGGCTCCAGACTTGGACGAAGCGAGTTCACAGCGGGCCACGACTCCTACCGAGCTACCCTGGGCAAGAGATCTCACTCTCTGGGCCTCAGTTCTTCCTCTGTGAAAGGGGAAAGGAGCAGTTCATGTCATAGTGCTGGGGTGAGGTGTAAGATGAGGTGCCCTGTGTCAGGGGTACCTGGGCACAGCACACTATGGGTGGCTGCCCTTTCCACGAGGACGAAAGGCCCATATGGCATTCTCTGTCCCACCTCTGGGCTGAACCAAGTGGATCTGGGAAGAGCCTACCCTGCCAGCTGCCCTTGTGACTCAGGGCCTGGGGACCAAGCTTTAGCAGCAGACCCTGGGAGTGCCTTAGGTGACACAGATTCCAGCCCCAGTCCCAGATCCTCCGAGAGCCCCGCCCGGCTTCAGATGGCTCAGAGAAGACACGCCAGGCCAATCCCAGCCAAGGCATAAGACCAGGGCTGCTGGCCGCTTCCTCACCCGACGGCTTGGAGGGCCGGGCCCTCGCTCTCCTCCCACAGACCCTGCCTTGTCCCTGAGGACATCTCTGTCTGCTCTCCCGCCTCCCCGGCAGGGTCCTGTGTGACCAGCCAGTGACTCACAGCCCCAAGTGGAGTGCTTGGCACCTCTTAGCAGACAATGTTTGTCCCATTCCCAGGCCCTTAGAGGAGGCAATCAATGACAGGGCGTGACTGGGGACCACCCACCCATCAAATTATCTTCTTTGTGGATGCCTGAAATTCCACCATTAATACTTCATTCTTTTGGAAGATATTATTGCCTTATCTCAGTTCCATTCTTTCAATACAAGCCCCTGGGGATATATAACATACCTGAATACGGATGAGCATGTCAAAACATTTTCCTTCCTGGCAGGAGGGGTCCAAGTTCTCAGGCTCCAAGTTCAGCACTCTTTCCAATACCTGGCACTTTCAATCGCTCGACAAACACCAAGCCCCTACTATGTGTTACACTCTATGCCTGGCACAGAGATGAGCGAGACAGGGTCCTGTCCTTGAGACACATAGTAGGTCCTTCCTAAATGTTAGTGGGAGACATTACTCCCTGCATCCCTGGCATCTCACTCCATGCCTGATGCAGAGTAGGAGCTCAGTACATATTTGTTGAATGAATGAATAAAACTCTACAGCTACAAAAATAAATGTGGCACAGCGTCAGGGACGTGAGCACAAGCTCTGGAACCCTCTGTCTGAGCTTGTCTCTGCTACTTCCCAGCGATGTGACCTTCAACAAGTTTCTGCACCTTTCTCTGCCCCAGTGTCCTCATTGGTAAAATGGGACTAAGAATGGCTGTTATGAGGATTAACTGAGTTAACCTTTGTAAAGTACTTAGAATATTTCCTGGCACATAGTAAGCACTATGTAAGTGTTTGTTAAATAACTGAAACTCAACAAACATTATTGAATACACATGGAAGGCATTTGGTAATGTTTGTTGGCTGGTCTAAGGGCTACACATGGCAGGAATGATGTCTTACAGTTCTCCATATCCTCAGAGACCGGCACGGTGTAGACATCAGTAAATGTTACTTTACTGGACTGAGCCCATCCTCCTGGACCCATCTTTGCTTTTCCGACCGGGAGCTGTGTGTCTCAGAGCGCTGGGAGTCACAGCAAGGCTGCTGCCTTTTGGCAGCCTGGCTTCTTTGAGATGCAATCGTGAATCCAGTTGCTGTCGGGTCCCCCCAGCAGGGTTGTTTTCTCTGCCTGTTTGGGTGCAGACAGAAACTGTCAATACAGAATCGATCTTTACAAGGCAGAGACTAATGTGTGGGGCGGTGAAACGTGGAGACAAGTGGGAACAGCCCATATTTCCCGAAACTTCCCCCAAGGCTCTGGGTGTGTGATCAGAGCTCGGTAAATAATCATTAACGGTGTATGAGCCTGGTTTGGAGCAGCCAGTCTCTCCTCGACCCCCCTGGTGCACTATGATGTGTCATCTCCAAGCCATCGCTTGGGTTCATCTCAAATCACAGAACATCTTTTCCCACCTTCTTCTCTCTCTCTCTCTCTCTTTTTTTTAAATGGTGTGATCTTTTATTTTATTTATTTATTTTTTGGCCAAGCAGCACAGCATGAGGGATTTTAATTCCCCGACCAGAGATCGAACCCGTGCCCCCTGCAGTGGAAGCACAGTCTTAACCCCTGGACCGCCAGGGAAGCCCCTTCTTCTCTTTTCTGAATTCCTCTGCCTCTCAGGATCCAGCCTTGTTCATGCGGCTTTCCCCTAGATCGCTGCTCAATTTTTGTTCAACACCTTTCTTTCCACGCAAAGATCATCCCCAACCCACCAAGCTACTCATCGCTTGTTTCCTCTTTCATTCAATAGACATTCACTGAGGACCTAAATAGTCACTCAGCAAACATCCACTGAGGCTCTACTCTGGTCTCGGCACTATGCTGGGACCTGGGGACACCAAACTCAGTCTCGTGGGGAAAATAAAGTAAACAAATAATTAAACCATCGTAGTGTGCAAAGGAGAGATGGGAGCTGCGGCGTGGGGGCCACCGCTCAGGGCAACCCAGTCTTGGGGGTCAGGAAGGGCCTGTGTTAGGAGGTGAGGTTGAGTGAAAAGTCCAAGAATAAATCTGAGTTAGCAGATGAAGGAAGGGAGGGAACAGTGCAGGTTTTTCTTTTTAATAATAAATTTATTTACTTTTGGCTGCGTTGGGTCTTCGTTGCTGCATGTGGGCTTTCTTTAGCTGCAGCGAGTTGCATGTGCGTGCTTCTCATTGCGGTCTTGTTGTAGAGCACGGGCTCTAGGCGCGCGGGCTTCAGTAGTTGTGGCTCACAGGCTTAGTTGTTCTGGGGCATGTGGGATCTTCCTGCACCAGTGCTTGAACCTGTGTCCCCTCCATTGGTACGCAGATTCTTAACCACTGCGCCAACAGGGAAGCCCAGCAAGACAGGTTTTAAACTTGATACCGAGAGTAACGGGAGGTTTGAATCAAGAATCAGATGACCGAATGTCAATTTTAGAAATGAAATGAGGTTGATGTTTTAAAATATAAAACTGGTGTTTTAAAGGATTTTTAAAAAAATCAACGACATTGAAGTATAATTTACATATAATAAAATTCACAGATTTTTTAAAATTTTTATCTTTTTATTGAAGTATAGTTGATTCACTATGTTTCAGGTGTACAGCAAAGTGATTCAGTTATATATATATATTCTTTTTCAGATTCTTTTCCATTATAGATTATTACAAGATATTGAATATAGCTCCCTGAGCTATACAGTAGGTCCTTGTTGTTTATCTATTTTATGCTTAGTAGTCTGTATCTGTTAATCTCAACTTGCAAATTTATCCCTCCCCCGCTTTCCTCTTTGATAACCGTAAGTTTGTTTTCTATGGCTATGAGTCTATTTCTCTTTTGTAAATAAGTTCATTTGTATCATTTTTGTTTTAGATTCCACATATAAGTGATAACATATTTGTCTTTCTCTGTCTGACTTACTTCACTTAGTATGATCATCTCTAGGTCCATCCACCTGCACCCCAATGTTCACAGCAGCGCTATTTACAATAGCCAAGACATGGACGCAACCTAGATTTCCATTGACAGATGAATGAATAAAGAAGATGTGACATATATATGTGTATATATATATATATATATATATATATATATATATACACACAATGGAATATTACCCAGCCATAAAAAAGAAAGAAATAATGCCATTTGCAGCAACATGGATAGACCTAAAAATTTACCAAGCATACAAGTCAATCATTTTGAACAAGGGTGTACAGTTGTGTAGTTACCACCACAATCAAGACAGAACATTTCCATCAGCCCCCAATGTTCCCTTCTGCCCCTCTGCAGTTGATCCCCTCCCCTCTATGCCACCAGCCCCAGGCAAACATGATATGATCTTATTTCAAATCTATAGGTTTGCCTTGCCTACAATTTCTTATAAATGGAATCACACAGTATGTAGCCTTCTGTGTCTGGCCTCTTTCACTTAGTACAATGCTTCTGAGGTTTCCCAGTGTTGAGTTTCAGGGGGGGATCCTTTTCATTGCTGAGTACTATTCCATTGTATGGCCATACCACAATGTGGCTATCCTTTCACTAGCTGATGGATTGTTAAGCTGTGAGAAGGTTGCTTTTAATTCTCTCCTCCTCCCACCCTAAAGCATGTTGCTTTGCAGTCTTTCTACCAAAAAGAGAAGTCCAAGAGGTTTATTACCTGGGGTAAGAGAAAGTCAGAATTCTTTAGAACAAAGAGGCCAAACCGCTTTCTGAAGTTTGCAGTGAGATAACAGTCTTGAAAGCCAGCTCTGTGGAGAGAGAAAAAGGTTTTTAAAAGATGTCCAGAGCTCCTTGTAATCCCAAGACAAACTTGACCAGTTTGGACCAGAGACCTTTGCTGAGAGCCTTACGTAGAAGGAATGCACATAGAAGTAAGGATCAAAGAACCCACCCTGGAGACAGTGGGCAGAGTCCTTCCTGTGGAAGGGAAGAGGGGAGGAAGCAGCCTGGGATGGAAACCCTGCCAGGTATGTTGGGGGAGGGGAGAAGACGGAAGCTTTCTTGGGCACTTCAGGGGAGTGAAGGGGGACTTGAGGACATCAGGCTGGTGCCCGGCTCTTATCAGCCCTCCTGGCGCAGGCAGATACCAAGAGGTGTGTCCAGACCAGTAAGCCTAAAAGAGCCCTGCTGGTTCCCTGTGGCCCGTGGGTGATGGACACGAGTCCCAGAGGTCCCTGTGTGCCTTCCACAGCAGAGGGGTTCAGAGGGGCTGAGAGGATCGGGACAAGAGGCAGCAGAGTGTTGATGGCAGGTCCAGCAGCAGCAGATGCGGGCACACGGCTGCAGGCCAGAGGGACAAAGGACCGCACAAGCCAATCAGCAAAGACGGAGGCCGAAGCCCAGAGGTAAGTGAGTCAATGAGGCCAATGAGGAGGTCCAGAGGCAACTCCCCCCGCTGCCCTGAGAAGACGCATGCACCCCTTGAAGGCACACACCATCTCAGGAACAAAAGATGGGCTGGGAGGTGGAGAGAACCCTTGAAAGACAGAGCATATTCCAAAAAAGAGACCAGGGTAAACCAAAAGAGACAGCGTCACCTTTAATTGGCAAAATCAAGTTTGTGTATTTATTCATTTATTTTTCTTGCTGTCAGCAGAATGAGGACACTTATGAGGAAGTTGGGGTCAGTTAGAGAAAGTAAGTTTTATTTCTATCCGTGTTTGGTACATCTGTATTACAGTGGGTGGAGTTTCTTCCTGCTATGAAAAGCCACTCTGGCTGAACTGTGCGGGATGGACTGGAGCTGGGCTGCCCTAGAAGCCGAGCAGCGGACTGCCATGATTGTCCTTAAAGGAGGCTGGTAGAGGCCGGGGGCCACAGGGAGGATGGGAGAGACAGCGGCGAGGGCAGAGGGTCTCAACCCCAGCTGCACGTTAGAATTGCAACATCCAGATGCTCAGGCCACACCCGAGACCAATTCAATCAGAATCTCTGGAGATGGGAGCCAGGCATCAATATTTTTAAAGACCCTCAGTCGATGTCAGCGTACTGCAGAGGCTGAGAAAATGAGAAGGTGGAGAGCAGGGCTTCTCAAACTTTAGTGTTCATACGAATTATCTGGAGGTGTTGTTAAAGTGCAGATTTTAGTCTGTAGGTCTGGGCTGGGGTGAGAGTCGGGTGCTGACGCTGCTGGACCGCACTTTGAGTAGCAAGTACCTGGAGATAATATGGAGGAGGTAGAATCGACGGGCTTGGTGATGCCTGGATGTGGAGGAGGCCAGGGGATTCCAGGAAGATGTCCAGGTTTCTGGCATGAGCAGCTAACAGGATGTGGGGCCTTTAACTGAGTGTTGGAGCCATATGCCGAGTGGGAGTGAGGAATGAGGGTGCGGAGGATGACAGCTCAGTCTGGCTTCCACTGAGCAGAGATATCTGTTGGCCTGGAGCTCAGAAGACAGTATGAATTTGAGATATAGATTCAGTGACTCTTGTCTGTAGCCGGCTTGATCTCACATCCTCCTATGGCTCTTCCCCTCCCCATCTCATTCCTCTTGCCCTTCACTTCTGCTTCCTGGAAGTATTAGTCAGGCTTCTCCAGAGAAACAGAACCCACAGGAGTTTGTATTTATATCGATATTGATCAAGAGATTTAATAAGGAGATGTATTATAAGGAATTGGCTCCCACGATGATGGAGGCTGAAAAGTCTCACTGTCTGCCATTTGCAAGCTAGAGGCCCAAGAAAGTTGGTGGTGTAATTCCAGCCCGATTCCAAAGGCTTGAGAACCAGGGGTGCTGATAGTATAAGTCCCCATCCAAGGGCAGAAGAAGACCAATGTCTCAGCTCAAGCAGTCAGGTATAGAGAGAGAAAATTCAACTCTCCTCCCCTTCCTGTTCTAGTCAGGTCTTCAACAGATTGCGTGATGCCCACCCACATAGGGGAGGGTGATCTTCTGTACTCAATCCACTGATTCAAACACTGATCTCTTCCAGAAACCCCGTCACAGACACACCCAGAGATGTTTAACCAGATGTCTGGGCTCCCCGTAACCCTGTCAGGTTGGCACATAAAATTAGCCATCACGCTGGGATTCCATCTCCTAATAAAGTAATAACACATGAGCCCTGTGCCTCGGGCTCTGCTTTGGAGGAGCCTGGGCTAGGAGAGAATCTGTCCCTCCTCAGTACTCCCATAACTCTTGGGTTTTACTTCTCCTGTGGTTCAAGTTAAGTTCACAGTCGCATTATAGTTAGTGCTTTATGTCTGCTTCCTCCAACTCACCAGGCTGTAGGCCACTGCAGGTCATAGGAATTGGGCTGTTTACAGTACTTAGGGAAGTGCTTCCTCGTGAGAGGCCTGGGTGGTGCACAGGATGCCTTGGGTGATATATGAATGGGCATTTAATATCAGTTTAGGAAGAAAGCTATTCCCTTTTCTCCCCAACTTTATTGAGTTATATTTGAAGTACAATAACTTACATATATTTCAGTTGTACAATATTGGCCAGTTTTGACATATGTATACCATCATGAAACCATCACTCTAATTGGGATAAGAAGACTTTCCGCCAATCCCAGCATCACTGATCTGCGTCTGTCACTGTCAATTGTTTGCAGTTCCTAGAATGCAGTTCCTAGAATCTTTTTTGGTCTGGCTTCTTTCATTCAGCTTAACTGTTGTGATTCATCCATGTTGTTGCCTATATCTTTATTCCTTTTAATTCCTGAGTAGTCGTCTTTGTATGGATATACCACAATTGGTTTATCCATTCATCTGTTGATGAACATTTGGGTTGGTCCTGGTTTTTAGCTATCACAAATGAAGCTGCTATGAACACACACAAGTTTTTATGAACAGCTATAATTCCCTTTCTCTTGGGTAAGTACCTAGGAATGAAATGGCTAGGTCATATAGCAGGTCTGTGTTTAACTACTCGAAAACTACTAAACTATTTTCCAAAGCGGTTAGGCTATTTTCCATTCCCACCAGAAGTGTATGAGAGTTTCCTCTTCACCAATACTGGATACGGTCGGTCTTTTAAATTTCAGCCATTTTAGTAGATGTGAATAGTATCACATTGTGGTTTTAATTATCTGTTCTCAGGTGATTACTTATTTTGAACATTTTTCATATGCTTATTTGCCCCCATATGTCTTCCTTGGTGAAGTGTCTGTTCAAATCTTTTGCCCATTTTTTTGGTTGGGCTGTTTGCTTTCTTATTCTTTTTGAGAGTTCTTTATATATTCTAGATGCAAGTCTCTTAACAGATATGTGATTTGCAAATGGCTTTTTCTCAATCTGTGCCTTATCTTTTCATTCATAGAGTTTTTCAAGGAGCATAAACTCTTAATTTTGATGTAGTCCAATTCGTCCATCTCTTCTTTATAGATAGTGTTTTTGGCGCTGAATCCGACAAATCTTTGCCTACCCTGAGATCACAAAGATTTCCTCCTATGTTTTCTTCTAGAACTTTTGTGTTTTTATGATTTACATTTAGGTGTATGATCCATTTTGATTTCATTTTTATATACGGTGCAAGATACATCTCATAGGAAAAATCATTCCATCTTTCACCGCTAAGTATGCTGTTAGTTCTAGATTTTTCATAGATGCCTTTTACCAGGTTAAAGAGCCTTCGTATCCTCATGGCTGTTTCTATGTTGAAAAGTTTGGATGCATCCTGGACATCGTGAATGTCATGTTGTGTAGATTCTGGATTGTTATTGTCTTTGGAGAGTGTTGAGATTTTTCTTTGAGCAGCAAGCAACCTGGCTGCATGCAGACTGTAAGCTCTGCCTGATTCCCGTGGGTGGTGGTTCGAGTCCCACTTCCGTCCTCTGAGCCTTTGCCACGTCGGTTTGAGTCCCTCCAGTATTCGCATAGTTCCAAGTTAGGCAGGGACTTGTCTGGGTCGTCAGGTCTTAGTTTTGTTCTCTGAGTCCTGTCCTGAGTTGAGCTGTGTAACAACCCTTTGAAATGCACGAAGCAAAAATCAACCTGCTCCGGCTTCCCTGGTGGCGCAGTGGTTGGGAGTCCGCCTGCCGATGCAGGGGATGCGGGTTCGTGCCCCGGTCCGGGAAGATCCCACATGCCGCGGAGCGGCTGGGCCCGTGAGCCATGGCCGCTGAGCCTGCGCGTCTGGAGCCTGTGCTCTGCAACGGGAGAGGCCACAATGGTGAGAGGCCCGTGTACCGCAAAAAAAAAAAAAAAAAAATCAACTTGCTCATATGGGAGAGGAGGCATTCGGAGCCCACTGCCACATAGATGCACAGGGAAAAGGCCATGAGCAAGGCATGCCTTCCTTGCCAGCTGTGAAGGCTCAGGGCACCCTAGATCAGTGACCCTGAGATAGGAGGCTGCCACACAGTGGAGCCCTGAGGCCAAGGCCTGGCCTCTCCAGCCACAACCTGACTCAGGCTGAGGTCTCCTGGCTCCTCCCCCACTACTCCCCCCACCCAGATGACAAGCACTCTGACTCAGATTGCCTGTCGTCATCCTTCCATCCACGGCCCAAGAGCATGTGGTGGGGGTGGAAGGAGGGAAGGAGAAGCGTGGGGAAGGGGTGATCCCACGTCTCTGGGCGTCTCTGGGGCTCACCATGAAGTCAGCAGAGTCCTAGCTGCTGATGTCAGGGAATAATCGTAATAACAGCCCAGGCTTACTGAGCGCTTGCAGTGCACCAGGCACCCGGCAAAGTGCATTGCAAACCTGCTCTCCTTGACTCCTGGTAACGGCCCCATGAGACAGGAGCTGAGATGGCACCCATCTCACAGATGAGGAAACTGAGGCTCAGAAAGGTGAACTCCCTCTCCCCAAGTCACACAGCTGGTAAATGGTAGGGCTTCTAATAGGGGGACCTCAGAGTTGGATCTTCCTCTCTGTAACCCGGCCCACTCCAGCAACTGAACAAGTTCCCCAAAATGCTCTGCCATGCTCCCCGGAAACCTCCTGCCTTCCTAATACCACCTACAGGTGCAACAGCCCTTCCACAGGATGCCCCATCCCCCACCCCAAAAGAGAAGAAGAATGGGCAGATTCCCAGGAGCTCTCGGGCCGAGCAGGGCTCTGCCTCCAACCGGAAATTAACTCAAAGGGAGAAGTCCCTGGATGCAGAGCGGTTGGGCTGATTGTTTTTTGTTCTTCATTAAGTAACAAAGGGTAAAACCAACTGGGCATGAGCTTCCCCACCAGCACCACCCCGGACTCCTGGAGAACATCTTTATCCACTTACCCGGGGATTCAGGAAATTCTCCTCCAAGCCAGTTTTATTGGAGAGTTTGGAAGCAAAGCTCATAGCCTCCCAATCAATAACAGATGAACAATGCTCGCATCACATTTTTTCAGGAGGACATTTGGCCCAGGCTTGTCCCATCTGAAGGGCCTGGGCTTGGACATTCCCATTTGACTGAACATTGCTGGGAAATGAGGTTCAGGACAATTCTAGAAACCAGAGTCATCGGCATGAGGGTGCAGCAGGAAGGGGTGTCCTGCTCTGGGCCAGGAGTTGGGATCTGGCCCACACAGGTCCCCCTTGCCTCTCCTCTCTCCCCCCTCCTCCCTGGCTTATCTTCCACATGTACTCAGCACGGGCATCAAATCCACAGGCCGTAAAGAAATCAATCACATCCAGTCCTGGCTGAGTCAAGGGCCGCAGCGCCAAAGCACTGATGAGAGGAAGGGCAGGCGGGGGTGCGGCGGGGGGTGGTGACGGCACACCCAGATGCGCACAAGCAACTGCAGCAGAAACCTTCTTCCCACCCACCCTCCGTCCCACAGATACGTGACGCTGGAAAAGATGGTCCAAGGTGGGCACCAGGACCATCTCATGGGCCTCCATGCCCTCAACCCCTCATAGCTGGAAGGGTGGGACAGGGAGCAGAGAGGGGGATGGGGATGGTGACGTTACAGGGATGGTAACATTTTTGTCGCAGTCAGAACATTTGTAGTACAAGAAATGAACTACTGGGACTTCCCTGGTGGTGCAGTGGTTAAGAATCTGCCTGCCAATGCAGGGGACACGGGTTCGATCCCTGGTCCAGGAAGATCCCACATGCCGTGGAGCAACTAAGCCCGTGAGCCACAACTACTGAGCCTACATGCTGCAACTACTGAAGCCCGCACGCCTAGAGCCCATACTCTGCAACAAGAGAAGCCACCGCAATGAGAAGCCCGCGCACCACAGTGAAGAGTGACCCCACCTGCCACAACTAGAGAAAGCTAGCACGCAGCAACGAAGACCCAACGCAAAAAAATACATTAAAAAAAAAAAAGAGGTCTGTCATACAGAGTGAAGTAAGTCCGAAAAAGAAAAACGAACACTGCATGTTAACACATATATATGGAATCTAAAAAAATATGGTCATGAAGAACCTAGGGGAAAGATGGGAATGAAGACGCAGATCTACTAGAGAATGAACTTGAGGACATGGGGAGGGCGAAGGGTAAGCTGGGACAAAGTGAGAGAGTGGCATGGACATATATTCACTACCAAATGTAAAATAGCTAGCTAGTGGGAAGCAGCCGCATAGCACAGGGAGATCAGCTCTGTGCTTTTTGACCACCTAGAGGGGTGGGATAGGGAGGGTAGGAGGGAGGGAGACGCAAGAGGGAAGAAATATGGGGATATATGTATATGTATAGCTGATTCACTTTGTTATAAAGCAGAAACTAACATGCCATTGTAAAGCAGTTATACTCCAATAAAGATGTTTAAAAAAAAAAAAAAGGACTTCGAGCCCTGGTCTGTGAAGATCCCACATGCCGTGAAGCAACTAAGCCCGTGTGCAACTACTGAGCCGGCACTCTAGAGCCCGTGAGCCACAACTACTGAGCCCACGCCACAACTACTGAAGCCCACACGCCTAGAGCCCATGTTCTGCAACAAGAGAAGCCACCGCAACGAGAAGCCCGCGTACCGCAACCAAGAGTAGCCCCCACTCACCGCAACTAGAGAAAGCCTGCGCACAGCAACAAAGACCCAACACAGCCCAAAATAAATAAATTTATTTTAAAAAAAGAAAAAAAGAAATGAACTACTTAGAATGTGAAGCAGGGTCCACAGTTCCATTTCCCTCAGTCATTGCTTTTTGAGCAGCTACAGTACATCAGGCAGGGAGAGTGTGAAGTATAGGTGAACAAGGCAGATTCAGGCCCCAGTGCTGGCGTTTACAGTCTGGCAGGTTCATAGCAGCTCGGTCAGTGTCCCAACTCTCTCCTCAAGAGAGAAGAAAACAAGGAAAAAATCTACGGTTTGGGATCCCTCAGGGAACGATGGTGCTTCCCCTGTGCCATTTTGGAGACCCCATCACTCCCATGGCCAGGTCATCTGTCTCCTTTGCTGAAGATACTGGGGAGGGATAAATTAGGAGTTTGGGATGAACATATACACACTACTATATATAAAATAGATAAACAACAAGGACCTACTGTATAACACAGGGAACTATACTCAATATTTTGTAATAACCTGTTAGGGAAAAGAATCTGAAAAAGAATAGATATTTATATGTATGTATAACTGAATCACTTTTCTGTACACCTAAAACTAACACAACATTGTAAATCAACTATACTTCAATGTAAAAAACAAAAACCAGGAAAAAATTCCTTTTAACACTAAGGTTAAAATCTGAACTCCTTAAAAAAAATTACATTATGGCATTTGGTTTCCAAAGTTTTGCATATTATGTGAATGGATAATCACATATCTTTATACTGTATCTTACTTCAAAATCATTTGGTGTACACTCAGGTGAAGAGAAATTATGATGAACTATTTTTAAAAAACCCTGCTAAATATTCTGGTCCTGCTACAGTCCCAAATATCCCATCGCTAATAGATATTTTTTGATTACCAGCAGGCTCAGGGTCCCTGAGTGAACTTACTCTCTGGAGGCAGTAGGCAGGCCGGTGATGGGAGAACCTGATTCTGGGAAATGCATCAGAGGCAGGAAAGCTTCAGTCCACAGAGAGGGACCCACATGCAGCAGGGTGGAACTAGCCCAGGTCCACAGAGCACAAGTTCTGGTTCAGTCTGGCTATGCCAGTGAATCATTATGTGACTTTGGGCCAATCCGTTTCCCCTTCTGGACCTTAGCTTTCCCATCTTAAAATGGGCTGGTGGTTAGGTGGGTGTTTCTCCGAGCATAGTCTGTGGACCACTTGCTTCAGAATCACCTCGGGGGTGGGAATTTGGTGAAAATGCAGATTCCTGGGCCTCATGGTAGCCTTCTGGCAAAGGTCTTCGGAAGGCGAGCCTGGGAGTCTGCATTTGTAACACACTTCCCTTGGGGCTTCTGGTACCCCGAGGTTTGAGCAAGACAGCATCTAAGTGCGTGGCAAGCTTGCCCACTTGAATGCTGCCCTAAAGGAAGCAGGCTGATGGGGACTCAGGTGGTCAGAGGAGACTTCGTGGAGGTGGCTCTGAGCTCAGCCTGAAAGCATCCTGACAATAATGGTCATCGCTGCTGTTGCTCATCGAATGCCATTGCTTTACCAGGCCCTCTGGCAAGTGTTTTACGTGCGTGATCGCATTTAACCATTGTGACAGCCCTATGAGACAAGACCTCTTCTCCCCTTTCCACAGTAGGGAAACTCGGGCTCATCCAAAGATTAGTGACTTGCCTACTGACGACGTCTGGACCCCCTCTGAGACAGACTGCAAAATCCTTCCTGACAGAGCACCACGGGCTGAGTCCTCCTGAAACCTGGAGCCGCAGAGGCTTTTCGGGAACAGAAGGTGTTGGCATCTGAGGCTCAGAGAACAAGAATGGATTGTTTCCCAGAATGTTTCATTCACTCGCTCATTTGTTCACGTACTTACTTATTAATTCACTTGTTTAATCACTCACTCACTCTGCCTGTCGCAGACTTTATTTCTGGACTGTGTTAGGACGCTTTCATGACAAGTGGCAGCAACATGACTCATATTGGCTCGAGCTGAAAAAGGAGTTTATTGATATGTGTACCTGAAACATCCAAAGGCGAGGATGTACACAGCTTCCGTCATACTGGGCCCAGGTTCGGATGTTCTTGTCAGGAACTCTCCCCCTACGCCCTTGGTTCTGATTTCCTCTGTGTTGGATTCACTCTCAGGCAGGTTGGTTTTGTTTTCTTTTTTCTCTCTGTTTGTAAAGTTGCCCACCGCTAACTGTGGGCTTATGTCCTATGAGCTTAGGCACTCCAGCTGAAAGATGCCTCTTTTCCAAGAGTTCAGCAGAAATCCCAGAGAGGCTTCTCATTGGCCTGGCCTGGGTCTCACATGTGCACCTCTGAACAAAGCACTGCAGTTGGAGGAGTCAGGGCTCTGATTGGTCGGGCCTGATTCTGGGGTGATAGCATCAACCTCAACAGATTCCATAGACTGAGCACGGAGGAGGAAACTTGTGGTGCTGTTACTGGAAGGGAAATATGGTTGCCAGGTGGGCAAGAACTAAGAGGTGTCTTCTACATGGGGGTAAGAGGTTTGCATGGTACTGAGCTCCCCCCACCCAGTTCCAGTTTGACTCCGGGCATGTTCACCAATTTCTTCTTGATTTCATGATGGAGTTGGGGAAATAGCCCCTTCTGGTTTGGTAATGGTAAGCCATGGTGTCCTTCTGTGACCGAGACCATGGTGCCAACAGCTGCTACTCCCTGGGTGTTCACTACCAGGCTGGCTAAACACTTTACCGACAGACCCTCTAATCCTCTCAGCACCCTCCCTCCAGGGAGGGCAGGGAGAGTGTGGGTCCCACTTCACACCTGAGGAAACTGAGCATCTGAGAAGTTAAGCATTTTAGCCACTGTGATGGCCAATTTGAGGTGTCAACTTGTCTGGGCTAAGGGATGCCCAGATAGCTGGCAAAACATTATTTCTGGGTGTATCTTGAAGAGATGAGCATTTGAGTCAGTAGACTGAATAAAGGTCACCCTTGCCAATGAGGTGGACACCATCCAATCCTTTGAGCGCCTGGAGAGAACAAAGAGTTGGAGGAAGGGCAGATTCACTTTCTCTTCTTGCGCTGGGACATCTGTCTTCTGCCCTCGGACATCAGCGCCCCTGGTTCTCGGACCTTTCCAACTTGGCCTTGGATTTACACCATCAGCCCCCCAGGTTCTCAGGCCTTCAGACTCAGACTGAACGACATCACCAGCTTTCCGTCTCCTGGGCCTCCAGCTTGCAGAGGGCAGAATGTGGAGCTTCTCAGCCTCCACAATCATGTGAATCAACCCCTATAATAAACCTCCTCTTATATGTCTCTATCTACCCGAGTGGTTCTCTTTCTCTGGAGAACCTGGGCTGACACAGCTACAGTCACAGCTGCCACGTGATGGAGCTCGGGTTTCAACACACATCTGCTTGATGGGAGGGTCCACGTCCTCCATCTCTCTGCGTGCTGAGGGCAAATGCCTGCCCACAGGTGCAGTTTGATTCTCTTTGGGGTGAGAGAGTGGGAGAAGCCAGCGTTGCCAACTTGGAACTGGTCAGAAAGAAGCCTCCACAGCTCCTGGGGATTTCTGAGACCCGCTGCAGCAGAACAAGGTCCTGATTTCGGCTGCCCTGGCTGCATGGATGCAGGCTGCATGGGGACAGGGCTTAGGCAGGGCACACCCTGCAGGATGCATCTCAAACCTCGAGGGTTGGAGGGTAACTGAGGTCACCAGGCAGCCGGGGACGGGTGGGAACCAAATGTTTGCTGAGCCTCCATTGTGTTCCCAGAACTGTGCCGGCTGACCAGGACACCAGGAAGTATAACTGTCATAATCAACACAGGCAGAGATTCTTAGGAAGTTAGCACAGCAAGGGGCCCCCAGAGGCCGTCTCTTTCGGAGCTGGCAAACTCCGATGGCTGTCAGGGCTGCACAAGCGACATTCCTTGAAAACAGCAGGAGGGGCGAGAAGCCTGGTGTGGGTGGGGAGTTGTGGGGACTGGGAAAGCAGAAGCCCCTCTAAAGGGGATGCCACCACCCAGCATCTGCCACGTGGACGTGCGGGTCCTGTGTTCTGATTTTTCAGAGAGAACCTAGAAACTGATTTTCATGTGATTGCCTAGAGGCTTTAAAAAGTAGGTTTGAATTTTTAGCGGTTGCTATGTGGGCTAAACCAACACGACTGTAGGTTTTGTGACCTCATCTCACTTTACCTTGGGGAATACCGAGGCTCAGAGAGGGGAGGCAATGTGCCCAAGGTCACACAGCCAGAACGAGAACCGGCTCTTCTGCCTTCCAGGACTGTGGTCTGACCCTGGGCCACTGTCCCTTACATGTATACGTCCCGCACATGGCAGTTACACAGCATTTTGCACCCAGTATCTCGGTTCATCTTCACCTTGCCCCACGAGGAGGCTGAGTGGGGGCAATCACCATCTCAGAAGAGCTAAGCGGGGTGCCCAGATCCCACAGCCAGGGAAAGGAATGCAGACATCTGGCTCCCAGGGCAGTGTCTGCTCTCCTTTTTGGTGCTAAATCTTGTGGTCTGGGTTTCAGTGTGAGTCAGTCCTTCCAGAAGCCTGAAGCCTTTCAGGAGAGAGAGTTCAGACTCGAATTAAATATGCTCAATGGAGCACAAATGTATGAGACAGGAAATGAGGGCAATTAAGAGCAGCAGCTGACCTGGGTCAGGCTCAGGGCTAAATATTTACGTGAATTGTCTCCTTAAGTCTATACAACTACTCCCATGAGAGATGGTCTCTTATTTTACTGATGAGGAAACTAAGGCACACAGAGGTCAAGAGACCCATCCACAGTCACACCTAGGAGGTGACAGAGCTGGAATTTCACCCAGGTGGTGTGATCCAGCGAGCCCGTGCTCTGGAAACATTACTGGGAATGTGCAGCAGGTTGGCACTGTCAGGGAGGATGCCCAGGGACCCCCTGGAATACTCCAGTGGGTCTTCCAGTGGGTGATCAACGTGAGCAAATGTTTGGAGGCAGGAATCTGCAGATTGATTAGAGATCAGCAAAGAACCCAGCCAGCCAAGGATGGCAGAACTAGAACGATGCTCTGAGACCAGGAGACCTGATGTCCAGACAGGTTTAGGCCCCAGACCACACAGCACCTTGTAGAAGAACCAGGGCCAGGACCCAAGTAGTTCATCTCCCAACTGCTTTTCCGGCTGCCCTGAGCTTTTCTCACATAGTGCCCTGGGGTGTTTGAATTTCTGTTTATGGGACTTTCCCAAAGGCAGGACCCATAAGTGTCAGAATCCTGTCTGTCTTATCTCTCTATTGCTTCATGACAAACCCTCCCCAAACTTAGTGGCTGAAAACAACAACAGTTTTATGATCTCTCATGTGCCCATGGATTGACTGGGCTCAGCTGGTGGCTCTTCTGCCCCATGTGATGCTGACTGAGGCTGCAGACAGTGGGGTTCAACTGGGCTGGAATATCCAAGATGGCGCCCTTGCATGGCCAGAGGTTGATGCTGGTGGTGGGCTGGGCTGAGCTGGAGCTGTGAAACACAGAGCCTGTGCCCACCTCCCTGACCCCCCCACCCCCGGTGGCATGGGCTTCTCAGCAGCATAGCAGTTGGGTTCTGTGATATGATAAAACTGTAGAGTTTGATCTTCATCCTGGCTCCTGGTCAGAGTTCCTAAAACCCTTGTAATTTGCTAGGAGATAAGAGTGATAATTTTTTTTTGGTAATGTTTGTTGTAATATTTGGGTTTTTGTCCCCAGCTCCGGTAACATCTTTTGTTATTCATAATAAGCCCCTTTCAATCACACCTGAGCTTATGTTCATGAGGTGACTTTTGGAAGGCCCCTAAGGTTGGGGCCTGGTTGCCAGGGAAACCAAGGTGTGATTAGAGGGTTGGAACTTTCAGCCCCACCCCCCAACCTCCCAGAAAGGGAGAAGGGCTGGAGGTTGAGTCAATCATGAATGCCCAATGGTTTAATGAACCATGCCGATGTAATGGAGTCTCCACAAAAATCCTAATGAATGGGTTTGGAGAGCTTCTGGGTTAGTGAACATATATGGAGGTGCTGGGAGAGGGGCACACCTGCAGAGGGCATGGGAGCTCTGCACCCCTTCCTTATACCTTGTACCTCTTCATCTGGCTGCTCATCTTTTGTGATATCCTTTATAATAAACTGGCAAATGTAAATTAATATTTCCCTGAATTTTGCGAGCCATTAGAGCAGATTATCAAAACTGAGGAGGTGGTTATGGGAACCCCTGATTTATAACCAGTTGGTCAGAAGTACAGGGGACCACCTGGGACTTGAGATTGGCATCAGAAGTGGGGGGCAGTCTTTAGAGATTGGGTTCTTAACCTGTGAGGTCTGTGCTAACTCTGGACAGTTAGTGTCAGAGCAGAGTTCAATTGTAGGACACCCAGTTGGTTTCCTCCAAGAACTGGAGAATAGCTTGGTGTGGAAAAACCACACATCTGGTGTCAGAAGTGTTTGTGCCTAGAGGAAACCGTAAGAGTTTTTTTCTTTAGGTTCCCAGAGAGAGAACCCAGGAGTGAGCATTCTATAAGAGACCCAGGTGAGAGCCGCAGGGCTTCTGACCCAGCCTGGATGTTACAGGCATCACTTCCGCAGCACTCCATGAGTCAAAAACAAGTCATAAGCCAGCTCAAGGTCAAGGGGAGAGGATTGCACAGGGTGTGAATCCTGGGAGGGGTAAGTTCATGTTTGGAGACCAGGTCCTGCACTATCATTCCCAGCACCCCATTCATCTCTCCAGTCCTGGTTTCAAGGACTCTCTGCTCTTCAATTTCCTCTCTGTTGACCAGTGATTCAGTCCAGCTCATCCGGGTGCTTTGCAGGGCACCAATGTCTACTACAGGGCCTGGCACCAAGTAGGTGCTTAATAAATACTTGCTGAAGGAAGGAAGGAAGAGAGGAAGAGGGAGCGAGGGTGGGAACAAAGGAGGGAGGGAGGAAGGGTTTCCTACAACCAGGGTCATAATCCAGCCTTCTCCCCAAACTTCCAACACATCGAGCTCCTGCCCACTTTAGGTCCTTGCTCTGGCTGTACCCTTTGCCTGGAGTCTTCTTCTCCCCAAGTGTTTCATGACCAGGTCCCTGTTTTCATCCAGGTCTCAGCTCAAAAGTCACCTCCTCAGAGAGGCCCCCCCAGGTCACCCAATATCACCATCCCCACTAGCCACTCTCTTATTACCCTAAATTAGTTGCTTCAAGAGCACTTACTGTCTGAAATGATCTTATTCATTTATTTATGTAAGTGTGCATTGTCTGTCTCTCTGTCTCCCTGCCTCTAGACCAGGGTTTCCTGATCTTGGCACTATGGCTATTTTGGGCCAAATAAGCCTCTGTCTGGGGCAGGGTCACCCTCTGTGTTGTAGAATGTTTAGCAGCATGGCTAGTCTCTATCCACTAGATGCCAATAGCATCTCCTGCACACTGTGATTATCAACAATATCTGTAGACATTGCCAAATACCTCGGGGCAGGTGTGCGTGTGCCTACGCGCGCGTGCCTATGCAAAATTATGCCTTGTTGAGCACCGCTGTTCTAGACCACTGGACCTCACATTTTGGCGTGCGTTAGAATCACCTGGAAGACTTAACACAGATTGCTGAGCCCCACCCTAGAATTTCTGATTCCATAGGTCTGGGGTGGGACCGAGGCTCTTCATTTCTCACAAGTTCCCAGGTGATGCTGGGACTGATGGTCTGAGGACCATACTTTGAGAAACACTGGTCTGAATGCTCCATGAGAGGAGGGAGGTTGTTTTGTATCCCAAGTGCCTGTCACAGTGGCTGCCCATAGTCGGTGCTCACAAATACTTCTTGAATAAACCACCCTATAGTCTCAGCAGGAAGGAGACAGCTCTGGGGTGAGGGTGGGGAGCTGACAGTGAAAAGTTAGCTGGTGGGGGAAAGAGGGAGATTTACATATTTGAGGAAGGGGTGTGAGAGAGAGTACTTGAAATTCCTGTTGGTCCTGGTGTTTTAGGAGGCCAATTCCCACAGCCCAGAGTTGGGGCAGGGAAGGCTAACAGGGCGGCAGAGGACACTCAGCAAGCCTGTGTTGGCCTCTACCTAGGTGGCCTTGTCTCGGCCGTTCCTCTAGGGTTTCTCCTGCGTTCTCTCTGATCCGTTCCTCCTTATCATCCAGTGATTATTTGGCACAGGAGCAGCTGACAGCAGGGTTCCTGCGAGGAGTGCTCCCTCCCTCTGAGCCCCTGGCCTCTATGAGAACTGATGTCTGCCTCCATCCCTTGCTGCCTGACACTTGGAGCATTCAGCAGTGGACTCGGAATGTGATGGGTCCACCAGGGGTGAGACGATTCCTTATGCAGCTGCAATAACATTAATCGTGACAACGAGAGTTGACACTGATGGGGGTTTCCCATGGGCCAGGCAGAGTGAAGGCACGTGCAAGTGTGGCTTCATTTGCACCTCACAGTGGCTCTATGAAGTAGGTGCATGTTGTTACCCCTGTTTTCTGGATGAGAAAACTGAGACTCTGAGAAATGGCATCATTTGCCTAAATTCGCATAGACTAGTGGAAGAGATAAAGTGGGATAATCACGTAGGTCTTTCTAACTAAAGCCTTGTTCTTAACCTCTCTACGTTTCTCAGACTGCTTTGATAGATGCTAAAATGTGTCCTGGGTCAAGGGTCGGGGAGGGTTGGTGGTCTCCCCCTGCCTCAGGGCCTTTGCACTTGCAGGTCCCTCCACCTGAAATGCTCCCCACCCCCCAACCTGGGCTTCCTTGCCTCTTGTAGGTTTTAGATCAAATATCACCTTCTCAGTCAGGGCTTCCTCACCAACATACTTAAAACTGCAAACTGCTCTCCATCCTCCTTGCCTGCCTTATCCTCCTCCATCGCACTTGCCTCCACCACACCGAATATTCCCTGTTTTACTTGTTATGTTTATTGTCTGTCTCCTTCAGCTGGAATGTCAGCCCCACGGGGGCAAGGAGCCTTGGTCTGTTTTGCTCACTGCTGTATCCCCAATACACGGGACGGTCCCTGGTGGATATTAGGAACTTACTGAACATTTGTAGAAGGAAGGATGAGAGGGAGGGAGGGAGGAAAGAAGGAGGGAAAAAATATGGAAATTCTCAGTTAAAAGTTAACAAGTGTCCTTCCTTTCCTTCTCAGAGCCTTCATCACAGTAATGTATATACTGTAAATTTAAAGAAAGAGCTATAACTTCTGGCATTTCTCAAGCTTATTTGACGACAGAGCGCTTTTTGGTGGAGCTGCAGGTAACCTTGTGTGTCCCAAGGCACGGTCTCTGACCACCCTCCCCCTGCCCACCGGCTGTCTCTTCTCACCCCCGCCCTGCCTCCTGCACTAAGGGCACACCTAGATATCAGGGCATGCGGACACCCACCTGCACACCCATGTACCTGCTGTGGCAGAGATCTGCCTGTGTGACAACACCGACCTGCTTGTGGAGATGCAGGCCCGCCTTTGAATGGATCGACTGTCAAAGGCGGAGAAAGGCCAGCTCACCTTTGAAAGAGGCCACTCACCAGGCAGAAGCAGAGTGGCCTGAACTGGCGACAACAAAACAGGGCAGACGATGAACCCATGAGAAGAAGCTGGGAGACGCAGGGGCTACGAGAGCTTGGCTTTCCTGCTCCAGGAGGACCACGAAGAGCCCAGGCACACTGGGACTGCAGTTTCCACATCTTTAACTGCAATCAGAACCAACAGCTCCGGGGGCCAAAAGACTCTGGAAATCAATGACATCTCACCCAGCTGACCTCTGAGTTCCTGCAGCCAGGTGAACCTTCAAGGCAACCAGACCCAACCTTGGAGGCTTTGCATTTTTCTGTACCTGCAAAGTCACCGTTCTGTATGACTCCATCAGTTAAAGAGAAATGGTGTCAATATACACTTTGAAATCAACAGGCCTTGGTTCAAATCCTGGCTCAGGCAGTGACTGCCAAGGGGCCTCAGGCAAGTCACTCCACCACCCTGAGCCTCGGTTTCCTCCTCTGTAAAATGGAGCGATCATATCTCTCTGACTTACTTTTTTTTTTTTTAAAATAAATCTTTATTTATTTATTTATTTTTGACTGTGTTGGGTCTTTGTTTCTGTGCGAGGGCTTTCTCTAGTTGCGGCGATCGGGGGCCACTCTTCATCGTGGTGCACGGGCCTCTCACTGTCGTGGCCTCTCTTGTGGCGGAGCACAGGCTCCAGACGCGCAGGCTCAGTAGTTGCTAGGCTCACGGGCCTAGTTGCTCCGCGGCATGTGGGACCTTCCCAGGCCAGGGCTCGAACCCGTGTCCCCTGCATTGGCAGGCAGACTCTCAACCACTGCACCACCAGGGAAGCCCTGTCTGACTTACTTTCTTCCTTTTTGTTCTCCCTACAATCAGGCTCCTTCGTCCACTCTATACATGCCATTCTGGGCTCTTCTGACCCACCGCGATCGTCCTTGGGCTCCGATATCCTTTAGCATCTGCCCTCCCGTGCGTGGTCCAGAGGAAGGATCACTGAGCTAGGCATGCGGAGGGCTGGGTTTTAGTCCTTGTTCTCCTGTGCTGCCAGGGTCCCACTGTGTCACACACAGTGGTATTATGGGTGACATTTTCCTTTCTTTTTTCATAACCTTTTGTTTCCCCTGATTTCCAAAGTAATAAAAAATGAGAAAACAAAACTCAAGAGATGCACTTCTAATATTTTATGTATATCCCACTAATTTATATATGTGTGTTTGTGTGTCTGAATATGTGTGAGTGTGTGTGCATGCAAACACATATATACAGATATATAGTATGCTCTTCCAAATGCTTGCAACGTGCCGGGCTTTGCACTAAGCAAATGAAGTATATCATATTCTTTAACCCTTCTGCTGACCTTATGATGTATGTACCATGATGTATGTATGTACATGACCTTATGATGTATGTACCATGATCATGCTCCTTTTCTGGATGGGGAACCTGTGGCTCAGAGAGATTAAGCGCTTACCTGAGGTCACACAGCTGCTGAGTGGTAGAGGCTCCCACAGGCAGTCAGGAGCAAGGGGGCAGAGCTACCTGGGTGGGCAGGGAGAGCAGAACAAGTTGCCTAGACAAGGTGATGCAGGCCTGGAGTCTATTGAAAGCATGTAGCATGGTGGGTGGGTCATGCTGTCTTATAGAAGTTATGCACGTTCTCTGCACAAAATGAAGAAAAGCAGATAAACACAAAGAAAGGAATAAAAATGAAAGCAAAACCCACCCACCATCCAGAAATAATCAGAGTTAAAATACTGGTGAATTTTTTCCCTTCCATCTAATTTTTTCCTTCCATCTAATTCTAGAATCTATGCCTCTCATCTCCAAGCTGTGGTACATCTTCTTGCTGCTTTATTACAGGCTCTTTTTCCTTCATAAAACACCATGGTCATCTCCACGTGCAGTTAAGTATTCTTTGGGAAAAAATGATTATAAAAAGTTTCATGGTTATTCTGACTATGGGGTAATTTATCCCTG
The DNA here is from genome assembly GCF_949774975.1 of Lagenorhynchus albirostris. NCBI lineage: Eukaryota > Metazoa > Chordata > Mammalia > Artiodactyla > Delphinidae > Lagenorhynchus > Lagenorhynchus albirostris. The sequence goes on from NC_083096.1 coordinate 169,057,477, forward strand.
ATAGATTTACCCCCAATTTTACTTATTTAAATTGTGTCTATATTTTAGCTGTTACATAGCTGACATTGGGATGAACATTCTTGTAGATAAACCATTCCCCAACATCCTCAATTATTTCCCAAAAAATTCCTACGGGAGGAATTGCTCTGTCAAAGGGAGTGCAAAGTACGAAGTGTTCGATGCCCATTGCCAGGACGAGAGGACACCTCTGGTTCAGGCCCCCGGACCTCTCAGATTCTGCCTGCTCCTGTGCGAGCAGCGGCCCACTACTTGGAGTAACCACTGAGCCCCCAGCAGCGTTTGGCTCATGCAACCGTCCCGAGGTCTTTTTCTCCACAACCCCAGCAGATTGTATATATTTTGCCTATAGTATTGAATTCGTTTTGAAGGCAAAAGGAAAGGTAAGGTATTAATAGGTCTGAAGAATCTCAGAGTAGATTCCAATCCATCACTCTCTAAATAGTGTAAATCAGATAAAATCCCGCTCGGGTTGGGAGACTTGCATTCGAGTTCTCATCTGCGTGGTCTCTCCGTGGGACCTTGAAAAAGTCACTCCATGTCTGTTTCCTCCCCTTTCGTAAGGAGGGCATTGGACAAGACCGCTGAGGAAGCTTCCAGATCTAAAGTGCATTGGTTTACCCAGCCCCTTGCTCCCCAGATGCTTACCGTTTAAGTTTATTGGAATGACTACATTTTAAAATTATGGAGCTTGAGGTCCAGCATGGAAAGTGTCTTGCTGAAGGTCACACCACGAATTGTCAGCAGTGTCAGGGCCAGAACCCAAGTGCCTGAAGTTCTCCAGGTCCTCATAGCTTCCTCTCTGCCACACGGCTTCCGATGAGCCTGTGCCCACGTCTCTCAGGAGGGGCGTGTCTGTGTGCGTATGTGCACGTGTCTGTATGTGCACACTTATCTGTGACTGTCCGCAGTTCTGTGCGTGTGCACGTGTCTTTGTGTCCAGGTATGTGTTTGTATATGCGTCTACATGTTTTTCTGTGTACTCATGTCTCTGGTATGTGCAGGTCTGAGTGTATGCCCATGTCCCCATGAGTATATACTTCCATCTGTGTGTGTCCACGTCTCAGGGGACACGTGCATTTGTGACAGTCCTGTGTAGAGTGGAAAGCTGACCGAAAGGCAGAGATCTGGGCTGGGCTGTCACCTCTTCGTGGGTGGGGAGTGGGGAGCGGGGAGCAGGGAGCATCCCTGCTCCCTGGGGTGGTGGAAAGTGCGCCCTTAGAGAACATGGGTATCAGGTCATCCCTCCGTGGCAGCTGAATCATAGGTTTTTACCCAGGCAGGGCGTCTCCCGCTCTGGGAGTGCTGCTTGGGCAGCCCCTGGTGGAGAACCAGGACTCCTGCTTGGGGCTGGCCTGGGAACCACCCATTTTCTCACCCTACAGCTGGGCAGTGGCAGTCATTCTGTGGGGCACTTCACAAGCATGGGGTGCTTACCACAGGCCACGCCTCACGCCGGGGCGCTGGAGAGAGGAGATGGGTGATGGGTGGGGCAGGCATGGGGGAGGGCCCTTTGTTAGAGTCTTCAGTCCAATGCGGGGTGGGGGGGGCGATAAGCAGTGAGTATCCATAAACATTGGGGGCTGTGACGGACGTGAGAACACAGGTTGTGCAGGCCCCAGAGGCAGGTGGGAGCACACATGGCTGAGCTGCCTGTGTGGGCAGAGAGGGCAGGAAAGTTTGCTTAGATGAGGCGACTTGGGCCTGGGGACTATTCAAAGTATGAAACAAGGTTGGTAGGAAAGAACTATCTTATACAAGTCAGGTACACTCTCTGTACAGAATGAAGAAGGAAGACAAACAGAAGGAAGTGAATAAAAATGGACTCCAAGCCCACCCAAGATCCAGAAACAAGCAGAGATAAAAGGCGCGTGATTATTTTTCTGTGCAAGTGTATCCTTGCTAATCAAACTGGGGTCACACCTTCTATAGCATTTGGCAACTTGCTTTGACGCTCATGCAATACCATGTTCATAAACACTTCCTGCACCATAAGCATAGCTTAGAGGTTCTGGGCATGGGCAGTGAAGACTTGGGCCCAAACCAGGCCCCACTGCTTGTGTCAGATTGTTATCTCTGAGCCTCACTTTCTGCATCTGTACAGGGAAAGAAAATCGGGGCCTCCCTCACGGGGCAGTTGTGAGAATTCAATGGGCCTAGGACACCTAACACAATGCCTGGCATGTCCTAGGAGCTTACTCTTCTCTGGGAGCAATTTTAATGGCTGCATACTATTCTAATGTATAGATTGCTCCCCGTTTGTTCAATAAATCCCTTATTTCTGGGCATTTAAGAAGTTTCCACCATTTTCCTGCTGTGAAAACACACTGCTTACTCTGATCACTGAAAGAAGAGTAAGAGCCCTCTAGATAGATGGAGCAGGGGCCTTCTAGGCAGAGGGGTCAGCAAGAAGCAGCCAGGCACCATAGGGAAACGGCCAGAAATTCTGCCTGGTGGGGCTTAGGGTGAGGCAAGGCTGAACTGGAGAGACAGACTGGTGTCAGGTCCTGGAGGGGGCCTGTGGCTACTTCGGCACTTAAACACAAGCTTCTTGGTGACAAGTCTGGCAGGGGATTAATAATGTAGAGTGGAACTGCCACCATTTGCAGGCCAGGGGCCAGACCAAGGAGTGAAAAGACGATGGGGAGGGACATGTGGGAACATTCCAGCAATGAAGAAGAGGGGAGAAGGAAGAGAGGATGCAAACTCAGCATGACTCTGAGAGACTGACAATCCCAGCTCCACTACTTAGTAGCTGTGTGACCCTTGGCAAGTTACTTAACCTCTCTGTGCCTTAGTTTCCTCATCTCTAAGATAGAGATAATAAGGCTACCCACCTCTTGGGGTTGTTGTGAGGGGTAATTGAGTTAATATGTATTGTTCCCAGAACCATGCCTGATGAATAGTAACTGCTGTATGTATCAACGATTGTTATTATTATTATTTAATTATCATAGAAGACAGAGTGAGAGGGGCCATCACAGAACGACCTTGTCGTCCTCAGTTGGAGCATACATGGGTTTAGGTGGACTGAGTCCCCCGGGATTGGAGGTTTGGGAGCTGCTTCCCCACTGGTCTCCTTGTCCCCAGGATCCCATCAGAGAGACAGCACCTGGTCCTGGAGAATGAGCCTCCTGGGCTTTCTCTGTCCTGATTCTCTCCCCACTGGTCCTTTCAACCCCTCCCCTTTCTGTGACTCCCCCCGCACCCCTCCACCTCTCTTTATCTACCCCTCCACTCTTTCCCATGGATTCTGACCCCGAGTGTGTAGGGTAGGCGTACCTTCAAGGCTTGGTCTGAGGTCCCATTGGAGTATTCAAAACGGACAGACAGACACGGTAGGATCTTTGCCCTGGGAAGAGTAGCCTCCTGCATGACACCTCCTCTGCCGTGCCAGGCAAAGAGTGTGTCTTCTTCCCCACCCTGAGTTACATGGAAAAGCCTCCCTCTACTGCCTTAGCCTGGGAGACACCAGGCTTCTGGAAGGAACTGGCAATGACAGCTCCGGGTGACCACGTGCTTTCCGCCCACTACTGCACTGATTTCTCTCCACAGCCCTGTGAGGGGATAGCTGCCATCCCCACGCACAGAGCGGGGAGAGGCCCCACTCAAGGCATCCTGCAGCCAGCAAACTCTGTGTGCTCCTACCCCTGTGCCCCTCCCCCGTGCCCCAGTTAGCAACAACTCAGCTGCCTGGGCTGCAGACACAAGGGCCCGGCCCCCTGCCCAGCCCCACCCAGGGCCTGCTGGGTGTGGGGAGCTGAGATAGTGGGAGAGATGCTGCCCAGGGCTCAGCTGATAGGGCCCGGGGTGAGGTCAGCGCTGGGAGGCCCCATGGAAGAAGTGAGTATTCAGGAGGCATTGGCAAGAGGGGAGGGGAGTTCACTGCTGATGTGGGAAGCCGGAGTCAGTGATATGAATGTCCTGAATGCCAGGGAGAGACTACCTGTGGGAGGCAGGAGAAGCCTGTGTTCTCAGGACCAGATAGCCATGTACGTGCAGTGACAAGAGCATCGGTGACCAGGACAACTTGCTGAGTGCCTGCTCGTACCAGGCACTGTACCTTGTCCTCATTTAGCTTCCCCCTCTTTCATATGGGCAGTTATTCTTGTCTGTACTTTTCAGATGAGAAAACAGGCTCAGAGAGGTGAAATGACTTGCCCAAGGCCACACAGCTAGTGCCTGGCAGAGCCAGGCTCAATCCCAGGACTGCTGAACTCCAAACAGACGTCTCACTGCAGAATTGTTTCAGGATCCAGGAGAAAGAAGGTGCACATGTCTGGTGTTTTCCAAACCTGTCTGCCTGTAGATTCATCTTTAAAATACGGAATCCCAGGTCCACCCGAGAACTACTGAATCGGTCTACATTCCTAGGGAGAGTCCCATCACAGAAAGGGTGCATCCAACCACCCAAGATTGAATCGAGGGCTATCTGGCACAGAGGAAAGTGCTTGCAGAGGGGATGTGGACAATCCTGGTTGCAATCTCACTCCCCTCCTCCCTTGCATCCCTCTCTGCATACAGGGACAAAAACTATCTGCCTTGTAATATGAAGGACTAAAGAGACTATCTGGGAAGCCCCTGGCTCACTGGGAAGCTCCCGAGGGTTCAGCGAGGTCTCTCTTGTTTGGGTTCCAGGATTGAAGCAAGGGCTTTACCTTCCTTCTCTTGGAATCTTCCATAATAGCACCAGGCATAAGTCTTAAACCATTGACTGGTGCTCAGTATAGAGTTACTAACCAAGTTCCAAGTGCACGTTTAGATATAAGCCCACCTTTTATTAGTCATTAACACTTTAGTGTGAATTAGTGTATAGACCCACTAAATCAGGGAGGTGGGAAAAAGCCCAAGCCAAACTGTTTGGGAACCAAGTCAGAATGTGTGGGAAAGTGCTCCTAAAGGAGAAGGTAGGGCCTGGGGGGAGATGTCAGAACTAGAAGAATCCCTCCAGTTCTTATAGGTAGAGAAACTAAGGCTTAGAGGCTGAAAATGAATTGTCCAAAGTGGCCATCTGTTTGTGCCAAGGGCAGAATTTTCTCCCATGATCATCAAGCACTTACTCTGTTCCATTGTCCACCTAAGCTCCTACCCCATTCAAGCTCTCCCACCCCAACTCACCCACCTCCCGCCTTATATCACAGAGTGATACCACAGAGTCAGGACTTATATTTAATGGAGCCTTCCCACTTTCCCATTCCAAATAGCTTCTTGACATCTTTTAGCCCGCATCTCTGACTTAACATGTTCAAAATCAACTCTTCATTATCTAGACAAACCTCTTCTATCCTAGTCCTCCCCATTCAAATGTCATCAGTGTCCAGGTGAGCCAGCCGAAAGCATAGATGCCGTCTTAGATTGGCTTTCCTGGAAGCAGGGCCTGAGCCAGGGGTCCTTGCGCAATGGTTTCTTGGGGAAGAGCTCTCAGGAGGAAGGCAGTAAGGGAAGCAGGTTGGGGCAGCTCAGCAAGGGCTGTGGTCTCAGCTGGAGACCAGCTTTAGCCGGATTCCACGGGGAGCTTTGGAGGGCAAATTGTGACTCAGAGTTAGTCCCACCTTGAAATGGGAAGGAGGCCTGCCTTTTGTAACCCTTTGTCAGTCAGTCATTAGCGGGGCAGTCATTGGTGGGTTTCTGGTGAGTTAGATCCCTTTGGCTAAGGGCAATTTTCCAGACAAGGGGTTGGCCTGCACTCACAGGAGTGGGGGATGGGTGTCCCAGAGAAGCTGGAGAGCTGGGTGGGGACCAACAGAATCCACTACACAATCATCCTTTGCTCCCTCCTCCATCACGTCGCACAACCAGTGCATGAGCAGACACGCTCAACTCCACCCCCAGGGTATCCCATTATGACCAGTTGTCACCACCCACACCCCCTTCATCGTAGTCCAAGCCACCACCACCATTGCCCAGACCAGCCCCCTAGCCTCCTTCCCAGCTGGTCTTCTGATTTCTACTTTTGCCTCCACCAACCACTCTACATCTAACCACCAGTACCATCTTTTAAAAACATAAGTCACGTTAGGTCACTGTCCTACGTCTAAAACCCTCCAGAAGCTGTCCATTGCACTTGGAATAATACCCCAAACCCTGAGCTTGGTCTACAAGGTTCAGACTGATGTGACCTCTCCTTATCTCATGGACCTAATTTCTTACCGTCCTCCCCACTTACTACACTCCTACCTACTACCCACCTCAATTCAGCTAATTCCACATTTATAATACTCCACTTTGGGATACCAATTTCTGAATACATCAACACTTTCTTAGATATTGCTAATAACTAGAAACACAGCCCCAATGAGCTTAAGCTAAAAGGGAATGCATTGGCTCACATAATTGAGAATACTGAGGGTGGGACTCTGTCAGGCATGGCTAGATCCAGGTACACAAGTGATGTTACCAAGACCCTGACTGTCCTTCTTTATCCCTCTCTCTATAGTTTCAGCCCTGTTTCCTTCTGTGTGTTGGCTTATATCTCAGAGAAGCTTTTCTCCACGGGGTGAGGAAAATAGCTCCACAAAGCTTATGATCTAATAGGCTGTTCTCTCCCAGAGTCCATAGATCTGACCTCTTGGTAGGAATCTCATTGGCTGTACTTGGATCAACTACCCACACTTTGGGTCAATTGCTTTGTTCGGCAGGGGGGTGGGGGTGGACACCATGATTGGCCAGGCGGTAGGCACAGTAGAAGGAACTGAAATTGATGTTTCCACAGGAATCACGTGGTCTGAAAACCTGGGAGACAAAGCAAGAACTGTCCCTCGCCCTTTTCCACCCAAAGTTATTCTTGGTTCAAGTGAAAAGGAAACAGCAATTACTATAAAAATCAGGATCCGTAAGTACTATAATTGTTTTCACACAGGTCACGATGCCGGTAATGCATCCTCGCTAAGGCACAGAGAGGTTGTGAGTCACGGGCAATTTCCAGGGCTGACACTGTAACTACACTCCTTCCTCTATCACTCCAGAAACCGTCCAAGAGTGAGTGAGAACCATGATAATTTTGAATCCCCTCTGAATCTTAGGGACTTTGATATTTACACCATTGAAAGTATAAAATTAGTTGAGACATCTCCCACAGATCATCAAACACCAGTGCAAACACTAGCAAGCTGTGGTTACAATGAACGAACACAGTAGTTTGGGGCATAATACAGTGGTTCCTGTAGTGTGTTCCACAAGATATAGTTATCATGGAAAGGAAGAAGAGTTACATGGTCAAATAAATTCAGGCAAAAAGTAGGTTGAACAAAATCAATCCAGTTTCTTTTTTTTTAAGAAGATGTTGGGGGTAGGATTTTATTAATTAATTTATTTATTTTTGGCTGTGTTGGGTCTTCGTTTCTGTGCGAGGGCTTTCTCTAGTTGTGGCAAGCGGGGGCCACTCTTCATCGCGGTGCACGGGCCTCTCACTATGGTGGCTCTCTTGTTGCGGAGCACAGGCTCCAGACGCTCAGGCTCAGTAGTTGTGGCTCAGAGGCCTAGTTGCTCCACGGCACGTGGGATCCTCCCAGACCAGGGCTCGAACCCGTGTCCCCTGCATTAGCAGGCAGATTCTCAACCACTGCGCCACCAGGGAAGCCCTCCAGTTTCTTTCATGCAGGACTTCTCAGAGCCTTTAATATGCTAAGGAATATTGTGACTTTCCAAGGGGGAGAAATAGTTTGCAACATTTCCCAAAATACTTTGCCCCAAAAGTTCTTTTTAGCATACCATCTGGTGGTTCTTACATCCCTTGGGAAACACTTGGGGCATGGAAAGATTGTAGGATTTGGAGTCAGAACACCTGGATTTAGAGCCCAACTCTGCCATCTGGCAGCTGTGTGAACTCTCTGTTTTGAGCCTCAGCTTCCTCATCTGTAAAATGGGATCATTATAATTACTGCCTTACATGCTTTATTTTTGCCTTGCTGTAAGGGTTGTGTATATGAAGTCATCCATCACAGTGCCTGCAACAACGAGCTCTTCTCTGATTTAAATTCAGCTCTTGCAGCAGAATTATCAAAGGATGCAAATACTGCCCACACACTGAATTCCCCAGGTACAGAAATCTGATAGCCTAGGGAACTCGATGGCTTACTTACGTCAGGCCTGTTAAGGCTGTCACCCAGATAGGTGATGCCTCCCACCTATGTCACTGGGAGCTTCAAAAACGGTAAATGTCAATGTCAAATGGTTCCTGCCAACAGGTTGGGGTGCACGTATTGGGGGAGGGAGAAATTTCATGTCAGCCGAGAACAGAAACCTTCGGGGAATTTCTTTGTCCAGTAGCCATGGCTGTCTAATTACCCTCAGGACCATCAGACCTTTGATTTTAGAAATCCTTAAGTTACTGAAACTTGTGTCACAAGCTTTGCAAATCCTACCCTATGAATATAGGGTGTGAAAAAATATTTTTTTAAAGGATGCTGGATTTGGTGGCACTGAAGTTTTACAAGATACAGGGCTGGCTAAGAGGGTAAGTGAGGTTATAGCGGGGCCTACCCAGAATCTGTCCTTTGGGGAACAAGTGGGGCTGGGAGGAGGTCGCTCAGCAGCTGTCAGTGACCATCTTCCCTCCTGAAAGCAGGGGAGCCAAGCAGGGAGGAGAGACGGATGCACTGGCCCTGATCCCCAAGACTGGTCTTTCAAATCTGGGAGCTTCACCTGTCAGTCAATACATTTCCTTTTTCCCTTAAACTGAGTTATGTTTCTGTCTCTTCAGCCAAAAGAGTCTTGATTAATAAAAGGAGTGTTTGAAATACTTATTCATAAGCAGTTATTCAACAAATGTTTATTGAGCACCTACCATGCGCCAGGCCCTGCTATGAGCACTAGAAACGTATCAGGGAACAAAGCAGGCCTATTTCCTGTTCTCCTAAACCTTCTAAAGTATAGGCTTATTGGATGAATTAACTTAAAATATTATTTTTATATGTTAATTATAGCTCAATAAAAAATAGACAAAAATTTAATTCCTGGTTGTAAAACTAATACAAACTCATTGGAAATATAACGAAACAGTAGAAAGAAGACATATGCAAAGAAAAGTAGAAGGAAGAAAAAAATCACTTGTAATTCCACCATCCAGGGAAAACCACCATTAATATTTTCATGTATTGTGGTTTTCTCAAAATAAATATGTTTTTAAAAAATGAAATAACGTGGGATATATAGTTTTCATTGTGCGTTTCCACAAAAGCCATCTTGAATATATTCCCATGTCATTAAATATTCTTCAAAAATATCATTTTGAAAAAACATGATTCAAAGCAGCTGCATGACATTTTGCCACATGGATAAACAGAATTTTTAAAAACAAATCTCCTATGGTTGGGCAACCAGGTAATTTCCAATATTATGCTGTTATAAATAACAAGGAGATGAACATGCTTGTACAAAAACTTTGTCGCTCTTGATTTCTTTAAATAAACCTCCAGAGGTGGAATTATGGTCGTCCAAAGGAAAGGAACATTTAAATGTTTTTTGATGAACATCACAGTTTGCCCTGCAGGGAAGCTGTATCTGCTTGTATTGTTACCTGTGGGAGAGCAGCAGGCCCTTTTCTCCTTACCCTTCCTCTTGGGATTTAGCAGGGCCAGGATTAGGTGGGCATACATTTTAAGGGAGCACCAAAAAAACTCAGTAATCGAGGTAAATAGTATTTTAACGCACAACTTAAAAAATCAAAATTAATGCAAAAAAGTCCATGATGAACAAAATATCATTTTAAATAAAAACACACTGCCATGAGCGTAAAGAAAAATGTACACCCCATTTACATAGTTCTATCTATTTTTTAAACATACCTTTTCTAGAATATTAAAGCAGTTGAAAAAATATGAAAAAAACTGAAAAGTAGATGTCTTAAAATTCTCAATATTAAGTTTAAATATTTGGGAAGTATATTCACATCTTTTGATATGGTTTTATACTCATCATCAAACATACTTTCAAGAAGTTTTCTCTTATGTGTCATAATTTATGACTCTTCAGTAGAAAATAAAACAAGCAAAGAAATCGATTTTGAATTTTGATTTGAATTGATGAGTTTGCTTCCATTCACGCTAGGAAGGCAACGTTACAACAAATTCTGGTTAGAGTAGAAGTAAAATACCTAAATTTAAAATAATGTGATTTTAATAACCTGTCTTTCATTTTTCAATATTCTTTAATAATCTAGAAAACTTAACTTTAAAAAGCTATATAGGGCTTCCCTGGTGGCGCAGTGGTTGAGAGTCCGCCTGCCAATGCAGAGGACACGGGTTCGAGCCCTGGACTGGGAAGATCCCACATGCCGCAGAGCAACTGGCCCCGTGAGTCACAATTACTGAGCCTGCGCGTCTGGAGCCTGTGCTCCGCAACGGGAGAGGCCGCGGCGATAGTGAGAGGCCCGCGCACCGCGATGAGGAGTGGCCCCTGCTTGCCGCAATTAGAGAAAGCCCTCGCACAGAAACAAGGAGCCAACACAGCCAAAAATAAATAAATAAAATTTAAAAAAAAAAACACAAAACTATATATAATATATATATATAGGGTGCACACTTTCTTTCCTTTTGTTTCAGGTTCTACTGTGGCATGGCATAGCACATTGATTGTCGATTTGAAAATCAAAACAAATGTCATTTTGTCAACAAAATGACAATGGTTTCAGATTCATTGTCATTCAGTTTTGTGCACATGTTATGCTGGGTCCTGGGGATACGTCCAGAGGTGAATACAACACAATCCCTGCCCTGGAAGTGACTGTGATTTACAAAAGAGAACTGATGAGGGTGTAATAGATCATTAAGTGGACCTGGCCCTATCCTTTATCAGCTCTTTGATCTTGAGCTAGCCTTCAAATTTTCCAGGCTCAATTTTTCCTCTTGTAAAACGGTGATTATAAAACCTCCCTGGCAAGGTTATGATAGGTGAGGCACTAAGCCCACCGTGAATGCTCAAAACTCAGTAACTGTAACTGTGATGATCAAGGTCATTTATACATCCAATTAATTTGAGGCATTCATTCTGCAAATAATTATGGAACAGTATCTATGTGCCAGGCATGGTGCTTGGCTCTAAGAATTATACCAACAAAAAACTTAACCCTTGCCTTCAAGGAGCTTATAATCCAGTGGGGGCAACAGACACACAAATGGCTAAATCCCAACATAATGCCATAAGTCCTTGACAGAAGTTGGGTCTTGCAGGATGAATAGGAGTTTGCTAGGTGGTGAAGAGGGGAGAGGGCATTATGGCAAAAGGGATAGCAGGACCCGAGACATAGGGGCAGGAAGAGGCTGGGAAACTGTAAAATCCGTGTGCCTGCAAGTGGTGGGTGGAGGGGATCCAGCAGGCTCTCCTCACCCTTGGAAGAGATTCCTCAGTGATCCCAGCAGCCAGGGCATGAGCTCATCCCTTCCTGTCTGCCTGTGGTCAATAGCGCTTGAGGTGCTGAGTGGTTGAGGGATTTGATCCAGGTCACAGAGCAAAGGACTCTGGGACAATTAGTTCAAAGAAGGCCAAACATCGTATTTGTTCTTTGGGAAAAGCTAGAGAAACCATGGCATTTATATTTGTTTTTCCTTTTTAAAAATTCCATCTATTAATTCACCTTTCCTTCAACCATCATGCGCGCGGACTGTCCCTGACATTTGGCAATGGGGGTGCTCAGACGCCACTGCCTGTAAACTGCATCTAGTCAATCTGGAACCAGGGTGAATCTGATCAATGTTAATCTTCCCACCCCACCCTACCCTGGGAACTCGGTGGAGGTCCAGGGGGGTCCTGTCTGGTTGTCTCCCTAATGTTGGGACTGTACCTGGTATAGAATAGGTGCTGGGCAAACATTTGTTGTATCAACACAATCCAGATGACTCTATGCCCTTTCGGGGATGATTTTTCCCCCAGGCTGGTTATGGAGACGAGCTCTCCCTTCTCCGCATCTTCCCAGTTTCCCTTGCCCTCCATGGGGCCTCCCAGCCTCTCAGTCTGGAAGTTACTGAGCTATAAAGAGACACTTAAATGAACGAGAACAGTCTTTAAAGAATCCTTTGAAGAAAGACTGCAACATGACTAATCATCTCGTAATTTATTGGCCTGTAAATTTGCATTTTCCTACAATACATTTTTCTTTATAGAGGGCCCTCCCACACCGTGGACAAAGGCAATATTTGTTAGGGTTGAGCTTCCCGTTTCGAAGAGTCATTATTATTTCTATGTCTATAGCAAGATCATACGCAGTCAGGGACCAGCAGAGGGTGGGCAGGGAAGGGCATGGCAGAGAATGGAGCTGGGGCACACAGCTTGGGCCCCATCTTTGCCCCACCCCTTCTCTTCACCCTCATCAAGAGCCCCCTGTCAGCTCCAAGTCATTCAGTACCTGGAACTGCTCCCCCACTCCTCGCCCCTCCCCCCTCCCCTCCCCTCCCCTCCCCCATCCCTTGGCCAGGGGACAGGCTCGGGCAGGATTTATGGGGCTGGCCCCTGCGGAGAGGATCCGGGGATAAATCTCAGCTTATTTAGGAGCGTGATCTACATTTATTGCACTTAATGTGATCTTTAACGTGTCCAAGAGGGGCCCATAAATCCCAGCCTGGCCGGCTCAGCCAGCAGGGCCCCTGGGCCTGGCTCCTCCCCTTGCTGGGGTGAGCTAGCGGGAGTTCCTGGGTCTTTTGATTCCCTTTGCTTGAGGCTTCTGCCCTGGCTCCGCAGCTAAGGGCTGGTGCCCTCTCTGAGCTTCCTGAAGCCACATGGCCTAAGCTACACGCTCCTCAGCAGGTACCAGCGGTGTTCACCCTGCTCTCCTTCATGTCTCTGACTAGGTAACTTCTAGGAGCCTTTCCCCAGAGCTAGATTTGAAAATGCTAAGATTTTGCAATTAGCATGATGCAGGCGCAGAGGAGGGAGGCGAGCATAGCAGAGGTAGTCTGTTGTAGCAGCACCCCAGGCAGGTGCAGAGGAGAGGCAGGTTCTCTGAATGTTAGGATTACTATTATTATAATAAATACGAGCCTGTGTATACATAATAATCAATGTGGATAGCATTTTGCAATTTATAAATCATGTCCACACCCATCCTTCCCACATCCCAGGGGAAACAATGGCTTGGAGAGGCTCCGACTCTCCCAAATTCACGAGGTTGTTGAACAGCAAAGCTGGACTTGGAAGCCGGATGCCTGGCTCTTTTCACGGTCCCACGATGCCCCTATGTATGGGTGCAGGTAAGTACCACAAGAGCACACGTGTACGGCTCATACAGATGCCTCATACTGGGAAGCACACCTCGTATATGAGCAGATGCTGGAGCGCTCCCAGCAGGGATTCTGCAGACACACGAGGTCACCACAGGTATCTTTTAATCCTTCTGCTTCTGGTTTTTTCTTAGCAAAGAGAAACCATGCCTCGCGGTTAGGAGGAGTGTGTATTGGCATGTGTGTCTCTTGAATGTGTGAGTGTGCGTTTGGGGTGGGATGGGGAAAGGATGGGGAGAGAGGCCCAGTGAGCCCAAGCTCCTAGAAATGATAAAAGCAGCTTTAAGAACTGATTCCAGTAGTCAAAGGTCATTCTCGTCTCTGGGTTTGAGATGGCCCCAGCCCCTATTTTGCCATCCGCTGGTGGCATGCCCAGCCCCAAGAAACACACCTGTGTACACATGTGTCTGTACACACATGTGCACGCACACATAAGACACGAGGGTATGAAGCCCAGGACCCAGCAGTGCCGATGTGGTCATCAGGACCACCACTTGGGGTTGAGGGTCATATGGTTTCCTTGGGCGAATGTCTAGAAATGGTGTCGTGTCTGTAATAGAGGTTTGCAGCTGCGCAGGGGAAGGGTTAACCATGGGTGTTCTGCTGAATTTAATGGAAAATTTATATTTCTGTGCATTATTTTCTAACTATACTACTAATGCATATTCAGTACAGAAAATGTAGAAAACCAGGACCACATAATTAAGAAAAAAATTGTTTTAATCATTTGTAATGCTTCAGACAGAGATGACTCATTTTTAACTTTTCCAAAGTATATCCTATCAGATTTTTCCCATGTAGATATTTCTTTAAAATTTGGATTTTCCCATGAATCCTTCTTTGAAAACTCTTTTTTTTCCTTAATATATTGGAACTGTCTTGCCTGCCATTTCACATCCTCCTGTCCAAGGCTGTCACAGGATGCCTCACATTCTAGGGCCCAAGAAGGGCCGTGATTTTCCTCCCCAAGCAGACATTCAGGTTGATGACTATTTTGCACTCTTCTAAACAATCCTAAACCTCAGCACATCCCATTATGGGTTCCTTAGATTAAATTCCTAGAAGTGGAATTGCTGGCTCAAACGTTGTGCCCATTGGAGAGATTTCCAGTAACTCTCGCTGGGCTGCTCTCTAGAAAGCAGGATCTGCTCAAGTTGGACAGGGACCCGCAGCTCCACTCGGTGTTGTGTAGGGTTTTGTTTATAAAGGAGAAGTTTGGGAGTGAGCCCTTGGGAGAAGGGAGCTGGGGTCCTCCCATCCCTTATGCTGTGGGGTGCGGTGGCAGAGGCAGGGACAGGGAGAGACGGAAGAAGAGATTCTACCACCCTGAGTCTTTTGCCGGGGACTGGCCTGGCCTCCCGTCGCCTGGCGCTCTGTCTTCCCGTCGCTAATGCCGTGTCTGTGATCCCCACCCTCGTAGGCACAGGGCAGGAACTGAGTCAACACGCACGAGCGAGCAAATATTTGTTGAATGGACCGATGTTTGCTGAACGTTCAAAAGTTTGCTGGTAGAACAAATGTCTGTTAAAAGAACACTAGGGTTCTTGGAAAAGCTCCTGCCGGTTCACAGGCTATTTTCCCTTCTCTGGGGTCCCTGGACCAGAATGGAGGCTCAGAACCCACCTCAGCAGAACCGCATGGGTGACGTGTCAGCCAGGCAGCTTCTGCAAGACGGGCCTGGCGTCTGTCATCTCTGCGACTCTGGGGTGCGGCATATCCGCCCCCAGCCCCCCACCACTGTGTTCCAGAAACGTTGGTTAAATGAATAATTGGTTTCAGATCCCTGCTCGACTGCCCATTACATCCCAGGGTGGCCCAGAGCAGCCGGCTTTACCCTCTCGAAAGCCCCCCTCTCAAATGTAAGATGAAAAGACGGGCCTCGCAGTGGTTTTGCACCTTTTTTCTTTAAAGTAGAATTTTCTCTTCAAACCAACCCCACTCCAAAGTGATGCCTTCCCTCCATCAGTGGAACCCCTAGGGCAGATGATTTGAGAACTGCCAGCATGATTTGCATCTGAAGTCCAGACTAACCCAGGGGAGCCCTGCCTAGGACTCTCATTGCTTGGCACCAGGAATTTACCCCAAACACAGCTGAACTGTCCAAGAAACTGGGAGGGAAGTGACTTTTAAATCCCCAGGGAGCGCTATGGATTAGATGAAAGCTTTGTATCAATGTTAAATTTCCTGGATTGTATAGCTGTGTGATCTGTTGTTATGTAAGAGAAGATCTTTATTCTTAGAAAATATACATGGGAATATAAAGGCGAAGGGCAGCATCACACAGCCTCCTTTCAAATGGTTCAGAAAAAGTACGAATCTGAATATATATGTATGAAAGCACGAAAAAGCAAACATGGCAAAATGTTAAAGTGATGCCTGTGGACGATGGATGTCCAGGAGCTCCTGGTACTATTCTTGAAACTTTTCTGGAAGTTCAAATGATCTCAAAATAAGAACATTTTAAAAACCATCAGTCTTTTTCAGAATGCTTGGCAAAAAACATTAAACATGTAAAAATTCCTCACACACACAAAAATAATGGAAAAGAAGGGACTCCAAGGGAAGGAGACAATACACGTACTATAGGCCTGACCATATTCATCCCTTCCTAAGCTGGTAGAAGGCAGGGAAACCCCGCATGTTAAGGAAGCTCACTGGGCAGAATTTGGGATGCACCGGCACTGGGGCTTGGATCCTGCGGTCAGAACCTGAAGTGGCTCAAGGTCACAACACACTAGCAGTTCCCACTGAGGAGTTCGGCTGAGGAATAAGAGCTTTAGGACCGTGCCATTCTGAGCCTCTCAAGGACGAGGTGGAGGGGTGAGGAGGGTGTGAAGGTCCGGAGAGTGTAGGAAGGGGATGCTGGTGTAGAGGGAGGGGTGGCAGAGAAGAAGGGGTGGGGGTCAGGGAGGCCATGGAAGCAGGAGCTGGGTGACCACTTGGTGGGGATGTTGTCGAGAGGATTCGAGAGATGCTTCCGAGGCCCCTTCCAGGACTGGGAGAGAGACTCAGGATTCAGAGGGGCAAGACATGCGTGCCCCGGTATACATGCACGCGTGAGCACACACACACACACACACTCACACCCATCCTGCCTGCGCCCACGAGGAGACCAGAGCTCCCAACATCCATCGCAAATGAGCACACATGTGGGTCCATGTGGGTGAGGGCTGAGAAGCCCACCTGGCTGGGGGCCTCCCGCGAGGTCATCTGTCGCTTACCCGAAGTCCTGAAATCCAAGAAGCTCCGAAACTCGTGACTTTGTAAAACAACTTGAACTGTCATGAGGCTATTTATGGTCTTTATTTTTCCCACTTACTGTGAATATTCATACATTCACTGCAGAAATATTAATGTATTTGCATACAGAGGACTGCTCAGGCCCCATGGGGATCATTATATCTGTGGTACGTGCACTGAATTACCCTTCTGGAATCTGAAATGCTCTGAAGTCTGAAACACACGTGGCCCCAGGGTTTCAGAGAAGGGACTGTGGACTTGTACTAGGGTGAAGTCGTAGTTTCCAGAAGAGGGATGGGGGAACAAGTTGCAGATGCTCGTGTGTGTGTGCGTGTGTGTGTGTGTGTGTGTGTGTGTGTGTGTGTGTGTAAAGGCTCGGTTTGGGTGCCAGTGTCCAGCTGCAGGCAAACTTGATCTCCGTAACAGGCACGCAGATGCTGACTTTAGGTCTGACTCCTAAGTAGCAGAAGCGGCTTCCTTCATTCACTCAAGTTCATTTTGCAGCATCAATATGGTTGGTTGAAAACAGCAAAGCTCGCTGTATACATACAGCTAAGTCTATACATATAGGTAACGTGCAGAGGAAGTGGGGAGCCGAGGGAGAGCCGGGGTCACCCACCAAGCAGCAGGACAGGTGAGGCCTGGAGTGTCGTCTCAGCCACGGTCTGGCCAGGTCTCCTGCTTGACCCTTCCTGGCTCTTTGCCTCTGACCTACCCCTTCTGCTTGCTTGCTTCCTGCTGGACTGTGCTCCACGTGCCCCACCTGACACCTTCAAAGTCCCAGGGCTGGTGTGCCAGGGAAGAGCGCTTTTAATTTCTCTTTCTGTGTGTGTTCCCAGCTCTGCCCTTGCCATCTGGAATTCCCAGAACACACCGGCTACAGGGAGAAACAGATTCGCCGCTCTGGTTCCAAAGTCAAGACCCATGAGCTGGAATCCTGGCTCTACTGCTGACACCACATGGCCTCAGGGAAGTCTTTGCTCCTTCCTGAGCCCCTCTCCTCAGCCACCCCACATGCCTCTGGGGCTGTTTTTCTCTTGGAGGACGGGATTCCGAAATAAGGTTATACGTGCACGGAGTTGTAAGCAGGGAATGTCATTTACACTCGAGTGGTGTGCTTTTTTCTGTTGTACGGTCTGTTTGGCACAGGGGCAGCCAGAGACCAAGAGGACCCCTGATGTGCTGGTTCCCACCCTCTTGCACGTGTTCGAGGATCACTTTAGCAAGCATCACCCCTCGCTCACCTGCATCACCAGCTTCCTTCCCTCCGCTGGACCATTCCCATTAGGTCTCACACAGGCAGGAATGCCCCCACGTTTTAAAAAAGAAAAAGGAAAAAAGACCCTCTCTACCAAATGCACCCTGGTATACTAGGGATTGGACTGGATTCGTGGAAAGCCTGGTGAAATCTGAGTAACACCTGTAGTCTGGTTACTAGTCTGGTGCTGATGTCAGTGTGTTAGTCTTGACAAATGAAGTGTGGTTATGGGAGACCCTAGCGTTAGGGGAAGCTGTGTGAAGGGTATATGGGAACGCTCTGTAGTATCTTTGCAACTTTGCTATGAATCTAAAACTATTCCAAAATCAAAAAGGTTATTGAAAAAAAAAAAACCTCTCTCTTGATTCCACACCCCGGCCCATTTTTTGCTTCCTAGTTTATCGAAACTCCCCAAAAGAACAGTCACACTCACTGTCTATGGTTCCCCTCCTCTCATTCTTTTGTGAGCTCACGTTCCAGTCAGGTCTCCCCGACACCCACACCCTCCACTGCCCCCAAACTGCTTGGTCAAGGTCTCCAGGGGTTTCCCTGTTGCTGAATCCAATCTCCGATTCTCCTCCGTCCTCACCTTTCCTGGCCTCTTGGCGGGGTGGCGGATCAGCCCGCCCTTCTTGGACCGCTTCTCCGATGGGGCTGGGAGATGCTCGTCTTTCTTGTTTTGCCTCTCACGTCGCAGGTTCTTCCTGCCCCATCACCTTCACATCACGTTTCCCTCCTCTCTCAAACCTCTAACTGTGGCCTGCGGCCCCAGACCCCGTCTTTGGACTGTCTTCACTCACTCCCCAGGTGGCTTCATCCAGCTCCACGAGTTGAAACACCACCTACCTGCTGACAGTTCCCAAGCCCACAACCTCAGCTCAGACTGCACTCCCCAGCTGCCCACTCATCGCCTGCCCTTGGACGTGCGATGGGCCCTCGCCCTGAACTGCTCCTAACCCGCCCCACCCACACCTGCTCCTCACTCGTCTCTGCCGTGTAAATGGCAGCTAAGTCCTTCTGGTTGTTCTGGCCCCAAACCTTGAATCTGCCCTTGACTTCCCTTTCTCACATATCCAGTCTCTCAGCAAATCCCACCTCTCTCTCTTCATAACATGTCCACTGCTGTCCCCCTGTCCAAGCCGTATCACCTCTCACCTGGATGAATTCAAGAAGCCCCTCCTGGGTCTCCCTGCTCTGCCCTTGCCCCCTTTCAGTCTGTCCTCAAGACAACAGCCAGAGGATCCTTTGAGAACATGTCTGATCAGGTCAACCTCAAATCCAAACCCTCCCATCTCCTGCACATTGAGTCCTTACAATGACCGCCACAGTGCTACGTGACCTGGTCCCCCATTTCTTGGCCCTCGGCTCCCAGCACTCTTACCCTTGCCCACTCTGCTCCAGCCACACCGGCCTTCTTTGCGGCTTTCTTTAAAATATGGTGGCGGGCTTCCCTGGTGGTGCAGTGGTTGAGAGTCCGCCTGCCGATGCAGGGGACGCGGGTTCGTGCCCAGGTCCGGGAAGATCCCACGTGCCACGGAGCGGCTGGGCCCGTGAGCCATGGCCGCCGAGCCTGCGCGTCTGGAGCCTGTGCTCCGCAACGGGAGAGGCCACAACAGTGAGAGGCCCGTGTACTGCAAAAAGAAAAAAAAAAGAAAAATATGTTGGGCATGTTCCTACCTCGGGGCCTTTGCACGTGCCAGTCCCTCTGCCTGTAATGCTCTATCTCCTCACTCTCTTCAAGTCTCTGCTCAAAGGTCCCCTCCTCAGTGAGGCCTTCACTGGCCACCTTTCATAAATAGGAAAACCCCCATTCTCTCCCCCAGTTTTGACTTCTCTGTATCGCCATCATCATGTGAAATACTATGTCTACTTGCTTACTGTTGATTGTCTGTTTCCCTGGCCAGACATCAAGTCCAGAAGACAGAAACTCTATTTTGTTTTCTGTTAGATCCCTGGGATAGGACCTGGTGGGTGAGAGTTGTTTTTGTTCTTGTTTTTGTTTTTTTATCAACTATCATGACTTAAGCTGGAATAAGAATCCCCTTCTGGACTGAATACTGCCTGAAACATTCTCTGCAGTTTCCGGAAGGCCTTTCCTGTGGCCGCCAGGGCTAAGGTAGCCTGGCCAGCTGGGCTTTGAGAGCCACCTCTCCCTGTCCATCCTTGTGAATCCCTCTGCAGGTGGGCATGGATACTCACTCATGTGCATGTGGCCTCTGTTTGTGTGTGTGCGCATGTGTGCAACAGTGGATGAGAGTGTGGTACACACTGGTGGCTGAAGGCCCAGGTATCCTTGTGGCTGCTGGGTGAGTCACTCGTCTGCTCTTGAGGATCCCTGTGATATCCCCGGGTGAGAGCAGGTCTAGGATGGGGGCCCGTGGATTTGGAGTCCAGGAGGCTGCGACCTCCTCCCTCCCCTTCTCTCCAGCCACCTCAGCCCTCTGTCTGGCTGGCTGCAAAGTCCCCCAGGAGAGGTGTGGAGGGAGAAGAGCCCGAGTGCTGATAGGGTCCAGCCCCGCAGGGGAAGCTGGGGGATCCTGTCGGGGTGGGGTGGAGGTAGCCCCCAGTTAATGGTCTGGACCAGCGTCTCGGTGCTTGGGCCCCTGCCCTGGTTGCTGAGTGCCCTGTCTGATGTGTACTCCTCCGTCTATCTCTTCTTCCTTCCTTCTTTGTCTCTCTGTGCTGCTCCCCGCTTCTTTCTTTCATCTTTTTTTAAAAAATTAATTAATTAATTTATTTTTGGCTGTGTTGGGTCTTCATTGCTGCGCATGGGCTTTCTCCAGTTGCGGCGAGCTACTCTTCGTTGTGGTACGCAGGCTTCTCATTGCGGCGGCTTCTCTTGTTGCAGAGCACGGGTTCTAGGCGTGCAGGCTTCAGTAGTTGCGCCACATGGGCTCAGTAGCTGTGGCGCGTGGGCTTAGCTGGTCCACGGCATGTGGGATCTTCCCGGACCATGGCTCGAACCCGTGTCCCCTGCATTGGCAGGCGGATTCTCAACCACTGAACCGTCAGGGGAGTCCCTTTCTTTCATCTTTTTAACCTGCTTTTCTCCCTGCTCTTTCCTTACTTTTCTCCTAGTTTCACTTCCAGCCTTTCCCTCTGCCTCCATCTCTCTCTGTCCCTTCTATGTGCCCCCTTTTTGTGAGTCTCTCTTTGTTTCTGTCCTCCCGCCTCCTTTCTCACACCCCTCACCCCCTCTGCCTCTCTCTTGCTCTCTCCGTTTCTTTTCTTTTTCCAGCCATTCCTCCCTGGTTTGTCCGTCTGTCCCTTTCCGCCTGTCCCTCCACGGTGCCTAGTCTCACTGCCTCACTCTCTCCCCACCGGTCTGTCCAGTCATCTCTTCCTCGCCTCACCTCGCCTGTCTCCCCGTCACCCTGTCTGTCTCTCCCTCTGTCTTCCGGGAAGGCAGCTGTGATTTACGAGCTGCGGACAGGGCCAGCTGCGGGTGCGGGAGGCCCTGATTACAGTTTCCTGGAGGAAGCTGCCTGCTCGGGGATGGCAGGGTGACAGCGTTTATACAGGGCAGCCCAGGGCTCGGAGCACGGCTGTCAGCCCTAGACGGATGGAGTGCCGGAGAAGGCCCATTACTTCATTCACACCTCTTCGGGCAAACAGTAAAACACTTACACACGGCCTTGACGCAGGGCGGGCCTCCCCCCACCCCCACCCCACCCACCCAGAAACATTCCCAGCCTGGCCCAGGGTCTGGGCCTTTCTGATGGGGAGGAGTATGGCAGAGAGCCAGGGGTGGCCCCTGGGGAGGCCCACCAGGCCCATGCCCCAGAGAAAGTCCCAGGCCTCCTCCCAGCCTGGGCTTTGGCACTGACCCAGGCCAGCTGCTTCTCTCTGGGCCTCACTGTCCTCATCTGTGAAGTGGGTTGTAGTGCTCACACAGGATTAAAAAAACTAAAAATCATGTATAAACTGTAGCGTGCCACACAATATAATATTATTAATATCGATTTAAAATAATATTCACATTACCTTGGGTAGAAAGAAAAGTACCCAGGATTCTAAATTTGGCCCTGCAAAAGAAGGTATCCAAACAAGGCTTGATATAATCCAAGGATGACCTTTGTTGGGCAGAAAAATATAAGGTTGGCAATTATCCCCTTTTGTCTGTTTCCTAGGGAACCCGTTCAACCCGGTACCCAATTCTAGAATCTTCCTTCACATGGAGGGGAAAGTGATTATTAACAGCTACTGTGTAGCCCTCTCTCTGCCCCCAATCCCGCCTGTGGGAAGCTGCATTTTCCCAGCAGCAAAGCTTTCCAGTAGAAGGAGAGCTGCCCCAGCGAACTTCGGGCATCATCCAGGATGTGGAGAAAGCACTGGGGACCGAGCTGGAATGGTGCCACTGGCTCGTGACTGGTCCCATGATTCTAGACAATGAAACCGGGGACAGGTCAGTTATGGCATACTCACTGCAAGCCGGGCACGTGAACCCCCAGTGCCACCGCCATTTGTAGCACCCCTACCTTGTGCCAGGCACGGGCCACCTTCTTTCTTCACTGAGTGCCCCCAGCAACCCTGCAAGGTGGGAATTGCAGCCCACATCTCATAGTGGAGGAAGCTGAGGCTCAGAAAGAGGAAGCAGCTGGCTCAAGGTCACACAGCGCTTACCTAGTGAAACTGGGGTTGAAATCCAGCTCCAAAACCCACTTCAGTCCTCCAGGTGTGGAAGAGCAGTTGGTGGGTGGGCTCTGGGGCCCGGGCCCACTGCTGGCTTCACCACTTTCTAGCTGTGTGACTTTGGGCGAGTGGCTCGACCTCTCCTGGGCTCAGCTTCCTCAGCCACCCACGGGGGAGGATGTTCAGGAACATCCCCTGCGATGACCCTGAGGATGAACCAGGATGATGCATTGGAACCGCTGAGAGTAGGGCCTGGTACACGTGGGCCGCATCCAATAAACCTGAGGCCATGATTAAGGCACAAAGTGTCCTCCAGCCTCAGGCCAGCCCCTGTGTCCTGCCCCTCCCAGCTCCTGGGCTCCCACTACTGGTCTCAAAAAGGACTTGGTGTCGGTTGAACACCGGTCCTTGTAAGAGGTGAGGCAGGAGCCCAAAGCTGTAACATAAGGGGTTGGCCCCAAAATAGACTTAATTCATGAAATAAAATCCTTCGCCAACCCTCTCCCCAGTCTCTCCCTGTGCTCCCCCCCAAAAGAAAGCCTGCACAAGCCTGCCTGGGGAAGGAGGGGGCAGCAGAAGCCAACAAACCGAAGTGTTAGTCTGTCTCTTTCCTTGTATCGAACTGACCGATGGGCGGCATCACACACCCAGCCGGGCCTGTGGTCAAGAGCTGAGAGACCTGGGTTTGAATCAGGGTCCACACTGGGTGTGTCAATTAACCAACTCCCTCACTTCTTGGAGCCTCAGTTTCCCATTTCCAGAATGGGACTGATTATACCTACTGTGAAGGTGGTTTAAAGAGTAAATGAGATGACTCAGTCCTGGGCCATTAATCAACATGTATTGAGCACTTACCATGTTCCAGGCAGTGTCCTGGACCCTGGGAATACAGTGATGAACTAGATAAAGTGTCTTTCTTCCAGGAACTCACATGCTGGTGGGGAAATTGCAGACCGTGGGGTTGAGGGGGGGATGTCTGTGGAGAAGATAAAATGAAGAAGCAGGCCACGGGGCTGGGAGAGTGTGTCTACGGCCAGGGTGGTCAGGGAAGGCCTCTCTGCCTGGTCACTTCCCTCTTCCTCCCTAAATTATGAAAGTCCTGACCCCCAGGGGTTGTTCCTTCCATGGTCAGCCAACCAGGCCTGTGATAGGCACGAACCCCCTCCAGGAGCTGGGCTCCTCTACACTCACAAGTGCCCCGACCAGGCCTCCGCGCAAAGAGGTAAACACACCTCTTTGGGGGTAAACACTTCTTCAGGGTCTTCTGGAGACCAGGTCTCCTCCCTCCCTGAGGCACCTGGCCTGGCCTCTGGCGGCCCATCTCTCCTGATCGAGTCCCACTCACCTGAGGTAACGGCCAGGACCCTTGGCCTAATACGGCCACCAAGGGGAGGTCCCTGGAGAGGGCCTCCCCCACTTCAACCAGGGTTGTAGGGCAAAGTTCACACAGAGGGCACAGCAGATAGAATTGCCTCGGGCCTGAGGGCAGCGGGTGTCATGGCCAGTGACCGTGGCGAGGGATCCGTGTGCACAGGTGACTGGGCAAG
Source organism: Lagenorhynchus albirostris (assembly GCF_949774975.1). Taxonomy (NCBI): domain Eukaryota; kingdom Metazoa; phylum Chordata; class Mammalia; order Artiodactyla; family Delphinidae; genus Lagenorhynchus; species Lagenorhynchus albirostris. Next base: position 169,081,383 of record NC_083096.1, read on the forward strand.
GCAGCCTAGGGTGCTGGCTGCAGGCGTCGGGCACAGCCAGTGCTGAAGCTGAGGTCTCCAGCTATGGGGCAGCTGACCACCGGCACATCCCACATCTGAAGGACTTCCTGGAGCCCCTAGGGTGAAACTTCACAACGTAGTCCCCATCCTCTGGAGCGTCCCATCTGAATCGAGCCCACTGAGGCCTACAAAAGACCCTCCAACTATAGGAATTACACAGTACAAGCCAGACCTCTCTGGACCCCAGGGCAGCTTTGCTATTCTGTCCTGAACTGAAGGGTTAAGGACCATGAGCTGGAGGCTGCCGAGCAGAGGTAAAAGGGGGAGAGACTTACCTCCCTTAGGCTCAGTCAGAGGAGGCTTCCTGGAGGAGTGGGTATTTTTAGATGACAAAAGATGGTATGATAAGTAAAAGTTACTGAGAGTGCCCTGTGTCTAGGCGCTGTGCAGAGCCCGATGCACATTCTGAGCTCATTATTCCACATAACAAGTTCATAAGCCCAGTACTTCCAGAGTCTCTGACTGCAGATGGGGACACTGCGGGTGATTCACGTGGGGCAAGGTCGGAACTAGGATTCAAACCCAGGCTTATTGTCGCTCTGAGTCCATGCACTTCACCGCCACACCACGGGGGTCCCAAGGCTTAGTAGGAGCATGGGAAACAGAGGACGTGAGACCCCAAGGCTGGCCAGGTTGGAAAGGGCCCTCATCACCCACATCACCAGCGGGAAAGCAGAGGGATTGGGCTCCCCCAGGCCATCCACCTCTGTCCCTTTTGAGCTTGGGGCCCGGGGGGTGGGGTGGGGGGCAAGTGGAGCCCTGAGAACTCACACAGATGAGACAGGGAGGGAGCGTGATGGCCTGAACCACCACTCTCTGCGCACTAGCCACACCTGACCTCATGTCGTCTTCACACCTACAGAAGCACCATTAACCCATCAACAACATCAACACAATAATAGATCTGTATTGTGCCTCCATTGTGTTTTCACAAGTCGTACTAAACGTGGGAGCCAGGGGTGGGCAGGCGGGGAGCGGTGAATGTAGGAAACATAAGGCACGAAGCCTGCCTTCAGGGCCCTGTGATCCTTGCGCAGAGGCAGCATGTGTTCAGGAAGCTACACCGGAAGGGGTCTTATACATAATCTGTAAATGCTACAGGAGGGCGGAATGGGTTGAGGGCTCAGTAATCAGGGGCTCCTGGAACAGGGGTGCTCAAGAAAGGCCTTAAGGAAGTTTCTAGTCTCTTCTCGCTCATAGACACCCTGGCCACTCCTGACTGCATGTCCCTCGTGGGATGCTCACGTACCCACGCTCACAGTCCGCTGGTCTGCCTGGATGCTTTCTCCCTGGTCTACCTGGGAACACCTACCTCTCCTGCAAGGCCGTGAGAGATGGGCCTTTTTCCATAGCTTCCCCATCCCTCCTGACTTTCTTCGGCAGAATTGGTGGCTTCACCATCTGAGGTCTGATGACTACAGCTTATGTGAATTCCCTCTCTCTTTCTTCACAGATACCGCGTAGGTGAGGAGTCAGTAACTAATGGATGTAAAGTGCTTACTTTGCACAGGGCCTGGTGCACAGCAGGACTGCAAGAACTACTACTGCTGCTGATGGGCACTCAGGACATCCTTTAATTAAGTGGAATTCAGTGGATAGGGGAGAACAGGAGGAAGCACGTACCTCAGGACGGGAGAGGGCTTGGGTGAGTGGGGCAGGGGCTGGCTGGCCGGAAGCCTGCCCAGGGGTGGCCAGGAAGGAGCAGGGCACGCAGGGAGGCAGCATCCAAGGGGCCTGGAGTGGTGTGAAGATCTGCGGACTTGGATGCTTGATGGGGGAGCTGAGGCGGAGGAGGAAGGAGGGAGGCTGTGTGATCCTTCATGCAGATGGATGGTTCCAGCAACAGCCCAGACAGGTAAACAGTGGGGCTGGGGCCAGACAGCCCCCGCCACCCCTTGCCCGCTGACTCTGTACTGGTGACAACTCCTGTCAAGGCTTGATGAGAGGCTGCTGGCTGCTTCTGGCCCCTTGGCCCCGCTTTTGGGAGTTTTTCCCAAAGTTGGGGCGCCAGGAGCTACTCCAGTGATTCAGCTTCACAAGAGAGCTCAGAGAGAGAGAGAAGAGGGGCCTTTGCTTTCTCTCTCCCTCCGTGGGAATTCAGGAGGACACTGGTCTGCCAGATCCTCTGTGTTGGTTAATGCCCCCCTCTTCCAGGAAGCCCTCCCTGACCAGTCCCTTTGATCTCCCCCTCCAGTCACTCCCTCCACCCCCACAGGAATTGATGCCTCCAATTGAAGTCCCCCGAATCCACTGTCCATCCCAGTTACTTGACACTTGCACTAGCGTTTGCACAGCCGAAGCCCAGTTTGCCCTCTCTGGCTGAGTGGCCTGGGCCACTCTGAACTGCAGTCGTTTCATCTACTTCATGGGGACATGAGACAGATACTCTGAAAAACAGATTCTGATCCTGGATCTGCCACTTCCTGGCAGTTTCTGCATCTGGGAAATGGGGATCACCATAATGCTCCCCCTCACCATGTGTGTGTGAGGACAAAGTGAAGCACTGGTGGGAAGGGCTCAGCGCAGGGCAAAGATGAGAGAGGTTATAATGACCTTTTCACGGACAGGTAAGCACAGGGGCTCACAGAGGCGGCCCCAGCATAGTCCCTGGGCAGGGGCTCAGGGCTCAGGGTCTTGCCCTCATCTCTTTGAGTCCGGCCAAGGGATTCAGGAGGGGGGAGGTGGTGGGGTCTGGCACATTCCCCTAACGTCCTATTGATCCAAAGACCGGTTCGCCCACATCCCTCCACTCTTCAGTGTAGCTTATGTTGCTTGCTCCGTTTTATTCTTCGTATGTTGATGACTGTTTAGTTAATTAGGCTAAAGACAATCTGGCTGAATTTGGGGGCTGATTAACGAAGTATCTCTTAACTATATGGTGTTTTGATTGGGGGTGGGTGTCCTTTGAAAGTTTATTTAAATTACTTTGGAGGTCTTCACGACAATATTTCTAGTTTTGTAAAATTTAAGATCTAGTTATCAAAATGCAATTTTAGTTAATTAACTTTAAATCACATTGTTGAGATACATCCTCAGTTTTGTTTTGTTTCAGGACAATTGAAGACATTAAAAGAACACCCCCATCCCCAAAGCAGGAGCCGCTGTACCAGGCGAGGGGCTCAAGCTATTCCAGCATTTGCACAGAGGACAGAGGCTGAACCCCGCCCCCCAGAGCCTGATCTGGGGGTTCTGTTGCACTCCTAAAGAGAGCTGTCAGGACATCCCTGAGGTGAACGGAGACTGGGACCAAAGGGAAGGGCTGCTGCAGGCTCCCACTGTCCCCCCTTCCTCATGGGGCTGGGAGTGAAAACCAGACATCCAGGTCACGTAGGTGGTGCGAGGGAGGACCAAATCTCAGCAGAACTGAAGCAGCATTCCCTCCATCTCATCCCTCCTACCCGTCTGTCCATCCATCCATCCATTCACCCACCTACCCATCAGATCCATTCATCTACTTGCCCACTTTTCCATCTATCCACCCACATAACCCCTGCCCACCCTCCCATCCATCCCCCCTCAATCACGTATTCATTCATCCACCCACCTATTCATCTACCCACTTAACATCTATCCATTTACTCACCTACCTAGTCACCCATTAATCCCTCCATCTCCCTCTCTCTCTCTCTCTCTCTCTCTCTCCACCCATCCACACATTCACCCAAATACCCATCCAACCACCCACTCATCCATTTCTCCAGTGAATAAATATTTAAAAAGAGGAAAATCGAAGTAGCATTAACATCCCTGGGGTAGGAAAGAAGAGGGAGTCTGAGGACATGAAAGAAGAACCACGGTGCTGAAAATGGTGAATAAAAAGGTAAAAGGAAAGAGAGATGCCTGAGGAGGTAGGTGGGCCAGGCCTGGTCCCAGTGGGCCACAAGAGGTGTGAGACTGGGGCCTGAGGCTGAGCTGGTCGTGGGGCAGAGGTGACAAGGAAGGCAGGGGCCAGCAGGAACCCCAGACCCTGGGGTCTCCCTGTCACAGCCCTGATGCCATCACCACCAGTGACCAGCAGCCTTGGCACAGGCAGGAGCTGGCGCCGGAAGAAGGGAATTTGATATGGAGTAAAGCAGCAGCCCTGAGTCTAGATTGGGCTCTGCTTCCCATTGCTCGTGTGACCTCCCCAAGCCTCTGTTTCTTCGCTGGCAAAATGGACATAGTCTTTCTATCTCCTGGTTTGCTGGAGGAGCAAATGAAATAATGCTGGTGAAGAGCTGCACACAGGTGGGGTTGTTGGAAGCGGAAGAAATCCAGGTGGGCCTGAAGTAGCTGGAGCAGGGCTGGGGTAGGGGTCCAGCTGCCGGGTTGGAGGCTTATGACAGCAAGAAGTGAGCCGGCAATTATGTTCAGAAGGGATATATTCAACCCCGCTGGCCCAGCAGATCGAATGGCGAATAACAGGATTTTTTGTTTGTTTGTTTTTGTTTTTGTTTCTTGCGGTACGCGGGCCTCTCACCGCTGCGGCCCCTCCCGTTGCGGAGCACAGGCTCCGGACGCGCAGGCTCAGCGGCCATGGCTCACAGGCCCAGCCGCTCCGCGGCACGCGGGATCCTCCCGGACCGGGGCACGAACCCGCAGCCCCCGCATCGGCAGGCGGACCCCCAACCACTGTGCCACCAGGGAAGCCCAACAGGATGTTTTTAGAAAGTTTTCCATCTGCCCCTCCGGCCCGCAGGCGGGAGCTACAACCCTGGCACCCTCTTCACTCGTATCCACTGTCGAGGAGCGTGAAGCATGAAGGCGGAGGAAGAGCCCAGGGTCCAGATCAGACCCAGCTGCCTCTGGCCATGTGACTCTGAACCGGCTGGTAACCTCAGGGCAAACTGAGGATGGTTGGGTGGTTGAGAGTAAATAAAAAGACATCCCTTCTCTCCCCCTCTGTCCTCACTTTGTTCCAGAAAATTATTCAAGGCTGATGTAAAGTACCTGGCACACAGTGGGCACTCATTCATCCAAAACCACTCTCAGAGTGGCCTCTTGGTGGCTGGCCCTGTGGCCCCCGCCCCTGTGGCCCAGCCAGAGAGACCCCATCCCGCCTCTCCCCTGGGACCTGGTGGGCTTCGGGGAAAGCAGGACCAGCGGCCCCAGAGGAGAAGGCTGGGGGCATGGGGGCCCGGGCAGCTGCCCTGGGATGATCTGTCAGGTGCAAGCTGGGCTGTGGAGATGCGTCGTCTCGGGGGCATCCCGGCAACTGCACTACCTGTTTCTTTCCTGGCACTCAGTCATCAATGCGCTGCCGCTGAGCACAGGCTCTGGCTTCCGGAAGTGGTGGGGGCGCCCAGCTGGGGGCCCTCGAGCCTCCAACTGGCTTGGACACACGGTTCACTGAGCCCAGGGCTGGGGAACAAGAGGTGGGGGTGGGACCAAACAGACAGACAGACGGACCGAGCCAAGATGGCCCCCAAGCTTAGTCACTGTTTCAACTTTTCACATTTGAACCCAACACAGCAGATGTCAAACTCAGGCCCCTGCCCAGACTCCCACATCCTCCCTCCCTGCTCCGGGCCCCTCTGCCTCCTCCTACTCGCCCCCCACCTCCGCCGGGAGTTTATGGATGGCTCCCAACCTCACCCTGACACCGTGGGGTCCTCACTTCCTGTGTTTATCTTGGAGAGGGATGGGGCTCTCTCCTCTCACCCACCGGGGCGGCTGACTGGCCACCCCACGCAGGTTACAGCGCCTACGCTCAGGGCACACAGCACGCGCGTGCACGCGCGCGCGTGTGTGTGTGTGTGTGTGTGTGTGTGTGTGTGTGTGTACGCGCACACTCACGGGCACCGGCGTGTTGGTGTCCCGGGCAGTGTCTGCGGGGCCAGGAAGCCCGGCTCTCCTTCAGGGATCTTCATGTCCCCTGAGCAGGTCTGTAGGGGTGTGAGGGGATAGTGTGTCATCCCTGGGGACCCGAGTCATGTCAGGTGGAGGCAGGCACACAAGGGACTGAGCGCTACCGGCTGCATCCCCAGGCACAGCTCTCTCCGGCCTCCCCTGTGTCGCTCCCCGGTTTGCCAGGAGAGCTGAGGCTCAGCGAGGTGACGTGGCGAGCAGAGTCAGAGAGCAGCTGAGGGGGTGCAGGGGAGTCGAGAACCCAAGGTGTGCCTTTTTTTTCTTTCCTTAATAGCTCCGTGGTTTTTCACCCTAATTGGAAACATAAAAATGTATAATGAAGAAAAACAAAATAATCCATAATTCCATGAAAGAGAACCATTGTTAACATTTTGTATATATCTTCCAGACTTTTCTTCGTGTATATATACATGCATATAGAACTTGTTTAATTAAAAATGGGATTGTATTATCCATACAGCTTCTTTCCCTCCTTCCCCCCTTCCCTCCCTCCTTCCTTCCTTTCTATCTTTTTTACTTTTTATTATTACAAAACAACATATACGAATGTAGAGAGAATAGCACAAACAACCCCCAACACATGGGCACGGGGCACGGGGTTCCAGTAGTAAGTCTGGGTGAGCAGCTTGTCCGGAAGCCGCTGTCCTTGCCCTGGATCATTTCCTCAGAGAATTGTCTGGACCAAGGGAGCACAAAGGGTGTGGAAGATTCTACTCCTGGTGCCCAGTGGCTTCCTCCCAGAGCTGTCCACCACCTTCCTCCCACCTGCACCCCCAGGGAGGGTCCAGTTCCTTCCCTTGGAAACACCAGAGGTCCCACTCTGAAGGCTGGGAGGGGTCCTTGGGGTCCCTGAGAGGTGGGACCTGTGCAGGGAGAACCCGGATCTCCCCCATCTCCTCTCATAGCATCCCTTCCCCCACCATGGCTCACAGCAACCCCACAGCCAGCTCCAGCTTCCCTAACCCTGGGAACCCCTCTTCTCCCAACCAGAGGGAAATCTGCTCAGCAGACAACAGACGTCATGCCTGATGACCACTTTGATTTCCTGCACCGCATTGCTCACGCATGGAGCACCCAAGGGTCCCAGAGGTGAGCAAGGCTGCTGGGAGATCGGGCAGTGGAGGAGGCCTTGTGTACACAGCAGACAGTGTTGGGGGCTGTAGCCAAGGAATAGCATTAATCTCGCTCAGCCTTGGTCTCTTCATCTGTGAAATGGGGATGATACTCGTACCAGCCTGGTTCGATTGCTGTGAGCACTACATAAGGTCATATACAGGAAGCGCCTTTACACGTGACAAGAGCTAAACCTTGTTTGCTGTTATTTTCAAGGGAGCTGATGCCTGATCCCAACGCAGCGTGTTGGTGGCAGAGCTGGCCCCCCTTACCCAGAGGAACAATGTAAAGGGCACATCCTCATGGAACTTACAACTCAATCATTAAAACAAATGATCATAAATTGTGCCAAGTACCATTAGGAAGACAGAGGACTGGACTGGACTGGAGAACAGATTGGGTTACCAGTTGGAGGCCTCCCAGAGGAGGTGACATTTAATCAGAGACCTGAAAGATGAGAGGTCTTGGGAACGGTGGGGAGAAGAGTGTTCCACACAGAGGGAGAAGCATGTGCAAAGGCCCCGAGGTGGGGGATGAGCTTGTTGAGTTTCAAGGACCAGAAAGGAAGCCAGAGTGGCTGGAGCAGAGCGAGTGACCAGAGAGTGGCCGGACAGCGCTGGGGGCGGGGGTGGGCATGGCACCTGGGTGTCGTGCATCTCCATCCTGGCTGACGCCTGGCTGTTGTCTGATTCGGCTCCACCAAATCCCTCTCCCTGGCATGTGAGTCCACTTGCCCCTGGACAGGGCTTGGGTCTTTGTTCCCTTTTGCCTCCCCCAGTACCTCATTCAAGGTTTAGCACCCAGGGCCCCTTGAAGCCCCAGACCCCTGGGTGGGCGGGCGCCTTCTCCAGGCCTCTCCAGACTGTGCAGACCCTGACTTGGCCTTGACCAGAGTATGCAGTGGGCCTGGGGCCAGGCCAGGGCTGTGGGAGGCCTGTCTCCCTCCCGCTTTCATCTGCCGGTGAGATCTCTTTCATCGGATCTGTTGTTTTTAGACCATGTGCTGGGCTGTGGACAGTGAGTGAAAGTTCAGGAACACACCCTTATAAATCTGCACAGAATAAGAGAAGGATCCAAGCGTCCGGGTGTCCAACACCCCATGGGCCCTCCCCTCCCCCATCCCACCAAGGACTCCTTGGGGCCTACCGTCAGGGGAAAAGCTAAGAAAACTGAGGAACTGGGTGAGTGACAGGCAGATTGGAACTGGAGAGGAGCTGGATGCATGGAACCCAGCACCAGAAGGGCAGGTTCCTGCTCAGCTTCACACGGCACGTGGGACCAGAGCACCCAGCGGGGGCTGGACGCTGTAAGGGAGATGAACTATTGCTGTGAGAAGCACCCAGGTGTGGGATGGCACACCAGGCCACAGCCGGGGCCTCTGGACCAGCTGGGTGACCTTGGGTGACCTTGGGCAAGTCCGTACCCCTCTGAGCCTCTGTTTTCTCCTCTGCAAAGTGTTTCTGCCTATAATGTTGGGAGGCCCTGAAATCACATGACACCAGGCCAAGGGATTCTGTGAGCTGCAAACTGCTGTATCTGTGCAAGGCTCTTCATCTTTGTTTTACAGTTGTTTGTTATTTTTTAACCAATCAGTGCTGCACTCCATCCTTTCAGGTACATTCTGTTACTGTCCAGCTTGGGTTAAAGGCAGGTGGCAGGGGTTGAAAAATCAGACTAACTCACGTGACATATTTAGCAAACAACACAGTGCTGATCCAGCATCTGGCACCAATTTGCATGCCTCCGCTGACAGGCAGCTCACTACTGAATGAGGCTGCCATGTTTCATGGTGGAACAGCTCTGATTGGTCATACAGTGTCTCTCACATTGAGCTGAAGTCTGCTCCCCATGCTGATGTCACTGGCCCTGGAATAATCACAGTTACCCACTTCTGTGGTGATCCTTTCAGAGTCCCATGGCCCTGGGTATGCTTCCCTGCCAGCTCCAAGAGGCCAGGCTGATTCTGATTTCTGGGGTCTTTCTCTTCTCTTTTCTGAGTTTTCTACGATGACTATGTGCTGCTTTTCCTATTTTTAAAATTCATTTTAAATTATATTATTTGTGAGAACCAAACAATACAAAATATAAGAAGAGGAAATAAAATCCTCCCATTTCTCTCCCTCCGAACCCCACTCTACCCGAGGCCCAGAGGAGCATCCTGCTAAGTTTTTCTGTGCCTTTGGTTATATATATATATATAAACACAGAACCACAAAGAGACCACAGAGCAGACTGCACAGGGAAGGGGTTGACCTTGCCTGCAGCATGCACTTGAATCCCACCTCTTAACCTCAGTTTGCTCATCTGTAAAATGGGGCAATTGTGGTACCTGCTGTGCAGGATCATTATGAGAACGAAGTGAGTTAATGCACACGAAGTGCTTAAACCAGTGCTGAGCACATGGGAGCCACGGGAGGTGTTTATTTTTCCAGTTAAAAACAAATGGGGTCATATGTGCATTTCTTCCTACAACTTGCATTTTCATTGTGGACAGCTTTCCATGTGGGCACAGGTAGTTCCGTCTCATCTTGTTAATGGCTGCACGGTGGCATGTTAGTGACTGTACCCATGATTTGTCCATTTTTAATACCAGGAAAAGTCATTTTTTAACAAAAGCCCCAGGGTGAGGCCCTTAGGCAGCCAATCGCCACTGTTGGTGTCATTTTTTTTTCCCCTTGGAAAACCTTTAGTTCTCTCCTTGGTGGCCCACAGTGGCCCTGCGCAGGCCAGGCCAGCTCTTGGGGGTAGGGACCAGGCTCTGACCCAGAAAGCAGCTGGGCTCAAACAGGATTTAATCCTGGTGGTGGTAGTGGTCGGGAGAGGGTGAGTGCAAAAGAGAAGTGACCCCACAATGCTTGTGGTGTGGCTAGGGTCCCTCAGAGAGTGGCAGGGCTAGTCAGGGAAGGCTTCCTGGAAGAAGCAGGATCCGAGTGGAGCCTTGAGGAGTAAGAGGGAGTTGGATAGAGCTATGTAGCAGATACAGATGGGGTTGGGGGAGGTGTACTTGTCGCAGAGATGAGCCCACATGGGACAGTGAGGATTTGGGGTATCTAGAACTAAAAAGCCACACACAGGAAAAGGAAGACCTTGAATACCAGGCTGCATGTGGGCTTCCCCTGCCAGCAATAGGGAGCCACTGAAGGTTCTGGAGAGGGGGAGTCTTCACTCTGTGTGACACTGAGAAAAGCTCTAAGCCTCTCTAAGCCTCAGCGGCCTGTGGACCTGGAATAGATTTGGGGGAGGTGTAGGGGGTTCCTTAGGGGCTAGAATTTGGGATCGGGCCTTGCTTGCTCTAATCAAGGGGACCCAGAGAAGTGGGGGCAAATGTCAGAGGTCAATCCCTGCCTTCAGATCCCTGCTTCACAGAACTCAAACCGTTTCCTTTCCTTTTAACCTGCCGGCTTTCCAGAGAAATCTGATTTTGCAAACATGTTTTCTTAGCCGAGGGGAAATGAGTGCTATGCAAACAATGAAGATAGCTGTGCGTGATAAGGGCCTCCAGGCTGTTCTGGCAGCCTGGCCTGAATGGAAAAGAGGGACCGGGGTCAGGTGGCCCTGGCGCCACTGGCTGCTGTAGGCATGGAGAAGGCCCAGGGCCTCTCAGAATGTTCAGAATGTTCGAGCTGGATGGGGCCTTGGGCATTATCCTCCCCAGAGCGGTCCAGGGAGGGCAGGGACTTGCCTAGGGCACATAGCAGGAGGGCCTGACCCTCTGGGGTGCTGTCCCCTGCACTCAGTGGGAGGGCTGGCCAGACTCCCTTTGTCTGTAGCAGGCTGTGCTGCTTGACCCATGCTTGGATCCTGTGTCTGGCTGATGGTGGCCCTGGAAGGTCCTATCCAGGTAGGGATGCACAGAGCAGGGAGGAATTGGGTGCTTGGGGTCAAGGAAGGGGCACTGGGGTAAAAGGTGTGTCTTCTGCCTGAGCACTGTTTTTTTTGTGTTTTTTTTTTTGCGGTACGCGGGCCTCTCACTGTTGTGGCCTCTCCCGTTGCGAGCACAGGCTCCGGACGCGCAGGCTCAGTGGCCACGGCTCACGGGCCCAGCCGCTCCGCGGCACGTGGGATCTTCCCGGACCGGGGCACGAACCCGTGTCCCCTGCATCGGCAGGCGGACTCTCAACCACTGCGCCCCCAGGGAAGCCCCTGAGCACTGGTTTTAAGCCTTGATGGAGAAAAGGGCGAGAGAAGAAGCTACCCAAGCCGTTGTCATGGAGACCACGAAAGACCAGGGCCCAGGGATGGCTGCCGCATAACACGGTGACAAATCCTGAACTAGAGTTGGCCTAAGCTCACCCCGTGGCCACCTCACTGCAAGCCCCACAGCAGCTCTGGCACCTGGAAGCTCAGGGTAGGGGTGGGCACACCCGGTGAGGCTCTTTCATGGAGCACCTGTAGCTGGGGCAGCAGTAAGGCCCCTACCAAGACATTAAGACTCTGAGCAAACTTGTTACAGGAGGCGATGGGCAGGGCACACCTTGGGAGGTGCAGGAAGTAAGCGGCCTTCCAGCTGGGGGTGGGGAGGGGGGCTGGTGGGGAGATGAGGTCTAAGAACCTTCTTCACCTGGGTATTGATGTCAGGGTGATCTCATGGGTACCTGCAGGCCCGTGAGGCCTGGGTCCTTTGCTCTACGTCAAGCCCAGGTGCTTGGGGTCTACTGGGCTGACCCCTCAGTTCAGGATGAAAAGTCTCTTGCCCTCTGGGGTGCCGGGCACTGTGCCAGGAGCTTTCACACCTGGTGGGGCTGGTATTTGTTCCATTTCCCAGATAAGAAGAGCAAAGTTCCTCAGCTTCCCTGAAAGTTCCCTCTCGAGGGCATTCACACCCCACCCCATCCCCCGACCCCCCTGCACCATGTGCTTTTCCTAGGAGAAGCTGTTAACAGTGGAATTTCTGGCACTGCAATGGACTAAAAGTGGGAGACATTGCTGGGCTATTTGCACTCCTGGGGGCACCCACAGAGCCAGCCAAGCACCAGGGAAGAGAACCAACTTCCATGGCTGCCCCAGCTCCCCATCAGCACCTCCTGGTTCCACTTTGGGAACCAGGGATGTGGGATGCTTTCCCACATCGTTTCATCTTCCTGAGGACCACTCCACTCAGAACCACGCAGCGAGGCACAGCCACATCCCTTCCACTGTCTTTGCTGGTCAGTAAGATACCAAAGTCAGCTTAGCCACTGTCTCACACACGTGACCAGCAAAAGACTCAGGTCTTGGCCTGACCTAACCTTGGACAATGAGACAGGCAGAGGGGCAGGCAGTCCCAAAGGCCCCATCCTTCCCTGGAGCCAATCTCCTTTGTGCAACCTCTCTGAGCCTCAGTTTTCCCACCTGTAAAATGGGGGTCATAGAAACAATACCTCATAGGCCTGTTGTCTCTCTCCAATGCCTAACAAGGGCACTGAGCAAACTTAGAGGCCAAGGTTCACCTGCTCCCTATCCTATACAGCAGGGGTCCCCAAACACTGGGCTGTGGACTGGTATCGGTCCGCGGCCTGTTAGGAACTGGGCCGCTCAGCAGGAGCTGAGCAGCGCGAGCGAGCAAAGCTTTATCTGCTGCTCCCTATCGCTCCCCATTGCTTGCATTACCCCTGGAATCATCCCCGCCCTCCCCCACTCCCCGCCCCATCAGTGGAATAATTGTCTTCCACGAAACCAAAAAGGTTGGGGACCACAGCTATACAGGACTAGATTCCCTGTCTGCTTCCCATCAAGCCAGGGCCACCAGCAGCCCATGGGCAGCCATGCTGGGTCCATATCTTGGCACCTCTACTTCCCAGCCTACTCCCCAGTGACCTTAGGCAAATTCCCAAGCCTCTCAGAGCCTCTGTTTCTTCCTGTCTAGAATGGGGACTATAGCAGCACCTCACTCACTGAGTTGTTTTGAAGATTAAGTGAAACTTAGCCCCGGGCTTAGTATTTAGTTTATACTCAAAAAACATCAGCCATGAATGCAGCTGAGAAGCACAGTAAATATGGAGAATAGAAAGTGTTTCATCCCCAGGGAGGCCACATCCATCTCGCTTTATTAGATCGTAAGTGCTTTTAACAAGGCAAACAGCAGACGGCAGGCAGCCCGCCAGCAAGGGCCAAGAACCCAAGTCTAGTCCTTCAAGCCCCTGGACATCAAAAACAACAACAGAAAAGGCCGAACATCAAAGAATGAACAACAAGTCCAAACATTTCACTGCGCTCTTATCTTAATTAAAGCAAGTCATATGCAGGGGTTTTGATGACACAAGTTGAAAAGCCAGGGTCTGGTTTTATTGGATTTTGCTGACACCCACAGAGAAGTCTGTGACTTGCCCAAGGTCATCTAGCACCCTGGGGCCCAAGTCAGGGCCCAAACCCAGGCCTCAGATGCTAGAGCCAGGGTCCCTTCCATAACCTCTGGCCCCTGGCCCCAGCCCGAGCAACCAGGATCCAGGGTTGGAGTGTCGGGGAGAGGCATTCGTTCATTCATTCATCAATATATTTACTAATATTAAATGAAGATCTATCTTCCAGGCACTGTTCTAGGCTCTGGGTTTACAGCAATGAGCAAGATACTGTGGTGGGGGAGGAGAAGGGAAACAGATGTCAACAAATAATAACAAATACCTATTTCATTGCAACTGTGGTAAATGCTATTCCCTATGCCCCTTCTCTGAGCTCTGGGATTCCTTAGTCAAAAGAACATAATAGAAGTGTTACTGTAACACTTTCTGGGCCCACACCAACTTCCCGTCTCTTGGAACCCAGCCACCATGGTATGAGGAAACCCAAGCTGCCCCATGGAGAGGTCCACACAGGGAGAAACGGACTCTACCAGTCATGTAAGTGTTCCATCTCGGAAAGGGATCCCCCAGACCCAGTCAACCAGCCCCAGCTGACACCGTGTGGAGCAGAGACCAGCTGTCCCTGCTGAGCCCTGCCCAAATTGCAAATTCACAAGCAAAACAAAAGATTGCTGTTGCGTTTCAAGCCATTAAGTTTCAGGGTGGTTTGTTATGTGGCCACAGGCAACTAGAACTGTACGTTTCACTTTCCTGGGGGTGGGGTAGGTTCAATGGTGACCTAATTTTATAGATGAAGAAACTGAGGCTCAGAAGGGTAAAATGGCTTGCTCGACATCACACAGGCAATGAGTGGCAAAGCCAGATTCAGTGACTTCAAATCCTGTATTTTTCCATCCTACCTCATTACTGTCGGCTCAGCAGCATGGCCACCAGGAGCATCTGCATCAACGCCTTCCTGACTCAAAAGCAGTAAACTCCAAAGGTGGGCTTTCAGGCTTGGTACAAAATGAGTGAGGAAACCATTTTTGAGCAAGGAAGCTTCCAGCATTCTTAGAGCCCTTCTAACTGTGCCATGTAGATGGGTGTCTGCTAGTTGTTTAGTAAGGAGACTCCACGGTGGTGTTTGAGACGAGCAAAGAGAGGCTCATTTCCCTGTTCTGGGCCTTTCTTTCCCCATCTGCTGAAAGGGAATGAGAAAACCATCCCTGTTCTGCTCAAGCTGTGGCCGGAGATGAGCTTACAGATAACATACGCCGTCTTCCCCAGAGGCCCCCTGTCAGATGCGAGAATTCCATTTGGAAAGAAATGAATAATAGCTAAGACTCCCACGATGAGAATTTTAATGCAAGGAAGTCCATGGTAGGCAGGCAGGGAGAGGGCAAAACCTATCCCTGGAGGCTTTGTAAGTAAAGCCCCCTCCAAAAAGTGTTGCTACTGAGGCTGGAAGCAGCCTAGAAAGCTACAGGCTGGGAGGCAGGAGCCCTGGGTTCTGATCCCAGCATTGCCCCTGATGTGCTGTGTGACCTTGGCCAAGTCACTGTCCCTCTCTGGATCCTCATACATACAATAAGAAGATGAGCCAGCTGCTTTGGAAGATCCTGATGGTGGCCAACAAATAGGCAGGGATGACCAATCCCAAAAAATCTGTGAGAAGCTTCCCCAGCCCCCAACCCCAGAAGCTCACTGAGTTTAGCAGCTGGTGAAGAACAAATCCCTTGGGCTGTTTCTAGAAGCAATGATGTAGGTGAGCTCCACTAGGCAAATCCCACCTCCCCTCCTCCTCCTTCTCCCTCATTGTCATAGTTATTATTTATTTGACTTTTAGATGGGCCACCCAGAGTTCTTTTTAAAGATAAAAATATCATAACTCAAAGCTTCCACCAGCAACCCAATCCCCTCTGCATGACGGAGGGTTGCACTCAATAGATTCGTTCCCTCTAGCTCTGACCCTTTTAAGGTCTTATAAGATGAGAGAGCGCACTTTAAATATCAGATTGAAGATAACGATGCCAATATTGATGCTGTTGAAGGTGGCCATCCCATACCAGCACTCACTCTGTGCCAGGCACTGTGCCCACTTTATATGTACCATCTCGTTAATGGCTCGCAATGGGCCTATAGTCAGCTGTCATTTTATACAGATGAAGAAACTGAGGCCTGGAGAAGGAGAGTAATTGTCCACGTTTGCAGAGTTAGTAGTCGGGATCCCGATCTAGGCAGTCTGCCTCCAGAGCCTCACTTCTGAATAATTAGGCTCTTTTGCTCCCTGGCAACAACAGCCAGAATCCATACAACCACTACTAGCTACCATTACTGCTTCCTTCACTGAGCACTTGTTACGTGCTTATTATTATGCGTGAGGCCAGGGCTTTACACCTTGTTCTCCAAAATCCATGCAGAACCAATTAACCCAAAACTTGGTGGCTTAAAACAATGGCAGCTATTTCTTTTGTTTGTGACTCTGCAATCTGGGTAGGGCTCGGTGGGGACAGCTCACCTCTGTCTCGGCTGGGATGCCTGCAACACCTGGGGCAGGAAGGGCTGGGGGCTGGCTGGGCGTCCCCCTCTGTCTTCGTGGAGGCTGAGGGTCTCCCTGCATGGTCTCTCCAGCTCAGCTCCGCTCAGGGTGATCAAATTCCTTACAGGGCGATGGGGGTTCAATGAGACAAAAGCGAAGCAGCAAGACTCCTTCTGACCCAACTGGGAAGACTGGCAGCGTCACACCTGCCACATTCTGTTGGCCATGAGCAAGGACTGAGGCCAGTCCAGATTCCAGGGGAGAAGAACTGAGCCCCACATCTCAGTGGGAGGAGGGTTGGAGGATTTATGGCCATCTTTAATTTATTTATTTATTTATTTATTTTTGGCTGTGTTGGGTCTTCGTTTCTGTGCGAGGGCTTTCTCTAGTTGCGGCGAGCAGGGGCCACTCTTCATCGTGGTGCGCAGACCTCTCACTGTCGCGGCCTCTCCTGTTGCAGAGCACAGGCTCCAGACGCGCAGGCTCAGTAGTTGTGGCTCACAGGCCTAGCTGCTCCACGGCATGTGGGATCTTCGCAGACCAGGGCTCGAACCCGTGTCCCCTGCATTGGCAGGCAGACTCTCAACCACTGCGCCACCAGGGAAGCCCTATGGGCATCTTTAATCCACCACAATTATGCTCTTGAGTAAGGACCTGTATGAGCTTCATTTATTCACTCACATTTATGCAGCGTGGACATGCAGACACTCTTGCAGGCCCTGGGAGAGAGCAGTGTATGGAGATGTTATTATACCCACTTTACGGATGAGGCCATGGAGAGTTAAAAAGGTTTAAGTGCCATGAAAGGGCCCACCGCTTTCCCTGTAGACTCTTGCTGATTCTCAACAAGAGCACGAGGTAGGCACTGTGATTGCCGGCCTTGAAGTGGAAGAGCTGGATTCGAACCCTGGTCGTTGGGATCCTAAGGCCAGGCAGTCACCTAGCAGCCCATGCTGCCTCGTCTTAGCATGTTCTACATCTGCGCTTCACTGTGACACTGATGCAGGGGGCCCAGAGGACGTGCGGGCCACTCTTCGGGAAGGGCCAGGTTAGTGGAAGAGAAGGCCCATTGGTGCTGTTAAAAACCCAGCCCCGAGGAGAGCGTGAGGGAGGGAAGGGCCAGAGCACGGATGATGGCGCAGCCTGAACCGGTCGCCACGGCAACTGCAGGGCCTGTCTGGAGCCAGCAGCTTGCCAGGCCTTGGCCCCATAAAGCCTGGGAGGGAGGCAGAGGGGGTGGGCCGGCAGGGCATAAATCAGGGAGTTCTGTGCCCCTGACTCCGGGCAGACGATTTATGGGGCTGCTCAGAGCCCAGTGGATGCGCTGGGGAGAGAGGAGAGGATCTCCCGTTCCCACCGCCCCTGGGGCCCTGCTTGGTGAGGGCTGGGCAGGAAGAGGCGCTTGAGCCTGGGAGCCCCTCCAGGCCACCCTCGGCGCTGTGGGAGGGCCCTGCCCCCACCAGGCATGCAGCGGTCCCTCTGTGCCCACCTAACCAGCATGCTGCCCCCATGCTGGCAGAAAAACTTCACAAACCAAGTCTCATCCTTGACTGCTTGAGATGCACGCCGATATTTTCCATCCTATTCCGTTCTGTTCCTTTTGTAAGATGCTGGTCACAGCCCACTAAATTAACGTCATGATTCAGTCATGGTTTGTGACCTGCAATTAGATAAACACTGAGCCAGAGGAAGCCAGAAGGGGAAACTGAGGCTCCCTCAGCCCTCCCTCCCCGCATACAGCTGGAACAGATTTTATTGTCATCGTCTCTTCTATCGTCCCCAGAAGCACCTGGGTCTGCCTCCAAGACCCAAGCTCGTTCCACTATCCAACCAACCCAGATAGCGATCCAAGAGGGAACCAGCTTCCTTAGGAGGTAAGGAGCCACCCATCTCTGGAGTCATTCAAGCAAAAGTTGAACAACTCCCTGCTGCGCTGCTTCACAGGATCCCAGCATCCCTCATGGAGGGGGCAGACCTGATGCCTCTGAGCTGACACAGGATGGCAGGCAGGCAGATGCTGACTGCTGAATCATGAATGGGATGGGAGAGAAGCTGTGTGCCAACCAGAGCAGCCGGGCTCAGAGCTTCCAGCTGGCTCAGACAGGGAAGCAAGGGTGTCATCAAGAAGGTGAGTGTGCCTGGTGGGCCCCTGGCAGAGACAGAGGGCAGGCAGCTGGACCCATTAGGCAGGGAGCCCTGGCACCCAGCCCCCTCCCTCCTGGCACCTCTGCACCCACCTGTCCAGACCTGAAGGCGGCTTGTGTCTCCCTCGGCTGGTCCCTTCTTCCCTGAACAAGCCCCACGATCGCTCTACCCCCTCACCTCCTGCCCCTTTAAAGGTCTGCTCCTCTCTGTTGCCCTCTCAGCCCTCTGCCTCCAGAAGGAAGTTCCTCTTACCAGGTCCTGCTGAGATGCTAAGAATTGCTGGTGACAATATTTCAGCACAGCAGAGAGGCCTAGTGCTCCAGATTCAGACGGATCTGGGTCCCAGTCCCCACGCTGCCACGCACCAGTTTGAGACCTTGAGCAAAATACTTCACCTGTCCAAGCCTAGTTCTTTCGCCAATAAAATGGGGTGATAATTCCTACCTTGGAATTATTGATAGGGGAAGATGTCCACAGCACATTAAGTTAAAAAGGCAAATATGTTCCCATGTTTGTTAAAAACAAAAACCCTACATTTATATGTCTGCATGCACAGAAAAGTTTGGAAGAAAACACCCAAACAGGTAGCAGAGGGACATTGGAAGGGGGAGAGGTGGACGATTTTTATCTCAAACTCTATACACTCCTAAATTTTTGAAAAAGTTTAATCCAATAAGCATGTATTAACTGTGTAACAAATAAAGTGAAATTTTAAAAGTCTGCTGCCCCCCTTCATTCTTGTTGTGAGACTTAAAAGGGCAAATGTACAGAGAAGGCTCAGCCCCTCATCCACCCATCCCTCACTCCTGGTTCATTCTTTCTTCCAGGGCTTTTGTGGAATCCCAGGGTTGTTGGTTTTTTTTAAACTGATGAATTAAAGATGTATAAAGATATATAAAATTTCTCTTCCAATTAATTGGACAACCGATGACTCTCCTTCACGACAGAGAATGTTTGCTGACCACACTCTGG
Source organism: Lagenorhynchus albirostris (assembly GCF_949774975.1). Taxonomy (NCBI): domain Eukaryota; kingdom Metazoa; phylum Chordata; class Mammalia; order Artiodactyla; family Delphinidae; genus Lagenorhynchus; species Lagenorhynchus albirostris. The sequence goes on from NC_083096.1 coordinate 169,100,316, forward strand.
CCCGGAACAGCTGAGTGGTGGAGTCTCATGAGTATCAGTGGTCCTCCTTTCTCTGCCTGGGAAAAGCAGCCTTTAAACTTCACACCAACCCTATGGGGTAGACACTGTTATTGGCATTTTACAGAGAAGGCAAATAAGGTTCAGAGCTAAAGGTCTCGTCCAAGGTTAAAGAGCTTGTGAGGGGCGGGGCTGGGGGAACCTGGGTCCTTCCACCTGACCCTTGTGCCTGGAGCCTCTCTAGGGGTTTCCCTTGGAACAGGAGTGGAATTTCCCCTCTGGGTGACTGGAGGACAGAACTAGGAACAAAAACATGAAATGGGGGAAGTGAGGCTCAGTTGCTGCCAGCCTCCTCTGCTCCAGGCCTGAGCTCAGTCCTTTTGCTCCTTTAATCCTCACAGCAGATCTCCATATCCTCAGAGCCTCCGCACTGGCTGTTCTGTCTGCCTAGAATGCTGTTCCACCACAAGTCTGAACTTTGGATTTTCTCAACATTCAGGTTTCCTCAGAGAGACCTGCTCTGACCATCCCGGTTCAACGAGGGCCACCCCGTGACCCTGGCCAACCCCCATCACTGTGCACCCCTTCTGGCTTTATCGGGCATAAGGCTGCCACCTGGTTTACTAGGAGTTCATAGGATACACTATTGTCTGTGTCCATCCTGGAGGGCTGGGCCTGGCCTGTTGGCTAGGGAGCTCCTTTCCACGTACTTGGAATGGTGCTCTGAGCACACAGTAGGCACTCAATAAAGACCTGGCAGGCAGTGTTGGTGCCTCACCCACATCCCCTCAGCGTCCTCTTCCTGTGCATCCTGACCCCAACACTTCCAACTTCCACCACCTGCAATTCTCATCCGGGGGCTTTTCTGGCTGCCTGAGTCTTCCCTGTCCACACACTGGTCAAGCCAGGGGCGGGGTGTCACTGTCCCCGGGAGCATCCTTCAGGCAAGGACAGATGGCAGCTGGTGGACAAGTACCCCCGCTCCCTCCCCTTGGCTGGGGCATTTTATCCACTGTCTCCCTGAGCGCTGCAGAGGGACCCAGCCCCAGTTTCCCACGACAATACGCTGCTCTTTGTTTATTGTTTCCTCCCCTGCCCGTCTGTATCCGTTTCTAGGGCCACCATAGCAAAATACCACAAACTGGGTAGCTGAAAGCAACAGAAATGTATTGTTTCACAGTTCAGGAGGCCAGAGTCCAATATGAAGATGTCGACAGGGTTGGTTCCTTCTTGCAGGCTCAGAGGGAGAACCGGTTCCGTGCCCCTCTCCTACCTTCTGGGGGTGGCTGCCAATCCTTGGCGTTCCTTGACGAGTGACAGCGTAACTCCGATCTCTGCTTCCATCAGCACATGGCATTTTCCCTGTGTGGGTGTCTGTCTTCGCATAGCTGTCTTCCTTCAGTGTGTGTCCGTGTGCCCACATCCTACAAGGTCACCGATCATTGAATTAGCATCCACCCTAATCTAATATCGCCTCATCTTCACTTCATTACAGCTGCAAAGACCCTACTTCCAAATATGGTCACATTCATAGATACCAGGAGTTAGGACTTGAACATTGTTTCGGGGGGAACACAGTTCAGTCCGCAGCACTTTCCCTGTCTCAGTCTCCTTGACACCTTCCCCATGGTTCTTCCGGGGAGCACTTTTCAAATACTTGCATTCAAATCCTTGTCTTGAGTCTGCTTCTGGGGAAGCACAGGCTAAGACAAAATACGTGTTGAATGAATGACTGAAGTTTGACAGAGGAGGAAACTCACAGGGATGAGAGCCCTTGATCAGGGGCTGATGCTATTGCCGGTGAGCACAGAGCTGGGACTTTACCCCGCATCTGTCTGTTTCAACAGCCCCCAAGCAGAGGGGCTATGCAGAGCTGCCTGTCGACAGCACGGTTGCTCTTAAGGTAGTGAGCTCCCCATCCCTGGAAGGCTGCAAATGTGCCAGCAGGAATTGCTGCCCAAGGCTGAGAGTTGGTTTGGGTGACCTCAAAGGCCCGACTAGCCCTGACATCTGAGTCTGTACATTTTAAAAGCATGTTGGTAAGAAATCCAGGCCTCAGGGTCAGAGAGCAGAATAACCTTCCCCTGACCTCCCCAGAGCCTCGCAACTAAGCCACGTTTCTCCAGAATCAGCTTTAATTTGATGTCTCTTCTTCTCGTTTATTAAAGGGACACAAAAGAGAGAAAACCACTTGAATTGTCCCCCAGACGGGCTGGCTATAAATGTCTCCATAAAAGGGCCCAGCCTGGGCTCTGGTGCCCAGCAATTACAGCTGCCATGAGACCCGCCCAGACGACCAGCCCAAGGCACCTCTTTGGTCTCCTCCCTGACCAGGCAGGTCACTGCCAGCAAGAGTACCTCTTGGGGGGGGGCAGGCTATGGACCCTGAGATCCCCCAGGAACTCTATAAACACGCCCAGCTCTTGTCCAAGCACAGGGGCCACCTGGGTCTGGGGTCGCATTCCCCAATTTCCTTCAAGGTTATAGTAAGCCCAACTGGGAGAGCATGGAGGAGTTCTCTTGCACAAATGCCCTTCCTCGCCCCTCAGTTTCCTCGTGTTTCTCCAGCCTCAGGCAGAAGGCTGAGAAAAGTCAGATCCCCATGCCCCTCCCCCAGAGCTGTGATGACTCCCCCTTGCCCAGTGAACAAAGCCCCAAGCCTCATTCTGGTTAGAGGTAGAGGGAGAGAGATGGCTGACAGAACAGCGGCTACAAGCATGGACTCTGGTTCAAGTCCCTGCTGCTCCACTCACTAACTGTGCAACTTCAGGCAAGTTGCTGAACCTCTCTGAGCTTCCTGTGCATCCTGTGCTCCCTCAGGATGTTAGATGGGTTGAGAATCAAGATACTGACTTCACAGGGTTGTTGTAATGCTTACATTTAGAGTTAACCCATGAAAAGCCCTCAGCCTACTGCCTGCCACCTAAGTGCGCTCAATAAAAGCCAAGCTTATTACCTATTGAGTATTCTCTATGTGGCCCGTATCACATAAGATGGTGATGTCACATTCATTATCTCATTTGATAATCACAAGCACCTTATGAGGTAATTATTATCATTGTCCCCGCTTTACTGAAGACACAACAGCAGTCAGGTAGTTCCCCCCAACATTTTCACAGGAAAAGGGGTGGAGCTAGCATTTGAATCCTGGTTTCTCTGGCTCCAGGACCTGGGGGTCTCTCAGGGCTCTGGGAAGTCCTTGGATAGAAAAGGAAAGTCTGTGTCTGGCTCGCCCCAGTTGTGCCACTGTTTCTTCCTTCCTTTCCCCCTTCTTTTATTCATTTAACAAACATGCACTGAGGACCTGCTGCAGACTAGAGGCTATAGGTTCCACGCCCTCAGGGGACCCACAGCCTGCGGGTCCCTCTGGCTTCCTCCAGAAGCTATGGTTTTCCAGTGTAGAGTTTCAGAGTCTACTAAACCTTCCAGCCCAGCTCAGAGCCTCTCTCTAGGAAGGCTGTCCCAATCTACGCTCTCAATTCAGTCACCGCAGTTAACATTTCGTGACATCATCTGTGTGCCAGGCATGGTATGAGCCCATCGGTGCAGTAGAATGGGGCAGGCTCTAGGCTTTCTGACTGTTGAGGCAGAAGGCACATGGAGGTCCAGAGAAAATGCTAGTCCGTAGCCTGTCCCTCCTTTTAGGGGCAGGATCCCCTGCATGTTTGTTAAAGCCAAAGTGCTTCCAATGGCTGAACCTGACCTGGCCCAACCATGACATTATCTCCTACTCCTTGCTTCCTTGCTCACTCTGCTCCAGACACACTGGGATCCTTGCTACCTCTTGATCCACCAAGCATAGTCTCACCTCAGGACCTTTGCACATACCCTTCCTTCTGTCCAGAAGCCCTCCTCCCAGACAGCAACATGCCTTGCTTCTTCATCTCCTTCAGGTTTCTGCTCAGATGTCATTGAGGCCTTCCCTGACGACTCTGTAGAAATTGCAACCCAACCCCTACCCCACACTCCCTATCCTCTGACCTTGCTTCTTTTCCCATCATAGTACTTATCATCACCTGGCATATTAAATATTTAAATTATTTGTTAGCATTTGTCTCCCCACTCACTGCTCCCCCAACCAAGAATGTGATCTCTAAGAGGTCAGTACTTTTTTTTTCTCTTTTGTTGACTGAAGTATTCCCAGACCTTTGCATATAGCATATATAGAGTATACGACAGCCTTGTAGGTGCTCAAAAAGTGTTTGTTGACAGGAAACCCTACTCAATGATCTGTGGTGACCTAAATGGGAAGAAAATCTAAAAAAGAGTGGACATACGTATACGTATGATATAGCTGATTCACTTTGCTGGACAGCAGAAACAAATACAACATTGTAAAGCAATTATACTCCAATAAAAATTAATTTTTAAAAAAAGTGCTTGTTGAATGAATGAATGAGTGTATCTCTATAGTTCCAAAAATGCTTTGTAAATGGTAGGTAATAGTTCATAAACAGCAGGTAGGCAGTAAGTGAATATGGCTTTTTAAAACAGCTGTATTGACTTACTGCCTACCTACTGTTTATTATATAGCTTTTATAATATAGCTTCAATTATCCAAAGTGTACAGTTTGATCAGCTTTGACATATGTGTGCATCTGTGAAACCAGCGTTACAAACGAGATGGTCGCCTGATTCCTCCTTCCCCCAAGAACCCAGGAAACCCCGGATCTGTTTTCTGTCACTAAAGATTCGTTTGCATTTTCTAGAATTTTACATAAATGGAATCACAGAGTATGCATCTCTGGCTTTTGCACTCAGCATAATTATATTGAGGTTGATTCATGTTGTCTCGTATATCAGAGTTCGTACCTTTTCATTGTTGAGTAGTATTCCATTGAATGGATAGATCATAATGTGTTTATCAATTCACATGTTAATGGATATTTGGTTATTTCCAGTTTGGGACTATTACAAATAAGGCTGCCATGAATGTTTACGTACAAGTCTTTGTATGGATATATGAGACTTTGGGCTTCTTTTCTCTTGGGTGAGCACCTGGACTAGAATGATTGGATTCCACGGTAGGTGTATTTTAACTTTATAAGAAACGGCCAAACTCTTTTCCAGAGGGTTTGTGCCATTTCACATTCCTATTAGCGCTCTCATCAGTACCTGATATGGTCAGTTTTTTAGATTTCAGCCATTCTGATAGGTGTGCAGTGGTATCTCACTGTGCTTTAATTTGCATTTCCCTAATGGCTAATAATATTGAGCATCTTTTCACATGCTTATTTGCCATCCATATGGCTTATTTGGTGAAGTAACTGTTCAAAACTTTTGCCCATTTAAAAAATTGAGTTGGGGCTTCCCTGGTGGCGCAGTGGTTGAGAGTCTGCCTGCCGATGCTGGGGACATGGGTTCGTGCCCCTGTCCGGGAAGATCCCACATGCTGTGGAGCGGCTGGGTCCGTGAGCCATGGCCGCTGAGCCTGCGCATCCGGAGCCTGTGCTCCACAACGGGAGAGGCCACAACAGTGAGAGGGCCGCGTACCAATAAATAAAATAAAATAAAAAATTGGGTTGTATATTCTCTTACTCACAATTTTAACAGTTCTTTATGTACTCTGGATATAAGTCTTTTATTAGAAAAAAATTCCCAATCCGTGGCTTATCTTTTCATTCTCATAACAGTGTTTTCTGGATAGTAGAAGTTTTTTTATATTTTAGTGACGTATAATTTGTCCATTGCTTCTTTTATGGATGGTGCTTTTGGTGTCTTACCTAAGAAATATTTGCCTAACCCAAGGTCACAAAGATTTCCCCCTGTTTTCTTCTATAAATTTTAAAAAAAAATTTTTTTTTTTTTTTTTTTTTGCTTTAAGAGTTTACTGCTGATCATCATAGAAAAGACAGTCAGAAGACAACAGCAATTTCACTTCTGCAAGCTAAAGAGAGTCCACATAGCTTTGGCCTAAAGTTCTTGATGGCTTTGTTGCTGTAACTGGTAGGTCTGGGACTCCCTGTGCTTGCTTCTAAACAAGGCTACGTTTCCACTCATTGTACCCAGATGGAGACTGACCTCCAGCCTGCATCTCCCCAGCCTATCACTGAAAACCCTTCCTGATGTTGTCTCAAGGGACCAGGGGACTAGGTCACTGCCAGCTTGTGTCTTCCACTCCAGCCTCTGCATCCTGCTGCCTGGCCATGTCTCTGCTGCCTGTGACCCTCACTGGAGTTCTCTGCTGCCACCACCAATCTTGCCTCAGATGGGGGCAGTGGGCAGAGAGAGGTCATTGCTCCCCCTGTTACCACGCCTTTCCAAGTGAGGGACAGGTCTTTCTCTGGATTCCCCACTGCACAGCCGAGGCCAGGCTCCTTTTGATAGCAAGTTGGAAGTTTAGGTATACTAGATGAGTCACACTCCTCAGTAAGAACTATGAGCTCTTAGCAGATGAGCGTCACTCCGAGGGTCCTGAAACACAAACTACCTTTCCCACGAAGGAGCAGGGCCCTCCTCGGCCAGGCTGCTGGCCTGGCTCCTACACTAGGGCCCAGCTCGCCCCTTCCCTGGGAGCTCTCTGTGGTGTCTGCGCTTCAAAGTTCTGGTCCAACAGCCCTGGAGACCACCGAGCACAGAAAAGATTTCCTCTTCCCTGAATCGAGTCCCATCCAGGAGTCTTCATTTCCTGCCATAAGGCTGACTTCTTTCTAGGAAGCTTAATGGTAAGAATATTCACTTCCTTAGAGGAAAACCACCCCTACTCTGTGGTGTCTTTTTTGGCTTCTCCTCACACTTTTTTCTTGGCCGACTTCTGAAGTTTGGAGAGTGGCAGTTTGGGGATAAGAGGTACCCAAATCACTGAGATGATGAAAGGAGGATCTGCTGCCATGAGCTCATCACCTGTCTCTAAGCTGTGCACGGGGGAGCTAGGACTTCACGAAGAGGGAGTGGGGCTGTATGCCTGGTATGTTGTCTGCATCTTTTTGGTTTTTTTTTTAGTTCTATGAATTTTATAGCTCTAGATTTTACACTTAGATCTATGATCCTTTTTGAGTTAATGTTTTAATATGGTGTGCAGTATAGATGAAAGTCCTCTGCTTTTGTTCTTTTTTTCTTTATTTCCCTTCCTTCCTTCTACCTCCATGCCGATATTCAATTGTTCCACACCATTTGATACAAAGACTATTCTCTCTCCACTGAATTGCCTTTGCAGAGTCAGTTAGCCCTACAGGTGTGTGTCTATTTCTGGATTTTCTTTTCTATCCCGTTGACCTATTTATCTATCTTTATGCCAGTACCACTCAGTGTTGTATAAAAGTCTTGAAATCAGGTGGTGTAAGTCCTCTCACTTTGCAAAATTGCATTGATAGCTTTAGGTCCGTGTGACTCTTGGAATCAGCTTGTCAATTTCTATACAAAAGCCTGCTGAGAATTCAACTCTATACATCAATATGAAGAGAATTAACATTGTAACAACACTGAGTTTTCTAACCCATGAACATAATATATCTCTCTATTTGCTTAGGTTTTCTTTAATTTCTCTCAGCAATGTTTTGTCGTTTTTAGGGTACAGGTCTTGCACGTCGTTTTTCAGTATTTTTTATTTTTCGATGCTAGTGTAAATGGTGTTTTAGATTTTCAATTTCTGATTGTTCATGGCTATTATGTAGAAATTAATTTTTTTATATTAACCCTGTATCCTGCAATCTTGCTAAATTCAGTTATTAATTCTAGTGCACATTGGATTTTCTACATACAATATCATGTCATCTGCAACAGTTTTACTTTTTCCATTCCAAACTGGTTGCCTTTTTTTTTTTTTTTTTGTAATTTTCCCTTATTTCACTGGCTAGAACTTCCAGTACAATGTTGAACAGAAGTGGTGAGAGTTTTTGCTGAGAGTTTTTATGAGGAAGGGGTGTTGTTTTTGTTACATTTTTTCTGCATCTGTTGGGATGATCATAAAGTTCTTTTCCAGTTTGTTAATATTGTGAATTAAATGATTAATTTTCAAATGTTAAACCAACTTTGCGTTCCTGGGATAAGCCCCACTTAGTTATGATGTGTTATGCTTTTTATATATAGTTGGATCCAATTTGATAAAATTTCATTAAGAATTTTTGCATCTTTGTTCATGAAGGATATTAACTGTAGTTTTCTTTTAATGTCATTTTCTGGTTTTAGCGTAAGAATAATGCTGGCCTCATAGCATGTGTAGGGGAGTATTCCCTCCTGTTTAATTTTGTGGAAGAGTTTGTATAGAATTGATGTTATTCTTCCTTAAATGTTTGGTAGAATTCACTGGTGATTGCCGAGGTTTTCTTTATGTGACGGTTTCTAAGTAGTCTGCAATTTCTTTAATAGATGTAGGGCTACATTTATTTCTTATCTATTTCTTTTTGAGACTCCTTCGGTAGTTTGTGTCTTTCAAGGAACCTGCCCTTTTCATCTAAGTCATTGAATTTATTGGCACTAAGTTATTAATAATATTCTCTTATTATTCTTTAAATATCTGTAGGCTTTGGATGTTACCTTTCTCATTGTTGATATTGGTAATTTGTGACTTCTTTCTTTCCTGACCACTATGACTAGAAGGTTATTAATTGTATTGATCTTCTCAGTAACCAGCCTTTGGTTTTATTAATGTTTCTCTTGCTTTTCTGCTTTCTATTTCATTTATTTCCTCTCTTGTTTTTATTATTTCTTTTTTTCTACTTACTTTGGTTTTAATTTGATCTTCTTTCTCTAGTTTCTTTAGGTGAAAGCTGAGGTCATGGATTTCAGACCTGTTTCCTTTTCTGATACATATAATTAGACAGATTTCTACCTAAGTACTGCTTTAGCAACTTCACACAAATTTGATATGTTGTTTTCACTTTCATTCTGTTAAAAAATATTTTATAATTTCCTTTTTAATTTCTTCTTTGAGCTTTGGGTTACTTAGAAGTGTGTTATTTAGTTTCAGATATTGGAGGGATTTTCCAGAGATCTTCCTCTTATTGATTTCCAATTTAATTCCATTGTGGTCAGTGAGCATACTTTGTATGACTGAAATCATGTAAAATTTTTGAACTTGCTTTATGGCCCATAATATACTCTGTCTTATAACCATTCCTTGTGCACTTGAAAAGAATGTGTATTCTGCTGTTTTGGGTGGAATGTTCTATCTATGTCACTAAAGTCAAGTTGGCTAAAAATGTCCAAGGCTTCTATATCCTTACTAATTTTTGTCCACTTGTTCTATTGATTATCAAGAGAGAGGTATTGAAATCTCTGATTATATTTGTAGATTTGTCTATTTCTCCTTGCATTTCTATCAGTTTTTTTTTATATTTTGAACATCTTTTATTAGGTGCATAAACATTTAGGATTATGTCTTCTTGATGAATTGACCCCTTATAATTATGAAATGACCTTCTTTATCCCTGGTCAAATTCTTCACTTTGAAATCCAATTTGTCTGATAAGAATATAACCACTCCAGCTTTCTTTCATTAGTGTCACGTGGTATATCTTTTTCTGTAATTTTACTCTTAACCTATTTGCGTCCTCATATTTAAAGGAAGTTTCTTGTAAGCAGCACATGGTTGCGTCTTGCCTTTTTGTTCAGTCTAACAAGTCTGTCTTTTAACTGAGGTATTCAGATCATTCATATTTAATGTGATTGTTGATACGGTTTAAATCTACCATAATATTATCTGTTTTCTAATTGTCCCATCTCTTATTTGTTGTATTTCTCTATTTCTGCCTTCTTCTTAGATAAATTGATTTCCTTTTATCTTCTTTGCTTATTAGTTGTAACTCTTTGTTTTGTTATTTTCATGGTTGTTTTAGGGTTTCTAGTATACATATTTAACTTATTATTCTATCTTCAAGCAATATTATACCACTTCATGAATAGTATAAGAACCTAAAAGAGTACACCTCCATTTCTCTTCTCTTCTTCCTCTCATGTTTTTATTATTTTCTTTCTTCTGCTTACTTTGGTTTTCATTTGATCTTCTTTTTCTAGTTTCTTTAGGTGAAAGCTGAGGTCATGGATTTCAGACCTTTTTCCTTTCCTGATACACATACTTAGTGCTACAAATTTCCAGCTAAGCACTGTATTAGCAGCATCCCACATGTATATATAGATGCAAAATGTATTGTTCTCATACATTATACATCTACATATGCTACAAATTTTCCATTGCTTTGCTGTGTTTTTTTGTTTGGTCAGTTATCTTTTAAAGAGTTTAAATAATAAGAAAAAATCTTATATTTCAATCTTCATAATTATCATTTCCAGTGTCTTTATTTCCTTTGTGTAAGTCCATATTCCATCTGGTATCATTTTTCTTCTGCCTAAAGGATATTTTAAAAACTATTTCCTACTGTGTGGATCTGCTGGTAATGAATTATTTTGGCTTTGCATATTTGTATATCTTTAGAAGTCTTTATTTCACCTTCATTTTTGAAAAATATTTTTTCTGTAGAATAGAATTCTAGATAGACAATTTTGGGGATCGGTTTCTTCCAGTACTTTAAACATGTGGTTCCCCTGACTTCTCACTTGCATTGTCTCTAAGAAGAAATCTGCTGTCACCTTCATCTTTGCTCCTTTGTATTTACATTATGTGTCTATTTTCTTTGGCTACTTTTAAGATTTTCTCTTTACCATTGGTTTTGAGCAATTTGATTATGATGTGATGGTGTAGTTTTCTTCCTTCTTTCTTGTGCTTGGGGTTCTTTGAGATTCTTGGCTCAATTTGGAAAAATGTCAGTCATTATTTCTTCTAACATTTTTCTTTCTAATAGTCCCTCTTTCCCTCGTCCATTTTCTCTCCTGCCCTTTAAGGATTCCATTTACTCACATATTAGGGTGCTTGAGGTTGTCCTGCAGATCACTGATGCTCTATTCATTTTTATTTTTGTGTCCTGCTTCCCTTTGATTTTATTTAAAATAGTTTTTATTGATACGTGTTCAAGTTCAGTGATCTTTTCTTCTACAATGTCTAGTTTGCTATCAATCTCATCCTGTGTATTTTTATCTCAGACACTGTAATTTTAATATATAGCTGTTTCATCTGAGTCTCTTTTTTATATCTTCTATCACTCTACTTAAGATGTTCAATCTTTCTTCTAGTATTTTCAACATATGGAATACAGTTATAACAACTGTTTTATGTCCTTATCTGATCATTCTAACATCTATATCGAGTCTGGATTGGTTTTGATTGATTTTTATCTTCATTATGGGTTATATATTCTTGCTTCTTTGCATGAATGGTAATTTTTTATTTGATGCCAGACATTGTGAATTTTGCCTGATTGAATGCTGGATATTTTTGTGTTTCTACACAAAAAAAATTCTTAGTCTTTGTTCTGGGACACAATTTCATTATTTGGAAACAGTTTGATCTTTTCAATTCTTGCTTTGGAGATTTGTTCAGAGAGACCAGAGCAGCATTCAGCATAGGAATAATTATTCCTACTACCGAAGCAAGAGCCTTCTGAGTGCTCTACCCAATGCCCTGTGAATTACGAGGATTCTCAGTCTGGTGCATGGGAATAGGCACTGTTCCAGACCCTGTGTGAGTTCTGTACTGTCCTCTCTAATGCTTTGGGTGTTTTTTCCCTAGTCTTGGGTAATTTCCACACATGAATATGCCTGTGCAACTTAGAGGACCTTTAGAAGCCCTGAAATTACACACAGAAAGACCCTTGCCTGTACACTTGTCATCTAGGACCACCATCTTATTTTCCATTGTGGTTCATACTCCATACATCACAGCAACAAAGGCCAAGAGCCCACTCTCCAACCTGGCATCTATTCTGAATCTTAAAAGCAAATCCAATGACAATGACATGAATCAAGACCACTGCAGAACAGCCAGTTGCCATCCTTAGTGACTCATGTCACTCTTACATTTATCACTTATTATTCATCAATACCATTATCAAAATTAACAGAAAATCATCTATTAAGATGAGAAGCCCATGTAGTGTAACAAAAATTTGTTCTTGGCAACCAGACATGGAGTATGAATCTCCCTGAGATGTCAGAAGAGAATCAATTTGCCCCACCATCAATGCCCCAAGCTGAAATTCTTTTTAAACTATACCCTACACCCCAAACAAAATTACATCACCTTTTTCCTTCATTTATCCAACTTTATACTCATAATGTGCTATATTGATATTGATAGCATTTACTGTTATTTAATATTTTCATATACATAGTGCTATAATGCATTGCCACCTTAAAATGTACTAGAGTCAGGAGTCAGTGACCAGAAAGCAAGTTAAGAGTAATCATCAGAGGAAAGACTTCTTAACACTCAAGGCTTCCCCACTCCCCCTTTCCTTTGTCCTTAGTTCTCTTCTCTCCCTACTCTCTCTGCTCTCCTTCTTTGTTATTCCTTGCCCTTCTCTCCCTGCTTCTCCCACTCCCACCTCAGGTAGAAGTCTGAGACCTGGGCTCAAATCCTTGTTCCACATCTTCTTGTTGGGTGACCTTGGTTAAAGTGATTTCTTAACCTTTCAGAACCTCAGTTTCTTCACACATAGAAGAGGGACAATGAAATTTACCTAAGACAGTGGTCATGGTCATGAAGATCAAATGAGATAATATGTATAAAACACCTGGCACACAGTGTGTGCTTAGCCACAGAAGACATTATTTCTTTATTTGATGAACACCTATTGAGCACCTACGATGTGCCAGGCCCTGTGCTAGGTGCTGGAGTTACAGAAAGAAAGGAGTTTGATAGGGGAGGTGGATGAACAAACAAATTACACTAAAGCAGAATAAGAGAAATTATAGAAGTCTGAATAAAGTTATCAAAGGACAGGGCTGCCTCTGTGCTGGTGGACCCTCCATCACTGAAGGGGTTTTAGATGGAGAATGTGAGCACCATTTTATTGCGATGAGGACACATTTATGATCTGCTGCCTGGTGTCTGGGGATGAGAGTTGGGTAGAAGTTGTGCCTCTGAACTTCAGGCAGAGTTGACTCTATTCCCAGCTTGGGGTGGGGGTAGGGGGTACATGTGACTAAGCCTGGCCAGTTGGAACATAACGTCTTAAGATCTTCTGAGAGACTTGAAGCTAAGGATCTGGAGCAGCTGGCAGCCATCTTGCCTCCTTATAATGCTGAGAATGAGACCACCATGGAGGCAGCAGAGCCAAGGGATGTTCCAAGACAAGGCCTTGACAACATGGCTGGAACGGCTGGATCCAGCCATACCTGAAGCCAACACTCCTTAAACTTTGAAGTGAACTGAGCCATAACCCCCCGCCTTGGATTTTCATCTAGATCAGCTTAGGTACTTTTTTTATATTTCTTGTGGCCAAAAGAGTCCTATAACTGACACAACGAAGATGCTGAGATATTCAGTAAATATTTAGTGGGGAGTAAGGAGAAAGGCGGAAAGGGATGACCTTTAAGAGCCCTTCCGGCCAGAGGGGCTATGACTTGGGCATTGAAAGGGCTGAATTGGTGGTTGTTTGAGGGACAGAACACCAGAACGGGCAACGCAGTGCCCCTGCATTCCTCCAACTCCAGTTTCCATTCCGGGGCACTTCCTGGTGCATTTAAAAGCGGCCCTGTGTGTGAGTGCCTTCAGGGGGTTTCAAAATAGCCTGCAATATAAACAGACTGGAAACCCACTCCTTCTCTTCCTCTGGCTGCCTTTTCTCTCTCCCTAGAGCAGAAGTGGGGGGCAGGGGCTGCAGAACCTCTACATGGAGGATTCAGAAAACATTTCAAATTAGGTCTCCCTCTTTCTGGGCTTGGCAAACCCACCCTGCCTGGGGGGCTTTTTCCCCTGAGTGCCGGGCCCAGGTGCGTGGGCAGGAAAAAGCAGCCTGCTGTGCTCTGGCTTCGAGTCCTTTGGGTCCCAGGACCTGGCCCCCCCACCCAGCCTCCAATTTCCAAGGAAAAGGGTTCTGCAGGGAACAAGGAGCCATGGGAAGAGGCTGGTCCCCTTCACTTTCCTGCTGATGGAGCAGACCCTATCACAACATAATTTAGTGCAACAAAAATTTATTAAGCAACTACCCTTGTGCCAACCCTGTGAGCCACCTGGAGTGGACGAAAACAGGGAATACAAGGCACTTCCATCTGGGGTGCAGGAGATATGTGAGCTTGCCACAGAACCGGGGTGGCTTGCTTCCAAAGGCAGCTCCCAGTATACCTCGCGGTATTCACACCCTGGAGTGGTCCCCTCCTCTGAGTCTGTGATGGCCTTGTGACTCGCTTCTGACCCACAGAATACAGCAGAAGTGATGCTGTGTGATTTCAGAGAGGAGGTCAGAAGGAGCCTTGCAGCTTCCACCTGTGTCTCTCTGAACGCTCGCGCTGGGGGTGCTCGCACACCGTGCTGCGAGAAGCCCAAGCCACAGGGAGAGGCCGCAGAGAGTGTTATGGTTTGAATTGTGTCTCCCCCCCGCCAGTTCCTCTGTTGAAATCCTAAACCTCAGTACCTCAGAGTTTCCTTATCTGGAAATAAGGTCATCGCAGATGTAACTGGTTAAGATGAGGTCCTACTGAAGTAGGCTGGGCCCTAATCCAACATCATGGGTGTCGTAAAAAGGGGAAATTTGGACACAGACACCCACACACAGGGAGAACATCAATGAAGATGAAGCCAGAGATCAGGGTGTTGCTCTGTAAGCCAAAGAACACCAAAGATGGCCAGCAAACCACCCGAAGCCAGGAGAGAGGCATGGAAGAGTTTCTCCTTCCCATCCCTCAGAAGGAACCAACCTTGCCAATACCTTGATCTTGGACTTCCAGCCTCCAGAACTGAGGCAATAATTACTGCTGTTTAAGCTGCCCAGTGGGGGGAGGATTAAATAGGCTTGGAGAAATGGAGAGAACTGGGGAGATGGGGGGCGTCCACATGAAACCCCCCTGAAGGCCTTACCTGTGGGGCCTTTCTCCTTCCCCACTTCTCATGTTGTGAATGCCAGGCCTCTTCTTCTGCACCATTTTGGGGTAAGGCTCAAACAGTTCAGGGAATCTGTGGCTAAAACTGCCCATGAGCTCAGTGTGGATCTGATCTGGGGACGTGGGTGTGTCTGGCTCTGAATAAGAGAAGCCCCGCTCCCCACCCTCGGAGGTGCCAAGCAGAGGGTCACAGATCAGCAGAACCCCTTCAGCCCCCATCCCTGGTCCTTACCCCACGCCCACCCCCAGGATGCAGGGCAGCAGCCCCTGTTTACTTACTAAGGGCTTTGCATTTGTCATCTGTAGCAGTCTGGGCATAGGCTCTGCCACCAAAACAAAAAGGCCCGGAAACACAGTGGCCCAGCAGGAAGGGGGCTCACTTCTCTGTCGTGTCCAGAGGTAGACAGAAGGTCCATGGTGTGTGGGCCAGCTCCCCACGATTGTCTAGGTTTCCCAGCCTCCTTCTGTCTTGTTGCTCCTCAATTTCCTGAGGAGGAATTTCCTCATCGACTTGGTAGAAGTTTATTCCTCCAAGCATCAGGGTCCCACCAACCTCAGGGTCCTGCTCCCGCCAGCAGGAAGGAGAAAGAGAGCATGACGGGCAGGCAAGCGGCTGGAATCTGAAGGTTGCCCACCTCACTTCCACTCACCTTCCAATGGCCTTGCCTTGCTGCAAAGACCGGGAACTGTCTCCACACGTGCGTATCGGCGCTCAGCCAGAGTCTATTAATAAAAGGAAAAAAAAGATGATAAGTGGTGAGGGACAGCTAGTGGTCTCCGCACGAATCTAATCACCAAGACGGTATTGTCCATCTCACATTCCAGGAGAAAAGGGCTCAGAGAGGGGGAGTGACTTGCCCAAGCTTACCCAGCCAGGAAGCTGCAGGCCTGGCTGGCTGCTGCAGCCTCAATCCTCTGCACAGAATTCAGACCCCGTTACAGTGCTGAGGTGGGGTGCAGGGGTCTTCCTATATCTTAGCCGTCCTGGGTCTGCCAGTCTCTGAGACTTCCACCCTCAGCCTTGGATAAGCGGCTGAACGGCTCTGAACCTTAGCTTTGCCATCTGTTTAATGGGGTAATAGTTGTTGTTCATAAGGTTGTAGTGAAGAAGAGATGAAGCAGAGAAGGGGTTCGGAACAGAGCAAACATTCAATCATTGCTCGTTACTATTGTTAGCAGAGCCACCTTGCTGCACCCCCTGCTGCCACGCCAGCTGTTTTAGAGAATTTGTAATTCTGCAGCCCACTGCAGTTTTGGCCCTTATGCACCTTCAGAAGTTGTGTTAGTTATCCGTTGCTGCATTAACAATAGTACCACAAACTTAGTACCCTTAGAGCAACACACATTTATTATCTCAGAGTTTCATGGGTCAGGAGTCTGGGCACAGCTTAGCTGGGTCCCCCGGAGGGCTGCAATCAGTGTTAGCCGGGGCAGGGGGCTCATTGCGGGAGAAGGAGATCCACTTCCAAGTTCACATGTTGTCAGCAGGATTCAGCTCCATCTGGGCTGTCTTGCTGGCCGTGGAGACCATCCTCAGCTCTCACCACACAGGTCTCACCTTGGACAGCTCATGACATGGAAGCTTGCTCCATCCAAGCTAGCAAGGGAGAGAGTCTAGCAAGAAGCAAGCCAGGATTTCATGTAACATCATCATGGAGGTGATATCCCATCACCTCTGCTGTACTTGGTTGGTTAGAAGCCAGTTCCATTCGAGGGGAGGGGATGACACAGGCAAGAGAGCAAGAGGCAAGGATCACTGAGACCATCTTGGTGTTTGCCACCCAGAAGTCAAGGTCACGACAATTGACGAGTGGACAGCTGCCTGGAACCACGGTGTCAGAGGAAAATGAAACCATACTAAGGTGTCCAGAGACACAGAAAATAGGAGCTACCATTTATTGAGCACCTACTATTCACCAGGCACTGTCCAAGTGCTTTAGACATATTTGCTCATTTAATCTTTATAACAACCCTTTGAGGAAGTGGTTCTGAGTATCTATTTAGAGAAGAGGCCCAGTGAGACTCAGAGAGATTAAGTGACTTACCCAAGGTCACACAGCAGAGAGGCAGCCAAACTGAGATTCAAGCTCAGGCCACCTCACATCAAAGCCCTGGCTCTAAACCCTGATGGTGCCTTGTCTGTGTCAGCCAGCTGAAAAAAGATTGGAATCAATGACTGCTGAATCTGGACTTTTCCCTAAAAATAAAAGTAAAGGTCAGGCCCCATCACATGAGGAAAGATGAAAGAACTGGGTGTGTGTGATGAGAGAAGAAAAGGAAAAAGGGGTCACGGTTGCTGACTTCAGACCTCAGAGGGCTTGTCTCAGGGAGGAAGGACCCTTTTTCTGGATGGCTCCAAGGCATGACGGGGGAGGGGCAAACTCTGGAGAGCAGGGGGAGGACCGTGGTGGACCCCAACCCAGGCCAGTGTCTTCCCCCTTCTTGTGGAAGGAAAGACTCATGAGCTTGTCTTTGCAGCTGAGCAAATATTTCCGCTTCCCCTATGCAGTCTGGAATCGGCTTCTTCTCCAGCCAGCTCCGCGGGCCTTCAGAGCAGTGGCCTCGAGCTGTGAGGTGGAGGTCATCCCGGCCACCCCGACCAGATGGGACCAAAGAGCAGACCGCCGGGCGCAGGTCGGGGGGCACTGCTGACATCCCGTCTCCCTCTTCTGGGCCTCATCACCTGGACGACAGCAAGGGGCTCGGGGGTCTCCCCTCCTGCCCATTCTCCCTGTGGCAGCTGAGCTGTCTTTCTACAACTTAAAGCCAACCAGGTCACCCCCACCCCTGCTCAAACCCTTCCGTGGGCCCCTGCCGTCCTTGGGATAAATTTAACTCAGCCTCAAGGAGCTACATGATAAGGCCCTGCAATCCTCCCAGGTCTGACCTCCAGATTCTTCTCCCACCAGCTCCCATCCGACCTTCCAGGCGTCCTGAACAGTAAGCGGGTCCCCACACCCCACACTATCCTGAACCCCCGTGCTCACTCTGCCTGAACTGCCCTTCCACCTAGAACACTCCTATACATCCTTTAAGAACCGATTCAAGCACAACCTCTTCTGGGAAGCTTTCCCAGGCTCCCTCCGACGGAGCTGCTTCCCCTGCTCTGTGCCTAAGAGAAGCAGACATTTGTTGAGCACTGGCTCTGGGCCAGGCCATGTGCTCAGTGTTGTGCATACATGAGCTTCCTAAGACCGCCCCACTTTTATCAGCATTTTTTCACCCCATTTTCCAAAGGAAGAAACGGGCACAGAGAGATTAAATACCTTATTCCAGGGCACCCAGCCAGGAAGCAGTAAAGCCCGGACAGGAACCGTCTCTGTCTGACTTCAGAATTAGTGCTCCTTGCTGTTTACTTGTATATGTGTTGAAACAAAGTAATTCATGCAAATGGTAACAAATATATTAGTAGCAAAGAGCAAAGAAAGAAAAGAAATGGTCTCTCCCTCTCTGCCCACTCCAGCTACATCATCCAGAAAAGTTTTTTGAAGTTTTGAGAGCGCAAATTTTTTTTTTTTTTTTTTTGGCGGTACGCGGGCCTCTCACTGTTGTGGCCTCTCCCGTTGCGGAGCACAGGCTCCGGATGCGCAGGCTCAGCGGCCATGGCTCACGGGCCCAGCTGCTCCGCGGCATGCGGGATCCTCCCCGACCGGGGCACGAACCCTTGTCCCCTGCATTGGCAGGCAGACTCTCAATCACTACGCCACCAGGGAAGGCCGAGAGCACAAATTTTTGATGGTTAAGAGTTGGTTAAGGCCTCTGGGAGTCAGACATCCTAGGGTTTACAACCAGTACCCACCCCTTACAGTTACTAACATCTCTGTGCCTCAGTCTCCTCATCCATGAAATGGGAGTGATGACGATAGCATCTACCTCGTAAGACTGTTCAAGGATTCAGTGAATCGATGCACACTTAGAACAGCACCTGGTATGTGGTGAACACTCAGTAGGATTGATTATCATTATTTCTTATTTTAGTTCTTCTGGTCGTTTCCTCCATATATACCCATATGTATAACACTTCTATTTCTTCGTGTGTCAACTTTAGACAATATCTCTTGACTCCTCACCATTAAAGGTGAGACTTTCTCTTAAATATCCCCATCTTCTCACCCTTCTTCATGATGCTTGTTGGTTACATAATTTTCTTTCTCCAATTCAATGTCCACAGCTCCACTCTACATCACTGTCCTTGGCAGGGACATATTTGCACATCAGAATGTCCACTCGACTTGAGTCCTGGAAAGTGGGGACCCAGGTGGGGCATCTTTACATCCCAGCACCAGACACAGAGCTTGGCACAGGCCGAGGGGTCAGCTCTGCTTCCCGAATGCATAAATATTTCAGACAAGGAAATGGAAGCCCAGCAAAGGAAAACGGCTGGGACAAGGACAAGATCCTCAGACTTCCAGACCTTTCCACTCGCTTCATGGAACAAATTAGGTTGTGGCATTCTCAAGTTTCAGTTATGTCAGTGCAAGAGGCTCAGGCCAGGTGGACACGGGCAGGGACCGTCCAAACCCACTAGCAGGACCCCTTGGCCACAATCTCTGGCCAAAGAGAGGAAAAAGGCAAGTTTTGAGGCAAACAGGGCTGGGCTGTTCTCCAGCAGCTGGGAGCTGCTATCCAAATCTCCCACCCCAAGACCAAACTGGGGAGGAGGTGCCTCGCTGGACAGGGGGTCAGTGAGAGTCTTTTTCTCTCCTCTAAGATTTGTGGGAGGTGTCCCTTATGTGGGGCTGGGAACGGAGCCGCAAGGGCCAGGGAGAAGCTCGATCCAACAAAGCTGCCCAAACACCTGCGCTGAAGGGCCTTCTTGCAGAAAAGACCAGAAACCGGCTGCCCACAGAGCTCAGCCCCATGGCAGGGCAACCGCCACCTGCTTCTGCACATGCCACATGGCCAGACGCCCTGAAACGGCTCAGAATATGAACATCAGCAAGGAACGGCTCCTCACCCAATCCACAGCAGATTCTGAGAGCTGGAAATTTCCACGGAGGAGAACCGTGCTGGAGAAAGACTCCCGAACCAGGCGAGTGTAGGGGATCATGCCCAGGTAAGCGTGTGGGGCAGATATTTTCAACCATTTCTTGAGTCAAAAAAAAAAAAAAAAAAAATAGATCTTTTTTTTCCCTTATGGAATATTCCATTGAAACTGAATATGTAAAGTAAGTAGTAAGCGTAGCTAGTATGTTATTAAACATACTATCCACCACAGGCTAGTGCTTTACCAAGCATTTTGTGGCACACCTTCCTTCAAGCCTCACAGCAACTCTCTGAAGTATCTTCATTCCCATTTCAAGATGGGGAAACTGAGGCTCAGAGGGATTAAAGGACTTGTTCAAGGTCATACAATCCTGTATGTCATGCATACAGGATTCAAACCCAGGCAGCATTGTTCCAGAGCCCGTGCTTCTTACATATTATAATAAAGAAAGCCACTCTGGTTAAAATAGGCATGGTAGCAGGGGAGGGAGGTGAACCCTTGCACTCAGCTGCCCCCCAACCATTCCCAAATCCCAGCAACCCTTGACATACCTCTACTGAGCATCAAAGCTCTCAGGGACACAGCTTGGAAACCACTGCTGTCGGGCAATTTGGTGGTACCTCAAAGGCCTGGTCAAACCCTGTTCTCAGATGAATCCTGTGACCTGGTTGGTCCTCGCCAGGGTACTCTGAGGGCCCCCAGGGCTCGGGTACTGAGATGACTATGGGTACCAGGAAGCAGGGTAATGCCAGGAGAAGCACCCAGACTCGGGAGACAGTGAGGCTTGAGGTGCAATCCTGCCACTGCCCGGCTCTGGCTCATCAGCTCAGGCTGACAGAAGCAGAGAGGAAACTGGAAAGAGAACAGGCTGCTCTGAGCCGACATGAGGCTGGAGAAAGGAGCTCAGGAGTGGCAGGTCCCTGGGGGCTCAGGAGGGCTGGGAGTGGGGGGAGCAGGGACTCTGCCTGTGATGTGCATTACTGTTCCCAGGGCCCCCAACCTCTGTACCTGGCCTGGGGCAGTGCTCACAGGTTAGCCACCGACTGAATAAATAAATGAGCATCTGGTAGCAGGAAAAGGCTGATCAGGACATCGCTACAACCATGACACAAAAGAAAGAAAAAAACCCCCAACTGTTGTTGACTGATTTTGAACCACCACTCAAGGCTCAAAGACTCAGCAGAGCACTGTCACCTGGTCAACTCGGGGTCGTATGCTACACCAGGGAGGGAGACAATGGTGGTGACTCCCTCTATTCTGGGGCAGGGAGGCGAGCACCTAGGATTAGCCCCCACTGCCACCTCCACCACCAAGATGACACACAAAGGGCAGGGGCCATTCACCCCAAGGAATGCAGAGGTTGGACTCTGGCAACCAACCCAACAAGTGTCTGTTCAGCTGCCTAATGATGTTGGTAGTGATAATCATACTGACATTGGCACTACTTACTGAACATAATACATCCCAAGATAGTGCTAAGCACCTCCCATGCATTAACCTACTGACTCTTCATAACAGCCTATAGTTATTACCCCCATTTTACAGATGAGGAAACTGAGGCTCAGAGAGACAAGGAACTTGGCTAAGGTCCCGCGATCAGTGGGCGGTGATAACAGAACTCAGGACTGTTGGATTCTGAGGCCGTGTTCCCAACCACTACGACGTATTGCTTTCTCCCTCTCCACGATGCTGTGTGACCTTCAGCAAGTGACGCAGGCTCTCTGACCCTCAGTTTTCTCAGTTGTAAGGTGAATAGTAACTTTGTCCTCACGGGGTGGTTGTGAAGTGTCGAGGAAATAGCCTGGTACATCACGGGCTGCTGGTTAGTGGAGCCAAGCCGAGCAGCCCCCAACATTGCTCCTGTTCAGAGCCCCCTGATGTGATGCCCAGAGAACTCAGCAAACACTCACTGCCCGCCTGATCAGTGCCTGGGCTCTCTCGCTGTACGGGCTCAGACAAGTCACTTTCTGGCCTGGGCCTCAGTTTCCTCATCTGTCAAAGGAGGGGGTGGTGGAGGCAACCTCCAAAGGCACCAAAGCGTTGACATCCAATTTTAAGCAGCAAAATATCAGTGGCTCAGCTCCGGCAGGCAGTCCACACAGGCTTCACGATGTGCTCAGAGCCAGCCAAGTGAATCCTGTAAACTTCCCCTCCTCCGAGGACCTCTCTCCTTCCACACCCTCCTCCTTGAAGGCTCACACTTTCTCGGCTTTCAGAGAGATGTTTTTCAAGCTTCCCATGTGGGTGCCTAAGCGACAGCAGTGTGCAGAAGCCCAACCCCAGCGGTAACCCCGGGTGGAAAGTGAGGGGGAAGAAACGTGCAGGATGCAGGCGCCAAAGAGGAGGCCTCAGCCCTGATCTCCCAGCAGCGAGCTGGCGGTGGAGGCTGAAGACCGGGCCTTGGGGGAGTCCGGCAGGTCCTCCGAGAGGGCCTCACTGGGACTATTCATAGCCCAGGATCCTCGCCGGAACCTGGCAGGCGGGGGCAGGCACCAGAAGCGATCTTGCTTGTTTGTGGCACAAACACAGGCTGAGTTGTTAACGCTCCTCTTCCTTCCACCCCCTCACTCAGCCTCAGACCAAATACCATCTGTCCTGGAGCCTGAACGGGTGTCCAAGACCCAGAATGTGGTCTGTGAGCTGTGTGCAGTCAAATGAGCACTGAATTTCGAGTGGGGGATATATCTGCGGGATTTGGCAAGATACTGAACGGGGCTGCTGTGTGTGGTGTTTCAGAGTGTGCACTGAACAAGGCCATCTGGGGTGACGAGGTGAATCCATCGTGTGCTCTGCTTACCAAGCAGCAATCACTCAGAGGGGCACGTTTTTCTAATACATACAAAGGTGCTCTATGAGCTAGCAGATGTCCTGACCCTGAACTTGAGTTTCTGCCTCTGTAACGACCCACTCGTTTTCTCCTACAGGGATATGGTGAGGACATAGTCATATAACCTATGTGAACGCACCTAATCATTATTTGTAATGAATTATCATTATTTATTTACACAAAGCCTTGTTCCACAAAGGCAGATTATGAAATTTCATATGATTAAATAGGATATATGCGTACACACAATTTTATACACTGAATGAATGAGGGAAGGCAAATATTAGGCATCTGTACTAGTACTTCCCTTCCTGTGCCTATAGCAGACATCACTAATCAATGCAATCCATGATGTGCATTGTCCACATCCTGAAAGTCAGGTTCCACCTTGGTACAAAGGAAACGAGAAATTGGTTAGTAGAGGGTTGTATCTCACCTGCTCCACAGTAAGTGTTCAATAAATGATAATTATTATAATTTGGAGCCCGTGGAGGGGAGCCGGGGAAGGAGTGCAGGGAGTCCTGCACTGCCGTGTTTTACAGTTTTAGCCCTGAGCTTCATGGTGGGCAAGGCAAAGAAGTAAACACTCAGGCGTGCACACACATGTACACACACAATCGGTGTCTGTAAAGTAAAATCATACCCATTTCTCAGACGTCGCACAAATCGCCTACACTGAACCCTAAGTGAATTTCTCCTGGGGCCCCTTTAGCGGGGCCGTGCAACAAGTCAAACATCCTCGACAGCAGCCTGGAATAAGCACGTCGGCAGGTTTTGATGGGTGACTCCACATCGAGCAAGCCCAGGATATAAAATCCAAGCTGAGTCCCGTGAAAGCACGTGGAAGCCTTGTCTCCACCCACACCCAGCTCATGCGAAGGGTGCTGGGAGTAACAGGAGAAAAACCTCCTCCCCACTTTCTGGTGTTGGGGAGTAGACCTTCAAATGGCCCCCAAGCCCTTCTCTACATGAGGAGACCCTGAGAGGTAGGGAAGAGCCCCAGTTCCCACCCCTAAGCCCGGGAGCATTTCTGTTGCCCCCACTGCCTGCCTAGAGGTTGCTTCCCACATGGCAGAACTTCCAGGTCCAGCCTGACCCATCGGCAGGCTGGGTGGTCACCTCCAAGTCCCATGGCCCAGCCCTCCAAGCAGCACCCACCTGGAGTTCCACCACGGGAGGGCAAGGCTTTGGGCTGGGCGGCCCCAGGGAAGCCCTTTGCAAATGCAAGTGCCCACGGGAACACAGGTCCGAATGTGCTCCTAAGGCTTGATGGGGGTGTGGTAGCATTTGAGCAGACCTTTGAGAATGGGCGCCTCCTGCCCCATAGCTTGGAGGGACAGACAGAGCATAAGCAAATCCCCACCCTGCTGCTTACCAGCTGTGTCCTTGGGAAAGTTATTTTACAACCTCTGAGCCTTACTCCCCCCATCTGGAAAGCCAGGTGCATAACCGAACCCCTCACGGAGCTGTCGCGAGGCCCGAGTGAGACCAGACGCTTCGCACAGTTAGTGGTTTACCATTCACGCCGCTGTCACTACCAAGGGTAGCTGACTCCTGGGTGCTGGGCAGAGTTCTGGAGTTGGACAGACATGAGTTTGAAGCCTGGCTCTGATGTGACTGGCTAGGAACTTTCTGAGCCTGTTTCCCCATTCATTAGGTGGGAAGCAGGGCTATTCTAAAGACCAGCAGTCCGTGGAGGTACATTCCCAGTTTGGCCCCGCAGAAGCTGGGAAGCCCAGGGGAGCCTGCACCTCATCTGGAGGAAGGCAGGGGGCCCAAGAGGGCCTGAGGCCGCAGCGCTCACCAGCAGCGCCCTTCCCGGGCCTGGGCCCGGGGAATGTGTAGGAGGGAGGTCCGGGGAGGGGGCCCTGGAGTTGGGGGGGCGGGAATAGCCTTGGCAGGCGGGCGGGCAGGCAGCACGGTGACCCAGGAGGGAGGGAGAGCTTGGCTCCAAGCTCATCACTCAGCAAGCTGTCTCCCCCAGGCCCGGGACCCTGGCGGCCTGTCCTCCCCACTTCCTGCGTGCTGGGTCAATATTGTGATTTCCACCGTGCCGCCCGC
Source organism: Lagenorhynchus albirostris (assembly GCF_949774975.1). Lineage (NCBI taxonomy): Eukaryota > Metazoa > Chordata > Mammalia > Artiodactyla > Delphinidae > Lagenorhynchus > Lagenorhynchus albirostris. The sequence goes on from NC_083096.1 coordinate 169,125,062, forward strand.
CTGGGACGGCCTGGTCCTGCGCGCCGCCCAGGGTCACGGGGCTGGGGGAGACAGGGGTACGGAGAGGTCACTCGCTGCCTGGAAGATGACTCAGGACCTGAAGGAGGCAGGCGGCGCGGCCGAGAGCCAGGAACCCTGGCGCAGCCTCACCTCCACCGTCCCCTCCCGGTCTACGAAGACATCTCCGGCGTTGCAGGGGCTGGAGGCCCAGGAGCCAACCCCACGTATCAGAACTGGAAGGACGCCCTATCGAGACCTGTGTATGGGTTTCTTCCATGTAAACGGAGGAATCCACTGAGGGCCGGAGAGGGGCGGGATCACGCGGCCAACGTCACGGGTTGAGTTTGTGGCTGAAGTAGGACCTGCATCTCATCTCCTAACTTCAAATCCAGACCCAACCCACACGTCCCAGCCTCCCTTCCCAGGCTGGTCTACCTCCTGTCCTCCCCATCAGCACTCAGAGCACTTTCCTCCTACACCTCTGGGGAGCAGAGGAAAGACCCATTCCGACCCAAGAATGTTGGAGCCAGGCTTCCCCAGCGGTGAGAGGCCGTGCGAAGACACTGCCCGGGACCCTCCCACACTGCTGGTTCTGGAGACAGTGGTTAGAGGCGCCAGCTCTGAGACCAGGGGGCCTGTGGTTTCATTTCCACCTGTGAGCTCTTCGTGTCAAGACTCAGTGTGGACGGCACCTCCCCCGCAGTCCCTCAGCATCCTCCCACCAAGCAAGCTACCCCCCGCCCTGCCACCTCTCACAGCCCACGTCTGCCTCGCCAGCACCTGAGGGAAGGGGCCGTGGCTGCCCGCCCAGCCGAGTACCAAGGCCGTCCCTGGTCCTCAGCTGGTACCAGCTGAGTAAAGGAAGGAGCAGACGAGTGAATGGGTTCATGCCCTGTGTTCCCACATCACAGGAATACCAGGGGCAGAAGCTCCACTCCCCCCAGTATCACTTCTCCTGGAACATCTTCTTCTCCACCTGGCTATCTCCTGCCCTCCCTTTAGGTCTCTGCTTAGGGACAGCTAAGGCTTGGAAGCCCTCCCTGACCGCCCGGCCAGAACCACATTCAGCTGGCCCTGCTCTGAGTACCTTAATCTCCCCTACTGATGCTCTGACCTCGGGGAAATGTAAGGGCTCGTTTAATGCTCTTGCCCTCTAGGCTGAACTAGGACTTGAGTCCCCGTCTGTGAGTGAGACAAGAGACACTTGTCTCGGGCTTCCCTGGTGGCGCAGTGGTTGAGAGTCCGCCTGCCGATGCAGGGGATGCGGGTTCGTGCCCCGGTCCGGGAAGATCCCACATGCCGCGGAGCGGCTGGGCCCGTGAGCCATGGCCGCTGAGCCTGCGCGTCTGGAGCCTGTGCTCCTCAACGGGAGAGGCCACAGCAGTGAGAGGCCCGCGTACCGCAAAAAAAAAAAAAAAAAAGAGAGACACTTGTCTCATCACTGTGTGTCTGGCTCAGGCCTTGGTGCAGGGTTGATACATGATGATGAATGAATGGATGGATGGATGGATTCCTCTTGGAACCTGGCCCGTACTGGGACGCAGTTAATATTGGCAGATGGCAATGGTGGTGATGGTATGGTGGCTGAGGCAGGTGGCACTGGCTTCTTCTGTCCAGCAGCCCCCATATGGCATCCGTTGTCCAGTAGCAGCCACCCCATCTCCCCTGGGAAGCTGCCCTTCCTCCAACATGACTTTATCAATCACTAAAATCACACAACCCAGAGCTGGTCAATGATTGTTCCCCACTGACCTGGCAGCAGTAATTGCTCCAAGAGTGGGCACGTGACCCCAACCAGGCCAGTCAAAGTCCTTCCTTGGGGCTGCCATGGATCCTGGAGAAGGTAGCTCTCTTGCTTTGGACTGGGGCTGCCAGGCTGGGCTGCTGCCGGCCAAGTGCCACAGAAGGGAGATAATGAGGCCAACCCTGAAGGGAAGCAGAGACAAGCAGAGGCGAGTGATGGACACAGAGAATCCTGGTGGCCCTGAGCCCTGGTTCCAGACCCCCAGGTCCTCCTCTGGCCTCTTCCCGGGTCATCAAATTCCCTTTTCACTCAGGCTGATGTGATGTGGGCTGCTCTTACTTGTAATGGAAAGAATTCTGAATCACATTAACCCAAGGAGAAAACAGTGAGAGGAACAGGGTGGGTCCAAGTGGAGACACAGATGTTGAGCAGCGATAGGCCAGCAGACTCAGGGAGATGTAGGAAATCTCCTGCTAGGGGCAGAGCAGAGACCCACTGGCCCCACCGCAGGCAAGGCTGAAGGACAAGAGTTTGCACAGAAGGAAGGACCTGAGGTGGGCTTGCTGCACTTTCACTGCAAATAACAGAAATCCAACTTAAACAGACTTAGTAAGCAGGAAGGGGAATTTGTTAGCTCACATAACTAAAATGTCCATGGGTCTCTGGCTTCAGACATGGCTGGATCCAGGTGCCCAGCTGCTGCTGGCAGGTATCCGTCTCTCCTCAAACGATGGCGGCTTTGGGCTTCCATCCTGACGGCAACCTCAGCTGAAAGAGAGCACCTCTCTCCTCGCCATTGCAGCAGAAATTCCAGAATTTAACCAGATTGGCTTTGTTTCAGTCTCATGCCCACCCCTAAGGCAACCCTCAGACAAGGGGAATGTGGAGCTCTCAGTGGCCAGGCCCGCACCCCAGGTAAACCCCTCCCAAATCAATGACCCAAAAGTGGAGGTGGAGAGGCTCCCAGAGGTGCTGCTGCCGTCGGGGAGCGGGGTGCATGCGCGGGGCAGGCAGAAGCAGCGTGTCCGCAGATCTCAGGAAGAGGTCTTTGGCTGGAAGCCGCTCCCCACGGGAAGGAGGGCCTGAGGAAGGGGAGAGGAGCTCTGTGGGGAAAAAGACAGCCCTCCCCTTGGCTGGGTTGGCCTTTGGAGGAGGGGGGACATCCCCCATGAAGGCAAGAGGATAGATGGGAGGACCCCTCGGTTACTCCCAGCCCTGGAAGTCTCTGGTTTGCAGCCATGACGCCAATTGTCTGCAGCCAGACACATTCCTGGACTTGGCTGAAAGGGAGGAGATGAGAGTCAGGCATCTAGAAGCACCTCCGATCCCCACATCTCTGCTCTCCAAACGCGGGTGGGGGCCAATCATGTGTGCGCTCAGAGAGAATTGCAGCCGACCTGCCCAGGACGCCTGGGTTTGTCAGGTTGCTGGAGTCAGTGGCTTCCGGGTTGTCAGAAGAAGGCTACATTCCAGGGCCAGGGTGGTCTAGGGTGGTCTCCAGGGCCCCCTCGGGAGGAGGCTGCAGATGGGAGGCTCAGAAATGCCCTGCCCTCTGCTTGGAGAAAAACAGGGAAAGGCTCTCCTGTCACTTTAAGGCCGCCATTGTGCCGGTACTTTACAGTAACGACCCTGCCTCACCCTCGCATCACCCAGTTCCCCCTGCCTGGCTTCCCACAGCCGGGCACCTCCCCGTAACTCCCTGCTGCCCCTGCACCTCTGTTTTTAAAGCCAAGAATGGACACATCATCAAGAGAGCTGCAAACCTCCTCGTGGCTGAAACTCAGTGCTTCTCTGAGACTCAGTTTCCTCAAATGTGCGGGGGGGGGGGGGCGTGGGCAGACCTTCTCTGCAAACCCCTCGGGGATGCTAAGATGATCAGATGGACTGGAGCTGTGACCAGGCTTCGGAAACGATAAAACCTCTAACCAGGGTGAAGTATACTAACCCCCAGCGTGGACACCTGGGGGAGGTTTGAGATCCCCCAACGCGTCTTCTCTTGGAGATGCGGTTTAGGGAGAGGGGTGAGTCTATGTCTGGTCTGGAGGCAGGAGGATGGACAAGATGATGTCTTGAAATCCTTCCAAGCCTTCAGTTGTCTGGCCCAGCCCATATATGACGTGGTCAGACTTTGACTTCCCACAGGACTGGTCCCCCAGCCCCTTGTCATCTCTCCAGCATGTAATAAAAGTGCAGAGAACACCTGCCCAGGGAGCCGAAGGTCACAAGGGACACCTCCTCTTGCCATCCCATCCAATCCATCAGCTGGTCCTATCGACTCTCCTCCATGTCGCTCTGGATCCACCCACTTCTCACCACGTCCATGGCTACTGGCCTGGACCAAGCCACCCTTTCTCTCTTGGATGCCTGTCCAGCCTCCTCTGTCTTCCTGCATCCATTCCTGCTGCCCTAGCATCCTTACCCTACATAGCAGCCAGAGTGATTCAACAAAACAAATAACAACTTATATATACAATTATAGCAATTCCTTCCAATGGCTTCCCATTACTCTTAGAAAAATATCTAAACTCTTGACCAAGGAAAAAAGATGATCTAATATTTTGGGGGTTTTAAATTGTGTTAAAATACACATAACATAAAATTTACCCTCTTACCCATTTTCAGTCATGCTAAGTACGTTTAGATCACTGTGCACCCAATCTTCAGAACGTTTTCATCTTCACCAGCTAAAACTCCACACCCATTGAACAACAACTCCCCATTCCCCCACCCCTAGGCCCTGGCAACCACCATTCTACCCTTTGGCTCTATGAATTTAACTATTCTACGTACCTCATGTAAGTAGAATCATATAGTATTTGTCTTTTTGTGACTGGCTTAGTTCACTTAGCATAATGTCTGCAAGGTTCATCCATGCTGTAGCATGTATCTGAATTTCTTTCCTTTTTAGAGCTGAAATATTCCATTGTATGGACAGAGCACATTTTGTTTACCCATTCATCCATCGATGGACATTTGGGTCGCTTGCACCTTTTGGCTGTTGTGAATAATGATGTTATGAACATGGGTATACAAGTATCTCTTTGAGTTCTGCTTTCAATTCTTTTGGATATATAACCAGAAGTGGAATTGCTGGATCGCATGATAATTCTATTTTTAATATTTTAGGAATTGCCATACTCTATTCCATAACAGCTACACCATTTCACATTTCCACCGAAGTGCACAAGGGTTCCAGTGTCTCCACATCCTCACCAACTCTGGTTGACTTCCGTTTTTTTGACAGTAGTCATGCTGATAGGTATGAGGTGGGATTCTGTCGTGTCTTGATGGAGGAAATATCAGTATTCTGTGGGACTGCTGTGTTAGGGGAGTGGCATGTACCCCAATCCTGGCTTAGAACCATCAGCCCTGCTCCCCTCCCTGCCTCATCTCATACAGTGTCACCCCCTTGCCCACCACCCCAGTCACTCTGGACTTCTTTCTGTTCCTCAATAGTGCCAACCTCAGGCTCACCCCAGGGCCTTTGCACCTGCCATCCCTTCTGCCTTGCATGCTCTTCTTCTTGGTCCTCACATGACGAATCCCATCCCCCAGGTCTCAGTCAATGTCCACTGACTGATGAATGGCTGGTCGCACGCAATGTTAGAGCTGGAAGCAAGATCACCCACTCTTGCTACCACTCCCCTCCCAGAGGGGGATCATGAGGCCCAGGAAAGAGAAGGGACTTGACCAAGGTCACAGGAGGCCCAAGCCAGGTTTCATAACCTCAGCCAGGTGCTCATCCCCCGACATCCGTCACCTGGAGGACTTCTGTGCCAAGGTTGGTGCCCATGAAGTGACAGTCACAGTTGATTGGTCTGCGTGGGAGGCAGCACATCATCTCCAGCCAGTGGGCTTTCCCTTCTGCGTGGTTTGTTCTTCCTTTGGCAACCAGATAAACTAGTTGGCTTGGTTGGAGGCTGGGCAGTATGAAAATCCAGTGTCTAACTGCAGGACCACTGTAGCTCAGTGACCGGCTCATGAGGGCCTTATGGGACTGAGGCCGCCTGCAGACCCGCTGATGCTCACAGGTCCAACTCACAAAGCTGATCGCAGAACCACTGCAGAGTGATCCTCCGTGTGGAATTATCCTCTATCTATCTATCATCTGTCTATCTATCATCTATCATCTATCTATCTATCTTATCAATCCTAAAGGAAAGGAAACTATAAACAAGACAGAAAAGACAACCCTCAGAATGGGAGAAAATATTTGCAAATGAATCAACGGACAAAGGATTAATCTCCAAAATATATAAACAGCTCATGCAGCTCAATATTAAAAAAACAAACAACCCAATCCAAAAATGGGCAAAAGACCTAAATAGACATCTCTCCAAAGAAGACATACCGATGGCCAAGAAGCACATGAACAGCTGCTCAACATCACTAGTTATTAGAGAAATGCAAATCAAAGCTACAATGAGATATCATCTCACACCAGTTAGAATGGCCATCATCAGAAAATCTACAAACAACAAATGCTGGAGAGGGTGTGGAGAAAAGGGAACCCTCTTGCACTGTTGGTCGGACTGTAAATTGATACAGCCACTATGGAGAACAGTATGGAGGTTCCTTACAAACTAAACATAAAATTACCATATGACCCAGCAATCCCACTACTGGGCATATACCCAGAGAAAACCATAATTCAAAAAGATACATGCACCCCAATGTTCATTGCAGCACTATTTACAATAGCCAGGTCATGGAAGCAACCTAAATGTCCATCAGCAGACGAATGGTTAAAGGAGATGTGGTACATATATACAGTGGAATATTACTCAGCCGTAAAAAGGAACGAAATTGGGTCATCTGTAGAGATGTGGATGGACCTAGAGACTGTCATAGGGAGTGAAGTAAGTCAGAAAGAGAAAAACAAATATCATATATATATATATATATATATTTTTTTTTTTTTTTTGCAGTATGCGGGCCTCTCACTGTTGTGGCCTCTCCCATTGTGGAGCACAGGCTCCGGACACGCAGGCTCAGCGGCCATGGCTCACGGGCCCAGCCGCTCCACGGCATGTGGGATCTTCCCAGACTGGGGCACGAACCCGTGTCCCCTGCGTCGGCAGGCAGACTCTCAACTACTGCGCCACCAGGGAAGCCCCAAATATCGTATATTAATGCATATATGTGGAATCTAGGAAAATGGTACAGATCAACCGGTTTGCAGGGCAGAAATTGAGACACAGATGTAGAGAACAAACGTATGGACACCAAGGGGGAAGTGGGGGGTGGGGCGGTGGTGGTGGGATGAATTGGGAGATTGGGATTGACATGTATACACTGATGTGTATAAAATGGATGACTAATAAGAACCTGCTGTATAAAAAATAAATAAATAAATAAAATTCAAAAAAAGAATCCTAAAGGAGTATAGTTGAATTTAGGCACATGAACTCTACAATCAATGTGCCTCCTTCTCTTGAGAAAGGCCAGGGCTGCCCACACACGGTCTCCCTCAGGTCTTGATCCCTCAGATCCAATCTACTGAATAAAACTTTGGCCTCCTTGGTGGATGGAGCTCTCAGCCAGTGTTACACTGACGTGGTCTGGAAGGTATTTCTCCAGTTCAGTGTAGAGTCAGGCTGACCTGGGTTCAAATCCCAGCTCAGCCCCTTGGGAGTCAGGTTACCATCTCCCGAGTCAGGGGTTTCCTTATCTGCAGCGTGGGACTATTTCAGGGGTGTCGAGAGGATTGTATGAGATAATGATGCTTGTAAAAGACTTAGCACCGTCCTGGCATGTAACTGAGGGCTTGCTTAGTCACAGTTCCCGGTCAGCAGTTGGAAGGACTACAGAGCACCCTCCTCACGCCCGAGTCTTGCCCAAGCTTCCTTGGGAAGTTCCTCCCATTTCCATTTCCAGAGGACTGGACAAGACTCAATGGCCAGTGAATCGGGAGGGACAAAGGAGTAAAGATGAAATAAACGGGATCATTTATAGATCTATCACTAATATAGATCCATTTCTCGCACACAGAGGACTTGCCAGGTGCTATCCTGAGCCTCTGCAGGTGAGGACAGAGGGGATGCCCACAGCCACCCTGGAAGCAGGTACCATTTTACCCCCATTTAACAGATGAGGAAGCTGAGGTAAAGAAAGCCTAATCAAATTGTCCAAGTTCACATGGTTAAAAGGTGGCTGGGCCAGGCAGGCCAGAGACAAGAAGAAGGGGCACTCAAAGGCCATGGGGCACAGGAGGATGCCCTGCCCTGCCCGCAGGGTGAGACAGGCTTTGCTCCCAGAGCCTGAAGGGGTTGTTGATGAAGGAGAAACTCTCTGCTCCAGGGTCACCATCTCAGGAAGGCCCCTCTCTGACCACCCACCTAAAACAGCGATCTCTGCCCCTAGCCTCCCCCTATCCCCCGCCTTTGCCCGGCTTTACTCTTCTCATAGTACGTAGCATCATCTGACGAAGATTTATGGGGCCAGAGAAATGGATAGAGGCCAATTGGGAAGGTCCCGGTAAGGGGGATAAAATGTTGGGACTTTATCCTTGGGTCCCTGGAAGAGGGGGGAGGGTGATGGGAAGGCAGCTCCCACAGCACATGCACACACACACCCACACCCCTTACCCCAAACAAGGATTTTGAAAGTCATCCAAAGGGGCAGGCTTCAATCCGTTTGGGCGTCAAGTCCAGGGCTGATCCTCTGGGCCGGGCTGTGGCTGGGCCATAGCGATAGTAAGACGAAGGCAACAGGAGCCTGCCCTTGGGGTGCCCACAGTCCTCCAGGGGATACAGGAAGGTGAACTCACATGCACAAAGGTTTTGATAGACAAAGTGGCTTGTCCACCAGTGACACCAGACCTGGGCATGCCTCTACGTCTCTGCTTATGCTGTCTCCTTCTCCTGGAATGCCATCCTCCCGTCCAGCAGAAATTTACTGAGCTCCTATTATATACCAGGCATTGGAGAAACAAGGATAATCCAAGGCAGATATGGTTCCTGCTTCCCAAGCCCTGGCATGCCCAGGAAACGTCTATTCATTCCTCATAACCCTGCTCCAATACCCTCTCTTCAACATGAATTCTTTCCTGACTCCCTCAAGCAGTAAGTTCCTTCTTTTCCAGGGCTCTCCTAACATCCTATGACTTTACTTGTAGAGGAAAGAAAAAGGAAAGAAAACAACAACTGACCACTGGAATAAACTCACCACGCACCAGACCCTGGGCTGCATAATTCACAAGCAATGCCCTGCTTCAGGCTCCCAGTGACTCTGCAAGAGAGGAAATAGTCACCCTTTTCACAGATGAGAAAATGGGCCCAGAGAGGTTAAGTCTCTCGCCCGAGGTCACACCGTCAGCCGGTAAGTGAGGAAACAGGGACAGGAAACCAAGCTCCACTCCAAGATTGGCCGTGTCCATGCTGTGAGCACCCTGAAGACAGGGGTGGTGGGTCACGTGGGTGTCATGCTCTGTCCTCAGGCCCCAGCACAGGCAGGGCGCACAGTGAGTGCTCTGGGTGGGCAGGCAGACGTGGAGGGAGCCCCGCTGGGGCTGCACTGTCCTCCTCGGGGCCTAGGTGGCGATGTGCACACTCTGTCCCTCTAGCCCTTGCTGGCGTCCACCTTAGGCTCCCAGATCCACTGCCTGGAAAGGCTTTTCTCTCCCTCTTCCAGCTTCCTCTGCCTGCCAGTCTCTTGGATCAGTTCAGCCTCTGTCCTCCCGACTGGGATTCCCCCCTCACTGACACTTGTCACCACTATGGGACCTCGGGATGGGCCAATTCTTCCCCAAAGTGTTTGTGGAGGGGAGGGAAGGACTGTTCATTCATGTCCGCAGTCAGACCCAGGAAGCCTACTGGCTCAGGCACGGGGGTGGGGGGCTGCCGGGGACCCATCCCTGCCCGATTTTCCCTTCCCCGTTGCTCCCGGGGAGGCCTCCCCACACCCCACGAGGCTGAGAGTTGCCATCTACAGAGCTCCAGAGACCAAGACAGAACATGTCAGCCGAGACGAAGACCAAGAGAGGGTGATGAACAGGATCTTGTCCGAAGCGCCCAGAAGTCCCGCAGGAGCTGGGGTGGAATCTAGATTTCCTGATTTGTATCCTCAGCAAAATCTCCAGCACAGTTTGAAGCTGTTTCTCTGGGGCCCCGGGGGTGGGGGGGAGCAACTGGAGAAAAATGCAGTCCAACCAGTTATCTGATGGAGTAATAATAAAAATAACAACAACTCCCATTTCTGTTTTCACCCCTTCCCTCGCAGTACTTCACTGGTCCTCACACCTGCTGGGGGAGGTGGGTGCCACTGGCCCTTGTTTTACGGATGCCTGAAGAGGAAGGCGTTTACCCCAGTCCCCAGACTGTTGGGACCAGGTCCCAGCTCCCAGGCCCGGAGTTTCCTGTGGGGTGGGGCAAGAATGGGGGTGAGGGGCTCGGGAGGCTGAGATTGCAGGTGGGCTGGGGCAGCCAAGCTGGGAAGTGCATCTCCTCCTCCCAGGCTGTTCTCACCCACACCCCCAAACCTCTTTCAAAGCAGCAGCTGGGCTCTGTCCTGGGCCAGACCACCTCTCCTCCCTCCCTCCCTCCCCCCAGCCCATCCCCTACTGTGCCCCCAAGAGCCGTCTGGGCCTCCACGGACCATCAGATCTGGTTCACTCTGCCTGCCCTTAGGCAAGTCCCTTCCCCCATCTGGGACTCAGTTTCCCCGTCTATATAATGAGTGAGTTGAGCTTTGAGTTCAACCTTTCGGAGCTCATGGTCTGACCTCTTGGGGAAAAGGGTGAGATCAGCATAAGGGATGGGGAATGACTGTGTCTGAGGCCTCGACCAAGTGCCAGACACCAAGAACCAGCTTCTTTGCTGGCGACACAGAGCAGCCAACGGCAGACGCTGCCCCAGAGGCTCGGGGTCAATGGACACTGGTTCCCCAACTTCCTGTGCCTCAGTTTCCTGATCTGTCTAGTGGGGACGATAAACTTACCTCATAGGGTTCTCTGGAGAGCGCACCGCAATAATGCATGTAATGTGCTTCACGGCACCCATCACACAGTCACTCAAAAGCATCATCATCTCATCATCATCTTCGTCATCATCTAACTCCTCCTCCTGGTCTGGTCCAGCCCCAGCCAGGGCTCAGCCTTCGAAGAAAACTCCTGACCTGGCATCAGAAAAGCCTGGGCTCTACTTTCAGTTCCGTCATTAACCTGCTGAGTCGCCCAAGCCTCAGTTTCTTCACCTGCAAAATGGGGCCAATAAGCTTTGTGTGGGGAAGTGTCATAGGCATGCAGCAAGATCACACACGGAAAAGTGCCTGATATGGGGCATGGCCCGGTGAGCATTGTTTCCTTCTTTCTTTGTTGCCCCAGAATGACATCTTTTGACAGCAGAGCAAATATATAATAATACTACAGCTAACATTTAATCAGCACTTACCATGTGCCTGACACTGGCCTAAGGATTTTGTGTCTTTAACTCACTTCATCCTCATAAGCAACACTATGAAGGTGGACAGAGACATGATGCCCATCTTACTGAGAGGGAAACTGAGCCACAAAGACCCGAACCCAGATCTGGGCAACTCCTCTACCTGGACCAGACCCCACCTGGAGTCTGGTACTCCCATGAGGTCTCAGCAGCGCCCAGGGGTGCAGGCCAGATCTCCATGACTCCAAGAGGTTACGGTGCCCTCGAGGAGCTGGGGGGTCTGAGGTGAGGCAAAGCTGCACTCTCTCAAGAGGGCAAACCTCTTACCCCAGCCCTACCGCCATGCCAGCTGGGCAGGGAACAGGTGCACAGATCCCCGGTCCTGGGCTAGGTGAGGGGGACACTCACTTGGCAGCCAGAGCCCCGCGTGAACAAGAAGAAACCCAGCCTGCAGCCCCTTGGCCCTGGCAGGAGATTAACAAAACAAATACCCGAGCAATCTCAATTTCAACACTTGGGGAGGGGGCCAAGTGCCAGGGCGCAGGGGGCGGGCGGGAAACGCAGAGACGTTTTACCACTTTCCCTCTGTTTAGTTTCACACGAGTGTACACTCAAGTGCTCCCTCTCTCCTCTCTCTCTCTTTTTACATTTTTATTTTACTTTTGCAAATGCTCAAACTTTCCTGCCACAAATTATTCTTGGCCAGGTTACAAGCAGAAAGGCCGTGAGTATCCTTTACTTGACAAAAAGGGGACAGGTGGCGGGGGGGGTGGGCTTTCTTGTGAAATATTTCGGTTGTGCGTTTGAGGTGGGATTTCTTTCTTCGTTCTCCCGGCTGTGTCTTTGCCGGGGAGAGCAGGGATGCTGGCCTCCTGGCGCATGAGCTGTCTGCAGGTGGTCTGAATCCTACTGCTCTCCTTACCTCCAGCTGACCTGACCATTTCGCGGTTCTGCTTTCACCAAGCTGATCTGGAATGGCATTTGCCAAGGGCGGGTTGCATCTGGCACCCGTGTGTCTCACCTCCCCCAGGCCCTGAAGGACCTGTGCCCGGGGCCAGCTGGAGGGTCCTGTCTGGAGGCCTGGGGGCCTGGGCAGAGGTTCCTGAATTCTTAGATAGACTTGTCCTGCTCTACCCAGGACACAAGAAAGGGGCTGGCTCTGGGGCCTCCCCACTTGTGCAGAGGGAAGTGACCCGTCCAGTTCACCTCAGCCCTGCCGCATCCCCCAACCCCCCCGTCTGCAGATCTAGCCCCAGGCCCCTTCCCCAGCCTCATCCACCCACTCGGCCCCCATCCTTCTGCTCCAGCCATGTCATTTCTCAAATACACCAAGCTTTTCCCACCTCAGGGCCTTGGCCAGTGTCCGTCCCTCTTCCCGGAATTCCTGCCCCTCCCCTCTTCCCGTGGCACCTCCTGCTTATCACCCAGCTCTCAGCTGGATTATCTCCTCCTCAGAAAGGCTTTCCTGCTGACCTCGTCCAAAGTAGGGACCCATCATTTACCATCTCAGCCCCTTTTTGATCTTCTTCATAATACTCAGGCCATTTATTCTAGTTTTGTTTGTCTGTGTTCTTGTTTTTTTGCTGGTCCTACCCAACTAGAGTGAATAAATGAATGAGTGAACACACGAATGAATGAATGAGGGCAGTCCTGAAGGCTGGACTAATATTCCATTCCTTACACTGATATCAACCCTGGGCGTCCACGGCTGCCCTTCGTGAGGACTGCTCCTCCGAGGAGGGATAGAAGGGAACACAGTGGTGCTGGTCTGAAGACCCCCCAGTGGGGGTCTCTGATCCCAGCAGGGAGGATCCAGGCCCTCTTGGAACCTGACTGCATCACCAAAAGTGTTTCGTAGCATTTCTTAGAAAAGTAAGATCACGCAGTCACCGCCACGTGGCTCAGTGCCCACCCCGTGCCCAACACTTCAGGGTCAGGACACATTCATTTAACTTAGGTCAGACAGAATTGATTACACCATGTGTTTTAAGTTGACGGGGTTATGAACTTTTCAATGTGTGCTCACACTCTCAGAGGTGCTGTCAAGGCAGAGATTCTGAATCCCATTCGACACGTGAGGAAACAGTCTCCAAGCAGGGATGGGATTTGCGCAAGGCCACCCAGCAGATCTCATCTTCGCCCCTCAGTGCCACTGCTGGGCCTCTTCCGCTCTGATCTGTGATGGCCGTGGTGGTCCACCCTTGCCCGGGTGTGCAGGGCAGACCCTCAGGAGCGTCCTTTATGCCTCTCTCCCCACCAAACAGTCCCGAGTCCCGTGGTGTCCACCTCCCCTCGGCCTTGTCCATCCCACCGCTCCTCACTCAGGACAAATGTGCTCTGGGGTGACTGTTACTGGCCTCAACTCGCACAACCACAGAGCAATGGGCAAAACCGTGACCCCGCTGCTGCCTCAGGAATTGTGTCATTTTATTAGCGTGATGAGTGAGTTTAGGGAGCGCTGCGGTGTATAATTACCCACTCATTGTATTGATTAGCAGCTTGAGGCTAGAACTTTCTTATCCCTTAATAGAAGCCCTGCTGCTCCTCTCCAGCAATTATAATGGAAATTAATGGCTACTTACATAGGATTGAGCTCCTGAGCAGTAATTTGGGGCCAATTACATGTGAGTCATGAGGAATGAACTGTATCTCTCAGACGGGGTGTCTATTGCCCTTGTTAGGTCCTAGTGGGCTGCACGTTGTTTCTGGGGGGAGAGTGGAGTGTATTGTCCTTCTAGCCCCCCCATCTTTACACCCCAGCTCTGAGCTCCACAGGCACCCAACACGTCTTTGCTGTGTAGATTCCGTCAGCATTTTTTCAGCTATCCCTGGTTAAGGAGAGAGATCGGTAGAGCGCTAAGGGAGAAGGGATTCCAGGCAGGAGGGAGCCCAGGACAGGAGGGAGCAGAAGACAGGGGTGAGGACAGATGAGGTGAACAGTTTCTCTGCTAAACATCCTCTCAGTCCTGGGTCTGGGAGTTCTGGGCACACGTCCTGGTGCCGCATTCAACGTATATGCGATGCATACCTCCCACGCACCAGGCACACTGCTAAGGGCTGGGGTCACAGCGTGGAAGAGAACAGACAGGATCTCTGTTCTCACAGAGCTTCTGTTCTAGTGGGAGGTGATGGACAACAGTTAAACCTGTAATAACCTTGGGGTATAGGGTCAGGAACAGACAAAAAAGATCAATGGGACAGAATGAAGGGTAGCCAAGCCTCAAGGAGACCTGTGAGCACTAAGGACACGTATTTCCTGGTCTTGGGTAGGGAAGCCCTTCCTCAGCAAGTTACAAAACCATAAAGGAGAAAACTGAATTTAAATATGTAGCACAGAGCTGTACCCTATCTCACCACGCTCACTCCATCCCTGACCCGGCCACTCCCGCCTTCCCCATACAACTTGTCCTGCTTCTGCCCCCGGCCAGGCCTGCGAGGTACCCCAGGGGCAGCAGCTGAGGCCTCCCAGCCCCTTTCTCAGCCCCACTGGCCCAGTCAGGGGACTCTAGGTTCTCAGCCCCCTGCTCAGCGCCCCACTGACAGAGGAGGTGAACTCGGCACAGGGGCCCTGAGGAAGGCATCTGCCCCGACCCGAGTCTGCCCGAGGCCTCGCTCACTGCGCTGCCCTTCTCCCAGGCCCCCTGCCCTCGCCTGGATGTTCTGGGTGCTGTCCCTCCCCTGCCCCGGAGCCACTGCTCCTTCACAGACAAGCCTCACGCTTGGTGATCTTCCAGGACCCGCCAGGAGGCCTTCCACAGCCTCAGGGCTCACTCACCCGTGGCCACACAGCTGGAAGGCGGAAGAGCTGGTGTTCGAACCTGGCTCTGGCTGGCTCTACCCGCCTCTTGCCTCTGCACCTGTGCAGTGGGACCAGCCTGCAAGCCATGCCCAGACCCTGCCTGAAAGCTGGGCTTCTTCACCCCATAGAACCAGAGAAAACAGTGAACTTGTTGGGGTCCCCAGGTCCTTAACACACCGGGAGCATGTCTAGGCATGGCGGCCAGCAGGGAAAGAAGGAAGGAGCCTGTGGGTCGAGGCATAAAGAGGACAGAGAAACAGGAGAAATGATCAAGAGTAATAGAGGCAGAAGCTGGGGCAGGGGGCTCACAGCTGGACCCTGCCCCAAACCTTTGGCACGCGGGAACCAGGCCAGTTAGACATGGACCGGGAAAGAGGCCAGCCAGGCCATGCAAGAGAGAAAGAAGCTTCCTGCGCGTCCCCACGTTACCAAACCCTGCAGCCCCGGGCCAGCTGGAAGCCCCCCTTGCCAGGCCTCCTGCTACAGCCCCCCGGGGCGGAGGAGGGAGTCTCTCCAGGGAAGCAAGGAGATCAAAAGGAGAAGAAGCTGATAAATGACCAGCCTGTGCCTCCCTCTCTGCTCTCCATGCACCAGGGAGCCTTCCCACCGCGGCTCCGATGTGGTTCAGGGACCCCTGGGAGATCACGTCCCAGCCTGGCTCCCTGCAGCCGTGGCCCAGTCCCCACTGCCTGACTCAGGCTTTTGTCCGCACAAGTCTGAACAGCCCCTCCCTCCCCAACACACACACACACAGCATCATATACAGGAGATGCACACGCGATGGAGAGGGGGGCCGCCCACACTCGCTGTGGGGTGGGCGTCCAGCTTTGCCCGCCTCCGGCATCCCTGCCCAAACTAAGGCCATCTCAGGGGACCTGTGCCTATAGGCCCTTACGCTCCACAGGATTGTCTCTTCCACAGCTTCACTCGTTCTCGTCAAATCAGAGCGAAATGAGCACCCAAGGCCCTACTGGAGGGGGGAGGGGGGAGATGTCATGAGACTACATGGGCTGCAGTCTTCACACCTGTGGGCAGAGCTTCCTGGGCTCGCGGGTCAGTATTCAGACCTCAGCCCCTTCTACCAGCCTTGCGCTTCTTGTGCAGTGGCTGCCTGATGACATGGGGGGCACACGGCAGGGGGTTGGTTCCAGTGCCAGCCTCGCCGTTTCTGTGTGGCCTTGAGTAAGTTACTTAACCTCTCTGAGCCTCAGATTCCCCATTTATCAATTGTAGAGGAGCCAGGCTCCTAGGAAATACCACTCTCTTAACCCCCACCTAGAGGAAGAAGCTGAGTCAACCAAAAGGGTTCCGGCCACATCTTGGGGTTAATCAGAATAATAACAATGGGGACGGTGCCTAGTCCAAGTCTGTATATGCAACGACTCCTTCAGTCCTCGCAGTTACCCTTCGAGGGAGGTACTGTTATTATCTCCACTTTGCAGATGAGATGATGCAGCTCAGAGAGGTTGAGGTTGACCTTGGTTGTCCAAGGTCACACCAAGATGCAAACCCAGCTGTCTGACACCAACACCTGTGTGCCCTTCATCAACCCCCAGAACTGCCCCCTTAGCTCCACTCTGCCAGTGTTCACCACACCCTTTATGCCTCCCCTGGGGCCTGGCCTTTGCCTCCAGCCACATCAGGGTGTGCACACACACGAACACACCCGAGCAAATGCACCTGTGGCTCCGGTGAGCTTGGTTCTAAGTGCTCTCCCAATGCTAAATCTGTATCTCCAACTCCAGGCTTGGGTTATCAAATCCCTGCGGTCCAAGAATTACGTCAAACTCAATGTCTGTGAAGTGGGGCTTCTCCCACCTCCCCTGCTCCCAACGGATTCTTGTAACAGCCTCCTCCCTGGTCTCCCTGCCTCCCCGTTGCTCCCGAGTGAGTCTGCTCTAAGTCCTGCAGTGGGTCCCCTGTCACTCAGAGCAAAGTCAAAGCCCCCCACTGCATGATCCTGTGGGCCCCACGGCTTCGCTGGCTCCTCTCCTCCCACTCTCCCCACATTCACTCTCCTCCGGCCCCTTTGCTGTCCCTAGCACATCCTAAGCATGCTCCCACCTCAGGGCCTTTGCACCGGCTGTGCCCTCCGCCTGGGACATCCTTCCCCCGGATAGTCACGTCTCCTGCCTCTCGTCCCTCAGGTCTCTCTCAACTATCTTATGAGGGAGGCCCTCCCTGATCAGCCATCTAAAACAACCCTCCCAGCCTCACAGGCCCTTTCCCCTCACCCTGTTTAACCTTTTCCCTTGCACTTGTCACCACCTGGCATGTTACTAATTTGATTATTTGTTTAATGTCTGTCTCATCCCAGGAGGGTATTCACTCCTGTGAGATCAGGAATCTCTCCTGTTTTATTCCTCCCCCATTCACCCTCAGAGCCTAGAACAGTGCCTGGCACATGGTAGACCCTCAATAAATATTTTTGGAAGGAAGGAAGGAAAGAAGAGAGGGAGGGAGGAGGGAGGGAGAGAGGCTAACATAGTGGTGGAGTAGAGGATAGGAGAGTAGGGAGGGGGGAGGAAGGGAAAGAGGAGGAAAGGGATGTGTGTAGGAAGAGTCATGAAATAGAGATGGACGTATCAGACCACATACACACACACACACACACACACACACACACACGTGCGTTGAAGCCCAATGTCACACACACAGATATGCTCACACGAAACATGCACATACGCCCTTGCACACAGGGCCACCCCCACAGAGCCCCTCGCTAGCACTCTGTTCTGGCCCTGCACACCCCCTCCACACCGCTTCCCGGGTGGCAGGGAGAGGAGCTTTTCCAGGTGACCTCACTGAACGGGGAGGGAAACTCCACCAGCTCTTTTTCAAAGCTGATTTGGCTCCAGTCTCCCTTGTAATCTGCTCCCGGATCAGTGCTCACAGGGGCGCTGGCCCCAGCCTGAGGTCAGGACCTCTCACCTTCTCCCAGGAAGTCTCACTGAGTGCCCCCAGCACGCCCTCTGCTCAGCTGCGGCTCTTCCCCTGACCAGTATAACCTGCTGAGCTGAATTCTTACAGAGCATTTCCAAACAATTCCAGTTATTGGGGGGGGAAGGGTGATACTGCGACTCTCCGGAGGGGCAGAGGGACCCCCTTCAGGGTGGGGCAGCCTCTATGTTGCTTAGTTTGCCACCGAGAGTCCGGCCCCGCCACCTCCCGCCTCAGTTCTCTGAAAACACCACAGATTCTCAAACCTCCAGGTCTTTGAACCTGCGGTGCCTCCAGGGCCCTCTCCTCACCTCCCCAACTAGTGAACTCATCCACATCCTTCAAGGCCTCAGCCAGATGTCCCTGACGTGTCCTGGTGGCGGCTCCCATCACCCTCTGCCGGAACTCATCTTTCTATTATCCTTGTCTGCCTAGGTGTCTGCCTCCCCAGCTGGCTGGAGGTCTTCGAGGGCAGAAAGCGCAATGATACATCCATACCCACTGCAGACCCCGGCACAGGGCCTGGCACCGAGCACAGGCCCAGGAAATGTGCTTGTGGATGTGCGAAAGGGACGGGGAGGGCGTGCAGAGGCCCGGGCCAGGTGCCGGAAGTCGTGGGTCACGTATTACCTTGCTTGTGACCTTGAGCCAGTCCCCCACCATCTCTGGTCGGCCATTCCTAAGAGCCTGGGCTCACTGCAGCCCGTGATGGGCTGAGATCCTGATTTCAAAGGGAGAAGGTGGTGCCTTGAAGGAGCTAACGGTCAGTTGTGAGCCAGGTGCTGCCTGCAAGGTTGAGGCAGTGGCCAGACAGAAGCAGAAGGGAGAAAGTGAGGGCTGGTGTATCACACATCTTTACTCTGTCACCAGTATCATTGTCACTAGCACCATCTAAGACCATCGTCACTACCTCCAAGACCGCCATCCTCACAAACTCCCCCCAGTACTGCTCCAGCACCACCAGACAGTCATGGTCATCAACACTCCTATCCTCCCATCACCCACAGAACGTTTACATCATAATTTCTGCACGCATGTTCACACACACACACACAGGATTGTGTTCTCCTCCCAGGCGGAACTGTATCTTCTTCCTCTATGGACCCCATGGCCCAGCAGAGAACCTGGCACATTCTAGAAACCCCAGGTTGTGATCTGAAGGAAGGAAGGGCTCGGTGGCTGATGGTGTGGCCCTGTGGTTTGGTCCCACTTACTCCAGCGGGCGTAGCCAACAGAGAAAGCTGGAACAGGAGGGGCTCAAGGTGTACGATGATCCCAGTGACCTGTGTCACTGTCCCCTGCCTTGGCTTCTTAGGACCAACAGGGCCACCACATGAATGATTTCCCTCTGAGTCCCCACTTTGTTCCACGGCAGCTGTGCTGAACCTCCATCCTGCAGCCTCAGGACTCACAGAGCGTGTCAAAAAGCCCACGTCGCAGTGAGAACTCAGAGAGTGAAGCCCCCCTGTTCTCTGGAACTGAAGCCTCAGTTTTCCTGTCTGTAAAATGGGGATCATGTTCCTGCATTTCAGGGCTGTTGGAAGAATGAAGTGAGCGACAGCAGGGGAGACAGCCAGTCCAGGGCCTGGCACCCAGCAGGAGGCAGCCCCTCAAGCTGTCAGCCCTTCACCCCCAGCACTGCATGGCTGCTGGAGCTGGGATGGGGTGTTGGTGTTTCTCCAGGGTTAGGGTTCCAGAGGGCCGGGCACTAAACCTTAAACTGCATTACTCTGGACCCAGACACGTTCTCTCGATTATCCCATCGGCCCCTCACACCAGCCCTGTGAGGAAGCGTCTGCGTCCCTGTTTTACAGATAAGCATATGGGAACTCATTCAAGGTTACCCAGCCAAGAGCAAAGTCCCCATGACGATTGGCTCCCATGGCCCCCTCAGCAGAGCAGGGGCTCAAAGGGGTGCTGTGAAGCCCTGAGCACCAGGTCAGACTGGGGGCCTGGACCCAATGCCACCACCCTCCTGGTCAGCCGGGGACCAGAACCCAAGAGTACCCAGCTTGGATGCCTTCTAGGAAAAGGGTCTGCACAGCGCCTTGACTCCGTGGGCCTGAGCTGCCTCGGGAATTCTTTCCATCATTTATCCTCAGTCAGGACTCAGGCAGCTGTGTGGTTTTGGGGGTCATCCCTGCTGTGCCCCACCACCACACTCATCTGGGAGACAGGAGGTTGGTGACCCAAGTCAGGCCCCACCCCCAGGACCACTTCCTCCAGACGATTAAAGCGGTTGGGTCTCCCGCACGCCCGCCTATCCCACCATCAGTGCAGAGCAGCTTCCTGTTTGCAGGGATGGGCGCCCGCTGCTATGGCGACAGCAGGAGGTGGCCCTCCAGGTGGCTGATACCAGGCCCAGTTCCCCCCTATCACTGCAGCCGCTCCTCCAGCAGCTGCGCTGGCAGAACCATCTGGTCTGCGATCAAAGGGGCCTGGGCAGCACACCCCTTATCTCTCCCAGGCCCGGGAACTTTCCAGACTCAGGGCACCGGGAGCCCAGTGGGGCAGGAGGGGCAGGCCAGAGGGCGTGAGAACAGACACTCCCTGGGAGTGGCGGGAGGGACTTGAAACTTGCCAGGAACGAGGCCTGAGACTGGAGACAGGCAGGAGGGGGACAGTGGTGTGTCCTTATGGTTCTCTAACCCCACTTGTCCCTCCTCTTGCCTGGGCCCAGGTAGCTGTGGGACCCGGCACTCCACTTCTTTGGGCCTTGGTCTGCTCTGCCGCCAAGTGGGAATCAAAGCGATGGTGGTGAAGGTCCAAACGCGCGAGGCCCGTAGCAGGCTGGCGGGTACTCAGTTGTAATAATCAACGTGTTATTTACCGTTTATTAAGGACGAGCCCTCAAAGTGCATTATTCTCATTTAATTCACATGACAACCTGAGATCTGGGCCCGCTATTATCCCCATTTTACAGAAGAAAACACTGATGTTCAAAGAGGTGAGGACACTGCCCCAAATAGCACCGCTTGTAAGTGGCCAGTGGATGCTGGCTGCTAATACTGCTACTTTCGTCCTATTACATTTTGCCTAAGTTCACAACAGCCCCGACCAGTCCCTGACTCCATCCTCTCCCCACAGTCCATCCTGCCAGGCCACCCTCACAATCTTTATCCATTGGTTCATTTTTGTATTCACCTAGTAAGTATTAGGAATAACAATTATTAGTGACGACTATTTATCAGCCCTTGATTATAGCTAGCAAGCGCCCAAGCCCTGAGCCAAGTGCTCTGTCATCTCTGTGACAGCCCTGTGAGGCCAGACCGTAATAGGAATGAGGAAACGGAGGCCGAGAAAGGGGCAGGCACACACACACAGCAAACACACACACGGTACGCTCCAACCCAAATGGACTGAACTTCCATCTCTGGAACGTACTTCCCTCTGTCTCACCTCTTGATCTGTGCCACGCCGTTCTCCCCACCTAAAATAACCCATCCTTTTGCAGCCTGTGTCTAGGCTGGAACGTGGGCTCCAGGAGGACAGTGGCGATGTCTTAGCTGTTGACTTCCTAGCACAGAACCCAAATAGAGGAGGCTTTGCATACAGAAACAATCCAGGACTTAATTAATAAAGGAATAATTGCTCAGAATCTTATTCATAGCAACTTGACAGGGCCTAAAAGACAATAACCAAACCCCTATGATTTTCCAGACTCTCTCCAGGTACAACAATCTCCATTCCTATAGCATGTCCTTGTTAGAACTCTTAGAACCCTGAGCTTCTAATAGAGGAATAAATAAGTCAGTGAATAAGTGACTGGATGAATTCTTAAGTGAGCACGTGGGTGAGCAAACAAGTCAGTGAGCTAGAACATGAATCAGAGATTTACTGAAACAATGCAGTAAATGGGTGAATAGACAGGTGAGTGAGTGATGGATGGGAAGGAAGGAGGGCAGAGGAAATGAAAGAACAAACCAGTCAGGTGGAGGGGCACCTCCAGCAGGGTCAAGTGCACGAGAGCAGGTCAGTGGTCTCTAGCCCACAAGCCCAACCCGCACCCACAGGACCCAGAATGATAGGCTCTGCAGAGTTGGCAAACTACAGCTCACGGGCCACATGTGACCCTTGGCCTGTGTTTGTAAGTAAAGTTTTATTGGCACAGTTACACGCATGCATTTATGTGTGCTACAGCGGCAGAGTTGAGTAGCTGGAACGGAGACCACATGACCTGCAAGGTCTAAAATATTTTCTACGTGGTCCTTTACAGGAGAAGTTTGCCCGGCTCTGTAGGAGAGCCCCCTGCTGAGGGACCTGAACTGGCATCCTGCCGGGGACCCTCCCAATGCTGACTGGAACTCTCTGGCCTTCAGAGGGTCCTCAGGACAGCACTTGCATACCTCTGGGCCTGGACACTCCCTACCTCTCCAGGAAGCCCTTCCTGCCCTGGGGCAGCTCGGGCCTTCGAGGACTCTTCCTTCTGCTGAGGGGAAATGTTCTGTCCTCCTTCTCATCCCCACCCTCCTCCCAACCTCCTGCCTTGACCACCGGTGTTTACCCTGACCTCTGCCCTGCGTCTTGTTCTCCACCAGCCAGGACGGCTCAGGCGCGGCTGGATCCCTTTCTCAACCAGGGAGGCAGTGAGTCACCGAGTCCGGAGAGGGGACATCTGCTGGGTTCCGGCCCTCAGATAATCTCGCTAAGGCTGAGAGAGAGGCCCGAGCCACCCCTGCTGCTTCTTGTTTGCACTTGGGCCTGGCGTGGAAGCCGGCAGCTTGAGAGGAGAGCCTAGAATTGCGGGGTGTTTGGACCCCGAGTGTTTATTTCAAGTTTGGTTTGTCTTCAGTTCCTGGAATGATTTCCCAGAAGAGCTGGAGAAAACTGGCCTCAACTGGGCCAGTGCACCCGGAGGCAGAGCTGTTCTCATTTGACCCCACGCACATTCCTGTACCTATTTTCCAGAAGAACACACACAGGTTGTCCAGTTACCAGTCCAGGATGCCTGCTCTCCTATTGCCTCTCTCTTTCTGGAAGCTTCTGGAATGATTGCAGAACCACACAACCTTCAATGGGTTGCTTGGGACCTACTTCCCACTGTGTTCCACTGGTACCTTAGCCCCATTTCACAGATGGGAAGACTGACATTCCTCTGATGTGCTGGGACTCAGGACTCACATTTCAGTGAGTAAGTAGTCCATCAGTGGACAGAGGACCAGGGGAGAGAGACAAGCTGGGGGTCTGGAGCAGGAGACCTGAGTTACTGAGCCCAGGGGAGGAAAGAAAGGTAGGCCGGGAAGGAAACAACCTGGGTACAGGTATGGAGTCTAGAAGGCTCCTTCCCCACAGATTCTAAGTGGCTTTTTCCTTTCCTCTGTTCAATGTGCCCATTGCCCCTGTGACTATAATTGGATGGAAAAGGCCCACAGATGTGGAGCAGGAGAGGAGGGGGAGAGAGAGAAATGAATGAGGAAAGCACAGCAGCTGTGAACACGGGCTCTGGGATCAGACTGCCTGGGTGCAGGCCTGGCACTGTCACCTTTTAGCAGAGCCCCACTTACTCATCCGTCCAGTGGGGCCCATAACGCTGAGCTCACGGCTTGTGGAGGGTGAAATGAGGTAATGCGTGTCAAACGCCGGGCCCGGGGTCTGGCACGAGCCAGGTCTGGCTCCTGGTTTCCTTCCACACGGATGCAGTGTGCTTCTTATCACTCGCTTTGGGAGTCGAGAGCTTATCCTGAGCCCCGGAGTGAGGTTCCGTCTAATCGCTGTTGGTGTGGGCCCCCCACCATCACCCGTCCAGCCCAGCGAGGTCGAAGAGGGCGCCATGCCACCATGGGAGCATACCTGGCCTGCCTCTGCCCCCGTGGCGTCACCTGCGCACATTAATGAAAGCTTCACAGTGCGGAGCAGAGCCAGGCCAGACCAGGAAATTGCAAAGTCTCGGACGCCTTACCTCAGCCTCACTGCACACTCCCTGGTTTTATAGCTCCACGTGTAATAACATAAAAGCATAATTTATTAAAGTATCACTTTAAGTGGGGATGGCAGGAGGGGGTCCATGCCCTGGGGGCCGTGAGTGCCATATTGACCGGAGATGCCAAGGGAGGGACAAGACAGTCCCAGGGCTCACCAGCCTGCCGGTCACAGCCCAGGGTGCAGCGGCTGGAGCGCCAGGGAAGTGCACAGGAGGGGTGGGAAGCCACAGCACAGAGACAGCATAGCCTGGAGAGGAGAGCTGAGCTGCGCAGGTTTGAATTCTGGCCGTGTGAATTTGGACAGGTCAGTTCCTCTCTCTGAGCAGTTTCCTTGTCTGTGAATGGGAGGAATTGCTGAGGGGTCCCCAGTCCCTCATTAGAGGTTCTCGCACAAAGCCGATTCCTCCCAGAGAGAAAGAGTCTTCCAGGCACTGAGATATACCAGGAAATGGCCCTGGGATTGCCTCATTAAACATGGAAGGGTATTTACACTGGGAGAAACAAATATTTATCTCTGGACCAGGAAGGAGGAAGGTCTTTGGAACCCCAGTCTCATATCTGGTTCAGCCCTGCTTGGAGGGAAGGAACCAGGCCGGAAGGGGAAGGAGGAAGGGGGGCGGAGGGAGAGCGCAGGGGCAGGGCTGGGAGTCAGGCAAGTCTGGGTCCAAATCCCAGCTCTGCCACCACCCAGCACTGTGACCCTGAGCACAGGTCCTCATGCCTCCGTGTCCTCTCAGGAAACATGGTGCTAAGAACATTGCAACCTCTCGGGGTAGATGGAGGTTTCAATGAGATGATGCACGCCTGAGATACAGGGTAGATGTTCAGTTATTACTGACTCTATGCCAGGCACTGTCCAATCTCTCTAGACCCTGCAGGGAAGAAGGAGAACAAGCAGCAGGTATTTTTATTGGGAAAAATGGGGTGGGGGAGAAAGGTCTCACATGGTGACCTGTAACACTCTGAGAAGCTGGCAGCACCAGGGGGACAGGGCCATTTAGCACACGATCTGCACAGAGTTTTTTAAAACCAGTAAATATGCACCAATTTTGACAATTTTGATCAAATATGACACAGCCTGGCTTTCGTTGGCCCACCTACCCAAAGGGA
Source organism: Lagenorhynchus albirostris (assembly GCF_949774975.1). Lineage (NCBI taxonomy): Eukaryota > Metazoa > Chordata > Mammalia > Artiodactyla > Delphinidae > Lagenorhynchus > Lagenorhynchus albirostris. The sequence goes on from NC_083096.1 coordinate 169,149,956, forward strand.
ATAACAGATGGGCTGACTCACAAGGGCCGTATGTAAACTTTCAGAACCTAAATTCAAGAGCTTCAGTTTGACCAAAGCATTGCATGGTGTTGCCCCCATGGGATCTGCTTCCTGAAAGGGCAGAATTCCTGGATCCCGCTGGTTCTCTCCACCTGCACGACTACCACCCTGGTCCAGGCCATCCTCCTCCCCTGCCTGGACTATTTTGGACTATCCTGGCTGGTCCCCCTGCCTCTGTCCTTAACCCCTGCCGTCTTTTCACAGCAGCCAGTGTGTTCTTGCCCCTTGAAAGTGGTTGGAGGCAGCTGGGGTTCACTAAGAGGGAACCCATGAAAACTGAACTAGGAGAAACGGACACAAAGCAGGAGACAGGCTCGGACGTGAGCACTTTCTGACTACAGGAAAGAAGCATCTTCGAAGCGGCCCTGGGAGAAGCTGCACCAGCTTCCAGTCCTGCTGTCAGGGGAGGGGCTGGGGTGGGTATTTAGCTCTCAGCGGGGCCGAGGCACAGGGTAGGTCCAGAAGATCCCGGAGAGTAGCGAACACCAGAATGTGGGCAAAGCTGACAGTGTGACCAGACCAGACTGGTGGGACAGGAGCAGAGGCCTCCCTGAAGCTCCCGGGGCGAGCAGCTGACCTCCTGTCAGATCTTATTTATTTAACGTTGAGGTTGTTGAGTTTGGTGTTTGTTGAAATGACTCTGGGGCTCTCCTCCCACGAGCTCCAGGCCCCACTGAGAACTTGAAAGTGACATTCCTCAGCCCGGCTAAGAGGAGTGCAGGAGCCCAAGTCAGAAGAGAAAGTGAAGGGAAAGGGCAGCTGGGGAGGCATCAGGGTCCCAGCAGGAAAGAGACTCACGCCATAGGGATAACAGGAAACGGACTTTCAGAGTAGTGGGTGGGGTTCAGGGAAACCAACGGAGGGTTGCTGCCGCACCCAGGGACTGGCAACAGTGGGGAGCCATTACCACCCCTTCCCAAAGGACAAAGGGAGGGAGCGGTTACTGGAACCCAGACAGAGGGCTACAGAGAGAGCCACAGAGGAATGAGGCCAGCCCAGAGAGACTCAGCAGAGTGGAGCCGGCTCCTGCCCCTACCCTCCCATTGGCTGGACACAACCAGAAGCCAGGGAGCCGGGAGCCAGGGGAGAGAGTCAGTAGGGGAGGGACACGGGGGAGCACCTCTCAGACCCTAGGGCTTCTCCTTCTGTAGGGTAGAACTTGAGCACGGCCTACCATGGGTGTGAAATCTCTATTTGGCCTTGGCTCAAAAGTCAGGCATCGCCAAGACCCCTGGCCACATGTAGCTCTGTCCCCCAGGGGAATAAGTAAAGGTCTCCAAGCGTTTCCCTCGCAGCAGATAATAAAGCACAGGAGGGAAGCAGACCCTTTCCTCCTGTTCCTCTTGTGAGAGCCAGCTCCGATACCAGCACTCTCCGTGGATAATAACAGCTATTCACTCACAACAAGGATGTGCCGGGACCAAGCTTAACGGTTCAGATCACCTGCAGTCAGGCCCGGCTTCGCCCTTCCAAACTGTGTGAGTTCAGGCAAGTCACCTCCCCTCCCGAGCCTGCATTTCTTTATGTGGAATCGCCCCCTCCCTAGGGTACGGATGTGAGGATCAAAGAAGGCCCTACACAGTGGTCTCAGTTTGGAAGTATAGGAAGGCTCAGGACAGGTTGACTCTTGCTGTCACACTCACCTTCCTCACAGGGAAGAAATCCAGGTTCAGAGAGGGGCCATGACTCACCCAGGGCACACAGGATAAGAGACCAAGCAGGGATCCCAGCTTTGGTCTTACCCCAAAGCTAGCCTTCTGCAGGAAGCCTTCCTAGGTTGCACAGGTGACAAGAAATTGCTCCATCTTAGATGTGATTCCTACAATTAGAGGAATAGCCATCACACATGGAGTCTCGCTACGCTGAGCACCCCAGCTTGAGTTCATTTCGTCTTCATAACCACTCTCTGAGGTCATCCCCACTGACCTTATTGGATGTGATACTTACATCCAATAAGTATCTGGGGCCATTGAGGAGGAATCTGGGGCCCAGAGAGGTTAAGTATCATATCCACGTGGATCAGCATTTGAACTCAGACACCAGCCTGGCTCTCTAGAGCCTTTGTACTTGACCTCAGCCCAGCCCTGTCTCCCTTTCAGATCTGCTCTGAGGTGCCCATCTCCCCACTACACAGGAAGAAAGCTATCTAAGTTCATGCCCAGTTGACCATCACCTCTCTTCCTCTAAGGTCAAGTGCAGGGCCTCTTTTGGATATAGTTGGGTTAAGACCTGTTAGTTAGGGGAAAGCTGATGGGGAAGAGGAGGGAGTGGTGAGAAAGGCCAGAGTTGGGGGTCGCCTCTACCTGACAACCCTGTCTGCCCACCCCATCAGACCCACTACTCCTGTCCAGATGGGGCACAAGCCTCCCTGGTGGTCAACCCCACCACCCCCTCACAGACGCCAGGTTCTCCTGAAGCACAAATCTGCACCTGCCCCACGCAACCAGCCCCAAACCTTCTAACTCCTGCCCGCCCCTCAGGAGCATACCACGCGCCCTAGCCTGGCACCGTGGGCCCCCACGATGTGACCCCATCTACTTCTCATTGCTGTCCCCCCCCAAGTACCCCCCCTTCCCAGGATGCCCTCTCATATTCCGCTACTTTTCTAGAAGCACCTCCAGGTCAGAGATGTTTCTATCCATCCAGCCACACTCCACCCCTTCACCTGACCCAATGCCTGACCAACAGCAAGCGCTCAACAGTTCTTAACTGAGTGGGAACCGCTGGCCTGCGAGATCTGAGTTCTGGTCCCAACCCGGTCCAACTAATTTGATCAGACACATCCCTTCCCTACCTCCGAGCCTCAGTCTCTCTATTCGTACAAGGAATGGTATGAACAGCATACTCTTTTTGGGGCCTGGACACTGTTTAACTCTCTCTCACACACACACGCGCACACGCGCACAGAGAAGGCTCATGCCAGCCTCTCCCCAGGACACTGAGCTTCTCCGTGGATTGAATTACCAACATTTCATCGGCGGAGGAAGGGAGGCGGGGCAGGGAAGGAGCTGTGAATTCCGCACACCAGGTCTGTCCCCGCAAGGCCTGGACTGAATGCCACCGCATGTCTGTGCCCATCTGCCTCTGGGGTGGGGGATGGGATGGGGTGGAGGTACAGGCAGGGAGGTCCCCAAAACCAGAATGCCAAAGAAAAGACGCCCAAGGAATCTCACACAGACTCACATACAACTCTGTCCTCTCAGACACTACTGCATACTCATGCATTCACACCTATGTACACACACATGCTTAAACACACATTTGTGTGTCCTGTGCACACATTTACACACACGTGTGATACTCTCTTTTATTCAGCCAACAAACATTCATGGAGCCAGTCTGCTATGAAAGCCTCGCTCTCCGTGTCTCACTCTTTTGGACACACACACACACACACACACACACACACACACACACACACACACCGGTCACCCACACAACCCAAGGCTTACACTGCAGCCTTCTTCCAAGGCCCTGAAAGGGCCTAGCAGTGTGCTCGCTCACATGATGGTCAAGGCCAAGTACGTAGGGAACTCAGCAGTACCGCAGTGGGCCAGGAAGTTAGTAATACAAATATTATAACATTTTTCTGGATTTCGTAATATTTGTGGTATTTGTCAGTTTTAAAAATTGTGTCATTTGTTGTGGTTGCTTTTCTCATTTTAAAGACTCTTTGGTATTGGTCATTTTGTATTCTGTTTCATAAAGAAGGTCCCCAAAATTGAATTCACTTTTTAGTTCGCCAAGCCTGAACCTGCCCCTGCAAACACCCAGAGGTTCCACCAAACAATCACACTCACCATCTCTCACACTCACGCTATTGCACACACTTCCACATCCCCACCAATTGCTATGAGTCAAAGACAGTGTCACACACACCAGGGACACACAATCTCTCACACCCGCCCTCCCGTGCTCACTTCAGACAGGCAGGTAAGCTGGGAACCTCCAGCCCCCGGCCTCAGGGCAGACCCTGTCACCTCATCACTCCCAGGCTCCTGCCCTTCTGACTGTAGGCACCTGGCCCTCCCTGGCCCACCCCCAAAACCACACAAAGACTCCCCAGGATGGCAGCCACTCACGCCCCCCCAACTCCAACCTCTGAACTGGACCAGGCACACACCCCAATTCTGCCCCACAGTGAGCCTCCAGGATGCTACACACCCCAATACCACCTCAGCAAGAAACCGACAAAACCCATGGAACGTTCTGGAATTTCCTTGACGATCTCCTCATTGCCCAAAGGCGGCTGGCTTCGATGAGAGGACGTGAGAGTTGGAATTATATACAGGGCTCAGATTATATACTGGGTTCAAATCCTGACTCTAACGCCTGTTCTATGCTCACGGGCAAGTGAGTAAACATCCCAGAACCTCAGTTTCCCCATCTGTAAAGTGGGCGTCATGATCCTACCTCATAGACGTGTTGTAGGGATTAACTGAGCTGACACAAGCATGGCACAGAGAGAACCCAGAGCCTGGTAGTGGTCATTCTATTTTCCTCTCTATGACTGCAGGAAGGCGGGGTGGTTACCCTGTCCCCTCTGGACAGGCCCCTCCTCCAGCCCTCGGCCCTGTCCAGCCCCCCTTCCCTGTTGCCTCCGCAACATCACCCCCTCTGCCTCGGCCACCCGAGTGTTGGGATCACCAGCGCACCTGCTTCCAAGGGCTCTAATTTCCTGTAAGTGTAAGAATTCAGGTCAGACACGGCCCAAGGCCCGCAGCCCCCCTCCCGGCGGAAACCCATAAATAACCCGGCTCAGGCTGCCTGGCCCCGGGCACGAGACTTTCTCTCCTCACTCAGCATGACGCTGGGCCTCAGCACAGCCCTGCGAGGCAGGTACGGCAATTTCCGTGTACACAGGGGAGAACTGAGGCTGTGGAGTGGAGTCTGAGTTTGAGACCCTGACCTAGGCTCTAGAAAGAACCTCCTTTAAGATATGCCCTTCCTGTCCCTCCCCCTCCCCCAAATGAATGCCCTTCCATCAGTCTCCCCTGCACAATGCCACTGACTTACGCCTGAAATCCATCCATGAGCGCAAACTTTTCCTACAAAGGGCCAGATAGAAAATACTTCAGGAGTTGAGGTCCAGACAGCGTCGCAGCTACTCAACTCTGTCGATGCCGCCACAGACGAGGTGTTAACGAACGGACGTGGGTGTCTGCCAGTGACACGTTTTTACAGACACAGGTGCCAGGCCTGGTTGGCCACAGTTTGCCCACCCCTGCATTGGTGCAACAGGTCCCACCACCACGCAGCACAGGAATTGAGTCTAGGATCCTAGCTCGTGAGAACTCGAAGGGCCCTTAAGAGATTTCAGCTCAGCATTGGCCAGAGGATGAGCCTGAGGCCCAAAGAGGGGACACGGCCTGTCCCAGTTTCCCCGGCTGCTCGGAGCCGGCGCTCCTGGTGCCTTCCTCAACATCACGGATCCAACCTCAGTTCCCTTGCTCTGGGGCTCAGGATCATGCTGGGTCCTTGTCTGTCTCCCACACTGAACCTGGGGTTCCTGATCACCTCAGGATCTCCAGTGTCCGGTCCAGGGCCCACCACAGTGAGGGGCTTGGGGAGAAAATACAGAATGGGGGCACCAAACCCCAGCTTTGGGGTCACTGACATTCTGGGCCAGACAATTCTCTGCTGTGGGGCCCGTCCTCCTTGCTGTAGGATGTTCAGAAACATCCCTGGCCTCTATCCTCTAGGTGCCAATAGAATAGTGTACACACACACACACACACACACACACACACACACACGACCACTGCCACCACCACCAGTTGTGACAACCAAAAATGTCTCCAGACATTGACAAATGTCCCCTGGGAGGCAACCCCCCCCCCCACCAATCCCAGCTGAGAATTGCCGCCCTGAGCCAAGCTGAGGGAGAAAGGGCCCCCTACGTGAGAAGGCTGTCCTCTCCTCCTTGCTCTGCCACAGTTGGGAAACCCGCCCCGGCCCCTCGGCAGCCTCAGTCTCCACAGCCCAGGATGGGTCCGTGCCATCAGCTGCAGTTCTGGCTGAGGGGGAGGGGGAGGGAGGAGGAATGCGACCACAGCTGCAGGGTCCAAAAGTGCTGAGGAGACATGAAGACGTTTCCCTGTGAGTCAGGAGCCAGGAATGTGTCGCCCAGAGTGGCCACGAGCCAGAGGCCCCCACACGCCACCCTCTGTCCACCCCCTAGAGCATCTGCCTTTTATTAGAACAGAAAAGGCAGCAGGTGCCAGGTCTCCTCAAACCCATTAAGGACCCAATAACCTTCTCCAGGGCAGAGGAGGGGGCTGCTGGGAGGTGGGGCCCTAAGAAGGACACCCCCCACCCTCACCCCGCCTGGGAGCAGGAGCATGGGTGTTGAGTTGCCAACAAGGGTACCACCTCCAGAACCGCCCCACCCTGGTCCTGGCCGTGCCACTTCAGCTAGTCACTTCGGCTCTCTGGCCTGCATTTCCTTCTTTTTAAAATTATTGTTTTTTATCTTTATTTGATTCGTTTTTTTGTTTCATTTTGTTTTTGTTTTTGCGGTACGTGGGCCTCTCACTGTTGTGGCCTCTCCCATTGCGGAGCACAGGCTCTGGACGCGCAGGCTCAGCAGCCATGGCTCACGGGCCCAGCCGCTCCGCGGCATGTGGGATCTTCCCAGACTGGGGCACGAACCCGTGTCCCCTGCATCGGCAGGCGGACTCTCAACCACTGCGCCACCAGGGAAGCCCTGATTGGTTTTTTTTTAATTTCAATTTGTGCTTGTAAAGAAGCCCAACACACCACAAGCTAAAACTGTACAGAGCTGGGACTTCCCTGGTGGCGCCATGGTTAAGAATCCTCCCGCCAATGCAGGGGACACGGGTTTGAGCCCTGGTCCAGCAAGATCCCACATGCCGCGGAGCAACTAAGCCTGTGTGCCACAGCTACTGAGCCTGCACACTAGAGCCCGCGAGCCACAACTACTGAGCCCTCGTGCCACAGCTATTGAAGCCTGCACGCCTAGAGCCTGTGCTCTGCAGCAAGAGAAGCCACCGCAATGAGAAGCCTGCACACCGCAATGAAGAGTAGCCCCCGCGCGCCACAACTAGAGGAAGCCCGCGCGCAGCAATGAAGAACCTACGCAGCCAAAGGGGAAAAAAACCAAAACTGTACAGGGCTACGTGACCACCTCCTTCCTCTTCTTCACTGTGTGTAACCAGGACGAATAGCTGCCTGGGAGCCCTCTGTGGGCCTCAGTTTTCACATCTGTAAAAGTGGGGGTCACCCATGTGTCTTGCTCTGAGACTGCAGGTTCCCTTCCTCTTCTCCCTTCTCCTTCAACCTGCTCCCTGGTTTTGGACAAACCCGGGAAGCCCATTGTCCTGGACCCACGTCACCTCTCTCCCACTCATCCTCAGGGCTCTGCCAGCAGCTCCTTGAGCTCCCCAGGCCCCTCACCCTAGGAGTCCCCGCCCCCAGCTCCTCCCTCCTCATCCTGTTCCCACCTGGACTCTAACTTAGAACACCATGCTTCCTCCAGGAAGCCTGTCTGGAGGGCTCATTTCCAACACAAATCAAGCAGGAACTGCAAGAAGCATCTCCATGGACCCTGGCCCTCAGCTGGGGCATCATCCACGTGCCCAGTGCCAGGCCAGACCCTTTGCAAACTCTACATCCTTTAATCCCCACATCACAGCCACGAGGCAGAAAATATTCTCTCCAACTTCCAGATGTGGACACTGAGGTTCAGAAATGTGGAGTAACTTGCCCACAGTTCATGCGTTTCCCAAAGTACCAGGAGGCCCGATCTAGACATTTCAAGAGTTCACCTGCGCTGTAGAAACTTATAAATTTTTCACCTTATTCTTTTGAATTGGAACTATTTCTTACAGCTGCATCAAACCTTTTGTGAAGCAAATAGATTAGATATAAAGAAACTATAGATAGATGACAGGATAGGATTGACATGGATATGGTTAAAATAAGCACCTTGCACACACATGCGTGTGCACACACGCACACACATACACACTCGCACACACACACATCTGAAATAATGTGGTCCAGACATATCCGGGGGGCTCACCAACCCCCTACATCACTTCCCACTTCCTGGGGTCTCAGTATCACTTGAACAAAGTCAAGTTCTTCCCCTGACGCTCTCTTCCCCACACCTCTGGACCTAGAGCTGTATCTTCAGCCTCCTTCTTACACCTGGCCCCAGAGCCAATTCTTCATTCACTGGTCATTGGGGATTTTTCTTTTTAAAACCTCTGGGGCAGGGCTTCCCTGGTGGTGCAGTGGTTGAGAGTCCGCCTGCCGATGCAGGGGACACAGGTTCGTGCCCCGGTCCGGGAGGATCCCACATGCCGTGGAGCGGCTGGGCCCGTGAGCCATGGCCGCTGAGCCTGCGCATCCGGAGCCTGTGCTCTGCAACGGGAGAGGCCACAACAGTGAGAGGCCTGCGTACCGCAAAAAAAACCCAAAAAAACTCTGGGGCAAAGGGAAAGGCAGCTGTGAGGGCTCTGGCCCGAGTCCCGGGCCACAAGGCAGCAGACCCGAGCCCTAGCCCTGCCACCGCAGGAAGCACTGGTGTCTCAGGTCTAAGGCACCTCCCGTGGGCAGTCCCTTCCTCCCACAGAGCACATGACCGTCTCTCTTTGAGCTGCTCCCATCAACCCTGCAGACCCTCATGAACGTTAGGTCTGCAAAGCACTGTCCACTGTTTATCTCATTTAACACAGGAGCATCCTCCCAACTTCCCAGATGAAGAAGCAGGAGTTCTAGAAGAGTTTTGCCATGTGTCTGAGGTGTGGGACAGGAGTAGGAGGGCGGACAGCCTGGGAGGTTCTCCCATCTGCCTCCACCCCAGGCCTTGCCCAGGCTAGATCCTGTCTCTCCTTCTTTCCAGAAGCCCTGGCTCAACAGGGCTCACTGAGAGCGCATGCCCAAGGAAGCTTTTCCCAGGGCCCAGGCCATGTCAGGAAAGCGGCCAGCACCTGCCCAGCAGGCTGCCAGGAAGAGGCAGGGGCCCAGCCGTCCTCAGGGGCTCCCACTCACATGCTAGCCCTCTCACTCTGTGCCTGTAGCAGACACTACCCCCCAAACAGCAGCCCACAGCAGCAGGGTGGGTCCCAGCAGAGAAACCAGGGCAGACAGAGGTATCGCTGCCCCCATGGCCTTGGCTCAGGACCAGGACCGGCCAGCCCTTAGGCCCACCTGTGCAAGTCGTGACTTCCAGGGACTTCTGCTGACCCCTCTATCCTCCCTTCCCCCCAGGGCCTTCCTCTGGGCTGTTCTCTGGGGAATATGCCTTCCGGATCACCCTAGTGATAGTAATAGTCACAACACTGATATTGCCAGAGACCCAGGGAGCTCCCTTTTCGAATCTTAGTTACCTGATCATCCCTCCCTAAAACCCAGAACATCTGAATCATTCTTTTTATTCTTAGATCCCTAGAAAGTTAGAATTCTTCCTTTAATCTTAGAGTATTTGAACCATCCCCTCTGTCCTTAGAAGCATGAGATTTTCTTCCTTTGTTTCCAAAATGATAGAAACCCAAAACTGGATAGGACCTGAGGTCTTCCAATGATACAACTGAGGAAACTGAGGCCCAGAGAGGGAGAGTAACTTGCCCAAGGTTACACCGCAAGATGGTGGCAGAGTCGGGACAAGGAGCAAGCCGTGTGGTTCCTCTGTTCATGCCTCTGGCCCTGGAGCCTCCAGTCCCTTGAGCAAGTAAGATTTCATCTGGGACCTGGGCCCTGCTGCCAAATCTTCCCACGGAGTCCCACGAGGAGGTTCCCTGCCCCCTGCCCTTGCCCCAACCTTTGGGAATGGCCTGTGGGCCGGGACCCACATCCCAAGCCTGATTCAGGGGCAGCAGACACCTCTTCCCCCAGTCAGGGTGCCTGGGCCTCCAGTGCCACCCCCGAAATAGCCCAGCTCTCCAGCCCACAGATCAGATTGCAGCCTCCCTGTCCAGATGGGGCGCCTGGCAGGGCGGGAAGCGCTCCCCCTCGCACTGCCTCCACCTGCTCCCCCCTCACACGTCAGCACTTGGGCTGAGCCTTAAATCACAGCCTCCCTCTGGAGGACGCAGCCTGTTCTGGAGGCTGTGGGGACAGGGGCGATGGGAGTGGTGCCTGGGGCGGGGGAGGAGTAGGGAAGGGGTGTTTGACTATTAGTAATGGAAGAAATAGGACAGGGGTGGGGTGTTCAGAGGGAAGAGTGATTTGAGAGATCTTTTGCTGTCATGGATCTGCTGTGTGATCTTGGGAGAGTCAATTGCCCTCTCTGGACCTCAGTTTTCCCATCTGTAAATGGGGAAAGCGCTCAGGTCCATTCATGGGCTGTGATATGCAGTGAACAGAAAAAGTCCCTGTCTTCAAGGAATCCCTAGTCCATGGTAAGCAAACCCTGGTCCAGGCAGTCAGGTTCCAGGGTTCATGTTTGTAGCCCATGTGCTACATGCCAGCGGATACTGGGAAGCCAGGAAACGGGGTAGTGCTATTTTATTTCGGATGGTCCAAGAAAGACTCTCTGAGGGTTTGAGCAGAGATCCCCACCCTGGACCAGAGAGGTGGAGATCATGGGTGGGACCAAAGGAACCTCACTCCCCATCCCAAACCAGCGCTCTAGGAGTAGAACTGAGTTTTCTGTCGCAACCCCCAGCTGGACTCAGCCCAGCAGCCTCACCACCCCCCTACCATTCCCCTCCGCAGTTCCTGGTCCCTGCTATTCAGAGGGACTCAGCTAGAAGGGGCTGGAGAGACCAAGGTCCAAGAGCCTCCACAGCCCAGGAGTTCTGGCTCCAGCCCTCAGGCATCAGAAAGTAGTTGGAGCCCCAAACAAGAAGTCAGAGTAAGGCCATGGGGCGTGAGCAGGAGGCTGTGGCATGAAGACCACCAGCCTCGAGTGCAGGTGTAACACTCAGAACTCCAAGGCCATTGCAGAATTCAACCCTGTCAGTGACGCTGTGAGGTTACAAAGGAGGAAACTGACTCAGGCAAGCTAAGTGACTTGCCCAAGGTCACACATCTGGGAAACAGTAGAGGCGGCTGTCTGAGTCCACAACTTATATGCATTATTTTTTAGGGGGGGGGGGAAGATGACGCAACCTTAAAAATCTTATCCTTGGGGGCTTCCCTGGTGGCGCAGTGGTTGAGAGTCTGCCTGCCGATGCAGGGGACACGGGCTCGTGCCCCGGTCCGGGAAGATCCCACATGCCGCGGAGCGGCTGGGCTCGTGAGCCATGGCCGCTGAGCCTGCGCGTCCGGAGCCTGTGTTCCGCAACAGGAGAGGCCACAGCAGTGAGAGGCCCGCGTACCGCAAAAAAAAAAAAAAAAATCTTATCCTTGGGATTGGTTGTTTTTGTTATTAAAGTAGCTGCTTATTTAATGTCTTTTTTATTTGAAGATTCTCTTATTTGTCTTTTCAAAACACAAACTAACAGAAGCATTTTGAAACAAGTGACCCGGGGTCACGCAAGATGCATGAAGGCCAGTTAGTCATCTCACCCCCACCCTAGTGTCTCCTTCCACACCTTTCTCCAGGCCCAAGCACCCTCCTAACCCTCAGGCACCACTGCTTTCCAGATGGTTCTTTCTGTCTTCAGTAAGGAAACATTTCCTAAGAGCCTGCTGTGTGCCAAGCTTTGTCGTGAGTGTTGGGCAGGCTCACAGCAAAATCCCACCTTCCTGGAGACCCGTGAGGACAAGTGCATGAATAGATGAGCACTAGCTAGTCAGCTCCAGAAGGACAAGATATTTGAGTCTGTTTGTTCACTGATGTACCCCAAGCACCTGGAACAGGATGTGTCATATAGTAGGTGCTCAATAAATTTTTGTTGAATGAATGAATTCGCTGAGATGGAGAACCCAGAGTGTGGGGCCAGTTTGGGGGAGACTTGATATTGAACTTGAGGTCTCCAGGAGCCACCCAAGGGAGGGGCTGGTCAGGTGCCAGCAGGGTTGCACGTCAGAATCTGGAGCTTGGCACAGATATGGAGCACGGAGAAGTGTCTCTTTGGCTCACACTCCCCCCACTGAAGCTGCCCTCTTGCTCATGCCCCCGAACCTCCCATCCCAGGGATCTGAGAGGGGGGTCTGAGTGCTGTCCTTCCCCGTGGAACCCCCCCAGTCCCAGACTAGCCAGCCCTGCCTCCCTCCCTCTCCTAAGCTGCCCCAACAAAAGCTGCCCTTGTAGGAGCCAGGACCATTGTAATTAAAAAGGAAACATAATAGAGCCTCACTCTGAAGCCAAATCCCCATCCCTAGAGCGGACGCGCGGCCCGCCCGAGCTGAGCTGAGCTGCCCGGGGAGGACACATGGCCCTTTTGTGAGCCCCGGACGGCGAGGGCCGCTCCTGCGCTGCCCCGCCCGGCCACCACCCTCCCTCCCCGCCCTTCCCGCGCACCCCGACTCCCGGTGGGCCTTGCACCCTGGCTAAGAGAGCCCGGCCTCCTCTTTTCACGGGTAGGAAACTGAGGCCCAAAGAGGCAGAGCCTGAACCCAGGCCTCCCGACGGCCCACCCAGCACATGGGCTCCATGCCCCAGAGCAGGGGCCCAGGTGGACAATACAGAGCCCTCCTCACAGAGCCAAGCTACGGGGGACCTTAGAAATTGAGCGCCAGCCACGATTGAGCCACAGGACGCTGAAGCTCAGAGAGGTTTGATGTGCCTGAGGTCACACAGCAGGGACCAAACTCCAGGTCTCCTGACGCAGCATGAATCTCTCCACAGGAAGCGGCCGGCTTGTCCAGAGCACAGAAGCAGGGTGAGCCAGGCTGCAGGCAGCGGCATCTGGTGTCTGTGGCCGAAGAAGATGGCGAGAGAGGAGGAGAGCCTTCTTCTGTAGTTGGAGCCGAGGCTCCTGCAGGGGTATGAGAGCTTCCAGGGGCTTCCAGAGCTGCAGGATGGGCCTCCCCGCACCAACAGCAGCAGAGGGCTGACCGTGAGCTTCCGGTGAGGACAACCCTCTGGTCATCCCTTCTGAACTTCCAGAAGCTAAGAAGTCCCTGCAAGGCCCAGTCCAGCATCTTCTCCCAAAACTGCCACCGTGCCCAGAAGCAGAGGTCAGAGCCACCCGAACCTTTGGCCTCATCCCTAGGGGTCCTCTCCGGTCACCCCTGGGCTGGGAACAGCCTATGGCAAAATTGTGGGGCTGGTGGAGGTGGTCTAGGGGGTCCTGCCCCCCTCCCCCCTCCCCCTGCGTCCATCTGTCTCACCCTTCTAACTACCCTCCGCACCTAGACATGCAGACTCACATTCTCCCCAGGCTGTCAGGGACCCCACGCACAGGTGATCACGACAGCAAAGGCCCAGAGGGAGTCCAGGGAGACACCACAGCCTTCCAGAGACCAGGGAATGGGCCCCTCCCCCATGGCTCAATGTTAGGAGATCTTTGGGGGCTGGTGCGCTACCGCTGTGCACATATGAGGACACCCAGAGGGGTAGCTGCTTGAGGCGTGGGCATCGGTGGGTATGCAGAGAGGCAGACCTGTGTCCAGAATAATTGTTTAATTAATGAAGATAAACCATCACGATTTATTGAGCATTTACTTCAAGAACTCTGTCTGTATGCATTGAAGCCTCCCTTCCTTTTGGGGAAAATACTCTCATTATTCCCGTTTGAGAGAAAAGGAAACCGCCCAAGGTCACACGGCCACTGAGCGGTGGAGTTTGGATTCAAAGTCAAATCTGACCCCCAGCCCGCAAGGATACACAAAATGTTTGACCAGCAGTCCGTCCGATCCACGCCAGTGTCATCCATCCTGCCCTGTGGACAGCTGACCCCTTCAGAACTAAGTGTGGGTAGGGGGTACAGAGGTACTAGCCACCCACCCATTCTATTCACGTCAGCCAACTCCAAGGATCCCAGGAAGTGTGTGCACATGTAAGAGTGAGTGTGAGTGTGTGTGCATGTGTGTGTGTGTGTATGCATGCGTATTCAGGGAGGTGCTGGCCAGGCCTGGTACTTGGTGCCACCCGTGGTCTACCCTTCCCACCTCTCCCCACAGTCCAGCCCCCTTGGCCAGAAGGATGGAGGCAGGGACACCCCTAGACACCCGGGGCAGGGAGCAGCCAGGAGAGGGGGCTGCGTGGGCCCCACCCGCTCCTGCCCCCCAGGAGCCAGCCGGGGCGGGCAGGGATTAGACAGATAATGCTTCGTGTAAGAACAAGGGATTGTTGCAATTGGGAAACGAGACTGGGGAGTTGTGAGGGCCCAGTTCAGATTTCTCCTGGGATGAAAGCTGAGCCCTCGGGAGGAGGCACCCCGCCTGCCAGGCCCTAATCCCCATGGTTCTCACCAAAACCCCAAAGAAGAGGCTGTTCACAGGCAGCAGATTCCTGGGATTCATTAATTCGGGATTTGCAGGAGGACTGCCCTGATGTTCCTCCTGCAGGTGGCAGCCTGCGTGGGCGGCGGGTGCTGGCTGCAGGGACACTCTGGGAGCCCTGGGGAAGAGCAGCTTGATTTGAGGCCTTTCCTGCAGAACTGGGGCTTCCTGGGCTACAGGGGGGCCGAGGGATTTGCTCCAAGCTGCCCAAGGGAGCAGAATCCACCCTCACCCCACAGCAAGTTTTCTTTTACAAGTTCCCAGCTACTGAAGCTTTCCCCGTCTCTTTATGAGCTATAATTTACCTACAGGAAGATGCACAGGTCTTAAATGGACAGTTCGATGAGTTTGGATGAGTATCTATACCCGAGTAACCACCATCATGAAGATATGGGATATTTTCATCCCCCCAGAAGGTTCCCTCGTAGCCCCTTGCTGCGATCCCCACCCAGGCAACCACTGACCGGCTTTCTGTCTCCAAAGCTGAGCTTCATCTCTTCAAACGCCACAGCCCGTGCTCTGCTGTCAGCGCTCAGCGGAACGTCTGTAGATTCACTCTCATGATCACGTGAGATGTTGGGTTTCTACAGAAGAGTTCACCTGAGCGGAGGGTTCCCTGGATAAAATCTGTTTGCAAACCCCGGGATCTTCCCAGGCCTGAGGAATCTGGGCTCCTATGCGTCCAATCCGGTGGAGTCACTCCCTGGATCTTTTCAAATCCTCGACCCCTTTCCGGCCCCATCCCAGTCCCGTGTCAAGCGCTCCTCTTGCCGCAGACCCCTCTGACCTGCCCCGCCCCCATCAGGATCCCCCCTGCTCACCCGGCCCCTGACTCAGCCCTCCCGCCTCCACTCCAGAGCAGCTCTCCAAATGCGTAAGTCACTCTCCTTCTAGACTCCTCAACGTCTCCCCATTGCCCACAGGAGCTTCTTTGCTGGGATTCTAGGCCTTCAGGGCCCAGCCCCTCTCCATCTCTGAAGCTCATCCGTTAGCATCTCCCGTCACACCCCAGGGTCCCACCCACAGAACCACTCCAGGTGGCAAAACCGCTGTGTTCCTTCCCCCTCCTTCTCCTTCCCATGCCTCTGCTCATGTCGTCCCCTCTGCCAGGAACACTCTCCCTTGGGAGCTGTCCAGATCCAGCTGCCGTACAGCGGTCTCGGGAAGCCTGCCTTGAAGTCTCTCATCCCGACTGGATCAGGCTCTCCCTCCACCCCTGCCGCTCTCACTTCTGTGCCAACCCTGCCCTGGTCTGCACCCTTCCCCCACCTTGACTTCCAGCTTCCAGGGACAGTGTCTTCTTCAGATCTGGATCCTGGGGGCCAAGCCAGGGTTGGCACATAATAGATCACAGCGAGGTCCTGCCACCTCAGCTCCCCTTACCCTCCTCAGCTCTGGCCTGGCACACACCTGAGCACAGAGAAATTGGATACCCCAATAAAGACGTTAAAAAATAAATAAATAAATAAATAAAAAGAAATGTGCACTGGGGGCAAAACTCAGACCCAAAGTGGCAGGGAAGGCAGGAAGGAGGGGATTCATATCCGTTTCTTCCAAGGACCAGACAGGTCTGGGTTCAGATCCTGCCCCAGCAGTTGTGTGACTTGGCAAAGTCACTTCAGCTCACTGAGCCTCAGTTTCCTCACCTGTAAACTGGGCCTGCACATAGTATCCACTTCATTGTGTGTCTGTTTGTTTTAGGACCCATTGACATTCTGTGTGCAAAGGTCTTGGCATAACATTGCCTCTGACTGTCACTATCAAGTGGATGGCGGGAGGGAAGACAAGAGGGAAGGGAGGTAAGTATGCAAATGGTCACAGGTGGGGAAGACAGGGTCCCCACACCCTAAGGCCAGCTACCTCTCCCCATCAGCCTCTAGAATCCCATTCAGATATGGAGTTCCCGCTTGTCTAACTGTCCTCTGACACTGGCCTTCCTGCCTCTGACTCGGTGGAGAGGTCACAGGCTGAAATGATCAAGTCAGGCAGAATCAGGAAGAAGAAGGTAAGACGTGAACGTTCATAGCAGCACTATTCACAAGAGCTAAAACACGGAAGCAACACAAATGTCTACTAACAGATGAACAGATAAACAAAATGTGAACTGTCCACATAATGGCCATAAAAAGGAAGGAAACACTGACATAATGCTACTACACGGACGAAGCTAGAATACAGTGTCCTCAGTGAAAGAAGGCAGTCGTATAAGACCACATACTACATAACTCCACTTACACAAAATGTCCAGAACAGGCAAGTCTATAGAGACAGAAAGTAAATGAGTAGTTGCTTAGGAAATGGGGGCGGGGGCGGGGTGGGTAATATGACAGGGGAGTGAAAGGATATGGGGTCTCTTTGTGGGGATGAAAATGTTCTAAAATTGACCATAGTGACGACTGCACTACCTGTGAACACACTAAAAGCCATTAAATTGTATATTTTAAACAAGTGAATTGCATGGAATGTGAATAACAACTCAGTAAAGCTGTTTTTGAAAAGAATGGGTGAGGGCAGGTGAGGAAGTAAGCCTCCAGCTGGGGGAGAAAAGAACATAGTCAGGAGCTCGGCAGGAAAGCCAAGCCCTGAATTTCACAATATCTTATTTTGTTCTCCCACATGCACCTCCACCATGCAGGGATTGTCATCATACCCATTTTACAGAGGGGAAAGCTGAGGTTCAGAACAGGCCACCTGAAATCACTCATGCCTGAGATCATAGCCCAGAAACTGGGATCGGAAATTAAACAGACAGGCCCAGCCCAGGCCTGCCCACCTCGCTCCTCCTCGTGCTTCGGTGATGTTCCAGGAATGTGAGCGTGGCATCTGAGCCTGGCATAGGCCGGAGGGGAGAGGGAGTGGCCACCATGCTGGCACCAGTCCTAGGCAGATCACCACAGGTGTGGGCATCCCAGCTCAGCTCACACGGCTGCTGCCCAGCCCTGCACCCCAGGCCAGGTCTGCGTCCACACCCTGGGGAAAGCCCAAGCAGCTGGAAACACTGCCCCACCTGACAGAACCAGCCTGGTTGCCCAAGGAGCCCTGGGCCCTTCGAGGGGTGGCCGTCAGCGAGAAGGGTACCGGGCATGTGACCCAAGAGGGGAGACACTGGCTGTGTGTGTGAGCACTGGGAGTGTGTTTGTACAAGCGTTTTCCCATGTCACTCAGGGTATGGTCACAGGAGTGTGTGTGGACGCGTGTGGGAGAAGACGCGGGTGTGGGTGAGGACGGGTGTACCAGCCTGAGTGTCGGGGTGCATCTGGGTGTGTCCTGTGCCTCGAGAAAAGGAGAGGAGGGGATGGACGTGAGCGCCCACAGGTGGGTAAGGTGTGACTGTGGGGCACCGAGTGTGAGAATGGGTGTGGGGTGTGAGACTCTGGTGTGCCCTGGAGACCCGAGGGTGCCCTGAGCATGACGGGTGACAGTGGACCAGAGACGTGTGAGCAGGAGAGTGGTGCGACCACATGTTGTGCCGAGGGTGTGTGTGAGCCTGCACGCTCACTAGCGTCCCCTCCTCCTCCAATTGCCGTCACCCTCCTCCATTTATTTTCCCCTACCTCTTGACTGGTCCTCAGGCCATGAGTGTCCAGAGGACGGACACGCCCCTCTGGGCCAAGGGCTGCTGCTTACAAACTGGGAGAGTGCTTGCCCTTTGAGCCTTAGTTTACACAACTGTACAATGGGGATGAAATAGCTCCTTCCTCTAGAGGTTGCTGGGAGACATCAACAATCGCAAACAGCAAAATGCAGGTAAAGAATTCAGACTGAACAGCGGGGCTGCTCCGGAGCCCTCTCCCTGCCCTGAGTTTGCCCTGGCCGCACCCACCCAGCCAAAGCCCCAGAGAGCTGGGGGCTCCAGCCTTCTTCCTGCATAGGCAGCTCAGGGAGGCAGGAGCCATCTGGGGCCAGGACCCACCCTCCTGGGTGGGCAAGAGCAGGCCCTGCGGGGCCAGGGCTCCTGGGGAGGCGAAGTCCAGAACCACAGGTGCTCTGCCATGATGGTCAAAGGTGGAGGTCAGAGGACAGGGTGTGGCCCATTACCAATGTGTATTCATTCAGCAAACCCCTCCTAGGCACCAACTCTGTGCCAGGGCCTGTGCCGGGCACTGGGGATGCCAAAACCAACAGGGCCCCCACCCCTGCCCCAAGGGGTCTGGTGAGGGAGGGTACATGTAAATGGAGGTTTTGATCCAGTGGGGTGTGTGACGGGGTGGGCGGAGGCCTAGAGGAGCGCCCAGTCCCAGCCTGGCGTGGCCGGGGTAAGGGCTCCTGGAGGAGACAAGACTCCTGAGTAGCAGTGAGCCAGGTGTTCCAGGCTGAGGGCACAGCTGGAACAGAGGCCTGGGACCACCTGAGCACTTGTCATGGGGTGAGGAATGACAGGAGGCAAGACTGGAGAGGGCTTCAGGTTTGGCACATGGAGTTAAGGCCTGCCATTCTCACCCCGTCTTAACAGAGATCTTATGATTGCAAAGTGCTTTCATATCCAAGATCCTGGTCCTTGTAGCAATCCTACAATGGAAGAGGGATAAAAAGCCCACTCATCCCTTTTTACCTTGGCCACTAGGAAACTCAAAGGCTAAATCAAGCCCTTGTTTGCAATACAAAGATATCCCAGAAGCCTCTTCTCTTTCTACACCCTTTCTGATGTCTCCTTTCTCTTTTACTTTGTTTCCCTGGAAATCTTTTCAGGAATAAGCAGATGAAGAAGGAGGCAACTCAACTGTCACCTGGTAGAATATTTTGCTGGGGTCAGGGAAGGATGTGTGTATGCCCAGTTACATGTGTGGTCATTCACATGAGTACGTGTGGGCAGGGGTTCCATGTGGAACTGGCACACGTGACCGTGCTCAATGACTGTGTGTATATATGTGTGTGTACTCAAGCAGCCGTATGGCCACAAGCATGTGCATCTGTGTGCAGGAGGCCCTGCCCGGAGCTGCACGAAGGTGAGTGCATACGTGTGTGAAAGTGTCTGGTGGCCTGGCAGGGTCAAGGGACACACATCCTGACCCAACAAGGCCTTGAAATCCCTCATGCTCTCTCCTACCATCCCTTCCAACAGACCCTCTTTCTAATCTCTGCCTGGCACACTGCGAGCTCCAATGGAAACCAAGGTCCATAGAGGGGATGTCACCTGCCCCAAATCCCTCAGTAAGGCCAGAATCTGGGTCTCTCAAGTCCTGGTTTGGTGCTGTACCACCTTCACCTACAGGACTAGCCCTTCTTCTGCTGTGTGACCAGGGGCAGATCTCTTAACCTCTCTGAGGCCCTGCTCTAAGCTGGCTTCCACAAGGACAGAAAGCCATTTAATGAGCTTAGAGAAGGGCTTAAGTGCTTGTTGATTTTAAACAATGAAGACTCCCCACCCGACCCCCGTTTCTCCTCCAAAACACTTTTTAGCCTGCAACTGTGAAGGTGTCCAAAATCCAGCATGGAAAGAGCCCTGGCTAAGGGGCCACGCGACCTTGGGCTGTGGCTACCCCTCTCTGGGCCGCAATGGGAAGGAGAGTGCTCTCTTGGGGCATTCACTCTCCTTCTTGAACTTCGCAGATGACCCTCATTCCATCCTCCCCAAAACAATGGAAAGAACTGTTACCATGCCCATTTTTTACAGATGAGGAAACTGAAGCTCAGAGAGGTGAAGTCACTAGCCCAGGCCACACAGCTCTTGGTCTGAGTGAACTCACTGCCCACTACTGTACACCTCCACACCCTACACCACCTCTCAGAATGGGAAGTCTCCTGCACACAGTCGGGACTCCCTAAGGGCTGGAGACCTCGAGGTCCCCATGCCCCAGAACCCCAGGAAGAGGGGCCCTGACCCCAAAGGAGACTCGGCCCCACCCTGGGAGCTGCTGGGCTGGGCGTCGAGTCAGCAGGGCCTCATTAGGACCGTGTGGGCTGCTCGTGGTGCAAAGCAATTGCACAGCCTAATGGGGAGAAGGTGCCAGAAACGTGTATTTACAAACAGACCGCCTCCCAGCCAAGCTGCAGCCCAGGATGGTTGTGAAATGCAGCCTGGCAGGCGGGCCTCGGAGGTGGTTCCTGGGCCAGCACTGGAGCCCAGACTGGCACCACCTGAGCTATGAGGCCAAGAGCCGAGCAGGCCACCGCAGGCAGGCAGGTGACACTCAGAGGGCAGTCTCATAGGGAGGGCCAGGCAAAGCCATCCCATACTCTCAGGATCCTTGGCCCCCTAGCCTCCCAGCTGTGAGGCCAGAGGCACAGCTGGGTCAGAGAGACGCCTTTGAGGCTCCTTCTGCCTCCCTCTCTTCAAATGTCAAGTCCAGCCTCCTTTATAGGGAGAAGAGGACAAGGGAAAGGTCAGGACTTAGAATATCCCGAACCAACCCTTACCAGACACCCCTTACCCCAGGAACTCTTCTGCTTCTGCTGCTTGTTATATGACTGAGCAAATAACTCCCTGAGCCTCAGTTTCCACAACTGTTAAACGGGATAATAACAGTGCCAACCTCATAGCGTTGTTGAGAGGATGAGATGACGTAATTTGTGTCCAGCGACAACAGCACAACTTGCACGCAGTAAGCGCTTACTTGAGGTTAGCCAGTGGGGTGCTCGTAAATGTCCAACAACAGGCTCTGGGTGGGAGGCCCTAGATTTGTAGCACTGACCGATTTCCATGGTGTAAATATTCTCACCATGACCAAGTCCAAGCTACCAATATGACAGCCTGAAAACCAAGCAGGGATGAGAGGGGAAGTAACGCACTGTTATACAATGTTTCCACCAAACGGATAGAAGTAAATAACCTTCACAGAGTAGATAACAGTAAAATAATTAGGGAGAAAATGAGCTTTGAGTATTACTTTTCTTGGCAATGTGATTTGTTTAATTGTAAATTTATAGAATAATTTTTAATGATGGCTATGCCAACAGCCAGTTTGCAAATTCCTGAGAATTTAACCATCAGATCTTGGGAGCCCGTGAGAGCCACCTCCAGCTCGCACTGGTTTTACTCCTCATTATGTTGTGTCACAGCTCTTCGCTTTTGTAAAAGCCATTCCTTCTGCTTGGAACGCCCTTTCCAGCATCCTTTTCTCTTGGCAATCTTCTGCTGTTTCCTCAATAATCTAGGTAATATAATTTTTAAAATCCTCTGTCTGTGAAGACACCGTGTCAGGTTCACTAGAATCTCATTGAATCCTCAGGACTCTGCAAAGTGGATGTTTGTGGATCCATTTTACAGATGAGGAAACTGAGGCCTGGCCAGGACTACAAGTTGAATGGTGACCTTCCTATGTGGGAACAGACCATGCCCAGGACCTGCCTTCCATGGAGAACCGGTGGACAGATGCCTTCTTGGCATGGTTTGAAGAATGTTCCACTTGCCTACTTGCATTTTTTCCTCTTACGCCTTTGACTCAAGCTTTGGGCCTCCATTCCTCTGGGTTAGGCGTTGTGCTGTCTGGGCCACGTCCTGCATGGGCAGATGGGGTACAGGAAGCTGGGGGAGGCCCCTGGACACACCAGGAGAGCCAGGCAGAGGCTGGATGGGACCGAAGGAGCCAGTGGAGCCCTGGAACCCACTGCCAAGACCTGGGAGCAGAGCAGGAGGGGAGGGCTGTGCACAGGGAGGCGCTGGCCCGCCCGCCAGCCTGGGGGAGAAGTTTCTAGAGGAATGTAAGCTATGAGGGAGGAGGGGGCAGGCAGGCCCAGACAGTCCCAGCATGGCCCCCTGGGGAAAGTGGTGGGGGAGGGGGAAGAAAAGCCCGAGAAGACCCTAGCAGGGCCTTGGCCTTGGCAGCCTCCCTGGAAGAAAACATCCCCAGACCCATCCATCATGGGGGTTGGGAGCCCTGGTGGGCCCAGAGGGGAGAGGTGCACCCAGCGGGCCCTGGGCTGCCCAGCAAGGGTAGGTGTGCCTTCCCCAGGCTCTGCTGAGGTGGGAGGTGGCACGAGGATGCCAGTGGGGTGTGGCAGACAGAACTGGGTTCAAACCCAGCCCGATCACTTCTTCCTGTGACGGTGAGCATGGCCGCTCTCAGTCTCAGCAGTCCCTTCTGTAATCCTCCCTCTCAAAGCCGTGGTGAGTGAAACACTTAGGTAATATGCAAAGTGTCTGGTGCATAGCAGCTGATAATCTCAGCCACAATGATAATCACACCAGCCGGCATCGATAGAGAACTTACCTGGGCACGGCACCGTGCGGGGAGCTTCACCGTGACCCCAGGAGGCTGTATACTGGTAACCGCATTGGACAGGAGAGAAGGCGAGCCCAGGGTTGGATGGTGTGTCCAGGGTCACACAGCCCAGCAGCTGAGTAGCTGGAAGTCTGGCCCTGACCCATGCTCTGTGCCTCCTCTACATGGCAGGCTCTCCAAGGACAGAGACGAGCCCCGTTTCTGGGTCCTCAACCCCGAGCACAGGGGCAGGCAGACAACAGGGCTCAGTGACTGTGGAATGAACGGATATACCTCGCAAATGTGATCCCTAGGGCCCCACACTATGAGGCCCCAGTGATCCCCAAGACTTGGGACCAAGTTAGTATAGGACTCGCACCCAGTCGCCAGGCCTCCCTTTGCCAACGCAGACCGAGACTTTTGCCCCCAAACCCAGCCCTGGCGCTGAGGTGCTGTGCAACCTCGGGCAGGTCTCATCCCTCTCTGGGCCTTGCCTGTGGGTGATGGGGTGGGGAACTCAGACAGGGTAGGAGCTCCAGGGAGCTGCAGCTGGAGGAAGAGCCAGAGGTGAGTGAAGGGACTTTCTGCCTGACAGAGACTTGAGCCTGAGCAATGCATCATTCCCCACCACCACCTGGAGGTTTCTAAATCATTGTTACAAAACCCAGAGATGACCCAAGAGTGCACCCCACAGCCCTTGGGGGACAGCAGGAAGCTGGCTGAGTGAAGACAGCCCACGGGAGGGGGAGGAAAGGAGTACAATGAGCAGGGAGCGACAGGGCTGCCCCCCGTGCCACCAGGCCCCAGCCCTACGTGCACAAAACACACACATGCTCACTCGTCACTCACTCAGAGTCAGGCCTGGGGAGGGCTTTCCAATGTCCGCCAACCCAATCCCTCCTTTCCATACCCCCTTCCAAGGCCTGGGACTCCAGGAGCCCTCGAAGCTTCTTGGGTTCTTAGGGGTCCTCACAAGTGCCTTCAGGGCTGCCAAGGAGGGGCAAGTGGTGGGGGTGGGGGGTGGGCAAGAGATAGAACAGCCTCCCAGCTTTTATGGGACCACATCCACTGTTACGTGCTTTCTGGGTTGAAGTCTGAGATGTGGTTTCGTTTAGAGAAAGGAATCTGTGCCCCAAACTCTGTGAAGGCCACCAGGCCAGGCTCTAAAAGTCTCTCTGGGCAGGCAAGAGACCATTTTAATAATTAAATAGCACTGGCTTAGAATGAGCACCTCTGTGCCTTAAAATGCGCACAAACTTTGAGTCTTTTTATTCCTCTGCACTTATTCTTGGAGGATCTATGAGCCGGATACAAAGCATGTGACACTTTGCACATTTTGTCCCATTTCCCACTTTTGTCCTCCCTGCAGGTCAGGTGTGTATTTCTCCCCATCTACTGATGAGGAAACTGAACAGCTCAGAAAAGTGAGGTAATTTACTCAGGGTCACAGAGCAAGGGAGGCGCAAAGCCAAGACCAGAACCTAGGTCTGCCCTATTCCAAGTCCATGCTCCATCTACCAGGCGACAGTCTGTGGTGTTTGGAGGTTATACGTGCCCTCTGCACCCTCTGTCATGTGCACATGGCATGGGCTCTAAAACCGTGGCCTCCTGGGAGGGAAAGAGCCATTCAGCACATCTGCATCTGGGTGATGGTGATGATGAAGCGGGGTTGGGGGGAGGGATGTTCTTAGTGAAGCCAGGGCCCAGCACAGCTGTTCCAGGTATGCTGTAACTGGGACCCAAGTCAAGGGGACCTGGGCTCATTCCTGCACTGACATTCACCAGCTGTGTGGCCTCGGGCAGGACACGTCCGCTCTCTGAGCCTGTTTCCTAGAGTGTACAGTGTGGGTGAGAAAGCCCACCTCTTACCATTGACAGAAGGGTTCAGGGAGACCCATCCTGCAGAGGGCCTGTCACCAAGTAGGTGCTCAGTGATGGCTTTCTGTCCCTGCTTCTTCTCCAGGATGTGAGCCCAGGACAACCTTTGTGCAAGCAAGTGGCCTCTGTGGGCACCAAGATAATGGAAAGGGAACCTGGTGCCAGTAGCATCCACGGCACTGCTCAGCTTCTCAAGGCTGCCCAGCAAAGACCCAGTGGATGTCCTCAGCCTGGACTAGGCCCACGTCCCCACCAGCTGGCCTGGACAGAAGGGGAGGGGCTCTAGGGTTACAGGCAGCCAATCTGTAAATGGGGGTTGTGTTTCCTCTGAGGCTCTTCCTGGAATGACAGTGGCACTGGCTATCTCTGGGAGCCTCCAAGGAGCTGGAGGTCCATGAGCCCAGGCATGCTGGAGTGGAAGAGTGAGGGCTACTGGACACAGGAGCCAGTCTGCCCACTCCCACTCTGTCTGATCACCTCACAGCGACTGTCAGAAATGCAGCCCCTTTGGAGAGAGGGAGGGACTAGTATCAGCTTGGGCAGTTGTCTCTGGATCTCCAGGGCCTGGACTGAGCCTAGCACCCAGGGGGGCTCAGGGGATGATGGATGGATGGAGGATGGATGGATGGAAGATGGATGGATGGGGGATGGATGGATGAAGGATGGAGGGATGGAGGATGGATGGATGGGGGATGGATGGATGATGGGTGGGGGATGGATGGATGGGGGATGATGGATGAAGGATGAATGGATGAGGGATGGATGGATGGGGGATGGATGGATGAAGGATGAATGGATGAGGGATGGATGGATGAAGGATGGAGGGATGGAGGATGCATGTATGCATACAGGCACAGACAGACATAGATGGATTTAGATCCTGAAAAGCCAAGTTATGACCACTCCTGCAGCAGATGCGGCCAATGTCCCCCATGCTTCCCCAGCATTCCGCATGTCATGAGTTTCTCATGCAAACCCCTGTAACTCTGCCTCCCAGCCACAGGAACATGCTGGGCCAGAAGGGCCTGGAACAGCCTTCAGCCAGACAGACAGGGGTGAGAGGACAAACACCCCAGCCCCTTGCCCCCTCTCCCCTTGGAAGTACAACTCCGAGGCACATTCTACACTCTCCCAGAGGCCCCCAGTGCAACTGAGCCCCAATTGCCACCCACCCCCGCGCCCCGTGCCCACCTGCTTTTTGACACACCCTCTATCGGCTTCATTCTTTTCCTCTCTCACTTCCGATTTGTCTACCCGTACTTCCGGAAGTCGCCTCCCAGGTAAACTGTTTGCACTCTAATCCTTGACTCAGGTTCTGATTTTGGGGGACACAACATAAGACAACCACCTCTGCTGTCTGCCTGATCTAAGACCTTGGACAAGCCATTCAAGCATTCCTGTGCCTCAGTTTCCTTATCTGTAGTATGGGAATAATTATTTCACGTTCATGACAGACCCATGTGGTTGGCACTGGGCAGGGTCTACCGTATGCCCCACCATGTCCTGGGTGCTGAGGGCACAGAGAGAAGAGCAGCCACATTCTCCCTCTGGAGGAACTCATCAAAGATGGTGGAGATGGTGGGTACGAGTCCAGGCCATGGGGTCAGAAGACTCAGAATCCAATCCTAGCTCTACGTACCCTCACTGTGTGCTCCTGGCAAGCTACTGGATCACTCTGTGCCTCAGTTTACCTTTCTGTCAAGTGGAAACAGTAACAGAACCCATTTCACGGGGCTCTTATGGACAGAAAGTAAGATCGTGCAAGAGAAGGGGCTAGCACAGGACCTGACACAGCGCTCAACAAAGGGAAAGCAGGTCATCGTCGTTGTTAGAAGAGAGATGCATAAAGCGGAGCAGAATATAAGACTGTGTCACTGACGGTTTGGTTGTACATGAGAGGGAGGGAGTTGGTGCCCTGCACTCAAAGAAGGAAGGAATCAGGCGGCCCAAGAGTGAGGCTGAAATGAGGAAGCCTCTCAGGCTGGAGCTAGACCTGCAAGAGCTTCCTGAGCCCAGACAAAGGCGGGGGGCGGGGGGGCCGTCACCATCTGCACCCACCAGCTCCACCCCACAACCCATGTTCCCACTGCTTTCCCAAAGGCCACTCGGGCTCCCTGGCCTTGCTTATGCCCTTCCCTCTGTAAATGTGCACTTCCCTCCACCTAAGCTGAGAGACGCCCCGTGAGTTCCACCCAGGGTGATCCATGAACGGGCAGAGGGCGCTGCACCAGCTGTATCCGTCTCCCCGGGCTTGCTGAAAACACAGGTTCCTGGGCCCCGGCCCTTCCGCTCCCGCTCCAGCAGGTCTGAGGTGGGGCACAGCCAGGTTGGGGAACCACTGACCTAGTGGCACACCCTCCAGTCTAGATGGGAAAACTGAGGCCCAAATTGCTGACACGTGGGGCTCAAGGTGACACAGCAAAGTGCCAAGGCTAGGGTTCCTCCCCAGTCCTGTGCTCACTAAGCCTCCCCGCCCCTTCTGGACACACCTGCCTGGTCACCATCAGGGCAGCCCCCCTTGGTGTCTTGCTCCGGGAGGCACATCTGCCAGCCCCCCCACCCCAGTCTAAGGGGATGCCGAGCTCTGGGAGAAGCTGCCAGATGTTCAGCCCCAAGATGCCTCCCAGAGGCTCTGCCAGAGCTTGGCAGGTGGCAAGGCTGGGGTGCGGGGGCGAAGAGGGCTCAGCCTTGAGTATTTAAATATTTGCTTTCTTACAGAATGGCATTCTTTGGAATATTAGCCAATTTGTATAGAATTAGTCAGTGCTGGGCCCCCGGGGTGACACAGGAGAATTCCAGGAGGAATGTACCTGCAGCCTCACCTGATGCGGAGGCTGCAGCACGTCTTGGCATAGGAGCTGCCCGCCTGCCCGGGACAGGGAGGGGAGATGGGTGACAGCCGGGTGGGTGGGAATCTTAGACACTCCTTGGGCAGCCTGTGCCCCACATAAATCACGAGCTGCAGCCATCAGAAACCTTCTCCAGAGCAGCAGGGGTGAGGCCACCACCTTTTCCTTCACATATGTGCACACACACCCTGGCTGAACAAGCTCAGGGCCAGCCCTGGCTCCCGGGTCAATGTCCCCACGGACCAGCCCAGGAACCACTGTGAAAGGGCAAAGGAAAAGCTCCCAAATCCTCTGCCAGGGCGCCAGAAAATGCCCTGGAGATTATACAAGAGCTAAATTCAAATCCCAGCACTGCTTCTTAACGTGCTGTGTGACCTTGGACAAGATAGTTCACCTCTCTGGGACACATTTGCCCCACTCATAAAATGGGGAATAATAAAAGTGTTTACCTGCCATCATAAAGGAACATGCTTCTGGGTACCATGAAGTGTTACGCACATGCTGGCAGTCAAAGCAGTATTACCTGGGATTCAGCAAACAAGCCATGCTCCCTCTGTCTAGAACATACGTATTTACGTTGATTCAATCAGCAAGCACTTCGTGAGCACCTATTAGGTGACTTTGAGGAAGCTATTTACAAGTAAAATTGGCAAGTGAGAACACAGCCTCTGACATTCCTCTATAGCTACCATGCAAATCATTCATTCATGCAAAATTCTCTCACTACTAAGAGAAAAGGTGAAAAGAAAGGTGTCCTTGAGAGGGCAATGTTTAAGCAAAAGGAATGCATGTCTAAGAGTGAAAATTCAGGTGCTGAGAATTTCAATGTACAACTAACAGTGAAATCCAAGGCCAGCAATGATACTTTTCTTGCATGCCTATCCTCTATCACAGAAGCCATCATCACCAGATGGGGTAAACACTTATGGGCTGCATGGTCTTGGTCAAGTTATTAACCTCTACACCCCTGGTCTCCTTATCTGTAAAAATAGGGAAATAATACCGATTTCCTGGGGTAATTTTAAGTGTTAAGGGAAATATATCTTTGCTACTTGAATTGAGTAAGATCACTCCCTCCCATCCCCAGGGTTTTTTCATCATCCTGCCTCAGGTAGCTCTTCCCTTTCACCTTCCTTCCTTCACTCACTCAGCACATATGCCCTGAGAACACCCTATGCACTGGGCATTATTCTGAGAAGGGGAATGGCCAGGAAGGCAGCAGACGAGTCCCCTGCTCTCAAGGGTCTCACATTCTAGTGGGAGGAGACAGACCAAGGAAAGGCAACAGATAAGACCAAGACACAGGGTGATAGGGCTGAGTGTGACTATGGGCCTCTAGGGAGGTCTCTTGGGGGAGATAATGTCTGAGCTGAGACCTAAGTTACATGTAAGACCAGCCATGCAAGGATCAGGGGAGAAACCTTCCAAGCAGAGGGAAAGTCTGTGCAAAGTCCCTGAGACAGGAGTCAGCTTGGTGAGTTTCAGGAACATAAAGGTCCAGGTAGCTGGAGCTTATTGAGTGAGTGATTAGGTTATAGAGGAGGTTCACCTTGGGCCTTGGAAGCCATTAAACTCCCAAACAGGTCTCCATTCTTTCCAGCATCCCTTCACGCATTTCCTTAATGGCACAACAAGGCCCAGGACCCAGTGGGCAGAGACCACAGTCTCCTTAGAGGAAGTGGGCCAGACATTACAGATTCCCACATGGCCATTTTAACTTTTGCTGAATTTATGAAAGCTGTCTTTTTTCTTTCTTATGGGGAGCGACATCTGGGGAGGGGTGAGATCCTGATGAGTTCCTTCCTAGGAGCAGGGATGCCATGGGCAGGAATGCAGGCCCCTCTGGGAGCCTTTCAGGCCAAAGTCAGATCTTGAAAAAGCTCAGGCCCACGGGTGGGGATTAGACAGGCTACAGGGAAGGGCTGGGATTATGGCAAATCCGTCAGGCACAAAGCCAGGCAAGACTTCCCCTGCCCTCGCCGCCACCCCTGAGAGCCCTCTCAGCTGACCCCAACCCTGGTCCAGGACTGAGCCTTTGTCCCTTCCTGTCCATCAGCACAAGGGGCTGTGGAAGTGAGACTCTAGGCCAAAGCCCTGGGGAGTGGGAGGTCCCAACACGGTTACCCCCGCCCCCTTCTCCCCACCCCATGCTCTGAACGCTGACCCTCACGCTCTAGCTGCTTGGAGGTTTCCGGGCCTGTAGCCTCTAAACCAGCGCATATCCTACAGCCAGATGTGAGTCCCAGTGTGCCCCGTTCACCCTGCAATGTCCCGTTCCAGACTGGCAGCATTTTGTTGTTGTTGTTTTACATTTTTATTGAGATCCAATACACAAAAACGTATACAAGTCATAACTGTACCGCTCAGTGAGGTTTCACAACCTGAATACATCCGAGCTGGAGAAATCTAAGCAGCTCCCGGGAACCACCCCCCACCCCAGAGCCCCTCCATACGGCTCCACCCACCCCTGCCAAGGGTAGCCATCATCTTGATTTCCATCACTGTAGAGCAGTTCGCCTGCTTTTGTACTTTATATGAATGGGGATCACACAGTATGTGCTCTCTTTGGTCGGCTTCGTTCACTCAACATGTCTGTGAGATTCACCCACGTTGCTGCCTGTGGTGATAGTTCGTTCCTTCTCATTGCTCTACGGTATTGCATCGTGTGACTGTGCCGTAACCTACTGTCGATGGGCATTGGAACCGATTCCACTAAAATGAGTGTATTAGTTATCTATTGCTGCATAACAAATTATTCCAAAACTTAGCAGCTCAAAACAATAATCATTTATTATCTCACAGTTTCTGTGGGTCAGGAATTAGAAAGTAGCTTAGATGAGTGGTTTGGGCTCAGGGTCTCTCACTAGGTTGCCGTCTAGACATCATCTGAAGGCTTGCCTGGGGCTGGGAGATCTGCTTCCGAGACAGCTCACGCACATGGCTGTCGGCAGGAGGCCCCACTTCCTCGGCAGGTGCCAGGTGCCAGGCCTCCATCTCCACAGGGTTGCTTGGGTGCCCTCACAACATGGCAGCTGGCTTCCAGAGTGAGTGATGCAGAAGGGAGTGAGGAGGAAACTGCAATACCTTTTATGTCCTAGTCTTGGAAGTCACACACTCCTACCATATTCTACTCATTGGAAGGGAGTCACTAGGCCCACACTCAAGGAGAGAAGAATTAAACCACCCCTTGAAGGGAGAAATATCAAAGAATTTAGGAGCATATCTTAAAACCACCACAACAAGCAACAGTTCCTTATGCATCAAGTTCAGTCTCCCTGGTCCTGGGGAATGAGGCCAATAGCCCCATTCCCGATTCTCTGTCCATCTCCCTCTGTCCAATCAGCACTGAGGACAAAGAGTCAGATCCAGGTTCTGGGCCCAGCTTGGTCAAGAGCCTCTCTGAGCCCCAAGTTCCTCTTATGAAAAATCGGGATAACAATAGTGCCCGCTTTGGGGCGGTTCTGAGGATTGAATTCCATCCAGAGAAGTCCCTTATCCCTGAATTCCATTCCCTTGTGGCACTTATGTTATAATTCTTAGTATGAAATTGAGCCAAAGCTTTTCAGAAGTTTCAGCGTAAGTCAGGCAAATCTTACAGAAACCCCGTCATCTTCCCTTCCTCCCTGGCAGCAGGGGGGACAACTAAGATGCTCAACGACCCCACCCATCATCCTGCTTCCTGTCAACTGGCCTGCTGTGGAGCTGAGATTCCAGATCTGTGGGGCCCGAACTCCCCTTGGCACGCAGCTCGCGCCCAGATGCCAGCCTGCCTGTCCACGTCTCAGTTCACCCTCTCAACCCTTCATGCCAGGTACTGTGCGGATGCCACCGATCCGTGCCAAAGCACAGACACAGCTTCCACCCTCACAGAGCTCACCTACTGGCAGGCAAACTGTGAACAACTCGATTATCACTTTATGTAGTGAGAATTGCCGCGAGGGCTGTGAGAGCTTAAACCTGGGCACCTGGTCTTGCCAAGGCGGGGAGGTGGCGGCTCCTGTGGCTGGGCTCTGAGGGGTGAAGCCCAGGGAGGGGGCAGGGAACCTGGCACTGAGAAGAGAACTCACAGCTGGAATCCAGACATGAGAGCCATTGTTGTGCCACCTGGGGCTGGAGGGGTGACAGGGCCCAGACCACACGGCTGTCAGGTCGAGTGCTCAGGCTCTATCCGGAGAGCAGCTGAGGCTGCTGATGAGTTTTAAGCCAAGAAATAACATGATCCGTTTTGTGTTTTTAAATATGTGAGCAACACATTCTTCAGTGTGTTCCCAGTTGCCCTCAGAATCACACACACACACACACACACACACACACACACACACACACACACACACGCACTCATTCAGGCAGCCACCGTACATCACTGCCACCATCCCTTCAATAGGCTGCTATATTATCAAACACTTACTAGGTGGCTGACCTCAGTTAAGCCTCACTACAACCCTGTAAGGAAGATACTGCATCACTGCCATTTTGCAGATGGAGAAAATGAGGCCCTAAGAGGTGGAGTCATGTACCCAAGGTCACTCAGTAGAGCTGGTATTTGAAAATGGGTCCTTCTGACTGTGCTAGGAGACTCTGGGAGGGCTGGTCCCCTCAGCCATGCCACACAGCCGGGAGCCTTCACACACCTCCACGTCTACGCCACCTGGAGCTTGGAGACCGCCAGTGGGCCCACCATTATCTCCCCTCCAAGTCTTGTGGTGACTTGGCTGGGACCCCCAAGGCCCTGGACCTGGTTGACCCAGACTTACCCTACCTGGCCTCTGGGGCTCTCTGTGCCCATGAGACCCCCCCACCCTCAGGCTCCCGGGCCCCAGGCTCTTCTTCTTTTCTTCTTTCACTCAGAGCCAAGCAGGTTAAAAACATGCCAAAAATGAGCCCCCTCTCGCTTTAGTGCACTCACATAATGTGTGGCAAAGAAGGCTGCATTAATCGCTCGGGACCCACATTTTTCAGTGACATTAATCTCTAGCCGGAAAAGCCTCTCTGGACGGTTCTTTTCAGTTTGAAGGCACTTAACGTTGGCCAGGGGAGCAGAAGGGGCCCGCCTGGAATTCCTCTCTAACTCCCAAACACCACACCCACCAACCCAGCCCGGCCAGCTTCCCTGGTTATGGCGGGGCTGGGGAGATGCCTGCAGGGGGTGTGGGGAGATGAGGAAGGGCAGGGTGATGAGTGAGCCGTGGGTGTGCCGCTGTGTGTATGCATGAATGTGAGAAAGGCTGAGTTTCAGCCATTGCTGGTTCTATGAGCAGAGCCTCTGGGTGGGCTCAGACCCCCAGGTCTGCCGTTCAGAGAAGTGCGTCAGTGTATGTGTGTCCCAGAACACGCACGCCAGTGACAGGGACATGTGCGTGACTGAAAGTGTGCATCAGTGTGTGCATGAGTGCCAGTCAAGGGTGAGCATAGGTGTACACATACCCATTAGAGAATGTGTGTGCAGGAAAAACTGCGACTATGCCCATGAGTGGAGCTGCGAGTGTCATTTTAGGGGTATGTGTGAGTTCTGAGCGCACACGCTGGGCACAAGACACATGCAAGAGTGTGTTTGCTGGAGCACACCTGTGATTGTGAGTTGATGAGAGTACCTCTGACTCTGTGAGTGCGCACAAGCATGGGGAAGGCCGTGGCCAGGTCTGGGGTAGGTCAGCAGGTGTCCCTCACAGATGCACGCAGTGCATTTGGCAGACGTCCATTGAGCGCTAACCATGTGCTGGCCCCTGTGTCAGGCAATTCAGAGACAGTGACGAATAAGGGCGTGGTGTCCTGGAGCCCACGGGACACCACTCCACTCACAGGAGCTGTCAGCCCATCTCCTCCCACCCCCCGCACTCAGCAACTTCAGGTTGGTAACTTGAAATTGACCACAGGGAGAGTATTTACACCATGGAAACCGGCAAATGCCAAATCAGGCCTTTCATTTTCCAGAAAACCTATTGATAAACATTTACCAGCACGTCACTGAAGAAGAGAGTCCATCCCCAATCTACCAGGATCCCGTGCATGCCGACATCCCTATACACGAGTATGTTTGTGTGTTTGTGCCAATGTACCCCGAAGCAGCTTCAAAATTGTGTAGGACAGGCACACAAGATTAGCAAACAGACTCAGGGAAGAGGGAGAAACAGGCAGACTGAGGAAGCTTGATGGACACCAGTTTTGCAACACTCCAGGAAATGGATCCCTTTTTATCCCAAGAGCTATTTGTGAAAATCTCCAAAAATAAAAACAACTGCCAAGGAAAAAAAACTTTAACTCACAAACATGAAAATTGCCATGATCCTCCGTCAGTACTGAGCACTGTCAAACCAAACTGACAGGGTCGCTTGGCTGTAAGTGGTGTCGCTGGGTCCTGAGCCCCAGTGGTCACGCTCAGAGCTGTGCTGGCTAGAAGTGAGTAAAGAAGACAGAAGAGGCACGGCCAGAGAGGTAGGAGGGAAACGGGAGTGTGCAGGGACCCCAAAGCCAAGAGAAGAAGGAGTTTTGAGAATCAAATGACCTTCAAGGCCTGCCAGAGAGGTCCCTTTCTCCCTATTCCACACGGGAGAAGCCAGAGGTTCCGGGAGGTCAGTGTCACGTGGCTCGTCCAGATTCAAACCCGAGAGTCTGATGCCAGGACACCCAGAAGACTGGAGCACAAAGGAGTATCTACACCCTTCTTCTGAGCTTCTCAAGGCCCCAAAGCACAAGCACAGCTCCTCTGGCCTCCTCAAACCTCGGTCATCAGCCCAGCTGCCCAGTCACACTGACCATGACCCACAGCCAGGCAGGACCCAGATTCAGGAGGCCTCTTTGGGAACATCAGCCCCAGTCAGCTCCCGGGATGCTGAGCACCAAGGGAGCCAGGTGGCACTGGGGAGAGGCCACAGAGACCCTCGTCCCCTGGCAGCCCCCCTCGCCCGCTGCCATTGATCTCCTTGGCGGGATGACATCAAGGGACGTTTTTAATAAAAGGGCAGGAGGCCTTGGGAGATGACCGGGTTGAGGCAGTGCCGGGCAATTAATCACCTGGTTGAGGAGCCTCAGCCATGGGTAACTGGATCCCTGGAGAGCGGTTAGGCACACCCCGCCTTTCATCTCTGCCCATGGCCACTCTGCGTGGGCTCTCCATGCATCTTCATTAACTCCAGGCCCCAGGGAACCAGGCAGGCACAGGGGTGCATGTGTATCTGTGCATGGATCCTCCTGAGTGTGCCTGAGTGCATGGGTACAGGTGTATTGATGCATACATGTATGCATGCACAGGTGTGTGGCCACGGTCCTGCGTGCACATGTGTGTGAGACAGACCAGAGCACTGGCTTCAGAGTCAGACCGACCTGGGTTCAAGTTCAGGCCCCATCTCTTTCTAGCTGGATCACCCTGGACAAGTTATTTAACTTCTCTGAGTCCCTATTTTTCATCTGTAAACTGAGGATAATGATAGTGGTAGTAACTACTACACATACTCATGGAAATCAAGTTGACACTTTTCATACAGAAGTGCCTGGAACTTAATACATGTTAATGAACATATGTTCGTATTCCTCTTGCACATGAATGTGCGTGTACGTCTGAGTGGTAGGCAGAATTCTAAGAATATAACCTTTATAACCTTTGTATAATCCACCCCTCTTTGACGGTGGGTAGAGTGAACACGATGAGATATCACGCCCAGATTATGTTCCATCATATGGCAAAAAGTGAGATTATCCAAGTGGCCAAATCTAATCACATGAGCCCTTTAAAATCAGAGTTTTCTCCAGCTGCCAGGCAGAAGTCAGGGCGATCTGAAGCACGAAGGGGATTGACACATGGGAGCAAACTTCTCTGTTGCTGACTCGGAGGAGGCCACACGTGAGTGGCCCCTACAAGAGTGACCCCTGCCAACTGCCATCAAGAATGGGGATCTTGGGCTTCCCTGGTGGCGCAGTGGTTGCGAGTCCGCCTGCCGATGCAGGGGACGCGGGCTCGTGCCCCAGTCCGGGAAGATCCCACATGCCGCGGAGCAGCTGGGCGCGTGAGCCATGGCCGCTGAGCCTGAGCGTCCGGAGCCTGTGCTCCGCCACGGGAGAGGCCACAACAGTGAAAGGCCCGCGTACCGAAAAAAAAAAAAAAAAAAAAGAATGGGGATCTTACTACTGGGCATATACCCAGAGGAAACCATAATTCAAAAAGACATGTGCACCCCAATGTTCATTGCAGCACTATTTACAATAGCCAGGTCATGGAAGCAACCTAAATGCCCATCGACAGACAAATGGATGTAGAAGTTGTGGTACATATATACAATGGAATATTACTCCCTTATAAAAAGGAACAAAATTGGGTCATTTGTTGAGACGTGGATGGATCTAGAGACTGTCATACAGAGTGAAGTAAGTCAGAAAGAGAAAAATAAATATCGTATCTTAACGCATGTATGCATAACCTAGAAAAATGGTACAGATGAACCATTTTGCAGGGCAGAAGTTGAGACACAGATGTAGAGAACAAACGTATGGACACCAAGGGGGGAAAGCTGCGGGGCTGTGGGGATGGCGGTGGGATGAATTGGGCGATTGGGATTGACATGTATACACTGATGTGTATAAAATTGATGACTAATAAGAACCTGTTGTATAAAAAAATAAATTAAATTAAATTAAAAACAAAAAAGAATGGGGATCTCAGAGAAACTAAATTCTGCCAACAACCTGAATGAGTATGAAAAGAGATTCTCTCAAGAGCCTCTAGGTAGAAGCTAAGCTTGGGTGATACCTTGATTTCAGCCTTATCACTTGAGCAGAGAAGCCAGCCAAGCCCGTCCAGACCTCTGACTGCTCAGGTCAAGGTGTCACTAGTAGGATTTTGCCAGCTTTGGGAGCATCCTGGGAGATTCCTGGAGGCCCTGGTAACTCACAGTGACACACATATGTCTGCTTTGGGCTCTGGCAGACACCTGCTCTAGTCTCCAGTCCAAAGCTGTCATGGACAGAGGGGACAAAAAGTCAGGCCTAGAGCAGGCTGAGAGGTACCCTGGGTGAGTCTGGCTGAGATTGCTGGAGAGACTCTAGCAAGTCACTTACCCTCTCTGATCCTCAGTTTGTTCATCTGAACAATGGGATACCAGCACCCAGCACCACCAGCCCCAGCACCACCTTCATCACAAGGGTAGCTTGAGTGAACGAATGGATAGTGCAAAAGCATTATGGTGTGTTGGAAGAGCTGTCCAGCAGCAGGAGAGGTGGTGGCCTGTCTTCAGAGTAAACATTCAGTCTCAGGCCGGCTGGCCAACCTCAACCAACACCAGGGCACTCAGGGGAGAAGCGTGGGCCTCACCTGGCCAGCTCCCCCTCTCCAACCCCCTTATCCACTCAGCTCTATGTCTGTCAACTCCACCTCCAAAGTGTTTTCAACCACCTTCTCTCCGCTGCCCCTGCCTGCGGTCCAGTGCCTAAGCCTTGCCTGGATGACCACACAGCCTCCTCCTGGCACCTCTGCCTCCAGCCTCAGCCCCTGTAACTCAACCCCACGCCCTTGCTCACAGCCCACGCAGGGCTCCTATTGCTCTTGGGGTAAAGTCTACAGTCCATTCTGAAAATTAAGAATCATTTTCACTTTTGCCAAAACAACAACAACAAAAAAGCTTTTAATTTTTATTTCCCTGATACTGGCAAATTTGAGCTGTGTTGCATATGCTTATTCCCCTAGTCCCTTCTTACCTAGCTAATTCCCACTCATCTTTAAAGTTCTTAATTATTTCCGTTTTAAAAAGTACTACATGCACATGTACAAAATTCAAAAGTATAAAAAGGCAGACATCGGAAGGTCAGTTCAGCTCCAGCTGCTGTCCCCAGTCATCCAGTTCATCACTCCAGAGAAAGCCCCTCCTACCACCTCTGGGTGTGTGCACACAGATTTCATATACACGTTCTTTTCTACACAGGTAATAGCATATCATACTTCATTTTTTTTTCAGCTAACACTCTATCTTGGCAATTGTTTGTCTTGGTACATTAAGAGTTGCCTCCTTTCTTGTTAATGGCTGTATAATGTTCCATCAGAGTAGAAAATATATAACCCCTCTCCTCCTGATAGACTCAGGCTGTTTCCCATCTCTTGCTCTCACAAACATGTCACTGAAATGTCATTTCACACAAATGTGAGTTTATCTTTGCAAAAACTTCCTAGAAGTAAGATTGTTGGGTCAAAGGCAAAGGCATTGCCAAGTTGCTTTCCATAAAGGTTGTAATATTTTGCATTTCTACCAGCATTTTATATTCCTTTTTCCCTATGCATGAACCCAGTGATTTATCCAATGTCATAATCTTTAACTGATGGGTGAAAAGTGGCATCACACTGTAGTTTTAATGTGCAGTTTTCTTATTTTGAATAGGGTTGATCATCTTTTCATTGTCATCTCTAAGAGTCATTGTTTTCCTTCTCTGTCAGTGGTCTGTTCACATACTTCATCTATTTTTCTATTGAGTTGTAAGTCCTTTATTATTGATTTACAGGAGCTCTTTATATATGAAGGAAATTAGCCCTGGGCCTATTTAAACAATTTAAATTACTTAAATAGTTGTTTAACTGTTTGATAGAATTTCTTATGAAATGATCTGTACCTAGTGATGTTTTTTAGGAGTAACTATGTCTATTTCTTCCATGGTTATTAATCTGTTTAGATTTTAGTACCTAGATGTACTTCTCAAATATATTTACATAATCTTTTGATTTCCTCTGAAACTGGGGTTCTTCCCCCCTAACCATTTCTTATTTTATGAATGTGTGATTTCCCATTTTTTTCTGGATTAGATTACCTAACATCTTATCTATTTTACTTGGTTTTTAAAAAATAATCTTTATTAGTTCTAGTATTTTTCTGACTTCTAATTCAGTAATATCCACTTTTATCTTTATAAATTTTTTCTTGTGATTTCTTTAGGTTTATTTTATTGCTGTGCTTCTAACTTCTTGGATTGGATACCTAATTTATAAATTTTTAATCTTTATTATATATTAACAAAAGTATTTAGAGCTATGAACTTTTCTCTGAGCTCTGCTTTAGCAGTATTTCATAGTTCTTCTATGGACTGCTATTATTAGCTCAACTCTCTGGATTTCTGCAATCTGTTTTGATTTCCTTTTTGATGCCAGTAATGTTTAAGAGAGAGAGTGAAAATTTTATCTTTTGCTGTTTATTTCTTGTTGTATTGAATTTTGAACAGTAACTGTTATTAGAAGTAATGATAGAATTAGTTTATTTCTTCTTCCTTCCTTTTTCCCCTCCATGACACAGAGTTATTATTTTATATATCTTAACGTTTACCTTCATATCTATAACAGATCTATTACTTTATTTTTCATTTTTAAATTATATCTTTGGTCCTCTGGCTATAAAAGATGAGGAAATCTGTGCATTTACATTACTTTGTACCTTCTTTCCCCCTTTCTCTCCCAGTATTTGTCAGTTATTTAGTTTCTACACAATTTCATTCATTTCCACATGTTTCATTCTGTTCCATAACCAAGACCCCCATCTTGGTTTTAGTCTTAGACATAAAGACAAATGGATTCAATTCTCTGTCAGTCCTTAGTCCTTTTGCCATCGTTTCTCCTTTCCAAGTTCATCTTCAAGAAGGGATCATGGGACTTATATTCCCTGAGTTCTTATATATTTAAAAACTGGAATTGATTTCTACAGAGCCCAGCTTGGGAAAGACCAAGCTGTGTTGGGGAGACCCTTTTTCACTGATCCCCTGGAATCTCACCTGGGACTTGGTAGGAAGTAAATGGCAGGAGAATCCTCTCTCGTCCCCAAAGGATTAGCAGCCATGGCCAGGAGGCCCCCAGTGGCACATCCTCCGCAGAGAGGGGGAAAGTGTGAGCTCATCCTTGCCGCTGCCCGCCGGGCGGAACGGGTGGGGCGAGGGGCTCCACCTGTTCCCGATAATCTCCCTAATCCAACCCCATAATTATTCTTTATTAACGGAGACCGCTGCCTTCGTTACACACTGAAAGGAGGGCGTCAGGAGCAAAGACACGGGGATCAAAAGCTGGTCACATTTTCCAAAGAGGTTTATTTGCCACGACCAAAATAACCTCCCCAGGGGTAGGCTGAGTTCCTGTCTCATCCCATCCCGGTGCCCAGCGTAGGAGCTCTAGGACCCTGCTTCCCCCAGCCCAGCCCAGCGATCCCTGTCAGGCTCCCACAGCCCCCAAGTCTTCATTCATTCAAACACCTCCTAAGAGCATGGTTTACACAAGGCCTTGTACTAGGCTTTGCAGATACAGGAGTAAATAACATGTGGCCCTGCCCTCGGGACTGAGTATCTAAAAGGGAAGGAGCAAGTGCCCTAACGATTACTATGCAGACTGCGCAGCACCATGCTGGGGAGGACAGGTGACTGCGGAGCAGAGGTGGGTCCTGACGACACCCTCCCTCCTTCCTGGAGGGAGAGACATTAGAACCCTGTCTTGAAGTTCAGATAGAAGTTCCTCAATGGACAAGGTGAGAAAAGGACATTCCACAGAAGGAACAACAGGGATGTGCTAGGACAAAGTTGAACTGCAATTCATTGTGGCCAGAGCAAGGGCTGGAGCTGAGGAGGGGTTTGATTGGGGCTGGAGGGGTGGGCAGGCCAAGCCACACAGGACCCAAGGGTACTAGGGAGTCACTGAAGGTTTTAGGCAGGGAGGTGATGTGGTCAGACTGTGCTTTTGGAAGATCCTTCTGGCTGCAGAGTAGAGATTGGCTTGGGGGAAGCTGCTGGGAGTGAGAAATAGTTGGGGATGCTTTTAAGGGCCCAGATGAGAAATAGGGAGTTTGGAACCTGAGCAGTAAAAACAGGGTAGAGAGGAGAGGCAGAACAGGGGCATCAGGCAATGGTTACACAATCCCTCTGACTCTAGCGGCCATACTGTCCACTGAGGCACACAGACAAGAAATCAGAATGGTCCCCAGGCCATTTGTGACTCTGACCATGTCACCACCACCCTATGTTCAGCCTGGCCCTAGATCTATAGGTAACTCCCTACCAGAGACCCTCACAACCCAGGGAGATGAGACACAGGGACATGAACTCCAAATTCCAGGCTCCCTGCCCTTCCCAGCCCACCCACATACACTACATTTTCCCCACTCCCCACACACCTCTGCCCCCAAACAAGCCCTGTTCACTGCTTCCTCCATGTTCTTCCTAACCAGCCCATCCTTGCCCATTTCCTGTCCATGCCCAGATCTTACTAAAAAGCCCGGCTTGCGGGCTCCCACTGCCTGGAAGCTAGCAGTGGCCTCACGTCTGTCTCCCTCCGTCTCCCTGCCTCTCTGCAGGTCTCTGTGCTCCATCTGTCCCTTTCTGCCTCCATCGGCATCTGGAATGCCCTCTGCATTCCCTCCATCTCGGTGTGAGTCTCAGGTCAGCCTGGAGTCCCTCTCTTTGTTCTTCTTTACCTATTTCTCCGTGTGTGTCCCTCTCCACCTCTCCTTTCTCAACGGCACCTAATCCCCTCCCAAGAACTCATACAACTCATGGTTCGTTTGTCTGAAACAACGCTGGGCACCAAGTCTGAGCCAGGTCCCAGCCTTGGCACTGAGGTCAAAGAGATGGAAATGAGAGCGCAGCTCTGGCCCTCTGGTCCCTTTCTGCTGCTCACCCTCCAGCAGACAAGGTGGGCAGTACGAGCCAGCAGCAGTGTTGGACAGTGTTGGAAAGATCAGAGAGGTAAGAACAGTGCATGCCTCTGAGAGGCGCCAAGCACACTGAGCCCCAGTACTACGTTCCAACATCCAGCAAAGGGGCTGGCACTGGGGACCAGGGTCAGAGATGAGGACAACTCACCCCCTGCCCTCCAGTAGTTCACGGCCTCATTGGGGAGATAAGCAGATAAACTCATCCACAGGAAACCGTGTGGCCTGTGCTGCAGCAAGGGCTGGACTAATCGCCACAGGTCCTGAATCGCCATCTCGTATGAGGGATTGCGGGAGCCCGGAGTGACACACGAGGTGCTCTGAAATCAGGAAGGCTGGGATCATTCCACCCAGCTGGCCTTGACAAGCCCCTCCGCTTCTCTTATCCTCAGCTTCAGCCTCTGTATAATGGGTGTATCACAAGTCCCTTGAGGCTAATCAATGTGAAACATACGATATGTGAGCCAATGTATATAAAAGTGGCTTAGCAAAGAGTCCGGCGTGGAGTGTGTGTTCAATAAACCATACTTATTATGGCTTTTTATTGCTATTCCATTTGGGCTGTGGCATAGTAACAAGAGCACCAGGCTAGATGTTACGAGACCCACTTCTGGTCCCAGTCTTGCCACTACCTGGCTGTATAACCCTAAGCAATTCCCTCCCTCGCCCTGGCACTGTTTCCAGCACTAGGAAATGGGGAATGAATTAAGACGAAAGCTCCTTCTTGCACAGACCCTTAAGATCCGAAGGTAAGGCAGGCCCCTCATAATCTTCTCTCTCCTCCTCGTCTCCCCCTTGCTCCCTTCACTCCAGCCACTTTGGCCTCCTTGCTCTTCCTCAAACTCCCCAGCCATGCTCTGGGCTCGAAGCTTTTGCACGTGCTGTTCCCTCAGCCCAGAATCTACTCCTGTCCCGCCTCCCATATCGGCACGGCTCCCCACCCCCTCACTCCTTTCAGGTCGCCTCGCAAATGTCACCTCCTCAGAGGCCCTTTCCTGCCCACCCTCATCTCTGGCTTTCTCCCTAACCTGCTCTATTTTTCTCTGTAGCACTCGTCACCACCTGGTATGTTGCATACGATTGTTGATTTGTCGACCTTCCATCCCAACTCACTGCAGTGCCGGCTCCGTGAGACAGGAGGGCGTCTATTTGGTTCCCAGCTGTACCCGGACCCAACAGTGCACAGCCACAGTCGGCGCTCAATTTTCGAGTGAAAACTAGGATGCACCTGCAGCTCTGGAGAAGCAGTGCGGGGGGGCGGGGGGAGAGAAGTCTCCAGAAGCCCCTTGGTGCCGGCTGCCGGCAGCCACGGTCCTCCACCTGCTGAGACTTCTCAGCCCTGGAAAAGCACAAAGCTCTCCTCCGTCCCTGCTGGTACATGCCCCCTGCCCTTGGGGCCACGGACCTGAGACTACCGCCCCCGGCCCCTCAGATGCTTCCAGGTCAGGGCAGAGGAGGAGGGGGTGGTGGCCTCTGGGCTCCATCCTTTGTCCCAGGCCCCAGCCGAATTTAATTCCAAGGTTCAAAGAGCCTTTGCCCCTTCCCAGATGAAAGGCCGCTCAGCCGGAGAGACGAGCTGGTTAATAAAGGATGGGAGGGGGGCCCTGGACAGGCAGGCCCACCGCCGCTCCCTGCCCACACCCTCTGCCAGTGAATGCTCTCAGCCCTCTGCCGCCGTTCCAGCCTGCTGCCCCACAAGAAAAGCCCATTAATTTAACACTAATAGGATTTTCAATTTGTCACAATCCTCGGAGATCCTGGGGAGGTGGTGAGGGGGAGGGTAGGATTCATAACAAATCTGTGTCAAAGGAAATTTTGCAGAGAGAATGGCCTGG
Organism: Lagenorhynchus albirostris; assembly: GCF_949774975.1. NCBI lineage: Eukaryota > Metazoa > Chordata > Mammalia > Artiodactyla > Delphinidae > Lagenorhynchus > Lagenorhynchus albirostris. Next base: position 169,192,672 of record NC_083096.1, read on the forward strand.
ACCCTAGACGGTTCCCTACCACTCTAGGGCCTTCGGGCAAGCCACAGCCCCTCCTGGCCTCAGTTTCCTCAACTGGAAGAAAACTAGTAAAACCACTTCGAAAGGAGACCATACGGATTAAATGAGCTTATGAAGAACTAACATCCAGCAAATGCTGCCTGGCCAGGAGCTGGCGCTCCGTAACAAGTGCCCCCTCCTGCCGCAGCCTCTCTCCCAAATCTGCCCCCAGGCAACACTGGCTGCACAGGCTGGAGCTCTGCCCCCACCATCCCGCACCCTGTCCCCAGCCACTGTGTCTCCAGGTCCGATGACAGTTCCAGCCAAACACCCCTTGGCGGGGCGGTGGGCGGTTGTGGGGAGGCTTGTCTGGGAGGCTGTGGCCTTTTCATCCTCAGTGGGATCAGCATCCTGAATTCCTCGTTGTTCGAGGAGAGCCAAGGATTTGGAGCTTCCAAACACCCAGGCCCAGTCAGAAGGCCCCAGCCTGTGCCAACCAGCTGCATCTCAGTTACAGCTAAGAAGACAGCACACCAGCTGCCCGAGCCCTGTTCTCCAGGCGAATTCCTCCCGGACCAGGAGATGCCGGACAGAGGGGACCGCGTCGGTGCCGCCCCCTGGCCATGGGCTCAGCTAGGCGCTTCTCCATGGTCTGAAAGGGAGGGCCACCCTGGTGCAGGAAGGAGTCTGGGCGGGTGGGAGACTGGGGAGATGTGTCTGCTGCGGCAGTTGACAAGAGACTGAGATGGACATGGAGAAAGTACTGGCTCCAGGATGCCCAGAGCCAGTGGACAAGCAGACCTGGCCAGGCCCTATGCCTGGCTCAGAGCCATGCACCCTGGGTTGGCTGCCGCTGATACCACCCAGGAGAGAGAGGTGGGAAAGGAGGACTCAGGAGCCCAACCCACCACCCCCCGGGCTCTGGGCAGCGGCTTCCTGAGCAAAGCCCTCATTACCAGACTGGACAGGCCTGGGGCCGGCGGGGGAGCTCCAGCCAGCACTGCCTGTGGTCCCTGCTCGCTTTTGCCTCCATCTAAACCATAATTTACAACATCTCGAGTCCTTGGCATCACATGGTCCCAAACCAGACAGAGATGGGAAGGAGACGGCAGGGAGACAAAACTGAGGGGGTTCTCAATTACTCTATGTTTCAGTCACCACTGACCCACTCAGGTGCAAAGAGAACCATATATCTTACGAGTCAAAGAAACAGAAGAAGCAAACTGGTGTCCACCGTCATTTTAACAGTCACAGGAGGAAGCTTGATGGGGACGGTAGGAGCCTTCACAAAACCAGCACGGATAAACCCAAAGATGCTGGAATGAACGCTTGTGGGTTCTCAGGCCCAGGACAGAATGCTGAGTGGATGCCGGGGAGAAGATTCTAGAAGGGACTGTTGTAAACCTTAGGAAGTCACTGTGGGTTCCAGGTGGAATTCTAGAAGGGGTTGAGAAAGAGGGGCAGCCTGCCCGAGACGGGGAGAGTTAGTCCTGCTCGGGTGGTAGATGAGTGAGGCGGGGAAGGACCCCTCGTACATGGGCCCATTTGGTCCCACAAAACTTTTCAGAACATCTTTGCTTAGGCCTAAGTCACATCCTCGGCTTGAGCTGCAAGTGTCCAGCTCTGCTCACAAGCAGGAAGCGAGACTCCAGGAAGTCAGTGGTAGCATGTGCCCAGGCCGCAGAAGGACAACATCACTATATCCAAGAGTCCCGGGAGGGGCCCCTGGAGACAGCATTCACAGTGCCTGCCCACTACTCAGCCACAGCTCCCTGAACTGCCAGCTCTCACATCGGGAATGACCTTCAGGGCTTCATCCAGCTTTCAACCACACTCCAATCTGGGTGTGTGAGCCTAGGTGAGTTGCTCACTCTCTCTGTGCTTTTAGTTCACTGGGTGAACAATATGAAGAAGGAGGAGGTGGATTAAGAAGGCTTCTCCTGGGCTTCCCTGGTGGCGCAGTGGTTGAGAGTCCGCCTGCTGATTCAGCGGACATGGGTTCGTGCCCCGGTCCGGGAAGATCCCACATGCCGCGGAGCGGCTGGGCCCATGAGCCATGGCCGCTGAGCCTGCGCGTCCGGAGCCTGTGCTCCGCCACGGGAGAGGCCACAGCAGTGAGAGGCCCGCGTACCGCAAAAAAAAAAAAAAAAAAAAAAAAGGCTTCTCCTCACCCCTGTGCTTGCCAAGGGGGAGGAGGGATGAGGGAGGGATGGACTGGGAGTTGGGATTAGCAGATGCAAACTATTAGATATAGAATGAATAAACAACAAGGTCCTACTGTATAGCACAGGGAACTAGATTCAATATCCCGTGATAAACCATAATGGAAAAGAATATGAAAAAGAATCCATATATACGTATAACTGAATCACTTTGCTGTACAGCAGAAATTAACACAACATTGTAAATCAACTATACTTCAATAAATAAATGTTAAAGAAAAGAAGAGTTCTCCCGCCCTATAGAGGGCGAAGGCCCTCAGGAAAAGAGCTTGGTGAGCCACGCTCAGGATGAAGAGACAAGTCTATCCCTGGTGGCATTTATTTCATTAGAAAGGGTTTTAAGAAGGGATGAAAGCTATGGATTGGGAACGTGAGACCTGTCCTTCATCCATTCATTCATTTATATAACAACTATTAATTGAGTGCCTACCTTAAGTCAGACCTCAGTCCTGGGACTCAGTGGAGAACCAGCACCAGGCCCCTGCTTCCAGGATCCAGACAAGGATCTACCACAGTGATGGAGGTTGTGCCGGAGGCCACATGGGGGCCTTGGGAGCACAGAAAAAAGAACCAGTCTGGATAGCCAAGGAGCCATCGAGTAAAAGTGACCTCCAAGCTACAGCTTGAAAGATAAGGAAGAGGCAGCCAAGAGAAGTGAGGGTGGTCAGAGGGACAGAGGTGGGGGACTGACATTTGCAAAGGCATGAGGCATCTCCTTCCTTGCCGCCCTCATTTCTTGACCACTATGCAATCTTCTGAAAAAAAAAAAAAAGAATAAATGAATAAATAAACAAGTAAATGAACAAAAAGTAGAGGGGATACAGATATATATAACACAGAAGAAGCATCCAAACACCTAAAAAAAAAAATCCTTGCAGACAATGAGGACTTTCCTTAGGCGGGGCCAACCATCTAGTTATCTCAGCACCAAATAGAATGGCCCATAACTCTGACTTCTGATTTCGTCAACAAAACCCAGGAAGGAGACAACGGTTCTGTCCCCTCACCCACTGATGGGGCCTCTGCTCCCACATCCAGTTTCCCCCCTCCCCCACTCAAAGGCTGTGCACCATCCCATTCATTTGCCTATTCAACAACATCTCTTGATCATCAACCACACACCAGGCACATGGAGTGATCACCTATGCTAAAAGCCAGACTTGGTGGTCCCCACTTGATATGTCCACCCATCTTTGTGGGTCTCCATGATCACAGCAGGAACCTAGAAATACCTGGGTGGATGTCAGGCTGTTGGAGTCATCCCAGTAAGTCACCAATCAAGGGCAGGACTGGGCCTGTGGAGAAACATTCCTCCTCTGCTCTCCCGCCCAAACTCGTGGCCAAAGGCAAGGCACACGCATGGCTGAAATCCCATCAATGGCGCCCGGCCAACTGGCTGCCACTTGCTTATTTGGCTTGGAACAGGAAATACATTTTTCTACTATTTATACTGCTGACCTCAGGAATAAACTAATTACTGCTGCAAAGCTGCATTCCCACACTGTCCAGCTCACATCTGTAACCCCTGGTTGGGACTAAAGCAGAGGAGGTGCCAGATGGCTGGGAGGTTCAGGGGCTCTGGCCCAGTGGCCACTCCTGCCCTGCTCCCTAGGTCTTCAGGGGAGAAAGAATTGAGACCACAAGTCACCCCTACTGGATCTTCAGCTCTGACCAAGAAGAGATCTGCCTGCTTCCTTCCTTTGCCTTGAGCTAATCACTTCTCTGAGTCTTGGTTTCTTGATCTACACAACGGAGGTGTGGTAATGCGGAGCTCAAGCACTGCCTTGTAGAGTAAAGGACACCATGTGTGAGAAAGCTTCATGTAAGTGTGATTACCCCAGAAGACCCCTCGGCCTGAACGGCCAGCTCCAGCGGCCAGTCTGGGCCAGGGCAGCAGCCTGCAGCTGTGCTGCAGATTCGACCACAGTCCTCATGCCCTGATGTGTGAAAGCAGACGCCTGCCTGAGACTGCTGTCTCTCGCAATCAGACCAACTCACAAGCCAGTCCTGTGGACACAGGCAGGCACGTCAAGCAGCATCCATGCGCGCCCAGGAAACAGAAGCTGAATGAATGGATGTATGGATGGAAAATGATGCCTAAGACATAATGCTAGCTTAACTGATTTTTTCTTAACTTACTGAAATGAGCCAACTATTTGGCCCAGAGATTGACAAACCTATCTGTAAAGGGCTGGATAATAAATATTTTAGGCTTTAAGGGCCATACAATTTCTGTCACAACTGTTCAACTGCCACTGTAGTGTAAAACCAGCCACAGAAAATACAGAAATGAATGGGCAGAGCTATGTACCAATAAAACTTTGTTTACAAAACAGGTCATATGTGGCCAACCCCTCCTGCTGAACTAGCCAAATAGTTACTATGGAAGCTCAGCAGTGTCCTTGATTCTTACTCATCACCCCTTCATCAAATGGGTCACCAGGTCCTTTCAATTCTTCCTTCTAAATAGCAGCTGTTGCCCTGGTCCAGCCCCATCACCCACTACCTAGACGCTCCAACAGCTCCCCACCTTCAGCCTCTTGCCCCTCCCGTCCATCTTCTGCTGAGACATCTATCTAAATCCCCAATATGTCTGTGTCCTTCCCTCTCCTGGCTCCAACTGTCCTGAGCGCAAGTCATTCAGGCTCTGGGTCCCACTGTCCAGCCTCATCACTCACTGCCCTCCTCAACTCCCATCCTCAGCTCTAGCCAGACAAACACTTTTCAGTTCTCCAAACACATCATGCTCAATATTTCCCTATGCAAAGAAAACTTCTCTCCCTCTGCTCCCCCTGGCCAACTCCTATTCATCCTCCAGGTCTCATATCAGATGTCACCTCCCCTGAGAAGCCTTCCTAAGGTGCCAGCTTTCCCCTAACACTGAAATGATCACACTGTGACACAGACGGCCATGTGTTCAACAAACCCCATTTCTCGTTCTTCCTGGGCTCAGAGCTAGACTACTTTCCCCATCCCCCTTTGGAGTTAGGTGGAACCATGTGACTGAGTTCTGGCCAATGGAAGGAGGGCAGAAGTGACGGAGGCCATCCCAGGTCTGGCCTTGACTTCCCACATGATCCTACAGGCGCTTTCTCTCTCCCCCTATTCCAGCTGAATGAAGAGGATGCTGAGGACCTACAGGAGGGTAGAACCGCCAGCCTGGGCCCCCGAGTCACTGCTCGGATGAGAGTAGCTGAAGAGAGACACCTGACCAGAAATTCCACATTGTATTAAGCCGCTGACATTTTAGAGTTGTCTGTTACAACAGTTAGCCTACCCTGAGTAAGCCAATACTCGAATGGAATTAACTGCTATTTGTCTGCCCTCCCCAGTAGACTGTAAGATGCATAAGAATAGGAACTTGTCTATCTCACACAACACCATATCCCCAGAACTTAGCATCCATGCCCTGCATATTGTAGGAACTCAATATCCGTTCGTTGGTTGGATAAATAATAAATAAATGAATACAACCTTAGTGGATGGGGTAGGCTACTCTCATCACTGTGGGGACACTGTAGCAACCCAGAGCCCACCCAGCTCCAGGAGGGAGACTCAGTTTAAAGCTTTGGCCTAGGGGAGAGCAGCCTGTGCAGATTCCACTCCAGGGAGCTGAGCTCAAGCAAAGCCAGGGCCAAGGTCATCAATCAATGTGGGAGCCGAGGGGCAGAGTGCCCATCAGGGGCTAGAGTGGCAGTAACAAGAAGAGTCAGGAGGATGGGATAAAGTGAGCATGGGACTAGGAGTCAGGAGCCCCAGATTCTGGGACCCGCTGCATGACCTTGGTAAATAACTTCCCCTCTCAGAGTCTCAGTCTCCCCCTGCTGTGAAAGAAAAAGAGGGGGTTGGACATTCCCCCCTCCAAAAAAAAGTCTCTGGAGCCTGAAAATATAAAACGGATGCATGTGGAATGGCTCTAATTAAAGCTAGAGAAAGGTGTCAGAGCCAATCCCTACCAATCTCCTGAGGCACCTTCTCAGAACCTTATGCTCCATCCTCTCTCAGCCAGACTAAGACTTCCCAGACTCTCGGCCTAGACAGAAGCTTCCAGATCACCCAGCCAAACCCCCAATCCCTGCTTGAACACCTCCAGTGATGAAGAATTCACTACCTCCTTGGCAGCCCCTAAGGCAACATTAACGGTTAGATTATCCACCAGTTGCAGTCTGTAACCCTGGGCTGTGCACCCTGGGTCTATGTTCTCTTCCACCACAGTCTCTGAGCAGCCCAGCTAGAGACTACACCTTGAAAAGCTGGCCTCCGAAAATAACAGTAATAGCTAACAGGTTTTGGCCATGTATTTTTCTAAGCACTTTACATATATAACACATTCAATCCATATAGTAACTCCATGAAGTATGTACTGTTATTATTTTACAAATGAAAAAATCAAGGCATAAAGAGTTTAAGTCGCTTATCCAGTGTCACACAGCTAGTAAGCAGTAAAGCTGAGATTCAAATCCAGACCATCTGATTACCTGTTCTCAACTGCTTCTCTGACGTGGAGAAATCCGGCTGCAATAAAAGGGAGAGGACCATGGTGGTTAATATCACCTGTATAATATTACTTGTATATGTGCCTGGTGCTTTCATAATAAGCATTTTACAAATACTCATTGATTTAATCCTTAAACAATTCTATAAAGGAGACACTATTATCAACCCTGTTTTACAGATGAGGAAGCTGAGTCACAGAGAGGTTAAGTAAATGACTCAACGTCACACAGCTTATAAGTGGTGGAGTCAGGATTTTAACCCAGGCAATTTGGCTCTGGAGTCTGTTGAAAATCTCAAAGAATTGACAGAAAACTGGAACTATTATAGCAGGGGATTATACTAAGGTTTCATGACACAAGGTTAATATACAAAAGTCAATTGCTCTCCTATACATCAGCAATTAACATGTTTGACACCCAACGTTACCTTTCAATTATACATATATTGAGCGTTTGCCACGTGCTAGCCCTGTGCTGGGTGCTCCATATGCAGTAGCTCATTTAACCTTCTCAAAACCCTGTATGGGCAGAAAAAGCATTTGATAAAACCCAATACCCATTCATGATTTAAAAAAAAAAAAAAAAACCTCTCAGCAAACTGGGCATAGAGGGAAACTTCCTCAACTTGATAAAGAACTACCAAAAACCTATAGTTAACATCATACTTAATAGTGAGAAACTAGATGCTTTCCCCCTAAGACTGGGAACAAAGGAAGAATGAATCATTTTACAACTCTTAGTCACCATTGTGACTGGAAGTCCTGCAGTAAGATGAGAAAAGGAAGTAGGAGGTATGCAGATTGGGAAAGGAGAAATAAAGCTGTCTTTGCTCGCAGATAACATGATTGTTTATGTTGACAATCTCAAAGAATTGACCAAAAAAACCTCCTGAACTATTATGTCAAGGGATTATAGCAAGGTTTCAGGATTCAAAGTTAATATACAAAAGTCAATTGCTCTCCTATATACCAGCGATGAACAACTGGAATTCGAAATTAAAAACACAATACCATTTACATTAGCACCAAAAAATCAGATACTTAGGTATAAATCTAACCAAAAAAATATAAGATCTGTATGACGAAAACTACAACTCTGATGAAAAAAATCAAAGATCTAAATAAATGGAGAGATAGTCTACGTTCATGAATAGGAATACTCAGTATTATTAAGATACCAGTTTTTCCAACTTCGCCTACAGATTCAATGCAATCCCCATTAAAACCTGAGCAAGTTACTTGTGGATATCAACAAACTGATTCTAAAGTGTATATGGAAAGGCAAAAGATCCAGAATATCCAACACAACAATGAATAAGAAGAACAAAGTCAGAGGTTTGACACTACCTGACTTCAAGGCTTACTATAAAGCTACAGTAATCAAGACACTGTGATATTGGCAAAATAATAAGCAACTGGATGAATGGAACAGAACAGAGAACCTCCAAAATGGGCGCACATAAATACAGTTAACTGTTCTTTGACAAAGGAGCAAAGGCAATTCAATGGAAAAAGGATAATCTTTTCAACAAATGGTGCTGGAACAACTGGACGTCCACAGGGAAAAAAGAGAATCTAGACACAGTCCTTACACTTTTCAGAAAAATTAACTCAGAATGGATCACAGACCTAAAGGTAAAATGCAAAACTAAAGTACTTCCAGAAGATAACATAGGAGAAAATTTAGGTCACCTTCGGTTTGGCAATGAGTTTTTAGATACGCACCAAAAGCAAGATCCCTAAATGAAAAACTTGATAAGTTGGACTTCATTAAAGTTAAAAACTTCTGCTCTGTGAAAGACACTGTTAAGAGAATGAAAAGACAAGCCACAGACTGGGAGAAAATATTTGCAAACACATATCTGATAAAGGACTTGTATCCAAACATACAAAGAACTCCTAAAGCTCAATAGTAAAAAAAAAAAATAGAATTTAAAAGATGGGCAAAAGATCTGAACACACTTCACCGAAGCAAATATACAGATAGCAAATATGGGTATAAAAAGATGCTCAACGTCATGTCATTAGGGAATTGCAAGTTAAAACAGTAATGAGATATCACTACATACCTATTAGAATAGCTAAAGTCCAAAAAATTGACATCACCAAATTCTGGTGAGGATATGGAATTATAGGAATTCTCATTCACTGCTGGTGGCAATGTAAAAATGGTACAGCCACTTTGGAAGACAGTCTGGCAGTTTCTTACAAAGCTAAACATAGTCTATCATACAATCCAGCAATCATGCTCCTAGGTATTTACACAAATGAGCTGAAAACTTTGTCCACACAAAAACCTGCACACAGATGTTTATAGCAGCTTTATTCATACTTTTCTCAAACTGGAAGCAATCAGGAAGTCCCTCAAAAGATGAACAGATAAACAAACGGTGGTACATCCATATAATGGAATGTTATTCAACAACAAAAAGAAATGAGCATCAAGCCATGAAAAGACATGGAGGAAACTCAAATGCATATTATAAGTGAAAGAAGCCAGTCTGAAAAGGCAACATCTTTTATAGTTCCAACTATATGACATTCTGAAAAAAGGCAAAATTATGGAGACAGTATAAAGACCAATGGTTGCCAGGAGTTCTTGTGGCTGGGGGAGGGGGAAGCAAGGGAGAAGAATAGATGGAACACAGGGAATTTTTAGGGCAGTGAAACTATTCTGCATGATACTGTAATGGTGGATACATGATGTCATGCATTTGTCAAAATCCATTTAACTGTCAACACAAACAGGGAACCCTAACGTAAACTACGCACATTAGTTAATAATAATATAACAATGATATATCAGTTACAACAAATATACCACACTAAAGCAAGATGTTAATAAAAAGGGAACTCTGGGGCTTCCCTGGTGGCGCAGTGGTTGAGAATCCGCCTGCCGATGCAGGGGACACAGGTTCGTGCCCCGGTCCGGGAGGATCCCACATGCCGCAGAGCAGCTGGGCCCGTGAGCCATGGCCGCTGAGCCTGAACATCCGGAGCCTGTGCTCCGAAATGGGAGAGGCCACAACAGTGAGAGGCCCGCGTACCGCAAAAAAAAAAAAAAAGGGAACTCTGTGTGTGTGTGTGTGTGTGTGTGTGTGTGTGTGTGTGTGTGTGTATTGTCTGTTGAGGGCTATGCGTGGGAACTCTCTGTAGTATTGCTCAATATATCTATAAACCTAAACTTGTTCTAAAACAGAAAGTCTATTAATTTAAAAGAAAATCCCTATATGGGCAGATTATTATTACTCCTATTTTGGAGAGATTATTATCACCCTCATTTCAAGGAGGAATATTTTATTTACCCTCTTCTATAGAAGAAGACATTGAAGTTTAAGGAAGTAGCATGCATCATTCAGGGTCACACAACGGGCAGGCAAAGGGCAGGATCGAGCTTTGATTAGTGGACAGGTGGCCAGAAACCCCTCAGGGTGCCCAGAAGCTACCAGTACTTGGAACAGACACAGACATTTGAGCCCCTGCTCAGCTACCTCCCACCCACATCCCTGCATCAAGGCCCTTCTGGTGGATCAAAGCACAGACCTGCAGCCTACATACTGAGGCTGCTATGTGTGCAGTCATCACTGGGCTCTTCGTGCTTACCATCTATATGCAGGAAACCCAGGCCGTGTCTGCAAAAGTCTATCCTTGTCAGGTTGGTTCGGTACCAAGAGGTGAATTGATGTGCAGAACAGAAAGACAGCTTAGGGTGGAAATTAGACCTTTGCCCAGTTGCCATGGCACAAACAGACTAGAAATATAGGATGTGGGTATAAATTGGTCCTGTCACCACCACTTATTCCAGCATGGTAAGCCCATGATTGAAAGGGACTTCCAATGGCATCAGGTCCAACAATAACCTCCCACCACAACCAGAACTGAATGGGCCCCAGTTCATGGAGAGGTGACATCTGCCATGGGAATTGCCAAGACCACCCCTGGATGGGCATCAGGAGTGGAATGGATGGCAGTTTCCTGAGTGCTGACTGTGAAGCTAATCTCAGACAAGTGGGAAATGCCTAGGACGACTGGCAAACCCCACCAACCTCTGACCTGGGGCAAGGAATGTTTGTGTTCCCCCGGAATTCCTGTGTTGAAGCCCTAATCCCAAACTGATGGTATTTGGAGGTGAGGTCTTTGGGAGGTAAGTAGGTCATGAGGGTAGAACCCTTATGAATGGGATTAGTACCCTATAAGAAGAGACACAGAGAGATGACCTCTCTCCTCCACATGAGGACACAGCAAGAAGATGGCCATCTGGAAGCCAGGAAGCAGGGCCTCACCAGAACCGACGATACTGGCACCCTGGCCTCGGACTTCCCACCCTCCCGAACTGTGAGAAATAAATTTCTGTTGTTTAAGCCACCCAGTCTCTGGTGTTTTTGTTATAGCAGTCTGAACTGACTAAGATGGGTGTTAAGATTCTTGCCAAGAGCCTGAGAGCCATCAGAGATGAAGGAAACATGTCCATCTGATGCCTGGTCAGAGAACCACAGGACAGCCCGGAAGCAGGAAGAATCATGACCACAGACCCTTGGGCTACCCCAGGGAGGACCTTCTGGCTGGGGGAAGAAACAAACAACAGTCTGAGAACATGATAAAAGACTCTTCTTTGTCTATAAGAAGGTTTTTCACCCTGAATACCTATGTTTCAGCTCCCAGCCGGAGCCATTTATGAAGGCCTTTCTTCTACATAATCTTATTTAAACTCTCAACAGCCCTGGGAGGTGGGTGTATACATCCCCATTTGACAGATGAGGTAACTGAGGCTCAGAGAACTGAAATCACCTCATGCTCACAGTCACATGAAAATTAATGACCAGAACTCCTCCTCAGACCCTCTGACCCCACACCATACCTCTTCCACTACCCCGACATTGCCCAGCACATAGAAAGTGTACAGGAAAACTTGACAGAGTTTCACCAAAAGGAATGTTGTCCTTTAGCTCCACTTCTGCAGGGGCCCAGCAAAGGGCTGTCTTTTCCCACCATAACCCCAATAAGTGAGGGAAGGTGGCTTCATCCACCACCTTGGGTCATGGTTACCCACAGCAGAATGTCCCAGGCAAACCTGAGGCGGGGTCACTGAGAATGACCCTGGGCCAGAAGGAAGGAGGCTGTGTCTCCTCCACTGTCTGGAGGACCTAAGGCCAGTGGACTTGGCCTTTGAAGGAGAGGTCAGACCTATGGCTTATAGCCTTGGCTCTGCCGCTGGCTGGCTCCATGATAAGGATAAGGATCAAGAGCCTTAAAATAGCCATCCCTTTGACCCAATATTCCATTTCTGAATTATGGATCAGATAGTGAGGTTATGGACTACAACTCATAAATGCTTTCCTAGTAATTGAAATTTACATCTATAAAGATTTTGAGATAACAGGAAAATTTATATTCCAATGTTAAGTATAAAATGGAATACATAATTGCCCACTAAGTATAACCCCAGCTATGTAAAATAAAATATGAAGAAAAAAAGACCAGAAAGAGACACACCATGATATTAGCATTAAATAAATAGAAAAGAAAATGACTTCTGTCTACATGTTATTTCCAACTTTTCTGCTTTATTGCTTCTGTAAAGGAAAATATAAAATCAACTTTTTTTTAACATCTTTATTGAAGTATAATTGTTTTACAATGGTGTGTTAGTTTCTGCTGTATAACAAAGTGAATCAGCTATACGTATACATATATCCCCATATCCCCTCCCTCTTGTGTCTCCCTCCCTCCCTCCCTATCCCACCCCTCTAGGTGGTCACAAAGCACCGAGCTGATCTCCCTGTGCTATGCGGCTGCTTCCCACGAGCTATCTATTTTACATTTGGTAGTGTATATATGTCCATGCCACTCTCTCACTTCGTCTCAGCTTACCCTTCCCCCTCTCCACTTTATTTTTAAAACAAAATATAATGGGTTAGAAGATTCAGTGTCATAAAGATGTCCATTCTCCTCAAATTGACGTGGAAACTCAATGAAATCACAATAAAAGTCTCAGCAGACTTTTTGTGTATATATATATATATATATATATGTGTGTGTGAAAAGCGACAAGCTGATTCTAAAACTAGTTAGGATGTAAAGAACCGAGAATAGCCAAGTCAAATGTGAAGAAGAACAAGCTAGAGGACTTCATACCATGTGCTATAGACTAAATGTTTGTGTTCCCCCCAAATTCACATGTTGAAATCCTAACCCCCAATGTGATGATATTAAGAGGTGGGACCTTTGGGGGGTGATTAGGTCATGAGAGTGGAGCCCTCATGGATGGGATTAGTGCCCCTATGAAGGCGACCCCAGGGAGCTCTCTCATCCCTTCGGCCAGGAGAGGACACAGTGAGAACACAGCCGTCTGTGAACCAGGAAGTGGGCTCTCACCAGACACTGAATCTGCCAGCACCTTGATCTTGGACTTCCCAGCCTCCAGCACTGTGAGAAATTTCTGTTGTTTATAGGCCATCCGGTCTACGGTATTTTTATTAAAGTAGCCTGAAAGGACTAAGACACTACTTATACTAGATACCACGACTGTTGTAAAAGCTAGAGCAATTAAGACAGGATGGTATTGGTGCCAGTATAGACAGACCAATACAATAGACTAGAGAGTCCAGGAACAGACCCACACATGTGGTACTTGATCTACAATAAAGCTGACCCGTCAGTGTGGTGGGGAAAGGGAGGGCTTTTCAATAAATGGATCAACTGGGTATCCATATGAGGAAGAATATCTTGACCCCACTGAAACACCATGCACACAATTATTCCAAATAAAGTATAGATCTAAATATGAAAGATAAAATGACAAAGCTTCTAAACATAAGAGAATATCTTCATGACCTTTGGGCTGGCAAAACTTTCTTGAACAAGGCACAGAAAGCACTGACCATAAAGGAAAAAGACTGATAAATCTGGGTACATTAAGATTAAGAACTTCTGTTGATCAAAAGATACCACTATGAGAGTGGAAAGATAAGCTAAAGAGTGGGGGAAATCTTTGCAATACGTGTATCTGACAAAGCACTCACATGCAAAGCATGTAAAGCGCTCTACAAATCAACAAGAAAAGGACAATATCTCAGTATAAAAGTGGGCAGAAAAAATGGACAAATCCTTCACCACAGAGGCTCTCCAATGGCCAGATTAAAGTCGCATGTTGTTTCAAGCCCATATTAATAGCTAAAATGAAAAGACTGACAAAGTGTTGGCAAGGATGTGGAGCAACTGGAACACTCATTCTCTGCTGGTGGAGTATAAACATGTACACCCACCTTGTTAAACTGTTTGGCAAAATCTACTAAAGTGAATATACACAGCGTGCCCTCTTTTTCTGCAGGTTCCACATCTGCAGATTCAACCAGCACTGGATCAGTCCGTGTACCGTGTTTATGATCAGCAGTTGGTTGAATTCAAGGATGTGGAACCCGAGATAAAGGGCCTACTATGGGACCTGAGCATCCACACAGTTGAGTATCTATGGAGGGTCCTGAAACCAATCCCCCTCGGATACCGAGGGACGACCGTACATACTCCATGACCCAGTCACCTCGTCTGTAGGTATAAACCCAAAAGAAATGAGTGGCCATGGGCCCCAAAAAGCATACACAAGAATGTTCTTGGCAGCATTAACAGCCCAAAACCAAAAAGAACCCACACATCCATTAACAGTAGAATAGACGGATAATCTGCGGTACAGTCATACAATGAATTCTACTCAGCAATGAGAAATGAGCAGTCTATGAATACACATAACAATGCATAACTCTCACATAGAGGAGCTTAAGAAAAAGAAGCCAAACACAAAACAACTGCATGCTCTGCTGACTGCACTTATATAAAGTACGAAAACAGGCAAAACTAATCTATGTTGATAGAAACCAGGATAGTGATTGCCTTTGAGGGATGGTTAGAGAATGGAATGGGGCACATGGGGGAGGGGGTGTCCTGGGGGTGCAGGTGATGTCCTTGACCTGGGTGCCGGGTGTTCAGGAGAGAAAGCTACTCTCACCTGGCCTTCCTCCCCATTCTCCTCCTCATCCTTGAGCCAGAGCCTTCTCCCTGGGCAGCCTCTCCTTCTGGAACATTCCAACTCCAGACTTCACATCACGATTCTTGGACACCTTCTTCCAGCTGAAGGCCACCTCAAACACTCCTGTGACACTCACGACCCTCAGCAGTGCCCTCACCTTGTCCCCCTTCCTGATCCTTCCCCACCCCAACCCCCCCATTTCCTGAACTTCCCAGCCCAGCACTGCCCCACTGCCCTCCATCTCTGCCATCATCCTCTTTAAAGCCTCTCAGTGGTTCTCCTAGCCTCTCCCTGCCTCCTCCCAAACACCTCCCGCACATCGAGAGAAGTGTCTCCTTCTTCCCGTCCCTCAAACTCGTCCGTGCACCTGCTTGGTGCTCCCTCCTCCCCTACCCGTGCCTGACCACCTCCCCAGTCAACCCTTCCCCTCCTTCAGACTCAGCTTAGTATCATTTCATCAGATGAGCCTTTCTCCATCCCCATTACACCCACCCAGAGCTGCCGGCCCTTCTCCCCCAGTGACCTCCAGAGCACTTGTTATCACCTGATGTTCATGCATCTTCCCACTAAGCTCCATGAATGAGGAGAGGAACTGTGTTGTGCCGCTGTCTGACACAAAGGAGGTGCTTGGGAAGGACTTTAGAATGGTGGGACGAATGGATGGATGAATGAACTATATGGCTGTGTCCACAGTTATCACTGTCTCCTCAACCATGTGACCCTCATGGAGGCTCCCCCTTTGCCAAACTACCTCCTAGGAAAAGCACGTTTTGGCTCATCTCCTGACTGTGTCTATTTCACTCCCGCAAAACCAGGCATTTCAGGACAGAATCCACCAGGCTTGCCATGGTCTTGAATTGACCTTCATTACTCAGGACCATTTTGATTACAAGTGACAGGAACTAGCATGAAAGGGAGAGATTATTGACACACACACACACACACACACACACACACACACACACACACACGAGTCTGCTTTGGCTTCAGGCAAGGCTGGCTGCAGACCTTCAGCCATTACATCAGGCTTCTGTCTCCTCCCCATCTCTGAGCCAGCCTAACCCTCAGGTGAACAGTCCCTCACCTCATGAAGGCAGAATGGCCACCAGCAGCTCCAGGCTGGCCTTCTACCCTCTCGCTAACCCCAGCAGAAAGAAGGTCTCTTTCCCAATGATTCCAACAAAAGTCCCAGATCTTGGTTTCACTGGCCAAGTTTGGGTCTATCCCTTAACCAGTCTCTGTGGTCCAAGGGATGAAATGCTCTGATTGGCCAGGCCTGGTCATGTGCCCACTTCCTGGAGATGTAGACCCAGCGTGTTGGCGAGAGCCCCGCTTTTTATGAGTTATAAAAATGGCAGTGACCGTTTATTCCAGGCTTTGAATGGTCCAGACCTTTCACTCAGTCCTACATCTGTGTTCCCATTTCATCTTTAGAAGGATCCTGCAAGGACAAGATTATGATCTCCATCTTAGAGACAAAGAAATGGAGCCCTGGGCAGGAAGTGACTTTCTCAAGGTCAGTGGGGGGAGCAGGCTAAGGACCTGGCTCCCAAGTCCACAGCTTTAGCCAGGCCAGCTTCTCCCTGTCTCCATGATCTCACCCTCTACTCTCCCAATCCCCAGCCCCGCCCACTAGTCTCTGCTGTGCCCAGGACTCAGCACATCCCAGACACCAGGAGAGCCTACAGGAGATGAGACAGGGCATGCCCTCCATCCCTCCATCTGCCCATATACCCATCATGTCTCCTGCCCAGACAAGCAGGATGGAGATGGACAGGAACGGTCACCATGGCTAAGCCTTGGCGACTTCCCCACTCTAGTGCTCCTGCCCCTCGCCTGTCCACCCCGCCCCAGGACCTGCTGCCAAGCCTGGGGAAGCGGGTGGCGGTGAGCCCTGACTGGGCAGCTGAGGAGTTCCCAGCCTCCCCAGTCCGAAGGAGGCCAGCCCCCTTGGAAGGGCAGGTCCTCCCATGGCTCCCATAGAAGAGTGGAGACTAGGAGTTGAGCCCAATGGCAATCGAAGGACAAGACAGGGATAAATATCACATTTGGATTAGGTTCATGTCTTAAATGTATTTGCTCTTTGCAAATCCTTAGTCAAACTAAGATATACCCCAGTCCCTTTTTCACATCTTTCCTTGAATCAAGTCCCAGAAATGAGGTTCTAGTTCAAACCACACATGTGGATCTACCCTTTAGGAATAATAATAACAACAGCAGCTCTTGTATTGCATCAGCTCCACGCCAGGCGCTGTTCTAAGCACTTCACAAATTATAACTCAGTTCTTCCTCTCAATAATTCTATGAGGTAAACATTATTCTATCCCCATTTTACAGGTAAGGAAACTGAGACACACGAGGGAAAATATAAAGCCACTCTTTGACTTCTTTGGTGATTTACGTTAGCTCGGCCTCTGACTGCTGAGAAGCCTGCATGACGGAGCCCAACACGCTTGGCCCGCTTGGCTGACTTCAATGGGTTTTGCTGCATCTTCATCTTTAACTGTCTACTTTCATTATGTTCTATTTCGCAAGGAATCCCAGAAGCTTTTGGAAATAGGTATGGGTAAAATCCTAAATGATTTTTTAAACTAATTTCTTCCAATCATTTGTATACTTAATTAATTCACCGAACAAATAGCACCTGATAGCAAGGCTTGTAGGGACAATGTAGGGGGCAGACCTGGGAGGCCTGATAAGGACAGGGGCCAGATCACCCAGCACCCATGCGCCACAGTCAGGGAGTTGGATTTTATCTCATGGCAATGGGAAGCTGATCCAAAAGGCTGATCTGATCCACAGAGCCTAGTGGTTAGGAACATGGGCTCTGGAGCCAGACGGCCCGAGTTTGAATCCTGGCTCTATCACCCAACAGCTGCACGACCCTGGGTGAGTTACCTTTCTGGGCCCTCAATTTCCTCATCTGTAAATGGGGTTTGAAGTAGTACCAACCTCAAAGGATAGTCGTGAGGACTGAATGAGTTTGTACATTTGAAATCTTAGGGGAGGGCCTGACACATAGGAAGTGCTTTACCCTGAAGGTCTTTAAGCCATGTCCACTGGAAAGAGTAAGGACTCCCATTTTGCCACTAGGAGACTGCGGTCCAAGTGACGTGGCCACCTCCAAGGTCACATAGGTGGTTAAAGCCACACAACATCCACGTACGAGGGCCTCCTGAGAGCCAAGGCTGTGCTGGGTACTGAAGCACCTCACTGCCTCAGACCCCATCCTAAAGGCGCCCACCCACATGGGACTCAGAAGGAGACCCCAGGCCTAGGGTCTGGGCTCAAGTGCTTTTGGTGTTCCAGTTACTCAGCTCTGCACCCTCACGGGGCTCCAATTACTCTCTAATCAAGCTCAGCTCTGCACCCTGCGGTCCAACCAGCAAGTCCTCCATGCAGTGCCAACCTCAACAAACACCCACCGTGCATCCAGCCCTCAGGGAAGAGGTCAAGGTGCCACACATGTGACGCTGCCTTTGAGGAAACCCTCTGTCTTCCACATCCCTCCTGGGTCCTCCCCCAAAACAACAGAAGCTAGATAATGTGTGTGAAAGCACCAGGCCAAGTGCTTGGCACACAGTAGGCACTTCGTGAATACCTACCTATTTATTGTGAGGACCATCTCACTAGACAAGTGCAAAGAACTGATTGCCTCTGTCTGGAAGAAAATAAGCCCAGAACATGACGGGGGTCACAAGATAATTCAGCATGCCAAGCTCTGTCCCATTAGTGGCCTCTCACCATCCTGGCCTTGTCTGATGCGGCAGACTCTGAAATGGGATCTAGGCACTTGGGGCTGAGTCTTAGCTTTGCTGTTAGTTCCATTTGAGCCTTTGGGTCTCCATGTCTCTGTTGGTGAAACAAGAGGTTTGGACTAGGCTTCTGTGAGCTTACAGCTATTTGGCCTCTATTCAAGGCATATTCACTGGTGCCTCACTCTGTGCCAGGCCCCTGGGCTCAAGGAGCCCACAGTGCTGGAGGGGAGACCCTGTCTGCGGGCATACAGAGTAGTCACTTGATCAATCCTGGAGGACTTCCCAGAGGAGGTGATGTCGGGGCTGAGTCTCACAGGATGAGTAGGAGTCAGATGGGCCAAAGGGTGAGGATTCCACCTTGTGGTACTGAGCAGTCACAGTCAGACTAGTATGACAGAGAAAGCACCATGGCAACTCAGTGGAGCAGGGACTAGAGGGGACATCTGAAGTCCAGAGAACAGTTAGGGGCAGGTGATGGGATCCAGGTGGCCTGCGGACATCCCAGGCTGGAGTTGATTACAGAATGTTCTGGACTAGGGGCTGGGGACTCCTCAGGCTGCAGGTGGGGGCCAAAGTCATGGGAACAGACAAAACTGTAAAGAAACAGTGTACCGAGAGGAGCAGCTGGCAGAGGAGGGAGGTGGGAGAACGAACCAAGCATCCACCAGCCGGGAGCAGAAAGAGGAGGTGCAGGCCAGGGACCATGCTCCCCAATGTGCTACCCACTCAAGAGAACGAGGACCTGGAGGGTCTGTTTCCCATATATCCCCCCACTCAGCACAGAACGGACACATGCCCAACAAACGTTTGTGTTTTTTTTTTTTTTTTTTGGTTTTTTTTGCAGTACGCGGGTCTCTCACTGTTGTGGCCTCTCCCGTTGTGGAGCACAGGCTCCGGACGCGCAGGCTCAGCGGCCATGGCTCACGGGCCCAGCCGCTCCGCGGCATGTGGGATCTTCCTGGACCGGGGCACGAACCCATGTCCGCTGAATCAGCAGGCGGACTCTCGACCACTGCGCCACCAGGGAAGCCCAACTTTGGGGTTTTTTAAGGATTTAAATTCAGAGATTAAGGAAACCCAGGAGAGGTGGGGGGATAGAAAGTCCGGGGAGGAGAGTGGACTTCCAGGAGGAGAGAGAAACCTCCAGCTTCAGTGCTGCTGAGATGTCAAGACCCTGGGGTTTTGTCCCAGGATACTCCTCGGTACGCTTGGTGGGATTGGGAGGTGGGGAAAACAGACTGCAGCAGGGTAAGGAGTGGCTGGCAAGTGAAGACATGGAGACTGACCGTGAATGCAAAAGACTCTCTCTAGACCTTCTGGTGGAAAATAGAGGAGGAGGGACTTCCCTGGCGGTCCAGTGGTTAAGACTTTGCCTTCCAATGCAGGGGGTGCGGGTTCGATCCCTGGTCGGGGAGCTAAGATCCCACGCGCCTTGTGGCCAAAAAAACCCAAAACATAAAACAGAAGCAATATTGTAAGAAATCCAATAAAGACTTTAAAAATGGTCCACATCAAAAAAAAAAATCTTAAAAAAAAAAGAAAGTAGAGGAGGAAGAGGGAGAAGGGGAAGGAGAAGGGAGGCGAGAAGGAGAAAAACAGTAGCTGGAGGAGAGTGTGAGGCCAAGAAATGGTTTAAATCCAAATTGGTTACTTGCTGAGTGACCTCAGATGAGTCAAGTCACCTCTCTGAGCCTCAGTTTTCTCAACTGTAAAAGGAAAGAGCTCCCACCTTACAAGGGGTTGGGAACACTGAGTGAGTTAACCATGCAAAGCACCTAGCACAGGGCCTGGCATGCCACAGGTTCCCAGGTGTGTCTTTGTCATCCTCACACCTGAGCCCCACCCCAGCTCAGGAAGGGCAGGACAGTCTCATTAACAAATCATTATCCCCATTTACACACGAAGAAACTGAGTCACAGAGTGGCGAGTGGCTTCTTAGTCTCTACTTCCTCAGTCCCACCCCCAAACACACACAGCAGCCCCAGTCCTTCACTCATGTGGGAAAGGTAAGTATCTGGCACAAGGCCCGGCACAAGAAACATCTGTTGCTTGAACGAAGGGGAGAGAACAAGATAGAAACCAGAGGAAGGCTGCCTCAGCCTGGCAGCAACAGTGCTACAAAATAAAAAGAGGATCCTGGAAGGTAGCCAATCACAGCCAGGCATTGGGTCTTACGGGCCAATCAGAGCCAGGCGTAGGAGCCACAGGAACCATCTAGTCCAGGGATTCTCACATTGGGGTATCTCTCAGTTCACCTGGAGAGCCTGTTAAAACAGTCCTGGATCCCATCCCAAACCTACTTGGATCAAAATATCAAGGGGGACAGTCCAGGAATTTGCACTGCTAACCTGGCACCCCCATGATGCTGATGCAGATGGCCTGTGGGCCACTCTTTGAAAGAGACAGATGGACCACATTTTTATTTTACAGAGGAGATGACCCAGGTCCAAGGAAGGGAAGACTTAAGATTGAGATCACAGGCAGAGCCATATAGGGTCTGACTCATAGCCTGGGTGTCCAGGCTCCAGGCCACTGTCACTCCTGGGGCCTGCAGGTGCCCTAAGGGTGGAAGGCAGGACAAGGAACAACAAAGGGGAAGAAAGAAGGGAAAGTATAGGATAACAGTCACATTTAAGGCAAGTAAGTTTCCGGAGGTAAGGCCCATTGCCCAACCTCAGAGCTGCTGTGTCAGAACGTGAACCCACATCTGTCTGATGCTAGTGTCGACTCCCTAACCACCTGGCAGAACTGCTTCCCAGAGAAGCCAAAAGAGGAAGAAGAGGAGAGGAGGGGGCAGCAGCAGAGGGTCTTGCAGAAGCCCTAGGAGAGGGAGGTGGTGTGGCCTGTGTGGAGAGGGGGCAGAGTGCTCTCTCGCCTGGTGGCAGAGACAGGCTGGCTGCTGTGGGGCAGAGCGCCTGCCCATCCTGGTGCCCGCGGTTGCCATGCCGACCCCCAGGCTGTGTTTGCGGATGTTGTATTTGATTTCACACGTTTGGAACTCCAATTACGTCACTTCGCAACACAGGGTTGCCATGACAGCCGGCCCCACGTTCCCGGGTGGCTCACACCTTGGAGGAGGAGGAGGGGCTCAGCTGGCTCACCCCCACCAAACCTCAACCCAGAACCCCCTTGAGCAGGGAGGCCAGGAATGTGGGGTTGGGAAGCACCTTGGAAATTAGTTAACATCTACATTTCGTGAGGGGGAAACCAAGGTCTGCGTGGGGAGTATGTGCCTCCTGAACCCTGACCGGTGCGCTCCCCACACCCTACACCCACGTTCCTTTTAATGGAGTCTTTGCACACCTGGCTGCCCATGAGCTGAGCACCTGACAGCTGGCACCCAGCAACCAGCCTGGCCGTCTGCCCTGACTCAGCTCTCTGGGGCCTCGAAGCCCCTGGTCAATACGCTACGTTTACCAACACACACATGGGCAAGTGCGGAGGTGGGACAGAGTGGCTGAGAACACCAGCTTTGGTGCCGGACCGGGTTCAAATGTTGGCTTCCCATTAACCAAGCGTAAGCTCTGGACAGTTCAGACCACCTCACTGAGCTTCCAATTCTACAGCTGAAAACAATCATACTGGTACAGGCTGCAGGCTGCTGGGAAGATTAACTGCATTTGTACATATAGAGCACCTATTACCTTACTGAACAGATAGAGAAAGTAGTGATAGTTGGTTTCTTTCTCTTCTTCTTCTTTTTGTTTTTTTGTTTTTTTGTTTTTTTGTTTTTTTGTTATTGCCCTGTCCCTGTAGCTAAATTCTAGACAGCTCCATCAACCTGCTCTGTGACTTTGGGCAACTAACTTTCCCTCTCTGGTCCTCTAAACTAGTAATGCAGTGATCTTTCCCCAGTGCTCACTCCCTCAGCATTAAACTCTCCATCCCATCCCTTAGCCCTAAATTCCAATTATTTAGCCTCTTATTTGCTGGCTTCCATCTATCAGGCAAAGTCAAATAGAAAGGCTGTTGGACTTGCTTCAAAAACCTCAATGGTCCCAGCTTCTTCTCTCACCAGCTGTGGGAAGAGAGCAAATCTGTCCATGGCCAGAGGCCCTGTCCTTCTTCTCTGTAAACGGGGACTGGTGATCCTTCCCCGACCTCTCTGCCACAGGCTCCCCGAGAGGATGCAAAGTCTCTCAAAACTCATAGGACTTTTTTTGTAATCAAGGCACTACCACAGCCAGCCTTGCAAAGGATCTGTCCCCAGAATCTAAAAGAGAGACACTATTTTAATTCCTATTTTTTTAGATGAGGAAAACGAGAGCCAGGGAGGTGACAGGAGCTGCCCACGATCTCAGCACAAAAAATAAAATAAAATCCAGAAATATGCGAAGAGTTGTTACTGCAGAGGATGGCCGTGCCCCTGGGGCAGCCGCCATAGACTGAGAGCTTCCTGTGACACCAGGGAAACTCACCTACTGCCCCCAAGGCCACCCAACTCCCCACCTGGCCTCGACAACCCTGGACACGTCCCACATGCAAAGCCAGGACCAACACAAGCTGTTTCCCCTGGATGCCGCCTCCACCTTGCATGTACTTGAGTTTGCTGGAAAAATCAAACACTGCCACATGTGTGGGAGACATGCTCACTCAACTCAGTCCAACCCAGTGAGTCTTTCTGGGCCCAGACTCTGGCTAGGAGCAGAGCACAGGCTTGATCCCCCTGGGTTCAAATCCTTGCTCCCCCACTGCCATGCTGCGTGATCCCAGACACTTGACCTTCTGAGCTGCAGCTTCCTCATCTGTAAAATGGGAATGAAAACCCTCATTTCAGAGTC
Source organism: Lagenorhynchus albirostris (assembly GCF_949774975.1). Lineage (NCBI taxonomy): Eukaryota > Metazoa > Chordata > Mammalia > Artiodactyla > Delphinidae > Lagenorhynchus > Lagenorhynchus albirostris. The sequence goes on from NC_083096.1 coordinate 169,215,948, forward strand.
CTCGGGAGGATGAAATGACAGGGCAGGGGCCAGAGTTTCTGGCACCAACTTGCTCCCTAAATGTCCACTCCTGCCTTTCTTTCAGGCAGCCAGCCCCATACTGGGGGCTAGAGAACAGGAGAACTGAGGCCATGGTCCCTGCAACCCAGGAGCTTTTTGTACCAGCTCATCAGAGGCAAGACTAATCCTCATGAGAGAACTGAAGACAAGACAGTGTCCAGTCAAACACTGAAATGATACGTCCAGTGGGTTGCGAGAGATTGTGAGCACAGAGAAGGTGGACGGCACCGTGGGCTGGAGGAGTCAAAAAGGACTTCCTGGATGAAGAGTAGGGAAGCTGAAGGGCTGCCTGAAGACAGACATGTAAGCAGATAATCACAGTGCAGCGTGACGTGTACAGCAATAAACAGAGATGGCAAAGGAGTGGTACGAAGGCCAGAAGAGACAGTTTAGTGAAGGCATCACAAGGGAGGAGACTCCAGAGCAGCGTTTTAAAGGATGAATGGGCTGTGCAAAGGAGGGAAGGTGGGATGTCACTGTGAGTAGGCAGAGGGAATGGCACCGGCAAAGGCACGGAGGTATGAACCAGTCCAGGGCACTCGATGAATTACTGGACCCAAAAACTGGTAGGTGTTGGTTAGAAAGAGAGACAGAGGGCAGATCAGGGGGGCCCTTAAAGGCCAGGCTAAGGGGCTTAGAATTAGTGGGGACCCCGGATGGCCCTATGGGGGGAACTGACATGACAAGATTTGAGGTTTAGAAGCAACACTCTGATGAAGAGGGGGTTGGGCTATGGACACTGAGAGTGAAATCAGAGGCAGGGAGACCAGAGAGAAGGTTTTGCAGTGGTCCCACTGAGAATCAAAGGTGTGAAGGAGAATAAGACAATTTAGAAAGTAAAACTGCTAGATTTTTTGTAGTAAAACATACATAACACAGCATTTACATGTTAGCTGTTTTCAAGTGCACGGCTCTACGGTATTGACTACACTCCTGTTCTGTAACCATCACCACCATCCGTCTCCAGAACTTTTTCTTCTGCCGCAACGGAAACTCTATGGCCATTAAACGCTGACTCCCCATTTCCCCTCCACCAGGGCCCTGGCACCACCATTCTACTTTCTGTCCTCATGAATTTGACTACGCAAGGTTCCTCATTCAAGTGGAATCACAGGATTCCGCTTGTCCTTTTGTGACTGGCTTATTTCACTTAACCATAATGTCTTCAGGGTTCATCCATGTTGTAGCAAGTATCTGAATCTCCTTCTTTCTTAAAGCTGTGCAGCATCCCGTTGTATGGATACACCACATTTTGTTTATCCATTCATCCATCAGTGGACATTTGGGTTGCTTCCACATTTATGCCATTGTGAATAATGCTTCTATGAACTTGGGTGTACAAATATCTCTTCAAGACCCTGTTTTAATTCTTTGGGGTATATACCCAGAAGTGGAATTGCTGGATCATATGGTAGTTCTTTGCTCAACTTTTTGAGGAATCGCCATACTGTCTTCCACAGTGACTACACTATTTCACATTCCCACCCAGCAATGCACAAGGGTTCCAACTTCTCCACATCCTTGCCAACACTTGTTATTTCTGGTTTTGGGATAGCAGCCATCCTGATGGGTATGAAGTGGTAACTTACTAGATCTTGATGAATGACTGCATGTGAGGAGTTGAGGCAGGAGGAGGATGAGGAAAAGGAGGAGAATGACTTCAGGGTTTGCAACTTGGCCAAATAAGTGGATGAAGATTCACCAGCTGAGCTGGGGGGCCTGGGAGGAGACACTGGCAGGAGGAAGAACTCGGGGGCCACAGAACTGAGGGTTCTGGTTGAATATTGGAGTCTGGAGGTCTGTGCTGAAAATTGTAAGTCACCAGCATATGATGTGAAGCCAGGAGCAATAACAAGATTACTTAGGAAATATGGGATACAGAAGAAAAGGGAGGCCCAGAACAGAGGCCTGGGGTCCCCACAAATGGAGAGAGAGCGGTAACAGTCTGAAAGATAGGAAAGCCAGGAAACCATTCTGAAGTTGCATAGCCTAGGATTAGACTCTGCTGTAAGCGACAGAAAACCCAATCAGCGGCTTAATCAAGATACAGGTTCTATTTCCTCCTACATAAAAAGAAGTTTGGAGGGAGGCGACCCACCATCATCAGAGACTCGGGCTCTTTCTGTCTCTTGCTGTGTGCTATTTTTAGCCCTGATTTCCACATTCAAGTTCGCTTCATCATCAAAAGATTGCTGCTGCAGCTCCAGCCATCGTGTTCACGCTCCAGAAGCAAGAAGGAGGAAGAAACAAGAGTAGGAAATTTGCCTCCTTGCTGATACTGCTCGGACTCTGTAAAACAGATTTCCTGGAAGCCCTTTCCCATCCTTTCCCATAGCTTCCACTTACACCTCATTGGCTACCCCAGGTGCAAGGGAGGCTGGGAAATGTGGCCTTTTAGCAGAGCACATTGCTTTCCAAAAGAAAACCTGACTTCTATTAGTAAAGAACCAGGGGAGAATGGCTCTAGGGGAGGCCATTGGCAGACTCTAAAACAGAAGGGGACACTTTCCAGAAAGGAAAAAAAAATGGTAGGATGCATTAGCTGAGGCATAAAGGGTTAACCACTGGATTTAGCAATGAGGTTACTGACGTCCTTCTGCAGGATGACTTGGGAGGGTGGATGGCAATGCCTTGAAGCGTGAAAGGGGGAAATGAAGGCATGTTACCTGACCACACTTGGAAGGTTCCAGGTGAAGGGATGAGCTTGGTACCTAGAGACAAGACATGGGATCAAGCGTCCTTTATCTTGAGATATGAGGACTTAAACATAATAATAGGCTACAAGGGCTGAGCCAGAGAAGTAGGGGGAAGGGGTCAAAGAGAATGGGAATTATTGAAGGTGCAAGGCCCCAGGGGAGATGGGAGAGAACAAGGGTCCAAAAGAGAGTGGAGGGAGCAGCCATCACCAGGCAGAAGGCCTCAACCTGGGGGCCAGAGGACAGAAGGTGAAGATGGTTTGGAGAGGGGTGAGGGGGTGGGAAATCGAGGACGTTCCCACCAAGGCCTGGGGGTCTTGATGAGGCAACAGGCAAGATCATCCCTTCCACGTGAGAGGGCTGGAAACAGCCAGGGGCCCCGAGGAGGGTGATGAAGGCCAGGTGAGGTGATGAGGGCCTGGAGAGGGGACCACCCGCTCAAGAAAAGGGCCTGAAAGGAGGTGCTGAGGGCCCAGCTATGGCTGGAAACCGTGCATCTGTAGCAGCTGTGACCCATCAGGCAGCGATTTTCTTCAGTGATGCTCAAGTAAGCAAGCAGCGGAGAGAGGAGGGTGGGGTGATCAGGACCAGGGGCTCTGGGGGCAGATGGAGGCCTGGGGGAGGGAAAGGAAGGGCTCAGGAAGCTGCCAGCTCAGCGCAGCTGTCGGTGCAGGAGGACGGGAGCTGCTCAGCATCAGGGAGTGGAGCTCGGAGTCGGGATTCAGAGGAGGCAGTCCTGGAGGATGATGAGGCCCAGGGTGGCCACGGGGTGGGCAGGTGGAGGGAGTGGAGCCACTGGAGACAAGGCAGTCCAGGAACTGAGTGACCAGGTGCTAGACAGGCCATCCACGAAGTCACTAAAGTCACCCTGGATGACAGTAGGATGGAGTGGAGGGAAGGGCGTGAACCAAGTCTTCAGGGAATGTGCAGGGTGGCAGGGAGGTCAGCGGGACGGCAGTGACAAGGATCCCAGCCTGCCAGAGAATGGCAGGGTTAGGAAGGCGTGTCCCCAAGGAAAGCTGGGTCCTATGAGGGGGAGGGAGCTGGTGTCAGGCTGAGAAGGTGGCGGAGCATCTGTGAGCTATAAAGACATCCAGGACCTGCACAGGGGACCAGAGGCCTGGGCAAGGATGGTGTCTATGGTGAAGGGAAGGAAGGCAAGAAAATGGGAGGATGAGACTGCATTATCCTACCATACAGATGAGAAAACAGAGGCCCAGAGAGAAGAGACTCACCCAGGGTCACACAGAAAGTGACTGAACTTGAACCGGACCCAGGCCTTTGCTCCGGCCCCTCAAGCCTACACAGATCCCTTCACATCTCTAGGCCTCAGTTTCCCCATCCATCAAACAAGATCAGCAGGTGTGGTGGCTAGATCTCAGCCGCAACCCATGAAGATTTGGGGGTTACACAAAAGTTCTTGGGGTGAGAGATCCCCTTCTCCCAGCCCTGCCCATTTAACTGAGTCACCTCCGAAATGACAGAACTTCAAAAATTCCCCCAGCTCTGTGTTAGGTCATCAGGGGAACTGAGTCACAGGAAAGGTGGAGACTACAAGGAAGCTGGTGGTTGATGCAGGTGAAATCGGGCTGCCACCAGGACCATCACACAGGTGCCCTCTCTCACAAGAGGTGGCATCACACCCACCCTTGGTAACCCACCTGTGTTGATCTGGCCACAACAAGCCCTGTAGAGTGAAAGGGCCTCAACACCAAAGGCTTATTCCCCACCTCCCTGCCTGTCTTCATCCCACCCCAGTTCCTCTACAAGCCTCTGGAGCCGTCCTCCCACGGCTTGCTTCTTGTCCCTCTCCTGCTGTAGTCTTCCATAGCGCCCCAATGCCTATATAAAAAATCAGGTTCTTACCTAGCATGCCAGGCCCTTGTGACTCAAACCCATTGCCCTCCACAGCAACACTATCCAAGAGTCCTCCACTCCAACCCATGCTTCTCAGCTCCAGGCCTGGGTCATGCCATTCCCCAGCCCCACCCCCATCCAATAGGGAACAGCATTTCCTCTCTGCCGATCCAAGTCATACAAATATAAAAACAAAACCCCGATGTCACCATGTCCTTTAGGTTCACCATGGCCTTAATTTCAAAATAAAATCATTCAAACCCTATGCCCCATACTTCAGAAAGCCCAAAGCCCTTCTTGATGTTCCTGGGACCTTGTGAGAGGGTTTAAGGTTCCTGTCTCCCTCCACTCCCAAATCTGCTCTTGGCCTGAGCCACGTCTCCACTGCATCCTGCTGTCTGCCGCCCCTCTCTGCTCCTGTGTGCAGCCTCTGCCATGACTCCTTCACCCCCAAAGGCCACGGACACAAGGCTGTGTGTGCAACAGAACCCACTGAAGGGTCAGGGAAAGAAGGGAGACTCCTGGACCTAACCAGCAACACCACCAAAGTGACCAGTTCACTGTTTGGGACATTCCAGGGCCCTCACTGCCAGCCCATTCCCTGACTCTGGCTGCTCCCACCTTCCCAAGCCCCTGTCTACCAAAGAGCCCACTGCTCATCCCCACCCAGCTTTGAGTCCTGGGCCTCCCAAAATCTCTCTCCAGCGGCCCAGAGGTGACTCCCAAACTCCTCCTCGTTACACAGACCCACGTCCTTCACTTTACAAGGAACTTCCTCTTCTAGACCAGGCCCGATGGGGGGTGGGGGGGGAGACCCTGCCCTTTCATAACCAAAAAGGGCCCCTCAAGGGGTTTTGGCGCAGTGGTTAGGAATCTACCTGCCAATGCAGGGGACATGGGTTCGAGCCCTGGTCCGGGAAGATCCCACATGCCGCAGAGCAACTAAGCCCGTGCGCCACAGCTACTAAGCCCGCGCGCCACAACCATTGAAGCCCGCACGCCTAGAGCCCGTGCTCCGCAGCAAAGAAGCCACCGCAATGAGAAGCCTGCGCACCGCAATGAAGAGTAGCCCCCGCTCACCACAACTGGAGACAAGCCCGCATGCAGCAACAAGACCCAACACAGCCAAAAATAAATATGTAAATAAATTTATTTTGAAAAAAACATTTAAGAAAGAAAAGAAGGAGGGTTTCTGAAGTGAAAGTGCAGCCTCCTTCTGTTACAGCCCCATCTCAAGTGAGGAGCAGCTGCCCTCAGGCCTTTATTTAAGTAGCAATGTTCTTGTTTTCGTAGAATGGAATTTTAGAGTCAAAAGCAGGACCATCAAGTCCAAGGTCATCATTTAACAGATGAGAGGTCGACAGAGACCCAGGGGTCAGGATCCCACCCAAAGAAAGCCCAGCAATTCAATGCCAAGCCTGGGGCAGAACCTAGTTCTCTGATTCCAGGTCTGGGGCTTCTCTGCTCCCCACACCACCTGCTCCTTCATATCCAGTACAAAGCAGGGAGGAGGGCAGGAGGGACCTGACATTTACTGAGCACCTACTATGTGCCAGGCATGATGCCAAGCACTTTATGTGCATTATGTCATTTAATCCCCACATCTACTCTTGAAATGGGAAATGCTATTATCCCCATTTTACAGATGAGCAAACTGACACCTGAAGAGGAAGCCCACGGTCAGTTGCCCAAGGTTCACCAGCTCAGAACTGGAATTAAACCAAAGCCAACTCTTTAGGAAACTGACCAAGCTTGGTCTGAAGCAGGGTTCTTATTCTTCACCACAATAAAAGCAAACACTGGTGGACTCTTTGCTTGTGCCAAGCACCCGTATAAAGTTTTACATGATTCATCCTTGTTTACTCTTCACAATAATCCCAGGATGCATGTAGGATTATTCCCATTTTACACACAAGGAAACTGAGACTCAGAGAGGTAAGGTGATACGTCCAAGCTCTCACAGCTGATTAGCGGCAGAGGTAGATTCAAACTTAGATCCATCTGGCTCCAAGCCTATGCTCTTTCCATTTCCCTTCCCCCAGAGCCCTCACCACCCCCTTTCTGCTGTGGAAGGACAGGTGTGGACACAAAGGCCTGTGTCTGCCTCTCTCCTCGGCCTCGAACTAGCTTTAGGGCCTTTCTTCCCCCCCACTCGTGGATTCACTTCTGGGCACCGGAATGTGGCTATGGTCATGGTGCCAGCCTAGAAGGGGCAGTCCCCCCTTCCCTCCCCTGCGCCCCACCATCCCCACTCCCAGGTCTCAGCAAAAAGGACTAGGTTTGGGGTTAGGAGGCCCCTCTGGGTAAAGTCCTGGCTGCCTGGCCCAGGCAGCCCCTGGAGTTGGACACTGGGCACCACTCAGGGACTGAACAGCTGACCCCTGTGGTCCCATCCAGGGCCAAGATGGGATCCCCCTCCGTCCAGACACTCTCACCACCACCTTCTCCTCCCCACTGGAGCCCTGACTCTCAGCTCCTCTATCCCAGGGGTTCGTAGATTTGTAGGGTGTGTGCATTGAATGCCAGCCACAGACTCCCCTTTGGCTTCCTTAAGCTTGAAGTGTGTTTACTGGGGGTTGTGGAGAGCTCACAGAGTGGCAGGCAGGCTGGAGAACCAGGTCCAGACCCAAGTCAGGAGAAGAGGGCTTGGGTCTGTCCAGCAGTCCCAGCAGCATCTCATGATGTCCCACTGGCTCTGAATGAACCAAACCCTGGCTGAGGGAACACGATGACCAGGCTGGCTTAGGCAACTCACACGTTCCACCTCTAAGGGGGAAGAGTCACACAAGACAGTGGACTGAGAGGACAGGGGAGAATGCCCAGGGATCCTGGGTGCTGTAGGCATTGTTTCTTCCATCCACATAGACTAGAGGCTTCTCTGGCTTGGTACTGTGCCTCTCACATCATACTAATTGTTCCCCTAGAGCAGGAAGGGCCATGTTTCCACGTTAGAGGGAGGGAGAGAGGAGGGAGGGAGGATGGAAGGTGCACTTTTAAGCACTGATTATGCGTTTAACCCAGTGCTGGCCTCTTTCACACAGGGTATCCCTGCAAGTAAGGGAGGGTGATCCTAGGAGAGCAAACAGCCTGTGCAAAGGTACGGAGGCGTGACACAGTGAGACTGCAGAGTGGCTCAGGACTGAAGCCAGGGAGGTGAGGCAGGGGACGAGGCCGGAGAGGTGGACCAGGGTCTGACTGGGAAGGGCCTGGAACACCAGGCCAAAAAACTGGCCTCTCACTAAAGACTGGGCAGCCACTGGGGCTCGGCGTGTTCTCCTCCCTCCCAGTGGGGCCCAGAGTCCAGCCACCCCACAAAATAAGACCCTCCTATGAAGTGCTCCTGCCTGGGCCATGGTGGGAACTCCCCATCACCCAGGTTCAGACCCTCCTCCTGGTGAGGCCTTCATCCGGATACAGCCTATGCCCATGCCTAGTGGGGCTGAACAGACAAGTGAGGAGAGACAAGCAACAAAAGACAGGAGCCCAGATGCCACCTGGGCAGCCTGTCTGCAGAAGGGCAGGAAGAGAGTGCTGAGCAGAGATGAAAAGACAACAATGTTGATTTTTAAACTACTTTTATAAAGTTAAAAGTGAGCTGCAAAGCAAAATAATCACTGCTTTTTTAGCTAAAGACATACAACATTGTTCTTAGTTTTAACTCAACTAAGATGATTCTTTGCCTGGTGGCCACAGATGTGTTGTTGATTTGATCAGTGTGTTAACAGTCACCAGCCCCAAGTCTCTCTGCAGTTGATCTGTACAGACGCCCACATGTCTCCATAGATTTGTCATCTCTCGGTCCAGTCAGTCCAAGATGCCTGCGACCTGAGAATATGCCACTGAGGCGTACACAGCCTGACCCGCTAGGGCAGGACAATCAAGCCTTGGGGTCTGGAGTGAGTGGGATTGGGGTGGGTCTTAAGGAGAGGCCTCAGGACATATCTAGAGAAGGTGAATGACCAGGGAACAACCTGGACTCAAATCACAGCTCCACTTACAAGCCACGAAAACCTGGCCAAATCACCTCACCTTTCTGAGTTTCAACTTCCTCATCTGTAAAATGGAGATAACAACATTGACCCCTCAGAATTGTTGTAAATGTTAAGAAATCGGATGCAAAGGCGCCTAGCAAGACACAGCACCCACAGTAGATCCATAGAATGTGGCCACTTTCCGGTCCTTAATCAATCCTGCCGGTTAGTTGAATCCATTCTCTTGCCTTCCCAGAATGCCCACCCCCAGCCCGCCCCAGGCCCCATCCTCAAAGCCTGTGGGAAGATAACATTCCCTTATAAGGTGACTCCTGGAGCAGGGCTCATTAGATGGGTCCGACCAGCCTCAGAAGGAGACACGTCCAGGGCCCCAGCCTGGAGCCCACGGCATGAGGTGCGATGGCTGCCAGATGATGACCTACCCTGAGTCACAGCAAGAAACAAAGCCTGAAACTTCCCCTGGCAACGGCCCCACCACCAGGTGAGCCCATTTATCGGCAGCATCTCGGCAGAGCCAGCGCCGCCAGCGCTGCCAGGGCCGGCAGGGCACTTGATGAAAACCTAAGTCTGAACCTGCTAGGCCTCATAGGAAGCAGAGCCGCTGGGCTCCACTCCCTAGGCAGGGCCACGTGGGGCTCCAGAGATGCTGGAGGCCATTACAGATGGCAAAGGGCCCCATCATTCCATTCATTCAAAGGGGCTCTGATGGCAGCCACCATGCAGCTCACTCATCCTCTGGCCACTCTGCCTTCTTTCTCATCAGGACCAAGATTGCCCCCGGCCCTTCTCTCCTCTTACTCACCCACCAGAGGTCACAAACTGCTGGGGGTGGGGGGGGAGGCCAGGCTGCAGATGGGTTCTGTGGATAAACACATGGGCTCTGGAACCAGACTTGCCTGGGTATGCATCTTGCTCTGACCCTATCTAGCTCGGGTCCTTGGGTGAGTTACACAGCCTCTCCATGCCTCTGTTTCCTCATCTGCAAAACAAGATAAATTCCTCATAGAGTTGTTGTGAGAAAAAGGAGCTTAGCGCAACCCATAGTAAGTACTACCCAATTTTGCCTTTGAAGTTGAGCCAACATTTTAAAATAAGACTATTTCACAGAAAAATCCAGATTTCGGGCTTTTCTTGAAAAAATCAAGGGACTTCCCTGGTGGTGCAGTAGTTAAGACTCCACACTCCCAATGCAGGGGGCCCGGGTTTGATCCCTGATCAAGAAACTAGATCGAACATGCATGCCGCAACTAAGAGTTTGCATGCCACAACTAAGGAGCCTGCGTGATGCAGCTAAGCAGCCGGTGAGTTGCAACTAAGGAGCCCACAAACTGCAATTAAGGAGCTGGTGAGCCACAACTAAGGAGCCCTCGAGCCACAACTAAGGAGCCCGCCTGCTGCAACTAAGGAGCCTGCAGGCCACAACTAAGACCCAGCACAACCAAATAAATAAATAAATAAATATTCTTTAAAAAGAAAGGAAAAGAAAAATCAAAAATTTGGGAAGACACATTCCTGCAAGGCACCAAGTGGCATTCCTTTTGGACCACTGGTTTTCACCTCTGGTGATACCTTAGAACCACAGAATCACCTGGGCAGCTATTAAAATATTTTGCTGTCCAGGCCCCACCCTGGACCAATAAAGTCATAATCTCCAGGGATGGGGTCCAGGAATCGTATTTTGTAGAAGTGCCCCTGGTGTTTCTAGTGGCTAGTCTAGTTTGTTTTAGGCAGACTGTGGACTTTCCAGTTGGCCATGGAGACATTTGTTCTTCATCATTTCACTGGTTTGTTTTAATTAGAGAGCAATGGTTGGATCCCTGCCCTTTTAAAAATGGGAAATAGAAGCAGACCCACAAAGCCATAAGATCTCTCTCACATCTGACCAACTTAGCTCACTCATGTGCCCGCCTGGCCCCCAAAAGCAGCAGCCTGTGACCCTGGTCTCTGCTCTCTCCTTGGCCAGCCTCATCCCACTTGTAACCTCAAGACAGGCAACTTCCAAGTCCTCATCTCTAATCCAACCTCACCACATCAGGAACTCTTGCTTTTTAGTGGCTTCAACCGCTTTCCTGCCTTCTTTCCCATTAAACTTCTATTCATTCTCCATGGCCCTGCTCAAGGGCCACCTCCCCTAAGAAGCCCTCCTCAATTTTCCAGGCAGAGTTGAAGTTTTCTTCCTCTAAGTCCCAGAAGTATATTGTATATCTCACTATCTGTACACTGAGTCCCAGTCTTCATTCCTTAGGGGTCTGATCCCACTAGACTGAGAGCTTCTCAAGAGTGGGGTCTTATCTGGAGCTCTAAGACCTAGCTCGGGACCTAGTTTCCTGACCTCTCAGCCTCTTCTTTCACACAGCTTCCCTCCCTCATGACCCCCCTTTGCACAGCCCCTCGTGGCCTCTCAGCCTCTCTCCATATCTCCTCCAGCTTCAGATCCCCCTTCCAGCTGCCTCGGTCTCTCCTCATCTCGAAGCTCAGGTCTGGGATCTGCTCAGGCCAGTTTAGCTCTTCTCATTGAGTCACAATGAGATTCTGGCCCTGGATTGGCTGCCTTTGGCTCAGGACCCATTCCTGTCCAACGAACTGTGGCTGGGGGGGTCATGAGGTGCAAACGTGGACTCCTTGAGCAGGGGTGAGGATGGGCAGCTTCCTCTCCCAGGGGGTGGTAGCCACTGCAGACACAGTGATGGCCATGCAAAGTATACTTCCCCTGCAGGGCCTCAGGCTCCCCATCTGCTGACACCCTCGGTGACCCCACTCCTCTCTGCTCTCTTCCCTCCCCTCCTTTCGCTCCTCCCCAGTCACCTCTCACACCTCCAGGCTCCCTGTCCATCCAGTGACAGCTCACCATGCACCATGCCTGTCTCCGCCTCCTCCTCACCTCGTGAATGAACCCGTCCAGGGTGACTTCAGAGGAAGTCTGGGGTAGGTTTTCCACATTAAATACAGGAAGCTCAGTTAAATATGAAGTTCAGATACACAATAATTATTTAGTATAATATGTATGTCCCAAATAGTGCATGAGACATACTTAGACTACAAAAAAAAAAAAAAAAGGATTTGTTGTTTGTCTGAAATTCAAATTTAAGGAGATGTCCTATATTTTTATGTGCTAAACCTGGCAACTCTAAAATGAGTCCCCACGGTGAGGTGGGTCCCAGTGGAATTCTCACCCCTCCAGGGGTGAGATACACCTCGGCTGAATTACACTGAATGTGCCCTTTCGAGAAGCAGGACTCCCTGGGGTGATGACAACCGGATGAGTCTCAGAATTCCAGCACCACCTCTCCCATGTGTCCGTTGGGACCCCTGAACGGCTTAAGGAAATGCGGAGTCTTCGGCTCCTGTCACTGAGGAGTCCAGGGGCGGGCTGGCTCTGTGAGGCCTCAGCAGAGGCTCAAACCGCCCTCCAAGGACCCAGCTCCTCCCTCTCCAGTTCAGCTCCCCTCTCCTGCGTGCTGGCCCTGTTCAGAGGCAAGTTTGCCCCCAGAACTTATCACCTTCGGCCACTACCGACCTCCACGCCTCTTCAGGTTTAAATCCTCCAAGTCACGGTGGGTGGCTCCTTCCCAGAAGCCCCAGCGATACTCCCGTTGCTTCTCATTGGCTCTGATTGGGTCACTTCCCCATCCCCGAACCAATCAGTGTGGCCAGGGAAATCCAGTGCTCTGATTGGCCAGATCTGAGTCACAGGCCACCTTTGGAGCCAGTGGGAGCAACCAGTCTCCCGGAGGTTTATCAGGGTGCAGTCCTGCAGGGAGGAAGAATGGGTCCTGGAGGCAGGAAGGACAGATGACCACTATGGTCCTGCAATATACACCCTCGCCTCATCACACCCTCACAGCTGTGATTGCAACATTCTCAAGAGGAGCACGCCTTTTCCATATAAACGTTTTCCCAGATTTTACATTTAGTATTGATTAGACGATAAACCGCGTAATGGTTTTTTAACATGTGAGTTCAGAAATTCCTTGAAACTAATTTGTATTTTATTCATCATAAAATACAAATAAAATTTGTATTTTATTCATTGTATTTATAGCATCATTATATATGTATGTATTCAGCCTGCAGACAATGCCTGACAATGCACTACGACTTTGAAGACACCCTTCACAATTACCCAGTCTGCCTTCCCAAGATTGGACCCACAGAGTGCATCGCTAGAGCCTTGTGGGAAATCACCCAGCCTGTGTTTGACGAGGCTTCTCAATGAATGACAGACTCTTCTCCCACCTTGCTGCAGACCCTTCAGCAGGTGTATCACTGAAGACTCTTTGGTTGTAAACAACAGAAATGAATCTTGCTAGCTTCAGCAAAAGGAAAAATATTGGAAGGCTGCTACTGGGAGTTCACAGGATCCACAGGGGGCCAGAGCACCAGGCTTGGGAACCAAGGATGCTGCAGAAGTTAGATCCAAAAGGTACATCGGGTTCACGACTGGAATAGTATGGTGAGGATCCTGACACAGAGATAGATGGACCAGCCTCTTCTGCTCAAGATTCCATCTCAGTAAAGGAGCTTTTGTTTAGCCCACCTTTGGCTAGGGAAGGTGGGACCCCTGCCATAATTCCAGGAAAAGAAACCAGAGTGCTGGCCTGCAGGGGAGGAGATGCTGACAGCCAGAAGCAAGGAATATTCCCTGCAAGGATGATACTCCCTTCAGGTGGTTTAGATTGGGATACACCCTCCTCAATCAGGAGTGTGGCTGTCAATTATTTTGCTATTAGCGTTGCCACCACTTTTGGTTTTTTTTTTTTTTTCTTTCTTTCTTTTTGGTTATTCTGGAAGCATTCATTTGGATTTTTCCCTGCTCTGGTTTTCTTTATGTTTCCATAATCTTTCGGCTCCTGGGTGGTCTGGTTTCCAACAGGCAGCAGTGTCAGCTGGTTCTCACAGAGCCCATGTGCTCATGGAGGAAATGTGGCCTGAGCTGATGTCACCACACCCACAGAAAGGAAGTGACAGCTACACAAGGTGGAGAAATGTATGTGTTGTATCCGTAAGGGTGACTTTGGTTACTAGGAACAGAAAACTCAATTCAAACAACCATAAATAATAAAGGCAATTTATTGGCTCACATGTTTTGAAAAGTCCTTCAGGAAAGGCTTGATCCAGCAGCTTAACAGTGCTAGCAAGGACTCAGTTTCCTTCTCTTACTCAACTTGCCTTTTTCAAAACTGGCTTCCCTTACCGTCCCAGGACACCTCCCAGCAGTTCCCAAGAAAAAGATCGCTTCATTTGTGATCAGTAGGGTATCAGAGAAACATCTTTGTTCCAGAATTCCCAGCAAAAGTCCTAAGGTTCGCTCTGATGTGACAGGTCTAGATCATATGCCCAGCACAAAACCAATCACTGAGCCAGGGGGTTGAAATGCCCTTGTTGCCTTAGCCCTGCTCCTGCCTAGCACCAGCAGTGGAATAAGTCCCTGCAACTACATGGCTCCCCAAACCACAATCAAGGTTATCTGGAAGGGCAGGGGGTTGCTGGGAAAGCTACGCACTTGGCCCATTGCATTGGGCAGCCACCTATTGGGTTGGCCAAAAAAGTTCATTCAGGTTTTTCCATAAGATGTTACGGAAAAACCCAAACGAAATTTTGGCCAACCCAATACATGGGGGTTAGTTGATTAATCATCATAATTGCAGCTCCCATCATGAACTGCATTAAGCACTTCACATGCATGAGTTATGTGATCACAGAATCCTGGGAGGTGGCCTTTTAATCCTATTTTGCAGAGAAGGAAGCAGGTTAAGTGAAGTGACTTGAAGCATCGTAGCTGGTATGAGTCAGAGACAAGATATGAACCCAAAATCTATCTGATCCCCCAATCCATTCTCCTAACCTGTACCCCATCTTCCTCTTAATAATGTGGAAGTCACTGCTGGGGACTCCAAAAAGGGAGCACACTTATTTAACAGGGCTTAACTGAGAACCTATTATGTGTCAGGCATCCTGCCAGCCTCTGAGTACTCAGAGGTCAGAGAGGTATGATCTCTACTTTCTGTGAGGTTCATGGCCTAGAAAGAGAGACAGGCACAAACCTATAATGACAACCCAATGGGAAGCACTATTTATTGCTATGGTGGGCATTTCACATACATTATCTCATTGAATCCTTAAATACACTCTGGGAAAGATGGTCTTATCACTTCTGGATTCCTGAGTTAGCAGGGGGACAGTAAGGTTAAGTCACGTCAGGTCACTCAGCTGCCTGGGCAACTCTACCTGGTCTCACTTTCTGGAAGCTGAGGGGTCACTCACAAAGGTCAGATCAGCAAGAAGACAGCCATGACGGGTACAAGTTCACTGAGAATTCGTGGCCTGGAGGAGGGGAGATGTGCTGTGGATTGGGGTGGGCTGGAGAGGAACACATTTTTCTGAGCATGGAGAGTAAGGGTACAAATTCAAGGTCCCCAGGCTGGCACTGGTGGCGGCCCCTTCCCCCGCATGCTCTGGGGATTTGTTTTTGCAATATTCCCACCTCTGGGAATTCCCATCCCAGAATCTCAAACCTGCTTGGCTCTCTCAATATTGCTCAAACCCCAAGGTTAGCATAAGAGAATTTTAATAGCTACAATTTACACCCCTTCTCGGTGCCAAGACTTCACCTGTCTTGTGATCACCCTGCAAGGTAGGAATGTAGACATCACTTTACAAGCAAAGGAAATTGAGTCCTAGAGACAGAGGTCAGAAGTCATGGGGCCAGAATACACCCCCCAGGCCTGACTTCAGGGTCCTTGCTCGTCCCGAGATGTTGAAGTTCCTCAGGCTGTACATATCCTGGCCGTCAGGGGCGGAGGAGGCTGTGTTCATCCTGAGTCACCCTCCTGTAGGCTTCTCTCTGTCCAGCCCTCTGGCTTGGGCTCCTAGCTATGGACATTCTAGAGGCCTCAGGCACCTCATTGCAGATGTTCCCTCAACAGGGAGCTGGGTTCCTCAGACCTCTCTAAACCTGCCACTCATTTCTCAAAGCCGTCATGGAAGAGAGAATTGCAGAGAAAAAAACATGGAGAAGAAGAACACGGGTTTTGAAGACAGGCAGACTTGAGTCAGAATCCAGGCTCGGCCGCTCACATGCTGTGTGACCTCGAGTAAGTCCTTTCCTGTCTCTGAGCCTCCGTTTTCAGAGCCAGTTAAATGAGAGCCGATAATTCCCACTCCATAGGTTTCTGTGTAAGCCAGGAACCTAGAAGCCGTCCTTCAAATGTTTATCTCTTCCCACCCCTCCACCATTCAATCAGTTCCCCAATTCTATTAATTTTACCTCCAAAATGTATTTCAAATTCATCCTGTCTCCTATGTCACTTCCTTCACTTAAGCCACCATCGCCTCCTGCCTGGATGACTGCTGTAGCCAACTGTCTCTCGGTGCCTACTTGCCCCCTTCAGTCCATTCTCCATAGTGTAGCCAAAGAGATCTTTATAGAACATATATTCTGTGATGCCAGCCCAAGTTACAACTCTCCAAGGGCTTCCCATGGCTCTCAAGGAAACGCCAAAATTCCTACTGTTGCCTCCACAGAGAGGCCCACATGGGCTGACTGCTAACATACTCATTCATCTCTTGCTCTCTCCCCAGGACTCTCTGCACCCAACCTCAAAGCTGTTCAGCTCCTTCTGTCTCAAACACTCTTCCCCATTCTATGTCAGTTAATTCCCGCTTCTGTGTCAAACCCCTATTCAAAGGCTAATTACTCCAGGAAGCCTTCCTTGATTTCTCAGACCAGATCAGATTCCCTCATTTACTGATCTCACCCTGTACTTCTTTGTGACACCAATCACAATTACAATTATACAAGTATTGGTTACATTGGTCCTTGAATATCTGTCTTCTCGGTCATGGACACAATATTTTTGCCTCTTGCTCAAGAGAACGCCCCCCACCAGTTGTCTCAGAAGTGGGTCCGAAATTAGATTGGCTATGTGGGTGTTGCTAGGGAAGGGGAAGCTGTAGGGATCCTGGTTGGGGCAGGCATCTTCAGGGCCCCATCAAGAATGCTTGGGTGAGGGGCTTCCTTGGTGGCGCAGTCGTTAAGAATCCGCCTGCCAATGCAGGGGACACAGGTTCGATCCCTGGTCCGGGAAGATGCCACATTCCGTGGAGCAACTAAGCCCGTTTGCCACAACTACTGAGCCTGCGCTCTAGAGCCCGTGAGCCACAACTACTGAGCCCACGAGCCACAACTACTGAGTCCACGTGCTGCAACTACTGAAGCCCGCACGCCTAGAGCCCGTGCTCCGCAACGAGAAGCCGCCGCAATGAGAAGCCCACGCACCGAAACAAAGAGTAGCCCCGGCTTGCTGCAACTAGAAAAAGCCCACGTGCAGCAACGAAGACCCAACATAGCCAAAAATAAATAAATAAATAAATTTATTTTTTAAAAAAAGGAATGCTCAGGGTGAATGAAGCCCCAGGCAGAGAAGGTACAAGCAAGAGATGGAGACAGAGCAGTTGAGCCTGAAATGTTCTTTTGCCCTAGAGCCAGCAGCATGGGAAAGTCTTCCTGATCACAGGATGCCCTCCCCCGCGGTGTTTTGTTTTGTTTTGCTTTGCTTGAGCTGGTTTCACCTTGCAAATAACGGATGAGAGGAAACCAATATATGGCATTTTCTAGACTGAAGCTCCATGGAGGTGAAGACTGTGAGTTTGGCAACTTTGGGGCTGTACCCCAAGCTCAGAGCCGGCTTGATTACCGTTTGTTGGATGAGAAATGAAATAGCAAGTAGACAGCCCATAGTGTGGGACAGAAAGGAGGAGTGATGATTAAGAAGGGTGGTGTACATATTTACAGATGAAATATTTGATGTCTGAGATTTGATTCAAAACAATCTGTGAAGAGTGGAGAGTGGGGCAGAGTACAGATGAAACAAGACTGGTCACGTATTGATGACTGTTGAAGGAGGGAAATGGAAACAGCAATTGTCTGTACTTTGGTGTCGTTTTTACATTCTATAGCAAAAAGTTTTTTTTTAATGAAAAAAAATAAAACAGAATGAATCAGCATTGAAAGGCTGCTTACTGTAAAAAAAAAAAAAAAAAAGAAAGGAAGAAAGAAGGAAAGGCGATGTACACAGATAACCAACAAGGACCTACTGTAACTATACTCAATATTTTGTAATAACCTATAAGGGAAAAGAATCTGAAAAAGAAAATAAATGTATGTGTGTGTGTGTGTAACTGAATCACTGTGCTGTAAATCAACTATACTTCAATAAACTTTAAAAAGGAAAAAAGAAAGAAAGGTGATGTCCTCTTTCTCTCCTGTCACACAGATGCTGCCAGGTTGACCAGAGCAGAGCCTCCCTGATGTCCCGACTCCAGGACCCTCCTCCCTGGGGAGCAGACAATGCCAGCCCCCAAGCCAGCCCAGCCAGGGCCAGCTTCTGTGACAGCAGACTCGTCCTGGGCCCTCCCTTTGGTGCCCTCCACCTCAGTCTCAGAGCACGAGGCCTCTGGTTTCCCTCCTTCACTTACCAGAACACACCAGAGCTGACCTATCACCCAGGTGCACACCCAGGTAGCCAAGGCAACTGTTTACCCTCTGCCCTTAGAAACCACCTCCAGCTTGTGGCAGTAGGCACCCAACACAGCTGCCCTCTGCCCACAGCCTGGCCGAACAAGCAAAGGTGTTTCTTGCTGGGGCTGGCATTGCCAGGCTGGGTTTCCTACCCATCCACACGCCCTACTGCTCCTGTCCGCCCTGGCTCCCCGCAGCCCCAGGGCACCACACACTCACCTTCTGGTCTGTCTGGGAGCCAAGGGGAGCGAGAGTCAGAACTCACCTCTTCCTGTTCCTCCAGCCACACGGCCCAAGGCATCAGCAAACACCAGGCAGGCGGAGGAGATCAAGCCCTTGGGCTCTGGAGTCACAGAGCCCTGGGTCCACATGCCCCTGTCCACCTGCTGCCTTGTGACCTCAAGCCAGGTACTTCATCTCTCTGAGCCTCCGTTTCTCCCTATGTAGCATGAGGATAGTACCTGTAACCACCCCTTCGGGCTGTTGTGACAATGAAATTGGCTTAGTGCCTGGCGTGTGACTAAACACTGACTGACTGGAGGGGCTCTGTTCCAGGGGCTCAGCCCTGTCCTGGGGGGATGCTGTGCTGGGAGAGTCCTGCCTCACCCCGTGGCAAGTCCTGTTTTAGGGGCGGCCACCTGGCTGGAAGACAACCAGCGGGTTTGAGCGGGTGCCTCATTTGTGTAGCCAGTACCCTGTATTAACTTGACTTTTGTTTATTTGGGGGGAGGCTCTGGGATGTCCGACGGTGGTTTGGGGGTCTGAAGAGCTCCCAAGTTGTCCCTGGACACTGCTGACGCCCTGCTGGTCCCAGTCCTGCTGTGTGACGGGGACCCGCCCCCCCCTTGCCCTCTTGAGGATCTTCAGAGCCATACCCACCTCCTTCCCCATCACCCTGTCACCACTCCAGAAACACAGCACATGCACCCACCCAATATCCCCAGAGTGCTACTCTTTCCTAAAACATCTGTTCCCCAGCCTGTGAACACTAGCTTTGGAGTCAGCAAGTGAGGATGTTCTACTGGCTTTGTGGCCTTGGACAAGTCACCTGGCCTCTCTGAGCACCCTAGGATGGGGAAAACATTACCTAACCCCCTGGACACTGTGAGGATTAAACGTGGAAACTTAAGGAAGCTCTGGACATGGCAGGCCCTACGTAAATGATGAACATACGTGGCAAGGAAATGACACGTATTGGCATCCCCCCACCCTTCCCTTGCTTGCTGTCTAAGGAGGGGGCAGGCTTAAAGCAGAGAAGCCGGGGGTGAAGTAAGAAGAAGGTGAGGCCGCCGCCATGCCCTGAGTGGCCCTGGAATATGAGTGAGCACAAGACGAAGCTTTGCAACTTTCCAGTCATGGCCTGGGCCCTTCTCTTCCCACCCTGGTTTCAGTGTGTGGACACCTCAGCCCGCGTGTCCAAACTCTGTCCCATGCCCCTCAGACATCTGCTCCACGGCCACCTCGGCCTAGCAGGGCTCACACCCACAGTGCAGTCCACCCTCAGGGGAAGAGGCCTGCGGAAGGGGCCCACACAGACCCTGGAAGCAGGCTCAGGCCTCTTCAAGCACGGCAGGGGTTCCAGCATCCGGAAGGTGGTCTACAGGGGGATGTATCAACAGTATGAGCTCTGGGTGGGCACATCCCCTGGTGCCTCACTCTGTGGGATGCCGTGCAGGCAACAGAGCACCAGATCAGGGTCCAGGAGCAAGGCCAGCACCTCACTTGCCTACGTGTAAGGGCGGTTAAGAACTGACTTCAGCCCTGCCCTTGCGACACTTAGAGTCTAGCAGAGAAAATAGACGTTAAGCAAGGAATTCTATGAAAGCGGGACCCTGATTCGGATGCCTGAAAGGAGAGAGAGCCTGGCTTCACTTGTGGGGGGTAGGGGGTACACCCTCTGCTACCCTCACTGAGGGCCTAAGGCCCCTCCTGCTGCACAGCCCCTTCCCAAGACCCTCAAGGCAGGATGTAGGGGAGCCACAGCCGCAGCTCAGCGCCAGTCCTGCTGTGCTCGGGGCCCTTCGGCAGACCAGGATCCCCGGGCCTGTGTTTCCCGAGGGATGGCCTCCAGACCTGCTGTAGATTCCTGCTCACTCCAGACCCACAGAATCAGATTCTCTGGGGCAGGACCCAAGTCTGTATAGTTAACAAGCACCTTGGGGCTCTGATGCTCCTTGAAATTTGAGAACCACTGTTGGAGGGAACATACCCCATTTGTGCATTTATTCAGCATCCTTTGATTGAGCACCTACTGTGGGCCTGACACTGTGCTAGGTACTGAAGATACATCTGTGAACAGACACAGCCCCTGACCTTGGAGCTGACATCCAGGTGGGGGAGACAGTAAGACAAATCAATATATGATGAGATCATCCAGGCAGTGGTAAATACTGTGAAGACAATAAAACAGGGGCAGAGCAGACAGGGAAGGCCTCCTGGAGGAGGTGACATTTGACCTGAGACCTGAAGGACTCAAAGCCAGATCTGTCTGTGTCCACACCTTAACCACTTTGCAGCACTGTCTCCCTTGGCTGGTCAGCCCCGCAACTCTGAGAAGCCAGGAAAAGCAAGGATGATGATGGAAAGAAGAGCACGCTCCACCCCTAGAGAAAAACCTTCACAAACTCAGCGTGGAGGGAAGTGGTGATATAATGCCCACCACATATAAATAGGCCCGACCGCTCCAGAGTCACCCTGGAAGCCTGCGGTCAGTTTGGACTTTGCTTAAGGCCGAACTCCCTGCCACCAGGAGCCCAAAACGGCTGAACAAACTTCGAGCTTCACATGGGGCCGACCCTCGATGAGTTCAAGGCCAGAGCATTTCCCCAAAGTCAAAACCGCAACAGGAAGGCACAGAAAAAGTCTTCTGAGGAGGCCCCGCCTGGTGCAAGGGCTCTGGTCAGCCTTCCCAAAGGCCGCGTGGAGTAGGAAAGAGAGAAGCTAGAAATGTTCCTCCCCAGGTTCCAAAATCTCTGCCCTGCCCAGGTGCCACCATGCCGGAAATATCACCGTGAGAACTGGGGATTTGGGTTAAGCATTGACCTGCATCCTCACTCCCGGAAGAAGAGATGCATTTAGCCGCTGAGACGGCGGGTGCAAGAGGAGGGACTCTGTGGGATTTAGTTGTGCTGACTGTGTCTCGAATTTTCCTTGACTGTTCTGATGTCAGATCATTTGTTCCCATGTCCCAGGGGAACTAGCTAGTGACTTGTTGGGAAGTAGGATCATCCTGGGAGTTCCATAGGAGAAGGGGCCCTGGGAAGGGCATCTGGAGTCCAGGTTCTCAGTTCTGGCTCTGCCACTTGGGCTAGTCTCCCTTCCTGTCCTTGGGCCTCAGTTTCCTTACGGTGGGGACCATGGCCTAAATCAAGCGCAGGCACCCCAGGCTGATTCTCTTCCCTGAGAAGGGAAGAGGGCTCCAGAATGAAGGTGGTGGAGGTCCTGAGTAGGGGAAGGACCCTGGGAGTAAGAATGAGGTGTCAGGAAGCAACACGCTGACTCCCCAGGGCCATTGCCACCTGCTGCCCAGCGGCCCACTTCCTGCCCCCTTCCTGTCCTTGGGCCCCCAGGGAGCTTGACCCAGAGCAGACCTGAGTCCACACTCCAGCCAGGGTAGCAGCCAACGGCAAGCCCCAGGGCAAGGTGGCCTCCTGTGGGCACGAGGAGAGGCTTTGGCAAAGCTGCCTGGGCCATCACATGACCTTGACTGGCAGTGGAGAGAGCGACCAGCACAGAGGCCTGAGTACTGTTTGTGCAAGAAAGAGCACAGGAGGTGGGGCTGTTGGGACCTGGGCTGGAATCTTCACTCCATCTTTTATTCACTCTGTGGCCTTGACCAGACCCTTGGCCTCTAAACCTCAGTTGCACCATCTGTAGAGTGGGGTTAATGATCCCCCTTAAAGCCCATGCGAAGCTCCCAAGAAATTATGCACCTACTCTGCTAACCTCAGCACGTGGCACACAGTAGGAGTTTTAGAAAAGAAAAATTCCCTTCCTCTTATAAATGTAAGTTGAACTGTGCCCTCGATCCTGGTTCTTAACATTTAACCCCAGGGACTAAGCTCCCTCAACAAGAGGAACTGGACTTAGTTCAAAAATAAATCACCACCATCACCCTCATTCTTGCTACCAAATCTCTGCACATTTGTTACCAAGTGAGGTCCTGTCCAGTGCACAGTGTTACCACCATTGATAGTGACTACCATTATTGCACACCTACTATGTGCCAGGCACTTCTGTCACTATCCCAACACATTCCCATAACAACCCTTCAAGCTGAGGAAAATCCCATTTTACAGATGTGAAAACTGAGGCTCAGAGATGTGAAGTTTCTTCTCAGGGACCACAAGGAGGTGAAAAGGAACTCAAGCCCCACTGTCTGCCTGTAAAGCCCATGCATTTACCACTAGGCTACACTGCCTGCCAGGCTGAGGGAAGCCTCCTCTCTCAGTACTGCAGCAAGGGTTGCTAGGGAGACCCCGGAGGAAATAGCAAGGCTTGAGTGGCTCCCCTAACCATTCAGCATGTGATAATTTCACTAAAAACTCAATTTCCCTCCATCAAGGGCTCCTCCTCCTTTTTTTCAAAGTAAGACCTGTGTTTCAAGGTGGACCCCAGGGCTGCTTTGAACCCTGGAGGGGTCAAGAATGGAGCTGTGGTGGTGGGAGCACATTTCTAGAATGATCACATTTGCCAAACCCAAAATGGACCTGTGAGGCCTGCCGAGGACAAGGTTCCCACGTATGTGCATTTGGGGCCATTCTGGCAATCAGGGTCCCAGGGTCACTGCAGCCAAATTCCCATGATGCCTCAGCTCTCTCTGGGAAAGTGCAGTTGTGCCTACAGGTTGTGACTCAGTCGACACACGTGTGGGCCAGTCACGGTGATTAGGGCTCTGTGGTCTCTCCGGCCCCCTGGACACCCTCGCTGAGCCTGGGAGCAGGTCAGGCAAGTCTTCTTGGAGGAGGGACGGTTGAGCAGGCCATGGTGGACAGAGAGGTTTGGGGCAGGTAGAGAGAAGGACGCGTCTTCTCCAAAGAGGCATCCTGGCACAAAGGAGGTCTGCTTCATAGCCAAGCAGACCTGGGTGTGAATCCTTAGATGGACAGATGGATGGGTGGATGGATGGATGTACAAATGGATGGATAGAGGGACAGACAGATGGATGGACAGATGGGAGGATGGATGGGTAGGTGAATGAATGGGTAGATGAATGGACAGATGGACGGATGGACAGACAGACAGATGAATGGCTGGATAAATAAAAGAAGGAAGGAAAAAGGATCAGTTGATTAATTCCAAGGCTGCAGTCTCTCTTGCTGTCCCATAGCTTCCCCACCCCAGAACCCATCAATCAGGATACACAGGTTATGTCACAGTAACAGACAACTCCAAAACCTCAATGGCTCCAAACAGCACAGGTTTAGTTCCTGTTCACACTACATGCTTGTGGGTTGGTGGGGGCTCTGCCCCATCTTGCCCTCACTCAGGAACCAAGCCGCCACCACCCTGCTAGTCTCTGGTTGCTGTCACATTTCATTGGCCAAAGCCTGTCACACCATCATCCCTAACTTTAAGGGAATGGACAGTGCATTCCTACCACAGATCCGGAAAGAGGTAAACCTGCATATTTGTCAACAGCTCTAAGGCCACCACACATGCTGTGCCCCACTCCAGCCGCCTAGGGTCACTGTCCCCAGGGTCAGTGGGATGGAGACCAGGTGGGGCGCGGGGAAACAGAGAACAAAGACCCTGGCCCCATCTCCCTGGACATCTTCACTCCTCGGCCCCTCAGCCCTGCCTGCATTGGAAGGCGGATTCTCAACCACTGGACCACCAGGGAAGTCCCTGAATTGATTTATTCTTGATTTCATTTCAGCAGGTGCCGGCCAACTCCAGGGCCAGCACTGTGGGTGACTAGATGACAAAGTTCCTCTGTCCTAGGAGGAATCCAAACACATCCGCTAAAGGTGCAGGAGAACAGGAGGTCCCAGGTCATGCCGGATACTGGATGCTTGTCTGTGTATCACTTGTTCACTGATTTATAGCCCATCTCCCCCACAAGGCTATGAGCTCCATGGACACAGGGACCCTCTAAATCCCCAGCACCTGACACGTGGCTTATCTTCACCGAGTATTTATTGACTCGATAGAGGATCTTGCAGATCCCAGATCTGTTCTTCCTGGCAGTCCCTTCTCTTGAGCTCAGGCTCCTTATCTGTAAGATGGCAGGTTGGGAAAATAAACTCAGAAAACAAAGGACTTAGATAACTTAGTCTGCAAAGTTCCCGGGTCATCACAAGCCTGCAGTGGGCATGGCTGTTGTCATCATTGTTATCATTGTTCCTAAGTGCTATAATAATGTAGCGATGGGAGAGATCTCTCCAGGGCTCAGAGAGCTGGGGGAGAGCTCTAGCCCCGCCCACAGCTAGCCCTGAAATACCACTCACATTGCAGTCCACTGCCACGCCCACAAGTCCATTTCAGCCTCCCAGACCGTGGTTCTTCTCATCTTTTAAATGAGGAAACTGAGGGTCAGATTGATGAGAGAATTCACCCAGGTCACAGCACCTAAGCGGTTTGACCCCGGGAGAGAGCATTTCCTGAGTGTGTGCAGTGGACCTGTCACTGCCAGGAGAGACACTTCCTTTGCCTTATTTTATCACCCCATCTTACAGATGAGGAAACTCAGACTCGCAGAGGTAATGGGCTTGCCTGAGGTCCACAGTCAGTTAGTAACAAAGGAGCACCTCCTGCCCCTGCCCAGGGCCTCAGCCTCAGAGCTCCAACACTCAAGAGACTAGGATCTGAGCAGTGCCCGGGCCACCCTCTGCTGCTCCCAGAAGTGCCCTCCGTCTGCACCTTGATCTCCACACCCACGATGCCAGGAAACCCCAGCAGGGCGGCCGAGCTGCCGGGTATTTATAGCGGACATGCAGAAAAGCTGCCACCCCCATCTGTTTACCCACACAACGCTCTTCTAGCTGGACGCTTTCAGCCCCGCCAGCCACAGACAGACCCTCACCGCCGCCTCATCTATTTTTTCCTCCCCACTTAATTTTGCATCATCCCAGCTTCCAAAATAAACTTCCCCAAACCAGCCGGGCTCATTCTGGCCCAGAGCCCCTAACGGAGAGCCCCCTGCAGCCCCAGCCTTCACATCAGCCCACAGGGCAGAGCCACCAAACCCAACCCGGCCCCTCGGCTGCCTCTGGCCTTGATTTAGAAGCAGCTGCTCCTGCCCCGGCGGGTTTCTGACACTCCAGGGCCGGGGTGTCTGCATTTGTGGGGATGCCAGCTGGGCATCTGCGTGCATGGTTCCTGGCTGGAGGCCAAGGGTGCCGCCCTTGCCCCCAAAACTGCCCCCTCATAAACTCACATGTACACACACACACGTGTACACACGTGCACACGCTCACACATGCATACGGTGTCCTGCAAGCTGCAGTCTCCTCCGGGGCATCCCTCACGTGTTGGTGGCCTCCTCCCTCTTTATCCTTGCCCTGACCCCTGCTGACCTCTTCCAGCTTCATCACAGGACCCACCCACTTCTCCATCTCTGCCCACCCACCACTCTGAACTTGCTTCATTCCTCCGACACATCATGCCATCTCACCTCCAGACCTTTGCATCTGCTATTCCCTTAGCCTAGAATACTTTTCCTCTCACCCTTTGCTAAACTAACCTTACTACCCCTTCAGGCCTGAACTTAGATATCACCTCAGCCAGGAGGTCTCCCCTGGCCAGCAGTAGGGGAGCATACACAGGCAAACCAACTCTCTCATCCCCAGGAGAAAATGCTCCTTCCCCTCGGGATCTGAGAGAGTCATTTAGTCCATCCCCCTGTGGCAGAAACCAGGGATATCTCAGTCATTCCAGAATTACAATTCCTTTGAATGAAACTCCTTTTCAGGTGGGTTTTTCAGGTGAACAATTCAAAAGACCATTTATTTCTTCTGAGTTTTTTGCAAGGCCTGAGGATAGGAAAGGAACTAATGTCTGTGAGGTATATCTATTCCCATTCAAAAGAAAGATACTCATAAACCCATTTTTTGGATGAAGAAACTGAGCCTTAGGGAATTGCACTTCATTTATTCATTCAGCACTTATTAACTGAGCTCTCACCACGTGCCAGGCACACAGTGGCACTAAGAACACAGCAGGGAGCGAGACAGGCATGATCCCCACCCTCTTGGAAATCATAATCCACTGGAAGAGACACATTACACAGATAATATTACACAGAACTGTTTAATAACCATTGTGATTAGGCTGATAGGGCTTCAAAGGAAAAGTCCAGGGGGTTGAGAGAATATATGTAACCAGGAGACCAAGGAAGCCTTCTCAGACATGATGTGTACGCCAAGACCTGAAAGGAATGAGCCCAGTAAAAGGCAAGTTGAGGAGCATTCCAGCAGGGGAAACAGCACATGCAAAGGCCTGGAGGGGAGAAGGAGGGAAAAAATAGACGGCTTGCTGAAAGCCACACAGCCAGTAAGGGACAAGCCTAAGTCAGATCCCAAGGCTAGCTGACCCCAGGGCCTTTGTTCATGCCTCCCCAACATGAGGGCAGATTGATGCTGAAGGAAAACAGCACGGGAGCTGCCTCCTTTACTGCCTCCTTGTCCAGAAAGTTGGATTTCAGATGTGAGCATGACACAGAGATTAGTATCACTTATTCTGCTAGAGAATGTTTGAGAAAATTAAGTCCTCTATGAAGACATCTTAGCCACCCATTTTTTTAAGCCCTAATAAAAACAAGTCAAGAAAATAAACATTCCAGAGCAACTAGGCACCACATGCAGAAATCCTTAGCTGTCAGGTACATTCCCTGTTACCATGACCTTAACAGAATGTCTCTTCTAACTTACCTTAGATAGTTCTCTACAAATCAGACCTTTTTTCTGAGACTCCAGGATTACAGGTATCCAAGGACTTGTAGTTAATGTGAATTGAGAAACAGTGAAGTTCATACTGCCCACCCCCAAGTTCCCTTCAGGCCAATGAGCTGCTTTACAGTTCCGCAATGTGCAAGGGAGGGGTCCCACGGGGCCTTCCCACCCCTGAAGAGTTTGCTTCCTGGGTTGGGTCCTAAGAGCAGCTTCAACACAAACTCAGATTCAAACTTCTGGCACAAGGCAGCGCGCTAACGAAGCTTCCACGTTCCCCAGATGCCGCTTGGCTTCCCGAAGGTACCAGCATCACTTCTAGCTCAAGCCATTTTCACGAGTCAAGCAGAAGGTGCAGCCTCGAGCAGTGTGTTCACCCCAGCCCTGTTTCTGGAAGGAAAGAGCAAGCTCCCAGCTGACTCAGTAAGGTGGGGTCGGGGCCCAAAGGAGCAGACCAGAGAACGAAGGCAGAGGGGAAGCAGCTTCCGGAATTTGGTCCAGATGGGAAGAGTGACCAGGACAAGAACGCTGTGGGGGACCAGAAACACAACTTAAGGCTGGGTCTGTGTACAAGACCCCAGGCCTGCCAGCCAGGGAATGCAGGGGGACCCCAGGATGATGGGTAAAGGAGAATGCCCTCTGCCCTGATCGGTAAGGACCCCCACCCTGCAGGTGGGTGGAGAAGGTATGTACAACTTCTCCTGGGCAGGAGCTGAGGGCACAGCAAAGTTAGAACCACTCTGGGGAGAAATGACTACCACTTCCTTCAAGTATAGGATTTAGATTCCTGGAATCACTTGGTATTTTGGTTTGTTTTTCTTCTCAGCTCTAGAAGAGACTGGAGAATGGAGAGATTAAGAAATTCCAGGGTTTCACTATGGAGAACTGTATGGAGGTTCCTTAGAAAACTAAACGTAGAATTACCATATGACCCAGCAATCCCACTACTGGGCATATACCCAGAGAAAACCATAATTCAAAAAGACACATGCACCCCAATGTTCATTGCAGCACTATTTACAATAGCCAGGTCATGGAAGCAACCTAAATGTCCATCGACAGACAAATGGATAAAGAAGATGTGGTACATATATACAATGGAATATTACTCAGCCATAAAAAAACGAAATTGGGTCATCTGTAGAGATGTGGATGGACCTAGAGACTGTCACCGAGAGTGAAGCAAGTCAGAAAGAAAAAAACAAATACCGTATATTAATGCATATATGTGGAATCTAGAAAAATGGTACAGATGAACTGGTTTTCAGGGCAGAAATGGAGACACAGATGTAGAGAACAAAAGTATGGACACCAAGGGGGGAAAGTGGGGCGGGGGGATGAATTGGGAGATTGGGATTGACATATATACACTGATATGTATAAAAGGGATAACTGATAAGAATCTGCTGTATAAAAAATAAATAAAATAAAATTCAAAACAAAACAAAACAAATTCCAGGGTTCCAGGTAGAGAAAATGGGCTTGACCTAAAGCAGGAAAGACTGCAGTTAGACATGAGATAGGAATAGCTGACCATCCGAGTGACAGCATCCTGGAATGAACTCCCAACGGCAGTTCTTCGTCCCTGAGAGCGGAATGTAGAAAGACCTGCCCAGACTGGTGAGGCCCAATCAGAGAGTCCCAGCTTTCCTGAGTCTGACGACCCCTCCTGCAGAGCCAAAGATTCCATAGTGGGTGTA
Source organism: Lagenorhynchus albirostris (assembly GCF_949774975.1). Classification (NCBI taxonomy): domain Eukaryota; kingdom Metazoa; phylum Chordata; class Mammalia; order Artiodactyla; family Delphinidae; genus Lagenorhynchus; species Lagenorhynchus albirostris. The sequence continues at coordinate 169,244,661 of NC_083096.1, forward strand.
TTTGCTGTCTACGGTGATGGTGAAATAGCAAAAAGCGACCATAAGTGTTTTAATGCTTGTCTATGACTTTGCATTTTGTTCATCACAAAATCATCTACAAGCATCAAACAATTAATTGTACAGCCCAGCACTATCTATGAAGTCTTCTGTCCCCACTCCCCAAAAAACACAGACAAATGGAAAAAAAAAAAAAAAAGCTGAATCTATTCAGCCTTTCAAGAGCGGATATACAGGGATGGAGGAGCACATTAACTTACAGAACATCCAGCCAAAGCAGAACGGGACCCGCTACAGATCAACCAACCTGATGTCTCCAAGGATCAAGGCCAGAAACAGAAACACGGCGGCGGGGCGGGGGGATAAGGGGGCATGCCCTGGATTAAGAAAAATGAAGAAATGTAACAACTCAATATCATAGTTAGATATTTGACCTTGTCTGAGCCCTGATTAGATGAACAATCTGTAAACAGATATTTTTGAAACTACTGGGGACATTTGATTGGGATGTGAGCATTAATTTCATTAGGGGAGATAATAACATGGTGGTTATGTAAGAAAATGGTCGTGTATTTTTGACAGTGGTGTACTGGTAAATGTTTAACAACCGGCTCTCGGGGGGTGGGGGTGTGGAGGGAGCCCTGGTTTGTAGCTTTTGTCAATTTCCATGGTGTAAATACTCCCACCACAGATGATTTCAAGCTACCAACATGACATCACTGAACGCCAAGTTGAGAAGAGACCACACAACCAGCTCTCGGCAGCCAGAACCAGCTGGCTCCAGCACTCCACTGGTTTCAGATCCAAACTGAAGTGTGTGCAGGAGACGTGACAAGGCATCTGGAATGTGTTCGGAAATAATGCCCTAAAGAAAAAGAGAAACAAACAACAACAACGAAAGAGTAGATGAAGCAAACGGAACAAAATATTGATAGTGGCTGAATCTGGGTGAAGCATACATGGGAGTTTGTTATACTACAGTTTTCTTCTATTTGAACTTCTATTTAATAAAACATTTAAGACTACAATCATCTTATATATAAGCGAGAGAGCTTTATTCCAAGACTTCTAGGTATGCGCGCTGACTCCTGGACTCCTACCCTAACTCCACAGCCCCCCAGGGATCTGAAGATAAAGAATGGGAACCACAGGCATTGACATCACATGCCTAAATCCATCTATCAATCCATCAACAGGTAATAAGCAAGATGTCTCCATGGACCCTGTGCTAGGCTGAGGGTGGAAGGAGAGCCCCCAGAAGAGAAAAGTGACACAGGGCCTGATTGGAAGTCCTGGCTTGTACCGTCTGCTGACAGAGTGGGCAACTTAACCCAACTCTCTGAGCCCCTATTTCCTCGTTGGCAAAATAAGGGTATGAGTAACCTATGGTGAGAATTAAATTGCAATTCGTAGGCACAACTCCTGACATGATCCCTGACACACAGTAGGATGCTCAGGAAATACTGGCTTCCTTCCTTCCGCTAGGGCTCTGCTGAGGTGCTGCAGGAACACGCGTGAGCCGTTAAAGATGTGCAGAGCTCACTTTCTTCATCAGAGAATGTCGGTGTCCTGTTGCCAAATCTCCCCATTTTTCAAGAGAAGCTGGGGATCCTGCTTCTTAAGTGAAATCTCCCAATCTTGAAATGTTGTCAACAAATTCATATATTTAAAAACCTTGGGCAGGCCAAGCAAAACACACCTGCAGACCACTGGAGTGTGACTTCTGATTTAAACCATAGAACAAGATGAAGAGCTAACCTTCACTGAAGCTGGGCCCCGGGCGTAGAAGGCTTTACACACAGAATCACACTGATTCCTCACAATATCCCTTATGATCCCCAGTGTACAGATGAGGAAACTGAGGCTAAGCTTGGTGAAGAGTTCTGGCAGGGCTGGAAACAAATATAGGTCTTCCTGAGAACTCGAAGTTCCAGTTTACCCCCTCTCTAGATTCCTAGAAGGGTCTTTAGGAAGCAAACGCCAGGTCCCAGAGAGGGGCAGGGAACTGCCCAGGGCCACACAGACACACCTGGCTGGCTGAGACTGACCAGGTTTCCTGCGCTCTTCTGGAACAGGGCCCCAGGGCAGACAGCTCTAGAAAAGGTGACAGTGACGATCCAGCCAGCCAAGCCTGAGATGGTGCAGGAAAGGCACCTCTACTTTTTTTTTTTTTTTTTTTTTTTTTTTGCTGTACGCGGGCCTCTCACTGTTGTGGCCTCTCCCGCTGCAGAGCACAGGCTCCGGACGCGCAGGCTCAGAGGCCATGGCTCACGGGCCCAGCCACTCTGCGGCACGTGGGATCTTCCTGGACCGGGGCACGAACCCGCGTCCCCTGCATCGGCAGGCAGACTCCCAACCACTGCGCCACCAGGGAAGCCCCACCCTCTACTTTTTATCTCCTTGAACAATGTATGTATAGGCTTAAGAATGCTCTAGACCACAAGCCTAGGCCCTTGGTTTCTCCATCTCAAAAACCTGGGAAGTTGGACAGGAAATCCCAGTCGTCAGCTGTTCCACTCCTCAGTGCTTCTAAGACTGGGCTGGAGACACAGCAACCACCCTGCTTTGGACTAATTCACCCAGAGCTGGCAATAATTTAGACATGCAGTATGTGATTCTTTCTGATTAAAAACTTGGCCACGTTTCCTGCCCTTGGTGAATTTTCATAGTTTTACTAATAAAGAAGGAGAATTCACTCCAAAAAAGGGCCACTCCAGGAGAAAATGGAACCCTCCTACACTGTTGGTGGGAATGTAAACTGATGCAGCCACTATGGAAAACAGTATGGAAGTTCCTTAAAAAACTAAAAATAGAGTTGCTATGTGATCCAGCAATCCTACTCCTTGGTATATATCCGGAGAAAACTGTAATTCTAAAAGAAACAGCACTATTTACAATAGCCAAGACTTGGAAGCAACCTAAATGTCCATCAACAGATGAATGGATAAAGCTGTGGTATATATCTACAATGGAGTACTACTCGTCCATAAAAAAGAATGAAATCATGCCATTTGCAGCAACATGGATGGACCTAGAGATTATCATACTAAGTGAAGTAAGTCAGAAAGAGGAAGACAAATACCATATGAGATCACTCATATGTGGAATCTAAAATATGACACAAAGGAACTTATTTACAAAACAGAAACAGACTCACAGACACAGAAAACAAACTTACCAAAGGGGAAGAGCGGGAGGGATAAGTTAGGAGTTTGGGTTTAGCAGATACAAACTACTATATGTAAAATAGATAAACAACAGGTCCTACTGTATAGCACAGGGAACTATATTCAGTATCCTGTAATAAACCATAATGGAAAAGAATATGTACATATATGCATAACTCGTCACATTGTAAATCAACTATACGCCAATTTAAAAAAAAGAAGACACTCCAAAAGTTAAGGAATCGTTTCCTTCAACCAAGGAACAGGAAACAACCAATACACGTTCAGATTCCATTTGTGTGGGGCACTCAACACACTGGACACAGAGAGGAGCTACAGACGGGGAGACCCCACCTCAGTCCTAGAGGATTTACAGAAAGTGCCAGGAGGAGCCTAGAGAAACCCCATGACTTTCCCCTTCTGGACCCAGACATTAATCCTTACATGTGCAAGAATCCTGTCTACTAAACAATGTAGTGGGTCATTCAGCAACCAGAACACCTGTGTCCAAACCTTGGCTGTGCCACTTACTATAAGCAAGCCATTTTACCCCTCTGTGCCTCAGTTTCTCCATATGTAAAATGGGAGTAGCAACAATAATGCCGATTCAGAGGGTCACTGATATATCTTAAAGCACTTTAGAGCAGCACCTGGGTTTCACCACGTGTAAATGGAAATAACAACAACACCTACTTCCTAGGGCTGTGGCCAGGATGAAATGAGTTCACGTGAGCAAATCATCTGGAACAGTGGCTGGCACACAGGAAGCACTAGATACACGGTTGCTATTATTATTTGAAAGAGCTATTGATGATTGAACTTTTTATTAATTTGTATTTATATCTTCACAATTGAGTCGCTCTTGAAAGTTAGAAGAGCATTTTCTCAAAGAGACTTTCACATTAAGACTTTCCACTGACTCAGACCAAAGGACTCTCCTCTCCCTTATCACGATCAGGGCGTGCCTTTCTGGCTGGGGCCCTCAGTTCCCTCCCTCCCTCCCTCCCGGGCTCATCTCTTTCCAGCTCACAGGACTCACACCCACTGCTTCACGTGTGTCTCCCAGCAGCCCCAGGAGAAGGTGAGTCAGGTAACATTGTCCCCACCTGATGGTACAGACACTGGAGGTCCAGCAGCTCCCCAAATGTCAGGGGCATGTGCTGAGGGACAGGAACCCAAACACCAGAGCCCCAGGCACCAGGCAGCACTGGGTACACCACTGTCCTTGGGCAAGTCACTTCTCTAACCCTCATTTCCTCATCTGTAAAATTGAGAAAAGAACAGTACCTTCTTCCTCGATTTCTCGTGAGGATTGAATGAGCGACAGCATGTAAAGCATTTAGAACAACGCCTAGCACATGAGGGCTCAATATTTTAGCAAAACAAGACATCCTAGTTTGCCTGGCACAGTCCTACTTTATGCCTGATACCCCAGCAAATCTTCCAGTTAGAGTCACCAGTCACTCTCAAAAATGTCCTGGTTTGGAAGAAAATTATATGGCCACCCTAAAATAATTGCCCATTGCTGTTTAAATTATTATTATTATTATTTTCCACCATACCACGCTGAGACTCTAAGAGTAAATATGTTGGCTCAAAGTTGTTCTGTAATTCAGTACTGATCTTAGGTGAAAGTGGTCCCTGCCCTGGGGACCCCAAACTCTGGTCCTCCAGCTAAGCTCTCACCACAGGGAGAAGAGACGATGGGGCCAAAGGGACGCGTCATCTGGAGACTGTGCCCCCTCTGGGCCACACTCTGGGTGCCCAGGGCCCTGAGATTCCCTGCCCAGATGGCCCTAAGCCCAATTCCAAGACCTGGGTGGGTCTCTTCTGCAGATCAACCCCTGAGGTCAGACGGCACCGCAGATATGCCCTGCCCTGTGGCCGAGGGGTGGCCAGGGGCAGCTCTCTTGGAGGTGGGGTGGGGTGGTCCGAGCTTGTGTGTGCAGGCTGAGATGTTCACACATGTGTGCACAGGGCCCCTGCACCACCATGCTCCAGTGCAGGCTCTGAGGAGTCTGAGAATTCTACATTCAGAGCTAGCCTTCCAGGTTGTTATGAAAGTGTGCTTGTCAAGGTAGGAGAATAGAACATATTTTATTTCACATTTTGTTAGCTTGATTTATAACTTGCAAATATTTAGACATATGGTATGTGAACCTCCACCTGTACTCTTGCTCAGCCCCACAAATCCCTGCCACCTTCTGCCCACTCTCAACACCGAATGGTTACTGAGTCCCTCCTCTGTGCTGAGCCCAGGGGACTCCATGGAGTGAAAGGCACCCTCCTGGCACCCAAACGTGACCATCTACGTGGGAGCAAACCTCTTGCCTCTGAAACAATGAAGAGCACAGTGTCAGGGGTGAGGGTGTGAGCCTGGTCTACGGCTCTGCCCCAACCCGAGTTAGGTGGGCAGCTCCCTGCCCCTCTCTGGGCCTTAGTTCCCCCATTTAGACAAGAGATCTCTCCAGCCCCGAGAGGCTCTGGTACCCAGGCTAAGGTAGGGTGAGGAAGGACACAATTAGATCAGGGACCTGGAGAGGGCGTGACCTGGGGATGGGCAAATAGCTTTCACCGGTCAGTAAGGTATGGAACTGAGCACTTCGCACTAGGGAGGCACAGGCTGCAGCCCATTTCATTTCATTCATTCATTCCACAAACATTGCAGCCACCCACGCTGTGGCAGCTAGGGGCTGATCTGCCGGATCTGGAAGGATAAATAAAACAGGCACACAGAAAACACAAACGCAAAGCAAGACTTGGCGAGTGTGCTGAAAAGAGACCTTCCCTAATCTCTTCCATCCTCACAACCCCCAGGTCTTATGTCCATTTCTTGGAGGAGAAAAGGGGGACTGGAGAGGTAAGGGGCTCGGTCAAGACCCTGCTGCTTAGGGCGCGCCCAGATCTTGTGGCCAGCCAGAAGCGAGGTTTCGGATTCCGGCAGTCTCCGGCCACTGTCCCAAGCTGCCCGAAGCTGGGGAGGCCCCGTCCAGCTCCCGGAAGGCTGGAGGGAGGTGAGCGCCAGGGAGGGGCTGGGCCAGAGGACGCTCCGGCCGGGAGGCAGGGAGGGGCCTGGCGGGGGGCGGCCGGGAGGCACCGAACTCCCTGGTGCGCAGCCCGGGTGCGCAGCTCCTGGCGCCCGGAGCGCAAGCGGCTGGGTGCGCGCGAGCGGCAGCCGCGCTCGGGCCAGTCCGCCACGGTCGGGCCGGGGTCGGGTTCCGAGGCGCCGGCGGGGGGCGAGGCGGGGCGGAGAGGGCGACGCTGCAGTGCCCGCAGCGGCGGGCTGGGGGAGCTGTGCCCGCCTGTCCCCCAGGCTCGGGCGGGGACCAGGCAGCTGGGTCGCCTCGCCTCTAGCCCGGCCGAGCTAGGCGACGCGCAGCCAGGCGTGCCTGGAGCGGACTCCGGCCCCAAGTCCTCTCGGGCGCCCGGCCGGGGAGGCCCCCGGAGAAGCCAGTCCCGCGGGCCAGGGCGGCCGCGGCCGCCGCCGCTCCGGCCCGCCCCCGGGGGGTGTCCCGGGCCGCTGGGCCCGCCCAGGTAACCCCATCCTCGGCCCGCCCCCGGCCCGCCCCCCCGGCCGCCCGCCTCCCTCCGCCGCCGTCGCCGCATCCCGGCTCTGGGGCGGCGCTGACAGTCTGGTCCGCGCCGGGCAGCGGGCGCAGCAGCGGGCAGGGCTGCCGGCAGGCACGGAGGCAGAGCCCCGCCGCGCGCGCGCCCCGGCCCGCGCCCGGCGCCGCGCCCCAGCCCGCCCGCGGGGCGCCCACCTGCCGCCCCGACGGGAGGCCCCCAGCGGCCGCAGCCGCTGCCCGGGGCCGGGCGCCCGCGGCGGCACCATGAGTCCCCGCTCGTGCCTGCGTTCGCTGCGCCTCCTGGTCTTCGCCGTCTTCTCGGCCGCCGCGAGCAACTGGCTGTAAGTCGGGCCGGGACCCGGCTGGGCCGGGCGGGGGCCGGGCGGGGCGGGGCGGCGCAGGCCCCGGGGGCAGCGGTCGGTGCCAGGCAGCGCGGGGCAGCGGGCGCGGGGGCGCCCGGCAGGTGTCTCGGCCGCGGGACGCGAGGCTCGTTCGCCCTCTGCACTGCCGCCGACACCGCCCGGGCCTCCCTCCGGACACCCCTCTGCCCGCGTTCCAGCCCAGAGGCTGCAAGGGTGGCGGCGGCTTCCGCACCCCTAGGCGGCCTCGGGAGCCCGAGAGCGCAAGGGGTGCGAGAGCGAGACCGCGGCCGGCGTGGGGTGCCGGGCGCGGGGCGCAGACCGGGCTGGGCTGACAGGTCGCCGAGGAAGCCCATTACGGGGAAGAACCCTGGCTCCTAATAACAGGTTAATCCCCAGAAGTACAGGGGCTAGTTCCCCGCGCCGACCTGCCCCGCGCGGCGCTGCGGGCTGGGCTGGAGGCGTGCAGAGACCTGTTTCTGCTTGGGGGGCGGGAGCCGGGAGAGAAGGAGGGAAGGGACGGGACGCCCGGCATCCGAGAGACCGCAGCCGACGCTGGACGGCCTTGGTTCTCCCTGGGGCAGGAAGAAACTCCGTCCAGACCTTAAAGAGCACAGCAGCCCTCCACCTCCCTCAGTCTCACCTAAGGAGGGAGGGGTAGTGACCGCTGATGACCTGTCTGTTTCTCCTTGACTGGGCCTGGCTCAGGGGACTCCCTGGGAAGATTGGCTCGGGGGGTGGGGGTATTCTAAAGGATGAGCTTCCATGAGTGGGTGAACAGGGAAGCAGGAAGACCCTGGACCCCTTCTTCATCTCCCTCAGTGACCATTCCCCCAGTCCCAGGCTTAACCCTGGTCCCAATTCCTTCTGCCCAGAGCTCTGCCCCCATCGGCTGTGGGCAGCCAGTGGGGAGCCAAGCTCCAATATTGATCTGAAAAGCATGAGGTGGGAAGGGGGATCGCCAACAGTGTAGCTGGGGTTTCCATGGAGACAGCAGGAGAGGAAAAAAAATTCTCTCTGCATCAAGACCAAAGAACAAATATCTCCCATGAAATTGCCCCGAGTGTCCAATGGCTGTTGCTATGAGGTCATTGCAGCCTCCAGGGCCCCGCAGGCTGGAAGGAGTGTGTTCGTTGGGGTCAGAGCCACCCAGGGCTTGGGGGACGGAGGTGATGTGGAATTCTCCCAGCTGTTCTGAGAGCAAGAGTGAGCGACTCCAAGGCAGGCTGAAGTGGCTGCGGAGCTTTTGTTTTTCTTGGAGACTGAATTCGATTAACACTTCAGGGGCAGTGGCAAAGTGTACAGAAACCAGGGCACCACCACCTCCCTCCCACTACCCCCAGTAGGCCATCCCCCTGAGAGGGGCCTGGGTCGCAGAGCCGAGGAGGGGAGCTGATTTGGACTTGGGGAAGTCTGGGGTCCCTGGAGCTGACTCTGGAAAGCATGGGTTCAGAGCCGGGGTCTCCAAAGGGAGCATGAGCGAGAACTGGGTGTGACCAGCCCAGGGCTGAAGGCTGCTCAAAGGCAGAGGAGGAAGCGGCAGTTCAAGGGTCTGACCCGGGCCGTCGGGAAAGAGCACGACATCCACAGTGCAAAGTCCTTCAAGAGCATCTAGCGTTTTGGCTCATTTTACAGATGAGGAAACTGAGGCCCCAGGAGGGGAAGCTACTTGCTCAAACTCAGAGCTGAGAACTGAACCCAGGTGCTCTGACTCCCAGCCAGTGACACACGCCCTTCCCTGAAGCCGTCCCAAGGTTGAGCCAGTGTGGCCCAGGTGGTGTCACCACCCACCCTCAGCCACATCCCAGCCCGAAATCCCAGCCAGGGAGGCAGCCCCAGCTTTGGGTCACGCAAACCATGGGGAATTCCAGCAGCTCAGTTCTCATGCTGCGCTGTGGGGGGGGGGGGGTGAGGAGGGGCAGCCTTCTCTAGAGAAGAGAGGTTGGCAAACCTGTTCTCTGCAGCCGTGATGGTTCAGGTTGCCACGAAGCAGGTCTCCGGATGACCCAGCTCACTCCTGCTCCACCCTGGGCTTCGAGCCAAGGGTCTCTCTGCTCAGCCCAAGGCAGGAAGAACAAGGGGCTTCCCAGGACGCTGCCAATCCAGAGAGGCTATGATGGAGAAGAGATCTCTGGGCACATTCCAAGACAGGGTCCATCCCCAGGCCAGGGACTGGTCCAGCTCTGGGGGAAATAGATGTCACAGCCTGGTCTCCAAGAGGAAGACAAGATAAAAGCAGATCACGAATGAACCATGAACCATGAACACGCTGTTGCTGTCAGAGGAAAGAGTTGAGCGTGAGCTGGAGCGGTCGTGGAGGGGACTTGGCCTGGAGGTTGTAGAATCATGACAATAATGATATAGCAGCTCCCCCTGTACTAGCTAAATCCTGACAACATCTGAATCCCATTTTACATATGAGAAAATTGGGGATCACAGAGGTAATTGCCCCAAGTCACCTAGCTAGTAAATGACAGAGGCATCTGACCCAAAAGCTACCTCTAGAAGGAAAAGCTTCTGGCAGGCAGATGTCCAGCCGGGCATGGTAGCTGGCACTGTGTCTTTTCAAGTGTGGGCCACGCTGGAGGTCTGGCCCCAAGAGGATGGCTGGCAGCGCTCTCAGAGGGGCAAGGCCTGGGTGTCCACTCCCCTTGCAATACCTGCAGTCAGGCTTCCGTCCAGGGTCGGCTGGCTGGCCGGTTGCAAGAGCCAGTGCTATCTGTTGTCTCCGAAGGGCGGGTGGCCTGGAGGGAAGGCCAGGTGTCCCGCTGCGTGCAGCTGTTGGGCAGGATGGAGCTTGGAGATGGGAGGGCTGTGCAGCCTGAGGCCTGGGCAAGCCCAGAGAAGCTGGAAGCTGTTGATTAGACTTGTGTCTGGCACCAGGAGTGAGTTGACAGCTTGTAGCAGCTCCCACCGAGGGAGGGATGGAGGGATAAAAACAGTCCATCGGTGGAAGGCCCGGACTCTGCCACAGACCTGGGCTCATAAATGTCTCTGAATGTTCCCCCCGGGCACTGGGGCTATGCTGGAAGTCGGGAGACCAGGGTTCCAGTCCCAACTTGGTCCCCAGTGCTGGGCGGCCTTGGAATGGCCTTTTTCCCTCTGGGCCACAATCCTCAGCAGATTGTTCTGAACCCCAAATGGAAGTACTGGAAGAGTTAGAGAATAGATAAACTAAAGTTTCATCATTGTGGGTTTCCTGAAGAAAGGCAGTGATGCGCTATGCTGGGGCCCCAGCGGAGGCCCAGTAGGCAAGGGCAGGGGGCCTGTGCTCCACTCAAAGGTAGTCCAGCAGAGTGGCTAGGACAGGTGGTCTGCCACTGACAAGAGTAGTGACCTTGGACATGTTACTCAACCTCTCTGAGCCTCGGGTTCCTCATCTGTAAAATGGTACCCATGCTTGGGGTTGATGAGGCCAGAGAGAGCCCGTGCATGTGGCATGCTGAGAACAGTGCCAGGCGCAGCGATAGAAACTGCAGCCATGGCTGCTGCAGGATGTGGAGGGCAGCTGTCACTGAACTGGGGGAGCTGTGCCCCTGGTTACAGAGATGATGGAGGGAACGGGCCTTCAGGCTGCTGCCCCCAAGCGCCATCTACCCAAAACTGTGTTGTCCAGACCCTGTGATCTTACACAGGTCACACAGGGAGGATCCTAGGCTGCTGCCTCCCCGCTCTTCAGCCAGGGCCCCTGCAAGAGCCTCCCAGAGCCAGGGAGACCAGCCGGGCTCCCGGGCAAATCCTGCCAGCCAGAGGAGTTGCTGCTGGGAGTGCCCTTCGGTGCCCCTGGGGGAGGCATCTCCCTGCGCACTGGATCTGACTCCCCGCAGGTGTGCACCTCCGTCTCCGGGCCAAGCTCCCACGTGCCTGCTCATGCAGCAGAGGTGTGTAACTGCCCTGCCCGTGAGCAGAGTGAGGCCTGGCACTCTGGGTGCAACTTGCTGGACCAGGTGTGGGCAGAGCCAGCCAAGATGTGCAGTGCCAGCCCCACAGGTAAAGGTGTGGTCTGTCTCCCCCAAGAAGTGTCAGCCTAGTCTCCAGCTATAAAGGATCCCTCGCTCCCTTCTAAACAGCAAAAACCCACCCCCTTGGATCACCTCCCATGGCTCTGGGCATTGAGTCATAATCACTACACACGCACAGCTCTTTACAGTCTACACCAGGATTTCTCAAATCGACCATTGATATTGGGGCCTGTCCTGTGCACCGTAGGAAGTTTAGCAGCATCCCTGGCCTCTCTACCCGCTAGACACCAGTAGCACCCGCCCAACTAGGTGACCACCAGACATGTCCCCAGACATTGCCAACTGTCCCCCGGCTGAGAATCGGTGGCCGACAAAGCATTTTCACAGCCATTTCCCTATAAGAACCACATAACCTCTCCCCCTCCCCCTTCAGAGGAGGGAGTCTGTATTGTCTTCAGCCCCACTTCAGAGGCCCAGAGGTGCAGTGACTTCCCCAAGGACACTCTGCACGTCAGAAGCAGGACTTGAACTTGCTCTCACATGTCCAGACCTCATGGTTTTTATCCCCTGCCTATAGAACTGTCTCATATTGTATATAACCATAGTCTAATAATGTGGCTCCTTCTACAAGGTTAGAAACCTCTGGAGGCCGAGGCTGTGGCATCAGCACTGCTCAGCAGCCTCAGTGCCTGGCATATGTCTGGCATGTAGTAGGGGCTCAGTCAACATTTGATAAACAAACAAAGGACAGGCCTGTTCGCTCCAGAGGGTTGTAAGTTGCTGTCACATCGTGCCCCACTTTCAAAGACCTCGAGTGGGAGGGAGGCTCTGCTCTACTGCCTTGAGCCTCAGGTGATGCTAAGATGTGCCAAAGTGGGTGTCAGGCCGTGTGGCTGTCACCTGGCAGATGCGCTGCCCTGGCCCGCAGCTCCCGGCCAGGCCACCCGCTCAGAGCCAGGCTAAGCGCTCACTCCCCTCACCGTCCTCCCAGGGCCCGGGGACCAGGCTCTGCCCGAGGGGTTTGCTCAGGCAGCAGTCACGACCCAGCTGTCTGCTATGGCTTGACTTTCTTCCCTCAACCCTGGATTAGCAATTGAGCAACTCAGCATCTGACAAGACAGTGCTCCCCAAACCTGTTGAAACTCGCCCAACTCGGGCCCTGTGGGTGCATTTGGAAAGCTGAGCAATTGTACCACGGCTCCTCCTCTTGTTCCTCCCTCTGGGAAGAAGGGCTTGGCCTGAGCCAACTGGGCACGGAGTTGGCCAGGGAGCCGCTGATGGGGGTGGGGGTTGCGTCACAGCTGCCCCCACCCCAGTCACCCCCCGCTTCAAACGAGCTTGCAAGAGCTGCTCGGCAAACTCAGCTGGGAGGCGAAGCTGCGACCCCATGGTTGCTGTCCAGATTTCTACAGGAGTTGCCAGGTTTTATCTCTGAGTCCTGAACTGTGTCTTCTGTGATTCGGCCAAACCCGAGAGAAGGCACGCTCCCTGCCGTGACCCCCCCCCCAGCTCCCCCTTCCCCGCTCCAAACCCCTCTCCACCTCCCCCATCTCCTGGCAAACTTGAAACCAAACTCTGTTTTAAAAGTTCCCTGGCCAAGTCAGAACCCCCGCAGCAGAGGGGACCTGGTCTGAGAAGAGAGGCTGGGCGGGGAGGGTGGAAAGAGGGAGGGATGTGTCCTGGGAGGGAAGGAACCCCCTGACAGCTCGCAGTTCACGGGGGAACTTTGGAGCGGCCCATTGGAAGCAGCATGAAATTGCTGATGAAACTAGAGGGGCCTCTTCCCTGCTGTGACCCTGGAGGGTGCTTTCAGACCCTGTTTCTCACTCTGTTCACACACAAGTCATATCATCGCAGGGTTGGGTCCCAGGAACTCTTTGCCAAGGACTGGAGACAGCAGGGTATTCCTCTTGAGTCAGTGATGCCCAGCTCTCCTGGCACCCCAGGCATAGAGGGCGGAATCACAGCCATCAGAGTCAGAGGGGTTCTCAGAAGTGATCAGCTTAGCCCCCTCCCGGGACACAGAGCCTCCAAGCAGGACAGTGAGTGCCTGGTAAGCCCTATTCAGTCATGTCAAGCACTTACTTGTCCAGACCTACGCTCCGTCAGGCACTGTGCTAGGCACTTGGGGTCACAGAGCATATGAGTGGTAGAGCTGGAACTCTACCCCAGGTCTCCTGACTGTCTTCCCAGAACTTTCCCTGCAGCAGGTGAAAGCAGAGCTGCAGCCCATACACCTAGCCAGTCATCTCTGCTGGAGGTGATGAGCGACAAGGGAGGAACCAAGGTTTTCCCATCTGCCCTGTTGGGGTGGGCGTGCGGGCTCAGCCACAGGCTCTCCCAGGACTGGGCCGTTAGAAGGGGTGCACCAAGGCCAGGGAACTCGCTAGAAACCTGAAGCCACCAGAGCATGAGCCTCACTCCAGGAAGCCAGCGCCGGCCCTGGACAGCTCGCACAGCTTCCCCATCCCTCCCTGGTCCTCAACCCCAGGGCTCCCTCAGCCGAGCTAGGGAGGACAGTTCAATGGTTCGATGTCTCCAAGGGCAGGAAAGGCACCCTGGGGACGAGGGTTGGATGGGTCTTTGCAAGGGAGAAGCTCTCTGCTGGTAAATTAGGGGGGCAAGGCAAGGTGAGGAAGTGCCTTACATTTGACACCCACTCACCCCACAAGCACACCTGCCTCAGAGAGAGAAGAAAAATTCTCACCTCTGGCACAGCTCTGGAACCATCCAAGTTCAGGTCTGAGTGGCTACTTCCTGGCCCTGAGTCAGCCACCAGCACCCCTGGGAACAAATACTGTGAGATGGGAAATGGGGGGGGCTCCCAAATAAGAGGTGGGGGACAGGAAAGACATACAGGGAGCTGAAAATAATGGAAACTGGGATGTCAAGAGACGGAAAATACGGGTGCCGAGGCTTCTGCGGATGGGGAGTAAAGGGAGCTAGGGATCCCAGGAGACAGGTAGAGGGCGAATTAGCACCCTAAGGTACAGGAGTGGGGCCTTGGGCTCCAGAAGAGGCTGTCATTTCCCCCCAGCTGGGGAAATGCACTGGGGACAAAGAGAACGTGACCTGGGCATTGAGAACTCTAGAGTTATGCTACATCTGGGAAGAAGGTGGCGTGGACGCAGCACCCACCACCCCACCACCACTGGGAATGTCTCCAAGGCCAGCCCCTCCTCGCTGGCTGCCCCTCCAGGGGGTTCAGGCCAGTGACAGCAACTCCTTCCATGGCCTGAGTAGCTGCAGAGACCACCGGCCCAGATGCTGTCCAGGCAGCCACATAACCCCTGAGACATTGCCCTCCCCAGCACCCCTCACTCCTGAAAGCAGCCCTGAAAGATGCCTTCACCATAGTTCAGAAGAGACATGGGGCTCTAGAAAGACTCATCAATCAAAGAAGAAGACCACCTTCCTCAAATCATTATCCACTGATGCCAAACTCTCATGCCCTCGATGCCCTGGGCCCTCTCTGGAGCCTGATCAGCCAGCCCAGGCTTAGGAGCCAGTATGACCTGTTTTCAAATCCTGACCACCACTGACACGGCCTTGAACACATGGCTCTCTGAACCTCAGTTTCCTCATCTGTAAAATGGAGGGGATGGGGCTTCCTTGGTGGCGCAGTCGTTAAGAATCCGCCTGCCAATGCAGGGGACGTGGGTTCGAGCCCTGGTCTGGGAAGATCCCACCTGCCGCGGAGCAACTAAGCCCATGCGCCACAACTACTGAGCCTGCGCTCTAGAGCCCGTGAGCCGCAACTACTGAAGCCCGCATGCCTGGAGCTTGTGCTCCACAACAAGAGAAGCCACCACAGTGAGAAGACCGCGTACCACAACAAAGAGTAGCCCCTGCTCACCGCAACTAGAGAAGGCCTGTGCGCAGCAACAAAGACCCAACACAGCCAAAAATAAGTAAAATAAATAAATTTATTTTTTTTTAAATGGAGGGGATGATACCCACCTGGACAACCCTGCATGGATATATGGATATATATCCATATAAAGATATAGTAAAGGACGTGGCTGTTGTTTGAAGCGCACAAGTGACAAGGGACATGAGGTCCCTTTCTTCTAGTCATCTAGTCCCATGAACGGTTTCCAAGTCCCCTGGGCACACCTGAGCTAGTCCTAGATCCCCACTGTCCCTGCCCTCCTCACCCCAGTGTCCCCAGCTCCTAATCTCCTAACAGCACCATCCCCCCCCATCCCATCCCTCATACTCCCAGTCCTTGGAGGATCCATCTGATGGGCCAGAATCGCTGGAAACATGTTCTCTAACTCTGCATACTCTGTCCGGAGACTATCAAGAATCTACAGTTGGGGGGGACTTCCCTGGTTGTCCAGTGGTTAAGAGTCCTCACTCCCACTGCAGGGGGCACGGGTTTGATCCCTGGTCAGGGAACTAGGATCCCGAATGCTGCGTGGCCAAAAAAAAGAAAAGAAAATCGACAGTTGGGATCGAGGCTGAAGTGATCCACTGTGCCCCATGGGCGTGTGCCCTGCCCTCCGGAGTGCTCAGCTGAAAAACAGGCTGGGAACCCAGGTGGAAGAGAGCTGATGGAACCAAGCCAAAGAAGACAAATAATTAGAACTGTCTGGGGTCCAGAAGAGGGTCCAGCTCAATGGACTATGACGAGGCTTTGAGAGGGCAATGATGATGATGATAATGACAGTGATGATAAACATCTTAATGATGATTATGTAATACTGTTGCCAACAGGGGAAGAGTGCCTACTATGTGACTATTTAATTCACTTAAGCCTCCCGAGATCAGAACTATTCTTCTCCCCATTCTAGAGGTGAAGACACTGAGGCTCAAAGATGTTCCCTCTCTTGCCTCAGTAACACAGAGATGGGACGCTGACCCAGACTGTCCCATCTCTCCTGCACAGTGCACCACGCTGCCTGCCACGCGAAGGGATAAGAGTCTCCGGGACCGGGACACTGTAGGGAAGATGACAGCAGGAGACTAAGACCACGGGTACAGAAACCCTCAAAGGTCTGAGGACAACTGTAGGTGTGGAAGGCTCCTAGGGAACGAGGCGCTCCCCACCTGCCAGGAGCACAGTCCCGGACGGGTCTGGGTCCCTCTCGCCCTCACCCGGCCACGCCTCCCCAGGCCACGCCTCCCCAGGCCGCTCTCGCCTCATCAGGGGCTCATTTCCTTCCGGCTCCTCCTCCTGCCGCTTGGCCTCCTTCCCCCCTGGTGTCGCCGGCAGGCACGACCGCTCCTGAGGAGGCTCTAAATGTGGCCCGGCCGGGTGGGGAAGCCAGAGGGAGGGGGTAGAGAGGCCTGGACTGGCGTCCCAGCCCCCACCTGGAGACCATGGGGCCAGGACCCACGACGCTGATCTGCTTGGCCTCCCAAACGCTCCAGCTATTTCCCGTCCCCTGTCCTCTTGACGCGCAGAGCGAGAGCTGGGCAGGAGTCGCGAAGAGGTGCGGATTTTCCTCTAGGAATTTGTATATTTTTTTAAAAAAGCAAGCAAACCTGGAAAAGCTTGGGACAAGCCCAGCTAATTTTAGTTTCTAATGAAAACAGCAGGTGGCCGAGAGGATCTGATCTCCCTGGCAGGGCCAGGGCCCTCCAGCCTCGCAGGCTGCAGGCACGGGCCAGGCGTGGGGAGGGCCTCCTGGGAGGAGCCTGAAGGACCGGAGCCCCCGCTGGAGAAGACGGGGCACGAGCTGCCTGGCAGCGAGGCGGCCCGGGGTTGGGGGCGGGGGGGTAACCTGATCGATGGCACGGCTGTGGCTGGAGTCCTGCGTGGCCGGGGCAGCGGGTAGCAAATGGCTAAGCCTGTGCTCAGCAGTGGCAAGAAGAAGCCTACATTGGGGTGATGCAACCAGAATGAGAGAAGAAGCAGGGATGGCCGAGGACCTCCACAGGCCGACCCAGCCCAACGCAGTCAGCGCCCCCACCCCCACTCCCGCACACTCCCAGGCTCTTGGTCTCCTCCAGGAATGGCTTGTGCAGTTGACATTTGAGCCGGCCCAGCTCCAGGTCAGTAAGTAGCACGCGTGTCTCTGGAGGAAAGGTTGAGCCACCTGAGGGTGCAGAGAGGGGATTCCTGAGGCCCCTGGAACCAGCTGGGCCTTGCCCCTAAGGGTCTCCAAGTCCTCAGCAGAGCAAAAAGCCACAGAGCCTCCACTTTCTCCCCTCACCGCCCCGCCCCCAACCCTGAGCACTCTGCCAGGAGGGGAGCAGAGGGGACCTAGTCAGGATAGAGTCATCCATTTATGCTGCAAGCATGTATTGAGCGCCTTCTAGGTGCCACACCCTGTGCTAGGCATCGAGGAGGCCACAGACTGGACGTGACACCGAGGGTGGTGTTAGCCCCCTGCAGCTGTCAAACAAGGCAGATCCACAACCAGGGTACAGGGGAAAGAGAGGTCCCAGTGTGAGCTGGGTTTGCATTCCAGCTTTGCCACTCACTAGCAGTGTGACTTTGGGGAGTCACTCCACCTCTCTGGGCCTCAGTTTGCTCATCTGTAAAATGAGGCCAGGCACCCTAACCAGATACCAGAACGAGCAAGCAGTGTGGGCAAGGGTGTGTGATGCCTGGGGTCCTAACTCTCCCCACTCCATTCCCAGTTCCATTTCCAGTTCTGATACCCAGCCCTTCCCAGGCAAGACCCTGGGATCTGAGAGAACCAGGGTGCGTTGGGGCCATGCCTCCTGTGGCATGGAAGGGGACAGCTGTGGAGCCAGATGAAGGCAGGGGCTGGGGGTGGTGGGCATTGGTGCCAACCTTGGGGGCAGGGACACTCCTCAGCGGAAGAGGGTTCTCAGCCTCTTCCTGGAAGCTGTCCCAGTGACTCACACCCATGGAGGCCAGCAGCTCACCCCTAAATCTCTATTACTGTTATTTCAGCCCATGTCCCTCGTTGAGTCCTGAGCTTACGGGAGGCGGGGGTGGGTGGCCCCTCAGGTCCATCTCACGCCTCTTCAATGGCAGGGGCTCCGTCTGTCTGCCTGGCATGGGGCCAGGGAGACTTTGAGGCTTGAACCCATCCCCCGTCCCAGCGGACTCTGACACAGACCCATTCATTTATGGTGCCGTGAGGAGACAGGCTCCCAGTGGGGCGGGGACTTGCCCAAGGTCCCACAGTGGGTTGGTGGCTCAGCCAGGCCTCCCCAGCTTGTTCCTCCTGCCCAGAGAACCCCTGCCTTGAACACAGAAGCCAGGGCCCCAGCACAGCCCCACCTGGCCCCTTGGCAGGACACAGAGGGAGCAGAGGCTGAGATGGGGACAGGCCAGCTCTGTGCCCCCATGTCACAGAGGGAATAGGGGGCCCCACCTTCTCCTAGAGCTCAACCCTGGCATCTGAGCAGGAAAGGCTCCAGCTTTAGGCCCAGTTGCTAGTCCCCTCACCCGTGGCTTCCCAAACGTGTACCTGGCCCACGGCCAGTAGCCGGGCTCTTGGTGCCCCCTGCAGGCCAAGAGCGCCAGGTGGGACTAGCTCCGTAGCTGGTAGAGGCAGGGGATGCACCTAGGTAGGGCAGAGGAGCTGTCAGCCCCCTCCCCTTGCAGATGCACCCTCCCCGGACCCCCAGCCACCTTCCCACCCTTGTCTCCCTTCTGAGAAGCTCAGGCTTCTGCCCAGGCCTCTTCGGGACACTACCAGCCTCTGTGCATCCTCTGGGCAGGACCTGGTAGAGGAGGCTGTGAGGCTCCCGGGAGGCAAGGAATTCAGGAAAAGTGAGGGGAGGTGGGACTGCCTCAGCCCAAGACCACCCACCTCCCACCAGCCCGAGCTGCCAGGGAAGGGCGAGATCCTCACAGCTACGGCGCACCCAAGATGCGCCGGCCGAGAGCCAGATGCACCAGCCACGTCAAATCACGTTAATTTCTCACAGCAGCCTGTGGGATTGCCAGAGCAAGAAAGCCAGACGCAGAGAGGCCCCGCAGCTTTGAGGAGGAGAGAGGGTCCCAGAATCAGATTCCTTGGGACTTAGAAAGAAACATCCCCAGTGGTTACTCAGACTTCCCCTAAAGTGCCCTCCAGGCCACTGCCAGCCTGGCTTCACAGCTGCTGCTGGGAACGTGTGAAAAGCCCAGATGCCCACCAAGCCCTGCCTGGAGCGGGGCCCAGATACCTGCACTTTCGGGAAACCCCACAGATGTTTCGATGCGCAGCCAGATATGAGAACCATCGCTCTGGTCCAGCCCACGTGCCTGACAAACAGAATCCAGCTGCTGACTGTACACCCCCGGGGGTGGAGAGCTCAGCAACCCGCAGGCGGCCCACCAACTGCACCTTGGCCCGCATGCTTAGGTCAGACGAACCCAGCTCTCAGCAGCCTCTGCCCACAGGTGACATTCAAGTCCTTGAGCCACATAAAAGAATACTGTCTCTACCAAAGGTTTTGAAGTCGGGCAAAACCAGGTTCAAGTCCTGGCTCTGCCTTTACTAGCTGTCTGACCTTGCACACAAAGCAAAGTACTTAACTTGTCTGTGCCTCTGTTTCCTCCTCTATAATTGGGGGTTCATTGGCTTGCTGGGAGGATTAAATGCAATCACGTAAGTAAAGTCTTAGGCTTTACTGATTAAGGGCCATACAAGTTAACTATTCTTATTGTCATTGTCTTTAAAATCTCCCATATCTTACTAGGCTTTCTGCATGCTTTTCTATCTGGGTACCATGCATTTATTCATTCCTTCACTAAGTAAACAGATGTCGAGCGATTTCCTACCCCATTGCCTGAGGCCCCACGTAAGACCATCTTTCACATACAGGATCCCTTTAGCGCCTGACAACAGTTCCCTGACTTGGCCACAATCGGTGGTCTCCCCCTCATTACAGGTGGAAAAACTGAGTCCCAGAGAGCAGTGGCCTTTGTCCTTCTTCGGACAAGAAATCGGTACAGCTTCCCTGGTAAAGATGCACTGGCATCTTCACCTCTACCACCCAGAGAGCCATTGCCCCCCCCCCCCAGCAAGCAGACCTGGGCTGCTGGGCTGGTTCACTGTGGTCCCTGGGGCAGTGGGACACTTGCTCCGCTTTTGTTCAGAGCCCCTGATCTGTGGGGCTGAGGCTGAGGGTAGAGCCAGGGTCTGAGTCTCCTGCTGGTAGGTGGTAGGAAGGCCCCTTTCCTCCTCTGAGCTTACCTGTAAAGTAAGGAGTCTGGACCAGACCACCTGTCAGGGAACATGCCTCAAGGCTGTGATTCCATGCACCCTGCTGCTCCTCCCAGGATCTGGAAGGCAGCTCCAGGCAGCCCTGCCTGCCCTGGGAGGTGGCAGGTGCATCTCCCACTGAAGAGCGGGGAAAGGGAGGCAGGGGAGGGAGAGGAGGCCTTCCAGAGTCACCACTCAGCTCTCCTTACACCATTAGGCTGCTACTTGTGTGCCTACTATGTGCACTGGGCCCTGGCCAGGGATGCTGGGATGGGGTGAGGGGACAGGTTGAGGGGCAGTGGTTGGAGCACAAGCCTCAGGGTCATCCAGACCCGGGCTCCAATCCAGGTCTGCCCCTACAAGCTGGGTGACCTTGATGGTCATCTCACTGCTCTGAAACATGCCTGGCACTTAGTAGGTGTTCTGTTAATGCACACCCTTCCCTCGAGAGAAAAACCAGTTTCTTCCTCACAGGGTCTTTCCCTAGCTCTGCTCCCACACCGGTGAGTATTTTTGTGTCTTACTCCTGGCTCCCTTGCCTCCTGGCCCAGATTGCGAAGTGGCCGTCACTAGGGACTTCCCTGGTGGCCTAGTGGTTAAGACGCCATGCTTCCAATGCAGGGGGCGCGGGTTCGAACCCTGATCGGGGAACTAAGATCCCACATGCCACGCAGCACGGCCAAAAACAAAAAAACAAAGTGGCCGTCATTAGGGCAGAGCCTTCCAGGGCCCTCATGGAGGGGGTCGGCAGGGGAAAGGCCCATGGGGTTTGGAGGGGTTTGAAGCTTGGCTCTGACACTTGCTACCTGGGTCACCTTGGGCATGGTAACCTCTTAGCCTTTATTTTGGAATCCATAAGATGGTCGTAATAATTGTCACCTCATAGATTTGGGGTGAGCTGGCAACAGGAAGAAGGGCCTGCCGCCAAGCACAGCACATGGTAGGTGTCCAACCAACAGTAGTGCTGTCTGTACTCTGCTGAAAGGGATGCAGTAAAGCCCCTTCCCACGTATGCCTGGCCCCAGAGTGCCTCGACACAAGCTATCTCATCTGGATTGTATATCCTCACTATAACCCTGTGAGGTGGGGCAAGCATTGATGCCCCGTTCTCTGGCTATAAGGACTCCAGGGGCGGAGGGGAGAGCATGGCACACTTTGTTTTCAAAGCTCCCTCCCCCAGCACTATCCCCAGCCCCCCAGCCCTCACTGCCCTTATTGTCCTAAGTGCTACAGTAGTGACGCTGGTCTCTGCCTGGTGGCCCTGGGATATGGCTGGCAGTGAGGATCATGACCTTGTAGCCAAAGGTGGGCTGAGGTCACTGGGGTCTCTGCCTTGGGAGGGAAAGAGACACACCAGGGCAGACAGTGGCCCCAGCCTCCCATCTAGAGGGCATTTCGACACGAAGGGCTCAGAGCCCGTGGGCGAGGTCTAGGGTAACCTCGGGGTACAGATGCCAGTGCAGGGGCCACCCAGGCAGGGAGGGATCCCAGGGGGGTCTGTCAGCCGCCCTCCCAGTGCTCTCCCTGCTTTGGCTAACTTGAGATGGAGGCCTTGTGCAAGACAGCACTTCCCCGCTTCTGGCCCTGGGAACCAGGCAGGATGGCTGTCACTGGATCCAGAGAGAAGCCAACCTCCAGGACCCATCCCTGGTACGAACTGGCTCCTAGAGACTTGGGCAGGGCGTGGCCTCAGCCGGGGCGTGGGAGGAGGAGGGAAGGGGCTCAGCCTCACGTCCCATCCCCAACCCCCCTCTCCCCAGGTACCTGGCCAAGCTGTCATCAGTGGGGAGCATCTCAGAGGAGGAGACGTGCGAGAAGCTCAAGGGCCTGATCCAGAGGCAGGTGCAGATGTGCAAGCGGAACCTGGAGGTGATGGACTCGGTGCGCCGCGGCGCCCAGCTCGCCATTGAGGAGTGCCAGTACCAGTTCCGGAACCGGCGCTGGAACTGCTCCACGCTCGACTCGCTGCCTGTTTTCGGCAAGGTGGTGACGCAAGGTGAGGGAGGGGCTCGCGGGGGTGCTGGGGACCCCGGAAGGGACCACGGTTTCCTGGGGTGGGGAGTCATGTGCTCACGAGTGGCCTGACGGGTCCATCACTCATCACAGGATGCAGATGGAGGCATGGGAGCGGGCGGGACCCAGCGGGCGGCAGTCCCCTGCGGGAGGGCCGACGGAGGAGGATGCCGTTCTCTGGCTGTGCAGCACAATACGGTGTGCTGTGTTTTCAGTCCTGGAGCCACCATTCCTGTTTTAGAGTCGGAAACTGAGGCTCAGGCAGGGGAAAAGACGGAGTTGCCCGGGGCTCCTCAGAGGGTGAACAGCAGAAAAGCATTCAGACCTGGGCTTCCAGCCCCCCAGCCCTGTGCTATTTTTCCCTTAGCACTGGTCTCACCTATGCAAGCGCATCTCGTTCGTCCGTACCTTTGACGAACCCTGTTGAGCCTCACTTGCCCAGCCCTGAGACCCCGGGAAGAGCAGCACCCAGATCCTGTCCTCCTGGGCTCACAGTTGAGGCAACAATGACACTTCAGTAGGGGCAGTGGCTCTCACACCTGTAGCACCAGCTAGGGACCAGACACTGGTTAAGTGCTTTAAGTGATATTAACTCATCTGGCCCTTGGAGATGGGCTTCCGTATTGCAAATGACGAAACTGAGGCACACAGAGGTTAGGTAACTCGCCCAAGGTCACAGAACCAAAAGGTGGCCAAGCCAGGACTTGAGCCCGTGCAGTCCAGCTCCAGGGTCTTGCTCTTGCCCAGGATGAGAGGGGACACAGGAGCCTCGGGAGCACAAGGGTGGACCTCTGCCCCAGCCAGGGCGGGTGCTCAGGGAAAGCTTTCCCGAGGAGTGGGTCCTCGGCTGACACCAGAAACATGAGAAGGCATCAAGCCAGAGGAAGATGGGCCAGGGCCTAGAGAACGTTCCATGCAACTGAAGTCTCCTCAAGAGGTCACCGGGTCAAGCCGCTGCCCTCGAGGGAGCGCTCTAAACCAGCTGCCTCTTTTACTACTTCCTGAGTGTGAAACTGACACTAGTCCACAGACCCCTTGACTTGCTCAGGCAGCAGAAAAGCGTTCCTGGGCCAACCTTTGTCTTGGCACCTGTGGTCCTGGACAGCGAGGGCTGCTGGGCTTGTGGCAAAACCATTTGGATGTTGTTGGAAACCAACTGGGATAGAAATTTGGAAGCCATTCTCCTGGGAGTTGGCAGGGGCCAAAAAGGCACGATTATGCTTGGCATGACTGAACATTGCTGCTTCGGAGAAGCAGCAAAGGCCCAGTGAGTGGCCTGGGAGCAGAGGCCCTCCCGGGACCACGGTGCCCCTGCCGAGGACCCAGCGCTGTCTGTCTGATGAGGCCCAGACACTAGGCTCAAACAGCAGACCCTGGGCACAGGAAGCCCCTGGCACACAGTAGGTGTTCCGTGTTTTAGGTGGACTGATGAATAGACTGGCAGGGTTACGTGTGCCCGGCCCTGCATACCCCCGTGCCTTTGCACATGCCATTTCCTCCACCCCCAAACACCCAACCCTCTTTCTCCACCAGCTCAGCAGCTCCCTCCTCCAGTCTGCCCAGCTCCTGCAAGCAGGTGGTTGCTTTTTCCACTGGGCTCCAAAGCTCTTTGTTCATGCTGGGGTTTTTCCCCCTTTTTTTGGTAATTGTTTTGATATAGTTTCAAACTTACAGAAAAGTTGCAAAACTAGTACAAGGAATTCCCATATACTCTTTTTTAAAAAATCTCTATGTGATGGGTTTATTCAGTCAGCTACTTTCATTTTCTTCTTTTTAAAATGAGGTATAATTGACATATTGTATTAGTTTCAGGTGTACAATATAACGATTCAGTAAGTCTAGTTAACATCCATCACCACACAGTTGCAAACATTTTTTTCTTGTGGTGAGAACTTTCAAGATCTACTTTCTTAGCAACTTTCAAATATGCAATACAGTATTATTAACTGTGGTCACTACGCTGTACATCACCTCCTCATGACGTATTTATTTTATCACTGGAAGTTGGTACTTGGTGACCCCTTCACGCATTTTGCCCAGCCCCCATCCCTGCTCTGCCTCTGGCACCACCAGTTTGTTCTCTGAATATATGAGTTCAGTTTTTCCTGTGAAGAATTGCCGTATACTCTTTACCTAGATTCACCAGCTGTTTACATTTTAACCCATTTGACTTATCAATTTCTCTCTCTCCTTTCTCTCTCACTCTCTCTCTCCCTTAATACACACACGTGTACACACACACACACACTTCTGTCTAAACCATTTGTGTCCACGTGGCTTTCATTACACCTTTCACACTGAACTGTGATGCCTGTCTCCCCCACCCCACTCCCCCATCCCTAAACCTTGAACTCTTCCAAGGCAAGGGTAATGTCTCATTTACCAGTTTCCCAGCGCGTGGCAGAGCCTGGCATGGAGGAGACAGTCAAGGGGTGTCATCCAGTGGCAGAGAGCAAGTCGGGGCAAGGACTCAAGGGGCAGAAGAGGGGAGGCATGGGTCAGTGTGGCCTGATGCAGGTGAGGGACCCCGTCAAGAAGTGCTTTCCTCACCTGTGTTTGCACCAGGAACCAGAGAGGGGGCCCAGCCCCGGCTCATCAAGTTCAGGGAGATGCTGAGAATCCTACCAGGCTTGGCTGGAACCTGCTGTGGACTAAAGTCCAAGTGACATGGTCAAGCATCCAGTCTCCTCGGGGCTGAGTCAGGGCATGCACTCGCCAAGCCAGCCACATGCGAGGGAAGGGCAGTCGTGTCTGGAGGAGTCTGAACTCTTCCCATTCGTCCATCCCCTCGCTTTTGCATTTTTTGTTTTCTTCCCTAGTAAAATTCCTCCTGGAAAAGTCTCAATTTATCTCCACTGAACAAGAGACGGGACTTGTCCCTCCCGAGGCCACAGTACCGCTCTTGGGGGGTCCAGGGTTGATGAGGCCATGCAGGGAGAGCACGGGCAGCATGACCTTGGGGGAGGGACCTCACTCCTCCGAGCCTCGGTCTCCTCACCTGTCAGGAGGACCTGCACGTGTGCTTACCTCATAGGGGCATCACCATTTAGGGTGGACCTTGACCCCAGAAAAGCCATCCGTGTTCACCAGCTGCTGTGATTTGGGGCAGCAGCCGGCTGGGCAGGCCTTTCTCACAGCCCCCAGGTTTAGGGGTTGGGGGGCTAGGCCAGTGCCCGCATTCATGGGCTGCCTGGCTGGGGTCCTGACCTCAGACCTGGAAAGGTAATAGCTCACAGATCCCTCCAGGAGCCAGGCCATACTTGGAGGAGCAAAGGAGCCCCATTTGCTGAGGGCCTCCTTGGTGCCGCCTTGCATCCGACCGCCCTCACGACAAGTCCGAGTGTGTAGTATTGTCCCCACGTTACAGCTGAGATAGGAGGCCCAGCAGAGAGTGTGATGCACCTAGATCCGGGGCCTGACGGCTCTTGGCATGAGTTCCCGGGCAAGGTCCATCCCCTGTCCTAGCCTCAGCGTCCTCCTCCCTGGATGGGGGGTGGTGGGGCCACCCCAGGCCCCAGCTCCTGGACTTCCCATCAGGGTTCAAAGATGATGTCTCCAAAGACCTGCCTGGCTCCCAGGGCACCTGGGGGTGGGAGCAGCTCTCTTACGGCCAGCACTGCCCGAGGCCGTACAGCTCCAACCCGCACCCCCTCCCCTCCCAGGCAGTGGAGACCCCCTGCTCCTGGCCTACAGAGGCAAGACTGACGGTGACATAATGGTGACTGGTGAGGACATGTGTAAGTCAGGGCCAAACTGTGCTCTAGGCTGAGAATCTGCCAGAAATTTGGTGAAGGTGGCATCGGGGGCAGCCAGGAATGGGGCAGCCGGTGGTTCTTGGCCGAGCAGGCGTGCAGGGCCAGACGTGGGATGATGGCCTCTGTGCGGTTCGGTCACTGCTTAATCCCTGTGCCTGGGGCAGCACCTGCACGAGGTAGGTGACTGATAAGTATTCGTGGAATGAACGACGAGGGTTTGAGGGTGGGAGGGAGAGGCCAGGGAGTCTGGCGGAAGTTCGGTGTGGCCGTGAGCAGGATGTGCTGGGGTCTCGGGGCGGGCAGGCCCGAGCAGCACGGGGAGAGGCGTGGAAGGCAGTGCAGATGCCTCTGCGCCTGCTTCCCTCCATCTGTAGACAACGCCGAGCCTTCCCCTGCCTTCTCACACCTTGCTCTGCGAGCTTGATGGTGTCCCTGTCCCGAGAGGGGACCCCACGAGCCCTGCGGCCCCTCTGGGCTCTGACTGCCATGTCGGGAGGCGATGTGGTGCACTGGTCGTAGCCGAGTGAGGATTCAGCCCAGGCTGTGTTTGCAGTCCCCGCGTGTCTAACCTCAGGGCACCTGACTGACGGGAACTTCAGGCTGGATCTAAGAAGTAGATGCTTTTCAGTCCTGGGCTATGACTCCCTAACACCCGTGCTCTCACCTTTGTCTTCGATGTTGGCATCACTTTGGACCCAATGAGGGTGACAACATGCCTTTCTTCTGGGGACCTTTCGGGCCAGCTTCTGGTGCCATCCGATACATCACAGGAGGTCTGGGGAGGGGTTACCCCAGAGACACTTTGCACTGGGGGTTCCTTGAGGACAGACTCACCTCCATCTCCCTCATGCTGGCATAGGGCCTGGCTCACAGCAGGTGGCTAATAAACGTCTGGTGAGGGAGGAGGTGTCTCTGCACTAAGGAAGCTTTTAGCCCAATGGCAAATATGTGGACACGTGGCCCTCGGGGTAAGTGCCCTACCGGTATTTGTTAGCGAATGAATAAAATGGCATTAATCACCCAACAATAACATTCACAGTAGCTACTATGTCTCAAGCTCCTACTCCAGGCCAGGGGCTAAGCACTTCCCATGTTTTACATCATTAGATTTCCATACCCACCTGAAGAGGTCAGAACTATTGTCAGCCCCATTCTATGGACATAACAACTGAAATCACACGTTTAGGAAGTGGCAGAACCAGGACTAGATCTCAGGCCCGCCAGGCTGAGCATCCACGCTCCTCCCGATACCCACCTCTGTCTCCAGGGAGCTGGGAAAGGCCTGTTCTTGCCAGCTCTGTACTGGGCTCGAGGGGGGCAGAGGAGGTGGTGAGGGACAGCGTGGCCCCTGGAGCTTCCAGTCTGGCTGCAGACAAGCACACAAGACACTTAGAAGATGAAACAGTCTGAGTCCAACTCTGACTGCGCAGGGAGGGCAAGCCAGGCCAGCCAGAGCACCTGGGCTCCCAGGAATCCATGATGGTAGGAGGGATGCGCAGAAGTACCAGGGCCTGGCCTGCTGGGCCAGTGTTACTTTCCCCCTGTTAGAACCGGGAAAGGTCACTACACTAGTAAGAGTCTTAACACGGCTTTGTCCAGCTCCAAAGCCTTTACTCTTTCCCCTGCCCTATATTGTCTCTTAAATCCAAAGAGGCTTCCTGGAGGTGGTTTCAAGAAAAGGTGAGCCTTTGCAGACAAGAGAGCAAAGGAAATTGGAAAGGCAGGCTGGGGGGGCAGGGATGGGGAGATGACAAGGGCAGTGCCTTTCTCAGAGGGCCGTGCCTCTCCTGCCCCACCTCCGGAGGACTCCCGCTGGGTCTGCTTTGGAAACATGTAAGTTATGCTCGGAATGACACTGCCATCAGGACACCTGCCTGATGCCCCGGGGATCCCCACGCCCGTGGCTTCCTTTCTAGCCCAACTCAGCCTCATCTGTTTCTCCTCCAAACACTCCTTCCTGCTCAAATGTCCTTCCATCCAGCATCTGGGGAGACAGCGCATGTGATGTGCTCAGAAGAGCACTGGCCTCGAGTCAGGCAGGCCGCGGTTCCAATTCCCTCTTGGCCACCGACTGGCTGAGGGACCCCAGACAAGCCCCCGAGCCTCACTTTTTCCTCCACAGAGCAGAGCTGGAGAGAGCTGGTTGCTCAGGTCGCCATGAGCTCATGGAAAGGCCCTGGCACATCGCAGGCCCTCAGAAAGGGTAGTTATCACTGGATCCCCAGGACAACTCTGAATTCCCGGCCCCAGGCAGCCTTAGCACCTTGGAAAAGATGGCAGTGACGTGGGACCTAGAGGACGCTCAGGATTTAGACCAATGGAGCCAGGGAAGAAGAAAGAGCAGGAAGAAAGGAGTTGGGTGTGGAATGGGGCAAATGGCATTATGGAAAAGGCAGAAGGCTGTAGGGCAGCTGCTAGCACCTTCGAGAGCTCTGCCTTTCCCTCGGCCGGCTCTGCTGTCCCAGGAGGACAAAGTCCTCCCCCTGCAGCTGGAACAGGCAAACCCCCAGACCAGGGAGCAGTTATCGACCAGGTCGCTGGGGAACTCCCCTCTGCCACCCTCACAGCCACACCACAATCCTTTTTCTGTGTCTCAGCGGTCTCTGCCAGGCGCCCCACTGGTGAGCAAGGCTCCAGCCGGGCAGAGGGGATGAGCCAGGAGGGGCCACAGCCCTGGAGTCAAGGGATCGGGACCCAGGGCCAGTCATAAAAGGCTGGAGGAAATGCTGCCATCGGCTCTCGGGACACAGTGGCTCAGCCACATTCTTCAGGCCTTCTGGGGCCTCCTGTGCTGAGCACAGGCCCACTGCTCACCATCCCCCAGTGAAGAACCCACAAAAGGAACTGGACATGTCCCACAGCTCGTGGCTTCACACATGGAGGTGGCAAGAGATGGGCTGTATATTCCTGGGGGTTCCAGGCTCTGGGCTCCAGGCGGCAGGATCATGTCAAGGTTGAAACTCTGGAGCTAGGCTGCCTGAGTCCGAATTCTGGCTCTACCACTTCCTGGCTGGGTGTCCTTGGACAGGTGTTCACGGCTCAGTGCCTCAGTTTCCTTATCTGTAAAATGGGGAGTAAAAGTGTCTACTTCGCAGGGGTGTTGTGAAGAGTATATAAATTATGTCAAGTGCTCAGACAATGCCCAGCACGGAGTGAGCTCTCTCTAAGCTTTAGCTCGTCTTATTATCTTCCTTCCAGAACCTCTTCCTTCAAGCCCAAGTGGAGAGAACTATAGCGCCCTTGTTCCCGAGGCCAGGAGAAGGGGGCCTGTAGTCCTGGCAGATGGGTGTTGGTTGGGGATGAGGCAGGGGTCTCCCTGAGCCACCTCACAGGGAGCCCTGCACCCAAGGCTGCTAGCGCTCAGGGGAGGAGGTGGGCCGAGAGCTTGGGGCAGGCCAGGGGCTGCCTGAGGGCCCAGAGAAGCAGAGCAGAAAGGAACATGCCAGGCCAGGAGCTGGGGCCACCCTGCCAGTCCCATCCACCCTACTATCTCCTGCTTTCCCTTCCCCCTTGGTCTTTGGGGCAAAGATTTGTGCTGGTTCAGGCCTGGAAATACCAGAAATACCAGAAACTAAAGTCGTCTCTCTTTGGGCGGCCACAGCGCAAAACCAACCAACATGATCCTGCTATTAACCTCGATTAACTTGGAGAGGATTCCATCTCAGGCTGTCGAGGCCCCCGTGGCTCCAGCCAGGCCCCCTCATGCCGGCCCAGAGCGTCCAGGCCAGGGCAGAGGGTGGGCCGTAGAAAGTGGGTGGCGAGCAGTATCCCCAGCTCAAGGGCCGAACCGAGAACAGGGCGTCCTGGGCCATGGGGGCCTGAGCTGCCCCCAACCCCAGCGCTCGGCCTCCACTGCCTGTCCACAGACACGGGCACAGAGGAGGTGATTGTTTCTGTCTGACCACGGCGACTGCTCCCCAGGGCAGCCGAGAGCACCGGCCTGGGTGTCACAGAGGTAATTGCCAACCACGAGGCCAAAGCCTCCCCCCTTTGCTCCTGTGGACACAGACACTCCAGCAAGAGACAGAAGGACAGTCACGGGCACACAGAGGCCCTCACAGGGCCCAGAGAGGAGCAGGGCCCGTCTGGTCACACACCCAGCCAGCCGTGTGCACACGCACCACACACACACACACACGCAACACACACAAAGACACTCCCTCCCACCACCCACACCCCCAGAAAGGGTCTACATAGCAGCTACACCCCCTGAGGCACAGTTCCTAGGAGGATAAAAACACCCATTCAGGCAAGAGACAGGGCAGCCACCAACACAGAACCACCAAGAAGTCATGGGGCGGAAGGGAAAGACAGGCAGCAGAGGCGGGCAGACCAGAGTTTGAGTCCTGGTTCTATCACTTGCTGACTGGACGACTGCGACCCACTTCCCCTCCCCAAACCCGCACTGTGCCATCTGTGAACTGGGCACAGATAAAGCTTCCGATGGTAGAGGGCATCCCCTCTTCAGCAGTGATCCTGGTAAGCGGTGGGGCCATTGTCATTACGGTTTACTCTTAGAGGTATAAGGAAGCAAGGTGGTCTCAGAAATAGGCCCAGCCTCAGCAGGAAGGGCTGGGGCAGGTTCCTCGGGCGGGGGACCCCATCAGAGCCTAGAGGGGCCAGCTGGGGAATAGGCACAAAAAGAGCTGGGTTGACAGGCCAGCCTGCTACTTCTGTAGCCTTGGTAAGTTAATTCACCTCTCCCATGCCTGTCTTGTCTCTCATAAAATGACGTTAACATCACTAACCTCCCGGAGAGGTTGTGAGAACAGTAACTGACAGTGCTCAGAGCACTGAAGCTGGACCATCTGGCTGCTGAACCACATGCTGTGTGGCCTGGGACAAGTTGGCTAATCCCTCTGAAAGCGGGGATAATAATTATACTCACCTGACGGGTGCGGGGAGGATAAATGACCAGCACACGTGAAGGCCGCAGGGCAGTGTCCGGCGTGTGTAAGTATGTTGGCCATTGGTGGGTAAGAATAAGCAGCAGCTCGGCGTGACTCCTGTCCCACGGGAATCA
Organism: Lagenorhynchus albirostris; assembly: GCF_949774975.1. Taxonomy (NCBI): domain Eukaryota; kingdom Metazoa; phylum Chordata; class Mammalia; order Artiodactyla; family Delphinidae; genus Lagenorhynchus; species Lagenorhynchus albirostris. The sequence goes on from NC_083096.1 coordinate 169,275,622, forward strand.
GCCTGCCTTGCTCTCTCCCTGGGCCTCCGTCGTTCAGGAGTCCCATCTACGCCTCTCCTCTAAAAGGGAGGGTGCGGGGAGGAGCACTGGGACCCAGCCCTGCCCTCCCTCTGCCTCCCTCCCACAGGGACTCGGGAGGCGGCCTTCGTGTACGCCATCTCTTCGGCAGGTGTGGCCTTTGCGGTGACGCGGGCGTGCAGCAGTGGGGAGCTGGAAAAGTGCGGCTGTGACCGGACGGTACACGGGGTCAGCCCACAGGGTAAGTGCGGGCGGTGGGGAGGGCATGCGTGGCAGGGGCAGGGGCCGGGGCCCAGGCCCTCACTCACCCGCGGACCCCGCATGCCCACCCCACCCAGGCTTCCAGTGGTCGGGATGCTCGGACAACATCGCCTACGGCGTGGCCTTCTCACAGTCATTTGTGGACGTGCGGGAGAGGAGCAAGGGGGCCTCGTCCAGCCGGGCCCTCATGAACCTCCACAACAACGAGGCCGGCAGGAAGGTAGTGCGCACGGCCCCAGCACCCTCACGGCCGGCCGGGAAAGGGCGGGCTCGGCAACGTCCCCAGACGCTCTCCCCCGCCCACCTGCCCCTCAGAAAACACTTGTTGGGCTCTGGCCGGTACCAGGCACCTCCTATGGGGCGGGGGGCACGGGGAGGGAGCGGACAGGTAAGCGGGCGTCACAGAACAGTGTGAGCGGCCCCCAGTGTAGCATACACGTCCCCCAACACGCCCCCGCCCACACATATATGTGCACACAGGTGTGTCTCCATCCCTTTGTCACGCACACACCCCCCAATAAGTAGCAGGGTTAGGATTTCTCCGTGTCACTGCGAAGACCGTGTGCTTAACTACAATACCATCTGCTATCTCAGTACCTACTCTTCAAGGTTCCTGTGCAGGTTCAATGCAGCCATCTTCTTCCCCAACACGTCACTTTTCACTGTTTCGTATGACACTGCCCTTTAACATGTCTCTCCTCCATCAACTCCGAGTGCCCCAAGGGCAAGGACAGTATCTTTGTTCCCAACACAGCTTACCAGGCCACCGTGGCATACAGCAGGAGCTTAATACAGAGGAAGCATGACCGTACATCTTTCTCCGATTCTGCGCCATGCCCCCGTCCCTGCCCCCGCTCATCCGCCCCCCCCAGCCGCCCCTCCCCGGCCTCCCCTGACATCTCCTGATGGCCCCTCTCCCCTCCCCGCCCCCCGCAGGCTATCCTGACTCACATGCGGGTGGAATGCAAGTGCCACGGGGTGTCAGGCTCCTGCGAGGTAAAGACGTGCTGGCGAGCCGTGCCGCCCTTCCGCCAGGTGGGCCACGCGCTGAAGGAGAAGTTTGACGGCGCCACGGAGGTGGAGCCACGCCGTGTGGGCTCCTCCAGGGCGCTGGTGCCGCGCAATGCGCAGTTCAAGCCGCACACAGATGAGGACCTGGTGTACTTGGAGCCCAGCCCGGACTTCTGCGAGCAGGACATGCGCAGCGGTGTGCTGGGCACGAGGGGCCGCACGTGCAACAAGACGTCCAAGGCCATCGACGGCTGCGAGCTGCTGTGCTGCGGCCGCGGCTTCCACACAGCACAGGTAGAGCTGGCCGAGCGCTGCAGCTGCAAATTCCACTGGTGCTGCTTCGTCAAGTGCCGGCAGTGCCAGCGGCTCGTGGAGCTGCACACGTGCCGGTGACCGCCGCCCAGCCCTGTGCCCAGCAACCACCTAGTGGCCCAGGGAAGGCCGATAATTTAAACAGTCCCGCACCACCCACCCCAAAAGATACTGGTTGTATTTTTTGTTTTGGTTTGGTTTTTGGGTCCTCATGTTATTTATTGCTGGAACCAGGCAGGCGACCCCAAGGGCACCAACTGGGGCCTCCCTGAAGCCTGGGCCTTTGTGGCTGCCACTGACCAAAGGGACTTTGCTCATGCCTCTGGCTGCCCACATGTGGCCACTGCCGACCACTCACTTGTTATCTGTACGTTTTTCCACTTGCAGACTTAAGGTGGGTAACGAAGTGTCGCAGCCACATGCCTACTGACCCTGCCATCTAGGGAAAGGGGCAGCCCTATGGCAGGGGATGGTGCCAGCCTGATGGCAGTTGCACCCCACACTTACACACGGACCCCGGGCAGCTTCAGCCTGGTAGCTTTGTCTCTCAAGCCCCGTGGAAAAGGAATGGGCAGACACCAGGTCCAGGGCAGAAGGTTGATTTCAGGCCTCCATGAGCAGCCGGAGGTTCAGTCTCTGTGGAACCCTCCAGGCAAGAACAGCAGATGAGGTGAGAGCCAGTGAAGGCTGCAGTGCCCCCACCCCTAGCCCAGCCGCCAGGCCTCCCCTCAGAGAGGGGGACCCTCACTCCCTGGTCCCTCCCAGGCAGGAATACGGCTGCGTCCTGGATCAGAGACCCCAGCTGGGCCTTCACAGTGACGCCGTGAGCGTCGCTCCACGGTGCTGCTCCTCTGTGAAACTAAGAATGGAAACGCCACACGCACACAGGAGAGGGCCACGTGAAAAAGCCATCTCCCAACTTTTACTTCACTCCCTTAACCGAATCTATTGAGCAAATACTGTTCTAGGCCCTGTACTGGGCCATCTCACTGGATGACCACAGCAATCCTGGGAGGCCAACAAGACAGGGATGCATGCCTGTGCCCATTTTACAGGAGAAAGGGCAAGGCTCAGCTGGGTCCCAGAGCCAGTAGAGGCAGAGGCAGAGCCAGAAGAGCCCCCCAGCCAAGGCTCCTCCTGGACTCCTGTACCCAGAGGCCCAGAAGCTGTAGGTCCCCCTGGGTCTGAGCCTCAGGGATGGGGCTCTGGCTGGAGGAAAAGGGGCTGGGAAGCAGCAGGAGCCACAGACCACAGGCGGAGCCAGAGCCCACTTGGTTCCCAAGGGAGGGCAGAGCAGGCTCTGAGGGAAGAGGTGGACAGTGGGAAGGCTGACGAAGTGAGGTCTCAGCAGCGGAGGGTACCGAGGGTACTGAAGCAGAGCCCCCAGAGCCAGCACCAGCAGCCCGGGCCTGGCCCTGTGCACCAGCCAAACCATCAGGAGCCCAGCCCAAACTTCTGTGCGCAGGACCTGCACACAGCAAGCCCTGGCCTGACCCAACTGCTTCTCAGGTGGGCTCCCAACCACCGGAGGACCTCACTCTCAGCCCTCTCTCCAGGCTGCACCCACCCCGGGGCTTTCAGCTCCTGGTTTGAGGTCTTAAGCTCCAGGCTCCAGGTTCTCAGACTCCAAGTTCTCGGCTCCAGGGTTCAGCGTCTGAATTCAAGGTCCCAGATCCAGAATACGGGCTCCAGCCTGTAGACGCTCTCCCCCAGGCCTTGCGGTTTGTGCCTCCTGGTGTTGGCTCCCTCACGAAGACAGGGTCAACACCCTCGGCCCCCAGCCAAGCTCTCTGCTCATGTCCATCCAAGAAGAAGGCCAAAACCAAGTGAGAGGCTGGACCCACATTCAAATGTGGGGATAATCTCGGGGCAGGCGGGCTCTGATGTGGATGAAAGCTGAGCCGACTGTGTCCCCACAGCTGCCCAGCTGGGCTCACTGCTCCTCTGGCGGGCTCTGTTCAGCTGTCTGCTCAGAGCCAGGCAAAATACTATCCCTCACTGGCAGAGGCCCGACCCACACAAAGGAAGCAGTGGAGACCCCTCCCCCACCCCTAAGTCCTGTCCCCAGAGCCAGGGCACTAGCAGATTCAGGCTGGACGCTGGTGTGATGGGCACTGCCCCAGGAAGAGGAAGGATCTGCGCTTATTCATAGGCCTCACCTTTCCACCTACCAGGGGGCCCCTCAAAGCTCATCCTCCCGGCGTTCTGAAGGGTGTAGCCTCGGTGAAGCAGACTAGATTCTAGGAACCTCTGCCCAGCCCTACCACCACTGCCACCAGCACCCCAAAGGCCAAAGGGATCCACAGCTGCAGGAAAAAGGAGCTTCCTTGGACACACCCAGCTCTAAACTGTCCAGCAGAACAGTTTAAAGAGGAACCAGCACAGGACTGACACAGCCACGCATCCTGGAAGCTGGCCAGAGGGTTCAAGCCCTGCCCGAAACCCTCTCCACTGGTCTTACCGCAAGGCAAAGGTGCCCTCGGAGGCCTTGGGCTGGACAAGCCCCAGCTCTGGATGCTGCTACCCCCTCTGCTGCCCCCACCTCGCCCAGATTTTTATACTAGGCTCCTTGCCTTTGTGACATCCCCATGAAATAGTCTGGTGCACGATAAAATGATTATTTCTTTATCTTGCAATTGTGGCAGTGACTTTTTTGTAGAAGAGGGAGAAGAGCGACTTGGGGAAGGACATGGGAAAAGCAGATAAACATTATCAAATTCTAGAAATGGGGACACCCTTTGACCCCTCTCCTTCTGAATATCTAGTTTGAATTCACCTTTAACACCCAGAGGCTGTATCCGCATTTCACTGAGCCATGCATGATCAGCTGTTCAAACCTTGGCCTAATCCAAGGTCTCAGAACGCTTCCTGGGCATTGATTTGGAAAGGAGGGGCAGATACGATGACAGAGGAGGGTGTGGTAAAGTGGATGTCGATTGAGGAAGTGGGGGACAAATAGAAAAGAGTTTAGTTCCTGCCCAAGGACACAAGGATTCAAGGCCTGTGACTAAAAGTAAACTCCAAGATTGGAGCCCAGTCAGAATGAGGAGTCTGGATGGAAAACTCCATATAACTCAAGTCACAGCTGCTGGGGAGACCCAAAGTGGCTTCTCAGGAACCTCAGTCTAGTGGAATGAAGTCCTCAGCCTTACCAAGGGGGCCATGGTCCCACACCCACACTCCGCCCCTACTGCAGTAAACCCACACCAGCCTGGGAACAGTTAGGCTACTATGTGCTTGGCTTTCCAAAAATTTAATGGGGTGTAAAAGGGCCAAAGCAAAGTGCTTTCAGGATAGCAGTGGTACACACAAATTTGTGAAGCATTGGGGAAGGGATGGGGTCTAGAGCATGGGAGGATAGAAAAGGACACATCTGCAAATCAGGGTCAAACGCAGAGAGAAAGAGACTGGTGATATAGAGGGTCCAAGATGGTAGAGCAAAGAGGTGGGGATGTCCGTGCCCAACCACCTTCCAGAACTGGGAAAAGGACCTAGGCTTTGCAATCAAACCGACCTGGGTTGGAATCCCAGCACTGCCACTTCTTCACTATATGGAACCTTGAACAACTCTTTGTCCCTCTCTGGAACTCATTTTCTTCATTTGTAATATGGGGCTGCTCCCCCTGCCCCAACTCCATTCATAATTTGGGGTTAAATAATAATAGAATCTATTTCTTGGGGATGTTAAATAAAACGTGTGAAGCTCAACAAATGGCAGCTATTACTATAAATATTATTATTCCCTTTTCAGGAATGCAGTGGGCAGTCAAGGGAGCTCTAAGATTGAGGGGAACCGAGGGAGGATGAGACGAGGAGGAAAGCAGACAGTGTGGGATAGGTTAGGGGCTGAAGGCAGGTGTGCCCCAAGACTGTGGCCCCACTCTGGCCCCATCCCAGAGATCAGAAGCAGGCGGATGTCTCAGGGCAGAGATCTCCAGGCACGAAACCGAGAATCCAAGGGATCGGGGTACCCAGGGAGCAAAGCAATGGCAAAGCTGCCCCTAGGCACCAACAGGAGAGGCTGAATCCAGCCAGGCTCCAATGTGGGTGAGAGGCAGGACTAGGACAGGGAGTGGGGGTGAAGGAGGCCATAGTCAGAAGTAGAGGTGGGTGTGTCGGAGCTGTGGGAAGCTTATGCAGTGGGGCCCAGGGGCTCCGCCTGTGAGGGTGGAAGGTTTCCAGGGCTCCCAGGCCAGGTCTGCTCGCAGAGAGGCTGTGTCCAGATCCATCCTTGACAATGCCCTCAGACTCAGGCCTGAAGGTTTTTGAGAAGGTTGTGAAACCGTGTGATAATAAAGTGGACCTCCTTCTCAGCTCCTTTTGTGATAGCCAGTACTCCAAGGAAGTCTTGGGGAGACCAGAGGCAGGGTTTAAAGTGGATCTTGGGCCAAGAAAGGGCCAGAGAACACAGGAAAGTGAAGGGTAGAAGGAAGTATAGGGAGGGTTCTGGGCAACTGACAGGGGCTAAGAAAGGCTGAGTGAGGAAAAGGCAGCGGGTAGGAGGGCAGACACAGAAACAGAAAGATACCAGAAGAAAGAGAGGAAGGTGCTGAAGGACCAGAAGGCATCCGGGCAGAGGAGCCCAGCAGCTTCCTAGCAAGAGGAAGAAAACGCTGAGCTTCAGGAGAAGGCATCTGACTCGAGAAGGTCTAAGGGATGGGGGGAGGGGGCGGAGTGTGGCCTGGCCTGGCCTGGCCCAGGCGATGACTTCATAGGCATCTCCCCCCATTCCTTCCTGAGCCGCCAGCCCTGCTGACCCCCTGCCCGCATCTCAAGGGTCTAGGCCAAGCAGGCGCTGACAGGGGAGAGAAGGGGCCCTTCTGGGCCAGGTCCCCAAGCCTGGCATAGTGCCTGCTGGGGAGGAGGGGCCTAGAGGCCCAGCCCTTGTCAGCATCCCGGCCGGCACTTTGGAGGCAATTAGCAGCCCAGCTGAGCTAATCCCCCGCCTGGCGAGGCCAACACAAACAGGCCCAGGCCGGGTACACACTCGCCTCCCTGTTTGCTGAGGGGCCCGGTGGTCTGCCAAGAACAACACCAATAACCTGGGGCCTTCTCGAGGTTAAGAGGAGGACCGGGGCTCGCTGAAGAGCGGACAGTGCCTGACAGAGCATACTCTGGCCAGGTGCCCTGGCTGCCCCAGAAAGGCAGCCACTGTTCCCAAGCCTTTGGCCAGCCAGGAAGAGGAAGCTGGACACAAGGAGCCATATACTCTGATTCAGTGCCCACCCCCACCCCCAGCCCTGCCACCTGTGAGCGAGAAGGGCCAGCCCGGGCTTGTGCTGCCTCAGCCAGCCCCACAACTGAGGCCGGCAGGGGCCGGGCCCTCTAGGCAGGACTCGAGGATTACATGCTCCACGCTGGACACGGGAACCCAGAGGCAATTCAGACCTGGACCCTGCCCTCAGGGGCTCACAGTCTAGCGAGAGAACAGACTGCGTAGGACCCTGCAGCAGGGCCAGTCTCTAGCCGCACTGGCCACTTCCCCAACTTGGAAACGCCATGGCAGAACTCCCACAACTGAGAAGGCAAAGGCGGACCCAGAAGAAACAAACTGAGGCCCAGAAATTGATAAATGGGGAGACAGGAGGGATCCAGAACCAACTTTGGCACAGACTGGTCCCGGTTCAAGCCAGCAACCACTGAGCGAGCCCAGAGACAAGGCCCTGCTCTGCATCCCCGCTTCTCGAGTCCAGCCCAATTTCACCTTCATCAGCCCGTGGCCTGGGAGCATCTCTGTTCTGAGCCAAACCCTCTATCCTCAGTTTGGTTCCTCACCCCCACAGGTATGCATGGACTTCGCAGCAACATCAGGAGCCACAGCCCCTCTGAAGGGTCGACTTGGGAAAGCGACATGGCCTCCTGCCTGGCCAGGCCCCTTGCGACACTGCTGATCATCAACAGCCAACACTATCACCGTTTACTGAGCATCTACTGCCTGCGGGGTCCGACCCACACCAACACTGCCTACCAGCACTATCCCGTGTCATGGTCACAAGCGAAGAATGGAACAGGAACACTTCCTGTCGGATAAATCAGCTGGGAGGCAGGTGCACGATTTACCCCCACGTTACAAATAAGGACACTGAGGCCCACAGAAGGGAAGACTTGCCTACAGCCAGAGCCCAGACCTCCAGGTTCCTGGTCAGGATGTAGTGTGTCACCAGGCTCCACCCACAAGCCTCTTCATTTTTCTTCACCCCACCCTGGCCTAGACCCTTCCGGGTCAAAAAGCCTCAAGAGTCTTGAGCCCACCCCTCCCCACAAAAATAGCATTATCTGTCTCTGGCTGGGCTATGCTCAACTCTGTCACTCTGCTGGGAACCTACACATGGCTATGTAGACAGCTTTCTCTAGGGCAGAGGGTGAGGAAGGCTGGAGTCACTCTGCTAAGGTGGACAAAGCCACATCTGGAAACAGCAGCCCTGCCTACTACCCCCTGCCCTGGCTGGTGTGGCAGAAGACTAGGTCTGGTTCCAAGCCTGCCAGACAGGCTGTCAGGATCCTGCCCACCACAGGAAGGGGCTGACATTCATGATGTGAGCTCCCTTTGGGCTGCTCCCATACCTGGCTCTAGAGCATCTAGCCTTGGACCAAGGTATAGATGAATAGATGAGTCCTTTTCCCCTTCAGTTCAGCCAAAAGGGGAGGGATTTTTCAAAAAGATCTTTTACTAGGAAATTGAAGGAAAACAAGTAGATTGTAAGTACACAGAAACAAGCAGATTCCTAAGCAGGACTTTAACCAGCACCTAACCAGAGCCCTGTGGACGCCACTTCTCCCTTCTCTCCTCATGAAGCCTCCTTCTAGACACCGGGACACGGGGGTGGGGGTGGGGTGTCATTCTAGCTCCACTGCTGGCAGCCTGTGGAATCTGAAGCAAGTTAGTAAACTCTAAATCTCATCGGTAAAAGAGAGATGAAGATAACAACAGAGCCAGGACTGAGCTCGCTTCTGACTCCAAAGCTTCTATTCTGTACAGCCTCCCCACCCTGCCCCCACCACTATGGCTTTCAGAGGACCACACAAAACACTGAATGGGGAAGTGCCTTGTGGACTGGGAAGGGCTGTAAAGGACATTGACGGTTGTCATAAGCCAGCACCCTGGCTCTTTAAGAATGAGGGAAAGCGTTCTATGGGGGTGTGGGGGTGGCATCGTAGGTTCCCGTCCCATGAGGTTTAGATGACAGGAGAATTTGTGGGGTCTCTCCTCCTGGGAGTCTTCCCACCCCTCCTCCTCCCTCCTTTCAGCACCTCCGGCAGCCTGCGCCTCCTGCTCACCCCCTTCTTGGACCTGCGGCTGGAGCCACCTGGGAAACTTCAGAAATAGCTGACGGTTATCACAGCCAGAACAGGGCGAGCTGCTGCCCCTCTGATTCATCACAGAGCTGGAGTGGATCCAGAGAAGTGACCAAGAGGATGCAGGGCTGCTGCTATGAATTCAGACTGCTTCAGTCCACAGAGAGCGGCAGAGGGCTCATTCAAATCATAAGTGGATAAGGAAAGGGGACTCTGGAATTGTTCTTCAAAAGAACAGGCACGCGGGGTGCCGGAAGAAGCCTGAGCTGCAGTTGCACAGATCCGGGACTGAACCTCTTCTGGGCCTCTCGCTAGCAGGGTGACCTCGGATACGTTAACCCCTGTGAGTCTCAGCTTCCCCATCTATGCCAACTCAGAGGCTACTGTGGGAACTGGACCATAATGTAGGTGGCTGTCCAGTAAAAAGTTCTCTGTCCCAGTCCCTTCACTTCGACCTGGGACACGTGTTCCCCCCTTCTCCCTTCCCACCTAGCCAGGTACCAAAGCCACCAGCCACGCATACCCCAGCCCTCTCCTCTCAGCACCAGGGGAAGCTCAACGTGCCATATGATTCCTAGGCCCCGTGCTGCTCGGGTTCCCGTCTGCAAGCCCCGCAGGGTTCAGTTAGATAGCAGGCCCCCAGCTCGGTGAGGAGAAAGGCAGGTTATTCCCCTCCAACTTGCCCTCAAGGGTAAGAGCTCCGTCCAGTTCACCCAGCAGAGGCTTCAGCTCATTAGCAAGAAAGGGGTTCTCAACCTTTAACCTATGCCCCCCTGCCTTTGAGCAACAAAACCCTTGCTTTGTTAGTTCTATGTGACATTTCAAAATAAATCTTGTGACTGAAACAAGCACTTCAAATCACATACACCATTTGTCCCCTGGCTATTCTGTTGATAATACTTCCCTCAAGGGAAGTGTAGTGGTCAAAAGCTCTGGAGTCAGATAATCCCAGCTCTACCACGTCCTAGCTGTGTACCTTGGGTAAGTCATTTAACCTGTTTCCTCAGTTATAAATTGAGCTACCGTGAAGATAAAGCACATAAAGCACTTAGCACGTTGCCAGTCACACAGCTGGTGCTCAGCCATTAGCCATCACTACTGCTGTTAACAGCAGAGGAGGCTCCCGTTGCTGAGCCAGATGCGTCACGGTGCGCTCCCCAGACTTCAGCTGGCAGAAGATACACTGCACAGAAAAATGGGTGGGTGCTCCCCTGAAGTACCTGTCACACTGTGCCACACACACTGTTGCTTCTAATGTTCACATGCTCCTCCTCAGACTGTGAGCTCCTTCAGGGTGGGATCTGCATCTTCTGTTTTACATGGCAGGGAGCAGGGGAGTGTCAGGAAGCATTGAATAAATGTCAAATGACCCGAGGCATGCACTCTAGAAGAAAATGCAATGCAGCCATCTGCCAAGCACTAGATGGCACAAGGTGAGCTATTGGACCGATAAAGGGCAGCAGAGGAGTGGGCTCGAATCCCTGAAAGCTCTAAAACACTACAGCTGTATGGCTGCTACTCTAGATTCCTTCTCTAGAACAACGGAGTCAGGAGAGTAAACTATCTCCATCCACTACTACCCCTGGATTACAGGACCCCACGGCCCTTTCAAGGCCCCGGAGAAAAGCCCGGCCTGAGCCCACAAGCCCTGGTCCCTGCGCAAGGCCCCCCGGAGAGCCAGCTCACATGGCTTTGTTATAAATGATGCCCTGACAGCCATCTGACCCACTGTCTCCTGGTCTCCCCATCTCCAAGTTCCTGAAGCCTCAGCCAAAGACAACAGTGAGGACTCTTTTCTTCAGGGCCCAGAGTGGAAGGCTCCCCAGCACCTGGGAGCAGCTGGAAGTTGGAACTCAAGGACTCATCGCTGCTGGTCTCCCCATCTCAAGCCAAACACATCTGTAAACAAGCCTTCTCAGTGGCTCCCTGCAGCTGCTCCCCAGGAGTCAAAAGGGAGAGCAGCAGGCTAGAATCAGGGCGGCCCAAGGCTTACAAGTGAGAACTGAACCAGGCGGGGCCTGGTCTGAAAGAAGGCCCCTTGGTATGGCCAGGCCTGCGCTGGTGGCCTTGTGCCCAGATCCTTGGATGGGTTCACCACTGCCCAGGACTGCTGCCCTGTGCCAGGCTGCTGGGACCCCAAGAGGCATAGGGTCTGTGTCACACTGCTGTAGGTCCCACTGTTTTACAAGCTGGCAGAGAGAAAGAACTTGCTGGGGCGGAGATGCCTGGATGCTGGGCTGTTGTGCGTGATCCTGTTTGCTATAAAACAGCCAGACATTCCTAGGACCTGGAATCGCGCCGAGGCCATGGAGCTAGCCTTCCCGACCATATATCTCCAGGCGGGGGACAGGCCTGAGACATCTGAGATAATAAAGACATGATTGTCTCAGCCCTGGGGCTTGTCTCCCCTTTGTCCCAGGGCCCAGCAGCCAGCAAGAAGTTTAAAGACATCCACCCCCTTCTCCTGGGAAAGTACAAATGCATCAGATTCTATAGCCCCTGGGGTGAGCTTCCCAAGAACCAGGCCTGGGATTCCTGCTCTCAGCTCACCAGAGCAGAAGACAATCCAGGGTCCATCCCGTGGCAGCACACAACTAAGTGGAACGTACAGCACTCATTTGGGGAATAGGCCATTCTCTGTGCATACATCTCAATCTTCACCAGCCCTACAACAGAGGAACTCTTCAATTTTAGGGATGAAGAAACTGAAGCTGAGAGGGGTTAATGCACTTGTCCAAAGTCACAGGTATTCAAAAGCAGATGGTTTCAAACCTAGATCTGTTTTACTCCAAAGCCTGCAACCTCCGTGTTAACTCTAAAACTCCTCCACAACCCCAGACTTCTTTTTAATGCTCCTTCTTCCCTAATGTCCAATTGCTCAATTCCAAAGCAAGAAGGTTTACCCTTTAACATCTGAAGGGAAAAATTCATGAAGGAAGCAAAACCCAGACTCCGAATCTAGAAGCCAAAACAGCAGTTGCCGGCCTGGCTTCCCCGAGTCATTTCTACCTCAATCTGACCAAGTGACAGCCACCTCCTATCCCAAGGGAGGGTGGCTTCACCAGGGAAAACAGACGTGAAGAGGTGCCGAGGATGAGCCCCAGCCGTTTTGTGAATCAGTGGAACGCCAGTCCTAGCTTTCCTGACCACAGGACCCACTGAGTGGAAAGGGGGCATCATCCACACGGAAGGGTGGGCTCACGGAGAGGGAGCACTGGACGCAGAACCAAAAGACTCTGATTCGATCTGTGAATCTTACAGACGCTCAACTCTAAGCCAGTTTTCCCATTTGTAAAATAAACACCTGTTCTACTTGCCTCACAGGCTTTTCTGAAGATGAACACAAAAGCATTTTATCAACAGCTTTACAAATAGATGGTATTATGACCCATGCGTGGTTTCTTCCCCTGTTGGTTTCTTTTGCATTCCTGGCTCCCCACTCTTCTTGCTGCCTTTCTTCCGATCAAACATCTGAACTCACTATGTGCTTAACACCATGCTGGATACAAGGATACAAGGAGAGGCTCACACACAGGGTAAGAAAAAGATGACAGAGACATAAGATCAGACAGTGTGAGACCACAGCCAACTGGCTCCCAACAAACTGAAGAGCCAGGCCCGCTGAGGAATGGCCAGGGTCTTCTTAAGCCTCAGGCCTGCCCAAGGTCCTCTCAGCCTGGCTGTGGGGCCCTAGGACTAAAAGTTTAGCTTTCCCCTAATTCAGACATTCATCTGCCCACAGGCAAGGATACAGACATGATCTTTCAAGGATACTTCCAGCCCCAGGATCCCACCAATCTGCCACTAAGTCCTTGATTTTTCCATCCTCTATTCGTGGGCCTTACCAAATTAAAGAGCCTCAACTCTATTAGATATAAACTTCCCTCCTTGGGAGCAAAAGGGCACTAGGCAAAACCAAGCAGTAGGAAATCTTTCAGAATGCCCCCAGGGAAAAGCTGAAAATCCCCCTTACCCACCCATTTTGGCCATCTAGGCTCAGAACTCTTAAGATGACGTGGAGGTCATCTCACCTGATGGTCCCACCGTACACCCTTCAGGAGTTCTCTGCTTACACACATTCCAACCAAGCCCAACAGCCCTGAAATAAACCAATTCCCTCCAACTCCCATGCCACACACAGATGTTTCACTCTTCTCTGGCAGCCCAAATTCGATGCTGCTGCTTGTAGGGACAGAACATATCTGTCTATACAGAACATGTCTGTCTATACATGTCTGCCAGGTCCCCAAAGACAGCCTGCACAAAGGCTTGGTTCATGATCCAATTTAAAGAAAAAAACTTAGGGAGAATGAAGACTGATGCTTGGCTGAAGGTTAACTGAAGGATATTCAGTTATTTGAGAAATGAGAGGCAAGATCATTGGCTCTGGAGGGTAGTAATGGGTCTCAGAATTGAAGTACAGGCTGCAGGTATGGATGACAAGACACTGCGGGCAGTGGGCTCTTTTCCCAGCAGTTTGAGAATCTGTACTCTCTTCCCAGGGGCAATGAGAAAGGCAGAAACTCAAGAAACCTTGCTAAGTCTCAGGTGCACAACCAGCCAGACTCTTCTTGCTGTTCCTCTGCCATCTAGTGGCTCCTCTGGAGCACTACAGGTCCACCTTGTGGCCATTTCCCTCAGCCCCTCCAACATCTTCCTAAATAATGGTACCACTTAGACAGCCAGGCATTATGCTGATGCTGTATCTACATTACTCCTGGTCTTCATAACACTGCAAGGTGGGTATTGATTCCACTTTTCAAACAGGAAAACCCAGGCTTACCGAAGTCAAGTCACTTGTCCAGGGTTACACTGAGAGTCAGTGGAAAATATGATGGCCGTCCTCATGCCTCCAACCCACCTGGAGGAACAGAAGGCCCCAGAACTAAAAATAATCTCAGTTCTTCCATAAATCCCTACATGCTCCAAGTTCCTCAGAGTTAGTTACCATCCTGGTCAAGTAGATGGTACCACAGCCTCCTCCAGCCCCAGGATACACGGGGCACAGCACTGGGAATTGAGCAAATCACCCCACTTAATCTGTCTGCAAACTGAGAGGCCACACAAAAACATCTACAGAAATGCTCACAGGATCGTGACACATAATAGCCAAAAGGCAGAAACAACTCAGGAGTCCATCAAGTGATGGATGAATTAATTAGACAAAATGTTATCCATACAATGGAATATTAGCCACAAAAGGGAATGAATTCCTGATACATGCTAAAATATGGATGAACCTTGAAAACATTGTTAAGTGAAAGAAACTAATCATAAAAGACCACAACATCGTATGATTCCATTTACATGAAATGCCCAGAATAGGCAAATCTATAGGAACAGAAAGTAGTATCAGTGGTTGCTTAGGGATGGAGGAACTGGGGGTGGGGGGAGGAGGGTTTAGGAGGTGATAGCTAAGGGGTACAGGGTTTCTTTCTGAGGTAAAGAAAATGTTTTAGGGACTTCCCCAGCAGTCCAGTGGTTAAAACTCCATACTTCCACTGCAGGCTGCGTGGATTCGATCCCTGGGCAGGGAACTAAGATCCCACATGCCATGCAGCACAGCCGGAAAAAAAAAAAAAAAAAAAAAAAGAAAATGTTCTAAAATGTATCATGGTCATAGTTGCACAACTGAGTGAATATATAAAAACCACTGAAACTTCCAGTTATAAGATAAATAAGTACTAGGGATGTAATGTACAACATGATAAATATAATTAACACTGCTGTATGGTATATATGAAAGTTGCTGAGAGTACATCACAAGGGAGAAATTTTTTTCTATTTAATTTTATATCTACATGAGATGATGTTCACTAAACTTATTGTGATAATCATTTCATGTTGCATGTAAGTCAAATCATTACACTGTACACCTTAAATTTATACAGTGCTGCATGTCAATTATCTCTCAAAACTGGAAGAGGAAAAAAAACACTGAACTGTACCCCTTAAATAAGTAAATTGTATAGTATGTGAATTATATCTCAATTGTTGCACCACCACCACCTCCCCAGAGTAAGAGGGCTGGTCTAAATAACCTCTAAAGGCCTTTCCAGTTGTCATTTAGGGGACAGAATCATCTATCACTGTCAGTCCAGCACTGATTACTTGGCCTGAACAGATGCAACCTAGTATTACCACCAGTCTCATCAAAGGCCACCACAATAACTTTGCTTCATGCCCTCCTCCCAAGCCCTGAGCAGCCTCTGCCTCCAAAAGGTGGATGCCTTCTCTTCCTACCTTAAGGAACCCAAACCTTAAGACATCTACACACTCACTGACTCTAGGAAAGAAAAACAGGGCAGATGCGGCCCACCTCAAGCTCTGGTCCTTTCTCTTTTTACAGAGGTCCTCCAAAGGTGTGGCTCCATTTTGAGCTCAACCTTTCTGAGAATGTTCATTCACACTTGGAGGAGGCAAGCATGTTTTGTAGGAAACACACTGGCTTTGGATCAGATAGCTCTGAAGCTGAATCATGGTTTCACTATTTTGAAGCTTCATCTTGGGCAACTTACTTAGCTACTCTGAGCCTAAATTTTCTGTCAGATGGTTCTGAATATTAGCTCCCACTACTGTTATGGAAGTAGCATGTATATCACTTGAGGATATCATTCCATAAGCCATGTACACTGTACAAGACATCAGGAACACCCTCTCCTGTAAGCCTTGGCTCAAACACTCTACCCTCTGAGAATTCCTACATGACAGCCCCACCTCACTCATTATCCCCCTGGCTTTCAATGGTGCTATTCTAAAGGCCCTTCTGTGAGTTGGTCAAGAGAAAAGAGGAAGGGTACCAGGTTTCAGAATTGGCACTCCCATCATCCCCCCACTGGCCTTGGATACTCACTAAGGTCCAGCTTTCTCATCAACACACCCTGCTGTGCCAACCCACAGGGATGCTATGATGAAAAAAAGAGTCTCTACAGTTGAGCAGAGACTACAGGCAGACTATCGAGATTCAAAGGCACCTCAAGATCCTCTAAATCTACGCAAAGGAGAAGGGTATCATTCTCTCATGCTACAACTGTTCCTAAGGTCACCTTCCCCAAAAAGGTCCTACCCAATTAAGCTGCCAGTGTAGAGGAAGGCTTTTATACAGCTATGCTTGCCCTCAGCATTATACCATGCTTAAACTATACTTTTCAGCTTTGTACTTCGTCACATACATTTTATTTTCACAACAAGATACATATGGATAAGCACACAGGTTCCAGAATCAGACCTGAGTTCCAATTCTGGTTGGAGATATTAAGCAATCATGAAGTCTCAGAGTCCTTATCTATAAACAAAGTTACTTGTAGCATAAATCCCACAGGGCTGTTTTGAGTACTAAATGTGATAATACTGTGGGTTCAACACAGTGCAAAGCACACAGGAAGTACTCAATAAACATAGCCATTCTTTTACCAAAGAATATGCTCCTTTCTTCCATGAACCTCAATAATTAGAGCTGAGCCCTCCCTGAGTGTGGTTAACGTTCCCTCTTTAACTCACTCATTTGTTTATGGGGGTCCCTAAGAGCTATCTTTCTTCATACTACACCTATCCCTCAACAGGGCTCCTGACTACTCCCCGAACACACCAGGTATCTCTCATCTTTGTTCACTTTCCAGCCACCCAGAAATCCATACTCATCCACCTGACCCCACCTCCACCCCTATATATCTCCGCATGTCTAAATCAGACCCACCTTTCACCTTTTTCAAGAAGCCTTTCCTGATTTACTTTTACCACCCTCCCTTCCTCTCACCAACAACATACACACACAGCTAAATGTGACTTTTCTTCCTGGTATGTTCTGTTACCCTCCCTTACTTTCATTCTTATTAGAACCATTCTCATCCACCTTGCTATCTAACAGAGGACCTCTTAGTACTAAATAAACATGTAAAATTGACATTGCACAAAACAAAAGCAGTGGAGAGATTTGTGGTTCTTAACATAATAATGTTTTCTGAACAGTTCTTATCCCTTGATGTTCACAAACTGGCTCGGACCAGCAAGATCCTCATGCTAGCTTCAGGGGTTTGGCCAACCTGAGACAACAGTCCTGGTAATTCTGGGACACAGGGGAAACTGCACAGCTGACCTGATCGTCAGAGGGTTTTTTTGTTTCCCTGCCTCCCAGGGGTTCTGGAAAGAAAGCAATTTCAGAGATGAAGCATCTAAAGCTCTTTGGATACAACGTACTATGCACATGAAGTACTTCTATGCAATTAAAAAGCTTGGGAGAAACCCCATCTCTGGGTCTTGGGTTCTTCTTAAAGAAAGCTCTGAATTACCTTGAGCTCTACCATCCTAGCTCTATAAATAGTGAATCTGTACTCCTATAATTACTAAAACACAAAATCTCCAAATACACCCAGTAGCATGTCACAATGATGTTAGTAAGTACTTCCTCACACAAACCTAAATTCTTCCCATTGCAAAGCAAATCTGGTAGCTGTTAATATTTGCATTGCATTTCTTTGTTTACGAAACATGTTCACATATATGATATCATTTAATCCTCACACTCACCCCCAAGACGTAGAAATTAGCATTATTCCTATTTACAGATGAAGCAAGTGTAGCTTAGGGACATTCACTGACTTATCCAAGATCACACAGCTAATAAGGCCAGAGTTATAACTTGGGGCAATTATTTCCCTACAGCACATTGGATTTTTATATTTTGACTGACTACAAATTCTCTGACTCTTAACCTCTCCTAGATAATTCAGAAATCCCCCTAGTCCACAAGTGAATTTGCTCAGCCAATATTCCTTTCTCCCTACCCTCTGCCATCAAGACCCCACATAGGGAATCCCCTGGCAGTCCAGTGGTTAGGGCTCCACGCTTCCACTGCAGGGGGCACGGGTTTGATCCCCGGTCAGGGAACTAAGATCCCCCATGCTGCACAGTGCTGCCAAAAAAAAAAAAAAACCCCACAACAAATAAATAAATAAAACAAAAACATACGAACGAAACACCCACATAAAGAATGGTGTTCAGATATTAGATAAAGAGCACCCCGGAGTCAACTGGCAGTTCTAACTTAGACTCACCACTAGGTGGAGGTAATCTCAACAGTCCAAGAAGTTCATGGGCTAGCTCACTGGGAAAGAGAGAACAGTGGGGCCGGATTTCAAACTAGCTCAATACTGCGCTCTAGAGCCCGCGACCACCACTGCTGAGCCCGCATGCCACAACTACTGAACCCGTGCTCTGCAACGAGAAGCCACTGCAATGAGAAGCCCGTGCACAGCAACGAAGAGTAGCCCCTGCTCGCCACAACTTGAGAAAGCCCGTGCACAGCAACGAAGACCCAACGCAGCCAAAAATAAATTATAAAATATAGAAATTTATTTTTTAAAAAAAGTAGCTCAATAAACTGTTTAAAAGAAGAAAGAGATAGCTCGATACAGGCACAAGTTTCCCCACTTTTGTGAGGGTATGCCCCAATACCCAATAGCCCATTATCAGGGAGTTAAGAATTTCCAGTTCAGAGCTTATGGCTCAAAAGCACTGAACATTTGCAAAACCACACAGGTCCTCTGCTCCAGTTCCTGCCTCTGAGAAGACTGGTCACATGACTGCATCAACTACAGCTAAACCACAAACCAAGACACAGAAACTAAGACCCCATCCAATCAAATATTAATGCATCAGTATGAGGCTAATACAACGAAGCAACTCTCTGTTTAGTCAGACTTCAAAAAAAAAAATCAATCCACCTGGAACTATACTCACTGACGAGAAAGAGGAGGAAATAAAGCCACGTGACACTGGCTCACACCCTGCCCAAAGATCTGAAAAATAACCAGGGTGTGTGTGGCGTTGGGGATCTGCAGCAGAAACAAAGTGACCTTGTTTTTAACTTAGCAAGAGATTTCATCTCCTAGAAGTCCAATTTAGTCTGTTGGAATAACTTCAATTTCATACTCATTTCTAGCACTAACTTACACTTTGGAATTTGGACCTGTGTACTCTCTGCAGATGAATTAGAATATTCCTGGGACGAGTGAAGAGGATATCCATCTCCAGTGAAATCTGTATAGTACACTTGTCTTGAAGTTATCAGGGAAATACAGCCTTCCTCTACCTTCTAGCTTTGACTTAGAAAACCTTAGCTGAACTCAACAACTCAAATACCTGCCCCCTTCTCAAATTGCTGCCTAAGTAATTTAATTACTTAGGTGACTGCCCAAACTATCTCAGTGCCAGTCCAGTAAAACCATATGACTATGAATTTTGTAAACCCTCTTTCTGATTAAGGGTAAGAACTGAATGCTGGTTTGGAAAACCTCCTCCTCAAAGGAAAACTGCTGTAAAGATTTGTAGCCCAAAATTACTCTAAAATTCATGTCAGACATAAATGAAACCTTAAGAGATCATGTAGTGCCACAGTTTTCAAACCTGGGGGTATATTAAAATATCTGATGAGCTTTAAAGAAGTGATGCTCTGGGCTTCCCTGGTGGTGCAGTGGTTGGGAGTCCGCCTGCCGATGCAGGGGACGCGGGCTCGTGCCCCGGTCTGGGAAGATCCCACATGCCGCGGAGCGGCTGGGCCCGTAGGCCATGGCCGCTGAGCCTGTGCACCGCAATGGGAGAGGCCACAACAGTGAGAGGCCCGGGTAACACATACACACACACACACACACACACACACAAAAAGAAGTGATGCTCCTACAAAAAAAAAATTTGAAAAAAATTGTGATGCCCAGACCCTATCTCCATTATTTTCCTTTTTTTTTTTTTTTTTTGGCGGTACGCTGGCCTCTCACTGTTGTGGCCTCTCCCGTTGCGGAGCACAGGCTCCGGACTCGCAGGCTCAGCGGCCACGGCTCACGGGCCCAGCCGCTCCACAGCATGTGGGATCTTCCCGGACCGGGGCACGAACCCGCGTCCCCTGCATCGGCAGGCGGACTCTCAACCACTGCGCCACCAGGGAGGCCCTATTTTCCTTTTTTAAAATGAGCTCAAACCTTTTTTTGAATTTACTAAATATGAGGGAATGAATATATGAGTGGCAGACTTTGGGCTTGGCTATGTGGAATCCTCTGGGCAATGGAACGTGAGAAATTTCAAATGTGCTTGACCTTGTACCCCCTTTGGCTCACCACATGAAGTCCTCTCAGGAAGGCACTGCTCTCTGGAGCCAGGCTCCAGAATGAGAAACATGAAGCCAACCTGAGCCTAATCTGAAGCCTGGAGGCAAAGCCCAACTGACCCCTCAGCAACAAAAATAAATGCTTGTTGGAGTAAGCCGCTTGAGTGTTAGGGTGGTTTGTAATGCAACATTACTGTAGCAATAGCTAATAAAATGTTTTTTAAAAAGAGGAGGGGCTCTTCAGAAAAAACTCAAAGTAATACATAAAGTATTGTAACAGCCCTGGAAAGAAAATATTAAGATGAGGTCTTCTGTTGAGCTATGTAGTTAAATCACCATGCTCTGAAGTTCGGGGAACCTGGGTAAGTCTTACAGAAAACAATGAGAGCTAAATTAGGAATGTGATTTAAAGATACTCCCCTCACATATTATTCAGATACACTAACCATGAAGAGCTCAGCCCTTTCTGAAAGATAATGGAGTTGCTACTTCTTGGTGAAATACCGTCCCTTCCCCAGACTGTTGTATACCAAATTTGTAGTGTATGTTAGCTGTACCCAGCGGAGGCTAAGTTCCAAACCTCAAGAAGCAGGGTCCTCGTATACCAGTTTCTTAGCACTCAGCACCCCAATAACCACTAACAACATCAAAATGGGAGAAGGAAAAAAAGAAAATAGTCCAAACCTAATAATGAAGAAAAAGTATTATTTTATCCATTCTATGAAGGTATTATGAGGATACCAATAAGACACCAATGATTTAACAACAGTTTTTCGGAACCAAAAAAAAAAAAGCACCACTACATTAAATGTATACACAAATTTTAAGAGGTATTCTGATCATACTATGAAAATGAGCCCCCCAAGAAAGGAAAAATACACCTCAGAATAAAGGAATATTGCAATCATTTCTTAGATTCCACAATCAATCCTTTCTTCCCCTTAGAATATATTCCCTCTACTGGCATAAAATCCAACTGAAAGGGAATTCCCTGGCAGTCCAGCGGTTAGAACCCGGCTCTTTCACTGTTAGGGGCCTGGGTTTGATCCCTGGTCGGGGAACTAAGATCCCACAATCCACATGGCACAGCCAAAAAGAAAAAAAAAAAAAAAAAATCCAGCTCAAAGGATGCCTATTTCTAAGACCTTCAGTAAAACATGGGTATTTTAGAAAAACAGTGATGTACTGGCGTTGTATTAGCCTAGATACTGTAAATTTTGCCATAAGCTAAATCTGCTAAGGCCTGTTTCAAAATAGCGCTTTTCCAATCCCTAGATCACACTCCCTGGGCAGTATCACTCACTAAGCCAAAGATAACAGACAAGTCTGTTAAGTCAAATAGAAAACAATATTTAAACAGAAAACAATGTTAGCTTCATCCATTTGCCACCCATGTTCATCTGATATGTGTAAATCAAATTGAAAATATTTAATTAGAAAACAATGTTAAGCTTCAATCAATCCTCTTGTCACCACTGCTCTTCTGACGTGTGGATAATTCATCAACACAACCATGTAACCTGCTTTATTTCATTTATTCATTCTTGAAAACATGTACCCATCCAATGACTATTTTTATAGTCATTTCTTATGTGTCAAACACTGCTCTAGGCCAGGGCTACAGCAATAATCAGGATGGACCTATATGCCACTGTACTAAGAACTAGGGATACACATACACAGTTTCTGCTCCCCTCAGTCTCATAACATGATCCAGGTGTCTCTCCCTGGTATGGTCAACAAGGAATAAGATACATTCGTTAAAACAGCAAAGCTTAGATTTGCCTCTTCCTAACCCATTCCCGATCAGCCCAGCTTAGTTCTAGCACAGTATGGAATCAAGTCAAACATGACTCCATATAGAAAACTATCAAAATGAGGCTATCCATTGTATCAACCTTATTAACTGGATTAACAGTCCTTAGTTTCTAAGACTCTCATACAGATCAGTATAATGCCCTTAAGGGAAATGAATCATTCTTGTCACCTACAGAAAATGTGTCCCATATTCAGATTCAAAGCACAGAATCTGGAATCTTTTAGAAGCAGTTTGAGGTTAACAACCTAGGAGCAGTAGTTCTCAAACTTGGCTGCATAATGTAAATACCTGGAAAGCTTTTAAATAACCCACTGCTCAAGCTCCACTCTACTAAAGCAGCAAAGTTTGAAAACCACTGATACAGAAAACTTGGAGAAAAATGGCTGCTTTCCAACTGATGGATGGATTTGGAAGTATGCTGCCATTTCCTTCCAAAAACATGAGCAGTGAGCTTCCAGAACATTTCTTCACTAAGAACTGTTATGAACCCACTTGGTATTAAAGAGGAGTCTGTAGGCTACCTGCCAAACTTAGGGGAGAAGGCACAAACCTGAATGTGAGGGGAAAAAAAATCTCAAACTGAATTCCACAAAACAAAGTACATTAAACCTCTGTGCTCTAAATCTTTATCTTGAAATCTGTTAGAAATTGATATCAATAAGAGTCAAGTTCCCATTCCTAAATATCTAAAAATTAAGAGGCGGAGGGAAAATAACAACCCCCAGGCTGACTTGTAATGGGTTTTTTTGTTTGTTTGTTTAATACATCTGAAAAGAATGCATATACAAAGAATTCAGACATGAGAAAGCATTGGTTCAACACTAATGAAATCTACAAGAAGTAGGATTTGGGGAAGGTGGGGAAGATTACCTAACATTTTTAAGACTTGGAAACTGCAACCAAAATAAGCTGATAAAATCCCTATTAACACTTATGAAGAGTCTTCATAAGACTCTCCCCAGGATTTTTATTAAACTAGAGAGCCTCACCTGGCTGCTCTAGCGTTCCTCATATGCAAAACAGAAATAAGGGGATTTCCCTGACTGGTCCCCATGTTGTTAAATGTTCTCCCCACCCCCACCCTACCCCACCCAACCCCCAGCTTCTTAATGAAGCAGGTCTCCATCCTCATAACTTGAAAGAGGATGTGAATCATCCCATAGACATCTGTCTTCTAGCACCACCCCTCGGATTTCCTCTATATACCAGGTCTTCAGCTGTGTTCTAGGAACACTGTATCATACACTATTAAGCTGCACATCTATGCTAAGCATATTAAGACAATGACTGACAGGGAAAAGAAATGTTTTTTAATTACGTACTCAATCCATTTGGTGTATTTCAAAAGGTGCAATACTTTTCTTCATTTATCAGTGAAAGAAGTTAGAAATTAACTTCAAAAAAAATCAGCAAATGGCAAACAAATTTCCTTGAGAGTCACAGTCACATATATAGTGCATCCTAGAAAAGAGGAGGGGCAAGACAGGTTCCACCCACTTTCATGAGTTTCATCAAATACTGGACATACTCAAGGGTGGAGAGAAAAGGCAACTTTCAAAAAGGAGTATATTATTAAATGAGGCGTTTACTATACTCCTTCCTAAGAGCACCAGGTGGGGAACACGTTTTCTAAACTAGATCTAGGAAGTGGAATGTGGAATCAATCTATCCTCCTCCCCTTAAGGGCTGTCCAATGGTTAATGAATTTAAAAAACATGACTAAATAAAAACAAATCCCACACACACTCCCCCGCCCCCCAAAAAAAAGAAAAGAAAAAAGAAAACTAGATATCCCAGATTACTCGCCAGAGTGGAACCCGGAAACAGCTTCAACAACCAAATTAGTCTGTTACAGAGTCATCACAAGCATGCCTTGCTTTTAAACAAAAAAAAATAATAATAATTTTTTTGAAACAACAAAACAAAAACTAGTACTGATCACTTTTCTGACAATACACAATTACTCAAAATTAACTAGTACTGAGAGGGGGAAGGGGGCCATACCTATGGGCCTTGTCTCACACGAGTGCATGTGGGTAGGTGCAGGGCATTTGTCATTATTGCAAAAACGAATTTTAATTTTTAATCTTTAGTTTGATTTAAACATTGCTTTTAGTATGATGCCGACACCAGCTGTGCAGAAAGGGCTCTGGAGAGACGTTCATAGCAGCACACACCTGCGGCTCTTCTTCGGTTCTGGAGGCTCCAGGGCAGCCAATATTGCTTCATCAAATACATTCTTTAGGCCTTTCTGAAAAGGGGTAGAAAGAAAAAAAATGGGCAGTCTGATATTCAGTATAATACAGTTGAGGATCAAATTTAAAACATTCAAACCCCCAGGAGTTGGCAAATAATGAAACATTAAAAACAACCCTGAATCTCAACACAATCATCTCACTTCACCAAGTTTTGTCCAGGCAGGGCACTGGAAGGATCCAGCAATTCAGGAGGAGAGGAGCAGATATTCATGAGTGAGACAGTGGTCCTTTGAGAAAGCTTTCTGCAGACCAATGTATGTCACAAGAAGCAAACAAGCACATGTCATTTGCTCATTCAATATGAGTTTTGTAGTATGCTGCTGGAACATTTTACATAAAAACAAGTAAGCAGCTCTGCATTCGAATGAAACAGCTGGATATGGAACAGGACTGAGAGGCTGGGCACCGGGCAGTGGCATCCTTATCATATGGAAGGCGCAGGCAAAGATGGAGAGAGCGATTACAGTAGCTGCATCAAAAATAGTCACTCTAAACTCCCTTTATCCCACCAATTAGAGCCAAGGGGATTCAAGGAAGCAAAAATGTGGGTACCTGATACATATGTAAAACTAAAGCCAGTCAGTGCAACAGGAATAAAGTTTTATCAGGCATTTATACAAACAATTGTATATTTTTAATTTCAAAATTTGAAGGTAACCATAATTGTATGTTTCCCTCACAACAATAAAATCAGAAGCAGGAAAATATAAAGATGGCAGCTTTACATCTCAACATTAACAAACCTTAAGTCAACTGTTAAAATGGATGCTACTCTTAAAAGATAATGTAACAAATGATCTCATAAAGCAGTAGCAGGTACATCAATTATCTTTCCCACCCAGACTGACAAATACTCCACTACAGCACAGACAGCCAAAGCAATAGCAACACAAAGTTTCACTACACAAAGGAAAACCAGAAAAGAATCCTCCCTTCCCCATTACACTGTACTAGCAGGTCACCCTTTTTCCATAAATTTTGTCATGCAATTACAATTAACAATTGATCGTAAGAGTAAAATGATGTTTGTGTTATTTTCTCCATCTAGAACTAAGATCTAGAAGTGTTAAACTCTTCTTATTTTCTCCAAGAGGACATTCTTAATGCCAGACCAAGTTCCCTTTTGCAATAGTAATCCAAACCAAACAGCTCTGAGCATCAGGCAACTCAAGCAGCAGAAAGTTAAACAAGTCCAACTTGACTACTGATCACAAAAAATATTCTATAAGATATTGCATTCTTGATCAAAAACTAATACAGAGGTTGCTCTAAGGTGGTGAGTAAAAAGACGCAGAGGCTTTCAAACAGGATGGTTTTATTCCTTTGTTTTTAAACGATCTTTCTACAGTAGTGGGACAGGAAGCAGCAGCAAAGAGGGGAAGGAGAAAACAGTTTAGAATATACAGCACTTCCTTTTGGGTTGAGTTTCCGGAGGCTCGAGGGCAGCTAGGATAGCCTCATCAAACACATTCTTCAGACCTCTCTACAAGACAGAGGGGAGGAGAGAGAATAGCAGCCAGGTTAGAGGATTAGAAAGACCAGCAGATACAACAGCAGTCTGGATTAACTGGGCTGAATTCACAGAAGCAATGTGCCTTAAGAAAAATAACTGCCAGAAAGCTAGATCTTAAGCCCATTAGCAAGACAGTAAATAACAGAACAAATTTCTTACCTCAAAAAAGGTTAACTGAGCAAGAAAGCAATTTTTGTGAAAATGCCATATGTTGACTTCTATAACAATCACACTTTGAAATCTAAATTACAACATTTTAATGAAAATAATGCCGGAGGAGAGGAATGGATATGTAAGCACAAGATACATGCAGTGAATAATTAGGCCTTGCAGAATTCCCTAGTACTTCTAATGACAAGAATGGCACACACATTTTGGAACTACACCTACTACAACTTCAGGCTTCTGTGAATTCATCCCCTGAATAACTGAAGGACACAAATAGCAGGCTAACAGGCATGCTACATGTTTCTAGATCCAATGACATATCTGGATGGGATTAATCAGGATTTCAGAGTAAACCAGTTTCCCAGAACAAAAGGTTCAGACACTTAGAAAAAGTGTTAATTGTTCAGCAGTACCAACTGGGAGAAGTTTAAACAACAGACTCTAGAAACAGCATACACCTCAGTTATTCAGTAATGTTATTAGAGCAAGTAACCACCACCCAATAGGAAAACAAAGAACAGGGTCCTAGAATGAATTTTAGCAAGCAGTCCAATGCTTTTAGATGTCCGCATGGTTATCAGAGCATAAAGCATGGAGTGAAAAACAAAGAATATTCTCAGATCTACAGGGATTAAGATGCAGAAATACACTTACACCTCAGCCAGAACTCCAGCGTGACAGTGCGACTCAGTAGTACTGGTACCAGGTCTACAGACTCACCTAAACTCACCTAAATCTGAAGCCACAGGTATACCTCCCAAAGAAGTTCCACATGTTCTTTAGGTCAGTTGGATCCCAAGTAAAACCATTCCCCAAAGCCCCAGAGCACGGCTCCGAAAAGGAGCGCCAGGCCCAGATTACCCCAGCCGCCCCCACCTTGCCCTCCCCCCACCACAGAAGCCTCGAGAACTGGCACTCACACATTCCACTAGGGACAAAATAAATGAGAAATAACAGTAAGCACTTGGAAAGAGGCAAAGAGGTTAAAAAGTTTCCTTCCTTCTGTGTCTTTTACAAAGTAGAAATGATGAAAGTTAAAGTTCCTCTGAAATTCTTTCTACACATCTAGGAGCAAACTCTGGTTGTCAAACATAAAAGGAAGGAGGGAAGATAGAAAGAAAAATAAATTTTATAAGGGAAAAAAGAGGAGGACGACAATCAGAAACCAGGGCATCCCTTAATAAGAAGCAAATATTTTCTTGCTTATTGACAAAGATCAATTAATCCCCTACAAGACAAAACTAACCCCTGCTTTAATCACACTATCTGATTATATTAAAAGCTCAGTTTTAAAGGAACCAACAAACAGAATCTGGAATCCTAAAAAATTATAGCTCCCAAACAGTACCCAGGGACCCCATTTTCTATCTTCTCTTTTGATTTCTCCAAACTTCAAAATCTGGTAAGAAAAATGTAGTTGCTAAGACCTTTTCAAATTTCTGTTCTCTGGAAAGTGACTTACTATATAAACCTGTTCAATACTGTAAAAAACTTTACATGGAAGCATCCAATTCTCTAAAATAAGCTTCACTAGTGACCTAAAATCGGATCCACATGGCCTACTTGCCTCCATTTCCCCCCAAAGCAACCTGTATTTAGAGAATGGGGATATGTAACAGTTATCTGACTCAAATGTTCCACACACATCCTTCTTCAATACACACACACACACACACACACTTTTCTGGGGATGGTATCAAAACACAAAAGCATCAGGCATTTAAAAAAATCTCAGTTAGTGCTACATGTGAGAAGATGTAAAATCTTCTCAACTTTTACATATCTGCAATAGCAATACAACAGGACTAAACTGCCAAGGAAAACTGGGTTTGGGAGAAGAAATTAGCCCTTGAAGTCATCCTGTGAAATATCCAGCTAAGAAAAAAAATTTTATCTTTGCACATCCAACCCAGGGCTAAACTGGAGATTATTAAATTATGTCTACATGCTACATACTATATACTTAGTACATGTTTTTTTTCAAACTTCATAAAAAAGAAAAATTACCTGAAAAAGTAGCATGAGAAATATGTGAATTTCATGTAATTATAAGAAATCTCCACCCTTCAGTCTTGCCTTATTTTATTTAGGTGTGTTTGCTCATTGTTCAAATGTCAAAGTAGAATAAAAGAGTTCTGTGCTAATTATTTACATAATATTTTCCTTTGGTCCCCAGAACAGTACTCAGAGGGGAGAACTGGTTGGTGATACCATGAAGGTAGAGAAAATGAAATCACACAGGTCACTTATAACTCTCACTCTAAATACCCTAACACTGCTCCCTGTCCTCAGAATCTGAAGTTTCCCATCAAACTATGAGAAGAGTTCCAATTAAATCATTCAGAAAGAAAAGAGGACTGCATAAAGAAGGAATGCCTCCAAAAACATAAGAATAGTGACACTATATAAAGGCATGCTTGAGAAATGGCCTAGGTAGCTTTCTCTGACATGAAAGTCTCAATGATTACAACCAATTCCCTATCCCAGTTGAATTACCCCAGAAACAGTATACCATCAATTGTCAGTACTGATAAAAAATCAGATTTATTTAGATGAGATTTTAAGTTGGGGGGGGAGGGAGGGGAATCATTCACAGACTCTTGTAAGTGTGTGCTAATCTGGACCTTTCCGTTAATTTTTGTTTTTAACACAATCCCTGACCACTACAAATGATTCAGTAAAACGTGGGAACTCACCAACACAAGAGCTTTATTTAGAAACTAATAATTTTCTCCATAAAAACAGAGACCTCTAACAAAAGAATATATACTGTGAAGCTGGTCACAGTCTTCCTGGGCAGCTTTCTTGAGCACTGCAGACCGCTGTCAGAAATAAGCCCTGAATCCTACTGCTGCTCGAAACCACTCCACTGTAAATAAACGTGGGGTTCCACAGTCCTCACCTGTGTAAGTGCAGAACACTCCACATACTTGACAGCCTTCAGGTCACGGGCCAGTTTTTCAGCAGTCTCTGGGGTGATAGGCTTCTGTTTATTCTTGGCAAGTTTCTCAATAGTAGAGGGGTCATCTCTGAGATCAATCTGGGTCCCAACAAGCAAGAAAGGAGTCTTTGGACAGTGGTGAGTTATCTCAGGCACCCACTAGAGAAAAGATATTTTAAAAAATACACCTGCATTAATCCACAAGCCTCCAAAGCTATTTACAATCAACAGAAGTTCTATGACAACCTTTTTTTCAGGACAAGAATATCTGACTAACTCACCTTTTCTTTCACATTTTCGAATGAGGATGGAGAGACCACTGAAAAACAGACTAGAAATACATCTGTTTGTGGATAACTCAGCGGTCGTAATCTGTCATAATCCTCTTGCCCTAAGGGGAAAAAAAACTGGAGAAATCAGCAACTGAATCTTGGTGCCCTCATAGCATTAAAATCACAAATCAGTCAACAGACTAAGCATGCAGCTAACAGCACACTTATCATTAATAAGAAGGCAACTTATTTAACAAAATATATGGCTTTGTAATAGAATATTTGAGCAATATTCTCACTCAGCTAATTCTAGTTAAAAGGTACAAAGTATCAGTTATAAAATAAATAAGTCACAGGGATGTAATGTACAGCACAGGGAATACAGTCAATAATATTATAATAACTTTGTATGATGTGTAATATATAAAATATCAAATAACTGTTATACAGCTGAAACTAATATAATATTGTAAGTCAACTACACATCAGTAAAGAAAAGCAAAACCAAAAACCAAAAAAAAAATTTCAGGTCCTTAGAACAGCAATGAATTTGTTATGTATTAATTATTTGCTTTGTTACTGATTTGTAGTTTTCAATCTTTGTGTCTACTAGCAACCAAACAATAATGTAACAAAAATAAACTGTTGCTACAGAAATAGTTAAAAATCAAATCTACTCCGATCTGATTAAGAAACAATCACAGTGAAACTATCTAAGGGAAGAAAAATCTCAATGAAACCCAGCTGACAAAATCCACTGCCCATGACTACCAAAGCAGATTCACATGTTTAGTTAATGTGTACATGTAAGACCACTACCTGAAACTGAAAACACACAGAAAAAAATTCAACAAGAATCAATGGATGCTAAATCAATATGGAGGAAACTCTGGTGAAAAGGAGAATATTTGTATGGTCTTAAAGATTATTAATAAACCACAAGGGGAAGAACATAACTACATTGTGAAGAAACAACATCACCTTGACTGAGTGATCTAGATTGCCATCACCAATGAGTGGCAGATGAGTATCATATGCCTCTACATTTATATCCTGAGAAAGACATCACTAAGGTAGTATTCCAACCAAAATAGCATAACTTGTATCTAATCATGAGGAAACAGACCAAACCCAAAATGAAGAACATTTTTGTAAGGGGAAGAGGGAGAGAGGATTCCTGGGCCTGTATTCAATAAAAACATCATGAAAGACCAAAAAAAAAAGGGGGGGGGCAGGAGAGCTGAAGAACTGATCCAAATTATAAGAAACTAAAGAGACATGACAATTAAATGCAATACATGGTCCTATGCTAAAAGCAGAAAAAACTGGACGTGGATCAACTGACAAAACTGGAATATAGATGTTAGATTAGAGTATGGTATCAATGCTAAATTACCTTAAGTTGATTACCATTATACAAAAATGTCTCTGCTCTTAGGAAATACATACTTATTCAAGGCTAAATGGCAACTTACTCTCAAATAGTTCAGGGGGAAAAAATTATGTATAAATATGTTGAAAGAGAAAAATACAGCAAATAGGGTAAAACATTAACAACTGGTAAATTTGGTTAAAGGATGTATGTGGGCTCCTGATACTATTTTTGCAACCGTTCTGTAAGTCTGAAATTATTGCCAGATAAAAAGTGTTTTAAAATATCCATACACATTTCCAGAACTGTGAAGGGAAGGGAAGAGTCACAGAGGAAGGATTTAACAGTCCAATTTCAAAAGTGAGCTACAACAATCCTATGTATTAAAAGAATAGCCCTAAAAGACAAACAAACAAACAGAAAAAAAACAAAAAGGGAATTCCCTGGTGGTCCAGTGGTTGGGACTCTGCACTTTCACTGCAGAGGGCACAGGTTCAATCCCTGGTAAGGGAACTAGGATCCCACATGTCACACAGCCCAAAAACAAAAAAAAACCAAAAAACAAACAAATAAAAGAATAGGTAAGTAATTAATGACACTGAACCGTATGCTAAAAATGGTTAAAATGGTAAATTTTATGTTATATTATTTTACCACAATAAAAAAAAAACTTTAAGGGGAAAAAAGGAAAGTTAAATATTTTGTATGCCAGTGATTTTTTTTGTTTTGTTTTGTTTTTGCCAGCATTGAGAGAGAATACAAGAATTTAGGGTAGCTATCAAAACATGATAATTAACGATGTCATTCTTATTGCCACTTAAATAATACAACATAAGTAGACAATAAAGGTACTGTCAGGATAATACTCTATGGAAAGTGAATAAAGGTTGAAGGAGAAGTCCAAACAGCAGATATTACAAAACAATAAAACCACCATCAGTACCTCTAGCATTTACTGAATACTTACTATAGCAATATGCTAGGGTTAGAATCAAAGGAATTCAAAGGTATGCACTAAGATGTGTAATTCTCACTTCTTAAATTATTAATATAATGTACAACTGTAGACATAGAAGGGATTTGGAAAAGAAAGAATGGGGAAAACAAAATCAGCCAAACTCTAACAATTGTCTCAAACTGCCTGAGCTCTAACGCTAGCTGGAGCTTTGAGGCATCACAACCAAAGCTCCAATAAAACAACAAAACAAAAAGTAAATGTAGAAAATAAGACAACAAAACAGTTAACCAAGCTGTGTAAAAAGTACAGACATTCACATACCTTTTCTTAGCCCTAGACCCTATTCAAATGGAATATATTTCACAAAAATTAAGTCTGGCATACTAGAAAAGGCTTCATTTTTAGTCATTCAGCCCCTGCAACAAAAAAAGATCCAAGTCTGTATTCCTGAGCACCACTAGGGGCATCTAAATAAATGCCCAATGTTTTACATGCAACCAACCTTCTATTCAGATGGACTGGTGACAGAAAACAAATACAGTCATTCTTTTTTTTTTTTTTTTTTTGGCAGTACGCGGGCCTTTCACTGCTGTGGCCTCTCCCATTTCAGAGCGCAGGCTCAGCGGCCATGGCTCAAGGGCCCAGCCGCTCCGCGGCATGTTGGATCTTCCCAGACCGGGGCACGAACCCGTGGTCCCCTGCATCGGCAGGCGGACTCTCAACCACTGCGCCACCAGGGAAGCCCCAGCCATTCTTTCTTAACACTAGATCCAAAGCTGTACTGGTCTGTCCATTTACTTGCAATGAACAAGCCCTCAAAGCTATAAATCTTTTCCTTTCCCAAGGAGAAAAAAATTAAAATTGTTCGATAAACAAAAAGTAGGCTACCTTACATCTACATTTGCTACAATTGCTACATTTAAGGAAACAGAATGAGTACGATCCCTTGGATGAGCAAGATTCTTCAATATCCAAGCATAATTTATCCAGCTAAAATCTATCCTCTAAGTATGAGGCAGCACTATCATTTAACATACTTTAAGGTACACAACATGATCAAGAAATTTTCACTCTACTGCGTAAGACAGGTTTTGACTACAAGTCTTAAATTATATCTACTCTAACAGTACACCAGCTCATCACTTAACTTCTAATACTTGACAAAAAGCAAGGATACATCTCATGAGTTGCTGGTTTTTTTCCTTCCTCCATATTCAGAATTTGAATTCAAGAGGAACTAAGTCAGTTTGAACTGAGGGCTCTGGTCCATATGAAAAATCTGAAGTGATCTCATGGTATGAAAAATAAGAATACTGCTAAAAAACAACACTTTCAGAGAATTCCAGTAGGACATTGTAAACCCAAGAAGACAAATTAAAGATTTCACAAAATTTACCGCTACAAATTAAAACCTAAACATTTTTTCTACAACCAAGTACTCAAAATTTAATGGCCCTTAGTGATCCCTGCTTCCTCTGTGCTATGGAGCTTACTCCTAAATAATTCCGTACCTTTTATATCATAAAAGAAAAAGAAAAAAAATCCAAAAATAAATGAGGACACTCTGGAACCTGAGATTCCTACCATGTTATGTATAACATCTGTAAAAATCTATACTATTGCATGTTAATGCAGAATTTACTGAAGATTCAAATCTTAGTCGTAACGCCTTTGGAAGGTTCTACAGTAGCACTAAACTAGAGACCAAAGCAGCTATAAATATCTCTATGGAGAGCGTTGTCATTCCTGATAATGTAATTGATCAGTAACTGCAGAAGGTTGCCAGATACTAGAAAACACCTCAATGAAAGGAGTTTATTTTTAAAAAACACAACAAACAAAAAACAGAATCAGCTAAACCAGGTCAAAGTGCACCACTATGACTTGTTCTGAATATTCTTCTGCTAAGGAAGAGAATAATATTAGCTGTACACCAAACACATTCCAGTCCCTGTGCTGGGTTTTTTTAATAGTAAAGTGTGTGA
Organism: Lagenorhynchus albirostris; assembly: GCF_949774975.1. Taxonomy (NCBI): domain Eukaryota; kingdom Metazoa; phylum Chordata; class Mammalia; order Artiodactyla; family Delphinidae; genus Lagenorhynchus; species Lagenorhynchus albirostris. The sequence goes on from NC_083096.1 coordinate 169,308,904, forward strand.
ATCATAAATACACAGCTCCTGAGTTTTTACATATGTATACACTTTATTAAACTATCACTGAATCTTCACAACACCTCTAAAAGGAAAATATTTTAAACATTTTACATATCAAGGTAATTAAGCCCCACACAGTTAAGCAACTTGTCAACTATCTAGCTAACTGCTCTATCTAGCATCAAAGTTCAACCTTTCTCTTGTTTATTACCATGGTAAGCCCGGAATGATTGACTGTGATTACAATGATTAAAATTTAAAAATGAAGCTAGCTTTTGAAAATTGAACCTAAGAAAACAATTAAGACTATATATAAATAAATGAGAATGGGGAAAAACAAATTTAATGTAAACATAAATGAACCCAACTGTATTACAAATAATATAGCCACACTTTGGGGGGGGTGGGGATAACAAATCCAAGTAATTTTTGAACAAGGAACTGTGTATGCTATCAGACCAAAGAAAAAAATTACTGCAAACAAATCTTGAACTCTTCTTACATATTTGTTTTTCACAGTGGTATGGTATAGCAATTCTGAAACTATTTTGTGTGTATTGCAGGACTGAAAACAGGTACATCTTTTGGGGAACCTAGCTTCTAACTATAGAAGAAATGGAGATGAAAATATGGAATTGATGAAGGTAAAGAAGACTGCCTGAGTTGGACTAAATTGGAGGTATCAACAAAAACTCATTATCCAGAATAAACGTGTTAATATTTTCTTCCCTAGTTGAATGAATGATATTCAGGACAAGTCACTGTGGTGCAGAACAAGTCGCTAGCATGTTACAGCTGTTTGCTGTCTTATCTCTGTCCAGACCTCTGTAGCAATGAGCATATCTAGCACCTAGATTCCCATTTTGCAACAACTGTAGGAAAAATTGATTCAGGCAAGAATTGTCAATGGTTATTAAATCTAGAGGGGGTGCTATTTAATGACAACAGAATATTTACACCATTTTAATGTATCTCCTCACAATTAATTATTAATTATAAAAGGAAAAATTCTAAACATATAGTAGGAAAACTGGACAACACCTTAATCAAGTGATCAGAATTACTTTTACCAAAAGGTGATACCCTGAGATGGACGTAACATTACTGATCTGGTATTCTAACCAAATATGCAATATCCTGAATCTACTCATGAGGAAATGGACAACCTCAAACTGAGAAACATTCTGTAAAATAAGTGGCCTGTTTGCTTAAAAAAATGCCAATACCATAAAAGGCTGAGGTTCCATACTAAAGGATACTAACCAAAGAGAGCGACAACTACATGCAATGTGCGATCCTAGGTCAGAACCTATACAAGAAAAATTGCTCTAAGGGACAATATTAGGACAATTGACAAAATTAGAGAGTTGACTACAGGTTAAAGTTTAAAATGTTATATATAATGTCAAATTTCCTAAATTTGGTAAGTGCACTATAAGAGAATATCCTTGCTCTTAAGAAATATACAGTGAAGCATTAAGGAACAAAAGGCCATGATGTATGCAACCTAACTCTCAAATGGCGTAGAAATAAAAGCAATATGCATATAGAGCTGGAGAATGTCACAAAGGTTAAGAATTGGTGAATCTGGTAAGGAGTTCTTTGTATTAGCAACTTTTCTGTAAGCCTGAAGTTAAATCAAGACAAAAAGTGACAAAAAAGAATGTGTGTCCAAATACTAAAATGTTTCTGTAGTAAAGATCATAATATGAAAGAAAACTGCAAACAGACCCCTATATTAACAAAAGAAGTTAAACAAATTGTGGTGTGAACTGCCACACAACGGACTACTGTGGAACCATGAAGACTATGACACACAAGTACAACACTGAGAGGTATCACCATGCTTTTCTTTTAAGAGATAAAGTCAGGTACAGAGAGAAGAATATCCTTTTTTTTCCTATGTATAAATACAATGAATGTATAGGAAGAGCTCTGTTTAGGACATACACTAAGATGTGATTGTCTCTGGATATAGATGCTTTTTCATTTTCTCCTTTAGCTTATCTATATTTTGATTTTCCTGTAATAAGCAAAACCTGTAATCTCTATAATAAAGAATAATATTTTTAATTTTGACATAGAAAGGAATTGGTGGTGGAATTGGAATTATTCAATATGAAAAAGAGCCTATGATAAACGTATTGTGAAAAAATTTAAGTATAGAACTATATACACAATAGTAAAACGTATGAAAAAAATAAATAAATGTGGAAACTCATTAAACAAGAATTTGGGGGACTTCCCTGGTGGTCCAGAGGCTAAGACTCTGTGCTCCCAATGCAGGGGGCCCAGGTTTGATCCCTGGTCAGGGAACTAGATCCCACGTGCTGCAACTAAGAGTTCGCATGCCTCAACTAAAAAGACCCCGCGAGTCACAACTAAGACCCAGCGCAGCCAAATAAATTTAAAAATATTAAAAAAAAACAAAACAGAATTTGGTGTTGTGACCACAGGGGCAGAAATAAAGCTATGAAACAGAGGGAGAGTCCTATCTCTGGTCTTAAGTGATATTATTTTAATATATCTACAAGAGTTTCAGCCAAAGACAGGAATAGTATAAAAAGAATTCAAAACGACTATATTCAATATCTTGTAATAACCTATAATGGAAAAGAATCTGAAAAAGAAAAACATATATATATATATATATATATATAAAACTGAATCACTTTGCAGTACACCTGATATTAACACAACATTGTAAATTAATTATACTTCAATTTTAAAAAGGTTTTTAAAAAGAATAAATTAAAGAATTCAAAATAAAATAACACAATCAACAGGTTAAAAGTAACCAAACAGTTAAAGGAAGTCAGAGGCTATCTCAGTGGGGATGAAAGCTTTAGCAGAAAGAAAATTGAGTTAATGGCATGACTTGAACCAGGACTCTGAGATTAAGGCCTTTGGAGAAAGACACAGAGTCTCCTTGTAGGTATGTCAAAGATAGGAGACTCAATCTGGATGCCTACAGTCCCAGGTCTCCAGTGCCTGTCAAAAAAGATCTCTGGCTTATAGCGACCTTAACCAGTTGAGGTGAAAACTCCCCAATTTGCCTGGTAGAGTAAAATAATTTCCTTAGTGAATGGCCTTTAACCCCTAGAAAGATTCAGAATCTAATATAGAGATGAAATAAATCAACATTATTATTGTTAATTTTCAGTTACATTTAGGAATAACCTATTCTTATTTAACACTCAGTGTCTACAGTATTTAAAACAATCACCATGGGACTTTGCTGGTGGCACAATGGTTAAGAATCCGCCTGTCAATGCAAGGGACATGGGTTTGAGCCCTGGTCCAGGAAGATTCCACATGTCGCGGAGCAACTAAGGCCATGTGCCACAACTACTGAGCCTGTGCTCTAGAGCCCATGAGCCACAACTACTGAGCCTGCGTGCCACAACTACTGAAGCCTGCTTGCCTAGAGCCCATGCTCCACAATAAGAGAAGCCACTGCAATGAGAAGCCCGCGCACCGCAACGAAGAGTAGCCCCCACTCGCCGCAACTAGAGAGAGCCTGCACGCAGCAACGAAGACCCAACGCAGCCAAAAATAAATAAATAAATTTATTTATTTTTTAAAAAACTATCACCATGTTAAAGAACACAATAGATTAGTTTTCTGATTCCAATTTAAACTGTGTAATTGAGTAACTGATCTTGAGGTTTTTTTGTTGAAAATGTTAAGAATTTTATGAAAGTTGTAAATAATACTGTTTAAGATAAATTAAAACAAATACAGAAAATCATAAATTATCAGGTTTATTAAAGTTACATATGTAAAAACTTGGAAATGTTTCACTTGTCAGGTCAAGCAAACTGAATTGCTCAAAACAGAAAAGTAAATACATTAAGTTTATAAATGCAATCTAAAGTGCTAGAAGAAATTTAACAGTTGTAAATGAGGCTGACTGGGATTAAAGTCTGACCAATCCAAATTAAATAAACCAATATTAATCAAAGGACCCTAGGCCACCTTGAGAACAATCTGTCAAAACCGACTGTTTTAATAAAAGATTTAATAAGTGTGCAACTAAACTTAAAGGCTTACCCACTCCCAAACTAACACTGTACAAAGACCTGCATACAAATGTTCATAGCACCATTATCCATCATAGCTTAAAATTAGAACCCAAACAACCAGCAACTCGTAAATGGATAAAACAAACTGTGCTATATTCATTGACTGGAATACAACTCAACAATAAAAAGAAACAAACTACTGATACACATAACATAGACGAATCTCAAACAAATTTGCTAAGTGAAAGAAGTAAAACACAAAAGGCTACAGACTGTATGGTTCCACTGATATGAAATTCTAGAAAAGCAAAATCATAGTGACAGAAAGCAGATATGTGGTTGCCTAGGGCCAGGTCAAGGGAAGGGACTGACTATAAAGGGCAAAAGGAAACTCTTTAGGATGATGTATATTGGTTATGGTGGAGGTTACACAACTATATGGTCAGCAAAAATAAACTGAACACTTAAAATGAGTGAATTCTATTGTATTATACTTCAGTAAAGCTAAAAAATTAAACACTGATTAAACCATAAAGGTTTATAAAAATAAGCTTTGAAATTTGAAAATAAAATTTTAAATTAATTTTCAACCCCAAGTAGCCATAAATTGTCTTCTCTCTGTATATAGATTGCCTCCAAGGGCACACAGAAACACAAAAAATCCCTCACCTACCACGAAATGTAGGTCATTATCTCATTTTGTCTATCTTCCAAGTTTCCTCTAATATACCATTACCCCTAATTTTTAATTCATAAAAACTTTAAAGGCCTAAAACACCATTAGAAAGCCACTGATCTCTGGGGCTTCCCTGGTGGCACAGTGGTTAAGAATCCGCCTGCCAATGCAGGGGACACAGGTTTGAGCCCTGGCCCGGGAAGATCCCACATGCCGCGGAGCAACTAAGCCCGTGCGCCGCAACTACTGAGCCTGCATGCCTAGAGCCCATGCTCCACAACAAGAGAAGCCACCGCAATGAGAAGCCTGTGCACTGCAACGAAGAGTAGCCTTTGCTCGCCGCAACTAGAGAAAGCCCGCGCGCAGCAATGAAGATCCAACGCAGCCCAAAATAAAAATAAATAACTTTATCAAAAAAAATAAAGAAAGCCACTGGTCTCTAAACTTAACTGTTTACTATTGTCTCTCCATTTCACCCTCCCAATTGAATCTAGACAGTTCCTTAAAGTGGGCAGTATGATACACTCCATAAGAGCAATATGTCAGCTGACAGACAGTGAGAGGGTAACTCATAAAAAGTGAAAAAGTTAGGATTCCTACATACCAAAAGGATACCTTTCTGAATTTTTCCTTTGCCTAACTGAGCTGATGACAACAGAAACAACAGAGAAAAGTCAGAAATGAAGATGTGCAGCTACTGTTAAAACAAGGAAAAAACACTGAGAAATTGGGAATACTTAAGGAAGAAAGAAATCTGTTCCTTAAATCTGAAAAGTTGACCACAAATGTCAATACTGTGAGCTAGAGTATTGGTTTGCCCTCAAAATATTTTCAAATATAGTATAAAATAACAAGTTATAGTATAATATAAGAAGCTATCTGTACATATAATATGCAGACACATATATTAAGTAAGTCTTCAAATATCAGAGTGATAGTACAGCCTGTCTAAGGTACTCTGCTTCATCCTATTTTATCTCCTTCCACACCATCCATCCAGGGTACCCCAAATGCCTATTTGCTATTCCAGGTCTGGGACTGCTTCTTGGTCAAGCATCGACCATCATAATATTCAATCCTGCTATTAACAAAAGGCAAATGGTTTGCTAATATTCTAGTTTCCCAAATGTCCAAAAAAAGACAACCACCAAGTGTTATAGTTACAGACCAAAACATTGTAAAAGACATCAAGTTTTCACCTGCAGTATCAAAAAGTCCAAGAGTATAAGGCTCTCCACCAATCATAACTGTGACTGCATAGTTGTCAAAAACCTAAAACATAAAAATATGACATTGTTAGTGTGCAAGGGGATGGTCAAAACAGGACAGGACAACTCTTAAGCTAAGACAATGTTTCTTTCCCAAGACTCAACCATCTCTTAGTCCATCTTTCTTATATGACCAACCTTGCCAACTAAGCCCTTGCATGACCTAATAGTTCTTGAAAAAAGTGGCAGGAGATGTATTCTGGGATGTCTGCTCTACCCCAGCAGCTTGGATAAAAATCCACAGAAGGCTTAGAGGTGTCACAGGAGCAGAGTCCCCTGACTATACAAGATGATCCTATTCAAGTCTGAAACTTCTGAGACAGTAGTTTAAAATTTACCTCAATTTTCAACCTGATTTCTAAGAAATTACTTCTTCATAGACCATTTCCTTTTAATCTAGTATTAAAATCTCCTAGATCCATGATAATCTTTTTCCTTTCAGGGTTGAAGACAGGAGCAGCCTTGTTGCAAACATTCCCATTAGAGAGAAATGTAGGTTCCCTCAAGGTACTCAAGGAAAGTGTCTAAGAAACGGCTGGCAGATTATTTGTTGGGACTTCATGAATAAAACTCATGTTATTGGGTACAAATCACATGACCTAAGATATCTTCTTTGAATTGGGTATACTTAAGGATAGTATATACGTGGGGGGGGTGTGTGTTTATGTACACTTAAGGATAGTGAATAGGGTATACTATTTGTAAACAGACTGTAAAACCCATTAACAAACTTAGTATATACTAATATTGGTTGTACTAAGTTATTTGTGAAAATGGGAGCTAACAGTGCTAAATGAAAAAAGACCCAACACTAATTCATGGACTCCTGAATTAATTTACAATTGAAAAGCAAGGCTTTGCAACCAGGAGAAGGATGTTACATTTTAAGATCAGCTCTGTTTAACACTAATTTTCTGGTTCATGTTTTAGTGGGTTGTTGGGAGTTTGTTTAAATGTAAGCAAGAGTGGACTGGAAGCAAGGGCTTTGGGGGAGGTGGTAGTTAAGGGAAAGTCAGTTCCTGATAACAAGAACAAGGAAGTGTAAAGAATGTGGTTAAGCTCTCAAACCATTCAGGTTATTTTCTTAAGTCATACCTAACCCTCTTCCAGAGATCCACATACAAACACATACATAAAACACCCATAAGCCCTCCTTAAATAGAAAGCCTAGACTCAGAAACCATGTTTACAAGAAAACAACTTTAAATGGAGACTGAAACACAAATAATCTGACAGTTGCCCTCACTCAAGACCTACAAAATCGATGTATCTCTAAAAGTCCCCTAAAAGTCCCTTTCAACCTCAGAACTTCTTTCACTTATGAATGTCCCCAAATGGGCCAACTCAAAAATACGATTTCGTATTTAAAAATATGATTTCTCCCCCTCAAAGAAACCTAATTTTTCTTCCAAAAGCCTGGGCCTACCTCAATCACTTTATATGCCCTGGGACATTATAGACTTTCAATTACAATTTAACATAATTACCAAGCCTTTAACCTGTCACCCTCTTAAAAATCCTCTCATCTCTGAAGATTAACCTAAAGTAATGATACATTTTCTTCCTTTTTACTTCCAAACAATACTAGTTCCATATTAATCATACACAGGTGCTTCATAACCCACCCCTAAAAGAGCTCACTTCACAGAGGTGGTTATTGCCAGGCCAGGCCAACCCTAGCTCCTCTCTCACCACAGAATAGACATCTATGTTTAATATAATTACACCACTGGATTGGTCAACCAACCTGGGACAAACACTGGATCCCCAAACACATTCACAATGAGTGTTACTCTAAATAACTGTCTCTCTCACTTCAGTATCTTTGTTATTCCCATTTTCCCTCTACTCTTCCAAGGAGCTGATAAAAAGCATTTGTGGGAGAGAATCCCCAAAGGCTTCTTCTGTTGATGTACTCATAAGAAAAACAGGTCTTCTGTGCCTCTAAACACCAGTCTGGAGCTCCATTACTGCTAGGACAACAGCTCCATAAGCTTTCCTTCTATTCCCTAAGGAGAATAAGTGGAGACACATACTACTTTCCCTGAAGTTACAAGACCCCCAAAATCATCCCAGAAGATCTCCAAGCACTGATTAATCATTGGCCAAGATATCAAAAAAAATCACCTCTTTCCAAAATGTAGGGCATACTTCTCCAGACTGAGACCACCACTCTTTAGAATCTTGTCTATTGGAGTTTTGCCTCCCAGCACTTCTTGCAAACCCTTGTATCACCCCTTCTGACTTTCCACTGATTTTTCAGCTGTTTAATTTTAAAGTGTATATAATTTACCCATGATAAGTCAAGATCTTTAAAAACAGGAAACAAAGGCAGACAACAGAAAAATTTCAGTACATAAAGTTTTCAAAAGGATATCAAATTATAATATATTTCACTAATAGATGGAAGCTTTATACTTACAGTCGGTACATACTCAGAAGGAAATTTGTTTGTTGTGTAGGATATCAGGAGACATGTTTTACCAACGGCACCATCGCCCACAACAACGCACTTAATTGTCTGCATTGCTGAAACAGTTTTGTATCCACTTTAAATATTTCAAATTTGATGATGACCTACAAAAGGATTAAAGATATTTCTGTTAATTATTTGTACTTATACATGTGTTTTTTTCCTTCAATTAGCAACAGGCTCTCTCATTCAGAGCAATAACAGAACCAGCAACCCAACTACTAGGGCTAAAAGAACCTAAAAAGAGAAACAGTGACTTGCAAATAAGAGTCAATTTTCTAAGTTTCTGATCCTTGGCTGTTTTCTTTTTTCTTTTTTTAATTTATTTATTTATTTATTTATTTTTGGCTGTGTTGGGTCTTCGTTTCTGTGTGAGGGCTTTCTCCATTTGGGGCAAGTGAGGGCCACTCTTCATCGCGGTGTGCGGGCCTCTCACTATCACGTTGCGGAGCACAGGCTCCAGACTCACAGGCTCAGTAGTTGTGGCTCACGGGCCTAGATGCTCCGCGGCATGTGGGATCTTCCCAGACCAGGGCTCGAACCCGTGTCCCCTGCATTGGCAGGCAGATTCTCAACCACTGCGCCACCAGGGAAGCCCGGTTGTTTTCGACATAAGTGTTTTTTAAAAAATCAAAAGTAGCATAAAGAGCAGCATGTCTTTTTATAATGAAAGAGAAGAGGCTATTTGAAAATGAATCCCACGTAGTGTGTCAAGTTAATTTGTGCAACTTTTCCTTCAGCTGTACATGCCCACACATGTGTGTGTAGAGGTATATGTGTACTAGACTGCAATACAAAGACCACTGCTTCAATGAATGGTCCATTTACCCAACCTTAGAGCTATAGTTACTCAGGCTATAACCAATAAGCAGCAGAGCACCACCACCTCCCGTCTGTAATAGATGAGCAACATGAGGGACGGGACAAAGATCAGGGTGATCCCTGGTCTCAGTAGCTCTTTTAGCGCCAAGTTGCCTAGTTACTAATTCAATATTCATGGCATGAAGAGGTCAAAACCTAGATTTTTATAATGAAAAAGTCAGATCACTCTAAAGCATTCTAACTTACAAACAGATACAATTACTTTAGCTTCTCTTACTGTAGTCCTCCATTCTAAGAAGCTATTGATTACAAATGTGCCAAGGATTTACTACATTTCAATTCTGAATGCTTGTTTTTACACTTAAACATTTCTAAAATCAGAACATATCTTTACCGAAGGTTCTTTACCCTTGTTACCAGCCATTTTCCCCCACATTTTGACATCTACGAAATTGGGATATATGACATCTTAGAGTCAATGAAAAATTATAACAGTTTTTCTGGAAGAATAAAGAAGAAACACCACACCCTCTATACCTATATTTTAAGATAAAATCCTTTTTCAATTATAATTCTGAGGGATTACAATTTCTTGTTAGCTAAAGCTGCCACCTTATTAAACATAAAAATGTCACAGAACCATCTAACTGTGGATTGGATGCCAGACCTATATGATCGTACAGTAACCTTCACAACTCTTAATCATGACTTATAAGTCTGTTAACATCTCTGTATCAGGGCTTCCTTGGTGGAACAGTGGTTAAGAATCCGCCTGTCAATGCAGGGGACACAGGTTCAAGCCCTGGTCCGGGAAGATCCTACATGCAGCGGAGCAACTAAGGCCATGCGCCACAACTACGAAGCCTGCACTCTAGAGCCCACGAGCCACAACTACTGAGCCCATGTGCCACAACTACTGAAGCCCTGCACACCTAGAGCCTGTGCTCCGCAACAAGAGAAGCCACCACAATGAGAAGCCTGCGCACCGCAACGAAGAGTAGCCCCCGCTCGCCACAACTAGAGAAAGCCCACGTGCAGCAACAAAGACCCAATGCAGCCAAAAATTAATTAATTTCAAAAAAAAAAGAAAAAAAAATCTCTGTATATACAAGTGAGTAACCTACAGGAAATATACATTCTCCTGTTCCTCATCAAAACCATCTTGACTACATTTTCCCTGTAATGCACTAGAGGAGTACTCATACTAGGTTAAGGATCTTAATCCCTAAACTAAATCAAATTACCTATCAAAATAATCACACTAAACCAAGCACTAAATTAGTTCTAGAGAATTATTCTAGAAGAATGTCTTTTACTTAATAATAAAAGAAGAGAAAACAGGAATAGCTGTCTTCTCATGGTTCCTCAGTCCACCTCTGAAAAACAGGATAATATTCTACTAAGAAACAAGGTCTTCTGTAAAATTTCTTTCCAATTCAGAGTAAAGAAAAGAAAGGTAAGCAGAGAGAGTTCTGATCATCCTACAGAATATTTTCCAGGTGCCTAAAAATCAGTTTCAAGTTCAGTTCCTTTATCTTCTATTTCTCATGACCATTATTATGGGGCAATTTTTTTTTACAGAGTTTAATCATAAGCACTGGACAGAAAGTAAGGTTTGATCACTGTGGCAGACACTGCTAGCGGTCTTCCAATTCTTCCTCTCTTCTTTAGTAACAGAATTTTACTGAAGCATATGGCTCTTAGTAAAGACTACATTTCCTAAATTCTTTTGCAGCTAGATGTGACCAAGTTCTGGCAAATGGGAATGGAAGCGATGGATGCAATTTTCAAGACTAGCCTTAAAAACAAGGGGAATAGTTTCTCCTATCCCGGCCTTTAGGCTGGAATGCAGACATGATAATGGAAGCTGAAGCAGTCACACTGAACCAGAAGACAGAAATTACATGCTAAGGATGAGTAACACAATAGGAAGGGCCAGCCCTGTATTGCCTTCCAAGACTTTTACATGAGAAAGAAACTTCTCTTTCATTAAGCCCCTATTATTTTGGACTTCTCTGTTACAGCAGCAGAACTGAATCCTAATTACTATATTTCACGGATGCTAAGAAGACAACAATTTTTAAAATACATCCTAAATTTAGAGGTGTTAAATGTTAAGAGAAAAAGTCTTAGAATCAATAAAATTATAATAATATTTGGATTTATCAAGTAACTTTACAGTAAACTTGACCACTTTTGAGACTTTGTCTTAAAAACACATAAAATAAATGCTATTATTAAATTTTAACTATGGTTAAAATCAATTGTCATCCCTAAATATGAAGATCCTTATCTTCGGTCTACCTATGGTATTCGCTTTTAAGACTTGTAACCCATACTACCTAGCAAATACAAAATCATCAGGCCATTTATAAACTTGAAACTTCTAGTGAAGGAAGAGCTACCATTTCCTGCAAGTTTCATTAAAATTCTCTAGGAAATAAGGAAGAAGAAATTGAAAACAAAAAGTTTCCATAATTAAAGACATGAATATGACTGCCACATGGTTAAGTCACAACTATCACAAGCTGTATTGAATGTCACAATATTGTTCTGTTTTATGTTTTGGTTTTTTGATCATGAGGCATGTGGGATCTTAGCTCCCTGACCAGGGATCGAACCTGCACCCCTTGCATTGGAAGGCAAAGTCTTAACCACTGGGCCGCCAAGGAAGTCCCAAAACCTCTCTGCATTCTTAAGAGCAAAATCACTACAACTAAATGCCAAACTTTCTGAGGAAGATCTTTAAGCTTTTCCAATGAAAGATAATGGGTGACTAGAACTCTTGTGAGAGAAATGTGGTCCGCAAACAGTTTGGCAAGATCACTAACATTACTACTTTGAGAACTTTCAGAAGTCTGGATCTTTTCTCAGCAGGAGAAACAGCCCCCAAGCCAATCAGGCCCTTCTTGCATGTCCTGCTTAGTAAAGCTGGGAAGACTTTCCGAACTACAGAAACTAAATACATAACAATAATAATTTTCCTAACTCTGAAGTCAGGAAAACCCTGGGTTTTAACCTCTGCTCAGCACTTACTAGTGACCTACGCAAGTTTCTTAATCTCTTTTTGCCTCAATTTTCTCATTTGTAAAACAAACTAATTATAATTTACACCAACACCTTGCAAAGTTATAAAGACTAAGTAATATAAAAGGACCTGGCTCCTAGCACATACTCAATATACATGAATTCCTCTACCAACTGTGCCAGTTAAGTCAATCCCACCATACCTATTTTCGTCCAGAGGATCAAAACTTGCACTGCACTTTCTTCTCTCTTTGGTGGACTATTACCTAATCAAAACTTCTCACACTTTGCACAAAGCAGGTGCACCAAAAACATAGGCTAAAATGAACTGAATATATTTGCTGCTATTTAGCTAATGACACAAAAAACAAGAAATCCACCCAAGTATTCCTTCTTCACTTGAAGACTCCCGTATTATTTTTTTCCTGTATTTCCTGCATTTCCCTGTATTTACAGAGCAGTCCCTAAAACCAAGCTACTTAACAGGTGTTAACAATATAATTTAGGTATTGGAATAGACCCTATCACTATCTTTAAACACCAAATTAAATGCTTTTTTAGTTTATTAATTATCACTGCCTACATGCAAACTACTGAAAATGTGACAGCTGTTAACCTAAAACAATAAAACAGCCAGTTATTTTACCTTCTCCCTATTGGAGATACAAAGGTACTTCTCAGGTCTACAACTAAAGTCTAGTGGTAGGGTGTGAGAGCTCCCCCTTCTGGTCACCTGACTCCATCTTAAATGAGGTTTCTGTTTATTAATGTTCACATTGTTATTGATAATATTTTTTATAATCTCTTTTTCCTGTTAGGCTTGAATTCAGCCTCTACATCAGCAATTCCAAAACTATCACTTCGGACAACCAGAGTCAGAATTACCTGAAATGAGTCTGTTAACAATTCAGATTCCTGGGCCCTCACCCCAAATCTAATAGATCAGAGCGCAACACTTCCTATGAAATTCTAATGCACAGTGAAGTTTGAGAACCACTGCCCTATATGATAACAAGACAAAAAATACCAGTAACAAAAGAATCTAAACTAAGATAAACACTACTGACATTTAGATCACCCAGAAGTAAGTTTCTTAAAAGTAGAATCCAAATTATCACTGTGAATTATCTGTATCAACCAGGCACTTTACATATTTAGTAATGAAAAACTCATGTTGTATACTGAGAGATCACGAACCAAGATACTTCAGAGGTGCTTTAAAACTGGTTCAGGGCTTCCCTGGTGGCACAGTGGTTGAGAGTCCGCCTGCCGATGCAGGGGACACGGGTTCGTGCCCCGGTCCGGGAAGATCCCACATGCCGCGGAGCTGCTAGGCCCGTGAGCCATGGCCGCTGAGCCTGCGCGTCCAGAGCCTGTGCTCCGCAACGGGAGAGGCCACAACAGTGAGAGGTCCGCGCACCGCAAAAAAAAAAAAAAAAAAAAAAAACTGGTTCAACCCAAGTGTTCTCAAATAATAGTGCCAGTGGCAATACTTATATAGCACTTACTATATGCCACATACTGTTCTAAACATATTACACATATTCATACATTTTGTCCTCTCAACTCTGAGATATGTACTATACTGTCCCCATTTCACAGGTAAGAAAAGTAGGGCTCAGCGAAGTTAAGCAAATAGACCAAGATTACTGAGCCTGTAAATGGCAGAACTGGAATTTAAACCCAAACAGTCTGTCAAGGCTCTGCTCCAAAATTCTACACTATACTACTTTCTCCTAAGAAGTGACATTAATCAAAACAAATATGATCACTACAAATGGAGAGGCAAGTATATACCTATGACAGTTGCCAGACTGGGAAGAGGAAGGCAGAGGAAGAAGCAAGAAACAGGGGTTAAGTTCATTTCCTATTTCTTCACCCTGCAGACAACCACTCAATCTTATTGGGGAGAAGGGAAGCGAGAAGAGAGAATTTTTAAGATAGAGTTCACTCTTCCCCTTTCTATCTATATACCCACAAATCTTCCATTTCTTATGCTTCCTCACCCGACAGTTCAGCAATCTATCAGAAACTGGTTGTGGATCCCCAGTTAAGTAAGAGCACTGGTTCAGGAGTCAGACTGGCTCTACCACTCTAGCTATGTGACCTTAGGCAAGCTGTATAACTGCTCAGTTCTCCCTTATCTCAAAAATGAAAATAGTAATACTTTTCTCATAGGGTAAGTTGATTGAATAAGATAATATATGTAAGGAATTCAAAACAGTGCCTGGCCTCTGGTAAATGCTTAGTAAATGTTTGCACCTACTCTTAAATGAGTAAAGGTACTTTTATAGTACTCATTGTCTTTACTACAAATGTAGTCAAATTTAGAGCTATCACTACAAAGGTGGTCATTTCAGAGTCAAGTTCCAATTTAATTAGGATTATTCTGCAAAGCATCTGACATGTATTAATAATAATTTCATGTACTGAAAGGTCACCAGATGACCCACAGATGGGGAGGGAGTAGGGGGGCCAGGGGAGAGACTTTGTTCTTGCAATATATACAATGCCAGTTTCAACAACATGGAGGAAACTAAGCCAGACATATTTGTAATTCCTTATGTTAACTTCCTATTTAAACAACGTCAAATCACTATAACAGCAAAGAGGCTATGTAGTACCAATGTACCATTCTGCTATCCAGAGTGGCTAGAAAAGTTATTCTGCACCAATAACTAAGCACTATTTATTTTAATAATGAAGTTCATTTGTACCAGAACTTGGAATTGGTTGGTGTTGAGCAACTTAAGGCATAAAAAATGATTCTGCCAATCATAAGGAAGATAAATTGTGAAATAAGGTGGATCTTCCACACTCCTTCCCAATACCTATCACTCCTCCTGACAGCCACACCAAAACCATTATCTCCTACATTCTTAAATGCTTTGGAGGTCCAAATTACCCTTTGAGAATCTCAAAACCAAAGCCCCTTTAGTTTTCTGGGGTTCTTGAGCTCTGGATTTAAAGAGGCTATGGAGCTCTTAGTATCATTATTATTATTGGCTGGATGCCAACTAAACTCCACCAAACAATGCAATCCCTGAGGAAAAGGATTTGTATGTGGGGAAGGGAAAACGCTCCCAGCTACAGATGCCCTATCTTCCCATGCCCCACAGTCCATTCTAGGCACAAGGCACAAAGAGCATATGAAAAGATTTGGGGGTTAGGTATTTGCTAATAAGCTTGTTTTGCAAAAAATGTACATTCTCAATCAGACTATTATATCCCTTATAAAAAGATGTCAAATATTAACAGTAAACAGTGTGAATAAAAGCCGCATCCAATTTTTGGTATTCACTGTGGTGAAAATAAGTGTTTGGTCTTTGTCCAGGATTCCACAGAGCTCCTAAAACCCTTGCAATTCCCCTAAATGGTAGCAGTACCTTTTGTCATTCATAATGAGCCCCTTCCTAATAATGACTTAGGATGGGGCCTCTGGATAGCCTTGGGATGGGACTGCTCACCAGAAAGACCAAGTGATGAGAGCGTTAGAACTTTCAGCCCTACCTGCCAACCTCAGGAAGAGAGGACGGGGAGGGGAGCACTGGAGATTGAGCTCTGTGAAAACTGGCGAACAAGATTTAGAGAGCTTCCAAGTTAGTCAACACGTCGTGCTGGAGAGTGCCTGCCTGGGGAGGACACGTACTCCATACCCCAAATTTGCCATCAGCCATGCAGAAGGGTGGATAGCCTGGGTACCCCATCTGCAGCTGGTGCCTGAAGTGGAGGCAGTTTTGTGGGGCTGAGCCCTTAAGCTGTGGGGTCTACACTAACTCTGAGAGTTAGTGTTACAATGGAATTGACAGAAGTGATGTCGGAAAAAGACACTACATTCACACTAACACAAAATACACTCAAAGTAATGCTCTTTTCATTTGAAACACATTTCCCCCTGAAGTAATCCATTTTCATACTTAGGATACAGGAAAGAGATATGGAGAATCAAGAGAGTAACAACCCTGAATAACAAGCCTTCCTTACCTATCCAATGAAACAGCTGGTCTGGTTAAAGGATTAAACAGAATAAATAAAATCGGCATCACCTGTCTCTCCTATCAAATCCAGTCACTTTAGAGAATATGGTTTATATAACCTTTTGCTGTCATTACACCTCCACCATAGTTACCTTTCTCCCCCAAAACAAGCAATACACTGTAAGAAGAATGTTTTTAAACCTTGAAATAAACATTTAGCTTCAAAAAAATTTATGAGAACCAAAATTTAAGAGTTCACCCAATATTACTTTAAAAAAACAAAATAAAGAATAAGATTTTTCTTCCGAATTGGAATATCCCTTAATGAACTAACTAAATCCCATCATTTTGCAGATATTCTGGTCTAAATGCAAAGGACTTGCCCCTATGCCAGACAGTTAACACTCATGTATCCTGACATTCTTTCCCAACTCTTCAGAATTCAGGCAAATACAGAACAAGCCACATAAAGACAGTTCTTTTTGAACTTCATAATTTGTTTTCAGAGTCCTCAGTAAATAGGAAATAATCTTAGAAAACTTTGGCACTCATTCCGCCTGCCAGTGCACGGGACAAGGGTTTGCTCCCTGGTCTGGGAAGATCCCACATGCCGCGGAGCAACAAAGCCCGTGCACCACAACTACTGAACCTGTGCTCTAGAGTCCTCGAGCCACAACTACTGAAGCCCGCATGCCACAACTACTGAAGCCCACAAACCTAGAGCCCGTGCTCCCCAACAAGAGAAGCCACCGCAATGAGAAGCCCGCACACCGCAACAAAGAGTAGCCCCCGCTCACCACAACTAGAGAAAGCCCACACGCAGCAATGAAGACCAAACGCAGCCATAAATAAATAAATAAGTTTATTTAAAAAAAAAAAGTCAAAGCAATTCAACTACTGCTCAAACGTATTTGCCCTAATAAAAATCCAAAAGAAGCTTAATATAATCAAGTAGTTTGCCTCCGTTTCGAATAATAAATGTATGCATTCCAATTGGAAAAATAAGTTAAAATTGGAATTCTATAAAATAACTTTCAATTATTAAAAAGTAGACAACCCTGTGTTGGAAGAGACCCCATAGGTCTCTTGTGGTCCTACCCATCTTGCTAGGTATGCTAAGAATGCAAGGCTCTGACCACTCTACCCAGGCCATGTCATAGGGTTGTGTTTGCAGCAAACAACCTTGAAGGATACAGTAATGTCTCCCTCTGGGACAAAGAGCAGGGTTGCCTTCTGCATGCTATTAAATAGTAGGTTCCCCAAGCTCGGTGTTCCTCAGCTATGACACAAACCCACTGCATCTCCCACATGGAAGTCTTAGGGATAAGGGGAAGCAGCACACAACACACTGATCTCCTGCTGCTGGCTGTGGCTTAATTAAATTCTTTGTCTCTGACCCTAGAGTCTCATGTCTTCTGCCAGCAGCCATAAAACAATATCAGGCTAACATATTAGCTTATAAGGAGAGTAAAATAAAATCCCCAAACCTGTTTACTTAATTGACTGAGCTTTGTGAGACATAATGATTTTGTTGTGGATTTAAGTTGTATAAGTAAATAATAGAGCAGTTAGATGGTTTCTTAGAATTATTAGAGTAGAGGCTAGGTAAGAACACCAGGTCTCAAATATTTCATTCATTACCCAGAAGTTTTCTTTATAGAAAATCCTCCTGAAATAATTAACATTTTTTTGCGCCTTGTCCTCCTCACTCAAGCCAGCACATGTTCCCTAGGAGCTGATTGGCTGTTTCAATTGTTTATGTTCCATCTTCTAGGTGTCTATTCTAACACGAAGAAATTAGTGAAGGCCAGAATCCTATCATCAAGAAAGGTGGTAGGGACTTCCCTGGTGGCACAGTGGATCCTCCTGCCAGTGAAGGAGACACAGGTTTGATCCCTGGTCCGGGAAGATCCCACATGCCGAGGAGCAACTAAGCCTGTGTGCCACAGCTACTGAGCCCATGTGCCACAACTACTGAGCCCATGTGCCACAACTACTGAAGCCTGAGCACCTAGAGCCCGTGCTCCGCAACAAGAGAAGCCACCACAGTGAGAAGCTCGCACACTACAACAAAGAGTAGCCCCCGCTCACCACAACTAGAGAAAGCCTGCGCACAGCAACAAAGACCCAACGCAGCCAAAAAAATTAATTTTTTAAAAAAGGTGGTAAAATAAAAATAAGAAATTAAGTATTCACTCGTTTTGCTTTAAATAAGGCTAATAAAATTTTTAACTTTTCAAAAACCAAACCTTATTTTGTTCTTTCCTATCCTTAAATAGCTGTAAGCTTATTTACCCCAAAAATTCCACTTACCTCTAGAATTAAGTCATTATAGAAAGTTAAAGGACAAAGTCTCCATAGTACATGTCCAAGAGCCCTGTTGTTGATTTTTTAACGTGAGACTGGCAAATATATGCAAAATTGGTAGATATTTCACCAAAATATAGTCAAAGAAATCAGGGAAGTAAACTTGGGCAGAATGTAAGTGATAACACTACTGCAGCCTTTGTTTTTTGGGAAAGATACTGGGTTTTTCTCCCCTCCCCTAAATGTACTTTCCAGATGTTTCATAAAACAAAAGTATCTTTGGGCAAAAACATCTCCAATTCTTCATGTATCTCTCTCCCACAAAATGGTTGCAAAATTCCTAATATCTCCAGCTGCCAATTAAATGCATTAACATATGCAAAGTGATGAAAGGCAAACATTAGGCACTCATTAAAGCAATTATTCAATTCTTCCATTTTCTGTCACTTGTGAAAGAAACTGATAAATACTGTGAAACCACAACCTACATGAAAGAGTAGAGAAGCGGGTGTCAAATTAAGGTTCTATGGGTCCTTGAGACCACAAAAATGAAGCGACTGTCAGGGAAAAGAGTGCTGACAGTAGCACTTATAAAATGAAAGATTATGATTCTATGTGGTAAAAGACGTTTTCAGCAGGGCTAGAAGTTTGCTGAGTCAGCTTCATTTTTGAAAATGACTTCATTCCGAAATGTCTGATCCAATAAGAACGTGAGTCCTTATTTTTACTACCATGCTGAGTTTTCCTTCTTCAAATTGGCAAAAACTAAGGGATGCTAGCCAAAGTAATCATTTTATATTGTCTTTGTGACCAAAAAAAATTGGTAGTCCAATTAGTAAATATCTACATAAGCTATATAACTTTTGAATGTAATATTTCAAAACAATTTGGAAGAACTGGAGAGTATGCAATAATGTATAAGAGTACTAAGTATCTGATTAGAAGAGAATAGATATTACAATAAGATTTTCCCTCAAAATATTCAAGACTTGTAGATTTATTCATTCAGTCAACAAACCTTTATTAGGCACCTAATAAGTGGCAAGCATTGTCCTATACATAGCCATATCCCCCTCTGCCTGGAACAAAGCTCATGTCCTTTCGGGGCAACAATCCAAAGTGGCATACACAGACAATAACCAAATAAGCATCACCCCCCCCCCATATTCTTCCTTAATAGTATTACTAATACTGACACCCTTATAGGCAATTTTCCCATTCTGGTCTCTTAATTAAGGGCAACATAATTCTGTTCTCTTAAGAAAGGGCAAGGAGATTTTAAAACACACTCAAACCTCCCCTCAGTTTCCCGCAAAAGATCGGATAACAAAAGATAGAGCATTTCACACATCCCAAATCTCAAGCCTCAATCTGCCACAGCTCTGAGGTCTTGACAACCTGGGGAATAGGACTGAAATTGCACAACTAAGTATGCGTCTTACTTGGCCCACCTAATCAACTGCCAACTGTCTGACACTATTTAAATTATCCAATATGGTTTGGTGCTTATCTCAATGTCTATGCCTTTATCCACATCATATCATCTCTCCAAACCTTGGATGTCTAGCCTTACAACTCATCCTATTTCTATCCTAACTTACCACCCCCAAATCCCACCTTAACTGAAACACCTTCCCTAACTATTCCAGCTATCAAAAACTGCCCAAATGGGGACTTCCCTGGTGGTCCAGGGGATAAGACTACACATTCCCAATGCAGGGGGCCCACGTTCGATCCCTGGTCAGGGAAATAGATCCCACATGCCGCAACTAAAAGCTCCCACATGCCACAGCTAAGACCCAGTGCAGCCAAATAAATAATATTAAAAAAAAAAACTGCCCAACTTCTCTGAACTTCCATAGCAAGGCCCTTCTTAGATCTTAAATCTCATATTTCATACTCCTATGCCTAACACTCACCATGCTCTAGCCACACAAGTCTCATTATATTCTTCAAACATGCCGAGCCCTGTCCTGCCTGCAGGTCTTTATACATGCCAAATATGCCTTCCCCTGCTCCTAACGCTGTTGACTTCTCATCCTTCAGATCTCAGCTCAAATCATCATCTGCTCAGAAAATTCTTAAAGCACTCTTGTGGTCCTAAGTCTATCAAGGATGAAATCACGTGCCAGTCTGTATCAGAAATCCCACATACAAGCATATGTTTGCAGGAAAAAAAAAAAGTTACTATATTACCTAGACAACACACACACAGTAAAATGAGTGACAAACTGAGAAACTTTCTTTGAACAGGTTACCAGGTGAGATGCCAACTACAAAACTAACATGATCATTTAGAGTTTGTTATATCTAATGAGGCAGAGGTACCTACATTCAGATCATCATACAATCTAGTTTACAAACTACAAGCCATTTTTAAACCAGATTACCAAGATTCTGAATCAAAGCAGTCTACCAATTTTGATGTAAAATCTGTTAACGGGGTGAACTTCTACAGAAGCATTCAACTGTGTGCTTGAAGAAATAACTTAACAAAGAATAAGAGATGCTATAACATTTGCACTAAATTCTATGTCAATGCAGTACAGCTGGCATGACTGCAGGCTGCATAGCAGTAACAATATAGTTCTATTCACTAAAAGAGATCAAGAGAAACAAAAACAACAAAGATAAGAGTTGCAAAGACTGAAAAACAACCAATATGTGTTGGCAACAAATCTGCCTTTTAAAGCACACTTTGCAACCAAAGACAACACCATCAAAGCACAAACTTCTACCCTGATTATCAATTGTTTCTATGGAAATTATATACATACGCCGTATTTCGAGAAGCTAAGTTCCTATAATGATATTCCAGATGTATCATGGAATACATTTGTTTAATGTCTATTTTTAAAGACTTCATATAAAATTAAGCAAAACAGTACCTGTCACTGATCAAGAGTGACTACAGTAATTCCCTCTATCCATAATGCTCTTCCCTGGATGACTCATTCAGTCACATCCCCTACAGATCTTTGCTCAAATGTCATTCTGCAGTTGAGAACTCCTCTACCTTATTTTAAATTGCAACCCAAGTTCTACAAACCCAGAAGCACTGCACTGTACCCTGCCTCTCCTTCTTCAGTTTTAGTCAAACACTTATCTCCAACGCACACATTAGTATGTCGATTTCATGGGGACAGAGATCTGTTTTGGTCTACTGTATTCACTGCTATATCCCCAATACCTAGAACAGTGACTTTGCACACAAAGGGTTGCTGAATTCACAAATTAATAAAATAGTATGGGTTAGAGATGCAGCAAGTCAAAAACACTTGTTCTTTGGACTCAGAATATACCCGTTAGTGGGTCCTCTAATCTCCTAAACCCTCATCTATTACTATCTGGATCAAAACAAAACAAAACAAAACAAAATTTAATACCCTCTGAGAGAGAAGGATTCTATTCCTAAAGCTTAAGTCACTTCCACAGTCTGAATTAGCTAAAGTAGTTAACAGCAAGTGTTTAATAGCCACCCAGCATCATTTTTGGGAATAAACACCCTGTATCATCTCTAGCAACTCTATTCTCTATTCTGTTCTAGTAATGCACAATTCTACGGACTTTTTTTTTTTTTTTTGGCCTCATGGCATGCAGGATCTTACTTCCCTGACCAGGGATTGAACCCTCACCCCTTGCAGTGGAAGCACAGAGTCTTAATCACTTGGCCACAAGGGAAGTCCCTCTACCAATTTTTAAACTAGCAAAAAAACGATACTTTCCTAGAAGCAGCAGGATCCCCACAAAGTATGTGTATCACATTGTGTTTGCAACTATATCAGAGTGACACAGTTAATGTAACCAATCTTACATTGTCATTTTATAATTAAAACATGCTTCTAATTTTGGAACAATTCACTCAGATTTAAATCAATTAAAATAGTGTATAATAGCACAGGCAGATCAGCCCGGTGCTTTGTGACTGCCTGGAGGGGTGGGATAGGGAGGGTGGGAGGGAGGGAGACGCAAGAGGGAAGAGATATGGGAATATATGTATAACTGATTCACTTTGTTATAAAGCAGAAACTAACACACCATTGTAAAGCAATTATACCCCAATAAAGATGTTAAAAAAAAATAGTGTATAATGAACTTAAGGAATCACATAATTGCCAAAAAGTTATCTCCAGAATCTGCATCTTCAAAAAATCTTTGCCATTGATTAGTTCTATTTTAAAAGCTGCTTCTATGTCTTAGGTTTCTTTTTTTAGAGTGTGTGTTTTAATATTTGTAAAGAATCATCTCTTCATATTTAAAAAAAGAGAGGCAGAGTGCGAGACAGATTTTTTTATAAGAGCAGAAATTATACCAATTTCTCCAACTGAAAGTAGCAGAGGTAAAGAACGTGCCAACAGAAAACAAACTTTCGTATTTTCAACATATGTGTCACATCCAAGACATGAATTAATCTTGCTCCTGAAGAAAAATTACTAAATTACCAAAAAACAATAATTTTTTAAAAAGAACTAAGACAGCCCAACCTAAGTCCTTAACCCCAATCATGATACACAAAATGATGTCTTTTCCCCATACCCCCACCTCTCTCAGATAACTATCCAATAATAAGTAAAATGATTTTGCTGTTCCTGGCTCTGATTTAACTAGAACCAAGGACAAGTTTTAAGGCAAATACATCTTCATTTCCATGTAACACATGCAACCAGGAAAAAAAAATTAATGTAAAAGATGGGATCTGGGGTGAGTTTTTATTCTTGTGAGGGAGAACTGGATTGGGCAATATGTATGACAAGAAAAGGAAATATGTCAAATTATAAAATACAAAAAACTTACAGATTACTACCACAAACTCCTAAAAAACTTCTCGTGTACATTAACAATTATTTTTTTTAACATAGAAATTCTTTGGATCGCAAATAAAACAGTTAAAAATTATATGACTTTCAGAGCTTTAAAAAAATGGCTTTGAAATTACTGCAAGCTTTTCAGAATACTGGAAAACAATAAATACCTAAACTAGGATCACTGATCCAAGAACAAAGGAAACTGGAGACAGTGACTCCATTTCAGAAATTTCCTTTGCAGCCACTGGACAATCACTTCCCCAAGTCCCTAATAATGGTCTGCTTTTCCCTTCCAATACCTTCCCCATTTTTAAGTTGAGATGGAGTTACTCCCCCACAGACACCCCAAAGATGGGTTTTATATGTAAAATGCTAAATTCCATCCCAAGGAACTATATATTAGCAATTTCTTTACAATAGCTCTTGAGTGGGGTTTAGGCCACAGGAAGAATAGATAATCTATGGCCTCTGCTGAAGTCTTTACCTTTCACGTGCCTCAGTAACTTGAGAAAAATTATCCCATTTTTCTACCCATAGCAAAGCCACACCAACAGCCCCTGAACCTAACAGAGATTAACAAGCCACGAGACACCAGCATCTCCCAGTTCACTTTCTCAAAGCTTTACAGGGTGTTCCATGGGTGGGGGAGGCAGGGCCGTCATCAAACAAGTTTAAGAAACACTGAATTAGGACTTCCCTGGCGGTCCAGTGGGTTAAGACTCCGCACTCCCAATGAAGGGGGTGCAGATTCCATCCCTGGTCACGGAAGATCTCATACGCCGCATGGTGCAGCCAAAAAAAAAAACAAAAAAAACACTGAATTAAACAGATTCTCTGACGATCTAACTTCTATGAACCTTTAATAAACTTACACACATCATGAATTTCCAAGATGGGGATATAATATGTAGGGTTTCCAATTTATTTGATACCTACCCCCATGGAAATCTCTTCCAGGTATTCTGAAACACACCAGAGAAACAATACCGGCATTACTCTTAAAATTTAAATTATCCCTTATCCCCATCTCCACTGATTATTATAAACTCTTAGGATGAACTAACATTCCCTTTGGTCTTATGAACAAATAAATCATATGACCTAAAATAATTCAAACATTTTCATAGCTTATATTTTGTAGTATGTATACTATATGTACACTTTCTGAAACAAATGAGGGTATTAGATATTGATTTAAACCCCAGCACTCTAATATTCACAGGAACTATCCATTCGTTCCTAATTATCTGATAAATGAAAATTTGCATTTTAAAATCTAAGTTTATTTTTAAATCTTACTGTTAATCTTAAACTTCACAATAAAAATATAGTTCTCTGGCAAAGTAACAAGTGATATAGATGGTTTAATTCCACTTCAGAAGATTCTAAAATTGAGCTCCTCTCAAATACCATTCAGCTGGTGAAACAAATACTAGTAACTATAGTGAAGTTGTATTAGGAATGAAAATCCTTGAAACCACACATAACAATGATTCTTTGTTAAGAAACTTTATTCTTTCACTTCCTACTCCTCTTCATCTGCTTTTAAACAGATTTAAAAGCAAACCAAAAAAAAAAAATTACAAATATCCTTAAATTGCCTACCAACAAAGCAAATGGATTGTAGCTGAAATCTTGCTTATGATTTCTTCTACAAAATTTATCATCTCATCCTCTTTAACACTAATTAACATGGTATTCTTTCACTCCACCTCCATTTCTCCCTCTGGTTTCATTTGATCTGTTATTCTCAATCTCTTCTGTTTACACAAGGAGTAACAAAAAGTGATCACCTTTTTAGCTGAAAACAATGGCTGTGGCTTAATATCCAACAGTAGACAGCTTCATATTGCCATTTGGGACACAGAGAATGGACACAGGTGTTCTCTGAGACATTGATCCCCCAGCTCTCCTGGGGCTGCAGCACCTCTAGCAAGCCAAGAATAGTCTTATCCATTTACTCCAGTGTAGCATACAATATTTTTCCGTCTGCCTTGATTTGAAAAGGGTTAGGAAACATTACTCTAGAGCATACACTGCTACATCAAATAGTGTAAGGAAAAAGAAAAATTAAAGAAAAATTCAATCAAGTCCTTTAAAAGTAGCAATAATTTTTTCAGGATGGTAGCTATATTAAGACTAGATTTTAGTTATTAGCATTTTCCCTTGGGACTTCCCTGGTAGTACAGTGGTTAAGAATCCGCCTGCCAGTGCAGGTGACATGGGTTCGAGTCCTGGTCCAGGAAGACCCCACATGCCACGGAGCAACTAAGCCCATGCGCCACAACTACTGAGCCTGCCTTCTAGAGCCCACAAGCCACAACGACTGAGCCCTTGTGCTGCAACTACTGAAGCCCACGGGCCTAGAGCCCATGCTCCACAACAAGAGAAGCAACCAGTGAGAAGCCGGTGCACCGCAATGAAGAGTAGCCCCCTCTTGCTGCAACTAGAGAAAGGCCACGCACAGCAACGAAGACCCAACACAGCCAAAAATAAATAAATAAATAATTTTTTTTAAACATTTTCCCTTGAGATTGGAGACATGGTTTATTTTAGTAAAAAAAAAAGCTGAAAACATTTTTTACATTTGATCAGCTAAATGCCAACTTTGAATTTCACCTGTTTTCATAACCAACAATCATGTGAACGATCCTAATCATATGCTCTTCGTAACAATTAGTTTTCCATAAAAAGTCACTGCGTTCAAACATGTAACTGAACTCAAGTTCAAGCAGTTCTAAAACTAGAATTTAGGATTATTTAGTTATTAGTAAGTGGGTAATGACTCTTTAGTAACTAAACAACACATTAGTTCCTGATAATGAACACAGACATGAGGCGATTCTACACAACAGGCAAGAAACTATAATTCATTCCTCTAAAAGCCAAATAGGTTTCACATTCACTTCCTGATTACAATCCTTGCAATAAATTCTGATACGCTGCCTGAAAGAGACCAGGTTATACTTAAGTGGGCGAAAAAGAAAAATAAAGCACTCAACGCTTTTTGTGAAATCCAGCAGTCTTAAAGAGGGTGCTTCAAACATCAATGTGCATAAAAATCACTTGGGGATTTTGTTAAAATTCAGATTCTGATTCAGTAGGACTGGGATGGAGCCTGGTATTTCTAAGGAGCTCCAAGCTGATGCTTACGCTCCTGGTCCACAGACTACATACTGCATACTTGACACCCCTACTTCCATGACACTGGTTAAGATAATGGATAAAAATTTAGAGCAGGGGCTTCCCTGGTGGCGCAGTGGTTGAGAGTCCGCCTGCCGATGCAGGGGACAAGGGTTCGTGCCCCGGAAGATCCCACATGCCGCGGATCGGCTGGGCCCGTGAGCCATGGCCGCTGAGCCTGCGCGTCTGGAGCCTGTGCTCTGCAACTGGAGAGGCCATAACAATGAGAGGCCCGCGTACCGCAAAAAAAAAAATTAAAAAATTTAGAGCAGACACCAATCCTCACCTCATTTAATTTTTATGGTTTCATGAGATTAATCTGCGGGGGGATGGTTATTAAACTGTTGATGTTTGAGAGAAACGCAGATAACTTCTGAAAGGTGGGGGCATTGAGAGGCTGTAATAATAACAAGGGCAAACACCTACAGAGCACTTACTATGTGCCAGTGAAATGTCTTAAGTACTTCACTTAGGTTAACTGATTCTCCTAACACTGTGTGGTAGAAACTATTGCCAGCCCTGTTCTACAGAAGGTAAACTGAGTGACAAAGACTTTACTCAGATTGCATGTAACTAATAAATGCCAGAGCCAGGATTTAAATCCAAGCAGTCTAGTTCCAGAGTGTACACTTTTAATCCCTATTCTAACAGTGTCTCTCCCAAGAACATACAACAACAGAATTAAAACAGCAAATCCAAATGGCTTACTCTTAGAGAAAATGATGCAAGTGTTAAAAGTGTAAAGTGTTAAAGAAGAGAGTGAGCAACAGAGGTTCTCTTCAGGTGACTGACCACTGAGGCTTGGTGAACACCATGACTTAACAATATGTAGTATTTTGCTATATTAGAAATTGTTCTGGACTTCAGCATAATAGCTAAATAGTTGAAAAACACTTTTTTTAAATTTTTTTTTAATGGGAGACCACTTCAGTGGCAAAAATGGGGTTTCACTTCATGGAATAAGCAGTTTGAGACCAATGTCCCAGGGGCGATTAGTAACGAAGAGTTCTGACACCCAGGACTTATAATAGCAGCAGTGGCAGACATACCTGAAATGACAAGTAATGAAAATTGCTTTAGCAAAAATATTTTGGACTGAAGGGATGAGTAACTAAAAGTAGAAACGTAAGGGACAAAGCATAACATGACCAGGAATTTGATACTGTTGAGTTGAGGGGAAGAAATGGAAAA
Organism: Lagenorhynchus albirostris; assembly: GCF_949774975.1. Lineage (NCBI taxonomy): Eukaryota > Metazoa > Chordata > Mammalia > Artiodactyla > Delphinidae > Lagenorhynchus > Lagenorhynchus albirostris. The sequence continues at coordinate 169,336,652 of NC_083096.1, forward strand.
ATTAAACTGCTATTTCAAACAAAGAAATACAGGAAGGAAACAAACATTAAAGTCTGAATAATTTTTAGGAGAATAAGAACTGGTCATCAGAAAAGATTTTCTAAGCAATGGTTAACTGTTCAGACAGTACAGCTGCAGAAGATATAGGACTAAACAGATGGATATGGTCAAACAAAAGTAGATGAGTAATCATCACTTCAATGAGCCCAAATATGAATATGGCTGACCAAGCACAAAAGAGGTCCCAGGAAACACAGTACACAGGCCTACAGAATATGCAGAAAGTGAAAATATTAACCTTCAGACATCACATTCATTCATTTGACAAACATTTCTTGAGACACATCATAAGTCTGGCACTATTCTAGGTGCCAGGGATACAGGGGTGACCATACCAGGTCAAAAGCCCTGCCTTCATAGACTTACATTCTAGTGGGAGAAACTAATAGACTTGAAAGAGAATACTGAATATTGAAAGCCTAGAATGAAGCCCTTTAATATAGGAGAATATACAGATCTATTTATGGGACATAAGTTAACAAAATATTAACCCCTCCTTCCCCAGCAGAGGAAGCTCTGTAGCCTGAAGTGTTCCTCATTAAGCATTCTTTGTCCTCTCAAAAAAGACCCTAAAATGATACATGCATTTAAAATATATCTACAAATAAAGTACAATATGACTTTTACTTCCAAGAATGGCTATAAGTACTACTCCCAGACAGGCAACACAATAAATTGTACTTCAAAGTTTTCCAAATGCAACACTTCTTGGATCAAAACATTTTATTAGTGTAACCATTTTTAAAATAACTGGAAATGCTTCTATAATATACCACAAAATTATAAGTGGAAAAAGTATCCAAATAAAAGAAAACAAATCTTGAAGTTACAAAAAAGTCAAGATTTGGGCTTGGTGGACTTTAAAAGAATCTCACCAATATTTGATTTTAGCCCGACTACCCTAGGCTGTAACACCTGCCTCAGACTGCCAAAAAATTAAGTTCAACTGAGTACAGGTGTCAGTTATTACGTGCAAAAATTTTAAGAGGCTGTGACACCTTCTGGGTCTTGTCTACCAACACCCACACACTACAGAAAGCTGATTTAAACCTACCACTTCTTTTAAGTGTTTCTTAACGAGCAATCTGTTCTCTCTATACAAATAAGGAGAAACAATAAGAAAATATTTGTTTCAACATGAACTTTCCTTATAACAATGCATTACACAGTTGGATCTCTTTGGCTTTACAATGCTAACATTTTTCTGTGCTACAGTACCCTGGATGTACCTAACATTCTGGAGAACAAATACTGTGATCCCCAAAGTCTGAAAATGTTACTCAAGTTTTTTTGGTTAAAAAAACCAAAACCCGTTTTTAATTACAAAATTAAAGTGACCAGCAAGCAAAGATTAGGTGTAAAATGAACTGATTCTCTTTTCACCATACCCTTGCCACAATACTGCACGAGTGTAGACTTCGGTACATACTCTGAATCAGTAAGTCATATGGGAGAAGTGAAACAATCTGGACCAAAGAAATGCTTCCACAAATAAATTAACTTCATTCCAGTACTCAAAGGGATCTTTAAAGTTACTGCCTACGCAAGTGTTGTCTTACGCTTTATTTCCTGGCACAAGCTCATCTTGAGATTTTAAACCTTCCTGGCTTTTAGATGCATATGAGATGGCCAGGCTTTCAAAAGATTATCTCTGAATACGATGAGTTGGGAAACAGGCAGGATCTGATACTGGGTGACCCAACCGAGCCAACAAAATGCTGTCTTAATTTAGTGAGTCCCTGACTTGTAGGAGTTAAAAACTCTCACCCCTTATATTGCGATGACGTAATCTTCCCCACTGCATTTCTCTTGGACTTAAAGGGGAGGACCAAAAAAAAAAAAAAAAACGAACAAAGAAAATTTCCCCCTAAAGAGAGGAATTAGGCAAACGGCAGAACGACAGTTTCGGGAGGTGGTTAGGTAACTCCCTGAAAGGGAAGCTTCAGCTGAATAGGCAGGGCGAGTTGGAGAAGGAAATGTAAATGGTATTAGGAACTCGACCTAAGGCAGGAATAAAGGAGACCGGAGAAGCGGTGACCAGGCCCACCCCGCGGGACAAGGCGTCGGGCTGCGGGACCGCTGAGGAAGGCGCGCGGCAAGCAAAGCCCCGGGCCGTCAGCGAGCCGCGCGCCGCCCGGCCGCCACTTCCCCGCCGCGCTCGCAGTCCGCTCCCCTCCCCCCGCTCGCCGCAAAATGTCCGCGGCGGCGCCCGGCGAAGCAGGAAGTCGAAGCCGGGGCGCGGCGGGCAGACCCGGCCAGGGAGTCCGGGTCACCGCCACACCGCGCACCCCAGGCGCCCGCCAGCCGCTCCGCGGTCCAAGGCGCCCCGGACCGCCGCCCGCCCTAGGGGTCCGCGGCGCCGGGGGGAGGGGAGCAGGGCGGTCGGGATGGGTGTGACCCTTTCCTTCCGCCGCTGCCAGGTGACAGCCCGGCCCCGGCCGCGCCCTCGGCCCTGCCCCGGCGTCCCGGCCGCACACCTCTTGCCTGACCTGTGCCCCCCCAGCCTTGCCCTCCGCGACCCCCTCCGCTCCGTCCCCCGACAGAACCCGGACCCGCGCGAGCCCGGACGGCGCCGCGCGAGCCCGGCACCCCACCCCCACCGCGCGCGCCCCACGATCCCAGGCTTCCAGGGATCCCAGAGATGGGGTGTCCCCCCCCCGGACGGGGAAAGGCCGGGGGCAGCGCGGCGGGGACCGGACTGTGGGGAGGCCGCTCCCGCGGGGAGCCTCGGGCCCCGCACTCACCTCAGCTCCTCCGCCGGGGCGTTGGCAGCAGTGCGCGGGGTCTCCTCAGCTGCCGGACAGGGGCACGCGCCTGACGTCAGCACGCAGGACACGCATGGTTGGGTGCCCGCGGAAAAGGGAGGGACCGGGAGGCGAAAAGAGGCAGAGCGGTTCCGGGCGGGGCCTGAACTCGTCCCCTGCCCAGGTTCTGGCCGCCTAACGCGCACGCGCCAGCCAGCGCCGCTTGCTAGTTGGTGGCTGGTGTCGGTAACTCTCCACTGGTTCCGCGGAATTCGTAATAATGCTATAAACGGTCGTTTGCGAAGCGCTTCCACTAACATGTCTTTTGATACTTGCAACCTTACAAAGTTTTATCATCCCGATTTTGCAGAGAAGACAGTGGCTACTCAAACAGGGGCAGTGACTTGCCCGAGATCACACTACAAGTGGACGGCCTCCTGACTCCCCAGGCCTGTATTCACTCCGCCTTGGCGTGAGAGCTGAGGGCTCGCTTCTCATCTCTGCCAACAACCCACTATCCCTCGCTCCAACCACATAGGTCGTCTTTTGGTTTAGAGACTTCCTCCCCACCGAAAGGCCTTGCACTCACCCGTTCTCCTGGCTTCCTCCTCTTCAGCCCTTCCTTTGGCTTTCAGCCTTCAAATGTCACTGCCTTCCTGATCATCCTATCCACACAGCACCTGTTTATCATGTGTCTTTCCGGCTAGTGTGCAAACTTCGGGAGAATAGGAAACTTCTCTGTCTTTTCTCAGATGTTTCCCAGTGTTAGAGGGAAATAGCTTATCTTAATAATAGTTCGTTTATTGATAACTACCACAGTTATTTGGCCAAGAAAAACACCTATTTCCAATATACTTAATAGTCATATTTTCTTTTGGACTTTTTAATTACGCAAGAAGAATAACTACATTTTTTGAGTATTTACTATAGATATGGTGCTAACAGGTTTGCACGTAATAGTAGGTAGTGTAAAATTCATAACCACCCTATAAGTTAAGAACTATTACCCCCACTCATTGATGCATGAAGGTGTTAAGGACTTACCCAACGTCACCGAGCCAGGCAGTAGCAGAGCTGGGACTTGAACCCAAGAGGCTGGCTCTAGTCCACCTACATACTACCTAGCAGGTTTATTGCAAAGAAATCAGAAGATAAGCTTCAACTGTAGTCCTACCCCTAGTGATGCCAACTATTAATATTTTGGTGTACACCTTTCCAGATATTCATAGATATAGATGCATGTATGCACATTTGTTGCACAAAGATTGTACTCTGCATTTCTCTCTCAAAACTACATTGTGAGCATCTTTCCATGTCAAATAAAGCATCATTTTTAAAGGCTGCATTCTACTATATGGGCATTACAATGTTTATTCAATCAATCTCCTACTGTTGGAATTTAGGTTATCTTTGGCTACTGTAATATTTTTTTTTTTTTTTTTTTGTGGTACGTAGGCCTCTCACTGTTGTGGCCTCTCCCGTTGCGGAGCACAGGCTCTGGATGCGCAGGCCCAGCGGCCGTGGCCCACGGGCCCAGCCACTCCGCGGCATGTGGGATCTTCCCGGACTGGGGCACGAACCCGTGTCCCCTGCATCGGCAGGCGGACTCTCAACCACTGCGCCACCAGGGAAGCCCTCTACTGTAAATTTTTGACTCTTGTAAAAATGCATGAGCTTAATTTCTTAAACTTGAGGGAAAACTGGTTGATTTCTCCCCCTGCAAGACCAGTTGGCAGTGACCTTTCCTCCATCCCATCTCACAATTCCATCAGTGTCCCCAGACAGTGTCTGCCCTTTCCCTCAGCAGCAATATCTCATGAGGTGTCACCCAACCCACTTGGCTTTTCCTGCCTTTATTCTGAAGACAAGGACTCACTTAGCACTTTGTCTATCGTGTTGTCAGGTTTTTGTCAGAAGGACCCTCCCCAACATTTTCACAGCCCCCAAGGCAATAGCGTTACTATTTGACCCCAGTCTACACCTTCCCCTGCTGCCAGCCCAGACCCCCAACTCCTAGTGCCCCTTCCCCACAACACCACTGGCTGCAGCTGCTTCATATTGGCAGAAGGCGCAGCCTGTGGGTCTCCAGGCCTCCTTCCCCTGTGGTTACCAGCCCAGGGTCTGTTCCTTCTTCCTTTGGTAACAGCACTTCCACTTCTCCTGGGGCAACCCTTCCCCCAGTTCTCAATCCCTGTGGCTCTAGAGGAGATGTCTACCCCTAGTTGCAGGGATAGACATGTGACCCATGCTTGGCCAATCAGCATTTTAGAGAGCCCTCTTGCCACAGCATCTCAGCAATGGGCGTATGACACAATGAGAACCACTGAGTCTTAGGTCAATTCTGAGCCTTTGGTCAGCACTGTCCAGTTGAATGAATCTATCTTTTGAGGGCAGGATGTACTCATGGCACTGCTGGCGGCCATCTTCCCACTGTAAGGCAAGGGACTACCTGAGAATGAGTCCAAGACAGAGGGCAAAACAGAGCTGAGAGATGGGACAGTGGAACCAAGTCCTAGGAGCATTGTTTGAGCCCTTGGATCCAGTCTTGCTTCAATTTTCAGTCATATTAGCCAATAAATTCCCTCTTCTCCCTGCAGTGGAAGCCCAAAGTCCTAACCACCAGACTACCAGGGAATTCCCTGGATCTCAATTCTTATTGGGTCACTTCCCAGTTCAGGAAACCGTGTTTTCTCCTTTGCCTTCAAAATAAAATTCAAAGTCCTTTAGCCAGGTATTCTATGTCCTCCATGATCTGGCACCAACTTGCCTTTTCAAAGTTATTTCCCTTTCCCTTCTGTATTAGTCAGAGTTCTCCAGAGAAACAGAACCAATAGGAGATTAGATAGATAGATAAATAGATAGACAGAGATCTACATCTACCTATATCTATAGTATTTATCTATGTTTCCTATTAGATATCTATCTATCTACCTGAAGAGATTTATTATACACAATTTATCACACAATTATGGAGGCTGATAAGTCCCAAGATCTGCAGGGTGAGTTGGCAAGCTGGAGACCCAGGAACTGGTATAGTTCCAGTCCAAGTCCGACAGCCTAAGAACCAGAAGAGCCAATGTTTCAGTTGCAGTCCAGTGGCCAGCAGGCTTAAGACCCAGGAAAAGTCAATGTTTCAGTTTGAGTCCAAAGCCAGGAAAAAGTCTTCCTTACTCAAGGGTGGGTCAGCTTTTTGTTCTATTTAGGCCTTCAACTGATTGGACAAGGCCCACCACATTAGGGAGTGCAATCTTCTCTACTCAGATATTCATATCATCCAGACACATCCAAAATAATGTTTGACCAAATATCTCAGCACCCCATGGCCCAGTCAAGTTGACATACAAAATTAACCATCACGGGACTTCCCTGGTAGCACAGTGGTGAAAGAATCCGCCTGCCAATGCAAGGGACACACGTTCGATCCCTGGTCCCGGAAGATCCCACGTGCTGTGGAGCAACTAAGCCTGTGTGCCGCAGCTACTGAGCCTGTGCTCCAGAGCCCTTGGGCCACAACTACTCAGCCCGCGCGCCACAACTACTGAAGCCCACACGCCCTAGAGCATGCGTGCCACAACTACTGAGCCTGCGTGCTGCAACTACTGAAGCCCGCACACCTAGGGCCCGTGCTCCGCAACGAGAGAAGCCACTGCGATGAGGAGCCTGCGCATGGCAGCAAAGAGTAGCCCCCGCTCGCCACAACTAGAGAGAGCCTGGGCGCAGCAACAAAGACACAGGCAGCCAAAACTTTTTTTAAAAAGAAAATACTTTAAAAATAATAATAAAATAAAATAAATAATCACAACTTCTGTCACACACCTTATGCTGAAGCTAGACTAAATTACTTAGTATTGCGCATGCAGGTACCATGATTTCTGGTCTCTGTGACCCTGCTCAGGCTGTTCCCCTTGCCTAGAACAGCTTTCCTGATCATCCAACCTACCTGTCAAGTCCCACTCTCCTTTCCACCACGAACTGTACCTTTGGCCAACACTGTCCTTGTGTCCCTTCCCACCTCTGTGACTCTGCAGATTCAGTGGTTCCCTTCTCTGTTTGCCAAACTCCTTTTCTTCAAGGACTAGCCTAGATCTCGGCTCTGAAAGCTTCGCTGACAACCCCAGGCACCAATTATTCCCATTACACTTGGTATTTAAAGCATACATATTGGAATCATCTGTATCTGTGCTAACTAAACCATTAGGCCGTGAGCAGGCAGGGGCCTTATCTTATTCACTGTTGTCTCCTTGTACCTAATTTCCTGGCACTCTGCCAGCCCTCAAAAATGTTTGGTAAATAATGAATGAATGAGAGTCATCCACCTCTTCCACAAAGCCTGCTCTGCTTCTTGTCGCCAAAAGTGATCTCTGCCTCTTCTAAACTCCCATAGCACTTATCTGAGGATTTCTTTGGGCCTCACCCTCTTCTGTGATGTTTACCCATGCTTTCTCTGCCTGACTGTAAGCTCCCAGGGGCAGGCTCAGTTTGGGGTGCATCTTCATGCCCCTAAAAGTGCTCTTCAGGTGCCTTAAATGTAGTGAGCACTTAAACACCGGCTGAATGAGAGAAGCCTCAACACTGCATTCTCTGCCAAATGCCAAAGAACGCAAATCCTCTACCTCCTCCCCAGAGCCTGCCAAGATTACTACAGGAGACTCCATATTAAAGAGGCTCTCCTTTGTGGCCTTCAGTCTTAGGATTTACATGAGAAAATCCTAATTTAAGACTTTCTATGCGGGGACTTCCCTGGTGGCGCGGTGGTTAAGAATCCACCTGCCAATGCAGGGGACAGGGGTTCAAGCCCTGGTCCAGGAAGATCCCACATGCCACGTGCGCCACCACGACTGAGCCTGCGCTCTAGAGCCCGTGTGCCACAACCAGTGAGCCTGCGAGTCACAACTAGTGAGCCCGTGTGCCACAACCAGTGAGCCCGCAAGTCACAACTAGTGAGCCCATGTACCACAACTACTGAAGCCCGTGCTCCACAACAAGAGAAGCCACCGCGATGAGAAACACGCCCACCGCGACGAAGAGTAGCCCCCATTCGCCACAACTAGAGAAAGCCCGCATGCAGCAACGCAGCCAAAAATATTTAAATAAATAAATAAGGAAATTTATTTTTTAAAAAAAGACTTTCTGTGCGATTCATAGGCGATAAAATTATCAAGAAAATCGAGGAAGTGATTATTGTAAAAATCCGGCTACTGGCTGCCTCTAAAGGAGGTTGTAACCTGGAATGGATGGGGGAGTGCAGGGTTGGGGGGATGGTGTTGACAATGTTCTATTTCGTGACCTGGGTGACGATTACATGGATGTTTGCTTTATAAGCATTCATTGTACTGTACATGTGTTTTACGTGCTTTTTGCTCACGTGTAACATTTCATAAAAATTAAGGTTAGAAATAATTAAATAAAACAAAAATAAAGTCTCGCTGGTGTTACTAGAAGGCTGATGTTGTTGTGTAAATTTCTATCACTCAGACGCAAGCCTTCCCTTCCATTCTGATTTACTGGCTGCTCTTTCCCTCCTCTGACTGGTCACGGCCCAGGCCTTGCCAGCAGCTCCATTTTGCTGCTAGGACTCCAGATGGGCTCCTGCTTTGGCCTGCCACACCTTACGGGGCTAGAGCTGCTGCAGCTGCAGCCTACTCCAAAGGCTTCGACCTCACCTCCTGCCCTTTCTGCAGCCCCTCCTGCCGCTCAGCCTTCCTCCTCCACTTTGTGCCACATCATTATGCTTGTCCAGGGACCTGGACCATTCTTGGAGTCAGAGAAAGGAGAGGAACTGACCGAACCTGTTTCCTACTTGCCTTTCCCCTACCGGCCCAGGCTTGCCTCCTTCCCTTCATCTGTTACACATCTCTGGTGGAGATAATCTGGGTCACTGAAGAAGGGTGGATGAGACGAGATAGGGAAGAGAAAAATCTAGAAACAACTGAGCGACTTCTTCCCCATCCGGTAGGGTTTGGTAAGAATCCAGAGGCACATGGCACAATGATGAAGTTTTAACTTGAAAATGACCTGAGAATCACTCATGTGGGCTAACTGGTCATGGGCACGTTGTCACCAATATTCAACAGTCAGTAGGTGTCTATTATGTACTAGGTACCTTGGAGGCAAAGGTGAACAATAGCCCCCTGCTTAACCCCTTCAGTGGCTTCTGGCTCCTGCCCATCTCTCCGACCTCCTCTGGACCACCCACTCACTCACTCACTGGGCTCCAGCTACGTTGCCCTCTTTGTTATTGCTCAGACACATCCGAGCTTCCTGTGCCTACCCCAGAGCCTTGCGCTCGCTGTTCTCTCTCCTGTTCCGCACGTGCCTGCTCCTTTCCACCCACTGGTCTTTGCTCAAATATCACGTCTTCAAGACCTCCTCCCCACCCAGCTTCAGTGGCACCTCCAACCCACTCTCACACCACACGGCTTTACTTCCTTCCTAGAGCTTATCACTATCCAAAATGATCTCACCTCTTTATTTTTCTTATTATCTGTCTCTTCCCATTAAAAAGTAAATTCAAGGCTTCCATCACCACTGTACCCTCAGTGCTAGAATATAGTGCACACTCATAAATGACTGTTGAAAAAAATACAATGAATGAAGAAGATACAATCCCTGCTCAAAGAATTAAGATCACGTAGTGGGACAAACAATAATCAAAATAAGTGCTACTATGAGGTATGTACAAGGATCTGGGGGAGTAAGAAGAGTATTCACAATAGTTAAATGTAATATTTATTAAGTACTTCCTAACTTCCAGGTATTGTGCTAAGTATTTAATATGTATTATCTCATTTGAAATTCACAAGAACTCTGGAATATAGAAACCCTGATCTCCAACAAAAATGAGGAATGGAGAGGTTAGTAACACGTGGCCAAAGTCATACAGCTGGTAGGTGGATTCAAACCCAGAGGTGATCAAGAAAGATTTCCCAAAGGAACGAGGTTTAATCTGAGTCTAGAGGACTTGCACAGGCTGGTCAGGCCAGGGTGGGGCGTGCTGACAGAACAGAAAGATTCCTGGTAGAAAGAACAGGCATGTCAGGTTCACAGGCATGGAAAAGCAGGATGCTCAGGGGACAGATGAATTGCACAGACATAATGTTGAACATAAGAAGCCAGACACAAAAGCGTATATACTGTATTACTCCACTCGGTTCAGAAACAGGCAACACCACTCTAGAGCAATAGAAATCATAACAGAGTTACTTTTTGGGGGGTTGATGACCAGGAAAGGGCATGAGGGAGACTTCTAGGGAGCTGTTTAAATTCTGTATCTTCATCTGGAAGGTGGTTAGAGGAGTATGCCCACTTTGGATAAATTCATCGAGTCATACAAAAGATTTGTGCACTTTACAGGATGTGTGCTATATTTAAACCTTAAAAATTAAAGGTCACTACATCAGTCGTATTGGCCTAAAAACTAAAACACCTGGGTTTTTTTTAAGAAGTGTGGAATTTTTTCAATGATGAGGTTTAATGTCTGTGGATAAGGTAAGCAATAAGGAGAGAGATGGGGAGGAGTGGGAAGATAAAAACAGGATTTTATGTGGAGAAATGAGAAGACAGAGCTGTTTGAGAGAGGGGCTCAGAAGGAAAGAACAAGATCGAAGGGACAGCTGAGGAGTCACTCACTGAATCTTCCCTTAGCCAAGCAGATTCAGATACAATAACATTTATTGAATATTTCTGTGCTTTCGGTGCTGTGCTAGGGTGACCCTAGCTGGGAATGAGACAGAAGCAAGACAGGTGTGGGAACTGGAGCTCAGAGAGGTGACATGACTTGTCTGAGATCATGCACCTCATAAGTGCTGGAGTTACCCTTGCTAGAAACATCCCATCTGTGCTGGATCCTAAGACAGGGCTCCAAAACACTAAGTACTGGCCCCAATTGAAGGTGGAGTTTTAGCTCAGAGGAAGTGAAGGGGAGGCCCTGGCTGCTTTGGTGGTGTTGGTGGCTTCCTGCGCAGAAGACACACCCAGCTTCAAAATCACTATTCTGGGCAGTCAGGTTGTTGCTAGGCACCAAGGGGGCCCTGGAGCTTTCAAGCAGAGCCAGCCAAAGGCAGTTAACCTCACCTCACTGCAATGTCAGGTACAGAACAGAGAAGAAAGCCAGCCACCCCAGTGAAGCCTGAGTGAAGCCTTCTTCTTTTGGGGGGTCTTATTTTCATCATCATCTCCAGCTTTAAACAGGAATTAATAATCTCCCTCCCCCGCCCCCAATGAAATGCTTGTTTCCCATCAATTCTAGTTATTTGTGTTCACTAGAAGGAAGCCCCTTAAGTCAGGCAGCAACCATGTGTCTCCTACAAAAATTAAGCTACTCCTAGATCAGTCACATGCAGGTCCTGTGTTGGAGGCCAAGAGCAGAGATTCCCTCTACGTGGGGTTCACAATCTGCTTGGGGACACAAACTAGGCACCGCATTACAGTGTGAGACTTAAAACAGGGCATGGCACATTGGGTACACAATGCATATTCGCTGAATGAACAGGGACTTAGAACTAAAGGGAAGGTGTTATAGGAGCTCACAAGAGGGATTCAAATGCTGATTCAAGGCAGAAATCAAAGGCAGCTTCACGAAGGTGACCATGGCTATCTGCGTCACAAAGAACGAATAGAAGTAGGCTGGCAAAGATCAGGGGAGGCGTAGAGATGGGGCATTTTGGGCCAAGGGAAAATGGCCAATAAATGCATGGTGGTGGGTGGAAAATGCTTAGCAAAATAGTCAACTCATTGTCAAGGGCATTGTACTGCGCTGCCTGTGGAAACTGACCACACATGGTGCTCCTAGGAAGGCCAGTTACACTTGAATTCTCCAGCAGCCACCACCGTTTTCGTGCACTCCTCGTGGCCCCCACACACCCGAGTTGGCTTCCTTTCCAGCAGCCAGGGCCTGGCACCCACTCACCGCTCAGGGAGTAGCTGCCCAACAGATGACATATTTTTCCATGGCTCTAGCCAGTTGCTAGGAATCTCATATTACCTTGTGGTCAGAACACTGGTTTTGACCAGTAGCCATCTGGCAGGAGCATGTTTCAATAACTAGATGCAATTATTCTCTTATGGAACTGGAGTCAATATAATCACAAAGGGAAAATTAGACACATGAGACATTTTAGAAATGCTTCCCGCTAGCTCCTCTACATTGTCCTCCTCTTGCCCTGTCACTCACAGAATTGAAAGTGTTTAGGGTTCTTTAGAATTGGGGTCTACATTGACTCAGAAATGACAATGACTGGTATTGGTGATAACAAGTCGACTGGGTGGAGAAGACCAGGAATCATCTTGGGTAGCAGCGACAGAGAGCGGGAATGACTGTACTCCAAACCCCCACAGGGCTCCTGAAACACTTAAAGTTGGTTTACTCTTTAGTATCCAGGCAGTGTGACCTCATGGCAAGGGCCTGGGACTAGAGCCAGACGAAATGGAGATGAACTCAAGCTTCTCCTCTTACTGGGTTGGTTTGGGGTGAGGATTTGCATCTGTAAGTTCACTTCCATGAGAAAGCGTTGGTACCACAGGGTTGCTGGGAGACAGCGCTGGGCATTGTGCCAGTTCTGGTTTGAGGTTCTGGTTCTGTAACTTACCTCTCTAAACCTCACTTATGCTTTGGAGATTTGACTCCATACCTGAATCCTCTACCTTGCTTTTTTTTTTTTTAATATTTTATTTTTGGCTGAGGTGGGTCTTCGTTACTGCACACAGGCTTTCTCTGGTTGCAGTGAGTGGGGGCTGCTCTTCGTCGTGGTGCGCGGGCCTCTCATTGTGGTGGCTTCTCTTGTTGCGGAGCACCAGCTGTAGGTACACGGGCTCAGTAGCTGCAGGCTCAGTAGTTGTGGCGCACGGGCTGAGTTGCTCTGAGGCATGTGGGATCTTCCTGGACCAGGGATCAAACCCGTGTCCCCTGCATTGGCAGGCAGTAAACCTCTGTATGTTGACAGCAAAAGACAGCTAAGGGTTACTGGACATGAAAAATATACATACTAAACATGCATAACATATTTTGTGTAAATAAAAAGGGATATACAGGGATGTTGGTCCAGTGGTTAAGACTCTGGACTTCCACTGCAGGGGGCATGGGTCTGATCCCTGGTTGGGGAGCTAAGACCCCATATGCTACACGGCATGGCCAAAAAAAAAAAGTGGGGAGGGGATATACATATTTGTGTGCACATGCATGTATATCTGCTTACATAATTTATATTTTCTGGAAGGATGCATAAGAAACTTAATGGGAAGAGAGCCTTTAAATTTTCCATTTATACCCTTCTATACTATTGGACTTTTCTATACACATGCAAATGTATTTTATAACCTTAAAAAATGTCAACAGGAGGGCTTCCCTGGTGGCGCAGTGGTTGAGGGTCCGCCTGCCAATGCAGGCGACACGAGTTCGAGCCCCGGTCTGGGAAGATCCCACATGCCGCAGAGCGGCTGGGCCCGTGAGCCTTGGCCGCTGGGCCTGCGCGTCCGGAGCCTGTGCTCCGCAACGGGAGAGACCACAACAGTGAGAGGCCCGTGTACCGCAAAAAAAAAAATGTCAACAGGAGTTACCATTTGGACCCTTTTTGGTTTTTTCATACTTTTTGTGTGAAATGAATCTAAGAAATGTTATTTTAAATGGTAACATAAAGATGAGAAAAGCCAAAGAAACATCTTGCTCACAGGAGATTGCAGACATGATGGAAAAAGCCCAAGGCTAAGGGGACAGAAATCCAAGGCTCAGATTCTAGCTCTACCACTTATGAGCCAAGATACTTAACTGCCGGTTCTCAGTTTTCTCATCTGTAAAGCAGGTGTATTTACCTGAATAGGTAACCTCACATGAGTTAGGATTAAATGAATCAAGAAGGCATCTAGTCTAGATCCTGGCACACAGTCAACCATCCCAATAAAACATTCTCAGAGTTGGAGGCATAGTATTAATCTTCCTACCAAAACGCTTCTTAAGATTTGCCAGAGTAAGTGGCATTACCCAAACACATAAAGGAAACATATTGTACAACAGGGGGAATATAGCCAATATTTTGTAATAACTGTAAGTGTAAAATAACCTTTAAACATTGAATAAGAATTTTTTAATTAAAAAAGAAAAAAGGAACCATAAAGCCCAATTCATACAACTTTTCCAATAGCTTTCTCAATTCAACATTAACCTTAAGAGACCATGGACCTGAGGGTAATCTGTGGCATGTCTGGATGAACTCTCCTCCTTAAAACCAGTGGTTTTCAACCAGCGGCTTTCAACCAGCGGCAAACTTGCCCCCAAGGAACATTTGGCAATGTTTGAAGACATTTTGGTTGTCACATCTAGGGGGTGTTACTTTTAACTAGTGAGCAGAGGAGAGAGATGCTGCTGAATATCCTATAATCCACAGGACAAGTCCCCACAAAAGGGAATTACCTGGTCCCAAAGTGCCAAGGTTGAGAAAAACCAGTGCTAAGTGCACTCAATCCAGGAAACCTCAGCTGTTTTGTAATAAAACGCACAAAGTGAAAACTTTTTGGTCCACCTGTAAACTCTGGTCCTTTCCTTGCATGCTAAATTCTAGGCCATTGAAGCAGCTGAGAAACTGGAGCAGGTCAGGAAATTCCTTAACACCAAGAGTTCCTAATGCCTGCAGACTAAAGGAAATACCTTCAGAATGTTTGGAACAAACTGAAGTACTGAAGATACAACACTTAGAGTTCCTCCTTCGCCAATGTTAAATTTTACTCTTTGCAAAAGGTGCACCTTCTGTCCAGTGATCTCCTACTCCTAAAGTTCAATTAAAACGCCACTTCCCTTAGCTATTTCCTCTTTGCTTTTAACATTTTTTTTCAATAGATCTTTATTGGAGTATAACTGCTTCACAATACCGTGTTAGTTTCTGTTGTACAACAAAGCAAATCAGCCATATGCATACACATGTCCCCATATCCTCTCCCTCTGGAGCCTCTCTCCCATCCTCCCTATCCCACCCCTCTAGGTCATCATGTTTCTTAGTGCTCTCTCAAAACCAGATGCCAAAAGGAAAACCAGCTTTACTCTAGCATGTCTAATGATATATTTGGATAGCTTCTTCCTCTCCTCAAAAACTATACATTTCCTTCAAACTTGGTTTTATAGTATTTATATGCTAGCATCTAGAAGAGTCCCAAAGGCACATGAAGTACTAAACAAACATCGGCAGAATCAACATGAGTTCCAGCATGGAGTTAAGCAGCCCCTATCCCAAAAGATTAGTTTCCGAATTGGTACCAAGTGTGTTACAGGAACGGATCTACAAATCCCAAAGCCAGGCCGCAGAGACAGAAAGGTTCCTCAAGACTGAGTCATGCTGGGGAAGCAGCTGCTGTTCCCTCTCTGCCTGTCACAACCAGAGATACTGCTCTGTCTCAGCTGTCAACCAAAGTACAGGCCTCCACACACACAAAGCCAGGATGGCCTCTGTTTCGGGAAGAGCAGAATTGTCAGATGGTTGAGTGAGTCCTCTTACAGGAAGACGAGCTGTAGAACAAAGGTGATGAAAATGGAGAAAGAGCAAATCAAACAGCCCTGCCTGAGAGTTACCTCTTATGACCCTGTTTTACCCCTCTCAGTTTTGTCCAATTTAAATTCTGACTTTGAAAACAAAGGCCAGGCCTGTTCCTATTTCCCAGCTCAGCGAATGCCACACAGTTCTTATCTCGAGCTCACATCTACTCCTGATAATTATCTCACCTTTCTCAAATGCTGACTACTAACAGCTAAACTGGTAAATCATCAAAGGACATTTTTACTAAAAACAGAGCTTTAATATTTCAAGGACATCCCAAATGAGAAGCTTCCATTCATGCCTCCACAACAAGAATCAAGAATATTAAAGTTGAAGCAATCACCTCTTTGGATACATAAAAACATGCTTTAATATATTAAAGCATGTCACAAAGTGCAAAAAAGGAGGCATTCAGCAGAGCAGAAACAAGCAGCGGGCTGACTGTCCTTACAAGAGGGCCGGGAAACTCTTTCTGGAGTTCACAGTCCCAGGAAATACAGCTGCTTCAGCCAAAAAAAGGTTTTGGTTAATTCTTATTACAGCTAGTCAAATGCAAGCTCAAAGAAAACCGAAGTTCAGATTTCCCATGACTGCAGTTGGATCCTGTAACAAAGAGAGCCTTTGGTTACTTCTCACATGTAGGCTGGGCAAGAAGCAAGCAGTAGGATTTAGCCAGTGACTCTGACCCCAGGCTGACATCTCTGTGCCCGAGCTCTGAGTTCCTCAGGGAGGACGGCCTGGAATTGCTCCTGCACCAGTATTTCCACAATCTGCTCCTTTGTGTAAATATCAGGTCTCAGCCACTGTCCAGCAAGCTCCTGGAGATGTCTGAGGACATCCCTGGGGCCAGCTGCATCCTCATAGCGGAACTGCCGGAACCTCTGCCTGGAGGCTGCAGGGTTGAGAGGACTCCCTCGGGGCACAGTCTCAAGGTCTTCTTCAGAGTCTTCATCGAGGCTCTCTGGTGGAACCTGGACCTGGGGAAGTGCTATCAGGACAACTTCTGGCTCCTCAGCCATCCTCTCATTTGGTGATGACCTTATTTCATCATTCTGCATTTCTCTATTTCTTTGTATCTCTGGGTACCCTTCAGTCTCCATTCTAGAACCCTGGAAAAGGATTTCTCAGACTCCTAGGCACAAAGAGAAAAGTCAGGGTCAGCAAAAACAAAGGATGTTAAAACCTCTTTGATCACATGGATCTGGTCCAGACCTAGGTTCCACCAACTTTTCAAACTTAACGGGGTTTCTTAATAAAGCTACTAGAGGGACTTCCCTGGTGGTCCAGTGGTAAAGAATATGCCTCCAATTCAGGGGACACGGGTTCGATCCCTGGTCAGGAAACTAAGATCCCTCATGCCGAGGGGCAACTAAGCCCACACGCACCACAACTACAGAGCCCACATGCTCTGGAACCTGTACGCCACAACTGCAGAGCCCATGCATCCTGGAGCCCGCGCACCACAACTAGAGAGAGAAAACCCACATGCCACGACTAGAGAAGCCCGCATTCCTCAACAAAGATCCCATGTGCTGCAACCAGGACCCGATGCAGCCAAAATAATAATAATAATAATAAATAAATAAACTGTTAAAAAAAAAAGCTACTAGAAATTCTGTTTTTGTTTCCTCTTGCTGGATCAACTGACACAATTGAGAAAATGTATCAATAGTTTGCCAAAATGTACGATGTAGATTCTCAAAGAAGAAAGAATGAAGAATGCTGGCCTTGCTAGCTGCAAAATCTTTCATCCATTTTTTCCCCCAATACAAACATGTACGCATATGATTTGTAGGGGAAATCTCTAAAATCATGGGTGTTTGCTTCCTCCAGCCACTTTTATGGAGCATTTGCTATGTCCAAAAGCAAATTATGAAGAAGTGCTAAAATACAGGAGAAAAAGGTCTGTTCATTTACATCCAATTCTACTGTCTTTTCCATGTCCCTCCCTCTCTTTCATGAGAATGAAAGAATAGCAAGTGTTTAAAATACTTTAGGGGACTTCCCTGGTGGTGCAGTGGTTAAGGTTCCATGCTCCCAAGGCAGGGGGCCCAGGTTCAATCCCTGGTCCGGGAACTATATCCCGCATGCATGCCCCAACTAAGAGTTCACATGCTGCAACTAAGGAGCCAGCGACCCACAACTAAGGAGACCGCCTGCTGCAACTAAGACCCGATGCAACCAAATAAATAAATAAGTTTTTTTTTTAAAAGGTACTTTAGGAGCTACCATCAGGATGGAGTCTAAGGCAATTTAAAAAAAAAAAGGAAAAAAGCCTTTATGTTAAGATCAAGATGCTAAGCTCCCACCGTGTATGGGAAATTGAACTTGTCAGAAGCCTAGCAGCATACATTTCTGACTCATCGGATGCTTGACGGCTCCAGGATTAGCAAACCAGCTGTAGTGGGAGGAAGGAGGATGGGGGTCAGGTGGGCAAATCAAATACCTGTGAAACGTTGGGAAAAAAGGTTTTGCTTCATTTGGGCTAGAGCCCCAGTCCAAAGAGGGATTATTTACAGGAAAACCACATCCTATGTTAATTTATTTAAAAGAAAAAAAAAAGAGAGACTTCAGATGACAGTATAGAAATGACTATATTAATTTTCACACAAGGAATGTCCAATCATAAATCATAATCCCTGTGATGAAGCCACTTTACAAGGATCATCTTTTTTAAATTAACACCACCTCCCCCAAGGATTAGTCCTTTCCTACTCTATATTGCAGAATTGTTGATGTTTAAAATCTCTCCTGCGTCAGATTCTCAAATCTGTTTCCTGCGCAACAACTGACAGAGCCAACAATCACAACACTGACCAGCTGACGTGAATTAAATGGTTCTCTGCTCCTAATCACGTGTTCTCTAAACATTCACTGACCCATTTTCTAGGAGCCTTGAATTGATTCTAGACCCCATCACGGAGATATTCTTGGAGTACACCACTTCTTCTCATGCTATCTGCATTTTTATTCAATCAACAGGGTGTGCTCATCCCCAAAAGTAAGTTGTTAACTAATCCAGGTGATAAGAAGGACAAAAGCAGAATATCTCCAAATCTCAGGGGTGCCTTCAATTAAAAGAAAATATTTAGTCAAGGAAAGGTTGGATGAAACACTGTAGGAAAGCAAAATCTTGGGAACAACTTAAGCCATCAACAGGGAGATGATTCAATAAAGTACTGTCACCCACTCAGTGGAATACTATGCAGCCTCGTAAGGAATGAAGGTGGCCTATGAGAGCTGATACGTAAAGCTGTCCATAACACAGCACCCCGTGACCAAGGTGCAGATCAGTATATGTAGTATGATCCCATCTGGGGAAATTAAAAATTAGCATAAGCATATATGACCTGATATATCCCCAAACAGTACATGGAAAGTTATCAAAGAAATTCCTTTTACTTCTGAGGAGCAGCAACAGTGAGAGGGAAACATTTTTCTTATATCTTTCTGTATTGTTTTCTTTTTAACTACACCTATATTACTTTCGCGACAACTCAAGAGGAAGAAACTTTTCAGGTTTTCCCCTCCTGCTCAAACCCTTTCTGTGTGAAAACTCCTAATCCACTTAGAAAAACACCCTTTTACTAATTCGTCTAGTTCCTAGCACCAGAAGTTTTTACAAGCTTGACTTTTAGGAACAGTCTCAATTGTCAGTAGGCCAGTTTTCAAGGTTGGCTCTGAAAGATGGACCAGCTCCACGATTTACCCAGCTTCTAAATCCTATCCGTTTTAGAAGCCCCCCTGCCAGACAGAATGCTTACCCTCGCCAGTTAATAACTCCAGTTTACAGAACCCTTATTTCCTACCTGACACTCTGCTAAGCGTTTCACATTCTCTACGTGATCCTCTTAGCCACTCAGGTTAAATTCTCGATAGGACTCTCTACCGCCCCGGTTATCTCCATTAACGGCAGCCTCCGCCCCTACATTTGTTGAACTTTACAAGCCAGATACTGCGCAACAGCTTTCCCTCATCCAATGCTCCCGATAACCCAGTATGACAGTTACTGTCATTTCCACTGACAAACTTAGGCTCGGAGAAAGGGGACTTGCCCAAGGTCACAAGGCTAGGAGGTGGCGGGACCACTCAGCCCAGTACAAAAATCCCCGGCGTCTCCGCAGGGATCTGAGCCCGACTCCTCCCACCACCTGGGCGCGGCTCAGAGGGCCGAGGTCCGGCCGGAAAAGGCGCGTCTGTGGCTCCAGAGCTGGGAAGTCCTACTCCTCCAGGGCTGAAGCGGGGCCCAAGGCCACGGCAGGCCGAGCAGCCGGCACACCCCGCGGGCAGGGGCTCCCTGCTCCTAGGGCCGCCCGCTCCCACCCGACGGTGCGCGGGGGAGGGGAGGCGCAGGGGTCGGGAAGGGGAGTTCACCTGCGCAGGTGCCCCTCCGAGGGCCGGGGGACGGGGCGGCTGGCGATGAGACGCGAAACCCCGCCGCCGGCTGCAGGAACGGGAAACCAGCTTCCCGGCACCAAGCTTTGTAGCCCGCCGCCGGAACCGGAAGTCGCGCCCCGCCCGGAAGCTGGGAGCGGAGGGGGAACCGGGTTCGAGGCGCCCCGTCTCTCTAGGCCTTGGCGGTGCTCCGCAGCTTTATGATCTTAACCCGTTCTGGTCTCTTGGCCTCCCTCAGTCCCCAGTTCTCCCGACCGTGCGGAGCTTTGGGCACGGCCTAGGAGGTTTTCCGCTGCGGGGAAGGCCTTTGTCTTTCTGAGCCGCAGTTTGCCCAACAAAATGGAAAGAGGATGAAGCAGGAATCGAGACACTCCTGGAGACTGCCGGCAGCTGAGTCAGCGCCCCACCCTGAGGTTACACCCGTAAGCCTTTGCACCACCCAGGGGAAAGAAACCAAAATAAGAGGGCTGGCTGGCTGGCTGCTGTTGGCTGTCAGTGGTCTGTATGGCTTCCCGTGGAGTCACTCCAGATGGACAGAGGGCGCAAGTCCGTTAGGTGTCTCCGTGTACCCAGAGACCCCCCACCCCCCAGATAGTGAGCATGTGCCCGTGGAGCTTTGACAGTCTGTCCAAGGGGAGACCCCGTGTGCGTAGGAGGCGGAATCTTAGCCCTGTGTGTCTCTTCCAGACTTTCCAGTTGCCATGGTTAAGAACTGAAATTTAGAATTCTTACTAAGCTGGTTTGAGTCAAGGCACACAGGTTAAATAGCACAGCCTGTAAGAGAAGGTGCAGAGATGCGAACCAAGGCAGACTTCCCAATTCACTTTTATTTCTGAAGGGAAGGGACTTGGCCGTCCCGTTCTCCTTCCAACTGGCCTATCCAAAATGGAATGGGCTACGAAATTAAGAGGGGCACCTCAGTGCCTCCTGCTGGGTTATCACCCCAGAGCCAATGTCCCTGGGGAAGGGAAAATGTGCCATTTGTCTTCACAGCCACCACTGGTCAGTAAACTCCTAGATGGCCAGGTACTCGAGTTGGTGGTTGGAGAACCAGAGCTCCTTGCCATGGCCCTACCCCCACCTCCCCTAGCGACTGTGGGCCCTTCTCCCACTCACTCCTACAGTGCAGTCACCACCTTTGCCTCCTCTTAGCCTTGGTTTCCCCATCTGTAAAATGAGGGGCATTGAACTTGAGTAAGGACTTCCAATTGTCATTCCTCCCCTTCAGTTCTTTTTTTTTTAATCACATATCTATCCAGTCTTTTATTTAATCCATCTTATTTTTTATTCTTTTTTTGTTTTGGCCACACCTCGACACGTGGGATCTCAGTTCCCCGACCAAGTATTGAACCCATGCCCCCTGCCGTGGAAGCACGGAGTCCTAACCACTGGACTGCCAGGGAAGTCCCTGCCCTGCCCTTCTAAAGGCACCCATCCCATTCCTTTATAGCCTGTTACCCTGTTTTTATTGACTGTTCATTATTCTATCTCATCCACTAGAAGCAAGGTCCACAAGGCCAAGGACCTTGCCTGTCCTCTCACCATGCTTCCAACACATACAATTGAGCATGGGCTGGGGAAAAGTTCACTGAATGAATAAATGGGTAAGTGAATGAACGGAGAAGGCTTGGATTTTATGATAAAGCTAAACTGATAAAGACCAGCAGGGACATAGATATAGTTTAACAAAGTTAGGTTGGTTTATTAACTTGCTGCAGCCAGGGAGACAACACCCAGAGGAGCCAAACAAAGGAAGAAACAGGGTTATCATAGGGTTAGGGGGCAGGGTGGAATTTAGGTGGAAATGAAATGAAGCAGTGTTGATAGGCTCAAAGCAAACCTAACTGTGTGGAGAGGGGTTAACATTTGACTTGGGCTGAGAAGCGAACTCATGGTCTTGTTTCCTTGGACACCACAAAGTTAAGATCAATATAGAACTACTGTGTCCAGAAACCCCTTATCTGAAGCTCTGCACCTGGGCTGGTAATCCAGGCTGCTTCTCTGTGTCAAATCTGGCTCCAACCCACCAGACAAGAGGGGAATGTTCTGTTCTCCCTGACATGATTTCAAAAAGTTTCTGACAGTCTCTGGTTTTAGGGAATGAGGTTTCTCAGCACTGTCTTTGGTGTTAATTGACAAAAGAAGGTTTGACAGCTTCATGTTTCACAGGAGTCCCTTGATGTCTCAGTCACTTGGATGTGAGGGCCATCGAGTACTCCAGGGTTCCCATGGCAGTATGACCCCAGCTCCCTGGGCCCCATACTACTCTGGGCCTTCATTAGAACAATGAACCAAGTCTCCACCCATGCTTCCCGTCCAGACTAGAATCTCGAGGGTCCGGCCCAAGTCAAGGTCATTCTCCGCTGCCCATGCCTGGCACAGAATACCAGTAGCTGCTCAGTCCATGTCCATTGAATCTAACTGTTGATAAGTTTTCTTTCTTTTTAAAAAAATTTTTTAAATTGTGGTATAGTTGATTTACAATATCGTGTTAATTTCAGGTGTACAGCACAGCGATTCATTTATACGTATATATGTATATATCTATTCTTTTTCATATTCTTTTCCCTTATAGGTTATTACAAAATATTGAGTATAGTTCCCTGTGCTATACAGTAGGTCCTTGCTGACTATTTTATGTATAGTAGTGGGTATATGTTCATCCCAACCTCCTAATTTATCCTTCCCCCCACCTCCCTTTCCCCTTTGGTAACCATAAGTTTGTTTTCTATGTCTGTGTGATAGATTTTCTAAATGGAAAGAAAAAGAAGTAGATGGAAAAAAAAAGTGGATGGAAGCATATCAAAATGATAGAAGCAGCTGTGTAAGAGAGGAGGGAAAGTGGGTGATTTTTACAAATCTTTCCCAAAGTGGAAGTTTCTAAAACATAACCAGTATGAATGTTCTGAAAAAAGAAAATATAATAGAATTGTTGACTCTTAAGATTAAAAAAGTGAATTTTTTTAAGGTGACCATGTTTTTATTTTTCTTTTTGAATTAACAAAAAAAATTTTTTAGTTGAGGTAGAGTTGAAAAAAATGAATTATTGACACTTCAATGATTTTAAGATGAGAACTAAGTTGTTGACATTGTGGTTAAAAAAGAGCATTGCCATGCTGATCCTTTATCACTTTTATTTACTTATATTTTATTTATTTTTTAAAATTTATTTATTTATTTATTTTTGGCTGCATTGGGTCTTCGTTTCTGCACGCGAGCTTTCTCTAGTTGTGGCGAGCAGGGGCTACTCTTCATTGTGGTGTGTGGGCTTCTCACTGTGGTGGCTTCTCTTGTTGCGGAGCACGGGCTCTAGGTGCGCGGGCTTCAGTAGTTGTGGCACACGGGCTCAGTAGTTGTGGTACATGAGCTTAGTTGATCCGTGACATGTGGGATCTTCCCGGACCAGGGCTCGAACCCGTGTCTCCTGCATTGGCAGGTGGATTCTTAACAACTGCGCCACCAGGGAAGCCCCCTTTGTCACTTTTAGAAGAGAATTGAAGTATTGACGTTGTGCATCTTCAAAAAGTGGATTGTTCTTCATGATTTAGAAAACAAAAACAAAAAATTGTTGGTGTTGATACTCTAATCATTACTCAAAAAATTAAATTATTATCTATATAGTTTTTAAAGGATTTGAATTGTTGATACTTGGAAATTTTAAAAAATAAATTTGAATTATTCATTGAATTGTTAGCACTCTTAGGCAACATGTCCTAACTCCCTGTTGGCCATACATGAGGAGGGTGTCATAGAAGCTCTCAGCCTTCCCCTGAAGCTGGGTGGAGGACACTTGAGGGTCCATCGCCCAGCCACAGTGTGGAATTTTACATGTTTGGCTGCCCTTTGTCCTAAAATTGTTTTGGAAAATTGTCTAAGGGCTCTTCCCTGACCCACTGGGAAGAAGTAGATACTGCAGTGCCCTGGGAGCGCCTGACAGTTGCATATGTCATTCAGCATTGTCTCCATACAAATGATTAACGTGTCCTGGCTCCAGAATTTCTCCCATCCTCCTCCACTCTCCTGTGATGCAGAGGTCTCTGCTCTGCTGGACTCAGTTCCTTCCTTGCCCTCACTCTGGCCTTGTCAGACTGGTTCTTGGGCTTTTGTAGGAGCTGGAGTGGGGCTAAGGACTGGAGGAGAGGGTTTTGGAGGAAAGAGTTGAGATTCCAGGGGTGGTTTTAGGAGAAAAATGTGTGGCAGTTGTAGTGTGTGGAACCAGGGCTAAGGACTGGAGGAGAGGGTTTTGGAGGAAAGAGTTGAGATTCCGGGGGTGGTTTTAGGAGAAAAATGTGTGGCAGTTGTAGTGTGTGGAACCAGTGGATGGGGAAAGAAAAAAAGGGAATTTTAAGAGATAATGTTGATACAATCACTTTGGAGAGCAATTTGGCAATTGGTAAAGTTGAAAATGAGCACACTCTCCCAGTCAGCCATTCCACTTCTAGGAATATGCCCTAGAGCCACTCTCACATGTGCACCTGGAAATATGTCCAAGGATGTTCACTGAAGCACTATTTGTAATCAGAAAAAATTGGCCCTGCTCTAAATGTCCATCAGGAGGGGGAAAGGATAAATAACTAGTGTTCTTGGGCAATTGAATACTCTACAAAACTAGCAGCAATGAACTGGAGATAGATAAATCAGCATAGATGAATCAGCATAAATAGACGTCAAAAAGACTGGGTGAAAATATTGGGTGAAGGAAGCAAGTTGCAGAATAATCCATATGGCAAGAAGCCATGCATGTATTTTAAAAAACCAAAGCAATGCAATATATTGTTTATGGATATTTATATTTGTGATAAAAATATAATAGCATGGAGTGAAAGGATAAACACCAAACTCCTTTTATCAGTCAGGATAGGTTAGGTCCATGCCAGTGTAACAAACACCCAAAATCTCAGCAGCTTGTAACAAGACTGTATTTCTTGCTTGTGCTGCATGTCCATCAGGGGGCAGCAGAGAGGCTGTGTTCCACATCTCCTCGCTCTGGGACGAGGCTGATCTGGCGCCACCAGTTACTGAGGCAAAGGGAAATCGTCCTGTCTCTCAAATCTTCACCTTGGCCAGAGCAAGCCACATGGCCAAACTCAACTTCAAGAGGGAAGGTAACAGCTATCCTACTATGTGCCCCAAAGGAAAAGCAGTAATATTTGGTGGATAACCCCACACCCATGGTGGTGAAGACCCCTGGGAAGAGTACAAAGGGGCCTCCACCTGAACTGTAGTTATTTTAGAAAATATGAAGCAAAAATGTGAAATTTGTTCATTGTGGAGGGAGGCTATTTGGGTGTTTTGTTTATTATTCTCCATGTTGTATCTTTTAAACTTTTCAACACTGGAAGCATAATTTTTTAAGGAAGGGAGCAATGGAACAACATTAATATTAAAAATTGTATACGTGTGTCCTTGTGGGGACCATGCTTCCTTTCATGGTATTCAGGAGAAACGTGAGTAAAAGAACTCGGTTGTTTTTATGTTGAGTTGGAGGCACGGCAGCAGTCTTTTGGACCTCAGCAACAGCCCACTGGGGTCCGACCTCGGTCTCCGCATTGTGTGTGCATCTGTGTGTGCGTCTCCGCCCTGCAGCAAGGGCTCTCCCTGACCTTGTCCTGCTTACCTCTGTTCTCTCAGCCCAGAACTTTCAACAAAGAAGGTGCCTAGTAAATGTTTAATGAATGACTCTGATATGCTCATTTCCATCTAAATAATGAGCCATTTCAGGGCAGGATCCACGTCGTCTTCCCCCTGTGAGCCCTCCTCAAGAAGAAGGAATGAATGCTTGTTGAATGAATGAATGACTGCAGTCCTCCTTCCCCAGCCCATCAATGGAAGCAGAAAATGCACAGCCCTGTCAATTCCAACATGAGCCTCCCAAGGGGCTGGTAAGGACAGTATTTCTGCAGACTCTACCATGCTTTTATGCCTGCATTGAAAAGCCAGTGATTGTGCACGTGGCTGTACAACTTCCCAAGACTCACCGGTTTGGGTTTTTTTTGGTTTTGTTTTTGATGTTGATTTTTTGTTGTTGTTTTTTTCTGCCACACCACGGGACATATCTTAGTTCCCTGACCCGTGCCCCCTGTGGTGGAATCACGGAGTCTTAACCACTGGACCACCAGGGAAGTCCCTCACCCAGTTTTTTTGTTTGTTTGTTTGTTTGTTTGTTTTCGGTACGCGGGCCTCTCACCGTTGTGGCCTCTCCCGTTGTGGACGCGCAGGCTCAGCGGCCCATGTCTCACGGGCCCAGCCGCTCCACGGCATGTGGGATCTTCCTGGTCTGGGGCACGAACCCATGTCCCCTGCATCGGCAGGCGGACTCTCAACCGCTGCGCCACCAGGGAAGCCCCTTCACCCAGTTTTAACCGCGGAAAGTCCTGTGTCCCAGGAAAACTGTGATGGTCGGTCACTTGACACCAACTCCCTTCTCTCTGGGCCTCATTTTTTTCTCATTCTCATATGAGAGGGTTGGTTCTCTTCTCATCTCTACATATCACATCTAAGATTTTAGGAACAGGCCAGAGGGGAAGAGGTGAATCAAAGAAGGAAGAAAGACTCAATTTGGAATTTTCTGAGAGATCTTTATTTTTCACAAAGAGAGTGAATGGGCACTGCCACCCCGGCCTTGGTTCTAGTGGCTTGCAATGGTCTGAAAAAAGAGAGGGGAAAAACCAGAATAGTCTAGTCAGGAACACAGCTTCTGACGCCATATGGAACTGAGTTCAACTCCCAACCATGTTACTCATTGGCTGTATGACCCTGGGAGAGTGACTTGAGCTCTCTGAGCCTCAGTTTTCTCATCTGTACAATGGGGGTAATCATAGTACTTACCTCATGGAGGTTTTAAATTAAACTATTAACTAAGGTGTCATCACAGTGCCTGGCATATGTTTAAGAGTCCATAAATGGTGGCTAAGCCTATTGTCACGAACAGTATTAATCCTCCCTGACCGCTCATTGCCAGATGAGGTTTGCTTTCTCACTGGGGCCTGAGCTTCACCTATCACAGCTTCCACCACATTTCATCATTTTGCTCATTTAATCGTCTGTTCCCCACAAGCCACACATCACTCTATCCTCCATGACAAGAAAAGACCTGGACCAAAGGAGGCACTTCATATACACTTGTTGAAAAAAGGAAGTTCAGCAGTAGCTCAAAGCTCCACCCAGAAGCCCTTGAGATTCTTAGGGCCACACTGCAGCAGAAAACATCCTCAAAGCCTTCTGGCATGTGCCCCACTCCCACTGCTGACCTCCTAGGATCAGGATCTGCTGTTCTCACCCATCCCCCCAGCACCTCTGAGAAGAGCCAGCACCCAGAGCCCTCGCTGCTTGCTCTGTCCTGCTTACCTCCTCAATCCAGTCATTGAAGGCCGAGACTCGCGTGAACACTGTGGGCTTCTTGCGGGTGTTGCAGCCAAAGGCAGAAACGAAGCTGGTCACGCCATGGACCTGAAAGGAGCCATCTGCTGCCGGGCAGTTGAGGGGTCCTCCAGAGTCACCCTGGAATGGTTGGAGAGCAGTGGGGGACTGAGCTGTGTCTGAGCTTTAAGGAATTGGTTCAGACTTTGGGGATTTTGAGAAACCCTTCTATGACTTGACCTCTCTGAGCCTCAGTTTGCTCCTTTGTGATGAGGAATGATATATATCTTACAAGATTTTGTGACAATTAAATGAGGTGATAAGTATATGGTCTTAGCGCAGTGCCTGGTAGAGAGGAAGCAATCAATAAATGGTAGTTCTGATTATTAGTACCACAGTTAGTTATTGTTATTCATATTCACTTGTAGTACAGTGAGAGTATTGCTTAATTATAACTTCAGGACCCCAGATTTGAAGGTGACTTTAGAGATCATGGTGTCCATATCCCTTGCTGTACTGATGGGAATCCTGAGGTCGAGGAAGGGACAGTAACTCGTCCCAGATCAAGTCGGTGTGTGAGCTGGGACTAGAGTCCAGAGACCAGAGCTGTGTGCCTGGGCCGCAGTGACTTCCTCCAAGTCCTGCCTGGCCTGGAGGCTTGAATGAGCCCAGCAGTCAAGATTCCTCCCTCTCCTTCCAGGCAGATAGCAGAAGTACCCTGGGCCCTGCACACCCAGCGGAGTGGCTGTAGCCCCACACCACCTCGGGCAGACAAGAGCTGCTGACTCACATTGCACCCAGAGCGGATGTCCCCGCCGGCGCACACCATGGTCTTCTTCAAGGCACTGCCCCACCAGTCCAACTTGGAGCAGTGCTCGTAGTCTACCACGGGCAGCAGGGCCTGCTGCAGCTTGTCCGGGAGCGGCCCACTGGCTGTGGAGATAGAGAGCATTGAGCAGGGGCTGCAGGGATGCAGGGCTAGGGCTGGGGTCTGGGAGTTAGGACTGGGAGCCCCAGAGTGGGACGGGGGGGTTGAGGAAAAGCCACTCTTCCAGTCTGATGGGAAGTCTCCTCCCACCAGGTTATGTGGTCCTGCCTGCTTTCTCCATCAGAACATCTCCAGCACCTGGCACGCAGAAGACAAAAAAATCTTCCATTGAACACATTCACGTTTGGGAGGGTGAGGGGAGAAGGCTGCCTCTGGAGGAGGAATGGAGGAAAAGTGCAAGGATGCTCCTGATGTCGCCCTCAGCGCCCCGCCCCGGGCTCTGTCATCCTCCCCACTGTCCCTATGGCTGGCTGGAGGGGTCAGCACGTACTGTAGAGACGGCCCCAGCCGCTGATGTAGCAGGGTGTCTCATTGGGCAGGATGTCGCCGGCGGGAGGGAGGCTGGCGAGCTGGACCTTGTCTCCCAGCTGGGCGCTGCGCGAGAGCTTGATGAGGGAGATGTCGTTGCTGGGGAGGAGGGAAGAGTCATGGGCAGCCTGGTCCTCCAGCCAGACCAAGCCCCGCCCCTCAGCTTTGCTTAGGATATTTCACCTCCGGGATGCGCCCGGTGCCCCTTCTCCCTCCAGATCCCATGCATTCCTACTGCTGAGCAACTTCAGGAAGCCCTCCTGGCCTCTTCAGCCCACGCTGACCCTTGGCCTTGGTAATTGTCCTCAGCTTCTACACCAGTGGTTCTCACGCATCAGCTGTGTCAGAATCACTGGAGGGCTTGTTAAAACACAAGTTGCTGGAGCCCATTCCAGAGTTTCTGAGAGTTCACTCACCCACAGGACACGCATTTGGGGTTCCAGAGTGGGTGCACGAAGAGGTCCCCAGCATTGACGGGGATCACCTGTTCGGGGCCCTCTTTCTCAGAGCGGTCATACTCGCCCAACACCACCTGGTAGGTCAGGGAGCTCCTGCTGGCAGAGGTGACATCAGTACAGGCCTGACTGGCCTCCCCCCTCCCTTCCCACAGTCCCCCACTGCCCCAGCCTGCCTGGGTCTCAGGCAGGGAGGGGGCAAGTGAGAGAACTCACGAGATGCAGTGGCCCGCTGTCATGACCCAGTCAGGGGCGATCAGGGTGCCTCCACAAGTGTGGTAGAAAGTCCCGTTCTTTTTATACTGCAGGGAGACCTGGTGGCAAGGGAAGGAGGAGCCTGAGTGGTCTGGGCCCCACAACGAGGGCCGCTACCCATGGCTGTATAGGTTGTGCACTGCACAACTCTAGAGAGAATCATTCACACAGAATGGCGCCTCTGGAAATGTGCAGTGCCTCGCCCACACAACTGTACCATCCACGGCTGCTTTCATGCTACAGTGGCAGAATTAAGTCATTGCAAGAGAAACCACATGGCTGACAAAGGCTAAAATATTACTGTCTCGTCTTTTACAGAACAAGTTAGCTGACCCCTGTTGTAGACCAGTGCCATCCGTAGAACTTTCTGTGATGATGGAAATGTTCAGTATGGTCCAGTATGGTAGCCACTAGCCACATGTGGTTATTGAGAATTTAAAATGTGGTTAGCATTGAGCAACTGAATTTTTAATATTACTAAATTTAATTTAAATTTAGGCCTATGTGGGAAAAGAATCTAAAAAAAGAGTGGCATATGTATATGTATAACTGATTCACTCTGCTGTATACCTGAAACTAACACAAATAAATCGACTACTCTCCAATAAAAATTAAATAAATAAATTTAAATAGCCACATGTGGCTAGTGGCTACTGTGTTAGTGCAATGAGTCTAGTCCTCTGTGCTCCCTTCACTGACCTCTATAAAGCCCTTCATCCCTTTATTGCTCCAGACCTTATAGCCCTGTTGTATAGTTTGAGGGGTCTAGAAATGAGTCCCCCCAATCTCACTCCTTAAACATCATGCTGAACTTCCACCATTAATGCACCAACCCTTGGGTCAAACACTGCCCTCCCCCCAGAGTCTACTTTTAACTTGCAAACAGCCCAGTGAGGGTTACAGATTAAATGGGCAAAACTTCCATGTGAAGTAGATTGTCCAAGGGTTTCCTGGCCTTTGGAGACTGAGGTGAAAACTGGAAACAGCACAATGGGGTCCAGAATGAATATCCTGCAATCAGAGTGTGGGGTGCAGAGCCCATGGTGGGAAATAGTGCAGCTGGTATTGCTCTTACCTGCCAGGGCCAGCTGTAGGGGACCGCATCCTCACCATTGACAACGCGGGAGGAGAGGCTGTAGGAAGTCTGGCCAAAGCCCGAGGCTAGAGGGTAGAGTAGAAGCGTCAGTCAGCTAGAGGGTCCCCCAAAGCAAAGAAGAGGTCTGGGTCCCAGTCCTAGCTATGGCACAAACAGGCTGTGAGATCCCATACAACTCCTTCCCCTATCTGAACCTCAGTAACCACATATGAACAATGAGCATTTGGACTAGAGCAGGGATTTCTGGACTCCCAGGAGTCTAGGGAGAGAGATGAACATGTGGCTTCCTTTCATGGCAGGAATGAAGGAGTTGATGCACTTAGAACCGTGCCTGGTACCCAATGAGCCCTTGAGAAGTGATAGCTATTGTCGTGAAGAGTGGTGGCTTTGAGTAAGACTGCCTGGATTCAAAGTGCAGCTCTGCCCCTGGTTCTAGGATGGGCTACTTTACTTCTCTGAGGGTCAGTTTCTCTACCTGTAAAATGGGGATAATAGTAGTACTGACCTTAAGGGGACTGTTGTGAGGGTTACATGAGATAATATACGAAAATATCCTTAGCGTTCTGCCTGGCATATAGTAAGCACTCAGTAAGCATTATCTGTTACCATTCATTATTCTCAGTCAAGAGACGCTGCTTGGAGGAGGTAGCCCTGAGCTGTAATGTAATAGGGCAGAGAGTCCAGGAAAAGGCTAGACCACGGGATATGGAGTGCAGTAGGGGGAGTGTGAGAGGAGAGTTGGAGGGTTAAGCAGAGGAACAGAAATTCCAACCCAAGCAGTCTAACCACAGGCCCCAAAGTCTTTCCCCCTAGACTTTGTTTACCACCCACGTCGAGGACTCCCACCGCAGACCTTTGGGTCCCCCAGTCTTCCTCCTGAGCTGGTCTATCACCCACAGCTTCCCCTCTATTCTCCTGCTCCAGCATCAAACTGACAACCTCCACAATCATGCCCCAGATACAAGCTGGGACCTCTCCTATGGAACCACGTATTGGGTTTGCGAGACTCAGGGTGGGTTGGTAGATTTCAAGGGCTCCTGGCACGGGGCAGCACAGGCTGGGGTCTTAC
Organism: Lagenorhynchus albirostris; assembly: GCF_949774975.1. Taxonomy (NCBI): domain Eukaryota; kingdom Metazoa; phylum Chordata; class Mammalia; order Artiodactyla; family Delphinidae; genus Lagenorhynchus; species Lagenorhynchus albirostris. The sequence continues at coordinate 169,367,960 of NC_083096.1, forward strand.
CAAGGGCCACAAATAGGAGAAAGCTCAGCAGCCGGAGCATCGTGGGTTTTGAGATGGTAGGAGAGAGATCCATAGCCTGAGGCTCTAATATAGGGCAGAAGGCGGGTGAGGGGGGTCACACTGGGCCCCATTCCCCGAACAGGTGGTAGAACACCAGGTCTCCCATGGTCCAAGGCTACAGCCCCCACCCCCTGCAGATGGGGGAGAGTCAGCCAACAACAGGATCCAGGGTTCCCTGCAATGTGTGACTGCACAGGTGGCACTGAATGGCAAGCTGATAACAGGGGAAAGGGCAGGAAAGTTCACATCAGAACAAGACAGCCTCTTCCAGGAACAAACATAGGCTCTGGGACTGGTCACACCTGGGTTCAAATCCTGACTCTGACATCTCCAAGCTTTGCATCCTTGGGCACATTGCTTAACCTCTCTGATCTTCAGGTTTCTGTCCTCTAACATAGGGTTAATATTAGTATCCACCTCAATTAAAAACATTTTTTGTTGAGGACTTTATCAGGATGTTTTTGGGCATGCAGCCATGAACAAGAATGGTCCCTGGGGCTTCCCTAGTGGCGCAGTGGTTGAGTCCGCCTGCCAATGCAGGGGACACGGGTTCGTGCCCCGGTCTCCCACATGCTGCGGAGCGGCTGGGCCCATGAGCCATGGCCGCTGAGCCTGCGCGTCCTGCTCCGCAACAGGAGAGGCCACAACAGTGAGAGGCCCACGTACTGCAAAAAAAAAAAAAGAATGGTCCCAGCTTGGGAATTCCCTGGTGGTCCAATGGTTAGGACTCCACACTTTCACTGCTGAGGGCACGGGTTCGATTCCTGGTCCGGGAACTAAGATCCCCACAAGCCAGGTGGGGCGGCCAAAAAAAACCAAATAGAGCATTATAAAATTCCTCTGTGGATACCATCCCTATGACATTCCTTTGCTTTCATTAGCGATTTCCACATGCATATGTATTCCCAAACAATACATTGGGTTTTCCTCTACTGGCCCTTTATATAAGAAGAATCACACAGTGATTATCCTTTTGTGATCTAGTTTTTATTTTGTGTTCAATATTGGTTTCTGAGACTCGTCCATTTGCAGTTGATTTATTTTTACTCTTACTAGTCCATACTTTAGATATGTCAAAATCTATCCACTCTATTGTTAATGGATATTTGAGTGTTTCTAACTCTTTGCTGTTATGGAAATGGTTCACAAGTATCTGTTCTAGCCTTGGACAAGAATTAATGCACTATAGGGTATGTGCTTGTACAGCTAAACTGGGTAATGACAGTATTGAATATTCCCATTAACATGAAATGAAGGTTCCTATTATTCCACATCTGAGCCAACCTTTTTATTTCTGTTTTCCAATGTTTGCCCAATTGTGAGGCATGGGAGGGTGTTTCATTGTGATTTTAATTTGCATTTAATTGATCACAAGTGAGATTGAGTATCTTTTTAAATGTTTGTTGGTCATCCATATTTCGTCTTCCATGAAATGCCTGTTTAAGTCTTTTTGGCATCCTCTATTTTTAAAAAAATTATTCAATTTATTTAAACAAAACCAAGAAACTGTTCACCCATTTCTCCCCCCGTCTGCCTCTTGCAACTACTAAATTGTTCTCTGTATCTACAAGCTTGTTTTTTTGTTTTGGTTCTTTTTTAGATTCCACATATCAGAGAGATCATACAGTATATGTCTTTCTCTCTGTTTGACTTATTTCACTTAGCGTAATGCCCTAGAGGTCCATTCATGTTGTCACAAATGGCAATGGCAAGGTTTCATTCTTTTTTTTTAATGGCTGAATCTCTCTCTCTCACACACACACACACACACACACTCACACACACACACACACACTCACACACACACACACACACACAATCCATTCACCCTTCAATGGACACCTGGGTTATTTCCGTATCTTAGCTATTGTATATAATGCTGCAATGGGGAGTTCCCTGGTAGCCTAGTGGTTAGGATTACGGGCTTTCACTGCTATGGCCTGGGTTCAATCCCTGGTCAGGGAACTGAGATCCCGCAAGCTGCGTGGCACGGCTGAAAAAAAAAATGCTGCAATGAACATGGGGGTGCATCTATCTTTTCAAATTAGTGTTTTAGTTTTCTTCGGATAAATATTGCTGGATCATAGGATAACCCTATTTTTAATTTTTCGAGGAACTTCCGTACTGTTTTCAATAGTGGTTGCACCAATTTGCATTCCCACCAACAGTGCACAGTGGTTTCCTTTTCTCTGTATTCTTGCCAACACTTGTTACTTCTTAATTTTTTGATAATAGCCATTCTAAAAGATGTGAGGTGATACCTCATTGTGGTTTTGATTTGCAGTTCCCTGCTGATTAATGACGTTGAGCCTCTTTTCATGTACCTGATGACCATCTGTATGTCTTCTTTGGAAGAATGTCTGTTCAGAGCTTCTGCCCATTTTTAAATTGGATTGTTTGGTTTTTTGCTATTGAGTTGTATGAGCTCTTTGTATTTTGGATATCAGCCCCTTATCGGACATATGATTTGTAATTATTTTCTCCCATTCAGTAGGGTACCTTTTCATTTTGTTGATGGTTTCCTTTGCTATGCAGGAGCTTTTTAGTTTGATATAGTCCCACTTTATTTTTGCTCCTGTTGCTTTTACTTTTGGTGTCAGATTCAAAAAATCATCGGTAAGACCTATGTCAAGGAACTAACTGCTTATGTTTTCTTCTAGGCATTTTATGGTTTCAGGTCTTATGTTCAAGTCTTTAATCCATTTTGAGTTAATTTTTGTGTATGGTATAAAAGAGTGGTCCTGTTTCATTCTTTTGCATGTGGCTCTCCAATTTTCCCAGCACCATTAATTGAAGAGACTCTCTTTTTCCCCATTGTATATATTTTTGGCCCCTTTGTTGTAAATCAATTGACCATGTATGCATAGGTTTATTTCTGGACTCTCTATTCTGTTCCATTGATCTACGTTTCTATGTTTATGCCAATACCATACCATTTTAATCACTACAGCTTTGTGATACAGTTTGAAATCAGACAGCATAATGCCTCCAGCTTTATTCTTCTTTCTCAAAATTGATTTGGCTGTTTGTGGTCTTTTGTGTTTTCATACTAATTTTAGGATTGTTTGTTCTATCTCTGTGAAAAATACCATTGGAATTTTGATAAGGATTGCACTGAATCTGTAGATTTCTTTGGGTAGTATGGACATTTTAACACTATTAATTCTTCCAATCCATGAGCATGACTCTTTTTGCATTTATTTGTGTCTTCCTCAATTTCTATCTTTTTTTTCTGGCCACACCATGTGGCATGTGGGATCTTAGTTTCTTAACCAGGGGTCGATCCTGCACCCCCTGCATTGGAAGCACAGAGTCTTTTTTCTTTTTTTAACATGTTTATTGAAGTATAATTGCTTTACAATGTTGTGTTAGTTTCTGCTGTATAACAAAGTGAATCAGCTATAGATATACATATATCCCCATATCCCCTCCCTCTTGGAAGTGCAGAGTCTTAACCACTGGATCACCAGGGAAGTTCCCCATGTCTTCTTCAGTTTCTTTCATTAATGTCTTGTAGTTTTCAATACACAGGTCTTTAACCTCTTTGGTTAAATTTATTCCTAGGTATTTTATTCTTTTTGATGAAATTGTAAATGGAACTGTTTTCTTAGTTTCTCTTTCTGATAGTGTGTTATTAGTGTAAAGAAATGAAACAGATTTTTGTTTATTGATTTTGTGTCCTACAACTTTACTGAATTCAGTTATTAGTTCTAACAGTCTTTTGATGGAGTCTTTAGGATTTTCTATATATGATATCATGTCATCTGCAAATAGTGACATTTTACTTCTTCCTTTCCAATTTGGATGCATTTTATTTCTTTTTCTTGACTAATTGCTCTGGCTAGAACTTCCAGTTCTAAGTCAAATAAAAGTGGTGAGAGTGGACAACCTTGTCTTCTTGTTCCTGATCTTAGAAGAAAAGCTTTTGGCTTTTCACTGTTGAGTATAATGTTAGCTGTGGGCTTGTCACATATGGCCTTTACTATGTTGAGGTTTGTCTGCTCTATGCTCGTTTTGTTGAGAGCTTTTTTTAAAAATAATAAATGGATGTTGAATTTTGTCAAACACTTTTTCTGTGTCTATTGAGATGATCATATGATTTTTATCCTTCGTTTTGTTAATGTGGTATATCATATGACTGATTTGTGGATGTTGAACCATCCTTGCATCTCTGGAATAAATCCCACTTGATCATGGTATACGATCAATCCTTTTAATGTACTGTTGAATTCAATTTGTTAATATTTTGTTTAGGATTTTTGCATCTATATTCAACAGGGATATTGGCTTATAGTTTTTGGTTTTTTTGTGGTGTCCTTTTTTGCTTTTGTTATCAGGGGAATGCTGGCTTCATAAAATGTGTTTGGAAGAGTTTCCCCTCTTCTATTTTTTGGAATAGTTTGAGAAGGATAGGTATTAATTCTTCTTTGACTGTTTGGTAGAAATCATCTGTGAAGCTGTCTGATCCTGGACTTCTGTTTGTTGGAAAGTTTTCAATTACGGATTCAATCTCCTTGCGAGTAACTGGTTTGTTCAGATTTTCTGTTTCATCATGATTCAATCTTGTTAGTTTGTATATTTCTAGGAATTTATCCATTTCTTCTAGGTTGTCCAATTCGTTGGCATATAATTGCTCATAGTTGTCTCTTATGAGCCTTTGTATTTCTTTGGTATCAGTTGTAATATCTCCTCTTTCATTTCTGATTTTGAGTCCTCTCTCTCTTTTTCTTGATGAGTCTAGCTGAAGGTTTGCAATTTTATTCATCTTTTTAAAGAAATGACTCTTAGTTTCAATTATCTTTTCTATTGTTTTTTTAGTCTCTATTTCATTTATTTCTGCTCTAATCTTTGTTATTTCCTTCCTTCTACTAACTTTGGGCCACATTTTTTCTTCTTTTTGTAGTTCCTTGAGGTGTAAAGTTAGTTGTTTATTTGAGACTTTTCTTGTTTCTTGAGGTAAGCATTTATTGCTTGACCCACCCCCTTAGAACTGCTTTTGCTGCATCTCATAAATTTTGATACGTTACATTTCTATTTTTATTTGTCTCAAGGTATGTTTTAGTTTCTCTTTTGATTTCTTCCTTGACCCATTGGTTGTTCAGTAGCATATTGTTTAATCTCTCATATTTGTGAATTTTCCAGTTTCTTCATGTAATTAATTTGTAGTTTCATACAGTTGTGGTCAGAAAAAGATGCTTGATATTATTTCAATTCTCTTAAATTTTTTAAGACTTGTTTATGGCCTAATGTATGATATATCTTGGAAAATGTTCCATGTGCACTGGAGAAGAATGTGTGTTCTGTTGCTTTTGGATGGAATGTTATGTAAATATCTGTTAAATCAATCTGGTCTAACATGTCATTTGGTCATTTTAGACCAAAGTTTCCTAATTGGTTTTCTGTCTGGATGATCTATCCATTGATGTAAGTGGGGTATTAAAGTCCCTTACAATTATTGTACATCTATCTATTTCTCTCTTTAGGTCTGTTAATATTTGCTCTATATATTTAGATACTCCTATGTTTGGTGTATAAGTATTTACATGTTATATCCTATTGTTGGATTGACTCCTTTATCATTGTGTAACACCCTTCTTTATCTCTTATTACAGTCTTTGTTTTAAAGTTTATTTTTTCTGACATAAATATAGCTACTCCAGCTTTCTTTTGGTTTCCATTTGCATGGAATATCTTTTTCCATCCATTCACTTTCAGTCTGTGTGTGTCTTTACATATAAAGTGTCTCTCGTAAGCAACATAAAGACAGGTCTTGTTTTTTTTATCCATTCACCAGCTTTATGTCTTTTGATTAGAGAATTTAGTGCATTTACATTTAAAGTAATTATTGCTACATATGTACTTATTGCCACTTTGTTATTTGTTTTCTCGTTGTTTTTGTAGTTTCTGTTCCTTTCTTCTTCTCTAGCTCTCTTTTTTTGCGGTTTGATGACTTTCTTCAGTGGTATGCTCATATACCTTTCTCTTTATCTTCTGTGTATTTACTATAGGTTTTTGCTTTTGGACACCATGAGGCTTACATATAAAAACTTAAATCTGTAACTGTCTATTTTAAGTTGATAACAACTTAGTTTTGATCCCATTCTAAAGCTCACCATTTTTACAGGCAGCAGCTAGAACTTTTGAGATGATAGGAAAGAGACATATATCCTGAGGCTCTACTATAGGGCAGAAGATAGGTGAGAGGGGTACAGACTGGGCCCCATTCCCAGAACAGGTGGTAGAACACTAGGTCTCCCATGGTCCAAAGCCACACCCCCCGCCCACTGCAGATGGGGGAGAGACAGCCAACAACAGGTCCCAGAGTTTCCTCCAACGTGTGGCTGCACGGGTGACATTGAATGGCAAGCTGATAACAGGGGAGGGGGAAGGAAAGTTCACATCAGAACAAGCCAGCAGCTTCCAGGAACGAACATGGGCTCTGGGACTGGTCACACCTTGGTTCAAATCCTGGCTCTGCCACTTCCAAGCTCTGCATCCTTGGGCACATGGCTTAACTTCTCTGAGTTTCAAGTTTCTCACCTCTAACATAGGATTAATATTAGTTGGGGACTTCCCTGGTGGCGAAGTGGTTAAGAATCTGCCTGCCAATGCCGGGGACACGGGTTCGAGCCCTGGTCCGGGAAGATCCCACATGCCACGGAGCAACTAAGCCCATGCACCACAACTACTGAGCCTGTGCTCTAGAGCCTGCGAGCCACAACTACTGAGCCCATGTGCCACAACTACTGAGCCCACGTGCTGCAACTACTGAAGCCCGCGTGCCTAGAGCCCATGCTCCGCAACAAGAGAATCCACAACAATAAGAAGCCCACACACCACAGTGAAGTGTAGCCCCCGCTCGCCGCAACTAGAAAGCCTGTGCACAGCAACAAAGACCCAACGCAGCCAAAAATCAATCAGTCAGTCAGTCAATAAAGGCTATTTCTGATTGTGGTGGAAGGTGCTATGAAAAGAATGAAATGTAGGTGACTGGGGTGGGAATGGGAGTGACTCATTTAGATGGGGGACCAGAGAGAGTGACATTTGAGCTGAAGAGGTAGTGTTCAGTTGGGTCCTGAACAAGGCAAGTAAAAGCCAGCCATGAGAAGCCCTGAAGGAAAAGCTCTCCAGTTGGGAAGGACGACAAGTGCAAAGACCTGGAGGCTGGAATAGGCTTGGCTTGTCCAAGGAGAGGAGGTCAGTGAGGCTGAAGCATAGTAGTCAAAGTGAAGAGTGGTAGGGAATGAGGTCCAAGAAGAGGTGATGCCTAAAACTGAATTCACACCTGATCCAGCAATTCCACTCCTAGGTAGGACCCTCAAGAAAATCATGCACATGTGCCCCAGGAGACATGCACAAGAATGTTCCTGGTGTTCCTGTCCTCAATCCTCAATAACAGAAACATAGAAACAACAGAAATGTCCATGAAGGCAAATGGGTGAAAATGTGTAGTATATTTATACAATAGAATATTAATCAGCAGTCAAAAATAATGAATCACCATGACATGCCACAATGTAGATAATTCCTAGGAATCTAAATTAAGAAGGAAAAAAGGCCCCGGAAGATGAAATGCTGTTTAATACTCTTTTTATAGAATTAAAAACAACTGAAATTTTAAAATATACCTTTTAAGGAATGCAAATAGGTGAATAAAACTGTATAAAAAGGCAAGTAAAGGCATGATGAACAGAGGATTCTGGATGACCGTTAACTCAAGTCTGGGGTGGAGGAAGGAGGATAGATTAGATGTTGTTAGAGCTTCCTGCTTTGCTTTGGTAGTTTTCATTTTGGTTTTAGCTTTTTCAAAGGTAAATTTGCATACAATAAAATCCTCCAGTTTTAACTGTAAATTTAGTAAGTCTTGACAAACACACACAGTCATGTAACCACCACCACAGTCATGATACGGAACACTTTCATTACCCGAGAAATTTCCCTCCCACCTAGTCACATTCCATCCCACCCCCACACCTGGCCCCCCTGGCAACCTGTGATCTGCTTTCCATCTCTTTAGTTTGGCCTTTTCTAGCATCTTTACATACAAATGGAAGCATATAGTATATAGTTTACGTTTCTGGGCCTCTTTCACTTAGCATATGCTTTTGAGAGTCGTCTGTGTCATTATGTTAGATGTGGTTTTGAAGGTGGCAACTACATTATTTAAAATAACTGTCTGTCTAATAAATAAGAGTGGCCCATGAGCAGACTCATGATATTTCATTAATCCAATTCTGTTACCTGAAATCCAGATTTAGAGAGAGAGAGAGAGAGAATAAGAAAGAGAGAGAAAGAGGTGGGTGAAGGCCAGACCCTATAGGGTCTCTTTGCAGGTCAGGCTGAGAAGGAGTTTGGTCTTTATTCTAAGCATAAGGAGAAAGCTATGGTGGGTGGGGGTGGTGATTAAGTAAGGGAAGGACCTGGGATCTCGCTTTTGCTTTCAAAAAATCTCTTTCCTGGGTACTGTGGGAAGGATTGTGGGATGAGAGTGAGGGGGACCGGCTGGAACTACTTCAGGCGCTTGGGCAAAGCAGGGCTATGAGGGGTGGGCATCGGGCTTGGCCTGGGATGGCGGAGATGGAAATGGAGAGATGTGGGTGTGGTCAGGGTATATTTTAGAGGTAGAGCGATACCTGAGATCACCTCAGCGAAGTGTGAAGCACAGAGCCTGGCTCTAAATCAGTGAACTCAACTCACATGAATTTGTAGAAAAGACTTAGCACACCTTCGCTAGCTGTTGGAAACAACCTCCCAGCCCCGGGACTGACATTTTGTAGGGGCTCAATGAATGTTTGCTGAATAAGGCAAACGGGCTCTGCAGACTTTCCTGAGCAACCCTTGTCTCTCCTCAACACCCAGCGCTCTAAGGATCACCAGACTCCTTCCTGCTGGCGTCACTGATTGTATAGAGCCATCCTTTGGGGGCTCATACGTTTCAGAAGCATGGGAGGAAGGCAATGCTTAGTTGCTTAAACGGATCCCTCGTGATGGCTGTCAGGCATCAGCTGGGCAGGGTTTCTTTTAGGGGTGCAGCCCCTCCGAGAACTCCCACAGTGATGTCTGTGACTCTGATAGCCTGAGCCTGTGGTGAGTGTGTCGACACAACAGAAGCAGCTGTGAAATCCTTCAAAGCGTGATAAAAATAGCTGTGCCCTCCCTTACTCCCTGTTCCCTATGGGCCTGGACATGTTTGTTTGTTCAGCTTTGAAGCTCGGAGCCATTTCCCAGACCCTGAGCAGAGGAGGAAAGGGGGAGAGGCCGAGGACATGGCTGGGGAGCCGGAGGGGCGGGTCAGACCCTCCTGGATCCCACCGTAGAACGTCTGAAACAGACAGAGCCTAAAAGATGATCTAATCCATCTCTTCTGACAGACAGGAAATTAAGGACAGTGAGAACAGTGAGGACTGGCCCAGGGCCACCCCCGATTTATCACTGCCTGCCCCCTGCTCCAATGTCACACGATAAGACTCTCCAGCCTTTAACCAGGTGGCCTTGAGCAGGTCCCAGCCTCTCTGCAGACAGGCACGCAGCCACCCTGGCCCTCTGCTCTGTCCCAAGGGAGATGAACCCTCCAGGATTCTGTCTTACCACAACGCCTGTCAGGTCATCTTATCCTCAAGGCCTGGTGGACACAGTGTCACGTGTGCTGCTGATTAAGCCTCTGGGGTTTTCTGGCCTAGGAGCAGCTGGAGCTTTCCCCTGGGAAGAGGGAGCTGGCAGGGAAGCTGACGGATCCACAGTAGGCCTCAGCCTAACGCAGGCCACATCCCGAACTGGAGGTAGAGGCCCGGGTGTGCGGGAGAGTATGGGCAGTTGGGAGGTTGGTCTGGAGGGTAAGGAGGCTGAGGCAGCTGGGGAGCCCTTTCTTAGGGAGGAGCGTTTTCATTGTTTCTAGTTCCCACCTGGTGGGAAACTTCATGAGGGCCAAACTTTCCTATCTATCTTTGAATTCCCAGTACCAGAAGAGGCCTGGCACATGGTGTGCACTCAGCAATATACACATTACATTAAAAGAGGCTGTTTACAATAGCCAGGACACGGAAGCAGCCTAAGTGTCCATCAACAGATGAATGGATGAAGAAGATGTGGCACATATATACAATGGAATACTACTCAGCCATAAAAAGGAACGAAATTGAGTTATTTGTAGTGAGGTGGATGGACCTAGAGACTGTCATACAGAGAGAAGTAAGTCAGAAAGAGAAAAACAAATACCGTATGCTAATGAATATATATGGAATCTAGAAAAATGGTACCGATGAACCTAGTGGTAGGGAAGGAATAAAGATGCACACGTTGAGAACGGACTTGAGGACACGGGGGGGGAAGGGGAGCCTGGGATGAAGTGAGAGAGTAGCATGGACATATATACACTACCAAATGTAAAATGGATGGCTAGTGGGAAGCAGCCGCATAGCACAGGGAGATCAGCTATGTGCTTTGTGACCGCCTAGAGGGGTGGGGTAGGGAGGGTGGGAGGGAGACACAAGAGGGAGGAGATATGGGGGTATATGTATACATGTGACTGATTCACTTTGTTGTACAGCAGAAACTAACACAATATTGTAAAACAGTTATACTCCAGTAAAGATGTGAAAAAAACAAAGAGGCAACGAATGAATGAATGAAGCCAAAGATGCTTCAATGCCCGACTCTTCCTCCCCTGACTCTCATAACGGGCACATCTGGAGGCCCACCCCTCTGCGCGTCCCGGAGAAGCCAGCCAAGCGGCAGCGTTTGGATGGTGGTTCTGAAGAGCAGCGTCCGGAGGACGTTAATCCGTGTTCTGTGACAAATAAGCCACGATAATGGAGCCCCTGCTGTGTTCCCTGCTGGGGGCTCAGCTCCCACCCAGAACCCAGTGGGCACTCAATAAAGAATCAAAGATCCAATGGGCTTGGGAAATACGAGATTAAAGAAAGTTCAAATGGATCTTTCCTGTAGGACTTCTCAGAGTCTGCAAGGTGCCAATGTTCACCTTGAGTCACCTACAGTGATCTTAAGTCCCAGATTCTCTGGTGCCTCACTGCCCTGTAGCACCCCAGCTACCAGCCCCATCCCTCTCAGACGGGACAGCTCAGCCGCAGAGATCAGGCAGGTGCCCCCCTGGCCCTGCAATGGCGCCAAGAAGCCACTGAGGGGACCCAGGGCTGGGACAACATGCAGGTGGCTCCTGCCTCGAGGAAGACACTGCCTCCGCTGGGACCCGAGGTGATGCTGGACAGTGGCATTGGGGAGGGATACGGGCCAGTGCCCTGTCTTCCTGGGGCTGAGCAGGTGGGTGGGAGAAGCACCCCCCCCGCACCTCCACTGCTCTGGGAGATGGTGGTGACAAAGGGGCTGGAGGTGTGAAGCCCCCTTCTTCCCCTGCTCTCATTCCATGGCCCTCCTGGCACGTACACATTCAACAAATGTTTGTCGAACACCTACTAGATTCCAGGCACTGACCTGTCACCAGGGATCCTCTTGCGAAGAAGACAAAGCTTCCTGAGCCCACAGCCAGCAGGGGGCGTGTGGCAGCAGGAACCGGGTGTCAGCCCACTGGACGCTCTCCGTCGGCCCCTCGCCGGGCTCCACCCACCCTGCGCGGCTGGCTGACCTGATGGAAGCATCCGTGGGCTCCATGGTCCTCTGGGTTTCGTTCGGTCAGTGGAAGGTGCCAGCAGGAGACTGGAGGACAGGAAGATGGGGCATCTATCCCAACGCCTGCATCCCTCCATCAAAGGCCCTGGCTCCTATCAGGGGACCTTCACCCTTCCCCACAGCTCCTACCTCAGGGCTCCATTCACTGCTTCCTCCCTCTGCCCTTTCAGGCCCGGGGGTGATATCGGCTCCCCGCTGTTGCTAGCCTTGAGATGCCTCACCATTCCTTGTTAGTTTCTCCAACCCCATCCGCACTTTTATTTATTTATTTATTTTTTAAAAGATTTATTATTTATTTATTTTGTTTATTTGTGGCTGTGTCGTGTCTTAGTTGGCACGTGGGATCTTCGTTGTGGTGCACGGGCTTCTCTCTACTTGTGGCGTGAGGGTTTTTCTCTTCTCTCGTTGTGACGAGCAGGCTCCAGGGCGCCTGGGCTCTGTAGTTTGCGGCACACAGTCTCTCTAGTTGAGGCACACAGGCTCTCTAGTTGAGGCTCGCAGCCTCACTAGTTGTGGCACGCAGGCTTAGCTGCCCCAAGACATGTGGGATCTTAGTTCCCTGAGCAGGGATCAAACCCGCATCCCCTGCATTGAAAGGCGGATTCTTTACCACTGGACAACCAGGGAAGTCCCCGCACGTTTACTAAATATTCCTCAGTTACCCCTTGGGCTTGGCATCCGTTCCCTTCCCAGACCCTGACCTATGACACACGTTTGTTTGAATGTAACTGAGACCCTAAATAATGGTGCATGAATAAGAGAGAAATTTATTCTCCTCTAACCTCAAAGTCCCGGCTGGCATGGCAGCTTTTCTCTGTGAAGTCATCTGTTCATTCTATTTCTCAGTTCCTCCAACTCTAGGGTGTACCCTCACCCGCAAGGCATGGGTTCAATTGTGTTCCCCTCTCCAAATTCCCCCGTACCTCCGAATGTAACCTTATTTGGACATAGGGTCATTGCAGATGTAATTAGTTAAGATGAGATCATTAGGGTGGGCCCTAATCCAGTATGACTTGTATCTTTATAAAAAGCTGAAATTTCAACACAGAGAAACATGCATAGAAGGAAGGCAGCTACCTACTAGCTAAGGAGAAGGGCCTGGAACAGATCCTTCCCTCACAGCCCTCAGAAGGAACCAACGCTGCTGACCCCTAGATTTCAGACTTCTAGCCTCTAGACCTGGGAGAGAATACATTTCTGTTGTTTAAGTGACTCAGCTGGTGGCCCCAGGAAACTAATACAGCCTGCAATGGCTCCTACACCACACCCACATTCCAGACGGAGAAAGGAAAGGGGCAAGCTTGCCTTTATCTTTAAGCACCCAACCTGGAATTTGCATACATCTCTTCTGACCATGCTCAGAAATCAACTTGTGGTTTCCCCACCACCACCCCCGACCCCGGCTGCCTGGGAGACCAGGAAGTGTCCTGTGCACAAGGAAAATGCCTCTTATCGTGGAAGAAAGGGAGAATAGATATTGGGGGCATTTGCAGATTCCTGGCACCGAATAGTACAAATATTTTCAGATGCCAGTAGCAGGAAACCCTGCCTAAGGTAAACAGTTAGGAAATTCACCATCTCACAGGACTTGACTTCAAGTCCAGAGGCAGGGGGAGCGCAGGGGAGGTGCCCCAAGATTCGGTTCCGTCCTCTGCTGTTTCCGTGGCTCTGCCCTATGTAGGCTGCTGGCTTCCTCCTCAGGCTGGAAAGTCAGATGGCTGGTGGTATCAGTCAGGGTCAAACCAGAAAACAGGAATCTCAAGTATTTGACATGGAGGGAATTGGTTACCCACGTGAGGGAAGTGCTAAGAAGATAACAGGGCTTAGAGCTTAGCCATGGTTCCTCCCAGGATTGGGGACGGAGGGATGAGATGAGCTGGGATCGCTCAGCAGAAGCTGGGCCCTATCCAGGCCAGTTCCGTGGGAGCCATGGAGGAGGTGCAGGGGAGAGATACCCTGGTTTCTCTCTTCCTCCTGCACTCCCATCTCCACTAGTGCCTCCCATTGGCTGAACCCAGCTGGAAACCAGCTGTCATGGGTGCCTGGGAAACCCAGCCTGCAGGAGTCAGTCCCCCCATTCCTGGGCCCAACGGGGATGCAGTGAGGAATTATCCTAAGGCTGGAGGTTCCCTGGGAGGGGAAGAGAGGGCAGAGATGAGACCCGTGACCTCTGCGGAGCAGGTGCCCCAGAGTGACAGGGGCCTTTGAAGGGTTTGTAACAAGAGAACAACATGGGAATTCCCTGGCATCCAGTGGTTAGGACTTGGCACTTTCACTGTCAGGGTCCGGGTTTGATCCCTGGTCGGGGATCAAAGTCTGGGAGCCAGGGCAGCCTCGCCCTGCGTCACCTTGGAACCCTCCAGCCCAGGAGGTAATCTCTCAAGTTACCAGCAGGGAGTGCCAGAGAGCCATGACTGTCTCTTCAGGTTTTTTCCTAGTAGGTTGCCTGGTTTGTGTAAGGGTGTGTTTGTCTCTGGCTGTGTTTGAGGGAGAGGACAGGTCTCAGAGTTTCCTCATGGAAGTTTAGCTGAGTGTGATGAATGCACTCACCACCAATTCTAGGCACAGCCTCACTCAGGCTCCAATGTCCAGACACAGCATTGGTGCTCAGTTCACGTCAGATGAATGGATAAGTAAACGGATGCGTGCACGCACAGATGCATGGATGGATTATTGGGGGAATGAAGAGAGATAAGATGACCCAAGAGAAAAATGGTAAAAAGAGAAGAATTGGAAAGAAGGGTGGACAGCAGACAGACCAGTGTAGAATCGGGGGGGGGTGGTGGTGGAGAGAAATGCAAGGAAGGTGTGTGGCAGGGAGGGGCCCACGGGAGGTGAGTGAAGGGGGCAGTGCTAAATCTACCAGCCTCGAGGCCTGGGCCTGATGTGTCTCTTTTTCCAGATGCTGCCCATTGCTGCCACTGCAATGCTCCGCATCTTTCTAGGCCAGTTGGGACTGGCGCCTTCCTAAGGAAGGCCTCCCTGAGCCCACGGTTGGCAAGTCCCTCTTGCCTCTACGCTGCCGCGTCTGGGGGCTTCTGCTGGGACCCCTCTGGTCTGTCTGGCTAACATATGGGTAGCAGAGTCGGATGGACCCAGGTTTGGTTTGAATTCAAGCTCAACCACTGTTGTGTGACCTTGACCAAGATATCTGACCTCTCTGCACCTGGGTTTCCTCAGCTGGGGTAATACCAGTAGCTCCCTCACAGGGATTTTTTTTGATAATTTGAGCAGGTAGGACACTTAGCATGGGGCTTGGCCCTTAGGGAGCACTGAAGAGAAGGTGACAATTATTGCCTTTGCATTCCAGAGAGTCCCAACCTCAAATGGTCTGTTCTGTCATCAAGTTGTTGACCTTGATTTGGGGTTCAGGAGACGGTGTCATCAAAATGAATGGCGAACACCACTAGCCAATGTGCGTAAGCTCCCTGAAAACACTTCTCTCTGCGTAAATCATTTTTTGACACGTAAAAGAATATTTATTTCAGTGTTGCTTGAAATAACCAAACATAATTGGAAACAAGCTAAATGTATATCGAGAGGAGAGCAGATGAATCGTGGCGTATTTGTAGAAAGCAGCACTAAAGATTGAAAATTATGGAACTCGAGTTCCATGTATCGATATGGCTAGATCTCAGAAGCATTTCATTGAGTAAAAAGGCAAATTACAGGCTTCCCTGGTGGTGCAGTGGTTGAGAGTCCGCCTGCCGATGCAGGGGACACGGGTCCGTGCCCCGGTCCGGGAAGATCCCACATGCCGCAGAGCGGCTGGGCCTGTGAGCCATGGCCGCTGAGCCTGCGTGTCCGGAGCCTGTGCTCCGCAACGGGAGAGGCCACAACAGTGAGAGGCCCGCGTACTGGAAAAAAAAAAAAAAGGCAAATTACAGAATAATGTATTCAGTATAATACCATAATATACATAGCATTTGAAAACAGGCAAATCAGTAATGTTCGGGATAGCAACGTGTGGGAACGGGATAAACATGATAGCAAAGATCATCAGGGATCCGGACAGTGACACCCTCCAAGCAGGGAGGGAGTAGGGTTGGCCAGGGCTTCAGGTGGCTTCGACTGTGTCTGTAAGCTGGACCTAACTTTCAGTTCCTTGAATATGGTTTGAGACCAAGACCATCTCTACTTTGATCTCCACAACAAATACATTGAAGAAACTGAGCTCATAGAGGCGGGTAAAGTGCCCCCCACTTACCCAGCCTCTGCGAGGCAGAGCTGGGGACTGAACCCAGGTCTCCTGACCCCAGCTGTCCTCCCCGCACATGCAGGCTGCTCCATGTTTACTGAACAGCTGGCAGTGGTCTCAGGGACAAAGGAGGTGCTGAGGAGCTGGGGCAGAGCCGCTGAGCTCTGCAGGCTGGGCAAGCAAAGTGGGCTCTGGCCCACTGGACTCAGGACTCAGCCTAGGCCTGGTAGTGGCCTGGGCCCAGGCCAAGCCTAGGGGAGGTTTCCTGCCTTCCGGCCTGTTTCCTGGTGCTCTCCCAGTGGGTCAGAGGTTAGGGCTGGAGCCAGTCTTGGGCAGGGTCTGTAGCAGGAAGTGGAGGCCTGTAAGCCTCCAAGCTGGCTCTTCTCTTGTTCCCACAGCCGTGCTCACCTCCCACCCCAGTGCAGGCACCCCAGGGGTACAGGCAAGAGGATGGACACCCAGTGAGCTCCAGTACTGAGGAGACCCCAGGCTTCCCCACAGTGGACCCCAACCACAGACTCCAAATCCTTCAGGGGCCTGGTGGTCATTCATTCTGTCCTTCCTTCCTTCATTCAGACAACTCACTAAATACAGGGGCCTGTGCTGGGCGCCGGGGAGACAGGGGTGAGGAGACAGCCCCTACCCTCCAGGGGTTCAGTGTCCGCTCGGGAGGTCAGACATGTAAATAGATAAGCACCTAACAGACATTCAATACGTATTTGGACTGAAGTAAATGAAAACCGTCTAAGAAAATATCAGCACGGGAAGGGCTGCTAGAGTCTGGCCCCTGTGGCCTGGAGGAAGGCTGTAACTTGCTCAAGTCACAGGCTGGTCCAATGGCGTAACTGAAGCCAAGACCTAGGACTCCAGATTCCATCCAGAGCTCTTTCTGCGACATCCCATCCCTGCTTTTTTTTTTTTTTAAGTTGATAATTGTGAAATATTTCAAGCATACAGAAAAGTTTAAAGAATAGTACTATGCCCCTTGGGAACCCACCACCAAGCTTTGTCGCATCTTCCCAGTGGTCCCTGGCAACTCCCATCCCAGCCTGAACCAGATCCTCTCCTTGACTCCTGGGACATGTTTCTTTTGTGGGCTCCATGTAAGAGCTTTTTTCAAAAAGGGGCTGTGAGTTGTTTTCTGATACCAACCAATGGTCCAATTCTCTGACACCCACTGGTTACTCAATAATTCAATTCGTTTCTAGCACTATCTCCCCGGTATGAGCACCAGATCCCACAAGTAACAGGGCTCAGTTCCACTTCAGACACCAGTGGCTGGTGGCCAGGGGCTACCCCTGTACTTTTTTTTTTTTTTTGGCCACACCGTGCGGCTTGCAGGATCTTAGTTCCCTGACCAGGGATCCAACCCGGGCCCCTGGCAGTGAAAGTGCTGAGTCCTAACCACTGGACCGCCAGGGAATTCCCTACCCTTATACTTCTGAGCTAACCATCCATAAGTTGGGGGTTCCCCCCACCCCCTCCTCAGGTGTAATTTGCTAGAATGGCCTGTGGAACTCAAGACCTTACTCATGTGTACCAGTTTATTAGAAAGGAGTCCAATGAACATGGAGATGAAGACATACATAAGGCAAGATCTGGAAGGGTCCTGAGAACACGTGGTAAAGACTCATGGATGCCATTAATGAGAACGACAGGCCTGGAACGGGCTTCAGAGACCATTCAGTCCCACTGTCTCCTTTCCATTTGGGCAAACTGAGGCCCAGGTCATTCGGCACATTAAGAACACAGCTGGGGGACTTCCCTGGTGGCACAGTGGTTAAGAATCCGCCTGCCAATGCAGGGGACACGGGTTCGAGCCCTGGTCCGGGAAGATCCCACGTGCCGCGGAGCAACTAAGCCCGTGTGCCACAACTACTGAGCCTGCACTCTAGAGCCTGTGCGCCGCAACTACTGAGCCCATGTGCCGCGACTACTGAAGCCCACGGACCTACAGCCCGTGCTCCACAACAAGAGAAGCCACCGCAATGAGAAACCCGCGCACTGCAACGAAGAGTAACCCCCGCTCTCCACAACTAGAGAAAGCCCGTACGCAGCAACGAAGACCCAACGCAGCCAAAAATAAATACATAAAATAAATATATTTATAAAAAAAAAAGAACACAGCTGGGCCTAGAACCCAATTTCCTCATCTGTCAAATATCGAACAGCCAAGATTTATTGAGAGTTTACAACACACCGAGGGATCAACCCTGTGGGGCAGGTATTCTTACTATCCCAGCTTGCAGATGAGGCAGTTGAGGCTCAGACAAGGGAGGTAACTTCCCCAAAGGTCCTATGTCTGGTAGAACGTGCGCGAAGCAGAGTCTCAGTGCTGAGTTCCTCTCTGGGAAGACAAAGGCTCTACCTCACAATGTTATTGAAAGGATCTAGTCACCCAAAGCATATTTACAGGAAGGGAAACATTGTCACCCGCTGCTCCACATCTTAGTGGGGGTGGCAGGAGGAAAGCACCCTCACGTGGAAGGTGGCCTCCCCCACCCCACCCCAGGTGAGATTCAAAGGAGCAACTTTGTACGGTCAACCAAGAACCGGAAATGTCGGCTTTGACGTCAGCAGTCCGAGGAGGGGGAGCCCTGCAGGGGCGAGTGCCTCAGAAGAAGACGGTGGCGGGGCGGGGGGGAGAGAAGCTGAGATGGAGAAGGGCTTCCCGAGAGCTCCATGGTGGGCGGCCCGGGCCCGAGGACAAAGGAGGAGAGGAGACATGAAGAGCTGAGCGGTGGCCGTTTATTCTACGTCGGGCTGTTTTCTGTCCTATGCTGAGTGTTGTCAACCTCTGGCAGCCTGCGCCTCAGTCAGGTCTGTCATAGGTGGTTTGGGGCGCAGGTGAGGAGGGAGTCGTGATCACCGTGGCGGAGGAAGGGTGCAGCTTTGCTGAGAGATGATGGCAGTCACAGAAGAGGGGGCTGAGAATTGGTCCAGAAGCAGAGATTCAGAGTGAAGGGTGACAAGAGACCATAACAGCCCCCTGGGGGCCTCAGAAAGAGTGAGGAAGGCTCTGAACGTCCCATGGTACATGGAATGGACCTTTGAGCTATTTTATGTGATTATTAAAGGAAAAGGTAACCCCAGAAACCTGGAGGGCTGTGGGGTCCACCTGTTATATGCGGAAAACCCTTAGCACAGTATCTCCACTCAGGAATTGCTTAATAAACGGCAGCTGCAGTGATGGCCCTGGAGGCAGCAGGTGCAACGTTTAGTGGGCAGACCTGAGCCAGATTGCTTGGGTTCACATCTTGACCATGTCCTTTTAGGTGAGTTAGTTCACCTCCGCCCTTCAGTTTCTTATCTAAAAAATGGAGATGCTATTAACATCTACCTTGTAAGGTTGTAATGGGCAGTAAATGAGCGAATACATATAAAGCACTCAGCACAGTGTAGTAGTCAGGGTTCTCCAGAGAAACAGAATCAATAGGAAATATATGGAGATATATATATATATATATACATGTATTTCTTAGTCATATGTGTGAGTGTGTGTGTGTGTGTGTGTGTGTGTGTGTCTTTGTATTTGGGCTGCTATTACCATAGACTGGGTGGCTTAAATAACATTTATTTTTCACAGTTATAGAGGCTGGGAAGTCCAAGATCAAGGCACCAGCAGACTCAGTGTCTAGTGAGAGCTCACTTCCTGGGTCAGAGATGGCTGTCTTTTCACTGCATTCCCAAATGGCACAGGGGCAAGGATGCTCTCTGGGGTCTCTTTTATAAGGGCACTAATCCCATGTATGAAGGCTTTCCCCTCAGTGGCCTAATCACTTCCCAAAGGCCCCCACCTCTAAATCCCATCACGTTGGGGATTAGGTTTCAACATACGAATTTGAGGGGGGGACACAAACTTTTATATATACACATACACACACTTACGTATAGCAACATATATAGTACAATGTTATGTAATACTATATGCTATAGTATATGTTGTATATATATGTACCTATGCTATATTTTTTTGTATTTATATATACATACATATATTTATTTATTATTAGGTATTGGCTCACGCAGTTATGCAAGGCTGGGAAGTCACATGATCCCCTGTCTGCAAGCTGGAGACCCAGAAATCTGGTGGTATAGTTCAAAGGCCTAAGAACTAGATAGCTAATGGTGTAGACTCCAGCCTAAGTCTGATGGTCTGAGGACCAGGAGAACCGAGGCCAGAAGATGGATGTCCCAGTTCAACTAGTCAGTCAGAGAATGAATTCAACCTTCCTCTGCCTTTTTGTTCTACTCAGGCCCTCAACAGATTAGATGGTGCCCATCCACAAGCAGAGGCCGGTCTGCTTTACTCAGTCCACCAACCCACATGCTAATATCGTCCAGAAACACACCCTCTCAGACACACCCAAGAGGTAATGTTTAACCAGGTATCTGGGCATCCCATGGCCCAGTCTAGTCAATGCATAAAATTACACACAGCAGCTGGGACCCAGGAAGCATTCGTTACATGTGGATCATTATTATTGTGGTTTTATGGGTAAGGAAACAGAGGTTCAAAAAGTTAAATCTGGATAAACAACAAGGTCCTACTGTATAGCACAGGGAACTATATTCAGTACCCTGTAACAAACCATAATGGAAAAGAATATAGAAGAAAAATAATGTATATATGTATAACTAAATCACTTTGCTGTACAGCAGAAATTAACACAACATTGTAAATCACCTATACTCCAATTTCTTAAAAAAAGATTAAGTCATTTGGCCATAGTGACATGGCTTCAGCGGTGTGCTGGTGACCTAGGGGCTCAAAAAAGAAAGAACCCAACCCAAAAAACCCCTGATTTGTTGCATTTGCCAATTCCTGTGGTATAAATGTTCCTGCCATGGTTGATTTCAAGCTACCGATGGTTTAACAAGGAGTTCACCAGATTCTAGAATATTTCAGAATTGGCTTTTGTGAGCCAGTATGAGCTGAATCCCACGTACCACTATAGCACACTGTGCCTGCAACATGGGGGCATTTAGCTATTATTAGCTAATAACATTAGCTATTTTTTTTTCATGTATTTTATTATTTATTTATTGGCTGTGTTGGGTCTTTGTTGCTATGTGCGGGCTTTCTCTAGTTGCAGCGAGCAGGGGCTACTCTTTGTTGCGGTGTGCGGGCTTCTCATTGCAGTGGCTTCTCTTGTTGCAGAGCATGGGCTCTAGGCACGCGGGCTTCAGTAGTTGTGGCTCATGGGCTCTAGAGCACAGGCTCAGTAGTTGTGGCGCACGGGCCTAGCTGCTCCATGGCATGTGGGATTTTCCCAGACCAGAGCTCGAACCCGTGTGCCCTGCACTGGCAGGCGGATTCTCAACCACTGAGCCACCAGGGAAGCCCCAACATTAGCTATTATTGTAAGTCTGTTGAGCCAGCAATGTTCGCTGGGCACCTTCCTTACCCCCATCTTACAGAAAGGGAGATTGAGGTTCGGACAAGTTCAATACTTACCCGAGGTCACAGCACAGACCAGTTACTTGCTGTCCTGCTTCCCAAGTCCTCTCTCAGCAGGGGTGCGTATAAGGCTGTATATAAGTCTACACATGACCATCATCCCCAGCCCCCTTAGAGGGAATTTCCCAGGCCGCATAACGATGAGAGTCCTGTCCCCTCCCAGGTTGGCTGCTCTACCTCAAAAGCGCCGAGGCGGCTTGGCGAGAGGGCAGTTCTTGCTGGCTGGGGCTCCTGCCAAGCCACACCTGCCTCAGCGCTCCTGAACTCAGACGTGTCCTGGCTTGCTCCTGCCATACAGGGGTTTAGGGAAGTGCTGCTGGCAGCTGGCGAGCAGAGAGCCCATATCCTTGAGGGTGTTAGGGGATGAGTGTGTGTGACTCACCGTGCTTGGGTGGATGGAAGGCTGTAGCCGGGGGAGGGCCAGAACCCAGCCCAGGAGAGACTTTCAGCCCTGCAGGCAGGCTGGCCCCAAGCCAGATAAGGGCTCAGGTGAGTCACATTGCCAAGAGGCTGGGACAGATGTCCTCCAGGCAGGGTGGGACAATGACAATAGAGTCCCGGCTCTTGGCTCTAGCTGTCTCCCCAGACTGCGATGGACTCACAAGTATGGCTGCTGAGTTGCTGGGTTTGCTCCTGGTCTGTGATGCTTCCAAGTGCCACGTGGCTGAAAGAATAAGGAAACACTCCTCCCACCATCTCAAGGCCAGGGGCAAGGGGTGGGGGGCAATTGCTGTGTGGCAGGAGAGGATTTAATGAGCAGCCTATGCACTAATGGGGCAGGTCCTATGGTCTCTGGAGAAGGGGGCTGTTCCCTCCATTCTTGGGGAGCCCAGGGGAATAAGATGCCCTTGAACTCTTTAAACCTGGGGTGGGGAAAGGACCCCTGTTGGTCTTGGTGGGGCACAGGAGGAGAGAGGGATGTGGGTAGGACTGCAGGGAGGGGCAGTCAGGTGAGAGGGGACAGAGCGGGAGGGGCAAGGGCTGATGGAAAGCCCATGATTTGCAATTGGTTTGTCAATGCAGCTAAGGAGCCGAGGTTGGAGGCGGCCCAGATGGGGCAAGGGTGGGGGCCGCTGTGGCTGGAGACCGTGTGGAGAGGGGCACCCCACCGACGAGGACATCCGTCCTGCAGTGCTAGGGAGGGAGAGGCAGCTGGCCTTGGCTGGGGGATGGAGGAAGGGGGCTGGACCCCTCCCCAAACCTCTCAGTTCATAGGGTCACTTACTGAGTCCTCACTGAGTGAGTGGGTGACCCACCCTCTTCCTCGCTTAGTGCTTAAGCCCGTAGGCTCTGGGGCCAAAACATCGGGTTTTAATTCTGGCTGCTGGGTGAGCTTGGGTAAGTCTCTTGCTCTCTCTGAGCCTCAGTGACTTCATCTTGAAAGCAAAATACCTACCTCCTAGGGGTGCTGCGAGGATTAAATGAGAGGGTGAATGTGGGGCCCTGGCACTGACAATGTCAGGGGCTTTGGCACATAACAGGTGCTCTACCAGGTCAGTCTCTCAGGGGTGGTTCTGGGCAGGAGGTGGGGTAGGCAGCTCCCCATCACCCTCCCTCCTGTGTCCCTGGGCTTGGAGTCAGCTGGACCCCTGCCGGCAGGCCTGACTCCAGGCTGGGCCCTGAGAGCCCAGGACCTAAGGCCAGAACCACACCTCCCCTCACGGGAGAAGGGGGCTTTTAGTCTCCTTGACCCCATTGTGGCCTCCCAGACTCTCCTGGCTCGGAAGGCCTCTGTGGCCCCCAGAGGACCTCAGGATCCCCTGGAGTTGGGGAGGCCGGAGAGAGACATTCCTGATCTTATGGGACACAGCCTGGCTTTCTGGGAAGATGGAGGAATAGCACATTCCTCCTGAAATAATTGTCCTGGAGCTATTTCCAGAGGCTCTTAATGCCCAGGCCAGAAATGGCCAGTGATCTCGGCGCCTGGGTACCTTCAGGACAAACAGCGTAGAGGTCCAGCCCTCTTGCTGGCCGCCTGCCTGCCTGCCCGGCCCCCGGCCCAGAACAGAAGCAGGCCTGGCTGAGGCCCCACAAGGGAACGGTTGCCACTGCTTTCCTGGCCCACTGAGTTTCCCTACACCCCTCTTCCTCCTTCTCCGGGGACCCTCTGAGCCCTCCCCTTGGCTCCCTGTTTCAGTGGCTGTAACCACCCCACCCCAGGGCAAAAGGCCCTTCTCAGCTGGGGAATGTCCAGTGGAGGTTTCTGTGTATATGTGCTTTGTGATCTTGTATCTGATCATTAGGAAACATCAGATAAACCCAAATTGGAGAACATTCTCCAAAACAATTTGCCTGTGCTCTTCAAAGCTATCGATGTCATAAGAGACAAAGACTGAGGAACTTCCAGGTTGAAGGAGACCAAAGAGACCTGAAAACTAAAGGCAAGCCTGATTGTGAATTGGCTCCTGGATTGGAGATACAACTGCCATGGAGAACGTCGGAGGGAATAATCATCGGTAAATTGTGGACAGTGTATTAGCTAACAGTGCTGTATCACTGTTAACTATCCTGTATTTGATAACTGGATATGTAAGAAAATGTCCTTGTTCTCCCAGCTTGTAGGAGATACACGCTGAAGTAAAGGTGTATTCAAGAGTAAAGGCTGCCATTATCTGCAACTTACTCTCAAAATAATAATAATGTGTGTGTGTGTGGTGATAAATGTGGCAAAATATTAATAATTCGTAGATTCGAATGAAGAGTATATGGGAGTTCATTATCTTGTAAGTTTTCAGTAAGTTTGAAAATTTTTGAAAAAGTTTGAAATTTTCAAAGTGTATTTTCAATACTTGCGGGAGGGAAATGATGGAGGGCAAATACCATGAAATCTCAAAGGGGGATCTTGTTCATTCATTCAACGGATATGTCCAAGATGCTCCTTATGGACCAGGACCCAGTGGGGTGGGGGGCACAGGAGTTCTGAAAGGAATCCTCAGGCTCTAGCCCACCACCCAGTAGGGACCCAACACGGGGTTGCTGACTGCGTGAGGACCAGGCAAGAAGGGAGGAAAGACAGTGCTGTTATGTTATGGGTCACTCAAAGGGACAGCACTTTAGGGAGACTTGATAAATGTTTGCTGACCCAACGAGAAAAGAAAATTGATGCTGACCACAGCCAACGAGAGTTATATCAGGCCCGGCACGGAACTTCCTGACTCTCAGCATAATTAAACACTAGAAAAACAACAGGGAACACTGGAAAAAGTCCACCCTAGCCTCACTTTAAAAATAGGGCCCATCTGTCATGGAGAGCTTAACGTGGTACTTGCCCTGAGGCAGGGGCCTGACCAGGATGACCCCTGGAGGCCTCTCCCAGCTCCAGGATTCCATGATTGTATGACATGGCCAGCAATCTGGAGTAGCGGCCTGAGGGTGTTCCCCAGCAGAGGGCTAAGTCGGGCTAAGTCGTCTACCCCCTGAAGGCAGAGTGAGAGTGGGAGAGGGCGCTTAGGGCAGGTGGGACCAGGCAGCCAGGAAGGGAAGGGAAGGGGGGCCTTGGGGACCAGCCTTCAGCCACCTCCCATATTTCTGGAGGAGGAGATGGGGCGGGGGGACCGGGGATGGAAGAGGCGAGAGTCTGGACATTCCACGCGATTCAGACCCAATGGACAAGGGCAGCTGAAGGGCCCTGGGCTGGGAGAGGGGCAGGCAGCTGTTTTCCGGGTGGGACAGGCTCAAATACTGCTCCGTTCTCACTAAGCAGAAGTGGAAAATTAGCATCAAGCCGGTGGTAGTGGGGGAGAGAAATCAGAACCTTTCTTCTGGTAAGGGAGACTACTGGGGACCTGAGGGACAATGGGGATGGGGGTGGGGCTCCACTGCCCAGGCAGGCCCAGGGACAGGAGGCGGGGTTAAATGGACTGGAGCCTGGGCAGGCCCTAGTCCCTGTGAGGTGCCCACTTTTAGACCAGGAGGAGTAGGAATCCCAGAGCCCACTTCTCTTGTGGGTGGATGAGGAGCTCCCTACTGTCAGAGAGGATGAAGACCAAATATCCTGGAAGGTTCTGTCTCACAAGCCCAGCCCCATTAGTAGACTTACGGCACCACCTTGCCCCCGGTCGCTCAACTTGGGGTTCATAGAGTCAAGATGATCTCAGGTACAGGGTTAACAAACGTCCCTCTCCATCTGGTTTTCCCCATCAGTGCCCCCATCCAGGCAGACAGGACAACAGGTGTGGTGAGAATTCTTCCTCAGTAGACTGAGGTGGGGGGGGCAAAGTCACCCTGACAATGTGGCATTGTCTCTTAAGGGTCATCAGACACGCTCAAGATAGTATCTTGGCCCCCACCACTTACAAGCTGTGTTATCTGAGGCAAGTCACGTCATCTCTCTGAGCCTCAGTTTCCCCACCTGTCAAATAGGAATAGAATAGTAACTACCTCCTAGATTTGTAGTGAGACTTACAATGTAAGGCACAAGCAAAGGGCTGGGCAAAGAGAGAGGGCATGTATCGCATCACTTCCAAGATATATTTTTTAGTATGAGGGTGCATTGAGTAGAGGATGGTTAGCTATTTGATATTACCTCCAAAGAATGTGTGTCTCAGTACCTGGAATTTCACCATTAGAGATTCAGTCCTTTGCTTTTGTGGTCTCCTAGTGTCCCTGCTTAAAAGGTAAATGGGGGCTTCCTGGGTGGCGCAGTGGTTGAGAGTCCCTCTGCTGATGCAGGGGACACGGGTTCGTGCCCCAGTCCGGGAAGATCCCACATGCCGCGGAGCGGCTGGGCCCGTGAGCCATGG
This sequence comes from Lagenorhynchus albirostris, assembly GCF_949774975.1. Lineage (NCBI taxonomy): Eukaryota > Metazoa > Chordata > Mammalia > Artiodactyla > Delphinidae > Lagenorhynchus > Lagenorhynchus albirostris. The sequence continues at coordinate 169,394,064 of NC_083096.1, forward strand.
CTGCTGAGCCTGCGCATCCGGAGTCTGCTCCGCAACGGGAGAGGCCACAGCAGGGAGAGGCCACAGCAGTTAGAGGCCCACGTACTGCAAAAAAAAAAAAAAAAAAAAAAGGTAAATGGGAGTTTCAGAATATGGGCTAGAGTTAAAGGAAAACAGAGACTGCCCCACTTTTCCTAGGGGTCCTCTGGCCTCAGTTGTTCTCAGGGTCTTGCCTTCTTCCCCATCTCTTGTCCTCTGTGCTTTCTGAAGAATAGGGTGGCCGTTTTCCAGCTTGAAAATCCCTGGGCCTGGGAGGAGGATGGGAAGAGGAACACCTGGCAAGAAAGCCCAGGGGAGGTGGCAAGGAGAGGTGACCCAGCTCTCTCCTCGCCAGGCCCGGGGGACCAGCTTCCAGGTGAATTCTCAGCAGTTCTGCACCACGAAGCCTTGTCTGCCCGACCGGGATGATGCCTGGACGCCAAGCGAGCCGTTCTAACACCTGCAGCCGCTTGAACCATCCCACCAATGTGTCCTTTCTGGCCCGGGCTGGGACTCAAGGCTGGTCCCACGGCCCCAGCGTGACCTGGGCTAACAACCTCAAGTGCTCTCGTACCTGAGTGGCTCAGAGGCAAGCAGCAGCCCTTCAGAGCAGTCTGACAACCCCGGCTCCCCCAGACTTCCAGTGAGGAGAATTTGCATGGGCCGGCCCTACAACTCCAGGTGTGTGGAGACAAGCCACTTGCTGAAGTGCCCCAAGGTGGCCAGAAAGCCTGCTTGTCGTGGCAGTCCCCACTGCCTGCTCTGTACAGATCGTCCCTCGGGTCCCTCTGGCCCCACCTCCCTGGACCAACTCATCAGAGGCATCAACTACCTTGACAGATCCACCAATGCCTTCTACACCAACCGCCCTAAGTCATCCCTGAGCCTGCCGAGGCTTGCAGCCAGCTACCTGGCACGCACCGCCAACTCCATCCACCTGGACCACCTGGACCACCTGGACCACTCCTTCCCCTGCAGGTACTCCAACCGCAGCACCAGACTGGCCGCCTCTGACAACTCCTGCGCCAGCACCTGCATGGCGCCGTCCTCCAGGGCTGTCCATGGTTTGCAGTACGTGGATGACTCCACCAACCCGAGCTGCCCTCACGGGCCTCCTAGCCGGAACCTCACTCCCATGCTGCCGCAGAAGCCGGGGATATAGTTGCCTGAGCTCCCTCTCTTCGGCAACGGGATCTTTTCCTTAGGTCATCTGCCCAAGTTCTGGGAAGCAATCCTCTTGGGTTGGAGAGCCCCCAAGCCCATCTCTAAGCCCTGTAGCTGGTGGTGACATCAACACCAGCCGTGAAGTGGGCACACATCCATCAGGCTGCAGTTGTGGAAAGTAAATTGTCTGTGGCAAAATGTACCTTCCAAGCCTCCATTGGGAGTGGTGGTGGGGACAGCCATTTAGATGGGGGGTTAGACACTTGAGGACCTACAGGGCCGGACAGGTAAAAGTGAATGGGTGAAGGGGGCTGGGTGGTAGTAGGGAGTGGTGGAGACTGTGACTGAGTGGAGAGGGGATACCTCGTCTAAACCCAGCTCTCAAATGGGCAGTTGCCTTTTCAAGAGAAGCCAGGAATCTGATTTTCTATGTGTTAGCAACAAATTTAAAAATATCATGGTGTTTGAGGGCTGAACAAAAGTACTTGCAAGCTGAATGTGAGGCCCACAGATCTGAGTTTGGAATCTCTGATTTACACCTTGAATGAATCACTGGGGAGCTTCTCAGCCTCCCTTAGCCTCTGCTGAGGCTGTTCATTCTCAATCCCTATTCATATTCTTCTTCTTCTTCTTTTTTTTTTTTTTTAAGAATTGTTATTGGGCTTCCCTGGTGGCGCAGTGGTTGAGAGTCCGCCTGCCGATGCAGGGGACACGGGTTCGGGCCCCGGTCCAGGAAGATCCCACATGCCACAGAGCGGCTGGGCCCGTGAGCCATGGCCGCTTAGCCTGCGTGTCCGGAGCCTGTGCTCCACAACAACGGGAGAGGCCACAACAGTGAGAGGCCCGCGTACAGCAAAAAAAAAAAAAAAAAAAAAGAATTGTTATTGATTTTAGCACAGCCCCATGTAAGGAGAAAGGTAGAAGTAATAATGATGAGGATGACAGTGATGATAGGAAAGCCTCACAGAACACTTAATATGTGGCAAGTACTGTGCTAAGTACTTTATATATATTTGTTCTTTTAAAGATGTGGTTTTGATGACCAGGGCCCAGGGTAGATGCAGAGCAAACCTTGATGGCTAGTGTGACATGCGTTGGAACAGGCAACCAGGGATGGGTAGAGGTTGGGGGACAGCCTTTCCTGGGAAATCTCTGAGGAGAGTGGTCCGTCCAGGCCAGGTGAGAGCTGGAAGGGTCAGAATGAGGTGGGAAAATGTTCCCTGGGCCACCGAGGGCTCCAAACCTTCAGAGACTCAACTGATTTGGGTGCTGAGGAATCAGGCCCCACAAGGCACCCAGTTATTCACCATCCTTCTGCCTAAGGGACTCTGGAGACCAGATTCCAGATGAGTTTTGCCACCAGCCTGCCCTGAGACCTTGGGGACATCACTTCCCCTCTCCAGGCCTCTGTTTCCCTTTCTGTAACAAGAGTGGGGTCCTTTTGATGGTCTCTAAAGGCCCTCGGACTAGAATATTTCTGAGTCTCTCCTCCAAGTCCAAAGCCAGGCCTGGAGCTTCCTGAGCTGAGAACTGAGAGTGCCTCCACCCAAGAATTCAGGCTTCCAGAGTCCTGAGCCATCTTTCCAGGCTGCCCAGGGGCCATTTCAGGTCTCAGGGCCCATTTCTCTGTGGTTCTGAATTTCGGGCCCAGTCCCTTCTTGCTGGAGTTTTCCTTTCTCCTTGGAAATATGAGGGCCAACAGCAACTCAGAATGTGGAATGGGGCTGACCTTGAAATAACACAGAACCTGGAGGTCTACAAATTTCCATGGCTTTTGGAGGTCGCCTGCCATGGCCTAGCCCTGTGACCAGGCAGAGAAGGCAGCAAGCCTGCAATATCCATGAGCTTGACACGACACGGTGGCCCCAGGGCAGGAGGAAGGAAGGAGGCACCGAACCCCTGGCCCATTGAATTCACCTCCACTTTTTTTTTTTTTTTTGCGGTACGCGGGCCTCTCACTGTCGCGGACTCTCCCGTTGCGGAGCGCAGGCTCCGGACGCGCAGGCTCAGCAGCCATGGCTCACGGGCCCAGCTGCTCCGCGGCATGTGGGATCCTCCTGGACCGGGGCCCGAACCCGTGTCCCCTGCATCGGCAGGCGGACTCTCAACCACTGTGCCACCAGGGAAGCCCTCACCTCCACTTTTATTACATCTCTGAGGACTGGGGAGATCCTCCCTGGGTCCAAAGCTCAGCAGTGCAGCACACTCTTTATTCTGTCTCTTGCACCCCTTCCCTCCCCAGGGAGAAGACTTTGGCCTTTGTCTGGTGGGTGCTCAGGCCCCTAGTGACCCATTGCCCAGGCGAACATTCACAGGAACACAGCTTGTTGGGGTCCATTTTGGCCCAGCTCAAGAGATAGTTCAAGAGTGTCCTGTTTCCTAAACACTCTCTCTGGCCACTCAAGGCATCCCCTGCTTGCTCTAGGCACATATTTGCATTCGAGTCCACCTTGACTCTCCTGGAGAGGCCTACTTTCAAAACAGGCCAATTTCCCCTAATCAGAGAATCAGACCCTTGACCAGGACACAGCTCTTGGGGTCTCCAGTATCTAGCCCAGTTCTGGCTCACGAGAGGAGCTCAGTTATTACACTGATGTTGATTACAAGCTCTCGTGCCCAGTAGGTGCTCAGTAACCTTAACTATTATTACCTTAAGAATAATCACAGGGTTTCCCTGGTGGTGCAGTGGTTAGGAATCCGCCTGCCAATTCAGGGGACACAGGTTCGAGCCCTGGTCCAGGAAGATCCCACATGCCGCGGAGCAACTAAGCCCGTGCACCACAACTACTGAGCCTGCACTATAGAGCCCGTGAGCCATAACTATTGAGCCCATGTGCTACAATTACTGAAGCCCACGCGCCTAGAGTCCGTGCTCTGAAATAAGAGAAGCCACCTCAATGAGAAGCCCGCGCACTGCAACTAAAAGTAGCCTCCACTCGCCGCAACTAGAGAAAGCCCACGCACAGCAACAAAGACCCAACGCAGCCAAAAATAAATACATAAATAAATTTATTTAAAAAAAAAGAAGAATCACAGTGTCTCACACACAATGAATATTCAATAACTAATAATATTAATCATGACAGCCAACATTTATTAAGCTCTTAAATATACTCCAGGCATTGTTTTAAGTGCTTTGTGTGTATTAACTCAATCATCTCATCAATCCTTCAAGAAAGGATTGTCCCTATTGTATAGATGAGGAAACTGAGGCACAGAGCGGTCAGGAACAAATGATTATGATGAAGATGGTTACAGTTATAGAACACAGTGGCTCTCCAGAAAAACGGTTTGAGGGAATTCCCTGGTGGTCCAGTGGTTAGGACTCGGCACTCTTACAGCCGGGGCCCGAGTTCTATCCCTGGTCAGGGAACTAAGATCCCTCAACCCCCGCCCCCGCAGCATAGCCAAAAAAAAGAGGTTGACATTTTCATTATAGAGTACTATGTGCAGAGCAGGCACTCAGTGATAATAATTATCTTCATGATTACAACATCTTGCACGTAGTAGGTGCTCAGTGAATGATAGATGTCAGTGCAGAGCTCTGTACATAGCGAGTGCTCAAGTTTGAAGACTGAGGATTAGATTGTACCCAAAATGGACAGGATCCCTGCGCTGCCCTAACTCTTACTCAGGGTAGAAACTCACTACTCATGATTCTCTCCCATCAGTCACTCAGCCCAAGTCCAGAGAAGGTTCTTAGTTAGAGAAGGCTCTCTGCTCTGTGTGGCCATGCAGAGGTCACAGGAAGTCCCCCATGTCCACTGTTCAAGCCATGCATCTGCAGGGTCCATGTAAACAGGAAGCAGCACACCGGCTGCAAAACAATGCCAGAGGCTGCTGTGATGTCCATCTTGTGTTACAGAAGCAGCTTACGTGTCCCTGCAGCTGAGGGTGGCCGGGGAAAGTCCTTCACGCCTGCAGACGTATGTCACTGTTATTGAGCACCCACACTGTGTGTCAGGCATGCTGCCAAGGCCTGAAACATAGGCTCATAGCCCTCTGCTCCATGCGAGGCTAGGTTTTAGTACCCATTTTACAGAGGGGTAAACTGAGGCAGCTGGTAAATAGCAGAGCTGGGATTCTACCTCAGGGCTCTGCCTCTCAACCAGTGCCCTTTCTATCCAAAATGCAGTTTCTTTCTCAGTATTTATTGAACAGATTCCAAAAGAAAGAGGGGTAAATCTTGGCCTCAAAATATGCAGAAATTTAGACAAAGCAAGGATGGTATTTAAACCTGGAGGTTCGGGCTGCCCCCAACACCTGTGTTCTGATCAGGGCAGCATTAACCTCAAATACATTCTTCCCAGGAAATAATAAACAAAAGGAGAAATTCCCTCAAAGCCCACCTGTGGTCTCAATTACCCAATCCACTGGTTCCTGTGGCCTTTGGTAACACTGAGTATAGGTGCATGACATTAGAATTCCTTTTGTGTATTTAAAACAATCTGGGGGACTTCCCTGGTGGCTCAGTGGTTAAGAATCTGCCTGCCAATGCAGGGGACATGGGTTTGAGCCCTGGTCCGGGAAGATCCCACATGCCGCGGAGCAACTAAGCCCGTGCGCCACAACTACTAAGCCTGCGCTCTAGAGCCCAAGAGCCACAACTACTGAAGCCGCATGCCTAGAGTCCGTGCTCTGCAAGCCACCACAATGAGAAGTCCATGCACTGCAACAAATAGTAGCCCCTGCTTGCAGCAACCAGAGAAAGCCCGCGCACAGCAACAAAGACCCAACGCGGCCAAAAATAAATAAATAAATTTATTAAAAAAAACCAGTCTGATATGGCCCTTTTCAAACAGTTAATCTGATATCATGATTCTAGGATTCTAGGAAATACACACAGCTTTTTGTGTTACCCACGTGTGTGTTGCCGAGACACACTCATCCTGTTCCTGACCTTCACCATACCCTAAACTTTCCTCATCTCTGGACCTAACCCCCTCAGCCTTAGCCCACCTCACCCCCCTTCCTGAGGCCCACCTTATCTCTTCTGCCAGCACGCGACTGGTGCTGCTTGCTCTACAGAGGAAACAGAAAACTGGGGGTGTGTGACACCCTCCCCACTAGTTGCATCCACACGGTCCCCTTTTAAGCAGAAATCTCAAGAGAGGCAGAGCCTCAGACGCGTGCTCTGCCCGAGTGGGTACCACCATTTTTGGCAAACTCTTTTCACAGCCTCCTGAGCCCCTCCCAACAGGGCAGGAATTTCTCATGAACAATTGAACAAAGCCGGGAACTCGAGGGAGAAGGCACAGGACATTCCAGAAGGATTTCTCTCGAGCTCCAAAAGACAACATGTGGGAACACTGCAGAAGGCTCATAGCCTAGCAAAGAAAAGCATGAAAGGGACGGAAAGTCTGCCCAGTAGGAAGGGCAGTGCAGGCTGGAGGAAGGAACAAGGGGCTGGGGGTCAGGAGGTCTGAGTGGGAGGCCTGCCTCTGTCACTCGTGACCCTGCGGAAGCCACCCCACCTCTCTGGCCTCAGGTTTGTGGTCCTGAAAAACTGAGGGAACTATAAAAATAAACCCACAGATGCATACGTATCAGCTCAGAGCAATGCTTTATGAATCACAGAGACCTGGAGGCAGCCCAAATACCCAAAGACAGGATAGGGCTAATGAATAACGGTGTGGTGATGAGACCTGACACCAAATAATTATTAGAAATATTGGGACTTCCCTGGTGGCGCAGTGGATAAGACTCCACGCTCCCAATGCAGGGGGCCCGGGTTTGATCCTTGGTCAGGGAACTAGATCCCACATGCATGCTGCAACTAAGAGTTCTCACGCCATAACTGAGGAACCCGCCTGCCGCAACTAAAACCCAGCACAACCAAATAAATAAATAAATTTTTTAAAAAGAAATATTACTTGCAAAGTCAACACGACTGCTATTCAGAGTCGCTGGCCCACAAACTGTTAACGATTACCAACTGCAATGAAGAGCTCGTACCAGGATGTAAATCCATGAGCTGCTTCCAAAACAGACCAAGTATTCCAAGAAAAAAATAGTGTCAGCTGAGCTAAACAGAGTGCTTACTGACACAGTTGATTCACGCTCTGAGCAAACTTCTTATCTCATATCGGACTGGTAATACACAGTTTGGGCACTGGTCCACAGAGCCATTTTTAAGTAGCCCTGGTCTTGACTGACACATAGAACTGTGTTTATGAAAATGTTAAGTGAGAAAAACAAGACAGGAAATTGTCAGCATGTGCTGATCACAGGAGGTAAAATGCCCATGTGTGCAGTGACAAAGGAAGGAAACTGAGCATTTATGGAGCTCCAACTACGGCCCCCACGCAGATGTCTTCTAGAGCTGAAGCAGGGGTGCGTGGGCCGGAATGTGAGGGGTTGTATGGAGGCCATGAGTACTCCAGCCTGGATAGAGGGGAGTGGTGGCGGTGTGAGGGGCTCGAGTGACAAATTCCAATTACAGAGACCATTTATGGTCAGCTCCAGGAGTTAGGGGCAGTATTTGCCAAGTGTGTTATGAGAAACACCAGTCTTGTGAGATGTTAAAAGGTTTTTCCAAAAAACAACTGGGTTCCATTCTTGAATATGTTGAGGAATGCTGGGTTAAGCAGAGTTGGACAGGCGACTTTACTGGAGGCCTGCTCAGAAACTTTCCTGTGCTGGTGTCCCTCGAGATGGCCAAAGTGTGGGAAAGAGTACAGAGTTCCCAAACTTCTTGACCAGGGAACCCCCTTTCCAAGGAGCATCTCAGAGGGCAGGTGATCTGTGAGGCCCCAAGGTGGAAGCTCAGCAAGAAAGCACTTGATAATGACGAGGGGTGTTGGGGAAACACTAGGAGGGGTTGAGAATGTGGGTTCTAGAGTCAGACAGACATGGACATGAATCCTGGCTCCATCACGGCTCCTGGCACTGACTGTGTGATGTAGGCAAGCCACTTCATCCCCTGGGCCTCAGTTTCCTTGTCTGAAAAGGGTGGTAATAAAATACACTCACTTGCCTACTGCCTAGGACTGTGATCAAGTGAGATTCAATGTTGATCAGACTGTGAGGGGAGTTTATCTTTGCCCCAAGTACAAACCAGAAAGGGGGCATTTATGCCTTATGCTTTGCTTGAACCAACTTGTTCTTTCATTCAGGTAAAATAATTCAAATGCCAACTTTGCCGGGCACTGTGCCCTTCACAGGGGATACAGTTGGGAACAAGTCAGAAAGCAGGTAGTCACGCTCTCTGCCTTCATTATGCCTCTTCATATTAAATGGTCTTCCAAATTATTGCAATTGTCAAAAATGTTAAGAGGGAGAAGCATGGGGGAGGGAGGTTGTGGGAAAGCATAGTGAGGGACATGATCTAACCTGGGAGGTTGGGGAGGCTTCTATGGTGACATGAGGTTTGAGCTGAATCCTAAAAGAGAGTAGTAGGGTGAAGTGGGGTGGGTGTTGGGTGAGAATAGCCCTTAAGGAGAAGGAACCGCATGTGCAAAGACCAGGGTGGGGGAGGCGTGTGGCTGGAGAGTTGGCCAGGATTGCATCTCCCTGCCTTGCATGCTTCCCTCCCTGTCCATGAATTTTCACTGCCTGCTTAGAACTGTGTCCTCCCTCCTCTTCTTCCTCTTCTCCACATCATCTCCTTGTTCCCTCTCCTCCATCCCACTCCCTTTCACACCAATTTCCTGTTCCATTTTCTTACCCAAGTACATATCCTTGCCCTGCCGGCATCTGTTTTCCCACACAGGCATTGCATCCCTTGTGCATAATAGATGTTTACTTTCATTGTTGAATGAATGCAGGGCCACAGCTAACCTTTGCTCATATTACAAAAGGTACCCCCTCTGGGCAGATGTAACACCACAACAGGATCCCCTTGGCTGCATACCCTTGTTCAGTGAACAACCTGCCCAACCGTCCACTGCAGCCCTGAATGAATAAAGGAATATGAGATGAGTGAGAAGCTCCAAGGCAAAGAAAAGGTTTGGAGTAGGAGTGGAAGCCAGTAGAAGTTGAGTCTTGTCAATTTTGTAGTGGCAGACAGGTGACCCACAAACTCTGGCAGACAGGTGACTCAAAAGTCTGTACTCCCCCATCAGACTAGATCAGACTCCTGTTTCTCAGAAGCCAAATTGTTTGGCCGCTCTTGCCTATCCAAACTCTCGTAGTCTCCCCTTATCTAAGGAACCTTGTGTGAGGCTTGAGTTGTTTCTCTCCCAAAGAGTGTGACCAGCACCCAGAGTTATGAGTACATACACTGCAATTATAGATGCCTCCTGGGTTCAGCAAGCGCCTGGAAGGCCTTGCCTCTGCTCCCCTTCTAAGCCATATGAGGAGATAGCCAGGCCCTAGACAAAGCAACTTGAGAACATTTACTAAAGATATCAAGGACAGCAAAATAAAACAGAGCCAGCCAAATCCCTTAGTGGGAAGGAGAGGATGCAGAATAAACAAGGGGATGACCAATCCTCAGGGTAGGTGGAGTTACTCTGGAACTTTCTCGACAGGCCATATTTCCTGCCCTCCACGTCAGCCCAGTTCCTTCCAGTCCAGTAAGCTTTACCATGTCTTTCCTCAACCTCTTTTAGGAAGCAAGACTTATAGCTCGGACTTAGTCTTGACCAAACATCTACAAAGAGTTGCTTGTTCTCCTTTTCCTTTGCTTATGAACAAATCATCCAAGAAGCCAAGGCTCTGGGACTTAAAGGGCCCGAGGTAGGGAACATTGAGGCAGCTCACAAAATGCGATTTGTCAAGGATGCTGACCCTCCACGGACAGGCAAGGCCTTGGAAAAATCCTGCCACCAAGGCTGGCCACCTGTCAACTCTGAAGTCAGTGGAGTTTTGTAGTTTTCCTCATCAGGGAAGTTTGATGAATGCAAGGCTGTACTCCCCCATCAGACTAGAGGTCATTGGGGTTGGGGGCTGCATCTGGCTTTCAGACTGAGAGCGACACTGGGTGCAGGGACTGCTCCTCCATCAGACTGGAGTCCCCTGAGGGAAGAGTTGTGTCTCCCTCTCTAGATTGGGAGCTCACCCAGAAACAGTAATAAGAGAAATGACTGGGACTTCTGTGGCGGTCCAGTGGTTAAGATTCTGCACTCCCAATGCAGGGGCATGGGTTCCATCCCTGGGCGGGGAACTAAGATCTCGAATGCCACAGCGCGCACCACCCCTGCCCTGCCACAAAAAAAGAGAGAAAGAAATGGCTATCGCTTATTTAGGGCTTACCATGTGCCCAAAACTGTTCTTTTTAAAAAATAAATATATTAATTCATTTAAATCCTCATAACAACACTGTGATGGAGGTCTGAACATTATTCTCCTTGTCTAAATGATGAAATGGAGTCATGGAAAGATTGAAAAATCTGTTCAAGATTGCACAACAAGATGATGGAGGCAGGATCCTCCAGCAGACTGAGAACACCATGAGGACAGGGATTATAGCCTCCCTTTTCCCTCCATCATATTAGGGGTTCACCAAGGGCCAAGATCAGGCATCCCTCCTCTGTCCACCCTACCTCCCTGTCTGGAGCAGAAACAGACCTTATTCAGTGCTGTGTCTGGCATCTGGGCTGGGGCCGGGGGGTTGGCCAAACCACTGTGAATGTAGTTTCTGCCCCTTACAGCTCTGAGCTGGTCCCCTAGATACACCCCACAGGGTGGAGAAGACCCCAGCTTTTGGAGATGGGGCATTTATCTGGGAAGGGAGTCAGGATGCCAGTATTTTCTTAATCCCCCAGGTGCCAGTCAGGATGCCAGTGGTTTCCCATCTCCCAGATGGGAGGCTTCAGAGTGCTTGGGAGACTGCAGGCTGGCCCTTATCACAGGGAACATGCCTTCCGGAGCCAGGCCTGGTGCCGCCCAGTGAGCTGGGCATTTCCTTCTGTCCACAGCTCACCTCACTCCTGGCTGCAAACCCTGGTTGTGAGTCTCTGGAACCTAGCAAATCTCACAGGAAACAATGGAAACTTCAGTTTTTATTCTCCTCCATCGTTACTCAGAAAAGGTTTTCCTCTAAGTGACACACACACACTTACACACCCCAGTTTTCTCTCCACCCATCAGCCTGGGCTGCCCTAGAAATTTTCAGGCAGCAAGGAGACCATGGCCTGGGGAGGCCTGGTGGCATGGCTGTGTGTGTTGTCTGTGGGTCTGTGTCATCAGGGACTGGGATTTACCTCCCACGCATCTGTGATTGGGCTTTGGCAGTGTCTGTTTGTGTCTGGGCCTGGGTGTGTGAGATGGTGCATCTCTGGCAGTGGGGCTGTGATTTATGTGAATCAAAGTTGGTCTGTGAGTGATTTATGTGGAGAATGGGGTGTATCAGGGGCAATTCAGGTTCGTATTGAGTGCCCACTGTGAGGTACTGAGAAAATGTAAAAAAATGCAGGTGCTGTGCGTGTAAGAAATTATGTTCGGGGCTTCCCTGGTGGCGCAGTGGTTGAGAGTCCGCCTGCCGATGCAGGGGACACGGGTTCATGCCCCAGTCCGGGAAGATCCCACATGCCACGGAGCAGCTAGGCCCGTGAGCCAGGGCCGCTGAGCCTGCGCGTCCGGAGCCTGTGCTCCGCAACGGGAGAGGCCACAACAGTGAGAGGCCCGCGTACCGCAAAAAAAAATCCCCAAAACAACAAAAAAACCCAACACAACAGTGAGAGGCCCGCGTACCGCAAGAAAAAAAATAAGAAATAAAAAAGAAATTATGTTGGCCTGTGTGTGAACTGTGAGACCCTGTGGGGAATCTGAGTATGAAAACGTCCTTCCGCTTCCTGCCCGGGGATTCATATATGTGTGTGAAAATGTGACTATGAACGTGGGCAGCTGAGTGTGTGTGTGTATAAGCTGTGTCCACTGTGTCACCTGTAGAGGTGAAGGTTTTCAAGGGATAGAGTGATCTTTTGAGTCGGGGAGGACTGTTACTATATGAAAGTTGGGTGAAGGGAGTGAGCGTGTGCAAGCGTTCACGGGCAGCGGACGAGCACGTTAGCGTGTGAACAGTGTGCAGGTAATCTTGTGAGCCAAAGTTGTAGTGAGCGCGTGTACCAAACGCGCCCGTGTGAGCGCGTGCTATTCTGGAGGGTCCTGGAGAGCGGCCCGCGTGGAGTCACGTCTGCGGAGTGTGAAAGGGTGTGAGAGCAGATGGATTTAGGGGTCCGGGGGTCGGTGGGGAGGTGCGGGAGAGGCGTGCACGTGGAGGGAGGGTGGTCCAGCGCGCAGAGCCCCGGCCCCAGTCCCATCCCAGACTCCAGGCCGGGTTTGGCGGGAGCCGGGTTGGGCCGCGGCCCTCCCGGAGGGGGCTGGGGGCCCAGACAAAGGCTCAGTTAGCTGCGCAGCGGGCCGGGGAGAGCACAGCCCTCAGCCCCGGGGCGGTCCAGGGGGCGGGGCCTGGTGCCCGGGGCGGGGAGACCCGGGGGCGGGGCCTCGCCCCGGGGGCGGGGCGGCCGCGGGAAGGGTGGGGGTGGCTGGAGCGGGCCGCCCTGCCCCGAGGACTCGGCAGCGAGGCGAGCGGGTGGCTGCGGGCGGGCGCCGAGCGAGCGAGGGAGCGGAGCGGGCCGGGCCATGGGGCGGCAGGCGGCGGGCGCGCTGCTGCTGGCGCTGGTGCTGCACGGGCGGCTGCTCGGGGTGAGTGTGCGGGGCGGAGAGGTGGGAGGCGCCCCGGGCCCCGCTCGCCGCCCCCGCCAACTTGGCTGGGGCGCGGAGGCTGCGCGGCTGGGACTCTGGCCCGGGACGGCGGCGCCCGCCAGGGACCCCGGGCCGGTACAGGCCGGCGCCACCCTCCTCCGTGGGGCTGTGCCGAGGGGCACCCAGGGGACCCCGCGATGGACCGGGGGCGGGGCCGGCCCTCGTGGGAGCCCGTGGGTCGCCAGGCCACGTTGCTGAGTCTCAGACTCGCGCTAGTCATGGTCCGGCCTGCCATTCCTGGGGGCCAGGCTGAGAAACTTCGAGCAGGGTGGGAACTCGGCAGGGCGAGGACACGCCTGCCTTTGCCAGCTTGAAACAGGGGCACTCAGTGGTGATGGGGACCATCCATCCTCACTGGAACTTTACCACGACGTCTCTCCCCTTGGGGAGCTGGTCACCAGGCAGGCACAAGTAACGAACCGCTCTGGACACAACTGATTCTTGCGTGGAACACCCACGGGCCCTGGAGTCCCACAGCCCAGGAATTGAATCAATCTCTGCTCTTCACTGAGCAACTGTGTGACCTCCAGCACGTTGTTAACCTCTCTGAGACCAGCCCACATGCCCAGGGGGAACTCAGAATACACGGCCTCAAAGTGCCTGTTGCTGAGCCGGTTTGCGGTGGACAGTGAGTGGATCTGTTTCCCCAGCTCTCTCCTCCCCAGGTCTTCAAGGTGCAGGGGGAGGCCTGCCCTTGCAGTCCAGCCCCCTACTCTGAGCTTGGATGGGTCCATGCTGAGAGAAAGAGGGCACTTGGCCCGGAGAGGCTCTGAGGACCCAGTGAACCTGAGAAGGGCAGGGCGGGGTCAATGGGCAGGGAGCTGGTGGCAGATGTGGATGGGGCACATCTGGGGATCTGGGCCTGCGTGGCGAACCACAGAGCCAACCCACCCTCTTTCAGGTGGTGCTGGGCCATCCCTGTCCCCTGTTCTCAGAGCCAAGAGAGGGACTCATCTAAGCTGGCCAGTGTTTACCCAGTGACTGACTCCCTGTCCCCTTGCCGGCTCCCTCTCACCTCTGCCCTCCTGAGTCACTCGTTAACCCCCATCCCAGACCTGACCCCTCACCTCTCCTGCCCCACCCACCCAGCACCTCTCCTCCCCCATCCGCATCAGGGCAGCTTCCTTAATCCTCTGTCAGCCTCTCACTTCAACACAACCAGCAGGGCCCATCCATCCAGTTGCTCCCCAGTCTTGACCTGAACTTGCACCTCCCAACACTGATCTTTACTTTTCCGAAAAGTAGACACCAACCTAGCACATGAAATGTTCCTTTTCTGACCCTATCCCAGCTCTGCCCCCTGATCAGGGGTTCTGCCGTGGCAGGAGGGAAGGAGATGTTTGCTGTGTGGGGGAGGAATTCCCAGATTGCAGCTAATCCTCATTCACTTGTTCGTTCACCACATCTTTGGGCAGCATTCCATGACAGTGAGTAGGAGTTCAGGGTTCATTCATTCAGTAGATACTCGCTAAGCACCTACTGTGCACCAGTGCATCCAGCAATGGGGGCTTATGGGTGAACAGCAACAGGCCCTGGCTGCCCTCTCCCAGAACTGAGATGGGTCAACAGGCAGCTCTGATCCTGTGGGATTACAGTGTCCTCAGCAACCACACTGAGGTCTTCATGGTCCCACCCTAGGCTGAGGGTAGAAGGGTCGGAAAGAGCTTGGCCTCTGGAGTCCTACAGACCCATGTTCGAATCCCAGCTCTTGCCACTTCCTAGCTGTGTGATCTGGGACAAGTTCCTCTCTCTGAGCCTCAGTTTCCACATCTGTAAAATGGGGATGAGAAGTTTGTTGTAAGTTTTAAACGCCAGCAGGCTTCTAGCCCTGTGCCCTAGCCAGCCTTGGGCTCCTCCTTGTCTGCTGCCCTTTAGCTCTCGTGCCTTTCAGTTCATGTTTGCAAGCCCACAGTGAGTGGGTGAGGGTAGGACACAAGGGGAGGGTAAGGTGGTCCTTAGGGAGCTCAAGACCTCACTGGGGGCAGGAGACAGAGGCAATAGTGGTCTGTGATTAAGTGTGGGAGTAATTTCAGTTCAGAGGAGGTGGGGAGGCTTGCTGGGGGAGGGGGCCAGGCCTGAGTGACTCAGGTCCTGCCTTGGCCTGCTGGGGCCTTAGCCCTTCCTTTCTTGGGGCCGGTGCCGCCAAGAGACAGGGTTCTTGAGGGTGATAGTGGTGTTTTCCAGCGCTGAGAGGGGAAGTCACTGAGATACCTGTTTCCTGCCCCCCCTGGGTTTTCTTGCTGGGGAGGCTGTGGGCAGGCGGGAAATGGAGGAGCCTCCCCTTCCCTCAGGGGCAGTGTTACCTCAGCCCTCCCCTTGACATAACTGGCCGCGCTGTCTTTCCCCCTTGCTCCAGATCTGCCGCCCGGAGGGGGTTGTGAGTGTGCGCTGGAGATTTCCAGAGGGAGGGTGCAGGTCTGTCCACAGAGGGAGGCAGAGGCTGGCGGGGGTAGAGATGGACGCCCCACCCCCACCCTGCCACGCCCCAGCCGAGCTCCTTGTGTCCGGGGAGTCCTGGACCCCGACCGGCTCGGCCCGGGCCTGTTCTCAGGCTGAGTGCAGGCAAGTTGGGATCTGCGGGCCTGAGGCCCAGCCCGGGAGATGGGTGGAAGGAAGGTGGCAGAAGGTGACTGGGTTTAGGGCTTGCAGCAGTGGGGAGGGCAGTCTTGGGGTACCAGGCCAGATGCTGACAAAATAATACGGATAGATCACACTTATCCAGTGCCCACTCTCTGCCACGCGTGAAGTTTCTCAGCAGATCCTCACACGTTGTTGCCTCGCTCACAGCCTCCCTGCCCTCCCCGTGTTGCTTACGTCAGACCCCAGCCCTTGACTTAATTTAGCCCTCAAGGCCCTACAGATCTGGCCTCCCCCCCACCCCCCCCCGCCTCAACTCTCTTCTCCTGCTCACTTGCCCCTTGCTTGTGCACTCCAGACATGCCGGTCTTTGTTTCTGGACCGTGCCAGACACGCTCCCGCCTTAGGGCCTTGCATCTGCTGTTCCTTTTGCCTGGAATGCTTGTCCGCCAGATATCTGCGTGACCCTCTGCCTCACTTCCCTCAAGTCCCCTACTACTCTGCCCGATGTTCGCTGTCCCCTTATACGGCTTTGTTTTCTTCTTGTCACTATTTGATGTGTATTTCTTTACTTGTTTATCACCACCCCACCCCCAATTTAAGCTTCATGCGAGCAGGACCTTATGTGCTTTTGTTCACTGCTGCTGTCTCCTTAACACCTGGCAGGTAGTAAGCGCTCAGTAAATATGTCTGTTGACTGAATTAAGCTATAGCTACTAGTGCAGTCCCCATTTTCTAAGCAGAGGAGACTGAGGCACAGAGGGATCGTGTAACTTGCCCAACAACTCAGCTATAACTTGCCCAGTACACTTTGCTTGGAGGCCCCACGAGCCAGGCTTTGAAGCCACACGAGGCTCCTCACCACCCTACCGGCACCAGCAGGCGGTGGGTGTTGATAAAACTGTCACCACTGATGTTGATAAAAGGACTCAGGTCCTAGGTGGTGCAAGGGCTTCCTCGGGCAAGGAAGATTGGGGTCTGGCTTTGGGGACAGAGGCACTCAGGATGGGTGTGCCCCAGTGTCCACGGGGCCTCCTGGGGATACCTGCCCTGGCGGGAGCCTAGAAAAACTTAACTCTAAGGGCAGTCATTTCTGGGATTGCCTGTTCGTTTGTAGGTTTGTTAATTAATTTCCTCACCAATATTCCCTGAGACCCTAGAGACAGTTGAATTAATCCAGGGGCCTTAAGGCCTAAGTGCGCCAGGCCAGGCCCTACCCTGTGTGGGAAGTGAAGGGGAGAATGGCTAGCCGCCTGGCCCTAGTCCTCACTGGATTCCCCTGGCTGTTCCCTGGGGGCTGAAGGTTTAGGGTGAATCTGCAGAGGCTTCAGGGCTGCCTGGCCTTGGGGCATGTCTCAGGCGGGAGGGTGCGGTGGCCGCCCAGGATGTGGAAAGATCTGGAACGATGATTCAGAAGCCACTTGGAGGCCAGACGTGTGGGTTCTGGACCCTCAGGCCACTCGGGACATGCGGGAAGGACTCCCAGCCCTGGCCTGTTGCCCCCTGCCCCAGTCCACTCCCAGCTGTGAGGACTCAGGCTGGAGGAGGAGGGGCAGAACGTGGCCGCGTTCCC
Organism: Lagenorhynchus albirostris; assembly: GCF_949774975.1. Classification (NCBI taxonomy): domain Eukaryota; kingdom Metazoa; phylum Chordata; class Mammalia; order Artiodactyla; family Delphinidae; genus Lagenorhynchus; species Lagenorhynchus albirostris. Next base: position 169,411,045 of record NC_083096.1, read on the forward strand.
CCCTCCTGCAGCTTCCCAAGGATCTGCGGAGCCCCCTGCCCTTCCTCCCAGGGCCCACGCCGGCCTTCCCCTCATCTCTCTCCCGCCAGGAAGCAGGAGGGTAGGCTGAGGGTCCTGGCCCTGCTGGAATGTTGCCCCAGCTCCGGCCTTGGCCTCTTTGGCCCTGCTGCCCCCTCCTGCTTCCAGGGCCTGGCCGGGGCCTGCTGGCCGCCCCAGCGCCCAGAGCTGGCTGACTGAAACCCAGAAGAATGTGTGGAACTCGCTTCGCGGGGAGCCGCCAGCTTCACTGCCCAGCCTGGTGGCGTCGGGTGCATGTCAATAGCGGCCGTGAGAAGGGAGTGGCTCATGGCTGCTGGGATGGCTGGGCCAGGGGCACCGTCATGAAAGTCCTGGGAACAAGGCGGCTCTTTGAGGCCTGGGAATGCGGGGCCTTCAAGTGTCAGCCGCCCCCAGAACCCACCCTCCCCTCCTTTCCTTGATGCCCATGTGTGCCAGGGCTGCAGGGACCTCAGAGCATCCCAGGGTAGGGGGTCCTCGTGACACCTGTGAGATGTCCTGAGGACCAGTCCCGGCTGCCTACCAGAGGCCTGTCCCTGAGCCGCAGAGGAGGGCGCCCTGTTTCTCTGTTGCTCTGGATTTCAGGGTGGTGTCTGGCACACAGAGGCTTGCGGTCTGTGTGGAATGAATGAGTGGACAATGATGCATGCAATTAAATATTCTGTAAACTAAAGTCCCTGAAGTGTCAGACTCAAAATTCATTTCACAGATATTTATTGAGCATCTTCTAAGTACCCGACCCTGTTCTAGGTGCCGAGGTTGCGGCAGAGAACATAGAAGTCTTAATTCCCTTCCCTCAGGTAACTTGCATTATAGCGTGTGCAGGGAGACACACAATAAATATAATATGGCAGGTGGCGATAAGTGTTTGGAAGAGAAAATAAAGCAGGGAAGAGGATAGAGAGTGATCTGAAGGAGGTGAGGGTGTGAGCCCTACAGGTATCTAGGGCAAGGGCTCTCCAGGCAGGGGTAACAGCTGACACAAAGGCCCAGAGGTGTGCTTGGTGCGTCTGCGCAAAGCAGGGGGGCCCACGTGGCTGCAGCAGCATGGGTGAGGGTTGGTGGATGCGGCCGGGGCTTGGCAAGGGAAGGTGGGGCAGAGCCTCAGCCACAGGAAAGAGTTTGGATTTGCTTCTGAGTGAGATGAGAGATCACTCTAGTTGTTGTGTGGAGAAGACAACGTGGGACATCAAGGTCAAAAGCAAGGAGGCCGTGACCCAGCCCCGAGACTATGGGAGCTCGTACCAGGGCAGTGGAGGCACGAAGAAAGGGTTGAATCCTGAGTATATTTTGAAAGTAGGACCAACAGGATTTGCTGATGGACTGGTTATGGGGGTGAGGGGACAGAAAGGGAGGCGTCAGGGACGTCTCCATATGTTTTGGCTTGGGCATTGGAAAGGTGGGGCTGCCACTGACTGAGGTAGGAGAGCTCCAGAGGCGCAGACTTGGGAGGAGGGTGGAGACGACAGGTGATGGAGGGGATGGCATGGGGGAGGGGACGGTGTTGGACTGACTCTCAGCTAGGGCAGCCCCACACCCCGACCCCAAGCCGGAGCCTCTGCATTGGCCTGGAGGGGGTTCTTGCTGCGAACACATTTGTGCAGCTGCAGACACCGACCCCTTGGAACCCCCCAGCCTAAGCTCACAGCTTGTATATTTATGTGTTTTATTGAAATTCACTGTCTTCCCCACCTAGAGGGCGGGCATTCAGTTTTGTTTGTTACAGTTTGCCCGGTGCTAGGCTGCTGGGCAATAGTAGGTGAACACTTATTGAGTGAATAAATTAATGGCCTTGAAGGACTTCCCTGGTGGCTCAGTGTTTAAGAGTCTGCCTGCCAATTCAGGGGACACGGGTTCGATCCCTGGTCCGGGAAGATCCCACATGCCGTGGAGCAGCTAAGCCCCTGCGCCACAACTACTGAGCCCTCACGCCACAACTACTGAAGGCCGCGCGCCTAGATCCCGTGCTCCGCAACAAAGAGAAGCCACTGCAATGAGAAGCATGCCCACCGCAACGAAGAGTAGCCCCCGCTCGCCGCAACTAGAGAAAGCCCGCGCACAGCAACAAAGACCCAATGCAGCCAAAAATAAATTAATTAATAAAAAAAAAACTAATGGCCTTGAAGAAGCCAGCTGGCCAAGAAGGCCCAGGCTCCTTGCTGAGGCTGGACGCAGGGGAGCTCTTCCTCCCAGCCACTGTTCTCTGCTGGGATCTGGAGCATGTGAGACAAGCCAGGGTGCCCACCGTGCCGTGTTCCGCTTTTCTGTGCCCCGACTGGACTTGGAGCCCTTTTTTCTGGGCGCTGAGGACAAGGGAAAGGTGTGGGCTCAGAGGGTCATGACTTGGCTCAGCCCCAACTGGCTGTGTGACCTTGGGGAAGTTGCTTCATTTCTCTGAGTCTCAGGACAGAAATGGGGATCATGATGCCTGTTTCCCAAGTGAATATGAGACCAGGTGGATGCACCTCACGCAGTACCTGGGATGTGAGAGTGTTTGACAGTCAGTGGCTGCTCTATTAGGCTGGTTCCTGCTGAGGGCACAGCCAGAGTGGTATTTGACTCGGGGATTCCCAGTGCCCAGCATGACACACCTTCTCCTGATCGCAATTGCTGTCACCTACTGACCCAGGCCCTGCTCTGGGCTTGTTTTTTTTGTTGTTGTTTTTTGTTTGCTTGTTTGTTTTTTGCGGTACGCGGGCCTCTCACTGTTGTGGCCTCTCCCGTTGCGGAGCACAGGCTCCGGACGCGCAGGCTCAGTGGCCATGGCTCACGGGCCCAGCCGCTCCGCGGCATGTGGGATCTTCCCAGACCGGAGCACGAACCCGCGTCCCCTGCGTCGGCAGGCGGACTCTCAACCACTGCGCCACCAGGGAAGCCCTGGGCTTGTTGAATGAATGACCGAGTTAAGGGATCCTCCCTGCTCCCTCTGCCTCTCTTTCTCAGTCTGTGAGCCCCGGATGTAACTGTATCTGATCTGTCACTGGCTCCCCTTCCCCCACTGAGGCTGCAGCTGCAAGAAAAAGTCCACCCTTCCACCCTGATTGCTCCTTCCTGTAGGGGGAGAAGGAGTGGGGGCACACCACAGGGTGTGGCCTGGGAAAGGCTGGAGCCTGTGGACGCATTGTCCCCTTCCCAGATGTGTGCAGTTGGTGGGCTCTGAGCAACAGAGAGTGTGGCCAAGTGGCTCCCATGGGTACAGAAAGGATGTTCATGCATCTTAAGGGGAATGGGCTTCCTGGGACTCCATCCCAGCCCCACCCTCCCTCAGGCCCACTGGAGGAGACAGGACCTTGCCCGGGGAGCCCTGGGCAAACCTGTAGCAGGTCCATTGCCAGGGAAGCTGGAGTTGCACAGCTTTAAATCTGGCTCCCATGGGCTCTTAGAGAAATAGCAGGGCTAAAAGGAAAGAGACGCACTCGTGCTTGGTAACCGCTCCCTGTACCCTGGGACTTGGCCTTGGCCTTGGGCTGCTGCGTAGAGACATGCCCCTTCCCCAGTAGGATGGGTCACGTCCAGGTGTTTCATTTTTTAACATTTGGCATCTTTTCCCCAATCCCGGGCTGTGGGGATGGGGAGGCAGCCCGGGGCTGGCAGAGGGAGGACTTTAGAGGTGGCCTGAGGTGACCCCACAGATGCTTCTCCTGATGTGGGGCTGGGAATTCCCAGCTGCCTCTGGCCCCTTCCCAGCCCACCTCCAGGTGCCTGCCTCCACCTCTGTCTCCCCCGCCTCCCCAAACTCACCCCCAAAGAGCCAGTTCTGCCCCCCTCCTTCTGGTCCTGGCCTCCCCTCACCCCAGCTGACTCATCCCTCTCCTTGTTTGGCGTTCCCAGTTTTCAAATACTTGGGAACTGGGATCATGCCTCTTCTTGCATCTCTCGCTGGACTGGATGCTCTGAAATTCTGGCCTCAGAAATCTTAGCCCCGGTGGCCTCTATCACTTAACAGCTCTTCTCCCCCTCCTGCCACTTGCCTTCCTGTGACCCTTTGGCCAGAGGAACAGAGACCTAGGAGTTTCCTGGGGACAGACCAGTCTCTGTGCCCTGGGACTTCCAGGGTCTCCTCCCCAGTGACCTCAGTCACCCGGGTTGCCACCCTTTCTTAGCCAAGCCCCACGCAGAGCTCTCTCCAGGCATTATCACATATAATCCTCACAGCGGTCTTTTGCTGTTGGCATTATTATCTCCATTGTGCATCTGGGGAGAATGAGGCACCGAGGGGGGGGGCATGGCTGGCCCAAGTCATCCGTTCAGTGCCTGGCACAGCTGGGAATAGAGCCCAGGTTGTCTGACTCCAGACTTGTCATCCCTTCCTGAGTGGGTCTGGCCTGTTGCAGGGAGAGAGAGGACGATCTGGGAGGACTGGCATAGTCGCGACAGGCTGCCTGGAGGAGGTGGATTGGGCCAGCCTTGGCGGAGGGTACAGCAAGCTGTGTATCTGCCATGTGGGCTTATCCGGCTCCTGCTTCTCAGACTTGGGTGCCTTTTGCCCCTTGGCATCCAGCTCAGTTTAGTGATAACATTCCCCAGGGAGGTGGATTTGGCTTTCCCTGAGATCGAGACCCTTGGAAACCTGGATCCTTCTCAGTCAGGTCCCAAGCTCCCTTTGGGGCCTGTAGGTTTTGCCTTGTTTGGAGTTCAATGGATTTTTGCTGAGTGGGGCCTGCTCTGAGGCAGCCCTGTGCTCACCTCAATAGTGGCACAGCTGGGAGCAGAATCTATAAACAAATCCCAAACTGTGTAATTTGGTTTTTGTTCCTTTGTTTTGTTTCTTTGTTTTGGCTGCGTTGGGTCTTTGTTGCTGCACGGGGGGGTTTTCTAGTTGCGGCGAGCGGGCCTACTCTTCGTTGTGGTGCGCGGGCTTCTCATGGCAGTGTCTTCTTGTTGCGGAGCATGGGCTCTAGGCACGTGGGCTTCAGTAGTTGCAGCATGCGGGCTCAGTCGTTGCGGCACGCGGGCCCTAGAGCGCAGGCTCAGTAGTTGTGGCTCACTCACAGGCTTAGTTGCTCCGCGGCATGTGGGATCTTCTCGGACCAGGGCTCGAAGCCATGTCCCCTACATTGGCAGGCGGATTCTTAACCACTGCGCCACCAGGGAAGTCCCCGAAACTGTGTCCTTTGAACACCTTTGTGCAGCAGAGGAACCAGGTCTTCATCCATCCATTTATTTATTCACTCATTCATTGCCTGAGGACCTGCGGTGTGCCAGACATTGTGCCGGTGTTTTGTCTGCATTTTCGACTTTCCTGCGTAATTGGGATTACGCCTCCATTTCCCAGATGAGAGAAAGCTCAGGGGAGAGAGGTGACTTGCCCAAGATCACACAGCCAGGGCCAGAGGAAGGTGGGAGCTGAATCCAGCTCTGTCAGTCCTCCTGTAAGAAATGAGAATGGTGGTCCCTACTCTCCAGAAGCTCTGGGTCTTGTTGGAGAGGTAGGGCTCGTGGACCATGGTTACCCAGCACAGCTCCAGTCTAGACAATAGCAGATTGTCAGGGAAGGAAAAGGTCAGTTGGGCATGAATTCTCTGGAAAGACTTTCTGGAGGAAGTGGGGCTTCAAGAGCAAGGAGGATTTGGCTGGTGGAGGAGGAAGGCATCCAGGGCAGGGTTCCAGAAGTTGTCCCCGTCTTCCCTAGATTCGCATTGTTGTCAAGCGTGTGAGCAGGAAGGCTGTAGCCTGCAGCTGGAGTCATTAACACTGGAGAAGAATGAGAGGAAGTCACCAAGATAGCTGAGGTGACAAGCATTCCAGTCCCCTGCCCTGTAACTGCTCAGACCAGGAGGCAAGAAGTCAAGGCCTGGGCCTCCTCTTGGTTGCCAGCCAACTACTGACCATCTTCCCCGGACCTCGCTTTTCCTACCCACAAAATGGGCTCCTTGTTTTTTGGCCACTTGCCAATTCAGAGGAAGGGGACGTTGAATTCTTGGAGAAAACTGTTAGCTTGTCCTCAAGACTTGGTGGTAGCTACCAGGTAAAGCCCACCAATCTTACCAATCTCTTCACTGACTACCTGCCGACGAGTGCCAGACCCTGGGCCAGGGAAACAGATGAAGGAGAAGACCCCCTGCTCCGTTAGACCTTCCTGAAGCCTCGCCTGTCCTCCCGTGTGGACCTGGGGTCACTCCTGCAGTGGTCCGCCCACATCAGATCACCTGCTGCTGAGCTAAGATCCAGAGGCCTTGTAAATGTCTTTTGAGCAAGTGAGCACTAGACTAGGAGTCACAGGATTCCTGTACTCCTTGCCCTGTCAGTGGGATCCAGGGCAAGTCATTTAACTTCTCTGAGCATAATTTTCCCCAGATGCAAAATGGGACCGTTCACTCATTCATACAGCAAACATTTATGGAGTGCCAGCTCTATGCCCAACCTTGTGCTAGGTTTAAACACCTAGCATGGATTGAAAGAGCTTCTAGTCTGACAGGGGAGCCTAGTCAATAAAAGGGGAGGGTGATTCAATAAAAGGAGGCTGCATGCAAGCAAGAGTCTTCTAAGAGCTTGGGAGCAGCTTCTCAGGGCCACACGACCTCTGGGAGATAGCTGGGGTCTTGTGACTTTGTCTCAGCCCCTGTTTGTTATTCTGGTTACTGTCTGTTTCCCTCCAGTTAGCTTGTGGGAAGAGGGGTCTTGGGGAGACAGCCCCCCTGGGCTAGGGCAGGGGAGAAGACCCACAGGGCAGAGAGGAGAGCAGTCTGGTTTTGCCATGAGTCTCAGGTGAGCTCATGGATGTGGAAAACAGCGAGGCTTATTTATACTGAGTCTGGTTATTTTAATTTAAGAGAAATGGAAGCTGCCCATGGAGCTCGGGTTTGGGGCTCCGTGACGTTGAGTGAGTTAAACAAGGAGAGTAGGGCTGAAACTCCTGCTTTCCACTTTACTTCCTCTCGTCTCTCTCCCCACTCTTCTGGGGGATCTGGAGGGAGGCAGAGGTCAGCTCAAGCCTGGATTTGATTTGAAGAAATGGGAGGAAAGGGTTAAGTCCGCCTGGTTTCCCACCTCCTGGATGGGAGGAGGTGGGGAGGGGACAAGGACCGGGATGGCTGGGGCAGGAATGTGCGATAAGATCAAAGCTTCCAGCCTGCCTGGGGCTCACCTAGGTTTCACCTGAGCAGTTGAAGGGAATTCTCTAAGTGACCTCCTGGGGGAGGGGGTGCAGGTCCCACCCGCCACCCTTCAACACTCCAGGAGGCCCCACCCACCTCACGCAGGCCTCAGGTGCTGGAAGCCCTAGGGGCCACCTTTACTTGACACACCCAGATATGGGGGACACCCTGCATACCACCCCCACCCCTACCCGCTCTTTCATCTGGGGTTTCTGGCCGGGACTCAGAGGCTCCTTTATGTGGCCTGTTAGCCCCCCATCTGTTAATTCTGCAGGTTATACTTTGGGACAGTGTCATGGGCAGGAGGCACAGCCCTGAGTCCTGTCCTAGCTCCATTACTTATTGCTGTGTGACCCCGGGCCGGTGACTTAACCTCTCTAAGCTTTAGCTATCAGCTGGGAATGGTAATACCGTCTTTGCAGGGTTTTAGTGAAGATTAGACATCATTTAAATCACCGCCAGCCAGAACGGGCAGTTGATGTATGACAGGAACTATTATTTTGTGATTTTCCTTTTTCCCCTTCAAGACTGCCCTTGGTACTTCGTCCTGGGTAAACCTTGGGGCTTGGTTTCGTTCTTCCTCCACCTGACCTTTGAGGAGGCTGCAAACCCCAGGGTCCAACCTCTTGTCCAACCCTCTTCACTTATGGATCTTCATAATTTTGGGAGGGGAGCAGGGCAGGAAGGGTTGTGAGTGAAGAGGGCCCAGATGCTCCTAAGTGCCTTCCAGGCACCTTCTGGGCCACCCGCATAGTGATATCAGATTAGGCCTTCCTGGTCCAGTCACCCCTCCCTTGTACCAGGGACCTCAGTATCCCAGTGGTGTGGCTGGGAAAGTGGCCCCAGAATTCCTCAGGTGGGAAGGGTCTGGAGCGTCTGGCCTTGGCCCTGGGGGTGCGATGCTCTGCCCTGGTTAATGATTACTCTGTATGTTAAGAGAGCAGGGCAGGGGGAGGCCCCGCCCTCCCAGCTCCTTAACCACTGGTTGCGCCTGAGGTATGTCAGCACTTGGGTGCTCCCTGGTTTTTTTTTTTTTTTTTTTGTTCCCTGCTTTAATGTGGCAGCCTTGCTCTGGGGCACATGGGATGTGGGGAGCAGGGAGTAGGGGCTTGGATTCACAGATTGACAGGCAGCCTGTGCCCTTGGAGTCCTAGGGACAGACTTAGGACTCACAAAACCTGGGTGAAATGTAAGCTAGGGTATAACAGGCCCCTGTGGTTTGGCACCAGCCATGTGAGCAGACCCTACAATGATACATCAGGTGAGCAGGCCCTTTCTAGCCCCCCCAAACCCCCTTCGCTCCTCCTCTCCTGGGCTCAGACCCTGCAGAGGCGTCCCAGCTAGAAGGTAGTACATGGTTAGGGCTTTGGGGCAGCTGGGCTCGGGTTCCAATCCCACCTCTGCCAACTCCAGGCTACGTGACCCTGGGCAAGTCACTGCACCTTTCTGAGCACCCATTTCCTCATCTGAAACGAGAGAATACTAAATCTCTACCTTGCAGGTGTCAGTGAGCCAAGGTGTGGGAAGTATTTAGCTCATAATGAATACCTGGGGAATGGTAGCAATTATCACTACTGTAATTTTTGTTATTAGGAGAAAGTGAAAGTTGAATCTTGGTTTTGGGTAACCAGGGCAACATCGGCTCACTGGATGAACTGGAGGATTTGGGCCTGGGGAAGGCCTGGGGAGATCCCAGGAACACGTACGAGCGAGTGTCCCAGGAACATATACGAGAGAGTGTCCCAGGAACACGTATGAGAGGGCTGGAAGGATGGTGAGAACAGGGCTTTGGCGGGATCTCTGTCTACCCCAGGCCCACCTTGGTCCTCCCAGCTTTCACTCCTCGCTGGGCTGGGTCTTGAGGCTGGTGCTGGCCAAGAACGGAGGAGGAGGGAGAATTGTTTATTTTGATAACATTAGGGCATTTTCCCCCACCAGCAGCTGCTATTTTGAGAGCCCTGGAGAGCAGGGGCTATGGTTAAATTAGGTAATGTTGCTCCAGAAGGAATGTGTGAAGCAGGGCGAGGCTGCAGGGAAAGGACAGTTGGTTCACTCTATGTAAAATTAAACTGCAGCTTGGAAAAGAGCAGATCGGGGCTGCTTTATAAGGCGATGGAGGGGGAGGCTGCTGGAAGCTGCCGCTGGGGGAGTGGAAGTGATGGTACAAGGCCTTTCTTGGGGTAGCTTGGGCTTTTGCCTGGAGGCCTGTCTGGCCCAGCAGGGGCCTGCAATGGGGCTGAGGGGCAGGGCTGGTGTGTCCTCAGCTCCAGGCCCCTGGCTGCCACTGAGGCTAGTGGGGCTTGGGATGGTGTGATGCATGGGAAGGATGGATCTGCAGACATGGCCTCGAATCCTGCTTTTGCCTTGATTTTTTTTTTTTTTTTTAATTTTTGGCCACACCTCATAGCACGCGGGATCTTAGTTCCCCGGCAGGGATCAAATCCGTGTCCCCTGCAGTGGAAGCGCAGAGTCTTAACCACTGGACCGCCAGGGAAGAAGTCCCCTGCTTCTGCCTTGAGTCCTAGCCTTCTGTGCTTGGGCAACCCACTCAGCCTCACAGGACCTCAGTATTATTGGGGTGATATAACGGTTCTAATCCCCTAGGGATGATTCTTAGTGATTAAATCTCTAGAAGAAGAAGTATAGCTAACTTTTATTGAGGGCTGCTGTGTGCAAGGTGCTGTTCTAGTCCCTTTTTGTTCTCATAACCTAAAGGGTGGTCCATGCACCAGCAGCTGGGGCCTCACCTGGGAGCTTGTTAGAAATGCAGTCTCAGGCCCCACCCAAACCTATGGAATCCGAATCTGTACACTGACAAGATCCCAAGATCCCATGCTGATTCCTGTGCATGTTAAAGATGGAGAAGCTCTGCTTTACATACATTGTCATTTTATCTTTTTTTTTGGTTTTGTTGGGTCTTCGTTGCTGCGCGGGGGCTTTCTGTAGTTGTGGCGAGAGGGGGCTACTCTTCATTGCGGTGCACGGACTTCTCATTGCGGTGGCTTCTCTTTGCTGCGGAGCAGGGGCTCTAGGCACGGGCTTCAGTAGTTGTGGCACATGGGCTCAGTAGTTGTGGCACGTGGGCTCAGTAGTTGTGGCTCACGGGCTCTGGAGAGCAGGCTCAGTAGTTGCAGCACACGGGCTTAGTTGCCCCGCGGCATGTGGGATCTTCCCGGACCAGAGCTCGAACCCGCGTCCCCTGCAATGGCAGGCGGATTCTTAACCACTGCGCCACCAGGGAAGTCCTGTCTCATTTTATCTTGAAAACCACCCCCATGATGTAGGAATTATCATTTGACAGTTGTGAAAACTGGGGCCTGGAGAGATGGCCAACATAGAAACGCCATCAGTGTTGATTTTCTTCACTCTTCTCCTCCTCCTTCCCCTCTTTTGGTCTGAGCTGGGGTTGAGGAGAAGAGTGGGGTGTCCAAGCTCCTAGCAGGACTGGAGAAGGACAAGAATATCCCTTGTCTTTGAGACTTAATCAGACTCTCTTTTCTCCATTTGCCCATGGGATCAGCACAGCTGGACCTGAGTCATCTCCCCAAAGGCATTCCACACTTCCTGTCCTTGGAGAAAGGTGGGGCAAGAAAAGGGTTCTCTACTGTGCTTGTGGCCACTGCTTGGCAGATTGGGGAGTGGGGCGGCGGGGAGTCAGAGCAGGAGCTTCCCGGGGCTCAGTGAGGGTCACCCCTTCTATCACTGGTACTCTTGGGACTGAGTCAATCTAGCAGCAAATATTTTAAGGAGCATCTACTATGTACCCAGCCCTGGGAAAGTATCCTCAATTTCTCCCAATTCTGTAGACTCTTCATTATACAGAAAAGAGAAAAAGAAAAGAAAAAAGTGTTGCTATAGTTTCTTTAGCACTTACCATGTGCCACATGCTGTGCTAAGCACCTGACTTGCATTATCTCTGTTACCTGTTTAATTTCACTGTCAGTTTCCTCTATAAAATGGGGTTGTTAAGAAGATAGTATTTGTGGAGTGCCTGGCGCATAGTGTTTGTCAAATAAATGTAAGAAGTACAAATAATCTCCCAACAAGGTGGGCACTATCATTGCCCCCATTTTACAGATGTACAAATTGAGGTCCAGGGCAGGGAAGGGACTTGCCTGTCAGGATCACAGGAGATTAGGGCAGAATCGTAAGACACTGAGTCCCCAAACTTCTAAGCCACTATTAAAATTCAATTCAATTTAGTAAATATTGTTTATTATCCACTAGCTGTTGCTTGGCATCGGGCAGTGTCTAAAGGTTAAAAAATAAATATATATATATAGTATATCATACATAAATATGATGGAAAAAACTCAAGCTGATGTTTGTTCCCAAGGAGCTTTGGTTCCAGCAAGAGAGTAGAGACATTTACTCAAGTGTCTGTATTTAAGACCAAATCTCTAGCCCTCTAAGAGGTAGAAATTAAGTCCTACGGATGTATGGGGGAGAAGGATGTCTTTGTGGGGGGTCCAGGAAGACTTCAGAGTGGAGGTGGTAATTAAGCCAGGCCTTGAAGGATGGATGAGTAGATTAGATTGGGAGGCAGAGCAATAGCATTCTGGGAGGAGGGAACAGCATACATAAAGGCTCAGAGGCAGGAAAATGTGCCATGTGAGAGTGTCGTGCAGATCTCAGGAGCCTTGGGGGCCTGCGTGTGGTCTGGGGTGATGAGGTGGGGAAGACCAAGCCCAGCTGTCTCGTCCCTGAAGATTCCCAGCATTCTCAAAGACTTGGTTCCTCAACCAGCTGCGATTAGTACGTCATCATCCTGCCTTTTCTTCATGTCAAGAAATCAAAGACTTTTATAAATGGCCCGTCTGGTCAGCGTGTGATAAACACCGACAGAATTCGCGCCAAATGCAAGAGACTTGATGCCTTGATCAACCGGGCAGCCTTATCGCCCACGCATGTACAAGTTCCGTTAGTCTCTGCCAGGGTTGATACTGACCCTGGGTCGGGGCACAACAGAGGGGCCAGGCCTGGGTTCTGATTTCTTCTGTGTGGCTTGCCTGCTGTGTGGCTTTGGGCAAGCCTCAATTTCCTCCTTTGTCACATGGAGATAGCACTCCCTCCAGGATTGGTGTAAGGACTGGTGATGGTGTAAATCTGCACTGTCCAGTATGGTGACTGCCAGCCCACACGTGGCTGTTTAAGATTTAATGAAAGGAAGTTCAAGTTTCTCGGTTGTACCAGCCACATTTCAAGTGCTCGATAGCCACAGGTGGCTCATGGCTACCTTATTGGACAACGTAGATATAGAACATTTCCGTCACTGCAGCAAGCTCTGGTGGATAGCACCAGTGCATATGAAGTGCACCGTGCGCTCAATAAGGATCACTGTTGGCATTTTTACTTAGATCCCTGTCCCGCTTTGGAAGCCCCGGTCTGTGGAGGCCTGCGAGGCCCCTGGGCCCTGATGGAGGCAGACAGGATTGCCCCCCTTGCCACACAGTGCCAGACCCACTTTCTCCTTGGCGCTGGGGAGGTCTCACTCTCCCCTTGCCTAACTCCATACGTAATGTTGGAAAGTCCGTGACTCGGCTCCATCCAGCCCACCCTTCCCCCCTGAATTTACCCCCCACTCCCCTCAGCCTGTCTCTGCTTAGTTCCCCGTTCAGCTGCTGGCATCTGGACTCTCCACGTCCAGCCTCGGAGATTCCCACTGGCCATTCTCGGGGTGGGGGTGGGGCCTCCCGTGGCAGTCCCCAGCTCCCAGCAGAGGTGCTGGCTGCCTGGGCTGCCTGGGCCCCTCTCGGCAGGGCGGAGATGATAGTTCGTTGTGATGGGGGCAGTGGGCAGCCTGCCTGCTCTAACGCGCCTGTATCTGGGAGCCAAGCATGCTGTTTGCACTTGGCTGGGCCTCAGGGTCTGGCCTGGTGCCCATGAGGGCTGGCCTGCTTTGGCACCCCTGGTTACAAAGGCCGGTCACGGGCCGCCAGGAGCTGTTCACGGGCTGAGTCCTGGGTGCTGGGGGGAGAGGCATGGCTGGCACCTGGAGCTGGAGTGCAGGACAGATTCCTGGCTGTGGCTGGGCCCTGGGTGCTGAGCGGGGACAAGGCCCAGGCAGGCGTAGGCAGGGTGCAAACTCTTTGCGGGGGGAGGGGGCAGGCAAGAAGTCGTGCTGGGTGGTTCAGGTTGGTCTGGTCTGTACGTGGCATTCACACCTGTGGGGAGGAGCCCCGGGTCTGAGGTGCCAGAAAAGCTCAGGGTCACCTCCCGGCATCATACTCTCCCCTCCCCCTTCTTTTGGCCCCTCCCTCATCAGCTGGGAGGTGGAGGAACAGGCGTGGCTGGTCCATGAGGCTGAAGCCATGGAGGCCCAGCAGGAGATGTAACCTGCCTGAGATCACGCAGCCAGTCTGGAGGAGTCAGGTCCTTGACTGAACACCTTGCGTACTTTTCTCCCGCCCGCTCCCTCCCCGTGGGAGTTCTGATGGACTCAGCAGCCCCTGGACTCTGCTGAGAAGGAGGGTTGGAATTCTAGCTCTGCCACTTACTCCTTCTGTGATCTTGGCCAGCCTCTCTGAGCCTCATGTTCCTCATGTGGGGAATGGGGATAATTATAACTCACTCCCAGGGCAATTATGGGTATTAGATAACTGGCCTCCTGGATGTTTCCAGAACATTCAAAGGATGCTTCTGCCTTGGGGCCTTTACCGCTGCTGTTCCCTGTGCTCAGACAGCTCTTTGTGCACAGATGGCCTGTGTGAAGTAGCCGCCCGCACCCAGCCGCTCCGTGGCCCCCTCACCTGCAGTATTTTCCCTCTCAGCACTTTCAGCATTTAACAAGTACTGGTTTATGATCCAGCTGCTCCATGATGGCAGAGAGCATGCATGGCTCACATACCTACTCACACGACGATTCTTGGTTATCTCCCCTTCTCCTTCCCGACACTTCCCAATACCCAACGGCCACTGTTTATTGGGCCCTTGCTGTGTGCCAGACCCTCCCTGTGCTGAGCGACTCACAGCTGAGCTCCGTGAATGCCACAGGGCGCCCCTCACGGCCGTGTCGCTTCCCTATCAGAGATGAGGGGTGGGAGGTGCTGAAGTGACGTGCCAAAAGCCTCCCGACTGGCCAGTTGCAGAGCTGGGCCTCCAACCGGGTTAATCCTAGCCCAGAGCTTACCCTGTGCCACCTCCTACCTTGGGTTAACAAGATCGGAGCCTTCATCCAAACCTGGGGCTCAGAATGCATGTTTGACAGGATTGAATGAATCGGGTTTAGGGGTGGCTTTCAATATTTTGGGGGTCCCCCTTCCAGCCCTCTCTTCTCCTCCTGTGATTGGTTATTTACAACCGTTCCAACCTTCCCAGAATGACAGGTGCCCTTTGGCTGCGGAGCCCCAGAGACCAAGCCAAGGCCCCAGGGGCAGGGCAGGGAGCAGGGGGTGGGCGAGGTCCTGGCTGTCCCTGGGCTGTCCTGGGGCAGGTGGACAGGATGTTCCCCCAGGCAGCCGACATTCCAAGCAGCCGACATTCCTGGTCGAAGGTGGCAGGCAGTGGGAGATTTATCGTTTCCGGTAACCCAAGTCCCTGGGAGGTGAATTCTCCCTGCCAAGGACACGCACCCCTTGCTTGCCAACCCTTCCTGCCATTTCCTCTGCTGGGCCTGTCTGACTGGGTCTTGGGGCGGGCCAGAGGAACCAGTTCTCAATCCCAGAGGTTGAGACTGGGGTCTCAGGCCTCGATCAGCCCACCGCAAAGACCCAGCCTAATGCCACCTTCCCAGAGTCCTCATCGGTGTGGCCCGGACCCCAGCCTTGGGGAAGGATGGGAAGAAGGGGGCATCGTGGAAAGTGAAGGGCCCTGTGTTAAGAGCCAGGACACCTGGGCCCTGAGTCTACCTCTGCCATCAACTTGCAGGGAGACTTCTTCCTCTCTTCCTTGAGCTGCTACGTCCTCTCCGAGTACCCAGCACTGCTGTAAGAACTCTGCATACATAATCCAACTTCTCCTTGTGACAATACTCCAGTGGGGAGGGACACTAAAAGGAAGCTCCAAGAGGTCACGCACGTCACCCAGAGGCAGTCAGGCAGAGATGGGTGTGAATTCAGCCCTTTCAACACTTGCTGGGCCTCCTTAATGTCCTTACTTGCCCTCTCTGGGCCTCGGTTTCCCTTTCTGATAAGTGAGGGTGTTGGGCTAGGCGATCCCTTCCTGCCCTGACAGTCCAGGACCCAGGAATCCATCGGAGCCTTTTGTAGGTAGGTTCCTCTTGAGCCCTGTCTAGCCTGTAAGGGGGCAGAACAGGGACTGTTCTCCCCAGGGGTTTCTGAGGATCTCACTCTCTTGGCGTGTAAGGTCTTGATGGGGTAGGAATGGGAGGAGAGGAAAGGCAAGAAGTGACACTTGAACCTAGTAAGCGTCAGACACTGGGTTAAGCTCTTGGGTTGTCCTGCTGAATCTTCACAACAGCCTTGTGAGGGGGCAATTTTTATTTATTTATTTATTTATTTTTACTCTCTTGTTTTCCTTTTTATTCTCTTGATAATTTTTTTTTAACATCTTTATTGGGGTATAATTGCTTTACAATGGTGTGTTAGTTTCTGCTTTATAACAAAGTGAATCAGTTGTACATATACATATGCTCCCATATCTCTTCCCTCTTGCGTCTCCCTCCCTCCCACCCTCCCTGAGGTGGCTATTTTGATTCCTGTTTTACAGATGAGGCATCAGAGGCTCAGAGAGGTCAAGTGATTTGCTCAGGGCTGCACAGCTAGGAAGTTGCCAGGCTGGGGTGTCCAGTCAGCTCTAACTGGTGTGAGGTGGCATGTGGCCAACACACGTTTCCTAGGATGGCTTTGATTTATGAATAAAATAATATAAAAATAGTCTTTCCAGGCACTTCCCTGGTAGTCCAGTGGTTAAGACTCTGCGCTTCCACCTCACGGGGCGTGGGTTGGATCGCTGGTCGAGGAACTAAGATCCCACGTGCCACGCGGCGTGGCCAAAAAAAAAAAAAGTCCTTCCAAAACACTGTGAACATGTCCTAGAGTTTGAAATCCAGACTACATCTCCCAGGCTGCCTCTGACACCTGGAAGTGGCCCAAGAATCCTTTGTTAAACTGTTCTTCATGTTCGCTTTGGAAAATATGGTCAGTGGTAATTATGGGTAGGCAGGAGTTCAGAGGAGCAAGAGGCGTGTGGGCTGCAGCAGACTGGAAAGGCTCAGCACTGAGCTGGGAGTGGAGCTATGGGGGCTGAGAGGGGTCTGGGGTGGGGCCAGGCCAGGCTGAGTTCACAGGCTCCAAGAAGGGTCCCTGCAGGGCTTGCAACCCCGGCCATTTGCCAGGAAAACCACAAGGCCCCTCCTAGGACCCCGTTCCTACCCAGACCTGCCCAGCCACCTCCCCTCAGGGGGTCTGGGGCAGCCCAGTCTCCAAGCAAGGCATGTTCAACCTGCAGACCTTTGCTCCAGCCCCTCCACCCTCACCCCAGACTTCCCAGGGAACTGGGGAAAGGGCTACGGGGTGGGGCAGTGAGGCCTGCGTCCTGGCCAGTGAGCCCAGCAGGGCCAGGCACCCTGGGATTTGAGCAGTTGGCAGCATGAGGACTGAGATGACGCCAGCCAGCCGGCTCCCACCCCCTCCTGCTGCGGGGCCCTTGGCCCTGAGGCCCCAGCAGCTGTCAGCAAGGAAGGGTGACAGAGGAGGACCAGAGGTGACCTCTCAGCCCACCCCTCTCTCCCTACTTGGGCCCAGAACTCATACCAGCTGCTGTCAGCCACTGCCAAGCCTTGTTCCAGAGCCAGCAGTGGGCACCCCCGTCCTCTCCAGGGCATCTTCCCGCCGTCCTTCATAGCTGCTGACCCTGGGGAGGGGTTGGGGCTAACATGGGGGACATGGTCACATCCCTAAATCCCTCTGATTTTACTAATGACACAAAGGAACAAGAATAAATGCTCCTGTTTTTATGGAAGAGAAAACAGTTCCAGAGAGGCCAAGTGACTTGCTTGAAGTCACACAGCTACTGAATGGCTGAATTCAGGCTCTTGGCTCCCAGCTCAGTGCTCACCCCGCTGCCTTTCTTGGGGGTGTTTTTGTGCAGGATTATAGAGACTTCAGCATTCCTGGGTTTGATTCCCGCTTGTAGTTTTAGGCCGCTTTGTAGCTTTAGGACCCCAGGCAAGCTCCTTAACCACTTGGAGTGGAACTCGCATTTTCTTGCTTATAAAATAATAATAGTACCGACCTCTTGGGATTGCTGAGCAAATTAAATGAGATAATCAATGTATAGTACTTAGCATAAGACCTGGCATGGTCCAAGTGCCCAAAATGAGATCTGGCAATATTATCACCAAAGAGTATTAACCACCTGTGTACTCAGCACTGTGGGTGGTTCTGTGGGGATTACAGACACATTCCACAAATATTTATATCAGTCAATAGGTATTTATTTGGCACCTACTGTGTGCCAGGTGCTAGAAAAAGAGCAGTGACAAAACAGACAAGATTTCCACCCTGCTTACCTTCTCCCCCACATGGTAGCTGGGGAGACACAGCTTCATTTTAACCACAGAAGCCTCCAAGTACTTTTACACATACTGGTGGTATTATCCAGATTTTGCAGATGAGAAAACTGCAAATGCAGAAAGTGTGGGCTGAGAAGATCAGTGGCTGAGCAGGGGCCAGGACCCAGCTCCTCCAAGGGTCTTAGGTAGCGGCCCTGAGGGCTTCCTGGAGGAGGAGGCGCTTGTGCGGCATCCCTCGGGGCCTTAAGGCCTGGCAGGAGAGGTTGGGACACGTCCACCACAATATGAGCAGCAACAATTTCAGGAAGGCCTTGCAGAGGTCAGGGCCTCTTGTTCCCCAGGAATGAGGCCCAGCCAGAGCTTTAAATACCCCATGCAGCCCAAAATAGCCCCCATTGTCTTGGCCTACAGCTGGGGAGATCCAGGAGAATCCTGAGGGAGGCAGACCTTGGAGGTGGGGAGCAGGAGGAGGTCTCCAAGCACTTCCCTCTAGGGTGCGGGTGGTGTTTTTGTGAAGACTCTTCCATTTGGCTTCTGCAGGAAGGCCTGCCTTGTGGAAAGGGTGGAGCAGCTGCCTAGACTGCGTGAGCAACGTGCAGCCAAGGGGGGAGCCTGGTGGGTGGGGGACTCCCAGAGAGGGCCATGTGCCCAAGTGAAGGTGCTGCTTTGTACCGCAGGGATGTGTGTGCTTTGGCCCACTGGGCCCTCCTCTGTGGGCAGGCCTAGCCAGGTCCCCTGCCCCGGGCCTCCTGGCACCCTCTCCTGCTCTGGCTATTTTGGGCACTGGCTGTGTTCAGGCATGGGGAGGGATGGGTAATCCTGCCCAGACCGAGGATGCTGGGGGCGCTCCCTGGACCACCATTCCAGCCTCTTGGATCTTTGAACACTATGGCCTCTGCCCCTGACCTCATTGTCAAAGGGTCATGGTCAGTGGACTCCAGTGGGATGCCGCCCCCCCCGCCCCCCGCCCCGGGAAGGGTAAAGAAGGGTGCCAGATAAATCTTTACCCTCAGGGCATTCATGCTGTCAGTATCAGGAATAGTTGTGCTGCTGCTGCTTTTTTTTAAAAATTAATTTACTGTATTTTTGGCTGTGTTGGGTCTTTGTTGCTGCGCGCGGGCGCTCTCCAGCTGCGGCGAACGGGGCCCACTCTTCGTTGCGGTGCGCGGGCTTCTCATTGTGGTGGCTTCTTTTGCTGCAGAGGATGGGCTGTAGGCGCACGGGCCTCAATAGTTGTGGCACGTAGGCTCAGCAGCTGTGGCGCACAGGCCTAGCTGCTCCGCGGCATGTGGGATCCTCCTGGACCAGGGCTCGAACCCGTGTCCCCTGCATTGACAGGTGGATTCCTAACCATTGCGCCACCAGGGAAGCCCAGTTGTGCTTCTTCTAAGCAACGGGTTTGTTTTTACCTACTGGGACACAGAATCCAGGGACTGGTCAGGTTTCCTTCTTCCCACTGGCCACTGGAAAACTTAGAACCTAATGCATTGTCACTTTCCCAGACCTCCAGAATTGAGCACATGCTTCCCGCCTACTCGTCTCACTCCAGTCCAGGCCCTGTCTGCTGTAATACAGTTTTGCTTATGCATCTTTAGTTGGTTTTCTCTTGCTGTTACGTGTATATCTTTGTTAGCTGCTTTGAGTCTTTCTGGAACAGGGTAGTGGGGGAGGTGTAAACAGGTAAATGACAATGATGAAGATGGTAACCCTTCGCTGGTCAGTTTCCTGAAATCTGTTCCTTATGGCTTGGTCCTCACTTTGTAATTCCCTCCCCGAGCCCCGCTCTCTCTGCTGGTGGGAGTCACAGCCTAGAATTTGAGAATTCTAACATTTCAGGGTTTCAGAGTCATAAAATGGCAAAGCCAGAAGGAACCTTTGGGATCGTCTAAGCTGAAAACTTTTAAACTTATTATTAAGCAGTGCAACCCTTGTTTACATCAAAATAATGGTATTTTGGTTAAATACTATTATATTTTGATAAATAACAGCAAACACCTATAGAGCCTCCACCATGTGGTAGCATTTTACAACAACCCTATGAGGTAGATACTATTATTATAAATTATCATGCCCATTTTACAGCTGAGGAAACAGAGGCACAGAGAGGTGAAGTGACTTGCTTACAGCTAACCAGGGACTGAACCAGACATATTATGTAGAAGGTCAGAATATAAAATGGGAAAAGATGGAATTTGTTTGTTATTGAAGTGAGTATTTGGGGGAGTGGGCCCAAACTCTACCTGTTCCCCGCCCACCCCCTGAGGACAGACTGGAAAACAGTGATCTAGGCCTACTGCGACATTTGACAAGGGAGCCTGAGGCCCAGAGAGGGGAAGGGACTTGCCCAAGACATCGGGGTGAGCTGGAAGCCCATTCTCCATCCCTCATGGCCCGCCTGCTGCCTGGAGGACCACCAACCCCTCCCACCTCTCCTCGCCCCCAGCAATCCCCGTCCCCATCTCTGCACTCAGCAGCTGAGCCCTCCCTTGATCACTCTGCTCCCTTTGTCTTTGGGCGTGGATACCCTGGGACCTTCTCCTTGATCCTAGGGCACTGGGAGTGACCAGGTGCTGGGCTACCCTCCGTGTCCTCTCTGAGGGACTCATCTTCTGAGAGGGCAGCTGATGGCCAGGGAGGGAAGGAGCAGCTCCTGTCTGGGTTTTCTCACCCCAGGAGAGAGCATATCCTCCTGCCACCAGCTAGCTGTCACCTGGCCCACTTTTCCTTTGTCAGCACTTCTCGTGTGGCCTTGGGGCTTTTCTGTCTTCAAAACCCCTGTGGTGGTGGCTCATAGCTTACGTCTAAAGCCTTCCTTTGGGAGAGCCAGTGGGCAGCTAGCTGAGGGAAAGGTGGATGTTTGGGTGGGTGTTCCCAAAGTATGTTCTGTGGAACCCTAGTCCCATGAGGTCTGCATGAAGAAAGGGTTCCAAATCAAGCACATTTGGGAAACACTAAATAGTTGTCCCCCTTCCCTCATCGTGGTATTTGGGACATTTAGGACTTAGGGAACCAGCTCAGCTTTGTGCAGCCAGCCTTCCCCAGAAGTGTTTGTCTGCAAGACCTTCCCTCATACCTATTCCTGTCCAGAGTTACTGTGCCCTGGAATGGACATTAGTCATGAGGAAAGGGGACGGGGGGGGGTGCTTCAAAAGGAAGGGGCCCTTCCTCTTATTTCCAGCTCTGTTGCCCACAGGCCTATCTTCAACCATGGGCTCGGCCCTGCCTGCCCCTCCTCCCCCTCCAGGAAGCAGATGAGGAAAGCCCCGGGGGCAGGGGGAGCTGGCCCTTTTGGCTGCAGCTGTTGGGCTGCCATTCCAGCCTGTTTTTTCCTGTTGCCGATGCCCACGGGAGCAAGCAGGAATGGAGTCACCGAGGCCTGGCTGTCTGGCTGCCTTGCGCAAGGCCCTGGAGCCAGAGCTGTGGGCCTGCTTGCCTCTGAGATCCCTGCCCGTTCCCTGGGATGCTGGTCTGGGCAGCGGGCAGGTCTCTCCTCAGTGACTGTGGACAGCTTCTTGTGCCCCCAGAGATGGGCCTCCTGGCTGCAAAGCTCCAGGTGTCAGAGATGGCAGGAGGAGGGCTCAGGTAGAACAGAGTTCCCTGTTTGGAACCAGGGGTCTGGCTTCAGCGTCTCTGTGGCCATGGGCAAGTCACCTTTCTAAGACTGTCTCTTGATTTGTAAACCCCATTAATTCATTAATTTAACAAATATTATTGAGCATCTCCTGTGTGCCAGGCACTTTTAGGGGCTGGGGATTCAGCAGTGAACAAAATGGACAAAGTCCCTGCCTTCACGGAGCTGATGATAAACATGTAAAATGCAGGGTAGAATTTAAGTGGTGAGGTCGTCTGAGGCAAAGTAAGGGAAGCGACAGAGAGCCAACTATAATGGATTCTGGACCTGGGATATAGTCGGGGTGGGTCTCTCTAAAGGTGACATTTGAGCAAAAACCAGAGGAAGAGGAATGTGTACACCTGGGGGCGGTGTCCCAGGCAGGGGACACAGCAAGTGCAAAGGCCCTGAGGTGGGTGGGGGCTTGGTGTGTTTGAGAACTGTTGAGACAAATATGGCAGGGAGTAGGGAGGGCACAGTAGGAGAGGAAGTGCAGAGGTCTGTATAAGTATATACACGTGTGTGTAGGTAGATCACACGGGACCTGGTTGGCCATAATAAGGGCTTTTTTCCTAATTCTTTGGTGAGTCGAGAGCAGTTGGAAAGGCCTAACCTAGTCTGTTCAGGTTCATTGTTGTTAGTGGTGTCTCATTTCATTGAAAATGTGTGGAACACTCCCCGCATCCTCCCGTAGGGCTGGCACTGTGCTAGGGACTTCATTCATGAAATCTGTGGGTCGTGACCCCAGAAGGCATGGGCACACCCGACCAGGTTGCTGTGGCCTCGAGGGCCCACAGGCACACCAGTGTTCCATGGCCAGAGAATCTGAGGACCGAACCGGGCTGTGGGCAGGAGGCAGGCACGTGAACACCACAGGCGCCGTTGGCACCAACAGTACTTGGTGGATAACGTTCAACCCCTGGGGACCTTCTTGCTGGGCGGCCCAGCCCGGAAGCTGCCACTCGGCCACTCCCACCACAGTGGCCCCACCTGGCACATGGGTGGGGCAGAGACATTTCCCAGTAGCTTCCTGCTTCCTCCCTGTAAGCGGCAGGCAGCGCACTCAGCACCAGGGGAGACCCATACTTGGGGTGTAAGAGCAGGAAGAGAGTGTGGGGACTCCGGGGGCACTGGGAGAATTGGGCTCTGTGACCAGCACCATGACAACAGCACAAAAAGGGGCACTGCTCTTAGTGGAAAAGCCCATTCAGGGCTGGTTTCCTTTGATCCTCTGCCACCTGGCACACCATGTCCCACTGCACCAAACTTCTTCCCGTCCCTCAGCCCACCTTCCTTCTGCCTGGTGCATACTCTGTCTCCCTTCTCCATCCTGCTTAGGCAAAATCATCTTCAAACCCAGCTGAATTGTCATTTCCTCTGGGAAACCCTCCCCAACCTCCGCCCAGCCTCGCTAAGTGGGGCGGACCCTCCTCTGGGCTCTCCCAGCCTCTGTCCTTCCTCTGCAGAGTTCTCTGCACACTGTGTTGTCATCACTCGGTTTCGTGGTCTGTCTCCACTAGGCACACGGAGCTCCGTGACCATCTACTTCCTCATTTTATCCTCAGGGCCAACACCTATTAGATGCCCAAAAAGTAGAGGTCAGAGTGACTGGAATTGAACCTTATGGGGTAGGTCTGATTGATGACCCTTTTTTAACAGATGAGGAAGCTGAGCCCCCCAGCTAGAAGGAGGCCGAGGTGGCCTAGGTTCGGGGCTGTGCACCCTCTCTGCCCCACCGGTCGCATCTCTCTGAGATGCAGGGATAAATTGCTCTTGCTTGGCCGTGGCTGTAGCAGACCCATTCGGGCGCCCGCCCCAGCTACATTAGAGGGGCCTTCAAGGCAGAGCCCGGGTCAGGTCTACTTGCAAAAGAGCCAGACAAATTCAGGGTCTTTGGCCGCACTTCCCAAAGCAGCTCACCCCTCATTCTGCTTGTCTCTCTCAGCAGCCCCAGGAAGGAAGCAAACAAAGCAGGGTTCTTTGCTTTGGGAAATGTGGCCAAGACCATCTTTATCACCAAGAGAACTGAGACCTGGCAGGATTGTAATGCAAGGGCAAGGTGTCCAGGATGGATTTCAGGGAGTGTGTGACTCAGTCCCCTGCTTCTCTTGGGATGAGGTGTTATGGCCTCGATTTTACCAATGGGGAAATGAAGCCCAGAGATAATTCTGGTATATGCTAGCTGTGTGATCTTGGGCAAGTCCTTACTTTCTGTTTCTGAACTTTGCTTTCTTTTGTCAAATGGGCTCATTCCTACCTCAGGGTTGTTGGGCAAGTTCATTTGTTCATTCATTCATTCTTTCACCATGCCACCTAATCAACAGATTTTTTAAAAATATTTGTTTATTTATTTATTTACTTTGGTCGCTCCGGGTTTTAGTGGCCGCACGCGGGATGCTTTAGTTGCAGCATGCGGACTTCTTAGTTGCAGCATGCATGCGGGATCTAGTTCTCCAACCAGGGATCGAACCTGGGCCCCCTGCATTGGGAGCATGGAGTCTTACCCACTGGACCACTAGGGAAGTCCCTCAATCGGCAGATATTAATTGAGCACCTACTATGTGTTGTCTGTTCTGAAGATGCAGCAGTGATCAAAACATAAAAATCACTGTCCTGTCCTCCTGGTGCTCTGGCTCACATTGACTGAGATGGCTGCAGTTTGCTAAAAGGGAAGGGTGTCGAGGAGCTTGTCCAGGGTCACATGGTGAGTTTGGGGCAGAGCTGGGATGAGAAGCCCCAGGCCCCAGCTTCCCACTCCCTTGGGCAGGGTTGAAGACCCTGACTGGGCCTCAGCGCTCCCTCGGGATGCTGGCTGGAATGCTGCCTTTCCAAGTTCCAGGCCATGGTACAGAGGGCAGGGGTCAGAAGGAGGGGCCTGCTGGCAGCTGTGCCTCTGAGCTAGCACAGGGGCCCCACTTTCAAACTGGATTTCTGTTGCCTTAGCTGTGTGTACTTGGGCAGGTGACTTGCCTTCTCTGAGCCTCTTTCCTTATCTGAAAAGTGGGGGAGCCGCCAGTGTCTGCCTTGTGAGGTTGCGGGTTTGCGTGAGATAAGCCTCGTATAGACCTTATCTCAGCGTCTGCACGTGGTGAGCACTTGGTGAGCCTCGGCCGTTCTCCTTATTCGGGGGATCTGTGTCCTTGCCGGCCACCTGGCTGGCGAAGATCCTGCCGCCTTGGGAGCCCAAGTGTGGGAAGCTGGCAGGGCTCCCGAGTGGCACGGGCAGTGCAGGCATCCAGAGGAGGCTGCGGCCGCCTCCTTTCCGGCCCGTCGCCCCTCTCAGCCTGCCAGGGGATTAAAGGCCTTTTGGCCTTTGTGTTGGGCCCTCCCGCCCCTGGCAGTTTGCACAACAAAGTGCTGCTCCGACAGATTCCTTCCCCTTTGCCGTCTGCTGCCCGTGGACAAGGTACCCAGCAGCCTGGGGGTGGGGCATGGCACCTTGACCCCGTATCTGGGGCCTGGGTTGTAGCAGAGTGTGGGGAGCACTTGTGGAGTTATCTGGGAGCCTGCGTCACAGCAGAGTGGGAGGAGGAACTTGTCTGAGTTTGGGTCCCTCCCTGGAGATTCGGGGGCCTCAGGTCACGCTTTTGCTGGTCCCTCCGCCTTGGGTGGGGGAGGGGGCAGAGTCTGTGCTGGCAGAAGGCAGGTGGGCAGGCAGCGGCTCGTTTGTCCCCCACCCGCACGCTGTCTCTGGATTTTGATGGAGTGAGCTCACGCCAGGCAGCGGCAGCCACCCTGGGGACTGCGGTACTCAGGCCTTCCTGCCCAGCTGTGGGGTGGTGGAGGGCTCAGCCCCAGGCCTGGACCATGGGGAGGTGGGGGGAGGGCATGGGCTGGCTGCCCAAGACATGGGAAGAATGTCTCTGGAGAAGCCCGAAGTCCTCCAGTCCTCCCAGAATCAACCTCAGAGCAGGCAGACAATTTGAGCCTTGAAACCACGCTTCACCCCCAGCCAGGGCCCCACCCAGCCAGCCCGCCCAGGGCCTGGGCAGCAGAGCCAGACCCCTCCCTTCATCCCAGACCGGAAGGTGACCCTAGGCCCGAGCCCAAATCCCAACGCTCCGTGCATCACTTCATCACCTCTCAGCCCTTCACCCCTACCCTGTACCCCTGCCCGGTACTAACTCTAATGCTTATGGAGCACTAACTGTATACAAGGTACCAGGCTGATGACTTACGTGCTTACTCCCATTTACACAGATGACCCTCTCCGAGCCTGCAACATGGAAATAACAGTTATAAGTTCACAATCCCTTAATTGAGACCCTTGGAGTCAGCCATGTTTTGGAATTCAGAAGTTTCCAAACTTGAGAAAGGTGACATAGAGCATATGCCAGCTGTGATGTGACATCCTCGGTAGAGTCTGGGGCAACACCCCCTAATCAAACACATTAATATTGCTGCAGCAAAATGTATGACTGTTGACCCTAAGTGGAGTGGATAAGCTATTAATAGCTTCATGTCAATTTAGGTCAGGACTTGACACCAAATGAGCTTGCTATAAACTTACTAAAAACAAAACAAAAAAAACCACTCTTGGTTTTCGGAGCTCCTTGGATTTCCCTTATTGCAGATGAGGGATAGTGGCCCTGTAGTGCCAGCCCTCCCGGGTTGCTGTGAGGATTAGTTGAGTATGTTGAGGACAGGGCCTGGCATGGGGAAAGCCCTCCGCGGACAGTGACCATTTTTATGGTCGTCTCTTCACTTGCCGCTGTGTCTCTTCCTACAGCTTTGATTTTAGCAGCGCCGGAAACTCTTGTCTATACACGTAACCTCCACAAGACTCACAATCCTCACTTAAAAACTCCTTTTTACCTTTTTTTTTTCTTTCTTTTTTTGCGGTATGCGGGCCTCTCACTGTTGTGGCCTCTCCCGTTGCGGAGCACAGGCTCCGGACGCGCAGGCTCAGCGGCCATGGCTCACGGACCCAGCCGCTCTGCGGCATGTGGGATCTTCCCGGACCGGAGCATGAACCCGTGTCCCCTGCATCGGCAGACGGGCTCTCAACCACTGCGCCACCAGGGAAGCCCCTAAAAACTCCTTTTGAAAACCCCACACCCCATATCCACTATCTGTATCTGTACCTACCCCTGTACCCCAAAACCTCTGCCTTCTATACCCCTCGCTCATGGCTTGACCTTTCACCCCCACACTCTTCCCAGACATCCTTGGCTCCTTCTGCATCCTCACCCAGGCCAGGAGAGGAAGGCGTGGCCGATGTCCCCGGTCCCCAAGGAGCCTTTGCAGGACTTGGACCTGGAGCTCCACGTGCGACCTCATCCTCACTGGAGGGCCTGGATCCAACCCAACCTCTGAGAGTGGGTGCCTCCCAGAAGTCCCCCGTCTGTTTGATATCCTGCCTGTCTGGTCCCCCCACTGCCTCACCCTGCCTGTGTTCAGGGAGCGCCTGGCCATTGTGTGTGTGGGGGCACTCTGCCCACACCTCCACCGCACGCAATTGTTCCTAGCAGTCTAGAACAGTCCTTGGCCTGTGTGAGTCAGCTGCCCCCTCCTTTCCTTCACCAGGAACCTGCAGGGTCTGGAAAATCCCCTTCTCTGTTTGACTCCTTCCTCTCTGACCCAGGCCTGCCCTCTGGACCCTTCCTGTCTGGCCCCGCCATCCGGCTCCAACGCCTGCCTGAAGCACTGGGTTCCTCTGGAAGGAAGCAGGGCTCCCTCACAGCCGGAGACAGGCTGCAGCGCAGGAAACCTGGGTTCTATTTGTGCCTTTGACCTTGGAGCTACTGATGGCCCTCCTTGGGACCTTAAACACCCACTGTATGGGTCCAGGACGTTGCCAGCTCAGGCATCCCATGAGCCATCCTGGGAGCTGGTCCGGTTGGGGATGGAGACTGGTCAGCCCTGGGCCTCCTGGCCCTGCCCACTGCTTGGGCCTTATGGCCAGCCCAGAGGCCCAGCTCCAGCCCCATGTCCTTTCCTGGGGAGCAGGGGCTTGGGGTAGGGAGCTCAGAGGTCCTGGGACAGTCCTGACTCTGCCAGCCAGTGGGGGCCATCCGCACCAGCTCATCCATCTCAGGGGGTCATTGTCAGGGTCAGATGACACTGAGGCTGAGGAAATGCCCGGTAAACTGGGAATTGCAGTTGAGAGGCTATGTGGGAGTGACTCTCAGTGACCTCAGTTGGTTCGTCTCTTCCACAGCCTTCGTTACAGAGGTGGTGTGGCACAGTGGTAAGGACTTAGCTGTTGGGGCCAGACCACCAGGGTTCAAATCCCAGCTCTACCCTGTGCTAGCTCTTCAAGCAGGTTCCTGACTCTGCTCCATTTCCCCGTCTTTACAGTGGGGTTACCTAACACCTGACCTGGGTTAACACCTACAAAATCCTTAAAGGAGTGCCTGCTGCATAGTAAGTGCTCAGTAAAAGTTAGTCCAAGTAGACCCTGGACTTTCCAGCTCTGAATCCAAGTTCCCTTCTATGGTCAAGTCCTAAGACGTTTTTGTGCTAAGCAAAAGTCCTAAGCTCTTTTGTGCTCTTTCTGGAAGCTTCTTTCCAGCCTGGCTTCATCTCCCTTCCTAGATGTAAAATACAGCTGTTAAAACCTTTTGATCTTCAGTTTTCCACAAGTGAAGTCTCTGCTCTTGCTGGCTTGTGCCTTGCTGCAGGCCCTTATCTGACCCCAAAGCCTCAGGTCCTGGGGTGGGGACTGCGAGCAAGGGCAGGCTGGCATGCACAGAGACCATTTCCTGGGGTCCCTGGGGTGGAGGGGCTTCAGTCCAGGACCCGCCATGCTCTGGATTCTCTCCTCTCACTGCAGATGTGTGTTCCTAGCATTTTTTCCAAGTTGAATCTTTGCTATTTCCTGTCCATTCCCAAGCCCCGGTGGCCTCTCCCTCCCTGGGAGAAGCTCTAGACCTTGCTTACCACCAGGATTTTCCTTTCCAGACAGCAGTCTGGTGTCTAGGGGGTGCCAGGAATCTCTGTGCACCATGCATGCCCTCCACAGCCTTGCTTCCATGGGGAGGGAGAGGGGGTGGCAATGACACAAAGAGAGCCCTCCCCAAGTGGGGAGGGTCCTGCCCCTCTAACCTCCTCTGCCCAGTGTCAGTGCCCCTGCACCAGCCCTAGCCTCACTCCCCTTAGGTCAATCAGGGCCTTCTCAGGACCACCCCCGCCCCCAACCCAGTGGGAACATTGCCCTCTACCCCTACCCAGGGGAGGAAGGAGAAACCCTGGTAGGGGGCTAGTCTTGTGGTTCGTAACCCGTGAGTGTCAGAATCCCCTGAGCATGCACGACTTTAACCCTCCCGGCTGGGGTGGGGAGAGTCTGACTCAGCGGCTCTGAGAAGGAGCCCAGGAATCTACTTCGCACCAGCTCCTTGAGGTTCTAAGGCTTATTCCTGGATGCAGACCTCATGGGCATGGCCCAGAGGTCTACTGGCCGCCCAGGGCTGGAATGGGCACTTGTCCAGAGGGAGAGGGAGGGGAAAGGAGGAACAGGAGGGACTTCCCTGGTGGTCCAGTAGTTGAGACTCTGCGATTCCAATGCAGGGGACGCGTGTTCAATTCCTGGTCGAGGAACTAGGATTCCACATGCCGCGCGGTGTGGCCAAAAAATAATGAAATAAAATACATGTGAATTCAAAAATATATATATTAAAAAAAAAAAGGAACAGGAGGAGGGATATGCCCGTAGATTGTGCGGGGAAGGGCTTTAGGGGATAAGACATGGGCAGTGCAGACATTACGCAAGGCTTGGTAGCACTGCAAACACAAAGATGACCAATTGGCACCCAGCCCCTCCCCCCAGGGAGCTCCCAGCCTGGGAGGGAGATGCATATAGACTGCTTGAGGGTGGGTGGTACCTTCAGAACAAGTCATGTTCAGGAAGCAGCTAGAATTAATAGGTGATGACACTTTTGTCCATTCGTTTATTCAAGCATTTATTGAACATGGAGTGCTGAGAAGGTAGAGATGAGCTCATCACAGGCCATGCCTTCAAGGTGCTGTCATTCCAGTGGAGGTACAGGTCATTACAGTGTGAGCCCTGGAGGGCCCAGAACCCAGCCTAGGGGCAGAGGTGGCTGGAAAGGCCAAGGAGTCATGACAAAGCCTCCCAGAGGAGATTTTCTTTTGAGTCATATTTATTGAGGTGTAAATTACATACAATAAAACATACCCACTTTAAGTGTACAATTCAATAATGAGAATGAGTTGTATATAACCAGGGGACTGTTACTCCAAAAGGTTTCCTGTGACCCTTCCCGGACAGCCGCACCCGACCCCTGGTCCCAGGCAACTACAGATCTTTCTGTCATTATAGATTAGACTTTTCCCCCGTGGGTTTCATATAAGTGAAATCATATGCTATGGAGTCTTCTGTGTCTGGCTTCTTTCACTCAGCATAATGTGTTTGAGATTCCTCCATGTTTCCAGGCCTATATGGAATTTGTTCCATTTTGTTACTGAGTAGTTAGAGGAGGTGATGTTTAGGTGAGTTTCGGAGGATGAACTGGAGTTAGCCCGGTAAACAAAAGGAGGAAGGGCATTCCAAGAGAGGCACCAGCTGAGAAAAGGCCAGAGGCTCCAAGACATGCGCTGTGTGAAGTTGGGGAAGCAGGGAGGGAGAAGGATTGGCTGTTTCTCTGTTTTTCTTCTTCTCTTTGGCCCTCTCTGCTGCTGCCACCACCTTGTCTAGCCAGTGAGGGCCGGGTTTGGTTTTCACAAGTGAGACTATTTCCTTCTGGTCAGGCTGGGCTCCCCAGATAGGGCTGAGGCCAGGGCAGGCCTGAGACACTCGCGCCAGGCCATCTGGGGCTGGGTGTGTGAATCCATGCACTCTTGTGCTTGGGGGCTCTGGGGTTCCCTTGGGGGCTCTGCTGGGTTTGTTTTGCTCTAAGTTATTTTGTAAAACTCCTTTGGAAACACCTCAATCTTGTCTAAGTGGAAAGAGGCCTTCGTTGTCCGCACCCATCCCCAAGAAAGGCAGGGGTCATGGCTGCGGGGGCCCTTCTGCGCCGGCCTGCAAGGTGCGGGGTCCGAGCCGCCCCTCTGTGGAACGGGAGCCCGAGGTGGAGCTTGTGCTGGGCTCAGCTGCAGCCCGAGGTCACATGAGTTGACACCACGCCTGACCTGCCCCGTTCAGCCCAGCAGCTGGGCTCCACCCCCGCTTCTGGGTGTGCAGATGATCCTGTCAGTGTGCCCACAAGTGCCAGAGCTGATCTCCAGCGTGGCTGGAATGTGTTCCCTGTGGCCTGGAGAGTTGGAGGCCACACCAAGGCAGAAAGAGGTGGCCAGGACCGCTGGGGCGGGGCGCAGGGGGCTGCTGTCGGCGGCAGCAGCTTGAGTTGACCTCCCCTCCATTTCTGCTTCTGTCCCCCATCCATGCTGCCCCTGGCCACCCTGTCACCTGCCCACATCCCCCATCTTTGCTGGCCCCGGTCACCCTTTACCTGCCTGTGTGTCCCTGTCCACTAACTCATGTCCTGGATATCACTTGCCTTCTCCAAAGGAAGAAGAGTCGTCACTTACCAAAGTGATTTTAAGTTTGTTGTCGGGACTTCCCTGGCGGTCCAGTGGTTAGGACTCCGCGCTTCCACTGCAGGGGGCACGGGTTCAATCCCTGGTCGGAGAACTAAGATCCCACAAGACGTGCAGTGTGGCCCAAAACAAACTTATAAGTTTATCTGAGGATTCATGCAGGGGCTGATGAGATTTGGGGAAACTGAGTCAAAAACAATGGTACAGCCCCAGCCTGACTGTCTTCGCCAAACCGTGTCTGATTTAACTGCCGGAGGGCCTTGGGGTGGGACTCTGACCCCCCGCTTGAAGTGAAAAGAGGGGTCCTGGGCTTGGCAGGAGTTGGAGAGTTTGACACAATTGCTCGTGTGGTGTCCCACAGGTAACCTGCGGGCTGAGGGCATATGATGGCTTGTCCCTGCCCGAGGATGCAGAGACAGTCACAGTGGGCCGTGCTGGCTGGAGCTATTCAGACCTTTCTGATGATGAGGACTTCCTGGCTGATGAGGCCTCCGGAGGTGAGCAGAGGGTTCTGGTGGCTGGGAGTGGAAGGGGTAAGGACGGAATTGGGGTTCTTCCCACCGGTCCTTAAAGAGGCTCCAGGATGCTTGCCCAAGGTGGCACCTCAGGAGATGGACTAAGAAAGATATGGAAGCAACCTAAGTGTCCATCAGCAGATGACTGGATAAAGATGTGGTATATACATATACAATGAGGTACTACTCAGCCCTAAAAAAGAATGAAATGTTGCCATTTGCAGCAACATGGATGGACTTGGAGGGCATTATGCTAAGTGAAATAAGTCAGACAGAGAAAGACAAAATACCGTATGATATCACTTATATGTGGAATCGAAAAAATACAACAAACTAATGAATATAACAGAAAAGAAGCAGATTCACAGATGTAGAGAACAAACTAGTGGGTTACCAGTGGGTACAGGGGAGGGGAGAAGGGCAATATAGCGGTAGAGGAGTAAAAGGTACAAACTATTAGGTGTAAAATAAGCTACAAGGATATGTTGTACATCATGAGGAACATAGCCAGTATTTTATGATAACTATAAGTGGAGTATAACCTTCAAAAATCGTGAATCACGGGAATTCCCTGGCAGTCCAGTGATTAGGACTTGGTGCTTTCACTGCCGGGGGCCTGGGTTCGATCCCTGGTCAGGGAACTAAGATCCCACAAGCCACGTGGCACAGCCAAAAACAAAAAAAAATTGAGGATCGCTATATTGTATGCCTGTAACCTGTATAATGTTGTACAGCAACTATACTTCAATTTTTTTTTAGTTCAGAAAAAAAAGAGGTGGGTTAAAAGCTGCGTGCATCCTGAGCCCTGGTCCCAGTGACCGCAGGATCCTCCACTTAAAACTGTGTGACCCGGGACTGGTGGCTGCTTCTCCTTACAGCCCAGATTGAGCAGGACCTAAGGGGAGGGTGGTGGGCAGTGCACAGTGGAGGATGATTACGGCCCCCTACTCCACTTCCTCCCATTCTCACCTAGAGGCCAGTCTGACCTGGCGCCACCCACCCCATCCCTCCTGGTCCACACCCTCTCTGATGGAGGCTTCCAAGCTGGTTACAGGCCGGCCCTCCCTAAGTGTGGAGAGGAGGCAACAGCTGTGTTTTCATGACCTTCCCCACCGTGTGCCAGGTGCCCAGAACGGTGCCTGACACCCAGTAGGTGCTCAACAAAGATTAATTGTTGCTGAATAAGTCTCTCTTTTACTTGTAGATGGTGTGGGCAGCGGGGACCTGGGCAGCGGGGACTTCCAGATGGGTAAGTATCTGGGGGCATCGCACAGGCCCCCATCCTGCCCCCGGGGAAGCCCCAGAGTAGGTCTTTCCAGCCACAGAGGCGGCATCTCCTGGACTGAGGGCCTTGAGGGCTCCTTGTGCCTGCCATGGGGATGGTCTCATCCCCGCTGAGTGACAGTTGTGTGCCTTGGTTGGCCAGTCCCTGCAAGGTTGGGTATGGACAGGTTCTGTGCCTGCCTGTGCTGGGAAATGCCCGGTTCTGATAGGGACTGAAAGTCAGCCACTCAGCATTCAAAGCCAGATTCTTCACCTCCCTGGGCGGCTCAGCTGTGGAGTCCTTCCCCAGAGCCCTCCTTGGGGGTGAATGCTGCAGAGTGGGGGACCCCAGGCAGGGGTGGGCAGAGAGAGGGGACTCTGTGGCACAGGCATTCGGGTAAGCCAAGAGCTGGACCTGGGAGGGAACCTGCCTTAGGTCGGGTCACCTGCTGGGAAGCCGAAGTTCCTGGGTTGGGGAAAGAGGGTTGGGCTTCCTGGAGGGAAAGGAATCAGGCCTCCGTCAGCTGCCCACTCTGCCAGCACTCCAAGTGCACAGCCAGAGCAGGAGCTGGCCCAGCGCTGGGACCGGGGCTTCACAGTCTCTGTTTCCTCCCACCCTGGGATTCTGGCGAGAGAAGGAACTACTCGGGACAAAGCCGTGCGGTTCCTGCTGCCTTCTCTGGGAGCCAGTGCCTGGGCACAACGTGATCAGGGCCAAGGATGGAGCTCAGCTCAGAGTCACCACTGGGCGGCCCCGCTGCATCCCTGTGCTGCCCACGCCAGCAGGCCTGGGGCGAGTCTGGCCTGGGTCCCTCCAGGGACGGGGTTGCCTCCCTACGGCTGGAGTATCAGAAGCATCCCAATGCCAGAGGGTGGCATCCTAACCGGGCCAGTATGGATAGGAGGGTTGACCCCTGGGTGGCACAGTCCTGACTGTGACCTCCCAGCACCTGGGACGCAGGCACTGCCTGAAGCTTTTCCATGTGTAGGTCTCTGCAGGGCTGCAGATGCCTGGGAGCTGGGTGGGGCCTGTGTGTGGGTGTCAGGTGGGCCCCATGCACACAATGCTCACCCCCGAATGGCCTCTGCTGATGCGTCTCTGGGAGCTGCCTCTTGCCAAGCCAAGTCTGCCCGCTGCGGCCCTGGGCCAGTCCACCCTGTCCCTTCAGAAATATCTAGAGCCCCTCCCAGGGGGCTGCTCACAGCAGCTCCACCTGCTTTGAGTGGTCCTTGCTAGCCCACCTCGTCCCATGAGAAGCAGCTATGAGGGCGAGAGAAGCCAGAGGTGGGGCAGGGATGGGGATGGGGGGCAGCAGCTGGGGAGGGCCCAAGGGCAGGGCAGGAGCCTTTCCTTGTAGGTGGGGCTGATCTGTGGGAAGATGTGGGGCCTTAGGCCCTGCAGACCCAAACGCTGGCACCAGCCCGCTGCCCCTGGGGCAGGTCCAGGCAGCTGGGTTGCATCTCAGCCCGGGGGCATCAGATAAGTCTCCCTGATTCCCAGGGTCAGGGTGCCTGCTTCAGCCTTGCCCAAGGGCAGGTCCCTCCTAACTCTGGTGAGCAAGGGCCGTCCTGACCATGATGGGGCCGTGCCTGGCCACCCCTTGACTGACCCAACCCCCGACCCTGGAATGTCTGAGATGGCTCCTCCCTCACCCCTTCCCTTGGGCAGGGTTGCGGCTCCCCTTGGCTCTGTCCCAGCCCTGACTGCCACCCCCAGGCCAGGACCCCTCCTGGACAGCTCCTGGCTCTGCCTCCCCACCTTGGGAACCCTGCCCACCTCCCCTCGCCCAATCTTTCCACCTTCTGACTGTCTCTTTGTCTGTCCTGCTGACAAACTGTCTACATGTCTCCCCTGTTCCCTCCCTCCCCTGCCTTGGGCCATCTCTTTCCTACTCTGTGTGTCTCTGTCTCACGCTGCCTCTCTCCCTCCACCTCTTGGACTTGCATCTCTGCTTCCATGTCCCTCTGTCTTTCCCTCTTTTCAATCTGCCTTTGTCTCGTCTTTTCTCTCTCTCATTCTCCCCACCACTTTCTCTCTGTGTCTCTGCCTGTATCTATCTCTCTGTGTCTCTGTCTCCTTCTCTCTGTCTGCTTCATCTCTTTCTGTTTTCTGTCTCCATCAGTCTCTGTGTCTCTCTCTCATTTCCCCCCTCTGTCTCTCCCTTTGGTCTCGCCACCTCCCTGCTGTCTCTGCCCCTCCTCACCTCCCTCTCTGCAGGCCCTGGGCCCCACCCCGGGCCACCCTCCCGTGGCTGGTGTGATGGTCTTGGAGCCCTAGGAGGAGTCGCCTTTCCCTCTCTCCCTCCCCCTCCTCTCTCCCAGCTCTTCCTCTCACTCCTTTGTCTTCTTTTCCTCCCCAGCCTGCACTTGGTCACACTTGAAGGTCAGAGGCACCTCTCTGCAGGGTCTGGAGCCAGGCCTGCCTCTGTCCCCACCCAGCTGGCCTCACCTTCTCCCCTGCCCCTGCCCAGGAGGCAGCCAGGCCCCAGCCGGGCACACAATCTAAGCACAGTGGGCCGGACCCCTGGTGTAGGCAGGATGGGTGCAGCAACCCCTCGGGGAAAAGGCTAGGGCCTTGGGCCTCGCTGATCCTGGGGACCCAGAGGGACTGGGCTGGGGTTCGGGGGCCCAGGTGTGTGGGGGACGAGTTCTGTTGAGCAGGGACTGGGTATCGAGCGTAGGTGGGGTAGTTGGCTCCGGGGCTGGGGGTGGTCAGGTGTGCGTCCCCCACCCCACGCGGGGTGCCGGGCAGCTCTGGGCCTCCCGTCCCTCCAGCCATTGGCTCCAACTGAGCTTTCCAGATGGGGTCAGATGAGGGCCAGCGTGGAGCTGGTCAGCCAGGCAGGCGCCCAGAGAGCACTCCCACCCCAGTCTGCATCATTCCCACCAGCACCCTCAGCTCTGGGGGCTGGTTCCTGAAACTCACCTTCTGCCCCAGCCCTCGGATACCTGCCACAGGGAGGCCGCTCAGGGTGGAAAAGGGGTGTGCTCATCCTGACCTGCCCCTGATCTGGGAGAAGGCAGGGGGTGGGGTCAGGTTGGAGGGTCCGTGCCCTTCCCAGGCCCTAGTAGAAAGGGGCTTTGTGGAGCCTCAGCCCCCTCCCCCAGCAGCGGGCACATTCCTGGGCAGAGGCCTGGCCTCCTCGCCCGCGCTGGGCCGCAGGGCTGAGGCCAGGGGCCAGGGTGGGGGACTTTCAATGGGCCTCTGTGCCAGCTCACAAGAGGCCTCTGTGGCCAAGCTCGCGGCCCTCACGCTCCAGCCCACGGGGCCCCGCCCGCCCAGCACCCAGGAGCCCAGCCCAGCATGGTCCCCGTGATTCAGCGCAGGCAGCGCTGCCCTCACAGGCACCTTCTCTTGGTGCAGGAGTTCCCTCCGGCTGCTTGCTAGGCTGCCGTCCTGATGTGCCCAGGACTTGCTCCGTGAGCCGCAGAGGGGGAGGGTCCAGGCGCAGAGGGCGTGTGCACCTGTGGACCTGCCGGACAGAGTAAAGGGGAAAGAGGACAGGCCCAGCCAGTGCCACTCCCTGCTCTGCTGCCCACACGCTGATTGTCACTTCTCAGAGCCCACTTCTGCCCCAGGCACAGCTGCTGTCCCCTCTGCCTGGAGTGCGCTTCTCTCAGGGGCCTCCCAGTACCTTACTCTCTGCCTTCAAGCATCCCCTTTGCGGAGAGGCCTCCCTGGCTGCCCTGGGGAAGTAGCGAGCTACCCCCACGCCAGCACGCCCGCTCCCCCAGCCCTTGTTTTTTTCTCCCTCATAGTCCATATATTTCTTGCCCATTTGTTCTATTTCCTTTCTCCTCCCCCTGGAAAGTGATCTTTATGAAGTTCGCTGCTATATCCCTTGCCCCTAGAACACTGCCAAGCATACGAAAGACCTTCAGTATAGATTCAATAAAGCAATGAATGCCTCTCTCAGATGGGAAGAAATAAAACCAAATCCATTCCTTCAGTTTGTCTTAAAGACCAGAGATAGGGGCTTCCCAGGTGGCGCAGTGGTTGAGAGTCCGCCTGCCGATGCAGGGGACACGGGTTCGTGGCCGGTCCGGGAGGATCCCACATGCCGCGGAGCGGCTGGGCCCGTGAGCCATGGCCGCTGAGCCTGCGCGTCCGGAGCCTGTGCTCCGCAACGGGAGAGGCCACAACAGTGAGAGGCCTGCGTACCGGAAAAAAAAAAAAAAAAAAAAGACCAGAGATAATACAGCTAACACGTGCAGCCCCTAGTGTGAGCCAGGTACTGCCATAAGCATTTTACATTCATTATCTTATTTCATCCTCCCAACAGCCCTCTGGGGTGGGCACTACTATCGTCCCTGTTTTATAGATGAGGAAACTGAGGCACAGGGAGATTAAGTAACTTGCTTAAGGTCACAGGGCAATTTTAAGTTATTTTAATTGTAAGTGGAAATTTTGCTCCAGAGGCTGAGCTTTTAACCACTAAGCTATACTGCCTCTCATATAGTAATAGCTCATATTATATTGCCCCTACTATGTGCCTGCCTCTGATCTAAGCACTGTGTGTGCGTGTGTGTGTGTGTGTGTATGTGTACATATATATGATTCATTTGCAACTCATATTTATAACTTCTATTATGAACTCTGAACATTATGAGATTTAATGTGCATAAAGTGTATATAGTAGGTGCTTATTAAACAAGAGTTGTAAGTGTATGCTCACCCCAATCTGCTATGAATTTATTCAGCAATCACTTATTAGGCACCTCCTCTGTGCCAGGCTCTATGCAAGCACTGGGGTACAGGGTGAATGAGATCCGAGGTTTCCCCCCATCAAGTTTATAGTCTAGCAGTAGGGAGAAAGATGACAGCAGCTCCTGATTCCCTAGCACTTGTTCTATGCCAGGCGTTGCATCTTCGTGCACAGGGAGATGGCCTTGTAAGCATGATAT
Source organism: Lagenorhynchus albirostris (assembly GCF_949774975.1). Classification (NCBI taxonomy): domain Eukaryota; kingdom Metazoa; phylum Chordata; class Mammalia; order Artiodactyla; family Delphinidae; genus Lagenorhynchus; species Lagenorhynchus albirostris. The sequence continues at coordinate 169,448,464 of NC_083096.1, forward strand.
CGTTTATTCCCCACAGCCACCAGTGTGGTAAATGTAATTAATATGCACATTTGACCAAAAGGGAAATAGAAGTTCAGAGAGGTAAGGTCCATGCCTGATGTGTGGCTGACCTCAGAACCCACGATCTTTATGACGATGCTCTGGCAGGATCTGTGCCACGTGGGGTAGCAGGTGCTCTGATGGGAGAAGCCAAGGGGCTGGGGGACCCCCAGAGGAGAGGCCTCTACCCAGTCAGGGTTGGGAAAGGAGGGCAGCTCAGGCAGTATTCTTGGAGGAGGTGATGACTGAGCTGAGCCCTGAGGGTGATGACTGGCATGAATGGGGGGGGTGGGGAAGCATGTCATGGTCACTCTCGAGTAATTTCTGTGCCAAAAAAAAAAGGGGGACTTCCCTGGCGATACAGTGGTTAGGACTCAGTGCTTTCACCGCGGGGGGCCCGAGTTTGATCCCTGGTCGGGGAACTAAGATCCCACAAGCGGTGCGGCGCGGCCAAAAAAAAAATTCTGTGCCAGGTCCTCCTCCTCTGGAAGCCACCCCTTCTTACCCAGCCTTCCTCTGAGCCAGTGGAGGTCTTCTCTTCTGCACTATCACTTGGTATCTGGATCGGGCCATTTTCCCTGTTAGTTGAAGCCATTCACTCAAGGGTGGGGCCTCGGCTTTGATCCCTGGGCGGCCTGCCAGGGTCACTGCAGCACATGCTCCTACAGGTAGTGCTGGGCACAGCTGTGGGCACACAGGTGTCAGCCTCAGCGAGAGGCCTCTGGGGACCATCCCCCCCGTTTCCACCCACTGGCGCAGCTGCCTGAGGCCACTACCTGCCAGGCTGGGCCCCTCATAGCGACCCCCCCCCCCCCCCGACTCCTTCTGCAGTTTATTTCCGAGCCCTGGTAAATTTCACTCGCTCCATCGACTACAGCCCTCAGCTGGAGGATGCAGGCTCCGAGGAGTTCCGAGAGGTGTCCGAGGCTGTGGTAGACACGGTGAGGTGAAGGGGCTTTGGGGAGCTCCCCGAGTAGGGCAGTGCGGGACTGAAGGTGGGGTGAAGGGATCTGGAGGCTGATGGTGCTGTGTCCCTCTCCAGCTGGAGTCAGAGTACTTGAAGATTCCTGGAGACCAGGTTGTCAATGTGGTGTTCATCAAGTGAGAAGGGTCCCCTGGGGTGGGGGGTGGGGGCTGGTGAGGGGCTGACAAGGATGGGGAGGGGCCGGGCGCCAGGAGGGGAGACAAGAGAGGCCTAATGGGCTGAACCTCTATTGGTAGAAATTCGGGAATCGGTAGGGGTACAATTTGGACTTTAAGTTGCCTTGCATGGGGTACAGGCTATCCAGAAGCAGGGGGAGAGTCAAGAGATCAGGTCTGAGCGTCAGGCAGGGGGCCAAGGGAGGAGCTGAGATCCCAGGCGTCTTCCTCACCCTGCTGCCCTGCCCCCCACACCCGTCCCTAGGGAGCTGGACGGCTGGGTCTTTGTGGAGCTGGATGTGGGCTCCGAAGGGAATGCAGATGGGGCTCAGATTCAGGAGGTGCTCCACACCGTCATCTCCAGTGGCTCCATCGCCTCCTACATCACCTCTCCCCAGGGATTCCAGTTCCGACGCCTGGGCACAGGTGAGCCCGCCCTGGAACTGAGGGTCACCTCCTCCAATTTCTCAGACTCAGGTGGGCCCCCTTCCAGTGTCACTACCGTGGGCTCTCCTAGCTTGGCCTTGCACACCACTAGGGACAGGGAGCTCACTACCTTATGAGTCTGCCCCATCCATCTTTATGCAGTCTTGGCTTGGGTTGAGCAACCTGTGTTTCCTCTAACATGTACTCAGTAGACCCAACTTCCACTCTCTATTAACCTCTCTATGTCGACAATAGGTAAGAATAATTCCTTTCTTCATACAGTGCTTTCAGGTCCAAAAACACTTTTGTGTTTAATAATAACCAACAATTCTTCACTGACCGTTCAGTCTTCATAAGAACTCCTATGAAGCAGATATTATTTCTCCTGTTTTAGAGATGAGGGCACTGAGGCCCAGCGAGGAAAAATGATTTATCCAAATCCACATACACAGATAGTGCAAAAGCCAGAATGTAAACCAAACCCTGTGTCTCTGCTGGTCTTGCCAGAACCTGTGATGAGACGAGCTGAGAAACGCAGCTCAGAAAGAACAGGAAACTGGCCCCAGGCCACACAGCTGTTAGATGCGCAGGCCCGGCCTTCGTACCCTCAGTCAGCCCAGCTTTCTCTTTTTCTTTTTTCTTTTCTTTTTTCTTTTATTTCTTTTATACAGCAGGTTCTTATTAGTTATTCATTTTATACAGGCCCAGCTTTCTTTCCACTGCACCCTCTGTCTCCTGTTTCAACTCCCTGAGTGTTTTCTTCTCCAGGCCAAGCAGTCCCAGTTCATTCCTCACAAGCTACAGTTCCCATCCCATCCCAGTCTCCATCTCAGTCCTCTCTCTGGGAAATGTCACCATCCCGGACTAAGCGGAACCCAGAACTGAACAAACTTCATCCCTACCATAGTGTCGCCCAATCAGAGAAAAAGGGTGAAGTCATTTGTTCTGCACGTAAAACCTCAGTCCACATGCCCGAAGATCAAGCTTGTTCTTGGGCATCCCCAGGCCCAGGTCTGAAGATTGCCGAGGCCCCAGTCCTCTCACCCCCACTTTCCAATGAGTCCTCCTGGCTAGGGATGCTAGGATGGGCTTGGTTCAGCCCTGCAGCCCATAGCCCCCAGGTCCCAGGTGGGCCGGCTGCTGATCACACCTTCCTTTCCAGCACAGACACCCCCGCCCCCCCTGGCCGCTGTGGTGGCCGCAGTGACACCAGGTGAGAGTGTAAGCCAGACCCAGGCTGAGCCGGGTAACTAGACAAGCTAATGGATGGAGGGGAAGGAAGGATGAGGGCAAGATGGCTGGGCACAGCCCACAGGCCGCCCCTCCTCCCCTTCCTCTGCATCCTCTCTAGGCCTGGTTGTGCCCCGCACGTGTGTGCTGTGGTCATTGCATGGTGTGGTGTGTTAACTGTGTGTGGGGTTTGTGTAAGGGATGGGTGAGGCCACTGCCACATAGCCCACATCCCACATGTGCTGTGGATGTGTTCACCACGTGCTCTGTGCCCTCGCTGAGTCTGCCAGAAACCACGTGGCCTGACACGGAGCCCCAAAGCCCCCTCCCAGCTCTGCAGCGCCTGTGCCACCCGTGACATTTTCTGCCAACCTCCTGCCTGCCTCTCTCACTGTCCCACACCCCCGCAGTGCCCCAGTTCCCAAGGGTCTGCACCGAGGCGGAGTTTGCCTGCCACCGCTACAATGAGTGTGTGGCCCTGGAGTATCGCTGTGACCGGAGGCCTGACTGCAGGGACATGTCTGATGAACTCGATTGTGGTGAGGGGCGGTCTGGGGACATGGTGGCCTCCAAGTCAGTCCGGGGCTGCGAGGGTTTGCTGCAGGCAAAGGGGTCTGTGGGAGGTGGGCAGGGACACAGGAGGGGTGATAACAGGGTCAGGGCCTGGGGAGTGGCAGGGGGCGAGGGGTGAGGAGCCACCCCTTCATGCCAACGCTAAGCGGGCTCTGTCCACAGAGGAGCCGGTCCCCAAGCTCAGCTCGCAGCCACCACCTCTGGCGGAGACACCACCTGTACTGTCCCAGCCGGAGGCAACCATCCCATGGCAGCTCCCAGCCACCCCTGCTCCCCAGGTTGTGTTCCCCAGTCCAGGCAGGCCCGTGCCTTGTGGGCCCCACGAGGCCACATGCCGCAGTGGGCACTGCATCCCCAAAGACTACGTGTGTGATGGGCAGGAGGACTGCAGGGACGGCAGTGACGAGCTGGACTGCGGTGAGGGCCGGGCAGGGGTGTGGGTGGGGATGCAGGGGGTGGGGAAATGGCCACTGAACCTTGCCTGGTCCCCCCAGGCCCCACCCCACCCTGTGAACCCAACGAGTTCCCCTGTGGAAATGGGCACTGTGCCCTCAAGCTGTGGCGCTGTGATGGCGACTTTGACTGTGAGGACCGCACCGATGAAGCCGACTGCCGTGAGTGTCCCGGCGTCCTTCTGGCGTCTCCGGCCCATTGGCCTAGCTCCCTGAGCCCCAGCCCTTCGAGGGCAGGTCTGTGTGCTGTCCCTGGCTGAGTGGTAGAGGCCCTGGGGACAAACTTTAAGGTTTATCTCTCTTTGACTCTGAGCTGGCCTTCGTAGCAAGCAGTAGACTACCCGTGGTTAATGTCTCTTTATTTATTTTGTTACCATTCACCTTCTCTTTGTCATATATGCTTGTGTGGGGGTCAGACGAGTAGGCTTGATACACGAGCGTCCCTTGATGAAGGGGTGGGGCCCTTGATGTATGTGTGAGTCAAAGCCTTCCTCTTACGGGTCTAGAGTTTTTTCATCTAGAGCTGGTTCTGAGTTATTTGTTCCTCCATCTGCCCAGCTTTTCATCCATGTGACCATTCAACTATCCACTATCTGTCCGTCCGTCTGTCCAGCATCTTTCCTCTCTTGCATCCATTTATCCACCCACCCACTCATCCAACTGTCCATCCATCCATTATTTATCTGCAAAGTTCTTCATCAGTCTGTCTACCTATCTACGTATCCAGCATCCTTCCTTCTGTCCATTTCATCATCCGTTCTATCATCCATCAATCTGTTGTCTATCCATCCATCCACTTGTCCAACATCCTTCCTGCCACCCATGTGTTCATCCGTCCATCTGTCATCCATCCATGCATTATCCGTCTTGCCAGCTCCCCAGGCAGCCAGCCATTCATATAGCCAACATCTTTCCTTCCTCCTCTTCATCTGTTCAGCCATCTATCCATTGCTCGTCCATCCATCTAGTCAATGTTATAAACGTTATGACAGTCAAATGGGTGAGACTGGAGACTCAGAGACCATATCAGGTAGCATCTTGTGGTTTCCGTCCTATGAGGTGAACCCTGGGGCTTATTAGTCCAAGATTGAGGATAATCTTCTAACCATTGCTCTGTGATCCTGGGTCACGTGTTTGAGTGCGTGTTGACATTCCTAGTGTCTGCTGGTCCGGCTTCTCCTCCTTGCCTCCCCTCACCTTCCCTGCTCTGCAGCAAACCCTGGAGAGAAGCAGCATCGTGCTGCAGACTGGCAGAGTTTTATGATGCCCTTCTGCGGCTCTGAGCTTGCCTGACAACATGGCCCTTTGGGACAGAGAAGTAATTGAGGGTTTTAGTTGAAAAGCCCTTCTCAGAGGCCTCTGCGGGGGAACAGTCTAAGGAAGACCAAGTCCTTGTTGACAGAGCGCAGAACAGAGAGCATGAAAGCCAGATGACTTCGGAGGCTCGTGGGGTGTTGGGACAGAAGCCCCCGAGGGAGTGGGAGTAGGTGGCTGCCTCCCGGTCTCCTCTCTGTGCCTTCTCTGTGGACGGGTGACCTCTGCTCCTGCACCACTCTGCCCTTTCTGTCCCTGCCTATGTGTCTGTATCACGCTCAATCTTCCAGAAATAGAATGTCAGTTACCATCTACTAGAGATGTCTAGCTGGGGTCCAGCCCTGGGGCCAGGCCAGCTCCAGGCCTCTGGCCAGTCCCTAGATGGCCTCAGGTCAGGCTACTTAGAGGGGTACAGAGCAGCGAGGTCCAGGCTGCGGCAGGCCCTCGCAAAACCCTTCCAGTAGCCAGAACTGCCCAGGTGTTCCCGGCGTCCAGAGATCCTGGCCACTGGGGCTGTGCCTTTGACCAGCGGTCTTGTGCTTCTCTGGTGGCTGGCTGTGGGAGGAGCTGAGTGACTGTGGCGGGCCAGGTATAACTGCCTTGGGGAACGCAGTTAGAGTGTGCTTCATTGCTGACCGGTGACCGTGACGTTGTGGACGGCGTCGTGGCAGCAGAGTCTGGGTCTGGGCCGGGTCAGGGCAGCTGTGTTGTCATGTGGGCGAGATGAGACAGTGATCCTGGGGAAGGTGGGCAGGGTGGGCTGTTGGGCATGGGTAGGTAATGGGGGGGTCCTCCCTGAGGGCAGTGCCCACTGCCCACACCACCTGGCTCTGTCCCCAGCCGCCAAGCACCCCGAGGACGTATGCGGGCCCACGCAGTTCCGCTGTGTCTCCACAAGCACGTGCATCCCGGCCAGCTTCCACTGTGACGACGAGAGTGACTGTCCCGACCGCAGCGACGAGTTTGGCTGCAGTGAGCAGGGAGCTGGGCGGCGAGCTCTGGGCCCTGGGCCCCTCCCCACCGGCTCTTCTCCGGCCTGGCTCCTCTGAGCCATTGCCCCACCCCCACCCCGCTCCCCCTCCCTTTGCCCCTCCCACCCCTCACTTCTGCTCCCATCTCCCAGTGCCTCCCCAGGTGGTGACCCCTCCCCAAGAGTCGGTCCAGGCTTCCCGGGGCCAGACAGTGACCCTCACCTGTGTGGCCATCGGCGTCCCCACCCCCATCATCAACTGGAGACTCAACTGGGGCCACATCCCCTCTCATCCCAGGTACAGCTCTGGGCCCCGGCAGGAGCTGGGGACGTGGTGGAGGTGCGGCCAGTGGTCCAGGCCTGACCCCCACCTCTGTCTCGGGGCCCACCAGGGTGACGATGACGAGTGAGGGAGGCCGTGGCACGCTGACCATTCGTGATGTGAAGGAGGCAGACCAGGGCGCCTACACCTGTGAGGCCATGAACACCCGAGGCATGGTGTTCGGCATCCCCGACGGTGTCCTGGAGCTTATCCCGCAGCGAGGTACGGCCCATGGGCAGGTGGGCACCGGGCGTGGGGCTGGAGCCGGGGCTGCCTGCCTGGGACCGGCCGTAGCCTGCCCCCTTGCCGCCCCACAGGACCCTGCCCCGACGGGCACTTCTACGTGGAGCGCAGCGCCTCCTGCCTGCCCTGCTTCTGCTTTGGCATCACCGCCGTGTGCCAGAGCAGCAGCCGCTTCCGAGACCAGATCCGGCTGCGCTTTGACCGGCCCAGTGACTTCAAGGGTGCGTTGGTGGATGGGAGGCAAGCGGCAGGCTCCAGCGGGCTCAGAGTGCAGACGTGGGAGAGCAGCATGCCCTGGACATGTGGGGCCAGTTCAGGGAGGGACACGGCATTGCTGAAGAAATGCTGAGCCCTGTAAGAAGAGCATTTCAGGGGAAAACAAACTTTTTTAGGAAAAGCCAAACCCACAGTTGATATTCGCCTGCATTAGGTGACGATGAGGATGGGCTCTGGAGCCGGAGTCCGTGTTCAAATCCTGACCCTGACCCTTACTGCCTGTGTGCCCTTAGCCAAGTTACTATCTTGTGTCTCAGTTTTCTCATCTACAAAATGGGGATAAAATATTAACTACCCAGGTTGTTATAAGGACTTAATGGATTAATATGCATAAGCCACTGAGAACAGTGCTTGGTCCCTGGTAGGTGCCCAGTAAGTATTCCTGATGTCATCCTCACTGTCCTCATCATCCTCACCCTGCAGAATGCAGAGGCACCAGTGACCCCAGGGCATTAAGAGCCAAGACTTTGGCATCTTCCTAGCCCGGGGCTGACCTCCAGATGCACTAGTTACTGCCTGTGTGACTTTGAGACTCTTGGCTTCTTTGGGCCTGTTTTCCCAAACATAAAGGCAGGGAGTTGGACTCAGTTCTCTCTGGCTCTGAGAGGCAGAATGGCGTGGGCCCAGGCGTCAAACGGACCTGGGTTCAGGAACGTTGCCATTATCACAGAAGTGCCATCTCTTGGATGGTTGGTGCTTCCCTCAAGATCTGGGAGGCGCTGTAGAGAGAATACCCGTGTGTGTGTGTGTGTGTGTGTGTGTGTGTGTGTGTGTGTGTGTGTGTGTGTGTGTGTGTGCTGCACTAGATGACCCGTCATAATAACAGCAACAGTAACAGCTAACCGGTTTTTGAGCACCTCCTTTGTGCCGCATTCTGTTTTAAGCATTTTATATCAGTTTGTTCATTTTAGCTTCCTAATAACCCTGTGAAGCAAGCCACTCTTACCCCCATTTTACAGATAGAGAAACTGAGGCCTTTGCTCAGATCACACATCTGGAGGGTGGTGGAACCAGGACTTGGGTGCCCATTCTTCAGCCCTGTGTAGCTCTCTACTGCCTCATGAGGGCTGTTCCAACCCTGACAGTCCATGGATCTGTTGGCAAGCAAAGGCTCTGAAAAGTCCTGCTGCAAAAAATCCCCTTGACCTTTCCTTGACCCTGGGGTTCCCAGATGGTTCCCAGCCATCATTCTGAAGCATTGGCTTTGCCCAGAGCATGCTTTGGGAGACGCTCCAGAACTTCAGGAGGAAAAAAAAACCTTTGCTTTTATTTGACTTTGGGAGAGAGACTAATGTTCTCTCTAAATCACACTTCTCCCAAAACTTTCCCATCTCTCTGGGTTACAGCCCCTCAAGGGGGATATCTCAGGCCAGAACATGCATGGCCCTCACCCCTCCCCTTTGCCACCCAGGCATGAATGTGACGACGCCCACGCAGCCTGGCATGCCGCCCCTCTCCTCCACCCAGCTGCAGATCGACACCGCTCTGCAGGAGTTCCAGCTGGTCGACTTGTCCCGACGCTTCCTGGTCCATGACTCTTTCTGGGCTCTGCCTGAGCAGTTCCTGGGCAACAAGGTGACAGGCCGGGCTGCTGCCCTGCATGGGGAGGTGGCCGAGCCCTGCTGCACATGCCCAGAACCTGCCTGGGCTCTGCTCCCTCTGAAGCTGGGGGGCAGCAGGGCAGTCTTTGCTCTGGGAGACGTGTTGTCTTGCCCCAGCGCAGCCCCCTGTGGGCAGCGGCTCATTCGTTCAGGGCAGGGTCAGGCCTGCCGTTGTCAGGTTGGAAGGAATGCTGACTCAGCTGTTGGAAAGCCCTCTCGGATCACTCGCCACGTCTGAGCTGGGCCCAGTGCCCTCCTCCGGCCTCCCTGGGCACCTTTTACACAGTATTATCAGACTCCTCCCCCAAATTGGACTGAGCATCCCCAAGGCAGAACCCAAGTCGCACCCATCTCTGCTTCCCTGTGCCCAGTTCCATGCTGGACACGCAGTACCGGCTATGCAGAGTGAGGGAGGAGGGGAACGAGTGGACACACAGTGGGAATCAAGCGTGCCCATGACTGGCCCAGCCCTGATCTGCCCTATCTCGGCCAGGTGGACTCCTACGGTGGCTCCCTGCGCTACAAGGTGCGCTATGAGCTGGCACGTGGCATGCTGGAGCCAGTGCAGCGGCCAGACGTGGTCCTGGTGGGCGCCGGACATCGCCTGCTCTCCCGAGGCCACACACCCACCCAGCCCGGTTCTGTGAACCTGCGCCAAGTGCACTTCTCTGAGGTGTGTGGGGCCTGATCCCTCAGGGCTGGCGGTGAAGGGGGTACAGGCTGGGCAGGTGCTGATGCATGACCCCTCCCACCTTTGTCCACACCCAGGAGCACTGGGTCCATGAGTCTGGCCGGCCAGTGCAGCGAGCGGAGATGCTGCAGGTGCTGCAGAGCCTGGAAGCTGTGCTCATCCAGACAGTGTACAACGCCAAGATGGCCAGCGTGGGGCTGAGTGACATCTCCATGGATACAACTGTCACCCACGCTACCAGCCATGGCCGCGCCCACAGCGTAGAGGAGTGCAGGTGCCTGACCCGGCAGGGCCGGGGACCACAGGGACCCTGGCAAAGATAGGGGAGAAACAGCAAGGCCTCATGGTTCTTGCAGCCACTGTCTTGGTCCTGTCCCCACAGATGCCCCATTGGCTATTCCGGCTTGTCCTGTGAGAGCTGTGATGCCCACTTCACCCGGGTGCCTGGTGGTCCCTACCTGGGCACCTGCTCGGGCTGCAACTGCAATGGCCATGCCAGCTCCTGTGACCCTGTGTATGGCCACTGCCTGGTGAGTCATGCCAGCTGGCACTTGGATCCTGGCTAGGGGCAAGGGTTCAGTGGGAGGTTCAGGCTGAGGCTTCCTTGTACCCAGAGCTTAGCACAAGCCTCCAGAGTGACTGCCATGGCTGCCACCCAAGCCATCATGACCTGTGGATGCGTTAACAGAGATATTATGTCCAGATAGGAGAGGTGAAAGAGCTACTCTCTTCCACCTTGGTCAGACCAATCCTGGAGAGTACTGTGTAAAGCATGGCCCTTAGCAGGGCATTCCTAAGAGGAAGGAGCCTATAAATCATACATTATGCCTTAGGAATGGTGGAGGGAGCTGGGATTGTAGAGCTGACAGAAAGAAGCCTCAAGCAGGGAAAAACTGTTATCTCCAAATCCCTGAAGAGCTGTCAGGGGTAGAAGGAACGGCCTACAGAAGGCAAAACTAGCCAGTGGGTGCAGACTGGAAGAAGAATGTGGGTTTAGGTCAATACAAAGCAGGCGTTTGGAACCTTCTGTGGGACAGGCTGCCACGTGAGGTGGTGAGCTCCCCGTCAGGATGGAGCCGGGTGCTCCCCTGTCTGCAAAGCTGTGGGGTAGTTCCAGCATGATGGGAGAGGCTGATCCAGCTAGCCTCAAAGGCCCACCCTCAAGGAGCCCATCTGGTCCAACGTGGCCTCACGCTGGGGTCAGAGGGCTGCTCTGTAGAACCTGAACCACCGCCTCCCCTTCCTCCCAGAACTGCCAGCACAGCACAGAGGGGCCACAGTGCGACAAATGCAAGGCCGGCTTCTTTGGTGACGCCACCAAGGCCACGGCCACTGCCTGCCGGCCCTGCCCTTGCCCATACATCGACGCCTCCCGCAGGTCAGACCCAGCTCGAGATGGGGCACATAGGGCTGAGGGAGTGGGGAGTGCTGCAGGCTAGGGGCATCCTCTGGGCAGGGAGATGGGAGACCTGCCTGGGTTCAAATCTTCACCTGGTCGCTAAATTATACTAGGCCCCTTGACCTCTCCAGGCCTGCTTCCTTTTCCATACAATGGGCCCATCTGTCTTCCTAGTGTTGCTATGAGGCTGCAGACCAAGAGCAGGTGGGCTTCATAGCCTGCTGTGTCCCTGTGGACAGCAGTCATTCCCAGAGTGGGACTGTAAGCCCTCGCCTGGCCCATCATCGCAGCCCTGCCCCATGTCCTGTCCGCTTGGTACCCACAGGTTCTCAGATACCTGCTTCCTGGACACGGATGGCCAAGCCACGTGTGATGCGTGTGCCCCAGGCTACACGGGCCGCCGCTGTGAGAGGTGAGGGAGAGCCGGTGGGGGCTGGGAGAAGCAGGCCATCGTGGGTGGGGGCATGGGAGTGCCGTTGACAACCCTCTCTCTCCCCCAGCTGTGCCCCCGGATATGAGGGCAACCCCATCCAGCCCGGCGGGAAGTGCAGGCCCACCAGTGAGTACCGCAGCCACCATCCCCTGGCACCTCCCCGGGCTGCCCACCAGGCCCCAGTCCCCAAGTCCAGCACGAACCCCATGATCCTTGGAGAGCCGCCCCACTCTGTCCAGATTATGTCCATCCCACTCATGCCTGCCCATACCTGCTTTGTGTCTCCAGACCAGCAGATCGTGCGCTGTGATGAGCGAGGCAGCACGGGGACCTCTGGGGAGGCCTGCCTCTGTAAGGTACGCGTGCCCTCCCCTCCCCCACCCCGGGGGCCTTGGGTCCCAGCACACAGCTGGGAGAGGGAGGAAGGAGGCTCCATGCTCTCCATCGCTCCTTGGCCAGTGGGTGGTGACCTAGCTGTAGGCGGATGGGCCTGGTGGGCTCGTCTTCCCCTTCACGAGAGGTGGCCCGGCATCAGGAAGGAGCACTGGTTTGGGGTGGCAGGTGACCTGGGTTCAAGTCTCAGGTCCTTTGCTAGTCATTCTTTGTGTGACCGTTATAGCTGTACTGTACCTTTGCTTTAACCGTGCTTTCATTCCACATTGACACAATGGTGTAGCTAGTAGCATCACCCATTCACAGATGAGGAGATGGGGGCTCAGAGGAGGGAAATGGTTTGCATTGAGGGTGGGAGCATCAAGTGTCTGCAGAAAAAAGAACTGGGCAGGTTTTGGAATCAGGCATTCCTGATGTTCCATCCCAGAGTGGATTAGCAAGCTGAGGAACCCTGTGTAAATCATTTCCCATTCCTGAGCCTCAGTTTCCTCGTGTGAAGCATGGAGATGTCACATCCCTCTCAAGGGACTTAGAGGAGTTAAATGAGGTGCTGGTTGAATAGAAACTAGCACAGTTCATGAAACACTCCATTCGTAGTAGCAGTAATTATTCTGAGGAGGGGCTCCACGTTGCTATATTTCAAGTCGAAAATTTATTCGTGAGCCCCCTAGCAACCAAAGAGAAAAGAGAAAAACGATTGGTTGTATAAGCTCCCATTAATGAGGAATTATTGTTCACATGGTGGCCGCCCTCATACGTGTGCTCTTTTCACGGCTCCCTCTGGCCTTGGGTTCCCATCTAGAATATGGGTGGATTGGACCGGAAGCTCCAGGCAGCCCCTCCTGTGGGCCACCCTGCAGCTCCCAGCTCTGTGCCTGCAGAGCAACGTGGTGGGGCGCCTGTGCAACGAGTGTGTCCCTGGCTCTTTCCACCTGAGCACCCGCAACCCTGACGGCTGCCTCAAGTGCTTCTGCATGGGCGTCAGTCGCCAGTGCACCAGCTCCTCCTGGAGCCGCGCACAGGTACCCACACGAGGCGGGTGGTTTGGCAGACGGGCGGGACCGCCAAGCCCAGGGCTGGGTGGACCAAGGGCCAGTCACAGGCCACGGCCCCCATCCCGGCCTCTTCTCCCCCCCCCCAGGTGCTGGGGGCCTCTGAGGAGCCCACTCCGTTCAGCCTGACCAACGCCGCGGGCACCCACAACACCAGCGAGGGCATCTCGTCACCCATGCCCGGGGAACTGGTCTTCTCCTCCTTCCACAGCCTCCCGTCTGGGCCCTACTTCTGGAGCCTCCCTTCACGCTTCCTGGGGGACAAGGTGGGTGGGGGGTGGGAAGAGAAAGGGAATTCCAGGCAGCGTGGTACCTTTGGAGAAGAGGCGGAGGAGGTGGCCGGAGCAGTGGCAGGGCCCGACGGTGGGGGCCCCAGCTGAGCACCTGTCTGCCTTGTGTCCCAGGTGACCTCCTATGGCGGAGAGCTGCGCTTTACAGTGACCCAGCGGCCCCAGCCTGGCTCCGCGGCCCTGCACAGGCAGCCGCTGGTGGTCCTGCAGGGCAATAACATTATCTTGGAGCACCACACTTCCCAGGAGCCTAGCCCCGGCCAGCCCAGCACCTTCACCGTGCCCTTCCGAGAAGTGAGCAATGCCATCCCAGGAGACCCCCGGGGGGGGGCGGGCAGGCCCCCTGCCCCTCTCACTCAGGTGTCAGGCCGTCAGGGGTTGCAGCCCATAAGCTCTTTCCTCGGCAGCAAGCATGGCAGCGGCCTGACGGGCAGCCGGCCACGCGGGAGCACCTGCTGATGGCACTGGCGGGCATCGACACCCTCCTGATCCAGGCATCCTACACCCAGCGGCCAGCGGAGAGCAGGTGTCTGGGGCCCGGGGCGGGAAGACCGGAGGGGACTTGGGGGTGGCGCCAGGCTAAGCGGTGCGACGTGGTGCACCCAGACTGCCAGCTCTGCTGCTTTCTGGCTCTGCGGCCTTCTTGTGCCTCATCTTCCCCATCTGTAAAATGGAGATGATAACAGTACCTCCCTCAGAAGGCTTGTCTTAGATCGGGTCCCCAAGAAGCAAAGGCTGAGATGGGGATTTGGGTGCCCGTGATTGACAAGGAGAACCTGGGAGGGAGGGACACAGGAGGGAGAAGTGGCCAGGCAAGGAAGCGGTGTCAGGTGAAGACCAGCCTCGGTCTCATCCCCATGGAGCCCTGCAGAGTCATCCTGCCTTGAGGCAGAGGGACTTTGGACCCTGGGTCAGTCTGTCATTGGTCACCCCAAGGGAGTGGGACAGTGTGACCTCTCCTGGCAAGGAATGCTCATTCCCTGGAGGAAGTTACAGGTATAAGCCTTTCACCACAGCCCTTGCAGCTGCTGGGGCATGGACGCCCAGTCAGGGAGCTGGACGGGGCCCCAGGAGCATCACAGCAGGGCTGCTGGGAGGATTAATGAGGTGATGGTGTGTAGGGCTTCAGGGGTGCCAGGCCCAGCGCGCGCGCTCATTCACAGTGGGTCTTGCCACACCCAGGGTCTCTGGCATCAGCATGGATGTGGCTGTGCCTGAGGACACCGGCCAGGACCCTGCACTGGAAGTGGAGCAGTGTACCTGCCCACCTGGGTACCGTGGCCCATCCTGCCAGGTGAGCCCTGGGCCCCACCCGCCTGTCCAGCCAGCTCCCTCCACGGTGCTTGCTGGCTCCTCCTCCTTTAGCTCTCCCACCTCCCCAAGCCCACCCCAGCCATCCAGTGGTCCCTTCCCAGAATGACCCCTGCTGAGGAAGTCCCTCCACCGTCATCTTCCTGCCCCCAGGACTGTGACACAGGCTATACACGCATGCCCAGCGGCCTCTACCTGGGCACCTGCGAACGTTGCAGCTGCCATGGCCACACAGAGGTCTGTGAGCCCGAAACAGGTTCCTGCCAGGTGAGTCCCACCCTCCTTCTTTCCTACCCCAGGGATCTGTGGCCTCCAGGGGCTCAGCCTCAACCCACGTTCTACCCCCCCCCCACCGCAGGGCTGCCAGCACCACACAGAAGGCCCCCGGTGTGAGCAGTGCCAGCCCGGATATTACGGGGATGCCCAGCGTGGGACACCACAAGACTGCCAGCCATGCCCCTGTCATGGAGCCCCCGCTGCTGGCCAGTGCGTCCAGTCCCTGCCTGTACCTGCCCTTTCCTGAAACGTCCATTGCCCTGTCCCAGATTCCCTTCTTCCCAGACCCTTCTGAGAGGCAGTGGTTAAATCATGGCCTCACCACTTCCTCAAGGTGTCACTTTGTATAAGATACACTTCTCTCTCTGGGCCTCAATTTCTTCATCTGTGAAATGGCGATAATGACGTACCTCCACCTTGGCCCCTGGTGTGAGCATGAGATGATGCCATGGAACTCTTAGCACGGAGCCTGGCATGTAGCTGGCACTCAGGACACGTTAACTCACATGCCCGCTCCTCCTCTCCCTCCTGCCCTGGTCCTAAAAGAAGAGCTGCTGACCTTCTAACTGGAAATTTGCCCCCCACACCCACAGAGCCACCCACACTTGCTTTCTGGACACAGATGGCCACCCCACCTGTGATGCGTGTTCCCCAGGCCACAGCGGGCGTCATTGTGAGAGGTGAGGCAGGTGCGGGCAGGGTGGGGAGCATGCAGGAGGGGCTGCCCCTGGAGTCAGGCTAGGCCCAGCCCTCCTGACCAGAAGGAACCAGAATCCGCCCACTCTGCCTCACAAAGGCCCCCAGAAGACAATCACCTCCTTTACCCAAAAGCCTAAACCTTTAGCCTGGCATTCGAGGCCCTCAGAGATCTGGGCCTGCAGTTTACCCCCAACTCCCAACACCCCCTGCCCCCCTGCCCCAACCAGGCCAGAATCTTCCCAGAAAACCCCTCATTCTTTTTTTTTTTTTTTTTTTCCACTACCCGGAGAAATCCGGGAAAACCCCTCATTCTTGCTGAAAGTCCTGGGTTTGAGGACTGACCATGCTGGGCATGTCCCTGCCCTTCTTCTCCCACCTATTTCCCCATCTGTGAAATGGGTGAGTTAGGCTAACAGTTTCCTTCCAGCACTCTGAGGTCATTGAGTTCAATACGGGGGGGGGGGCCCCCAGCACAGTCCCGGATTCTCTGGTTCTTCCCTCCATTCACCCAGTGCTTTCTCTCACCACAGGTGTGCCCCAGGTTACTATGGCAACCCCAGCCAGGGCCAGCCTTGTCGAAGTGAGTCCTGGTTGGGGAGGCTTTTGGGATCGGGCTACCCTAGGGGTGGAGCTAGGACAGAGCCTTTGTTCTCCTTCAACCTGTGGCAAGTGACTTTTACCTTTCTGAGCCTCGGCTTCTTTATCTGTAAAGCGGGGGCAGTAAAAGGCCCACGTACCCCAGAGGGCTGCTGTGAATGTGTATGATGCCTGGGCGTGGTAGGTGTTCAGAAGCAAACACTTCCTCTCTCAGGTGGCGAGTTAGATGCCCAGAGGGTGGTGAAAATGGGGATGCTCGGTGGCAGGTTTGGGGTTCCAGCTGTGCCTTCCCTCCACCTCAGGAGGTGGCCAGTTGCCAGAGCCGACCGGCTGTGGCTGTGACCCCCAGGGCAGCGTCAGCGACCAGTGTGACTCTGCTGGACAATGCCAGTGCAAGGTTAGTACAAACCCCTGCCCTCCACGAGGCCCTGAACCGCAGCCACGGCGGTTGCCAGGCCTTCCCTGTCACCATACCCTCAGGGCTGTCCCTACGCCCCCGCCACCCTTCCTCGCAGGACGCATCTCTGCCCTACTGCTCGGGGCCTCGTGGGAAGTCAGGCAGCATCTGATGGGAGCTGGGGCCTAGGCATGGGGGCAGCAGGGGCTCCCCAGAACTGCTGGAAGTGGCTGGGAAGCCTGGCCTCAAAGGCTGCTGAAGGTGCAAGAGAGCCATCCAAGCTCCCCGCTCCCACCTTTCTACCCATCCTCCAGGCCCAGGTGGAAGGCCTCACCTGCAGCTATTGCCGGCCCCACCACTTTCACCTGAGCGCCAGCAACCCTGTTGGCTGCCTGCCCTGCTTCTGCATGGGCGTCACCCAGCAGTGCACCAGCTCTTCCTACACACGCCACCTGGTAAGAGCCCCTACACTGCCCCGGCACCGGGGCCTGCTGCCGGCCTCTCCTGGCTCATCACTAGGGCAGGGCAGGTGAGAAGCCTAGCCCAGTGGCATCCCCATGCCTCCGTCACTGCCCATGTAAGCACAGATCCCAGCAACCCTCGCCCCCGCCCCTAATGCCCTCCCCATGACCCCATTATTGCTTATGTCATCACTGACCCCAACCCCCTCCTTCCCCCAAATGTCCTCTCCATTTCCCCATTATTTCTATCCTAGCCCTGGTCTCACCATCCCCCCGTTCCCCACTCTAATGCCCATCCCTGCCCCTCCCCCACCAAGGTGCCTGCCCCAGTGCCCAGGCTGACCCTTGTCCTTCTGCTGCCAGATCTCCACCCACTTTGCCCCTGGGGACTTCCAAGGCTTCACCCTGGTGAACCCACAGCGGAACAGCCACCTGACAGGAGGCTTCACCGTGGAACCGGTGCCCGAGGGTGCCCAGCTTACTTTTGGCAACTTCGCTAACCTTGGCCACGAGTCCTTCTACTGGCAGCTGCCGGAGACATACCAGGGAGACAAGGTGTGACATGCAGCAGGGCCTGGCAGACCCTGCCTGATCGCCATCTCTGAGCCAGGCCCCTGCCAAGCCCTGGGGCCAGCAGGGACTCAGACACGAGTTGACCTCAGAGCAGTTTGGGCTGGCAGGGAGTCATCAGCCATGTCATGGTTAAGTGTGCAGCCTTTGGGGTCATATAGGCCTCGGTCTAAACCCAGCCCTGCCACTTCCCAGCTGGCTGCCTTTTGATAAACCTCAGCTCCAAAGCAGTTCGGAGGATTAGAGCTCATGCCTGGTGCATAATAAGTGCTCGCCTGTTAATGATTATTAGCTTTCGCGCAGTTAGTCAACAAACAGGTCCTGAGCGAGGCCCTGGAAACACAAGGACAAGTGAGACAGAGTTTCAGTTTCATTCATTTGCTCACACATGGAATTCCCTCTGTGCTGTCAACCCTGTGCTTGGTGTTGGGTAATTCTTATTAGAGGTCATATTTACTGATCTCTTACTCTGTGCTGGGCACTGCTGCAAGCACTTTTACATGTCATAAATCACAACTGTATGAGCTAAGTACAACTACTGCCCTGTTGCGTAAGTGAGAAGACTGAGGTGAGAGAGGTTAGGTGACTTGCCTGGGCTCCCACAGCCTGAAGGTGGCAATGCTGGGATTCCAACCAGGTCAGAGGCCGCCCTTAAATACTACACTAGTCAGAGTCTTTGCTCCTCCAGTGTCATGGTCTAGCGTGGAGGTGATGGGGCGATGGTGTTAGTGGCACGGTGGGACGCAGGGTCTTGGGCTGGACTCCAGGACGGCCGCCCAAGTGGGTTCTGTGAGTGGTCAGAGCCACCTGGGGGCCCCCAGCGAAAGTGGGTCTTGGTACAGGCATCCCCTGCTGGCTGAGGCCGGCGTTCAAGCAGATGTGTCCCCACGCCCAGGGCCCCAGGAAGGTCAGGGACACTTAGGAGGGGGTGTTCAAGGCTGCCCTGTCCCTGTTCCTTGGACAGACCCACGTATCCCAGCCTCCTCCCAGGGCTGGCTGCCCTTTCTCCTCCTCTCCTGGCCTCCGTGTCTTCCTCCCTACTGCCCTGCAGCTCCAGACCTTTCTCCCTGTCTCTCTGACTCCCTCTCCTGGCATTTCCCTGTGCCCCACAGAGGGAGGCATATTTTGCGCGGACGCGACAGGCTCACCAGGTAGGCCCGCAATCTGAGTGGTGTGAAACTGATGTGACGTGGGCATGGTGTGTTCTTGGATGCCCTCAGCCCTGCGTGGGGAGATGCCCAGCGCCCCGGGCAATATGGGTCCACGTGGACCCAGGTCGTGACCGATGGCGCACGGTCAGGGCACTGCTGTGCCCAAGCCCTGTGATAGCAGGAGCTAGAACCAGGAGGGGTGTGTGCCTCATCTGCTGTGTGGTCTGGTCCTGGTGCCAACTGTCTGTGGCCAGAGTGGTGGCTGAGTGAGCCAGGAAGCTAACTTGATGCTAAACCATGTGACTATACCTGGCCCACCAGGTTACCCCGGCGCTGTCTCCCAGGCAGCCTCCATTAACCATCTGTGTGCGTATGGCCCTCCACGGCCTGGAGTTAACCCTGTGTGCCGGCCTGGAGAGGGGAGCATGCGTCTTTCTCCCCAGTCCGCGTGGGCCTTTCTGGCCACCATATCCACGGGGAGAGGACACCCCCCAGGGCTCCAGCTCTGGGGCTCTGGGAGGGTCTGAGCTGGCCTGTGCCCTCTACCCATCAGAACTGCACGTCCCTCTCAGAGGAGCAGGTGCAGGCAGCTGTGGCTGCTGGGAGGATCCTGGGGCCTCCACAGGGCAAGGGCCGGACACAGTGGCTGTCACAGGGGACAGCCAAGGCCTGGCTGGGGACAGCCTGTGTCTAAGGGCCCCAAGGAAGCAACCAGAGAGCACAGTCCAAGTAGGAGCTTGGAGCTAAGGCCCTGGCCTTCCTGGGTTATTTTCCCCCAGGCCAGGCCAGGCCCCAACCTGATGCCCGGACCACTCCAGTGTTGCCCTTGGGAAGCATTACAGAGCTGTGAGTGGCTTGGGCTGGTACCATGGGCATGCACGGAACGTGAGGCCCAAGGAGCCGTCTCGGCACCATATATGCCCCTGGGGCTGCCTCCAGCCCCTCTAGCCTGAGCTTGGGCGGAACTGTCTGCTCCTCTCTTACCAGGGGCACCCACTCTATGAGCTTCTCCCCGTAGTCCGGGCCCATTCCAGGGAGCTCCACCAGTCTCACGGGGAGCAAAAGGGCAGCAGGTGCAAAGGCCAGAGCGTCAGGCATCGGCACTTGTGAACAGATAGCACAGGCGTGGGCGGCTGGTTGGGCCTGGCGCGACCTGGGGGCAGGCAGAGCCTCATGGTGTCCTTTCTGTCCTTCTGCTCCTTTCCTCTGTCCTCCCTCTCTCGGTCCCCCAGGTGGATGAGGCCCAGAGGCGGATGGATGCTGAGATCTGGCAGCTCCTTTCCAGCTTTGCTGCCCACCCCCAGGCCCCTCCCCAGGGGCTCTCGCCCCATCCCCAGCCGGCAGCTGCTCTGCAAGCAGCTCTGCTCTCCCCCTCCCCCTCCCCCTCCTCCTCTGCCTCTCTGTCTTCCTCAGCAGGCTCTCAGGTATGTGCCAAAGCACCCACCAAGGGACACCCCCCCACACCCATCGTGTTTTCTAGACTTCAGTTTTTTCTGAACCAATTTCACAAATTCTGCCATTTCTGCACACCACTTGGACAGTTATTTACTCCAGTTTTTTCTTTCAGCCAATCATATACCAACTCAATTATGCTAGTTTTACATTTTTAAATACACATTAAAATAGCCACTAAATTTTAATTATTTATTTGTTAGTTTATTTATGGCTGCGTTGGGTCTTTGTTGCTGCACGCGGGCTTTCTCTAGTTGCGGTGAGCGGGGGGTACTCTTCATTGCGGTGCGCAGGCTTCTCATGGCAGTGGCTTCTCTTGCAGAGCACGGGCTCTAGGCGCGTGGGCTCAGGAGTTGTGGCTCTTGGACCCTAGAGCACAGGCTCAGTAGTTGTGGCGCACGGCCTTAGTTGCTCCGCGGCATGTGGGATCTTCCCCGACCAGGGACTGAACCCGTGTCCCCTGCATTGACAGGTGGATTCTTAACCACTGTGCCACCAGGGTAGTCCCAAAATAGCCACTAAATTTTAAAATGTTCTCTGGTGTGCCCCGTAAATCATCGTGGGATCCACAAGGGGCATAGCACCAGATGTGAGGAGACACCGACCCAAACCACGGCCAGCGAGAGCAGTTGGGGTGTCTGGGTCTAGACAGGGGAGCAAGTTGTCCAAAGAGCTGGGCCAGGACCTGAGCTGTGGGCTGGGGGTGGGGTTTCTATCCCTCTGCCCTCCTGGGTCTCCCTCTGGGGTCTGTTCTCACCCGCGTCGGGACCATCTCTGACCTTTTGGCCCCCGACCTGTTCGATCCACTCTCACCACCTGTCCTTCTGTCCTAGTTCTCTCTCTCCTACAAAGGCTTCTCTCTGCTTCCTGAAAGCCTCTATTATTGGCAGCTGCCCAAAACCTTCCTGGGGAACAAGGTAACAAGGATTTGGGGGGGGTGGGGGAATAGGGGTGTCATCAAATCCTAAAATATCAGAGGGCCCTTTGTCAAAACCTTTTATGACACAAATGGGTAGACCAAGGCCCAGAGAGCGGTCCCACGTTCAGGTGATCAAACGTTCAGCTGAGATCAAACCCAGCTCAGCTCTTACCCTTCAGCGAGCCACAGTCCCCTGGCAGAAAGGCTGTCTTAACTGGGAGGTGAGGCACCTCTTCTTTGGTTTCCCTTTACCCTGTATCCAGATCACTGACCTAGCTCTTGGGACTGCATTCATTCATTCAAGAAGCATTAAGTACTTACTGTGTGCTGTACTGTATCTGGGCAGAATAAGACCCTGGCCTCCCAGAGTTCAGTGTTACTCTGATTATCATTCCTGTCATGTCGGAATCACCGTCATCATCATCGTCATTATTAGTATTAGTATTGCATTTGTACTAGTATTGTTCCAGAAATGATTTAGAGTGCCTCTTAAGAATACACACAATATGCAATAAAATAACATTCAGAGAAGCTGGTTCAGGGGGAAATGAAGGTAGGCAGCTTGCTGGAGCCAACGTGGAGCTGGGCGCATTGAGGGGAGTTAGCAAGCATTGAGGCTGTGTGCTCAGCAGGCCCTGTGCTGAGTGCAGGGTTTTACATGGCCTGCATTACTTAATTCTCATACTACCTTTCAAGGTAGGTATTATTTTTATTCCCATTTCCATAGGAGGAAAGTTGGGCTCAGAGAAGTTAAGTGACTTGCTCAAGGCTGTCCAGCCAATAGAGCTGGACTTGAACCCCAGTCTTAGACTGCAGGGTCTGCTCCCGTAGCCACCCTGCTGTACACACCTGCAGCTTGGTCCTAGACATGGCGATGAACTTGCTGGCATCCAAAGAAAACGGGAAACCAGCTGTTTCATGGTTATCTGGTTATGCCCCTAAATTCCTTACCTCGCCCTGAGCTTGTGGAGAACATCCTCAGGGCCTGTGTAGCCCAGGGCCTGGCATGTCATCAGTAGGTGTTTAATAAATGCTCACCAACTGAATGATCACAAATGAGCAAATGGGCTAGGCCTGACACAGTGTGGTATTGACCTGAACAACTGCCCTAGCGGCAGAGGAGAGAAAGGAGAGTCCTGTGGGGCAGAGCTGGGGCCTTGGCTGCCCAGGTGGAAACCCCCAGCAGCAAACATAAGGCTCTTCCAGTTGTGAGCAATAGGAAACCTGAGTCCAGCTGGCTTGCCCGCAACGAGTCCAGCTGGCTTGCCCGCAACGAAGAATCTATTGGCTCATGAAAGTACAAAGCCCAAAGATAGCTGGTATCAGGCATGGCTCGATCCAGGAGCTCATTAGGACTTTATCTCAGCTGGCATCATTCTCCAGCTTCCAATCTGACTAGTAAAGGGGGTTTTTCTGTTGCAGTAGAAAGGGCAGAAGTACCAGGTTCACATGTTCATCCCTGCTGGAGCAGAGACGGGGAGTGGTGGAATGTGCAGACTGGCCAGACCTGGCTCACGTCTCCACTTTAGAGGAGGAGGGGCCCCTCCAACCACACAGGCTGCCTGTAGAACATAGTTTCCTTTAAAGGAAACCAGGACTACAGTTTTCAAAACAACGGGGAAAATGGACTCTGAGCAAACAAACAAAAACCACCTACCCAGGAGGCAAGAGTTCTGAGGGGCAACTTGCAGCATCCCCTTGCCCCCGCCGTGGCTGAGAACTTTTGAACCTTCTGCAACCTCCCTGTGGTGGTCACGGTCATTACCCCTGTCTGCTTTATGGGAAATTCCTTTAATGGAAGGGACTTGGAGCTTGTTTGCTGGGATCGTGAGACAATGGGGAACCCCATAAAACAGAATAGAGGCTTCTCAGGGTCACTGCCACCAGGTCTGAGACTGTGAAGGAATTGATAGATGTCCTGTCACTTAGGCAACCACCGGCCTCCGGTTGGGTGGGGAGGACAGCACGGGTGCAGAAAGGCCTCCAGAGACTCCGCCCCCTCACCTCTCTGGTCGCACACACCCCAGAGGAGGGCAGAGTCAGGTTGTGACTGCAGGGCTTGCCTCTTGCAGGTGGCAGCCTATGGCGGAAAGCTGCGGTACACCCTCTCCTACACAGCAGGGACCCAGGGCAGCCCGCTGTCTGACCCTGATGTCCAGATCACGGTGAGCACGTGGATTCCACACCGAGTGGGCAAAAGGGGAAGGTGGAGGCTGGGGGTACCCTCAGTGTTTCTTTCCTTTCCGTCCAGCACTCAGCTGGCCTGGCACCCACCCACTAGTTAGGCCCATGCCCCCGCCCCACCATCTGTTTGGACACTATGTAGGCAGAGGCCCAGCTGCTGGAAGATGGGGTAGTGGGCATGTACCTGACTCCTTTGGGTACGTGAGCTTGGGAGATTGGAGAGGTAGGAGACTGGGATTGGGAGAGGAGCCCACTATCCCCGAGAGCCCCTCAGTTTCCCTCCCAAGCCCACTCGTGTCTCCCCAGGGCAACAACATCATGCTGGTGGCCTCCCAGCCAGCACTGCAGGGTCCGGAGAGGAAGAGCTACGAGATCATTTTCCGAGAGGTGAGAGGCACTCGGCCACACCATGTCTGACCCTCTGCACCCTCCACCCTGCTTTGGAGCCTGGCTTTGACGCCAGCTACACTGCCTCTCACTCCCCCCATCCTCAGCTAACAGTCCTTGGCCAGTGCCTGGAAGGCAGGTGTTGGGGCTGGGGGCACTGCAGAAACAGCACACAAAGCCCAACGCCCCTCACCCTCATCTGCTGTCTTCCCCCACCAACCCAGGAATTCTGGCGCCGGCCTGATGGGCAGCCAGCCACCCGGGAGCACCTCCTGATGGCACTGGCTGACCTGGACGAGCTTCTGGTCCGGGCCACGTTCTCCTCGATGCCGCTAGCAGCCAGCATCAGCGCGGTCAGCCTGGAGGTTGCCCAGCCCGGGCCCTCGGAGGGACCCCGGGCCCTTGAGGTGGAGGAATGCCGCTGCCCCCCGGGCTATGTCGGTTCGTCCTGCCAGGTGAGTGTGACCGGCCCAGATGCCTCTGCGCTAACACAGCTGGATCAGCAAGCGGTCAGCTGGGATTTCCATGGCCACCTGGGACTACTGTCATAACTTTAGTATACTCAGCAACATCTCATTTATTCTTCCCAACAGCACTGAGAGATGTGTAATTGTCCCCTTTTAACAGATTTTTTTTTAAAACGAGGTGCTGAAGGGTGCACAACTTACCCAAGGGCACATAGCTACACTCTGCAGAGGTTAAGACCCAGCTCATGTTCCTAGGATGCCCGCCAGAGACAGAGACACAGTTAGCCCAACGCAGAGCATGGAAATGCCTCAGCGTGGTGAACAGCGTGGACTGGAGTAGCATTCTAGGCAGGGAGGGCAGAAGCAGCAGAAGCCCAGAAGGAGGAATGTGTGGGGACATAGCCTGCGATGCAGAAGGGTCACCCCTGGAAAGCTGAGTGGGGGGTGCTTCCTGAGGCCTGGAGCAAGGCTCCCTCCAGCAGGGACTGCCAAGCTGCTGAGGGAGTGCTGGGGTTGGAACTGAACCCCAGGAAAATTCCTCTGCCCCCAGTGAATGAGATGGATGGGGCGGGGGAGAGACAGTGAGTCCTGTCGGGAGGGAAGGGCGGTAGGGGGTGGAAGAGAGGGCAGGCAGATGGAGGGACTCCAAGAACATTTGCAGTGTTCAGCTGGAGACTGAACACGAGGGCAGGGCCGGAGCTGACTGTTCACCGCTGAATCCCTAGGCACGGAGCAGGCAACCAGTGAACATTGGATGAATGAATGTGGAACTGGGGAAGGGGGATCGCAGGAGGGAAGGGGGCAGGGCTGCAGTGCCAAGTGGGTGACAGGGAGGTCAAGTGTGGAAACAGCTAGCCCCCCACCCAACCGAGGAAGTCCCAGTGGGAAGTCCACATCTCTGCAGCTTTACCTCTGCGCCCCTTTGCTGTGTCCACAAGAACTTTCAAATCCAAATAGATGAACTTCACGTTCCTTGAGGTTATAAAATTTAACACGTTTTGAAGGAGAACCCCTGGGGAAAGCAGAATCCTTGGTGCACGTTTTCCACAGTGAAGCAAAACAGATTTATAAACATCCCTTTGAAATGGTTGGGGAGCGAGGGCCTGGAGAGATTTCAAAGAAGGGGCAACAAATAGAAATTCATTATTGTCAGAACCCATGATTACTCACTTAGGATGTGTAAAAACGTCCTCGGTTATATGGGTGCCGCCTCTTTCACTTTACTGAGCAAATGTAAACATAGTCATAAAGGTCTTCGAGGACTCATTCCAAATCCAGGTCTCCTGAACTCCCTTTTTCCATCTCAGGGTTACGTTTTTCAATGAAGACCCTGCCAGAAGAATTTTCAGGGCTGAAGTCCTGGGGCTGGAGAAGGGTTCTCCATTAAGAATGAACTGTTATTTCAGTATATCCAGAGCGACTGGAGATGCCAGGCAGGATGGGGGCGACACTGTCCCAGCTCTGGAGTGTTGGAAAAGTGAAGATGAGGGAGGAGAGCTACCAAGAGGGGATGCTGGGGTGGAGAGCTGGGCCTGGAATTTCCCTGCCAAGAGCCAATGGGAGTCTAGATGGTGGAGGGGGGATGGAGGAGACGGGTTCTAGGTCTGCTGTCTCTGGGTGGGACCACAATGGAGACGGAGACCAACTCTCCCTTCTACCCCCAGGACTGTGCCCCGGGCTACACGCGCACTGGGAGTGGACTCTACCTTGGCCACTGTGAGCTCTGCGAATGCAATGGCCACTCAGACCTGTGCCACCCGGAGACCGGGGCCTGCTCGGTAAGATGCAAGCGGGGCCAGGGCAGGGGTCAGCTTGGCTGGACCTGGGTGGGGTGTCAGGGCTGGCTGTGGGATAGGGAGGGGTTTGGTTTGGATAGACCCAGATCCAGGGGCAAGGTCGTGGGGCACATCCTATGGGGAAAAGCGCCTGGCCCAGCAGGTCTGGGCATCGAGGGGTTGCAGGCATGGTGGGGTGGCCAGAACTATGGAGTAACATCCTTCCTTATAAAGAAAACTTTGGGGGAATTCCCTGGCGGTCCAGTGGTTAGGACTCCACGCTTCCACTGCAGCGGGCACGGGTTCAGTCCCGGGTCGGGGAACTAAGATCCCTCAAGCCGCATGGCATGGCCTAAAAGAAAAGAAACGAAAACTTTGGTTCCTGCTATTTCTCATCACCAAAGTGACACATGTTTTCTGTAGAAGAATCAGACTGTAGAGATAACTTAAAAAGAAAGTAAAAATTCCCTGAAATCCTACCATCTGGAGGTAATTACTGTCAATGTTAGGCTGTGGAGCTCTTTTGCTCTTTTTCTAGGCAAATATTTATGCAGATTAGTATACCTTTTGTTTTACAAATAATCATAGGATCACTGTGTTTTATGATCAACTATTTTCACTTACAAGTTCATGACGTCTTTGAATATTTCAGTAGTATTTTTTTGGGGTTTTTTTGTTTTTTTGCGGTACGCGGGCCTCTCACTGTTGTGGCCTCTCCCGTTGTGGACGGAGCACAGGCTCCGGACGCGCAGGCTCAGTGGCCATGGCTCACGGGCCCAGCTGCTCCATGGCATGTGGGATCCTCCCAGACTGGGGCACGAACCCGTGTCCCCTGCATCGGCAGGCGGGCTCTCAACCACTGCGCCACCAGGGAAGCCCTTTCAGTAGTTTTTTATACCTGAACTTTTCGGAGTGGTGTATGTATAGCTGTCCAGGGTATGTGGTCAAGGACCAGGGGTTGACAGAGCCACAAGCTAAATATGGAATGAGGAATATGCTACGTTAATGAAAGAAACATGGATCTCTTTGGAGGAAAACATAAAACCCACACACGTTTTTACGATGAAGCACTTATTCCCAAAACTCTGCCCCCACATACTCACGTGGGGACTTTCCTCTGATATTACAGGTATTTAGGTAGAAAAATGTAAGAAATGGAATCAGTATCATCCTTTTTGATAGCTATTTGGATGGGTGCTCTTTTTAATTTTCTCAGTTCTTTTTTCATGGTTTGTTTCCAGCATTTTGCTTTTATAAACACCACTGAGATGAACATCCTGTAGTGAAATCATTGTGCCCCTCTATGACTATCTCTTTAAGATAAGCTCACAAACATGGAATTTTGAGGTCAAGAGATTACAAAACTGTACAGTTTTTGGTAAATTTTGCCAAATAGCAAGTAGCTGACATCCTTGTGCCTCGCAGCAATGCCAGCACAACGCCGCCGGGGAGTTCTGCGAGCTGTGTGCACCTGGCTACTATGGGGACCCCACGGCTGGAACACCTGAGGACTGCCAGCCCTGTGCCTGCCCACTGACCAACCCAGAGAACATGTGGGTGCCCTTGCTCAAGGCTCAAGGAAGAACTCCCACTGGGGAGTGGAGGGCATTGAACTGACTTTTGGGGGAGAAGTGGAGGGAACAGGGTGGGGAGTGAGCATCCCATGGCCTGACCTTTGCCTCTTATCCCAGGTTCTCCCGCACCTGTGAAAGCCTGGGAGCTGGTGGATACCGCTGCACAGCCTGCGAACCTGGCTACACTGGCCAGTACTGTGAGCAGTAAGTTTGCAAATAGGAGGGATGAAGGGAAGGGGCATATGGTAGACTCCTAGGTGAGAGTCCTGGATGATGTTGCTCAGAAAGGTCCCTACCAGGATCATGTGCCTCCCCTGCTCAAAACCCTTCCAAGATTCCCCATTGCCCTTGGGACCAGCCCAAGCTCCTTAGGTAGCTTTATCACTCTTCAGTCTCATCCCACTTCTGACACCCAACTCTATACTCTAGCTGGGCTTCATTTCTTGACTTCTTCATGTTCATTTCTTTGCATGTGCTATTTTCTCTTCATGGAACATTCTTCACCCTCAAACCGCCAGTTCCTGGCTAACTCCTGTTTAGCCTTCAAGGCTCAGCTTTATTCCCTCATTCAGCACATTTTTATTGAGCATCTACTGTGTGCCATGCAGTGTGCCAAGGTGTTGGAAATAAAGTAATGAGCAAAACAGATTCAGTCCCAGCCCTTATAGAGTTTCCCAACTATAATGGGAGACAAGATGGTGAGTAATCATACAAATACATAGTTAAAACAGTGAGAAGTTCGCTGCAGAGTAGGCTGCTCCAAGGGAATATAGCAGCTCAGCAATCCCATCCTCTGGGAAGCCTCCTGATTTTCAGGGCTAGATTAGTGCCTCCCCACCATGCCCTCTCAACCCCCATAGATGTCCATCACTCTCATTTACATAGCTTCCATGTTAGTTTCCCAACAAGTCAGTTCCATAAGAGCAAGGACTTTATCATGTTTACTGTTACGTTTCAATAACCTTGCATCGTAGTCGCTTAATAAACATTTGTTGAATGAATGTTTCCCTGAATCCAACCTACTGACATTTCCACACACTCCCCTTTCTCAGCTCCCAGAGGCCCTGTGGTGGGGCTTTTTTGGTCTCTGAAGTCCTTCCAGAGCTCAGAGCTTCTTCACCCCATATGGGCAGAGAGCTGAGCTTCTGGCTCCCCAAGTCCACTATGAGGCACTGGGTCCCCTGGGGTCTGACACAGCTGGTCCTTGTTCCACCTTACAGGTGTGCCACAGGATACGTGGGTAACCCCAATGTGCGAGGGGGTCGGTGCCTGCCACAGGGTAAGTGGGACCATGGTCTTGGGTCGAGGTGATGGGCAAGGCAGGGGACCCAGGGAATTTTAGAGATACTAGGTCTGGGGAACAGGGTGAAGGGTTGGGCATGCGAGTCTTTGGAAGGACAGAGATATCTGAGACAATGGTACATGCTGGGGGCCTCCTGCCTGAATGGCCTCTCCTTTCCCTCCCCCAGCAGACCAAGCCCCGCTGGTGGTCCAGGTCCAGCCAACTCGGAGCATAGTACCCCAAGGTGGTCCCCACTCCCTGCGGTGCCAGGTCAGTGGGAGCCCACCCCACTACTTTTACTGGTCTCGTGAAGATGGGCGGCCCTTGCCCAGCAGCACCCAGCAGCGACATCAAGGTACACATGGCCCCAGGCCCTTCGGCCATTCCAATGGAAAGGGAGGCACAGGTCTGTCCCTGCCCTGCTGAGATCCTGTAGGGACCCACACGCAGGACTAGGTGGGAAAAGGGGTGCATCTGTACTGATGAGCTCCCATCTCCTTGCCACCAGGCTCCGAGCTCCACTTCCCCAGCGTCCAGCCTTCAGATGCTGGAGTCTACATTTGTACCTGTCGTAATCTCCATCATGCCAACACCAGCCGGGCAGAGCTGCTGGTCACTGGTGAGTTTCCAGTCCTCTGTCCACCAGACTGCCTGTCTTGGGATGGGCTGCAAACTGCAGACCATCTACCAGAGGGGATGGTGGACGAGGACACTGGCCAGGAAGATGGAAAGAGGTGATGGCTCAAGGCTGATGTTAGAGGCAGAACTGGCAGGACTTGAGTCTGGTCGTTGAGGGAGAGAGAAAAGCCTAGGGGTCTGGATTCCAGCAGCTGGGCAGAGTGCCATTTACTGAGATGAGAGAGGATCCCACAGGAGGGCACCTTCATTTGGGCTCCGCCAAAAGCAGAGGCTGAGGCAAGGATTTGTGTGTACATAGTTTATTTGGAAAATGAAATGAAACAGGGAAGAGAAGGCATCCAATTAACGGTGTGTCATTGAGCACATTACCACCTAGAGCAGTTGTTACTGAACGCAGACGAGGCAGCCCCGGGAAACTCCAGAGTAAAACATGCTCCTTGGAGTCCCCCTGCCCTCCACCCTGGGGTCCAGGGAGCTGGGGTATGTGCACACCAGCTCGTATCAGTCACTGACTGGGACCTGTTCCAGTAGCATCGATTCCCCTGCATTCTGTCCCACCTCATGGGCACACACAATGGTCACCAGTGGCCTGAGAAAACCCTCATGCAAAGAAATGCAGCGGCTGCAGAAGCCAGGCAGGTTGGTTCTGAAGTGATGAGGGGACATGGGTGGGGCCCCAGCAACACCTGCCACCAACAGGTCCGAGGGAACCACAAGTTTGGTTTTGGACTTGTTAACGTTTGAGAAGCTTGGGGAAACATTGAAGTAGGTACATCAGGTGGGCATTTGCATATGTGAATCTGGAACTCAGGAAAGAGGCCCTGGTCAGAGAAATGAATTTGGGAGCTGTTGGCATAGGGATGGGGCAGGATGAAATTACCCAGGAGAGTGTAGCTCGAGGACAGGGCCCAGAACAGAGCCCCAAGGAGCTCCAGCTGGAACAAATGGAGGAGGGAGGACAGCAAGAGAGTGAGCAGGGGCAGCCAGTAGACAGGAGGAGGCCGGGGGAGGTGATGAGTTGGAAGTCAAGAGGGGAAACAACTTCCCGGAGAGAGTGGCCGGCCTCACCGGATGCCCCGGGAAGGTCAGCTACAGAGAAATAACCCTTGGAGGTCATGCCTTGACAAGAGCGGTTTGCAGTGGAGAGATGGGGTAGAGACTGGATGGGAGGGAGGCAAAGAAGGGATGGGAAGGCAGCCAGTGTAGACAGCTCTTTCAAGACTCCTGGCTCTGAAGGGAGGCCAAGAAATGGGGCAGTAGCTGAGGGGTGTATAGGGTCAGGGGGGCATTTTCAGAGATGGGAAACTCTAGAACACATTTGTCTGTGGAGCAGAATGATCCCATGGGGAAGGAAAGGAGAGGGCACAGCAGAGGGAGGGGGTCCTTGGGAGGGGCTCCAGCACTCAGGAAGGGGAGTTGAGGTGGGGTGGGAGGTGGGGAGAGGTCTCATCCTTCAGGGACCAGGAAGGAGGGAGGTGGGTAGATTTGGGAACGTGGAAAATTCCTGACTAATTGTTTCAATTCTCTCAAGAAGCGTGAGTTGAAGCCATGGAAGTGGAAGGGGGTTTCAGGAGGGTGGAAAAGTTGGGAGCAGGTGTGAAATGGTTGTTTGGGAGGATAGAAACTCAAACCAGAGAGAGAAGCCCAGTTGGAGTGAAGTGCGAAGTGTTAAGAGCTCATTTGTGGTCTGTGATCCTGAATTGGAGCCAAGGGGATCATGGTGTGATGTTCTCTGGTCACAGCCTGCTGGGTGCTCAGTGCCAGCAGGAAGAAAGTAGATGATGGGTTTCGGCCAGGATGAGGGAGGGCGGTGCCAGGGAGTGGAATGGAATCTAAGCCAGACTGGGAAGGAAGTGACATCCGGAAGGGGTGATGAAGAGGGAGAGAACGTGGCCACAGGACAGCGGCCTAGCCAGCACCCGGCTCACTGGGGGACCTCCTGTCCCGGCAGAGGCTCCCAGCAAGCCCATCACAGTGACAGTGGAAGAGCAGCGGAGCCAGAGCGTGCGTCCCGGAACCGACGTCACCTTCATCTGCACAGCCAAGAGCAAGGTGGGCGGGGCAGGGAGTGGGCATCAGTGAGGATCTGTCTTCTGGGGTCTCCAAGCCCCACCTGGACCCCCACCCCCATCTCCCTTGTCCTGCCTGCAGTCTCCGGCTTACACCCTGGTGTGGACTCGCCTGCATAATGGGAAACTGCCAGCCCGAGCCATGGATTTCAACGGTATCCTGACCATTCGCAGCGTACAGCCGAGTGACGCGGGCACCTACGTGTGCACCGGCTCCAACATGTTTGCCATGGACCAGGGCACAGCCACGCTGCACGTGCAAGGTACACTGTGCATGTCCATGCCTGACCCACCCAGTCCTGACCTTCGTCCACACCCACCAAGACCAGTGACCATTTCTTCCTTCAGCTGACAGTTTCTGAACTACAGTATGGCAGGTCCTGGCCTAGACTCTGAAGAAACAGGGGTGGGAGGGGACAAACAGGGGCTCTGCCCTCCTGCCCTCCATGTTCTGTAGGGAACAAGTGGACAAACAACATAATTACACGGGTGACCAGTGCTGGGACAGGAGTAAACAGAGTGATTGGAAAGTGAGAAATGAGGTGGGAGAAGGGTGAGCTATTCTCCGTGGGGTGGTTGGGGAGGGCCTCTCTGAGGAGGTGACATCTCAGCTGAGACCTGAAGGGAAGAGAAGGTGTTCAGCCACATGAGAGCTGGCGGACGAAGCAGCGTGTGCAAAGGCCCTGAAGCACGAGCATGTTGATGTGTTTGAGGGACGCAAGGCCAGCGTGGCTGGAGCCGTGGAGGGGAGGTGGGGTGAGGGACTTGAAGATGTGGGCAGAGGTGAGTACACGCAGTGGGTCACAGCAGGGAATTCAGATTTTGTTCTAAGAGCCACGGACAGGTCTTAAGTGGAGAAGTAACAAGACCCCATTGACTTTTTTTTTTTTTTTGGCCACGCCATGTGGCATGCGGGATCTTAGTTCCCCGACCAGGGATCGAACCCACGCCCTCAGCAGTGAAAGGGCAGAGTCTTAACCCCTGGACCACCAGGGGATTCCCCCATTGACATTTTAAAGGCTCCCTCTGGCTGTTCTATGGACAAACGGCCACGAGGGGCTAGAGTGGAAGCAAAGAGAGCGGCAAGGAGGCTGTTGCCACGGGTCCCTCCCCACCGTGACCACATATGCTTTCTCCTCCCTCGTCAGCCTCGGCCACCCCGTCGTCCCCCGTGGTCTCCATCCACCCGCCACAGCTCACAGTGCAGCCTGGGCAGCTGGCTGAGTTCCGCTGCAGTGCCACAGGGAACCCCACGCCCACCCTCGAGTGGACAGGTGAGGCCGTGGCGGGTATGACAGTCAGGGCCTGGCTCTCCTGCATATGGGGGCCAGATGCAGGACTCTAGGCTGTGGACTTCAACCCCTGGGGGGCCTGGCAATGCCAATCCCAGTGGGTGCTGACCCCACCTCTCCACGTCAGGGGGCCCCGGTGGCCAGCTCCCTCAGAAGGCCCAAATCCATGGCGGTATCCTGCGCCTGCCAGCCGTCGAGCCCTCGGATCAAGCCCAGTACCTGTGTCGTGCCCACAGCAGCGCCGGGCAGCACGTGGCCAGGGCCGTGCTCCACGTGCACGGTGAGAGGACGGGGCTGAGGGTGGGCAGTTGGGAGCTCATGGCGGCCCAGAGAGGTGTTCTCACAGGGCTCTGTCTGCAGGGGGCAGCGGGCCTAGGGTCCAGGTGAGTCCAGAGAGGACCCAGGTACATGAAGGCCGCAGCATCAGGCTGTACTGCAGGGCTGCGGGTGTGCCCAGCGCCACCATCACCTGGAGGAAGGAGGGGGGCAGCCTCCCCCCACAGGTGAGGATATCCGTCCGGGCCAGGCCCACAGGCTCAGCAGAGTCCTAGCACTTGCCACCTGCCCCTCCCATCTCCCCTTCTGGTTCCCTTCACTTCCAAGATGGTGCCCTGCTCAGACCTCCCGCTCCGTGCGTCCCGGCGGGTGGCAGCCGTCAGCCTCCTGCTCTGCTGCCTGGCTCCGCCCTCCTTGGTGCCCAGCTGGGGCCCTCATATTGGCTCGGAGCTTGCCTCTACTCTTTATGCCCCCTCCTCCTGCCCTCCCTCACTAGCCCTTGCCGGGCTGCCTGGGCCCCTCGGGCGGCTGACCCTTCTCGCTGTGTGGCAGGCCCGGTCTGAGCGCACAGACATCGCCACGCTGCTCATCCCAGCCATCACTGCCGCCGACGCCGGCTTCTACCTCTGCGTGGCCACCAGCCCCGCGGGCACCGCACAGGCCCGGATCCAAGTGGTCGTCCTTCCAGGTGCGGGGCCTTGGGGCTGAAGGAGTGGGAAGGCAAGCCAGGGTCCCCCCGAGGCCTACTCACTCCCCCTCTGCTCCCAGCCTCAGGTGCCAGCATCCCGCCAGTGAGGATTGAGTCCTCATCACCTTCCGTGACTGAAGGGCAGACGCTGGACCTCAACTGCATGGTGACAGGGCTGGCCCACAGCCAGATCACGTGGTACAAGCGAGGGGGCAGCCTGCCTCCCCACGCCCAGGTACGAGGGTCCCTGAGCCCGTGGCAGGGGACCTGGGGGTGGTCCTTCACACAGCCTGGCACTCTGCACTCTGCACGAGCAGGGTCCGCCCTTATTTCCCTCCCTCTTCAGCTTCCCACGTGGGTGGCTCTGAGCAGAGGCAGGCACTGAGGCACAGAGGGAGTGCTGACCGCGGCCTCTCCCCATCCTCACGTGCCTCTGTCCTTACCCGGCCCAGGTGCATGGCTCCCGGCTGCGGCTGCCCCACGTCTCACCAGCTGATTCTGGAGAATACGTGTGCCGAGTGGAGAATGAGTCAGGCCCCAAGGAGGCCTCCATCATCGTCTCTGTCCTCCACGGCAGCCATTCGGGCCCTAGCTACACCCCAGGTGAGGAGCCAGTGGGGCTGGGTGGGGGCCAAGGCCTCCGACCTCCCCTCTGTTCCCAAGGCTGGTGTCTGTGGTCTCTTCGATGCCATCAGGACAAGAAGAGGCACTCCAGGCAGGCTGCAACCCTCCACTCCCTGCAAGGAGAGATGAGGGGACTGAGGGTGGGGACAGGTTGACCTGACTTACCTGGGACCCCATGGGGAGAGTGCTGTTTTCAGAATTCATCAAAAAGCAGCAGAGTCAGGGTTGGACACTGAGTTGGGAGTCAGGCTGACCTGGGTTCAAATGCTGGCTCTGCCCTTTATCAGCCTTGAACTGGTTACTTTACCTCTGGGGCCTCAGTTTCCTCACGTGTGAAATGGGGACAGCAGCACTACCATGTAGTGTGAGTACACGGCGTGCGCTCTAAAGAAGGGAGCTGTGGCCTTATTGTCTGCATCCTTTGGCCCCGCCTGGGCGCTAAAAGACTCTGGTTCCCTGCAAGCCAGAGCAGCTCATCACAGATCAAGGAGTCATGCATAGGCAAATGGGCCTTGAACCCCAAGTTGAAGGTCAGAGAGGGAAAGAGGGGTCTGGCTGGCCCTGCTGAGGCAGAAAAGCATGGTCCCAGCCCTAGAAGGCCTCCCATCTGCCCTCCCAAGCTAGGGCCTCGTCAGATCTCAGGGCCCTCTGCTTCAGGGCTGCAGGGCTGGGGCTCAGGAGCCCAGGCCTCTGACCAGCTCCTTTGCGCCCCAGCTCCAGGCAGTAGTCAGCCCATCCGCATCGAGTCGTCCTCCTCTCATGTGGCCGAAGGGCAGACGCTGGATCTGAACTGTGTGGTGCCGGGGCAGGCCCACGCCCAGGTCACATGGTACAAACGTGGAGGCAGCCTCCCCGCCCGGCACCAGGTACAGCAGCCCCCCAGGGCCAGCCCGCCGGAGGGGTTGGATGGAGCCGCTCAGGCCCCTCCTCACCCTCCCTGTTTGCACTCAGACCCACGGCTCACTGCTGCGGCTGAACCAGGTGTCCCCAGCAGACTCAGGCGAGTACGTGTGCCGCGTGGTCCTCGGCTCTGGGCCCCTCGAGACCTCCGTCCTAGTCACCATCGAGGCCGCCGGCACTGGCTCCATCCCCGGTGAGTGACTGCCAGTGACAGGGCAAGCTGGGGTGCGGGGTGCCGAGAACCTTCCCAGGTGCTGAGGCCCTAGTGACTCCCGTTGCTGACGCGGGGAAGGGGGTGGCAGGAAGCCACACTGGGGCAGGAAGCCCACCTTGGGGCTGGCCACAGGGCCGGCCCGGGAGGACTCCACTTCTCTGAGTAATCTGCCGTCTTCCCATCACTGTTCTCTCTGGCCACATCACTCATGTTTTTGCTCCTCCCTCAATCATCCTCATCTCTCCCACTTCCTCGCTCCCTCTGCAAGGCTTGGCTCCCCTCAGGGCTGCTGAGCCGAGGACCTCAAGCCCAGGCCACTGAACCCACAGGCTGAGCTGGCTCCAGGGTGAACAGTTCTTTCCTTCCCTTCTGGGGAGCGTCTGCTACCCTCGCCCCTTTCCCCACAGCCCCAGGACCCGTCCCGCCTGTCAGGATCGAATCCTCATCCCCCACGGTGGCCGAGGGGCAGACTCTGGAGCTGAGCTGTGTGGTGCCCGGGCAGGCCCATGCCCCGGTCACATGGTACAAACGTGGAGGCAGCCTCCCCGCCCGGCACCAGGTACACAGTGGCAGAAAGGCAGGAGGGGGCCAGCCAGGCCAAGCTGTGGACTGTGGGTCGGCGGGGGCAGCCTCTGAGCTGAGGGGCTGTCAGTTCCCAGCTCAGAGGAACAGGGTTGGGGGGCACCTGCTGAGCTCTGAGAAGCCCCCCTCTCACACCCCTGCCCATGGCTGTCCAGGTCCGCGGCTCCCGCCTGTACATCTTCCAGGCCTCACCAGCTGACGCAGGCGAGTATGTTTGCCGGGCCAGCAATGGTGTGGAGGCCTCCATCACAGTCACAGTAACCAGGACCCAGGGAGCCAACTTCGCCTACCGTGAGTGGGACTTGCAGGCTGCGCTTGGACAGAGAAAGGGGTAAGGCGGGGGAAGCTGCAGAGAACTGGACTGACCAGTGACCGTCTTCTCCCCCAGCTCCTGGTGGCACCCAGTCCATCCGCATTGAACCCTCCTCCTCTCATGTGGCCGAAGGGCAGACCCTGGATCTGAACTGCGTGGTGCCCAGGCAGGCCCACGCCCAGGTCACATGGCACAAGCGCGGGGGCAGCCTTCCCGCCCGGCACCAGGTACAGGACCGGAGGATGGACAGGCCAAGAAGGGAACAAGAGGGAGGCCACTGGGGAGTGGAGGTCAAGGGTAGGGTGGGTTGGAGGCTCCTCTGAGACGGGGAGGCCTAGGACCCCATTGCACAGGTGTGTGGGGCAATGGTCCCAGCCTCTAGGACCAGCCAGCCTAGGTGTGACTGCTGCTTCCACCACTTCCTCGCTTGTGACCTTCAGCAAATTACTTAATCTCCCTGTACCATATTTTCAGCATCTGTAAAATGGTAATAACAGTACCTCCCTTACAGAATTATCTTAAGGATGAAATGAATTAATTTATATGCAAAGTGCTCAGAGCCCTGGCTCATAGAAAGTGCTCTGAGCTGTTACTACTGTCATATCATTAGCTGTTTTTTAAAATATTTATTATTTATTTATTCATTTGGCTGCACTGGGTCTTAGTTGCGGTGTACAGGATCTTTAGTTGCGGCATGCGGGATCTTAGTTGTGGCATGCAGGATCTAGTTCCCTGACCAGGGATCAAACCCGGGCTCCCTGCATTGGGAGCACGGAGTCTTAATCACTGGAGCACCCGGGAAGTCCCATCGTTAGCTGTTATTATTGATATATTTTATAGAATTTAGGATGCCACTGATTGCAGGATGCACCATTATTTTATGTACCTCTAAGGAGAAACGAAAAAACTGCCATTTGTAATTGTAATTCACTGCGAGATGCATCTTGATTTCAGAGACTTTAAAAAGTATGTCTAGGGAATTCCCTGGCAGTCCAGTGGTTAGGACTCCATGCTTTCACTGCCAAGGGCCCAGGTTCGGTCCCTGGTTGGGTAGCTAGGATCCCGCAGGCCACACAGTGTGGCCAAAATAATAATAATAAAAAATAAAATAAAAATAATATGCAGGTTATCTTCTCCATCCTTTTTTTTTTTTTTTTAAGTGTGTAAGAATGGATGGAGTGTGGTATTAGTGTTTGCCCAGTTCCCCATGGCTCCTCCGGGCCACCCCTCACTCCTGGGACAAGACACCTGCTTTACCCCTGAGCAGGACAGAACTAAGAGCCAGTTCTCAGGCTCAGAGTGAGGCAGGGCTGCAGGTTATAGGTGCAGGGGTCCTAAGAGGGCCCCTTCTGACCTCACCTTCATTCTGGCCAGACCCATGGCTCACTGCTGAGACTCCACCAGGTGTCCCCAGCCGACTCAGGCGAGTATGTGTGCCGCGTGGTAGGCGGCTCGGTGCCCCTGGAAGCCTCCGTCCTGGTCACCATTGAGTCTGCAGACTCTGTGCCTGGTGAGTGGTGCTGGGGGGAGGCTTCCCACTCCAGCAGTGGCAGGACCCCAGAGACCAGCAGTCCCTACCTTCACTCACACCCTCCCCTCCCCCTCTCCTCCCAGCTGGGGATTGACCCTCTGCCCTCTGTCCCCAGCGCTGGGGGTCACCCCTCCAGTCCGGATCGAGTCGTCCTCCTCACACGTGGCTGAAGGGCAGACCTTGGATCTGAACTGCCTGGTTTCTGGGCAGGCCCACGCCCAGGTCACATGGCACAAGCGCGGGAGCAGCCTCCCTGCCCGGCACCAGGTAGGAGGTGGGGTGCTAAGGGGGGCCTGAAGGACCCTCGAGACTGCGGAGTAAGGAGCTTTGAGTTTGGACACTGCTTTGCCCCTTGCCTGGCCAGTCCTTTGACTTCCCTGATCCTCAGTGTCCTCATCTGCCAGATGGGCTCACACTGTCTACCTCACCTGCCCCATAGGTGGCAAGTGCTGGTCCCCCACTTCTTCCCACTGGACCCAGTTCCAACCCTCGGGCAAGGGAATTGAAGGGTCATGAATGGTGGTTCTCCCTGGAAGAGCTTCTGCCCCAGCCCTAAAGCTCCATCTGGCCGGGTCTGGCTGGAATGGGTACCAGGGAAGGGGGTGGGAGCCTGGCTGTGAACCTGCCTCCCCTCCCAGGTACATGGCTCGAGGCTGCGGCTGCCCCAGGTGACTCCAGCTGACTCCGGGGAGTACGTGTGCCGCGTGGTCAGCAGCTCGGGCACCCAGGAAGCCTCCGTCCTCGTCACCATCCAGCAGCGCCTCGGCCCCTCCCGCTGTGAGTGTCTCAGGGGTCATAACAAATGGGTTGGGAGGGCCCCTCCACCGTCAGTGGCTCCCACACCCTGCCTTCCATCTCACCCTCCCAGCCCAGAGTGTGGTGTACCCCGTCCGCATTGAGTCATCCTCAGCCTCCCTGGCCAACGGACATACGCTGGACCTCAACTGCCTGGTGGCCAGTCAAGCCCCCCACACCATCACCTGGTATAAGCGTGGAGGCAGCCTACCCAGCCGGCACCAGGTATGGAACCAGCAGGCAGGGAGGGCAAAAGCTGGGGTCACCGGCCCTGACGGGAATCAGGAAGAGCTGTCAACAGCCCGTCTGTGCTCATTCAGTCATTCAACAAACATTGAGTGTTCTTGCTGGACCAGTGCTGAGGATATGGAGATAAGTCCCACTGACCTCAGCTGGATCCTGTACTTCACTCACTCACTACATTTCCCTGAGAACCTGCTCCAGGCCAAGTCCTGGTCCTGGCACTAAGGATTCAAATGGAATGAGACCACTGCCTGCCCTCAGGGAGCTCACAGGCTAAAGGGCTAGGCAGACATGCCATGTGACAGCGCTGTAATAGGCGTCACCGGGGAGGGCCTCAATGGGCTTTCTGCAGGGATGACGGGTGAGAATAGTCCAAAGGCTGGAGACACTGTCCACCCAGCCCAGAGCCTCGGGAAGGCCACCAAGGGAGTTCTGAAGGAGGCCAGGGTGGAGGCTACCCCAGACAAGGCAGTGAGGCTCCCGGAGTCCAGGGGAAGCAGCAGCGGCAGCACCTGAGACATGGAGGTGCTGCCCGCACCCCCTGACACCTGCTCCCCCTCAGATCGTGGGCTCCCGGCTGCGGATCCCCCAGGTGACGCCCGCGGACTCGGGCGAGTACGTGTGTCATGTCAGCAACGGTGCCGGCTCCCAGGAGACCTCGCTCATCGTCACCATCCAGGGCAGCGGCTCCTCCCACAGTGAGAACTCCTAGGGCAGGGGGTCTAGGCAAGCGGGTGCGGGGGAGGCAGCGAGGTGCCCGGCACCGTCACTCTCGTCTGACTCCGGCTACGTGGTGCATTCCTCTCTGTCCCCAGTGCCCAGTGTCTCCCCACCAATCAGGATCGAGTCCTCGTCCCCCACGGTGGTTGAAGGGCAGACCTTGGATCTGAACTGCGTGGTCACCGGGCAGCCCCAGGCCACCATCACGTGGTACAAGCGTGGGGGCAGCCTTCCCACTCGACACCAGGTACAGAGTAGAGCCTGGCAGTGGGGTGGGCAGTTCAGGGACAGCCCCCCATGGGCAAAGAACCCGAAGCATTAGCTGGCAGTCCTCCCTCCTGCCCTGGGAGGAGGCCTGAGCCAGCCGGTGACCCCTCAACCCCTTGACTCCCTTCTTCCTTATCCACACCCCTAGGCTCACGGCTCCCGTCTGCGGCTGCACCAGATGTCCGTGGCGGATTCAGGCGAGTATGTGTGCCGGGCTAACAACAACATCGATGCCCAGGAGGCCTCCATCGTGGTCTCAGTCTCCCCCAGCACCGGCAGCCCCTCTGGTGAGTCCGATGAAGACCCAGGAAGGGACTGGGAGACGCAGGTACCAGTGTTTCCCAGGGAGGAAAGGCCCTGTAGTCAGAGCCCTCAGACGAGGGCGGTGGTGCAGGACGAGGGCTCAGCAGAAGGATGCCAGGGTTCACATCCTGCCTGCACCACTAGGGACCCTGAGGGAGTGACTCTCCCCTCTCAGCTTCCGTACCCTCATCAGTGAAGTGGGGATGTCGATCATTCCATCCTCAGAGAGCTGTCCGATACGGTGGCCACTAGCCATGCATGGTCATTAAAATTAGTTAAAATTCTAAATTCACATCCTCACATTTCAAAAACAAAGTGCTCAGTAACCGCACATAGCTGGTTGCCACTGCATTGAACAGTGCGGATGATAGAACATTTCCATCAAGGCAGAAAGTATGTGAATTTTGTGAGGACTAAGTGAGTTAATGCCCGCAAAGTACTGAGAACAGTGCCTGGCATACTGTAAGTGCTTAATAAGTGTTAGCTATTCTTACTACCTTGGGAGGGTGGAGGCTTCTCCAGTTGAGGCTCCCACCAACCCAGGTGTTCCCAAATCTGACCATGACCAAAGCCCCGACTTGCTCTTTCTGTGTGCCCAGTCCCTGGCGGGGCCACGCCCATCAGAATCGAGTCGTCATCTTCACACGTGGCCGAAGGGCAGACCCTGGATCTGAACTGCGTGGTCCCTGGACAGGCGCATGCCCAGATCACGTGGTACAAGCGCGGGGGCAGCCTCCCCACTCACCACCAGGTATGGGAGTTGGGGGCAGGACATAGTGGGAGGGCTGCTGGATGTGCGGGCCCTGGCTAGGGGCCTGTCCCCCAAGCTCTGCCCGGGAAGGAGGGCCTGGGATCCCCTGTGGGGTGCAGTGCCTGCCTGCGTCAGAGGTGGGACCCTGGCCCCAGCCTTCAAGGATTCCACGTGCCATCTCCTTCTGCTCCTCTCCCGTCCTGTCCCTGCTCAGGCCCACGGCTCACGGCTGCGGCTGCACCAGGTATCCCCGGCTGACTCGGGCGAGTACGTGTGCCGCGTGGTGAGCAGCTCTGGCCCTCTGGAGACCTCAGTCCTGGTCACCATCGAGGCTTCTGGCTCTGGCGCTGTTCTCGTCCCTGGTGAGGATCCCTACAGTGGGGCTGGGAAGCAGGAGGAGGGAAGAAAGGGGGGCTCGAGAGCCAGGTCAAGTGGGCTTCATCCCTAGGGCCCGAGAGCACAGGCTGTGGAGTCCGGCTCGTGTGGGCGTGAGTCCCGGCTCCTCTGTCCACACTCTGAAATGTTACACGAGGGATTCCTCTTGGTGTGTCACTTTCCTCATCTGTGAAGTGGGGCTAGTAGAGCTCTTGCAGCAATTACACGAGTTCCTTAAAGGCTGGGATTGCACCTCTGGGATCTGAGAGGGTGATTTTAGGTGGTGCCCTGATGAAATATTTTTTTATATTAATAGTGATAATGTTAGGGAAAAAACATCAACACGTCAAACCTGTCACGATTGCATGGAAATCATTGCCTATGATGGGGCTGTGTGTTTAAGGGTTTTCTTAAGTGAATCAATTGAAAGTGTAAAGGAATTAATAGCACAGGGAGCACATGGCCGTAGCAGACATCATGATAATAGTACCTGAATTGCTAAGTAATGAACGTGATATGCACTTACCAGGTGCTGGGCCCTGGTATTTTTACACATATTAACTCATTTCACCATCAAAATAACCCTTTGAAGTAGGTATGATTGTTCTGTTTTACAGTTGGGGAAACTGAGGCATGGAGAGGTGAAGTAGCTTTCCCAGGGTCACACAACTAATAAATGGCAGGGCTGGGTTTTGAACCCAGGCAGTCTGGCCCCAGAGTCTGTGTTCTTAGCCCCGTACTACTCAAGTCTGGGAAACGTTGGTGATCTGTGTGGAGCTGCCTGGCCCTGAGCCCTGGCCGCCAGTGGTGCCGGGACCACAGAGGATGGTGGGACCATTGTCTGGGGCTGGGCTGGGAGAATGAGGCGCCAGGCTAGCCCAGCTGCTCCAGGCTTCAGGGGAATGGGAAGGGGGGTATCAAGGCTGTCTGCCTGTGGCCTCTGGCCTGACCATCTGGGCACCCAGGGGCAGGGGCTGAGGACACAGGGAGTCCCAGCTCACTGACTTCTTCCTGTGCCCCAGCCCCGGGCGGAGCCCCACCCATCCTCATCGAGACGTCCTCCTCCCACGTGGCCGAAGGGCAGACCCTGGATCTGAAATGCGTGGTGCCTGGCCAGGCCCACGCCCAGGTCACATGGCACAGGCGCGGGGGCAGCCTTCCCGCCCGGCACCAGGTATGGAGGCTGGAGAAAGCAGGATGTGGGCATTCCCACCCCACCCCGTCCCCTGCCCGGGAGGGAAGGTGGCCCCAACGTCCGGGGCTTCAGGAAAGTGGCAACAGGAGATCACTGGGACTCAGGAGTTCAAGAACAGGCTGGGCATGGTAGGGCCATCACTGGCTGCCCAGTACCTTGGTGCAAATTAGAAAAGGACACCTCTTACTCAAGACACTGGGCTTTCTCCTGCCAGGAAAAGCATAATAGTAAACATACCCCACAACGTCCAGTGTCAAAGGGGGTCACCTTTGGCAGGAGGCAGCACTCGCAATGGTGCATGACAGTCCTGGGATACAGGTATGAGAGGGCTGGGGCGTCTGACGGCCTTGGCCACCAGCCCCCCGGCTCACTCTCCCCACTCTCGCCCCACCCTGGCCAGGTCCACGGCCCCCTGCTGAGGCTGAACCAGGTGTCCCCTGCTGACTCTGGCGAATACTCCTGTCGAGTGGCCAGCAGCTCAGGCACTCTGGAGGCTTCTGTCCTGGTCACAATCGAGGCCTCCAGCCCAGGCCCCATTCCTGGTGAGTGACAGGAGCGGCGGGCGGTTTTGGGCACAGGCTTGGGGGCCCCTGCCTGGCCTTGCTCCCCCTGCTATCCAGCAGGGCTCTAGCCCTCGGCTCCAGGAAGGTCCTCCAGCCCCTCCCCCAACCACTGGGAACCAAGGTCTCACCAGGGCATCTCAGCCCCCAGGGGACAGAGACCCTTCTTAGGTCAATGGTGCTCAGCCATGTCAGTCCCTCTCAAGCCACTGCACCTCCAGGAGGGCCAGCTGGCTCTCGGTGCCACCGCCTCGGGTCTCTGCCTGCACCCCCGGGGCCGCCCCTTTCTCACCCACCCATTGTGCCCACAGCCCCAGGACTGGCCCAGCCCGTCTACATCGAGGCCTCCTCCTCCCATGTGGCCGAAGGACAAACCCTGGACCTGAACTGCGTGGTACCCGGGCAGGCACATGCCCAGGTCACGTGGTATAAGCGTGGGGGCAGCCTCCCCGCCCGGCACCAGGTACAGGGGCCAGGGGTGGGGAGAATTC
The DNA here is from genome assembly GCF_949774975.1 of Lagenorhynchus albirostris. Taxonomy (NCBI): domain Eukaryota; kingdom Metazoa; phylum Chordata; class Mammalia; order Artiodactyla; family Delphinidae; genus Lagenorhynchus; species Lagenorhynchus albirostris. The sequence continues at coordinate 169,491,638 of NC_083096.1, forward strand.
AGGGCAGGCAAGTTTTGACCTGCAGTTGCCGTCTGCATCCCAAACCTTCTTCACACAAACCCTGGCATGCTTGGGGACCCCAGGGGATAAAACACTTGGCGGGGAGGAGTTCAGCAGCCTGGGAATTGAGAGACCTGGGTTCTTCTCCTGGCTTTGCTGCTGAATCATTTCCTGCAGCAGTTACCTCTGAAAAGGGGATGGAGTGGACTTGTAGCACTCTGTGAATGAAGCTTCCTCATCTCCACCAGCTGGAGCCCTGAGCTCCTGAGAACTCTTGGGCTCGGGCACGGCCGGGCTCGGGGACTTGCCCTGTCCCGAGTGCTCTGACACGATGGCCACCCTCTCCTCACTCCGACAGACCCACGGCTCCCGGCTGCGGCTCCACCACGTCTCCCAGGCCGACTCCGGAGAATACATGTGCCGTGTGGTTGGCAGCTCGGGCCCTGAGCACGAGGCCTCCTTCACGGTCACTGTCCCGCCCAGTGCAGGGTCCTCCTACCGTGAGTGAGGGAGACGCCACGGGCAGGGGGAGGCGGGGAGACACTGGGGCCGAGGAGTGGGGAGGGGAGGCGGGGGAGCCCACCCAGCCCTGCTGAGCGCAGCCCTCTGCCTCCGTCCTCCCCCAGGCCTTAGGAGCCCTGTCATCTCTATCGACCCGCCCAGCAGCACCGTGCGGCAGGGCCAAGACGCCAGCTTCAAGTGCCTCATCCATGATGGGGCAGCCCCCATCAGCCTTGAGTGGAAGACTCGGAACCAGGAGCTGGAGGGTGAGCCGGGGGGGTGGGGGGCTGGAGGCAGGTGTGAATGCGCGAGGCTCACCACTGGCGGCTGGGCGGAGCCGACCATGGCACCAAACTTTCTGTGTGACCCCGGGTAAAGCCCTTCCCCTCTGGGGACTTGGTGTCCCTGTCTGGATGGTGAGAGGGCTGGACCCAGGAGTCTCCAAGGACTTGTTTATCAACCATCTGTGACCCTGTGAGCTGGATACACCCAGACTGGAGGGGTCGGGGCCATGGGGCACTGGTGTGCCTGCTGGCAGCGCCAAGGCAGGAGGACACCCTCACTGACCACACCCTCCTTGATGCCAACCCCGCAGACAATGTCCACATCAGCCCCAACGGCTCCATCATCACCATCGTGGGCACCCGGCCCAGCAACCACGGTGCCTACCGCTGCGTGGCCTCCAATGCCTATGGTGTGGCCCAGAGTGTCGTGAACCTCAGCGTGCACGGTGAGGGCCTTCAACCCCGTGGGCTCTGACTTCGTGTTTCCAGCCCTGATTCCGAGCTCAGAACCTCCAGGTTTAAATCCATCCTCTGCCACTGCCTCCCTCTTGGGCATTCTCCCTCTCTGAGCCTCGGTCTCTACATAGGTGCAGTGGGGAGACTAGTGCCCACTGGCAGTTACTGGTAAGGGGGCTGTGACAGTGCCCATGACCAGCAGAGCCCTGCATGTGTATCAGTGGTGTCATTCCTCTGGGCAGGGCCCCCTACAGTGTCTGTGCTCCCCGAGAGCCCCGTGCGGGTGAAAGCGGGAAAGGCCATCACCCTGGAGTGTGTCAGTGCTGGGGAGCCCCGCCCTTCTGCTCGCTGGACCCGGATCGGTGCCCCCACCAACTTGGAGCAGCGGGCACCTGGGCTCGTGGACAGCCACACCGTGCTGCAGGTGATGTCAGGGGGGTCTCATCTCTGGATCTGAGGCCCAGTCACTGCCCGTTCTCGAGCAGTTACCTGGAGGAGAGAGTGGTGGATGGACAGATGGGTGATGAATTGGTGAAGAAAGGGAGGGATGGGATAGGTGGATGATGGCTAGATTGGAAGACGGTCAGGAAGAAAGAAGGAAGGTGGAAGGAGGAATGGGTAGAAGTATGGGTGGTTGGGTGGGTAGGTGGATGGATGGGTGGATGGGTGGGTAGATGGATGGATGGATGGATGGATGGATGGGTGGATGGATGGGTGGATGGATGGATGATGGATGGATGGACAGGTAGATGGGGGGGTGGATGTGTGGATGGATAGACTAATGGGATATCTTGAGTGTGAGCCCTCAAGCAGCCAGTCAAATAGGAAAGCTAAAAACAAAGGGACGGGTAGAAGAAAGAGGTGAAACCAAGCCAGAGGGCTGATGCCAAGGTCCCCCCTCAGTGGCCTGATGACCAACATCCTTGCTTCTTCCAGATTTCGTCAGCTAAACCATCAGATGCAGGCATCTACGTCTGCCTAGCTCAGAATGCACTGGGCACAGCGCAGAAGCAAGTGGAAGTAATTGTAGACACGGGCACTGTGGCCCCAGGGGCCCCCCAGGTCCAGGTAGAAGAAGCCGAGCTGACTGTGGAAGCTGGACACACGGCCACCCTGCGCTGCTCAGCCACAGGTGTGGACGGGGGCTGGCACACAGGGCAGGCCCTGGGGCCTGAATTTAGACACAAGAGACCTGAAGAGGATGTCATGCTCAGGAAGGGGGCTTTGCTGCAGGCAATCTCCCAGTGATGGCTGAGGTGCCCACTCTGTGCCCCCCATGAAGGAGCAAGCTGACCCAGGTCCCTTCCTGGCCATCCCACCCCCAGCCAGTCCTGGGGCAGCCCACCAACCTCTGCCACTCCACTCCACAGGCAGCCCCACGCCCACCATCCACTGGTCCAAGCTGCGCTCCCCGCTGCCGTGGCAGCACCAGCTGGAAGGTGACACGCTAATCATCCCACGGGTAGCCCAGCAGGACTCGGGCCAGTACATCTGCAACGCCACTAGCCCTGCCGGGCATGCTGAGGCCACCATCGCCCTGCACGTAGAGAGTAAGGCCCTCGTCCACCCTCCTCGCGCTACCCTCTCCGCACTGCATGGAGGTCTGAGCCCCCCAACCAGGCCACACCCTGGACAGAACTCCAGGAAACCTACCTGGAGGATCACATGCACCTCAGGCCCCGGAGCCTGCCCTAACCTAAAACCCACGTCCCCTCCTGGGACCTTGGCTTCCCTCATCCCCAGTCCTCTGGGCTCCCCGTTCAGCTTCCCTAGTCCTTTGGCAAGTCGCCAGGGCCCAGCACCTGCTGCCATCCTGACCTCTGCTCTCCGCCGCCCTGACCTCTGTGTCTCCAACCCCAGGCCCGCCGTATGCCACCACAGTCCCGGAGCACGCGTCGGTGCAGGCAGGGGAGACGGTGCAGCTCCAGTGCCTGGCTCATGGGACGCCCCCACTCACCTTCCAGTGGAGCCGTGTGGGCGGCAGCCTCCCTGGGAGGGCGAGCACCAGGAATGAGATGCTGCTCCTTGAGCCTGCGGCCCCTGCGGACTCAGGCCGCTACCGCTGCCGGGTCACCAACAAGGTGGGCTCAGCTGAGGCCTTCGCCCAGGTGCTGGTCCGAGGTGAGCAGCCCCAGCTCAGGCTGGGTAGAATGGGGTCAGCTTTCCTCCAGGCGCTTGTCCGAGCCTTTCACTTACCCCTCAGCTGGTGCCGGGGGACCCCCACCTGGGGCATGAAGACCCCCCTCCACTACCCTAGCTGGAACGCCTTCTTTTCCCCCAGGAAGACCCCGGTCACTGTGTTCTCAGCAACTCTAGCTCTCACTGCTGCATCCCTCCCTTGGCATTGACCTCATACTGCCAGAGGCTATGTTTACATGAGTACCCCAGCCTGCCTCGCCTGCCAGACAGAGGATGAGGGCAGGGCCTGGACCCAGTCATCTCAGCAGCCCCGGGCTTGTCCACCACAGCACCCAGAATGGGCTGCATAAATGCTGGACGGTGACAACAATGAATGTGTGATAGGGCAGCACCCACCCCCGGATGCCCAGGGTTTCAGTGGATCTCCAGAGAATCCCACATCTCCGTGGTCTCCTCAAGAGCCTGGACTGAAGTGAGCCCAGGTCCTGGGTTCAGTGCACAGCCCGATCACTTGATAGTTGTGTGAACCTGGCCAAGTCAGCGAACCTCAAGCCTCACTGTCTTCATCCTGTAAAGTAGAGAGGACGGTGCCAGCACATAGGCTGACTTAGAAACGGACACGTATGTAGAGCCCGTGGCACCTAGTAGGCACTTGCTAAATGGTGATAGTATGCATTTGACCCACCCTCCCATATGTCCCCTGCACCCGGACACTAGGTGCCTTCACCTGGGATCCTCCTATTTTAAATTTATTTATTTATTCATTTTTGGCTGCGTTGGGTCTTCATTGCTGCACACGGGCTTTCTCTAGTTGCGGCGAGTCGGGGCTACTCTTAATTACGGTGCACGGGCTTCTCTTTGCGGCGGCCCCTCTTGTTGCAGAGCACGGGCTCTAGGCGCGCGGGCTTCAGTAGTTGTGGCGCACAGGCTTAGTTGCTCCGCAGCATGTGGGATCTTCCAGGACCAGGGCCTGAACCCGTGTCCCCTGCTTTGGCAGGCGGATTCTTAACCACTGTGCCACCAGGAAAGCCCCTCTCCTATTTTAGACTAGAGCCAGAATAGTCTTTGCTCTCCTTCCTTCAGGTGTCTGAATCTTTCCAAGGCCGACCCCTCCCGCTCTCGCCTTGGGCTGCCCTCCCCTCCTGAAGGCCAGGAGCTTCTGGAAGCACAGCCCAGCACTCCACAGGCTCTTATTTGTGTTGATTGAATGACTGCACGAGTGAGCAGATGAATGAATCTGCCAATGAAAGGTCTTTTTTCCCTGGTCAGAGAGGCAAACAGGGGAACGTCCCCTGAATGTTAGGATGGGGGTTTCCTGGGTCCTGGAGGGCCATCGGGGATATCACACACACACACACACACACACACACGCAACCTCTTACCTGTCCCCGCAGGCCCCTCCGGCTCTCTCCCCGCCACCCCCATCCCAGCAGGATCCGCGCCCACCGTTCAGGTCACGCCTCAGCTGGAGACCAAGAGCATAGGGGCCAGCGTCGAGTTCCACTGTGTCGTGCCCAGCGACCTGGGCACTCAACTCCGCTGGATCAAAGAAGGGGGTCAGCTGCCTCCCGGCCACAGCATACATGATGGGGTGCTCCGGTGAGTGGGGGCAGGGGCAGGACTGAACTTGGGCATCCCAGCCCAAGGCACCCAGTGGGGCTGTTAGAATACCTATCCTACTGGGCTTAGCATAAAACAATGGCCTTGGGCAAGTCACTTCACCTCCCTGAGCCTCAGTGTTCTCAGCTCTACAGTGGGTTATATGAGACCAGAATGAGATAACCTAAAGCACTTAACACAGTGCTTAGCATGTGGAAGGCCTTCAGTAATCAGTGGCCCATGTTTGTATTATTGTTAAAGGGAAGAGAACAAGCTCTGAGGCCAGATATATACATGTGACCCAGATCTCAGCTCTGCTACTTGATAACTGTGTGATCTGGAACTCTAGACCACAAGGTCTTGGTCTAAAATGGGTGTGGTGATACTCACCCTGACTTCCTACCTACCTCCCATGGTTTTGGGGAGACTAGAAGTTTACATCGTGTGCTGATACTTGACGACTTTTAACTCCCACAGAACTGCAAAGTATTCTCACCAATTGTTTTTATTCACTGATGTCTTATTATTTTTTTCTTTACAGAATCCAGAACTTGGACCAGAGCTGCCAAGGGACGTATGTTTGCCAGGCCCATGGACCATGGGGACAGGCCCAGGCCAGTGCCCAGCTTGTTGTCCAAGGTAGGACGGTGGCTTCAGGCTTTTGCTAAGAGCAGGGGACAGAGGTGAAGTGCACAGGGACCATATTCCCCAAGAAACCCCTTAAATGTGTACAAATAAAGAGAATTATTCGATTGTATCTTGCTTTCGTCTAGCACAGAGTGAGGGGGCTTGACAAATATTGCAAGGGAGGGGGGAAGAAGGGAGATGGGCGGAGCGCTCAGACAAACCAATGAAAATGACTGCGGTGCACAAGTGAGTGAAACGAATGAACAAAGAGCGAACAAGTGAGCGTGCTAATGAGTGGATGCACGAAAAAGTGAATGAAATGCTGAGTGCCTCGGGCTCCAGTGCTCACCTTTTCTGGGGCAGCCTGCAGCCTCTCTGAGCCCAGGCCTGCAGCAGGCTGGCCTCACTCTGTTCTGCCCCGTCCTCCCCCAGCTCTGCCCTCTGTGCTCATCAACATCCGGACCTCCGTGCAGACCGTGGTGGTCGGCCATGCCGTGGAGTTCGAGTGCCTGGCCCTGGGTGACCCCAAGCCTCAGGTGACATGGAGCAAAGTTGGAGGGCGCCTGCGGCCTGGCGTCGTGCAGAGCGGAGGCATCGTCAGGATCGCCCACGTGGAGCTGGCTGACGCAGGACAGTACCGCTGCACCGCCACCAGCGCCGCAGGCACCGCCCAGTCCCACGTGCTGCTACTCGTGCAAGGTGAAGGCTGGCAGGGAGCTCTGCAGGGCCGGGGAGCGTGCAGGGGCTGCTCTCACGCCATCTCCTGCCTTACCTGCACTACTCCTCCTTCCTGCTCTCTTGGGGATTTTCAATTTGGTGTATTTAGGGAGCAGGTTTCATAACAAGCAGGTGCAGCAGGGGATAGCAGTGAGTGTTCCTCTGGGGCAGCTGGAACTTGCAGGGAAAAGCTATGCCATGGGGCATCAAGAGGAAATCAGATAAGTAGTCTTCACCTGCTGGAGCTCCTGCTCTGACGAGGAAGACCTACAGCTCAGTCTGCTGGCAGAGACAGCACAAACACAAAACAGACGTGAAAGACAGTAAAACGTGGACAGTGGATGCCAGGCAGACACAATCTGTGTGTTCTTCAGAGGCTATTCTTTTTCACCCCAAGCCCTATCACTTGCCCCAAACTTACCCACACTGCCCTAGTACCCCCTCTTCAGGTCCCCAGAGGGCTGCACAATTTTCCACCCAGGTGTGTTGAAGAGGCTCGGTCTGTGGAGTCAGTTGAACCTGTCCCTGAGCCCTGGCTCTGCCTGGTTCCACCTGTGCAACCAGGAGTGAACGGCCACAGTTTCCTCATCTGTGAAATGGGGACACAGTGCCTCCCTTCCAGGGATGGCATGAGGATTAAATGAGTCAGGACACAGGCTGGGCTCACAAACGGTTGGTGTCATCAGGTTGATGGCCTGTGTCTCCTCCTCCCCTCTCAGCCTTGCCGCAGATCTCAACGCCCCCAGAGGTCCGTGTGCCCACTGGTTCTTCAGCTGTCTTCCCCTGCATGGCCTCTGGCTACCCCACTCCTGACATCACCTGGAGCAAGGTAAATGCTAGGCAGGAAACCAGCGGGCGTGCCTGAGGGGCAGGGACCAGGTCTTCACCATCTCGGTGCCCCCAGGAGCTGGCCCAGGCTTGGCCCAGAGCATGCGCTCCATGTCTGAGGGTGGGCCCCAGGCAGGGATGGGAGACAGGCCCCGTGGAGGTGTGGGCCAAGGCCAGGGTTCAAAGTGCCAGTGTGTTTGCAGCTGGATGGGAACCTGCCGCCCGACAGCCGCCTGGAGAACAACATGCTGCTGCTGCCCTCGGTCCAGCCCCAGGACGCGGGCACCTATGTCTGCACCGCCACCAACCGCCAGGGCAAGGTCAAGGCCTTTGCCCATCTGCAGGTGCCAGGTGAGACCACACACCCCGGGATAGGCGGCACCCTGCCCACCACCTTGTGGGTGGCGTCTTGAACTGTGCTTTCTGCCCTCAGAGCGGGTGGTGCCCTACTTCACGCAGACCCCCCACTCTTTCCTGCCGCTGCCCACCATCAAGGATGCCTACAGGAAGTTTGAGATCAAGATCACCTTCCGGCCCGACTCAGCCGATGGTGAGCAGGGGAGGAGCTGACTGGGGGGCCCGGGGCTGGGGATCTCCAAAGTCACTGCCATCAGGGTATGAGCCCTGGCAGCCCCCAGTCCTCAGCCTTCCCTGCCCCGGGGGCTCCAGGCCGGCCGGGCCTCCCCCTCTGGCTCATGCCTCCTCTTCTCCATTCCCTCCTGTGTGATACCTGCACCCAAGCCTCCCCCGGTCCCTCTGCCACTGGTGCAGCAACCCCCGGTCCTTCTGTCCCGTCTCCCTACTCCTGTCTCTGCTCCTTCCTCCTTTTCCCCATCTCTCACCCTTCCCTCCTCTCTCTCTCTCTCTTTCTCATCTGTCTCCTCCCACCTCTTACGGGTCTCTGACTTTCACTATCCAGGCCTCCTTCTCTACTCGGGTGAGTCTCCGCCTCCCTCTCCTCCTTCAGGTAGACCCTACAGTGTAAGTGAAGCAAATTCAGCTTCTTTCTAGGAGCTCTCAGCAAGGCCCTTCTCTTTAGGGCCCCATCCTGAGAGGGAGACGCCCTGGCTGTGTGGGGTGTGCTGGAGGGAGGGACAGCAGTTAGCGAGGGGAAAGGCTCACAAGCTTGGGCCATTCGTTCCGGGGCTGGGTAGACAGGGAGCCCGTGGCTGGACGGGAGGCCCTAACACAGCTATGCCCGCCCAGGGATGCTGCTGTACAACGGGCAGAAGCGGATCCCAGGGAGCCCCACCAACCTGGCCAACAGGCAGCCCGACTTCATCTCCTTCGGCCTTGTGGGCGGGAGGCCCGAGTTTCGGTGAGACCCTCACCCTCCCGGGTTACAGGGGAAGGGGGGCTGGGGGACTAGACTGCAGGACTTTCGTCAGGCACACACCACCCTGGGCTGAGTTGTACGACGGAGGTTCTGAAAGAAGAAGGAGTGTGACCGTTACCCTCGGTGACCCCCCCCCCCGTGCTGCCGGGGTCAGCACAGTGCGCCAGCCGGGTGGCGGAGGAAGCAGCCTCAGACTTGAACACAGTTGCGGCAGAAATACTCAGCAATGCTATAGTGTGTCCTTCCAGGGTGGGACGCTGTAGGCCAGAATTCATTCATTCATTTATTCATTCAACAGTTCTGTGCTGAATACCTACTGTGTACCAGGCACTGATACAAACAAAACAAATCAAGTTCTGGCCCTTGTGGGAATGTATATTCTAGTTGGGGAAGACCAGCCACAAACAAAGAAGGAAAGAGACAAGGTCATCTCAGAGGGAGGAGTGCACAGACGAACAGTGAGGCCAGGTGCTAGGCTGTAGGGCCTAGAGCCAGGGGCACTTGGCGCCCCGGGGGCTGCTCTGAATAAGCTCCCGGGGAAAGAGTGTAGGAGAAGAAGAACCCCTGGGGAGGGGCAGGGATAGGGTGAGCTGGGGGGGGTGGTGGGGCGAGAGCACAAGGCAGGGACAGGAACCGGAGCAGGATGACAGGGAATGGCGTCGACCCCTTTGCCCAGCCTGGGCCCCCTGCCCAGCCCTTCCTACAAACCCCATATCCGCTCTCTCCTGCCCCGGCCCTCCCTCCCACCCCGTGGAGCAGGTTTGATGCAGGCTCGGGCATGGCCACCATCCGTCACCCCACACCGCTAGCACTGGGCCAGTTCCACACCGTGACCCTGCTGCGCAGCCTCACCCAGGGCTCCCTGATCGTGGGCAGCCTGGCCCCGGTCAACGGCACCTCCCAGGTGAGACCCAGCCCCGTTCCTCTATCCCTAGCCCCTCCCCACCTCCGCTCAGCCTCTGCCATTCCTGACTTACCCCTGTCCAGGGCAAGTTCCAGGGTCTGGACCTGAATGAGGAGCTCTACCTGGGTGGCTACCCCGACTATGGCGCTATCCCCAAGGCAGGCCTGAGCAGCGGCTTCATAGGTGAACCCCCTCCCCACCTTCAGCCCTGGCCAGACCTCACCTGGCTGGCAGAGCACCTGGGAGGGCACTGCAGGGCGTGGGTCGGAGCTGGGCAGGCCTCCCAGCACCCCTGACTTGGCTCATCCTGCCTGCCCACCCCCCAGGCTGTGTCCGGGAGCTGCGCATCCAGGGTGAGGAGATCGTCTTCCATGACCTCAACCTTACAGCGCACGGCATCTCCCACTGCCCCACCTGTCGGGACCGGCCCTGCCAGGTAACCCCACACCGCACACTCCTCCCGGCCTCCCAGGCCGCTGTCCTCAGCCATGGCCGGCCCTGGTGGGGAGTGGGGAAGGGCCAGATTGTTCTCGGTCTGACTTCCGGGGGCTGCTTTGCAGAACGGGGGCCAGTGCCAGGACTCGGAGAGCAGCAGCTATGTGTGTGTGTGCCCGGCTGGCTTCACCGGGAGCCGCTGTGAGCACTCGCAGGCCCTGCACTGCCACCCAGGTGTGTAACCCACCCTCTCCATCACTGCCACCCCGGGCTCTTCCCTCTGCCCGTTGCTGCCCCGTCATATCCACCCCAACTGCTAACCGTACTCACCACACTCTCTCCATCTTTCCCGAGTGCTTAACCACTTTTCCTGGATTCTGATTTCCATCACTGCCATCCTAATATCCACCATGCCTCCCGTCTCTGCTACCCAAGCACTCATCCCCTGTCACTGTACCCGGACACTCCCCCCAGCCCCAATCACTGCTTCCTGGTACCTACCACCTTCCCATCTGTTACCAAGGCACTCACCCCACTACCCACCACCCAGGTACAGTCTTTCGCGAACAAAAGAGTCACTCGTTCACTCCCTGCCTTGCTCTCTCCCTGCCCAGCCCCTTCTGGCCCCACCCTTGCCCGAATCCATTCCCCCTCCCCGGTCACCCGATGCAGACCTCCCAGGAGTCCCGGCCCTAAGTAGCCAAGGCCCCCGGGGGGCCGTAGTTAGAGTTCTGGCATCAGGACCCCACCATCTCCCAGGCCACCTCAGTGCCCTCCTCATTGGCTTGTGTGTCCCCCAGAGGCCTGTGGGCCCGACGCCACGTGTGTGAACCGGCCCGACGGCCAAGGCTACACCTGCCGCTGCCACCTGGGCCGCTCGGGCGTGAGGTGTGAGGAAGGTAAGTGGAGCTGGGCCTGAGACCCCCAGGGGTCCCAGTAAGGACAGGAGAAGCTGGGCAGGGCATTCTGAGGCCATGACGGGCCCTATGGATGATAAAATTATTCCAGAGCCAGAGGGCCTCAAAGTCACCTGGCCAAGCTTCATGCCCAGCCTGAATCCCGTACACAAGGGCCCCAAAGGGGAAGCCCATCTCATTGGAGATCCAGCCTGGTCTGTAGTGCTGGGGGCAGGGTGCTTCTAGGCTGTTGCAGCCATTGCCCAGCTGATCCCGAGCCTCTAGGACTGGAGAGTGGGGTGGGCAGGGGTCCCAGAGGAAGGCTGCATAGTTGGAGCCCTCCCGGGACTCTGGCATCCCCACCGCCCTGGCTGAGCTGTGACTGCTGCAGGTGTGACTGTGGCCACCCCTTCCCTGTCGGGCGCGGGCTCCTACCTGGCGCTGCCTGCTCTCACCAACACGCACCACGAGCTACGCCTGGGTGTTGAGTTTAAGCCGCTGGCACCTGACGGGGTCCTGCTGTTCAGCGGGGGAAAGAGCGGGCCGGTGGAGGATTTCGTGTCCCTGGCGATGGTTGGCGGCCACCTGGAGTTCCGCTACGAGTTGGGGTCAGGTGAGCACTGACACCAAATGCAGTTGAGCTGTAGGCACCAAGCTCCGTGCCCCCCTTGGCCCTCCACACCCCCAGGAGGCGGGAGGAATAAATTCTGAAGTCAGACCAACCGGAGTCCCCTGTTCTTCGCGTTCCTCTCTCCGTGTGACCTGAAGCAAGTCTCTAGACCTCTCGGGTTCCTCTGGGACACTGGGAGGCTGAAGGAGGTTCCCTGTCCGCTCAAGTTCCTGTAGGGGGTGGGACAGGGCAGAGGGCCATCCATGTGCCAACCCTGCCGGCATCCTCCCCAGGGCTGGCCGTTCTGCGGAGCTCCGAGCCCCTGGCCCTGGGCCGCTGGCATCGCATATCCGCAGAGCGTCTCAACAAGGACGGCAGCCTGCGGGTGAACGGCGGGCGCCCTGTGCTGCGCTCCTCACCCGGCAAGAGCCAGGGCCTCAACCTGCACACCCTGCTCTACCTGGGTGGTGTGGAGCCGTCCTTGCAGCTGCCCCTGGCCACCAACATGAGCGCTCACTTCCGCGGCTGCGTGGGCGAGGTGAGCGACTTCCAGACGGCAAGCGGGGAGGGCGGGGTGATTTCCCTCCGCCTGCAGCCAGCCCAAGGCGCTTGGGATCAGAGCCTCAGTTTCCTCCTCTGTAAAATGGGGATAATTACACCTGCTTTGAAGGTTGTGGCGAGGAGGGACTACACTCATGGACGCTCCTGGCACACAGTAGACCCTCGACTTTGGTCCTCCCCCCCGACCCCAGAAACCCACGTTACTGCTCAAGTTCCAGCCTGGGTTCCCAGCTCCCCTCTGCTGCAGTCTTCTCTCTGCTGGTACACCCATGCTTCAGCCTCCTGCCTTCTTCGAGTCCCTTGGTGTCCCTATGCCCACAGGTGTCAGTGAATGGAAAGCGGCTGGACCTCACCTACAGCTTCCTGGGCAGCCGGGGCGTCGGGCAGTGCTACGACAGCTCCCCGTGTGAGCGCCAGCCTTGCCGCAGTGGCGCCACGTGCATGCCCACCGGCGAATACGAGTTCCAGTGCCTGTGTCGAGACGGCTTCAAAGGCGAGGGAGCCCGGCCAGGCACTGGGAGGGAGGGGTGGGGGGTGGTCAGTGGCCGCTCCAGCCCATGCCCACTCGCCTCTTCCCTGGCCCACAGGAGACCTCTGTGAGCACGAGGAGAACCCCTGCCAGCTCCGTGAGCCCTGTCTGCATGGGGGTACCTGCCAGGGCACCCGCTGCCTCTGTCCCCCCGGCTTCTCTGGCCCCCGCTGCCAACAAGGTAACTGCCCCAGCTTCTCTCCACCTCCCCCTTGGGGCGCTGGGGCCTGACACAGCCTACCGACTGGACCCTGCGTCTCCCCACAGGCTCTGCACATGGCATAGCGGAGTCCGACTGGCATCTTGAAGGCAGTGGGGGCAACGGTACGTACTTGCCGTGACCAGCCAGAGGAGCTGAGCAGGCTTGTCCCTCCCAGGCCTTGGGTCTCTCAGCCCCTCTTCCAATGACCCCACCCCTCCATCCTGGCCTCTGAACAAAACAAGCCCAGGTGAGAGGCTCCTTGGGCGCAGAGAGACAGAATAAGAAGAGCACAGCCGCACAGAGCTGGGTCCTGCCCTATGCTCACTGCCTAGTGACTGTGGGCAGGCCTTTGAACCACTTTCACTTCTGTACCCTCCTCCAGCAACAGACATGTATGTGTGCCCATCCTTGCCCTGGGAGCAGTAAATACAAGATGTGTAAGGCAGGACCCTCATTCTCAAGGATTCCACAATCTGTTTAAAAGCAATGATAATGATTTGTAAAAATGAATACTTATTGAACATTTACAGGCCCTGTGCTAACTGCGTTATAGATACATACCTTATTTATCGCTAATATAACAGGAGAGGTAGTGGCATAGTGGATAAGAGCCTGGGTTCAAATCCTAGCTCTTCCACTTACTAGCTGTGTGACTTGGGGACTCACTTAACCTCTCTGTGCTTCAGTTTCCTCACGTATAAAATAGAAAGAAGTAACATCCTTCCACAAGGCTTTGGATAAAATTTTGTGTGAGAGTAAAATTCTTTAATGTATTTTAAATGCTTAGAACAATGTCTGGTCCAGAGTGGGCACAGAATGTTAGCTTTTGTTAATATTATAGCAAAGACATAGGGTTGTTACAAGGATCCAGTTAAAAATTATGTTTGTAGCTGGATGTGAAACTTCCTGCATGGTGACCGGCAGATAGTAGGTGCTTGGTAACTGTTAGCTGCTAACTTCATCAGTTGGCGGAGGGTGGTGAAGTGTCGCCTACCCTGGTAGCTGCCAGGCCCCAGGGGCCAGCACTGGTGTGGGATGTCTTTGAGCAGGTAGGGTTGGGGATGTTATAGACACACACACAGTGTGGACGATGCAGCCGAAAGGTCTGGGTTGCCATCCAGGCTTCCCACTTCCTGGGCAAGTCACTCATCCCTGAACCTGTCTTCCCGTCTGTAAGATGGAGGGATTACAAAGGTTCAGAACCGTTTATGTGCCACTGACCTAGATGACCAGCTGCCCCAGTTTGCTCAGGACTGAGGAGCTTCTGGGGATGTGGGACTTTCAGAGCTAAAACCAGGACAGGACCCGGCAAAGAGAGATGGTTGATCACGCTACCTGGATCCTACTGACTGCATAGAATGAAATACATAGCATTGCAAAGGGAATCAATTGTTCTGAAAGAAGGTTATCAAAATATTTGAAGTTTTTTGCGTCTCTATTAACGCATTAAATACAGGATCTAGCGCTAGGGTTAGGGTTAGGGTTAGGGTTAGGGTTAGGGTTAGGGCTAGGGTTAGGGTTAGGGTTAGGGTTAGGGTTAGGGTTAGGGCTAGGGTTAGGGTTAGGGTTAGGGTTAGGGTTAGGGTTAGGGTTAGGGCTAGGGTTAGGGTTAGGCTCGTTAGTCCCAACAGCTACCACAATTGCAATAAGCGTAAACAATGTTCTGAAATATTTGCAGCAACTGCAATGCAATAAGGGAATCTTCCACTGGTAACTGAGTCACAGGCCCTGCTACTCCTCAGTGTGTTGCCTACCTGCGTAACTAAAGGAACTGCTAACCTTCAGGGAGAAGAGAGCAAGGCTAGGACTGTAATGTTTTCCAAGCCAAGTTCACAGGCCTCTGAATTCTGCCCCCAGCCCCCTTGGGTCTCCAGGGACTGCAGGTTCAGAGCCCTGCAGTAGTACAGGTCGGGGTGGAGGTGGGGGTCAAGGGCACCGATGCGGGATGGATACTCCATGCGGGTGAGCAGGTGTCCCAGCATCGCCCCCACTCCCCCGACAGATGCCCCCGGGCAGTACGGAGCCTACTTCTACGATGACGGCTTCCTCGCCCTCCCTGGCCACATCTTCTCCAGGAGGTGAGAAGAGAGTCTGTGGGCCCAGGGTGGGGGACGGGAATCTGGGGCTTCTGCCCTCTCACCCACTTCCCCCGCACCGCAGTCTCCCTGAGGTGCCCGAGACCATTGAGCTGGAGGTTCAGACCAGCACGGCCAGCGGCCTCCTGCTCTGGCAGGGTGTGGTAAGTGTGGACGTCCCGCCCAGGATCTCAGGGTTCGCAGCCCCCTGGTGGCCACAGGAGTGGGAGAGAGGAAGGAGGAGGCCACAGCTGTCGGTAGCCCCCGGAACCCTGTGCTTCTCTGGCAGGAGGTGGGAGAGTCCGGCCGAGGCAAGGACTTCATCAGTCTTGGGCTTCAGGATGGGCACCTTGTCTTCAGGTGGGTCCTGGCACCCGACCCTTCCTCTCCCTTCCCTCAGCCCCCTCACCCTTCAGTGGCTTCCCCTCCGGTCAGCCCCATGGCCCCCCCAGCAAGAAGCTGCAGCGCCCAGTGCCCCAGCTGCACACCACCACCACCGTCCCACACCCCCTCCAGTCCTGCCCCCTGCTCACACCCTCTTGGGCCTGTGTGACTGCAGCTACCAGCTGGGCAGTGGGGAGGCCCGCCTTGTCTCTGAGGACCCCATCAACGATGGCGAGTGGCATCGGGTGATGGCACTGCGGTAAGGGAGCCCCCCGGGCACTAGGGCGAAGGGCCCGGAGTCCTGGACTGGGACAGGACGCCCCCCATCATGCGCAGGGAGGCAGGCATTGAGCTCTGGGGAGACAGAACATGAAGCCGGGGTCAGGGGAGAGCCCGCCAGCCGGAGCACAGACTTCCAGGGCAGGACAGAACTCCATGGGGCGGGCGCACAAGCACCCTAGGGGCTGGATGAAGCCTGGGTGGGGTGCTAGGAAGTTGTGTTTGTGGGACCAGATCTCTCATCCAGCGGAGGGAGGGGGCAAGAAAGAACTCAGGGAGCGGGGTCACGCTGCTCTGACTGGAGTCTCTGTAGCAAAGGGAGGGGGCTCTCACTGGGTTGAGAAGGACGGGGGATCGGTGGTGAGGGGCCTGACCCCGTTCCACTGCAGAGAGGGCCGGAGAGGCTCCATCCAGGTGGACGGAGAGGAGCTGGTCAGCGGCCAGTCCCCAGGCCCTAACGTGGCAGTCAACACCAAGGGCAGCATCTACGTCGGTAAGTCTTGAGCTCGGGCCTCGTGCAGGCCTGGGGCCGCTCCTCCAGGTCGGGGAGGGCCAGGGGCTCCGGCAGAGGTAGAGCACGGGGCCTTCCTCCCCCCACCTCCTGGAGCTGACAGGCCCCGCCCTCTCCCTTCCCTGCAGGTGGAGCCCCCGACGTGGCGGTGCTGACCGGGGGCAGGTTCTCCTCGGGCATCACGGGCTGTATCAAGAACCTGGTGCTGCACTCTGCCCGGCCTGGCACCCCGCCTCCACAGCCACTGGACCTGCAGCACCGCGCCCAGGCGGGGGCCAACACGCGCCCCTGCCCCTCGTAGGCACTGCCTGCCCCACACGGACTCCCGGGCAGCGCCCCAGCCCCGCAGCGTCGACTATATTATTATTAATATTATTATTATGAATATTTTGTAAGAAACGGAGGCGATGCCACGCTTTGCTGCTACTGCCCTGGGCTGGACTGGAGGGTGGGCACGCCACCCCACACAGACACACCTGGGCAAAGCCACAGGCTGCTGGGCAGGGCGGGTTGCATGGGAGCAGGTGCCTCAAAGGGTCACCAGGACTTGGGGTCGGGCACGGTGGCTGAGCAGGCTCAGAACTGCCCCCACCAACAGAGCCCCCCGAGGTAGTGCTGGACTGCCCGTTTCTTCAGCCCTTGGGCAGCCCTCATTTCTACAGGAGCCAAACTCGGCTTCCAGCCTGGAGCCTCACCAGCTACCCGGAGCAGAGGGCATCGCAGTGGCCTTCGCCACCCTCCCCCGGGTTGGGAAAGCTCTTTAGTGCTAACTGTGGTGCAAAAGGCAGCTCACCCCTGGGCAGGCAGCCCCCAGCCCTGCCAGCCCATGTCCCAGCGCCCCTCCACCTCCGCCTAGCCAGCCAGGCCACCGGCCCCTGGCAGCCTCCCCCCTCCCACCAAGCCCTCCTGGCCTGCATCCCTCCCACCCCACACCTAGCCCAGGGCCCCTGCCCTGAGGGGCTGCAAGGGAAAGCCCACCTCAACTCTTACCAGGAGCTGCTACAGGCAGAGCCCAGCACTGAGAGTGTCTCCCTGCCTGCACCAGGCCACGTCCCCCCACTGATCTGGAAGTGAAGGCCCAGGGCACATGGGGGGAGGAGAGCATTGGTGGTCAGAAAGAGTTAATGCCTTGGGTAGGGGAGCCGGGACTCATGACTGGGAGGGACAGGAAGGGGGCGTGACAGCCCTGCCCCATCTGTGGGAGCCCCAGGGCCCAACTGGGGGCAAGCGCCCTCCCCACCAGCAACCCCCAGAGGTGGGTCCGGGACGCCTGGCCTCTGTGTCCTAGAAGGGACCCTCCTGTGGTCTTTATCCTGATCTTTCTTAATAAACGGTGCTATCCCCGCCAGGGCTGTCTCTTGTGTCTTTGGCTACGACTGGACTCGTGGTACCTGAGGGTGGGCCAGGATGGGGCAAAGCAGGGCAAGTGAGGTCCGGGAGTGAAGCAAGGCAGCTTCAGGGGAGCGAGGCCCCTACTCCCTGCCCTTCACTGATCCAGCCGAGTGCCAGTCACCATGCAAGTTGCAGGGTCAGCTGCCTCCTGTGGCCTTCACCATGACCCTGTGAGGCAGGAATCATCCCATTTTCCAGAGGGGCAGACTGAGTCTCGGAGGGTTATATGATCTGCCCAAGGTTAGACAGCCCTGTGGGGGGTAGGGGCAGAACCCGGGGACTGTCTGACCCCAGAGCCCACTCTCCTTCCTCTGATGCCCACAGTCCCCCTGACCTGGCTCACTCAGCCGCAGGCCCCCAGGGGCCACCTGGCCAGGACGTGTGTAACAGATGGTGCACACCACCAGCCCCCCAAGCCAGCCGGCTGGAGGAGCAGCAGCTCCAGAGGAGGCCCACGAGGAGGCCAGCGCCACCCCCGCGGCTGGAGGCCTGTAGAAAGAAAGAGCACTCAGGCCTCAGCCTGGGCCAGCTGCCCCCACCCATCACTGGAGAGGGACAAGTGTGATCTCGGCGGAAGGAGCGGTAGCAGGTGACAACCAAGAGCCATCTACCTTCCGGAGCGGCATCCTGTCGTGCAGGGTCCCGGCGTGCTGGGGAGCTCCTCTCAGCTGCCATCCCCAGGGGGCCCGCAGACCCGAAACCTGGGGGAAGAGTCAGGGGCCCGGAGGTACCATCATCCGTACTCCCTTCCTGGCTGGGCACCGGAGAGGGACCGGCAGTGGCAAATAACAGCTCTAACACACTGAGATCTGCCCCTTGCAGGGTATGATTATGTCTCGTTTAATCCTCCCCAAACCTCTTAGTGTTAGTATTTTTATTTCACAGATAAGAGAAGTGAGGCACAGAGAGGTTAAGTCACTTGCCCAGATCACACAGCTGGAAGTGACAGGGGTAGACTTGAACTCACAGTCTAGCTCCAGGGGCTGGGGTGGATGAATGGAGCTACTTCTCAAGGAGTAATGCTGTACTGAGCATTTTCTCTGCACCAAGAACCATGCTCTGCGCTGGGCCCTTCACCCACAGGGTTTCACTTAAAGTTCATGACAAACCTGAGAGGTTAGGTTTATCATCCCCAGTTTACAGATAAGGAAACGGAGACATAGAGAGGTTCATTCTTCCACTCATCTGATGAGTATTTTTCAATCACCTGCTACTGTACCCCAGGCATTGCTCTAGGGACTGGGGGATATGACAGTGAGCAAAACAGACAAAAAGGCCCCCATGGAGCTGGCGTTTTAGCGAGGCAACACAAAACACAAATTCCACCATGTGTCAAATGGAGACAGGAGCTACGAGGGAAAGTCAAGCAGGGCAAGAGGGACAGGGCGTGCTGGCGAGGGGCAAGGTTGCTAGTTTTCTTTCAATTGTGGTAAACTCTACAAAACAAAATGTACCATTTTAACCGTTTTTAAGGACAGTTCCGTAGTATTAAGTCCATTCATATTGTTGAGCAACCATCAACACCATCCGTTCTCAGGACTGTTTTCCTCTCATAAAACTGGAACTCTGTACCCATCGGCAATAACTCCCCATTTCCCCGCCACAGCCCCTGGCGACCATCATTCTGCTTTCCGTCTCTTTGAGTTCTCTGGGTGTCTCATATAGGTAGAATCACATAGTATTCGTCCTTCTGTGACTGGTTTATTGCAGTCAGCATAATGTCCTCAAGCTTCATCCATGTTGTAGCATGTGTCGGCACTTCCTTCCTTTGTAGGGCTGAACGATATTCCATTGTGTGGACGTACCACGTTTTGTTTACGTGTTTTGCTTTCAATGGACACAGGGCTGCTTTTTGTGTTTTTGGTTTTTTTTTGGTTTTTTTTTTGGCCGCACAGCTTGTGGGATCTTAGTTCCCCACCAGGGAACCCGTGGCCCCTGCAGTGGAAGCGCAGAGTCCTAACCACTGGACTGCCCAGGGAAATCCCAGGGTTGCTATTTTTAAACAAAGGGGTAAGGAAAGAGCTCATGGAGAGGGTGAGGGTTAAGTCAAGACCTGCAGAAGGCAAAGGAATGAGCATGTGAACCTCTGGGAAAAGGCTTCCAGGTAGAGGAAAGAGCTAGTGAGAGACCAGAGGCAGGACAAGACTGGAGCGTGGAAGGAGCTGCCAGGGGCCAGAGTGGAGGAGCTGTTGGAGCAAGCGAGCAGGTGGGAGGTGACGGCCCAGGTCACTCAGGGCCTGGGGGCCCCTGGGAGGCTTGTGTGGGCTGAGTGAGGAGTGAGGAGGGTCCTGCGCACGGGAGTGATGCGATCTGACTTAGTGTTTTAAAAGGCTCCTCGGGAATTCCCTGGTGGTCCAGCGGTTAAGACGCCACGCTTCCACTGCTGGGGGCCCAGGTTCAATCCCTGGTCCGGGAACTAAGATCTCGCAAGCCGAGGGGTGCGGCCAATAAAATGCTCCCCTGGCAGGAGAGCTTAACTCCCTGCTAGTGTGTGGGCTGCGCGTGATGACTTCCTCCCAAAGAGGGCGGTGTGGAGAGAGGAGACAGAGTAACAGCGGAGAAGCGGACAAACACAGCCTCAACCCGGTGACCAAGGCCAACATCAACATCCGTGGACCGTGTTGGGCAGTGATCGCGTTGGTCTGGCCTGGTGTGCACTTGACCTCTGGGATCTTCCTCCTCATAACCCACGACTGCAGTCTTATCATGAGGAAAACATCAGATTAATTCCGACAACACTGATGGCTTGGTTATGGGCTGAGAGGGAAAAGGGAGTAAAGGACCACTCAACCATTTGGGCCTGAACAACTGGAATTCAAAGCTGCCACTGAGTGAGAAGGGGACACGGGTGAGAAGCAGGACGCAGGGCAGGCTGTGGATCATGAGTTCAGTTTGCGGCAAGTTAAGTGTGAGACCCGCCTGCACAGCCACGTGGAGATGTCAGGTGGGGAGGTGGTTATATAACTAGTGTTCAAAGACGAGTCCAGCTGGCGATACGGTATAAAGGAGAACGAGGGGGGAACGGGTGTGGCAGCTGGAGGAGAGGACATAGGGCCCGGGCCTCTGGGCACAGAGCATAGTGTCAGGGAGGACCCTGAGGAGTGCCTGGGGAGGGAAGTGTGTGGGCTCCCGGGAAGCTGGGTTTTACCCCTCAGCCAGGTGCATTTTTGCAACCAGCAACCTGTTCAACAGGACATGGCAACCCTGACTGGGAGTGGGGCATGTCCAGATTCCTAAGAAGGATAATCAGGGGTGACTTAGTCTGGTCCCCTCTGTCCATCCACAGAGGTCATTCCTGGTTATGTCACTCAGTGACTCTATGACCTTGGGCAAGTCATTTCTCCTCCCTAGGCCTCAGTTTCCCCATCTATAAAATGTGGGAGTCAGGCTGGATCAATGGTTTTCAAAGTCTTGAAGGTCAAACTCAAGTCTCTCAGTGGGACATCAGTCAGCCGCGGCCCAGGCCTCCCACGTCCAGTTAAGTAGAGCATCTCTCCTTGTGATGTCTGGGGCCTCTGCAAGGCTCTGTGTAGGAAAAGCTTCCACCACTGAAACGACATTTGGAAGCAGCTGGATTCGATCACCATTTGAGCTCTAACATCCTCTGGTCCTCAGGCAGTCTGGTCTGATTGGATTCGCCACTACTGTGCTTCACCTCATCCTCTCCTGCCGCACCCGTGCCTCCGGCCTCCAGCTTCTAACCCAGCTGCTCAGCAGGACCCAAGCCACACCTGTCACTGACCTCTGCAGTTAGCTGCTGGCCAAGAAGTCTGGTCACTGCCATCACCACAGTTGTCCGTGCCCAGGGATCGCACACCAGCCTCGGGGGGACACACCGGCTGTTCTGACATCGGAAGTAGGCACAACAGCATCCTGGGGCTGAGAGGGGAGGCACGACGAGGACGCTGAGCACCGCAGAATGTTTGGCCCTATGGGGAGGGGATGCGGGAGGTGTGAGCAGGAGAGGCTGTCTCCATGTGCGTGCAGATGGGAGTACAGATGAGGCAGGTGTATGATCATAAAGATGATGGTGGGGATGGGGATGATGATGGCAGCTAACGTTTATTGAGCTCCTATTCCAAGCCAGGCGTGGTTCACATCCCAGCTCATTAAGTTCTCACATTAACCCTGTAGAGTCAATACTATTATCAATCCCATTTTAAAGATGAGAAGACCGAGGCACAGGGAGGTTAGGTCACTAGACCAAGGCCACACAGCTTGTATCTAAGCAGCAGGATAGGAATTCAGCCCCGTGCTCATGAGCACTGTGGCACCCAGTGTGTGTGTGTGTGTGTGTGTGCACGTGTGCATGCACGCAGCCTATGGTAGCCCAGCAACCTGAACACTCCAAGCTCATCCCGGCTCGTGGCACTGCACCTGCCATCAGCCCTGCCCGTAACTGCATGGCTTGCTCCCCTCAGGTCTCCACTCAAATGTCATCGTGTTGGAAGGCCTGCCCTCACCTCCACGTGAGAACAGCACACCATCCCTCCCCCACCACCCCTTTATCCGGATTTGGGTTCCTCTGCAGCACTTACCACCTCTGCAGATTATGGATTTGATTGGTTCTTTGTTTATGGTCTGCCTCCCCCACTAGAATGTCAGCTCAGATGGGGCAGGGACTTCTCTTTCATTCACTGCTGCATGTATCCCTGGAGCCTAGAACAGCACCTGGCACAAGGGCAGGTACTCGATCTTTGTTAAATGAATGAATAGGCACACAGGTGAGAGAAGGGTATGACTTGGTGCACAGGGTGTGGCAGACAGGTTGGCTTACCCAGCACCCCATTCTGTGGAGAAAAGCTGGTTCAGGAGGGACTGACCAATACCATGGCTCAGAGGTGGACATGGGGATCAGAGCATTCCATTCCTGGCCCCGGGAACAGACACATGGCCCATGTGACTAATCAAATTTGGCCCCGAGGACTTTTGCTAGAACCATAAGAAAAGATCTTCGCGGTTCCCTGGCAGTCCATTGGTTAGGACTCAGCTCTTTCACTGCTGGGGGCCCAGGTTCAATCCCTGGTCAGGAACTGAGATCCTGCAAGGCACTCGGCGCAGCCAAAAAAAAAAAAAAAAAGTGAGAGAGAGAGAAAAGATCCTCGCTCTTTATTTCACTGAGGTGAGAGTTATAAGGGGGACTGTGGGCTTGGAGCTGCAGGGTCACCTTGCTGCCAAGTAGAAAGAGGAACTGGAGCTGCCTGAGATGGAAGCCAAACAGACCCAGTGCAATGCAAAGGGAGAGAACAAAGAGATAGAGCCCAGGTGGCATTCCTTGATCTCCTGAATCCAGCTATACCTGAATGAACACCTTAATATCCCGGTTATAGGAGCCCCCCCAAATTCTCCTTTGGCTTAAGCCAACTTGACTCGGGGTTTTTTCATGTGCAAATGAGAGTGAATGCTCTGATTTGTAAAAGATGTGCAGGGGTAAGAGTGAATATCTATGAGAGAGAAAACACAAACAGTAATCCAAGTAAAAAGTGGTGAAAAGTGATCCAAGGAAGCCAGTTGTGACAGGGCTTCGCCACTGCCGCCTGCTTTCGAGTCCAGCCCTGCTGAACACACAGCAGCCGCAACATGCTTGGCTGGTACCTCACGGAAGGTGAGAAAGGGAGGGAGGGAGGAAAGGAGGGAGGGAGGGGTTGATTTCCAATTAGCCTGTGAGATCTACTTGCAAAACAATATAATAGGACCCTTGGCACGCTACAGCCCACAGGAGCCAGAAAGGGGAACCCAGGCACCATCAGTCATGGCCCCAAAGACACACATGAGACAGCAGGGGGTGCTCTCTGACCAGCTGAGGTTGAAGGGCCGTCCGGGGCCTGGCATGTCGAGGTCCAGCTCCTGGTGAACCTGTGTTGGCTCTCGGAGGCCCCCCTGTTCTTGCCTTGAAGTGCTCACAACCCCATGTTTGGTTTGTTTTGTTTTGTTTCTTTGCGGTACGCGGGCCTCTCACTGTTGTGGCCTCTCCTGTTGCGGAGCACAGGCTCTGGACGCGCAGGCTCAGCGGCCATGGCTCAGGGGCCTAGCCGCTCCGCGGCATGTGGGATCTTCCCGGACCGGGGCACGAACCCGCGTCCCCTGCATCGGCAGGCGGACTCTCAACCACTGCGCCACCAGGGAAGCCCCAAACCCATGTTTAATTCTCCAGTCTGGACATTTTGCCAGCGAGGGCGATGATGCTTCTCCGAGGTTTTGGAAACTTCTGGGCTTTGGCAGCTCCTCTGCTGAAACATCAGTGAGTGTCTTTAGTCCTGGGGAAACCTGCTGGGACTACTTGACTCAGTTGGAGCAGAGGACAGACTCTAGCAGTTAAAGCCCAGCTCCTCCACCTCTGAGCTGGGAGTCCTGTGCTGCTTCATTCAACCTCTCCAAGCCTGTTTCCCATCAATGAATACGAGGGTATGAGCACTGGCCCAGCAGAGCTGCTGTGAGAACAGATGGGATCTGGCATAAGAAGGGCCACAGGCGGCGCTCAACGAGGGATTATTATTCTCGGTTCCCTTTCCTTGCCTAAGTGGGTTTCTGTCACTTACAGCCACCAGAGTCCCAACTCTCGGCCCCTCTGCCATCGGGTGGACCCAGGACAGAGAAGCCAGTGTGTGAACATGAGAGTGTGTGAGTTGCATGGCAGTGAGCAAAGTGGTACTGTGTACGATGAGGTGTGCATGATGTGAACTGCGTGTGGGAGAGAGTGTACAGTACGCCAGGCCTGTGGGTTGGGTGTTTCAGTGTGTGCGGTGCAGGTGGGTGTGCCAGGTGTGTGTACGAGGTGTGAGTTGCGCACAGGTACAGTGTGTGTGAGTGGGGTGGGTGCTGGAGTGTGAGGTGTGTGAGCGTGTGGGAATCGTGTGGGAGTGGGAGCTGTGTGTGAACAGGTGAGGGGCTGGTCCGTGCATCCATGGAAGTCAGGTTTATGGGGTTGGCTCTTTGGGTCTGGACCACCCCTTCCTGAAGCCCCTGGCCCTGCCGCCAGGCCCCAGCCCCCGCCCTCTCTCAGGACCAGCCCGCACCCACCCAACCGGAAAGAGGAGACTTCGCCTACGAAATCCACGCGGGGCTGGCGGCCTCTGGTGACCAGGCGCAGGCCCAGGAAGTCCCCGGAGGACGCCACCGGCCCAGTGATGGTCAGGCCGCAGAACCGGGCCCCCAAGGGCCATGGCGCCCCCGGTGGGCCCTCGTAGAACTGCAGGTAGGACCCGGGTGCGCAGGGGTCCTCCGGCGCCGGCGCCGGGGAGGAGGTGTTGGGCGCCGCCGGGGTCAGGCTGCAGACCAGGAAGAAGCGGAACTGGAAGCGGATCCTGTCGCCGGGGGTCGCCGCCCGCATCCAGAGCCTGCTGTCGGTGTCTGGGGCCACGAAGTAGAAGCGGCGCGACGCGGAGTGCGAGCGTAGCAGCAGCCCGTCCGCCTGCCACGTCCGGCCGCACAGGTCCACCAGGTAGGCTGCAGCGAAAAGCACCGACCCTGGAACCACGCGGTCCCCTTCCAAGCCTGGCCCTGCCTTCTGCCCGCTGTGTGACCGCCGAGTGAGTCACTCAGCCTCTCTGAGCCTCAGTCTTCTCGTCGGGAAAATGGGGATGATTGAGCAATGTCAGAATTTTTGTGAGGATTAAAAAATGTAATTCAAGTCCTCAATCTCGTATTCAAAAACCCTAGGATGTGTTTCAGAATTTTTCAGGTTTTAGAAAGATATATAATATGTTGCAGCCCCAAATGGAGTCTGCCACAGATCTCCACGATCAAACACATTTTCTAGAGCAATTGCACAGAACATTTACCCTAAGTAGGACAAATACAGACTGTAAACAGCCTCCTGTCAGTTCAGGTCAGGTGTTGCCAGTTAGTTAGCTAAGAACAAATTTTGGTGGTCAGAGCTTTCCATATTTTGTAGTGGAAACTAAAGGATTGTGGACGTCTATGGGTTCAGTGCTTAGGGTAGTGCCTGGCATTTAATGAGCATCACGGAAGTGTTATTCAAGGATGGGGGAGGGAATTTCCTGGCCTTCCCTCCAGTGGTTAGGACTCCGCACTCTCACTGTGGAGGGCCCAGGTTCAATTCCTGTTCGGGAAACTAAGATCCCACAACCCTCGCAGTGCAGCCAAAAAATAAAAGGATGGGGGAGACACGGTTGGGCACCTGCCCAGCCACCAGGCATTCCGTTTCTCCTTGCTAAGAGAAACTTAATTCCCCTCAATTATCAGAGAGCCCCCCTGGTCTTTGGCCTAAACCAAGCCTTGTAATCCTAATTCCATTTGCCAGGTTTAGGGATTGGCCTGTGAACTGATTCTGGCCAATGAGATTTAAGGAGAGGTTTGCTGAGCGTTCCTGGGAAAGGTTTTCTTCCCTGATTTAAAAAAAAAAAAAAAAAGGAGGGAGAGCTGTGTGATGAGGAGCCCCTTTTTCTTCCTGCTTTTGAAAGCTATTGACTGAGGATGCGACGCCCAGAGCTGCAGCAGGTATCTTGCAAGGATGAGGTCATGAGAATTATGGAGGAGCCCTGACACGGTTGAGCTGCTGAATTAACCATTTCTGGACTCATCTATGGCCTCTCTTCTTAAGTGGAATAATAAATGTCCTTATGTTTTTGTTTTTGTTTTGTTTTTAATTTTTTTGTTGTTGTTGCGGTACGCGGGCCTCTCACTGTTGTGGCTTCTCCCATTGCGGAGCACAGGCTCCGGACACGCAGGCTCAGCGGCCATGGCTCACGGGCCCAGCCGCTCCGCGGCACGTGGGATCTTCCCGGACCGGAGCACGAACCCGCGTCCCCTGCATCGGCAGGCGGACTCTCAACCACTGCACTACCAGGGAAGCCCTGTCCTATGGTTTAAGCTCTGTTTAGTCTGGTAACTGTTACTTACAACCCAAAACATCCTCACTGGTACAGGGGTTGTTGTGAGGATTAATGAGATAACGTATAAGTACTCAAACCATCTGATTTTTGTAAGGATAGAAGGAGAACAAGACGTGGCTTTTCTGGTGCATGGTAGGGGCACCAGTGGTGCTTGAGGACAAGCCGGGATATGGGTCTTCAGGGGAGAAATTCTCCGTTAGGGCTCAGGATGTGGGAGCATCTTCTCACATCTGTGCAGACCTACTAAAGCCAGAACCTGCCCTGGAGGCACGCAGGACAGGCGGAGGTTCAGAGAGTGGGTGAACGAGCACCTTCTCTGAGCTGGGCACTGTCTATGTGTCTTGCATGGTTTATCTCACCTTATATGCACAATAATAATAGTCCCTTAAGGCAGCGGTCCCCAACCTTTTTGGCACCAGGGACTGGTTTTGTGGAAAACAATTTTTCCACAGACGGGGGTCGGGGGGTGGGGATGGTTCAGGTGGTAATGCTAGCGACGGGGAGCGATGGGAACAACGGGGAGTGACAGGGAGCGACGGGGGAGCGGCAGATGAAGCTTCGCTCTCTTGCCCACCACTCACCTCCTGCTTTGAGGCCCGGTTCCTAGCAGGCCGCGGACTGGCCCTGGGGGTTGGGGACCTCTGCCTTAAGGGGCAAGGGCCTATTATTCTTTCCATTTTACTGCTGAAGAAACCAAGTCTTAGACAGTGGAAACAGTAATGTCAAGGGTGTGTGTGTGAACGCAGGGCCGTCTGACTCCAAAGCCCACAGTGTTTCCCGGTGCCAGACTGCCCCACCCGCCCCCAGACACCTGCTTCTGGGTGACTTGGAGCTGCAGCCATCCAGAGGGGTGGGGGTGGACTTGAGGGTGCCAGACAAAACCAGGCACAGGGTTTCCCAGTGCCCCCAGCTCAAGGGATCCCAGCTCATCAGGGTGAGTGCTGATTGAGGAAACACAATCTCAAAGGGTGCTGGGACCTGAATCCCCTGCCTGCCCCAGCCAAGCTACCTTGTACTCCCCTGTGTGCAGAGCAGACGCAGTCAGGGCAGTTGCCCCCAGCAGGAGCAGCCTTTGGGGCAGCTGCAGAGGACAGGCTTCCATCCAGGCCCTCCTGTGCCCAGCGATGGGGAAGACCTGCAGAATCTTCAGTTTGGGGTCTTTGGGGAGACTGGGGTATAGGGGCCTGGTTAGGCCAGTGGAGAGATTGGCAGGACACAGAGAGCAAGGGAGGCAAGCACGCCAGCTCCTCTGGTCTCTTCAGTGATGTTTGTGCTCCCTGTTCCAGATCCTTCTTCAGATCAGGATTGTGTCTAGGGTTGCCATGGAGATGTGGGACTGGGGCTGGAGCCTGGGGAGAGAAGGCGGGGAGGATGTCTGCTCATCCCCTGCCAGACAGGAACCAGGAAACTCAGATCCGGTTCAGCCACAGGGCTTCTGGGAGGGGGACCCACAGCCTCAGAGAGCTGCTGCCTTCCTGGAGAAGTTGGCATTTTAGGGCTGAGCTTAAGGGAGGCCCAGGACATCAAAGGGCCTCTCTGAGGGCCTAGAGAGACAGCAGGTGGTGAATGAGCACTGGCCCAGGAGTCTGCTCTATTTTACAGACAAAGTATTCCTGCCTCAGGGCCTTTGCCCTCACCGTTCCTCCACCTGGGGTGCTCCTCTCCCATGCAGGTCCATGGCTGGCTTCTCTGGCTCACTCAGATTTCGAGCTCACATGTCACCTGCTCAGACCACATTTCCCTGACCACTTCTCAGTCTGAATTAGTGTTCTCCCTCCCTGTCACTCAGTCCCATGTCCACAAATTTATCCCAGCACTCACTGGAATTACTTTGCTTATTTATATCTATCTTGTTTGTATTGTCCTTTGACTGCTCCCTACCCACTAAAATTGTGTTCTGTGAGTGTCTCGTTGTTCTCTGAAGCCCTAGGTCATAGAACAGTGCCTGGCACAGAGCAGGCATCCAGGAAATAAGAACGAATGTGTGGGGACTTCCCTGGTGGTACAGTGGTTAAGAATCCACCTGCCAATGCAGGGGACATGGGTTCAAGCCCTGGTCCGGGAAGATCCCACATGCCACCAAGCAACTAAGCCTGTGCGCCACAGCTACTGAGCCTGCGCTCTAGAGTCTGCAAGCCACAACTAGAGCTCACGTGCCACAACTACTGAAGCCCACGCGCCTAGAGCCCGTGCTCCGCAGCAAGAGAAGCCACCGCAGTGAGGAGCATGCGCACCGCAACGAAGACCCAACACGGCCAAAAATAAATAAATAAATAAATAATTTTTTAAAAAAGAAAAAGGACGAATGTGTGACGTTGAGCAAATGACCTCCCTTTTTTCTGGGTTTTACTTCCCCATAGTGTAAAAGGAAGGGCTTGGGCCATTTCAGCCTTTTTCAAAACCTGTAATTAGTAGAACCATTTTTTTACAAAGGCATTATACATGGAACCTTAATATATAAAGCTGAAACTTTTCAAGTCTCAGTTTCCTTATCTGTAAAATGGAATAATGATCATTCCAACTTTGTAGGTATATTGTAAAGGGTAAGTAACTTGATACCAGTGGGGTATCAAGTTACTTACTTAGAACAGTGTCTGTCACATAGTAAAGTGCGCAATGCACGTCAGGCTGATGATGACCCTTAATGTCATCATTATTACTTAAACAGAGGTCATGTATGTTTTAAGACGTCCCCACCTCAGACTTTGAGACACCACCTCAGAGTCTGAAGACTATGAGAAGGTTAAAACCACTGGCCCTGCTGCTCTCTAATGCTCTTCTTTCTAGACCTGACATTTGATGCAAACTTGATACCCCACTGTGTGTGATGTCCAAGGCTAGGCCTTGGGGGACTTCTTTGGCAGGAGTGGATTTATCATGAAACTCTTGAAGCTGGCCGCTCTCCCTTCTGAGATGGACAACATTCTGCCTATGGAATGTGTATCTCTCTAAATAAACTTGATTTCACTTTAAAAGAGAAAGAAAGAAACTCGTGAAGCTTACACATCAGGACATATTATTTGCATGAGATTATATATTTTTATAAAATTTACAAAATTAAGGTATTTCAACCACAGTCAATTCAGATCACTGTCTCTTTCCACCCCGATCTCCTCCATTGCACCTCTCTTCAGATGGTCACGGGCATTTTTGAAATCTGGCTAAGGGGAGGTGGCTTTGGGTTTGGGTTTGGGCTTGGGTTTGGGCTTGGGGGGGATATAATTATGGGGTCCTAGCTCCTTCCAGGTATAGGTTTATTATTTCTAATAAATGCCCCAGAATGCCTTCCAGTAATCCTCCTCATGCCCTCTATGCTGTGATGTGTTGTGATATGAAGGTGCAGAATCAGAGACCATTCATTATGACTGGCCTCACTGGTGTGAGGGTACTGGAGGAGAAATAAGGTTGGAAACATATGAAGCCAGAAGCCAGTCTATGGAAAAGCCTTTCAAATCTTAAAGCTCACATATGTAAGAAATTTGATAGAGGTTATCCCAAGTTTAACAGTCCTTAAGAGAATAAATAATCTTACTAATAACGAATGGCAAAGCTCAAGAAAAAAAGTCTAAATGATCACTAATAAAAAACTAATTTTGGTCAATCATGCAAAAGGAAAGACTGACTTATCTTTCTAGTCCTGTTATAGAAAATATCATATAATGTTGTCTCAGAAATCATAAAAGGGTGTGCAGCCAAAAAAAGTAAGGAAAAAAGTATCATAGAAGAGGTTTAAGCAGTATTTTAATTAAAACGTGCTATTATTTTAAACTTATATTGTTCATGGTATTTGTCAGTTTTTTTGTTTTTCTTTTTTATTTATTTTTGGCTGTGTTGTTTCTTCGCTGCTGCGCGCGGGCTTTCTCTAGTTGCAGAGGGGGGGCCACTCTTTGTTGCGGTGAGTGGACCTCTCATTGCAGTGGCTTCCCTTTGTTGCGGAGCACGGGCTCTAGACGCGCGGGCTTCAGTAGTTGCAGCACGTGGGCTCAGTAGTTGTGGCTCACGGGCTCTAGAGCGCAGACTCAGTAGGTGTGGCACACGGGCTTAGTTGCTCCGCGACATGTGGGTTCTTCCCGGACCAGGGCTCAAAATTGTGTCCCCTGCATTGGCAGGCAGATTCTTAACCACTGCACCACCAGGGAAGTTCCTGTCCGTTTTTTAAACTTTAAAAGTTGTTGGACGTGGAAGCAACTTAAGTGTCCATCAACAGATGAATGGATAAAGAAGATGTGGTGTATATACAAATGGAATACTACTCAGTCATAAAAAAGAATGAAATAATGCTATTTGCAGCAACATACATGGACCTAGAGATCATCCTGCTAAGTGAAGTATGTCAGAAGGAGAAAGACAAATACCATATGGTATCACTTATGTGTGAAATCCAGAATATGACACAAATGAACTTATCTCCAAAACAGAAGCAGACTCACAGACAGAGAACAGACTTGTGGTTGCCAAGGGGGAGGGAGGAAGGATGGAGTGGGACTTTGGGATTAGCAGATGCAAACTATTACATATAGAATCGCTAAACAACAAGATCCTACTGTATAACACAGAGAACTATAGTCAATATCCTGTAATAAGCCATAATGGAAAAGAGTATGAAAAAGAATATATATATGTATGTATATACATATATATATATGTGAATCACTTTGCTGTACAACAGAAATTAACACAACATTGGAAATCAACTATACTTCAATAAAATACATTTTAGAAAAATAAAAATAAAAACTTTTGAATGTAAGAGTATTTGTGCCTTCTGACACTGGAAATGTCAGCATGAAGAACTTGCTTTGAGAGAAAAATAGTATTAATAAAAGTGCTGTTTGGTCTAAAGCTCTTCACCCTAGTTAGCAAAAGGTGTGAATGGAACAGAATGGAATGGAGTAAGTCTTCTGAGAAAGCAGAGCTTTTCTCTGGAGCTGTTTTGACGGAGTAGTTGGGCAATTAGTACTTTTCTCAAAGATGCTAATCCTACTAAAACGCTCTGGGATTTGGGTTTAGAACATCTTATTTTCAGGCTTTATAAGCAGTTCCTGTTTTCCACTGTAGCAGGTAGAAAGCTACACTGGCCTAATGGAAAGGCAGAGAGCATAATCGGAGCGTGAGGTTACATTTCACTGCCCATGAAGCTTTGCTATTTTGTTGCTCAAGTTCTTTACCTCAACTTTAAAAAATGAAACATTATTATACTTTGTGAAATAGTGTTTGCCCCATGGTAAGACCTATAAGAAAGTTTACCATCTGCCTCAAATATTGTAATATGCGTCTGTTATTCAGATTAATACATAGAACTAAATAGACATTTCCATTTGTAAATAGCAGCAAATACACTGGTAGATGAAGTATGGAACCAATGAGCCAAATGTAAATTTTATTTTTCTTTCAGTACACAAAAGTGGTGTTGCTTTTCACAGTCAAACTAAACCAGTCAAAGTACCTTTTGTTGGTTTCTTAAAAGGACTAGAGAACAAACTGATGTATCTTTTCTTTGTTTGTTTGTTTTGGCTGTGCCACCTGACATGTGGGATCTTAGTTCCCTGACCAGGGACCAAACCCATGCCCCCTGCAGTGGAAGTGTGGAGTCCTAACCACTGGACAGCCAGGGAATTCACGACTGATGTATCTTTGCATTAAAAACTTCATGTATGTTTTAAAAATATATATTGCTGGGATTTTTTTCTCATCCTGAATAAATATTCACTTTCAAATTTTTTTGTGTTTATAATTTCATATTTTTAAAGAGGGCCGTCAAAATGTCTATGCTTCAGGACCCAAATAACCTGGCCCTCAGGGAGCTCATAGCCTGGAAACAGCTTCAGATTAAACAAATAAATAAACCAAAAAACAACCATTAAATAAATCCCAATCTTAACAGGAACATGAGGTAGCCTGGGAAGTCAGGAAATGCTTCCCAGAGAAGAGCATTTCTGACTTGGGCTCTGAAGGATGCATAGGAGTTTCCATGCAGAAACTGTGTTAAATGCAGTAATAGTAACTTCCTGGCCCCTTGACTGGGCTCTGTGCCTGAAACATCCCTACCTTTCATGAACTCCATGTCAACCTTTTCATATTTCTAGCAACCACTTCTTTTTTTTTTTTTTCTTTTTACTTTTGGCTGTGTTGGGTCTTTGCTGCACGCAGGCTTTCTCTAGTTGCTGCAAGTGGGGGCTACTCTTCATTGCGGTGCACAGGCTCTAGGTGCGTGGGCTTCAGTAGTTATGGTACGTGGGCTCAGAAGTTGTGGCTCACAGGCTCTAGAGCACAGGCTCAGTAGTTGTGACGCACGGGCTTAGTTGCTTCTTGGCATGTGGGATCTTCCCAGACCAGGGCTCAAACCCGTGTCCCCTGCATTGGCAGGTGGATTCTTAACGACTGCGCCACCAGCAAATCCCTAGCAACCATTTCTTAAGTGTTTGCAACACTCCAGTCACTGGCTATAAGCTTGTCACATGCTTTATCACACATAATCGTCACAATGAACCTACAAAGAGGACACTCTTATGAGCCTCATTTAACTGGTGAGTAATCTGAGTGCAGATAATGATAATAAATAAGGTTGGTAGGTAAGGGGGGTACAGTATTCCCCCGGGTCCCATTTCCTAGCTGTGTACCCCTTAAGCAAGTGACTTAACCCCTCTGTGCCTCAGTTTTCTCATCTACAAATTGGAGACAGTACTAAAGTATCCTACTGGATTGTTGGGAAGGTTAAATTAAAAGAAAGATGTAGGGCTTCCCTGGTGGCACAGTGGTAGAGAGTCCACCTGCCGATGCAGGGGACACAGGTTCGTGTCCCGGTCCGGGAAGATCCCATCCAGAGCCTGTGCTCCGCAACGGGAGAGGCCACAACAGTGAGAGGCCCACATACCAAAAAAAAAAAAAGAAAGATGTAAATTCATTTTTCAAATACCACTGACCTCTGTGTGAGGCATTGGAGATACTTCAGGGAACAAAATAAACAAAAATTCTACCCTTGTGGAACTTACATTCCAGAGAAGGATAAATGGGTAAAATGTATGATGTATTGAATAGTGATAAATATTAAGAAGAAAAAACATAAAGCAAGGCCAGGAGATGTGAAATGTCAGAGAGATGTTGAAATTTTGATAGGATAGCTTGGGAAGGCCTCACAGAGAAGGGTCTTTTAAGTAAAGATCTGAAGGAGTGAGAGAGCCAGCCATGCAGTTCTTTGAAGAATATACTAGGCAGGGAGAATAGCAAGTGCAAAGGCCCTGAGGCAAGAGCATGCCTGGAACAAGCAATAACAGTGTGGAGTGAATGCAGCAAAGGGGAGAGTGATAGAAGATAAGTCAGATCATGTAGGGCCCTAGAGGTCATTGTAAGAACTTTGGCTTTTTCTCTGAGATGAGAACCACTGGGCAAGGCCAGATGCTGCAGGACCAGATAGGAGACCAATTTAATAATAAGTCTAGAAATGATGGTGGCCTGGGGACTTCCCTGGCGGTCCAGTGATTAAGAATCTGCGCTTCCAGGGGCTTCCCTGGTGGCGCAGTGGTTGAGAGTCCGCCTGTTGATGCAGGGGACACAGGTTCGTGCCTCAGTCCGGGAAGATCCCACATGCCGCGGAGCGGCTGAGCCCGTGAGCCGTGGCCGCTGAGCCTGCGCATCCGGAGCCTGTGCTCCGCAATGGGAGAGGCCACAACAGTGAGAGGCCCGCGTACCGCAAAAAAAAAAAAAAAAAAAAAAAAAGAAAAAGAAAAAAAAGAATCTGCGCTTCCACTGCAGGGGGCATGGGTTCAATCCCTGGTTGGGGAACTAAGATCCCGCATGTCACGTGGTGCAGAGAAAGAAAGAAAGGAAGGAAGGAAGAAAGAAAGAAAGAAAAAAGAAAGAAAGAAAGAAAGGAAAGAAAGAAGGAAAGAAAGAAATGGTGGTGGCCTGGACCAGGATTGCAATAGGAAGAAGTAGTCGGATTCTGAACGAACATACTTTGAAGGTACAGCCAATAGGATCTGTTGACAGATTGGACTTGGAGTGTGAAGAAAAGAGATGAGTCAAGGAGGGTACCCTGGGATTTAACCTGAGCATCTGGAAGGATGGAGTTGCCATAAGTGGCAGGGGAAGAACTGTGAGAGGAGCAGGGTTGGGGGAGGATGAGGAGTTCTGTTCTGGACACATTCAGACTGAGATGCCCATTTGACATTCCAGTGGAGAGGACAAGTGGAGGTTGGATCTCCAAGTCTGGAATTGAGGGGGGAAGTGCAGACCGGGCATACAATGTTGGGAGTAGTCAGCACATGGAAAATATGTAAAGCCACAAGATGGGGCAAGAGAGCCACAGGAGTGAGCATAGAAAGAGAAGAGGAGGACCAAATAGGTTGGACAGTGCCCAACCCTTCTGGGGTATTTAGCTGGTACGCATGGTTCTGGAGGAACTGTCCACTAGGGGGCAGTCAATACCAAGACGAGGATGAGGAAACTTGTGTACCCTAGAAACTGCCCCTGGGAGGTGGCAGTACGCCATTCAGCTTAGGGGCTGGGGATGGTGGCAGCTCACCAAGAAACCAAGTACTCAGCATCTTGAGACAGGCTTTGGTCACTTCACTACATGTTCAGGTAACTCTAGAGAAGGACCATTGTCCCCACCAATCAATGCGCTCTTACTGTGTACAATGGGTCAGCCAGACTGGATCATCTCCAAGGGCTCTCTCCCCTCAGACCTTCCTCGAGTCCTGGATATGGGCTGACATTCCTACATCAAGGCTGTCACATCTCATCTGCCACATTCTTTGTGCAACTTACAGTTTGATAAGCTACTAGTAAATAACTATTCATTGTTGCCAGTTCCAAGTCTGGTGCTTTGAATACCTTCACTCTAGAAAAGCCCTGAGACAGGTATAATCATCTCCTTTTATAGACTAGGAAGCCAAATGCAGCGAGATTAGAGGCCTTGTTCAAAGTAGCCCCAGAAATGGCAGGCAAAGTTAGGTGCCCATTTTCAAAGGGCTCCAGACCCCATTCTCTTCCTAGTATATCATCCCACTTTGACCTTGAGTCCAAAAGTACCTGGTCCTATACTAGGAGCTGAGTTAAAGAGGTAAAGGACACACCTCTGCCCTTAAGCAGCTCAGAGCCTAGTAAACACAAAAAACAGAAGTACACTTCAGCATTATAAGAGACAGGGCCATGGAAACAGAGAGGAGGGAACACAGCCTGCTCTGGAGCAGAGAATACGGAGAATACTAAAACTAACTAGTTTTAATAAAGTGAATAAATAATAATAATTAACATTATTATTAATGATAAGTTATTCATAATTTATTGAGTGCTCTCCATTTGCCAAGGACTTTTGTCATGTATTGGCCCATTTACTCTTCACAATAATGCCATGAAGAAGGTAATATTATCATCCCCATTTTACAGATGAAGAAGGTGAGGCACAGGGGTGCTAAATATAACTAGGAAGTGGGGAAGCAGTCTGGCTTCCCAGAGGAGGAATTGTCTGAGCTGAAAGATGAAGTGTGGATAGACCTAGGTGGATGAGGAGAGGCTCAACAGTGTTCCAGGCAGAAGGAGAAGTGTGCACAAAGTTGAGAAGGCTTGGGAAAGCCCACCTTTGTAGTTTTGCCCGGCAACCTGAGACAGTGCCCACCTTTCTGGTCACAGTTGACCCAGTTTCCACACAGGCCAAGCATGGTGGAAAGATTCATTTCACAGCCAAAATGGGCAGAGCCAGAATTTGGACTCTGTGTCTTTCTGCCTTTCAAATCCATGCTCTTTCCATGATAACATGCCTGTGGAACTTCCCTGACCAGGGATCAAACTCGTGCCCTCTGCATTGGAAGCGTTGAGTCTTAACCACTAGACCACCAGGGAAGTGCTCCATGACAACAATCTTAAGCAAGGTTTGTCAACATTTAGTCATGTGGGGAGATAGTTGTTCCCTTTCCACTATCCAGATATTCACAAAGGTTGTTAATATTCTACAACACAAAGGTCGAGGACGAAATAATGAGATCACAATCATTTTTACTGAATTAGAGAAAGAAGGCATCATTAGGTGAACCTAAGCCCTTACAAGTCATTAGATTGGCTGGAAGAAAAATGAAGATTGACAATAGAAACAAAGATAAAAGTAAAATAAACGTGCAAAATAAAACAAGATGTACAAAAAGTATTGTGAGCTCTTATCTAATACATTAGAAATCCCAGGGACTTCCCTGGTGGTCCAGTGGTTAAGAATCCCCCTTCCAATGCATGGGACATGAGTTCAATCCCTGGTCAGGGAACAAAGATCCTACATGCTGCAGGGCAGCTAAGCCCGCGTGCCACAACTACTGAGCCCTCACGCTCAGAGCTCATACTCTCTAGAGCCCATGTGCCACAACTAGAGAGAAGCCTGAGCATCACAATGAAAGATCCCTCATGCCTCAACTAAGACCTGACGCAGCCAAATAAATAAATACTTATTTAAAAAAAAGAAATCCCAGAAAATCTCTCTATATATCCAAGAAAATAACGTCTACCATAAATACTAGTAATATCTTTTTTTGTAATACTATTATCTCCAGATCCCAAGATCACTAAGCCCAATTTGCATTTACTTGGCAAAGAAAACAGTAGACATTTCAGGAACTATCCCAGGGAGGTACAAGTGGCCTAGTACTTGCAAGGGTTTGAGAATGTTAAATTATCCTACACATTATTACATGCATATCATAGGGGGACAGACAGAAACATAACTTTTTCATAATAACTTGAACAGATAAAATCAAAAAATGTTTAGAATTAAAAGAATGAACAGTTGCCCACCATAAAATTATAAAAGGGATTATCTTCATTAAAATTTTAGGTAAAATCTGGTCAGTAGGGACTTCCCTGGTGGCACAATGGTTAAGAATCCACCTGCCAATGCAGGGGACACGGGTTTGATCCTTGGTCCAGGAAGATCCCACATGCTGCAGAGCAACTGAGCCCCTGCGCCACAACTTCTGAGCCTGCTCTCTGGAACCCGCAAGCCATAGCTACTGAGCCCATGCACAGCAACTACTGAGCCCGCATGCTGCAACTACTGAAGCCTGCAAGCCTAGAGCCAGTGCTCCGCAACAAGAGAAGCCACTGCAATGAGAAGCCCGCACACCACAATGAAAAG
The DNA here is from genome assembly GCF_949774975.1 of Lagenorhynchus albirostris. Taxonomy (NCBI): domain Eukaryota; kingdom Metazoa; phylum Chordata; class Mammalia; order Artiodactyla; family Delphinidae; genus Lagenorhynchus; species Lagenorhynchus albirostris. Next base: position 169,528,877 of record NC_083096.1, read on the forward strand.
TAGTCCCGCTTGCCGCAACTAGAAAAAGCCCGCCGACAGTAACAAAGACCCAACGCAGCCAAAAAGGTCTTCGTTGCTGCGTGCGGGCTTTCTCTAGTTGCCTGGTTGCTCCATAGCATGTGGGATCTCCCCTGCATTGGCAGGCGGATTCTTAACCACTGCACCACCAGGGAAGTCCCCATCTTAGATAGTCTTTTACAATATATCAGATCTCTAGGGGAAAAAAAGCCCAAGACTTTCCACAAGGATCACACCAACAGACATCCTTAGATGAACTAAAAAGGGCAGTATGACATCAATACTCCAAGCACCTATATTACTAGAGAAAACAGATTTCAGTGACTCATGGACATGCAGACTGGTCGCTCTGAGTTAGACTTTGAGAATCAGGCATAGTACTATTTCAGCTTATTGGACAAAGATATTCTTTTTTTTTCTCCCCCCCCCCCCGCTTTTTATTGACTTATAATTGACTTACAATATTATGTTAGCTTTAGGTATAAAACATAGCGAGTCAATATTTTTTTACTTTAAGATGTGATCACCACGACAAAGACATTTTCTGATACAGAAAACAAATCCAACAGAAAAAAAAAAAACACTGGATACATAGAACCAGGTTACTCATCTCTGCATGAGCAAGACTCAGTCCTGATCAAACAAGGCGGGTAGCACAAAGTCCTATGCACTTAAAATGGAAATGGTATATAAGGGAAAGGACAAAGCAGGGTCCTCCACTGAGGAGGCAGTGTCTCAGCCTTTGTTAGACTTGCCCTTGAGCAGAGGGCAGGGAACATCTCAACCACAACCCCACCACCCTGGAGACAGCAGCTTCCTCCTGGTCTGAGCTGGCGCTGGGGCTGTGCCGGTGATGTGATGGTTCAAGGATGGCAGTGATTCACTTAGACCAGAAGGGCTAAAATGGAAAGCAGCAGTCCCACATTCAACCACAGGGATGTGGAATAAAATTCACCTTTTATGGCAAGACAAGAAAAATTTAAACAAAAACTCTCCTCTGCCCTTTGGCATTCTCTCCCCCCTCATTGTGGATTGTGTATGTGCATTAGGCATCACCAAACCTCCCCCAATGGCAGGAATACCTGCCCAACTATAAACAGCAACATTCTCCCAGCATCAACAAGACAACTCCTTAAAAGATAACATTCCTTGGCTTCCCTGGTGGCGCAGTGGTTGAGAGTCCGCCTGCCGATGCAGGGGACGCGGGTTCATGCCCCGGTCCGGGAAGATCCCACATGCCGTGGAGCGGCTGGGCCTGTGAGCCATGTCCGCTGAGCCTGCACGTCCAGAGCCTGTGCTCCACAACGCGAGAGGCCACAACAGTGAGAGGCCCACGTACCGCAAAAAAAAAAAAAAAAAAAAAAAGATAACATTCCTCTTGATCTTATAAGGGGTTATATGACCCACCACGATGAAGGTCTAGATTATATAAACTGTCAATAATAAGTCATTTGATGTACAGCCCTCTGCTCAAAAACTTATATAACTGTGTCTTGATTCCTAATGAGTAGAACAGTTCTCAGAACTTTCTGAGATACTGTTCTCTAGTTATAATCCTTAAATTGGCTCAAATAAAATTTTCCATTTCTTTCTTAGATAGACTGATTAATTTTTCATCAACAGGGGAAACTGGTAGGTGGAGGGACAAAGTCAGCCCTATACGATGAATTAAAATCAGTACAATTGCCAGTAAGTTGGAGCTTACAAAAAGGACATCCTGAAGTTATCTTGAATTCTGATCCACAGGCAGTAGTCAATGGCCTAATAATTTGGTACCCAAAGTGGAAAACAAATAATTGTCTAATAAACAGATAACCAGTATGGAGAACACCAATATCAGAGAATATACATTAGGTTTGACAATCTTACATATTAGGAGACCATATCTCAGCACCCAGAAATATAAAACTCAAAAAGCAAGTTATAATCGGAAGTAGATAAATTAACTGGAACTCTAACATCAAAAATAATTAATTGACAAAATATTAGCTAGATGTGTGTTCCCCAGACAAATATTTGGGCACAAACTCATCAATTAAATGTTCAAGGGAGAGAGGTATTCCTAAAACAGCACATGCTAAAACATTGTCAAATCTGCCAACATTTTCTATGTCACTTGACAGCAGAAAACAATCTGGAAGAACTAACAAAGGCTAAATCTGGTAGATAGACTATGTCAAAGCCATGACTGAGCCACAAAGAAAAAAGAAATGTCTTTGGAGGATACTTTTTCAGGACTGGGATTTGCGGAGATGCTAAATCCACAATATCAGACATAGAGACACTTATTAGTGCCTATGGAACTCCCTAATCACAGACTCAAACCAGGAAACAACCTTTACAGTAAGGAAACAGGTCTAGGCCAATAAGAAGGAAATCAGCAGGAATGGTAAAAAGTTTAATGAACTACTAACGAAAACCTAAATCCAGACTAGGTGTGAAATAAATGGAAGATTGAACAGTGTTCTGATAGAATAAGTAGTCTAAATTACATAATAAACAACTATCCTGACACCCTAGAGCTACAAACAAAATAACCCTATTGAAACCCTGTGGGGCCTTCCCAGTTATAAAAACTTTGTTTCTAGTTTGTAAGATTTCAAAGGGAAGGAAGGAAATGCAGAAACAAAGGAGGAGCAGTCAAGAAACATTAATGCAGTGATAAAGCAGGGGCCTGGTTCCTCCTCAAGGGATAGATAGACATCACAATATATCTTTGAGTTCTTCTGTAGGAACTCAGGCTCCCACCCTGGTGGGGGATAATAACTTCTGGCTGAGCACAAGTTCCCTGGAGTACCATCCTGTTACCTCACCACCAACCAATCAGAAGAAAGTCACACACTCCGCAGCCCTCACCCTAAATTTTGCCTTTAAAAACTCTTCCCCAAAAACCATCAGGGAGTTTGGGGGTTTTGAGCACAAGCCACCCGTTTCCCTTGCTTGGTCTTTGCAATAAACCTTTCCCTGCTCCAATCCAGCGTTTCAGTTTGTTTGGCCTTACTGTGCTTGGGGAAAAGGAACTTGGGTTTGACAACACTGAAATCAAGTTTAAACACATTAAACTTAAAGATTATGGGGAATAAGTGTACAGATACAAGATTCTTCTGGTATCTCTTTCAGAATAGAAAAACATTTACATTGACAACTCTCAATAGCTTCACTATTAACTGTCCTAATTATCTGACATAATGTGCCCAGTTTTCCTGTAAATAGACTGACCATAACCTAATAGGTTGACTTCACTACCTGATTGCCAAGGTGATAAACACCCCGTTTGGATCAAACCATGATTGGATACAGAGCATGGACATTTTACAATAACTAAAATACTCCTATTAGCCCAACTACAACTATCATGACACAAAACAGCTATGGTCCGGTTTCCCATGGAATGAAAGAAAGCCATGTGACCCCTCAGTTAGCCTGGGTGAGGTCAACATAATCTCAAGGGATCTTGAGTGGGGAAATTCACCCTATCAGAAAAATGTCAATAAGAACAGAGCACCAGACAGGGACCTTGTGGGCCTGAGCCTTAGAGCCTCATCTCAGAGGCATCTACTAAGAGTAGACCCAATTGGAATGATAATGCCTACCTCAAAGGAGACAAGTCAACTAAAACATGGGGAAGATTTATACCAACATCGTCAAGGGATTCATGGACCATTAGCAAGAGTGAAAAACAGAACAGACCTAAGAGTGGACATCACAAATGCTCATAGACCTGGGCATGGTACGCTGAAGAGAAACATGGAACAATTACAACAAAGCTACAATGGATGGAGCTATGTCTCTTCCTGGACTGGCTACACTATGTGCCATGGGCATTTGTGGGACTCTTGATATAACTTCAGTGATTAGACACATTGCAATGTTACCAAATATTTAAAGAATAGGCCTTGTTGAGATAGCCTCATCCACTAGAGGGTAGACAGCAGAAGCAAGAAGAACTACAATCCTGCAGCCTGTGGGGAAAAAACCACATTCACAGAAAGATGGACAAGATGAAAAGGCAGAGGGCTATGTACCAGATGAAGGAACAAGATAAAACCCCAGAAAAACAACTAAATGAAGTGGAGATAGGCAACCTTCCAGAAAAAGAATTCAGAATAATGACAATGAAGATGATCCAGGACCTCGGGAAAAGAATGGAGACAAAGATCGAGAAGATGCAAGAAACGTTTAACAAACACCTAGAAGAATTAAAGAACAAACAGAGATGAACAATACAATAACTGATATGAAAACTACACTAGAAGGAATCAATAGCAGAATAATTGAGGCAGAAGAACAGATAAGTGACCTGGAAGACAGAATGGTGGACTTCACTGCTGTGGAACAGAATAAAGAAAAAAGAATGAAAAGAAATGAAGACAGACTAAGAGACCTCTGGGACAACATTAGACACAACAACATTCACATTATAGGGGTCCAAGAAGGAGAAGAGAGAGAGAAAAGACCCGAAAAAATATTTGAAGAGATTATAGACAAAAACTTCCCTAACATGGGAAAAGAAATAGCCACCCAAGTCCAGGAAGTGCAGCGAGTCCCATACAGGATAAACCCAAGGGGAAACACACTGAGACACATAGTAATCAAATTGGCAAAAATTAAAGACAAAGAAAAATTATTGAAAGCAGCAAGGGAAAAAAAGACAAATAACATACAAGGGAACTCCCATAAGGATAACAGCTGATTTCTCAGCAGAAACGCTACAAGCCAGAAGGGAGTGGCATGATACACTTAAAGTGATGGAAGGGAAGAACCTACAACCAAAATTACTCTACCCAGCAAGGATCTCATTCAGATTCCTTGGAGAAATCAAAAGCTTTACAGACAAGTAAAAGCTGAGAGAATTCAGCACCACCAAACCAGCTCTACAACAAATGCTAAAGGAACTTCTCTAAGTGAGAAACACAAGAGAGGAAAAGGACCTACAAAAACAAACCCAAAACAATTCAGAAAATAGTCATAAGAACATACATATCAATAATTACCTTAAACGTGAATGGATTAAATACTCCAACCAAAAGACACAGGCTTGCTGAATGGATACAAAAACAAGACTCATATATATGCTGTCTACAAGAGACCCACTTCAGACCTAGGGACACATACAGACTGAAAATGAGGGGATGGAAAAAGATATTCCATGCAAACGGAAATCAAAAGAAAGCTGGAGTAGCAATACTCATATCAGATAAAATAGACTTAAAAATAAAGAATTTTACAAGAGACAAGGAAGGACATTACATAATGATCAAGAGATCAATCCAAGAAGAAGATATAACAATTATAAATATATATGCACCCAACATAGTAGCGCCTCAATACATAAGGCAACTGCTAACAGCTATAAAAGAGGAAATCAACAGTAACACTATAGTAGTGGGGGACTTAACACCTCACTTACACCAATGGACAGATCATCCAAAATGAAAATAAATAAGGAAACCAAGCTTTAAATGACACAATAGACCAGATAGATTTAATTGATATTTATAGGACATTCCATCCCAAAACAGCAAATTACACTTTCTTCTCAAGTGCGCACGGAACATTCTCCAGGAAAGATCACATCCTGGGTCTCAAATCAAGCCTCAGTAAATTTAAGAAAATTGAAATCATATCAAGCATCTTTTCTGACCACAACGCTATGAGATTAGAAATGATTTACAGGGGAAAAAAACGTAAAAAACACAAACACATGGAGGCTAAACAATACGTTACTAAATAACCAAGAGATCACTGAAGAAATCAAAGAGGAAATCAAAAAATACCTAGAGACAAATGACAATGAAAACACGACGAACCAAAACCTATGGGATGCAGCAAAAGCAGTTCTAAGAGGGAAGTTTATAGCTATACATGCCTACCTCAAGAAAAATCTCAAATAAACAATCTAACCTTACACCTAAAGGAACTAGAGAAAGAAGAACAAACAAAACTCAAAGTTAGCAGAAGGAAAGAAATCATAAAGATCAGAGCAGAAATAAATGAAATAGAAACAGAAAACAAGAGCAAAGATCAATAAAACTAAAAGCTGGTTCTTTGAGAAGATAAACAAAATTGATAAACCATTAGCCAGACTCATCAAGAAAAAGAGAGAGAGGACTCAAAGCAATAAAATTAGAAATGAAAAAGGAGAAGTTACAACAGACACCGCAGAAATACAAAGCATCCTAAGAGACTACTACAAGCAACTCTATGCCCATAAGATGGACAACCTGGAAGAAATGGACAAATTCTTAGAAAGGTATAACCTTCTAAGACTGGACCTGGAAGAAATAGAAAATATGAACAGAAAAATCACAAGTAATGAAATTGAAACTGTGATTTAAAATCTTCCAACAAACAAAAGTCCAGGACCAGATGGCTTCACAGGTGAATTCTATCAAACATTGAGAGAAGAGCTAACATGTATCCTTCTCAAACTCTTCCCAAAAAATTGCAGAGGAACACTCCCAAACTCGTTCTACGAGGCCACCATCACCCTGATACCAAAACCAGACAAAGATACTACAAAAAAAGAAAATTACCAACCAATATCACTGATGAATATAGATGCAAAAATCATCAACAAAATACTAGCAAACAGAATCCAACAACACATTAAAAGTATCATACACAATGATCAAGTGGGATTTACCCCAGGGATGCAAGGATTCTTCAGTATACACAAATCAATCAGTATGATACACCATATTAACAAATTGAAGAATAAAAACCATATGATCATCTCAATAGATGCAGAAAAAGCTTTTGACAAAATTCAACACCAATTTATGTTAAAAACTCTCCAGAAAGTGGGCATAGACAGAACCTACCTCAACATAATAAAGGCCATATACGACAAACCCACAGCAAACATCATTCTCAATGGTGAAAAACTGAACACATTTCCTCTAAGATCAGGAACAAGACAAGGATGTCCACTCTCACCACTATTATTCAACATAGTTTTGGAAGTCCTAGCCATGACAATCAGAGAAGAAAAAGAAATGAAAGGAATACAAATTTGAAAAGAAGAAGTAAAACTGTGACTGTTTGCAGATGACATGATACTATACATAGAGAATCCTAAAAATGCCACCAGAAAATCACTAGAGCTAATCAATTAATTTGGTAAAGTTCCAGGATACAAAATTAATGCACAGAAATCTCTTGCTTTCCTATACACTAATGATGAAAAATCTGAAAGAGAAATTAAGGAAACACTCTCATTTACCATTGCAACAAAAAGAATAAAATATCTAGGAATAAACCTACCTAGGGAGAAAAAAGACCTGTATGCAGAAAACTATAAGACACTGATGAAAGAAATTAAAGATACCAACAGATGGAGAGATATACCATGTTCTTGGACTGGTAGAATCAATATTGTGAAAATGACTATACTACCCAAACCAATCTACAGATTCAATGCAATCCCTATCAAATTACCAATGGCGTTTTTTACAGAACTAGAACAAAAAATTTTAAAATTTGTATGGAGACACAAAAGACCCCGAGTAGCCAAAGCAGTCTTGAGGGAAAAAAATGGAGCTGGAGGAATCAGACTCCCTGACTTCAGACTATACTACAAAGCTACAGTAATGAAGACAATATGGTACTGGCACAAAAACAGAAATATAGATCAATGGAACAAGATAGAAAGCCCAGAGATAAACCCATGCACCTATGGTCAACTAATCTACAACAAAGGAGGCAAGGATATACAATGGAGAAAAGATAGTCTCTTCAATAAGTGGTGCTGGGAAAACTGGACAGCTACATGTAAAAGAATGAAATTAGAACACTCCCTAACACCATACACAAAAATAAACTCAAAATGGATTCAAGACCTAAATGTAAGACCGGACACTATAAAACTGTTAGAGGAAAACATAGGAAGAACACTCTTTGACGTAAATCACAGCAAGATCTTTTTTGATCCACCTCCTAGAGTAATGGAAATAAAAACAAAAATAAACAAACGGGACCTAATGAAACTTAAAAGCTTTTGCACAGCAAAGGAAACCATAAACAAAATGAAAAGACAACCCTCAGAATGGGAGAAAATATTTGCAAATGAATCAATGGACAAAGGATTAATCTCCAAAATATATAAACAGCTCATGCAGCTCAATATTAAAGAAACAAACAACCCAATCCAAAAATGGGCCAAAGACCTAAGTAGACATTTCTCCAAAGAAGACATACAGGGCTTCCCTGGTGGCGCAGTGGTTGAGAGTCCACCTGCTGATGCAGGGGACACAGGTTTGTGCCCCGGTCCACATGCCGCGGAGCGGCTTAGCCCGTGAGCCATGGCCGCTGAGCCTGCACGTCCGGAGGCTGTGCTCTGCAACGGGAGAGGCCACAAGAGTGAGAGGCCCACGTACTGCAAAAAAAAAAAAAAAAAAAAAGACTGGTACCCTCACAAGAAGAGGAGAGGACACACAGGGGCATACACAGGAAAGAAGACACTGTGAAGACAGAGGTAGAATATGGAGTTATGCTGTGATAAGCCGAGGAACACCAGGAGCCACCAGAAGCTGGAAAAGGCAAGGAAGGATCCTCCCTTAGAGCCTTCAGACAGAGTGTGGCCCTGCAGACAACTTGATTTTGGACTTCCAGATTCCAGAACTGAAATCGTGCAACTCAGATTGGAACTTGAACCCATCGGCCTTTAATTGAGATCACACACCTGGTCTCAGGACTTAATGAAGCTCAAGTTCTTGATGTCTCTCTGCAGAAAGAATTCAGTGAGAGACTATTTACAATAGCCAGGACATGGAAGCAACCTAAATGTCCTTCAACAGATGAATGGATAAAGAAGATGTGGCACATATATACAATGGAATATTACTCAGCCATAAAAAGGAACGAAATTGAGTTATTTGTAGTGAGGTGGATGGACCTAGAAACTGTCATACAGAGTGAAGTAAGTCAGAAAGAGAAAGACAAATACCGTATGCTAACACATATATATGGAATCTAAAAAAAAAACAGTTTCTGAAAACCTAGGGACAGGACAGGAATAAAGTCGCAGACATAGGGAATGGACTTGAGGACACGGGGAGGGGGAGGGGTAAGCTGGGACAAAGTGAGAGAGTGGCAAGGAAATATATACACTACCAAATGTAAAATAGCTAGCTAGTGGGAAGCAGCCGCATAGAACAGGGAGATCAGCTCAGTGCTTTGTGACCACCTAGAGGGCTGAGATAGGGAGGGTGGGAGGGAGATGCAAGAAGGAGGGGATATGGGGATATATGTATACATATAGCTGATTCACTTTGTTATACAGCAGAAACTAACACAACAATGTAAAGCAATTATACTCCAATGAAGATGTTAACAAAAAAAAAGAAAAAAAATTCAGTGAGAGACAAAGTGATAGGTAAGAAGTGGATTTATTTAGAGAGAAACACACTTTACAGACAGAGTGTGGGCCATCTCAGAAGGCGAGAGGCCCCAACATATGGCATGGTTAGTTTTTATGGGCTGGGTAATTTCATAGGCTAATGAGTGGGAGGATTATTCCAATTATTTCAGGAAGGGGTGGGGATTTCCAGGAATTGGGCCACCGCCCACTCTTTAACCTTTTATGGTTGGCCTCAGAACTGTCATGGTTCTGGTGGGTGTGTCATTTAGCTAATGTGTTACAATGAGCGTAAAATGAGGCTCAAGGTCTACTGGAAGTAGAATCTTCCACCATCATGGACCTAGTTGGTTCTAACCAGTTTTTGTCATGTCCTATGTCATTCTTTTAAAGTTTGCGTCTTGCCCCCTTCCCTCCTGTTTCATAACTATAAAAGAATAAATTTCTATTGTTTTTTAAAAAGAATTTTTAAATAAATTTATTTATTTATTTTTTGGCTGCATTGGGTCTCCATTGCTGCATGCAGGCTTTCTCTAGTTGTGGAGAGTGGAGGCCATGTGGGCTTCCCATCGTGGTGGCTTCTCTTGTTGTGGAGCACAGGCTCTAGGCGCACAGGCTTCAGTAGTTGTGGCCTGCGGGCTCAGTAGTTGTGGCACTCAGGCTCAGTAGTTGTGGCGCACGGGCTTAGTTGCTGCACGGCATGTGGGATCTTCCTGGACCAGGGCTCAAACACGCATCTCCCGCATTGGCAGGAGGATTCTTAACCACTGCACCATCAGGGAAGCCCTAAATTTCTATTGTTTTAAGCTATCCAGTTGGCAGTAATTTAACATGACATCCCTTGGAAACCAGTACAGACAGAAAGGGAAGTCTCCGTGTAAGAATCCTGATCCTTATACCATTTGCTTCCACAGCAAGAATGCATACTGTCCTTCGCTCTCCTAATGCCTGAGGGTCAGAATCTAGCCAGAAGAGGATCCAATCCACAGTGATGGTCTAGGTAGTGGCTGAAGAGAAAGAGGAGGAGACTAATGGACTCTCATAGTCACTACCCAGAAGTGAAGGCATCCTGGCCTTTCACCCCACCCAAAATGAATATGTGTGTGTGTGTGGCTGGTGTATTAATAGAAAGGTTTATTTTAAGTGGAAAAGATACTATTATATTGGGTAATCCTTTATTATATTGAATAATTCTATAATTAATATAAGTAATTTCCGAAAGGTCAATTCCCACATTATTACACTAAAGCCAATGGAGTGAATATGACATGACTTATGTTATATTCATGGTATATATAACATGGGCTTGGCTCCTCCGCCCATTGACCCATTGTCAGTGAATAACTCCCTGGTGTACCAATTCCCACTGTAGATGTTAAAGTGAGACTCAGCTCTAGAATATGATCATACACATGCTGATCCAGAGTGGTGGCAGGGCAAAGTGTCAATATAGTGTCCACAGTGTCCCCACGAATAGTACTTCATGGTTGAGGTACCCATCCTCCTCTTCTTCAGGTGGTGAGACACTCCAACACTCCAGTTCCATTTTTATTTATTTATTATTTATTTATTTGTTTGTTTGGTTTTGGCCACGCTGTGGCTTGCGGGATCTTAGTTCCCCAGCCAGGGATTGAACCTGCCCCCCCGACCCCCACAGCACCCTGCAGCAGTGAAAGCGCCAAGTCCACTGGACCACCAGGGAATTCCCTTCACTTCTGTTTTTGGCTTGGGATTTTTGCCTTTCCTCCCCACTGGGCCTTTTTTTTTTTTTTGCGGTACGCGGGCCTCTCACTCTTTTGGCCTCTCCCGCTGCGGAGCACAGGCTCCAGACGCGCAGGCTCAGCGGCCATGGCTCACGGGCCCAGCCGCTCCATGCCATGTGGGATGTTCCCAGACCGGGGCATGAACCCGTGTCCCCTGAATCGGCAGGTGGACTCTCAACCACTGCGCCACCAGGGAAGCCCCCGACTGGGTCTTGGAAGAATGGCTGATGATGTCAAAAAACTGCTTGTGCTTTATACATAATTTGTGAGTCTGTATAGGTTTCAAGCCTCCCTCATGTAGGAGAAAGAAGCTACTGCTAACCACAACTCTGGAACATTAATCCTTAATCAGAGAGATGCACATTCATTCATTTAGCAGGCACTTTTAAAATACCTACTATGTGTCAGGCACTGTTCTGTGTGCCAGGAACATAGCAATGAACAAGGCAGCAAGGTTCCTACTCTTGAGGAGCTGACAAATTAGAGAAAGAAGACATAATAAGCAAGTAAAAATTGTGAACGTGATCGCTTCAGATGTGATAAATGTCAGGAGAGAAACAGGGATGTGATAGTTGGGGGTGTGAGACTGTTACCGAGTTAGGTCACATGGACCACCCACTTGGGCCCTAGCCTGGCCGAGGCCCCTTGCCTTGGTAGGGAATATTCTTTTTCTGTTTGGTTCACACAGCCAAAAGTGAAACTGAAGCTGAGAGAGGAGCAGCACAAGCTTTATTCAATGGCCAGAGAATGGAGAACCAGGAACTTAGTTCACAAATCAACTTCTCGCGGGTGGGGTTCGGGGGTGCATCAAGGCAAGATTTAAGGGCAAGGTTAACGAGGGAGAAGCATTTGCATAGGTTTTCAGGGAATGGGCGGGGCTCTTTCTGGGTATGGGTACCACCTTTTTTCCTGCCCTTTAATGGTCCTTTGGCATCTGAGTGAGAAGCTGGTCGAACCATCATGGCGCAGACAGGTGGAGGTCTTATGCAACTTGGTTGGTTGGTGGTGATTTAATCAGGAGTCAACATCATCAGTCTTCTGGTTCCCAAGGGTCTGGGTCTATATGCTTGTGGTCAGCATACAGTTAACTTCTTCCACCTGGTGGGGGGTTTCAGTATCTGCAAAATAGCCCAAAGGACATGGCTCAGGATATTATCTATAGCCCATGAGGAGGAACTAAAGGTCCTTGACTTTGTTTAATGGCTAAACTATTATTATTTTGTCTTGTTGACTATTTTCCTTTCTACGTTTTCTCAGTTCTCTGATTAAATTCATTCTTTGTAACTCAGGGAAGGCTAAAGTTTTTCTACAAATAAGAGGCAGGTGGAGGACATGGCAGGGGCAGGGGGTGTGTGTGCCCCAGGAAGGCCCCTGCTTGGTTACCAGATGGCTCTGGGTCAGGAAAGTACTTGATTCTGTCCCTAAAGTACAGTCATTGAGGGATACAGGTTGGAGTTAGGAGTGGCCAGATCATTTACTTTTTTTTTTTTGGCCATGCCACGCCACATGTGGAATCTTAGTTCCCCAGCCAGGGATCGAACCCACACCCCCTGTATTGGAAGTGCAGAGTCTTAACCACTGGACCACCAGGGAATTCCCAGGAGTGGGCAGATTATGAAGTGCCCTTGTATTAGTTTCCTACTACTGCTGTAACAAATCACCACAAATTTAGTGGTTTAAAACAATTTATAATTCTGGAGGTCAGAAGTCTGAAATGGGTTCACTGAGCTAAAATCAAAGTGTTGGAAGGTCTTCCCTTTGGATGCTCTAGGGGAGAATCCATATCCTTGCCTTTTTTTTTTTTTTTTTTTGGCGGTACGCGGGCCTCTCACTGTTGTGGCCTCTCCCGTTGCGGAGCACAGGCTCCGGACACACAGGCCCAGCGGCCATGGCTCACGGCCCCAGCCGCTCCGCGGCATGTGGGATCTTCCCGGACCGGGGCACGAACCCGTGTCCCCTGCATCGGCAGGTGGACTCTCAACCACTGTGCCACCAGGGAAGCCCCATATCCTTGCCTTATCCAAGAATCCATTCCTTAGCTTGTGGCTCCATCTTCTGCCTTCAAAGTCAGCAGTGTAGCATCTTGTCTGACCCTGACCCTCCTGCCTCCCTCTTATAAAGATCCTTGTGATTACATTGGACCCATTCAGGTAATCCAGGATAATCTCCCCATCTTTAGATCTTTAGGGAGCTCCCTGATGGCCTATGGTTAGGATTCCAGGCTTTCACTGCCGTGGCCCAGGTTCAATTCCTGGTTAGGGAACTGAGATCCCACAAGCCATGCAGTGCAGCAAAAAAAAAAAAAAGATCTTTAACCTAATTCCCTTTTGCCACATAAGGTAACATATTCACAGGTTCAGAGGTTTTGGATATAAGGAGATGGACATCTGTCTTAAAACCTCTGGGCTCTATTAACAAAAATACCACAGCCTGCATGGCTTACAAACAACAGAAATTTCTCTCTCTTGGGTAGTTCAAAATGAAGGCACTGGCAGAGTGTCGTGGTGAGAGCTCACTTTGGGTACATAGAAGGCTGTCTTCTCACTGTGTCCTCACATGGTAGCAGGGGAAGGGACCCCTATAGCCTCCTTCATAAGGGTGCTAATCCCATTTATGAGGGCTCCACCCTCATGACCTAATCACCTGCCAAAGACACCACCTCCAAATACCATCGCATTGGGGGTTAGGTTTCAATATATGAATTTTAGGGGGACAAAAAAATTCAATCTATAGCAACACTTCGGAGGGGCATTATTCTGCCTCCTACAGCCCTATAAATCATGAAAAGGAATTTAGATGTTTGTATTTAGCCACACCTTGCGGCATGTGGGATCTTAGTTCCCTGACCAGGGATCGAACAGTGCCCCCTGCAGTGGAAGCATGGAGTCCTAACCACTGTCAGTGGAACCACTGTCATTTCTGGAATTTATTTTATTTATTTATTTTTGGCTGCATTGGGCCTTCCTTGCTCCACGCGGGCTTTCTCTAGTTGCAGCGAGCGGGGCCTACTCTTCATTGCGGTTCGCAGTCTTCTCATTGCAGTGGCTTCTCTTGTTGTGGAGCACGGACTCTAGGCACGCGGGCTTCAGTAGTTGTGGCTCACAGGATGTAGAGTGCAGGCTCAGTAGTTGTGGTGCATGGGCTTCTTTGCTCCGCGGCACGTGGGATCTTCCCCGACCAGGGATGAAATCCGTGTCCTTTGCATTGGCAGGCGGATTCTTAACCACTGCACCACCAGGGAAGTCCAGGAGTGAGTTTTTTTCTTTAGAAAGCCAATAGAGGAGGAGGAGGTGGCAAAGAAGACTGAGGAAGGAGCAGCCACTGAGGGAGGTTGAAAACCAGATGATGCTGAAGCCCTGCAACTCAGATTGGGACTTGAACTCGTGGGCTGGGGCTCAAACCCAGCCAAAACCCACGTTGGGACTTGAACCCTTGGTCTTCCAACTGAGATCACACACCTGGTCTCAGGACTTAATGAAGCTCAGGTTCTTGATGTCTCATCACAGAAAGAATTCAGTGAGAGACAAAGCCATAGGTAAGAAGTGGATTTATTTAGAGAGAGACACACTCCACAGTGTGGGCCATCTTGGAAGGCAAGAGTGGCCCCAGTGTATGGGGTTGTCAGTCTTTATAGGGATGGGTAATGTCATAGGCTAATGAGTGGAAGGAGTATTCCAGCTATTTTGGGGAAGGGATGGGAATTTTCAGGAATTGGGCCACCACCCACTTTTTGACCTCCTTGGAACAGTCATGGCACCTGTGGTTGTGTCATTTAGTTTGCTAATGTGTCACAATGAGCATACACTGAGGCTCAAGGTCTAGTGGAAGTCAACTCTTCCACCATCTTGGACCTATTTGGTTCTAATCAGTTTATGTCGTGTCCTCGGGCTATGTCATTCTTTTAAAGGTTGTGCCCTGCCCCCTTCCCTCCTGCTTCAATACTGCCCAGAAACCATTTCAAGATGGTGAGAGTGGTCATCTGTGTGGGTGATTGCAGGGAGCTGAGGATGAGAGAGCACTGGATTTGGTAACATGGAAGTCATGGTAACCTTGATAAAAGCAGCTGTAGAGGAGTGATCAGGTCATGGGCCAGATTGGAATTGGTTGAAGAGTGAATGGTGTTACTAGAAAACTGGGTTCGCCTCTTGTTGGGTGTTGAGCCAAAAGCCACAACCAAGGCAAACAGCAGGAGAAGGAAGGATTTATTACTTGCAGCAAGTAAGGAGAACACTGGGGATCTTTCCCAAAGCAGTGTCTCCCTGAACAGCGAAACTCTGGAATTTTTAAGCTAAGGGTACACGTGTAAAAGGGAAGAGCTAAATCGGAATCCGTGTTCGATCTGTTTCTTCGACTGTAACCTTTGCTTTTCGTTGCTTTTGTTATTATAATCAACATAATGGCCTGCCTCAGGGAACCCTGCCCCTTTGCCTCTGTGTTAAACCAAAGTGCCTTTGTACATCCTGACCCTGTCCACCTGTGGATGGCTGCAAGAAAGAAGAAATTAACACATCCCCTCCCTGAGGCTGGCCATTCCAGGGGACATTTGCAAATCTTATGGCCTTTTTACTTTACTTCCTCATCTCCTCCCCTCCTCTATTCTATAAAAGAAACTGGCATCCAAACCCCGATAAGATGGTTTATCAGAGACACTAGTCTGCCATCTTGTCTGCCCGCTTTCCGAATCCGATTCGTTGGCCAGAGAGCTTGGACTCGGTAACTCATGCATATTCATGAAGGGGCTTGAGCAGAGGAGAATTCAGCATAGAATTAGGGCAAAGGTTGAGAGAGTCCAGCTTTAGTTGATTGAAGTCCTGAGGGTCAGCAGAGATCAGCATCATCATTCCTTAGGTTTTGGGATCTCAGCATGTAGTTACCATCCTCCACCTGGGTGGGGCATTTGTTCCGGCCGAACTCAGAGATTATGTATATCCCTTGAGGAAGAACTAGGACTCTGCTTTATTGATGAACTGTTGTTTCTTGACTGCTTTTCCTGTGTTCCTGCCTTCCCTCACTTTCCTACAGATCTTTAATTGCTGAGACCGGTTCCAGGGCAAGCATCGTGGCCAGGCTTAGATCACAAAATGGCTTAGCCTAAAATGGCTTCTCTTTTGTCAAGGAAGCCATGCTGGTTCTCTTTCTCTGGGGACCTCCTACCCTTTCTGCTTACAATAGGAGATGAGGATGTCGAGAGAATATAAAACTGTGCCATCTATTATGTTTTTTTTTTTTTTTTTTTTTTTTTTGCGGTACGCGGGCCTCTCACTGTTGTGGCCTCTCCCATTGCTGAGCACAGGCTCCGGACGCGCAGGCTCAGCGGCCATGGCTCACAGGCCCAGACACTCCGCGGCATGTGGGATCCTCCTGGACCAGGGCACGAACCCACGTCCCCTGCATCGGCAGGCGGACTCTCAACCACTGCGCCACCAGGGAAGCCCTGTGCCATCTATTATGGTAGCCACTCACTACATGTGGCTATTGAGCACTTGAGTGTGGCAAGTTTCAAATGAGATGAGCTATAAATGTAAAATGCACACCAGATCTCCAAAACGTGGTGTGAAAAAAAAGAATGTCTCATTAATGTTTTAAAAATATTGATTTCATGTGGAAATGTAAACATTTTGGCTATAGTGGGTTAAAAATATTATTTAAATTGATTTCACCTGTTCCTTTTTATTTTTTAGATGTGGCTACTAGAAAATTTAAAACTATCAATACATATGTGGCTCATATTATATTTATATTGGACAGTGTTGGGGTAGATAATTATTTCAATAATTTTACTGTGAAGGGAACCAAGAAATTAGAAGGCAAATAGAGAGGAATTTAACATTGCTGACCACTCCCATCTTCTTGAAACTATCCTCCCTAAGCTTCTGAGTTACTCAATTCTTCTGATTCTCCTTATATCTAACAATTGTTCTTCTGGACCTTCTTCCTAAGGTCCTCCCCCTGTTCCCAAAACATCAGGTGAAGAAGCTAGCCATGTGGCTGTGCAGGGGAAGAAAGTTCCAGGTAAAGGACACAGCAAATGTAAAGGTCCTGAGGCATGGGTCTGCTTAGGGTGGTTATGGAACTGGGAGGAAGACTGTCGTTGGAACACAGCTGGAGAGAGTGTGGTAGGAAATGAGCTCTGGCCAATAAGGTGTAGACGGGAGGGACTTGGTCATTTACTTTGAATGAGGTGCTAAGTTTTTGGAGGTTTTTGAGCAGAGGAATGTTCTTCTGGTTTACATGCCAAGAAGACTATAACGAGGTGTTGGGGGAGGAGAAATTTTCCCCTCTACCCCTCTTGAGTTCTTGTGGCTGGACTAGTAATAAAATTGACACAAGACAGATTAAAAGGAGAAAAAGAAACAAATTTTAATTCATGTGCATGGAGGCCCCATAGAAATGGGACCTAAGAAGTGGCCAAAGCAGGCAGTTTTTAGACAAAGAAATAATAAATTTGTGAGAAATTGACAGGACAAAGAAACTAAGGTTTTGGGTGCTCAATTAATGACGAATCTAAACAGAGTTTGGTCTTGGGGCAGTAAATTAAAGAAGTGACAAGGCTTGTTTATCTAGGCTTCTCAGCCTGAATTCCCTACCTTTGGCGATTAAGCATGTCCTCTACCTCCAGATGCTGGGAGTGCACCTTTCACATGAAAGACTTATTTCCTGCTTTCAGGGAGACAGAAAGGAGGGTCAGAGTGTATCCCTCTTGCATTTCTCAAGTAACTGTAATTCAAAATAATCAATAGGCCATTGAGGCACATTTTGGGGCGGCCTACTCTGGGCCCCAAGAGGCAAGGGCGAAAACAGGGAGACCAGTTAGGAAGTTTTTGCAAAATCCAGGTGAGAGGCCAGGTGGTAACAGTCCCTGTACAGTAGTTGCATTCTGTATATACTTTGAAGGCACACACAGTTGACAGGATTTGGGGAAGTTCTGCATGGCCATGTAAGAGAGAGAGGTTAAAGCTACAGCTAAGAGTTCAGGAAGGATGGAGCTGCCACCTGCCGAGATGGGGAAGATTACAGAAGGACATTTGGGGGTGGCTGGAAGTAGAATATGTTTTGGATCTTGAAAGTGCAAAATACCTATCATACATTGGAGGTGCCAGGTATGCAGTAGGATATACAAGTCTGGCATTTTAGGAGCAAGGTCAGGTGATAATGGAATTTGCGAGTCATTAACACACAGCTGGTATTTAAAGCCACAGGAGATGAGATCACCCAGGGAGTAAATGTAGTTAGAGAAGCCCAAGCACAACCCTAGGCCACTCAAGTTTACAGGTTAGAGAGATGAGAAAGAATCAGCAAAGGGCATTGAAAAAGAATGGCCAGTGGGTGATGGAAAAACCAGGAGAAGGTGGTGTCCTGCTGAAACTGAGGAGGACCCTATGGGGCTCTCTGGTACAAACGCCTTCTGTTTCTCCCATTTCTTGTTTGTAGAAAATAGGCTTCGGGCTTCCCTGGTGGCGCAGTGGTTGAGCGTCCACCTGACGATGCAGGGGACACAGGTTCGTGCCCCGCTCCCGGAAGATCCCACATGCCGCGGAGCGGCAGGGCCCGTGAGACATGGCCGCTGAGCCTGCGCGTCCAGAGCCTGTGCTCCGCAACGGGAGAGCCCACAACAGTGAGAGCCCGGCGTACCGGAAAAAAAAAAAAAGAAAAAAGAAAATAGGCTTCATTCAGCCTCCATGACGTTCCCTGTATTCCAAAGGGCAGGTTCAAACAGTTGCTAATCAGGGAAGGGAAAGAAGGCAGAAACAAGGGAGGAAGAGTCAAGAAACAATAGTGCAGCCTTGTGGAAGGGTCCTGGTTCCTCCTCAAGGTATACATAACAATATCTGAGTTTTTATGCAGGAACTAAGGCCCCCAGACAGGTGGAGGATGGTAACTTCAGGCTGAGCACAAGATTCCTGGAGACCGCCATGTCATCTCACCACCAACCAATCAGAAGAAAGCCACATACCCTGCAGCCTTCACCCCAAATTTTGCCAATAAAACCTCTCCCCCCAAACCATCAGGGAGTTCAGGTCTTTTTGAGCACAAGCCAGCTGTTCTCCTTGCTTGGCCATGCAATAAACCTTTCTCTGCTCCAAACTCCAACATTTCAGTTTGTTTGGCTTCACTGTGCATTGGGCACATGAACTTGTGTTCAGTAACACTGCAAGTTAAGAGAAGAACGTGTTCCCAAGAGGAGAGAGTGAAGAACTAGGTCAAATGCTGCAGACAGGTCAAGTAAAACAGAGTGTGAACTCACCACTGAATTTAACAACGTGGAGGACTTTGGTGACTTTTATGTGGTTGGTTTGGGGGCAAGAGCCTGATTTAGAATGGGTTTAAGAGGGATAGGAAATTAGGGAACTGGAGAAGAGTCTAAATCGCTCTTTCCAGGAGTTCTGCTCTAAAGAAGAGCAGAGAAGTGGGATGGTAGTTGGCGGGGGATGTGGGAGTCAAGAGAGGGTTTGTTAAAACTGGGAGAAATTACTGCATGTATCTAATGCTGATGAGAATCACCCAGTAGAGACTGGAAAATCCATGATGCAGGAGGAATATATCCTTCAAGATTCAGACTCACGTCTCCTATCTCTACATGGATGTCCCTGATGCACTTAAAATGCAATTTATTAAAAACTGAAATCATCATCTCCCTTCTAAACCTTCTCCTTCTTCTCTACTTTTTATCTCATTTGGTAGAAACTCTATTCGCTTAATTACTCAAGTTAGAAAACTGGCATATAGCAGGGACAGCACAATGAATAATATTCACGATTTTATCATGTGCTAAGTGAGGTAATGACACAGGGAGCTGTAAGCACCTAGGAAAGGGCTATGACCTACACCTGAAGGTCAAATAACAGAAAGGTAAACAGACTTTGCTTAGACCAACTTATCAAGTTTAGCAATTCCATGTCCTAAATATCTTTCAAGTTTGCCTCCTCATTCCATACCTATTACACTGCCCCATTCTGGCCTTCATTATCTCTGGCTTGTATTACTTCTGTAGTCTTACAAGGTTTCTCTGTCTCTGTCCTTGACCTAGACCGAGGAAGTTATACAAAATGAAAATCCTCCTTATATCACTCACCAGCTTTAAACATTTCAATGAGTCCCTCAGATAAAGCAAAGTCTTGGCCAGCCTCTCAAAGTCTCACCTCCCCTTCTCAGAGTTTGTGACCTCATACCAAGAAGTTTCTCTCTTCTGTGTTTTTGTTCCTTGTAGTTCCCTTTGTCTAGAATGGTACTTTTCTTCTAACCTGGCTAAGTTCTGCTCATCTATTAAGGGTGGATTTAGGAGTTATCCCTCCTGGGAAGACTTTCCCCAAGTACTCCAAACCTTCCAAGGAAGGGAAGGGGACCTTACTTTAAGTTTCTACTATTCTCCCCTCACCCCCTCTTGCATAAGTGCAAGGACCATGTCTTATTTTCATCGTTCCTTCAGTGAACGTTTGTCTAAACAATTGCACACATAAAGCATCCAGTCTGGGTAATTCCCTGGTGGTCCAGTGGTGAGGATTCCACGCTGTCACTACCGAGGGCTCAGGTTCTATCCCTGGTCAGGGGAAACTAAAATCCCACAAGCTGTGCAGTGCAGCAAAAAAAAAAGAAAAAAAAAAAAAGCATCCAGTCCAAGGTTACCCAGCTGGCAAGCTATCGAGTATTGTGTCAGAAGTTAGTGCTTAGACCGCCATAGGGCTCTCATTAAAATGCAAAGTTTTCAAAATCCTCACTCAAGCAGTACCCTTTACAGTTCGCAAAACACTCTCTTAAGGCTACTCTTTATATCCAGAAGCAGAGATTGAAAAAAGGAAATGTTTTCAAACCCTGGAGCTAAACAGGACCATCATTAAAGAAGAAATCAGCATATGGAGATAACAGCAGTGAGGAGGGTCCACCACCTGCAAGGATGACCTTCCAGGGCAGAGAAACCCCGCCCAGGGACCCGCTTGCACCCCAGCACAAGCCAAGGCACAGCAAACCCACTACTGCGAAGACTACAAATCCCAGCATGCCTGGCATCCAGTGAGTGACAGCAGCAACGCATGCCGGGACACGTAGTCCAGTTCTAGCTCAGGAAAAGGCCAGAACATCACGTGACGTCAGCAGTGCTCAGGAAAGGAGTCAGAACCGGTCCAGGCGCGGGTTAACCCTTCCAGAGAGCCGACCCTGGTTTCTTTGGTGACCCAGGTTTCAGGTCCCACCCCACAATCCAGCGGACCTATGGTGTGCGTTGAGTAGCCTCTCGCGTGATCCTTCACGGTTAAAGGGGAAGTACCAGAGGGCAAGAACAGGCAGACTTTAGCTCTCCAGGTGCCCACTTGGAAGATTAGTGGTGCGCAGAACGCTATCCTGGACAGGAGCTGAGACGTCGCTTCCCCTGCAGCGCCGGTGAGGACGTGGCAAGGGTCTCGACTAGCGGCTTCCCCTTCCTCCGCCCGTCGGGCAAGAGGCGCAAAGACTGCTGGGAACGCGCATGCGCCCACCGCGGCGGGGAGTACACCTACAACGTCTGCGGGTGCGGGGGGTGTCGGGTGTCCGCGGAGGCGCTTTGCGGCCGGTCGTGCGGGTCGGGTGCGGGCGCGCGGGCGGGCGCCCGGGCAGAGGCGCGCGCAGGTGATTGACTGGCCAGCTGGCTGAGGGAGCGCCTGGTCCTCATCGCTGGCAGGTGGCGGAGCCCATTTGGGCGGTGGTGGAGGCGGCTGCGGCAGCCTGGGCGGCCGGGCTCAGGAGGCACTCCTCGGGCCAAGGCCATGGCCCCGCGGCTGCAGCTGGAGAAGGCGGCCTGGCGCTGGGCGGAGACGGTGCGGCCCGAGGAGGTGTCGCAGGAGCACATCGAGACCGCCTACCGCATCTGGCTGGAGCCCTGCATCCGCGGCGTGTGCAGGTGAGGCCCGCGCACCGGGCCTCGCGCCCCCCTCGCGTCGGACCTTGGAAAACCAGGCCCGGGGCTGGGGGAAGGAAGACGGCGGCCCTTTCCGTGTATCTAGCGGGCGTGGAGAGAACAAGGTGGAGGTTTCCTCCTTTCCGCCTTCTGGGCGACCTGGGAGAAAGGCAGCCTTTCCGGGCTCTGCACGGAGGTGATGCTGCTGAAAGCCCTTCAGAAAGGTTTTGGGTTTTTATTAGAAGATGGCGGTGGAGATGGTTGAAGGCAGGAGCTAAGACCTTAGGAAACGTTGGTGGTTGGTATATCCTGGCCACTGCTCGGTTTTTTGGTTTGTAAAATGGGAACTTCTGCGAAGTGAGCTTCATCACTGTACATCTCGTATTGGTGTTGACGCTGAAGGCGTGATCATATTTTTGGGTAGGGCGGCTTTAGGAAAACGTACGGTTAGTCTGCGTCATCGGTACCCTTCATCCCCAGTTGACCTTCCCCTCTCTCGGTAATCTAGTATTTTTTAGCCTTTTTTGGGGGGTGGGGGGTCGCTCTGACTGAACACCATTCTACCGAGTACAAAGTTTGAGCTGTGTAAGTGCTGTCCTTCACTTCTACTTAGCCCGTGAACCTTGTCTTTCCTTTTAGATCGAATCCTTAGCTGTTTTTCCACCTTTTAACGCGGGAACTATAGTTTGTGTCCGGAATGTTGTTGAATTGACTTGGCCAAGCCGGGCATGCTCAGTAGCCTTTCATCAAGCATTTAGTAAAGACTTTCTGGAGTTTTTACATTCCACGGTGGGATCCGGAAGGAATGGAAGTCAAGGTCTCAGATTTGGAGCTTTAGGTCTAGTATGAGAAGTGAAACAAGTTAGAGAGCTTCCATAAAGCAGACGAATAATTCCAAGCTCTGGGAGTCTGGCTCATGAGGAGAGCAACAGTCAGTACTGGAATGACGTGGCCGTGTATAATAGATAAGCTTCAGTCAGTTTCTCCACATATTAGGTTCCAGAGCAACCAAAAATTATAAACTCTTTCATTGTAATAGTTATGATTTTAATGGAAGTAAAGGAGTAGAAATTAGCTGAGATCACTATAAGGGGTATGTCACGGATGTGAGTTTTAAGCTGCAATTGCAAGGTTTATATCCAAGCAGTTTTTTTCATAAATAGCTTTGAGATATAATGCACACATCATATGATTCACCCATTTAAAATGTACAACCCAGTATTTTTTATTTGTATAGTCGCAGGGTTGTTGAGCCCTCAGCACAATCCGACCCCCCTAAAAGAAGCTCTGTATCCGTTAGCTTGGCACTCAATCCTCCCTGTAAACCCCACTCCCCGACCCCCCAGTTCGAAGTAACTACTGATATGCTTTCTGCCTCTAAATTTGCCTATTCATATGGCCATTTCATGTAAATGGAATCATACAGTATGTGGACTTTTATGACTGGCTTCTTTGACACCATAATGTTTTCAAGGATCATCCATGTTGTAGTATTTGTCAGTATTTCATTTCATTAAAAATCGTTTTGTGAAAGTCATGTAAAACGCACAACGAAATTTACCATTTTTTTAAAAAAATATTTATTTTTGTCTGCGTTGGGTCTTCGTTGCTACTCACAGGCTTTCTCTAGTTGTGGCAAGCAGGGGCTGCTCATTGCGGTGGCTTCTCTTGTTGCGGAGCACGGGCTCAAGGCACGCGGGCTTCAGTAGTGTGGTGTGTGGGCTCAGTAGTTGTGGCTCGTGGGCTCTAGAGCGCAGGCTCGGTAGTTGTGGTGCGCGGGCTTAGTTGCTCTGTGGCATGTGGGATCTTCCCGGACCAGGGCTCGAACCCGTGTCCCCTGCATTGGCAGGAGGATTCTTAACCACTGTGCCACCAGGGAAGTCCCACTATTTTTAAAGTACACAATTGCACGGCATTAAGTACCTTTACGATATTGTACAAACATCACCATTGTTTAGTTCTGGAACTTCTTCCATCACCCTAAAGGGAAACTCCATATCCATTAAACTCCAGTCATTTCCCATTTCCCCCTCCCCCACCCCGTGGCAACCACTAATCTTTTTGTCTGTAGATTTCTTTATTCTGGATATTTTATATACGTGGAATCATACAATACGTGGCCTTTTTTTGGTCTGGCGTTCACTTAGCATAATATTTTCAAGGGTCATGCATGTTATAGTATGTATCAGTATTTTATTCCTTTTTATGGTTGAATAATATTCCATTGTTGGATATACCACATTTTATTCATCAGTTGATGGATTTAAATTTCCCCCCCAACTTTATTGAGGAATAATTGACAAATATAACTATATTTAAAGTGTACAGCATGGTAATTTGATGGACCTTGTGGAATGATTACCAAGATCAGGGCAATTAACACATCCATCATCTCACAGCATAGTTAAGTTGATGGATATTTTGGTTATTTCCGCTTTCTGGCTGTTGTGAATAGTGTTGCTGTGAACATTTGTGTACAAGTTTTTGTTTGAACACCTATTTTCAGTTCTTTGGGATATATACCTAGGAGTGGAATTGCTGGGTCATAGGATCACTATGTTTAACATTTTGAGGAACTGACAAATTGTTTTCCAGAGTGGCTGCACTATTTTACATACTCACAGACAATATATGAAGATTCCATTTTCTTCTCATCCTTACACTGTTTTTGTCTTATAGCCATCCTAGTGGGTGTGAAGTGCTATCTCATTGTGGTTTTGCTTTGCATTTTCCTGATGACTAATAAGGTTGAGCATCTTTTCATGTGCTTATTGGCCATTTGTAGATCTTTGGAGAGAGGTCTTTTCACATCCTTTGCCCATTTTAAAATTGGATTATCTTTATTACTGAGTTACAAGAATTCTTTATATATTCTGGATATAAGTCCCATGTATTTGCAAATATTTTCTCATTCTGTGGGTTCTCTTTTCCCTTTTTTTTTAAAATGCTTTTCTAATTTATTTATTTATTTTTTGACTGCGTTGGGTCTTCATTGCTGCAGGGGCTTTCTTTTTTTCTTTTCTTTTTTTTTTTTTTTTTTTTGCGTTACACGGGCCTCTCACTGCTGTGGCCTCTCCCGTCGCGGAGCACAGGCTCTGGACGCGCAGGCCCAGCGGCCATGGCCCACGGGCCCAGCAGCTCCGCGGCATGTGGGATCCTCCTGGACCGGGGCACAAACCTGTGTCCCCCGCATTGGCAGGCGGACTCCCAACCACTGCGCCACCAGGGAAGCCTGAGGGGCTTTCTTCAGTTGCTGAGAGCAGGGGCTGCTCTTCGTTGCAGTGTGTCTCGTTGTGGTGGTTTCTCGTTGCAGAGCACGGGCACTCGGCATGCGGGCTTCAGTAGTTGTGACACGCAGGCTCAGTAGTTGTGGCGCACAGGCATAGTTGCTCCGCGGCACGTGGAGTCTTCCTGCACCAGGGCTTGAACCTGTGTCCCCTGCGTGGCCAGGCAGATTCTTAACCACTGCACCACCAGGCCATGTCCCCTGCATTGGCAGGCAGATTCTTAACCACTACGCCACCAGGGAAGTCCGGTTTTGCCTTCTTTGAGGTTTTGCCTTCTTTGAACCGGCACATAGCACAAAGAGCCTGGGAATGTTGAGTCAGTCACCAAAGTTTTGGAAAGGGGTTAAAGTTAGGCAGTGACCTGCTGTAGCGCCCCTCCCCCCCACCCAGTCAAAGGATGGGGAGCCTTCTGAATTCCTTATTTGTTGACATCTGGTTAGAGACCCGTTTGTGATTATGAAATAAAATGGTAGAGGGACAAGGATGTTCTTAATTAGAGGGGACTAGTTTGGAAGGGAGTTCCTGAACTCAGTTAATGGACCTAACCTAACCAACTGTCATTCTGATAGAGTGGTGACATTTGGAGTTACAGAAACAAGTTGAAGTTTTTGAGGAAAATTCAGACAGTAAATGGTTATTATTGGAACCATTTCAGTAATCATTGGTTAACCTATTCTCTCTCCCCCTGCCTCCCTCTCTTTCCTTTTCCCTTTCTCTCTCTCTCTCTGTGTGCACACACAAATCACTTTTTAGAAATCTGGTGCTGCATTAGGCAAAGCCTTAGTGTAGTCAGGGGTCTTCCCTGGAAGCAGGAGAGTTGGCTTGCTATCCTTCATTGATTTCTACTTGGGCTGTGTGAAATGATGTCCTAAGAGCCAAGAAACTAAAAGGTGTTGAGGGAGAAAAACAAAGCAATAACTCTTTAAATGACCACGCAGAGGGAGTAATATCTCCACCCTCCTCTCCCATTCAAATAATAAAATTTTTTTGTACTGCATAGCATCTATGAAATCATTGACTAAATTTCTGTCCATTGTGCTGGAAAACATACTCCTAAATGACAGATCCTTGGAGATCTGTCAAAACAGAGCTAAAACTACCACTCTTACCTATGGTCAGTGTAGAAGGAACTTTGCACCCCTAGATACTTAGCCTACTGTTTTTTTTCCCACTTTGGAGTTTTTGATTGTGAAAAATGGTTTCCTTTCTGTACAGTTTTGGATATCATTGCAGATGTCTCCTTTTCCTTCTTGCCCACACCATCTAATCAGCTCCCAAGTCCTATTTCATTGCATTGATATGCTGGAATTCAGCTTTCTTCCATTGCTTGCATTGCCACTAAATTGGTTTAGACTAGGAAAATTGTTATGTCTCAGGCTTTGTTCAGCCTCGGTCCATCATTTACATTGCTGCGAAAGCGTTTGTTGGCCTAAAATCACAGCGAATAACGTCACAGCTGCTTAACATGTCATACCAAACATTTGGGGAACCTGCCCTCTGCCTCCTGCTGTAGCCACTTGGTGTTCTTATATCCATGGCCCTAGAGAAAAAAGTACCTGTTAGAATTCTTCATTTTGTTTTATTGCCACAGTGTCAAACATACTCTGTGGACACGTGCCCAGAAGTATTGAAACAAAATATTGGTGCCATTTAACATTTTGAGACATTTTCTCAAGTTTTCCCCAAAGCGTTGTGTTTAACAATGAATGGACAGCGACTCTCACTTTACCATGATTCATGATCAAAACTTTTTTTTTTTGGCCGCACTGCGCGGCCTGTGGAACTTCCCCGACCAGGGATCAAACCTGTGCCCGCTACAGCAGAAGCAGAGTCTTAACCACTGGACCACCACGGAAGTCCATCACCAAAACTTTTTTTGCTAATTTCATAAGTGAAAACATCTTTCATGGCTGTTTTAAACTCACATTTCTCTGGAGCTGAATGTTTTCCCCTGTGTTTGTTAACTGGTCTTACAAGAAAGCTTAGAGGAAGAGGGGCAAAGCTGTTTTTAAGAATTCGGAGATCAGGGAGTTCCGTGGAAGTCTGATGGTTAGGACTTTTCACTGCCGTGGCCCTGGGTTCAATCCCTGGTTGGGGAACTGAGATTCTGCAAACGGTGTGGCACGGCCAAAAAAAAAAAAATTAGGAGATCTGTTAGAGACTGAAATGGATTGTTGGCTCTTGGAGGTAAGTTAATAACAGAAAAAGCTTTATTTCGTTAGTCCATATTTGTTAGGGTTCCTAGATACAGGTGACAGAAACTTTAACATAGTGTAAGGGAAGTGCCTCAGTTAACAAATCTAGGGAGGTGTTTGTTTTAATTCAGGAAAGATGTGGACAAATAAATCATGGCTAGGGCAGGGAAACACTTGAGCCCAGGAGAGAGTCTGAACCTCTTACAGCTGTTTCTCATGCAAATCAGCATGTTGTTTCCTTCTTAATGTTAGGACAGCTAAGCTGTCAGAAGGGTCTGCTACTGAAGAGGGATTGTTATTTTGGGGTTGTTTGTTTTGTCTTTCTCTCAGTTCCCATTTTAAATATCTTGTGAGGCTGGTTTTGGGTGCTAGATGGGAGCTGCATCTCAGCAGCTCTTGCTAGAACCACAAGAATGGAGGAACAGTTTGTTCTCAAAGAAAAATAAAAAAGGTAGGGGGAGCTGAAGAAACTAGGCATGTACAGTAATAGTCAACTGCCACACAAAACAAAAACCTAGTCGTAAGCCGACTGATGCATAAGTAAATGAGATACGAGTAGTGGGAGAGAGCCAGGGGAGAACCAGGATGGTGCTCTTCATGCTTTGTTTTTGTTTGTGATTCAGTTCTCCCTCTCTGATTCCCCTGTAGGCAGAAGGAAGGGTTTCTGGGAAGAAGACCAGTGGGGAGTGGGTAGAGGGTACCCACTAAGGTTGTAGGAACTTATTATTTCAGAGAAGGTGAATGGCATCACTCTACCTAGATTAAATCGGGGCTACTTGTGACCTTGAAAAAGTTACTTGCTTTTTAAGTCAGCATTAGCAAATTCAGATGCTTTCTAGGGCCAAGTAAGTTGTATAAATTTGAGTCAACAGGCTAGGGTATTTACACATCAAACATGTAAACATGTGTCCCTGTCTCACCTGTCTCAGCCTCCTTGATCTGTCTCTTACACTGATGGAAACAGGTATGCAGAAGTATTTTTCTACTATAAGAAAATTGGTACAAACAGGATGATAGATGATACTTGACACCTGTAGCCTACTCCTAATGGGGATAAAAAGGAGCTTGGGGCTTTGGAGACTGGGAGAGGTTTTCTTCTACAGGGGGATTTCATCTAGCCTTCTGTACATGGCATTCTGCTGCACTGCTTAGGTTGGCTTGGAAGTAATGGCTTATAATATAAATTTTTATTTATTTACTTATTTATTTATTTATCTTTGGCTGCATTGGGTCTTCGTTGCTGCACACGGGCTTCCTCTAGTTGCTGTGAGTGGGCGTTACGCTTCATTGCGGTGCGCAGGCTTCTCATTGCAGTGGCTTCTCGTTGCAGAGCACAGGCTTTAGGCGCGCGAGCTTCAGTAGTTGTGGCTCGCGGGCTCTAGAGCGCAGGCTCAGTAGCTACAGCGCACGGGCTTAGTTGCTCCGCAGCATGTGGGATTTTCCCGGATCAGGGCTCGAACCCGTGTCCCCTGCATTGGCAGGCAGATTCTTAACCACTGCGCCACCAGGGAGTCCCAATAGAAATGTTTTTATGATTTATGTTTCTTAAGTAGATTCTCCACTGCTCCAAACAAGAAAATAAATAAACAAAAAAAACCTCCACAACATTGAGCCCATGTACCAAAAAAAGGCTTGGCCTCAATTTGGAAAGCTTTAGTTGGTTAGCCTAAGCTACTTTTAATGCAGTGGCTCACCACTGACTTTGATTCTCACCTGGAGTGTGTCCTTAGGCACCCGGAAGCCATAGGTTCTCTGGGGAGGAGGGTGGCGGCTGGTGCTTTAACACAGGTTCATCTCATCTACACGGTGATGGCATTTTAGCTGATGGAACCTTATTCAGTAACACCTCACCATCAGTTAATTTAAGAAAAGCAAAAACAAAAAAACAATGCCAGCGTTCTAGGGCTAAATAATACCAGTTGCTCCCAGCTTCTCACATCTGTTTTTGGAAGTCTTTTTAAAGTTAAAGAAACCTGTTGCGTGACATTTTTACTTCATAGCTGTGTATTTTATTTGCTCATTGAGGCCAACTTTGGACCAAGTGGACAAGATTTATTGTGTGTGTGGGAGGGGAGGAGCATGGACAAGGAGAGCCTCCTTTTGTTCATTTTCTCTATTTTGTTGTTAGGAACAGGAGACTAAAATCAGAATGGTTCTAATGGAACCGTAGTTGAGAGAATGATCTGTGCTTTTGACCCACAGGAGAGTGCCTGTCTTCCCAGCCAAAACCTGTGAAGGACTTACCCCTCCCTTGTTTACGAGGAGAAAACAAACTTGGTATACCTTTGAAAAGCATATTGGAAAGAGCAAGTACATGCTTACTTAGTTTTAGAGATAACATTTTCACTCTAGTTATTGATGCTAACTTTTCCTGTTCTAAAGACCTTGCAGGGCTTCCCTGGTGGCGCAGTGGTTGAGAGTCCGCCTGCCAATGCGGGGGACACGGGTTTGCGCCCCGGTCCGGGAGGATCCCACATGCCGTGGAGCGGCTGGGCCCGTGAGCCATGGCCGCTGAGCCTGCGCGTCAGAGCCTGTGCTCCACAACGGGAGAGGCCACAGCAGTGAGAGGCCCGCGTACTGCAAAAAAAAAAATAAAATAAAAAATAAAAGAATCTTCCTTATTTATTTATTTATTTTTAAAAAGAATCTGCCTGGTAAGTCCTTGCCCCTATTCCAAGGAAAGATTTTAGGTTGCTTTCCCCTGTCTCTGAATCAGGTTTTTTTGTTTGTTTCTTTATATCTTCTCTTGGTAGAAGAGAAAAATTACTTCTGTGTAAAAGGAGAGATTGCTTTTACTCATTGTAATTCCCTTGTAGTAGTCCTTTACCATTAGAGGTGAGTTATAGGCACAAAAAATAACTCCTTTTAGATCCTCCCCCCTCGCCCCACAGTGGATCAGTTGTACTTTTATTTCCTTAGTAAGTTACTTTCCAACCTGGCTTTGACATACTCCTGAAAAAACTGCTCTTAAGTTGGCCAAACTTGTTTTCATTTTTATTTTTTAAAGCCAAGAAGACAGTGTGTTTAAGTGGAATATTAAGAACAATTATTTACTGATTTCCCAATTATGTAGTACTTCCCAGAGTTCTAAATCTGAAAGATACAAAATGTGATGGGGGAACATAGGAAGCCCTTTATTCTTAGTTTTGCAGCCAGCAGGTAGAGGTAAACCTCCTCAAAGATGGTTGTTCCCAGGTTATAGTGCGTCTTGTTATCTAAACAAACAAACAAACAGGTCTGTCATACCCCAAACACACACACTTTTTTTTGGCCACACCACCTGGCATGCGGGATGGGATCTTAGTTCCCTGACCAGGGATCAAACCCGGGCCCCCTGCATTGGGAGCATGGGTTCTTAGCCACTGGACCACCAGGGAAGTCCTCTTCACACCCTTTTTTAAATTTTTTATTTATTTATTTATTTTTTTAACGGTGTGTGGGCCTCTCACTGTTGTGGCCTATCCCGTTGCGGAGCACAGGCTCTGGACGCGCAGGCTCAGTGGCCATGGCTCACGGGCCCAGCCGCTCCGCGGCATGTGGGATCTTCCCAGACCGGGGCACGAACCGTGTTCCCTGCATCGGCAGGCGGACTCTCAACCACTGTGCCACCAGGGAAACCCTAAAGATTTAATTTTACTTATTTTTGGCTGCATTGGGTCTTCTTTGCCGTGCGTGGGCTTTCTCTAGTTGCGGCGAGCAGGGGCTACTCTTCATTGCGGTGCATGGGCTTCTCATCTTGGTGGCTTCTCTTGTTGCGGAGCACAGGCTCTAGGCACGTGGGCTTCAGTAGTTGTGGTTTGTGGGCTCAGTAGTTGTGGCTCGCGGGCTGTAGAGTGCAAGCTCAGCAGTCGTGGCGCACGGGCTTAGTTGCTCCGCGGCATGTGGGATCTTCCCTGACCAGGGCTCGAACCCGTGTCCTCTGCCTTGGCAGGTGGATTCTTAACCACTGCACCACCAGGGAAGTCCCCCCCACACCCATTTTTAAACACTGCTTTGTTCCTTGCTTTTTTCAACTAATGATATTGTTACATATCACAACATAATAAAGTTTCTCCTTATCTTTTTTTCCTAATTACAGTACTTTCCATTGCTTGGCTGTATTATTTAGCAGATTCCTATTGATGGGCATTTATAGTGTTTCCAATCTTTTACTGCTGTCAATAAAGCTTTAGTGGGTAACCTGAAATATTCAGAACATACTGACTTAATAAAGTCCTTCACAGCAAAAGAAAATCTAGGCTCGTATGTTACAGTCAGTTGTGTATCTTAAGTCTCCTTTAATCTGGATAATTACTCAGTCTTTCTTTGTATTTCATCATATGGAGGGTTTTTTTTTAAACATCCTTATTGGAGTATAATTGCTTTACAACGGTGTGTTAGTTTCTGCTTTATAACAAAGTGAATCAGCTGTACATATACATATATCCCCATCTCTATATGGAGGTTTTTTAAAAGTATAGGACACTTACTTTGCAGAAAGCTTCTCAACTTGGATTTGTCTGGTGTTGGCTTATAATTGGGTTTAGGTTATTCACTTTGGTAGGAAAACCACAGAAGTGATGTTGTGCTCTTAGTGCATCACACCAGGAGGGGCATACAGTTAATTAGACCCATTACTGGCTACTTAAACTTTGATCCTTTGGTTAGGTGGTATCTGCCAGGTTTCTCCACTGAAAGCTATATTTCCTTTTGTAATTAATAAACAACTTGTGCTGAGATACTTTGAGACTATGTAAATACTCCGTTCCTCCTCAAACCTTCCTACACTGGCATCCATTGACAATCCTGCATGATTTCGTTATTAATCTGATGGATGCCAGCCAAATGGTGAATTTCTAATTCTGTCCTTTCTTCCACATTGATAGTTGGCTTTCTTTAAGGAGGAGATTTCTCATCCATCCGTCCATCCACCCACCTTACTAATGGATTCCTACATTATTGAGCGGGTTGTAATCCGATCATTATTTTGTTGCTCAGATTGTCCCAGATTTGGGTACAACCTCTTCCTTTTAACATGTCCCCCCATTCCTTTTTTTTTTTTTTTTTTTTTTTTTGTGGTACGCGGGCCTCTCACTGCCGTGGCCTCTCCCGCTGCGGAGCACAGGCCCCGGACGCACAGGCCCAGCGGCCATGGCTCACGGGCCCAGCCGCTCCGCGGCATGTGGGATCCTCCCAGACCAGGGCACGAACCCACATCCCCTGCATTGGCAGGCGGACTCCCAACCACTGCACCACCAGGGAAGCCCCCCCCCTCATTCTTTGAGTACATCCTTATTTTGGGGGCACAGCAGTATGTCCATGTTTATCTTGCCCAGACTTCAAATTGGCCATCTCTCCCAGGAGCTCTGGGTTCTTCGCGTGGGGAATATTTAGAAATCAAGATCTGCTTGCTCGGTGTGTTCGTGTTACTGCTCTTAGGCCCTCGGCTGACAAAAAAGCTGTCTCGTTTAGGCTGCCCATTAAATCTAAATTTCAGATAGACAACAAATACTTTAAAAAATATAAATATGTCATTGATCTGAAATTCAAATAACTTCTGTCCTGTATTTTATCTGGCAACACTAATCTACCTGTCTGTATATATTAAGACCCTGTGGATTTTGACTTAACACCTGTTATTCCTAATCAATACTGCAGGGTTGGTTTTATTCTTCTTCCCTTATTTGTAACTTTCCTCTCCAAAACTTGATTCCCTTCATCCCCAGTATACATGTACTTATTTGTTAAATTGCAGAATGTACAGAAAGTTTCAGAATTGTTAACCCATGTATCTTTGAAAAGGAAGCTATTAAATAAGTTTGTTGTTTGTTCCTTATGTCTTTATCCTGACACTAATAAACTTGCTAATGACCAAGTTCAAGTTACTTGGGTCAGTGCCCCACCCTCTTCCTTTCAGTGTATGTAACTCAATTGAAATATGTTATTGTTTGTGTTGA
Source organism: Lagenorhynchus albirostris (assembly GCF_949774975.1). Classification (NCBI taxonomy): domain Eukaryota; kingdom Metazoa; phylum Chordata; class Mammalia; order Artiodactyla; family Delphinidae; genus Lagenorhynchus; species Lagenorhynchus albirostris. Next base: position 169,562,301 of record NC_083096.1, read on the forward strand.
ATTTAGGGTTCCCTCCATCCTTACTGATTTGTGTGTAACATTCACATGGCCCCCAAATTCAACAGTGTATGGAACGGTATATTCAGGAAAATGTCCAACGCTTCTTTTTTTAAAAAAATCTTAATCCTACTCATGTTCTACAGGTAACCAGTTTCACTAGTCTCTGATTTATCCTTTTGGTGTTTTTCTTTTTTTTAATACTGTTATTTTTTCATTGAAGTATTGTTGATTTACAATGTTGTATTAATTACTGTACAGCAAAGTGATTCAGTTATACACATGCATATATACATTCGTGTTTTCCTTTTTGCTCAAATGAGCAGATACATGTGTATTTTATTTCCCCATCTTTCTTAACATAAAAAATGGCATGCTATAAATAACTCTCTTGTACTTTGCTTTTTGCTCATTAATATATCTTAGAAATTACATCAGTTCACAGAGATCGTCATGTGTTTTTCCTGTCACAGTTGTGTGGTACTCCATTGTGTGGATGTACCATATTCCCGATGTTTGGTCATTTGGGTTGTTTCCAGTATTTTGCAGTCACAAACAGTGCTGTAATGAATAACCTAGTGTATGTGTTTTTGCACTGTTGGAGGTCCATCTTCAGGATGAATTCTTAGAAGTGAAATGGATAGGTCAAAAAGTAGGTGTGTATGTAGATTTGTTAGCAATTGCAAAATTCCCTTCTGTAAGAGTCCTACCAGTTGGCATTCTCATCAGCAGTAGATGAGTTCTGTTTCCCCACAGCCTCACAAACTGGGTGTGATATTATGCTTTCTCAGTTTTGCTAATCTAATAGATGAGAAATAGAATTTTAAAAATGGTATCATTATAGTTTTAATTTGCATATTTCTTTACCATGGAACTATGGTATTTTTTAATCATACAATATTTTTTCATAGACGAAACTGCAAAGGAAATCCGAATTGCTTGGTTGGGATTGGTGAGCACATTTGGTTAGGAGAAATAGATGAAAATAGTTTTCATAACATTGATGACCCCAACTGTGAGAGGAGAAAAAAGGTAAGCCATCATTTTTTAAGCGATTTCTATATGGCATTCTTGCGTGTTTTATTTTGTGCCTATGATCAGAAACCATTACTGATTTCAGGTAACCTAAGCAGCTTTAAGATCAGTAGTGGAACTGAAGACTCTAAACCACTTGAATTGGAACAGTTCTTAATGGTATGCTTTAAAACAGGTAGCTATGTAATCCAGTAAGCCTTTAAATAATAGTTTTAGTTCAGTGCTGATTCCGCGTTTGCTTTAATGTAGCATGTTTTATGTTGAGCTCTTTTTAAGTCTCTTTAAAGGAGGTGGTAAATCCAGGGCACAAGCTCTCAATGATATTACTTTGCTTTCTTGGGCTTGTATTTTTACATATTATACATTCAACAGAAGTTTTACCTTTTTTTTTTTTAACGCTAATACACATTAATACTTTCTAACGATAAAGCCTGGCCTTTACAATATAGTCACCTGTATAGGTATTTTCTCTCTTAAAAAGAACGATTCTTTGTAAGTTCAGGAATTCTCAGCCTTATCTTTGGAAAAAATTGCAACTAACTCCCTCCATCCCCCCATCTCCCAGATCTATAGGATAAAAAGGAACTTTTCTGGAAGTTTCACTTTGTCATTCTGCTGAATGCTGGGCTCTTAGGAATATAGCAAATGAAAAACCTATGTACATATGTTTAAAATTGATGTTTCCTAGAGCCAACTGTTCTCTTAAGCTTAGATTTAAGTGGCTGGAGAAGGCTAGAGTTGCTGTCCTAAGTCTTTCCCCACTCCCATAGTCAACCCAAATGGGGCTTTCATGATAATTATGCCCTAACCTTTCCTGAGAGAGGCTCACAGGGTTTAGTGGTTGAGGCAGTTTAACACATTTTTAATCAAATAAAAAAAAAATACTTCTCAGGCTTCCCTGGTGGCGCAGTGGTTGGGAGTGCGCCTGCCAATGCGGGGAACGCAGGTTCATGCCCCGGTCCGGGAGGATCCCGTGTGCCACGGAGCGGCTAGGCCCGTGGGCCATGGCCGCTGAGCCTGCGCGTCCAGAGCCTGTGCTCCGTGATGGGAGAGGCCACAGCAGTGAGAGGCCCGCGTAATGCAAAAAAAAAAAAAAAAAAAACCTTTTCATAATTTTTTTATTTAAGGGGAAACTGGTTTTATAATTGTAAATTTTGTGTCTTTGTAGAACTCATTTGTGGGGCTCACTAACCTTGGAGCTACTTGTTATGTCAACACATTTCTTCAAGTGTGGTTTCTTAACCTGGAGCTTCGGCAGGCGCTCTACTTATGTCCAAGCACCTGTAGTGACTACATGATGGGAGATGGTATCCAAGAAGAGAAAGGTGAGTGGGGATGGGTATGGGGAGGGCTTACTGCTGAGCTTTTTGCTAGCTAGACCACTTTGAACCAACCATATAGAGGAAACTTCAACTACAGTTTCCCTCTGTGATACACTGTGATTGCAGTCCATTAAATTCTAGTGATTGAGAGAAATCAGTAAAGCAGACAATGTTACTCTTTTGCCTAGTTTGAGAGACTTAGTAAATACTTCAGTGTACCCACAGCCTTTTGTCTTGATTCCCAAATAGGCTGATTTACAAAATACCCTCTAAAATTAAGATTAAATTAACCAACCTTGGCAAAGCGAGCTACTAATATGCGACTACACTCATTGCAAATCTAGAAATCAGTTTCAAACTGTTCTAGTGGAATTATTTAGTTTTTTTATGCATAATATGTGGATTATTATTCCTAATTGATATTTCTATTTAGAGATTATTCTCTTTGAGATGGAACTTCCATGGAATGACCAGGTTTTTCTTCTCAAAGCTGGGGGATAGAGGGAAGTGAGTATAAGATTACACAGGTCTAGGAGCTCCAGGTTGGGAACCTTTGACTCTTGTTCTCATTTGTAAATCCTGTGCTGTGTTTTATGTGATCTGACTTGGGCACACAGCTCATCATGTCTTTGGCTCTGAGAGAGAAAAGATAGGGTTCCTAAGTAAGTCCCACATCTTCCTTCTTGCTGCTCTTTAGACAATTGTAATACTTTTGGTCCTTGTTAACAGTTCAAAACAGTGCTTAAAAATTCTTAAGTTTGTTTCCCCAAAGCTTTATTCCTATAGTTCTGAATATTTAAATCTAGATTAATAGTATAGAAGGTATTGATATTTAAAGAATTAGTGTATGTAAAGGATGAGTAATGGAAAATGGATCATTTTTAAGTTTTAGCATTGTTTTTGCTGAAGAAGTATAAATTTACCAATGAGAAGATAGCTAAATAACAAGTGGAAACTAAATGTCTATTTTGTAAAATGATGTACCATGGCCACCTTTGGGTATTGTGGTTTTAATATGTATCTTCAAGAGATGTGGTTTTTTTTTTTGTTTTGTTTTTTTAATTTCTAAACACTTAGATTTTACTATTTCACCAAAGCCCTTAACCTTGTTCTCGGATAAGAGTGTGCATTTCTGGTGCTATTAGCAGACACAGTGCAGTGTAGTGAGAAGGGTTTGTGTTGGAAATGATGGGACTTGAGTTCTAGTCCCAGCTCCACTACTCCTTTATTTTACAGGTAGGAAAACCAGCAGAGGATAAGTTATTTAAGATCTCATGTAGTGTCTAATCTGTAAAATAAGAAAGTTGGAGTAGATACAAACTTACTTGAAGGGCTTTTAACATCCTGTAAAGCCCCTGCACCCCAGGAAGTAAGATTTTTATCTTTATTTTACAAATGAACTATTGACTTCCTTTTCACAATTGGTGAGTCACAATTGGTAGTAAAGAGGTAAACCATTCAGACCAGTCAGGAGACAAACTACACAGTGATTTGAACTGACAAAAAATTATTAGTAGGAAATTAGAGTAATAGGGGAATTGGTTAGTAAGAATTGAAGAGGACTTGAAAAAACACAGATATAGCAGATAGGGGAGCAGCCACTACCCCAAGGGCTGAAAAAGAATACAAAAGGAGTCCCACACCCCCCTGACCAGGCCTGAGATCCAGACCTCACTGGAGAAAGCACTGCCTGCCTGAGCTCACTGGATGGCCAAGAAGGTGCTGAGATGCCTCAGTGGGTTTCCTAGCTGGAAACTGTCCTCAGGGAGGTACTGGGCCTTGGAATCTCTTGCAGAGAGTATCCAGGAGGTCATTCACAGGGTGGTCATTCAGGAGGAAATGCCTCACAAGAGGCATCCCACTGAAGCTACCAGAGGAGGTGCCGGGAGAAGCTGCTGCCTGGTGAGACACGGAGTGGAACCCTGGAGCGCCCTCTACTGACAAGACTCAACGTTACACTAGCTGGCAAAGGAGGAATCTTTGCAGAGCTCATCTCTGTTAGCACAGAGCAAGCAAAGAAGGGTGGATTTGGAGCTGAGAGGCAATTAATCAATAACTGGCACAGAAGAGAATACACAAATCTTTTAGGGCTCTTGAGAGTCATGCTTCCTATTTTCATACCTTCTCCGAACTCACTAGAACTTGAAACTAAATTTTAAGATTTTTAACAGTAAATTGTTATATTGTTCATTCAAGTTTGAATCAGTGTGCATGAGATTGCTGTCATTTGCTCTGTTTGTGGCAAGTTCACATTAATAAGATTATATTAAAGTATTTGGCCATTTAATGCAAATAGTAAATATAGTGTATGGTTTTTATTACTGGAATGGATGTTTCGGTGTGATTTGACACTCTAGAAGCCATAGTCATGATTGCTATTGTTGTTGTAACATACGTATAGCCTCTTGCCTTTAGGGGATGCATATAGACAGTCATGGCTGCCTCATGACTTCCAAAAGATGTGATTACTGATTTCTTTTAAAGTTTTAAAACTATAATAAAACATTATTATAGTTTGGATATAAGGGTGTTTAATTATAATTATGTTCTCATGTGAAGAGGAGTACATATTTTTAAAAAGTAGCAGTTTTTAAAAGAACAAACATTTCTTTAATAGATTATGAGCCTCAAACAATTTGTGAGCATCTCCAGTACTTATTTGCCTTGTTGCAAAACAGTAATAGGCGATACATTGATCCATCGGGATTTGTGAAAGCTTTGGGCTTGGACACAGGGCAGCAGCAGGTAAGAACCTTTTATTTTTTTTAAATATAAAAAGCATTCCTTACAATCTTTATAGAAAGAAATGAAGAAATTTTTAAAAATTAATTTTTTTCTATTTTATTTACTGTTCAGTATATTGTACATTTTCCTTGATCTCATTTCTGAAAATCCATATGTGGGCACAAACTGATTCAGCATAGCTCTAGTCCTTGTTCCAAAATGCTAAGTTCAAAGTACAAAATGCTAAGTTCAAAGTTTCTGGATTATTTTACTTATTACTATTTGTAACAGAAATTGAAAAGCAAGGTATGATTTTTTTTTTTTCTTTTTATTAACCCAAACCTGTATTGTAGGATGCCCAAGAATTTTCAAAGCTCTTTATGTCTCTTTTGGAAGATACTTTGTCTAAACAAAAGAATCCCGATGTGAGGAATATTGTGCAACAGCAGTTCTGTGGGGAATATGCTTATGTAACTGTGTAAGTGTGTTTCCACTTTTTCATCATGCATTTTATTCTAAGGTGGTTGCTTCTGTGTCTTCTAGTTCAGTTCCAGGTTATGGATTTAGTGGCCTATCATGGGACCTGAAGTATTTATAGTAATATGTTTCCATGGGAACATGTAAACAACTGACTAGATAATTGGAGTTGAACGCATCCAGGTGTTGGGAACTGTGGTTGAGCTCTTGCTGTTTATTTCATGGCTGTGGTCTGGGCTGAAAGCATGAGATTGGAGCCTGCTGGAGTACTAAAAGTAAAACAACTCTTAAACTTTTTCCTAAGCATAAAGTGCATGGCCTCATCAATCACTTTGTTTTTATTTTTTTGAATATACATAGTGTAGATAATTTCAGTGACAGAATTAAGGTAATAAATGCTTCTTTGTGTATTTCCAGGATGTAGTACAGTAGAACGTTATTGCTTTTCCCACTCTGATCTTAATTTTATCACTCTGCTTTATTATAGGTGCAATCAGTGTGGCAGAGAATCTAAGCTTTTATCAAAGTTTTATGAACTGGAGTTAAATATCCAAGGCCACAAACAGTTAACAGATTGTATCTCAGAATTTTTGAAGGTATTCAGATTTTGGCGTATATGTTGTTTCTGTTCATTAACACTATTCTGAATGTCTTTGATTTTATGAATAAATTCATCATTTCAACTTTTTCTACATACGAGTGTCTCTGTTTATGTAATGATGTAGAAGAGACTTTGTAAATTATAAAATATTAAAGTAGGCTGCATTTAAAATAATTTTGGGGGCTTCCCTGGTGGTGCAGTGGTTGAGAGTCCGCCTGCCGATGCAGGGGACATGGGTTCATGCCCCAGTCCGGGAAGATCCCAAATGCCACGGAGCAGCTGGGCCCGTGAGCGATGGCCGCTGGGCCTGCGCGTCCGGAGCCTGTGGTCCGCGACGGGAGAGGCCACAGCAGTGAGAGGCCCGTGTACCGCAAAAAAAAAAAAAATAATAATAATTTTTGACTGTTTCAGTTTATTTTATATGTAGAGTTATGTATGTGCAAAAACTTGTGTGATTGGGGTGTAACAGAGTAAGAAAATGTAAGTGATGTTACCATAAGGTTAATTTACTTTTTCATTTAATGAGAACTAGACAGTGTTGAATGCAAATATTTTTTTACATCAAATACGGCCATTCTTCAGCCTCTCCACTCCATATCTGTGTGTGTGTGTGTGTGTGTGTGTGTGTGTGTTTATTTTGGCCACACCAGGCGGCATGCGGGATCTTAGTTCCCCAACCAGGGATTGAACCCCTGCACCATGCATTGGGAGCACGGATCCTTAACCACTGGACAGCCAGGGAAGTCCCTCTTTGTATATTTAGATTTACGCAGAGACAGGGAAATGGTTCCCCTTTGTTTGGAGTGGAAAAGTTGCTAAGAGGCAGCCTTTGTTATCATGTAGGAACAGACACATAGCATGGTATTGATAGGTGAGCTTATTATATAGCTTCCTTTCTTAAAATAATTTTGTACTTTTCCTCCTCCTTTAGCACAACCATTAGAATGCTTGAAGTTCTCATTGAGTTCTCATGAGTGCTTACATGTTCAGGCAGTGTTTCAGCTGTTGGGAATAACCATATGGAACAAAACAGACATTTTTGCCTTTAAGAAGCTTATAGTGATAATGGTATGGGGACCAGTGACGGACAATAAAATAAATGGAAGTAAAACAGCTAGTGTGTCAACTGTAATAAGGGCTATGGAGAAAACTAAAGCAGGGAAGGGGCATGGAGAATGTGGAGTGTGATTGAAGGTGGAGTAGTGAGTCATCCAAGAATTGGGGAGAAGAGTGTCTGGGGCAGATGAAATAGCAAGTGTAGAGCATGAGACAAGAATGTGCCTGGGGTTTGAGGAATAGCAGGGAGGTCAGTGTGGTTGAAACATAGGGAGGATGATAGAAGATGACATTGTGGAGGTAACTAAGGACCATATCAGACAGGGCCTGGTAGACCTTTGTTGGAAATCTGACTCTGAGTGAGATGAGATACCATGTAGGGCTGTATGCATAGGAGTGATGTAATCTGTTTCAACAGGATAACTCTGGTTGCTGTCTTGAGAATAGGCTGATGGTGGGGCAAGGGGGCAGACAGAAGGAGTTGATGGTGGCTTGGACCAAGGGTTAGCTGGAGAGGTGATAAGCAGTGTTTGGGTTTTTTCAAAGTAGAGCTGATAAAATTGTAGATTGGATATGGGGAAAAAGAGAGGAGTCAGGGATTACTAAGGTTTTGCCCTGAGCAACTGGAAGAATAAAGTTGGCATAACTAAGATGTGAAGGAGTGTGGGAAGAGCAGGTTTGGCAGAGGAATTAGGAATTTGCGGTGGGGCATGTTAGATTTGATAGGTATAGTTCAGGGGAGAAGTCAGGGCTTGATCAAATCACCAAGGGCATGAGAGAGACGAAGACCAAGGACGGAACCCTGGGACATTCAAACATTAAGAGATCAGAGAGATAGGGGAGCAGCTAGTCAGAGATGCTGAGGGGGATGTGAGTTGAGTAAATAGGCGAGTGTGGCTTCCTGGATCAAATGAATAAAGTGGTGCTACTAGTATTGTATTACTGTATTTATTGTCTTGTAGTGTAATCTGTACCAAAAAGCTCTTATAGAAACATAAACGAGGTTGAGGTCTATCCCGATGGAGCTTTTTCTGTAAACCTACAGCATTGGAAATGCCTCATAGAGTAACTATGTGGTTTCCTTTACTCATAGAACTACCTGTTGTATCTGTGGGAAAGAACTAACTATAAGACAGAGCTGCCAGGGCTTCCCTGGTGGCACAGTGGTTGAGAGTCTGCCTGCTGATACAGGGGATGCGGGTTCGTGCCCCGGTCTGGGAGGATCCCACGTGCTGCGGAGCGGCTGGGCCCGTGAACCATGACCGCTGAGCCTGTGCGTCTGGAGCCTGTGCTCCGCAACGAGAGAGGCCGCAACAGTGAGAGGCCCGCATACTGCAAAAAAAAAAAAGGACAGAGCTGCCAAGTAAACTGTGAAAACCCTAACAGTCAAACTTTTTTTAATCTTAGATATTGGCATATCCCAACGATCTGTACTGTTGTAGGGTGTGATAGCTTAGGAATGAATATGATTTGAACTTAATACAATTTTAGAGGGTGTCAAATTCAGAACCAGACATATCCATCTCCTGACCCTAAACATGGTCCTACAGTAAATTGCTTGAGGAAACTGGATCCCAAAGGTTATAGGTGGGGAATTTTGAAGTTTGTCCGTATTCCATTGGAGATCAAAGAAGCCCAACTAAAAGAGTTGTGGACTGACTGACATGACAGCTGTGGATTGAGCAAAACTTCTTTTTGAAAGGGCTATCTTATCTTGAAGATTATGACTTTGGAGATTATCACTAAAATAATCACTAAGGTGATTGGCAGTGGAAAGAATCAGAACATGTGAAATTCCTTAAAAATTTATTGACTTAAATAATTTTGCCTATGTTACACATAATAAAAAAACCCTTTACACTGTGCAGAAAGTCAGCATAAATAAAAAAAGGAAAAATTTAAAAAGAAACCACCATTAGCTCTAACATTGCGTTTTTCTGCACTCTTAGTTTTGTGTCATGAATGTGGTTCAGTAACTTTAACTGTGTGTGTTTGAAATTTGTATATATAATTTCATATTCATTGCCCATATGTAGTTTCCGCCCATTTTCACTGTTTTAAAATTAATTTTGCTGCATCAAAGTACCTATGATTTCTTTTAATTAATTAATTAATTTATTTTTGGCTGCGTTGGGTCTTCGTTGCTGCGCGTGGGTTTTCTCTAGTTGCGGTGAGCGGGGGCTACTCCTCGTTGCAGTGTGCGGGCATGGGCTTCTTATCACGGTGGCTTCTCTTGTTGCAGAGCATGGGCTCTAGGTGCACAGGCTTCAGTAGTTGTGGCTCACGGGCTTAGTTGCTCCACGGCATGTGAGATCTTCCCAGACCAGGGTTCGAACCCGAGTCCACTGCATTGGCAGGCAGATTCTTAACCACTGTGCCACCAGGGAAGCCCCTTATGATTTCTTTTCTAAACCTACTTCCTTACAATTCCCAGAATTGGGATTATCAGGAGAAAAGATCTAAAGCCAAGTATTTTTAAAATCATACGTTTTGGAAAGAGAAACATTAGTTTTAAATCATTGTATACAAATTAATAATGTCACTGCTAAGCTAATACAATCTTATGTGTCCTTCATTATTTATAATAACTTGATCTTAAAGAGCTTGAATAGAAATAGAAGCTATTAACTAAAATGAAATTATAATTTGCATCATAGGGTTGATCACTTAAAAAAACTTTTCTTTTCTTTTTTTTTTAAATGTGTCTTATTCCTGATCAGGAAGAAAAATTAGAAGGAGACAATCGATACTTTTGTGAAAACTGTCAAAGCAAACAGAATGCAACAAGGAAGATCCGACTCCTTAGTCTTCCTTGTACTCTGAACTTACAGCTAATGCGTTTTGTCTTTGACAGGTAAATATGTGCATGTCGTAGTGTTTGTTGCTCACTGTGGACTAGTATGTACAGATTTCACCATAGATAAGATAGTAAAATGCTTATAATTTGAAAGTCAAGATTTGGGGATGAAAGTTACAGCCTGTCATAATTAAGAACTGGAAAAATAGAGAATCCTTATTTTTTATTCTGAAAAATTATTAAAAACTGCCAAGGAAAAGCAGACATTTAGGTAGGAACTGAATTTCCTTGACATTCTGTTTTACTGTATAAGGACTTGAGTAAATTTTCTACTCACTACAGTACGTCCGCCATTCCCATGGAGATAGATCAGGCAATTTTTTTTCACATGTGCCTTTTTTCTGTAAAGCAGGAACATGTATGGTTTCCTTTGTAATAAAACTAAAACTTCTAGAAATGTACTGTTTGGAATTAGCACTTTAAATTCATACCTTTTAGGGTGTTGATTATTTATTGCCCAATTCTAAGACAGTATTATGTTTTGAGCAAGATTGCTAAATGAAATCTACCTAGCTGCTATCCAGTTTATTAAAATAACCAGTAGACCTTATACATTGTTTTATGGTTGTTTTAAATATAAATATAATTAGCTTTTTCTTGGTTAGGCAAACGGGACATAAGAAAAAGCTGAACACCTACATTGGCTTCTCAGAAATTTTGGATATGGAGCCGTATGTGGAACACAAAGGTAATATTTTTACCAAGCAGTGATAATTATAATGCTCAGAGACGAACCTGTGATCTATTTGTGTTCAGTACAGAGTAGCATTTTACTACTAAATTTTATTTGCTAATCTTTGAGAACAAAGGCATTTTAGGTGAGCCGATATGTTACTTTCATTTTCTATGAGTGAGTACATAACAAAGATTAGATGGTTCATAGATGTATATTGGGATTGACCAAAATGTTCGTTCACGGAAAAACCCGAACAAACTTTTTGGTCAACCCAGTATATAATTAATGGTATAAAAGAATAAAAAATGAAAAATACTTAGCTGTTCCTGTACTCAAGGCTTGTTACCTTAGCCTCAATACCATATCTGTAATTCCTCGTAAAATTAAGGGTCTCCAAGCTGCCTCCATTCACGTTTTTAAAAACCATTTTATCAAAAACATTAGATGGCCTAGTTCCAATATTTATGCTATAATTATATATATGACCACTGATAAGTTGTAGGATGTTATGACAGAGTCTCTAATAACTTACTCTTCTTTTTCTTTTGGTAGTCTTCATCCTACCAAACAGGATGATTCTTGTTAGAGAAAAGAAACATCTTGCCCTTTGTTTCTCCTGCCCATACTGGACAGACCATTTTACTTCTCTTTTAAGATTGACCTTAATGTTTGTGAAATTTTTAATACAGAAATTATATCATAAACTCTGTCTCCGTAGAAAAGTTCTGGTGGCAGCTTATAAATAGGAGCAAGCCATAAAGTAAAACCTTCAACAGAAATGATTGGGGAGGTTGGGGGAGGTGATGTGGTAAATATTTAAGCCTTAAAATGTATGGTGCTCTCTAATCAGTACTGGAGTTTAAAATTTACACCTGTGGAAGAAGGAAACTACTGTAGAAGTTGCTGCTGGACTTTGTTACTATTATATTTGGCTGAATGAATAAACTTTAGCAGTAGTTCACTTTACATAGTAGTTTGCTTCCTGCCTCCTTTGTTTAGGTAATTATTTGAAATTAGAGAAGCCTGATGGCTTAGTGATTTCTCAGGGTCAGAAACTTAGGAGATGTAAAAGTATTCCTTTCCTTTTTTTTTTTTTTTTTTTTTTTTTGGGTGTACTGTGTGGCTTGCAGGATCTTAGTTCCCTGACCAGGCATTGAACCCGAGGCCACTGCAGTGAAAGCATCCAGTCCTAACCCTGGACAGCCAGGGAATTCCCAAATTATTCTTTTCCTTGACTCCAGTGTATGATTTTGAATAGTTCTTATTATTCAATTTATTATATATTTGTCCAATTTGTATTGTAAAGAAAACCTTTGACCATAATAAGTCAAAAAAGCTGTATATATAATTTTAGTATGTTGGATTACTAAGTAATTTTTTTTTTTTTTTTTTGTGGTACGCGGGCCTCTCACTGTTGTGGCCTCTCCCGTTGTGGAGCGCAGGCTCGGCCATGGCTCACAGGCCCAGCCGCTCCGCGGCATGTGGGATCTTCCCGGACCGGGACACGAACCCGTGTCCCCTGCATCGGCAGGCAGACTCTCAACCACTGCGCCACCAGGGAAGCCCTACTAAGTAATTTTTAATTAGAGAAATAAAAATTCTTATTTTAGAATTGTTAGCTATGACTGGTAAAATTAATCCAGTAGTTTGTAGTTATAGACCTGTTCACACTCTTTTGTAATGTTTGTTATACAAATGTATTACCTCATATAGGTAGAATACTAGAAACAAGTTAACTTGTTATAATTGCACAGGGTTCATTCTAGATAATTAGGAAAATTCAGAAAGCATAAAGAAGAGTTATAAATAAGAGCCACTTGTAATTCTATCACCCAGATAACCAGTATTTATATTTTACTAAATTCTTATTCATGTATGTCTACACACACATACCCACACAAAGTGGAAAAGATAGATCTAAAAGATGATCTATTTTTTAAAGGAGAATTCATTTGCTTCTTTAAATAGTGAACCTGCATATATACGGAGATATGTAGACAGAGGGATTCTCATACCTTGAACATTTAGCAGCTTACCCTCTAACTCCTGCCATATTTCTTGGGGATTTTAATATCCCTGTAGACCATTTTAAGAGTCTGAATAAAATTCATAGACTTTTAGAAGAAACCAATTACATTTAAAGATTTTTGTTGATGTGGATCATTTTTGAAGTCTTTATTGAATTTGTTACAATATTGCTTCTGTTTTATGTTTTGGTTCCTTGGCCACGAGGCACGTGGGGTCTTAGCTCTCCACCAAGGATTGAACCCGCACCCGCACCCCCTGCATTGGAAGGCGAAGTCTTAACCACTGGACTGCCAGGGAAGTCCCAGAAACCAATTACATTTAAATGTAGTTATCAAAATACTGACACAAATTTGTAATACAGTAATATAAGTGCAAACCAAAGAACAGGTTCCAGTAGTCAAAACCACTGTAATTCTTAAGTTGATGAGTACAGTAAATTGATAAGTATAAAATCAGGTTATCTGCAACAATGATAATGTGATAATGAAAGCCGTGATGTCTATTGGTAGTAGAGTCACAGTTAACTGCTAATCCTTCTGTGGTTTATTGTCGTCATTAATAATTTAGGGAATACTACTAAGTACCACTGTTGTAGACAGTCTTCAGCTGACCTCATTAACAACTACTCTCCTTCAGTGATTTTGTCTTTCACTCGGCCTCAGTCCTTCTGAGGGTCATAGCTACCTTTTTCTTCCATAGTTTAAATTTCATACATCTTATTCCATCCTATTTTTCCTCCTCTTCTTAAAATTATAAAATGTAACACACTCATCGAAGTTAAAATACAAAAATGTATGGCTCAGAGAATTATCACAAAGTGAATATCTTCACGAGTACCACCCAGGTCAAGAAAAAACATTCCCAATACTCCAAAGATTCCTGTGTGCCCCACCCAGTTGCAATCTCCTTCCTCCTGAAATATAGCCAGTAATCTGACTTATATGGAAATCACTTTTTTGTCTTTTTGCTTTAGCATTTAACCGTGTAAGCTTGTACCCCTAAACATTATAGTTTAGTTTACCCTTTTGCCTCCTGGGATATAGCCAGGTGAAATCTAACCCATCATTAAATCTTAATCTGCCTCCTCTGCTCCTTCATCTGGGCCATTGATCCCTGGAGAAAAACACCACAGGTATGTCTGTCTTCTTAACCTTTTTATTTTGGAGAATTTCAAATTTATATGGGAAAATCCAATCTGACAGTTTTGCTCTTTTAACTGGATCAGTTCATCTATTTACACTCCTAATTCCTCTAATTCAAATTTACATCACTTTTTATAGTTCCCTGTCACTTGCATATATTTTCAAGTTTCTCATTTCTCTAAACATAGAGAGCCCAGTTTTATAATCCATGACTGATATTGGTGGAATATTATTCAGGTTTATTTTTGCTGTCTGATTTGGTTATTTTAATGTTGCCATGTCTTCCGTACCTGGTTATCTCTGGAAAATTTTTATTTTATTTTTTATTTTTGCCGCACTGCATGGCATGTGGGATCTTGTTCCCTCACCAGGGATCGAACCTGCGCCCCCTGCAGTGGAAGTGCAGAGTCTTAACCACTGGACCACCAGGGAAGTCCCTGGAAAATTTTTTACGGGGATTCACTTAGGGCTGGGATGAAGCCACCTCCTTCAGAGAGACCTCAGGTTTCTTTCTGCCAGGCACCTGGGGTCCCTACTAGTTAGGTATCATCACAGATCAAGTTCGCTACTTGAGGTTCCCTTGCTCACTCACGCTATAAGAACCCGGCCAATTTAACCCCATGACATTTCCCCCCATTCTCTTTCTGTTGTTCTGCTCAGGGTTAAGGAGTTTTCTTTAGGTTCCCTGAGGTTGGGGAGTGGAGAGGTTGTTTCTTACCTGAGGTTGGGAGTGGAGAGGTGGTTTCTCGTTCACCTTTTCCATGAAGTGATTGGGAGAGTGCAGTGTAGTAGAAAGAAGAGTGGGTAGGTGAGTCTAGGTAAGCCCCGAAACGTGGAGTGTGGAAGTGCCCACCTGGTGGATACAACCTGGGCTGGGCTGTTTGCTATTACTGTTTTGTTCTTTCAGTGATTAACCTGGAAATTATAACATACCTAACTCTTAGAGTTAACAACTTTACCCTCTAAAAACAGTACAAGGACCTCAAACCACTAGGAAATCGATATTCTCCTAAGTTGTTTATTGTTTTCATATGTGTTTTAGTTCTACCGTAAAGAAAAAAACTGATAAGGGGAATCCTATGCCAGGGGCCTAGGTTCGATCCCTAGTTGGGGAAGGAAGCTCCTGCAAGCTGCTTGGTGTGGACACACACACACACACACACACACACACACACACACACACACACACACACACACACACACACACACACACACACACACACACACACACACACACACACACACACACACACACACACACACACACACACACACACACACACACACACTAGCCCTCAGCTGCCAAACACACACACAAGCCCTCAGCTGCCAAACACACACACACACTAGCCCTCAGCTGCCAAACACACACACACACTAGCCCTCATAGGATGCCTTATTATCTGTAGAATTATTGGTGTTAGTTTACCTACCTCCTCTGTTTATCATTCCTTTTAATATTCTAGACCTTCCAACTGGAACACTTGAATTAAGTTTGTAAAAATGCCTTTAGTAAGGGTCTGTTGGTATCAAGTTATTTTCAGCATACTGTCTGGAAGTATATTTATTTCTTGTTGTGAAATTTACTCTAAGGATTAACAGTTATTTTCACTCAGTACAATTAGAGATTCTGTTGTCTTAGGGCTTCCTTTGTTGCTGTTGTAAAGTTGGTTGTGGTTTAATTCTTGTTTCTTTATAGGTGACCTGTTTTATTTTGTCTGATTTTGAAGATCTTTTTTTGTTTGTTTTTGTTTTGGTGTTTTGCAGTGCCACTGTGACCTGTTTGGGTTGAATTTTAGTGTATTTATCCTCCCTAAAGGATAAATTTCTCAACCATTATGTCTTAAATTTTTTTCTTTTCCATTCATTCATCTCTCCTTCTGGAATTACATTAGTCATGTATTAAGATTTTAACTTTGCCATCCATGTCTCCTAACTCTTGCTTTGTCCTGCATTCTACATAACTTTTTTCAGGCCTACCTTCTACTTTAATGATTCTCTATTTAGGCAAACCTAATTGCGCTGTTAAAACTTGTGTAGAGTTTTGACTTTCAGTTATTGTAATTTTCATTTCTAGAAGCTTGATTTGGTTCTGTATCACATCTTACTTTCATTTTTTATAATCTCATTCCTTACTTTTAGTTTTTATTCTATCATTTATTTCTTTAAACATAACGTTCTACTTTACTTTTTCCAGTAACTGAGATGAAAAACTTCATGGGTTATTTACCTGTTGTTTCCTGCCTCTCAGTTATAGTGACTTGTGTCCTTGGTGTTTTGTGTTGTGTTGTGTTTGTGTGTGTTTATGTGTATGTTGGACTGAATTCATATTCTTTAGAACTGTCACTCATTCTAGGACCACATCAAACTACACTCTTGGCTTGAGGTTTTTCTGTCTTCCTAGGTAGTATGAATTCTTGGTTGAAATATTCATGAGGGCTTGATTCTTAAAAACTTGCAACAGATATTTTTTTCCTCACCCCAAGAGTCAAAGTATAAGGCAGATAATTTTTTCCTACTATTTCCTCTGCAGGGTAGGTTCATTTCTCCTTATTTCTTAAACTGAAGAACCCTAGTTTCACAATGTGAGTCCTCTTCTAGACTCCTCACCTTTTAAGGATCTTAGCTTTGGTCCCACAAACCTCTTAATGTGAAAACAACAGTTGAAGTTGATAAAGTTTCACCTAATACTCTCAGGAGAAAATTGGTTTCATTTTCCTTAACCTCCCTAGCTTCCTGCCTTCACATAGTATTTGGCTTCTGAGAATTCTTCATTTGTTGCCAGATGATCATTGCATCTTAAAAGATTTTAAAGTATTTTTATCTTAGTATTTTAAATTTATTTTTAGCTGGGGGGGGTTAGATGAGCTTTGCTTCAGGTATTAATCTGCATTACCGCGTTCCCCCACTGAGCTAAAGGAATGCAGGACTTCGTCATTTCAGTCAACTGCTGTATTCTCCATGCCTAAAACAGTGTCTAGGATGTTTATTATTTGTTGAATGAGTGACTGGCTATACCTTTATGACTGACTTCTTGCAGTTTTAAGGAAATTACAGTGATGAAACAAAGATATGTGTGCAAAGATTTTTATGACAAAGGTAATTACTTAATGGCCATAAAATGCTACCAGTTTAAATGTCCAGCAGTGAGGGAGTGGTTCAATATAATGTGGTACTTGTATATAGTCACTATAAATAATTTTCAGAAGAATATTTAATGATGTGGAAAGATGTTAATGATATATTTGTTGGAAAAAAATCTATAAGTTTCAATATTAATAGTGGTTATGTCTGTGTTGTAGGATTGCTGATGAATTTTTCTAATTTTTATTAATAAAATGTAGTAGCAGTGATTGCTTTAAGTACATTTTCCTCCCTATAATTTAAGTTTAGAATGTTTAAAAGATATTTTTCAAACTTAAAAATATTTTGTCTTAAAACGTAAATGTTCTTTCATTTGCTGATATTTTGATGTATGGATAAAGCCTTCTCTTCTTGCATAAACCATGTGCATAGTAGATAGGCTGTGATATGTAGGTTTTGTTTATTTATTTTAATTTATCTATTTTATTTATTATTTATTTTTGGCTGCATTGGGTCCCCGTTGCTGTGTGCGGGCTTTCTCTAGTTGCTGCAGGCAGGGGCTACTCCTCGCTGAGTTGCGCAGGCCTCTCATTGCGGTGGCTTCTCTTGTTGAGAAGCACAGGCTCTAGGCACGCGGGCTTCAGTAGTTGTGGCACGCAGGCTCAGTAGTTGTGGCTCGCGGGCTCTACAGCGCAGGCTCAGTAGTTGTGGTGCACAGGCTTCATTGCTCCGCAGGATGTGCGGTCTTCCCGCAGCAGGGATCGAACCTGTGTCCCCTTTATTGGCAGGCGGACTCCCAACCACTGCGCCACCAGGGAAGCCCCGGTTTTGTTTATTTAAAGTGGAATAGTTAATAAGTTAAAAGACTCATAAAGAAATCTGAGTGCAGAACCCAGTCTAGATTTTTATTGTTTCTTTCTCTGTATTTTCTATTTGTCTCGTCTACACCGATTTTTTTTTTCCCCCTCTTTTGGCCGTGCCACGAGGCTTGTGGGATCTTAGTTCCCTGACGAGGGATCAAACCCACGTCATCAGCATTGAAAGCACCGAGTCCTAACCACTGGACCACCAGTGAATTCCCTTGTCTACACCTATTTTGAAAGCAATTTTCCTTAATGACTTATCTCCAATGTTTAAAAAACATTTTTCTTTTTTCTAGAAACAATAGCTTTTTAGTTTTGCACTCAAATCTTATTAGTTTGTGTGTAGTTAATTTTTGTAATAAGTTGGAAAATATGAACAACTGATTCTTGGTTAGCATATGGCTCAGTCTGTTAATGCAGAAGGGAAAGTATACTTCAGAATAGCTTCGTAACCCTGAGTGCCCAGAATGCCGTAGCTTTCCACCTGTATATTTTGCAGAGGGAATGGAGAGTTGATACAGTGAGCTGCTTAAAACAATGCCTGCTACTTTATTTTATGAGACTAAATTCTTTAAATCTTAGGTGACATATTTTGAACTCTGTCAGATGCATAAAGAATTGTAATCATTACAATTCAGGCTCAGGATATAAGAAGAAATAATGTTATCCAAAATTTCTTTCATTTTTCCCCTTTCTCCTTCCCTAGGTGGGTCCTATGTGTATGAACTCAGTGCAGTCCTCATACACAGAGGAGTGAGTGCTTATTCCGGTCACTACATTGCCCATGTGAAAGATCCACAGTCTGGTGAATGGTATAAGTTTAATGACGAAGACATAGAAAAGATGGAGGGGAAGAAATTACAACTAGGGATTGAGGAAGATCTAGGTAAAACCTTTAAGTTGTGAGTGCCCTTTTAAAATATAATTTTTTTTTTTACCAGAAATGTTTGTGATAAATTATTATGGCCCAAGATTGTTATGGACTATCAAGTCTATTTGCATTTCTTAAACACATGAAATCTCTGAACATCTGTTATAGAAATGCTTGAATTTTTTTAAAAAATGATTTTGCTCCAGAGATGGTTTCCATAATGTCATGTTTTCAGTACAGTTTGAAGGCACAAATTTAATTTTCAATTAACAGGTTAATTGTGGGCAGCTAGGGAAGAGGATGGTGAGTATTAAGCTAAAAATTATGAGTAGTAGATGTAATATAGTAGGATTTGTAGTCCTTTTCTCTGGGTCAGGAAATTTATTTTGGGGAAATAAGTATAGCAGGGGAACTTTGTTCCCTGAGCAATGTCTACCCCCTCTGTTAAGTATCTTACTCCATCCCTAGAGTGTGGAGCAGTGCCACTGGGGAATAAGCTGCTTGCTGTTTTGTAGTGATGAGGTCTGCTGTAAACGATACCTCCTGAAATAGTATTATTCTAGTGTGTAGCTCTCATCACCTCGGTTTTCGTGGGCTCCGTACCCATTTTTTGTCGAATGGAGTGGGCTGCTCTTCCAATAGGAGCCATCTTGGCTGAGGTTCTCATCACTTTCTTACCGTATTTGTCATTTTGGGGTGAGGCTTGGACAATGGGATGCGAAAAGAGAAAAGGATTGGGAGTAGGTGTGTGTCTCCTGCCACCCTTCTTTCTTAAAGGATCAGTACCTCTTTCCCAAGGTGGAGTAGCATGGCAGTTAAGGTTGGCTTTCAGGAAGGCCTGGGGAATCTTGCTGCAGAGGTCCATGTGGTGGCTCTATTCTTGTAATTGGAAGAAGTATTTTCTATTTTTTTTATGTATACCCTTTTTTTCTTTTTGCGGTACGCGGGCCTCTCACTGTTGTGGCCTCTCCCGTTGCGGAGCACAGGCTCCGGACGTGCAGGCTCAGCAGCCATGGCTCACTGGGCCCAGCCGCTCTGCGGCATGTGGGATCTTCCCAGACCGGGGCACGAACCCGTGTCCCCTGCATCGGCAGGCGGACTCTCAACCACTGCGCCACCAGGGAAGCCCCCATTCCAATGTTTTAATACCTCTCATTATATGCAGCTTACATTGCTCCTTTTATCTATTTTATCAAAAATAGAAAATACTTATTCATTAAATTCCATTAGTCAGTCATTACTATATTCTCTTGTGAACGTCTATGAATCATTTTATATTCCATCTTATACAAATTAATGAACATGTTTTTTTGAGTTTTCCCTTTTTAAAAAATTTTTTTAAAAAATTATTTATTTATTTATGCTGTGTTGGGTCTTCTTTTATGTGTGTGGGCTTTCTCTAATTGCGGCAAGTGGGGCCACTCCTCATCGCGGTGCGCGGGCCTCTCACTATCACGGCCTCTCTTGTTGCGGAGCACAGGCTCCAGACGCGCAGGCTCAGTAATTGTGGCTCACGGGGCTAGTTGCTCCGCAGCATGTGGGATCTTCCCAGACCAGGGCTCGAACCCGTGTCCCCTGCATTGGCAGGCAGATTCTCAACCACTGCGCCACCAGGGAAGCCCAATGAACATCTTAAATCTTAACTTTTTAGTTAGGAATGACCAATGTCTTTTCTTTGTATACATGCTCCTGACAGTTTTAATTCCCTATGACTGTGGTCTTCAAACATACTTGCTCCTGTAGTCCCTATAAGAATATTGAACAACTTTTGTATTTCATTGCACATTTTAAAATCCAGGATTTTTCATTGTAAATTTAAATAGCTTCAAATAATGTAACTTCTGACAAATTATAAATATTGAAACTTAAACTGCAGCATTACTGTTGTATCCAAATGAAACTACATAACATATAGATTCCATACATCCATGTCATCCTTTTCAGAGTTAAATGAACTGATCTTTTTTTATGACAGGATTTTTTTTTTTATGTTTCCTTTTTATCCTATACTAGTGTTTCCATTACACTGACCCTATAGAATTTCATTCTAATGGAATATACTAAGTTTTCTGTAGCTATAAAGCTCTAAATAGTTAGAAAGTACTTCTGGATTGAGTGTTCTTTTTCTTTTTTTTTAAATAAAACTATATAATTGATCAAACCAATGTAAGTGTGTTAGAAATTTTTAAAAATTGAACTGCAAAATTTTACTGTAAACATATCTTTTGGTGAGATAAGATTTTTTTTGTCACAGGTAAGAAGAGGTTATATCTTTCTTTTGTAAGGTGGGGAGGCAGATGACTGAAAGGAGAGGTGGAAACCATCAGTGAAACCTGAACAATTTTAGAAAAATACATTGTCAATTGAGGATCTGATAATTGATTTCCTCAGAGCTATGCATGACCTCCTACCCATTGGAAGGTTATCCTGGGGTAATCAGACTCAATTTGAAGATCCCCTTCATGTGATGTATGTGCCATGTAAAACACGAATGTTTTCCACTTGCTTCTGAATTTATAGAGATTAGTGGCTAATCTTAGCATTTTATTTCATTTTTTTTCAGGAACATTCCATTTTATTTCTTTGCACAGTTAAGTCTGGATTTATTTTTGTAATTTAAGATCAACAGTAAAATAAACTCATAATAGTTTGTGGTTTGTTTTTTTTTTCCTGGTTCAGGTTTGTCACTGTGAAAAAGAATACTTTCTTTTCAGCTTTTAAAAATGGAATATGGCAGGCAATGCGGGTTAGTAACTTGTTTAAACATTAAAATATTTGTCCAGCCTGCTAAATTTGTATTGCCTTTTAATGTATTTTGAGTTCGTATTTTAGGAATTGTTTTCTATGACCCTCCCCCTCCCCCTCCCCTGCAAAAGAATGAATAAACTCTAGGCATTCTAATTTAGTCATCTTTTGATTTCTCTTACCTCAGCAGAACCTTCTAAATCCCAGACACGTAAACCCAAGTGTGGCAAAGGAACTCACTGCTCTCGAAATGCGTACATGTTGGTTTATAGACTACAAGCTCAAGAAAAACCCAACACGACTATTCAGGTACCAGGTGAGCAATTTTCCAGGATTACATAAGGCAAGTATTTTAGAATACCATGCTCAAAGGTCAATGACGAGAACGGATTGCTTTTATCTATTATGGTAGGTTGGTTGCATATGGTAAATGGTGAAAGTGTATATAATCACAGATTTGCTTTAAAGTGGTGAGTTTTTATGATAAAGGAGGCTTTAACAGAACTGTTCCACTGACTGCCCCTAAAGAAAAGCAAAAGCAATTTAAAAAAATTCCTGTGGATTATAAAGATGAATTTAAAGAGCAATTTGGTTCTGTTTTGTTCAGTTTTGTAAAGCAGTTTTGGGTTTTAGCCAGTTATAAATTTTCTAGATTTAATATAAGAAAGGAAGAGCTGCTGCTTGGCTGAAGGCAGTCGTCAGTTGTCATTTTACCTAATACTGTGCTTTGCTCTGTCTGTGGCACCATGTGTTTTGAATGGTGTTTCTGACCCATTTGATGCTTCCAGTTGGCTGATGATGTCATGCAGAATCGGGTAGGGAAACCCCCTGGTATTATTCCAGGGTCTGTCTTCAGTTTTACTTCTGCCTGCAGGTTGTAGGGAGACCATAGTAGGATTTTGCCACCAAAATCTTAGCCAGTATTTGTTGTAATTTACAAATCAGCATGGTTCTTTGTCTTTGAAAAACAGGATAAAGGTTTTTGTGTCTTTCTGTTCTGAATAGCCTTTCTTCAAGAGCTGGTAGATCGGGATAATTCCAAATTTGAGGAGTGGTGTATTGAAATGGCCGAGATGCGTAAGCAAAGTGTGGATAAAGGAAAAGCAAAGCATGAAGAAGTTAAGGAGCTGTACCAAAGGTTACCTGCTGGAGCTGGTCTGTAAGATATTCTGGGACAGCACTGTTGCCATTAAGTGCCTTGTTTCTTTTATGTTCACAAATGTGTATGAACAAACTTTCCCCTGCCCTTTCTTATTTATAACCCGTTAATGCCAGCTTGTGCACTATACAATTACTATGTAAACCAACAGTAACTTAATGTGTAGCATTCCGTATAGTTTTCATTATCGTGTACTTTTAAAAATGGGAAGCTCTTAATAAATGATGAGGTTTAGGTCAGCACTCTGCATATATAACTCTTGTAGATATTTCTGATTTGTGAGGCATTAACTTGTTTTGAAAGAAAAATCAGATTGGGCTACTGTGGAAGCAACTTGCCTAGTCTATTTCCTTGTGTACTTTGTACCCTAATAGTATTAACAGGCATTCTTTTATATGAGTACTATTTTTATGATACTGTTAGATTATTTTGAAATTTAGCATCAAATATTCTAAGAATAGGAAAGCTTTCTGCTGACCCCTAATTTCTTAAGAATTATCCCACACAGTCCAGCTCATTCCTTTACTGTGTATGTTTATTCAAGTTTATCTAATGCCTCAAAAAGGAAACCTCAACTCCTTAAGGCTGGTATGCCATTTGTAATCATGTTTTCTGTCATTTCATAGGCAATTCCCCATACCCAACTCCTACTTTAAAAAGAGGCAGTTTTACTAATTTTAGAAAATAAATACTCAAGCATAATTGTACTTGTGGTTTTGTCTTTTTGATATCTCAGTTTTCCATTACTGGTATTACTTTAAGCAAAAGATGAATATAAATTGCTACATCTGTAAGAATATCTCTCAAAAGTTCTGTCTAAACTATACCCTAATTTGATTCTGACCTTTCTTTGTAACCTGTTAACTCTGCTTCAAGGGTTGGGATTATCCTAAATAAGTAGACCGACCTCAGTTTTATTGGAAACAATTTGGAAATGAACATGTAATTCAGATCTCTAAATTTATTCAAAGGAGTTGGTACCTAGAAATTTGTTTTCTGAACCTTATTCATGGTTTCCTGTATTCACTGGACAAAAGAAAGCAACTTACTGGGTCTATAAACTAAAGAGAATCACTCTTTAAAATTGTATGGTCCAAAGATGTTATGTGTCAAGTTTACACTGTGTGCCCTCTTGCCTGTTTTCATTCCGTCTATAAGAACCAGTGCTTGTGTTCTTTAAATATGTATATATGTTATCAGTACTCTTACCAATTATGAGGTTTATAATTTTTTCCCGTTTATAGTAACCTTATATGATAGTAAGTCCATGTTTTCCTAAAATAGTCAGATCTCAAAGCTACTGACCATGGTTTTGTGCTGCCAATCAGTCTTATGTTTTTTCTAAATCTTATCTTTGTGAACATACTAAAAGAAGGGTCATTTATCCTAAAATATAAACCTCACTGGGAACCTGAACCCTTTTGGCCCTTTTTATTTAAGTTGAAATAAATTATCTCTAAATAATCCTAAATTATCTTTAGGTAAGTTGTTTCAAATATTTTTGATGCCATGATCTTTCTAGACTTTATAACTTTCCAAAACAAATTCCTATTCAAAATCCAGGCATTTAAAACTATATATAAATAAGTTTGAACCATAGTATACGTTTCCCTTTGGTAAATATTTTAACACTTGCTTTCCCGCTTCGTCAGATGCTGAGATTTTTATACAGTTTGTTATCCCAACTTAATAGAGTTCTTACTCCTGTTAGTTGATTCTCCATGCCTTTGGCATCACAATAATGGAGAACATCTGTGAGAACCTGCCAGGCGTCTCTCTCTAGTGCAGAAATATCTGTAGTGTAAAAACCTTCCACAAGCAGAATCTACTTTAATTATTGAGACTTGTGCTAGACCCCGATTGTTAGGGAAGCCCTTGGTAGAAATTGCTACAGCTCTTTCAAGATTTTTCTAATCTTCATATCTTACATCAATAGCCTTGAGATTACTAAAAGTTTTAACCTATGGGACTCTTCCTTGGGAAAAGATTAGATATGCTAAGACTTGTATTTTGCTCTCTGGGATAGGGATCATTCCATACCACTATACATTGTAAAATGCCACAACCATGTTAACCTATGCTGAATCTTACTCCACATTTATATATTGTGTGAATATATGATTAACTTTTCTATATCTCTTTTCTTCCATAAAAGCTCAAAATACTTCACATATCCTATCTTTTACATTCAACAGCATCCCTGTGAGGTAGGTAGAAGGCAGGTATTATTACCTTCATTTTACAAATAAAAGATCTGAAGCATAGAGAGTTCAAGTGACTTGCTCAAGTTCAGTTTCTTGGTGGCAGAACTTGGTCTCAACTTGTAGTCACGAGCTCTTCCTCTGCAGCTGCATCAGAGCTGACCAATCAGTTAGGAGTCTCTCAGTTTATGATGTACAGTTTTAGCACAAATAAGGGATCCAACAGTTCTGGATTTTGTTTTTGTAAAAATTGAAATGTTTTATGCTAAACTTAAAATGGAAGTTAGTTTTTAGACTTGTAAATCTCAGGGAAGTGTAAAATTGGTCAAAATGGGCTTTGAGTTGAATTGTCTATCCCTCAGATCTCATCAGAAGTAGTATTATAATACAAATATATAAATTCAACCTCTGTATGTTTTCTTCTATGTTTTATGCTGGGACTCACTGGAGATCTTTGTAAGTAATCAAAGCTGGCCCTTTATCTTTAATTTTGGCTTTTACGGAACTCTGGGGCTCTGTTTTCCCAAATTAAAACACATTCTGAGGTGTTTGGTTGTATCTTTTAATTTTTGCAACTTCAGAATTGATAATATTCGATTCCAGTGCACTTCATCCTAGAAGTTGCTTAAAATAGCTTAATTTCCTGAAATACATAATAATGTAATGAATTGATTGTGATATGGATTTGGATGGGGAAATCAACTACCTTTTAATCAACATCAGTATCATCTTGGGTGAAGAAAAATTCAGTGGTTTAAACGGCCTTGTGAAAGTGCGGTTATAGCTGATGAGGTTAATTTTTAACTTAGAACCTAGTCAGACTCCTCATTTTAACTTTCAGTTGTATTATCACACATCGATGACAAGTGTTTATGAAAATCGTTATGGGGGTGAGGTTATGTGATTTGCGAGCTGGCCTGGAGTGTGGCTTGTAGTCACCAAGTGTCCTGATCAGAGCTCTGCTGTGCTATCAAGCAAGACACTTCTCTCTGTGGAAACCTCTTTTGTAGAATGTGGTTAATAATACCAGCCGATCTTATAGGGCACCATGCAGACTCGTCCCTCCCGTGCACAGCTCCTTGAATTCAGATGAGTGCTAGTTAAACGGAGCTTTGTGCTGTACTCATGAAACGTCTTCCCTGAACAATGATTCTTCTGATTCTGCTAACTTTGGAAAGAGTTTGCATTGTCTTGAGGAAAATGAATGTATCGCTTAGTCAAAAAGCTGTAAAAATACATAGGCTCTTTCCCTTGCTTTCTTCCTCAGAGCCCTATGAATTTGTCTCTCTTGAGTGGCTGCAGAAGTGGTTGGATGAATCGACACCCACCAAGCCTATTGATAATCACGCTTGCCTGTGTTCCCACGATAAGCTTCATCCTGATAAAATATCGATTATGAAGAGAATATCTGAATATGCGGCAGACATTTTCTATAGTAGATATGGAGGAGGACCAAGACTAACTGGTAATTCGAGATGTCTTATCTGCTTAAAAAAGAGTAATGCAATAAGTCTGCATTATATGATCTTTATGATCATTTGACCCAAACTGTGCTTAGACCATATTCCTTGCAGTTTGCAAAAATGATTTGCTAGGGCTTCCCTGGTGGCACAGTGGTTGAGAGTCTGCCTGCCAATGCAGGGGACACGGGTTTGTGCTCTGGTCCTGGAGGATCCCACATGCCGCGGAGCGGCTGGGCCCGTGAGCCATGGCCGCTGAGCCTGCGCGTCTGGAGCCTGTGCTCCGCAACGGGAGAGGCCACAGCAGTGAGAGGCCCGCGTACCGCAAAAAAAAAAAAAAAAGATTTGCTAAGTCAAGTATAAATTAAGCAGCGTCATACACAGTATATTTATAATGTTAGAAAAGAAATTGCTTATTCAGTTTTGTTGTGTGTTTTTTCTCACAAGACAGACAAAATAGGATACATTAGAGAAAGCCATCTAGTGTTTTGTTATTTTGTACAGTACTCTTCAGAGTATTGGTTTGGTTGATACCCACAGGAAGGTCTTAAACAATTAACATTACATTTATAGTTGTCAGATATATTGATTACCCTCCCCTCCTTTACACCCTCCATCATTTGATGGTGGTCTTGCAAAATTTGCATCTAAATCTTGTAAAATGTACTTTCTGGCATAGATAGTTATAGCATATTATAACATTTTATGTCCTATAGTTCTTTCTTTATGCAGGATAACACTATTGCTGTCTTGATATTTATGTCACCAAAATAATTTAGAACATATACCAATTTGCTATATTGTGAAAATTTGTGACTTTGGGTTAAAATTCTTCATTGTTTTATGAAGTGCTGAAAACATTTTCTTAACAGGAAATTTATATGTGAATACACTCTTCCCTTTCGTTTTCTCTGTCTCAGTGAAAGCCCTGTGTAAGGAATGTGTAGTAGAACGTTGTCGTGTGTTGCGTCTGAAGAACCAACTAAATGAAGATTATAAAACTGTAAATAATCTGCTCAAAGCAACAGTAAAGGGGTATGTTCACAGTGTATATTGTTTGATAAGCTAAAAAACCAAGTAGCTTATTATTTGTGGGTAATAGGGACTTGGGATCTTTGGAAGAAAGAAGGGTGATGAGTGGTTGGCCACAGCAGAGTAAATTTTATGGTGACTGCTGCTGTGGCAAAGATAAAGAGGGCTGAGGCACAGCTCCTGTGGCTATATTCCATCCATTAGAAAGGTTGAAGCAGAGATGTGCATCTGAGGCCTAAACAAGCTAAGGCAAGGTGCTCGCCTGTGTTCTGACATGGAATTGTGGAATACTTATGTTGGAAAACCATTCTAGCAGGCCTGGGGTGTCCCCTTTAGAGAGGCTGAAGTAAGTTTGTTAACCAGGGGTACCCAGTGGTGCATCCTTGTCAGGAACATACAGGCTTCTTGGAGTTTGTTGAGCCGCACTCTGTAGAGCACCTCTGGACTCAGGTGGCATTTATGATGTTTGGGTTTAATTTAAGTTGTATATTTCCCAAAGAAATATCAATCTAGTTCACTGTTTTGGGTCATTCCATAAACAGCCTCCTGAGTGGCCTAAATGTGTTTGTGTATATATATGTGAGTGCCTATATGCAATTGAAGGGTCAGCTATATGCAGTTTTGAGTAGTAATCAAGTGAAGGAAAGTGGCCAGTTGTTTGGTGTGATTGGCATAAATTTAAATGAGGGTTAGGAGTAGCAGGGTAAGATTTAGGATGGAAGCAAAGTATTTTTTATACGTGCAATTTAATATGAAGAGTAAAAATGGCCAAAATGAGGAAATAGGTTAAAAAAAATTGTGTGCACAGCAGCAAATACTGAACATTTTAATTCAGTTTAGTTGTGGCCTTTACAAGGAAAGAAGGGAGGAGGACATTAGGAAATGTCACTTGCATGATTTTACATTCTCTCTCTCTTCCACAGCAATGATGGATTTTGGGTAGGGAAATCCTCCTTACGCAGTTGGCGTCAGCTAGCTCTTGAACAGTTGGATGAGCAAGATGGCGATGCAGACCAAAGCAGTGGGAAAATGAATGGCAACACCTTGAATAAAGGTAGTATTTAAAACCTGTATGTAGATGGTTGTGAATCATACCACAAAATTGTAAGCATTTGTTTGTAGTAAAATAGTTTTGATTCCCATCCACGTAATTTCTAAGACAATTTTTTTGAAGTCTAAAGCTCTCAAAAATGTCTCAGAACACATAAAAAGACTTATAAGCTATTGAAAGTGAGCAAGGGCTCAACAGCTCAAGAGAGGCATTCCTTATGGCATAAGGCATTCTTTATGACCTGCTTTGGGCTTAGGGTCTCTCTAGTTAATCCCAAGCAAAATTACTTTTAATTTTGCTCCAGCTAAAATTTTTAAGAAAGGCAAGTCTGCTGCAAATTGCATAGTATGTTGTTAGCTCAGTACATTTTGGTTATAGATTATTAGCCACGCCAACAGGCTGACTTCGTCAAGTTAAATGTGCTTGAACTTTGCATTTTTCATCCAGGAGAAAAAGCAGGTTTTGAATAGCTTTTTACTTATAAATTCTTCTGAGTTTTCTGAAGCGATGCTTTTAAATAGGAAATTATATTAAGTGAGTCAACCACTCAATTCCAATTTTGTAATCAGTATTTTATAAGATTATGGGAAATTAAAACATTAAAACCTTTTAGATTTAAAATAGAAATCAGTAGTTTGATCAGTTTACTAATTCATATACAATTAATGATCCATAAGCAATTATTTCACTTAATATTATCTCCAAATATTAGTACTTATATACATATATTTTATTATTTTAATATTCTTAACCTTTTTACTGAAATATTCTGTATTTTCTGCATTTGAACATTTGTATCATTTTATTTGGTGTGGATCTTCCCATATCACTGCTTTATTTTTGAGATTGTAAAAACACTAGAGCCACTAATAATTTTAAACTGATTTTTTTTTTAAACATTTTCAAATTTGATGAGTGATTTTTTTCTTTTGGCTAAAGTATTTTGTTGTGCTGTGTACTTCATGAACTTAACATTTGTTTCAGTTTTATTCTATCATTTAAAAAAGATATTTTAAGTATAGCCAATATATTATAATAGCTATATATGGAATATAACCTTTACAAATTGTGAATCACTGTTGTGTACCTGAAACTTATTTAATATTGTACATCAACCACCTCACTAAAAAGAAAGATTAAAAACATACTTTTAGTGTGACGTGACCCAGTATGTTAAATATTTTGTGCTCTTTTAAGCCTCTTTACATATCAGTGGCCCTTTATTTTTAAAACTGAAGTATAGTTGACTTACAATGTTGTGTTAATTACAGCAAAGTGACTAAGTTATACATATATATATTCTCTTCCATTATGGTTTATCCCAGGATATTGACTATAGTTCCCTGTGCTCTGCAGCAGGACCTTGTTTATCCATTCTGTATATGCCAGTTTGCATCTGCTCACCCCAAAGTCCCAGTGCATGCTGCCACCACCACCCCAACCACCAGTCTGTTCTCTATGTCACCGATTCTTTCTGTTTCATAGATAGGTTGATTTGTGTCATGTTCTAGATTCCAGTGACCCTTCATTTTAAGGAAAGTTGGATGCCATAATAGAAAATGCCTTGATGTCCTAGCTTAAAAATATTTTTCATGCCGCTTTCAGAGTAAAATGCTCCTCTTCTCCCCCTTCCTCCATTCAAAGATTTTAAAAGCTTGAAGCAGAGTAGAAGTAACAAAGTAAAAAAAGTCTTTTCACCAGGTGTAATCACTGTAAATAGTGGCTTTTTATAATGGTGCTTGTTATTGGCACAGTTGTGCATCATCCTTTACCAAGACAGTTTTTAAAAATTTAGCAGCTACATTTCATTGTATGAATATATATTTATTTAACCTATTTCAGTTTTTTACAATTAGTATGTAAACACAGATGCAGGAAATGTGTCCTTGTACCTACTTCTTTGCCTAATTTTCACATTATGTGACAGAGAGAGAGAGAGACACAGACAAACAGGCAGGAGACAGAGTTATCTGGTCATGTCTTTCCTTTGCCCATTTCTCTGCTTAAGCTTTTTAATGATTAGTAAATATTCTTTATGTATATTAAGTGTATTAAAAGTCTGTTATGTGCTTAACCCGGAAAATCCATGAATAAGAATTCTAATATCCCGCTACTTAGGACTTCTTTTATTTGATCATGTTCACTGGTATACACAAGTACAAGCTGGCAGGTGTCACAGTGTAGACAAGTAGAAGCAGATGTTGAAAGAGAACTGTTAATAGGAAAAGGAAAGTTTTAATTATATATATATTTAAAAAATTTTTTTTAAATTATATATGTTTGACATGAAATGTTAAATCCTTATTTCATTAGCCTTCTAAAGTTTTCTGTTCTTCCCTAAAGAGTTGATGGATGAAAGTGACATGACGTGTAGATGATTATCCTGGTTTATGACACAGTAATCTGAATACCTTGACTAGAATTGATGGAAGGATATGTAAACTGTTTTTCAGTTTGAAAAAATGCATATTTTCTTGCATAACCCCAATCTTTAAAAAGCAAAACTGCCGTTCAGAAATTTTTCTTTCCTTTAAGGGAAAGAAATGAAACACTTCCTAGCAGGACTGTGCCGAATCACTTGGGTCTAATTTTTAAAATGTTTTAAAGTTTTCTATGTTTGAAATTGTGTAGAGTAGTATCTTTGCTACTTTGAAATTTAAATACAACAGTAGAAGAGTTATTATCTGTATTTCTTTTGATTAGATGAATCAAAGGAAGAAAGAAAAGAGGAGGAGGAAGAATTAAATTTTAATGAAGACATTCTGTGCCCACATGGTAAGCTAGATAATGTAAAACTGCTGTTGTTAGCCTTACTTTAGCATATCATGTATATTTGGTAAATATTTTACACTCAAGAGCTCAGGCCCTAATATGGCAGCCATGGTAGAGCAACTGGTTTTCTAAACTGCTCATGATCCTAATGTTTCTATTCTCTTGCCCTTTTCAGCTGTTAGCTTCTACTGCCTACTTTCAAGCCAATGCCTCTCACACATTTCCCTCTCGCCTCGCAAAAAAAAATTAAAATAATAGAATTTCCCCATATTTTATTTTATTTTATTATTATTATTTTTTTTTGTGGTACGCGGGCCTCTCACTGTTGTGGCCTCTCCCGTTGCGGAGCACAGGCTCCGGACGCGCAGGCTCAGTGGCCATGGCTCATGGGCCCAGCCGCTCCGCTGCATGTGGGATATTCCCGGACCGGGGCACGAACCCGTGTCCCCTGCATCGGCAGGCGGACTCTCAACCACTGCGCCACCAGGGGAGCCCTCCCCATATTTTAGTGAAGAAACTTATTGTCACTTGTCACATTGAAGGGTTTTCTGAGCTTGAAGGAGAAGAATTTCAGTTATTTCCCATTTATGTGTCTGTGTCTTTGTCCAAATTTGAACACTTCGAAAACAGCATTTGTATATTCTTCTTAGGGATATTTCTGGTTTAGTTTCTTAGCTACTGTGTACTATATATTCTTAATAATAATTTCCTAATCCTTATTAATCCTGAATATTTGTTTATTAGTTTATTTGGTTTTAGTGAGTGCTCATTTGAAATAACTTTTTTTTTGAGAGGGACTCCTTATATATGACACATGGTTTGCCATTCTGTCAGCCCTCTGAAAGCCAAAATGGTGTCTACTTCTCAAAGTCTTCTAATGTATAAGTTCCCCACTCACACTTTTTTTTTTTCTAACTCCACCTTGAGAAAAATTGGACCCAGAGAAGCTGGGATGTCAGTGATGAATCTGTTAACACGTTTGCATTTCTTGTTGTGTGCTAATGTATTGCTAATACTCAGAATTCTTTTTTTTAATTGAAGTATAGTTAATTACTATGTTGTAGTAGTTTCATGTGTACAGCAAATTGATTCAGTTATACATATATGTATTCTTTTTCAGATTCTTTTCCGTTACAGGTTATTATAAGATATTGAGTGTAGTTCCCTGTGCTATACAGTAGGTCCTTATTGTTCATCTGTTTTATATATAGTAGTGTATATCTGCTAATCCCAAACTCCTAATTTATTCCCCCTCCACCATCCCCTTTGGTAACTATAAGTTTGTTTTCTGTTGGTGAGTCTATTTCTGTTTTGTAAATAAGTTCATTTGTATAATTCTTTTTTAGATTCCATATATGAGTGATATCATGGTATTTGTCTCTCTGACTTCACTTAATATGATAATCTCTAGGTCTATTCATGTTGATGCAAATGGCATTATTTCATTCAGTTTTATGCCTGAGCCTAACCTAATACTCAGACTTCTTGTTGGTCCCAATAAATTCCTTATTTTAGTTCTTACTTCATTGCCTCATTATGAACCCATACATGATGCCTCACCCTTTCCCTCATTCACACCAGTGCGGCGCGGCATGTGGAATCTTAGTTCCTCAACCAGGGATCAAACCTGCGCCCCTTGTAGTGGAAGTACAGACTCTTAACCACTGGACCGCCAAGGAAGTCCCCACACTAGTGGTTTTTTATGAAGAGTCCTGGTGGTGCTAGTGATAGTAGTTGTCACTTGAGTTGTATTTGTGTGCCTATCTTTCTGGACACAATCTCACTGCACTTCACTAGCTGAGTGGCATTCTCATTTACTGGCTACAGAACTAGGAAGTGGGGGTGAAGGGTCATCCTGGGATGTGGATTTTTTTTTTTAAACATTTGTAGCATAGATGTGCACATAGCATAAGTGCCTCCATTTTGAGAGTTGAGGAATCTGTAGTAAAATACTAAGTTTTCATGCTTGGTGCTGCTTAGCAGAGTGAAACAATGCCAGAACTCAGACTGTCTTTCTCCTTCGTTCACTGACATTTGGTCTCAGCCCACCTCTCTCATCTTGTCATTTTAGTTTTACAGTTTTGACTAGAAAGCATGGCAGAGCTGAAAGTGATTTCAGGACTTAAGCTGCTCCCCTCAGCTTGTCAGAAATTGTAGATGAGCTATTTTTTTTAGATCTTCTAGCTTGATCTGCAGCTCAGTGGAATTTTGTTGCTGTACCTTGTTATCTTGCATTTAAAAAGCATAGTTCTCAACTCTTGCTTTTGTGGACGTCACCTGTCAGTGTACCATGTCCACAGGTGCAGGATACGGGACTTCACTTAAAACGTACCCCACTCTTTAGGTTTATATTAAAACTTGTTCCTGAGATGTTGTGATGGTTGTCATAGCAAACAGATGATAGACATTTATCAAATGTTTACCTTGTGCCTAGTAGTTTTCTAAGTGTATAGATATTAACTCATTTAATCTACACAACAACCCTGAAAGGTCAGTATTACTAGTGTACCGATTGTACTGATGAGTAAGTAAACGGAGGCACAGAGAGGTGAGAGTCGTTTGCTAAAGGGTACCACACTTAATGCATAGGTTTCACCTAGTTATATAATTGTCTGAAATTCTTTTTCTTTGAAAATTTGAAGGACTTACTGTATCTTTCAATGTACCATTTGTCCAAAGCCCTTCTTAGGCAGTTTTTGTCCCTTCCACTTTTGGTAGCTTGTTAAGATCTCTGTCCACAGCATCGTGACACCTCACCCTGTGCAGGTCCTAATTCATTTATTGCTCGGGGGGTTCTGTGGAAGCCATGCACATGTGTGAGGGCAGGGGACTGCCAGCTTCCCTGTTTGGGTGTCCTGGCTGGGCCATTTCACTGGAGAATTCTCACTTTGATTATCCCTTCTTGGACTGCTCAGATTTCTCCATAAGGATCTTTCATTCTCCTGCCTGGAAAATGCAGAGCTGGCTGTCACTTCCAGGGCTGTAAAGAGGAGGGCTTGGGAGTCTCTGCATTCTGTATGGAAACATTCACTTATCCGCATCTCAGCGCACTACCTCTTATCTCAGCTTTGTGTCCCCCAGTGCAGAGGCCTTAGGTTTTATATCATCAGAGAAGCTTGTGTTGTCTTTTGTGGATAGCGGGGGCAGGTATCTGTAGGGTGTATAGAAGGGCAACTCAGAATTTTAACTGCCTCTTAGATAGTCTTTTAGTCTGTTCTCTTCTGGGTACCCCTAATTCCTGGATTTGTGGGGCCAGTTCTGTGTAGTAAGTGGGTTAATGTGTAGTAAATTGGGTTACTTCTTTTGTCAGTTTAGAATTCATTTTTCTTGTCTTATCCATCCACCTTTAAGCTTCTAAAATATTTGTTCCTGTTGTCCCATCTGTTTTCTTTTATCCATCATTATGATTTTGTATCTTTAAAAAAGGTCCCCTTACTGTGGTTTAATGCTGTTTCAGGAGGAACTGGAAGTAAATGCAGTTTTAAAACATTTTTATCAGGCTTCCCTGGTGGCGCAGTGGGTGGGAGTCCGCCTGCCGATGCAGGGGACGCGGGTTTGTGCCCCAGTCCGGGAGGATCCCACGTGCCGCGGGGCGGCTGGGCCTGTGAGCCATGGCTGCTGGGCCTGCGCGTCTGGAGCCTGTGCTCTGTGACGGTGAGAGGCCCGCGTACCGCAAAAAAAAAGAAAGAAAAAAACATTTTTATCTGGAAGTCCATGTTTGCATTTTTATATTTTAAAGCCTGTGTATATTTATGATGGATTTTGTGTGAATTAATAATGGATTATATATTCCATTATATGATTGGCTACTATCATAGAGTTTAGCATTTACTGCAGATATTCCTTATCCATTTCATTTTATATTCATTTAATGGTTAACAACTTCCTTAACTACCTTGTTTATTATACCTGTTTACTAAGCAGCTGAGCAGTTAAAAAAGCAGTTTTTTAATTTATTTTTTTACAAGTTCTTTGGATATTGTGTGCCCCCAAAGTATTAGAGTTTGAACTAGATTTTGTCGGGGAGGGGATTTATCCAGAATCTAAACTCATTGTTAACTAGATTTCTATTTTTACCAGAAGAATCTTTGGGGATTAGGTTATCGAATTATGTTTGGTGAATTCAATCTCTCATGACTAGTTTGATCTTGTATTGGGAGATGTTGCTTACAAAATGATTTTAGTTTATTGGCTTTCTTTTAAGATTTAAGAAGCAATGTTATATATTGCAGGATACAAGTCTAATTTCTAAAAATTCATATGTCACAAGTAAAAGTTTATTGTGGTGAGGTCGAACTATTCAGATACATTAAATCATGGTAGTTATTAAAATGATGTGAAACTAAATTTAGAAACATGACTAGGGGTAGAGTAGAGGACTTTCTGATTAATACTGACTTGGAAGTATTTAATATTGACTGCAGTATTTAATTTCTGACTGCAGTGAAGTGACTTATTAAGATACATTGCTGATTTTAGAAATAAACTTGTGTTCTTCTCTAATTACCTGAGTAATGCACATCTTACAATACAGCCAGTCATAAAGTAAAA
Source organism: Lagenorhynchus albirostris (assembly GCF_949774975.1). NCBI lineage: Eukaryota > Metazoa > Chordata > Mammalia > Artiodactyla > Delphinidae > Lagenorhynchus > Lagenorhynchus albirostris. The sequence continues at coordinate 169,598,005 of NC_083096.1, forward strand.
GCAACCTTACATCAAAACAAGAGGCAGTGTATCCAGAGAGTCTGTGGAATCCTGTTTAAAATATGTGTTTGTGTATTTGCATTATTGTTTCCTATATTCTCCCTTTATGAACCAGATTGCGTTATAACATATGTATACAGAAGAACGGTCCCTTAAAAAAAAAAGAAAAAAGGAAACCACTTAAAAAGTATAATTGCCCTGGAGTTCTTTCTTTTCTTTTTTTTTAAAATTAATTAATTATTTATTTTTGGCTGTATTGGGTCTTCGTTGCTGCGCGCAGGCTTTCTCTAGTTGCGGCGAGTGGGAGCCACTCTTCGATGAGGTGCACAGGCTTCTCATCGTGGTGGCTTCTCTTGTTGCGGAGCAAGGGCTTGTGGCACGCGGGCTCTAGAGCGCAGGCTCAAGTAGTTGTGGTTCACGGGGTTAGTTGCTGCGCGGCATGTGGGATCTTCCCGGACCAGGGCTCGAACCCGTGTCCCCTGCATTGGCAAGCGGATTCTTAACCACTGCGCCACCAGGGAAGCCCCAGGATAGCATTTTAAAGTAAGTTTTCATAACCTCAGAGGAAATTTGTTAACAGCCTACTCAGAAATAAAGTTAATTTTTACATTGTGATCTATTTTCTCTGGTAATAAGTATATTAAAGCAAAGTAATCATTTCTTAGGATCTGTCAAAGCTCAATAAGAGGTGACAGATGGAAGTTAAGAAGATGCATTTTGAAGCATTAGAAATTATGGGGTTTAGATGAGAGAGGTCTGGTTTCATATCCTAGCTCCATTATCCACCAGTTGTGGTGACGCTGGGTGTATTAATTTCTCTGATTCTTGGTTTATTTATTGTTATAAAACACATAAAGCAAAGAATCAGGATACTGCATTTAGAAAGCCCCTGGCTTTTTTACTCATGTAAACATGCAAGTATCTTGCCAATGGGGGTAGAAACACATTTTCCTTTGGAAACTTAAAGATGGTTTTCTGGGTAAAGAACCATATAGGTACTATATGCAGTTCACTAATTATCTATTGGGAACAGCTGAAGCAATAAAAACTGGAACCACAAGCACAGTGAGGGGTTGAGTGAGGAGAAAGGGCCTGAAATGCCGGAAGTATCAGTCAGCCGGGGAGGGGCTGCTGAGATTGAGGGTCACTGCCATCTGGGCGTTCCTGTGATCTTCAGAGGAAATGAAGGGTAGTGGTGACTAGCACTCTGCTTATTCTCTTCTAGGAATTTTAAAGACCCACGGGGTTCAGGGTGTTTGCAGTAGTAATAGCAAACTAACTGGGTCAATCGACTGGATATGGTTTTACGATTGAACAGTAGATTGCTTTACTATTTAAGCGTGAGTCTCACACAACTTTGAAAATAGCATTTCAATTCGGGATGAATTTAGTAAAGTAATAAGGTAAAACGGAGAAAATACATCCTGCAGGAAATCGTGGCATTTGAATGTGGGCGGAGATGAAATACAGACGAAATACTGTTAAACAACCCCTGGGGTGGCACAGGGACACCAGGATCCCTGGAAGCCCTTTTAGTGCTTCCTTCACTGGTAGGAAGAAAGGCCTAGATTAAGGACAAAGGAATGGCTGGCTTGTTTAGAATTAGATGGAATTAAAAGTTTAGAGACTTTGAAACTAAGGAAAGAGAGAGAGAATTACAGTACTTTAGAACAGAAGGAAAAGAGGCCCTACAAATTTGTCTTAAGTTTAAGAAATATAAAATAGATTTTTGGAGGGTATATATTGATCTTTTTTTTAACCTTTTCTCTCTACTCCGGCCCCCCCCCCGCCCTTTTTGACTTAGGGGAGTTATGCATATCTGAAAATGAAAGAAGGCTTGTTTCTAAAGAGGCTTGGAGCAAACTGCAGCAGTACTTCCCAAAGGCTCCCGAGTTTCCAAGTTACAAAGAATGCTGTTCACAGTGCAAGGTGCTGCACGCTGTCCTGACATCTGTGGAAATTAGAATGCCACCTCCCTGGATTGACTTCCCAGGAGAATTGACATGCACTCTTGGTAGGGGTTAGGGAGGAGGCAGGTCCTGTGCTGTCAGCAGGAGATGGTTGATTGCTTCTTGCTTCCTTCTCTTTCAGATTTTAGAAAGAGAAGGAGAAGAAAATGAAGCCTTGCATAAGATGATTGCAAATGAGCAAAAGACTTCTCTTCCAAATTTGTTCCAGGACAAAAACAGACCATGTCTCAGTAACTGGCCAGAGGTATAATGATTCCCACAAGGGATAGACTTCATCTCACCTTTGTAAGACCCTTGCCAAATTCCTGATGAACAGTGGTTTCAGAACAACTGAGAGCTTCTCTAATTCTCATTTGTATAGTTTTCTTATCCCGGGGATTTTACTCTTAGTTCTGGTTGCTTGGTAGAGGGCTGTATTTCCATTTTATTTATGAAGCTTGAAAGAGGAAAACCACAGTATGTGGAGACATTTTCCCTATAGGATTTAGGTTAAGAATGCAGTGAATTAGTGGATACTTTCATCTGATTTTTCTATTCTAGGACACGGATGTCCTCTACATTGTATCACAGTTCTTTGTAGAAGAATGGCGAAAATTTGTTAGGTATATACCAAAAATTTTCTATTTCCTTTTTTATTGTTGATTTTATTATTTTTAAGAATTCATGGATCCTGATCGTAGTACCTTACTTTTACTAGCATATACTGAAAGTTTTATTTTCTAATAATCTAAATGAATAATCCTGAGAAACACATTAATTACTATCATTAAAATATATCTCTAATTTAAAAATAATCATCGTAAAAAAATCTTCTCTTTAGTCATGCAGTAGTGAAGTATATTGATCCTCCTTGTTTCATTTGAGTAGAAAACCTACAAGGTGTAGTCCTGTGTCATCAGTTGGAAACAGTGCTCTTCTGTGTCCTCACGGGGGACTCATGTTTACATTTGCTTCCATGACCAAAGAAGATTCTAAACTGTGAGTTTCTTCTCTTCATGTGATTTTTTTTTTTTCTTCTAGCGATTAATAGAACGTGTTTAGGAAGTTTCTCGTCTGACATAAAGAGTCTGTTTTAAGAATCTGTTTGAATTGTGGCGTTATTTCCTCTGGTATTCTCTGCTAGGTGGAGCACTAGCCTTTAAAAAAAAAAAAAAGACTGCTTCTCCATAAAAATCAAGAGGCTGCCTGAGGCTGCCTTGCTCTTGTTCCTCCCTTCTCCTTCCTGGAGCCCTGCTTTCTCCTTCCAAGCTGCTGGTACCCAGGACAGTGCCTCTAGGTTACATCATATAGAATTTATCCCTCTGTAGCTAAGTTCTTTACTCAACTTCAGTTTTCGAGGTTTAGCCATGTTGATCCATGTATTGATAACTTCAGTCCATTTTGTTTTACTGCTGTTGTAACATTTTTTTGTATGAAAAAACTACTGTTCCTTGTTGATGTATCTTTTCCTTCTTAATTTATTTGTATTAAATATTGGTTTTGATAATTCTGGTTTAGAGATGGAGTATGTCCTTGTGTCTTAAAGCATGTTGTGTTTTTTTGCACAGTATAGCTCTCATATGGCCCAGTGAGTGGCAAATGATACAAAAGCTCTTTGTCGTGGATCATGTAATTAAAATCATGAGAACTGAAGGAGGAGATGCAAACCTTTCAGAAACACAGTATATTTCTGAGCCTAGTAAGTTTTCATATCGCTCTTGGTTTATGTAGTTAAAAGTTGGCGTTTTAAGGGGGAAGGAAAGAGTATGTCAATATTGTATTTTCTACTTAAAGATCATGTGGTGTTCCAAAGTATATTCCGCAGATGGGAAGTATCATATAATTACCTCATTATTAGTATGTTTGTCGACAGTAAATGGATTTCCTTGTTTGCATACAATAGAATACAACGGTTAACAGAAAATATGAGTAATATTTTGATGAATACACTCTGGTAACTTTGATATGTTCTTTTAGATCTTTCATTCTTTGACAGTAATTCCTCAACCACTGCTATTTTTTTTTTTTTTTTAAAGAACTCTGTCCAGAATGTAGAGAAGGGTTATTGTGTCAACAGCAGAGGGACCTGCGTGAATACACTCAAGCCACCATCTACGTCCATAAAGTCGTGGATAATAAGAAGGTACCAGTCCCTCTTGTGGTCGTGCCTAGTAATGATCAAGCTTGCCTTTTGACTTGCTGTTGGATTTTCACTAGGGTTGCCTTATTTTTTTTTTGGTGGGAGGGCATTGTGCAGGCGGAGCCATTGGACTAGAACTGAAAAGGAATAGTTATGTGATTTATGTGGATCTAGTCAGTTATTAATCGAAACACAAATATTGGTTGAGTGTCAGCTGTGTGCTAGGAATGGTCTTGGTGCTGGGGATACAGGTGGTGCAGAAGACAGAGAAGTTACCTACCGTCAAGAATATTTGTACCTAGTGAGGTAGATCAAGAATAAGCCCATAAATTCATAAGATAATTTCAGACAAGAACAAGTACTTTGAAGGAAATCTAGGAAAGTAAAGCGAGAGACGGATAGAGGCGGAGGTGCATTGTTAGATAGGGCATGGGTATGAAAGGTGCGTCAGAGGAGGAGTTGTTTTACCTAAGCATTAACTGTCAGAGAGTCAGCCTGTGACGTGTAGTGCAGGCAAAACCGTAAGCCTAATGTGCTCAAGCAACAGAATAAGTTGTATCTAGAGCAGCACTGCCCAGTGGAGCTTTCTGCAGTGATGGAGATGTTCTGTATCTACACCGTAGCCATTAGCCGCATTTGACTGTGGAGCACTGAAGTGTGTCTAGGGTGACTTGAGGAACTGAGTTTTTAATTCACTTTAATTTAAATAGCCATGTGTCACCTCTGGCTACCACAGTGGACAGCACTGGTCTAGAGAGAAGTTTCTTCCAAGGAGGGAAAGTGATAGGTGATGAGGGATCAAAATTTATCGGCCTTTATACATCACACCAAGGATTTGGGATCTTAGTCTAAGCGTAGATGTAAGCCACTGGAGTTTCAAGAGAGGTCATGGTGTGTTCTCATTTATGCTTTCAAAAAGTCACCCTGGCCATTGTGTTTGGAGTTGGTAAGGGCATAACGGAAAGAAGGACAGCCAGTTTAGAGCCTCTTGCATTTTTTTTATCTATTAAAGGGTAGGTGAAGTGGCCAGATTTGGGTATAATTTGGGAGCAGGGGTGTTGCTGTGGATTGTTTTTGGAGCATTTTCACTATATTAGGAATGGCTCTTAGGTAGATCCTGACCTATATCTCTGGACATCTTGTTAATTTGATTCCAAGGTTTTGGGAATTAAAGACAAAATAGAATGTGTTTTATTTGATGATAGTTACCAAACACATTATTTTAGAAGGGTAACTTACAAATTATGCTCTAATGGTCTAGGGTTTTGCTTCACAAGTTGAATTAAGGCCTCATTTCCCAATTTGCTGAGAAAATGAAGTTGAGTAAAAATGTCTCAATTTTTCCCCTAGAATTTTCTTATATCTTTTGTACCTATTAGTGCATGTATATATTGGTATCTAGTACAAAATAGTATCCAATTTAGGTAAAGTTTTATTATTATTTTTTAGTTTGATAGCAGTATTTCATCCATCCTTCATTTTCTCAGTCTCAAGGAGCATTGGGACTCCTGTCTGAACTTGAAAAGGCTTAACGATCAGTGTACTAGGGAAAATGTAGAGCAATTTTGAACTTCTGCAAAATAACATCATTGTAAAATCTGATAACTGTTCTGCAGAGACCGCTTACAGTTATGGCAAACACATTAAATACGAGAATAAATCATAGGATAAGAACTAACATGTTAAAAGAGCACAGAAAAGAGAGAGAGCCCTTGAGTCTTGATCCTCTATCTGATCTATTACCCCACCATTGAAAAAGGTGTGCTTCCTCTTGATAAAGGTGGCCAGTCAAAGCCCCACAGCTGGGCTTCCCTGGTGGCACAGTGGTTGAGAATCTGCCTGCCAATGCAGGGGACACGGGTTGGAGCCCTAGTCTGGGAAGATCCCACATGCTACAGAGCAACTAAGCCCGTGTGCCACAACTACTGAGCCTGCGCTCCAGAGCACGCGAGCCACAACTCCAGAGCCCGCGTGCCACAACTACTGAAGCCCACGCGCCTAGAGCCTGTTCTCCACAACAAAGAGAAGCCACCACAATGAGAAGCCCAGGCACTGCAACAAAGAGTAGCACCCGTTCGCCACAACTAGAGAAAGCCCGCATGCAGCAACGAAGACCCAACGCAACCAAAGATAGATAAATAAATGTATTTTTAAAAAAAAATTTAAAAAGCCCCACAGCCTCCATAGCTCGCCTTCCTAGGGTCTGACCTACTTTTCTGTCTTTTCCTGACACATTCAGGTGATGAAGGATTCAGCTCCAGAGCTAAATGTGAGTAGTTCTGAAACAGAGGAGGATAAGGAAGAAGCTAAACCGGATGGAGAAAAAGATCCAGATTTTAATCAAGTATGTGTTGAAGCTGCTCTTCATTGTTACACCTTTTGCTGTTCTGAGAGCAGTCACTCTGAGCTCTTGGACATCTCTGCGTAGCCTATGCAGGATGTCGGTTCTCAGGACCCCTTTTTTTCCCGCTTTCCCGCATTGGGTAGCATGCTGTAGCTGCCCTGATTTCTCACGAAAAGCCATGGGCTACATTACTCTAGAGTTACTATGTGCTATTAAGCCAGAAAGGCTAAAATATACTGAAATGATTCACTTTTTACCTGGAAAGAAAACTTAAACTGACCCATATCTTGGCTTGTTGCTTAATCATGGAATCTTTGTGTATGAAAAAATTATTAAACTCAGATTCCCTGACTACAAGGAAAACACACAGTAGCCTTTATAATATTGGAGTTTATAGAAGAGACTTTTGGGTCTCTTACATGTTAGGCAAATGACTAGAATCGGCATTAGTCTTTCATTTTTCTTCTGTTAAAATTACCTATTTTCTGTGTATTTTGTTATGATATTTCTACCCCCTTTTATTTGGTTGCTTGATTATATCCTGCATGTTCACAGTGATGTTGGAGAAAAATGTCAAGAACAGGAAATAATGTGGGCATATGTTTGGTTGATATATGATGTAGATAAGTTTAGCTTCTCAAAAAGTCAGACCATTATACACCAGAATATTCTAGATTTACCTTAAATTCATGGAATTTCTACTCTAATTAGAGTTTAGCTTTAATTAACTAGAGATATTTGTGTTCTTTCTTTACTGCTAAAAAACAGTGTAGTCGGATTATGGTTAGCATCCTCCCTGAAGGAATGAAAGTGATAAAATGGCCATCTGCTGTATCTGTTACAGAGCAGAGATTATCTGGGTTTCTTGGCCTCTCTGTGTATACATACTGATACTGTTACTTCATTTTCAACTGTGATTAAGAAAGTCTGAAAAGCACTCTTGACTTGAATCTTGGTCTCCCTGAGGAAAATGTTACTTGTAGCTTCCCAACTGGCATAAAGAGATATGTCAGCATTTGTTGATTTTAAAACACCTTTGGAAGAACAAAGTCAGGCGCTGCTGACCGTGATCAGCCACTCCTCCCAAATTTGTGTTTCAGTCCCTCAGCATTGGAGGGCCCCCTTGTCCCAGTGCTAACCAAATCCATACATTTTATGGGGATGTAGGTTTTCAGTTTTGTGGGGATATTTTCCTATAATAAATAATGCCCTCATTAAAATTTATGTACATGTATGCCTTCTGTTCCTTGGGATGGTTTTTGAGATTATTGAGTTAAGTAATATGTCTCTTGAATAGGAGTTTGCAAACATAACAAACCTTGTTTGTTGTCGACTTGTTTTATGTTCCCATCTCCTCTACAGTCCATTTTTCAAGTCAGATCTACAAGCTAGTGTATTTGCTTTTTCCATTGATATATTTTAAATAGAAGTGTTTGTGTCCATCCTGATTTAGGACTCCATTCTCTTTCATTTGCTTGGCCGGCAGTACCATGGTAGTTTATTGGTAGTTTGTTTATTAGTGGGAGTATGGTGTAATAATCAATTGGGAATCCCTATTCTTCTGGTAAACTTTGTAAATAAGTTTGTAAAGCTAGATATATATCTGTGTTCTTACTGTCCTTATTTCTGTCATTTCAAGCTTTACTTTTCAGCCTAAGAGTTATTTAGAAAACTTTTAAAAACGTTTTCAAGTGATTTCGATTTTGGGGAACTTTAACTGTTTTAATGTCTGGTTTTACCTATTATTGTCATACCCACAGCAATTTTTAAATTGCTGTTCTGTTGCTCAGATACAGATGACAACAGATTTCACTTTTATAAATACGATAGAGAATATTTGTTGGGGAACATTGTTTTTTATGACATAATTATTTTTTGTACTTTCTTTTGTCTTCTCATTGTTGTATACTCTAGAATGTTTTAAACATTTTTGTCTTGCAAAAAAGGTGTAACCTTCCGTTTTGAAAAGAGTAGTTGGTCCCAGAAGAATGTCAAGAGTTTTCAGAATGTCGGCCTCCTCAAATCTTTTCTTTGTAATACGTTGCACTATCTCAATACAAAGCTTCTGTAATTGCTGTTTTAAATCCCTGTAATATAAAATGATGCATTTCTATTTGTCCTTAATGGAAATGAACAAATCCCCTTTCCTTTTTTTTCTCTAAGCTAGATCAACCCAGTTCCTTTGACTTTGACCTTATCTACAATTTAGGTTAATAATGTACCCAGTATTGGATATTACTTAGGTAATTGAAAGCCTTCTAAAACCAGTGGATTGCTTTTCGTCAGATAAGTTCAATTTAAATTCTATGGATTTAAAAGAAATTCTGGGAAAGGCTTTTAGACCCATTAAAAAATATATCTTGCTTAATGTTCAGGGCCTTGTTATTTGGTTGTGTTTTATATTTCTGAAGTAAAATTTTAGGTTGTAGATATTTTCCCTTATATTCGTAATTGTGAAATTTAGGTCCAATTTCACCTTTTCTTGAATAGTTGAGATTGAGAAAAATGTGTCATGAATTTTTTTTTTAACTCCCACCTTGTTTCTTATGTTAGAATCACCTGTGTGCCTCTTCAGATGCACAGCTAGAGCTGAATCTAGCGTTGTGTAGCACCTAGCCAGTGGCCTATCACCCTGAGCAAATGCTCTTCTGTTTACCCCCTGATCCTCTCTGCTTTGTAAATCTTTGGAGCTCCATTGGTGATGCGTGGGTGGCATCTGTGTCCATAATGACCCCTAAACCGCTCTGATTATGCACACCTGACACTCAGTGACAGCTTCGGAAACCAGAGGCAGAGCCTGGGGGTTACCTCATCCAGATTTAATTAAACCAGGGGAAAAGATTATTTTAAAAATCTTGTTTCATTCATTCCCTGTCCTGGTTAGCAGAATAATCTTGACTGTTAACCTTTTGATGAGGCATTTATTGGAGTATTGTAGAAAGATACTTGGTTCTCATCTATAAAAGACTGGTACAATATATAGTATATACCCATATGTATGCCTGTACTTTTTGCTGAACCATCTTTAGGTAAATTGTGCACATCATGGCATTCCACCTCCAAGTTCTTAAACCAGCTTATCAGTAAAGACAGTGTCCTGTTTACCCAACCTCAGATTTCTTCATCTACCCCAAATGTGTCTGAAGCATTGTTCCCTCCTCAAACCAGCATACAATTAAGATATGCATTGTTTTGTATCAGTTTAGACTGTTATCCAGAACAGTTATCCTGCCTCCGCACCCCTTTCTTTCCCTTCTGACACTGACTGGATTAAATTTAATAATCTTAAAAATTTTTCGGTTTATCATAATTGTGTCTTTCTAAGGTCAAACTTATTTTGCTTTTAAATCTCCTTTTTATAATACATACATTTTAAAATCCTGGAGCTTATATGCAGTTAGAAGTGTATTTTGTCGTTTAATTTTTTCAGTTTTGTCTGAGCCTACTAAGAACCTCCAGCGAGTTCCTATTCACTGTTGATATTGAATTTCAAATGGTTAACAGTCTGATAAATAAATTGCTTTTGCTTGCCTGATGAACTTTATGAGCACGGGTCACAGTGTGGGTAATTTCAGTGCTTTCTTTTTTTTCGGATCTTTATTATAGAGCAATGGAGGAACAAAGCGGCAAAAGATATCCCATCAAAATTATATAGCCTACCAAAAGCAAGTTATTCGGCGGAGTATGCGACATAGGAAAGTTCGTGGTGAAAAAGCTCTTCTTGTTTCTGCTAATCAAACATTAAAAGAATTGAAAATTCAGGTGAGGAGAATATAGCTTTTGTTTAATTATGCTCTGAACTTGGAGGACCTTCCCGAGTTTCTGCTTTGCACCTAAGTATTAGGCCATTGAGAGAGGGCTTTTTTGAGTTTAGAATAATGCTTGCAGGGTCACCAAATTAAAATAACTCTTTCTTTAGAAAGAGTTTCAAAGTTTCCAAAATTAGCCAAGAATCTTTCTGTGAAGATGAAAAGTATTTTGGGGATTCTGAAAACTTGAGCAGGTTCTGAGTAGCTTTCCAATAATAATGAGAAATGTTGAGAGCCATTTAACTTGTTACGTGTTGAGGTGGTTCTTTTTGGAGGTTCATTTTAGATCATTCCCACTCTATCCCCCCCGCCCCCTCCATTGCTTTTGCACATCAACACAGTGGATGCATTATGAAAATGCCTCACGATACTGTTGTTTCCTGGTAGCAATACTAAAGTACTATAAATGAGCATGCCAATGGGACATCTCAAAACCCAGGAAAAAGAGGCTGATAAATTCAAGATGTACATGAAAAAAAATCTGGCCTCTTATCTGTTTTAGTCACTGATACGGATCCCAGAAGTTGACCGAATTTCCCTCTCTGCTGCTTTCATGCGGCCTGGTTTACTGGTTCTGCATTTTCCCTCGCTGCTGATACTTATCGTTGTAATTGAGGCAAAAGTATAGGCTTCCTTTGAGGGTGTGATGTGTTCCAGATTGTCCCGGGAACAGTATTTCCCTTGGTTGAACCCATGGCTCTGAAAATAAATGTGTTGGCCTGATAGCTTTACTCTGTTATTGTAGCTTTTACATCTGAGAAAGCTTGTTTCTATCACCGGCGTTCTGCCTGTCAGTGGTAAACCTCGAACATTCAAAACCTTTAAATTACAAAAAGAGCCCCTGTGGATAAAGACATTTTCAAAGCCTGTGCTGCTTTTTATTGTGGACTACCCTTTTTAAAGAATAAATCAAAAGTCAGCAGAAATAACCTCTGTCTGTGAGCATGTTACCTGCACAAATGAGTTGCTAGAAGGCCACAGCTGTTCACAGGACAGCCCCCAAACGTGCTCTCCTTGGATGGCTCCTTTGCCATGTCCCTCCTCTCATCTCCCGTCCTGGCTTCGAGGACCACTGTGATCTAAACAGTCCAAAGAAAGGGCAGTGAAGTGTAATTTCCCTTCAGTGATCCGTGGTGGTAGCTTCGAAAGCTCCCACTAGATAGGACCTTTTTGCCCAGCAGCCTGAGCACTGTTAGAGCTTGTGGTGGGCGTGCATGTGAGCCTCAGCCAGTGGTGGGGGGTGACTTTTTAAGCATGTAGTGCATTTTTTTTGTTTCATGGAGCCTGTCCTCTACGGTGTACTACATTTCCAAGTTAATAGGATGGCAACTACACCCATTTATAGTTGCTTAATTCATCCACCTGTGAGGCCATAAAGTACAATTTATCCATGTCCTTTCTCGGAATATGCTTGGTGTTTAATTGTCTTATTCCATTTTCCCAAAGAGAGGTGTTGAGTGGGTAGTATTGCTTGCTTTAGAAAGGAGGGAATTTTCCTTATTTCACTTTCCTTATTGCATTTCCTTATTTCAGCCACACACTCACACCCCCATGGCAAGCAGCATGGAGCCGCTTACCTTGTAGGAACAGAGTTTTCATTGTTCCTTTTATGCCCCACAGATCCACAATGCTGCACCCGCTTGTTAAACAGACCTATAGAATGTTAATTCTTCTGAAGCATTCTCCTAGCACTTACGGTTTATGAATTATTATTATACAGGGCACAGGCCTCCATGCCTTTGGCCTGTTCCCTCATTCTGAAATACCATTTTCTCCTCACTAGTAAGCACTGTTCATCTTTCACAACATCTTTTCTGCAAAACCTGTCTTGGCTTTCAGCCACACAGCTAACTGCTCCTTTCTGTGTGCTCTGCTAGGAGCAATGTGTACTTTCTGCCACCATCTTCACTGCTTGGTTTTGTCCTCTCGACCTCTCCGGGGTGGGATTATTCACTTTATATTTCCAGTACCTAGCACGGTAGTCAACACATGGTGTGATAAATCTTCATGAGTTGTTGAATGAATTGAAATGTCCTTTTCTGTGCACTCAAAATATAAAGTATGAGCCTCCACCCCTCAGAGATGGAACTCGTGTCTAGAGGTATTTGCGGTTGGTCCAATGTGTGGCGGTGCAAAGACCCTGTGCATCCCACTTAGGCGTGTGAACTAGCATTCCTACAGTCATGCAGCTGTGACATTGCCCACATTAAGTTGGTATCAGACACTTCCTCTGTAACTGTGCTTTCTTCTTCATGGGTCATATTTACTGACTGGGGCTGTTGCCTCTGCCTGATGCCCGTGTGCTGGGCTGCCTTCGGTAGAACTGTCCCGTCAGTACTTCTCATGTACCAGAAATAGGCTCATTGCTTCATACACAGATCATTGATGATGTCACTGCACTGTAGCTACAGATCCCTGTTTAATCAGTCTCTGCTTGCTTCTGAGAGCCTGATGTCCTTTTGAGAAGTCCAATTATGAACCTGGCCTAAGAGTTAGGGAGGAGGCCAGTGTTGTTATCCCTGTTGTTATTTACCTGTGTACTATTATTAAAATCACTTTTCTGGTCACAGTCTTCCCAGCTGGAAAGCTCTTGGGCCCAATTATATACACAGTTGGTTCAGGGCTGCTTGTTTTGTCTTTCCAGATTTTTCAAAGAGTAGAGGAATAGAGTGCATAAAAGGGTAGAATGGTTTCCCTGTAACATGGATATTGGTGTAATGAGATACATGTAATGGAACATATTCAAGGAGTATGGCACTCAGTTATGCAGCATAATAAAATGAATACTCTAGAATACACCCAAGTGAAGAATTAGAGTGTATCATTGAAGGGTACCTATGTGTGCCTCTCTGAGCCCAACTCCTCCTTACTTCGCACTGGTATTTACTCCCTGGATGTGATAAAAATTTTTCTGAATTTGAAAACAATGTTTAAGTATTATACACAATAGTCTTTCTGAATGTATTCAACTTTTAAGACTTGGTTAGAACTGGGCTCGAGTATATGGCCCCTACCCTTAAGAAATTCATATTCTGGTTCCTAGAGGCAAGACTCAGTCTAAGAATATGTGACAGGCCCAATGGCTGAATTTTGTAGTCCGGCTGCTCACTAAGGGGATCAAAACGAGAAGAGTCCAGATAGCCTTCTGGTTAATTTAGAGATGGTCTTATGAAAGAATTTGGAATTGACTTGGTTATTAAAACGATGTGGAACCTGGGCATGATAGGAGTGACAGTGACGGCCTTGCTCAAGCCTTATTACCAGAGGAGCTGTCAGCCCAGCCCCACCTTCTGCTCCTTTGTTTTCTCCGCACCCCAGCCCGTGGAGAGGTGGTAAGATGCAGAAGACAAGGTCCTGTGGGTATAATTGTCTCCTAATTCTCTATCAGCCCTCCTAAGAATGTTCTCAGATGTATTGGAATTAGAGTCTCAATAGGAATTTAGCAAGCGAGCTGACTGTAAACTGTTGTATCTTTTGTATTCTGAAGTCTTTTATTTTGCCCTCAGAATCTATGCATTATTTCTTCAAATAGGGTATAAGTCTCAGTGTTTTGCTTTACACAAACTTTGTTTCCTTTATATTGGCACAGATCATGCATGCATTTTCAGTTGCTCCTTTTGACCAGAATCTGTCAATTGATGGAAAGATTTTAAGTGATGACTGTGCCACCCTCGGAACCCTTGGCGTCATTCCCGAATCTGTCATTTTGTTAAAGGTAGGTAACAGCTCTTTACCTGAGGGATTCTCATGTGTAAACCGCGTGCAGTGGTGGTTACAGTTACCTCAGGTTCTCGGCAGGGTGTGGTAAGAAGCTTCTGCTGTGAGAGTTTTGCTGGCCTCTACATTCTCCATCTCTGGATGAGCCATGAGAGACTTAGAGGAGGTCACAACATCATTGGGTCTTGTGGGGTTTTAATAATTCTTGTTTAAAATAATCTAGATTTAACCTCCTCCCTAACTTTTGGACCAGCGAATTACTTAACCATATTTCTACTATTAAAGCATCTCCACCTTTCCTCATAAGTACAGGAAACGGACATAAGACACAAGTCTTGGCCACAATAGTCAAAATACTTTTGGTTGGCTTAATGGGATTCTTGTCCAGGGTATGGAAATTGGCTTTGGGGAGAATGGATTTAGGAGAGGTAGGTGTGTTTTAGAAAGTAGGGGCTTCTGAGACTTTGTCACAGAAGAAGAATCATTCAACCAGCCTCTTTAGACCAACCCTGCCTTCCCTCAGGGCCTGATTTTGTCACTTTCCTTTGCCTCTTTTGTTTCTTTATGGCTAGAAGCATGCCCCCTGCATGATGTGATAGGATATTTTTCAGGTTTTGAACTGTGAAATATGTTTTTCATACCGTAGAGCCTCAATTCTGGTCAGATAGAGTTAGGCCCTGGAAGTGGTCATGCAGACCCATATCTACCCCTACACACACACACCCCTCCACACACACACACACACACACCCACACCCTCATCCTGCTACCTACCCCCTGGAAATGATGATGCAGGCGCATATCTACCCCTACACACACACACACACCCCTCATCCTGCTACCTACCCCCTTCCTGTTTGCTTTTCTTGGAACTGTAGGTTCTGTGGAATTATTTTGAAAGCCTCTTTGGTTTGCTGAATCCTAAGGACGCCGTGTAAAATCCTAGAAACAGCCTGTGTAATTAAAGCGTTTGTACTTCAGATGGGCAGCTAGAGTCCATATTGGACATTGTCCTCTTGGCCCTTGCAGCTAACCCCACCGCAAGCTCAGACTCAGTGCTGGCTTCTGCCTTAACAAGGACGTGGGCATTTTCTGCTTGATGTTGAGGCAGGAGGAAAATGTATTTTTAACCTAATTGGCATTTTTAGAGGACCATTCGGACTTGATTTCTGCCAACTCACGCTGTCATCACTGGCACCTTAAGTCATATCAGTTAGATCAGTGTTTAGTAACTCAGGGTGTCTGAACCTTTCTGCATCTAAAGGTATTTGAGGAGCAGGAAAACAGTGCCACATCCAATGTGCAGTCTGTGTGGTTATCAGGGTATTGAGTCTAGACCCGCCATTGACAAGGCATCCTTTGTTAATCCTGGACATTGCCAGCTCTGGTTTGAACCCTGTTTTCCACTGGACAGTGTTTGTATTTGTGTCTTGGAGCAACACACTGGTGGGCTCGGGACCAGCCTTCCGTGTGAGGTGGATGGGACGTTATCCTCCTACTGGCTTCCACTCCCTTGTGGTTTTGAATTGTTTTCATTTGTTTTCTAGGCTGATGAACCAATTGCAGATTATGCTGCAATGGATGATGTGATGCAAGGTAAAGACCAACTTGTTTTGGGGGTTTGTTGAGGAACTTGTTAAAGGAAGGTGGGATTATAGTTACTGATGCTTCAGTCGACAGTGCTTTTACTTTTAAACTTGAACAGAGCTTCTACATGTTAAGGTAGAATCTTACATTACTGCTCTGAAAAGATCTTAGTAAGAATGATATCTATGAAAATTTAGAAAGTGGAGAAAAACAGTACTAATTTACCATAGGAAACGAATGTAAGCCTGCAGGTGAAAGGTCAACAAAAAGCAAAGCTAATTCAAATTGCAGAACCTCAGACAGGTACAGAGGAATTGGATGCCCTAGGTGCCTTTGAACGTAAGAGTGAGGTCTAAACCTAAAGGCCGGTTGGAAGCTGTATAAGAAGCAGTTAGCTCACTACCTTGCAGATCCTCACAGCCCTTCCCTCATGTCACTGCCTCTTCTCAACCTGTAGAGTTTGTGTTTCAGCTCTTTGAAGAAATTAACCTAGAAGGGTGATAATGAGGCCCATTACCTACCAAACAAGGAGATCACCCATCAGCTCTTTCTTCAAATACTGGCAGCCCATCCCTTACCTCCCATAGTCGAGGGAAGGGATGATCCTCTGGGGAAACGGGCAGTTCAAGGAAACAGCCTACATATATTTTTAAGAACTGTTTCATCTCCCAGGTACCCTTGGGTTAAGCCCTCCACTGCCCACCGAACAGTTTTTAGGCATCTATTTAGTACCTCACACTTAAACAGGTGGAAATGGACAGCTAGAGAGCACCAGACAGTTGAGCAAAGAGCATGAAACCAAAAGACGTCAGTCAACAGACAGAAAAAAAAGGAGCCCAGAGAAAATAGACAACACAGGAAGAATAAGAAAGCTTAACAATTAACTATAAACAATACGAGAGAAAGAGCAAAATAGTCTGTGTGTAAGGAACATTCAGAGAATAGAAAATAATTCATGAAAATAAAAAATGGGTGCACCAAGGGCCTGGTACAATAAAGTATAAATCTAGGGATAAGAAGACCCGAAAAGCATCTAGAGGTATGGAAGGAAAAACCACATTCACAGGATGAAGAGTCAGGAAGACAAACTAATGGACCAGTGCCCACAAGATTCTGAGGAAGAGTGAGTTTGAATCTAGAATTCTGTAACTAGACAGACTTTAATTTAACTTCACACTTGATGGCTCTTTGAATGTAAGACCTCAAATTTCTCTCACACACCGTTTGCCGAGATACTCTGGGAGGGTGTGCTCTGTTAAATGAGAGAGTAAATCAAGAAAGAAGTCAACTAGGGCTTCCCTGGTGGCGCAGTGGTTGAGAGTCCGCCTGTCGATGCAGGGGATGCGGGTTCGTGCCCCGGTCCAGGAAGATCCCACATGCCGCGGAGCGGCTGGGCCCGTGAGCCATGGCCACTGAGCCTGCGCATCCGGAGCCTGTGCTCTGCAACGGGAGAGGCCACAGCAGTGAAAGGGCCGCGTACCACAAAAAAAAAAAAAAAAAAAAAAAAAAAGAAAGTCAACGGTGGAACCCAAAAACATGGATCCAGCATAGGAATAGATGCCCTAGAAGCTGGTGAGGGGGAAATTCCAGGACAGAAGCTCTGCAGCAGGTGTTGAGCACACCCGATCCAGATTGGAGCGGTGGGATGCAGGCTTTGGCAAAGGATGTCCCCTGGGAAGAGTGGAAGTGATAGATGGCTGTCTTGAGGTTTACAGCTCTTTCAGAGTTTACACTTGAATTGGAGATAGTACAGAGAAAATGAAACACATAAATAATGCAGCAGTTACCAACCCCAGAAAGACAAAGTCATACCAGACAGGAACTATAACCAAGGTACACCAGGGAGTTCAGCTGTGAGCAGTATTATGGAACAAAAAATAATGTAAACATTGGAGATTAGCTTAGCAAAAAATGTCACTGTTTCAGGAGGATGGGTTCTGGGGGCAGGTGGTATGTAAGAGGTGGGAGAAGAACTAAATTTTTCTTTCCATGAAATTATTAGATAGTATCTAAAATTATGAATTAGCAATATAAGCATGTTATTTAGAAATACAGAGGTTAAATACCAGAAGTGGCTGCAAGGGCTGAAAGTGGTTCCTTCTAGAGTGTGGGAATGGGAGGCGGAGGGGGAGAGAGGGCGATGGCCACATGGTTTTCTCCAGCCCCCTCCCCCCATCATGCAGAATGTTGGCTCCAGTTATAACCCTTGTTCTCCCAGTATTTGTCTTTTGAGTGATGCATATGTATTGCTTTGATAAAATAAAAACAAAGAGAAAGATTTTCATTTGATTATTATCTATAACTTCAAAGGTAATGTTTATTGGTGAATAAGGTAATTAAAAGTTATTTTAAACTTTTCGTCTTTAGGCATTGAAGTGAACTTATTACTGTCGGTAGTGACAATCTTTTCAATTTGGAATTCTGTTTTTTTCCTTCCAGTGTGTATGCCAGAAGAAGGGTTTAAAGGTAAGTTACATTTGTCACGTTTTGTTCATGAATGTCAGAGTCATACTCTAATTTTCTATTAAAGTGAAGCCTATGATTTGATTTTAAAATTTAATTCAATCTGAGTCTCATGACTGAAATTAATTTTAGTTAAATGCATTTTTTATTCAAGCTTCTTCATTATCTGTATCAGCACTCAGGCCTCAGGCCTCAAATAGGGCCTGTGCGATAGACGTATCTACTTCCAGATGTCCATTCTGCTTTTTCTTTCTCATTTCGGGGGGGGCAGTTGGGGAATTAGCTAGTGGCATTTTGATTTTTATACTTAACCTTTTCAAATTCCTCCTGTCAGTCCCATCTTAGAGCAAAACAGTTTGTATGTAACTGATAAGAATTAGAGGAGAAGAATCTGCTGAATTATATTAGGTTCAGTGAAAAGGTTTCATCGATCTATTTAGAATTAGGCATTTTTTGGATTATTACTTTAAATGGATAAACGGCAGTGCCTCCTACTACATCTTGGCCACTATAGTTGTGCACATAGTCGAATCCAGACCTTTGACGTTTGCAGATTTAACTGTTGCCAGTTTGATTCTATGTGTCCTAGTCCAGAGGTCCGTGACAGGTTGCAACTTTGCCCAAGAATGAGATTGAATCGAATACCGGGGTTTCTTTGCTAAAGCGAACAAGTGAGCCACGCTACTGGCCTAAATAAAGCCTCCCTCTCAGTGCGGCTTTTTGTCTACACGTTCCCACTACACAGAAACTCCTGATGTGGTTAAAACAAAACAAACAAAGCAAAAAATTAATTTATGCAAAATGGCCATCAAACGAAAGCATGAGTAAAATGCGATGAACTTGTGTGAAGACAACTAACAGCCGCACGGCTTTCAACAGGAAGGTGCTTTAGCGGAAAACCTGGAGTCTGCTGGTACTTTGTCTTACCCTTCAACGTCAAAAGGCTTCTGTGCTCATTTATTAAGTTGGATATTCCCTGTTGGTGATGCGTTCTTGGCAAATGGAATATATGAACTCTTACCTTGCAGTTCACAACTGTACCTCCACATGTGTTTCTTTTCCCAGGTACTGGTCTTCTTGGACATTAATCTTTTTGAACATTTGCTGACTGCTAAGAAATGACCAGAAAGGAAGAGGAGTTTGACATGTTAGGGCATTACAGAAAAAGTGGATTTAAGAATTAAACCATTACATGACTCCTCCGCAAGGCAGAAAACCATTCAAAAGTGACTGTCCCCAAATGCCTTATGTCAGATAAAGCAGATTGCACTGAAGGCCATCAGACTTGAAGGAAATGTTTCAAATTTTATATTTAAGGGGGGTGGGGGGGGAATGGGCAAGTAAAGACTGAAAAAGTTTAGTAGCAGTATCAGTAAATCATGTTTACATATGAGATTTATAGGCACGGGAGGGAATAAAAGTTCTGTTATATTTCTTTGCTTGAGTTTCATACCAGATGCATTGGTCCATAAAGGATTTGTATCACAGTAGACGGGACAACATTCTGCTCTGAACTAAAAGTAATTCTTTAGAGACATAACCTGCTTACCAATACCTGTCTTTGATTCATATTTTACTTTCAATAAAGCATGAAAGTGAAGAACTTGCCGTAATTGTGGAAAAGTGTCTTCAGAGTAGATTCCTCTCCGTGTCGGCTCCAGTGCACCTGCCTCACATCCTGCCCGCTGGTCTCTGACTTGGTGCTGGGAAAGGAGGGCGCACCTGCGTGTCTCCTGCAATGAGCCAAGGGATTGTGTCTCACTGGTGTCTTCAAAGGCTTTTTATTTCCATGCATTTCAGAAAGGATGGCGAATGTATTACATGTCATAGCATCCTCCAGTTTTACTGTTATTAAAAAGTGGGAAATCAAATACACCTTGCACTTTTGAGAAGTCTGACCACCTTATCTGAAGAGTAAAATGGCCTGAAATACATTTGGAAACTAACACGGGTTCTTATATAAAGTTTCTTCTGCCCATCCTCCAAGCCCGCCATTTCCTGGATCTCACTTCTCTTGTTTTGAAAGCATTCTTCCGAAACACCCAGAAAGGATCTTTTAGATCACATTGTTCAAAAATGAAAAAAAAATGTGCACGTGGAGTGTGCCCTGTCATCAGCTCAGGATTGTTGGTTAGCAACATGTGACCAAAGCAGGATTCGTTAGGATATCGGAGGATTTTCAAAGGAATTAAGACTGGAGTTTGTTTCACTGTTTCCTCTGAGTACGTATGTACAACTTTTTGGCCGAGATGCTGACTCAGGCGTCTCTCTTGCTAACACTTTATTTAGCCCTGGGTTTTGCTGGGCTTTTTTTTTTTTTTTTAACCCCTCCCTTTTCTGAAAATTTAAACTGAAATACCGGATGGGGGTGTCAGGCTTCCATTTGAGGACCAGTAACCTTGGCAGCATCCCCTTTGAATAGATCTTTTTATCAGAATAATTATGGCTTTTTGGTAAGATTACAACTTCTTACCTGAGTTACCCCTCTGTTTGCAGTGTCTTCAGTCTGTACCCCCTGGGGAGGTAGGGGGTGTTTAATGAGTCTGTGTGGGAGAGTGCACTGCACACAGGACCCTCACAACCCATTCTAGGAACCTGTGGGCCCCACCCTCAGGTCGGCAAAGGGAAAGGAAGGACTTGAGGTCCAGGTCGTGAGCTAATCCTCATTTTTAGATCCCAACACCTGCAGTCCCCCGCCCCCCAATGGACCTGAACATAAAATAATAACATGCCAAGCAACTGCTACTTTCCAAGGGTAAAGACTTGTGTGCGAGTTCACTTAGTACGTGATGCAGCTGCTTCATCCTCCCTGTAAAGAAGCTGTTTGTCCAGAGAAGTTTCTTTCTGGGGATTGACATAAGCATGTCAATAGTCACCCAGAAATCTGATGTATTTCCCCAGTTTGCTGTTAATAACAGTTTTAAAATGTGTTACTTGAGTCTTTTTTTTCCTCATGCAGTGATACAAAATAACAGCCTGTGGTAGGTCTTTCAGGCTGATGACCCAGTACTGGCTCCCTTATTGATCTGCACAGGTGGTGGGAGCGGGGTGGGCCCTGTGTGAGCAGGTGATGCTCAAGCAGTTCTGTCTCCTGCCCCCATGACTTAAACGTGTGCTACCAGCACTGCACTGCTCAGAGTGACGTCTGTGGCCCCACAGTACCAGCAGCACTGCGAAGCTGTATTAGAAATGCACGTTTTTGGGCTTCCCTGGTGGCGCAGTGGTTGAGAGTCCGCCTGCCGATGCAGGGGACACGGGTTCATGTCCCGGTCCGGGAAGATCCCACATGCCGCGGAGCGGCTGGGCCCGTGAGCCATGGCCGCTGAGCCTGCGCGTCCGGAGCCTGTGTTCCGCAACGGGAGAGGCCACAACAGTGAGAGGCACCGTGTACTACCAAAAAAAAAAAAAAAGAAATGCACATTTTCAGGCCTGAGACCTACTAAATCTGTATGTGCAAGCCGCCCCTGTTGGGAAGCCTTGGGCTGGGCCCTCTCCCGCCCACGGTCAGTCGGCAGAGTTACACAGTCATGTATACGTGTATTTAGTGGCCCTCACCACTTTGTACAGGGAAAACAGGTACAACATGTAACCTAAAATCAATTCTTGCCTTGTCTGTATTAATAGATGGAGATCAATTGTCTCCTTGACTTTGACCGCACCAAGGTGCAGAGACTCTTCCCATCAGGTTTCTTATGCATGTGGTTTTGTTTTTGCTTTTTAAAGACAGTCTTCTGTGGAAGGTAAAACGAAGCTTGAAGTCACCCCTGCCCCCCATCCCCGTTGTATTTCTGTCCATTCCTCACCCCCAATCTGATGTGTACAACATGCCATTCTGCTACGAATTGTTGCCATCACCTCAAACATAGGTCGCCGTTGGGATGTCGTCATTCCTTGGGGGCAATAAGTATCTGTGTATTAATGAACTTTATTGTGTAGAATTACAGTTACCATTCTGCCCAATTTAAAAGAAATGTATGTTTGTTTCTGTGGCATCATAATCCAGAGCAAGTTTTTTATTACTTTAAATGTCCATTTGGTTGGTCTGTGTGGTCATGGGCTTCTCGATCAGACCCTGGTTAATACTTGAAGTGAATGCTAGGGTTGAATAACCTGTTTTAAATACCCAAAGGGTGTTATCTCTGTCTGAACAAACTGCTAAGGTGAAATGAGCACTGAAGCCTGCCTTTCCTGTTATAGAATCGCGCAGGAGTGTCACATCCTTTCTCTCTGGCATTTGGATGTTCAGCTTGTTCAGTGTTACAGGGGACTGTGAATAGAGTTCAGTCTCATGAACAACCAGCATTTTCATTTTAAGGAGATTCTTACCCCTTTGCCTATGGCCCGTGCATCCCCGCCCCAGGTGCCGGGTTTTGTCACAACTGTATTTCTGATTCTGAAAGCTAGCCATTTACCACCCCCAAAATCCAGGCAATGCATAGATACCAATATTGGCTGGGGATTTGATTATCGACATGAGTGGAATCCTTTATTCACTAAAATACAGATTACAGACATTTGTAAAATGGTAACACTTTGTTTCACATACTTCACTGAGTAACGGCTTTGTGCCAAGTCCTGAGAGCCAAGTCTAGTAGGGAGACTTGGTGCAGTGGTTAAGGGTCTGCCTGCCAAGAGGGGACATGGGTTCGAGCCCTGGTCCGGGAAGACCCCACATGCCGCGGAGCAACTAAGCCCGTGCGCCACAACTACTGAAGCCCACGCGCCTAGAGCCCGAGCTCCGCAACAAGAGAAGCCACCGCAATGAGAAGCCTGTGCACCGCGATGAAGAGTAGTCCCCGCTTGCCGTAACTAGAGGAAGCCCGCGCACAGCAACGAAGACCCAACATAGCCCCCCCCCCCGCAAAAAAAAAAAGTAGTAGAGAGATGTAGAAAACAACGCCTCCATCTCATACATACGAAACATTTGTGGGTTTTTTTCAGATCTGGCTTTTGAGTTAATTGGGCTGAGGAGTCTGCTAGCTGTTCAGATAGCACATACTTGTGTAGGCGAGTGTTGAAAGGGCTAGTTTGAGAAGTTGGGTCACCTGTGTTACAGATAATCTCACCATTTACCTTTAACTAAGCAAAGTTGCTTAGCTTTGCTTTGTCTTGGTTTCCAAATTATCTCTTTGAACAGAGCAGTATTTGCTGCCTTGTTCACCCTCCCACACTGAGGATCATGCAATAATAAACGCTGTTGGGGTAAAATACTTCGTGATTCTTTGTAATTAGACTTCAGCCTTTGTGACGAAACGCTGTGGAATCTTTCCCACAAGTCTTCAAAAAGAGGTCTTGTAACCGCATAGCCAAGCTGCCTGGAACCCCCTCCCTGAGAACTTTAGGACGTACGTTATGCTGGAAGCCGTTGGAGTTAAAATGATGGCTGGACAGGTGTGTTTGATTATTCTGTTATATAAGTATTTCCTCTTGGCCCATACGGAAAGTGAAGCTAATGGCCAAACAGTAAGGTGCCTTGATTCTGTGTTTATTTGCAGGGTCATGTTGAAAGGAATTTGGAACGCGTTTGGAATGCATATTGAAGATTTATGTCTTTGTGATAGGCAGGTTCTGCCCCAGAGGGGCAGCTTCCAGTGTTTTGATTGTCATTGCCAAGAACATCAGGAACAGGTGCCGTGAGCCTCAGAGGCCGCGCTGTGCAGGCACCGGGCAAAGCAGGAGACTGCGGCCAGTGCTTCAGGCTACTCTCTGATCTGAGAATCGTGTTTTATATTCTTTATTTACTTCTTGAGATTTAGTGAATAATATTTTTCAAGAGTAGGGTACATGGAACAGGTATTTCTTGTGCTTCCGGGAACTTCCCCAACAGATAAGCCACAGGACCCTCTTTATCACATGATTGCAGTGTACTGCCAACCATATCACATTCAGCACTTTTAAAAAATGCATGTGTTTCTGACAAGTTAGTGACATTTGTTCATATGGTAAGAGTTAGGTATCTTTGCTGAGCCTCATTAGGTTTTGGGAAGAGGTTGCAGAATTGGTCTTGTGAATCAAGTCATCTTTGTAACTTGCCAGGAGTTGTCTGGCCTTTTTAATTATTATTATTATTTATTTCTTTATTGATTATTTTTGGCCGTGTTGGGTCTTCATTGCTGCACGTGGGCTTTCTCTAGTTGCGACGAGCGGGGGCCACTCTTCGTTGCAGTGCGCGGGCTTCTCATTGCGGTGGCTTTTCTTGTTGCGGAGCACGGGCTCTAGGCTTCAGTAGTTGTGGCTCGCGGGCTCCAGAGCGCAGGCTCGGTAATTGTGGCACACGGGCTTAGCTGCTCCGCGGCATGTGGGATCTTCCCGGACCAGGGCCCGAGCCCGTGTCCCCTACATTGGCAGACGGATTCTTAACCACTGCACCACCAGGGAAGCCCTGTCTGGCCTTTTCTAGGTGACATTGTTCTGCCTTTAGAATTGGGACCTGCACCAACTCATTACTGGACTAAGCCCTGGCTGTGTCTCCCCCAGCGGAGGCAAGACCACGTTTCCCAAAGACGTGTATCCTGCTGCCAAACGGGCTCCGTCCACGGGCACCAGTGACGCAGTGGCTCTTCTCGTGCCATGTGTTCACACTTTGCCATTCATGAGACTGTCTGAATTCCCCCTGAAGTCAGTTCTGAGAGCTTGTCCAACATAATTACTGTATTGGTCTCAAACAGAGGGCATCATCTGTTCTCCCCCAACATGTTTAAAGGGGAAAAAACAAAAAGATGTGCTTTCAAGGATTTGGCTGGGACTGCGAAGGCCAGGGCCTTTGAAGTGAAATTGCTCTTGGTCAGGGAGGGAACCAGCCTCGTAACAGCAGCTGGAATGGCAGCATGAATTCCAGATCTGCGTTAGTGCTGCCAGGCGAGGCAGGCCCTGGGCCACAGGAAGTGGGGGACACACCCCAAGGAAGGCCTGGGCAGCGGCTGCCTGGGTTGAAACGTTGCCGGCTGGCACATGGGCCTCTGCAAGCTTGGATCTTGGTCTCCCCTCCCCCCATTCTCTGGCAAAACCGAGAGAACACTAAACTGCTACCAACTCTTTTTATGGTCCTGGATAAGTGTGTTCCCCTTTGTGCCTCAGTGTTCACTCTAAAAGGAAGTTGGGTGTAGAAACTGTCGAGCAGGAATTAGGTGGAAGGAGGCAGTGGGGCCTCATCTCTTCACCCCTACCGCCACCCACTACCTCAAAGTCCAGGGAGTGCGTTTGGGAAATTGCCCAACTGGACCACCTCTAAGGACTCTTGTTTTATATGTGAGTCATTTCTTTGATTGGTTTATGTTTGGAGTTTCTGCTGCATCTCCTCTCCCATCTGTAGCGTGCACTGGCTCTGGGTGAAGGAGGCTTCAAGTCGTGCTAGACTGTCTAGAATTCTGGAACTAGAGTGAATCACTTATTTTTGTCTTAACTGGGAGCCAGAGTTAGGGCTGTGCTGGATCTTATGTCTGCATTTATTTTATTTATTTTTTTAATTTATTTTTTATTTTTATTTTTGGCTGCGTTGGGTCTTTGTTGCTGCACGCGGGCTTTCTCTGGTTGTGGTGAGCAGGGGCTACTCTTCGTTGCGGTCTGCGGGCTTCTCGCTGCGGTGGCTTCTGTTGTGGAGCACGGGATCTAGGTGCGCGGGCTTCAGTAGTTGTGGTGTGTGGGCTTAGTTGCTCCGCGGCATGTGGGATCTTCCCGGGCCAGGGCTCGAACCCATGTCCCCTGCATTGGCAGGCGGATTCTTAACCACTGCGCCACCTGGGAAGCCTCTTACGTCTGCATTTAAAACCACTCCAAATCCCAGAAAATGAATCAACCTAATTAGTGCTGGACTGGTCTAGCTCCCTGAGGGCAGGGTCTCTGGCCATCTTATTCATCCTATGTCCTGCAGTGTGTCACATATGTTCTCAGCAAGGAAAAACCGGATGAACACTTCAGGACCCCCTGGAAGCTCTTGTCCAGCAACAGCAAGATTCCTGGGAGAGAGTTTCCTATTACTTTGGTGTGACCAGTGCTGTCCCCACCTTTAGGCTTGTCTCCTTTGTCCTCAAAATGGGGATTTCCTAGCTGTGTTCACAGTTGTGATCCAAGAGTGGGTCCCCCCAGGGTGGCATCCTCTCTGCTGTGTGTCCGGCATCAGCGTGGCAGCCCACCGAGACACTGAGTCCTCAGAACCTTTCTTGACGGATGTGCCGTGGAGCTGACTGACTCTCCGTCCTCATCGGTCTTGTTCTCACTGGAGCGGAACTTTCTTCCCAGCCATCCCTGCAGCCCACCCTCCTCTTCACCAGCCCCTCCTAGACCTGGCTCAGTGTTCTGCGGACAACACACCTTGGGGACCCACCACTTCGGGGTTTTCTCCCTCTGCCTTTCCCACTGGGCAGTTCCCATCCCTATCTTTCTGATCTGACCAGGCAGGGAAGGGTGGCAGAGAGTAATTTCCATTCCCAGTTTTGGACTCCCTCGTGCATTATTCCAAGTTTACAGCTGTGCCACCCACGTTTTCACTCTCCAGCCTTCTTAGATGTCAGATTTTTTGAAGCCAGCTTTCATTTTTCAGCAGTCGGGAGGGAGGGCAGGGGTGGTTGCTGGGTCGCAATGTATTAAGTGTTTGGAAAAGAGAAGGCTTGTGCCCAGAGGCAGCCATGCCTGAGTGGTCAGTCTTGAGTGGTTTGGATTGAAATAGGGCAGGGAAAGCGAAGCTCCAGGGCCTTCATTCAATCTTCCCTTTAATACCCAGGCTCCATGCCAGGCTCTGTGCCCAGCCCTACGGCACGTGCTGGCTGCCTTCTCCCCAGGGCCCCTGAGAGTCTCAGCATGCTGCCCCCCAGGACACAGGAGAGATTATAAGCCTCTTGTACTGAGGTTTTCTGTAAAGAGGAAAGTGCTGTAATTGAAGAGCTCCTTGGTTAATAAAGAAGAAATAGAGGCCTGGCACAGAAGAGCCTTCGTTTCTTGACCTATTCAGCCAGGATTGGGTACATTCAGTCCCTCGGTGCCCATAGGACCACAGGCCCTTAGAGACCTTGGAGTTTGCTGGTCCAGACCACGAAAGATCACAGCTGCAACTCCTCACTTAGTTCGTTTCCGCACCTCCTCTGCCTCCATCGGGCCCCTTGCCGTGGCTCATGTGAGGCACTTTGGCTTCACTCTGGAGTCCAGTCTGGAATGGTACCACCAGCGGTGCTTTCCTGGCCAGAGCTGGAAGCCCATGGTCTCTGTCTCACAGCATGAAGGGGAAGAGGGCTTTTTGGGCGAGTAGTTGGAGAAGCTGAAGAGGCACCGGAATTTTGATGGGAACTGAATTCAAGGATCCATCTAGCCCAGTTCACAAAAAAGACAGAGGATGGGAGGAGATGTCGTGCTTCAGAGAACCCTGGAATTTGTGTGCCCTTCCTGAGATGTGTGAGCCCAGCCTTGCTGTAGGCAGATTAGCCCAGTGCGTGCTGCCCTGGAAGGGCTTTGGGTTTTCAACCAGTGTTTCCCAAATACAGTTTTACTTCACCAAGCATCTCTCAGGACCAGTGTCCTGTACAACACACCAGTCTGGGGCAATTGCTGCACTATGAAATCCCTTCTGCGCCATCCCCAGACCTTGACCAGTCTCATTCAACTTCGTCCCTCTTAACTACAGCTTTGAACCAAACTATAAAGTCCTGGTGCATCCTGAGAAGGATCCAGGCTCAGGCCTGCTGCTTAGGCAGGAAATCAGACGCCCCCCGGGGTGGGGGTGGGGGGCCCAGCGTGAGCAGGTGCTGCTCTCGGAGCCCCTGCAGTTTTGTTTCTTCTTCCCTGAAGGCCTTGTTCTGCCAGCACTATTCAGAATGTTATCTGTGGCCCCAGAGCACCGGCAATGCTGTGAAGCTTTATTAGAAATGCAGAAGCCCAGGCCCCAGACCCACTGAATCTGGATCAGGCCACTCCTGTGCTCTTAGAAGTTTGAGAAGCCCTGGGCTGGGAACTCTTTTCCATCCATGGCTGGGGGGTGCCTGCGGACGAGACACAGAAGGACTGGAAAGAATGCGCGCCCCATCCCTACATCCCCTCTGCCTTTTCACATTTTCAGGCGGTGGGATGAGGGTGAGGAATGGCCTGCTACTCCCCCTTAATTCTAATCTCTGTTGGTTGAGGTGAGAGCCTTGGCAGGGAAACATGGCCCTGGTCCCAACCCCTGTGGGACTGAAAACTCAGGCTTGAAAGGCTCCGATTGTCCAGAGGCTGATAGAAGCATTGTTGAAGGCCCCAGGTCTTTTCCTTAATGAAATGAATCCCCATGGCTGGGAAGATGGAGGGGGGAATGGGGACCGTGGAAGTGACGGTCCCTTGTTAAGCACACAGCAGGCGCTCAACAAATACGGTGAGTAAATGAATACTTGAATCTTCCCTAAATCTTGCCTGTGAAGTGGGCCTATTGGACTCGCTGACCTTGGAGGGTAGATGAGATGGAGATTTTTCTCTACCCCTTTTGGGACCTCAGTTTCTCCAGTTATTAGAGCGAGGGCGTGAGAACCAGAGGTGTAAAGATCGCCTCTAAAATCAGCGTTCTGTGTGACGTGGGCCTACCAACCACAGCCTCACCCACGGTCCCCGACAGCTCCGGCCTTGCAGGCACACCGCCTGTTTTCTCTGTTCATCTAGGGTGGTTGCTCCTTGGAGGGGAGTCCAGTGGGGAGAGGAGCCCAGGAGCCGCTCAAGGGTCCATGGCATTGCTGCTGCTCACTTGATTGTGACCTTGGGCAAGTCTCTTCCCCTCTCTGGGCCTCAGAGGTCAGGTTAAGGTGATGTCTGAGGCCCCTTCGTGCCTGGGTTTTCACTCATGCCCTCACCCCACCTTTCTCCTGCAGCCTTCCCTCTACTTCTCCTTTCGAGCGCGTGGCCTGAGGTTCGCCACCCCCGTTCCCTGGTTAGGTTGGGAGTAAGAAGAGAGCTACCTAGTCCCCGGAGGATGTCGGAGAGCCGCTAATCGGCTGGGGGGCCAGCGCGCGGCCGCTGCCAGGAGGCACGCGAAGCGCCTGGGCGCGGAGGACGTGCTGCGGGGGTACAGCTTCCTCACCCAGCTAAACCTGGCCGCCTTTTCCTTCCTCCCCGCCCCTGCAGACTCGCGGGCCTAGGGCGTGTCCCCCACTTTCCCGTCGACCCCACTTGTCGTAGAAGTTGCCCTCTCCCCTTGGAGCAGGGACAGTCGGCTGGACCGCTGGGTCCTCGCCCGGCCCTGCCAGTTTAGCCGTGTAACCTTGAGCCGGTCCTTGCCCTCTCCGGTTCTCAGTTACCCGACCTGTAAAATGGGGCGCAGAGCGCCCGCCTCCGGGACCTGCTGTGGCAGGCGGCCGAGTGGGGGCCTCCGCCGAGCCCGCGGCTCCAGCTCTGGCTCCGCAGTGAAGGGGGAGCGCGCCGGGAAGGAGGCTCCGCGGTCACGTGACGCCGCCCCCCACCCCCCCCGAACTGCGGCGGCGGCGGCGGCGGCGGCGGCGAACGCCGAGCCGCGTCCGACCAGAGCTGCAGCGGCTGCCGCGGGCTCCGGAGCGCCGAGCCCAGGAAGCCCCGGCCCAGGCCCGCGGGTGAGTCCGCCCCGCCCGGGCGGCGGCCCTGGGAGGGGAAGGGACGGAGGTGGCCCGGGCTCCCCTCGGCCGGCAGCCAAGACCCAGCGCGGGCGGGCCGGGCAGGAGGGTGCGGGCAACGGGCGGGGACCCGGGGGCTGGGGGCGCAGGCTGGCTTTGGCCGCGCTGCGGGCGGGGGATGGGGGGGCGGCTCAGACCCCTGCCTCCGGGGTGGGTCGAGGCCGAGGCTCGGGAGGGGAGGGGGGGGTGGGCTCGGGTCCCATCCCCGTGCGTGGGTGGGGGTTCCGTGTTGGACTCACCCTGAGGAGGGGGCGCGAAGAAACGGGCGCGTTCTCTCGATTTCTGGGGAGGGGCCCGGCCCCGACACCCACCAGGAAGAGGCACTGCGGTCCTCAGAGGAAGGAAGTGGGGGTCCAGCGACCCTGAACCGAGGGGGCAGTGATGTCCTTGCTTCCCCAGGGACAGCGCGCATCCCCCCCAGCCTCGTCCCCGACCCGCCGCGGAACAGGGCACCCCCGCGTCACGCAGTCGGACGCCCCCTCGTCGCCCCCCCCGCCCCCCACGGCTCCGCAGGATCTGAGGACTCGGTGGGAATCCACAGGGCGGTCCCTGCGACCCGCAGACGCTTTGGTGCCAGCCGTGGGGCGCCTGGGCTTGGGGAAGATCCCTTGTGTTCACACATGCACGCACACACACAGACACCAGCTCAGGACGTGAGCTCCCTCCCTCCATGGTAGTTAGACCCCGACCTGTGCGTGACCCCTAGTTTTCGTCGGGGTCCTACCACAGGCCTGGGGGTGGAATCAAGAAGGACACCCCTCCCTTCACACATAGCACATTGGCATCTGTCCCCGTGCTTCATCCCCCTTCCTCTCCAAAGTCAGAGGCCAGCAGGAGGGAGACTGGGAGAAGCTGGGTCAGCACAGAGCAGGAGAGACGCGCAGAGGGGAGATGAGGGAAGGAGGCAGCCTTTCCTCCCCAGGTTCCTAGTCCACCCTGCCTGCTAGAGGGTGGTGGTCCCTCTTTCCCGAGGGTGTCTGGAGGAAGGAGCTGGGCCAGGGTAAGGGGGTGGGCGGCCC
This sequence comes from Lagenorhynchus albirostris, assembly GCF_949774975.1. NCBI lineage: Eukaryota > Metazoa > Chordata > Mammalia > Artiodactyla > Delphinidae > Lagenorhynchus > Lagenorhynchus albirostris. The sequence continues at coordinate 169,628,629 of NC_083096.1, forward strand.
TGAGTTTCCTAGCTAATGAGAGGGGAATCAGCCAAAGGGGCCCCTGGACAGGGAGAGGGCAGCGGCTGAGTGGGGCAGGTGGCAGTCATTACCAGCTGGCCCCAAGATGGCCCCCATTCCTCTATCCGGGACCTGCGTCTCTCTGAGACCCCCTGGCAACTGGAGGGTCTGGGGAAGCAGAGGGGTACCTTAATGGCCTTGGAAAGGATTCCAGGGTCACGATTAATCCTCAAGTGGCAGAGAGCCTTCCTTATCCACAGCAACGTTTCAGGGAGGCGCACTGGAGTGTCCATTGCACAGATGAGGAAACTGAGGCTCATAGAGGCTGACTGAACTTTCCAAGGTCACAGAGTCACCTTTGGCTGGCCTAGAATCAGTTCTCTGGCTCCTGGTCCAGACGGACCTCCACAGTGGTGGGGTGGAGACAGGGTCGGTGACAAGGTAGAGCGGTTCACAGGTGACCTGCTCTCCTGTGCGGCCTGGGGTGCCGGGGGGGAGGGGGGAGGGTGCCTCTGGGATGGAGGTGGGAAGCTGGGTCAGGTTGAGGAGGACTTCACCTCTCTTCAGGGTCCAGAGCTCAGACCTTCTCCCTTCCCAGAGCCCCGTGCTTGCTTTGCTGCCTCTGCCCACAGCCATGATGGTGTGTCTTCCCTCCCTGGGACCTTCCCAGCTCCCAGCCTTCCTTGGGCAAAGCCCTCTGCTCTCCTCTCTGCCCCGGGTGCCTGCCTGGCAGGGGTCTCCAGAGGCCCCTCTCTATCCACCCTCCGCCCCTGTGAGACAAGAAGGATTCTTCCTTCGGCCTCTTGAAATGCAGGCGGTCTCCTTTTTGGCTCGGGCGTCTCTGCTGCTCTGGCCTCAGGCCCCCAGCTGGGTCAGCACAAGCCTGGGGTAAGGGAACCCTGAGGCCCCGCTCCACCTCCCTCTCACCAGGCCCCACCCCTGCCGGCTGTCCTGTTCCAGAGCCCAGAGGCCCTTTGAGGACTCCTGGGGCAGGTCTGCCTTCCGCGCCACCTGTCTGTCTGTGGAGGCCTTTGTCCTGGCCGTCAGACACCGCTGAGCAGCCACACGGCTGCACAAACAACCAAGACCCGTGCACAGCCAGACACAGACGCAAACACGCTCCGATTCACAGACACCCCGGGAACCAGACACGGGAACGCACCGCACACTCAGGCCAAGACCCCCGCCTCTAACTCTGACCAATACCGCAAGCGGAGAGACCTGCCACCCAGACGCTGTGTGCACGCAGAGGAGGAGGGTGTTGGCAGGAAGAAGAGGCGCCTCCAAAGCCCTCGTGGGGCTGATAACGGCCTCCATTACCTCCTCCAGGGCACGCACATGACGCACACCCAGGAAGGAGCACAAGGAAGCCCCGCACCCTTAGAAGTGAACCTGGCAGATAGGCCCATGCACCCACCCACACCCAGGCCGCCCTGGGTGCACACACGCATGCATTACATCAGCTTCCTGTGCGGGGGACACGAACTCAGCACCACCCCAGCAGGGGGTGGCAGAGGCCCCTCTGGCCGCTCCCAGCAAAGCCTCACCCTCACCTTCTTCCCTCTTTTTTGGTTCACATGAACCCAGGTTGGCTGACCCTGAGAATCCTGGGAAACTACCTGTGGTTCCCCATCAGTGGACCTTCCTCTCCTGCCCACCTTCCCCCCAGACATATACCTGCCAGGTGGCCAGAGAAGCGTCTCCCTCGGCTGCCCCTTTGCTGCCCCTGGAGGTGCTGTTCCTCAGGCCCCTTCCAAAACAGGACACCCCCAAGCCCAGGCTCCAAGCAGCCCGGGGGTTCCCTTTCATTTGCCACTTTTCCGGGAGACCTTGCCAAGTCCTGGTTTCTGCTTTGCCCTCCCAGCGAGGCTGGGGGCCAGCTGGTGTGCAGGGAGGGGAAACCTCGGAGTTCTCCTCTACCCACCTCCTCCCTCGGCAGAACCTCTGCCTGCCTGGGCCCTGGCACCCTGGCTCTGCCTCTGAGAGCCTGGCATCACTGGGAGGCAGCTGCTGAGAGGTGCTTCTGGGGGCTCAGATGTCTTCTGCAGGGCAGACGTGGTAGGTGGAGGGCAGCGAGGGGCTCCGGGCTTTGCCGTTCTCACTCGGATGCTCACCCTGGGCTTGCCAGGGCGCTAGTTCTGAATCCAGGCCTGGCCCTGCCTCTTGCTGGCCGTGTGGCCCGGGGACGTCATCTCCCCTCTCTGGGCCCATCTCCAGCTCTGGGAGGCAGCTTGGCCTGGCTAGGGAGTGTGAGGTGTGAGGTGGCAGCTCTGTGCCAATGAGGAAAGGAAGTTTGGCTCTGCTGGGTAGCGTGGGGCAAGAGGGGGCCCCTGGCTAAGGACTTCCGGTAGATGGAAAACTCTGGGTCCACACTAGGCCAAGCAGGGGTTGCCAGTCCAGGGATTTCCTGGGGCGACCACCCTGGGGTCAACAGAGGGGGACCTGAGGGCGGGGGGCCTGCTGCTGTAGTTTACATCTGTGAGTATTTTTATGCCCCCATATGTGCTCTATTTTTAGGGCTGCAGACTGGTACTTGCAGGCAGTGACTCAGAGAGGAAGGAAGAAGCAGCAGAGGGGTGCTGGTGGGGAGACACCCCAAAACAGGGAGGTTCCGCTGGGATACGAGCCTTCCCCACTGGAAGAAAGGCGTCAACTCTGTGGTGCCCCCGCTGTGTGCTGGCAAAATGGTAGGGCCCTCGTCAGCACACTCAGGAAGCATTTATCGAGTGTGTAGTGTGTCCCAGGGACAGTAATAGACACAGGTGAAACAGACAGGAGCTGAGTGTGGCATCCTTCGGTCCCTGCCGCAGCCCGGTGTGGTGCTACTGTGGCCATGTCTCAGATGAGGAGGTAAGGCTCAAAGAGGTCAAATGACCCGCCCACTCCTCTAGTAAATGCCTCTGCCAGCGTGGGGCCACCCTCCCTGGGGTCCCCTTTTGGAAGAAAGCCTGAGTTAAAAATCCGACTTTGCCACTGACTAACCGCACAACTTGGGACCCATTACTCCATCTCTCTGAGCCTCTGTTTCTTTATCTGTAAAGTGGGGATCACCCACTCTATGTACCTGATGGGGTTGTTTTGAGGGTTAAGATTAATGTAGGCAAATACCCAGGGCAGTTTCCAGCTCATTGTGGCCATTTGTTGGGGACTCAGAGGAGATGGGCTGGGAGTTGTCAGGAATCCAGTTTCTGCTGTGTGACTTTGGATAAGTCACTCACTCTCTCTGTGCCTCATTTCCTTCTCCATAGAATAGGGATGATAAGCCCTTGTTTGCCTGCCTACCTGAGAGTGTTTTTTGTGCAGATCAGACATGGTGGCTGGGAGCTGCTTTGAAAAACATAGAGCTGCACTCAGAGATATGAATGCACAGAAGAAAAAACAAACACCAGAAAAATATGGAGAAAAATCTTAAAAAAGAAACTTCAAATATTTTATGACAGCAAGAAAAAATAAGCCTTTTATTCAATGTTTTAGGGGCAGTGGGAATTGTTTCCATAACCTCACATTTCCAAGGCAGTTGGCATTACTCTTGTCACATGAGATGGGTAGCTTTCCCCCTTGGGGAGTCAGTGCCTGGCACATAGTAGGTGGTCAATAAATGGTCATGGTGGCTATGAGTGGAGTCACTACGAGTGGAAGGAGGAGTGAAGATATTTCTGGTGGCGTGACCACTACAGCATGAAAGGTGGCAATCAGGACACTGGTTTGGCTTCACTGGAAGGTGTGTGTAGGGGTGAGTTGGAGCCAGTTTTATTAAGGACCTTGAATGCCAGACTGAGGAATTTTCCCTGCAAGCCAATGGGAAAACCATTGGAGAGAGTGGCTGAGTCTTCTGTGGGCAGGCCTTGGGTAGGAATTAGCCTGGCCTGGTTCTCTGCCCTGCTCCTGCTGTGTAAGTGTGCCTCCATTGCCCGTTTCCCTGGGTCTCATTTTCCCTCTGTATGCAAAGGAGAGAGCTCCAGCATCTTCCATCCCAGGGACAGGAAAGAGGGCCAAGGCACCAAGCAGTCAGGAAAGGAGGAGGCGACCATCTGTGCTGGAAATCAGGAGACCCATGTCCCCCTCTGCCCTCATCCCAATAGCTGTGTGATCTTGGGCAAGTCGCCAGCCCCTTTGAGCCTCCCTTTCCGTCTGTGCAATGGGCGGGTGCAGTTTCTGCCTTTGCAATGTGGCCCCAGTGAGGTGGCGCTGGTGGCCGTGCTGTATGATCCTCAGGTGTGTCGTATCTCTGGGGAATTGTGCTGTTTCTTGCAACTACACGTTCCCCAGGCTCCCTTGAGAATCTGGGGCTGCTGCAATTTGCGGGGGACAGTGGGTGAAAACAGGCTCCTGAGTGGCCAGAGAGGCCGTGACCTTCAAGGCCACAGGAGCCACATGGCTGCCACAGCCAGGCTGTTGGGGGAGTGGACAGGTGAGGCATGTGGGTCCAGCCCTCTGCTCTGCTCCTGAGTTCTCCACCCCAAGTCTGCAAGAGAAAGACACCCCCATCCCAGCTCAGAGGACAGCCCTTTCCAAGACCCCACTCCTCTGAGGTGGGACTTTTGGGGGTGGGTGGAGGGTGACCTTGGGAATTTCTCTCTGCTTGCAAGCTCAGGGCCAGAACTGTTGGGGCAGCCCCAATTCTTCCGTTTCAAAAGTGGGACCCCTCATTGACCTGTGAGGGATTGCCAGAACGAGGCCCAGGCTGATGGCAGGCACGCCTCCCACCTTGGTGCCACGTCCCGACCTTGAGGGTCCAGAGAGAGGCCATGGGGCTGAGGCTCTGGGTAGGTGGGCTCCAGCCTGGCCCTATTTACCACCTGCCTCCACCTGAGATGTGGGAGCTTTTCCAGGTGTATAGGCGTGCCCTTACGGTCCCTCTCCCAGGGCTTCAAGCCTCTGGAAACAGGACTGCACAGAGCCCCTGGGACAAAGCCTTCACCTGTCCCAGTCACCGGGCAGGGCCCCAGACCGCCCTAGCTGGAGAGGTGTGGCCCTCCGTGGTCCTCTGAGGGGCAGAGAAACCTGGGACCTGTCCCCTGCCCTTGCTCCCAGCTGCACCACTGGGGTCTGCCCTGTGTTAGCCAGGGTGGGAGCTGGCTGGCTGGCTTAGCAATGCAGGAGCGTTCCTGGCAGGGGAGAAGCAGAGTGGAGGCTGAGTGATGGGGTGCAGGTGGGGGGCATTAACTGAGTACTTACAGTATGCTGGGCCCTGCGCTAAGCACTTTTCATGGATCTGTCTTATTCAATCCTCAGAACAACTGTCATTAGGCCCACTGAGGCTCAGAGAGGGTAAGCAGTCTGCCCAAGGTCACCCAGCTGGTGTGTGGCTGGAGCTGAGATTTGAATTAAGGGCTGTCTGACTCCATTTTTAACCACTTTGGTGTACTGCAGGCAGAATGAGATGGGGAGGGGGAGGGGGGGCCTAGTTCTGGGCAGGGGTGGGGCTGGGGCTCAAACCCTAGGGCTGCCTCACAGCTGCAGGACCTGGCCCTGAACCTCCCAGCTCCCCCTCCCTCCCTTTTCCCTTCCCCATGGCCCGTCAGTCAGTCTGTGGGGCTCAGCACCCCGGACTGAGTTGGGGGAAGAGGAGAGAATGGGGAGATTTGTTTGCAGAGGTTCCCAGGGACGTACAATCCCACAGACCCCCCTGGATTCTCCTGGCCCCCTCTGGCTGCATGAACTCCCAGCTCATGAAATCCTCAGCATCAGATCTGGAGAGGAGCCCGTGGAGATCAGCTGGTCCAACCCCCTCATTTTATAGATAATAATTATGATGATTACAGCCCATGGCAGCGATTCACAGAGGGCTTTCACATCTGGGTTGCCTCCGACGTGCGCCAGAACCCTCAGGGCCGGCAGGACTCGCTTTGCCGTTGTTGTTCTCCTCACTTTGAGGCTGAGGAAACTGAGGTTCAGAGAGGTGAAGGGATGGGCCTCGGGGCACAAGCTGGACTCCAAACCCGGATATTGCTTCGCCTGAGCCCACTGCACCATCCCGTGTCCCCTGAGACTTAGAGCCCACGTGGCGTGGCTCCAGGACTGCATCCTGCCTTAGGGACAGTGTTGGGGGCGTCTCTAGGGGGCGCTGCTTCTGAGACGTCTGTGTGGGCACGAGGCAGGTGTCAGGTGAAGCTCCGGGACTCCCAGTGATGCCTGCCTTCCTCCCCTGTCGTGGGAATACACCACCCCCTCCCTGCCGAGAGTGTAGACTGGGGCAGAGCTGTTTCCTAGGGGCCTCTCCACCTGCCATGCCCATGGGACCCAGGCTGCCCCCCAAATCAGACTGAGAAGGCACCTTGGAGAGCCCTCATTTTACAGAGAAGGAAACCGGGTGCCAGAGGGGTAGGGACCTGCCCGCAGTCTCACGGAGCCAGTGGCAGAGCTGGGCCTAGGCCCTGGGTCTCCTGACGCAGTGTATGACCGTGCTGGTACAAGTCCGGTAACAGTACTAAGGACAGCCCCCACCTATTGGGCACCTGCTGTGTGCCGGGGCTGAGCACTCGACACTGGATCCTAAGAACAACCCTCTAAGGTAAGTACTATTGTTCTCATTACCATCCCCTTATACAGATGAAGAAACTGAGGCTTTGAGAGGTTATGAAAATGGCCCAAAGTCATAAGCCAGGAAGTGACAGACAGAGGTGTGAATTCAAACACAGGTCCACCTTGCTCCAAACCCATGCTGATGTCAACCCCTGTATGTATTATGATAGGAATAAAATTTATTCTATCCTTCTTTTTGCTCATAGCCAACCTAGGACATCATACGTTCATTCACTGACATTTATGGAGCGCCTTCTGTGCTGAGGAGACCAGGGAGCTGATCTGGAGTCAGAGGCCAGGGGTTGAGGGTCAGAGATTAGACAGTGAGGTAGGGCGTCTCCAAACACTCCTAGACTCTCTGACCCCGCCAAGGATGGCTGCCCTCCCCACTTCTGTCCCCAGCCTGGCCACAGACTGTGTGTTTGCAACCTCTTTCTCTGCCCTTCCTCTTGCCCACGGTGTCTGCTGTCGCCTGATTGGCCCTTGTGAGAAATGTGGGCATGACTCAGCAGGGGCTTCTGGATTTGGTACACCACCAGGAAGACGGTACGGACAATAGCAACAGCAGCCACGACCTTGCAAGCTCTTCGTGGGCACAAGGCACCGTGCTCAGTCCTCTCTCTGTGAGCATCACCTTGTTTGACGCTCACCATCACCTTGTGAGCCAAGAGCTGGTATACCTCCATTTTCCAGATGTGGAAACTGAGGCTTAGAGCCCCACAGCTCAGGACTGGGCTGGAACCCAGCTCTCTCCAGCTCTGAGGCCTGTGCCCTTACCCCTGACTCACACTGCCCTGCTCTGTGTCCAGGCTCTGTGCCCAGACTGTGTGTTTGTGCATTTAGAAGCCTGGTTCCTGGAAGGCAGACTTCAGCCGAGCAGCAAATATTTGTTGAGCACCTACTGTGTGCCTTGGGGAAGTGCTTTGCGAGACTAAAGCTTATGAGGATGGGGAGATAGCACCCAAGTCTTGAGGCGGAAGCTCTCAGGCTTCCAGGGGTGTCAGGGCAGGGCAGCGTGTGCTGTTTGAAGGGCTTTCTTCTTGCAGGAGTGTCCCTGAGAGTGACTCAGAGCTGAGTTACCTTAGGGGGTCTTCCCTGGCCCTTGGGCAAGCCACTTAGTCTCTCAAAAGGCCTCTGTTTCCTGGTCTGTGAACAGGGATGATAATAGCACGTAGTTTACAGGGTGGTCAGGAGGACTGAACCGACGAGAGCGCTTGGTACAGGGCCCCGGGGACTCGCAGCTGCTCTTACTGAGCCGGGGTGCGTGTATGATGGAGGATGAGGTCTTGAGGGGGCGGCAGGAGAGCTGGATCTGCACTATTTGCAAACCTCAGTTTCTCCATCCATCACGGCTGACACACAGCTCTTGTGTAATCTGCCTCAGGGGGCTGTTGTGGAGATCAGCGAGGTCCCAGGGCACGTAGGTGCACCTCCATGGTCTGCACACCGAGGGATCGGTTCCCGGGGGAGAGGGGACGGCGGGAACACGGTGGGCGGCGGCACAGGTGCCACCATTGTAGCGCGCAGGTGTGTCATGGTGGGCCGGGAGAGGCGCTGCAGTTCGCGCCGGGGATTAGGGAAAAGGCACGTTCGGGAGGCCGCCTTCGCTCAAGGGGGGGAGTGAGGAGTGCGGGGCGCGGGGGTAACCGGAGCGCGGCCGGGAATGCAGGGCGCTTCCTCGGGGCGCCCTCGGGTCCCAGCCCTCCCCAGAAGAGACGCCCGGGGCGCTGTCCCTGGTCCTGGAGCCCGCCCGGCCCTAGCCCTGCAGTTCCCGTGGTGACCAGCTGAGGGCACCCGGGACCGCGGCGGACTCCTCAGGCCCATTTCAGAACACATTTTAAAGAGCGTTCTTTATTCTCATGTAGTGGTATTCCCGGATAATAAGCCTACCCACACACACAATTTAAAAAACCAAACGACACGCTGCCCTAAGAGAAGTAAGAGCCCTCACTTCCACAGATAAATAGTCGGGCACGATCACACCACAGGACCTAATGAAGTAACCAAATGCTTGCCCCTGTTTGTATATTAAAAAAATTTAGATTTAAGGGTGGAAAAATCTTATCGTGGTACCTGACTTCTAGTTCAGAATGGCTCCAGTAGCTACATCTTTTGAAGACTCAGTCTGTATAAAGCCATACTAAAAAATACTCATATGTAAACCAGAGTTAAGTTGTAGGATGGGATAAACAGGCCTTTTCCCCACGTGAATATCTAGGGGGATATTTGATGCACAGCAGGTCTCCTTGGGTGGGATTCTCCCTGGCATAGCTTTCCTGGCCTCCACCCACTGAGTGACAGCGGTGACCCCCAGTAACTGCAGAGGACCAAAACCACCCTCGCGTATTTCCCTAATGCCCTTCAGGGGGCAGAGCCGTCCCCGTTGAGAACCATTGCCAAGGTGGGGGCCTTGGCTGGGTGAAGAGGGGTTCACAGCATCCCTGACTGGCTGAGTGGGAGCGTGGCACCTTAAGAAACTGTCGGGGCATCCCATCCCCCATCTTACAGTTGGACCAGTAGAGGCCCAAAGCAGGAAGAGATTGTGCTAGGAAAACACAATGAGTGACCAGCTGAGCTGGGAGCCGCAACCCAGATCTCCTGTCCCCCCGGTACAGGGCTCAGTCCGCCCAGCTGCCCTGGGTGGAGCTCTGGGCGTAACTAGTCTCCCTTCCAGTTCAACTTACCTGCTTCTGAAAATGGGCAGGGAGTGCCATGCCCTTAGCAGGCGGGCAGGAGAGGGAGGCTGGCTGGATTCCAGCCTATAATGTGTGAGAGGGTCTTGGCTTCCCCTCTCCTTGGGGATGTAGCAGTTGCACACCACTAGAGCCCTACCTTTATTTCTTCCCAGTAGTTGGCTGAGCGCTGTGTGTGTGTGTGATGTGTGTGTGCACGTGTGTGTGTATATTTTGTGTGAACATAATGTGATCTGTGTGGGCCTGTGATTTCTGTGTATGAATCTGTTGTCATTGGTGTGTATTCACATGTGTGTACAAACCCAGCCACAGTCAGTAGGTGAGCGCTCACCGATTTGAGACCTGTGGGTGTGAGTTTGATTTGACCTTAGCATGCGTGTGTGCATGTGGGTTTGTAAGTGTGGGGCTGGTGTTCATGTGAGCACGTCTGCATGCATTTGACCTTGATATGATCGCTGTAGGCATTAGTTAGATGGATCTGCGCACAGTACAAGGACAAGTGCACGTGTGACCTGGTGAAGTTTCTGTGCAGGTGCGCACACAGGTCCACTACAGACTGTCTTGTTCATCCTCTACCCCTAGTTCCTGAAGAGTGTCAGACACACAGTAGGTTTCTGAATAGGCAGAGGTCTCAGGAACGCGTTGAATGGGATGGCAGTCTCAGAGTCAGGATGGCTGGTTCATTAACTTCACTGGGCAGCCACTTGGGGAGACAGTGTGAGCCAAGCCACACCCACTCCTCCCTCCTTTCCCAGGGCCTAGGGACCCTCCAGGAGACTCCTCTTCCAGGAGCTCAGGGTTTGCAGCATCTTGGGATTGGGTGGGTGTGGCTTGGCTAGAAAGGTCATGAGCTAAGGACAATGATGCTTCGAACCTATGAAATTCTCATTTTTCCGTGATTCAGTCTCTAACCCAGCAAAGTAAAAGTGGGTGTTTTAACAGATCAACAAGCTGAGGCCCAGAGAGGAAAACTGGTTAACACAGGAGGCTGCCTGGCCAGGCAGGAAGCCCGGGATTGCCCTGCCTCCTGCCCAGGATGCCCCCAGCAGATATCGTGGTTGGGAATGACAGGGGGGAGGGAGAACAGGGGAGGTTGCTGGGGACCCTAGCAAGAATTGACCCCACCAGTCCCATCTGGAGCCCAGACCTGAGATCTTCCCAGGAGCCTGCCCCTCCCTGTGCCCTTACATTTCCATGCTGAGGGTTGGGAAGTGGGAGCTGGAGGCAGGTGGGTGGAACCCCCAGAGTTCAACCCAGGGTGAACTTGGGAAGGGAGCTCTGCAACCCTCCACCCCTGCATCCTTCCCTCCTCCTTCACACAGTCTGGCACCTGTTTGAGCAACTCTGGTGCAAATCTAGGAGGGCTAGAAGGGAGGCTTCCTCCTAGAGGGAGGGCCTGGACCCTGGAGGGCAGCCTGGCTCTGGTTTCTAGGGGAGAGGCTGCAGGGAAAGGAAGAAGGGAGCTCTGTCCCACCCCAAAGACGGTAGTGGCTTCCCAGTGTCAGTCGGCAAAGCACCGGTGCTGTGCTGCCTGGAGAGTGTTGAGCTCCCTGTCACAGCGGCCAGTGGAGGCTGGATGTCTGGGGACTGTTAAAAACGATACAGCGAGGAAATGTCAGAGCCTGGCCTGGCACCTCCGCCCTTACTGCCCCACCTCTGTGTGTGTCTGTGTGTCTGTCTTGGAGGTTGTTTCATGTGGCCACACATAGAGCTGCCCCCTTCTTTCCAACAGCTGCCTATACCACATGGTGCACATGAACTTTGATCTATTTATCTGGATGGCTGTTAGTTTGTTTTGGAACTCTTACTAATAAATCTTTGCTAACTCAAAAAAAAAAAAATGGTGAGTTCATGTAGTTCGGCCTAATACAAATGATGCTGCAGCAAGTGTTTTATTTAACAAACTCATGCGATTCAAATACTATTCTCAATGCTTTTAAGTATTAAATTAGTTAATCCTTGGCAAAACCCTTTGAAGTAGGTACTTTTTTATTCATCATCAACCCTATTTTGCAGATGAAGAAATTGAGGCACAGAAAGGTTAAGTGACTTGCCTAAGGTCACACAGCCGACAAGTGGGAGAGCTGGGATTTGAACCCTGAGAGGGTTCACAAGAATGAGGATATAAGCACTTGCCTTCCTGTCTCTTGTCCTTGGCCATTTATCTTGAGACTCACCTGTGGTGACGTAGAGGGTAAATTCTCAGAAGTGGTTTTGCAGGTTCAGAAGGTGCGTTTAAATTCTGCTCTTGCTGGCGGGACCAGGAGCTGGCCTGGGAGTGTCCTGAGCGTCGCCGGCTGAGGGACTGTGACACCCACACCCACCCCACCCCCAGCTCTTGCCAGTGAGGCAGCTGCAGCTGGTCAGAGCCCAAGAGTCCGGAGCCCACACTGGGCTCTTTGTCTTCGGTGGGAACCCTGCAGCCCCTATGGCCCCTCTCAAGGGCCCACTGTCCCAGCACCAGCAGGGCCTCCCGGGGGCCAGGCCCGGCTGGGAAACTTGGCACATCAGAGGCCTCTTGGCCACCCTGCCAAGTGGACATGCAGAGCCCACTCAGGAATCATTCCCACTGAAAAGAGAGCGGCGAGGCTGAGGGAAATGTCCAGGTGGGTGCACCACCCTGGATGGGGCTGGAGTCCTGGGTCGCAGCCCTGACACTGTGCACACCCCTTATGACCCAGGCCCAGTTCCCGGTCCTTGCCTCCACCCCAGCTCTCTGGGTGCCTCTGCTGCTGCTCCCACTTAGGAAGGAAAGACTTTCTCCCTCTTTGGGCCAATCTCACTGCTCCTAGGGTTTGCCCCTCAGGAGCCCTACCAGACTGCCCTGTGAGAAGTGGGCTTCCCACACTGCCCCGGAATCTGCCACCCTGCCCGGAGCAGAAGGAGCCCAGCCCTGGCTCCAGAGCACCCTGACAAGAGAGAGCCAGACCCTCCTCTGAGAACCAAACCAAGGGAGTGGTTCTAGGGCTGCGAAAATCATGCTGGCCCTGCCCAGGCTCTGAACTCTGCAAGGGGCTCTTGAGGGCTCCTCCACCCACCAGAATGTGTGGAGAGGAGAAGGGGTCCAGGGTGGGGCAGAGAGAGGGGCTGGCGGGGGGTGGAAATCCACCAAGACAGGAATACTTGCTGTGAGCCAAGGTCTCAGTTTCTTCACATCTGAAATTAGGAGCCTGCTGTGCCCCCCATCCCCCACCTGGGTGAGGCAAACTGTGGAGGCCGGTACCCAGACCAGCCATTTCCCAGGGGAAGATGGAGCTCACTGAGCCCTGGCTCAGGGCCCAGGCGGAACAGCTCCTGAGAGGCTTCTGAAGAATCCCTGCCACCCTGTCGTTGTGCCCTTGGGTGTCCCTTCTCCCTCGTCCCCCCACTGCATCTGTTCCCTGCAGTCCCTCTAAACAGAAAACCCCATAGAAAACCTCAGGTTTCTATGAAGGCCTCCCTGGGTGCAGGGAGTGGGGGCAGAGTGGGTGTTCTGGGAGGGGTGGGTGAGTCCTGGGGACAGGGGCAGTGTCCCCTGTCTCCTGACACACCTTAACTTGGGTCAGGAGAGACTGTGAGTTCTGGGTGAGTTGGGTGCAGAGGAGGGCCTCAGAGTGTTTGTTGAGTGAATGTGTGAACGGCTCTAGAACTTCGAGCCCAGTTTCCCTCCGAAGGGAAGGTTGCTGAGGAACCCAGGATGGATGATTTTCAAGAAGAGGTTGGGGCATCTCCATTCCCCCTCTTCCTCTTCACCTGGGCGAAGAAGGGCTCCTGGGAGTGGGGGATGAGAGTGGGCAATTCCTTCCTTCACTCTTTCAAGAGCAGAGCTTCGACCCACAGTGCGGGACTCTCCTAGCTGACACTTATTTAGCATTTACTGTGTCAGGCCTGGGCAGAGCGCTCCACACACATTAACTCACCACAAGGGCCCCGCGGGATTCGTCCTATTTTACAGATGAGAAATTCGAGGTACAATGCAGACCATTTTGACCTTGGATTCCAAATTCTGGACCCGGCTCACTATGAGCTTCCCCTTCGTGATGACAGGGGGACAAATCCGCCGACAGAACCGGAAGGCTCTAGGGGGGATGGAAGAGGGTGTCGCCTCCAGAAGAGGGTCTGCAGCCCGGTACGCCCTGGTCTGGGGGTGGAGGGTTGGCCTTGTCCTAACCTCTCCCCGACCCCCGCTACCGCCGAGGCCCCGCCCGGCCCTCCCGCCTCCCCGCCCCGAGGTCCCAGCTCGGAAAGTCCAGCAAATCCCCTGCCCCCGGCCCGAGGGCGGCGCGAACAAGCGGCCCTTTCTGCGCGCGGCTGCCGACAGCTGGACCGCAGCCCGCGGGGGCGCGGACAATCCCGGGGCTTGTGGCCGGGGGCGGGGCGGCCCGGGTTGCCAAGGTGACCCGGGCGCGGGGAGGCGGCTCCGGCTTGGCGCGGGCCGGACGGGTGGCGCGGGCGGTGGCAGCACCATGAGCGGCCGGAAGCGCAGCTTCACCTTCGGGGCCTACGGAGGGTAGGTGCGCCGGGCGGGGGCGCTCGTGCGCGCGCGGGGGTGCGCGGGGAAGGGCGGGGGGCGGGGGACGCGCGCGCCCGCGGGTGTCTGCCTTGGTTTCTGTAGTTGCGAATTTGTGCTTAGGTGTGAGGTGAGCGGTTTGATATCAGTACGTAACTCGTAGGATTGGGAAGTCTGCGTGTGCGTGTGTGTGTGTGTGTGTGTGTGTGTGTGTGTGCTCCGATTGGGTGCCCCTGTGCACGCGTGGGGACGCGAGTGGCCGCGGGCATTTCTGTGTTTGTGTCTAAGTGTGTGACAGTGTTTATGACTGTGTGTGGACCGGCAGGTGGGCCTGTGTGTGTGCACTCCTGGGTGCACGTATAGGTCGTGGGGGTGGGAAAAGGCAGGTCAAGGGGAGGCCCTGCAGGGGCCCTGACTTGGGCTCTGAAGCTGCTGGGCCCCAGCAGTGAGGCTTTGGAGGAAGGGAACCTAGAAGCCATTAGGAGGCCCCCGCCCACCTCCACCCCTGGGTACCTCGCTGCCCCTATCTCAGGCTGCCTGGCTCTCAGGAACCCCCTCCTCCCAGGGCTGCTGGCTGCCTGGACCTGGAGACCTGTGGAGGCGGGGGGAGTCAGAGTGGTGTCTGGTCCATCTTGGGGTCACTGTCCCTCCTGACCCCAAGTGCCCACCCCAGAGGAGTGCAGAGGTGGGCTGGGAGGATCCTTGCCTTCGGCAGAGGTTTGGTAAATTGGAAGGAAGGCTGGGTAGACAGACTGGCCAGAACCCCTTCCCTGGCTGGCCAAGTAGTTGCATAACCTTCACCAGGCCCTGCCTCCCTGTGGTCAGAGGGACACACGGGACCCACCTTTTGGGTGCAGAGCATTTGGGGCTCATACTGTAACACTGCAGAATATGTGCTCTTTGATCTGAGGGGATTGTGTCCAAGGTACTCCCCTCTCTGGACACCCAACCTCCAAGGGGACCCCGCAGGGCGGCTGGGTGGGGTGGGAGACAAGAGGGCTGCCCTCCCTGCCTGGGGCCCTGCTAGCCATCAGGTGATGGTCCTGGGTTGAGCCCTGAGCCTCCCGGTCAGCTGACACCGAGAGGCAGCCGGGCAGTGGGGCTGCATTCTGTTGTGTGACCTTGGGCGAGTCCTGGCCTCTCTGGCCTCACTTTCCCCATCTGCAGAGTCCGCATTAGCTGATCCCTGGGAGACCCCAGCCCTGCCTCCCCAGAAGATGTCTCCTTAGCTGGCGGAGTCCGGTTTGGGGCCCCTTTCCGGTTCTCCTCTGGCCTCTGACCAGGAGGCAGGAGTTGTTTGTTGTCCCAACAGCTGCTGAGCCCCTCGGCCCCCAGCTGGGCTGGAGGCTGGAGCCCTCCCCTATCTCAAGGTGCCCTCAGAGGGCAATGGGGGGAGCCTCTGGGAGGGGGCGCTGCCTATACACCCTCTCTAATGCTGGACCTGGAGAGAGTGGGGGAGACGAGGCCAGCGGGTGGCCCCTGAGCTCTGGGGGCTTGAGGTCTTCCTCTGGTTCTGCTCTGGGTTGGGGGTGGGTAAGGAGAGGAAGCCCCCCATGGGTCTCCTGCGCCCAGATTCCCAGGCGTTTGTCCCCTGGGTGGATGTGAGTGAGCTCCAACTCCGGGATCGAGGCAGACCACTGGGGAAGTAGAGGGGGGTGTTCTTCCTGCCCACCTTTACAAACACCCACACCCTTCAGTCCCGTCTGGAAACACTCTAGGTTGGCTCCAGCCACACCCCTACATCCTTGCTCTGATCCCAAACTGCTGTAGTCACTGTCCCACCCCACCTGTTCCAGGACATCCCATGCTGAACCCCACCCCTGCTGCCACCCCATAGCCTGGTCCTGGGCCCCTGCTCCCCTGTCCCCAATCCTGTCTCTCTTCCTTTCTTCTTCACCCCACAACTTCACATGTCCCTAAATTGACATTAGGGCCCCTGCAGCCTATGGGGGATGGTGACAGTGCGTCAGGCACCTTAGAAACAATACCTCCTCTAGGCCCCTCTGCAAGGGCGGTGGTGAGTTAGGATTGGCCTGATGTGCTGGGCGAGGCCTGGTAAGAGGGTCTGCCCCCCTCACCTGCTGTCCCTCTTGCTGTGTTTCAGGGTGGACAAGTCCTTCACCCTTCACCGGAGTGCGTGGTGAGTACTGAGGGGCTCTCGGGAGGGGCTGGGCTGCTTGGCCGAACTTTAGAGACGCTCCCAAACCATTACTGCCCCCTGTAATGCCAGGCCAGACCCCACTAACCCTCCACCCATCCTCTGCAGGCCTTGGAGTGGGCAGACCCTCTTACCAGCTCTGTCCCATCACCACAGTTCTTTCTAGAGCTCTGCCTTGGAGTCAGGCAAATCAGGTTAAATCTCAGCTCTGCCATTGCCTGTGTGACCTTCAGCAATTCACTCACCTCTGTGAACTTCAGTGCTCTAATCTGTGAAATGGGGACTAAAATGCCTATTTAACAGAGCGAAAGCTGTACCCAAAAAAAAAAAGCAAAACAGGGCCTGGCATATTGTAGCCCCCCAGTGAAAGGGTTTCCTTCCTTTTCTCTATTCTTTCCCATCTCATGGTGTCTCCTGGCCACTGACCCCCAAACCCTCTACTTCCACTCCATACATAGCCTTCAGGACGCCCTCCTCCAGCCCATTTCCTGTGTCTGAGGCTGCCTCTCTCTGGAGGAGGAAGTGTCTGCAGCTTCCCCAACACTGTGAGCAGTGGGTGGAGGTGCAGCCTCACCTCGGGATTCACACCCCCCAGCCCGATGCCCCAGCAGGCGGGTGCCTCCCGGCTTCCCTGGCACCGGCATCACTTGGGTCCGGCTGGCTGCTCCTGCTGCCACTTTAACTCCAGCAGGAGAGCCCCCAACTGCTCTGGCTTCTGCTTTCTGCCCCTGCTGAGGGCTTCCTGGGGTCCCCAGGCCCTGCAGTGCCCCCCAGCTGCTGGATGACTCCTATCTGGCACCATTGCCTTACCTGCTGCCAAGAGCTCCCTAGGAAGCCACACCTGGGGCGGGAGGCAAACGGGGTGCCCAGGCTGAGCTCCAGGGCCTGCCCTTTTATTTTCCTCTGATGCTCTCTGTGCCACCTGGAGCCAGTTACTCTCCCTCTCTGGGTTTTGTCTCCTGCTGCTGTGCCTCTACTACGTGCAAAGCCAGTTTGAGTCTCTACCATGTGCAAGGCCATATGCCAAGCCCAGCGCAGGGGTAGGGCGAGGAGAGATACAGATGGAGGCGAGAAAAGTGCCTTTTCTTTCAAGGAGTTCAATAATAGTATCCCAACAACTGCCATTTGTCAAGAACCTGTGGTGCACTGGGTACTGTTAGGTGCTTGAATTGCATCATCTCACGTAATCTTTCCCACATCGCTGAGTCAGGGACTATTAGCCTTAACTACAGATGAGAAGAATGGTGCATGGAAGGGGTAAGTGACTTGCCCAGGTTCACACAGCTAGTCAGTGGCAGAGCTGGGATTTGAATCTTGATCTTCCAGGCTCTGTGCAGAGCCCAGAGTCTCACTCACTCCGTCCCAGGGCCTCCAGGCCACCGGGCAGATCTGACAGATGCACCTGAGGGAAGACTTGAAGATGGAGGAGGACTCAGAAGGATGGAGGAGTGACTCAGAAAGCCCACTCTAGGGAGCCTTGAATGAAGAGTCAAAGAGACGAGGGTCTAGGACTAATAGTAACTAACCACTGTGTGACTTTGGGCAAGTCCCTTCCCCTCTCTGGTCCTCAGCTGACACATTTACAAAATAAGGTTCTGGGATGACCAGGACTTGCCCATCACCCACAATGCCTTGCCCCATGCCCTCCTTGCTGGAGCTGCTGTCCTTGGTGCTAGCCCCTAGGCCCTCTCTTCCCTCATCCCCAAGCCAATTGCTTAGCCCCCAGCCTGTGCCTGGCATCTAGGTAGTGCCCTGTAAGTGGGTGGTCACTTTGACTATCAGTTATGATCTTCTGGCATTCAAGGCCTGTCTCCACCTCACCTTCCAGGCTGGGACTCACTTCTCCCATGCCCTGCATTTCCGATCAATGGGAATATGAGCACCACCTCCAGGCTTTTGCTCGCCTTGTCCCCTCCCCTTGACCTGCCCTCCCCTCCCATTTCCACATGCCCTCACCACACCTGCAGCCCATCTTTATCACCATTTGTTGAGTGTTTGCTTTCCTGATCCCCACACCTCCTCTTTTTCTCCTTGAATGCCGTTTCTGCTGCTTGCCATGCTTATAGAGCACACAGTAGAGCTTACTCCTAGTGCAGTGGGAAGGCCATGGCCTTTGGAGCCTGACAGACATTGATTTGAATCTGCCTCTGTCACACACTAGTGGTGTGACCTTGGGCAGGTCACTTCCCCTCTCTGAGCCCCATTTGGTGCTCAATGGTATTTAATGAATTGGATCTTTCAGCGAGTTGACCTCAGTTGAGTTGAACGAATCCACACAAGAGTGTGGTGTGAGGCAGGGTCTGAGGTCCTTGAAAGCAGAGGTTGCTTGAGTTATTTTTGACTTAGGCCCACTTTCCAGCATGAGTCCCATAAGAGCGGGGCTGTACTCTTCTCATCTCTCCATCCTCCACACAGTCTTGCCCAGCTGCCCAAATCCGGTAAATGCTTAATGAATGTTTGTGGGATTGAATTGAATGTGTCCAGAGGGTGGAAGAGGTGAAACCTTGTCAGGTAGACTGAGAGGGGTTGTGGTTTTCACCACGTATTTTTTTTTTTTTTGCGGTACGCGGGCGTCTCACTGCTGTGGCCTCTCCCATTGCGGAGCACAGGCTCCGGACGCGCAGGGTCAGCGGCCATGGCTCACGGGCCCAGCCGCTCCGCGGCATGTGGGATCTTCCCGGACCGGGGCACGAACCCGTGTCCCCTGCATCGGCAGGCGGACTCTCAACCACTGCGCCACCTGGGAAGCCCTCACCATGTACTTTTAAAAGGGATTAAGAGGTAGGGGCTTGGATCAAGGGAGCAGTGAGGCCTGGTAGAGGCCAGATGTGATCATGGCTGGATTCCCCTACCCCCTGCCTCTCATCAGCAGATTATCTACAGTGAAGGAACACAGAACAAGCGTGCAAATGCCAAGGAATGAGGCCCAGTGGGGGGATTAGGAGCCAGTGGGATAGTGGGTGACTCTGGTTCTGCAGCCCTAATGGACATTACAGTGGATTCAAATGGTGGGGGGAGGAGGGAGGTGGAACAGTGTCAGAGTGGGGGAATGGCTAGGTGGAGTTGTGCAGGGAAGGTGGGTTCTGGAAATACCCTGGGAAGAGGAGGTTCAGCTTTGACCTTAAAGCTGGGACCCTGGGAGGAGGAGCAGGACCTGGCAAGGACTCAGTGCCAGTGCCTGCTGGGCATTTTACTGTGGTGACCTCATTAAGTCATGATGACAGTCCTGAAAGTTGGCCTTAGTGTCCCCTTTATAGAGGCCAAAACCAAGACTGAGAACGTTGAAGACTCTGGCCCAAAGTTGCACAGCTGGCGAAGGCTGGATTTGAATCCAGCTTTTCCTCCTGCCAGGGAAGGGTCCTTGGCCAGAGACAAGGAAGCCACAGGAATGAGAAAAATCCTGGTTACGCGGTGAGAGAGGAGGACGAGGAGAGTGAGATAATCCTGGAACACCTCCAAAGCAGAGGGCACTGCCCAGCCCCCTGTGTCCCACCGGGAGGGCCTCTCTGGTCACTGAGATATTTCCCCGTGATAGTAATGGTACCAGTTGCTCCCATATATGAAACATTTCCCAGGTCTCAGGCCCTGGGCTGAGAACTTCATTTAAATTATTTCATTCCATCCTCATACCAGCTTTACAAAGTAGAGACTATTACTATCTGTCTCCCATTTTACAGATGAGGAAACTGAGGCTCAGAGAGGGGACCTGGCTGGCCCAGGGGAACAAGACTGGCAGCAGGGTCAGCCTGAGCCTGTACCTTTAGCTCCAGCTCTCCTGGAGGCTGCCTGTGCCGACTGGGGGTCTTGGGTGGGCAGCCCCTGTCCTCAGGTGGTTCCTTTCTGTAATCACTGAGCCAGAGGCCCTGGGCGGCGGAGGGAGCCTGTGTGCTGCTGCAGGAAGCATGAGGCTGGCCTCGTTAGTGGTTCTGAAATGGCAGGCGGGCACAGCTGCTGGGCCTCCTTATCTATTATGCATCTGGTGGGCAGGACCCCGGTGGGCAGCTGGCAGAGCACAGGACAGGGGAGCTAGCTACCACTTCTTGAGCCCACACCTGCCACCACACCTCTGAGCAGGAATCCCTCAAGGCGAATGCCAGGGCAGCTCCTGCCTCATTCCCCTGGCCCAGCCTGGGTGAGGGGGTTCCACGGGGGACAGGAGCGTGGATGCTGGTCCCCAGCTCATTAGTCTGCCTGTCTCAGCAGCTACTTCTGAGAGAGGCTGGGACCTTGATTGAGCTGAGAGTCATCTGGGACTAGGGTGGGCAGAGGCAGGCTGATATAGAGTCTTAGGTGCACAGGCTCCTGGCTGCACAGCACCTCGGAGTGACGGTAGTCTTGGTCATTTATTCATCATTCATTCAGCTATAAGGAACTACCAAACACCTACTGTAAGCCAGACACAGTTCTAGCGACTGCAGATTCAGCGGAAAATGAGACAGGCGCAGTCCCTATCTTCAGAGAGATTGATTTGGTCAGTTCTTCACCTCTTTGAACCTCAGTTTCCTCATGTGTAAAACAGGGAGTAGGGGAGACAGTCTATAAATAGACGCCCCCCCCCCAAAATACCAAAAAGACAAACTCTGATGGTTGTGCTGAATTTTAAAGCAAGAGTACATGCTAACAAGAACTGATCCTTACTTGGAGCTTAGCCAGCATGCCGTGTTCCAAAGCCCTTTCCATATATTGATGAATTTAATCCTCACAACCCCATGAGGCAGGTACTGTCATTACTCCTGGTTTAGGGCTGAGGAAACTGAGGCATAGAGAGGCCAAGTAACTTATTCAAGGTCTCTTGGCCAGGCTGAGATTTGAACACAAGCAGCTGGGCTCCAGCTTGTGCATCACCCTGTACTGTGAAGCTGTGGGGTGATGGATGGAGTCATGGAAGGCTTTTCCGAGGAGGTGGCATTTGAACCAAAATCTGGAGAATGAGAAGAGCCACTTGAGAAAGCAGCAGATGCAAAGGCCCTGAGGCAGGAGTGAGTTTGGTGTGTCCTCAGAACAGGAAGGAGGCTGATGTGGCTGAAGAGATGTGGGAGAGTGAAGCCAGGGGTGGATTTAGAAAGGGGGAGGGGCCAGACTGAGAGTCTCGCAGGCAGAGTAGGAGTCTGGCTACAACATCAGTGACTGACATGCAGAACCACTGAGTCTCAGACTCTTGGCTTTGTGAAATCTTAGAATCAGAGAATTTGGGCCTCCTAGAATCTTTGGAGATGGAAGAAATGTTTAAGGCACCCTCCTATGGCCTCCCACTAAACAAGGAACCCTCCCTTGGTTCACAACCCTTTGAATATTGGAAGAAGACTGTGGGGGGCCCCTGAGGAAATCGTACCTTTATTTTCAGCGGCTTTGTAGCCCTCCTGAAGCTCATCGTCCCTGGCTGAGACCATCATGACCTTGGCAGCTCCTTCACTAGCCTTTGTCGCTCACTCCTAGTGATAGGGGGCTCACTACCCTTGCAGTATCCCATTCCATTCCTGAGCAACTCAGATGGATTTCAAAATTCTTCCTTACTTCAAACCAGCTGCCTGAGCTAGATGCACCTTCTGGGTGTCCCATCCCTGACAGTGGCCCTTTAGTGAGACAAGGATGGGGATTTTATATCCCCAGGTCCACTCTTTCTTGTCTAAACAGTCCCTCATCCTAGCCCACCCTCCTTTACATCCTCTATTTAGCTCAGTTTGTGCAGGCCTCGAAGCCCCCTTAGTTGTCCCTCTCTGCCTTCCTAGGGCCAGACAATGCCCACTCCTGGGGAAGGCCACTTCTTGGGCAGGGGGGACGCCTAGGAGAGACTCCAGACCAGAGAGGCCCCCTCTTCCAGGAAAGAGGCCTCCCTAACTTAAGGAGATAAGAGAAAGTCTCCTTCAGATGGGTTTTGGTCCTGGGTCTGCCGCTATGTTTCTGTGTGACCTTGGGAAGTGAATCCCCGTCTTTGGGCAGTTTCCCCATGCCCACCTTCGGCACAATCAAGAGGCAGAGATGGGGGACTTCCTTGGCAGTCCAGTGGTTAAGACTCCGCGCTTCCACTTCAGGGAGCATGGGTTCGATCCCTAGTCAGGGAACTAAGATCCTGCTTGCTGCGAGGTGTGGTCAAAAAAAAAGGGAGGCAGAGATGGTCCTGGAGGGCACTTGCAGCTCTAAGTTTCCCAGGCTGGTTGGCCCTGCTTGCCTCTACATCCCAGCAACGCTCAGGCTTAGGTCCCTTTGTTTGGGAGGTGCAAAGAAAGATGGGGGTTCTGTTTTCAGGCAGATCTGAGTCCAGATACCAACTTCAACTTTTCTTACTTGCTGTGTGGCCTTGCCCAAGTTACTTTTGCCTCTCTGAACCTCAGATTGCTCATGACAATAAGAACCAGGCTCCGTACCCCACGGGGGGCTTAGAATGAAATAAGTTCATTGTGTGCACTCAGTGGATGTTTTCCCTCTCCCTGAGCATTTGCATTTTGAGAGAAAAGACACATTAAACCAAAGAGAGACTCATTAAAATTTTAGTGCTAGAATTTTAGGCCCTGTGGAGGTGGCTTATTTGAGAAGTGATTAAGGAGGGGACCTTTCTGATATCCCTAAATCCCATAAAGACTTTCCTCTGCTCAGGGTCTCTCCCAAGACAGTCATTCCTTCATTTAGCAAATTAATTCAACGAATATTTAATGTGGGAATGCCCTCCAAGGGCCAACCAAACCCCATGCTGGACACTGGGGACATGGTAATGGAGATGACAGACAAGGCCACTCCCCTCGTGGAGTTCAAGGGCAGGGGGGAGAATAAGGAAAGAGAGTGTTCTAAGGGGGGAGGGATACGTGTTGATGGGGCAGATGTGGGGAGTTCTGAGAGCTCAGAGAAGGACTCCTCTCCCCTACCTGGGAATCAGGGGAGGCTTCCTGGAGGAGGTGACCCAGAAGCTGAAACTCACAAAACAAGTTGAAATGGGCCAAGTGGCAGAGTGTCTGTGCGTGTGTGGTGTGGGAGGGAGGGCCAGTGCCAAGAGAGTGTTCCAAGAAGAGGAAGTGGCCGTCAGCAACGTGGAGGAGAAAAGCATTTGGTGGCACTTGCTGGGCACAGGACGGAACTGGACCTGGCAACGGACAGTGGGAGAGGCAGCCACCAGCTCATGTCCCTGTTAGCCCCACTGAGACTTCCTGTGGGTGCCCTAGAGGGTCTGAACCCCCAAGCCACGATGGGGCAGAGGCCTGCCGGGGCTGCCTGTCACCCACTGTAAGATGGGCACTCCCCACTGTAAGGGCTGCCCTGCTCTGTGCTGTCAGTCTGGGGCTGTGTACAATGGAGGATAACTTCTCTGGGTCTTATAAATTGAAGACCATAAAAGCACCTACCCTGAAGATTGTTGTGGGGATTAAGTGAGAAATGTATGCCAAGGTCCAAAACCAAAGTGATGCCAGCGATCGTGGTCCCTGCCGTGTCATCCTTACAAGCTGGTCCTTGCAGTGGGGGCAGAATCGCTCAGTGTGTGGACTCTGCCCTCTGGAAGTTCACTGCCTGCCAGGAGGCAAGACCTGCCCACACTTGAGCATGCTCCCAGCCATGGGCACTGACCTTGACACTGGCCCTGAGAATGCTAGCTTTGCAGCCAGCCAGGTCTGCACTGAGTCCTGGCTGGGTGACCTTGGGCAGTACCTCCCTGGCTGAGCCATGGTTTCTTCCTTTGTGCAGCGGGGTTATTAGTTGTCACCACCTCAGGGTGAGAGGAGTGAGGAGGTGCTTTTAAAGGGCCAGCGCAGCCTAACAGTGCAGCTCTTTCAGACCATGGGAAGCCCCGGTAACCTGCAGAAACAGCACTCTCACTCTCTGAGGCTCATTTTCCTATCTATAAAATGGGAAGGTTAGCTACAAAACACTGTCGTGCTGGGGTTCTAGTGGAGTCTGATAGTCCCTAATCTTGACCTGGTCTGACTGATTGCTGTGTGACCCTGGGCTAGAGACTTAACCTCTCTGAACCTCAGTTTCCACACCTATAAACAGGGACAATATTCACCTCACAGGATCCTTTCAAGGATTCATTAGCCATTGTTGTTTTTTTTTAAATAAATTTGTTTATTTTATTTATTTATTTTTGGCTACATTGGGTCTTTGTTGCTGCCCGCAGGCTTTCTCTAGTTGCGGCGAGCGGGGGCTACTCTTCGTTGTGGTGCGCAGGCTTCTCGTTGCGGTGGCTTCTCTTGTTGCGGAGCACGGGCTCTAGGCACGCAGGCTTCAGTAGTTGTGACACGCAGGCTCAGTAGTTGTGGCTCGCAGGCTCTAGAGCGTGGGCTCAGTAGTTGTGGCGCATGGGCTTAGTTGCTCCGCGGCATGTGGGATCTTCCCAGACCAGGGCTCGAACCCTTGTCCCCTGCCTTGGCAGGCAGATTCTTAACCACTGCGCCACCAGGGAAGTCCCTCGTTAGCCATTTGTTCATTCAACAAATACTTATCAAGTCCCTGCCACGTGTCGTCTAAGAATTGGGGATACAGAGGCGAACCTGAGGTGCCTGGTGTGTGGCCTCATGCAGGTCACCTTCCAATGCAGGAGACAGATGCAAAACGAGCTAATGGGCAAATAAGGTGAATTCACATGGGTAGTGGGTAGTGAGTGACAGGGTGGCTGGAGAGGGGATACCCTTTGCTAAGGGTATCGGGGAGGGCCTCTCAAGGCCTGAATGGGAAGGAACTGACTGTGGGAAGGGTGATCCAAGCAGAGGGCAGAGTATGTGTAAAGGCCTTGGGGCGGGAACAAGATTCCTTCCCTTCCCCAAATCTGGAACATTCCAGATCATCTCCTGACAGCATGTGGAAGGTGGCTGAGTAGGCAGGGGTGTTGGAGGCCCATCCTCTCTCAGAAGAACTGCTGCTCACGAGGCAGGCCTGGGGGAGGGGGGTGGGCACTGTGGGCAGGCATGCAAGACCAGGCTTGGGTTGGGCCTCCGGTGAGATGGGGCGTGTGGCAGAAGGCGGAGCCTCTGAGCCCGCAGGGGTGGGGCCGACTGCAGGGGTGGGGCCGACTGCAGGGGTGGGGCCGACTGCAGGGCACAGGCAGGAGGCCAGCCTGGCGACCACCTGGCTGATCCCCCTGCCCAGAAGTATTCTGGGGTCTGGTGCAGAGACCCGGGGCCTATTTCAGGAGGGGTTTGGGGGAGGGGAGCAAAGGAACTTAGGCTGGCTTTCTCTCTCTCTGCAGCCAACCTGGGCCTGAGTACCAGTCATAGCGTGCTCCGGCGTTTCCCAGATCTGGCCCACCCACGGGCCAGAGGTTCTTTGAGATGCCCCCTATACACACGCACATCTTCCCTATGCACATTCCTAGACTTGACTCTTGTCCAGGCAGCTTCGTCACGAGCATACAGCTGTATACACATTCACTCGTGTAGCATATCATAATCGGGCAGCGACTGTGTGCCAGGCCCCCAAACAGATCGGGTCCACACCTGCAGAAGCCCCATGATCTGATAATCACACTGCGACAAGTGCAAACCCGGGACAGGCTTCTGGGAAAGCTGGTCAGGGTAGGGGCAACCTGACCCAGTCTGAGGAGGGGGCTCCGGAAAGACTGTATAAGAGTGTAGCATGGGGCTTCCCTGGTGGCGCAGTGGTTGAGAGTCTGCCTGCCGATGCAGGGTACACGGGTTTGAGCCCTGGTCTGGGAGGATCCCACATGCCGCGGAGCAACTAGGCCCGTGAGCCACAACTACTGAGCCTGCGCGTCTGGAGCCTGTGCTCCGCAGCCGCGATAGTGAGAGGCCCGCGCATCGCGATGAAGAGTGGCCCCCGCTTGCCGCAACTAGAGAAAGCCCTCGCACAGAAACGAGGACCCAACACAGCCAAAGATAAATAAATAAATAAAAATTAAACATGAATATCTGCTTATAAAAAAAAAAGAGTGTAGCATGTAGGTGTGATGGGGGATGACGGGGGAGGGTGGAACAGGTGGAGGGTACGGTGTGTGCAAAGGCTGGGAGGTGGGACAGACGCTCAGGGCCTCGTGGGCCACGTGAGGCAGTCGAATCTCCATCCTGCACGTGGCGGGAAGCCACGGGGGGGCTTTTAGGCAGGTGGATGACGTGATAGACACAAACATGCTCGCCTACAAACCCACGCACGCCCCAGACACGAGCGTGTTTTCTCCCACCCACACTTCACGTTCCTGCCAGGCCTCCCACCTACATCCTCACCCACGGAGTTGCACACACCCTGTCGCATCAGCAGGCAGCACTGCAGAAAACCCCGTGCCGGCTCCCAGCAAAAGTGTCAGACACTCGCCCCAGCTGCTTGCTGATTTTGTGGAGCAGCGCCCTCTGATCCAGCCCTTTGCACACTCCACATTTGCACAGATGTGCACGTGCCCCCTCCCAACCACCCCCACAGTGTGCAGGATCATAACCCTCCCCTGCACATGGAAGGTGGCTCCTAGCTTGGGCAGTACTTTCATACGCGTTATCTCACTGAATTCTCCCAGCAGCCCTGCGTGGAGGAATTATCAACACCATTTTACAGCTGAGGAAACTGAGGCTCAGAGAGGTGAAGTGACTCTCCCCAGGCCACACAGCTAGAGCTTGGCCAAGTCAGGATTTGAACTCAAGTCCATCTGCCTTCTAGATCTGTCCATTGGTCCAGCCAGACTCAGGAGCACGCATCTGTGTTCCTCTCCTCTCCAGGCTTTCACTGAGAAGGCGGCAAGGAACTTAAAACGCCAGTTTCTTCCAGAAACACGTTGATCAACTTGGAAAGTTATTTAGAGGCCCAGTGCAAGCCCATCCGCCTGGCGACCTTGAGGCCTTGGGGGGGTGGTTCCAGGGGTGGGGCTGGGCACCTGCCAGCCTGCTAGCCTGGGGCAGCTCGGGGCTGGGACCTGACGCCAGGAGCAGAGGCTTCATTTATTTGCATTTGCAAATGAGGCAGACAGCCTTGTCTCCGCACAGGCTGACCGTGGCTGGCCTGGCTCCCAGGACCTGACAGCTGAGGTCCCAGGGTATAGCCCCGAGCCCAGCAGCCTGGATTGCTTCTCTCCTGCCTTCTCTCCTCCCTGCCCCTCAGAGCAGAGTGCCTTGTGTAGGAGAAAGAGCGTGGGCTTCAGAGTCAGCCAGAACGAGGGTTACAGCCCAGCTCTCTCACTGCTGCTGGGGGACCTTGGCCATGTTGTTTAACCTCCCTCTGTGTCAGCTTCTCCTTGGAATACGGAGTGAAGAGTATCTCTTTCTTAAGATGATTGAGGAAGGTAAAGGAGTCAGGTACTCAGCTGAGTCAAAGGACTCAGTTGTTTTAATCTTTCTTTTTTTTTTTTTTCTAATGACAAAAATAATCAGTGCTCGTTGTAAAAATCCAAACAATACAGAGAAATATATCCTGTAGAAGGCAGAAGTTCCTAGTGGTCCTGTTTCCCAGAGATAACCCATGTGAACTTTTACATGTAATTTAAAAGTTTTACAAGTGAGATTTTTTGGGGGGCAGCCTGTTTTTTTTCACTTAACAGTATACCTCAAATTCCCTTTTCCGTCAGGACTAGAAACCTCCTTTGTCACCACTGCATGGTCTTCCCTGGTTTGCACATGCCTTGTGTATTTAACCAGCTTCCAGGTTTCAGCTATGGCAAACCCTGCTGCAGTGAATGTCCTCTGTTCATATATTTTTGTGCTTTTTTGTAAGTATTTCTGGGGGATAAATGCCTAGAAGTGGAGTTGCTGGGCCAAAGAGTGTGCACATTTTCATCCTTAATGGGTGTGGCAAGCAAACCGGCAGAGAAGTAGCAGCAATCCATGTGTCACGGGAGACCCAGGAAAGTCCATCTCCTCGAAAGAATGGGAATTTATCCACTGCCTCTGCCTTTGACCACAGACCCTGGAGTCAAGAGGAATCGATTCCACATGTGGGAGGTGCTTGGCAGGTCATCTAGTGAACCCCCATGCTCCCATTATTCTCCCTGTTCCCATACTTTGGCATCTGCCCCTTCATCCCTTCCTGCCTTTGCTTGACGGGGAGCTCAGTACCTTACACGGCTCTATTCATCACATTATTTCTCATGTTGGACTCTGATCTACCTTCTCACGACTTTCACCCAGGAGCCCTGCCTCAGTCCGCAGCAGCCTACAGAGGAAGGAAAAAAGGAAGAGAGAAGGGAAGGCCGGGAAATGCTCATGGTTAATATTTACATACTTTACATGTATGAACTCATTTAATCCTCACGACAACCCTTGGAGGCAGACACAGTTGTTACCCCCAAATTATAGATGAGGAAACTGAGGCTCAGAGAGATTAAGTAACTTGTCCAAGTCCCACAGCTGTTAAGTGGCAGAGCTAGGATATAAACCCAGGCAGTCTGGCTCCAGGGCCCACACCTCTGATGTTATGCTGTCTCTCCGGGCAGGAGCTTGTAATTTATTGAACAACACCTACGGTATTCTCAGCTTCTGCTCACCAGTGGCCTGGAACCCATGAGGGAGCAAACCCACTGGCTAGGGGGAAGACGGATAGATTTAACAAGGCCTCAGCACTGCAGGGTTTAGCATCTGAGCAGTGAGGCCACAGAGCAGCAGGCACAGCTAGAGAACAGTCCGGGCAGTGTCACTGGGCTTTGCTTTGAGGTGGGTGAGGCCTGGCTCTGATGCCAACGCCCAGCACCATTGTCTGGCCCAGAGCGGGCGTCCGGACGTGTGTCCTGAATGAGTGACTAAGCACAGGAATGAAGGGCACATGGGGCAGTGGGTGGGTGATGGAGTGAGTGAGCGAAGGAATGCATGGAGTTTAGCAAGGGAGACCCCCTGGGCGGCAAAGGCTGGGAAAGAACGATAAGGTTAAGGAGGGAGGCGGAGCCCGGGTGGCGCTAAGACTGAGCAGCCGATGGGTGCTGGGAAGGCCCCTGCGCACGAGCTCCGGCCACCCTTTCCCTGGGTGCTAAGGGCGGCGGCCTGTGCCGGCCCATTGGTAAGGTGTCCTGTGCCCACGTGGGCAAGGGCTAGAGCCGCTGGGTTTGGGCGTCGGGTGTGATACCATGGGCGAGTCATCAGCTCTGTCCCGGCTTCACTTTCCTTCTGTGTAGAATGGAGGTGACGAACGTTACCTGCCTTCGGTTCCTTGTGAGGCTGTAGGGAGGGTCTAGAGCAAAGGAAGTGTGTAAACTGTAAAGTGCCAGGCGGGATAAGCGGATGTTGTTATTAGGGAGCAGGAAGGCCCCGAGGCTCGGTCACCTCAGCGTCACTCCTCCCTCCTGCCCCCCGGTGCAGGGAGGGGTCAGTCCCCGGGGAGGAGGAGGGTCAGGCTTAGGCTGCTGCAGGCCTTGGGCCACCTGGGCAGGGGAGGCACTGGCGGGCAGCTGGCAGATGGGAGGCCCGGCTCCCAGGTGCTCTGCCCCGGGTGGGGGCCAGTCCCATGACCTCCTCTCGGGGCTGCCAACCTGTTGTTTGCTCAGGAGGCCGCTGCCTGGCGCAGCTCTGGGATCCGGTTGTCTCGGCGCTCAGCCAGCTCAGGGTGAGGGTGCGGTGCCCCGAGCCCCCTTCCTGCTCCCCTCTGCCCTGCCTGGGGCCTGAGATCCTCTCCTCCTGCCCCCAGGGGGGCCCTGCCAGCTCTGCAGCTGGGCGGCTGCGAGACCCCGGCCCATCTTGCAACCTAGCTGAGCCTCTGCTTCCTTATCTCTGAAATGGTGTGAGGATGACAGCAGCCTCAGTCAGAGCTGTTGTAAGGATTACAGGACATCACAGCGCTTGGCTCGCCCCCCCCACCGCCCCCTTGTCTCCTGTGCCCTCAACACTCCCTCTTGAGTCCTGGCTGAGGTCAAAGGTGCCTGGGGAAAGGAGAGCCAGGAGCAGCCATGCCTGTGTCCCCGACGCCCCTGCTCTCGCCGCCCCTCCCCGTGGGCCCCCAGAGGGGGCCCAGGCCTAGCTTCAGAAACTTGCTCACCGGCTGCCCCTGGCCACCTTCCCTGGCACCTTGGCGAGGCCAGGGGCAAGCGGTGCCGGATGGTTGAGCTCCGGAGACAATGGGCTTCTGTGGCCCCCGGGGGGAGGGGGCAATTCCAGGGCGGCCTGTAGCCTCTGGTTTCAGGAGTCCCCTCAGACCTGACCCCGCGGCTGGGGGGCACGGGCAGCCTCCCAAGCCCATCCAGAGGGCCCTCTCTCAGGGGACTGAAGGTTCACAGGAGTGACCCTCCGGGGCGGGACCCCTTCTCACTTTGAGGTCTGTGTCCTTTCCCCATCCCCCCGCCCCAACGTGAATCACCAGTTTGGTAGAACCGGTTGATCTCATGAAGACCAGGGAGATTCAAGGGACCCTGAGCTCTGGTGACCAGTGCTGGGCTAGCCTGGACCCCTTAGGCCCCGGTCCTGGGCTAGCCCCCGACAAATCCTTCTCAGCCTTATGTTCGTTGGTTGGCTGAGCCCCTCTTCTGCCCTCCCAACACCCCCCAGGACTGGATTCCCAACTTGTGTGTGTGCCGTCCAGCACCTGCCCGGCTACCCTGCTCCCCGTCACAGGACTCCTGCCTTGGTGGTCATGTGTCACCTGCTCTGGCCACCAGAGTTTCACCTGTTTCAATTGCATTTTAAAGCATGAATGGTTTACCGGGGAGAAAAGAAGGAAAAAGGAGCTCCCAGCAAAGGGCAAAGCCTGTGCAGAGGCTCAGCCCTGGGAAACAGCGCGTTTGGAAAGCTGCCTGCAGCCCAGCCAGGTTAGGGCAGGAAGCGGCGGGTGGGGGCGGGGGATGAGGCTGGGAGACTCAGCAGGGGTCAGACCCACCTGGGGGCCTCCGTTCAGGGCAGCTCTCTCGGAATGGCCAAAGGGCCAAGTCCTACTCGCAGGATAGCTCAGCCACCCCTCTGGTGCCCTGAAAGGGTGGGTTCTCTGGGAGAGCGGCTAATAATAATAATAATAATGGCAAACACTTCTACTGGGCTTACTTGCTTACTGTAATCCGTGGCTTAGGACGTGGGTACATTGTCTCTCATTTTGCAGATAAAAGACAGGACCCTCCCACCAACTCTCCAGCTGGTTAACAGGTGGGAAGCAACCCAGGGAGGCATCTGGTCACCTGTCCTCCGTCTTCCCTTTCTCCCCAATCACACCTGGGTCTGACCTGCAGTTTTGCAGAGTGTGGACACCCCCCTGAGAGGCCCCCCACCCCAGCGCAGCATCTGTGGCCCTGGACCGGTGGTGGCCTGGTTCTAGTTCCTAATCTGCTCCCGCCTTGCTGGGTAACTTCAAGTTGGTTGTTTATCCTCTCTGAGCCTCAGTTTACCCTTCTGGGATAGCGACTGCCTTATCTCCCGCTCCAGTTCCGGTGAGACTTCCAGGAGTGAGCAGATAAAAAGGGCTTTTGAAAAGTAGAAAAAGCTGCACTCACGACACTGCAATTATTACTGTTACCTCAACATGGAGATAAGGGAGGGGGAGGAGGTGCAGTGACAGTTGCCAAGTTACCGGGAGCTGTCTGCAGCAGCTTCCGGCCTGGCCCATCCCACTCAGGAGCTGGGCCACTGGGTCCCTCCCCACACACCCCGCTGCACCCTTTCCCTGGAAGAGATGGGCACTCCAAGAGGGAGGGGAGCTAGGGCCAGATGGCTGGTGGCCACACACCTGCAGGGCCGGAAGGTGACCCTGGAATGTGGCTGGCCCAGACTCCAGGTGGGCTCTGGCTTTCTGTGTGACCTTGGGCAAGTCACCTCCTTTCTGGCTGCCGCCTATTCCTGTGTCCAGGTGTCCTGTACCTACAGGCAGGTGTCCAGGCCAGACAGGGCAGCATTGGAGCTGGACCTAGAGAAGATGCTTGGCGGTGGCGGCAGGAACCTGGGGCTGTGATGGGGAGGCCGCTGGGGGCTGGGTGACAGGACTGAGGGCCTGGGTTGAGAGCGGCTGTGATGCATGTAGTAGAAGAACCCTGGGCTAGAGTGCAACCCCGGCACTGCCCTTTCCCTGGAGTGACCTTGGGCTTGTCACTTAACCTCTCTCAGCCTCAGTTTTCTTATCTGGAAAAAGGCTGATAATAATCCAAGCTCACAAAACTGCCATGGTGATTGAATGAGACAATGTCTATGTAAACTGTAGAGTGCCGTGCAGCTATGACTACGGTCCTGGCCAGGGGAACGGAAAAGTGGGGAGAGTTCCCCATGTCCCAGCTGCTGCGTGTGCAGGAAGAAGGCAAAGCATTTTAAGCTGAGCCAGGCCCTAGGGTCAGGAAGGTTTCCAGAGAAATGGGGAGCGGGCAGAGACTTGGGAGGCCCCTGTGTGAACGGAAGGATGGAGGTCGGGAGGAGACAAGGGTGGGATAGGAGAGAAAGAGAGATTCAAGTTCATGAGAGGGAGGAAAATAACCAAATAGGGGGAGGTCTGCGGAGACCAGAGGCAGAGGAGAGTGCATGGGGGGCTAGAAAGGTGGGGGAGAGGTGTGTGAGAGGTGAGGAAGGCTAAGACGAGGAAGAGGAGGCATCAGGAGGGGAGGGGGGAGGGAGGGAGGCAAGAACCTGAGTTTATTCATTTCTTCAGAAGCCCTGATTGAGCAGCTACTATTTTCTAAGAGATAATAGTGTAACATTAGGGCAGCGTCTAGATCCGACGGCTGGAGGTTCAAAGCCTCTGTATTTCACTATCAGCGTGACCTTGGACACATTGCTTAACCTCTGTGTCTTAGTTCCCTCCTCTGAAACAGAATTAAATGAGGTAATACAAGTGAAGCCATTCGCTCAGGGTCTGCACGCGGTACGTCCTGCATCAGGGTTGGCTGCCCTTGCTGTTGTTACTGTTATTATTATTTTTTTTTTTTTTTGAGGTACGCGGGCCTCTCACTGCCGTGGCCTCTCCCGTTGCGGAGCACAGGCTCCGGACGCCCAGGCTCAGCGGCCATGGCTCACAGGCCCAGCCGCTCCGCGGCATGTGGGATCTTCCCGGACCGGGACACGAACCCGGTCTGCATCGGCAGGCAGACTCTCAACCAGTGTGCCACCAGGGAAGCCCAGTTACTGTTATTATTACTTCCCTGATGTGACGTGCTGGGTCCACAGGGCTGGCTGCCCATGCTCTGAAGTTCAGATCTTTGGCTCTGGAGTGACAAACCTGGGCTCAAATGCCTGCTCTGCCTCATTAACCGTGCGACCTTGGGCAAGTTAATATACCTTTCTGAGCCTCAGTTTCCTCGTGTGTAAAGCAGGTAGATTTTGAGCACCTGCCTCACTGGGGCGCTGTGAGGATTAAGAAAACTCATGGAAGGCACAGGGAGGCTGTGGCTTTTGTCATTATTGTCCTTCTATCCCTGAAGAGCTGGGATGGATTGGGGCAGGCAGGACCCAGGGCCTCCGATTTCTGCGCTATTCTCATCCTGGAGCCCCTCGCTTCCCCTGCCCCTTAGGGCCTCAGCAATGACCTTTGAGGTGGAGGGGTTGCCTGTGAGGGGCAGACTCTGGACAGCCAGGAACTGGAGAGCTGAGGGCCTTGGGCAGCACTCCAACAGAAGCAAGAGCCCCCTTGTCTTGAGAGACCTACCGAGTCCTGTGCCTACGTGAGCAGTCCTGCATGAGGGGGCACCTGGACACAGGGAAACGGAGACGTGTTCTGGAAGGGGAGCGTGTTGGGGAGCTGCTGCCAGGCTGACCTGCAGTGGCCACAGCCTGAGCCTTGGGGTATGAGAAGGGACAGACAGAAGGACAGCACCCGAATAGCTCAATCATGGGCAAAAACCTCCACTCGGCAGCCAGGGCCACCGAGACAGTGATCGCTGCCATCAAGGGGACCCAGCTTCACCTGGGCTTCAACTCCAGGGCTTCCTGGACTTTGGACAATCTCCGCTCTCCGTGCTGACCTGGCTGTGTCAAGGGCTTGGCTTTAAATTCTGACCCTGTCACCCACTTGCTAGGGGAAGTGGCTTCATGTCTCTGAGCTTTAGTTTCTCCATCTGTAAAAAAGGGGAAGAATAATGCCAGCCTCCCAGCACAGTAGTGAAGGTGTAATATGCCTGACACGGTTCCAGGCACATAGTCGGTCTCAAGGGTCCCCATGGCAGCCTCAGTGGAATTTGCCCGGACCATTTCTATGGGCCTCTCTCCACTCCCCCTTCCCCAGTCTCTCCCCGTGTCACTGTACCTTGTAATCTACAGAAACCTGTGTTTAGGCCATTGTTTTGCTCACAGACCTTTAATGCCTTCCCACTGCCAACATTCATTCATTCACTCACTCATCCATTTAACAAATACTTAATGAGACCCTACCATGGGGAGCCAGAGTTTCCCATGAATGCATGAATACCAGAGAATTCATTGAGTGAATAGCTTCTAGCTGCCCAGGCTCTATGATGAATTTTTTCTGGAAACTGAGGCTGAGAGGGGTGTGTCACTGATTTAAGGTCACACAACAGTTAAGTGCCTGGGAATATCTCCCCTACAACGATGCCACAGGCCTGAAATGTCACTGCCACCATGTCTATCCTCTGGGTCAAGCACTCCCCAGTTCAGGACCCCCTTTTAAGGTGCTAGTCCCCCTGGGAGGTGGAGAGGCAGCTGGTGCCTGCGGCAGGGCTATGGACAGTTCCTCTGAGCTGTTTCTCCCTGAGTAGCTGGGCCCAGGGGAGCCAGCAAGGGGGCTCAGAGCTTCCTCAGCGTCTCCTTCCTGGGCCAGGTTCCCACAGGCCCTTCCCCTCTTGGGGTGTGGCAGTCCCAGCTCCGCCTGACTCAAGCTGGCCGTGGCCTGAATGACTCACCCTCTCAGGACCAGCCTTCGAGGGACTGGGGCGGGGGTGCAGCCACGTCAGGGTGGCCCTAGGTGGTGGGTGGAAGCCAGGACTGCTTGCCCAGCCCTGGGCCACCTGGGTCCCAGGAACCACTGGGCACTTCCTCTCCCCGGCCCCAGAATGAGCCTCCTCGGCAGACTTTCTAGGGTAATAGGAGCTGACTTCACCCTCACCAGACCTGCTTCCTTTCCTCAGGGAAGGCCGTGGGTGTGGGCAAAGAGTCTGGGCTTGGTGTCAGTCAAGCGCCACTCAGATGCTGCTCTGCTGCTGACCCGCTGTGTGACCTCTGCGTGCCTCTGCGTCCTCATCCGTAAAGTGGGAATGCCAGTGTGGTGATGAGTCTGTGCCCTCAGGCCTGGAAGGAGGGGCTTGGCACGGGACCTGGCACATAGTCGGCCCAATGAGTGTCCGTTAGTGTTATTGTCATTAATAATAGCAGTGGCCCAGGTGGCCTCTCAGCCTTAAGGCTACTCTGTCCCTAAAGGCTCAGGGAGAGGTGCATAGAGGCTGGGCTACCTTGCTTAGTCCAGAAGTCAGGGCTCAGCCCTCTACAGCAACCCTCACTGCCCCCCGGCCTCAGTCTGCCCATCTTCAGAATGGGCTGTGGACATCCTCTTGGCTGGAGTACGGGTTAGGAAGGCCTAATGGAGAGCTGGAAGTGAGACCCTGTCTACAGCTGTGATCCCTGGGGAAGGAGAGCCTGTTTGGCAGCCCTGCTCAGGAAGCCCTTCCTCTCCTGCCTCCTGGGGAACCCAGGACCCCCTCCTCTGTGAAACCTGTCCCCCTTAATGTCCCCCAACTCTGAGAGTGACTCTCCCTCCCAAAGTTCACAAATCTCCCAACTTGGGGCCCTCCCTGACCTCAGACTCTTTTTCTCTTCCAGGAGGAGTGATGGGCAGAACCAGCGCTTCCCTCAGGCACTAGACCTGCCACGAGTGGACTTAGCTCCCTCCCAGACTGCTTTACTCCACCCTAAGGTAAGTGCTTCCCCACAGCCCCTGGTCTTGAGACCCCCCCGCCCCGACCCAGGGCCAAGAGATACCTAGGAATGACTGCTGTGCAGAAGTAAATGTTTGGGTAGATGCTGCTTGGGGTTTAGCCCCCCCCCCCAAGGGTATACAACTCCTCGCCCCTGGGTGGGCCTGGTACAGTCTCAGAAGTTGAACCAGGGTCTGTAGCACTGTTGGGGGCAAAACAACTGGGAATAAACTGGCCAAACAGCTATTCTTCCTTATATTCGTTATCAACATCACCATCAGTTTCCTCATCTGTAAATCAGGTATAATGATAATACGCCACTTCACAGGCTACTGTGAGAGGTCGCCCTCTGAAGTGGGGTCAAGTGTGAAAAGTGATGATAAAACACTCTGTGCACAATATCTGGCACAGAGTAAGCGCCCTATAAATGAGGCTATTCTTGTTGTTATCATCGAAATCAAATGTTTGCCCAGCACCTGACCTGGGTCAACTTTGTGTTGGGCACTGAGGTGCCAGAAATCAATTTGACACAGACCTGCCCTCAGGGAGCCATAGTCCAGTTAGGAGATAAATAACTAAACAACTTATACAGGGTGTCAAATACCAGTAATAACCACTAGCATTTATTGAGATTTCCTATGTGCCAGGTGGGTACTTAATGCTTTACGTGCAGTATCTCATTTCATTCTCAAACTCTAACTACTATGTACTTACATTAGTACTCTTATTAGTCCCATGAGAAATTGAGGCTCAGAGAGGTTAGGTTACTTGCTCAAAGACACACAGGTAGGATGTGATGGGTCTAGGACCAGAACTCATGTTATCTGACCAGAGTGCCTAGTCTGGTGGCATCTCTAATGCAGAGGGTAATAAGCTGTCACTTCCGTAGTACACTTTTCAGTTTCTAAAGCACGTCCACAGATATCATGCCTCTTGGTCCTTCCATCAAACTTTGGTGGTAAGCATTCTCCAGATGAGGATCCAGATGCTCAGAGAGGGGAAGTGGTTTTCCCAAGGTCGCACAGCCGGGAAATAGCAGAGGCAGGATCTGCCAAGCTCCTTTCCCAGTGCTCTGACCTGGAACAAGGGCCATATACTTCTTCTAGGCCAGGAGGGCACATGTCCAAGGAATGGTGTACTTTTGGATCACCACCTCCAAGGGGGTCCAAGTGCAACGAGTCCTAGGGATCGTATCAAGGGGTTCTTGAGATCCTCTCCTGTTGTCTGTGCCTGGGCGACAGCCCAAGACTGGGCCATGTGGATCCTGGGACCTGGCAGGTAGGGAGCGACTCCATGGCAGCTGGGCTCAGAAGTGAGTCTCCCAGTCCCTCTCCCCGTAAGCATCCAGTAGGAGGCCTGGGTTCACTTCCCCTTCCTGGGCCTCAGTGTTCCTGTTGGAAAAGTGAGGGTTAGAAGAGCCCATCTCCCTGAGTCCTGCCTGCTTGGCCAGCCTGGGGCTGGCCTTCTCAGATTAGCTCTGAGCTACCTCCCCTCTGCCCAGTTTGGCTAGAAGCCTCCATTTGTGCCAATACAGCCCAGCCGGCTGCAGGCTCCAAACTGCCCCATCCCAACAGCCCGCCCCCACCCCAGAATCAAGACACAGTCTGTACATCGTACTCCTTTGACAGCAAAGGAAACCAGGGCCCAGAGAGACTGGGTCCCCAGCAAACCAGTGGTGGGGCTGAGGGGTCCCAGGTCTGTGACACATTCTCCACTCCCCCTCCCCCAGCTCTGCACACGTTTATAATGTTGATGGTGGAGCCCGTGTGAGGGGCAGTTGACCTCCCCGTGCCAGTGGGCAAATCCCTGCCCCTCTGTGGGCCTCAGTTCTGATCTGTGATATAGGGGTGGCAGTTTCTCTTCTACCCACCTTGCCAGCTTGCAGTTGGGGGATGACTGTGAAAGTAATTTTGGAAAGTTCAAATTAGGAAGCTGAACTATTATCAGCATCATTACGTTCCCAGGGCAGGACAGAACACCCAGAAAGGACATCCCCCTCTCACTGGGAAGCCGCATTTGTATAGACACTGAGCTATCCAAGACCCTCCTACCCTGCCCTGCTGTAGGATTTTTTCTGCTTGGGGATTTAGAAATCTGCACACATGTACATACACAGCCTACCCACACCTACATACATGGGTGCATTCACATGTCTGCAGATGTATTCAGAGACTCGCACATGTACGCATGCGTGTATATACAGATACACATGTACAAACACACAAATATGCACACCCAGGATGTCCCCATCTGATCTCAGTCACACACATCTACACAGCTGCATGCACACATGTGCACACCCTCCACTCCTGGCACACAGATGTCTCCGGTGATGCGAGCAGCTCTTGCCTCCTCCCAGTGTGGGAATGAATGTTTCTCTGGCTGCATTTCGATGGGTGCCCGGAAGCGCTCAGGCCTGGAAGTGCCTGCGTGAATCAATATTTGCTGCTGTTAATTATTAAAAACAAAGCTACACTGTGTCTGGAATACACATCTCCAGAGTTCCCACCGGCTTCCTGGGCTCCAGCTTGACCCAGGGCCAGGTCTGGGAGAGAGGAAGGTGCGGTGCTTTCCTTCCAGGAGGCCTTGGCCCTGGAGATGGAGAGTGGTGGGTAGCTGCCAACAGCTCCTTCAGGAAGCTGAAGAGCTGGTGGGCAGCCCTGCCCCGCAGGGTCTGCAGCAGCTGGTGTTGACTTGGCCACAGCTCAGGAAGCAATTGCTGCTTTCCCAGCATCTGTCGGGGGAGGGGATGCTGAGGCCCTGCCCCCCACTGTACAGTGGCAGACACAGTGCAGGATCAGCTGGAAGGGCTTTCAGAGGCCTTATATTTTACAGATGGGGAACCTGAGGCCTACAGAGGTGGCAGGGACTCACTCAGGTCTACTCAGCAAGTTGTAGCAAGGCCAGAGCTAGAACCTACATATGCTTAAGTCTTCTCCATGTGTGGGTCCTTGGCAGGCCCTGTTCCCTCCCTCTCCCAGGATCAGGGGCAGTTAGGGACAGGTATGGGCCTGGGGCCTGGGGAAGGGAGGGTACAGGTCAGCCACTGGCAGGCATTAGAGGGGGGTGGAGGTGAGGAGGTGGGAGGGGAGAGAGCTCCAAGCCTTTCCCTGGATTCCTAGTTCTGCCTTTTCCAAGCTGTGTGATCTTCAGCATGATATTTTATCTCTTGGAATCAGTTTTCTCTTCTGTAAAATGGGGATGACACTCGTACCTCTTGAGTTGTGGGGCGAGGATAAGACTTGCAAAGGGTCCAACATTAAGTAGATGCTCAAGAAAAGCCCTCTGTCTCCAAGGTAACCGCCGCCAACCCCCGGCACTTCCTCCCCGACTTCAAAGCCCAGCCCAAGAAGCCCATCCCTGAGGCCCTAAGGCGTGGTACCCAGAGTTTGGGAAGGTAGAGGACGCACGCTATGGGTGCGCTGAAGAGCCTCGGGGCCCAAGGGCCCGCGCCAAAAGCTCCCAACGCGCTAGCA
The DNA here is from genome assembly GCF_949774975.1 of Lagenorhynchus albirostris. Taxonomy (NCBI): domain Eukaryota; kingdom Metazoa; phylum Chordata; class Mammalia; order Artiodactyla; family Delphinidae; genus Lagenorhynchus; species Lagenorhynchus albirostris. The sequence continues at coordinate 169,667,639 of NC_083096.1, forward strand.
AGAGCGCGCAGGCGCAGTGTCCGGGGCGGGGCCTCCTGTGTCCCCGCCCCGGATCCCTGAAGCCCCGCCCCGGTCCCCGCGCTGCCCGTACCTGGCGCCCCGCCCCCTCAGGGCCCGGCAGCCCGGCGAGCCCAGCGCAGGCAGCGCGCCGCGGGAGCCCGAAGCCGGGAGCGCGGAGCTCGGCGCTGCGGGGCCCGGGCCGGGGCTCGCGCGGGCCGGAGCCGGCTGGGTCAGCTAAAGCGCTGCCGGGGAGGGGGCCGGGGCCGGGCCGAGCTCAGGATGGCGCAGCCGCGGCCCCTGGAGCCCCCGGGCCGTCCTCGGAGGGGATCACTGCCCTCTGGGGCCGGCTGGCAGGTGAGGACCAGGGCGAAGGCGGCCTGGCCGAGGGGGTCTGCGGGAGACGGATCAGCCCAACTTCTTCGGAGCCCGGCAGGCTCTGCCCCAGTCAGGGCGGGTGTGCGAGGCTCCGTCATGGAGGGTGTGTTAGCTTCTGGGCTGACACACGGCCATCGAGGCCACAGGGCACACCCCTGCCCTGGGGTCCCAGGCCTTGAACTCTTTCTGCAGCTGCCTACGGAACAGAGTGCTTGTGGTTGCACTGTGGCTCTGGGCTGCGGGGGCACTCTGTGTGTGTGTGGATGTGTGTGTGCGTGTGTGTGGATGTGTGTGTGTGGGCGCTAGCCTTGGGACCACTTCATCCATCCCCTTCCCCCTTTAGGAAGGGTCTGAATGTCACAGTGTAACTTTGCTTGGTGCCCTGGGGCACTTCACTCACAGCCTTACATGTGTCAGAGCGTCTGATGCACTAGTGAGGCTGTATCTGTGGGTATCACTTGTTGCTGTGTGTGCGCTCTCGGTGACAGTACCATGTGTCAGTGTTTATGTGGCTGTGACTCCCAGTGCGTTGTTTCTGGCCATGTAAGGCCACGTTACCCTGAGTGGGGTATTCTGGGGGACATCAGTGCACCTGTATCACTGGTGCTGGGACTGTGCTGGGCTGAGGTTATGTGGCTCACCCAGGCACGGATGCTGATGTTGCTGCTGTGCAAGGTGTTGGCTGACAGGCGTGTTTGTCTACCTGGACTGCAGATGTGTGTCTATGGTCTCTGCTCTAATTGCCTGTGGAATTGTCTTCCAAGCTCAGAAGTGTTGGGTGTGGCCACAGGGGCCATGGGTCACCATCTCCTGTGGACTCCTGTCGTGCATTTTACAGGGTGGGTTTTGCCTCTGTGGACAGGCCTCACAGTGTGCACATGGGGTGTCTGTGTCTTGTGATCTTTAACAGACAGCTCCGTGTAGCGTGTGTGTGTGTGTGTGTGTGTGTGTGTGTGTGTGTGTGTGTGTGGTTCAGACCAATGCCCCTCATCCTTGGCGATTAACCACTTCCATAGTTGCTGCATGCTTTTTCTTTTTCTCAAAACTCATTTAATGTTATGGGATCAAGTCTGTCATGTCTGTTATACAGGGAGTGTGACTGATGGGGAAGGGTGAACTTGTGCATGGCAGTGGGGCTCTGTGGCTCAGTTTCCATGAACACACCTGCCTGTGTCTGCGAGTGCATGTTATTTTGTTTCTCGGCACGTGGATGTGAGAGTAGTTTTGTGGCGTTCGTGTAGCTTCGTGTGCAATTACTGGTGCAGCTGCGCAGATCTGCATAGGGGTGGGTTTGCATTTGTGTGTGCGGCTCTTACGCGACATAGACCTGTAAGTGTGTGAGGGAATGTGCTGTTGTGTGACGTAGGACACTGACACGTGTATTTGTATGTTAGCGTGTAGCTGTAAGAATTGATGTGCACAGACCCGGTGGGTTTCTGCGTGTGGGTTTCTGTGTGTTTGCTTTCTTTGGTACAGTGAGACTGTGTTTAAATATTGGTGTGCAGGCCTGTGTGTGTTTGAGCAAGAGAGAAAGAGAGAGAGAGGGAGTGTGTGTTTCCTGGTGTACAACCCCATAGCACATGTGTGTGTGAGCTCAGGCAGTGCCCCCACTGGACAGCAGGAGCCGACTGAACTGAGGACTTGGAGGTGCTGGGGGAGGGGCGCTCTCCTAGAGACTCTGGGGGCTTCCCAGGCCCAGCCCCCAGCTCCGCCAGCCGGCAAGGATGCCGCCTTCCAGGAAGGCTCGTAGGGAGTTGGCGCTGGAGAGGCTGAAGCTGCCAAGCACAGCTGGCAGATGCCCGGATTAACCCTGTGTGTGCCCGGGCTAGCCTCAGGAGAGGCTGGCTGGAGTGTGAGGAGGGAGGAGCGAGGAGGGGGAATGTGTGGACTCAGACACAGGTATTGGGCCAATGGGACATCCCAGCATTCTCTCCCCCAACAGACGCCCAGCCCACACTGCTTGGGGGGGAGGATGGGGCCCTCCTTCCAGAGGTGAGTGGAACCACAGACTCTCCTGAGGATCCCAGCTGGGCTCGTCTCTGGAGTTGGGACCTGGGGCTCTTCTGAGGGGTCCGTGGGCCGATCCGGGCACTGCCAGTCTTGCAGTGACATGGGGGAGGTGTGTCTCTCCCCAAAGGTCAAGACCTTCTTTGTCTGAGGCAGCAGCCTCCTCCTTTGGGGAAGGGGACTGAGTGGGGTGGGCTGCCTGGGGAGGGTGCTGGACTCTGGGCAGACTTCTCCGGGCAGTTGGTCAAACTCTGCCAGTCAGTGGCACAGAGCCCCATCCTATGATGTCCCTTCCACTCCCTCTTGCTGCTTGGACAGGTCCACGGTGTTTGGTCCCTTCCACTCCCTCTTGCTGCTTGGACAGGTCCACAGTGTTTGGTCAGAGTTGGGGCACCAGGAGGGCTGGGGCAGGTGGAGACTCCTCGGAGACTTGCAGGATCAGCTGGGCTACCCCGGTGCTGACCTGCTCTCTCCATCTCTGTTGCAGAACACAGATCTGTTTGAGATGATTGAAAAGATGCAGGTGAGGTGGGCTCTGGAGCCCGTTCTGGGGAGCCACAGAGGGGGCTGGACTGGGGGCGGGGGGCCCTTGCTGTGTCTGCAGCCCTACATCTCTCTGAGGACGGGCCGGGAGCTCTCGCAGACCGTGCCAGGAGGAGATGTTGGCAGTGTGCTGTCCAGAGCCCTTTGTCTGGGGATGGGGACTGATAGTGCCCAACTGCCTGACTGACCCAGGGCGCAGGCCCCACTTGCGTCTCTCCAGCTCCCATCCCTGTGTAGGTTGCTGGGGTCAGTGCCTCAACCCACCCCGCATACACATACCATCCCCCATCTCCCAAGAGGCATCACAGGCTCTGCAGGACCCTGTGTGGAATGGGGGGAGGGACAGATGCCAGGGCACAGGGCAACCAGAGGCTGGGCTGCAGGTCCGGGGAGGTGTTAAGGAACCGGGCAGCCCCCGCCCCCTCTGCCTGACCCCTGGCCATCCTCCACTCCCCAGCCCCGGTCTTCCAGGCCCTCGTCTGTGTTTTTCGCTTGGGTGTGTGTTGGGAGGCGGCCGGGGGACTTGAACCAACCTCAGGAGATTTCCTGATATCAGGTCACTCTCCAAACCCCGTCTCCTGCCATCTTCCTGTTTCCCTGCCTCTCTTAGTCTTTCCATCTCCACCTCTCCCCCTCCTTCTCTCCCTCCCCCTCTCTCTCCCCCTCTCCCTCTTCCTTTCTCTCTCCCTCTCCCTCTCGCTCTCAACAACACGTATCTGTGTAGATGCAGCGGCCTCCCTCCCCAGCTCACACACAAGCGTGCACGCTGGCCCTGCCCCCACTCCCAGCAGTGACCAGAGCCCCGAGCCCTCCCTGCTGCTGCCAGCCTCCCGCAGCCCCCGTTCCCTCCAGGAGGGCCAGCCCCGCAGAGGCCTGAGTGACCCGGCAGCCAGCGCCCTGCCCTGGGAGCACCTCCACAGCACCATCTACCTGGAAGGGGTGCTGCTTCCAGCAGCAGGGGAAGGGGGTGACGGGATGTGCTGCCTTCTCTTTGCAGGGAAGCAGGATGGATGAACAGCGATGCTCCTTCCCGCCACCCCTCAAAGTAGGTCTGAATCTGGAACCACTCCACCCTTCTGGGGGCCTTTGGCTTCCTGAGCAGTGCTCTCCAAAGGGCTTGGGGATGGGAGGGGACGGGAAGGGGGAGGCAGACTCCCTCTCTAGGGGTGGGGGAAGTGCTGCCCGAGCCGAGCAGCCAGCCCAGGAGAATCTGCGCCCCCCTTTCGTGAAGTAGCCTTACTGCGGGCTGGTGCTGGGGCCAAGGGGGAAGCAGGGTATACCCAGCCCCTCCCTCGAGGAGGCTAAGGTGTGGAGAACCCCTCCCTGCCTGTAGGCCTTCATTCCAGCTCCTCCTCACCCCATCTGCACCACCGTAAACTCACCCTGCCTCTCCAGGCTTCCCCATCGCAAAATCGAAGCCCCATCCCTCACGATAGCCTGCCGTAAAAGGTTTTCCTTGAAGCCACTTGTGATCAGCAGTGGCAGAAAGACTCGTACCCAGGACCCAGGAGGCTTACGCTCCCCCTCTCCATGTAGCTCCTGCCGGGGATGGCTGACGGGGAGGGGGAGAGACGGAGAGATGGGGAGGGGTAGCCTCGTTACCCCCCAGCCTTCACGAAGAGACTAACAGGAAGCTGGGGACCAAAGGAGGCGTGAGGAGGCTCTTTAGACTCAGGATTTTCTTGGGGTGGGAGCTGCAGAGCCCCTCCAGGTAGGTACACGGTACCATGGTTGGTGATTTGGGACCCCAGTAATCCAAGAATATCAGTGGCTGGGCTTAGGGAGTGGACCCAAGGCTACAGGGATGAGGGTTAAAGTGGGGCTCATGGGCACAAGGCTGATGCTTTGTCTGGAACAGGGCTTCTCAGAGTGTGGTCCTCAGGCCAGAAGCATCGGCATCACCTGGGAGCTTGTTGGCATCTAAATTCTTGGGCTCCACCCAGACGCACTGCACAAGAAACTCCGAGGGTGGGGCAAAGCAATCAGTTTAATGAGCCCTCCAGGCCATTCTGAACTGAGAACCACTGGTCCAGAGGTTTCTTCTGGGGATGCAGTGAGCCTCCTTTTCCCCAGGCAGGAGACCCAGAAGAGGCTGCCAGCACTCAGTGAGCTAAGCCTGCCTCGGTCCCTGCCTCGTGGGGTCAGCCCACATGGGATGGGGAGATGAGGAAGCAGCCCCATCCGCAACCCCAGCCCGGGGGTGCTGCCTGAACAGCAGGTGTTCTGGGGAGGCTGGAAGTAAAGGGTAAGGACCCCACCCCAGCTGGGCCTCTGCCCTGCTTGTGTTTTGCAGACGGAGGAGGACTACATTCCCTACCCGAGCGTCCACGAGGTAACCGACCGGATCCCACTGAGCCCATCTCCATCCCGAGCCCAGGAGGCACTCCCTCGGGGAGTCTGGACAGCCGGGTCCTCCTCCTTGTCAAGAGCCTGACCACAGGCCTTGCTCTGGGTGTTGGAGACTCAGTTTACAAGCCCAAGACTTCAGAGCCCATGTGAACCCTTAGGCCTCTGAGCCAAATATGCCAGCCTCTCGGCCAACGTCATGCTCTCAGCTTTACCTGTCCCCACACTCCCATCCTTTGAGACTGGGACATGGGGCTCTGTGCATCTGGGTCTGTGCCTGCAGTGGGAGGAGAAGGGCTGGAGCAAGTGCCTTGAAGGAGGTGGATTTGATCCCTGGGACCCACATAGGCTCTGGGCTGTCCCCTAGTACTCCTTAGCCATGGCAGAAGTGGCTCCAGGTCTGAAATGGGGGGTGTCTTGGGGCCCCCAGTGGCGTGCAGTGTGGGTGGCTGTCAGCTGTGTCCTCCTTCAGGTCCTGGGGCGAGAAGGGCCCTTCCCCCTCATCCTGCTGCCCCAGTTTGGGGGCTACTGGATTGAAGGCACCAATCACGAAATCACCAGCATCCCGGAGACAGAGCCGCTGCAGTCACCCACGGCCAAGGTGAAGCTGGAGTGCAACCCCACCGCCCGCATCTACCGCAAGCACTTTCTTGGCAAGGTGTGTGGCCCGCTGGTGTTGGGGGGCTGGGCTGGCTGGGGAGTGGGTCACAGCCCAGCCCTGGGGGACGCTGGGCCTGGGAGGGAGCGGAACCGTGGGCCGGGCTGGCTGTCGCAGAGTCCAGGGAGCATGCGTAGTGGATTCACTCATTCAGTCAACAAACATTTATTGCAAAAGGCAGTGTTACGGCATAGTGGTTAACAGAGACTCTACCAGGGCTTGAATCCTGGCTCTGTCACTACATGGGACATAAGGCAAGTCACTTACCCTCTCTGTGCCTCTGTTTCTTTCTTTCTTTTTTTTAAGATGGGGAGACTGTTTTTTTGTTTTTAATACATTTATTTATTTTATTTACTTTTGGCTGCGTTGGGTCTTCGTTGCTGCGTGTGGGCTTTCTCTAGTTGCAGCAAGCGGAGGCTGCTCTTCGTTGCGATGCACGGGCTTCTCATTGCGGTGGCTTCTCTCGTGGAGCATGGGCTCTAGGTGCATGGACTTCAGTAGTTGTGGCACGTGGGCTCAGTAGTTGTGGCTCGTGAGCTCTAGAGCGCAGGCTCAGTAGTTGTGGCACACGGGAGTAGTTGCTCCAACACATGTGGGATCTTCCCGGACCAGGGCTTGAACCCATGTCCCCTGCATTGGCACGCAGATTCTTAACCGCTGCGCCACCAGGGAAGCCCCTGCCTCTGGTTCTTCATCTGTAAAAACGGAGATGGTGATGATACCCACCTCCTGCCTTTAATGTGACGATGTTTGTGAGGCATTTAGAATGGTGTCCGGCCCAAAGTGTCCGGCACAAAGGGCTCAGTCAGGGTGAACAAATAATGAGCACCAGCTGTGTGCCTGGTCCTGTTCTGGGCACCAGGTATACAGCAGCAAACAAAACAGCCCCAGGCCCTGCCCTCAGGCAGCTTGAGGTGGGGAAGACAGTAATTCTATGGTGTGACCTGGATCGGTACAACCCCTGCCCCACCACCTGCCCCAGAGCCGGGACCCTGCCCAGTAACGACCTGTCCTCGTGTCACCCGATGACAATGGCATTCCAGGCAGGAGCTATTGGGCAAGGCTGTGGGAGCTGGAGGGGAGGTCACGCGCTGGGACCTTGTAGGTGCCACGTTCCATGCCGAGTGCGATCTCTGTGTCAGTTTACAAACGAGGTGGTGGCATGTAGCGTGGGCTCTGGAGTCTTGTGGCCTGGGGACGCCTATTGACTCTTCTGTTTATTGATGGTGTGACCTCGGGCAAGTTAGTTAACCTTCCTGAGCCTGTTTCCTCGTCTGTAGAAATGAGGATGATAAAAGCATCGAGAACCATGTTTGGCACATAGTAAGTGCTCAGTAAACGTTAGCTGTTATTATTACATCTTCATAATTACTCTGTGAGATCAGGATCGTCCTGATTTTTACAGAAAAGGAAACTGAGGCTCAGAGAGATAAAACGACTTGGTTAAGTTCACACAGTTACTGAGCTAGGAACTGGACATAGCTCTGGCTGACCTTCCATTAAGACACACTAAGGGAGGGGTCACGTTTCTAGTGTGTGTGCGTGCACTCGTGGGTGCTGGGAGGAGGGGTGACTCCTTGGGGTGTTGGGAAGCTGTGTGGGCTCAGTCTGGGCCCAGGGCATTAGCCTGATGCTGGTGGGTATTGGTGCTAAGGTGGGGGGACAGGTTGACTGAGACTAAACCAGCAGGCCCAGATGCAGGAGCCATTGCCTGGGGACAAACTCAGAACAGGGCAGGGGATTCCACCCGTGGGTGGAGAGAGAACTGCATCCCCGGAACCCACTGTCCAGAGGCTCTTAATTGGGTCTGGCAGGTGGTGGGGCCTGGGGGACTATGTGGGCCTAGCATATAGTTGGTGCACAGAAAAGTTTGCTGAAGAAGTGGTGAGTGATAGAATGAAGGTGGTGCCTTGGGCACTGGAGGATTGGAAGAGGCACAGGTTGGGGGGTCTTAGAGGAGGCATGATGGCCAGGGTCAGGCTGGCAGCACAGAGAGGAGGGGCCCCAGGGGCTGGCAGAGAGGCCGGGCCATTCCCGGCTCCAGGTGGGGTGCTGGGGAAGCAGTGGGCCAGAGGGAGGAAGTTCTGCCAGAGGGAGGAAGTTAGGGTGACTTTGGCATTGACCCACTGGGACCCTGAGCCCACTCTCCTTGGGCTTCTCTGGGCCCAGCCAGGGGGGTCTGGGGAAACTCCGCACCCCGAGGACTTCGGTGCAGACCTCCTTGCCAAGTGCCTGCCACTCCCTCTGCACAGATAGTGCCAAGCCTTTGGGGGTTTCCATCACTCTGCCCCAGGTCCCCGCGGACTGCCCCTGAGCTGTGGATTTGTGGCGCACGTCCCCTGGCCCCTACATCTTTTTCCTCCCATCCTTTGAGCACAGCTGTTTGTATTTAAACAGGGCTTCCTTCTACGATGACTCCTGGGGTGGGTGTGGCTGAGGAGCCGGGCTGGCAGGGGAGCCCAGGGCCAGGCGGGGTGAAATCTTCTGGCACTTCCGGCTCTTGGCTCTGGGGCTTCCCCACCTGGAGGTACCAGACTGCCAGCTCCTCTCTGGGGGTGCCATCCCTGCTGCAGTTCCCCTGGGCCCTCGGGAGCATTTCTTCCCCACCCTGTGTCTTCCCCAGGTGAGGCAGGAGGGCAGGAACCGGCTCGGTCAGCCGGCCAGTGTGTTCATGAGAGGTTTCATTTCCTGATTCTCATGGGCCCTGGCTTCAGGGGCCACAGAGCAATCAGTTAAACAATCAGTCAGTTGACATATTTTTATTGAGCACCTCCTGTGTGCCCAGCTCTGAGAGGGGCGGGGGCTGGGAGACAGCCATGCAGGTACAGATGTGGTCCTGACTTTGCTGAAGACCCAGAGAGCCAAGTTTACTACAGACGTTCAGAGAACACCTACTCTGCGCCGGGCACTATCTCTTTCAGTGCCTGCCACCCTCCCACAAGGCAGTGGGCCTCACTGCCATTTGATAGACTAGGAAACTGAGGCACAGAAAGGTGAGGTGACCTTCTCAGGTTACCCAGCTGGCCAGTGGCAGAGCTGGGATTTGAATGCAGGTCTCTCTGAGGCAGACAGTGCTGTTAGCCCGGACACCTGCTGCTTGGTGAAGGACCCCCATCTGGGGGTAGTTGGCTTTCTCGTCTGGTTTCTGGAAGCCTCAGGCTCAGCCTCACCCTCTCCCCTGGCCCCTGCCTCCCACCACAGGAGCATTTTAATTACTACTCACTGGACACCGCCCTGGGCCACCTTGTCTTCTCACTCAAGTATGATGTCATCGGGGACCAGGAACACCTGCGTCTGCTGCTCAGGTGAGGGTGGGGTGAGAGGACCTGTGACTCTCAGAACCTGAGAGCCCATCTTATTTTACCCAGAGAGGGCCAGGGATTTGCCTGAGGTTGCCCTGCAAGTTAGTGCCCAAGCCAGGCCTGACCGCCTCATCACCTCTGGACCTCCCTGGGGTCTGCCCTCTCTGGTCCTACTTGGTGTGGAGGGGCTCCCGTCTCCCTTTCGCGCTGCCTCACCCCTCAGCATGGGTCTTCTCCTCCCAGGGCCAAGTGCCGGACATACCATGACGTCATCCCCATCTCCTGCCTCACTGAGTTCCCCAACGTGGTCCAGATGGCAAAGGTGAGGCCTCTGATCCTTCATGCTGAGCCCCCCGTGGACATCTCAGGTGGGCACAGAGCTGGGCTGCAGCCTCGCCTTTGCACACCCTCATCTTTAGCCCCAGATCCTGGCCTGCCTGCTGTGGCCTGTCTCCAGGGTCCTGCTGCTCGCGTGTTCCCGTGATGCCCACCCACGTGCTGGCTGTGTGCTTTGAGCACTCTTTAGAGCGCCTTTTGGAGACAGGGGCTCCAGTTCTCTGTACCCCATTCTGAGTGACAGTGGGCCTCCTTCAGCCTTGGTTGTCCCCTCTTTGTCCTCCACTGTCCTCCCCCCAGACCTTGGCCAGGGAGGCCCAGAGGCCCCACCCTCAGGCCCTCCCTTATCCGCTCCCGCAGCTGGTGTGTGAAGACGTGAATGTGGATCGATTCTATCCTGTGCTCTACCCCAAGGTATGGCTGGATCTGGGCCCTGCTCACTGGGAGTGGGTGGATAACTAGGGGGCCAAGCATTTATTGGGCACCTGCTGTGTGCAGGGCATTTTTCCTAAGTTCTCTCATTTAAACCTCACAATAACCCTGCAAAGTCCCCAGTTTGTGGAAGAGGAACCAGAGGCCCAGAAAGGGTTGGTGCCTTACCCAAGGATGCACAGCAGATAAGGAAGCCTGCATTTGAGCCTAGTGCTGTCCTCCTTGGAGGCGAGCCTTCCTTACCTCTGGAAACTCTCAGTGCCATTTGGGGACCCTCCTAAGGGTAATCGGTGGTCCTGAGCCAAGGCTCCACTGGTCTTGCCTTCTGACCCCAGAGGGGACCTGGGGAGAGATAATAACACAGGCACCTCCACAGGTGCCGCCCCACAGACGGCAGCTGCACTTCCAGCTCTGGTGCTGGGTGCTGGGTTTGAGGCACTGTGACAATGTGGGATAAAGGGGAGGGACTTCTGTCTTCAGTGAGCCAGGGGGTTTCTGGAAAGAGGTGGGCCCTGAAAGACACGTACAGCCTGTGGCTCTGACTGAATTCCAGAGTGAGGTGAGGTCACTGAAGGGCGGGTGGTCCAGGAAAGGTCCCCTGAAGGAAGGGGCCTCAGAAATCAGGCCCTGCTTCTCAGTTACCGAAAGCCCAAGGTGAGGAGGGGAACTTGCTCAAGGCTCCACAGCACACTGGGGGGACTCGGCCTGTTCTAGAACGATGAGGTGGCTTTACAGAAGAGCCGGGGAACAAGTTGGGTGTTAGAGCAGAGTAGGGGCGGGAGCTTATGAGCAGAACTCAGGAGCAGTGCGCTTAGCCTTTGGAATCCAACAGACCTGAGTTCAAGTCCCAGCTCTGCCATTTGCCAGCTGTTGACCTCAGCAAGTCAGTTCCTTAAGGTCTCGGAATGTCGGCGTCTTCATCCGTGAGATGCAGTCCGCGGGAGTGCCTCCCTCACGGGCTTGTTCTGAGGAGGAAATGAGTGGATGCATGTGGAGTGCCTGGCACAGCGCTTGGCACATAGAGCAATAAACGGCAACTTGAAAAAGCAGCGTGTTTCACCCATCGTCCTGTCCCCGCAGGCCTCCCGCCTCATTGTCACCTTCGACGAGCATGTCATCAGCAATAACTTCAAGTTTGGAGTCATTTATCAGAAGCTTGGGCAGGTGTGCTCACCTCCTCCTCCCTGCCCCCCACACATCTGGCCATGTACCTGGGACCTCAGACCTTTGCCAGGGAGAGCACCTGCCGAGGGACTCAGTTTCCCAGGAGCTCAGGGGCTGCCAGAGGTCCCCTTTCCAGCCTTCCTGGGTGTGAGTGGGGGTAGGAGGCCCAGCTCGATGACCTCTGCCCTCTGTGCATCCCTAGACCTCCGAGGAAGAACTCTTCAGCACCAACGAGGAGAGCCCCGCCTTCGTGGAGTTCCTCGAATTCCTTGGCCAGAAGGTCAAACTGCAGGACTTTAAGGGGTGAGCTTTGGGGTGGGACAAGCAGAGGATAATCCGACCCATGCCCTTGGGCAGGGAGGGAGCCCCCGTCCTGGCCCCGTGGAGGCCTGGCTGGGGCTGGAGACTGAGCCGTGGCCTGGGGGGCCTGGGGCAGGTTCCGAGGAGGCCTGGACGTGACCCACGGGCAGACGGGAACCGAGTCTGTGTACTGCAACTTCCGCAACAAGGAGATCATGTTTCACGTGTCCACCAAGCTGCCCTACACAGAAGGGGACGCCCAGCAGGTAGCCTGGGCACCCACCCACCTGCTTCCCACCTGTCCTCCTGTCCCCCATTTACCTACCCATTCAGTGTCCACCACACCAGACTCAGTGGGCCCTGGGATAGAGAGATGGAAATGATCTAGTCCCCCAACTTGTGGCCTCTAGTTGGGGCAGGGTGACAAGCTACTACAATGTTGTGGAAGCCTCAGTTTCCACATCTGTGAAATGGGGATAATGCACCTACCTTATAGGTGAGCATAAACAAGGGTATGCACCCAGAGTGGCTGGAACAGTATCTGGTACATAGCAGGAGCTCAGTAAATGCGAGTATTTTTACAGGAAATGAAGGGTATTGTCAGGTCACATGGGGGCATTTAGACTGGGCAGAGGTGGGAGTCAGGCAAAGCTTTCAAGATAAAGTGACTTTTAGGTGGCAAAGGAGGTAGGAGAGGGAGGAGGAGCATTCTGGGGGAAAGAATGGCTTCCATCTTCTGCAAAGGCCTGGTGATAAGGAAGTGCAAGGCATGTTCCTGGAGCTGAACTTGGAAATTTGTCACCTTGTCCTAAGCTTCCTGCAGGGCTGTCCTCCTTATTTCCCCATGCCCCCACTCCAGGGGTACAGGGGGATACAGGGGTCATGTGAGAAAAATGGAAATGCTTATTCCTTATTTTTAATGTCTTTTAATTTTCTTTTAATAGATTCTCTGTTCATTTTAACAACAAAGATATATTGAGTGGAACTTATTTGTTCAAGAGGGGCCCATGTTTGGGGTATTTAGACAGGAGGAGGGTGAGAGGTAGGGCCTGGGGACCAAGAGCCCCGGGTTCAAGTCCCCTAATTCACTGTAGGGCCTTGCAAGTCACTTCTGTCTTGGCCTCAGTTTTCTCATCTGTCACAGGATTCCAAGAAAACGAGAATAATTTTAAGACAAGTTTCTCACCACATTTTTTTGGAGGAAGCAACTCCTTAGACATGCCCTCTGCCTACCCCAAGCCCCCTGCACCTCTGCGGGCACCCTCCCCACACTCCACGGGCCCCCGGCCAGGTGGTGAAGGCTGTGGCCCTGTGCTCAGTTGCAGCGGAAGCGGCACATCGGGAACGACATCGTGGCTGTGGTCTTCCAGGACGAGAACACGCCCTTTGTGCCGGACATGATTGCGTCCAACTTTCTGCATGCCTATGTGGTGGTGCAGGCCGAGAGTGGGGGCCCCGATGGCCCCCTGTACAAGGTGGGTGATCTCAGAGCTTCCCAAGGGCATCAGCCACCATCCCAGCCCCACCCTCACTCACTGTGAGGCCTCTCTGAGCCTCAGTTTTCCTAACTGTAAGTAGGGGGACTGTCCGGAGGGCTCTGAGCCCCCCTCTTGCTCTGATGATGGAGGAGTCCCATCCCGCCCTCTCTGCCCCCTGAAATCCCTCCCCTCAGAGCGGCTGGGTACCCTCCTCCGCCCTTTAGTCTCCTCCTCCCTCTCCATCCTCATGACTCCTGAGACCCTCCAACCCTTCCCACCACTCAAATTCAGGACCAAGGATGGAGGAGCTGAAATCCTGGGGTTCACCCATCCAATCGGCAGTCACTGAACCTCCCCCGCCAAGGGGCAGCCCTGTGCCCAGCACGGGGCAGGATAGGGAGGCGAATCAGTGGTTTCTGGCTGGTGTGGGGGCTCCATGGGGACAGCTGCCCTCCCTTCCAGGTCTCCGTCACTGCGAGAGACGACGTGCCCTTCTTCGGGCCACCCCTCCCGGACCCTGCTGTGTTCAGGAAGGTGAGGGGCAGCCCCCAGCCCCCCCCCCATCATGGGCAGAGCAGGACTAAATGGGTGGGGGCTGAGAGGGTGCACATTCTGCTGTACGAGGTCCTGAAGCCCCACTGTGTGCCAGGGCAGCCGGGCTCCCCTAACTGAGCAGCTGGGGCCTGGCTTTTCTGTTCATCTTGATAAAAGCTGTGACTTTATTTTACAACGTCCCAGAACAGACTATATCATTGTTTTACATTTTGTATAGCAGACTCTGTGGCCTTTCCTCACTTCTGTTGTCTTCTTGACAATTTCAACCTTCTTCTAAAATGTTTGGGGAGAGGGGCACACATCTCTCTCACCTCTCAGGAGCCCTCACTTTGAGCCTTGGCTTCAGCACCCCCCAATCCCCCAGACTGAGGCAGTGGGAGACCCCAACCCAGCTCTCCCGAGGGGTGGGCAGCCGTGAAGGGCATAGGGCTCACAGGTGCCTGGGCTGGGGAGCTGAGCCCAAGGAGATGCCCTTCTGGGAGTGAAGAGGGCAGCCCGAGGCCCCAGCAGAGCGTGGCTCAGGAGCCCCAGCCCCTTGCCTCTGTGTTCGCCTGACCCCCCTTTCTCTTCTCCACGCTGGGGGCTCCCAGGGGCCTGAGTTCCAGGAATTTTTGCTGACGAAACTGATCAATGCTGAATACGCTTGCTACAAGGCAGAGAAGTTTGCCAAACTAGAGGTGAGTATGGGTTCTTGGGGTTGAATCCCCCACCCCTTAGAATTTCAGCCCCTGGGGAGAGAAGAGCTGTGTTCAGACCTTGGCCTTAGGGAAGGCTGCCTGGGGGAGGACAGATTTACAGATGAGCAGCGTCAGGGTCAGGGGAGAGGAAGTAAGGGTTCATAAGGAATGCTCAGGAGGGCCTTGGAGGTAGGCGGGCTGCCACAGAGGACGCAGTGGAGGAGGGGCGTGGGGACATGAAGTCAGATCTTTGAGCGGCCACGTCGAGCCCTAGGGGCTGCCTGTGCTGCGGAGGGGCCTGAGGGAAGCCGTCTAGGCTTCTGGAGCCCAGGCCCACTTCCCACTCAGAGAAGGTGGCCACGATTGCAAATGTGGGAAGAAGGGCTGATCCCTGGGGTCTCTCCTAACGGCCCCGGCCTGGCCCTCAGGAGCGGACACGGGCCGCCCTCCTGGAGACGCTCTATGAGGAACTGCACATCCACAGCCAGTCCATGATGGGCCTGGGTGGAGACGAGGACAAGATGGAGAACGGCGGCGGGGGCGGCGGCTTCTTTGAGTCCTTCAAGGTGAAGCGCAGGGGTCTACCTGGGTGCGGAGGGGGACGGATGTGGTTGGCTTGGAATCTGGGCACGTGGTTGGGCTAGAGTAGGGGGATGCCGTTAGCTACAAGGTGTGGGGGTGTGGCTAGAGGTGAGCTCACATTGGAGGTGGAGTCGGGTGGGGGCGTGGCTCAGTGGTGTCACGGGTGGAGTTAATAGGCGTGAGCTCGGACTAGGTGGGCACGCACCTGGGGTAGAGTCTGGGTGATGGTGAGCCTCTGGGTGGACCTGGGCTTTAGAGTGGGCTTAGACTTGGGGGGGGGTGTGGTCTTGGCCTGGGGTAGAGCTGCGGTTGGGAGTTGTAAGGTGGGCTCTGGCTGGGGGAGGAGTTGATGGTTGGAGGCGGGGCTAAGCTTGGGGGCGGAGTCTGCCTGGGAGCTGTGCTGAAGGTTGGAGCCCTCTGGTGCCAAGGGTGGTGGCTCCCAGGTCAGCAGGCAGAGAAGAGAGGAGGAAGCCTCTGTCCTGACCGAGAGAAAGAAACAGAGGTCAGGGAAGGGAGGTGAACGTGGGGCTATAGGAGGACCTGGTCTGCATGACCTTAGGCCGTGTGACCCACCCTGGCTATCTCTAGTTTAGCTTAGTGTTAAGAGCACAGACACCCTGGGTTCAAATCCCAACTCTGCCACTTACCACCAGCTTGAGCATTCTCTGAGCCTCAGGTTTTCTAATCTGTTGTTTAGGGTAATGGCAACTTACCTCATACAACTGTTGAGAATTATTTGTGAAGCAGTTAGATCAGTGTAATCTAAGTTAAGAAGCAAAATGCAAAGCCCTGCCCATCTACCTCAGCAACTACCATCCAAAGTGAGAGGCAGAGGAGGAGAGAGTTCCTCTTCCCCCCACAGGGCCTGGACTCCCCCAGGCTGCAGGTCCCCAGGCGGTGGCCTCTTTGCCACTGTGTCCTCCACCCACAGGAGGAGGACTGCCCACCCTCCAGGTGCCCAGCAGGCTATTGGGGCCTCACATTTACCCCAGGGCAGGCCACAAATTTGGAGGTGTGGGTTTGCTTAAGAGAATTAGCCCAGCTGCCCAGGCCTGCCTTGGGCTGAGGCGAACAGAACGTCTTTGAGAAAGAGGCTTGAAGAGAGCCCTGCCTCTGCTCACTGGAGACAGGGAGTGGGTGGGAGGAACACGGACCTGGGGTGTCTTCTCTGAGGGGGCCTCCAGTGATCCCACATCTGGTGAGTGCTGGATGGTGGACCGGGCTTAAGTTACAGACCTTCTTCAAGGCAGCGGAGCCCACGGTCAAGGGTTTGGGTTTGGCATCTGGGTTCCAGACCCACCTCTGCTTCAGTTTCATCACGTGTAAAATGGGCTTGGTGGCCGTGCCTGCTCCCTGGGGCGGATTGAGTGAGAGCAAATGTAAAGCACCCGGCCCTGAAGTGAGCGTTCAGTGCAGATTGACTGAAAAAAGTAAGGCACGGAGGGAGGGAGGGAAGAAAAGCAAGGAAGAAACAAGCCCTAAGAGACGCTAGAAGGAGGGAACTGGGGTTTCTGGAGGTCTCTCTGTGCACGCTTTTGCTCATGACCCAGCGTCTTCTGCGGTCTTTACAACAACTGCACGACCGGTCGTGAGGCTCAGAGGCTCAGAGGCGTGGGGTGGCTTTGCCCAAGGTGACCCAGGAAGTTGGTGGCAGAGTCAAGGCCCACACTACCCTTGGCACACGTGGACCTGACTCTTGTGTGGTCTCATGGGAAGGAACTTCCTGGGGTCACCGAGATTGGCGTCGGTGGCTCCTGGGTTTCCCTGAGGGGGTGGGGCCTTAGGAAACCCCTACCGCCACCTTCACAGCGGGTCATCCGGAGCCGCAGCCAGTCCATGGATGCCATGGGGCTGAGCAACAAGAAGCCCAACACCGTGTCCACCAGCCACAGCGGGAGCTTTGCGCCCAACAACCCGGACCTGGCCAAGGCGGCTGGAATAGTGAGTGCCCTCCCCCAGGGGCCCCGCCTCCCCCCGCTGCCCTGCTGTCCGAGGGCTCATCCTGGGCTCTAGGCTAGGTCTAGCCACTGCCCTCCATGGGGTCAGGTGCCCAGGCTGTGACACTGGGATGCTGAGAGCCTGCAGCCCCCTCCCCAGCTCCTCGGCCCGCCCCACCTCCTGGCCCTTTATTCAGCTGTGTCTGTTCTGGGGCAGCTTCCGTGTCATATTCCTTATGAAGCACCTACTGTCTGTCGTATGCTGGGGATCGGGCTGCTGTGTGGACACCTCCTGTCAAGCCTTGAGTTTCTGGGAGCACCTGCTGTGTGTCAGGCTGTGGGCACGCACTGTGTGTCAGGACCTGGATTTCTGTGTGAGCATCTGCTGTGTGCCTGGCTCTGAGATGCTGGTGGGTACCGCTGTGTGTCCAGACTTGGGCTGCTGTGTGAGCACCTACTGTGTGTTAGGACCCGGGCTGCTGTGTGGACATGTACTTTGTGAGCACCTACTGTGGGCCCGGCCCTGAGATTCTGTGAGCACCTATCGTATGTCAGATCCTGGGCTACTGCGTGGACCTAACTCTGTAAGTGTCTGCTGTGTGCCCAGCCCTGAGCTGCTGTATGAGAATCCACCATGTGTCAGGAAATGGACTGCTGTGATAAGCCCTGGGTATCAGTGAATACCTTCTCTGTGTCAGGAGATGAGCTGCGTGAGCACCCATTATGTGCCAGGGCCTCTGTGGTTGTGCCCACCTATTGTGTGTCAGGACCTGGGCTTCTGTGTGAGCCTCTCCTGAGTGAGCACCTACTGTGTGATTACTTCCTGTCTGCCAGGCTCTGCGGGATTCTGCTACTAACCCTCAGGGGGTGTGCTGGGCACAAAGGCTGAATGAGGCCCTCAACTGTGGGCCAGTCTGCTTTCCACTGCCCAGTGGTCACCCCCCAGCACTGCACCTACTGCTCTGTTGCCCCTTTCCCATCCATCTTTCCTTCCTTCCTTCCATCCACCCGTCCTTCCATCCATCCGTCTGTCCGTCCATCCATCCATCCACCCACCCACCCATCATTTACTGACTGACTGCTGCATGCCAAGCAAGCCCTGTGCTCGGTGCTGTGAGGCTGTGTCATGTGGCAGGAGGGACCCCCTCCACCCCACCCCTGCCCCATGGGCTGACCTGGCCAGGGAGGCAGGGCGAGTCCTCTGTGTTCCAGCAGTCACCAAGCCCACTGTCACTGGAGAAGCAGGCCCACCCTCCTCCAACCCCAATTCACTAGCCACTCCCTTCCTTCCCCGCCAGAGTGGCCCAGCCTCCTGTGGGTGGCTGTAGAGGGGCCCCAGGGACAGGGCCAGACCAGCTGCACCCACCGTGGCAGTAACCAGACCCATTTCTGTTTTTGTTTTTGCACAACTGTCCCCTCTCTTCATGTTGCTTCCTTTTCCTTCCACTCTCTCCTCGTTCCTTGTTTTCCCTTCCCTTTTTCTCTTCCCCTCCTCCACCCCCTGCCTCCCTCCACCTTCTTGCACTTGTGTATTCTGTCCTCTTGCACCTGTCTTTTTACTCCCTCTCCTCTTTCAAACTGTTTTCGCCCTTGATTTTTCCTTTGTGCCTGCCCCTCCCTCTCCGTCTCTGTCTGTCTTGCTCCCGGGGTCCATCTCTGTGTCTGTCTCTCCGTGTTTCACTCTGCACCCCTTCTCATGTGACTGTCAATCTCTCTCCTCTGTTCTCTCTGTGTCTCCTCCCACCTCTTCTCTCCTTCCCTTCCCCGGCCTTGTCTCTCTCAATCCCCTGCCCCGCTCTCTTCTTTGTCCCTGTCTGTCTTTGTCTGTCTGTCTTTCCCTCCTTTCCCTGTCTCATTTCTCTGTGCCTCCCCGTCCCGCCATCTCTGTCTCTCTGACTCTCTCTATGCCTGTCTCTCTCTCTCTGCTCCCACCCTCTGCTGCTTGCCAGTCATTGCTTATTCCTGGGAAAAGTGCGAGTAGATTCGGACGCCGGGGCAGTGCCATAGGCATAGGAACCGTGGAAGAGGTTGTCGTCCGCGGGGCCGCCGTCTCTGGAGGCTGCCTGCACGCGCTGTTCTCTGCTCGCCCTCAGGACGGAGGCCATATTGGGGACGTTGCCCCCTCCCCCCCGGGACAGGCCCGAGGGCTGGCAGGATGGAGTGCCAGCAGCTCTGATGGCGCTCAGCACCTGCTTTGGGGCCTGGCACCTGTGCCAGTGCCAGTGCCCCCCACCAGGGGCTCTGGCCCTGCCCTGCCCCCTGGGACTCTGGCCCAGTCCCTGCCTTTAGGATCTGGTACCTAGAGACCCTCTGTCCAGCTGCACGTCCCCCAGTATCGCCAGTTCTGCATGGAGCGCCACCGCCCTCCTCTGCCCTAACTCCCTGTCCCGACCATGAACTGGCCTGGGGGTTTCTGCCCATCTGTGCCTCCATGGGGCCCACCTTCCCGCCTCCCCAGAGAAATGGGGGACATGCTTCTGGTGCCTGGAGCATCCCACCATTGTATATGTGTAACCTGGGCTCGGGGGCATCTTTCAACTGCTCGGCCAGAACCTCCCCCAGCCAGTTTGGAGATTCCGAGGTGTAGCAGGGGGCAGGGGCTTGGGTTGCCTCACCCGCTCTCTCCCCACTGCCCGTAGGCTGCAGGTCCCATGAAGTCCTGGGGGCAAAGAGGCAGCAGTCATTCTGAGGACTTGGCCTCCTCCAGTCCCAGCCCAGAGTGGCTGTCCAGCTCCCTCAGGCTTCTGCTCTTCTCCTGGACTAAGATGCTGGGTCCAGACCTGCTGTGTGACCTCAGGGGGGCCTTTGCCCTCTCTGGGCCTGTTTCCTTATCTGTAAATTAGGACGGCCCTCTCTGGAGATGGACAGTTCTCTCATTTTTCTTGCTCATTGTCTCTGCTTCAGGGCCTGGGCAGCAGGGCCCCAGGGTGGCATGTGGGGGGCACAGGGGCTCCTGGAGCAGGTGGGTACTGAGTTGGGACCTCTCCCCGCAGTCCCTGATTGTCCCTGGAAAGAGCCCCACCAGGAAGAAGTCGGGCCCGTTTGGCTCACGCCGCAGCAGTGCCATCGGCATTGAGAACATACAGGAGGTGCAGGAGAAAAGGTGGGTGCAGCAGAGAGGGTAGGATGGCGTCCTGCGTCTCCTCTGGCTCCCCCGACCCCCATTCAGTGGCAAAGCACAGCAGGCAAGAGGGAGCTCCCACCCTTCTCCCCCTCTGTCCCCACCGGTGACAGCTACACGGTCAAGTCCCTGCTCTGCGTCAGGCACCACGGCCAGCTCGTCACCTAACATGAAGCCCTATCATCCAGTCCCAGCTCTGCCGGCTCCCAGGGGGGTCACACCTTGCACATCAAGGAGCCACAGGTCAAGGGGTCAGGGGCCTGCCCAGGTCACACAGCTGGTGAGGGGCAGAGCTGGGATTTGAGGCCTGGTCCATGGAGGCCTGTAAGTGCATCTGTGTGGGCGGGGTGTGGACAGCACACCGTATTACCAGCAGAGAGCCTCCGGGAAGCAGAGGATAGTTCCTGGGTGTGAGTCCTGTCTCCACCACACTGGGGCTGTGTGACCTTGGGGAAGTCACTGTCCCTCTCTGAGCCTCACTGTCCCAATCTGAAAAATGGGGATAAGAACACAACCAACGGCATGGTGCTGCTGCGCCGGGTGTGGGGGGGGTGCAGTGCATGTGAAGCAGGGAGCAGGTGCACTGAGGCCTCAGGAGTGGAGCTGGCACTGTCCTCAAAGGCAAGAGAGCCCAGAATCCCATGAACCCAGGGTTCGAGTCTTGGCTTCGCCATGTCCTAGCTGCGTGTCCCTGAGCAGGTTCCTTCCCATCTCTGGACTCCAGTTTCCTTATCCATAACAGGGTCTTCAGTAGGTGCTCCCACAGCACCTGCCCCCTCCTTGGCCAGGCCAGCCCAGGAGCTGCAGGGACTGCTCTGGGTCTGGCCCCTGAGGATGTAGGGTGTGGGTACAAGGCAGGAGGCACCCAAGACCTCCTCTCACCACCTGGGCCTCCTTCTACCCTTGATGCCAGGCCTGGTGCTGAATCCCCCCGCTGCCCCCATGTGCCCCGCAGGGAGAGCCCCCCGGCTGGCCAGAAGACCCCAGACAGCGGGCACGTCTCACAGGAGCCCAAGTCGGAGAACTCATCCACTCAGAGCTCCCCAGAGATGCCCACGACCAAAAACAGGTTGGGGCTCGGGGCATGCTGAGCCAGGGGGCTTGGGTGTGGTGGGCCCATTCTTTCTACCCCCTGTCTGGGCCCAGGCCTGCCAGGAGTGTTGACACAGCCATACCACGGCGGCAGGGTGCCTGATTACTCTCCTAGGTCCTCCTTTGACACACACCCGCTGAGCACTTTGTGCATGCCAAGCTCTGCAAGACAGCAGTGAGCTGGACATACACGGCCCCTGCCTCGTGGAGCTGACAGTCCAGCGTAACATAACCTAATAAGCTACTTCCAGATAGTGATGATAGAAAAATAGAGCAGAGGATATGATGAAGAATGAGTGGGGGTGGGGCGTTAGGTGGGTGCTCAGGGAAGACATCTACCAAGGGTTGGGGTTTGAATTGGGAGCTGAGTGAGGAGTCAGCCCTGTTAGGTCTGACTTACAGTGGCATGGCAGAGGGAAGAGGGTTTCAGGTAAGAGACACGGCAAGTGCAAAGGCCCTGAGGCACGCTTGGTGCAGTTGGAGCTGAAGGAGTGAGGCTGGGCCCAGGCGGACACCGGTAGTGGAGGGGATGAGGGTGGAGAGGCGGGTGGGGGCTAGGTCACGGCTTTGAAGGCCATGTGAGAACTTTGAGACTGGCAAGGAGGCTTTGGAAGATTTTCGTTAAGAGGAGCAGTGGTGCTTTAACAAGCTGACTGTGGTCACCGTGTGAAGGCTCTGAGGGTGGGGGCAGGAGCCGAAGCAGGGAGGCCAGCCAGGAGGCTGCCCCTCCGTTCAGTGCTTGTTGGCTGAGCCCCTTCTGTGCTGGCTGCCGGGGGTGAGGGGGCTGCTGAGAGGACCCGGCCTGGGCTGAAGAGTCAGGCAAGTGAACAGAGAAGCAGGAGAGGGCCACAGGGACAGGGAGAGACAAAGCTCAGCAGAGAGGGTCATTCCCACAGCAAGGAAGAATCAGTGAGGGCCTCCGTGAGTGGCGACCCCTGGCTGGTTTTCCAAAGGTAAATTTACTTTTTTGGGCTTTGAGGGAAGGAGTGAGACTCCAGGCAGGAGACACAAAGGCCCTGAGCATGGGACAAAATTGTGAGAGAGTTAAAAGAGAGTAGACTGTGGAGTTGGCAGGCCTGGGTCCTGCCGGTTCTCCCACCTATGGCTGCGTGACCTCGGGCCGTGTGCCCATCCTCTCTGTGCCTCGGTGTCTGCTCCTCTATAAGGTGGGTCTAATAATGATAGCAATGAGATAACTAGGGAAAAAGCACTTAGAACAGTGCCTGGCACAGAGCAAACCTGCACTAGATGGCAGTATTGTTGTTAATAGTTACGATTGAGCATCCAGCCAAGGAAGTTGGACTTTATCTGGGGCAGTGGGGATCCAGGAGGGGGAATTGAGCAGGGGAGGGGCATGATAGGGTCTGCGTGTTAGCAAGGACAGTGGCATTGGGGAGGCTCAGAGGCCCAGGGAGCTGTAAGAGGCCAAAAAGGCACTTGGCTGGCTGCAGGCTGGGCCGCCCTGGGCCGGGAGGGCAGGGGCATGGGGTCTTGGCCCAGGAGGTGCCCAGTGTGGATGCTGGCTGATAGGATGCTGTCTGTGGCAGAGCGGAGACAGCAGCTCAGAGAGCAGAAGTGCTGAAGGACTTCTCCCGCTCCTCGTCCAGTGCCAGCAGCTTCGCCAGCGTCGTGGAGGAAGCAGAGGGTGTGGACGGGGACGATACAGGCCTGGTGAGAGGCCCAGGGAGGGGAGGTGCCCACAACGGCCTGAAAGGGGTGCTCTTTGGTCCCTGGAGATGCTCTGGGTGGAAGCATGAGGTTGGGTGTGGTTGAGTTGTGATCAAGGGACTCAGCCCAAAGGATTAATGCAGACTGACCTTCTCTTACTCTAAAGCCTTCCGTGGCTCCCCGGTACCCCCCACAGCCCAATCTCTGAGGCCATCTAGCCCCTCCCTCCCCACCCTCATCTCTTACCTCTTCAGCCATTCTGCCCTCCTTTGTAGTCCCCCAAACCAACCAGGCTTACTCTACTTCTGGGCCTTTGCACATGCCATTCCTCTGTCTGGAGCACTACCTGCTTCCTCCTTCCCACTTTGTCTGACTGACTCGTATTCATCCTTCTCAATTCAGCCTCATGTCACCTCCTCCTGAAAGCCTGCCTTCCTGGTCCCAGGGTAGGTTAGGAGCCCCCTTTACACTCTCATAGACCCTGGGCTCTGTCCTTGGAACCTGTCTGTCATGCTTCACTCAACAGTCCTTTGGCGAGCGCTGTTCCTTGCCACGCCCCGTGCCAGGTGCTGCGTGGGCAGAGGGGACAGTGCAGACCAAGGCCCTGCCCTGTGGGGCTTGGACTAGTCTCTTCACAGCCTGTCTCTCCTCTCCTCTTCAAGCTCTCGGAGGGCTGGGACCTTTCCCGATTTCTCTCGGTGGCTTGGCTCACGAGAACATCAATGTTTGCTGAATGAATGAATGGGAGCGCATGTGCGCGTGTGCACGCGCGCCCCTGGGTCTGTGTCTGTTCCCACTCTGTCCTCCTTTGGTCCCCCCTGGGGCAGACATTGCTGGGCCCTCATCCTCTTTGCAGAGGGGCAAGGGTGGGGGGTTGTGGATTGCAGCGGCGAGGGGCTGGTGAGGAGGGGAGAGGGCAGCCAAGCCTGTGCCATGGCCAAGGGCTGACCTCCCTCTCTCTCTCCTTCCCCATCCCCAGGAGAGTGTCTCATCCTCGGGGACGCCCCACAAGCGGGACTCCTTCATCTATAGCACGTGGCTGGAGGACAGTGTCAGCACCACAAGTGGGGGCAGCTCCCCAGGTACTGGCCAGGGCCAGCTTCCCCCGCCACAAGCAGGGCCAGTCTTGTGGTGGGCAGGGGACAGGGCTGGGCACAGAGGGTCAAAAGCAGTTCTCAGGCCCCAGGTGGTGGGTGTGTGATGGGACTGCCCCTGACATGGGGACAGTGGGCTGGTCATTATCCAGCCTAGGGTGGTTGGTGGCTTGGAGGGCTGGTGGTTTCCAGAAAGGCCTTGGAGGGTGATGCAGGAAGGGGGGGTCGGTAAAGAAGGGAGTTAAGGGTGGGAGTCCCAGAGGGAGGGGCTCGGTGGGGTTGGGGAGCACTGGTGCCGACCGCCCATCCATGCCCCCCGTCTCCCTGGTGCCTCCCCGCGGCCAGTGAGGTGGCTCCCTCCTGCCTCCCTCCCCAGGCCCCTCTCGGTCACCCCACCCAGACGCCGGCAAGTCGGGGGACCCTGCATGTCCCGAGATCAAGATCCAGCTGGAAGCATCTGAACAGCACATGCCCCAGCTGGTACGCACAGCCCCCAGGGGCCTGGCCACGGTGGGGACGGGTGGCCTGGAGCCTGGCCCTATGGGGAGCCCTACCTGGGAGGGAGATTGGCTGTTGGGGAGAGGCATCAAAGCGACCAGGGGTCCCCAGGGATGGGGGCTGGACCAAGGGCCCCCCTTAATCCTGGGGGGCTGGGCTCGTCCAGCCTGGGCACAGCCAGTGACTTCTGCCTGCGTGTATCTTCCATGTCATCTGTCCTGTCACCTGCATTGCCGCCATCTCTGTGCAGGGCTGTTAGCCAGGATGCCCCTCTGAAGGTGACACTGAGCAGGTCAGTACCAGCCCCC
Source organism: Lagenorhynchus albirostris (assembly GCF_949774975.1). NCBI lineage: Eukaryota > Metazoa > Chordata > Mammalia > Artiodactyla > Delphinidae > Lagenorhynchus > Lagenorhynchus albirostris. Next base: position 169,692,112 of record NC_083096.1, read on the forward strand.
AGCTTCTGTTTGGTGGGGAGAGGGCGGGGGTGGGCCAGCTTCTCTGTCTTCCTCTGTCACCTCTCTTGGGTGAGAGCTATGTATCTAGGTTTGAGTCCTCTGCCACTCAGTTGCTAGGTGACCGCGGGCCTCAGTTTCCCTATCTGTACAATGGGGCTAATAAATGCTGCCTCACCTCTGCCCATGAGTTTCTGGGAGGATCTGATGGGAGCCTGAAAGGGACTTGGGAATTTTTGGGAGGGAGGGGTCTAGGGGGTTCCCAGTGGGATGGAAAGACCCAGAGCCTGGAACTCCAAGGGTGGGCCCTTCCGCATCTGTCCCCCGGCTTCACGGTGCCTCCGTCTCCCCTTACCCTGCAGATGAGGCCACAGAAGCACAAGGTGAAGATGCTGTGTCAAATCCAGGCAGACGGGACCTCTGCCCCCGAGGCCAGCACCAGCCTGTGGGCTGCCCCCCGCCTCGCCAGCCCTCCTCCTGGCCCACTGTCTGGGCTGTCTCTGCAGGGCGGAGCCATCCAGACCTGGGAGCGGGGAAGCTGCTGGCACCATCCCCACCCCCTGGGCTGGGGGGCCGGCTGGGGCAGGGAGTGGTCACTTGAAACAGGACTCCAGGCCTGGCCATCCATCACCCCTGGGTGCCCCTCTGGACTCAGGGGGAGTGAGCTGGAAGGGGGGATTGAGACATCTCAGTGCATACAGAGCCTACTGTGGAGGCCGTGGGGTGTGAGGTGTGGTAGAATGAGCACTGGGCTGGGAGTCCTAAGTCCTAGCTTTTAATTTGGGTTCTGCTCTGTGACTATGGGCAAATCACTCTCCCTCTCTGGGCGCCTCTGCTATAAATGGACAAGATTATTTCAGAGGTCACTGAAGGCTGTGAGTCCATGCACCTGCCCCAGAATGGAGGATCGTCATCCTAGAGACCTCCCATCACCCTACCCTGCTTCTTGGGGTTCCTGGGGCCCCCGGTGGGCCGAGGCTGTGCCCATTGCCCCTCCTGGACCCTCAGTCTCTACCGCAGATCTGCCGATGCCCTGTCCACTGCCTCCACGACAGACGAGTGACCCGCTTGTGGGGGAAGTGGGAGCTGCCTGGCTCCTCAGCCAGCACCCAGCTTAACCCCTGCCTTCCCATGCTCCTGGGCACGCCGGGCCGAGGGGTCTCAGCTGGCCTAGAGTTATGGGCCGCACCTTTGCGCCACCCTCACCCACCACGGAGGGGGCAGCCAGGCACAGCTGCTGTGAGTCCACATCCTTGTGTGCGTCTGTCCACACTTTTTAGGCGCCACGCCAAAGGCCAGCCTCCTGGCCCCAGCACCCATTTTGGAAGCCCCCCGTGGCCGTGTGTATGTCAGTAACAGTTGTACAAAATAAATTCTATTTATCGCTATTGTACCCCGAGTCGGGTGTGGCTTCACGTGACCCCGCCCCCCACCCGGATCAACCCGACAGATCTCAGTGGCACCGTGGTGGCGAGGGAGAGCCTATTCACCCCCCCCGAATCAGCAGCTGGGTCTGCGAGCACCTCCAGGGCCAAGCCGCAGGCTCCGTGACCACCAGCTCTGGCTTCCCCGCCATGGCCCTGCCCTTTCTTCCACCTTGCTCCCCTCTCCACAGCAGGGAGGACGTGGCTTTGAAGGTCCAATCAGGCAGACCTAGATTGGAGTCCTGACACGGTCTCTTTAACTCTCTGGGTGACGCTGGGAAACTTACAAGCTTCTCTGAGCCTCAGTTTCCACTTCTGTAAAACGGAAGCGATAGTACCTCTCCCAAGGGTTCGTCATGAGGGTTCACTGAGCTGGAGCAGGTGGAACGCCTAGCACAGCGTCTGGCACCCCGTGGGTGCTCAAGGATCGGCTTCCCTCTTTTCCTATGCCCAGTGAAGCTCAAGGGCTTCCCCTATGTGGCCACCTGGGGGCGCCAAGGGATTGCTTACCTGGAATGATGGGAGTGGGGAGATGGCGATGAATCTGTCCAGCTGCTGGAAGGAGCTCACAGTGCAGAGCGGTTACAACAAAGGATGATGAATGCCCTGGCGGGGGTGGGGGGCGGGGACGAGCATGGGGTCCAGCCTGGCTAAGGGAAGAATGGGGAAGACTCCGGAACAGTGGTGCCCGGGCATCCTGGAAAGGCTTAGGATAGTGTCCCTGGGGAGCGAGCTGCAGGTGCAAAGGCAGGAGGCGAGAGAGTGCTGCTTGCAGTCGGGAAGGGAGCCAGCAGTTCTGAATGATGGGAAGGTGGTGATGGGCAGGGAGATGGGGCAGAGATGAGGCCAGAGGTCACGTGGCCTTGGGTGCCAGACCAAGGGGCTAAGGCTTTACGCTGAGGGCACTGGGGAGCCATGGAGGATGCGAAATAGCAGTAGAAAGAGAAGGGGGGGCTGCTGGTGGGGACTGGCTGGGCAATGTCAGCCCAAGGAGGGGAGGGCCCAGGAGGCCATTGCTGGGTGCGGAGGGTAACCAGGACAGTGGGCAGGTCTGGAAGATGCTGGGAGACTTGAGCGTCTGGGCGAAGGGCCTGATGTGGCCTGATGCGATGTGGGGCTGAGGGAGGACCTGAGGAACCTTGGGGCGGGGGAGGGGGGGTTCCTGGCCTGAGTGTTGGGTGAATGGGAGGGTCTCCTCTGAGGTAGGAGCACAGGAGGAAGAGCAGGTTGGGGGATTTGGGGTCTGGGGGCGCGGGCACAGAATTGGGTTCCAGCGGGACTAACCGTGCCTTGGCCTCGCCCCCTCCCCACCACAGCTCCCATGCCGTCCCCTGGACGATGCTGGGTGCACCCCAGGGGATTTCCCGACAGGGCCCTGCTGTGACACTCAGATGTCTGGGGCCACCCAGGGGTGGTGACTCACATCCACTCCCCAGCCCCGCCCACCTGGGTTTGGCCCTGGGCAACCCTGGGCTCAGTGGGTCCCCTGGTAATCCCCCCTCCCCTCCTCTGCCTCGGCCCTGTTCTCTCACCCCTCCCAGGCCCTGGCTCTTCCCCACTCTCTGCCCCAGTCTCTTACCCTGTCTCCTCCCATCCCACCACCAAGGGCCAGTAGCCCCGCTTCAGCACCAAGATGAAGAGCTTGGCTCTGAGTCTGTTCACCTCCCGGCTCTGTGGCTTTGGGCACGTGATTTTGGCTCTCTGGGCCTCCGGGTCTTCATCTGTGCAATGGGAATGCTAACAGTCCTGCCCTTGGTACCCTGAGGTGAGGATTCAATGAGATGATACCTCAGAAAGTTCTTGGTGCTGCCCTAGCACACAGTGGGCTCAGAAAATGGTGTGTGTTGTGTGTGGGGACATGCAGTTAGCCATTAATGAGGGCCATCTCCGTGACCCGCATCAGAGGCTGTGGAGTCTCTCTCTGAATGGGAGATGAAGCAGCTGGCGCGGAGCCCGGCACAGGTGTCTGGATACAAGGCGTTGGGAATGTACAGTTATCAGTTGCTTCCCTGAACCTCAGCTTCCTGGGCTTTACTGGGGTTCATGATCCTTGTATAAAAGAAGTGGGGCACCCCTGCTTGTATCCCTTTATGATGTGCCCCACCCCACAGCTCCGGCCTGCAGCTGAGCTGGGGCGGAAGCGGGGGGCAGGCCTGATGAGCAGAACCTGCCTTTGCCCCTCGGCCTGCCCAGGTTGTGGCAGAGCCCCCGTCAGCGGGAAGGGCTGGCCTCTGGGCTGGGCTTCAGCCTGGGCCCCCGCCCCACCCCTCCAGGCTCCAAGGTGGGGCTGGGGGAGGCGGAGGACGAATCTGGCCTCTGGGATCAAAGCGTCCAGCGCTGTTTCTCTTGTGCCCGCGCCAGCTCTGTGCTCGTCCTGGGTTCTGAGGTGGGGAGGGCGAGCCAGGACACTGACCCGAGGCTGAAATTAGGGCTTGGGCGGGGGGCGCCGGGCTCCGGGAAGCACAGGACTCTGCTTAGAAATAACTCTGGTGGTGGAAACGGCAGCCAAAGGTTTCTCTGGACGCAGGAGGCAAGAGGCCTCCATGGAGGGACTTGGGCGCCTGGCTGACCCGACAGCCACATCTCCCCTGCCTCAGAGCTGGGACCTTTCTCTCCAGGTCTCAGTTTCCTCACCTATAAAATGGAGGCAAAGCCCTACCTGTTGCTGTCAGGCCAAGAAGCTGTCATGGCCTCTAATGGATGTGGCATAGACCCCATGCCCAATAGGAGGGGTCCTCCCCATCCCCCAGCAGCTGGGGCATCCCTGGACATCCACGGCTAACTCTGGGGCAACGTTGCCAAAGAGCCGGCCGCAGGCCCAGGCCCGCCCAGTGCCAGGGGACTGGGACCTGGACAGTCTCTGCTGCTCAGGCCACAGGGGGTACTTAACCAGGGACCCTGGAATGTGGAGGTCCCTCCCTCCTTCCCTGTATCCGCCCTGCCAAGGGGACAGTCAGGGACGGAGCCTCCTGAAATAACCAGATCTGGTTAGCAAGGCTAATTTTAAAAGCCACTCTGGCTGCCCCATAGGCCCTTCTGGGAAGCCATGAATGTCCCTGTGTTTGCCCCTGGGAGGCAGGGTGAGGGGAGAGCAGAGGGGCTGGGAGGACTCCCACCCCTGACTGCCAGTGCCGGAGACCCCAAGCTGCCTCCCAAGGCCTGCCCATCCAGGGCGCAGAGCCCTGGCCCAGTACAGGGGCTCAGGGGCCCAGCCTCTGCCCTGATCCACTCAGAATGAACCCTGGTGGGCTCTCAGGATCCTCCACCCTCTGCACTGGTCTCCCTGAAGCAGTTCTGGGCAGGGAGCCTTAAGCTCTCTGTCTGTCTCTGTCTTGGCTATCTCCCACAGTCTCCATCTGCTTACTCTTTATGTCCCTTTATCTCTGTGTCTCTGCCTCTCTCTGTCTCTGACACTCAAGGTCTGTCTCTGCAGCTGTGACTCTATCCCCCTCTCTCTGGGTCCATCATGCAGGAGGCCCCCGCAGCCTTCTGACAGTCTGTAGGCTGGACTGTGCACTCCAGGTAAGGGGTGAGTGTCCACCTGGGAGCTGGGGCTGCAGGTGGGTCCTGGTGGGGGAGGACAGTAGTCCTGGGGACCGACAGGAGCTGTAACTGGGCAGGCAGGGGCTCTGTCATGGCCTGGGCCATCCATCCAGGCCAGGTGTGAGCAGAAGAATTGAGCTCCAGGGGTAGGGTGGCCAGATTTAGCAAGTAGAAACACACAGAGCCCAGTTAAACTTGAATTTCAGATAAACAAGGGATGATTTTTAGTTTAAGTATACCTCATGCAATATTTGGGACATACTTAAACTAAAAATCATCCCTTGTTTCTGAAATTTAAGTTTGACTGGACATCCTATGTTTTATCTGGCAGCCCTATTGGGGAGGCTCTAAGAATGAGAGGAGAAATTTCTTAGGAGCAGCAGGTTCTATAGACCGAGGGAGCCCCGCCTGGCGGGGATGTCACAGCCACGCCTGGGGGAAATCCCTGTCTGATGTGGGAGGAACAGCTCCTACCCACAGGGAGCTTTCAGTTTTCTGGGGTGGGGCCAGTCCTCAGGAGTTTGGCTGGCGGGGTGCGGTGCACGTGATACACAGACACCAGTTACCTCCTCAGGGGAACCATAGACATCAGAAGGGAGGGTCTCTCCTGAGCCCTGGTGCCTCATCCAGGGCCTGGCACACAGTAGGGGCTTCATAAATATTTGTTGAATGAATGAAGGATTCTCCCAACCCATGCCCACAGCAGTGGGGTGGTGCCTGGCCAGCAGGGGCTCCAGCACCCTACCTGCCCCTCCCAAGCTCCTTGGATCCAGCGGGAGGGTGCACCGCCCTCACCCCAGGGGCTCCCCAAAGTGAGCTGTGGAGGGGAGGAGCAGGGCAGAGGGCACAGAGAGATGATGCCAGCTTTTCTCCTACCCCACCCTCACCCCAGACCCCAGTCCCAACTCAGAGTCCAGCCTGGGCAAGCATGCAGGTCGGGGCTGGGAACTAGGGCAGGGTGACCTCTGGCTTCCGGCATTGGGGGCTTTTGGGGACTAAGGTAGGGGAGCAGGCCAAAGAGGTGCTGATCAGTGCTCCTTAGGGAGACATTTGGACAGTTGGGAGATCCTGGGACCCAGAAACTTGAGGACACTTGTTTCTGGGGAGGTAAGATTTGGATCTTTTCCTGAAGCGCATCGATCTCAGGGGTCTTCCTGAAGGGGCCAACTAGGGAGAGGCCTGTGGTTCTCCCACACCTCCCCCAGGACAGAGTCCCTTAAACAGCCTTTGTGTTCATTCATTCATACATTCATTCACTTATTCACTTGCTGATCCCTCCCTCACTGCCTCCATTCGCTGGGATGACCCGGCTCCAGGCCAGGTGATAAAGGACTGCAGCATCTCTTCTGGTCTCAGTAGGAACATACCTGTTCCAGTGCTGGCCCTGCCACTGGCTCCCCATGTGACCTTGGGCAAGTCACTGACCACTTTGAACCTCAGTTTCCCCATCCCTACAATGGGGATAACGGTAGCAGCTCCCTCCCTGGCTACTGTGAAGGGTATGAGATGATGCCAGCCCTCGGTGAGAGAGCTTCAGAGGGGGAGCCACCATGATTATTGTTGTTATTATTATTATCAGTATCATTTTTTAAAATTTTATTTATTTTTGGCTGCGTTGGGTCCTCGTTGCTGCGCGCGGGCTTCCTCTAGTCGCGGCGAGCGGGGGCTACTCTTCTTTGCGGTGCGGAGGCTTCTCATTGTGGTGGCTTCTCTTGTTGCGGGGCACGGGCTCTAGATGCACAGGCTTCAGTAGTCGTGGCTCGCGGGCTCAGTAGTTGTGGCTCTTGGGCTCTAGAGTGCAGGCTCAGTAGTTGTGGAGCACGGGCTTTGTTGCTCCGCGGCATGTGAGATCTTCCTGGACCAGGGCTCGAACCCGTGTCCCCTGCACTGGCAGGCGGATTCTTAACCACTGCGCTACCAGGGAAGCCCCATATTATCGGTATCATTTTGAGGCCCCTGTGGGTTGGGCAGGGAGTGGCTGGCCCCAAGGCCCAGGTCCCATGGCCAGTGTCACACTGAACCATCCCGACAGGCCCGCTTCCTCTCGGGGCTTCAACCATCTTGGACCCCATCCCTCTTTTTCAAGTCATGTCAGCTCCTTCAAGGTGCCTCTGGCTTCTAGATCAGCAAGAAATCCTTCAGAGAAAAGTTAGAGTTGGGGACAGAGCTTGGAGTGGCCATCCGGTGGCAGGGCTTGGGCTGCAGTGTGAGCTGGAGCTAGTCCCTCCTGCTCTGGCCTGGTTTCCCCAGTTGTACAGTGAGGGGGCGGGGCTGGATGTCCTGCCACGGCCTGGACGGGGCCCTCCGTGTGTCATCCTGTTAGTAACGGGTTAGCTCCGAGCCTATAATCACATCTGCCCTGGGAAGAACTAACAGTGACTCTGTAAATTGAGCTCTAATTGCGGCTTTTAGTGGAGTCAGCTGCTCCCCCATTCCCCACCCCCCCGCCCTGCCCACTGCTCTGAATCAGCGCGGTTGTCCCGGCCTGCCCTGCCAGGCCCAGGAATCCCCCAGGGTTGTTCTGGTTCCCACTGAGCCAGCGATGGGTCAGGGACTAATGTCCTTCCAGGACCTACTGTGCACGAGGCTCTGAGCCGGGTGCTTTCCATGCAGTGGACTCCAGGTCATGTGACTACAGCTCTGGGAGGCAGGGGCTACTGGGGCTGTTTTTGCAGAAGGGGAAACTGAGGCACAGGGCAGAAAAGTCACTTGCCCCAGGCCACTCAGCTAGGATGTGGCAGAGTCTGGATATAAACCTAGATCCGTCTGATTCCGAGGCTTTGTTCCCGGCCTGAGGCGGAGGAGACACACCCCACCCAACCCAGGGGCTCCGAGCCCCACAGCTGATGCGCCTTCCCCACTGGCGTTTGCTGACAAGGTCAGAGGCAGCTCCCCTCCTCAGGCGGGGCGCAGGCCTGTGGTTTCCCTGTTTGTTCTGGAGGTCCCAGCCGCTACCCCGAGGAGACAGCTAGTGGTTCCCAGGCCACAGCCCCTCGGGCGGAGCCAGACCACGACTGGCCGGCCTGGGAACACTGCCCGCCAGCCCCACGGGGCTCCACCAGGCCCTGGCGCTGGGTGGTCTGGGCAGGGGCCGGGGAGGGCCTCGATCCTGGCCACGGGGCAGGAGCCACAACTGGTTCCAGACTCGAGGATGCCCTGACAGAGACCTGGAAGGGTCCTGAGGCCGGGGATGGCTAAACTGGGGCAAACGTTGCCCTGGTGGGGAGCCCAGGAGGGAAGGCCCCAGGCCCCAGTTCTCTCTGAGGACCTCAAGAGAAACATCCACCCCCTTCAGGATTGTCATTGTTGGGTGGCTGCAACTCAACCACTGAATTGGTTCAGACAGGAGCCCTCCTTAGAGGCTAGTGGAGAAGCCAGGGTTGGCAGGCAGAAGACCTAGCGTCCAGCCCTGCCCTCCTCTGGACCTCAGTTTCTCCATCTGTACAATGGGCAGGGGTCAGGACTCCATGCTTGACCAGGGCTCCACCAGCTGGGCAGGCTGTGGTTGTGGGGTGGGCAGCCCAGGCTGGAAGGATCTCAGTTGTTCCCAAAGTCATTTTCAGGGGCTTCTTCTTGCCCCCGCCCCCAAGTCTTACAGCCCCCGCCCACACCTCTGACACAGCCCCCTCTGTTCCCCTCTCCCAGGTGACTGCCTGATGGAGTGGAAAGAGCTCCCATGGGTTTTGGAGTCTGACAGAGCCCAGTTCAAATCCTGGCCACTGGCTCTCTGTGATCTTGGGCACGTTTCATCTTCTCCCTCCCCCATAGCTTTAAATGCCATTGTGACGCTCATCCTTCTATCTCCGGCCTGGGCTCCTCGCCTGAACTCCAGACTCTTTCCCAACTACCTACCAGCATGTCCACTCCAAAGTCCAATGGGCATCTCCAAGCTAACGTGATCCAAACCAACTCTCTATTTTCTCCCCAAATCTGCTCCCCCATATGCATAAATGGCATCCCACCCAGGTGCTCAGACCCCAAACTGAAGGGGCATCCCTGCTTCCGCTGTCTCCTCCGCTCCCTGCATTCAGCCCGTCAGCAAGCCCGGCTGGCTTTAATTCCCAAACGTGTCTGGGATGAAGCCCCTTCCCACCACACTTAGCTGGTCCAAGCCATCACCACCTCCACCCCCAGCAACAGAAAGGCCTCCAGACTGCCCTCCGGCATCTGCCCCTGGCGTTGCTGATCCCTGCATGGCAGCCAGAGCAATCTTTCCATAAGCTGGATTGTGTCGCTCCCTGCGTCTAACCTTCCCGTGTGACAGAAGAAGATGCAGGTGCCTATCGTGCCCCACGCGACACAGCTCCTGTCCGCCACTCCCACCTCATCCCATCCACCGTCTCCCCTTTCTCTGGGCTCCAGCCACATTGGTTATTTCTGTCCCTCAAACATATTAAGAGTATTCCTGCCCCCGGGTCTTTGCACTTGCTTTATCCTACTTGGACTAATCTTTCCTCCAGCTCTTTGAAAGGCCGCCTTCTTACCGACTGGGTCTCAAACCAAGTGTCACCTCCTCAGACAAGTCCTCCCTGCCCACCAGCTACAGCAGGGCCCCCAGGCACTCTCTGGACCTTGGTTTTCTTATTTGTAAAATGGGGCCAGTGCCAGTGTCCTACCTAAGAGGGTGGAGAGAGATGGCTGGCGGGGAGGGGGTGCTGAGATGCCAGCGTGAGGCAGGCACTGGGCTCCTGTGTCCTCCTCTCTCACTGGCACCCCCCAAGGCATGGCTGACCCTGAGCTGGCTGGACCCAGGGTCAGGAGACAGGGAGAACCCTTTGCCAGAGGTGGAAGCTGGGCTCCTCTGCCCGTTTTACTGTGTGACTTCAACTCGGTCTCTGACCCTCTCTCGGCTACCTTCCTCCCTGGCCTGCAGAAGCCAACTCCAGCCCTGAGCTTTGTCTGGGTGACAATGGAAAGAGGCCTGTCCCCAGGAGATCCCTCAGGAGTGGAGGGATCAGGGCAAAAGGCCCATCCAGCACTGAATCTTGCCTTGAGGTTGGATGTCAGGACAGCACCTGTTCATACCCTGAGAACAGGCAGCAGCTGCTCAGGCCTTAGCCCTGGAAGGGCTCTGGGAGAAGAGGGAATGGTCACATCTTGAGCCCGTCCATATTCTGCCCCAGAGCCCTCTTCTCATCCTGACCCAGCCCCCATCCTCAGGGCACAGCCTCTTAGCCACCACTGTTCCCCAACCAGGTCACCTGAGTGGGCAGGAGGCTGATTACAGGGCCCTCAGCCAGAGTGTTCAAGCCCAGGCTGACCTCAGAGACCCTGGGGCCACCCGCCCTGGCCTGGGCAGCGGCAGGGAGGAGGAGGAAGGGGGAGGGAGGGGGAGGGAGGGGAGGGAGGGGGAGGGAGGGGAGGCAGGGGGAGGGAGGGGAGGCAGGGGCTCTGCCTGAGGCTGCTGGGCACTCCCCACTGGGACAAGGGCACAGGCCCAAGAGGTCAGGATCTCCTGACTGACGCCGGCAGCCCTGCTCCCTCGAACCTTTGCAGAGTTACAATCCCGACTCCTGCTTTCTGCTGCTCATCCGGCCCGGTGCGCGGTCGCACTGCCTGCCTTCACATCCTTCTCATCTCCTGTTAGTTGTGGGACTTCACAGAAGTTATCAGATTTCTCTCTGCTTCCTTTTCCTCATCTGTAAACCAGAGACAGTAACAGTCCCTGCCCTCGGAGAGTGGTTGGCGGATAAATGAGTTAAGTGCGCTATGAAGCACTAGGAAGGATACTGGCACTCAGGGAGCACCGTGGAAATGTCCACGGCTGTGCCTGTAGCCAGTGTTTCCAACACCTCAGCGACTCTAAGCCTCGGTTCCAGCGGGCAGGAGGGAGAGCCAGCACTGGCCGGTGGCGTCCCCACGCCCCGCCTGCCCCTGCTGGGCTGGTGGGTCATGTGCGTGCCCCCCATCCTGAGGTTGCGGGCAGATGGCTGAGGAGCCGGAAAAGATCCTGGAGCCATGATCAAGGCAGCATCACAAGGAGGCCCCAGGAAGCCACACAGGAACTCGGAAGCCCAAATCCTCTCTGAGAACTTAATCCCCCACCCCACCCCCAGATCGGCTGGTACTAGATCTTGGTGGGAGGCCTCAGGGTTAGCCACCAGGGCTAATTATAAACGCTGCTGCTTTGGGGATCTCACTACCTGATCGAAGGGCTTCTGTGGCTGATGGAGCTGGGGTTGTTTTCCTTGGAGAGATTAGCGCCTCGGAGGGCCTTGGAGGAGGTGGACTGGGGGTCAGGCAGACCTGGGTTCAACTTGCAGCTGTCACTAACAAGCCATGGAACAGGTCCCTGTGCCCTGCCAAGCCTCAACTTTCTAATCTGTAAAATGGGGATGATATTGTCCAGCTCACAGGATGGTGGTGGGGTATGTGGATGTGTCTAGCATCTGGGGATGCTACTAACCGTCCTACAACTTCACTGCCATGTCTGGGGTGCTTAGTAGGGTGTGCGATGCATTGTAGGTCCCCTGCTCCCTCCTGCCTTCAATCTCAGAGCAGTAAGTTTGCTGACAATCTATCCACTTACATGCTGGTCCAGTTTCCTTCTTCACAAACAGGACTGAGACTCTCAGGCACAGGTTTGGGGACTGCTTCCTCCTCCCCACCTCCATGACCCCAGCTTTCCTTGCCTGGCCTCTTGCAGCAGACTTCCTTGTTGGTTTCCCAGGCTCTAATTCTTCTCAAAGCTGGCAGCCAAGATGATCTTTCAAAAATGATGCTCATGTCCCAGCTCCAGAATCTTCCATGGCTCCCCAGGGTCTTCAAGGTCAACCCCCGGCTTCTTGGAATGGCATTTGAGGCCCTCCTGCCCATCTTTCCCGCAACATTTCCTCTGAATTCCCCTCTGTAGCCTCATGCCTGCCTCAGTCCTCCTCGCCTTGTCAAGCCCCAGTTCATTCTTTGCCTTCTGCCTGTGCCCACCCCACTTGTGCCCCCAGCTGGTTAGGTGCCCCCTCCATGCCCCCACAGTTCCTTGCCTCCCCACTGCCCTGGAATTCCCCCTGGTGGTCTCTACCATGAGACATGAACTTCCTGAGGACAGAGTCTTGGGCCTATTCGCAGTTGTCTCCCAGGCGTGGCCCAGGCTATGGCCCAGAATAAGGCAGAGGCCACAAGCTCAGTTTCCACAACGACCAGACAAGTAACGCCAGTCCAGAGGGGCTTTGCATAAGGGCCCAGGGAACCCTGGGGACTGAGGCAAACAGGAGAGGTACCCCCAAGATGGGCAGCCATCTCTCAGCTCCAGCTGACTACTGCCTTGCAGAAATGTGGGGCAGTGCCAGCACACCTTCCAATTTTTCAAAAAAAGCCAGAAATCCAAATCTTTTGTGCACGTTCCCAATGTTCTAAAGCGCTGTGAGTTGGAAGGTGGCCTGAGCGTAAGTGAAGCTGAGACAAGACAACCCAAGCTTCCTACACCCCTTCCTTTCTGTGGAGCAAAGGTGCTCATTGTTGAGTGGGGTGGGGGGCAGTGGTCGCATCCCCTAGAAATCTAGTGAGGAGGGGCTGGGCATGTTGCTAACCATCCTATAATGCACAGGACAGTCCTCACAACAGAGAAGCACCCAGCCCCAAGTGCTGGTAGTGCCGCAGTTGAGAACCTGCTAGAGTTGTTGGTGGGAAACAGCCACTCAACCGAAGACTACATTTCCCAGCCTCCTTTGCATTTGATGGGATCATGTGACTAGTTCTCACCAATGCACCGTGAGTAGAAGGGACATATGTTACTTCCAGGAAGAAGTGGTTAAAAAGTGGGTCCCTCCCACCCCCCCATTGGTGAGCTGGTCAGATAGACGTTCTGGTTAGATAGAACATCTGGAATTTAGAGGACAGCAGAGCCACATAGTGGAAAGAACCTGGGTCCCAGGCACCTGACCAGAGGCACCACCAGCTGTTTGAGATAGAAATAAACTCTTATTGTGTTAAGTTCTAGATTTCTCTTTAACAGAAGACAGGGTTATCTGGATGACTAGGAGAGGATTTGTCAGCTTAGCTTCAGTCTTCCTCCCTGAGAAAGCATCTTACCGTCACCCCTAGCTTCTAGTTCTGCGGGTGGATGGGTGGAGCTGGGACCTCTGTCTGGACCCCTGGCCTGGATTAGGACTCAGAGCCACCAACAGTTAGACTAAAGGGGTGATGAGTGACGTGAAGGTGTGGGGTCCAGCCTGGGTGAGGGAGGCATGGGGAAGACTCTGGAGCAGCGGCGCCTGAGCACCCTTGATTATCCTTGAAGCAGACATCAGCCCACAGCCTGGACTCACGGCAGGAGGAGCTCCTTGTTTCTCATGGGATCCTAAAGGCTCAGTATGTGTTCAGCATGGTGCTGGGACTGTACATTCAGATGCAGGAATGGAACGTCAGCGAAGTTAAAGAACTCTCCTGAGCTCATGGAAACGAGAAAGTGATGGAGCAGAGACAGGAACCCCTATCATCTCTCTGACTCACAGCCCATGCTTTTGAACCCCATCCCAAAGTCTAGCAGATGTGATGGTGCTTGTTTGTATCCTTTGAGCATTTACTGTTCTAGCACATGCTTGGGAGCTTTGTCTCAGCCCTTCCAGGGGCCGGTTGGAAGGGCTAGGGTGTTCATTTTCCTGGGAGCCGCCCTCAGCCAATGAGGGATTAGAGCTGGAGAATAAATACCCCAGCTCCCTCGCCCCACAGTGGTATAACTCTGAGATACATCTTCTACACAGTCTCCTGGAGGCCCACAGTGGGACTGAGCCCTAGTTGTCCAGAATGGTAACCTGCTTAATAACATATCCTTCCCTTTCCATGCTGACTCCCCCACTCTGCCTGGTGCTTTCTGGGTTCCTTTTATAAACCAGTTGTACCCAGATCCTTGTCTCAGAGTCTGCCTCTGGATAAACCCAACCTAAGAAGACACAAAGGATGGTTTGCATACCCCAGAGACGTGTAAATTGATTTTGGGTGGTACTGGCGAAATTTTTTAAAATTTATTTTTGGCTGCGTTGGGTCTTTGTTGCTGCACATGGGCTTTCTCTAGTTGTGGCGAGCAGGGGCTACTCTTTGTTGCAGTGCGAAGGCTTCTCATTGCAGTGGCTTCTCTTGTTGCGGAGCACAGGCTCTAGGCATGCGGGCTTCAGTAGTTGTGGCGCACAGGCTTAGTTGCTCCACGACATGTGGGATCTTCCCGGACCAGGGCTCGAACCTGTGTCCCCTGCATTGACAGGCAGATTCTTAACCACTGTGCCACCAGGGAAGTCCCTGGCAAACTTTTAAAAACAGCCTGCTTAACTGTGAATTTAAAGAAGTGTTTAGGGGGACTCCCCTGGTGGTCTAGGGGGTAAACACTCCATGCTCCCAGTGCAGGGGATGTGGGTTTGGTCCCTGGTCAGGGAACCAGATCCTGCATGTATGCCACTACTAAGAGTTTGCATGCCCCAACTAAGAAGTCCGCATGCCGCAACTAAGGATCCTGCATGCCGCCAACTGAGACCCGGTGCAGCCAAAATAAATTTAAAAAAAGAAAAAAGAAGTGTTTAGGAAATGATAGTACAGAGATATGACAAAAATTATGAAGATGGTATGAGAATAACAAATGAAAATGCTGTAATGTACAGTTGAAGATGAGGTCTCCGTCCTGGCGAGAACGTAGGCATGTAGTTTAATTTGTTATCCCAGCATCAGCTCGGCTGCGCTTCCCTTTTTGCCAGGACTGCTTGGAAACTCAAAGAGAAATCTGCTCAGCTGCATTTTCATTCTTGAAGGATGTCTGCTTCTGACATACAATTTCTCATCTTTCCAAGTTCATATTTAACTGGCCCCTGTTATGAGTCATTAGTACTGGCTGCCTCAGAGCCCGGTTGGCAGGAGGTCGGAAATGCATTATAAAGAAATAAAGCGTGTCATTAAGTATGGGAACTTTGTAATCAAATTCCAGCTCCACAACTTGAGGGACCTTGGGCACTCACATCCCCTCCTGCACCCTTGGCTTCATCATCTAGAAATGTGGATGATGGAGGCCTACTTCCTAGTGAGGATTAAATGAACTGAATGCATACAAGCATCAAGCACAGAGATCGGCAGATGGCAAATGATCAATATTAATTGTTAGGATTAGTATCATTATTGGGACTTTGATTCTAATTGAGGAAAGAGGAGCAAACTTGGGCAACTCTGTATACTCCCAATATCGGGTGTAATCTTGAGTCTGGTACCCGGGCTTGACAATCAGGAATGGAAAAATCACAATCATCTAGGCTGAAGCTCTGTGAGGGCAGCCACTAAATTCTTAGGACCTAGTACAGTGCCTGGCTCATACTCAATGCTTATTGAGTGAATGAATGGAGGAACAGCTACAATGGGCCAAGGTGGGCAGTTGTTTGTGAGCGCCATGCAGCAAGGGTGTCCCAGGGCCCTTGAAGGCCTTCCTGCCGTGGGTTTCAGGGCACAGAGGCAGTCTTCTTTAATCCTCATGGCAGCCCCAGAGTGGACTGTCTCCCATTTTACAGATAAGGAAATGGAGAGGCAGAGACACAAAGGACTTTGTCCAAAGTCGCCCAGGTAATGAGCGGTGAAGTTCCCAGGTCAGCAGGAGACCCCTTTCTCCCCATCCAACCCCACCTGTGCTCCTGGGCCCTGAGTCCAGTTCTTCCCAGAGAAATGATCTTATTTCAGTCTCTTCCTCACTGACCACAAAGACTCAGTCCTGTCCTCAGAAATATTTGGAAAGTTTTATTTAAATGTTTTGTGTTCCCTTTTAACCAACATCAAAAAGAGAAAAAATTTTGGCTGCTCCGAACAGGAGAGTCACTTCAGAGAGGAGCTGGCATGTGTGTTCAGAGCTAGGAAGTGTCTGCTCTGCCAGGCTGCCCTTCCCAGCCTGGGCCACCCTGGGCTGGATGGCCAGTCCCAGGAGCTGACTTCCTGGGAGCCCCAGGCGGCCTTGGAATGAGTGAGTGAGCAAACCCCCATCCTGAGGAGAAGGACTTGGTCTCCCCTGCAGTTAGGACTGGGCTTGGGGACAGGGACATGAGCCTGGTGGGGCCTGGTGGGTTCCAGAGGGAAGGAGAGGGGAGTGGGAGGGTCAGATCCGGAATGTTCTGTAGAAGCTCTAAGGCCTCTGGGTCTGGAGAAATACGTCTGCTAGAAAAATAAGATGCTTTGAGAAGTTCTGCAGTCTATGCTCTCTGCCTGCCCAAGAGAAACCTACCCTGTTGGCCAAAGGGGCAGCGGGTGGGGGCAGAGGCTGGAGGCCAGCAACTGGTGGAGATTTCCAGCGGGGAGCGAGGTGGGCAGCAGGCAGACTTTGGTTTCCTGGGTCCCCTTTCTGGCAGCTGCAGAGGCTGTGGAGGCCTCTGCCTCCCGCCCCTTGAGGTGTGGGCTGCCGGGGGTGGGCAGCACTTGGAGAGGGAGGCCAGCCATCTGTCGTGGGCTGGTAGATGCCCAGGCCCTGGGCCCTCAGAACAGGATGGCCAGGGGGAGCAGGGCCAGCAGGAACAGCAGAGGGCCTGGGGAGGGGCTGCCTGACAAGCTGGCGGAGGCACAGTGGTCGCGGTTGGCACCGATGCAGGCTGCGTAAGCCATCACGTGGGGGATGTAGTTCTGCTCGTGGACGCCGTGCAGCAGGTGTGCCATGGGGCCCTTGGCAAAGATGGCTACGTCCTCCCCGCCATGGGTCTCGTGGCGCAGGGGCACGGCGGACTGTGCCTGGTAGTTGTTGTGAGCTGCGGGCCAGAAGAAACACTTGCTGAGAGCCTATCAGGGGCCTGGCACTATGCAGTAGCTTCCCCGTGCCCCTTCCAGGTTGGCTTGAATGCCCCCATTTTATAGAAGAGGAAACTGAGGCTCTCTGGAGGGAAGTCATTTCACACCAGGCCACAGGATTTGGGCCTGAGTCTGTTCTGACACAGAAGCCTGCACTCTCAACCCCCAGACCTCATCCGGGCCGTCTGGATTAGAAGGGAAGAGTCAACCCAGGAAAGCCTCTTACCATTGGCTGTGCCATTAGGCCCCCAGGGACCCCTGGGGACATCATGAACAAACATCCAACAATATGGAGTTGGATAAGCAGACTGGGAAGACTCACACACTGGAATATTATACAGCCAGTAAAAATGACAGTGTAACATAGCAAGTACCTACACATGCCAGGCACCACGCTAAGCTCATCAGATCTATCTAGTCCTTCAGACAAACTTAGGAGGTAGATATGGAGGAAACAGAAGCTGAGGAAGGTGAAGTTATTTGCCCAAGGTCACAGAGCTGCTAGATTTTAGGAGGGATTCAAATTAAGGTTGTTCTGACTCAAGTCCTGGCTATTCTGAGACACCCCCCCCGAGCCTTAACCACAGGACTACACTGTTTCCAAGCTCATCCCTAAGGGGGTGCCCTGTCCCCTCCCAACTCTGGGCCTTGCAGTCTTACCGTAGTCCACCATGGAGACATTCTCTCGCTCACCGCCTACCACCTTGTAGCCAGGCCCGTTGCCGTACAGGATGGCAGTGAAAGGCTTCTTGTCTGTGTCACTCACCATGGGGGCCAGACCTGCACAGGGAGGCACTGGTCCAGGGGTCATGTTGGAGTACAGTCCCCAGCCCCCAGCTTGGCAACCTCTGGGTCCCCTTTCAAGGAAGTCGCCTTCCAAACCCAATTTATTTCCAACCAGCCACCCTTCAGTTTTCACTGTGCCCACATCCTCCCATCTGTTGGTCTGTCCTTCCATCCTTCCATCCATCCATCCATTCTCTCCTCTCCCCTGTCCATTAATCCATCCTCCCTCTCATTTTTCTACCCATCCATCATCCAGGTGGCCACCCATACACCCACCCAGGCATCACTTCACTCCATCCCCCATCCTGTGTTCCCCCACCTGTCAGTGACTTCTCCTCCCTGCCCAATTCTGAGTCTCACACGTGCCAGGCCCTGGGCTTGCCAGGTCTCCCACCCCACTCCTGCTCCCAGAGGGCAGACCCTGGGAGTGCCCAGTGCTCACCCCAATGGAGGCCCACCTACCAAAAATAGAGTTGCCACGGGGGGTGTACCCGCCAAAGGTAAAGACGTGGGAGTGGTCGGCGGTGACAACGGTCAGCGTGTCTTCCACGGAGGTCATGGCGCCTGCCTGCCCGATTGCCCGGTCCATCTCCACCGCCTCATGCAGTGCCTGCTTGGCTTTGCCCTCATGGTGCCCGTGGTCAATCCTTCCCCCTTGGGACACCAAGGCAAAGGCCTCCCGTGAGGGGGCAGGGAAGGAGATCTGACCTCCAATTCCCATCCCATGATGGCCAGGGGACTCCCCTGGGCCAGGCACCACACGAGGCACTTGACACAGCCATTTGACCTTCACAGCGCCTCCGAAGGCGAGTTGTTGGACCACAGGCCCACGCATGGAGAGTGCAAAGCCAGGGCTTAAAGCAGCCCCACCACCCCACTCGGCTCCCAGCACTGCTTCTTCAGCTTCTCGGGGTCCCTGAAGACCTCGGAGAGGGAGGGAAGGGACCCAACATGCCTGAATGGCTACTAGGTGCCAGGCATCATACGCTGATGTCTTGTTTCCCTTTCACAACAACCGTGGGCAGAGATGGGTATGATTAGCCCCGTTTACAGATGGAGCAGCTGAGGCCGGGAGTGGGAAGTGATGTGTCCAAGGTGGGATCTGCTAGGATTTGATTTCAGGCGTGACTCGCTGTAAAGCCCTGTTTTTCCATCTCCGCTTTGAATACATCCCCTCCGAGGGTTAAGCACGCTCCTAAAGGGGAAAAACCCTCCATGCCTGGGCAGTGCCTACGGCAGCCTTCCATAAAGGCCCGGGGAAGCCTGCACCTCATGCCACCTCCCCAGACGAGCACAGGAGGCCTGGCGTTAAGCCTGGCTTAAAGGTCACGGCTAAGGCTGTGTGACTTCGGAGAACACCTTCCATCTCTAACAGGAAGACGATGCCTGGTGGACACTCCCATCTCTGAGGCTCCTGAGCCTGGGGGCCTGGCCGCCCTCCTTCCTGCTAGCCTGGGCCTCACCACTCTGGCCCGGCAGGCTAGCAGGGTGGGTCCCTCCTTTGTTGTGGCTCTGGGAGCAGCTGGTCTGGCAGGCCCAGTCTTGGCCGCGCTCACAAAGAAGACCGCTCCCGGGGGAGCCCGTGCTCACCACTGGTTCCTGGTTGGTTCTTAGGCATCAGAGGCCCGTTCAGGGCCAGGCCGAGACCGCCGTGCTTCAGTGGGAACCCCGGGGCTTGGCAAGAAAGCCGCCGAGTTGGGCTGGCGGCCGCTGGCCTCCGGAGGGCGGAGGGGCCTGAGCGTGTGCGTATGTGTGGTGACAGGATGTGTGCAAATACGTCCGTGTGCGTGTGTCCATTTAGAACATGAAAGACAATAGTTGTTAGAACCTTGGAAGATTCTGGAAACTTTATCATTTCCTCTCACTTCCTATTGTGATTGACTTAGCTACTGTGTAATCATAATAATGATAATAACAGAAGCATAAAGGATTTATTCTCTTTTGGGCCCTGCTCCAAGTACATTATGTCTCTGAACTCAATGGATGCTAATAACCCTTCTTGGAGAGGGGGTCTATTTTTGGCCTCGTTTTACAGAAATGTACAGGTAGAGGTCACAGAGCCAGTGGGTGGCAGCATCAGGACAATGACTCCAGGGCCTCACAACAGTGCTGGGAAACCCCAGGAATGTCGGCATACAGCACCGCTGCCTCCTGAAGGGTCTGGCTCTCCCAACCCAG
The DNA here is from genome assembly GCF_949774975.1 of Lagenorhynchus albirostris. NCBI lineage: Eukaryota > Metazoa > Chordata > Mammalia > Artiodactyla > Delphinidae > Lagenorhynchus > Lagenorhynchus albirostris. The sequence continues at coordinate 169,711,773 of NC_083096.1, forward strand.
GGGACCCCGGGATATCCCAGGGCCCGCCCTGGGCCTTCTCCTCTCTGACCTTGTTCCTACACGGGCCCAGTAACATCAGAGGTCTGCTGTCCAGCTGCGAGGGTTCCTGCAGACCGATGGGCACCTACAGAGGAGGACCCTGGGCCGGCGTCCTTGGGCCCAGCCAGGCAGCTGCTAAGAGCACATTTGTCTACCGGGCCTGCTGATTTGTCTTTTGGGAGGAGTGAAGCTGAGGGGCCTGCACACCCCTCCAGAGCCAGGCCTTGGGGAGGTATTTCCAAAAGGAAGAAACTTGCCTCCTCTCTCAGGAAGCCTTCCTGAACTAGTAAGCCAGATGTGCCATCTCCACGCCCAGAGGAGAGCTGCTTTTTGGGCTGGGAACTTCAGCACCACCCCCTTTCCCCCCCTCCCTCCACAACCCATCTCCCTAAAGGAATCTCCCTGCTCATCCCCAAACTGGACAGTTCTGAGAGCTGGACCGCCCTACCCCTGAACCCATCTGGAAGCTGCCAGGGAAGTGGCCCTGCAGTCAGGTCCTGGACCCCTACCTTCCACCAGCAAGAAGAAGCCTTTGGGGTTCTTGCTCAGGATCTTGATGGCCATCTCCACCATCTCGGAGAGTGAAGGGTCAGTCACGTTGTTCCTGTTGAGCTCATACTGCATGTCCCCTGGCTCAAAGAGACCTGAGGAGGACCCGGGAGGATGTGGGTGTCTCAGGGAGCACAGGCTCCCCACACACAGCTTGGGGGTAAAGTGGGGGGATGGAAGCTCATCTGGGTGGTGCTTGCGGGCCTGACTTGTGCCAGGTGCTTTGGGCGCACTTCCTCCTTTCATCTTCTTAGCCACGCCATGGTGAGAGGGACCACCGTGTCCATTTCACAGAGGAGGAGACTGAGCCTCAGGTGTTTAGTACCTTGCTATTTTCAGCTGCTAAGTGGGAGACCTGGGATTCCAATCCGTCAGCCCACCCTGAGCCCATAGAACCCTGGACATGGCAGAGGATTGTGTCCTGGCCTCCACAAGGCAGCCTGGGCGTGTATTTACATGTCATTTACAGGTCAGCCTTGAAGGGCTCAGTGCCCTGTGCAGTGAAACAGAAGAAGGGTTGGGGTCACTGTCCCTTCTGTTCACCGAGCTCGGTTTTTTCCCTTGTGAAGTAAGGAGAGTGATCCATTTCTTACCCATGTCACAAGATTCCACAAGTACTGGGTTGGTGCTTCCAGTCCTGGATGTCCTTCCAGAACACCTTGCCCTTCCATAATTGCACGCAGCCAAGCAAGGGCTCCGAAGAACAGAGTGCTTACTCTGTGCCACACGCTGTCCTATGCGCTTTGGAAGCACTTAGGCGCCAGCCTCCGAGATGGTGCCCAATAACCCTCCCTCCTGGAATTCATGCCCGTGTGTGCCCCTCCCTCACGGACTGGGGCTGGCCGGTGTATCCAACAGAACACTGTAGAAATGATGGCGTGTGACTTCCAGGCCAGGGCATAACACATTGTGGCCTCGGCCTTGCATACTCTTACATTTCTGGGGGAAGCCAGCCGCCATGTTGTAAGGACACTCAAGCAACTCAATGGAGAGATTCATGTGGCAAGGAGCTGAGGCCTCCTGCCAACAGCCTGCACCAAGTTATGAGCCATGTGAGTGGCCCACCTCGGAAGCCCCAGCCCCAGACAAGTCTTCAGATGACTGCAATCTCATGAGAGACCCAGCTAAATCACTTGCAAACTCTCGACCCAGAGAAACTGTGAAGGAATAAATTGTTCAACAATCATTATAAATAAAACAACTTTACAGTTGTTTTAAACTGTAAAGTTTTGGGATAATTTGTTATGCAGCAACAGGTAACTTATATATTAGCTCACTTAATCCTCATGACAACCCTGAGGTAGGCCCTATTGTTATCCCCATTTTACGGAGGATTCATTATCCTTATTTTATAGAAGAGAAAACTGTGGCACAGAGAGGAGAAATCACTTGCCCAAGGTTGCACAGCTCATGGGTGGTAGGAGCTGGATTTGAACCCAGCACTCTGGCTCTAAGATCCATGAACAGAACTTTCTTGCTCCATGGGTACATGCATAACTCTACACAGCCAGTGTGGGGTATGGGGTGTGTGCTGTGTGAGCCAGGCAAGTAGAGAGCTGTGTGTGTATCTGAGGGATCCTCCAGGTGCCCAGCTCTAAGCCCATAACTTCCAGTGACACACCCAGGACCCAGGGGCTGTGCTCCTTGAGAAAGATTTGCAGGAGGTCTTGCCACCACTTGCTTGGCCCAATAGCCAGAAGGGAAAGAGGACCCAGATGTCTGCATGGTGGCACTCAGGGTCTCATTCCACCTGGCCTGGAGCCGCCCCCAGGCCCCACACCTGTTTCCCACTCCCTGGGGAAATGGGGGTACCCCCCCCCACCCCAGTCGAGACCACTGGCGACAATCTAGCTGGCTTCTGCCCTGGCAACGCAGCAGGGCTGGCTCTGGGTCCCCTTGCTCCTCAGTCTAGGATCTGTTTAAGTCCCAGCTCCAGCCAGGGTTCAAACTCACCTGCGCCCTAATTCTAACTGGCTGTGTGGTATGCCAGAGGTCGCTTCCTTTCTCTGAGCTTTGTTTCCCTTTGTGCTCAATGGAGCTATTCACCCTGCACAGCCAGCAGATTTCAGGTCTAATTCTATGAACCAGAACCCCTCCTTCACCCCTCCCAGGTCCTGGAGCCTGAGGGCGAAGGTCCCTAAGTAGCGGGGCAGCCTGGGACCTCGTCCCCGGGGCACCCAGCTGGATGTCCACTCCACCCCCCTCCACTTACCCAAGAGGTAGTCCACGGTGTAGGGGTCGAGGGCCAGGAGTTCGGTGCGGTTCCAGATATAGTGAGAGTGCTAGGAAGGAGGGCGGTGTCAGCCATGCGGGGCTGGGGAAGTCGGAAGGACTAACCCCAGCTGGTCTCAGAGTCTGCGGCATGTACTGGTTCTCTTCAGTCATTTAAAATCCCTCCCCGAAGACCCACCATCCCTGCCTTCAAGAAATGGCAAATAAACGGGAAATTTTAATGCAGGGAGATGAGAATTTGGAGACCAGAGACCACTGTGAGCCTTGAGGCAGGATCAGAGAGAGCTTCCTGATGTCCTAATGGGGCCTTGAAGGACAAGCAGGAATTGATCAGCCTGGGGTCAGGGAGCAGAGTTCCAAGCATGGGGAGGGATCAGGGAGCAAAGAGGGAGGCGCAGATCACAGGCGGCCCTGAGTGCCCACTGAGAGGTATGGGCTCTGTGTATTCTGAGAGCTGTGGAGAGCCAGGGAGGAAGCAAAGCCCTAGCTCTGCCCTGGGGACCCCATCCAAGGGGGAGATAAAGGAAGTGCTGTTTCCCCAGGGCATAGAGGCCATGGGAAGGGCTGGCCAGCTTGCCTGGTGATGGTACCATTCAGGCCTAGACCGGGGGGTCCCGAACTACCGGGAATCAGCTGTGTGTCCATTAGAGAGCCCCTTGCCTTCTCTGGCCAATGGCATTGGGATCAGAGGTTTCTGAACCTCAGGGGCTGCTTTGGGAAGGAGGGTGGGAAGGCTAAGAAAGTGGAGCTCCCCTCCTTCACTGAGATGATTCTCCTACGTTATGTCATTTGTCCCTCACATCACCCACCCAAGGTAGGTACTGTATTCTCATTTTACGGATGGGGACACTGAGACACACAGATTAGCCCATACTAAGGCACGATTTGCAAAGAATGTGTGGCTTATCTGAAACCTCAAAGTGATACCCTGTTCGCTCCAGTGATGTGGGTGCCTCTCTCCCTCTTGGTGTCTAGACTGAGTTCCAGGGTAAGCCCCCTGCCTGGGCAAGAAGAATTATAAGCTCCGGTCCCATGTTCCAGGTAGAGAAACTGAGGCTGGGAGTGGCGGTGTCTCTCTGACTCGGGCTGGGATGGGGCTCTGGTCCAGCCTGAGCTGACTCAGGAGTGGGAAAGGTTCAAAGCAGCTCAGTCCCACCCCTACCAGCCCCGGGGGGCCGTTTCCCAGCCCCTACCCCCCACCTCGCTCTTGGCCCAGCCCTATCCCACAAGGCCTCCCCGGGGGCCAGTCCTGGAACCCTCAGAAACCCAACCCCAGAGTGACATCAAAGTGGCTGCCAGGCTGCTTCCCACTGTCTTCAGCCCTGACCGCAGTCATTTCCAGACCCCAGCTGCCCCAGGCCCAGCGGCCGGCAGACGGATTTTAAGGGTCAGGGCTGCTCCAGGGAGCCAGCGCCCAGGTCTTCCCACGCTCCGGGGGGCCAGCACGTGCCCGGCCCGGCCCCTCCCTGCCACCTCTGCCTGCAAGACCCTCCCAATATTGCCTCCTCCCCCTCCTCCCCCTTGTCAGGGCTTCTCAGCCCCACCCTTGTGTTCTGTCCCCTCTGGGTTCCCGTAGCTCCTGGGCGTCTCGCCATCCAAGCACACAGCATTCCACGTTTCCTTAACCATCTGACTCATCCTTTGGACCTCATGCCTAGCCAGGGGCCCTGCACACAGTAGGGGTGCAGGTGGACTGAATGTCTCTGCAGGTTATCCTTGGCCCGCCTTCCTCCTTACCGCCTGAAGGTATTTCACTGTGGTCTTGAAGGAAGGAATTGATGGGCACCTACTATGTGCCATTCATATATCTGTAAGGCCCTCTGAGCCCGCTGAGGTAAGAATTATGACCCCATTCTACAGAAATGAACACGGATTCAGAGAGGACTCCCGCAGCCCTGCCCACTGCAGGCGTACCCTGCAGCCATCAGGCCCCCGGACAGGCTACCTTGTGTTTCGGTTTGAAGCTCTTCCAGATGTCGATGAGGTTCAGGCCGTCCAGCCTCGTGCCCCTGGCCTTCTCGTCCATCTCATACTCCACATCGGTTCTATTCTTGGGGAACATGTACTTCCGGCCGCCCCCCATGATCACCTAAAGGGGACACAGCCATGAGGAGCCCAGGGCGCCATGACATCCAGAGGCTCCAGAGGCCCCGCCTGGAGAGCTGGGCTCCTGGAGGCCCGGCGGGTGGAGTGGAAGCTTCTCCAGCATGGCGAGTCCTGGCTTCAGTCCATGCTGCCCTCCCCGAGCCTCCACGTCTCCAGCTCGGGGGCAGGGATGAAATCACGAGGCTATTGGGACTGTGATTTGGGCTTCTGGGTGAAATATTGGAGCTAACCTCCCTTATTCGGCTTTCCAGAAGCCCGACGCATAACTTGGGCTTCTGTGAGAATAATACCGTGTACAGAGTGTGTGTCAGGCACTAAGGACTTGAGATACATGATCTTATTCAACGTCATACCAAGGCTGTAAGGGAACCCGTGTCACCTGTTTTCCAAATAAAGAAATGGGTGTAGAAATGTGATTTCTTTCCCATAAGGCCACACGGCCAGTGAGGGGCAGAGCCAGGATTCAAACCCGAGCCTCCTCCAGCCCCGGCACCAGGGCCCGGCAGCGTCCATGGAGCTGAGGATGGGGACTCTGAGAGCCTCCTCCCCCCACAGCCAGGGAGGTCTTGGGGCAGCCCAGCTGGGAGCCTGGCAAACAGAGGACCAGTGCTCACGTCTGTGTAGTCACCGCCAGGCTAATTTTACCCACTGTGCTGACCCGCTTGGGCAGACGGACGCGGGACTGTTTGTTTTCCTGGGGAGTCCGTGTTTGAAGTCCTGGCTATTTTTAGAATGGAGGCCAAGAGCATACTAGCCGCCGCCCGCAGTGACCACCGCACCGGTGTCCTCCTGTCACCATGGGCGTCAGCCCAGGCCGCTGCCCCTGGCTGACACCTTGGGAGAGCAGACCCAGTGACGGCTGGCCTCAGATCCACTGGCATTTCATGCGCACCCTTCTCAACCTTCCATTCCAGCTCCCTCCTCAGAACCCAGGTTCCACAGGGTGGAGGGGGAGCCAGGAGTCCAGGCCGGTGGTACAGGTGGTACAGGTGAGGGGTACACGCTGGCCCCCAGGACCAGCCTGGATCCTGGGGAACCAGAAAGAGCTCTGAAGTCAGACTTGGGTTTGAATCTTGACTCTCCTGCATCTTGACCAAGGGCTTGTCACTTAAGCTCTCTGCACCTCAGTTTCCTCAACTATAACATGGCAGTAATGCCCACGCACGGGACCGTCCCAGCCACTGGACTGTCCCAGGAGGAAATGCAGTGACGCAGTGCAGTCCCGGCACCTGGGGCTGGCCTCCCGTGGAAGGTATTCTCAACGGCCAGAAGCAGTAGAGATCCAAGTAGTTCCAAGTTCCTCACTGCCAGCTCCAGCCAGGAGCTCTGGGGGCAGGGCAGGCTGTTAAAAAAGGAGAAGGGGACCCCGGGTCACTGGTCCCCCGCCCCCCCCAATTGTTCCCACAGAACCTGACCCCTTGCCATTTCCAGAATGGAAAATGAAGCCCCCAATCTTGTTGCCTGGAGCCTCATCATTTCCAGCCCCAGCACGCACTTCACACACTCATTAAACTCCCAAATAACAGACTTGCTGTTTGGCTTTGGGGTTTGGGTTTGTGTCTTTCATTTTTCTTTTTCTTTTTTTTTTTTTTTTTTTTTAGCAAAAGATATTTATTTTCAGGGCGGACACTAGGATTTTTGTTTCATGTACAGCCTGGGGGCTGGGGGGCTTTGGGGTGGTGCTGGTGCAGGGGCAGAGGGGAGAGGGAAGGACGAGGAGGCTGAGAGAGGAAAGGGAGGAGGGGCAATCCTCACAGCTGCCCCACCTCCACACTCACGCCCTAGCTCATCCCCCAGTGGCCTCTGTGGCTTACCACCCCCCTAAACCCAGTTAACACCCCTCCCCCCACCGCCCCCCCCCCAAGCCTTCATTTAAGCTCCTGTCCCCTTCTCAGGCTGTCGCTGCCAAATCTCTCTCAAGAGCAGCCCCGTAATTACACCCTGTGCTTGTACAACAAATGTTCTCACGTCCATGACCTCATCTCAGCCTCCAGCGGCCCTGGGAGGGGGCAGGTGGGGCTCTCGGCCCCTGTTGCACAGGTGGGGACACTGAGGCTTGGGGAGGGGAAGCGACTTGTCCCAGGACATGAGTCGGGTACAGGCAAAGTCAGAACGGCGGCTTTGCCTGACACGGTCGCTTGCTAGGAGCGATCAACGGGACTACGTGTCCCGAGAGGGGCAACTCAGTCCACTGCTCAGAAAAACAAGGGGTTGGAAGAGGGGCCAGGTGGCACTTAGAAATTGGGGGGATGGCATGGGGGGGGCAGAGGGTGGGTCTGGGAGCCAGGAAGTTTGTCTGGTGGGGGTAGAAACAGAGGTAAGGGGTAGGAGGGACCTGGGGGCTCTCTGAGCCTCACTGAACCCCCATTCTAGGCTTGGGGGCCGAAGTCCCCTCACTCCCTCACCAGCCCCTGGCAGTAGGTAACAAGAGTCTGAAAAGGGAACAAGTCAGAGGTTCTCATTTAAGAACAGAGAGTAGGGACCCATCTGAACATCAGGTGGACAATGCTGGGGTGCACATGTGCTGAGCCTGCCCCGTATGTCAAAGCTGGTGTTTCAGGGCAGGGACATGAGGCTGCTCGTGCATAAATGCTGCCACTTTCTGAGCACTCACTCGGCACTGGGCCCAGGGCTAAGCTCTACAGGGATTATTTTATTTAGATCTTGCAATGGGCTTATAAGGTAGGTACATTTCACAAAAGGGCTGTAGAAGGGAAGGCTCAGAGAGGTTAAGTAACTGACCCAAGGTCACACAGCTAGCAAACAGCAGGGCAAGGATTGGAACCCAAGTTTTAAAAGTAAGAGCTCGGGCTAACCACGGCCCACACCACCTTTTCTCTGGGCATGCTGCCTGAGTGCACGGGACGCGTGCCTGTCTGTGCATGTGGGAATGTACAGGGCAGGTACTCCCCTGAGATGGCACTGTGTCACCCCCACGCTCCAGTGCAGTGCCAGTTTCCAATTTACAGAATAATCCCTGGGCGTCTGGTTCTTGAGGTGTGGTGGCGGCCACATCAGGATTCATCCCTCAGCCCCACTGCGGAGAAATCCTACAGTGCCTCCCTGCCCCAACCGCAAATCCCCTAATGGGCTGGGAGCCCTCCCAGGTGTGTGGGGAGCCAGGCCAAACTGCTTTTCCCGGGCCAGTCTAGGCCTGAGGCCTCGGACCCACAAGCCCCTACTCTGACTGCACTCCCGCACTCACCTCGATGTCCCTGACGTTGTGCATGAGCTGGTAGGCGATGTCCTTGCAGCCCTGGCTAAGGGCCTCCGGGGGCATCTCGTTGTCCGAGTACCAGTCCCGGTCAGCAGAGTGGGCGTAGGCGGCGCTGGGGGTGGCGTGGTTCACTCGCGTAGTGGTCACGATGCCCACGGATTTCCCTGGGGTGTGGGAGAGGAGGGGTTGGTTTCGCCTGGAAATGGGCGTGTCCAAGCTGTCTTCCCCCTCCCTCTCCTAGCTAAAGACAGGTTAGTTCTGCTGCCTGACTGGGCCCCAGTCTCCGCATCCGTACTAAAGGTGGGGTTGGTGGCTTCCAAATATCCCGGCAGCTCAGATACTCTGCTTCTGTGACCCTCCCCTGTCCTGAGGGCCCTTGAGCTGTGAGCCCCTGGGCTGGAGCCCTCCCTTCCACCAAGGACCCTGCAGAGCCCCAGCCTGCAGGAAGCCCCCCCACTGCCCTGCAGGAACACAAGGGCCCCTCCGAAGGGCTCTCAGGTGGAGTGTGGTTCCGTCACCTATGTCAGCCAGCCTCATAGCCTGACTCCAAAGTCCCTGGGGGCACGTGCCAGGGCCTCCCAATTCCCAGGAGGAAGGGAGAAGGGGTAGACATTTACTGGACTTCCACGGGAACAGTGCTGGGCTCGTTCCTGACCTCCCTCACACTAAACCTGGGAGGGGGCTACATTTTCATGCCCATTTCATAGTCAAAGGAATAGACTCAGGGAAATGAGCTGGGAGCAAACGCACACCTGAGTGACCCCCTAAACCACTAGCTTTCACTGTCATGGAAAGGAATCCATGACTATTTCACAGAGGCCCAGAACCTCAGAGCTGGAAGGGCCCTGGAGAGCATCTTCTTCTTCCCTCTCCCCATTGTACGGTTGGAAAGAGGCTCAGACAGGCCACAGAGCCAGGCCCATTCCCCACCACTCACCCCACTCACCTGCGTCCTTGGCCCAGCGCAGGATGGAGGTGACCTCGTTGCCCTGAGTGGTGTTGCACTCGGTGCGCTGGGTCGCTGCGCTCACCCCCACGGTGCCCTCGTTGGCCTTCACCCCACACAAATAGGCGGTGGCGGTGCCCGCGCTGTCAGGGACCTGAGCGTTGGTGTTGTATGTCTGCAGGCGGGAAAGGAGGATCGGGAGGTGGCCCGGCCTCGGCCCGCTCTGCTGCCCTCCGACCCCCACTCACACCATGGGGCCTGGGCATGAGGGAGACACAGGCCTCCCGTGGCCTTGGCCGAGCCCTGCTACCCACCGAGGTCCCCCCAGAGCCACAGGATCACCTAGCTGCCTGCTTCCTGCCCACGCCCGGTGCCCTGGCAGCCACTGCAGGAAGGGGCGGGAACGCAATGTTCCAATATGTGGAGACTCGGTTGGCAGAGAAATGGGGGCTGGGTCAGCTCTCTCTGGGTCTGGGGCTGCAGAAGCCAGTAAGGGGGAGGGGGAGGCAGGTGAGCCGTGGAGAAGGGAGACGGAGGGGGTTCTTGAGGGAGTGAGGGAGGCTGGGGAAGGGGAGGGAAAGTTAGGGGGAGGCAGGATCTAGGATGGGGAAATGGGGACCCCCCCCACTATTCAGACCTCTGGTCTGAAACTATCTGCCCGTCTCCCTGCCCCACCAGCCTGAGAGCTCCTTGAAGACCAGAAAACATTACAGTCCCTGCTTTCCCCCAGAAGGGAGCCCAGGGCCTGGCCTAAAGGTCTAAAGGCCTAAAGGTCTAAAGGCCTTTAGGTCTAAAGGCCCTTTAGGTCTAAAGGCCTAAAGGTCTAAAGGCCTAAATGTCTAAAGGCCTAAAGGCCTAAAGGTCTAAAGGACCTTTATTATGTGACACCACGGCCACCAGCAATTACAACACCAGAAACAAAGCTACCACTTTCTATCTGAGCCGCCTTGGGAGAGAACGAATGTAACAGAACCCCATGCAAAAAGTACACACTGCGTGAACCCATTTACGTCAAGTACAAAGGCAGGAACAGCTAAGCTATGGTGTTAGAAGTCAAGGAGCAAGGACTGGAGCGGGGTGCGGGGGGACCCCTGGCTGCTGTCATGTTCAGTTTCTCAACCTGGATATTGGACATACAGACACGTGCCAAGTTTGTGAAAATTCACTCTGTACACCGGTGCACTTCTCTCTATGTATGTCATGTGTCAATAGATTTTGAAATCAATGAGCGGAAATCCCCAGAGTCTTAGGAAGCAGCCGCTACTGTCCTCAATTCACAGAGGGGCCACAGAGCCCCCGGGAGGGCTGACTGCATTGCCAGCAGGTTTGAGGGCTCCAGCGAATGCCATTCCCCTGCCCTTTCCTCCTGAGAGGTGGGAGGCTTGGGGCTGGAGCTCACCTTGGAGAGGGCCACGTAGGGAAACTTGTCCATCTCCAGCCTGGTCTCCTCCCCTGGGCTGTGGTGGAGCTGACCCTTGAGGATGCGGGCCGCCGTCACCGTGGAGACGCCCATCCCTGTGGCGGGGGGTGGGGAACGGGGGTCAGGGGGGCTCAGTCTCTCGGGCTCCCAGCCTCTCCAATCAGCTCTCTTGGGCACCCAGAGCTCCCTAGAGTTAGGTGCCAAGGCAGGCTGAGCAGTGGGCACCAGAGCATGACTGGGTGGTCCCTTTCCTCCTTCCCTCCCGAGACCCTTGGGGTTCACAGCCCGGCTCTCCCATCCTCTTCAACATGCCCCCAGGGCCCCAGCCTCTACAACACAGCCACCTTCACCTCTGCCTGGCTCCCTGGGCCCCCATCCAGCCCCTCCCTTTGGCCCCCAGGCCTCACCATCTCCAAGGAATATGATGACATTCTTAGCCACGTTGGTGTTGAGAGTCTGAAGCCTCAGGGCATTTTTCAGGGTCTGCTGAGCTTGGTCTCTCCAGTACTTGGGGTCTTTCTCTTTCTCTGTACCGACAGAGAGGCAGAGTTATTTGGGAGGGGGTGGGGCAGCTTCCCATCCCCAGCCACTACAGACACCGACTTCTCATTGCAGAAGGCTGCCTGGACTCGGCAGAGGAAGCAGTAGTTGTCCATCTCAGACAGCCATTGTGAGATCTGCAAAACCTGTGCCAGTCCCATCCTCCAAACGAGCCTGTGGACCCTACAGCTGAGACTGGAAAAACCAAGGCTCAGAGACACCAAGCGACTTGCCCAAGAAGGCCACACCGCTCTGGCAGACACTGGCAGAGCTGGGCTTCACTCCAAAGCCCACGCTCTTTCCTTCCACCCAGCAGAGAGACATTGTGCTACAGCAGCACATGAACTGTGCTAGCACAATTAGGAGGGTGATGTTTAACTCACTCAAGAGAACAAACTACTTCCAACTGCAGGAGCCCCCAGATGTATCCAGCCATCAATTATAAACCCTGCTTGGCTTATTCATTAAAGTAGGCTCCGCAGGAACCTGACTTAGCAACAGCTATTTAGCTGTGCTGGAAAGCAAGACTTGCCTGTTGTTTAACGTATCAAACTTAAAGTAGCCAAGAACAGCCTCACTCCTGTAAGGATAAGTTAGCAAAGACGTTCTGTGTCCCTAATCTTGAGAAAAATTGGGAACCAGGAATGCCCTCTCCTCTCTCTCTCTCATGTCCATGAGTCTAGTCGTCAATTCTCCAGTGGAAAGAACACTCTAGTGCCCGACAGTCCTCAGTTAGAACCGCATCTGTGCCAAGCAGCAGCTGTGTGGACAAGTGATTCCCTGGACCTCAGTCTCCTCCCCGTCAGATGCAGGTGTTTGTACCTTCCTCTCGGGGTCTTCACGAGGGCGGGATTTAGATAAGGAAAGCGACACACCTGACCCACAGGAGAGGATCGATGCCCCCCCACCCCAGTAAGTCCTGGAATCCCCTTTTCATACAAGCAGAGGCCCAGGATCCCTTTCCACGGGGGTGGGGGTCCCTGCCACCATCTGCTGGTTTGTCTTCTGTACTCAGGCCCCATCAAACCTGCCCATCGAAATACAGAAGCCTAGAGAGGGGAGCTCCTTGGGGATTCTCTCTTTCAGTGGCCTCCATTGCATGGAAGGAAGGCTGAGGCCAGCAGAGGTGGGAGGGTCCTATCCAAGGCCATGTTACACATTCATAGGCTGAAGACACAGGCCTCATCCCTTGGCCCAGCTCAGGCCCATGCTGTGCGGGTGAAGAGCACAGCTCTCCTTTCTTACACACTCATGGTACCCAGGCTCGTGCCAAGTGCCCCGTACACGGCAACAGTGCTTTCCCCTCCCCCCAGCCTTACAGGGTGGCTACCATTACTTCCTCCACGTTGCGGAATGAGGAAACAGGATTCTGAGACTGAGCTGCAGGGGAACCCACACATCTCCATGGCTGTGCTCCTGCCTGGGGCAGGTAGCGCAGGCAAGGAGATGGAAGGAAGCAGTTCTCCACCTCAAGCCTGGGACCTACCACGCCCCACTCCTCCCCCTAGAGGTCCCATCCCCACCCTGATCCCTTAGTCCCCCACCTTCACGCTGGCAGCCCCCCAGCGCCACATCTCTCTTCTGAAGCTCCCCAATTTCAGACCTCACGGGCGGAGGCCCCTGGCTGGAGCCCGGAGAGCCCTGGCCCTTCCATCCAGCTGTGCACCTTTAGGCAAGTTCCTGCCCCAGAAAAATAGGAGGACATAGCTACTCGCAGGCAGTTCTAGGATCAAGTGAGGTAAAGCCTGGGCAAGTGCCCTGAGCCAGTGTTTTTTTTTTTTAAACTTGGGTTTGTTTTATTTCCAAATATAAGCTTTTCTTATAAATTTATTTATCTATTTTTTATTATTTATTTTATTTATTTATTTTTGGGCTGCATTGGGTCTTTGTTGTGTCATGCCGGCTTTCTCTAGTTGCGGCGAGCGGGGGCTACTCTTCGTTGTGGTGCGCGGGCTTCTCATTGTGATGGCTTCTCTTTGTTGCAGAGCACGGGCTCTAGGTGCGCGGGCTTCAATAGTTGTGGCACATGGGCTCGGAAGTTGTGGCTCACGGGCTCTAGAGTGCAGGCTCAGTAGTTGTGGCACACGGGCTTAGTTGCTCCGCGGCATGTGGGATCTTCCCGGACCAGGGCTCGAACCCATGTCCCCTGCATTGGCAGGCAGATTCTTAACCACTGTGCCACCAGGGAAGTCCTATAAATTTATTTTTTAATTGAAATATAGTTGACTTACAGTGTTGTGTTAATTTCTGCTGTACAGCAAAGTGACTCAGTTATACACATAGATACGTTCTTTTTCATATTCTTTTCCATTATGGTTTATCCCAGGATATTGAATATAGTTCCCTGTGCTATACAGTAGGACCTTGTTGTTTCTCCATTTTACATGTAACAGTTTGCATCTGCTAACTGCAAACTCCCTGGGCTAGTGGTTTTCATCAGGGATCCCACTAGCTCTGGGCGGGTTTCAATCTCCCTCCCGCCTTCCTCCCACATACCATGGTGCCAGGGCTTTGGTCAAGGAGCTTCTTTGGCCATTTGGGTGCCATCTGGGTGGTGATGAACTTCTACCCACCTTGCCCTCCCCCAGCACCTGGCACAGCACCCCCGGGGCTGGGCTGCCATCAGCCTCCCCATTCCCGTTGCTACTTCTCCAGGTAAGCCCTGTTACCCGTTTGCCAGTTCCCTGCTGTGCCTGCTCCCTGAAGGACTGGGACTCGGGCAGAGCCCTTGTCTTTTTCACCAGCACCATCCCAGGGTCCGAGAAGGGTTCAGTGGGTGTCAAACTGACTTTATTGTCAGAGGACTGGTTTAAGCAATGGTGGCTTTGGACAAGTGAGTATCAGGAGGCCATTGTGTTTGGAGACCATTAAATGACACTCAGAAATGCTCGTGCTGTAATGAATGCTACGTGAAGAGTGCTTGTCAGTACGTACTGTATGACTCCATTTATACAAAGCTCAAAACAGGCAAAACTCGACTAAGGTGACAGGAGTTAGCCTAATCACTTCCTCTGGCTTGGGGCAGGGCGGGGCGGGGGCAGTGGTTGGGAGGGGCACAGGAAAGCCCTTGGTGTCCCATGATCAATATTCTTTCTTGATCCCAGTGATGGTTACATGGGTACAAAAATATGTCAAAACTCATCAAGCTATACATTTAAGATCTGTGCACTTTGCTGTAAGTTACACCTAATTTTTTAAAAAAAGTTAAAGACCATGATGTAACACCATTACACACCCATCAGAATGACTAAAATGAAACATGCAAAAAACTGAAGTGCTGAATATTTGAAGATTTTTCGTTTTGTCACTTTTTCGTCTTCTCACATTTCATCCATCTGCTCACCTTTTGCTCAGGTGGGTTGTGAGTGCTGAGAAAGCAGGGACTCGGTCCCAGAGTGACCTTGGGCCCCCAAGGACACAAGCCGAAAGGCATCATGGGATCGCAGAGGGAGCAGTGGCCTGGGAATCTAGCGGCTCAGGTTCAGTCCCCAGGGCTGCTACTGACTTGCTGTGTGACCTGGGAGGGCCAGTCCCTTCTCTGAATCCCAATTCCCTCATCTGCTGAAATATATTCTTCCTACGAGCACCCACTCCCTGCCTGCACTGTGACTGTCCCTTATAATTCCCACAACAGCCCTAAGGAGGAGAGATGATTATCTCCACTGGACAGATGGAGAAATTAAGGTTCAGGGAGGGCAAGTGGGGACTTCCAGCCACATGATGGACTGAGCCAAGGAGGGCTCCCCTCCTACAACAGACACTAAAATGTTGAAAAAAAAAAATCAAGAACAGTATATTACTTGAAAAAGGAAGAAAAGGGGGAAGGGAAACCCCCAGGAGGCAGAAATTCAGAGGGTATTCAAAACCAGAAAGGTAAACAGGAGCTGAGGCCGAAGGACCCTTGCAGTGTCAGACCAAACACAAGTCTAGGCTGAAACTTTTCAGGTACATGTTTTGCCTGGGAGCTATGGAAGGGATGGGGACAGAAAGCCAGTCATCAAAATGTGAACTCAACTCCAAATCTGCGCCTGAATTTATAGTGTAAGAACCAAAAACTGAGAAATTAACGTAAGTACTCTCATAGAATTAGTTGAAGAATCAAACACAATACTGCACTGTAGAAACACTTTTGTACGAGTTTACAACAGGAAACAAATACAAAACGACAACAACAAAAGAACTGTTGAAGGTGAGTTTACAAGCAAGAATTACAAAATATAAGGAAATGTACTATCATGAGGGAGAGTTAAGCAGACGAAGCCAACAGGAGACTTAACATACCGCGACTTGGAAGAGTTTATAGAATAAAGTTCTATTTCAGATTCTTTGAGTTAAGAGAGAATAGAAACCCCAATTAAAGAATAATAAAAAGGGGAAAAGAGTGACCTTTCCAACACTAGCATGTGTAGAGGCTGGGATTTCCTGCTCTGAACATTTGTTTCCAGCTCTTAAATACTTTGGATGGTTCTATGACCCTGAACAGACACTGCCCTCATCCTATCCTACCTGCACCATGTCTCCCCCTCCCTCCACCCTTGCCCCCAATCCTACCTGGCACTAAGGAGTTGGTAAGGCAGGTGCCAATGGCCAGCACTAAGAATGGTGAAATCATGGTGCACTCCAAGACCTGCTTTTTCTCTGGAGCCCAGAGGTATGATGGATATGGGTGGGAAGGGTGGGCTGCCAGTGGTCAGTAGTTAATTGATGTTCCAATCCTAGAAAAAAAAAAAAAAAAAGACATGAAGGTCACAGCTCCAGAGTTCATTTGTTCATTCACTTATTTATTCGTTGATTCATTCATTATTCACCTATTACAAGACACTAGGCATTTAGATGCAAAGCCTAGGTGGTCCCTCCCTCAAGAAGCTTCATCACATAAACAGTTGTATAGGCATAAATGAGTTCCATGCTGCAAAGCGGTTCCTTCTCCTTTCCCAAGTGAATTCCCACTTTCAATCCACCTGAAGCCCAGAATCCACCAGAGTTCACGTTCTGTGTAGTGCTTCTCAAACTGCAGCATGCATCAGAATCTTCTAGAAGGATTGCTGAAACAGATTCCAGTACCCTCCACCCCTCGCCCAGAGACTCCAGCTGCATTTCTAACAAGCTCCCAGGTGCTGCAGCTACTGCTGCTGCTGGCTCGTGGACCCCACTTTGAGAAGCACTGTTCTAGAACATCAGCCTTTAGCCTTGAATTACCCATGTCCCAAGCACATCAGAGACAAAACCAAGAGTCCACCTTTTCTTACAGGGACACCTACATTTGCTCTTACTGTATTTGCTACGTTCTACAGCTTGTCATTTATGGCGAGAGATATAAAAACTATAGGAGGGACATACAGGAAAAGATTGTCTTATAAGTGTGGCCATTTCTGGGCAGTGACATTTTAGATGACTCATTATTTTTTCATTGTCTTTTTTGCATTTTCCAAATTTTCCTTCTGTGTTGAGATGTTACCTTTATAATTTTTTTTTAAAATGTTATTAAAAAAAAACTGGAAGGAAATACACCAAAATGTTAACTGGTTTTCTCTGGGCAGTAGGACTGTGAATGATTATTTCTTCTTTAATTTTTTTTTTTGAATTTTCCAAATTGCCTAAAATGAGCATGTATTAATGGCCTAAGAATGTTTTTAAACTGTGGTCATCCTGTTAGGATCACATGGGATAATCCCATTGGCAGCTGCGAAATGTAAATACTAACCATGTTGTGTATAAATGTTACTGGAAGATGAGGAATTTTAAATGGTAAGAGTTTCACTGGGAAATAATGTTATTATTTCCACCAAAATCAAGATAAAAATGATCATTTCATTTGTTGTGGGAAATGGCAGTGATACAAAACATTCTACCATTAGACAGAGTGGGCTGTTAGGTAAGAAACCACTCTAACTGGAAAAAGGGCTTTTGATTCAACCTTAAAAATGTGCATGGAGGGAATTCCCTGATGGTCCAGTGGTTAAGACTCTGCACTTCTCCTGCAGGGGGGCACAGGTTCGATCCCTGGTTGGGGAACTAAGATCCCACATGCCATGAGGTACGGCCAAAAAAAAATTTTTTTAAGTGCACTCTGGCGCTTTTCTACTGCGTTCCTTGTCCACCTGGCTCCTTAAAAACCTGGCTTGGGGCAGGGACAGGTGGCGGGAAGGAAAGCACAGGAATTGAAAGGAAATACCTTTCATCTAACGTCTAACAGCATTTAACTCTGAGTGGTGGGATTTCAGATGACTTCTAATTCTTTAAGTCTACTTTAGTTTCCAAACATTACTAGAGTAAATTCTAACATCAGAAAAAAAGTTATTAAATTGATATACAATATCAATACAATCACTGCATGTACCTCTCTGTTTTGAAAGTAATTCCTTCCTGGTCCATCTCACCTACCATCTCACCTACTGGGAGCTTCTAAGAGCAGAGACTTTGCCTTGTTCGTTTCCACTCCAGGGCTTGGCATAGGAAGTATTTACATCATCAGTTGAAAGTCAGTGCTCTAAGAAGTGGAGGTAGGGAGGAATCACCCCCAAATCCTCCCTTTGTGTGTGAAGAAAAGTCCAAGTGTTGGCAAGGAATTGGGACTACCAGAGCATCTGTTCACTGCTGGTAGAGTGTCGATTGGTACAACCACTTTGGAAAACTGACAGTACTACCAAGGTGACACCATACACATGCCCTCTGACCCATTTAACTTCAACAGAAATGTACATGTGTTCACCAAAAGAATATATAAGAATGTTCATATCAGCCCTGTTCATAATGGCTTAAAAACTCTGTCCAACTTCAGCAGGAT
The DNA here is from genome assembly GCF_949774975.1 of Lagenorhynchus albirostris. Classification (NCBI taxonomy): domain Eukaryota; kingdom Metazoa; phylum Chordata; class Mammalia; order Artiodactyla; family Delphinidae; genus Lagenorhynchus; species Lagenorhynchus albirostris. Next base: position 169,729,609 of record NC_083096.1, read on the forward strand.
GGATAAATCCATTGTATGGGTTCACAAGAAGGTAATCCACACACAACAATGAGAATGAATAATTGAGAACTCTATACACCAACATGGATGCATCCCGCAAAGGTGAGGCTGAGTGAAGGAAGCTGACCCGAGAGTATATATAGTGTGATTCTAATGATATAAAGCAGGGGTCGCCAACCCCGGGCCTCGGACCGGTACTGGTCCTCAGCCTGTTAGGAACCAGGCCACACAGCAGGAGGTGAGCGGCGTGCGAGCGAGTGAAGCTTCATCTACTGCTCCCCATCGCTCGCTTTCCCACCTGAACCATTTCCCCTCTCCCCGTGAAAAAACTGTCTTCCACAAAATGGGTCCCTGGTGCCAAAAAGGTTGGGGATCGTTGATATAAAGTATAAAACCCAAGGGGGGGGAGGGGCAATATAGGGGTAGGGGATCAAGAGGTACAAACTACTATGTATAAAATAAGCTACAGGGCTTCCCTGGTGGTGCCGTAGTTGGGAGTCCGCCTGCCGATGCAGGGGACACGGGTTCGTGCCCCGGTCCGGGAGGATCCCACATGCCGCGGAGCGGCTGGGCCCGTGAGCCATGGCCACTGAGCCTGCGCGTCCGGAGCCTGTGCTCCGCAACGGGAGAGGCCACAACAGTGAGAGGCCCGCGTACCGCAAAAAAAAAAAAAAAAGCTACAAGGATATATTGTACAACATCAGGAATATTGCCTGTATTTTATAATTATAAATGGAAAATAACCTTTAAAAATTGTGAATCACTATACAGTACACCTGTAACTTACATAATATTGTACATCAACTATATACTTCAATTTAAAAGAATTTTTTAAAAAGTATAAAAACCAACTAAGGGTATTACAAGACAGGATAAAGGCAGAGGGAGATTTGACACAGAAGAGAAGGCTGAGTGAGGACAGAAGATTCATAGAAGGAAGATGCTAAGCGACTGGCTTTGAAGAAAAAGGCCACAAGCCAAAAAATACAGAAGCCTCCAGAAGCTAGAAAGGCGAGGAAGTGGATTCCCTCTGGAGCCTCCCCAGAAGGGAGCGGCCCCACCAATGTGTTGATTCTCAGCCCCAAAGACTCTCTTGGAGCTCCTGACTTCCAGAACTGAGGATAACTTTGTATTGTTTTAAGTCACTGTGTTTGCGGTCATTTGTTATGGCAGCGACAAGAAAGTGAATATTGAACATCAAAAAAAAAAAAAAAGGCATTCTGCCTTATATGGGTGGGCTCAATCTGAAAATCCAACAAGCTGTCAATTGAGGATATAGACATTTTGCTGTATGTATGTTATACTTCAATAAAATGAAAACACTACTCTCTCAGAGATTATATGAACAATCCCTAAAGGACACTGATAAAATGTTCACCATAATAACTTATGTGGTAGACAAACAGAGCTGTATGAGCTCCTTTGTAGACAGGAAAAACAAGGCTCTGAAACGAAAAGTGACTCGCCCAAGGTTACAAACAAGCAGGTAGCAGAGCTGAACTCTAACCACTAAGCTGCCAATTACAAAATTAGCAACGAGGTTACCACGGTGATCCCCCAAGGGTGGGATCACCAACTACAGGTTCACCAACTACAGGATGAAGGTTCTGAACTTTAACACATGGATAGATTCGTGGATATGGATATCCACATGGATATCCACCACAATCAGGATAGAGAACAGCTCTGCCAGCCCAAAAAACTCTCTTGTGCTTTCGCTTTGTAGTCAGAAGCTGCCCATGCCTGTACCTGGCAGCCACAGGTCTATTCTCCATCACTATAGCTTTTTTTTTTAACTAATTAATTTATTTTATTTATTTATTTTTGGCTGCGTTGGGTTCGTTGCTATGCGTGGGCTTTCTCTAGTTGCAGTGAGTGGGGGCTATTCTTTGTTGCGGTGCGCGGGCTTCTCGTTGCAGTGGCTTCTTGTTACGGAACACAGGCTCTAGGTGCACAGGCTTCAGTAGTTGTGGCATGCAGGCTCAGTCGTTGTGGCACACGGGCTTAGTTGTTCCGCTGCATGTGGGATCTTCCCGGACCAGGGCTCGAACCCGTGTCCCCTGAATGGGCAGGAGGATTCTTAACCACTGTGCCACCAGGGAAGCCCCATCAGTATAGTTTTGATTGATATTGTATTAAATCTGTGGATCAATATGGGGAAGATTTGCATTTTGACAATATTCAGTCTTCCAATCATGAACACAGTATGTCTCTCTGTGCGTTTAAATCTTATAGTCTTCATCATACAGATCCTGTTAGATTTATACTGTTGTATTGCACTTTGGGGGAAGCTATTAAAATAGCATTGCTTTTTTTTTCTTTTGGCCACGCCATGCAGCATGTGGGATCTTAGTTCCCCGACCAGGGATCGAACCCCTGCCCCCTACAGTGGAAGTGCAGAGTCTCAACCACTGGACCCCCAGGGAAGCCCCTTTTCTGTTTTGTTTTCTTTTTGGCCGTGCTGCGTAGCTTGCAGGATCTTAGTTCCCTGACTAGGAACTGAACCTGGGTCCTTGCCATCTTCTGTGTAGTCAATCATGTCATTGACAAATAGGGACAGTTTTAGTTCTTCCTATCCAATCTTTATGCCTTTTATTTCTTTTTCTTGCTTTATTGTGCTGGCTAGGACTTCCAGCACCATGCTGAATAGGAGAGGGAAGAGTGGACATCCTCACCTTGTTCCTAATCTTAGAGGAAAAGCATTCAGCCTTTTAGCATTTGGGGCGGTGTTTTGAGGTGTGAGGTGGAGTAAATTTGGTGGGGAAAATCAGGAACGTGGTTTTGGACATGTTGAGTTTAAGATGAAGTGGAGATGTTAAGCGGACCGTTGCATATAGGCATCTGGCAACCGGGAAAGAGTTCTTGGCTAGAGGTATACACTTGGGAACCCTGGGCATAAAGGTGGCATTTAAAACCTTAATCAAACTTACAAGATCATTTAAGAAGAGGGAATGGGGGTGTACAGAACTATATGATAAAAGCCCTCAGAAAACCAGGAATTGAAATAATATTTTTAAATTGATAAAGACTTTATATATATCAAAAAAACCCTACAGAATGATCATATTTATTGAAGAAACTTTTGGCGTGTTCCCTTTAACACTGGCGTATGATTAGAAGATTTGGGGGCAACCTCTAGGTCCATAACTAGGGGAAGGAAGTTATAAAGAGTGGTGGGGCAATAACTATGTGGCAGGAGTATTAAAACTAGAAGTAAAACAGTAGGATCGGTGGAGTTTAAAAACACAGGATTTCAGTAGTTCGTATGTCAGTGTAAACCACACTCATATACACAACACAGCGTTACTTGCAAGGACACTTATAAATTCAACAACATATTAAATAAAGCATATTAGCATGAAGACCTTTGGAGGGTGGTGGGATTGGTACTGGGGAGCAGGGATGAAGGGGAAAATGAGCAAATAAAACAAAAACTGAGCTCATGATAGTACCCCACGCACTGAGGAATATGACTTGTTCAACCCTCTGCACCGCAGGTCCAAAACAAACACATAAATAAGGTCCAAAGCAAACACATAAATAAGGAAAAATAAAAGTGAAGCGTGGCTCCAGGAGCTCTAAAGGGCTCGCCCAGCCCTGCACGGTTATTCTCATTTGTCTCTCTTCTCTGCTAGCCCGACACTGTGTGCGAGTAAAGACCATCTCTTCTCCATCTCCGACTCCCAACCCCGTGCACATAGAGTCAGCTCTGAAAATGCTAACTTCATGAAAAGCTCCATGATTCAGGCTGGAATGCTTTGAATTTTGGCCCCAGAGATGTGGCATTGAGAAGGGCCTGTTGTGGAGACACTCAGGTGCCTTCTCCCACTGCCTCTGCCTGGAAAGGAGAATCTAGGAAACCCGTCAGGAGCCAGAGTCTCCCCTGCTGGCTCCCCTTCACGGCCCCCGTCCCTACTCAGAGGCTCCAGGTCCGCTCTCCGGCAGCCCTAGATGCTGGGCTCCGTGGGGCCCAGCCTGGGGCTGAGGGGCCCCAGCTGCCCACCACCCTCTGCCAACGCTCCACCAGTTCATAATGGAGCCTCCGGGTGAGTGCCAGCCCCATCGCTCCCCACCTCCCAGCCGAACCATCTCTGCCAGGCTCCCAGCTACATGCCCTGACTATTCATGACAAGTGTGCAGAAGCCCTGGCTGCGCTCTGGCCTTGGAGGAGAAACAGCCACTTGGCAGGTCAGGGGAGGGAGCGGAGGCTGGGCCTTGCCCCTGGGGACTGACTCAGCATCCTGGGACAGAGGGCACTGGAGCCCTTTGGAGCTGGGCAGAAAGCCAGCCCTGGGCTGGGTCTCAAAAGGTCCAGGACAAATGACAGAACCATAGGACTGATAAGAATCACTACCACTTCTTGGGCATCTCACTTGATCCTCACAAGTGTTATTAACTCCTGTTTTACCGTTTAGGAAACCGAGCAAAGGATCTCAGCTCGTCCATGGCCAAGTGCAATTCGATCCCAAGCTGACTCAACCTCTCTGGGCCTCAGTTTCCCCACCACGGAGAGGGAGAGAGACCGGCGCCCACCTTTCCACTATCCCTCAAGAGCAAACAGAAGCCAAATGAACTTAGGGCGGGAGATCTGGCAGAGGAAGGAGTCGGGCCGGGGTGAGTTCTACCTGAGCGGCCTGGCCAGGCGGCAGGTGAAGAAGCAGACCAGGCTCAAGGTCAGCGCCAGGAGGAGAAGGCTGAGGACCGCTGTGAGGACCACGTCCATGGTGGGGGCCGGGAGGGCCATCTTGGGTGAAGAGAGCCCCACGGAGTAGCCAGCACAACCTGTAACACCTAGTCACAGTAGCCTTGGATGTCTGCTCCAAAGCTCTGGGTCAGTGGCGGTGACCTGGCTTTGTTCCCTGGGGTTAATCTTTGGGGCTTAGCCCAGGAGGGGTGAAATGGGAGGGAGGACAGTCCATGGGGCTCCCCTCCCCCAGCCCAGTCCTTCCCCACCTGAAGCTTGTTCATTCCTCTTTGTCCATTTATTCTTTATTCCCAAACATTTACTGAATACTTGCTATGTACCTGGCTCTGTTCTAGGTACTAAGGACTCAGTGCGGAGGAGGACAGACACAGTCTCCCTCAGTGGGGAATGGGAGGGGAGTTGGAGGGGGTCCTGCAACATCAAACGGGCTGCAGCAGCTGCTCGGGGAGGGAGTGCCACTAAAGGTCAGCCCAGGAACATCTCACCTGCAGGGTCAGAGAGAGGGAACATAGAACCGCCCAGTGCCTCCGGCAAGCCTTGCTGGTCGGGACTCTATCCATTCACTGATGGAAGTCATTTATGGCTGCCATAAAGCAGCCTCTGGGTGAAGGGCTCTGGAAGGAGTGTGTGCTGTCAGAGTAGGCTGCAGGTCAGACCCAAGAAGGGACTTCCCCAGAGGGCGGTAGGCCAGGTGCTGGCATAGAGCAAGGCTCAGACCTCCAGCCGCTGCAGACAGCACCCCATCTCGACAAAAAAACAGAGGCGGGAGTGCCTGGGGAGGCTTGGCGTCAGCCCTGCCTGCTGCCAAGCCACTGCATCTTTAGGGCTGTGATGACAAGCCAGCTGTCCCTCTGAGCACCTCCAGCCTCAGCACCTCTGCACACTGCGTTCCCTGGTCTGGAATGTTCCCTGCTGTCCACCCGATAAAGTCCTCCCATCACCCTTCCCCCTTGACCTCAGCTCTGCTGGGCTGTCCTGCAGCCCAGCCCCAGCCCAGGCGGTAGTTACAGTTCCTCCCCAATCTCCCAAAACCCAGCCGCTCAAGACCTTGGTCACGTTTATCAGAGCCAGAGAACCATGGGGTGAGCTCCTGGAGAGCAGGGATCTTGCTCTGTGGATGCTGGCAGCCCCACGGCTGGCAGAGCCGGGTGCACAGCCGGCTGGCCGGGCAGGAATGTGGGTAGGTGGGTGGAAGGGTGGCGGGTCAGTGGTGAGTGACCAAAGAGGCAGCTCGGCAGCAGGAAGCACGCTCTGGAGCCAGGGCTCCAGGCTCAGATCCTGCCTCTGCCCCTCGTGAGCTGAGTAGCTCAGGGCCAGTGACCCCACCCCTGGGGCCTCAGGTTTCTCATCTGCAAAGTGGGAGACGAATAAAATCCATAGGGTCCTTGTAAGGATTATATGAGTTAATGCACAGAAAGGCTTAAAACAGGGCCTGGGACACAGTAAGTGGGCAATGAATGTCACCCAGCAGCCATGATCACCGGGCAGGGGAGGATGGAGTGAGGGGTAAGTGGGCAGGTGAGGGGCTGGAGCTGAGAAGGGACAGACCCTTCTCTGCCCACTCGGCCAGCAGACATTTACCCTTGTGCTCATCACAGGCCTGCCCACCTGGAAGGCCCACAAGGTCTTTCCAGCTCCAAGGCTCTAGAAACCAAAAAGCTTACCTGGCTGCTATGCACCTCCACTTGGGGGAGGGGTTAATTAGGGGGTGGAGGTTCCAGTTCCTATACTCAAGGGGCGCTATGTTTCCTTAGAGGACCAGATTTTCTGTCTGCCTGTCTCTCTCTCACACACAAACATCCCACCAGGAGGCCAGATGCCTTCTCTTCCTCTTGAAGGAGAAAGAGAAAGAGACCACCTAGGGTCAGCCGGGAAGCTTCCATGGAGTGGGTGGGAGGAGAGCCAGGCGGGAAGGATGGTAGGGTTGAGATGAACAGAGAGAGAAACAGTGCTCTCTACAGGAGAACCTGAACGTGCAAAGGCAAGGAGGTAGGAATGAAGTACTTAGAGGTCGGGGAGAAAGGCAGGAGCCGACAGCTGGTGACAGAGTACAGAGAGGCAGCCGGGACCAACCACAAAGGGCTTCGCTCCCTGAGCTCAGCCTGGTCAAGAGCGGGCGCTTGGCATCCCCGCCTGACTTACACGTCTCTTGCCAGCCCATTTCACAGGTGAGGACTTTGCAGCTCAGATGGTCTGCCCCTCGCCCAAGGCCACATGGCAGAGCTGGAATCGGAAGCCTCAGCGGTCTGGGTTCCAGAGCTAAAGATCTTTCTGTGGCTTCCTGGGGTGCCTGGCCGGTCTGGATGCCACAGACTGGCTCTGTGGGCAGAGGACTGGAGCCAGTCAAGGTTCATCTGGTGGGAGGAGAGCTGGCAGCAGGGAGGCGGGGGAGGGAGATGGCAGGGCCCAGAGGCACCGTGCCTGGGGTGGCTGGAGCGCCCGGGCAGAGGGGTGTCAGGGATGGCTGTTCCACGGGCACACAGGCTCCCACCATCCCACGCAGAGGACATGTTCTGTCCTAGGCCACCTTGCTCTGAGCCAAGCCTGGGAGCTGAGTGGTGGGATCAGGGGAAGGAGCATGTGCTGTGTTTGTCATCCCCTGCACTCTGGTACCTCACCCAGCACTCCTGCAGTGGGAGCCCCTCTGGTACCAGGAGACATCGCCATCACAGTGGACAACAAGAAAAGGAAGGCACAGAGAGGGTATACAACCTGCCCAGGGTCACACAGCAATCATCAGCAGGGATAAGTCTCCCCACTAACCAGCTAAGATTTGGGAGGCTATTACCAGAAGCACAAGGCAGTCTGTGAGGCATAGCATGGATACCAGCGTCTTGGAATTCCGGAAATCAGTGATTTCTGTCAACTGAAAAGAACATTTCAAACTGAGGCTACTCTAGAGAAACCCTTACTTGATATACTTTGTCGCTGTATTTGTAATAATAATAGCATACCTTTTACTATGTGCCAGACATTGTTCTAAACACTTTACCTACATTAACTCATTCAATCTCCACAACAACCTACTAGGTAGGCACTATTATTATACCCATTGTACAGGTAACAAACAGAAGTACAGAGAGATCGTGCTTGCTCAAGGTCACACAGCCAGTAAGTGACCAAGCCAGAATTCAGCGTCACCTGTAGATGTTTCTGTCTCCCAGGGCCAAGTATAAACTCCTGAAGCAGTCAGTAAGACTGAAGACAAACCACACTTGTTCCATCTGCAATATGTACATTATATGTTTGTAGATGAACGGAATACACACCTCTACCATTTGACTTATACACTCTTCCCAGATGTCACTTTATTGTATGTGCATCACAGCCCCCTGAGGGAGGGCTTCTTATCCCCACTTTATGGAAGAGAGGTGAGGTGACTTGCCCAAGGTCACATAGCCCGAGAGTGGCCAAGGACTGACTGAGTCCAAATCCTTGATCACAGGTGGTCTGCCCTGTGGTGTGCAGCAGAGACGGGGGGCGGCGTGGGGAAGACCACGGCTGGAGACCTGGCTCCACCCCTGGACAGGCCAGTGACCGTGGACACATCCCTCCTCCCCCACAATCTCCTACTTCAGCTGGTCCCCATGCAGGACCCTGGACCACCGTGGCTCTTCCCCCCTCCCTGCCCCCGATGCCCCATGTGCTCTGGCAGCCTTCCCCTAGGAGATGAAACCTCCATTCCATAGACAGCCCCACACAGGCCCTGTAAGAAGAGGCTGAGGCGGCTCTGGACTTCAGGGAAATAGGCCATGAACTTGTAACCTTCTGAGTGGCGGCCAACACAAGCAGTATCCCTGGGTGGCAAGTGCCCGGTTTCTCGAATGCCCAGCTTGCGTCAGAACAGGGAGTACACAGATGTTCCAAGAGACAGGTCTCACTGCCCTGGGCCCATGGTAACAGCACTCCTCGTATTCCCAGAGAACCTTCCAGCTGGTAGAGGCTCCTGGCACTATTACATTTGATATCCATGGTGACCCTGGGAGGTACAGGGCAGGGATGCACCCCAACCTCCAGGCAGGAAATATGGACCCATAGAGGTGAGGGTCTCACCCAAGGGCGCACAGCTGAGCAGAGCCCCCAGATTGCTTACTGGCTTTATGACCTTGGGCACATCACTTCCCCTTTCTGGGCCTCAGTTTCCTCACTGGTCCAATGGGGATAATCACAGAGAGTGCCTATATCACTGTGCTATTATAAGAAGGATAATTGCACAATAAACAGTGAGATCAAGGCCCAGGGCTTGGCCCATATTAAACACTCAAAATAGATGTTAGCTAGTAGTAAAGGTGATAACGAGTGTGCCAGGCACTGTTCTAAGTGCTTTCCAGGCATTCCTTCCTCTACTCCTCACAACACCATGTGGTAGGTGCTATCATTGCTCCCACTGCACAGAGAAGTTAAGTAACTTGGCCAGGGTCACACAGCTATTAACAGGACACTATGAAAGGGGAAAAGGAGAAACTCAAAATGAATGAAGCCCCTATTATGTACTGGGAGCTTTTTGTTCAGCCTTCTAAGAAACCAGTCATGTGGGAATTATCAGCCTGGGTCAGAAGAGAAAACTGAGGCTCAGAAGGGAGAGGGAAGTGCGGGGTCACACAGCAACCATGTGGGAGAGCTGGGATGCAGGCCAGGCCTGACTGGCTCCGTATTCAGTGTGCTGGCTCCCCCGTCTCAGTCACATGCCAGAACAGCTTCCATCATGGTCACCATTACGGGCAGCAGACCCCAATGCCTTGGCGACCCCCGGTACAGGGAGCCCCACGTCAGTGTGTCACGTGACCTCCCCCTGCCTGTGTGGCAGTGTGCGTGTGTGAGTTTGTGTGCACGTGTATGCGCGTGCATGCCGGGGTCCTGGCAGTGAGCGAGGCAGGGTTCCCATTGTGTGTGTGCCCAGCCCCGTGACCAGTCCTCACATCAGGCTGTTCCCTCTGCCCACAGACCAGCTCCTCCTGGGCTTTCACATGATTGCAGCTTCCTGGGGACCTCTCATATCTGGAACAGGCGCTCCCTCTGTAAAGGGAGGGCCTTCAGTCACACTGGCTCCCTCCCGCCCAGGTCAGCCCCTCTGGGTTTATAATTTTACACAAAGAGGCTGAGGTGGGTGAGGGCAGCTCGGGGTTACAAGTCAGAGTCCTGGCCAGTTGCTCAAGCAGTGATAATAAGTGCCATTCTGCTTCCAATATTGGCTTCTTAGGAGGGAAGGAACTTTGCAAACTGTAAAGTGCTATGCAGATGTTTCTATGGCTTTCTGTTGTTTCCCCTTCTGATGACTGTAGTAGATATCTGCTATAATTTTTGGCCACCCAGAATCCATTCCCCTTTCCTAACAACACCACAAAGTTTCCTTGGGAAGTGGCTCTCCCTTTTCCAGCCAGCTGGTTTGGGTAGGGCTGATCCTACCTCCAGCGGCTCCAGGTGGGTCCTGACTGACTGGCTTAAGCTCAAGGCTCTCTCCACCTGGATGGTGTGTTGTGAGGGAGTGGGGCGATGGGAGGGGCACTGTGTGCAGCCTGAAGATAAGGCAAGCTCTCAGAAGGTGGAGGAGAGAGATGCAGAGAATCTGAGTCTTTGATGATGCTGCTTGAGCCCCTGGATGCAGCCACGCCTGAAGCCTGATTCTGAACATTCAAGTTACAGGAGCTAATTAATTCCCCATATTGCTTACCTTGGATTTTCTGTTACTTGGAACACAGAGTCTGACCTCAGAACTCCAGTTCAGCCTGTTTCTCTCAGCCCCTTACATTGTAAGCAACCACATCATGTCACTCATCCAGTTGTTTTTACCAAAGGATAAATCTTGCAAACAAGCTAAAGATGGGTCAATAAGTTTCGAGTGCATGGTAAAATGAGGCCAACCAATACAAGCTTGGTTTTCTTCTTGGAATCTATAAACTTGTAGAATTGTAGGAGGTCCTTGGGCAGGATTTGCCTAAAAGCCCTACTGTGTGCAGGACTCGGACCCTCCCCTTCCAAGGTTGTTGTCAGTTGAGTTTAACAACTCTTTGACCACTAGGTTCCAAGTGTCTACTGTGTGGCTGGCCCTGCACTAAGGGCCGCAGGTACAACTTCTGCCTTGTAGGCCCTTCAGTCTAGTGATGATTGGTCACAATACACATTTTTACTGTATTTTACACAAAGCCCTAGGAGGCTGGCATACAGGGGGGAAACTGCTACACCCATTTCACAAGAGGAGGAAACAGAGACTCAGAGAGGTGCAGTGATTTGCCGAACAACCCTCTGGTAAAGAGGGGCAGGGCTAGGCCATAACCCTGGATCTGCCTGCCTCCAAACCCAGTGCTTTTTCTTCTAGCCTTTGTGGTGGCAGGGATGGCACTGGGACTGACATTTCTTTGAGGTAGTCTGTTCCACTTAGGGGCCATCAGAATGGTTTAAAAAGCTAAAGAAAGCAGGGAAGCCAAGTATCATGGGCTTCCTGTTTGCCCCAAGAGTCTTGGCTCCATGAGAAGCCCCAGTACTCAGGCCCATCCAGCTTTACTCTCCTAAAGGACTCACCTCCTACAGGCTGTGTGTGGCCAGAGACGGCCCAGCCACAACCTTAAAATCCAGGCCCCAGTTGCTTTCATGGGCAGCCCTTGGCACCCCAAGTGAGCTGTCCTGGCTGCTCTCGTGCCTCTGTCCTGCATCTCTAAGATCCAACTGACACGGCCTCAACATCCCCTATCCCCTAGGGTCTTCCCTATATGTTATTCAACCAACATTCATATGACCTCTGTTTATTGGGCACCTACTATATGCCAGGGGCTGTTCTAGGTGCTCAAATCCCTGCTGGTGGGGTGAGCAGACAATAAGAAAGTAAGTAAAGGGACTTCCGGGAAGATGGCGGAAGAGTAAGACGCGGAGATCACCTTCCTCTCCACAGATACACCAGAAATACATCTACGCGTGGAACAACTCCTACGGATCACCTACTGAACGCTGGCAGAAGACCTCAGACCTCCCAAAAGGCAAGGAACCCCCCACGTACCTGGTTAGGGCAAAAGAAAAAACTAAAGAGAGACAAAAGGATAGGGACGGGTCCTGCACCAGCGGGAGAGAGTTGTGAAGGAGGAAAAGTGTCCACACACTAGGAAGCCCCTTCGCGGGTGGAGACTTCGGGAGGCGGAGCGGGGGAGCTTGGGAGCCGCGGAGGAGAGCACAGCAACAGGGGTGCGGAGGGCAAAGCGGACAGATTCCAGCGCAGAGGATCCGGCCGACCAGCACTCACCAGCCGAGAGGCTTGTCTGCTCGCCCGCTGGGGCGGGCGGGGCTGGGAGCTGAGGCTCCGGCTTTTGTCGGAGCGCCGGGAGAGGACTGAGGTTGGCGGCGTAAACACAGCCTGCAGGGCGTTGGTGCGCCGCGGCTGGCCGGGAGAGAGTCCGGGGAGGGGTCTGGACCTGCCGAAGAGGCAAGAGACTTTTACGTCCCTCTTTGTTTCCTGGTGCACGAGGAGAGGGGATTAAGAACGCTGCTTGAGAGAGCTCCAGGGACAGGCGCGAGCCGCGGCTAAGAGTGAGGACCCCAGAGACGGACATGGGACGCTAAGGCCGCTGCTGCCGCTGCCAGGAGGCCTGTGTGCGAACGCAGGTCACTAGCCACACGCCCTTCCGGGGAGCCTGTGCAGCCCGCCACTGCCAGGGTCCCGGGATCCAGGGACGGCTCCCCCGGGAGAACGCACGGCGCGCCTCAGGCTGCAACGTCACGCCGGCCTCTGCCGCTGCAGGCCCGCCCCGCACTCCGTGACCCTCCCTACCCCCCGGCCTGAGTGAGCCAGAGCCTCCGCAGCGGCTCCTTTAACCCCGTCCTGTCTGAGCAAAGAACAGACGCCCTCCAGCGACCTACACGCACAGGCGGGGCCAAATCCAAAGCTGAGCCCCTGGGAACTGTGAGAACAAAGAAGAGAAAGGGAAATCTCTCCCAGCAGCCTCAGAAGCAGCGGATTAAAGCTCCACAATCAACTTGATATACCCTGCATCTGTGGAATACCTGAATAGACAACGAATCATCCCAAATTAAGGAGCCCTGTGGATGAAAGGCTCTTGGTGCTGCAGCCAGGAGTCAGTGCTGTGCCTCTGAGGTGGGAGAGCCAACTTCAGGACACTGGTCCACAAGAGGCTTCCCAGCTGCACATAATATCAAACAGCAAAAATCTCCGAGAGATCTCCATCTCAACGCCAGCACCCAGCTTCACTCAACGACCAGCAAGCTACAGTGCTGGACATCCTATGCCAAACAACTAGCAAGACAGGAACACAACCCCACCCATTAGCAGAGAGGCTGCCCCAAATCATAATAAGTCCACAGACACCCCAAAACACACCACCAGACGGGGACCTGCCCACCAGAAAGACAAGATCCAGCCTCATCCACCAGAACACAGGCACTAGTACCCTCCACCAGGAAGCCTACACAACCCACTGAACCAACCTTAGCCACTGGGGACAGACACAAAAAACAACAGGAACTACGAACCTTCAGCCTGCAAAAAAGGAGACCCCAAACACAGTAAGATAAGCAAAATGAAAAGACAGAAAAACACACAGCAGATGAAGGAGCAAGACAAAAACCCACCAGACCTAACAAATGAAGAGGAAATAGGCAGTCTACCTGAAAAAGAATTCAGAATAATGCTAGTAAGGTTGATCCGAAATCTTGGAGATAGAATGGACAATAGAATGGACAAATTGCAAGAATCAGTTAACAAGGACCTAGAAGAACTAAAGATGAAACAAGCAACGATGAACAACACAATAAATGAAATTAAAAGTACTCTAGATGGGATCAATAGCAGAATAACTGAGGCAGAAGAACGGATAAGTGACCTGGAAGATAAAATAGTGGAAATAACTACTGCAGAGCAGAATAAAGAAAAAAGAATGAAAAGAACTGAGGACAGTCTCAGAGACCTCTGGGACAACATTAAACATACCAACATTCGAATTATAGGGGTTCCAGAAGAAGAAGAGAAAAAGAAAGGGACTGAGAAAATATTTGAAGAGATTATAGTTGAAAACTTCCCTAATATGGGAAAGGAAATAGTTAATCAAGTCCAGGAAGCACAGAGAGTCCCATACAGGATAAATCCAAGGAGAAATACGCCAAGACACATATTAATCAAACTGTCAAAAATTAAATACAAAGAAAACATATTAAAAACAGCAAGGGAAAAACAACAAATAACACACAAGGGAATCCCCATAAGGTTAACAGCTGATCTTTCAGCAGAAACTCTGCAAGCCAGAAGGGAGTGGCAGGACATATTGAAAGTGTTGAAGGAGAAAAACCTGCAACCAAGATTACTCTACCCAGCAAGGATCTCATTCAGATTTGATGGAGAAATTAAAACCTTTACAGACAAGCAAAAGCTGAGAGAGTTCAGCACCACCAAACCAGCTCTACAACAACTGCTAAAGGATCTTCTCTAGGCAAGAAACACAAAAGAAGGAAAGGACCTACAATAACGAACCCAAAACAATTAAGAAAATGGGAATAGGAACACACATATCGATAATTACCTTAAATGTAAATGGACTAAATGCTCCCACCAAAAGACACAGATTGGCTGAATGGATACAAAAACAAGACCCATATATTTGCTGTCTACAAGAGACCCACTTCAGACCTAGAGACACATACAGACTGAAAGTAAGGGGATGGAAAAAGGTATTTCATGCAAATGGAAACCAAAAGAAAGCTGGAGTAGCAATTCTCATATCAGACAAAATAGACTTTAAAACAAAGACTATTAGAAGAGACAAAGAAGGACACTACATAATGATCAAGGGATCGATCCAAGAGGAACATATAACAATTATAAATATTTATGCACCCAACATAGGTGCACCTCAATACATAAGGCAAATACAACCATAAAGGGGAAATCGACAGTAACACATTCATAGTAGGGGACTTTAACACCCCACTTTCACCAATGGACAGATCATCCAAAATGAAAATAAATAAGGAAACACAAGCTTTAAATGATACATTAAACGAGATGGAGTTAATTGATATTTATAGGACATTCCATCCAGAAACAACAGAATACACATTCTTCTCAAGTGCTCATGGAACATTCTCCAGGATAGATCATATCTTGGGTCACAAATCAAGCCTTGGTACATTTAAGAAAATTGAAATTGTATCAAGTATCTTTTCTGACCACAATGCCATGAGACTACATATCAATTACAGGAAAAGATCTGTAAAAAATACAAACACATGGAGGCTAAACAATACACTACTTAATAATGAAGTGATCACTGAAGAAATCAAAGAGGAAATCAAAAAATACCTAGAAACAAATGACAATGGAGACACAACGACCCAAAACCTGTGGGATGCAGCAAAAGCAGTTCTAAGGGGGAAGTTTATAGCAATACAAGCCCACCTTAAGAAGCAGGAAACATCTCGAATAAACAACCTAACCTTGCACCTCAAGCAATTAGAGAAAGAAGAACAAAAAAACCCCACAGCTAGCAGAAGGAAAGAAATCATAAAAATCAGATCAGAAATAAATGAAAAAGAAATGAAGGAAACAATAGCAAAGATCAATAAAACTAAAAGCTGGTTCTTTGAGAAGATAAACAAAATAGATAAACCACTAGCCAGACTGATCAAGAAAAAAAGGGAGAAGACTCAAATCAATAGAATTAGAAATGAAAAAGGAGAGGTAACAACTGACACTGCAGAAATAAAAGAGATCATGAGAGATTACTACAAGCAACTCTATGCCAATAAAATGGACAATCTGGAAGAAATGGACAAATTCTTAGAAATGCACAACCTGCCAAGACTGAATCAGGAAGAAATAGAAAATATGAACAGACCAATCACAAGCACTGAAATTGAAACTGTGATTAAAAATCTTCCAACAAAGAAAAGCCCAGGACCAGATGGCTTCACAGGCGAATTCTATCAAACATTTAGAGAAGAGCTAACACCTATCCTTCTCAAACTCTTCCAAAATATAGCAGAGGGAGGAACACTCCCAAACTCCTTCTACGAGGCCACCATCACCTTGATACCAAAACCAGACAAGGATGTCACAAAGAAAGAAAACTACAGGCCAATATCACTGATGAACATAGATGCAAAAATCCTCAACAAAATACTAGCAAACAGAATCCAACAGCACATTAAAAGGATCATACACCATGATCAAGTGGGGTTTATTCCAGGAATGCAAGGATTCTTCAATACACGCAAATCAATCAACGTGATACATCATATTAACAAACTGAAGGAGAAAAACCATATGATCATCTCAATAGATGCAGAGAAAGCTTTTGACAAAATTCAACACCCATTTATGATAAAAACCCTGCAGAAAGTAGGCATAGAGGGAACTTTCCTCAACATAATAAAGGCCATATATGACAAGCCCACAGCAAACATCATCCTCAATGGTGAAAAACTGAAAGCATTTCCACTAAGATCAGGAACAAGACAAGGTTGCCCACTCTCACCACTCTTATTCAACATAGTTTTGGAAGTTTTAGCCACAGCAATCAGAGAAGAAAAGGAAATAAAAGGAATCCAAATTGGAAAAGAAGAAGTAAAGCTGTCACTGTTTGCAGATGACATGATCCTATACATAGAGAACCCTAAAGATGCTACCAGAAAACTACTAGAGCTAATCAATGAATTTGGTAAAGTGGCAGGAAACAAAATTAATGCACAGAAATCTCTGGCATTCCTATATACTAATGATGAAAAATCTGAAAGTGAAATCAAGAAAACACTCCCATTTACCATTGCAACAAAAAGAATAAAATATCTAGGAATAAACCTACCTAAGGAGACAAAAGATCTGTATGCAGAAAATTATAAGACACTGATGAAAGAAATTAAAGATGATACAAATAGATGGAGAGATATACCATGTTCTTGGATTGGAAGAATCAACATTGTGAAAATGACTCTACTACCCAAAGCAATCTATAGATTCAATGCAATCCCTATCAAACTACCACTGGCATTTTTCACAGAACTAGAACAAAAAATTTTGCAATTTGTATGGAAACACAAAAGACCCCGAATAGCCAAAGCAATCTTGAGAACGAAAGAAGGAACTGGAGGAATCAGGCTCCCTGACTTCAGACTATACTACAAAGCTACAGTTATCAAGACAGTATGGTACTGGCACAAAAACAGAAAGATAGATCAATGGAACAGGATAGAAAGCCCAGAGATAAACCCACGCACATATGGTCACCTTATCTTTGACAAAGGAGGCAGAAATGTACAGTGGAGAAAGGACAGCCTATTCAATAAGTGGTGCTGGGAAAACTGGACAGCTACATGTAAAAGTATGAGATTAGATCACTCCCTAACACCATACACAAAAATAAGCTCAAAATGGATTAAAGACCTAAATGTAAGGCCAGAAACTATCAAACTCTTAGAGGAAAACATAGGCAGAACACTCTATGACATAAATCACAGCAAGGTCCTTTTTGACTCAACTCCTAGAGAAATGGAAATAAAAACAAAAGTAAACAAATGGGACCTAATGAAACTTAAAAGCTTTTGCGCAGCAAAGGAAACCATAAAGAAGACCAAAAGACAACCCTCAGAATGGGAGAAAATATTTGCAAATGAAGCAACTGACAAAGGATTAATCTCCAAAATTTATAAGCAGCTCATGCAGCTTAATAACAGAAAAACAAACAACCCAATCCAAAAATGGGCAGAAGACCTAAATAGACATTTCTCCAAAGAAGATATACAGAGTGCCAACAAACACATGAAAGAATGCTCAACATCACTAATCATTAGAGAAATGCAAATCAAAACTACAATGAGATATCATCTCACACCAGTCAGAATGGCCATCATCAAAAAATCTAGAAACAATAAATGCTGGAGAGGGTGTGGAGAAAAGGGAACCCTCTTACACTGTTGGTGGGAATGTAAATTGATACAGCCACTGTGGAGAACAGTATGGAGGTTCCTTAAAAAGCTACAAATAGAACTACCATATGACCCAGCAATCCCACTACTGGGCATATACCCTGAGAAAACCATAATTCAAAAAGAGTCATGTACCAAAATGTTCATTGCAGCTCTATTTACAATAGCCCAGAGATGGAAACAACCTAAGTGTCCATCATCGGATGAATGGATAAAGAAGATGTGGCACATATATACAATGGAATATTACTCAGCCATAAAAAGAGACGAAATTGAGCTTTTTGTAATGAGGTGGATAGACCTAGAGTCTGTCATACAGAGTGAAGTAAGTCAGAAAGAGAGAGACAAATACCGTATGCTAACACATATATATGGAATTTAAAAAAAAAATGTCATGAAAAACCTAGGGGTGAAACAGGAATAAAGACACAGACTTAACTAGAGAATGGACTTGAGGCTATGGGGAGGGGGAAGGGTAAACGGTGACAAAGCGATAAAGAGGCATGGACATATATACACTACCAAACGTAAGGTAGATAGCTAGTGGGAAGCAGCCGCATAGCACAGGGATATCAGCTCGGTGCTTTGTGACCGCCTGGAGGGGTGGGATAGGGAGGGTGGGAGGGAGGGAGACGCAAGCGGGAAGAGATATGGGAATATATGTATATATATAACTGATTCATTTTGTTGTGAAGCTGAAACTAACATACCATTGTAAAGCAATTATACTCCAATAAAGATGTTAAAAAAAAAAAAAAAAAGAAAGTAAGTAAAATCAATAGGATGCCAGGTAGTGGTAAGTGAGATGGAGGAAAAGAAGTGGGGGAGGAGAGGTGGTATTTGCAGTTTTAAATAAAGAGATCAGAGAAGGTCTCACCACGAAGTCATCTCACTGGAGGCTTGCAATAATCCCACGCAGGCAAGAATGTGATTCCCAAACTGCAGATACGGAAACTGAGGCTTCAGGATTAAATCGAGCCTACACATGCCAATCTAATCAGCTGTGGAGCTGAGGTTCTGGTGCAGGGCTACTGCCGCTCCCCCACGTACCCTCTCCCCTACCAAATGGTACTAGCAGCCCTTTTGCAGGCTCTGAGAGGTAAAGCCACGTATCTGGACCAGCAAGAGTACAGGGCGGGGCTGGAGTCAGCCCTAGTGCCACCCTCTGGAACTGCCTCTTAGCAAGACCTACATCTGCTTCCACAGGCCTCGCTCTTCAGCTTCAGCTCTGGGCTTGCTGAATCTCAGTCCTCCTCTTCGCTGACTCCGTGTCCTCCAAGACCACTGCTCTCTTTCCCAGAGCCCCTTTGGCTCTCTATCCCAGGTCACATGAGACGCTAATCGTCCAACCCACCCTTGTTCTGCCTCCTCAATTAACTTCTGGCCCATCACTAAATCTGCATTTGCATGAAACCTACAAAATACATCTTGTGGACGGCCTAGGCGCACAGACAGCTGGCGTACATGTGTAACGGGGAGGGGGAGTTTCTCACCAAGCTTTTCCATCTGGATTTGTTCAGTAATCTCCCAAAACCCCAGACTAATCTTTCTGAACACTGTGGCATAGTGGAAAGGCCTTGACCATGGAGGAGCTGGATATCGGGTTAAGTCCTGGCTGTGTAGCTTTGAAAGTGACTTTATGTTTGGGGCCGCAGGATCCTTATCCATAAAACAGGGTTACAGATCCTCATTCTGCAAGGATGTTTTAAAGATAAAATGCAGGGACTTCCCTGGTGGTGCAGTGGTTAAGAATCCGCCTGCCAATGCAGGGGACACGGGTTTGATCCCGGTTCCGGGAAGATCCCACATGCCGCGGAGCAACTAAGCCCATGCGCCACAACTACTTAGCCTGTGCTCTAGAGCTCACGAGCCACAACTACTGAGCCTGAGTGCCACAACTACTGAAGCCCGCACGCCTAGAGCCTGTGCTCCACAACAACGAGAAGCCACCGCAATGAGAAACCCTCACTGCAACGAAGAGTAGCCCCAGCTCGCCACAACTAGAGAAAGCCTGCACGCAGCAACAGAGACCCAACACAGCCAAAAAAAAAAAAAAAAGATAAAAGGCAAAAGAGAGTATCTGTTAAGGAATAAAATTTGGTAGAATTTAAAAAAGCATTTAGATAGAGCCTGGCAGACAAACATCAAGATTTTGTTGAATGGAATGGAGAAGTCTGTATAATGGTGAACAACCACCAACAGCACAACAACAGCTGCATTTATTGTGCTCCTACACTTGGAGGTAGGCACCCTTAATATCAACATTATTTTACAGAAGAGGGGGAAAAAAAGCACAGGGAGGCTCAGTAACTTGCCTATGGTCACACAGCAGGCAAGTGACAGAGATGGGATTATGAACCCAAATTGTCCAACCCCAAAGTATAAGCTGTTAACCATTATGCTAGGTTAGTAAATGAGCTTGAAACACAGCGATTAAGTCCAGAACGTTCTTTTTTTTTTTTTTTTTTTGCCATACGCGGGCCTCTCACCGCTGTGGCCTCTCCCGCCGCAGAGCACAGGCTCCGGATGCGCAGGCTCAGCGGCCATGGCTCACGGACCCAGTCGCTCTGCGGCATGTGGGATCCTCCCGGACCGGGGCACGAACCCGTGTCCCCTGCACTGGCAGGCGGACTCTCAACCACTGCGCCACCAGGGAAGCCCAGAACCTTCATTCTTAACCACTGTACCAGCTTGTCAGAGCTGAAAGGGGTTCTAGGACTAATCTAACCCAGCACTCTCATTTTTTTCCCAGCAGGAGCCGAAGGTCCAGAGAGGTAGTGTGACTTTCCCAAAGTCACACAGTCAGTTAGTTGAAGAATAGGACAAGCACCCTGGTTTCCTAACTCTTGAACCCCATGCCATCACTGAGTATCACAATGACCGTGAGAGGCCTTCAGGGAAGGAGTCTCGAGGATGTCAGAATTTTTCCAGCAGAAGTGTAGGGAAGGCAGACTAATCAGAGGGAAGAGCCCATGCAAAGGTCTGGCGGCCATGAAAGTCTTTTTTTGGAGAAGAGTGAGCTGTGAGGTGCATGCAAAGGTTGGGGCTGGAACAGATGATAAGGCTGGTTTTCATATTAAACCATATTTCATATTTCCACATGGTTCTTTTATTGTTTAACACTTTCTCATTCTGTCTTATGTTGCTAATATATTTCCTTATTTCTTTCGTATGTTTCTAATGTTAATTAAAAATTCTTGGTCTATCTGTTCTAATGTCGCTGACTCCAGCGCTATCTCAAGTCAGTTCGCTGTTTTTCTTTTGAAGTCTCTGTGCTCCAGCTGCTGATACAGTGGGGTTGAGGGTGCTGCACACACCATCCCTAGAAACAGCGAGGGAAGACATATGGCTCCCGGCCCCTCATCCTCAAATCAACGCCAGAGTAACAATAGAGCAAAAACGTCACTAAGCCTAGGAAATCCTGGAGAGAAACGGAATCTCCTGGGGAGACGGAAGGGGGTTTTAACTTGGTGTGTGCAGCGCTGGAGGGTGGGAACGCAGCAGCCAGGAGAAGGGGCAGGGCCTAGTCTTTAGCAGGTGGAGAATATTGTAGAAAAGACAATCGTATTTGAGCTCTGCTCTTGCCTCTTTGCATCAAGCCTTCCCCAGCACACCTCCCCACACCCCCTGCCCCCAAACATGCCCACTTGCCCTGGAGCAATCGAGGCCAGCATTCTCGCTTGCACACGCGGGGCCCAGGCAGACGGTCCAAGTATATGGCGGAGTAAAATCAGGGCCGTGCAGCAGGCACCGTGGAATTGCGGAAACCAAGAGGGAACTAATGAGCTGACAGGCCTCCACGGTCACTCCACCACCCCTTCTCTTCTGGACCTGGAGGCTGGTGGATTCTGACCTAGGCAGACAGCCCTCTCCCTTGCTGCTTCTTCCTGGCATCCAGAAAGTGAGGCTCGATGCTGTAGAGTTAGTTGCTTGGTGGGGGGGCTGGGGGTGAGGGTCCTGATGACAAACCCAGGGAGGAACTATGCAGTTCTGACACCTGGGGGCCTCCACTCTGGGACTGTCATCTCCTTGGGCTCATCAATGCTGACAGAGACCAGGGTCAGGCTTGGATTCTTACCCCAACATGCAGCACCAGACAGAATAGATGAAACCCTCCCACCCCGAGGAATGAGCTCACGGGTTACAGAACAGGGAATCCGAGGAGTACACTGGCTTCAAAAGAAAAACAAACCAATTAGAGATACCACTGGAATTGGCTGTGTTCAACAGATGGACTGAGAATTTTAAAATAAGCATTCGAAACACGTCAAAGAAATAAGGAAAGATATTAGTGAAACAAAGCATAATAAGAGAATGTTAAAGGACCCAAGTGGAAATATTCTATATGAAAAAACAGTTGAAGTAACAAACATAATAGGTAGAATTAACTGCAGAATGGATACTGCAGCTGAGGAATGAAATAGGGAACTGGGATATCAGACGGAGGAATATTTCCAGGAAGAAGCCAGGAAGGATTAAGAAATCGGAAATATGAAAGAAATGGTAAAAGATCTGTTAAAAGTTAAAACAGCAGCCCCAATCTTACTCCATTAATTTGAAATGGATCATAAACCTAATTGTACAAATCTTCTTGTTTGTTTGTTTTTTTTTTTGGCCGCAACACACAGCATGTGGGATCTTAGTTCCCCAGCAGTGGAAACGCCGCGGCTTAACCCGTGGACAACCACGGAAGTCCCCATAATCCTAACTACAAAAGCCAGAACCATAAAGCCTCTAGAAGATAACATAAGCAGATATCTTTGTGACTTTGGGGTAAGGCAAGGAGTCCTAACTTCATTAAAAAAAAAAATGATAATTTGGACTTCATCAAAATTTTACATTTCTGCTCATCAAAAGATACCATTAAGAAACTGAATAGACAAGACACGTAATGGGAAAGAATACGCACAATACACATAGCTCCCAAAGGACTTGTATCCAGTAAATAAAGAATTCCTGGGCTTCCCTGGTGGCGCAGTGGTTGAGAATCCGCCTGCCGATGCGGGGGATGCGGGTTTGTGCCCCGGTCCGGGAGGGTCCCACATGCCGCGGAGCGGCTGCGCCCGTGGGCTGTGGCCGCTGAGCCTGTGCGTCCGGAGCCTGTTGCTCTGCGGCGGGAGAGGCCACGGCGGTGAGAGGCCCGCGTACCGCAAAAAAACAAACAAACAAAAAAAAAACGGAAAAAAAAAAAGAATTCCTAAAGTTGCCAATAAAATGATTAACAACCCACACACACACAATGGGCAAGAGATGTATCACTTCAAAATGAAAACACACGAATGACCAATAGTTCATGGTGCTCCACATAATTATCATCAGGTAAATGAAAACTAAACCCGTTTCACACCCACCAGAATGACTAAAACCAAATCAAAATGACTTGCAAAATCAAACATTGGCAAGAATGTAGAAAAACTCATGGTTATGTAATAAAGTACACTGACTTTGGAAAAGAGTTTGGCAGTTAAACCAACATACACTTATCACATTATCCAGCAATTCCACTCCTAAGTATTTGCTCAAAAGAAATGAAAATACACCCAAAGGGCTTCCCTGGTGGCGCAGCGGTTGAGAATCCGCCTGCCAATGCAGGGGACACGGGCTCGAGCCCTCATCCGGGAAGATCCCATGTGCCGTGAAGCAACTAAGCCCATGCACCACAACTGCTGAGCCGGTGTGCCACAACTACTGAAGCTCGGGCACCTAGAGCCCACGCTCTGCAACAAGAGAAGCCACCACAATGAGAAGCCCGCACACCACAACAAAGAGTAGCCCCGCTCGCTGAAACTAGAAAAAGCCCCTGCGCGGCAATGAAGACTCAACGCAGCCAAAAATAAATAAATTTATTAAAAAAAGAAAGAAAATACACCCAAAGAGTCATACATTAAGTGTTCATAGGAACTTTATTTATAATACCCCCAAACTGGAAACACGCTATTTATTTAATTTTTGGCAGCATGGCATGTGGGATCTTAGTTCCCCGACCAGGGCTTGAAGCCACGCCCCCTGCATTGGAAGCGCGCAGTCTTAACCACTGGACCACCAGGGAAGTCCCGGGAAACAGTTTAAATATTCACTAAGAGATCAATGAATAAACAATGGTGGTATATTAATTCAACGGAAAACCACTTGACTAAAAAAGGAGAGAACTACTGAGGCAACAAACATAGATGAATCTCAAAAACATTATGCTAAGTGAAAGAAGCTAGACATAGAAGAGTATCTGCTGTATGATTCCACTTACACGAAACTCTAGAAAAGACCGATCTAATATATGGTAAAAGAAATCAGAATAATGATTGCAATTTGGGAGGAAAATAAACTGGAAACGGTTGTGAGGGAACTTGCTAGAGAGATAGAAAAATTTTTTTAATCTTATTTTAAAAATTAAAAAAATTTTTTAAATCTTATTTAAAAAATTTTTTTAATCTTATTTTTTAATCTTATAATTATTATTATTAAAATAATAATCTTATTTTAATCTTATTTTGGGGTTATGGTTACAAGGTAATGTAATTGGTCAAAATACCACATTGAATTGAACACTTAAGATCTGTGCATTTTATTGAATGAAATTATACATCAACCAAAAAAAAGAGAGAGATGGAAATATAAGCACCAACATCTAGATATTAGGAGTCCCACGAGAGGAAAATAAATCAAAAGAAGAGATATTTGAAGAAATAATGAAGACAACCTTGGAACTGAAGAAAAATGATAGATTTCAGTTTGAAAGAATCCCAAATACATCAGACAGGATAGATAATGAAAAACCCACACTCAGAAATATTAGAGTGAATATCAGAAGACACATTCTCAAAGTCTAGAGAAAAACAGATCACTTACAAAGGAATAAGTAACAAATTGAATTGACCGAAGTACCAAAGGAAAAGAATTTGAACTGAGAATTTTATATCCAGCTAAACTGCCATTCAAATGTTAAAGGCTAAAAAAAAACACTCAATGGCTCAGGTTTATACAAAAAGACACCCCCCCAAAAAAAATTTTGAAGTAACTACTTCAGTAATAGAAACAAATTCCACATATGATACTAAAGATATGTGAAAGCTGAGCAAATAACTTAGTAAAGTTTAGTGTTTAAAAAAAATCCCCAGATCAAAGAGAAGAACAAGACAAATATATAATATCTAAACAACTGAGAACTGTAAAACCTAGACAGTTTTAATGTGCTGTCATGGGGGCTCAAAGGCATGTCACTGAAGAGTATAAGGGTTGAAAGGGAAGAGAGAGACCAAAGGGTATAAGAAAGTGCTAATCTTGTCTTTGCAGGGAAGAGCTACAGCTAACAATTCTTTTAAAGTAATAAAATATTAAAATGAAACAGAAAAAGCAAGATAAATTGAAATTAAAAAGTAGGATACACACATACTTTTCAGGAACACTCAAACATTTTAAAAATTAATCACATACCAGACCACAAAACAAGTCTCACATTTTAAATAACAGGTTTTCACATAGTCCACATTCTCTGACCATTAAATTTGAAGTTAGTTTTTAAAAGGACAAACAATTTTCCATACACTTAGAGATTTAAAAATCCCTAAATAACTCATAGATCAAAGAAATGTCATAGTAGAAATTAAACACCACTTATAACTGAACGATAATAAAACACTATATATCAAAAAGTGCAACGCAGCAAAGGAAGTCTAAAAATTAATGAGCTAAGTTTCCAATTTAGGAAATTAGAAAAAACAGAAACTCGAAGAGAATAAAAGGAGATTACAAAGAGCAGAAATCAACAAAACAGAAAACAAAGATTAAACTGAGAAGATCAAAGCCACAAGTTGGTCCTTTAAAAAAGTCAATAAACTTGAGGCAAGATTAATTTTAAAAAATAAACAGAGGGAGAAAGAGATAATACACAATTATTACGGAAAAGAGGAATACAATAAGAAAATGCTATAAGCAACCTTACACTGATAAATATGAAAATGCAGATTAAATGCATACATTTCTAAAAATACATATATAACATACCAAAACTGACGCAAGAAGAAATAAGGAAACTAAATTTAAAAATTGAAACAGTAGTTAAAATCCTTCCACAAAGAAAACAGGCCAAGGTGATTTTACAGGTGAGTTCTATCAGACTTCAAGAAGCAAATTATCTCAAATTTACCCAGACTTTTCCAGAAAACAGTAAAAGAGAAAATATTACCATCTACTTCTGTGAGGCCATTATTATTGCAATACCAAAGCCAGAAAAGCACAACATAAAAAATGAAAATTACAGACCCATTTTATTCATGAAAACTGATAAAATAATTCTAAACAAGATATAAGAGAATAACCAATATACAAGTTAGACTTATGTTAGGACTGCAAAGATGGTTTAATATTAGAAGATCAAATAAGTAATTAACTACATGAACAGATTAAAGGAGAAAAACCATATAATCATCTCAAGATACTTTTTGAAAGCATTTAATGCAAATTAATTCAACACAAATTATTATTTTTAAAAAGCTCTCGGTAAGTTATGAATAGAACAAAGCTTCCTTAACCTAAAAAAAGCAATTTATAAAAAATCTGCAATACATATATATTAAATGGGGAAACATTAGAGCATTATCTCTAAAATAAAAAACAAGACAAAGATACCTAATACCACCTTTTAAATTTTTAAGATTGTACTGGTAGTCCTAGACAGTGTAATAAGATGAGAAAAAAAGTTAAAAGCACAAAGATCTAAAAATACAAAAGAAAACTATCATTACTTGTAACTGATTGTCTGCATAGGATCTACAGACAAATAATTGGAAATAGAGTTTAGCAAATTAGCTTGATAAGATCAAATGCAAAAAAGCCTATTGCACTTTCATACATCAGCTACAAAGAGAACTGGAAAACATAAGAAAAAATGGGTACCCAGATGGGAAAAAAGTTGAATTGGATCCTTATCCTACACTATACACAAAATCAACTGAACATGGATCAAGGTCTTAAATGTGAAAAACAAAACTTTGAAACATTTAGTAGAAACTGTAGGTGACAGCTTTCTGATCTTGGAGTTAAGGCACACTTTCTTAAATAAGATCCAAAAAGCACTAAATATTAAATAAAACAGTGCTAGATTCGACTCTATTAAATTTTAGAATTTCAGTTTCCAAAACATCAGTAGACTCAGAAATATAAAGAACTATTACAAGGGAGTTCCCTGGTGGCCTCGTGGTTAGGATTCCGGGCTTTCACAGCCGTGGTCTGGGTCCAATCCTTGGTCAGGGAACTGAGATCCTGCAAACCACACAGTGGGGGAAGGAAGGAAGGAAGGGAGGGAAGGAGGAGAAGGAGGGAGGGAGGGAGGAAGGAAGGACTATTACAGATCAATAAGAAACAAACAAAAAAAGGACAAATAGAAAAATGGGCAAGGGACTTCCCTGGTGGTCCAGTGGTTGGGAATCCACCTTCTAGTGCAGGGGACACGGGTTCGATCCCTGGTCAGGGAACTAAGATCCCACATGCCTCGGAGCAACTAAGCCTGCATGCCTCAACTATAGAGGAGTCTGCAAGCCTCAAGGAGGAGCTGGCGCACCGCAGCTGGGACCTGACACAGCCAAAAATAAATAAATAAATATTTTTAAAAAAAGAAAGAAAAAAATGGGCAAAAGACATCTCTCACACACACATTCATACACACTTCTTCAACCTCATTGGCAATCAGGGATATGTAAATCAAATCTACAGTGAGAAATCGTTATGCTTGTTGGGTTGGAAAAAATAAGAAGTCTGACAACACTTATGGAAGATGTAGAACAACAGGATCTCTTATATGTTACTGGTGGGAGTATAAACTGATACAATCACTTTGGAAAACAGTTTGCTCTTATCTTGTGATACTGAACAAATATTCATATACCCTATGACCCCACAATTCCACTCCTAGTTATATATCAAGAGAAAATTTCTATATATATGCATTAGAAAGCATATACTCATGAATACTCATAGTGCTTTTTCTACACTAGCAAAAACCTGAAAACAACCCAAATGCCATCAACAAGAAGTTGACTAAATAAAAACTGTGGTGGGAACTCCCTCGAGGTCCAGTGGTTAGGACTTGGCGCTTTCACTGCCAAGGCCCCAGGTTCAATCCCTAGTCGGGGAACTAAGATCCCACAAACAGGGCAGCACGGCCAAAAAAATATATATATATTATGGAATACTCAGTGGAATATTATACTGTAGTTAAAAAAGGAATTACAGCTACATGCAACCATTGGATCAATCTCGGCAATGTAAGATTGAGTGAAAAAAGCAAGTCCCAGGAGGTTATGTAAAGCATGATACACTTTCATAAAGTAAAAAAATACATATTTTACATAATGTGTATAATACACACATATATATGATTTTAAATACTAATCAAAAAAAGGCAAAGCACATGAGAAACTTCATATGTGTAACATGTATATCTGTGTGTGATAATACTACTAATAAAGTATTAATCAAAATTTTAAAATAATAATTTTAAAAGGCAAGGGAATGAGAAAGC
Source organism: Lagenorhynchus albirostris (assembly GCF_949774975.1). Taxonomy (NCBI): domain Eukaryota; kingdom Metazoa; phylum Chordata; class Mammalia; order Artiodactyla; family Delphinidae; genus Lagenorhynchus; species Lagenorhynchus albirostris. The sequence goes on from NC_083096.1 coordinate 169,757,748, forward strand.
CCGGACTCAGGAGAGTGGTTTCCCCACATGAAGAAAGGTGGGTAGGAGACAGATGGAGGAACCCAGAGGAAGATGTAAGGTATTGGATGATGGCTCATAGGCATTTAAAATTTATTTTTAATAATAAAATAGGGACTTCCCTGGCAGTCCAGTGGTTAAGACTCCACGCTCCCACTGCAGGGGACATGGGTTCGATCCCTGGTAGAGGAACTAAGATCCCACATGCCACGCGGTGCGGCCAAAAAATAAAAATAATAAAATATACAAGAGGGCCATTATGAACCAGTGATAAATGTGCTTGAACAAGGATCATGATTAATCCACTGAAAGATCCCAGGGTCCATAAAACAACTTAAATGAAAATAAAAGTGCTCAGTAAATATTCACATTTTGTCAAGCGCTATAGAAACTGTTCAACACGCTTCATATCTCATTGAATCCTCAACAGTTTTACAAGCTGGAAACCATTACTGTCCCCATTTTATGAGTAAACTGAGGTTCAGTCACTCGGCCAGGGTCAATCATCTGGAACCCAGGTCACCTCCTCCTGTCAAAGTAGGCAAGATATGTAACTTTCTTGGCAAACAGTAAGTGCTTAATAAGTGTTTGCCTTAACTCAGAGGGGCTGTGTGGGCATATTGGAGAGAAACTGGTTGGTGGCTAGGGGACCCAGATACAGTCCTACCACCACCCTTCACAACCTGGGAGGGTCACTTTCCCTCTCTGTGCCTGGAGAGGGCTGGAGTGGCAAACCCCAAAGTCCATTCCTGCTTAAACAACCATTTAAGGGGCCACCCAACAAACAGGTCACCCTTACCTTACTTCTCCTGGCAGGCCCTGCTGATTCTCCCAGAGTCGGTCTGAGGTCTGCAAGCTTTGGGTCCAGCCCACCTTCTGACATCACCTCCTGGCCCACCCCACCCCCCCACCCGCCCCGCTCACCACTCAGACCTTCTGTGCCCTGTTCTCTTCCCTCAGGGTTTTTGCACGGCCTGTTCCCCTGCCTGGAACACTCATCCCCAAGGTCTTGCTTGGATCACTCCTCATTCTTCAGGTCAAAGGCCACCTCCTCTGAGCTCCTACCGCACCCCAGTCTCTCACTATTTCACAACCCTGCTCATCGCTGGCTGAAATTAACCCAATTTTATTGTGTGGTCTGTCTTTTGCATTACAGAGGAGCTCCTGTATCACCAGCGCCCAGAGCCACACCTGCCTGCAGAAGATGCTCAGTATTTGTTGGAAAGAGAGAGGAAAATAAAAAGAAGGATGCTGCCTCCCGCAGAAATGCTTTGTGGTTGTTCTGCCTGAGGCTTGGTTAGGTGGCTCCTCTGGTCCCACAGCTCTTGAACTTTCTCCTTCACCCTACACCACCTGGTGAGTGTGTCTGAATGTGTCTGTTTACATGACCATCTCCTGCACACACTGGTTGATCTTTGAAGGAAAAGCTAGACCAGATTCGTCTGCGAATTCCAGCAGCCAGCCTGGGGCCTAGAAGGCAGCTGGGATAAGGAAATGTTTGTTGAATGAATGAATGAATGAATGTTCTGCACCCATCTTTCCCCCTTCCTGACTCTGCTCCCTCCTTTTTCCAGCCTGACAGGCGCCAAGAGGTGACACCCAGGTGAGCTGACAAGAAAGGCCACTCCAGCGTGAATTTTCTGAAGTGGGGACAGCCCCTCCTTCCACCAACCAGTAGTCACTCCAGACAGTGAGGGAACAAAGCCCAAGGTCAGCCCTGCCTCTGCCACAGGAACCATCTGGGGCCTGCCCAGCAAAGCCAATGGGACAGGCTTTTCTGTGCCTCTCAGCCTCGCTGATTAGAGCGTGCTACAGGATGGGGAGGCTGGCAGGCCTGCCTCAGAGCCCCAGGGAGAGGCCGTGCCAAGTGAGCTCAGCCTGGCCAGGGGCCAGTGGGGAAATACTTGATTATTCCAATCAAGTCGCCACGCAAGAGGAAAGGATCTGCTTCCTCCAAAAGGACGAAGTGGGGCAGGCAGGCCAGTCCAGGGACCTGGGTGTCGAAAGGGGAAACTGCAGAGCACAGTTCTCACACAAACCAGGGCTCTGAGATTTGCCACCCCAGGAAGACTCTGGAAGCCTGAGATGGAACTCCAGGAGGGTGAGGTCCAAGGCCAGAGCCCTGGACTGAAGCTGGGGCCAGTCCCCCACTGAGGCTTCTCAGTTAGCAGTAGCTCCAGCCAGGCTAATTACTCTGGCCTCCTTCTGACCCTGGTTCTGGAGGCACCGGGACTGCCCCCTGTGCTCCCCACCCCTGTCCGTTCCTCCCTTTGACCAGGATCGCACGAGGGGTAGATAAACTCTGCATCCTCGGCTCAGGGGGCCAGGGAGTGTCCCGCAGTCTATTCCTGCCACTTGCTCAACTCCTGCCTTGCACCCCCTCTCTGAGTCAGGCTCTGGAAGAACCATCAGGTGCAAGAAGAGTTTATACATCTGACCTGCAGAGATTTATCTAATACTTATTAAGTGACTCAGGGCCCACACTCTGCAGCCAGGCTGCCCAGGTTCCAATTCTGGCTTAACCACTTATGAGCTGCATGACCTTGGGCAAGTCCCTTCCCTTTTCCGTGCTTCTCCTTTTCACCTGTAAAAGCTGGGATTGGAGTACCTACTCTGTGGGAAGTTTAAGAGGACCAGATGAAAAAGGGTGTGTAAAACACTCACTTAGCAGGCCATACATGGGGATTCAGCAAATGACAACTCTTAGTATTATTAAACAAATTAAGATTGTTTGGAGGCAAGCCTAAGTCTCTGGACCAGGCATCCCCAAGACAGACAATTTTTCCCTCACCAGAGGCAAAACCAGTCAGCTCAGAGCAGACTGAAAAGCAGAGGGGAAAGCCCCCAGACTCTGGGTTCAAATCCCAGCTCCTCCACCCATCAGCTCTGCAACCCTGGGCAAGTTACTTAACCACACTGAGTCTTGTTTCTGCCTCTGTGTATTACAGACCACAGTAGTACCTCCCTCAGAACTGTCACGAATCTTCCCCATGGGGGGGGATGTTAGTCCCTGTTGCTGTCGGCTCTGAGCAGTGCCAGGGAATTAGGGAGCTGACACATGCAGGGGCTGCCCCAGGCAGGAGTAAGGTGATGGGCTGGTTTCCTTTCCTGAAAACCTCCATCTGGGCCCAGCCTCAGGGTGTGATGTGGGGAAGGCTCCCCAGGAGGTGGGGAAACTCTCCTCCACTGCAAGGATCATGTAATATCAGCGTGTACACTCACCCAGGCCTGCCTGCCAACAGCCAGCCCTGAGCAGAGGCGAGAGGAACTGACAAGCAGGAAACTTAGATGAGCCTTTCCTTACAAAAGGAGGCAGTACGGCCAGACTCCATAGCCTGATGGCTGGGATTTACACGCCGGCCTGCCAGTTGCTAACCATTTCCCCGAGCAAGTGAGTTCGTTTCTCTGTTTCCTCATCCATGGGGTGGGGATGATTAATTATGGTGCTGCCTCCCACGGCTGAAGAGTTCCTATATCTAACACACTTGGGGCAGTGTCTGCTCCTAGGAGGTATGAGCTGATGCTATTATAGTCATTCAGGACCGCTTTAATTTCTTCTGTGAAGGATCTCCCGGCTTTCTCCAGCAGACTCAGGTCTCCCTCCTGTGGGCTTCTATACAGGGCGGGATCCACGCCTGTTACACGGATGAGGATCACAAGATCTACTATGTGCTCGGCACTGTGTCTTAACACAGTGTCTTAACACATTTTAGCATATTTTATATCCATGGACATGTTTCCTAGTCAGGGGGCAAAACCACCACTGGACTCACCTACTACTTATGACCACAGGCTCTGGGGCAGGGGCTTCTGTGCTATGGAAAGAGGTTGGGGGAAAATGGTCACCACATTATATTACTTGGAATACATGTGCCCTGGAAGGTATGAAAATATTTGCACTTGGTACCGACTGTGTGACTTAGGAGACATTACTTAGACTCTCTGGGGCTCAGTTGTGAGGAAAAATGAATAAATATAAGTGAAACACTTAAAACAGAGCCTGGTCCATGACATATTTAAAACAAATATCTATTGATATATATGTATCAATCACTCCTCCGAGTACCTCTCAGGGACAGAGGAGGAAACAGGCACGGAGGTCATACAAGGTCTTAGTTCCTAAGAGATATTATTTCCTGCAAGTATTCACTCACCCATTCACCATATATGTATTGAGTGCATGCTATGCACCAGGATGCATGTTATATAGATTCGGCAAATGATGGCTGTTCCTATTTTTAAAGAAATTAAGGTTATTGGGCACTGAGGGTCCACCTGTGAACAAGAAGATTGGTCAGAGGTATGACGCTGGGGAAACTCATACCTGACTAAGGGTCTGAGCCACCAATAGGGAGACTGGATTGTCCTGCTGCCAATCATTAACCCATCATTCATGAGCTGATGTCACTGACGGAGAGAAGAAGACACCAATGCAGATGCGGGAAGGGCAGCCAGGCTCAGCCTGGAGTGGCTCAGGTGTTAAACCCAGCGGGACAGCCTTTTCAGATTTCCCCATGGGAACCAAGCCCAGCTGGGCTGCGGAAACCCCTGCCAGGCGGGGCAGCCTTTCATTACGTTAACGTCATTGGACGCTTGCTGAATGAGGGTACCTTGCTAGACACTGGGATTCACGAATGGCTCAGTTGGGGTTCCTGCCCTCCAGAAACTCAACTCACACAGAGCCAGACACTACCTGGATGATCAGATTACAAAGGGCTGAAGATTTCCAAGCAAGATCTAGAAAAGCAGCCACGATGCCAACTGGCAACACAGGCAGGGAGGACACTGCAGGGGAGGGGACAGCAGGTGCAAAGGCAAAGATGGGACAGGTTGGGGGACACATCTGGGGAAAGATCTTTAGCCTGTGATCCTGACCTGAGTTTGAGGGCTGGTTCTGCCATCCACTTGACCTGAGCCTGTTTCCATTCTGCAAAATGAAGATAATACTTTATTGGGCTGTTTCAAGGATTCAGCGAGTTCATGAATAAGAAAGAGCTTTAAAAATGGAAAAGTATAAGAGTCTGGATACTGAGGCTGGCAGTATCCAGTATTAAAGTGACTATTAAATGAGCGTTAACGTGACTCATCTATGGTCCCATGGCTGATTAAAACAGGATCTAGTTTTGGTTCATCCAGGATGAGGGGTCAGCAACTCAACCCCACCTCAGCTGCAACACTCCCATGTTCCCATCCCCCAACCCAGGCTCCCCTGGCCAATCCAGGGCCCAGGGATAACCATTTCCTCACCGTGTGATCCCAGGCCCAATTTTCTAACCTGCAACATGGAGATACCATTTGCTGTGCTACTCCCATGTGTACACGGAAGGCTCTGCATGTGGAAGAGCGCTTTCCACAGGTGAAGGAATGTCAGGGTCGCAAATGAGAGGTGATGATGGTGAGTGAGGAAGAGCCAGTGTGGAAACTGAGCCAGGGAGGGGAGCCAGCTTCAGGGCTGGACGGATGTGAAAATTCCAATCTCAGCAACTCCGCTGGTTCACCAGCTGAGGACACTCGGGCAAATTATTTCACCTTCGAGTCATTTCCGTCACTTGAAAAATGGGCTGTTATAAGGATTAAAAGCATGGATGTATATAAAGCACTTAGTAGAGTGGCTTGGTGCATAACAAATATTCAGTAGCTGTTAATAACTCTTATTACTACTATTACGACTACTATGGATATTATCAGGGAGGGTGGGGGAAGGGGTTAGCGGAACTCTTTCCGGGACGATCTGAAACCAGCCTCTTCCTTCTCCCTTTTACTTTAAGCCTGAGTTGTGACAGCCCCAGAAACCCTTCCGCGGGGAGTGAGCCGGGGACACAGCCCCATGAAGGTCTGCACCCTACACCAGAGGCGAGCTCTGGCACAGCCTAGCTCCGGAGTCCTCCTGCTTTCCCAGACCAGGAAAAGGAGACAGGAGCACAGTGACACCGACCCGGGCACCACCTGGGCCTGTCCCTTCTCTGCCCCTGTTCACACAATGCCTGAGTCTAATCTGGTTCCGGGATGTCTTTCCATCTTGTGTGCCAATTCTAATGAGTGGATAATGGCTGCCTGTAGGGCTGCATTTAGAAGGAACTTAAGGTTTAGAAGGAAAGAGCAGTGGTTGATTAGTCATGTCTGACATGTACAGGACAAGAGGGTGACAGCATGCATGCCAACTATTTGCCACACGTGAACTAGAAAAGTCCTAACCTTGCCTCCCTCACACAAGCCATAGTTGTCAGGCAGGGTAACTGAAAGCCAAGAGGGAAAGGGATATGTCCAAGGTCACACAGCTTGAAATGGCAGGGCTGGGATTCAAACCCAGGCTCCTCTGGCTTTCTGAGGATGCTTCCTGCTAGGATCGTCATTTCCTTCCTCTTGACCAGAAGAGGAGGTGTCCAGGCCAAAACCCATTGTCTGGAAGAACAGAAGCGTCTATCCAACCAGGAGTGTGCCTGTGCTTGGTCCCCTCCCTCTGAGACCTTTGCAAACCCTAGAGACAGATGGTTCCACTGAAAACAAATATATACAGCAAGGTCCCTGAGGGCTTGTATCCAGACAAAAAAATTGAATCCAGATGCTAATCTGATTGGGCAGGAAGGCATGAGACCTAAATTTGGGTCTCACCGCCTCTTTCTGGCTGTGTGACCTTGAGAAAGTTACTCAGTTTCTCTGAGCTTTAGTTTTCATCTCTATAAAATGGAGAGGACAACAAGTTAAATATAATAAGGTCCTTAAAAGTGATTTGCTCAGTTCCTGACACAGAGTAAGACCTTAAATGTTCGTTGGAAGGATGAGGTCAAGGGGAAAAATGAAAACTCACAGCATTTTCACAAAAACTACTCAGGCGATTAAGGCAAGGCTCAAATGAGCTTTTGAGAGGAACTTGTTTATCTTTGATATCCTGATAGGCTAACTGAAGCTGAAATATGAATTACTATATTTGATCATTTCAAAATAAGCAACCACACTCTTCTAGGGAAATAGGGTGTGTCATTCATGTCACAAAGAAGGAAACATCCTTGAGTGGGTGGATTGGCAATGGTAGGGGATGAGTGTGTATATTTCCGACTTTCAGGCTGAGTGATTTTGTGCCTCAGTCTCCTCATCTGTAATGGGATAATTGCACTTGCCACATAGGGCAGCCGTTAGACCAACTGAACAGTTCCAGGACAGGCACTGAGTACCACATGGCATGTGGCATGGCAACGTTAGCGGTGGTGTGTGGAGGTGGGAGGGGGGTGCTCGCTTAATGAGGCAGAGGAAACAGAGCAGCTATACAGGTGCTAAGAAGGAGTGAAGGAGGGGAGGGGGGGGTCTCAGAGTCAGCTGACACACTTTCCACCCAGAATGGTGGCAGATGAGTACGTTATTAACTCCTGTATGTTAAGAGGCCAGTAAGTCAAAGTCGGAACAGGTGGAGTAGAAAGAGACAAATGATACTCAGAGAGGCCAAGCCTGACACAGCCAGCTTAGAGGATTATAGGACATCGAACTGACAACCTCAACCTGAGGTCTGGGAGAGTGCCCACCCTGCTGTTCTGTAGACAAAGTAAAAGGTGGATCAGAGAAGGCAAGAGCTTGACTTCACAAAAAGTCACATGGCAGATCCTTTTAAAAGTGAGATTTACAGGGACTCCCCTGGTGGCGCAGTGGTTAAGAAACCACCTGCCAATGGAGGTGACATGGGTTCAAGCCCTGGTCCGGGAAGATCCCACATGCCGCAGAGCAACTAAGCCCGTGCACCACAACTACTCAGCCTGTGCTCTAGAGCCCGCGAGCCACAACTACCGAGCCCGTGCGCCTAGAGCCCACGCTCCGCAACAAGAGAAGCCACCACAATGAGAGGCCCGTGCATGCCGCGAAGAGTAGCTCCCGCTCACCACAACTAGAGAAAGCCCGCGTGCAACAACGAAGACCCAACGCGGCCAAAAAATAAAAATTTTAAAAATTAAAAAAAAATTTTTTTTAAGTGGGATTTGCGGTTTTTCAAGTAAAATCCACCTAAACACTTTTTTAAAGAACATAAAATGTTAGCTGGGCCTGGCCGGCAGCTTGCAGACCTGGCCAGCGGAAGTTCACCCACCTGAATCACAAACTGAGATCTGGGAAGATGAAGACGCTTCTCTCAAACAAGCCCTGGGTCAGTGCCGCACTACAGGGTCTCAGAGGAAATAGCCTCCCAGCCGCCATTCCCCTCTCTCCCTTCCCTGGGTCAGGGCAGGGTGACTGAGGCACCTCGGGAAGGGATTTGGACCCAAGGTGTCCATCCCTTGAGCCTCAACTGCAAAATGGCAGGGGGTGAGGGGTAGGTGAGGTTCAAAGATGATGTGGAAAGTGCCTGGTACCCAGCGGGTGCTCACAAAATGCTACTTCCCACACAAGGTCATTCCTAGCACTCCTCTGCAGCTGCAGGGACCAGGGGCCCTGTGGCTCTGTCAGGAATCAGGGCTCCCCCTTGTTCACCTTGTACCCCGCAGAACAGTTGGCTTGTGGAGACCTTCTAGGATCTCACGCTAGGCAGCTGCCTCCAGAGCCTTCACCGTGAGCTTTAACCATGAGGTTTCATGGCCTCCTACACTGCCCTTGAGCTCAGACACGGCGATTTGGCGATCTGTGCTACAGCTGGGCTATGGCCTGTCCTCAACACCAGGCCTTGGCCCCCAGCAAAGGGGGCAGAACAGAGAGCTGTGGGTTCAGAGTGCAAGATGGTGTTTCCTGTCTGCGAAGTGACACCAATGCACAGGGCTACTGGGAGCATTAGGTGAGGTGGCAGATGTCAAGGGGGTCCCTCCCCTCAGGGGGCTGCATAATCTCTAGTCTGAAGCACCCCAGGTTGCCTGTCCCCTAGGGGGTGGGCCCCAGGCCCAGCTTCCTAAGCACTGACAGGCTGATGCTCTGTTAGCCCCCAAACTCTAGAGCCCTTAGCCTCTTCCTGGGACCAGAAAAGCAGAAAGGAAGCTCCCTCCTCCTGGCTGACATGTTTCAGAGATGCTGCCAGGCCCCGGAAGAGGGGTTGGTGTCTATGTGTCCCACATTCCTAACCTGAGCCTCCTGAGGGCTGGCCCAAGCCTCATGCACCTAGCCCAGAAACTGCAAACTCAGAAGGCAGGCAGGGAATGGCAATGAAGCAAATGGGCTGGGTGCGAGAGCAGGGCACAGTGGGGACTGCGGTCAAGTGGGTGGAGCAGCTGCTAATCAGCTCCAGTCATGGTGGCCAGGCAGGGATGCAGCCCAGAGTGGCCACATCTTTTGATCTTTTGAGAGAAGCCAGAAACCCTTGTTTTTATGTAAAATGCAATCACCAGCAATGAAATCAACGTTTTAAAATCACTGCAGGAGACTTATAGACATCGAAAACAAGCTTATGGTTATCAAAGGGGAAATGTGGCGGGGAGGGATAAACCAGGAGCTTGGGATTAACACATGCACACTACTATATATAAGATAGATGACCGACGGGGACCTACTGCATAGCATAGGGAACTCTACCCAATATTCTGTGATAACCTATATGAGAAAAGAATCTAAAAAAGAATGAATATATGTATAACTGAATCATTTTGCTGTACACCTGAAACTAACACAACATTGTAAATCAACTATATTTCAATAAAATTTAAAAAAAATCACTGCGGGAGTCAACAATGCCCCCACCCCCACCCTTTTCTGCCTCAGGAGGGCAGTTTGTGACTGACCTGCCATAACCTAAGTCACAAATGTTTGAGGACCAACTCAAATTAAATCAGACCCATTCCAAGTCTTAGGGATGTCCCAACCCCCCAACTCCTGCTCTTCAGGCAACTTGGTTTACAGATGAGGACACTGAGGCTCAGAAAGGGGAAGGGACTTGCCCAAGGTCACACAGGTAGTATATCAACAGTTCAAGGGCTTAAACTCTGCTCTGAGTTGCGGATCTTTTTCTACCAACTCACACCACCTGTATTCTCCCTTCAACAATTCTTTCTTTTTAAAAAATAGATATATTGGGCTTCCCTGGTGGCGCAGTGGTTGAGAGCCCGCCTGCTGATGCAGGGGACACAGGTTCGTGCCCCGGTCCGGGAAGATCCCACATGCCGCGGAGCGGCTGGGCCCGTGAGCCATGGCCGCTGAGCCTACGTGTCCGGAGCCTGTGCTCCGCAACGGGAGAGGCCACAAAAGTGAGAGGCCCGCATACCGCAAAAAAAAAAAAAAAAAGATATATTAAGGATATACTATGGAAATGATACACACCAAAATCAAGATAGTGGTTACTTTTAGGACAGTCATGGGTGACCCTGAGCAAGCCGTTCCCCTCTCTGGACCTCAGTCTCCCTGGTCTGCAAAGCAGCCGGTTGACAGAGGCAGCCTTTAAATGCCTTCCAGCTCTGAGGAATCTATGAGGTCTCTTCTCTGGCCAGTACTTTGTGACCTCAGATGAATATAAAATAGTAATAATAATAATAATGGGGAGGGCTAGTCCACGGTAGCCAGGAAGGAACACTACAATTTTAAGTGAAACTTGACTCCTGGTTACTGGAATTCAGAAAGAATGATCTTAATACCCAGGCAGTTTAACCACCATCCGACAGTTAAACAAAAACACATCTGGTTTAACTTCATTTTCCTCATCTCCTCCCCCCCACCCCCTATCCTCATCTCAAATTTTACCTCTTAATTTGAGAAGTCAAATTAAATGCAAACAATTGATTTCATGCCACAGTGAGGTTGAGAATTTCAGCATGGAAAACTTTAAGCATGAAGTTTTTCTGGGAGTAATTAGTAAATGTTGGGGGGTGGTATGAGGGGGGTGGAAAAATATGGAGACTATTCTTGAATGTTCTTTGGACACTGAGCATCAGAGAAGAGTTCCTGGGGGCCTACTATGAACCCAGCACTCAGAGAGGCCAAGTGACTTGCCTCAGGTCACACAGCTAGGGATTGGAACCCAAGATGCTGATCCCAAAGCCAGCACTTTCCCTCCTGTCTAGGCCTTTGTAACCTACATATAGGGCTTTCCCTCTGGCCCTTATGGATCACCTGGTAGTGGCAAAGAAACTGTCCCATAGGAAATATTAACTTCTCAACAACAATCTCCAACAGTGGGTCAGCCCCAGCTGAGCCATTCAATGGTGAAAAGCCATTTATGATTTTGCTGGCCCCACATATCAACTCTGCTATTAACCCATATTACAGATGATTTCCTTACCTGAGGCTCAGAGAGGGAAATAAACTTGTCTAGGGTCACACAGCAGTGCTGGGACTGAACCTCCAATCTACTGCCCACAACTGCCCTCTAAAAGTGAGGCCATCTCTAAAAACAAAACAAAAAAACACACCGCGCAGCTTAGCTCCAGCCTGCTGAGGATGAGGACGACGACGTAGCACGGGAAAGCTGAGTGTGCATTCCTGTGGCCACACGGAGGTTGCTGGGTGCCGGTTCTCAGCTCAGCTTGCTCACTCCCCGTAATGTTCTCTTCAAGCCCTGAGTTTTGTATTAATAACTCAAGGTGAGAACTCTGAGCTGTGTCACGGGATCCTACCCCTCCATTAAGAGGCCTCATCCCCAAAGATGGGTACTCGTGAAGATCGCTAGAGTCATCACCAGGGCTCCAGCCCCAGCTCCCCAGGTAGCATCTGTGTGTCCTTGAACAAGTCACTTCCCTTCTCCAGGACTGATTCCTAGTTTGCAGGGAATGTTGGGTATGTAAGCCATGGGACAGGCAGGGCTTGAGTTTGGTTTCACCTCATTTCAAAGCTGGGACACACAGAGGCAGAAGGCACTGTGGAGATAACAGCCCCAGGCCTGTTCCCAGCAAGGACCTCCAGGCTCCTGGCCAAGGCTGAGTTTAGGATGACAGGAGGTGGCACCTGAGTGTGGGCAAGGAAGACGCCATGCCACTCCACAGCTCAACCCATCAGGGAAAGGACAGGGCCTAGGCAGGGGGGTGACAGGTTTCCAGGGTTCAGGGGCAGCGACATAACCCTATGCCCAGTCTCAGGGTTGCATTTTCTGCTGAGATTAGAGCTGATTATAGACAATACTTTCTTAGGCACAGACACTAGCTAAACACTTTGCATACATTAATCATACTATTTATTGATCTCCTCAACTTAAAGGAGGAGACTGGGGCATGACAGAGAACAGAATTTGTCCCAGGTCACACAGCTAGGTTGCCTTTTCTATTAGTGAAAACCAAAGGCTGGCTGATCAGTTTTACCCATGTTATTGCATTTTAATCTCCTTCCTTGTGAACTGCTTAATTCCAATTCTAAAGTGTCAATTTCAGAGCCTGAAAACATTTTGTTACACAAGCGTCCAGATGGCTGTTTAATTTACCCGCTGCATTCTCAGCACCTAGAACAGGGCTTGGTGCATTCATAAGTATTTGTTAAATGAAGATAGCATTTTGGTTCTGGCCTCAGTTCAGTTTTATTCCTCACAATAGTCTCATGAGAGAGGCATACTCCCTATTTTCCAGGTGGGGCCACAAATACAGACAGGGGCCATCACTCAAGTCTGTCTTACTCCAGGGGATGGGAAGTTAGGAAGCCATGTCCAGGAGCCTCTTCTGCTTAGGGAGTTCAGAGGCATGAAGTTCAGGAAGAAAAAAGGAGGCAAAGGGACAAGAAGAGCAGGGGCAGGGAGTGGAGTAGGTGGTGGTGGTAGGGGAAACAACACAGTGGGGAGGACTAAAGATTTGAAGAAGGCAGGTCTAGAGCATGGGCGGAGGTAAGCCTGAGCACCAGCAGGGCCAGAAGAGGAAAGGTCAGCCCCTCATCTCTTGGGTCACATAAAGGAAGCAGGAAGGGCTTCCCTGGTGGCGCAGTGGTTGAGAGTCTGCCTGCCGATGCAGGGGACACGGGTTCATGCCCCGGTCCGGGAAGATCCCATATGCCGCGGAGCGGCTGGGCCCGTGAGCCATGGCCGCTGAGCCTGTACGTCTGGAGCCTGTGCTCCGCAACGGGAGAGGCCACAACAGTGAGAGGCCCGCGTACCGCAAAACAAAAAACAAAAACAAAAACAAAGGCAGCAGGGAGCTAAGGTTGTAAGGTTTAGAGTCTGGGTTCACATCCTGGTCTCATATTTACATAACTTCTCCAGGCCTCAGTCTTCCTATTTGTAAACAAGATGATGCATGTGAAGTGTTGGAGTCTGGCGCACAGTAGGCATTCAATAAACAGTTGCTGTCATCTTTGCTGGTGTGGGAGCCAACCCCTTGCTCACCAGGGAAGCCCGGCCCACCTGAGGAGTCTTTCTTTCCCAGGGCCCAGAGGCCCTTTCTGGCCTGAGAATTGCCCCCTTTTGATCTCCAGGGTTTCCCCCCTCCACCCTCAGGCCTTTGTAAAGCCCCCCCTCCCCCAATCCCATTACGCTTGGAAAAAGGGTCAGAAGGGGCAATGTATGGGAAGGATGGGACTTTCCTTAGCTTCCCGCCCCACCATTGTTACCATGCATTTAACACTTTCTTATCAAGACTAGGCTTGGGAACCAACCCTGAGCTATCCGCTCACCTGCACATGCCCAGAGATGGATCGCAAACTCCCTCAGCTTCCCGGGCTCCGGAGCTTTGCCCTAAGGCTGCTGTGGCCACCCCGGACTCCCAAACAGACTCCAACACGCCGGATGTCCGTTCCCCCACTCCCACCCCCCTGCGGCTCCCGGACCCAAGTGCCTCCCTCCCTCTACTGTTCCCAGCTCTGGCCCAAAGTACTTTGGAGCCCACCCAGGCAGACCAGCCCCCTCCCCGACTACTGTGGCAAGATCTAGAGATTACTAGGTGGTTGGCAGTTCTGGGTGGGCAACCTGACTCGCTTGATCTCGGACACAGGGGGTTCCGTAGAAGCCGCTCAGTCACGGAGCACCGGGAGGAGATGCCTAGACTGAAGGTGGGGGTCTTGGGCAGCGGCCTCGGAGGTAGGAGACCCCAGGGCTGCAGCAGCGGTCGCGAGAGCAGTCCCCTTGACTCGCCGGCTCGGCGAGCGCCAAGTCTGATTTCCAGCCCGGCCCAGCGCGCCCGCCGGGAGCTTCGGATGCACGCGAGCACGGGAGCGGGACAGGTGGCTGGGGGGTTCCGAATGGGCTGCCTTGGGAGGTGTCGGGGCGCAGAGGTCCCTGCCCCGCCACTGATATCCGACCTCGCCACCGTCCCCAGGCGAGGGGAGGATGTGGGAGGGGCCGGGGAATCGACCACATCCCTGGGGCCGCGGGGAGCCTGGAGCCAGCGTCGAGTCTTTACCTGCGCAGAGTTCGTGGGCGAAGGTCTGTCCTGGCACAAGTGACGAGAGGTCGGTGCGCTGGGACGGAAGGCGCGGAGTGGCGGGAGCGCGACGCTACCGGGGCCAACTCCCCCGCGGGCTTATAAAGGCGACCACGGTGCCCGAGCGCGGCCGGGGCAGCCCTCCCCTGCTCCCGACCCCGCCCCCGGCCGGGGCTCCGGCCCTCCCCGCCCCCGCCCCGCCCCCGGCCCCGGCTGGAGCGATGCCCGCCGGTCCGCAGCGTGGCCAGGGCGCCCCCTGCCGGGGAGTGGGGCACCCTCCCCCTTCCCGCGCCCCGGCTCGGCTCGGGTCCCGCGTGGGGTTGGGGAGGGCTGGGGTGCCACTGTCTCCGTGTTCTCCTGCTCTTTCCGCCTCCGCGCTTCTCTCTCTGTCTCTCTCTCTGTCTCTCTGTCTCTCTGTCTCTGTCTCTCTGTCTCTGTCTCTCTGTCTCTCTCTGTCTCTCTGTCTCTCTTTGTCTCTGTCTCTCTGTCTCTCTCTCTCTGTCTCTGTCTCTCTGTCTCTCTCTGTCTCTGTCTCTCTCTGTCTCTGTCTCTCTCTCTCTCTCTCTACTTTCTCTCCACGAGCTCCAGCTCTGATTCCGTCTCTGTGCATGACTCTTTGGGGTTGTCTTTAGCTTTGGATCCAACTTCCTTCTGTGTCTCTTTGTGGCTGTCTTTCTCGCGCCCTCTGTCTTGTCTGGCCCTTTCTGTGTGTCTGCCTCTGTGTCTGACAACCTGTCTCTATTTGGGTCTCTGTCTCTACCCATCTCTGTCCACGAGCCTGTCTCTCCGTCTCTGTGCACCTGTGTCTCTGACTCTCCTCACTGTTCCCTCTCGCCTTCCCACTCCAACCAGACCACTAGCCTGCCTCTCTCTCCCCTGCCCTTGGGCTGAGTCTTTTGCTAGGGGCTGAGGAAGCAGAGGGAGACCTAGAAGGGGGTGGCTTCAGGGAGGGGAGCCTCCCCTAGGACAGGGCCAATTCTCCTAGACAGGGACTGTTCCCTTTTTCTCCTTAGAGCCAGCTAGGGTTCCTGCAGACTGCATCCCAGCCAGATCCTGAGAACCTGTCTCCTGGGTGACCAGAGGAGGAAGCCAACACGCCCCATGCAGTAGAAACAGACAGCCCAGGTTCAAGACTCCACCCTGGTGACCTTGGGCAAATCATTTGAGCCCTGTGGCATGGCCGGCCCCTTAATAGGCAGACATGATCTCCCCTGGCTTCCCTTATCACATGCTGAGAGGCAGATTAATATGAGACAGGGTTGAAAAGTGCACAGGAAACTCTAAAGTTCTAGATAAAGGGGGTTGGAGCTGGGACTGGAGGGGATTGAGGCCAGAGCAGAGCAGAGAAGGTGTCAGCACCAGCAGAACCAATACCAGCCCAGAATTCTCTCTCTTACCTACTCCATGCCAGCTCAGAGCAAGGCATCTTGCATACTTTATCTCCCAACAACCCCATTTTAGGGAGGAGAAAACAGAGGTCCAGAGAGAACATGCAGGCGGCTTGTCAGTATAATTGGAACAAGAGCTGGGGCCTGGCACCAGAAACCAAGAATGTATTTATTTTTCTTTTTTCTTGTATTTTTAGCAACTGATACTGCTTCTTTATTTACAGGAGTGATATGAAGTTTCTTTTTTGACATAAATTTATGTTTTTAGAAAGTGAAGCAAAACATTCATTAAATATTATTTATTTATGTATTCAGTGGGTTAGATTATTATGGCAAAAATCATGGAGGTGGTAAATGAATCAAGTTTGGGAAACAACACTTTTGCATAAGAAATTGTGGGTGAAAGCATCCAGGACGTGGGAGGGGTTCTGTAATTGCTCACAAACTCCAAGGAAGGATTTAGGGATACGAAGAGGCTTGAGATGGTGTCATCCTCAGTGAGTAAATCCCCAGGTATGGGAGGTCTGCCTGTCCCAGCCTGAACAGAGGCTGGGGGGCTGAGGCAACAGGGAGTTGGAAGGACCCCGTTTCACCAGTCTTGGGCCCCCATGCCTGCCCCTGACTTCTGAGCTCCCCAAGGCTGGGGGGATGGACACTTCTGGTTGCACCACGTGGCCAGCATTGGGCCTCCTGTGTGTCGATGGTTTTTCCCCAGGTACCACCTTGGGAGTCCAGGGATTGGTTATGAGCAAGACGGACCACTACCTTGCCAGTCCTGCTACCTTCCTCCCTCACTCTCCCTACCCTGCTCCTGGGCTCTGTGCCCCAAGAATTCAACTGAGGTGGAGTCACCCAGCAGCCATTGCCTCCCCTGTTCCCTGGATGCCAGCCCTCCTGGTGCTGTCAACACAGCAGGAAGGAGGCCCGAACTGGAAACCAGGAGCCCCATCTTCCAGCTCTGCTTCCTGGGTGAGCTGAGCAATCTCTTTCCCTGTCCAGGCCTAGATTTCCTCTGGCTGGCTGGACTGGACAACCTCTAGAATTCCAGGATTCCTGGACCACTCAGCTGTGAGAAAACAGTTCATTATATTAGGTTTCTCTGCATCTACGCATACCGTGTCTCTGGGGATTTGTTTCCTTCTTGAAAAAATAAGCAAATTGGACTGCGTGACCTCCAAGCTCCCTTTATTCTAAGAGCTGATGATCTCATTCGATTCTTACAACAGTTTTTTAAGGTGGACAGGGAAGGCATTTATAACCCTCATTAGAGATGAGGAAACCGAAGGCCAGAGATGTTAGTTACCTAATGGTCAGGGTCAGAGCTGGGGCTTTTCCTACTCATTCATTCACTCCATGTTTATTAAATGCATGCCATGAGCCCCCTGCCTTGAGCAAGGTCTGAAGCTCACCAGGCATCAGAAACTGAGTTAGAGGTGAAAAGACCCAGGAGCTCAGAGTTTTCTCATTTCCACTAATCCTGGGGAGGTTCCTACAGGGATAAAGACTGAGATGGAGATCACAGGGATGTCAGGTCCTCAGGGTGAAGGATGAAGGAGAAAGGATGGAGAGAGAAGAACAAAACTCCAAGGCCTATTTATGGGTGGCATCGAGGAGTCAGCTGTGACCCAGCGCTGGAGGATGGAGCGCCTGAAATCTAGGGAGATATTTAAAGAGGAGGGAGTCTGGAAACCCTTTGTCTGTTTTAAGCCTTGGATTTGAGGGATCATTTTATCTTAAGCTTAAGCATAACCAAAGGTTCAACGATTTGACTCCCAGAGTCACCTCCAGCCTCTCCTTCAACTCAATAAAACAAGGACCCAAAAGCCTGAGATGGAAGGAACTAAGGGTGGTACTGCCCAGCGTTACTGAACGCTGACCTCATGTGAGGCTCTGACCTAATATGAGGCTTTGTACATATTAATCCAGCTAACCCTCACAACAACTTTTATTCCCACTTTACAGATGAGGAAACTGAGGCATATACGAGCTGTCATTTGCAGAAGTGCCCGCCAGCCGGGTGCAAAGCTCTTCACAGGCGAGATCTCATTGGCTCCTCCCTGCAACACCGAGGCAGCATCATTAATGTCATCCTCGCTTTTCTTTTCTTTTTTTTTATTAATTTATTTATTTCATTTTTGGCTGCGTTGGGTCTTTGTTGCTGTATGCAGGCTTTCTCTAGTTGTGGCGAGCAGGGGCTACTTTTCTTGTTGTGCACGGGCTTCCATTGCAGTGGTTTCTCTTCTTGCGGAGCACGGGCTCTAGGCACACAGGCTTCCATAGTTGTGGCGCGCGGGCTCAATAGTTGTGGCTCACGGGCTTAGTTGCTCCTCGGCATGTGGGATCTTCCTGGACCAGGGCTCGAACCCCTGTCCCCTGCATTGGCAGGCGGATCCTTAACCACTGTGCCACCAGGGAAGCCCTCATCCTCGCTTTTCGAATGAGAAAGCTCTCGGCTCAGAGAGACTTAACAACTTTATTCACTCAACAAATATCTATTGGATGCCTGCTCAGTGGCAGGCACCGTGCTAGGATCCGGGGACACAAGTGAACAAGATAAAGATTTCTGTCCTCATGGAACTGACATTCTAGTTAAGGAAGACAGATAAACAATAAACATTATAATTAAGTAAATTATATAGTAAATGAGAAGATGTTAAGGGAATGAGTAAAGAACGAGCACAGATACAGGGGGAGGAGGAGTGCCAAGGGGGCCAGATGGTGGCATTAAATAGAGTGTTCAGGGGAGAGAAGATGGGATCAGAGCGAAGATGGAAGCCGAGAGAGGGCCTGCCTGAGACCACCCAGACAGTCAGGGAAGAACCCAGGCCGCCCATGGCTAAAGCCTGTGCTTTGAGCAGTATACAACATGCTCTCCCAGGACCAGCTCTAACCCCCAAGCCTCTTCCCAGCTTCCCAGCCCTGGCTGCAGCCCCAGGCCTAGATTTACCCACCCGCCCCAGTCCTGCCCTGGTCCCTGTGCTGTCCCGTCTTGAGGCTTGCCCTCGCTCAGCCATCGTCTTCTCTCTCTTAGGCCAATCTCTCAGGCAGTATTAACTCAAGCACACTTCCAGCCCCATCTGTAGTCCCAGGCCCCCCCCTCCACCCCCCCACCCCGCAGTCAGCTCAGTGCTCAGGCCGAGACCGGAGGGTGTCCTCCAGCCCCGGCTGCAATTAAAGGAAGTCTTCCTCACAAAGGCCTGGGCAGCCCACCCTGTGAGAAAACCCCATTGTCCGAGGAACAGTGTCCCCATTTTGCCCTTTATTTCTAAAGGGACTTGTGAGCAGGCTCGAAGCTCCAAGAGGGAGCATGTTGCTTCCTCTTCTCAGCCCCGGAGAAGGCTGCAGGCCAAAAGGAAGGGTCAAGGCTGTCTGCTGGGGGCTGGATTCCAGAGGTCAGGGCAGATTCAGGCAGGCCCAGCCATAGCAGTTCCATGGCATTTCCAGAATGAAGGCAGGAAGGAAGCCATTCTGAATAAGCAGAAAGAGAGTTTGGCCGTACGCAGGACGGCGGAGAGATCTCCTCCACCCTCGCCCCCCTCTCCCCCATGCATATAATGGCTTTTATCATCACTGATAAAACCTTCCTGAAGATCCACCCATCCTCCTGGCTGTGCATCAGTCTGTCCATCCATTTCCCTGTCTTCGATGGACACTCCTGAGATGGGCCTTGGAGATGCTCTCCCTGGGGGCTGTACCACTTTAGCATCCCACTTCCTGTTAGATGCAAATTTGGGGACCCAAGAATACTTTAGGCCTTGGGCAATGGCAGGCTGATAATGGGCAGATTGGGGATTACTTTAGCAATGTTCTAAAAGGCTCAGTAGGTGTCTGACCTATTTGCTTTTAGCCAAATACATGGAGACTTTGCCACTTATCTGTGTCTAGGACATGACCTGGGGATATTCATCTCCTGACAACTAACCTTGGGCTCAGTGCATGCCCCTGCCCTTGGTTTAATGGATGGCTTCTTCCTTGACGTGTCAGAGCCATAGCAGGTGTGGAGAGATATTGCTAATTGACCTCTTGTCCAGAGTCTGCATCCCAGCAGAAGCGTGAGAGGAGGAGTTGGGTCTCCTTGTCAAACAAAGAATGCTTGGGAATTCCCTGGTGGTCCAGTGGCTAGGACTCAGCACTTTCACTGCTGCGCCCCAAGTTCAATCCCTGGCTGGGGAACGAAGATCCTGCAAGTCGCTTGGCGCAGCCAAAAAAAAAAAAAAAAAATCATCTCAGACAAAGAATGCTTAACGGGATGAGTTTGGGAAGGACCTGAGGGGTCTTCAGCTTTATCTCCTGCCAAGTCCCCTGCCTCCTGCCTCTGCTTACACTAAATATAGCTGGGCATGGAAAATTCAGCTCTTTGGCTGTGATCCTGGACTCACTGTTAACTTGGATCACAGACCTCAGGTCTAAAGTGTCTAGTTCTTCTTTATCTTCTTTCAAACAGGCCAGTTTCAAAGGAACCACGCACGTCTCTTGTAGGAATTTACTAAAGACTACAAGACATGAACAACCTCCAAAATCCTGAAATTTTCCCACAAGTCTCACAAAAGAGCAGCCTTGGAGGTACCTTGGTTTGAATTCCAAGATTCCGACTACAGCCTAACTGACTTCTTCACCACCAGCTCTTTGAGAATTGCCAACCTCCCAGGCAGAAGCCCTGGCTCCGCCTACACCATACCTCCCTCCTCAGCCCCACAAGTTCTGCACCACAGGGTCTATTATTTGCCCTATCCCACTTCAGGTCCCTGTTTCCTCATAGTTAGGAAGTTGTAAATAACAAAATCTAACTTCGCAAACCGGTTTTGAAAATAAAGGAAATTTACTGGCTTGTGAAACAGAAAAGTCTACATTCAGGAGAGGCTTTTTTCCCCAGTGGTTCAGTGATGTAATCAGGACCTGGTTTCCCTCTCTTTCCATTTCTCAGCTCCTTTTCCTCTCTTTTGGCCCCAATTTCACCCAGGTGGAGGTTCCCAGGTGACATATGGATGTGTGTCCCCTATAATATATCAAAAACGTGGAAATCTGTTTCCCCAGACAAACACAAGCCTTGGAATTAAGTCTCGTGCACCAAACCTCCATCACGGATTCCCTAATCCAGTCACCACAATGATTGATTTAAGCCGACCCAGGCCCACCTGTGGAGATGGGATAAGGTTTCCACCTACCCAATCTGCTCCAAAAGGAGAAGAGGGAAGTGGATGTGGGAGAGGCAACTCACAAATGTCCCCCACACATGACTCTAGGACCTGGACAAGTACTCACACTCTACATTTATGGGCTCTGTACTTGCCAAAGCACTTTGAAGTAAATAATAATAAAAATATTTTATATGTGTAAAGTAAGATATATATATATATATATATATATATATTTTTTTTAGCGGTACACGGGCCTCTCACTGTTGTGGCCTCTCCCGCTGCGGAGCACAGGCTCAGACATGCAGACTCAGCAGCCATGGCTCTCGGGCCCAGCCGCTCCGCGGCATGTGGGATCTTCCCGGACCAGGGCACGAACCCGTGCCCCCTGCATCGGCAGGCGGACTCTCAATCACTGCACCACCAGGGAAGCCTATAAGATATATTTTTAAATACATAAATCATCCATGTTCATGTCAGAAAGTTTGAATCCAAAAAATAAAAAGTAAATTAAAATACCCTGTAGTCTCATCACACAGGGATATCCAATTTAACACCTTGGTATTTATCTTTCCCAATTTAAAAGCAAAACAAAACAAAAACTCTAAGAATGCAATTGTAGGATACATAGGAAACAAAAAAGTCTACATTTAGGTGAGGCTTTTCCCAGTGGCTCAGTGATGTAATCAGGACATGGTTTCTCTCACTTATTGCGGAAAGCACAAAGGCCCCCACTTTTCTCACTTAATACATAAACATTTTCCCATTATCCTATTTTCTCCTCTGGGTAGGGGTTATTATAACCCCCATTTTACAGATAACAAATCCAAGGCTTGGAGATCAAGTTAGGAGCAGGCAGCCAGGGTGCAATTCCCAGCCCAGGCCCCTCACCATGGTGGCTTCAAGTGGGAGAGAGGATGCGCTGCTGGTCATTCAGGAAGTGCCCAGAAGCAATTCTGGAAGGTGAGAGTGACCACATGCTGCACCTCCTGAACAGTCTTGTCCCCTTTCCAGCCTCCTTCGAGGTGGTTCCAGAGGTCTCTGGGCACTCAGAGGAAGGAAGACCAATGGGTTTAATGTTTACCACCCCAAAGTGCAGTGTCATGGAAACCCAGGGACTCTGGACTCTCCCTCTACTTCTGGGGGTGGGGTAGGCAGGGCAGGGGGCAGAGGGCAAGCACTCCCCCTCAGAGGCCAACTCCTCCAGCTTGAGTTTTCTGTGTGGGTGCAGGGCTGGAATGAGCATGTGATGCAGGGGGAGCTCAAAAGGCCTGAGTCCCCACCTCCCAGCAGTCTCAAATGAAAAGGCTGTCATAATGGACAGTGGCCCAGACTCTGAAGCCAGATGACCTGCGGTCAGATCTGGCTCCACTAGCTGTGTGACCTTGAGCAAGTGAACCTATCTGTGCTCAGTTTCTTCAGCTGTGAAATGGGAATAATAATACATACCCCTACAGAGTTGTTGAGGGGTTTAAGTAAGATAATCTATATTAAACCCCTTGGGAGAGTGTATGACATATAATAAGCATTCAATAAATATCAGCTATTATTTTATTAAATATATGTGTTAATGAGTATTCTAGTTGCAGGCAATAGAAAACCACTCCTGCTGGACTAACAGAAAAGAGGAATTTATTTATTTATTTATTTATTTTTTGCGGTACGCAGGCCTCTCACTGTTGTGGCCTCTCCCGTTGCGGAGCACAGGCTCTGGACGCGCAGGCTCAGCGGCCATGGCTCATGGGTCCAGCCCAGCTCCGCGGCATGTGGGATCTTCCCAGACCGGGGCACGAACCCATGTCACCTGCATCGGCAGGCGGACTCTCAACCACTGTGCCACCAGGGAAGCCCCAAAGAGGAATTTATTAAAGGGAAGATTGTCATGAAGGTAGGCAGCCAGGGTTCCAGAAGCGACTGGAAGCAGGGATTTTTTTTTTTTTTTTTTGGCTGGGGGAAACATTCAAAAGCCTTTGTATTCAATTCTTTTTTTAATTGAGATATAGATGATGTACAGTATTATATAAGTTTTAGGTGTACAGCATAGTGGTTCACAATTTTTGATGTTTTACTGCATTTATATTATTGTAAAATATTGGCTAAATTCTGTGTGCTGTACAATATAACCTTGTAGCTTATTTATTTTATACATAGTACTTTGTACCTTTTAATCCACTACCCCTATCTTACCCCTCCCTGTTTCCCTCTCCCCACTGGTAACCACTAGTTTGTTCTTTATATGTGTGAGTCTGTTTCTTTTTTTGTTATATGCATTAGTTTGTTTTATCTTTTAGATTCCACATGTAAGAGATATCAAACAGTATTTGTCTTCTCTGTCTGACTTGTTTCACCTGGCATAATACCTTCCAAGTCCATCCATGTTGTTGCAAATGGCAAATTTTCATTCTTTTTTTATGGCTGAGTATTCCATTGTATATATATGTACCACATCTTTATCCATTCGTCTGTCGATGGACACTTAGGTTGCTTCCATATCTTGGCTATCATAAATAGTGCTGCTATAAACATTGGGTGCATGTATCTTTTTGAATTAGTGTTTTCATTATTTTTCAGCTATACACTCAGGAGTGGAATTGCTGGGTCATATGGTAGTTCTGTTTTTAGTTTTTTGAGAAACCTCCATACGTTTTCCACAGTGACTAGAAGCAGGGATTTGATCAGTCACCAATTCAGACCATTTTCAAACTTAGTTTCTTCTCTCTGTACCTGCTTCACTCTGCCCTCCCTGCAGACCCACCTTCTCTTCTTGCCAGTCGTTGCGGCAGGACCTGGCCCCCCAGGGCTATCTGGCAAGTGCACTGAGGCATTGCAGTGCCAGCGCCCAGGAGAGAAAATTGGATAGTCCCGTCTGGGTCACATGTCTACTCCTGGTCCAGTCAACTATGGATGGGGTCGGGGTCATGCAGTGCCAACATGGCAGCTCTTAAAGAATTGGGGACTGGCCTGTGAAGGGGTCTGTACACTCAGATGATGAGAGGCTATCATCCCACTTCCTTCTGTTACAAACCACGTTTGCTCCTTGGTTCTCAAATTGAGAGAACAAACTCTCATTCCCACTCGACCACACTTACTTAGAGGGCCTGCTTGCAGCATCCCTCATCCCAGGGGAAACCCTACCACAGCATCTGTTACTCTAGGTAGCCACCACAACACACCCCTTCACACACACACACACACACACACACACACACACACACACCCCTCTGGACGTAGCTGATCAGCTCAGGTTCAGCCAATCCCTAGACTTGTCCCCTGACTCCACAATCAATCAGAATCTGAACCAAGAAGCACTAATGGGAGGGCAGTTGTTGACCACAAGAAAGGGAAGGCCAGGTTCTCCTGGGTGCCAGGGGCCATGTGGAGCTATGTGGAATCTGAGCAAGTGGAGAGTGTCCGCTGGATGAGAGGAGAAAGGAGCAGTTGCTCAGAAAGAAACTGAGGTAAGAGAGACCTGCAGCCCAAGACACTGGGCAGGTAGCTTCAGTCTCCAACTCTCCAGTTCGCATGTCCAGCACCAGAGGGACCTGGCTGCGTTTAGCTTTTCTGGGCCCATGGAGCTCCCTGGAAATTCCAATATGGCCTCACAATGCCCTCCACCCAAGGTTTTGTTTCATGTCACCAAACGTGCCCTGCCCAGAAAAAATTCACTTCCTTACTTCTCCCTAAAACAAATAATCCAACTTCCTTATTTCTCCGAGGAGAGAAGACGCCACAACCTAACCCACCCCCTTATTTCTCCTACTTAAAGCCCCATGGACATGTGTGCATAGAGCGTGTACCAGAAACACCCATTTAAGGACACTTAGAACAATGGCTGGTGCCACAATACTCTCCTTGTCCCAACGCCACCTGACCTCCCCCAGTAGAGAGGGGACAGAAAGCAACTTTGCCAAAATGGCCAGTAGAAACAATCGTTATGACTGCCAACTCCAGATTGTGGGCATGGCATCCCTGGGGGCAGAAGGGGAAGATCCCCAGTGTGCACGGCCCTTCTCCATGCCTCAGAGCTGGGCTGGTCATGGCACGTCAAAGTGGGGCCAGAGTAGGACTTTGAGGAAAATATCTCCTCCGAAGCACCACTCTCAGTGCTTCTGCACTTAATTAGATGCAGAAGTTGTTTGTACACTAAGCAACCATTCACTGGGAGGGAGGTGGGTTAGAATCTGCCACGGAGGCCACCTCTCTCTCTTTTTAATATATATTTTATTTATTTATTTATTTTTGGCTGCGTTGGGTCTTCGTTGCTGCGCGTGGGCTTTATCTAGGTGCGGCGAGCAGGGGCTACTCTTCGTTGCGGTGCGTAGGCTTCTCATTGCAGTGGCTTCTCTTGTTGTGGAACACGGGGTCTAGGCATGCGGGCTTCAGTAGTTGTGGCACGCGGGCTCAGTAGTTGTGGCCCACGGGCTTAGTTGCTCTGTGGCATGTGGGATCTTGCCGGACCAGGGATCGAACCCGTGGTTAAGAATCCGCCCGTGGCAGGCGGATTCTTAACCACTGCAATACTGGAAGTCCCTAGAGGCCACCTCTCTCCCCACCACGTTCCCACCACGGGTAAGTAGCTCAACCAAGACCTGGTTCCAACTTCCTCTCTCCTGCAGCATATCAGAAGATTTATTTGAATTCAGTGATGATTTTTTTTTTTTTTGAGCCCATGGTGTGCTAGGACCTGCCCATGATTAAATTACACACATGCTAATTCCTCCTTGGCAGGAGACACTGTTAACACCGAAATCTTATTTCCTTATTTATAAAATGACAAGGTTGGACAAGGTATGGTCTCAGGCTCCGACTTGCTCTGATGGTCCAGAAATGAGGTATCTCATTGCTACCGTGTGTTATGACAGTGGATAGTAGACTGTTTTATTCTTTATTCTTGGGCCATTTTCTACACCTGTTTCCTGATCTCTTGGTGTCCCCAACACAGAGAGTCTGTGTGGCGTAAACTGATGATTGCTTGCTGAGAATCCAGCTAGTGCCTGTGAGATGAGACAGGTTCCTGTTTGGCTGGCTAAAAGCCTGATGTCAGACTGACAGCACAGAGTGATCCTGACAGGTGACATGGCAACATCCTGAGCCTAGGTGCAGCGGCAGTCCCTGGGCTGGGCCGGGTCACACTCCCACCTCATCTTGCTCCACACGCACCCTCCCTTAGCAGCTAGTGGTTAGGTGAAAAAAATGTGGCCAGGGTGCCAGAAAAGTGGAAGAAACACCCCCGGTCCAAACAATACCCGAGAACAGAAGTTCATTTCAACAATCCTGTTCAAATTCTGCCATCAGTAAGTGTAAAATATGGAAATATAAGCTAATTTTAACTTTGGCATATGTGTTAGGTGTTTGTGGTTTAATGTTATTTATATTTCAAATTACACGGGAAGAAGGTAGTAAGGGGCACCACAGTGGTCAGACAACTAAACGTCTAAAGCGGGCCCTGGTGCTGGAATTCGGGTCCGCAACCTTGGAACCGGTGGCCCCAAATCATCGCTTTTCTCTTTCTCTGGGTGGACGGCCCTGTCTGTTTTCTTATCACCATCTCTTAAAATATCTTAAGACCGTAGTTGCAAAACAACGCTCAACTCACCCAAACAACACTTAACTAGTTGAATCCAAGTGGCTTTGTTTATATTAACTTTTTTTCCCAGGAGGAGGGGTTGGAGGGAGGAAAACAGTCCCTGCAGAAATGAATACCAAGGTTGTTAATTGCTCTTTATCCCAAGCAGGTTGAGTTGATCCCAGACCGAAAGGAAAATCCTCCATTCTCTGGAGTATTTTGGAAATAGGTGGGACAGGGATTCCACGGGATAGCCAAGAGTCTGTGGGGCTGGGCGGAGACAGCTTGTTTCCTTTTGCTTACCTCCAGGTAGCTGTTGGCCTGTGTGGGTCACCACCTGTGCTATTACTGGTTGATACGCTTCTTCAAGTGGGTGCACGCTTACATTTTTCTAAATTCCAATAGATTCATTTTAGAATTAAATCACTATTTCAAATGGGAAACCAATTTCATTTGCCATAATTAGAAGCTAACCATGACCATAGATTCAATGAATTCTAGCTTGAATCTGTTGCCTGCCAAAGGCTTTTAACAAGTGGTGGGGAGGTGGTGGTGATGTATTGGCCCAGGGAGAGTGAAATAAAATTGAAAAAGGAAAGCTTTCTCAATTTGTGATTTGAGGTTATTCAAGATCACATCTGGATACCACCCCAGATGTGATTATGGGTCCTTTTTTTTTTAACATCTTTATTGGAGTATAATTGCTTTACAACGGTGTGTTAGTTTCTGCTATATAACAAAGTGAATCAGTTATACATATACATATATCCCCATAGCTCTTCCCTCTTGCATCTCCCTCCCTCATTTTTATGAGGCTGTGAGCTCCCTGGGAGAGAGAGGTGGGTTGATGTCCTTGTTAGCAGAATGTCTTACGTATATCGAGTGCACGGTAAATATGTCTATGTTTTGGGTGCCCTGAGCACAGGGGCAGCCTGCCAGGGCTGTGACAGCCCAGGGGCCAGGTCCTCCCTCAGACTTCTAACTTGGTGAGAGGTGGAAGAGCCTATGGGTAGGAGTGGGGGATGGAGCTTCACGATCTTGAACTGCCACTAGGTCCCAGGGTCTTACAAGCAGGGCAGGGCTGGGGTGAAAGTTCCCCACTTGCCTCACCCTGGTGTGACCCAAAAGGGTCTGGAGAGCTGGGTGAGGCCGACCTCTTTTCTGGGAGAACAACGCCCCAACACAATCCATGAACTGGCCTTTTGGTATTTGTAATTCTTAAAAGAACAATAATTTGTTGCCACTTTTCCTGTGGCCTCCAGCCAATGTTTGCTTTCTGCCTATTTTCAGCTTTCGCTGCTAATTTGAGGCAAATTGCCAAGTGTTTGAATAGGATGGAGTTACATTCCCAGCTTGGGAATTTTATCTCTTCCCCCACCACCCAGGAGCGGGGGAGGTGTTTTGGAACTTGAAATTCAACTTCGGCAATTATATTTCATCTTTTCAAATTTCCGAGCCCTGGGGGCTTCAGAACCAACCTTGACCTCTTTGTTCTGATACCTAGTTCCTGCCTTGGGTAGAGTATCAGCCCCGAGGCCCCCAGCCTGGAGGCTCTGGGCCCCCCTCAGCAGAGGGCCGTTGCTTACTGAACACCTACTGTGTACCAGGCACTGTGCACTGTCAGCCGGGTGGCTACTGCCAGGATATTCTTGTGCTCTTAGGAAACAGTTTCTTGGCTTCGTTCTCGCTGGCTCTGTCGTCCATCTGAGGTGTGAAGTTGATTCCAGAATGCCCAGACAAGAATGCTCCCAGATCTTAAGCAATGGAGCATTTCTAACTACCACCTCCACTCCCCACCCCACCCCTACACGCCAGCTGGAAATTTCCTCAGGCGCAGCAGGTGTTCAGAATAGCATTACCACCCATCCCCACCTCATCCTGCCATCTGGCCATAACCAGTCCCTTTACCTCGCAGAACCTTGGCTTGTTCAGCTCAGAATGGTCTCCTGACCCCTCAGGTCTGGTCCCCACTAGGAGTTCCTACCTCACTGGCGTTGCCTTTTATCCATGGCTCACACCAGTGTCCTCCCTGGCTCTCCCTCCTTATGTCCAGACCATCTCCAAATCCTGTTTGTTTTACCTGATAAATCCCTAAATATTTCTGACCACTCCCCTTCATGCCCACCACCACCATCCTGCTCCAGGAAACCAGTTCCTCACCAAGATGAGTGCAGGTCCTCCCCATGGTCTCAGGATGTGACACTGCTCTCTCTTCTCAGGGCAGATCTGATCATATCATGTTCCTGTGCTAAAGACCTGATTTCTAACTACAGCTGCCTGAGCCTTGTGAGGTCTGGCCCTCACCACCTTCAGCCACATCTGGTCCTTGCTGTAGCTACCTGGGCCTTCCTTCGGTTCCTTGAATGCACCATGCTCTTGCCTGCCACAGGGCATTTGCACATCCTGTTTCTTCTTCCTGGAAAGCCATCCTTTACTCCCCCAAAGCCTTGCTTCATTCTGTCCTATTTACTAAGTTCTTAGCTAAAGGGTCACCTCCTCCTTGATGCCCTCTCTGATCAGCAGCCCTGAGAGAGTCAGGGCCTCATTATACCCTCTCAGAGCACTGGGTACTTCTTCACCTTACTCTAATGTGGTTATTTGATTAATCATCTTCTTGACTGTAACCTTCATGAAGGGAGGGACAGTGGCTATTTAAAGTCACATTGTTGTCCCAGAGCTTAGCACCTGACACACAGTAGTTGAGTGAATAAACGATCGTATGAAGGCTGTTCTGAGAATCAAATAAAGAAGAGGGAGTGGGAAATGGAGAGGGAATTAATGTTTGGAAGGTGCCCACATGGTGCCAGGTGTTTCAGATACATTGTTCTAACTAATTTTCACGAACCACCAATTTTACATCTGAGAAAACTGAGACTTAAAGATATTAGGTAACCCACCCATAGTACACAGCCAATAAATGGTAGAGTTAGGATAAGAGCATATTCTATTTAACTCCAATGCTCATGATCTCCCCTGTTCCCCAGTCTGCCTCCAAGTTAAAAACGTGAAAGAATGTGTTTTGCAAATTCTTGAGATAAATATTAGTCTTTTATGACCATCCCCAGAGCTATCATTACCATATTCATAATAGATGTGGAGGGAGGAGGGGGAGTTGTTGGAAAGAAAAACATTCGGGGTAATGGAAAGGTCTGTATTCTGTTTGGAGTGGTGGTAGCACAGGTATGTATATATTTATTGTAATTCATTGAAATGTGCACCTTAGAGCTGTAAATTTTACCGTATATGAATTTTACCTCCATGCCACAGCTATGAATAGTTGGTACTACTGAGGAAATTTGACTATGTCTCCATTAGCTAATATTATTGTATCAATGCTAAATTCTGTCAAAGTTTAACCACAGAGTTACCATGTAACCCAGCAATTCACTCCTAGTACCTAAGAGAATTGAAAACACGTATACACCCACACACAAAAATTGTACATAAATGTTCATAGCAGCATATTCAGAATAGCCCCAAGGTGGAGATAACACAAATGTCCATCAGCTGACGAATAGATGAATAAAATATGTTTTTTTTAAAGTAGAAAGAACATGCACAAATAATTTTCAAAGAAAAAATCTCAACCTGAAAAAAATAAAAATAAAACAAAATGTCAGCTACATATAAAAGAATGAAATTAGAACACTTCCTAACACCATACACAAAAATAAACTCAAAGTGGATTAAAAACCTAAACGTAAGGCCAGACACTATAAAACTCTTAGAGGAAAAGGTAGGAAGAACACTCTTTGACATAAATCACAGCAAGATCCTTTTTGACCCACCACCTAGAAAAATGGAAATAAAAACAAAAATAAACAAATGGGACCTAATGAAACTTAATTTGCACAGCAAAGGAAACCATAAACGAGATGAAAAGACAACCCTCGGAGAAAGTATTTGCAAATGAAGCAACTGACAAAGGATTAATCTCCAAAATATACAAACAGCTTATGCAGCTCAATATCAGAAAAACAAACAACCCAATCCAAAAATGGGTAGAAGACCTAAATAGATATTTCTTCAAAGAAGACATACAGATTGCCAAGATGCACATGAAAATCTGCTCAGCATCACTAATCATTAGAGAAATGCAAATCAAAACTACAATGAGGTATCACCTCACACTGGTCAGAATGGCCATCATCAGAAAATCTACAAACAGTAAAGGCTGGAGAGGGTGTGGAGAAAACGGAACCCTCTTGCACTGTTGGTGGGAATGTAAATTGATACAGCCACTATGGAGAACAGTATGGAGGTTCCTTAAAAAACTAAAAATAGAACTACCATATGACCCAGCCATCCCCCTACTGGGCATATACCCAGAGAAAACCATAATTCAAAAAGAGTCATGTACCACCATGTTCATTGCAGCACTATTTACAATAGCCCGGACATGCAAGCAACCTAAGTGTCCACTGACAGATGAATGGATAAAGAAGATGTGGCACAGAGAAGCAAGAAGAACTACAATCCTACAGCCTGTGGAACAAAAACCACATTCACAGAAAGAGAGACAAGATGAAAAGGCAGAGGGCTATGTACCAGATGAAGGAACAAGATAAAACCCCAGAAAAACAACTCAATGAAGTGGAGATAGGCAACCTTCCAGAAAAAGAATTCAGAATAATGATAGTGAAGATGATCCAGGACCTCGGAAAAAGAATGGAGACAAAGATCGAGAAGATGCAAGAAACGTTTAACAAACACCTAAAAGAATTAAAGAACAAACAAACAGAGATGAACAATACAATAACTGAAGTGAAAAATACACTAGAAGGAATAAATAGCAGAATAACGAGGCAGAAGAACAGATAAGTGACCTGGAAGACAGAATGGTGGAATTCACTGCTGCAGAACAGAACAAAGAAAAAAGTATGAAAAGAAATGAAGACAGCCTAAGAGACCTCTGGGACAACATTAGACACAACAACATTCACATTATAGGGGTCCAAGAAGGAGAAGAGAGAGAAAAGACCTGAGAAAATATTTGAAGAGATTATAGTGGAAAAGTTCCCTAACATGGGAAAGGAAATAGCCACCCAAGTCCAGGAAGTGCACAGGGTCCCAGGCAGGATAAACTCAAGGAGAAACATGCTGAGACACAGAGTATCAAATTGGCAAAAATTAAAGACAAAGAAAAATTATTGAAAGCAGGAAGGGAAAAAAAGACAAATAACATACAAGGGAACTCCCATAAGGTTAACAGCTGATTTCTCAGCAGAAACGCTACAAGCCGGAAGGGAGTGGCAGGACATATTGAAAGTGATGAAAGGGAAGAACCTACAACCCAGATTACTCTACCCGGCAAGGATCTCATTCAGATTCGCTGGAGAAATCAAAAGCTTTACAGACAAGCAAAAGCTAAGAGAATTCAGCACCACCAAACCAGCTCTACACAAATGCTAAAGGAACTTCTCTAAGTGGGAAACACAAGAGAAGAAAAGGACCTACAAAAACAAACCCATAACAAGAAAATGGTGATAGGAACATACACATCGATAATTACCTTAAACGTGAATGGATTAAATGCTCCAACCAAAAGACGCAGGCTAGCTGAATGGATACAAAAACAAGACACATCTATATATAGGCTGTCTACAAGAGACCCACCTCAGACCTAGGGGCACATACAGACTGAAAGTGAGGGGATGGAAAAAGATATTCCATGCAAATGGAAATCAAAAGAAAGCTGGGGTAGCAATACACGTATCAGATAAAATAGATTTTAAAATAAAGAACGTTACAAGAGACAAGGAAGGACACTACATAATGATCAAGGGATCAATCCAAGAAGAAGATACAACTACTGTAAATATTTATGCACCCAACATAGGAGCACCTCAATACATAAGGCAACTGCTAACAGCTATAAAAGAGGAAATTGACAGTAACACAATAATAGTGGGGGACTTTAACACCTCACTTACACCAATGGACAAATCATCCAAACAGAAAATTAATAAAGAAACACAAGCTTTAAATGACACAATAGACCAGATAGATTTAATTGATATTTATAGGACATTCCATCCAAAAACAGCAGATTACACTTTCTTCTCAAGTGCACATGGAACATTCTCCAGGATAGATCACATCTTGGGTCACAAATCAAGCCTCAGTAAATTTAAGAAAATTGAAATCATATCAAGCATCTTTTCTGACCACAATGCTATGAGATTAGAAATCAATTACGGGGAAAAAAACGTAAAAAACACAAACACATGGAGGCTAAACAATACGTTACTAAATAACCAAGAGATCCCTGAAGAAATCAAAGAGGAAATCAAAAAATACCTAGAGACAAATGACAATGAAAACACGATGATCCAAAACCTATGGGATGCAGCAAAGGCAGTTCTAAGAGGGAAGTTTATAGCTATACATGCCTACCTCAAGAAACAAGAAAAATCTCAAATAAACAATCTAACCTTACACCTAAAGGGACTAGAGAAAGAAAAACAAGCAAAGCCCAAAGTTAGCAGAAGGGAAGAAATCATAAAGATCAGAGCAGAAATTAATGAAATCGAAACAAAGAAAACAAGAGCAAAGATCAATAAAACTAAAAGCTGGTTCTTTGAGAAGATAAACAAAATTGATAAACCATTAGCCGGACTCATCAAGAAAAAGAGGGAGAGGGCTCAAATCAATGAAATTAGAAATGAAAAAGGAGAAGTTTTTCATAGGAGAGAAAAACAAATACCATATGCTAACACATGTATATGGAATCTAAAATAATAAAAAATGGTTCTAATGAACCTATGGGCAGGACAGGAATAAAGACACAGACGTAGAGAATGGACTTGAGGACATGGGGAGGGGGAAGGGTAAGCTGGGATGAAGTGAGAGTGTAGCATTGACATATATACACTACCAAATGTAAAATAGATAGCTAGTGGGAAGCAGCTGCATAGCACAGGGAGATCACCTTGGTGCTTTGTGACCACCTAGAGGGGTGGGTTAGGGAGGATGGGAGGGAGACGCAAGAGGGAGGGGTATGGGGACATATGTATATGTATAGCTGATTCACTTTGTTATACAGCAGAAACTAACACAACATCGTAAAGCAATTGTACTCCAATAAAGATGTTAAAAAAAATGTGGTATATATGTCTAGTGGAATATTAATTGGGAATAAAAAGAAACAAAGAGATGCAGTGAAAGCAGTGCTCAGAGGGAAATTTATACCTATATATCCCTACACTATAAAAGAAGAAAGATCTCAAATCAATGACCTAACCTTCCACCTTAAAGAACTAGAAACAAAGGAGCAAACTAACCCCAAAGCAAGCATAAGGAAGGAAATAAAAAAGATCACAGTGGAGATAAATGAAATTAAAAAGAGAATAACTATAGAGAGGATCAATGAAACCAGAAGTTGGTTCTTTGAAAAGATCAAATTTTTTGTCAAGAGGTTGGCAAAGCTTTAGCTAGACTGACCAAGAAAAAAAAAGAAAAAAAAAAAAAAAGAGAGAAGACTCAAATGACTAAAAATCAGAAATCAAACTGGGGACATTACTACCAAACTTATAGAAATAAAAAGGATTATAGGAGAATACTATCAACAAATGTATGACAATAAATTAGATAATGTAAATGAAATGGAAAAATCCTAGAAAGACACAAACTGTCAAAAAAACTAAAGATAGCACCACTATATGACCCAGCAACTCCACTCCTGGTTATGTATCCGAAGAAAATGAAAACACTAATTTGAAAAGATAGATGCACCCCAATATTCATAGCAACATTACTTACAATAGCCAAGATAGGAAGCAACCTAAGTGTCCATCAACAAATTAATAGATAAAGAAGATGTGGTATATATATATATATACAATGGAATATGACTCAGCCATAAAAAAGAATGAAATTCTGCTCTTTGCAATATGGATGGACCTAGAGAGTATTATGCTTAGTGAAATAAGTCAGACAGAAAAAGACAAATACTGTATGTTGCCACTGGTATGTGGAATCTAAAAAATAAAACAAACAAATGAATATAACAGAACAGAAACAGACTCACAGATACAGAGAAAAAACTAGTGGTTACCGGTGGGGAGAGAGGAGGGGGAGGGGGAGGGGCAATTATAGGGGTGGTAGATCAAGAGGTACAAACTGCTATGTATAAAATAAGTTACAAGAATATATTGTACAGGGAAATATAGCCATTATTTTATAATAATTTTAAATGGAGTATAATCTATAGAAATATTGTATTCCTATGTTATATGCCTGAAACTAATATATCAATAATATTGTAAATTTTAAAAAAATCTGAATAGATACATAGTAAGTAAGGAGATTGAGTCAGTAGTCAAAAAATTTCCGGCAAAGAAAAGTTCAGGACTAGATGGTTTTACTGTTAAATTATATCAACATTTCAAGGAAGAATTAGCCAAAATCCTTCCAAAACTCTTCCAAAAAAATAGAGGAGGGAACACTTCCCAGCTCATTCTACGAGCCCAGTATTACTCTGATACCAAAGCCATTACAAGAAAAGAAAACTACCGACCAATATCCCTTATGAATATACATGCAGAAATTCTCAACAAAATACTAGTAAACCAAATACAAACCAAATATACCGTGACCAAGTGGGACTTTTCCCAGGAATGCAAGATTGGTTTAATACGCAAAAATCAATCGATGTAGGGCTTCCCTGGTAGCGCAGTGGTTGAGAGTCCGCCTGCCAATGCAGGGGACACAGGTTCGTGCCCCGGTCCAGGAGGATCCCACATGCCGCGGGGCGGCTGGGCCCGTGAGCCATGGCCACTGAGCCTGCGCGTCCGGAGCCTGTGCTCCGCGGCGGGAGAGGCCACAACAGTGAGAGGCCCGCGTACCGAAAAAAAAAAAATCGATCTATGTAATATACCATATTAATACAATAAAGGGAGAAAACCACATGATCATCCCAACTGATGCCAAAAAAAAGCATTTGAAAAGCTCCAACATCCTTTCATGATAAAAACACTCAACAAACTAGGAAGGGAAAGAAATTTTCCTCAACCTGATAAAGGGCATCTGTGAAAAACCCACAGCTAACATCAGACTGGTGATGCTTTCCGCCTAAGATAAAGAACAAGACAAGGATGTCTGCTCTCACCACTTCTATTCAACATTGTACTGGGGGTCCTAGCCAGAGCAAATAGGCAAGAAAAAGAAATAAAAAGCATACAGATCGGAAAGAAAGAAGTAGAATTATCTCTATTCTCAAATGACATGATGTTATATATGGAAAATCTTAAGGAATCCATTAAAAAAACTATTAGAACCAACAAACAAGTTCAGCAAGGTTGGAGAATACAAAATCAATATACAAAAATAAATTGTATTTCTATGTACTAAGCAATAAACAATCCAAAAATGAATAAGAAAATTCCATTTACATTTCATTGAAAAATAAAATATTTAGGAATAAACTTAACAAAGGAGATATAATATATGTACGCTAAAAGTTACAAAACATTATTAATAGAAATTTAATAACCCTTAAGTAAATAGAAAAATATCTCATGTTCATGGATTGGAAGACAATATTTATATGATGGCAATACCAGATTGATCTACAGATTCAATGCATTTCCTATGAAAATTCCACCTGATATTTTTGTAGAAATGGACAAGATAATCATAAAATTCATGTGGAAACTCAAGGGACCCAGAATAGCCAAAACAATCTCAAAAGAAAAAAAGAACAAAATTGGAGAATTCACAATTCCTGATTTCAAAACTTACTACAAAGCTACAGTATTCAAGACAGTGTCGAACTGGCATAATGGAACAGATCTGAGAGACCAGAAATAAACCCATAAATCTATGGTCAATTGATTTTCTACAAGAGTGCCAAGACCTTCAATAGGGAAAAATGGTCTTATCAATAAATGGTGCTGGGACAACTGGATATCCACATGCAAAAGAATGAAAATGAAGTAGAACCCTTATCTCACACCATATGCAAAAATTAAGTAAAAATTGATCAAAGACCTACACATAAGAGCTGTAAGCATAAATTCCTAGAAGAAAGCATAGAGTTAAATCTTCATGACTGTGGGTTTGGAAATGGATTCTTACATATGACACCAAAAATACAAGCAACAAAAGAAAAACTAGGTAAATTGGATCTCATCAACATTAAAAAAATTTGTGCATCAAAGGGCACCATCAAGAAAGTGAAAAGACTTAACACAACATTGTAAATCAACTATATTTCAATAAAAAAGGAAAGTGAAAAGACAATCCACAGCATGGGAGAAAATATTTGCAAATCATGTCTGATAAAGTTCTAGTATCCAGAATATGTAAAGAATTCTTACAGTGCAACAACAAAAAGACAACCCAATTACAAGATGGACAAAGGACTTGAATTGACATTTCTCCAAAGAAGATATACAAATGGCCAATACCACATGAAATGATACTCGGCATCATTAGTCATTAGGGAAATGCAATTAAAAACCACGAGATGCCACTTCACACCCACTAGGATGGTTCAGGTGTAAAACATTTCTATCATCACAGAAATTTTTATTGGCCAGTGTTGATATACATAGAGATAAAGCAAGTGTGGTAAAATGTTAGCAAATGGGAAATCTCGGTGAAGCATATATAGGTGTTTCTTATATTTCTGTCAACAGAGGATAATAAAATGGCAAAGAATTTCCAAAGTTCATTCCATGGGCCCAAGCACCATGTGAATCCAAGTTCTTTGGAAATTCCGAGATCCTTGTCCCAACAGTCTGTTTTGCTTATTAACGCGTTGTTCCCAGGAGCCTCTCCCTAAAGTGAGGTATGTGCATAGTACACAATGCTCTTTGTGCCCCTGTTCATCTACTTCCTTAGAGAGGAATTACAGGGTAGTGGTTTTGGAGCTAGTCAGACTCAGGTTTAAATTTCTGCTCTGTCACTTAATTAACTGTGTGACCTTGGTCACATTGCTTAACCTCTTAGTCATAGGTCTCTCACCTGTAAAAAGAGGCTGAGGATAGAGATTGACTCTTGCATTATGGAGGACACTTAGCTTTGGTCCTAGCACAAAGCAAGTGTTTCTTACAAGCAGCTAGGCTTGCTCTAGGGTGATGGAGAGATGGATCGGCTGAGACTGCGGGTTGAACTGCCATGGCTTCTTTGGTTTTTTGTTTGTTTTGTTGTTGTTTGGGCATTTTGTTGGGGTTTTTTTGGGCATTTCTTTTTTAAATTTTTATTGGAGTATAGTTGATTTACAATGTTGTGTTAGCTTCTGCTGTGTAGCAAAGTGAATCAGTTATACTAATATATATCCACTCTTTCTTAGATTCTTTTCCCATATACGTCATTACAGAGTATTGAGTAGAGTTCCCTGTGCTATACAGTAGGTCCTTATTAGTTATCTATTTTATATATAGTAGTGTGTATATGTCAGTCCCAACCTTCCAATTTATCCCTCCCTCCCTTCCCGCCTGGGTAACCATGAGATTGTTTTCTACATCTGTGACTCTATTTTTGTTTTGTAGATAAGTTCATTTGTACCTTTTTTTTTAGATCCCACATATAAGACATATCATACAATATCTGTCCTTCTCTGACTTACTTTACTCAGTATGAGAAACTCTAGGTCCATCCAGGTTGCTACAAGTAGCATTATTTCATTCTCTTTTAACGGCTGAATAACATTCCACTGTATATATGCACCACATCTTCTTTACCCACTCTTCTGTCAATGGGCATTTAGGTTGCTTCCATGTCCTGGCTATTGTAACGAGTGCTGCAGTGAACATTGGGGTACATGTATCTTTTCAAATTATGGTTTTCTCTGGGTATATGCCCAGGAATGGGATTGCTGGATCATATGGTAGCTCTATTTTTAGTTTTTTAAGGAACTTCTGTACTGTTCTCCATAGTGGCTGTACCAATTTACATTCCCACCAACAATGAAGAAGGGTTCCCTTTTCTCCACACCCTTTCCAGCATTTATTTTTTTATTTTTTATATCTTTATTGGAGTATAATTGCTTTACAATGTTGTATTCATTTCTGCTGTACAACAAAATGAATCAGCTATATGTATACCTATATCCCCATATCCCCTCCTTCTTGAGCCTCCCTCCCACCCTCCCTATCCCATCCCTCTAGGTCATCACAAAGCATCGAGCTGATCTCCCTGTGCTATGCAGCAGCTTCCCACTAGCCATCCATTTTACATTTGGTAGTGTATATATGTCAATGCTACTATCTCACTTCATCCCAGCTTCCCCTCCCCTCTCTGTGTCCTCAAGTCCATTCTCTATGTCTGCATCTTTATTCCTGCCCAGCCACTAGGTTCATCAGTACTGTTTTTTTAGATTCCATATATGTGCGTTAGCATACGGTATTTGTTTTTCTCTATCTGACTTACTTTACTCTGTATGACAGACCGTAGGTCCATCCACCTCAACACAAATAACTCAATTCCATTCCTTTTTATGGCTATTCCATTGTATGTATGTGCCGCATCTTCTTTATCCATTCATCTGTCGATGGACATTTAAGTTGTTTCCTTGTCCTGGCTATTGTAAATAGTGCTGCAATGAACACGGTGGTACATGTATCTTTTTGAATTATGGTTTTCTTGGGGTACATGCCCAGTAGTGGGATTGCTGGGTCATATGGTAGTTCTATTTTTAGATTTTTAAGGAACCTCCATACTGTTCTCCATAGTGGCTGTATCAATTTACATTCCCACCAACAGTGCAAGAGGGTTCGCTTTCTCCACACCCTCTCCAGCATTTATTGTTTGTAGATTTTCTGATGATGCCCATTCTAACCAGTGTGAGGTGATACCTCATTGTAGTTTTGATTTGCATTTTTCTAATGATTAGTGATGTTGAGCATCTTTTCATGTGCATTTTGGCCATCTGTATATCTTCTTTGGAGAAATGTCTGTTTAGGTCTTTTGCCCATTTTTGGATTGGGTTGTTTGTGGGTTTTTTTGATATTGAGCTGCATAAGCTGTTTGTATATTTTGGAGATTAATCCTTTGTCAGTTGCTTCATTTGCAAATGTTTTCTCCTATTCTGAGGGTTGTCTTTTCATCTTGTTTATGGTTTCCTTTGCTGTGCAAAGCTTTTAAGTTTAATTAGGTCCCATTTGTTTATTTCCGTTTTTATTCTCATTACACTAGGAGGTGGGTCAAAAAAGATCTTGCTTCGATTTATGTCAGAGAGTGTCCTGCCTGTTTTCCTCTAAGAGTTTTATAGTATCTGGTCTTACATTTAGGTCTTTAATCCATTTGCCATGGCTTCTTACCTCAAGGAGTTTCTAGTCTAAAACAGAGGTTAGCCATCTGCCGGGGGACCAGGGTAGCTGTGCTGACAATTGAGCACATAATTTTGTCAGCAATAAAAGAACAAGTGTTATGACTATTCAATAAAATTAAGTATGCCCCTATGCTTGCATTAAAATGACCTTAATTTCTGGACAGATGGAGCTAGGTTGCCAGGAGTTGTGGTTTTTAATGACCTTATATGGCAATTCTACGTCAGTCCCTGTGTCTTTTGACACTGTACAGTCTTGTGAAATCCCAAGTCTGGGAACCACTTACTCAAAGGACACCTGAAGGGGGCTCAGTGGACAGGGAGAGCCAAACTTCTGCGTCAATAAATTGAATTCACTCAAGTATTTACATGTTTATAACCAGTCAGTGAAGTAGTAGACATTTGCCTGTGGGAACGAGTTCCTAGGAAGGTTTTTTTTCTATTATCTTTTGCTTGAGCAATTGTTTCTCTGGGGCTGGCATTTCCTTCCTGTGTCTGCCTGCTCCCTGTTACCCAGATTTGGGACAGAGAAGGGCAAGGGTGAGGTGAGGCTCTGCAGAGCAGGAAAGAGGCAAGGTCAGGAGAGAAGGCTGAGCTGGACCCCAAGGTGTCAGAATCGTATCCTGCCACTCTCCTGCTTTGTGATCCAGGGAACTCACTTCACCTCTCTGGGCCTCCATTTTCTCATCCATTAAAATAACATCTCTTCCCAGTGTTGGACAGTTTCTGCTTGTATGCTCAATTTTAAGGCTCAATTTCCTCAGCTGTAAAATGGGCATAAAAATCTTACCCACCTTATAGCACGGAGGTGAGGATTAACACGTTAGCACAGTTCCTGGCACATAGTAAGTGCTCAGGAAATGCTTGCTAATGCTGGCCATTAGCTTTTGCTACAGATCTACAATCCCTTATCTGCAATTTGAAATTCCTAAAGCTCTGAAAATGCAAGTGTTTTTGTAACTTGGCCACCAAAACTCATTTGATGGCAGAAGCTGATCTGAATGGATGCCAGGCTATTTACAGTC
Organism: Lagenorhynchus albirostris; assembly: GCF_949774975.1. Lineage (NCBI taxonomy): Eukaryota > Metazoa > Chordata > Mammalia > Artiodactyla > Delphinidae > Lagenorhynchus > Lagenorhynchus albirostris. The sequence goes on from NC_083096.1 coordinate 169,798,378, forward strand.
TTAATGGAATAACCCACTGATTGTATGTTAATGTGGTGGATTACCAGGTGTGGTCCCAGAATAGGCACCAAATCACCCTTTTCCTGTCTGAAAAATTTTGAATTCTGAATCACCTCAGGCCCCTAGAGTTTAGATAGAGGACATTGAGCTTATCGTAAGGGAGATATGATAGAGACACAAAATAATGGCTGGTTATAGCCAGGACTTGCTGGCTGCAGGGAGGGGGGATCCTTTGTGCTGCAGGAGCCTTAGAAGTGAGAGAGAAGGACAACCAAGAAGGACCTAGCAGAGGGGGGGTCTTGGTTACAACAGAAACTGACTCTGGCTAATTTAAGGAGCAAGGAGACTTGTTGGAAGAGTATCGGATTCATTCCAGGGTATTGGTAGGAGGGAGAACCAGGCTCAGAGGCCTCAAGGCCAAGAAACTACCGAAATCACCCACAGAACTGGCCAGGTGGATAACAGCCGAGCCCCAGAGGCACAGCCTGCGGTGCCAGTCCTGACCCACAACTGGTACCAGATGAGGGCAGCCACTTCCAGCCTAGCTGCGGCTGCCCCACTGGGCACAGTCTCTCTGTCCCTGCTTTGAATTCAGAGTTTAGAGTGGGAACATCTGATTGACAGAACCAGGTGACGTGACCATGCCCAGACTGCAAGGGAAGCTGGGAAAACAAACATCTAGAAATTTTTGCTTTTAAAATGGGAGGTAGTTCTGCCTCCTCCCACGACTCCTAAGGAAGAGACTCCTCTAGAATAGGAAAGAGGGTTCAGATGTCAGGCAGTCAAAACAAACAAGAACAGGCAAAGGCTCAAGCAACAGTTTCTCAGAGGAGGCATTGATTCTACCAGCGCCTTGAAGAGTGATCAGACTTAGTCTGGAAGGGGTATGAAGGGTGGAGGCGTTCAGACCAGGGCAGGGGCTTACGTGTCTGGCTGGAGAGTGCTTACTAGATGACAGTCACTGAGCTCAGCTCTTTATTCATACCTAATTCTCACAAATGTAAGCAGCAGGGGAACTATTATTAGCAACATTTTTCAAAGAACCTGAGGGTCAAAGTTGTTAGGTCAACTTGCCCAAGATCATACAGCTAGAAGGTGGCAGAGCTGAGATCTGAATGCAGGCAATCTGACACGTGGCCCATAACCCCTACACTCTACAGGAAATAGGTTCCCTATTGAGGTCATACTCCTATCAATTGATAGTGGCTGCCTGGAGCCCTATGTTGAGAAGGATTCTGAGGTTGCCTCTGATATATAATGTAAGAAGGGCTGTGATCAATTAGTGATATTTTCTTAACAAATTTGACCTGAGAACTCAAAATTCATGTTTTCAAGTGAACATGCAATATTTATCAAAATTGACCATATACTGGCCCATAAAAAAAGACTCAACATATTTCAAAAGATTGAAATTATTCAGACTATATTCTCTAACCACAAAGGAACTAAACTATAAATCAATAACAAAAAAGAAAAATTAAAAACCCCAAGTGACTGGAAATTAAACATTAAACTCATCAAAGGAGAAATCAGAAAACTTTTTGGACTGAATGATAATAAAGATACCTCATATTAAAACTTGAAGGATGTAGCTAATGCAGTTCTTAAAGGAAAATTTGTAGCCTCAAAATGGGTATATTAGAAAAGGAGAAAGATTTGGAAATTAGTGATTAAAGCGTCCATCTCAAGAAGCTGAAAAGTAACAGCAAAGGGAAAAAAAAAGAAAAAAGGAAAGGAGAAAACAACAAAGATAAAAGCATAAATCAACAATGCTAATAGTTGGTTCTTTGAAAGTATCAACACTAACAAAAAATTGAGTAAGTCGTATCTATCATAGACAGGGTATTGAGGTAATGACAGAACATGTGCCAGAAAGTACCTATCCTTGGAACCCTCTCCCTTTTATATGGTATATGCTTACAACAGTATTAGTTAAACTGAATTTGAACAAGAGCAGAGAGACACAATATTTAAGGGATGGTGAGTAATTCAGTTAAGTTGGAGTTGAAATGCTGTGAGGGAGACGAATTAGACTGGATTCTGTTGTAGGTGACAGAAGCCCATATCAAATTGGCTTAAGCAAATAAGAGACTTTATTTGTTTGCATAATTGAAAAGTCCAGGGGGACGTCTGGCTCTACGCACAGTTGGCTCTAGGTGTTTAAGTGCTGCTGCAGGAGTGGCTCTTTGTACTTTTTATCCTCATCTTTCTGTATTCATTTAGTTCTCAGGCAGACTCTCCAGCCTAGGCTGGAAGGGCAGTGAGCTACTTGGGTGTTTTCATGGTGATGGCAGAAGTGCAAGAGAACAAGGGCACAAGCATATTTCAGGCAGCTACGTGTGACTCATTTGCCAATACACTATTGGTCAAAGCAAGTCACATGACTAACCCCAAGGTCTAGGGCTTGGGAAATTCTCTCTGCCCATCCTGAGGTTGTGGCAAGGATATAAAATAAATAATTAGGAGCACTATTCAGTCTACATAGATTCTAACTCAGCATTGGGCTTTCTGAGTCATAAGGTACGTGGTTACAAACTGCCTGACTGTTCTCCAGAATGGCTGCACCAGTCTACATTCCCACCAGCAATTCACAAGGTGTCTCCCTGAATCCTCACCAATGCTCAGCATTATCCACTTCTCTCATTTTTTGCCAGCCTGATGGATGAGAAATGGCATCTCACTGATGGTTTACTTTGTGTTTCTCTGATTATGGATGCATCTAAGTATCTCTGCACCTTGTTAGTCATTTGGATTCCCTTTCTGTGAGTCGCCTATTCACATCCTTCACTCATTTGCCCTCACGTTTTGGTTCCTTTTCTTATTGATTTGCAGGAGTTCCATGTATAGTCTAGATATGAATCCCTTGTCAGCTTTTGACATTGAAAACATCTTTTACAAATCAGTTTTCCATCTGTTAATTTTGTTTACAGGGTCCTTCACTGAACAAAAATCTTTGATATAATCAAGTTCAACATTTCTTCTCATGGCTTTTGCTTTTTGGGTCTAGTTTAGGAGGTGCTTTCCCCCTTTCTAGATCACAAAATAGTCTACATTTTTTTTCTTTCACGTCTAGGTCTTTCATACAGCTGGAATCCACGTTTGTGGTGGCCAAGGGCAAGGAGTCAGTTTTGTTCTAAAAAGTCTGTTCCTTCCTTCTTTGATTCATGGTGCCATCTTTGTTATATATCAGATCTATCTATCATTTATTTTTATCTATCATCACCATCATCATTGTCATCATCTGTATCTATGTCTATCTATCTGTGTATATGATAAGACAAGTTCTCCCATTTAGTTTTTCTTTTACAAAGTTGACTTAACTCTTTGTGGACCTTATTCTTGCATATAGAATTTAGAACAAGCTTGATGAGTTTCTCCAAAATGAAATCCATCTAGAATTTTGCTTGGGATTGTACTGATTCTGTAGCTCAATTTGAGAAGAACCAGCAAATTTATGATGTTAAGTTACTCTAACCATGAGTATGGAGTAGGTATCCATTTATATCTTTTTTTATATTCTTTAATAGAATTTTAAAAATTTCACCTTAGGGATCTTTTGCATTCCTTAAGTTAATTTCTAGAGACTTTTTTTTTTTTTTTTGAGGTACGCGGGCCTCTCACTCTTGTGGCCTCTCCGTTGCGGGGCACAGGCTCCAGACGTGCAGGCTCAGCGGCCATGGCTCACAGGCCCAGCCGCTCCGCGGCATGTGGGATCTTCCCAGACCGGGGCACAAACCCACGTCCCCTGCATCGGCAGGCGGACTCTCAACCACTGCGCCACCAGGGAAGTCCTAGAGACTTTTAATGTAAATCTTAGGATTTCACAATTTTTTAAAATAATCTTAGACATACAGGAGAGTTGTAAGAACAATACAAAGAGTTTTTTTCCTGAACCATTTGAGTTTTTGTTGCCAACCTGATGCCCCATCATCCTCACATACTTTATTGGGTATTCCATACAAACAAGGACACTCTTATACATAGCCACCCTGTAACCATCAACGTTGGGAAGTTAATACTGATGCACTACTATCATCTCATCCCCAGACCTCATTCAAGTTTCAACAATTGTCCCAATAATGTTCTTTTTTAAAAAAAATAAATTTATTTATTTTATTTATTTAGTTTTGGCCGTGTTGGGTCTTTGCTGCTGCGCGCAGGGCTTTCTCTAGTTGCAGTGAGTGGGGCCTACTCTTCTTTGCGGTGCGCGGGCTTCTCATTGCAGTGGCTTCTCTAGTTGTGGAGCAGGGGCTCTAGGCACGCGGGCTTCAGTAGTTGTGGCTCGCGGGCTCTAGAGCACAGGCTCAGTAGTTGTGGTGCACTGTCTTAGTTGCTCCACGGCATGTGGGATCTTACCGGACCAGGGATCGAACCCGTGTCCCCCGCGTTGGCAGGCGGATTCTTAACCACGGCACCACCCGGGAAGCCCCCCAATAATGTTCTTAATGGCAAAAGGAATCACATGTTCGGAACACGTCTTGCATTTGCTTTTCATGTCTCTTTAATCTCCTTTGGTTTGGAACTGTTCCTCAGTCTTTCTTTGACTCACATGACCTTGATACTTTTGAAGATCACAGGCAAGTTATTTTACAGAATGTTCCTCAATTTAGATTTGTCTAATATTTCCTCATGATTAGATCCAGATTATGCATCTTTGGCAGGAACATCACAGAAGTGATGCTGCATTCTTCCTGTGGCATCCTCCCAGATGGCACACAGTTTCAGTTTGTCCTGTTGCTAATGGTGTTTACTTTGATTGCTTGATTAAGGTGGCATCTGCCAGGTTTTGCCATTGTAAAGTTACTCTTTTTCCCTTTGTAATTAAAAGTATTTTGTGGAGTGGTACTTTAAAATTATGTAAATAATCTATTTTCATGAAACTTTCAATTTATTCATGGTTTTCATTTTATTCAGGCCTTTATTATCATTATTTATTTTGCTCTCAGTTTGTCCTATTTTTGTCTAGTGGAAGCCCTTCCAAGTTGGACATGTCCTTTTGGCATGTCCTCATCATTCTTTGAGCCCTTCCTTGCTTTCTCTTATAACAAGATGATCTAGGCTCCTTTTCTGCTTTCTCTGCCCAAAACCTGGAATCAGCGATTCATCTAAAGACACCTGGTTCCTTTTAGCAGAGAATAGTATTTAGAAACTAAGAGCTGAGAACAGGTGTGCTTATTGCTGCTGGAGTATCACTGCTCCCAGGCCCTCTCAAAGCTAAAGAATATATGTTGCTCTCTTCACCTGTCTCAGGCCCCAGCTTCTCATGCCAGGCTTGCCCCATGCTGGATGCCCTCCTCACCCCACTTGGGCCCCCAACACCCCACACAGGCTGCCCCTCTGCACAGATGTCACTTTTCTGTGTGCCGCCTAATGGCTTTAGGACTGAATTTCTGGGGGAAGGGCAGGAAAACGAATAAAAAGGGAGAGGAAGCTAATTTCCCTGTTACTTTAGTATTTTATTTTCCTTTATATTTTTCAGTTGGCTATTGCTGATATGGAAAAATGCTTTCACTTTTTATAGGTAGGTCTTTTATGTGGTGATTATTGCATTGGTTTTTCTGTGCAGGTGATTAGTAAATAGTCTGCACGTAATGACAGGTTTACCTGTTATCTTCTAATCCTTACATTTCTTTTGCTTTTCTTTGTAATGTGGGCTAGAATCTCGGAGCTAAGTTATATAGTAGCTGTGATAGCAGGCACCTTTGAGTTGTTTCTGATCTTAGAGGCATCTAAAGTTTGTCCATTAAGAATATATTTGTTGGACTTCCCTGGTGGCGCAGTGATTAAGAATCCGCCTGCCAATGCTGGGGACATGGGTTCGAGCCCTGGTCTGGGAAGATCCCACATGCCGTGGAGCAACTAAGCTCATGCGCCACAACTACTGAGCCTGTGCTCTAAGAGAGCCCATGAACCACAACTACTGAATCCCGTGCTCCTAGAGCCCGTGTTCCGCAACAAGAGAAGCCACCACAGTGAGAAGCCCGCACACCACAACGAAGAGTAGCCCCCGCTCGCCGCAACTAGAGAGAGCCCGCATGCAGCAACAAAGACCCAATGCAGCCAAAAATAAATAAATAAGTTTATTTTTAAAAAAAGAAAGAATATATTTGTTCTAAATTTTTGGCATTTAATTTTTTGTTTGTTTGTTTGTTTTGTTTTGTTTTTGTGGTACGCGGGCCTCTCACTGCTGTGGCCTCTCCCGTTGCTGAGCACAGGCTCTGGACGCGCAGGCTCAGCGGCCATGGCTCACGGGCCCAGCCGCTCCGTGGCATGTGGGATCTTCCCGAACTGGGGCACAAACCCGTATCCCCTGCATCGGCCGGACTCTCAACCACTGCACCACCAGGGAAGCCCCTGGCATATAATTTTTATCAAAATTTGCAGGTTATTTTCTATTTCTAGTTTGTAAAGAAGAATTTTTTAAATCATAAATTATTGCTAAATTTATCAAAACCTTTTTTGTGTATATGTGCCTATAATGAAACAAATACGATTTTTCTCCTTCAGTCTATTAATTAACATGGAAAATTTAAAGAAATAATTTTCTGATGGTTAATTCTCGTTTCTTGTTTTTTTTTGTGGTATGCGGGCCTCTCACTGTTGTGGCCTCTCCCGTTGCGGAACACAGGCTTCAGACGCGCAGGCTCAGCGGCCACGGCTTACGGGCCCAGCCGTTCCGCGGTATGTGGGATCTTCCCGGACCGGGGCACGAACCCGTGTCCCCTGCATCGGCAGGCGGACTCTCAACCACTGCGCCACCAGGGAAGCCCAATTCTCATTTCTTATATGTGATAAACCCCATTTGGCTGTGATTTTATAACATCAACAACATAGGATCCAGTTAGCCAATATTTTGTTTAAGATTTTTATCTTCATGTTCAGAGGTGAAAGAACCTATAATTCTTGTCTTGTTTATTTTTCCAATTTTGAAAGTAAGATTATACCACCTCATCGAATGTCTTAAACAATTTCTTCTCCCCCTTTTCTCTGATCCCTCTGCTTGAGAATTGAAACTTTGATACCCAGAAAGAGGGATGGATTTAACAAAGATCACAGAAAGAGGAGGGAGTCTGTGACGTTTTCTACCCTGAAAAAAATCCCTCTTGGACATGTCACCCACCTGGGCTCCTTTGTCAGGCAGAAGTGCTCCAACCACTGCGTGATTATCTATACTTTGTGTGACCAATCAGGTCGAACACTGGGGCCTCAGGTTCAAGTGCTTGCTTTGCCGCAGGACTTTTCCTCTATGACCTTGTGCGTTGGTTTCCTCCTCCTTAAAATGGGAACACGGGATCAGGCAACCCTGAGCCTGTTCTATCCCTGACAGTTGAGGCCTTTGTCATTCTCAGACACCCTCCTGGGGTTTAGGCCGAGCTTCAGGGCACAAATAGAATCTGGTGAAAAGGGAAGTGCTTGATGGGAGCATCAACTACACGGGCAGCCAGGGCCTTGTTTGTGATTCCAGTCTTGGCCTTGATGGCAGCCGTGTGTGGATCTCCACATCTGAGAGAACTGGCTCTGGGTGATGTGTCCGCTGAGGCCATGGCAGGGGAGTGAAGGAACCTGGGAGAAGCAGCAGGAAGAAGAACAGACTGCCTTACTACTGACTAGCAGCAGAGTCAAGCCTGCTGGAGCACCGGCCCCGCCCCAGGACCTCCCTAACCCTTCAGAGGCCTCGTCTGGGTAGAGGAGTGCTTGAGGCCAGGGGAGGCCAGCTCAGCGGGGCTCCGGCTGCTGGGTCTGGGACTCCAGCGGAAAGCTGCCTCTGGGGCCTGACTCTCCTGGAGGCCTGATTGGTTCTCCCTGGCCCTCCTCCTTTGGCACCTCCACCATGACTCCCTGCCCTAGCTCCTGGATGCCAGCTCAGCTTTCCAACTCCCAACTGCAAAGCCCATTTCACACCCCAAGCCCCAACCCCCAAATCCCAGCCTAAACTCTGCCCTTTCAATCCCAGTACGATTCCTTCCCCCAGACTTACCTAAATAAGGCTCATTCTTAACTGAGTTCTTCATCTCATTCTCCCCAGGGTGTCCTTGGTCACCCACACAGGTCTGCTTTGGGCCCAGGGAAATATCTAGTGTTGATCTATTTCCCTCTTGACTCATCCAGGCTGCCCATGAAGCTGTCCTAGCTATTCCCAGGGACACTCCATGAGTCTACCCGCTGGCTCCCACCCCACCTGAGCTGGGGCTCCCCCTCCTCTGCCACTCCTAACCTTATTACCTACCAGACTGGGGCTCCATGCTGGCCTGGGCCCCCTCCAGCCTGCGTCATTGCCCCCTTGAGTACTACAACCTGAAGGTTTGCACCAAGTCCTTCCCTCCATGGACATGCTGCCCCCTGCTGGTCAGTTGGTTATAAAACATGAACGGTTTTCCAGGCCCAGGGAGGCTTGCAGAGCTGCCCTGCTGCGCTCTTACCACAAGTTGTAAGCACTTAATATGCTTTATCTAATTGAATCTTCACAGCAGCTTCATGAGGAAGGTTCCGTTATTACCCCTATTTTACACATTGGGATGAATGGAGCTGGTTTTGAACCCAGTACAACTAGGAATAAGAACGAGAGCAGCTCATCAACCCAGCTCTTCCTTAGGATTCAGAACTGCATCAGGCCTTTCCAACGTGTTGTCTCCTCAAAACTTCTCTCCCACTTTCCACAACCTGGTATCAAAGGTTCTCCATGGGCCCCACACGGCAGCCACCCCATCCACAAATACAGCCTGCATGGTCTCCCCTGCTCTCAGCTAGGGACCCTCAAACTGCCCACAACACGTGCGAAACTCCCCACACCTGCATCCCTCCTCAACTTCCTTCCCACTACCTACCGCAGGCCAGTCTGCCTCGGTCCTCTGGGTCCTATTCCTTCCTGTCGCCAACTAATTATCCCTCTTTCTCCAGCTCCTTCCACCCCCCATCTCAACCAAAACTTTCCCGGAGACATTTAAAATGCTGAAGTCTTTCTCCTCTTAAAAATATAAGCAAACATCCCTGGTGGCAAAGTGGTTGAGAGTCCGCCTGCCGATGCAGGGGACACGGGTTCATGCCCCGGTCCAGGAAGATCCCACATGCCACGGAACGGCTGGGCCCGTGAGCCATGGCTGCTGAGCCTGCGCGTCCAGAGCCTGTGCTCAGCAACGGGAGAGGCCACAACAGTGAGAGGCCCGCATACCGCAAAAAAAAAAAAAAAAAAGCAAACAACCCCTCCACCCCCTGCTCTTGAACTCTAGCTACCCTCCTATTTCTCTGGAAGGGCTGTCTACACTCACTGTGCTCATTTCATCATTTCCTCCTCATTTTTCAGCCCAGGCCATTTTGGCTTTTGGCCCACAGCTTCAGAAAGCATCCTAAGGTCACCACTCAGGGGACATTGTTCAGGCTCTGGGCACTTGATTTCTCTCTCAGCAGCGCTTAACGCTGTTGGCCACACCCTCCTCTGGCAAGAGTCCCTCACCTGTGTTTCTGGCTTCTGGTTCTCCTCCCACCTCTCAAGCCTCTCCGCCCCAGCCTCCTCTGATGGCCTGTTATAATTATCTGGCCATTAGATGCTGGCTCTCCTCTACACTCGGTCCTGGACCCTTTCCTCTTTTCATCCCATTCTCTCACCCTGGGTAATCTCACCCGCACCCATATAGATGCTGATGACTCCCAAGTGTATACCTCTAGCCCAGGGTCCCAACTGGGAGCAGGTTGGCCCTCCAAGGGACCTTCAGCAATGTCTGAAGACATTTGTGGTTGTCACAACTACGGAGGGATGCTACTGACATCTAGTGGGCAGAGGCCAGGGGTGCTGCTAAACATCCTGCAATGCACAGGACGGCCCCACAGCAAAGAACTGTCTAAGCCGCCAATGTCAGCAATACCCAGGCTGGGGACCCCATTCTAGCCTAGCCCTTCCTCTGAACCCCAGGTTGGTACATCCAACCACTTGTACCACATCTCCACTTGGATGTCTCAAACATACCTCAAACTCAACTTGTGCAAGTTGAACTCATGATCTACCCCAACCTGATTCTCTAACAATCTTCCCCACCTCAGTTGCACCCTGTTATGTGAGCTACAAACCTGGGAATGTCATCCTGGAAACGTCCCTCTCCCTCGCCTCAATATCCAGTCCATCACCAGCTACTGCCCATGTTCTCTTATCATCTCTCCAACACCCTACTCCAGATACCATCATCTCCTGCCTAGGCTTTTATAAAAGCATCCTGTCTGGTCTCCTGGCAATATCTCAGGGGATTCCCTCCAATCTTTTCACCACACAGCAGCCAGAGTGGTCCACATCAAACTGCGGATCTGATTGTGACACCTCCTTGTTTGAAACACTGAAGGCTTCCCATTGCTCTTTGGATTAAGACCCAAAATCTTAACACAGCCTGCAAGGCCACATGTTCCGGACCCTGGCAATTCTCCAGCCTCTCGTAAAGCCCTTGCCCACCCCTCTCTCGGCACTCTAGTCACCATTGCTCTATTTTTCAGTTCTTCAAATCCACTGAGCTCCCTCCCACCCCAGGGCCTTTGCATATGCTGTTCCTCTGCCTGGACCCTTCTTCTGCTTCCATTCCCTTCACCTAGTTCACTCCTACTCATCCTTTAGATATATCAATAACTTCAGAGGTCACCACTTCAGGGAGACGTTACATGACCCCAGCATCTAGGTCAAGTTCTATGGTAAACCCTATCAAAGAGCCATGTTTCTTTCCTCACGAAACTTAGTTCAGCACGTAATTTCCCTGCTTATCCACGCAACGACCTGGTTAATGTCTGTCTCTCTGAGTTGATTCTGTGCCCACCAGGTGGGACCACATCTGTGCTTGTTCACCAGCCTGTGAGGGTAAAATCAGAAATACAAATAAACAAAAGGAAGAAAATATAATCCTGCTGCACGTACTATTTCGCAAACTACTTTTTAACCTGAGCAATAAAGCATGAACAATAGGTATAGAGGTGTGTCAGGAGTTACATTTCTTTATTATTGCTTTTCCTGAATAATATCCCATTATGTACAGTGTATAGATTCTTTCTCAATGGACCCGCTGCATTAGAATACCAGGAAGCTCTTTAAAATACAGATTTCAAGCTCCACGCCCAGGAGACTGATTTGGGAGGACTTGGGTGGGTCCCAGGTATTTCTACTTTAAAATTTCCCCTGCAGATTCTACTGGGCTTGCCAGGGTTGGGAACCACTAATTGAACGAATCCTATATTTGGGGCCACAAAGGGAGCACCCAACATTTTGTTATTCCTAGTTGTGCAGCAATGAGAATCCTTATGTCTGCACTAGCAAATGACCTCAGTTCTTTCAGAAAGCTGGTTCTCGGGGTGGCCTTGCACAGTGGTAAGCCTGGCTGGGCCATGCTGCCAAACCATTTTGAGTTTTCAATCCCCTTTCTCTTGATCAGGTCTCTTCTCCAACGTCAAGTCAAGACTGACTTGATCTGGGAAGGGTAAAGCAGTGGTGGGAGAAGCATGATTTTCATTTCTTTACTTTATGCCCTTCTGAATAGTTTGATTTTGTGATGACTGGCATGTATTTTTTAAATTACTTTTACACTAAGACTTGGGATTTACTTTATTTAATTTTAAATGTTTTATTTATTTTATTTATTTTTGGCTACGTTGGGTTTTCGTTGCTGCCCGTGGACTTTCTTCTAGTTGTGGTGAGCGGGGGGCTGCTCTCTGTTGCGGTGCATGGGCTTCTCATTGCGGTGGCTTCTCCGGTTGCAGAGCGTGGGCTCTAGGCACACAGGCTTCAGTAGTTGTGGCACACGGGCTCTAGAGCGCAGGCTCGGTAGTTGTGGCTTGCGGGCTGTAGAGCACAGGCTCAGCAGTTGTGGCGCACGGGCTTAGTTGCTCCGTGGCATGTGGGATCTTCCCGGACCAGGGCTCGAACCCGTGTCCCCTACATTGGCAGGCAGGTTCTTAACCACTGCGCCACCAGGGAAGCCCGGCATGTATTCTTTTTGCAATTAAAAAAAAAAAATAGGATTTTCTGAAATGTCAAATGAGCTTCCAGCCTGGATGGATCTCTTTTGCTGAGCTCTGACCTTGCTCTCCAGATGCTTCCTCGTGACCCTCAGTTGTCGAACAGACATCTCAAAATAGACACACATGTGAAAATTAACAGAGCCAAACTCATTCTCCCCTCTCAGACCTGCTTCACCACAGCAAATGGTACCTCCGCTCACCTAGCTGCTTGGACAGAAGCAGGGAGCCCTCAGCACCCTCTCCCTCACCCCCAATATCCATCCTTCCCAAGCCCTGGGGATTCTGTCTACAGATCCCATCTCACACTTGTCCAGTTCTCTCCATCCCTACCACCATCATCTTGGTCTAAGCTGTCTTCATCACTTGCTGGACTTCTGCATCTCACCCCCAAACAAGCCATTTTACCCGTGGTAACCAGAGTGGTCTTTCAAAACCTAAGTTATATCAAGACAACCTGACTCAGGATTTTCTGATAACTTCCTGTTGTACTTAGGATGAAATCCAAGTCCTGAAGGTGGCCTACCAGCCCCATGTGGTCTGGTCCTTGCCCACCTCTTCTTACTTTACTTCTCTCTCAGCTGCAACAGCCCTGGCCTCCAGTGACTCCTCCTGACAGGAGGTGAAGCTCCTTCCGACCTGAATGTCTTCATACATCTCTGGAACATTCTTCTCACCAAGCCTCACCTTCCCTTGGCTCTCAACTTGAGGGCCCTTCTCTAGGGGTTTCTCTGACCTGATCTAGGGTAGAGTCCCCCTCCACCTTCTTTCTAGCTGCTTGTGCTTCTTCATAATCCTCAGCCTCCCTTGCAATGATATGTTTAGGTGTCTGATAATTGGCTATTGTTGGCTTCACTTACTGGAATGTAAGCTCCCTGAGAGAGTAGAGACATGGCTGTTTATTCACCATGAATCCAGCACTAGCGCAGTACCTGACACATGTAAGTTCTAAGTACATGTTCATTAAAGACGTTGAAGGACAAGGGGTAAGAGTATCATTCTTCCTGTTTTAAAGGGGAGACGATACGGGCCTGAAATGTAAAGGGACTTACCTGATGTCATACAGCAAGTCAGTGGAGCTCAGGGAACTCACCCTGTAGGCCCTGGATGCAGTGCTCCCCTACCATTTTAGGCTGCCCATCATTTAAACTCACCATAACTCTGAGAGAAAAGGGATGGTCTCCTCATGTCACAGGTAACTGTGCAAATTCAGGCCCACTGAGGTCATGTGACTTACCGAAGGTCACCGGGTTAAGAGAGTGGACACTGTACTCGCAACCAGTCTGTTCTCTCTCTGTTCTTTCTCCTACAACAAACTCCAGTCCACACATTTTTACTGAGTACCTACTAAGTGCCTGGCACTGCGCTGGGAGCTGGGGAAGTGGAGTGAACCAGAAGACACATCCCTGCTCCCCTGGCATTCACATCACTGTGGAAGGAGGCAGGATAGCACCGCAGAGAAAAGCCCACTAATAATTATGAGTTGTGATATCAGGCTTAGAAACCCAGCCAAGTGCTTTAGGCATCATCCCTGCCACCACCTCTGTCTCTGGACATCTGGAAGTTCTTCTGCTCCCAGCCCTTCCCCAGGGCCTCCCTAGCTTGCCAAAGCTGGCCCCTTACCAGAAATAATAAAGGTCAGAGTGGAAATAAATGAAATAGCAACTAAAAACAATTTAGAAGAGATCAATGAACAGAGCTGGTTCTTTGAAAAGGTAAAAACGAAATCAACAAAACTTTAGCCAGACTAACCAAGACAAAAGAGAGAGGACTCAAATAAATAAGATAAGAACTGAAAGAGGAGAAGGTACAGCTGATAACTCAGAAATACAAAGAATCATAAGAGACTACTATGAACAATTATACACCAATAAATTGGACAAACTAGAAGAAACGGATATTTTCCTAGAAACATACAATCTTTCAAGACTGAAACATGAAGAAAGAGAAAATCTGAATAGACTGATTACTAGTAAGGGGACTGAAACAGTAATCAAAACTCTCCCAACAGCAACAACAACAAAACCCTGGACCATATAGCTTCACTGGTGAATTCTACCAAACACTCAAAGAAATATTAATACCAATCCTTTTCAAACTCTTCCAAAGTAGAAGAGGGGGGAATTCTTCCAAACACATTTTATGAAGTCAGCATTATCCTGATACCCAAAGCAGACAAAGATACTACAAAAAAAGAAAACTACAGGCCAATATCCTTGTTGAACATAGATGCAAAAATCCCCAAGAAAATATTAGCAAATTGAATTCAATAATATATTAAAAGGATCATACACTATGATCAAGTGGGATTTATTCTAGGGGTGCAATGATGGTTCAGTATCCACCAATCAATTAATTTGATACATCACATTCACAAAATGAAGGAAAAAATTATGATCATCTCAATAGATACAGAAAGAGCATTTAACAATATTCAACATCCATTTATGATAAAACTGTCAACGAAGTGACTATGGAGGAATGTACCTCACCATAATAAAAGGCACATGTAACAAACCCATAGTTAACATCATACTCAGTGGTGAAAAGCTGAGACTTTCCCTCTAAGATCAGGAACAAGACAAGGATATTCACTCTTGCCATTTGTATTCAACATATTATTGGAAGTCCTAGCCACAGCAATTAGGCAAGGAAAAGAAATAAAAGGCATCCAAATTGGAAAGGAAGAAGTAAAACTCACAATTTGCAGATGACAGGACTCTATGTACAGAAAACCCTAATGACCACCAAAAAATATTTAGAGCTAGTAAATGAATTCAGTAAAGTTGCAGAATAAAAAATCAATATACAGAAATACATGACATTTCTATACACTAATAATGAAATATTAGAAATTAAGAAAACAATCCCATTTACAGTTCATGAAAAAGAATAAAATGCCTGGGAATAGATTTAACCAAGGAGGTAAAATACCTGTAAACTGAAAACTGCTAGATACTGATGAAATAATTTGAAGAAGACACACACAAAAAATGGAGAGATAGTCCATGCTCATGCATTGGAAAAATTAATATTGTTTAAAATGTCCATACTACACAAAGCAATTCACAGATTCACTGCAATCTGTATCAAAATTCCAATGGCACATTTTATGAACTAGACAAATAATTCTAAAATTTGTAGGAACCACAAAAGACCCTGAATAGCAAAAACAATCTTGAGAAAGAAGAGCAAAGCTGGAGGTACCACAATCTCTGATTTCAAACTATACTACAAAGCTATAGTAATCAAAACAGTATGGTACTGGCACAGAAACAGACACACAGATGAACAAAACAGAATTGAGAGTCCAGAAATAAACTCAAACATATATGGACAACTAATTTACAAGAAAAGAGCAAAGAACATACAATAGAGAAAGGATAGTCTCTTCAATAAATGGTGTTGGTAAAACTAAACAGCCACATGCAAAAGAATGAAACGGGACCGTTATTTTATACCATACACAAAAACTAACTCAAAATGGATTAAAGACCTGAATGTAAGACCTGAAACCATAAAATTCCTAGAATAAAACATAGGCAGTAACCTCAATGACATTGGTCTTAGTGATGTTTTAGTGGCTCTGACTCCAAAAGCAAGGGAAACAAAAGAAAAAGTAAGCAAATGGGACTACATCAAACTAAAAATTTTGCACAGCAAAGGAAGCCATAATCAAATCAAAAAGGCAACCTACTGAATGGGAGAAGATATTTGCAAATTATATATCCAATAAGGGATTAACACCCAAAATATATAAAGAACTCACAGACTCAACAATAGAAGAACAAACAACCCTGTTAAGAAATGAGGATCTGAAATAGACAGTTTTTTCCAAAAAAGACAGAGAGATGGCCAACAGGCACATGAAAAGTTGTTCAACATCACTAACTACTAGGGAAAATCAAATCAAAACCACAATGAGATATCACCTTGCACCTAATAGAATAGCTATTATTGAAATGACAAGAAATAACAAATGTTGGAGAGGCTAGAAACCCTCGCACGCTGTTGGCAAGACTGTAAATTGATGCAGCCACTATGGGAAAAGGTATGGATATTCCTCAAAAACAGAATAGATCTACCATATGACCCAGCTATTCCACTTCTGGGTATTTATCCCAAGAACAGGAAAACACTAATTCAAAAAGACATATGCACCCCTATGTACATTGCAGCATTATTTACAATAGCCAAGATATGGAAACAACTTAAGTGTCCATAGATGGATGAATAGGTAAAGAAGATGTGGTATATATAAAATGAAATACTACTCAGCCATAAAAAAGAGTGAAATTCTGCCATTTGCAGCAACATGGATGGAACCTGAAGGTATTACGCCAAGTGAAATAAGTCAGATGGGGAAAGACAAATACCATATGATCTCACTCATGTATGGAATCCAGGCAACAACAGCAACAACAAACAAACAAAAACAAACTCACAGATACAGAGATCAGAGAAGTAGTTAGCAAAGAAGGGGATTGGGAGGTGGACGAAATGAGTGAAGGGGGATCAGCTGTATGGTGATGGATGGTGACTAGACTTGTGGTGGTGATCACTTTGTAGTGTATACAGATGTCAAATGATGATATTGTACACCTGAAACTTATATTAAAAAAAAAAAGCTGGCCTCTTACCCAGGTCTGTCCCCACCATCACATTTCCACATCGGACTACCACCAGGGGGCAGTTGTGCTCCATCTCAGATGGTTCCTCCACCAGCGCAGCTTGGGATGGGGAGAGAAGGGGAGAGAAGCAGATATCTAGGGGACAGAAGGGAGCTAAAAGGCTGCCAGACTCCCCAGCTATCGGGTGTCTTAGAGAATCGGCTCTGCCCAGATCTAGAGAAGAGTTTCTCAATTGTTTTTCCTCCCTTGTCTCCCTCCTACTTTTATGTCTCCTCATTCATTCATTTAATACACTTTTAAAATAGGTTTATTGAGATAATTTCTATCCCATAAAAGTTCACCCCCCTAAAGTGGACAAGACAATGATTTCTAGTACATTTACAGAGTTGTGCAACTGTTACCATAATCCAATTTCAGGACATTTTCATCCCCCAAAGAAGCCTTGTACCCATCAGCAATCACTTCCCAGCTTTCCATCCCCTGTTCCTCTCCCTCCCTGCCCTAGGCAACCACTAATCTATTTTCTGTCTCTATAAATTTACCTATTCTGGATGTCTCCTATAAATGGAATCATAGAATATGCAGCCTTTTGCGACTGGCTTCTTTCACTTAGTGTAATGTTGTCAATGTTCAACCATGTTGTAGCGTGTATCAGTACTTACTTCCTTTTTATGGCTGAAAAATATTCCATTGCATGGATAGACCACACTTTATCCATTAATCAGTTGATGGACATTTCGGTTTTTTTCTACTTTGGGGCTATCATGAATAACACTGCTATGAACATTAGCATTCCAGTTTTTTTAATTGAGGTATAATTCACATACTATAAACTTCATCCTTTTAAAGACTACAATTCAGTGGTTCTTAGTATATTCACAAAGTTGTGCAACCGTCGCCACTACCTAATTCCAGAACATTTCATCATCCTACAAAAGACCCCATACTCATTAGCAGTCATTCCCTATTTCCCCGTCCCTCTAGACCCTGGAAACCACGAATCTACTTTCTGTCTCTGTGTTTTTGTCTATTCTGGACATTTCATATAAATGAAATCATACAATACGTGGTCTTTTCTGTCTGCCTTTTTTACTTAGTATATATATATATATATATATATTTTTTTTTTTTTTTTTTTGCGGTACGTGGGCCTCTCACTGTTGTGGCCTCTCCTGTTGCGGAGCACAGGCTCCGGACGCACAGGCTCAGCGGCCATGGTTCACGGGCCCAGCTGCTCCGCGGCATGTGAGATCTTCCCAGACCGGAGCACGAACCCGTGTCCCCTGCATCGGCAGGCGGACTCTCAACCACTGCGCCACCAGGGAAGCCCAGTATATGTTTTTGAGGTTTGTCCATGTTGTAACGTGTATCATTACTTTATTCTTTTTGTTGCTGAATAATATTGCATTGTAATGATATACTACATTTTATTTATGTATTTGTCAGCTGGTAGACATTTGGATTGTTTCCAATTTTGGGCAATTATGAATAGTGCTGCTATGAGCATTCATGAACAAGTTTTTGTGTAGGCATGTGTTTTCATTCGCTTGTGTATATACCTCGGGTTGGAATTGCAGCGTCATATGGCACACAAAACAGCCGCACCATTTTCCATTCCTACCAGCAATGTACAGAAATTCTAATTTCTCCGCATCCTCGCCCTTTTGATTCTAGCCATTCTCATGGGTATGAAATGTTATCTCACTTACTCGATATGCTTTTACGGAGCACCGAACTATGTGTCAAGCCTGTTCTAGGTGCTAGAGATGAGCAGTGAACAGGACAGAGGTGGCCCTGCCCTCATGGGGGCCCAAGACCTACTATAGATTTAGATATTCAAGGAGTAATGAATACATTAACCAGACAAGTTCAGGAAGTGCAACGATGACTTGAAGCAGAGTATGGGTGGCAGGGCAAGGGCAGTGGTGGCGGAGCTGCCTCATCCAGGGGATCAGGGGAAACGGCACTGCTGGGAAGGTGACATTTGTGATGAGACGTAACAGGTAAGAAGGGGCCATCCTACTCAGCGCTGGAGGACAAGGTCCCAAGTACAGGGAACAGCAGGGGCAAAGGCCCTGAAACCTGATGAGTGGTGTCTTCTAGGGACAGCAGGAGAACAGTGTGGTGGGAGCTAAGTGAGCAAAGGAGAGGAGAGGAGGTGACGGGGTTGTGCAGGAAGATCGCTCATGCCTTTGGAGGCTGCCATGAAGAGCCTGAATTTAATTCTGAGCTTGGTGAGAAGCCACTAAAGTTTTGAGAGCAGAGTATCTACATTCTCAGCATCTCCCTCTTTCTGCGTGTGGGGAAGTGGCTCTCGGGAGACAAGGGCAGAGCAGGGAGACTGATGAGGGCACCATTCGCACTGTGCAGGAGAAGGATGGCGGAGGCTGGGAGGGTTAGGCCTGGGTCTGGATATGCTTTGGAGGTAGAACTGAACAGTTTACTGGAGGATTGCATGTGAAGGATGAAGAGAGGAGAAGCGTGTTCTTTCTGGCCCCTCGCATTTGACAAACATGCAGTGAGGCCTCAGTGTACTGATTTGATCCAGTGGACCCACCGGGACCAGAAGAGGTACATCTTCTGCCTTCAGCCCGGAGAGCCAGGACTCTCCCCCACCAGAAAATTGCAGGCTGGCGGCCAGTCTTCATCAAGCTTCTGTGGCATCCTGGGTCCTACCCTTGGCACGGTGAGGGCTCAAAAGAAGACCCTTATTTTTGCCCTTAGGAGTTCAAGCCTCATGCCAACCCTACGCTAACTGCTTCTGGTCATCCAGAACACGCTGCCCAATTCATCTCCCTGGCGCCGTGCTCCCACCAGCTCATCCCCGACTCGGAGCCCTTCAGTAGGTCGCTGTGCCCCTAGCTGTGTTTCCCAACTTGAGTAATGTATAGGCAGGCTCTCAAAAAGAAGCTGATCCTCCCATGCCAGATACTGTTGATTTAAAATGCTTTTTTTATACTGTTCCTTAAGATATAAAGCTAGGTCCAAACTCCAAGGGCTCCTATACAACCATAAAACCGAGTTATAAATTCAATACAAACACACTACAAACCTGGTAACACTCAGACGAATGTTGTTCATTTAATGGGCTGGATGATGTGGTTTTGCAGAATCAAAATCACCCCCTTGCAATTTTGAGCATTTTATTGGCTGCGCCAGTGTGGTGTTCTGTTTTGTCTTTGTTTGTTTGTTTTTACTTTGGAGCTCCTACACAACTGTGTGGGCTGAATTGATTTGCTCACTTCTTTTCTCATGTGGGTGAGGGGAACCCTCTCAAAGGGTGAGCACATAGCCCATCATTTGGCTCCCTTGCTGTGGCCATGTCCATTCCTCTGTGTTTTAAGCCCGGGACTGTTACAAGGACCTTCATGGGCCCCCAGAATTCTTACCTTTGGAGGCTCCACCTCACCCCCTGTCAAACATATGAACATGTACCCACACTTCACATCAACTATACTTTTCCTTTTTGCTATTAAAAGGGATTTATTTTTATAATTCTGCAGTTGAAATTATTTCAAGGAACAATGTTTGCGGGTGTGTCTGTTATTTTAGTTGTTGTTGTTTGTTACTTCGGAGTCATTAACATTCTTTTCTCAGATGTGAAACACTGTCTGGGCCCTTGGAATCCTCCCAGGCCCAAGGGCTGAGCTCACGGTGCTGGAAGATAAACCAGCCAAGCCGAGGCCTGCTTCTTTCTTTCCTCATCAGCCCAAGACTCTTAAAGTGGGGCAGTTGGCACCAGCCTGATCCCAAGCACAGACCAACACGGGCATGAAAACGGGGTTGGCTGCTCTGGGTTACGAGACCTGGGTCATTCAGAGGAGTCAGAATTATGCTTGTACTCGTTTTTAGATTATCAGTGAAATGAAAGCCCTAAATTATGAAAACCCTAGTGAAGCCAGATTACTGGGAACATGCCTGAGGTTCCCCAGAGGTCAGAGACCCCAGTTTGAGGCCCCTGGGCCTTCAAGATCAAGTCGCAGCACCTTGGCCTGGGACCAAGTGCTGCACATTGTACGGCTGGTTCTCCTTTCCAGAGGTTTTGTCCTCATCACTCCCCTACCCAATACCAGATACAGGAGCTTCTCCACAGCCAGCCTTTGGTCCTACTGTTGTCTCTGCTCAAAATGACCCCCTTACAGTTTTCAGACTATTTTATTTTTTTAAGGTTTTAAAACATTGTGCGGGTTATACATGTTAACTCTAGGAAAATCAGAAAATACAGGTATAGGAAAATAAAAAAATAAAAATAATCAGTGATCTCATCTCAGAGAAATAATCATGACGAACTGATTATTTGCTATATATACTCTTTAAACTTCAGTTTTCCACATGCATATATTTATATTAACAAAATATAATGAGTGTGATTTTTCAAATGAAGTATCATAAGTAAATAAAAACAGAGAGAGTACTATAACATGTACTCCTCACAACCGAGTTTTGACAAAACTTAACACTTTTAGCATATTTGCTTCAGCTCCTTAAAAAAAAAAAAAAAAAAAAACCTGACAGATGTGGCTGAAGCCCCCTCTACCCCTGACCTAGTGCTCTTTGGCAATCCCTCCCCTGCATCCCCCTACAGAGTCGATCTCTCTTACAAATTTGGGGTTTAGCTTTCCCATCCACGCTCTAGATATTGTTAAACTTCAAATGAATTGCATTGTTGTGCATATATCCTTCTGCAATCTGCCTTTGGGTGTGACACTATGTTCTATAGGTGCGTGCGTGTTGATTCATGTCACCTAGTTTGTTCATTCACACTGCCATTCACAATTCCGTGGAATGAATGGACCACAGTTTCTTTACCAAGTCCACTGATAATTGATTGTGCAGACTGTGCTACAGAACACCTTGGTACGTACAGTCTTCTTGTGTTGGGAACATGAATTTCTCTGGGATCAATACCCAAGACAGAATTGCTGAGTTGTAGGGCACATGCAATATCATAACCTTCCTTTTTCTTACTTCACTCACAATTCATGAACAGTTTTCCATTTCAATACCTATCCCACATCAATATATTTTGTTTGTTTGTTTTGTTTTTTATAAATTTATTTATTTATTTTTGGCTGCTTTGGGTCTGCCTTGCTGTGCGCGAGCTTTCTCTAGTTGCAGTGAGCAGGGGCTACTCTTCATTGCGGTGCGTGGGCTTCTCATTGTGGTGGCTTCTCTTGTTGTGGAGCACGGGCTCTAGGCTCGCAGGCTTCAGTAGTTGTGGCATGTGGGCTCAGTAGTTGTGGCTCGCAGGCTCTAGAGCACAGGCTCAGTAGTTGTGGCGCACGGGCTTAGTTGCTCCACAGCATGTGGGATCTTCCCAGACCAGGGCTCGAACCTGTGTTCCCTGCACTGGCAGGAGGATTCTTAACCACTGAGCCACCAGGGAAGTCCTAATATATTTTTAACAGCTATAGAAGTTCTGCCCAAAATTTCTCAACATAATCAAGATAGGCATAATTAGTTTCTATTAAAATCTACTCTGTGAGGGAGTATCTTTGCAGCTATATTTTTATAGCATATCTTTATTTCTGTAAGAGGAATGCATAAAGGTAGAACTTCTGGGTCAAAAGGGATATGTATTTTCAAGACCAACTTCCCTGAGAATTCTTGAACCAACTGCTCCTTCCACCAGCTCCCACCTCCTACAAGGGTACGAGGGCCTGTTTCCCCTAAATCTGGCCCAGTCACACCCTTAAAGTTTTTGCCTCTGGAAATACTGTCCTTACACCTTCACCTCTCCTGCCGCTTCTCCTCTTCCCTCGGCCAAAATCTGGCTTGCGGACTTTCAAAGCCCTTAATAACTCTTGTTTAACATTCATCACTTTCTCATTTCCTCCACAGCTATTTTGGTGTGTGATCTATCTTTGCTCCAGATATAAATATTTTAGTATCAGGAATTCTATTTTCTTCAATGTTATTCTTTCATAATTTATACACTTCCAAGTAACATATACAACATCTATAGTAAACTACACATGCAGACTGTTAAAAAATACATGGACTTCTGGAAAATATTTGATTAAAATGTTCTAAGTCAGTGAAGTTACTGCATTTCCATTCCATTCCACCCAACCAACATTTGTTGAGAAAGCTCTCCGGGATAGGAGCTGTGCCAGGCCCCAGGGAACCAGAGGCAAATAGGCCCTGGTCCCTGTCCTCCAGGAGTTCACAGTCAATTAAATGTTGCCCTGAGCATCCTCTCATGCAAGGCAAAAAGGGAAACATGATGTATTATCTCCAACTCATGATTAAAGAACGAAGGCTATTTCAGCTGTGAAAGACCCTTTACCCTGGTGTTAAAGTACAAGAAGGATTTTTCACATAAGTGCTGCTATAAGAACCTATGTTTTGAACAATCTCTTTAGCAGTCTTTTAGAGACAATGCAGAGATGCTCCGCTCCATGTGGATTTAATTCCTCCATCATACGTCAGAGAGGCAAGGACATACTATTAAGACATCATTCAGGCACTTTCCTGGTGGCGCACTGGTTAAGAATCTGCCTGCCGATGCAGGGGACACGGGTTCGAGCCCTGGTCCAGGAAGATCCCACATGCCGCGGAGCAACTAAGCCTGTGTGCCACAACTACTGAGCCTGCGCTCTAGAGCCTGCGTGCAACAACCACTGAAGCCCACGCGCCTAGAGCCTGTGCTCCACAACAAGAGAAGCCACCGCAACGAGAAGCCCGCGCACTGCAACGAAGAGTACTCCCGGCTCCCCGCAACTAGAGAATGCCCGCGTGCAGCAACGAAGATCCAACGCAGCCAAAAATAAATAAATAAATAAATAAATATTTTTTAAAAAAAGAAAGACATCATTCGGTAAAGGTCCTTCTGGGGGTTGGGGTCGGGGTTCCACCAATGTAGCCTGGGTATAAAGTGGCTTAATGTCTGCTGGCTTAATGTCAACCGCAGAGGAGGACAGCCACTGGGTGATTAGCACAGTGTTAGACGCCTAGTAGGGGTCTAACCACACGCCAGTTCAGCCAGCATTTGTTTACTCACTTATTTAACTGACTGCTTACTCTGTGCCAGGCATTCAGGCTAAATCCTGGGGACATTTTGGTAGATAAAAGACATGTTGCCACCTCATACACTGCTGGTGGGAATGTAAAATGATATGGCCACTTTGGAAAAGAGTTTGACAGTCTCTGAGGAAGTTGAACATACACTGACCATAAAACCCAGCAATTCCATTCATAGGTATCCAGGTATTTACTCCAGCAAAATGAAAATGTGTGTCCACACGAAGACTTGTAGGCAAATGTTCATATCAGCATTATTCTATAGAGAAAACCGGAAGCAATCCAAAATCGAAAAGGCGAATGGATAAACAAAATGTAGCACAACCATGTTAGGGAATACTACTCAGCAATAAAAAGAAACAAACTTCCAATACTCGCAGTACGGAAGAAGCTCAGACTTCATGGTCAGTGAAAGAAGCCAGACGCAGAAGGTCTCATATTATACTGATTCCATTTATGGGACATTCCCAGAAAAGGCAAAACTGGAGAGACAGAAAGCAGATGGGTGATTGCCTGGCGATGAGGGTAAAAGCAGGGATTAACTGCAAACAGGTCTGAGGGATCTTCTGGGGGTGATGAAAGTTCTAAAACTGGATTGTGGTGATGGTCATGCAATTCTGCGAATTTACTAAGAATCATGGAATTACACACTTAAAACGGGTGAGTTTTCTGGCATGTCTTGTAAAGAGACATGACAAAACAAAAAAGACACAGGCTCTACATTTATGGGTTTTATCATCTAATTAGGGAGAGAGTAACCAAGCACCTAAGTATAGAATAATAAAGTCTGTCAAAGAGAAGGAAGGAAATACAGTGGGTGCAGTGACAGAGAATAAAAAGGGGAAGCTCCTTGGAGAGGCGGCCAGGGAAGGTCTATCTGAAGGGGTGTCATTTGGATAGAGACCTACAAGGAGGACAGATGGGAAGGGCACTCCAGGAGAGGGAACGGCATGGTCAAAGTCAGGGTTGGAAGCCCATGAGCTATACTTTTATGCATATTTTGTAGTGCTTCAAAGAGGTGCCCCGACCTACTAACCACATGGCGCATGAGCGATGGGGCAGGTGTTTAAAAGAAGGCCTGCCTGTGCCTTAAGTTGGCATCAGTTTTCCTGCCTGTTTGTTCCTGCAGCCGATGCGACTGCCCCAGTTACACAAAGGCTGCCCAGCATGTCCACACTGGCCTGCCGCTGCCCAGGGTTTGGGACACAGTGGGTAGTGGAGGTGCCTGGCCACATGCTAGGCAAGGAGACGGCCAAGGTATGTGTGACCTGATGCTGCCCCAGCACCTGCTTCCCAAACTGTAAGTCACGGGGCAGGGATGACTGCAGGGTCCCACTTGACAGACTCCGCCCGGGCTCAGGCAGTCCAGAGGGCCAGGGGAGCTATAGGCCTCAAGTGGACCTGCCTGCCTGCACCTCCTCTCC
Source organism: Lagenorhynchus albirostris (assembly GCF_949774975.1). Classification (NCBI taxonomy): domain Eukaryota; kingdom Metazoa; phylum Chordata; class Mammalia; order Artiodactyla; family Delphinidae; genus Lagenorhynchus; species Lagenorhynchus albirostris. The sequence goes on from NC_083096.1 coordinate 169,823,438, forward strand.
ATATCTAGACCTAATGCCCCTGAGGGCCGACCTGGATTCAAACTGCCACAGCGGCACTTCTGAGCTGTGTGACCTTGGACTTCACTGAGCCTTGCTCTCCTCCTTTGCAGGATGAGGACGTTGGGGTATGGGAAAGAGCAGATCTAGGATTAGAACCCACATTCGCTTGGTTCTGAAGCCCTGGTTTCTCCGCCATGCCAGATGGAATGGCTTCTTGCAATGGGCCTCACTGAGGGGCTATCTGGATGTTCTCAGCCCTGACCGTGCAATCAGATCACTGGGGAGTTTGAAGGACTTTGGGATCCACCCTCAGGGATCAGGTTTAATTGACCTGAGGTGGGGCCCAGATGCCAGTACATTTTAAAAGCTCTCCAGATAATTCAAATAAATAGGCTGCCAGGGTTGAGAATTGCTGATCCAACCCCTTCATTTTCTTTCCTTTTTTAAACCCCTTCATTTTAGAGATGGGGTGACTGATGCCCAGAGATTCTGAGTGGCTGGCCCCATCCCCCAGGTCCTCCAGCCATTTGAAGCTGAGCTGGAGTCTTTTGAATTCTCCCCTATGTGTGAAAGAACTATAGTGAGGACATACAAAGCCTCAGTCCAGAGCGGGACCTTTGTAATCAGCTAGAGGTGGGTTCATTTCCAAGTTGTCACTTACCTACACACTGTGTGACCTGGGGCAAGTCACTTCACCTCTCTGACCCTCAGGAACTTCATCTGTGAAAATAGGGGTTATGTGAAGTCTAAAGCAGATAGTGTATGCAGAGAGGAGGTGCTCGTTAATCAGGCGGCATCCCCTAGAAGAGACCGTCAGTACAGTTCGATAGACATTTATTGAGCACCAGCTATAGGCTGGTGCCTGTTTCTGGGGCTACAGAGCTGGGATCAGACAGGGGAGACCGACAGAGGGAACACAGGAAACAGACTGGGCTAGACAGAGTGGAGGGGCGATGTTAGCAGTAACATAGGCTGTGGGAGCACAGGCGTGGGAGCCCTAATCACACTTGAGATGGGGCAGGGGTGTAGGGTATGGGGATGGTTCCATCAAAGGCCTCTTTCCTAGTACCCTGGGTTTGGGGAAGTGAATGTTCGTTGAAATAACTACTTTATGTTAAGTCTTTTGCTTTTGTCTACTCACCTAATCTTCAAAACACCCCTTCAGGATAGGTAACATTACTTGCATTTTAGAGATGAGGTTCAGAGAAGTACGGAACCTTGGCCAAGGTCCCTCAGCTGAGGTCAGAATCCACTCAAGGAGTCTGACTCCAGAGTGGAAGCTCATCCCATGGTCCCCAGCCCTAGTCACGTGGGGTTTTTTGGGGGGTCTTAGTCCACCATCCTTGGTTCTGACTGGCTGGGCAGCCCCTGGGGAGTTGTCCCCTGAGTCAGTGGGGCTGAGCAGCTGGTCTGCTTCAAGGGCACCTGGCTCGATGCTCTTCTCCTACCTGCACCTGCTTCCCCACACCAAAGTCAAAAACACCCAGGAGTGGGAATCAGCAGCTCCCTGGGAAACCTCCTGAGAACACAAATATTCAGCCCTTAGGATAAAAGACACCTCCCTGAGTGGCAAGCCCTGGCCTGGCTCTACCACTCCCAGCCCCAGCTCACCACTGTCCTCACTTCTCTAAGCACTCCAGCCACTGGAGCCTTCTTCCTGTCCTCCAGCACCCTTCCCACTTCCAGGTCTTTGCACAGGTTGCTCCCACTGCCTGAGCCCTCTTCCCTTCTCTCTGGGTGTGTGACTCCATCCTTCACACTCAGCTACTCCCTCTCTAGTGCCCTGACCTCCCCACCACGTGGAATATCTCCAGCACCAAGCACCTATTCCCCATGTGACCAAAGATATTTGCTAAGGGACTTCCCTGGTGGCGCAGTGGTTAAGAATCTGCCTGCCAGTGCAGGGGACATGGGTTCGAGCCCTGGCCTGGGAAGATCCCACATGCCGCAGAGCAAGTAAGCCTGTGCGCCACAACTACTGAGCCTGTGCTCCAGAGCCCGTGAGCCACAGCTACTGAGCCCGCGTGCCACAATTACTGAAGCCCGTGCACCTAGAGCCCATGCTCCGCAACAAGAGAAGCCACGACAATGAGAAGCCCACACACCACAACGAAGAGTAGTCCCCGCTTGCCATAACTAGAGAAAGCCCGTGTGCAGCAACAAAGACCCAACAGAGCCAAAAATAAATAAATTAATTAATTAATTTAAAAAAAAAGATATTTGCTAAGATGGTCTTGACATCCTCTTCCTCCTGCCTGATCCACCTTCCCCCACCTTGACCCAGTCCAGTCCTATGCCCTATCCTATTTCTCTAGGACCCGACTCTCTCCAGTTGTCAACCAACAAATTCACATTACAGAATGTTTTTGTTTATGATCAAAATCTCCTCCATTTACAAAAATTCAGTGGAGCAGCTGCTCGGTGGTAAAGCAAACATTATAAAACATGGATTTAAAAGAGATTGAGGGCTTCCCTGGTGGCGCAGTGGTTGAGAGTCCGCCTGCTGATGCAGGGGACACGGGTTCGTGCCCCAGTCCGGGAAGATCCCACATGCCGCAGAGTGGCTGGGCCCGTGAGCCATGGCCGCTGAGCCTGCGCATCCAGAGCCTGTGCTCTGCAACGGGAGAGGCCGCAACAGTGAGAGGCCTGCATACCGCAAAAATAAATAAATAAATAAATAAATAAATAAATAAATAAATGAGAGATTGAAAGCTACTAGAAAGAGATAGGGAGAAATCTATCAGGCTTCTGTACCAAATTAGTAACTGAGGTTCAATATATAACTTACCTAAGAGCTTCCTAGCAGCCAAAGCAAAAGGGGAAATATACTGGGTTAGAGTAGTCTGGCTCTGGGGTGACTTGGTCTCTTGAAAAAACACATCCTTACTCCCCCCACTGAGAGGGGCTGTATATAGAAGAGCTGCTATTGGCAGGGAAGGCCTTTGAGCCTATGTCACTCAAATGCTCTTTCAAAGCTCAGCCTGCACTGTTCTTACCTCCTTGGTCCCTGCTCTAGCCTCTCCCATCTTTTCCCATCCAGCAATCTCTGCCCTTTCTCTCCTAGCTTGTTTGTTTCCCCTCCCTCCTCCTGTTACTTGGAGGGAGTGGTTTTCCATTCTCTCTGCACTCCTGTCCCTGCTGGCAGTCTCCGTGCTTGTCCCAGCTAATTCTCAGGCATTTCATCTGCTTCACCGCTCCAGCCTGGCCTACTTTCCCCGGCTCTGGGCTCCGCAAAAGTAGTGGGTTTTCCATCAGCAGAGGTGTTCAGACTTGGGCCATGTGACCTCTGTGGGGGAAGCAGCAGAGGAGATTTATAAATGGAAAGAGGGATTAGAACAGATGACTTTTCACATCTCTTTCAGGTCCAGCCCACAGGGTCTGTGACTCTGTGCCTGGGTGACCGAGATGTAGCCCAGATTCCCACCCCAGCTCCGGCTCCTGTATGGTCCTTCAGAGAAAACACAGTTGAGTTCAAATCCCATGACACAACTTAAAAGCTGCCTTACTCTAGATTAGTGAGCATGTCCCACTCAGCTTCAGGTTCTTAACATAGAAAACAGGGGTAATACTGACCGCAGGGAATTGTGGGGTCAACGACAGTGCATGCCTAACTTTTATTTATGTATATTCCTGCCCAATCACAAGCAGAAAGGGGTTTGAAGCTCATTAACAAATAAACACACAAATAACAACGACAACAAAAACTGAGCAACTACATACCAGATGATTAAAATAATGGAAAAATTATCTCATCCCAGCTCCCCCACTTGCTGGCTGTGTGACCTTGGGCAAGTTGTTTCACCTCTCTGAGCCTCAGCTTCCTCATTTGTAAAATGAGATAATAGTAGTACCTGCCCCCATTGGGATATTATAGAATTAAATAAAGTAATATGGAAGAATATTTAGCACAATGCCTGGCATATAGTAAATAGTCAATACATTTTAGCAATTATTAATATTATGTAATCTCATTTTTTTGTTTATAAAAAAGTAACCTGGGTACAGCTGAGCCACTTTGAGGACAGCCTCAAATCACTATTGAATTAGAAAGAAACACCAGTTCCTCCCCTCCCCCCACAGCAACAAAAAATTGAAAGGCAATTTAAAGGGCTTTTTTTTTTTTTTAAATTTATTTTTGTCTGCGTTGGGTCTTTGATGCTGTGTGCAGGCTTTCTCTAGTTGCGGCAAGCGGGGGCTACTTTTCATTGTGGTGCGTGGGCTTCTCATTACGGTGGCTTCTCTTGTTGCGGAGCACGGACTCTAGGAGAGCAGGCTTCAGTAGTTGTGGCGCACGGGTTCAGTAGTTGTGGCACACGGGCTCAGTAGTTGTGGTGCTCGGGCTCAGTAGTTGTGGCACACGGGCTTAGTTGCTCCATGGCATGTGGGGTCTTCCCAGCCCAGGGCTCGAACCCGTGTCCCCTTCATTGGCAGGCGGATTCTTAACCACTGCGCCATCAGGGAAGTCCAAAAGGCAATTTAAATATTTATTCAATTCTTTTGAAAATGTTAAAGGTGATTTTATTCATAATCTCAAAAAAACTTCTTAACATTCCTTTTCCTCTTTCTGTTTCTTTTTCTTGTCTTCCTTCCCACCCTCTGCAGACAGCCTCCAAATCTGTATCCTGAGTCCTTCAAACGCTCTCTCAAAGCTCAGGCTGCACTGCTCTTACCTCCTTGCCCCCTGCTTCAGCCTCTCCCATCTTTTCCCACCCAGCAACCTCTGCCCTTTCTCTCTTAGCTTGTTTCCTTCCCTTGCCTCCTCCTGTTACTCAGATCCACAGAATAAAACCAGGCTGAAGCTACCTGAACTACAGAGTTTTCTTCCTCAAAGGCAGGGAGGAAAGGAGGCTATGAACAGGTGAATAATGTAATGTTCTTCCTCTCACAAAACAGACATACATCTGTTAATACAGCTAAATGCAGAATCTCATCAAGGAGTTAACAGTGGTTGATGTTTGAGGAGTAGGATTATGGGGGACTTTTTCCCTATTGTATTCATTTCCATATTGTTTACACTATTTTACAGTGAGCACATATTAATTGCACTTGAAATCAGGGAAAATAGCAGAAAGAGTAAAGCAAAAGAAGGGATAATGTGAGTATCCAAAATATATTCCACTGGTCCTGTATTTAAATCATGCAAAGTGCCAACTATGGGGCCCAGCACACACTTGATAAATAGCAGCTATTGTTAGTCAAGACCTAATGGACCTCCAGCCCCTCATGGAAACTCAAACTGCCCAATTGAATCAGAGTAGCTGGTGGCCCAAGGAGAAAGGGATCAGGCTGGGACATGCCCGTCCCCAGCCCCACCCCAGGCAAACTCTCTGCAGGGTTGCAGAAATAGTCTGATTGGGTCTGACAAGTTCTGCTTGCTCCTCCCGGACCAGCCTCCTAACGGGCTCTTTCTGATGCTTACCTGATTATATCCTCCTAGGCTGGCGGGTGGATGTGTGTGATGGGGGAGTCTGTTCCTGGAGAGTCTAATGATGCCCCCAGGAGCTCTAGACTATAGCTTCAGTTCAGTTATGGAAGACAAAACAAAATAAAAAATTAAATAGTTCTCATAAGGAGTCTCATCCTGTCTGCAGGCCGTGGGCTGTCCAATTTGTCCAGACTCTCTCTGACTTGGTACATGGCATCAGCAACCCACCACTCCCCCCAAAAATCAGTCAACCACTAAGGAGTCTTTGGGTACCTACTGTATGCTAGACATTACTGAATGTCTACTCTGTACAAGATGATGACAGAGGCAAAGCAGAGGAAGAAGAATACCAATAATAACTGTTGCCATTTATTGAAGGCCTATGAAATGTAAGATTCTCCACAAATTCGGGAGGATTCTTCTTGGACCTTGGTGAGTCCTGAGGCTGGGATGGCTAGAAATCACACCTAGACTCAAATGCCAGGTACCTCTGAGGCCTCACTCTCCATGGCCTGGCCAGTCAGAACCCTCAGCCACAGTGACTGGCCAAGGAATGGATACATGTCTCAGTAAGAGCCAATGAGACTTGGTTTGAGGAATGTTGTTGGAACTGTTGAGGAAAGAGTCCCTGTTTCTGTTGCAGCTGCTGAGAGACTAGGATGCCTGGCTGGTGCTGCTGGCAGCCACCCTGTGATCATGAGGAGAGAGTCTAACAGAGGACAAGGCCAGCAGAGAGGGAAACAGTCTTGACAGACCAAGAGAATGACACTGAATCCTGACAATCATCTGAGCTCCTCAATGCAGCCATGACTAAAGCTAGCTCTACCCCTGTACTTTTCAGTTTAAGGGAGTTTTTCTGCCAGTTTGAGCCCAGATGCTCTGACTGCTGTGCCCAGAAACCTGAGTATTTGGAGGAAGCACCCTCACCATCCAGTCTATAGGAGCCTGACAAGGGAAACATGTTTCCTTCCACACAACCACCCAGGTTTCTGTCAGAGAGCACAGCAAGTCCACAAATGTCAACAGAAGCAGCATGATGCCAGCAAAGGACCAAATCCTCTTAGACTGGCTGTGCCACCTTGGGGAAGTCACTTTCCCTCTCTGAACATTAATTTTCCTCACCTGTAACATGGGGCTGGGGTGGGAATCATAGCATCTATAGAATAGAATTGTTCCTAGAAGGCTGTTTGGTGGAGGTGAGCTCTGAGGATCCTCAAGGAGCTGGAGGTTAGGGTCAGAGTTAGCAGCAAACCTTCTCACTGTTCTCCCCTGAGCAGCATAAGACCAGGGCCTGTCTCTCCCAGGCAGCCTGGTGGAATGGAAGAGACCGAGCCATAGCACTAGGAGTCCTTCATTCTAGTCCTGGTTCTGCTGCCGGCCCAGGGAGTGGCTCTGGGCAAGCCCCTCCCCTGCCAATGTGCCCCCTTCAGAGGTGAGAAAGCCACGCCCTTTCTCCTCTTTTCTTCATAGAGTCAGGATCACATCATGTTCACTGTTGTATCCCCAATACTCAGCCCGGTTCCTGCCTCGTTGATAGAGTATTCCAGAATGCCCATCGTGTGAGTGAATAAAATGTGGTCAGGATGCCTGACCTTTCTTTTCTTTTTTTTGGAACATGTTGTTGTAGTATAACATATACAGAAAAAAATGCACAGATCCTAAGGCGTCTTCACAAACTGAACACAGCCCTGTCCCCAGTCCTTCCATCCCAAAACCACCTTATCAGCAGCCGGAAGTCCCCCTGTTGCCCCCTTTCCAGTCATTCCCTCCCCAAAGGCAACACTGGCCAGACTTCTGACAGTATCGAAGTGCTTTGAACTTCATATAAATGGAGAAACGCTTAACATTTTCCTGTGGTTCATAGCTTACAGAGGGCCCACGTGTACATTAACTCATTAAATCTTCACATCAGTACTGGGGGGTAGGCAGGAATTACAAATCCTATTTTACAGAGGAGAAAACTGAGGCTCAGAGAGGAGAAGGGAATCCCCCAGAATCACACCGCTGGCAAGTGGAAAGCTAGGATAACTGGTTCCATTTTCGTGTCTCCCTGGATTTCAGAATGTCCCTCCAGGCATCAGGAATGGTCACGAATCTGAAACCAGGAATAGTCAGGAATCTGAAACCAGTCCAGGCCTGGGCAGCTGAGGGTATAAGCTACCAGTCCTCCAGGATGGAAAGAGGGTCTGGGCATCCAAGTCCAGAGAAGTTCTGGTCACCTTTTGGGCAGGGCCCACCCCTCATTTCTAGTCTGTGGCACTCAACAAGCTTTGTAAATGCTGACAAGTGGCCTCTTCCCTGTCTCCCTCCCTCCACACTGGAGAATTCAGAGGGCTGTTGAATGGAAACAGGGAGAGTTATTTCCACAGCTCCCTCCCTGCCCTCCAGGTGGCCACACACACTGCCCAGGAGCAGATGGTCCCTTTGTAACCTTGCACTGTGTGCCCAGACCCCTCCTCTGCATGCTCAGAATCACTCTGGGCCAGCTCCTGACCACAGTGGCTGGCAGTAGATGCCCTGTCTTCCAGAATCCACCTCTGTCACCCGTGACTGGTAGGCAAGATTCCCCAGGTCTTTCCTTCTGGCCTCATGAACTCCTATACATCCTTCAAAGCCCAAACACCATCTCCTCTGGAATGTCTTTGTCTCTCCTAAACATCCACTTATCATGGTCCCTGCATATTAGTTTCTCTTTCTCAACACAACATAGAGATAATCACAAAGTCACATAAACAAAACACACATTTTCACCTCACCCACAATCTTTCTCTCTCTCTTTTTTGCAAACTGGGCTACACACACAGTTGTACCAAATAACAGCCTTGCCCCTCTCATGTGCACATGCTACACCACAACACCAGAGGGGTTTGGGCTCCACTTGTTTACAGCAGGGACACAAAGTCTCTTTCTACCACACCAAGGTGCATGCAAAACAGGCCCCAAAAGCACAGATCACACATTCATACAAATACACAGACACACACCTCTTTCACTCAGGCAGTTACACAACCACATGTAGAGACAGTTTCTCCTCTGACATACAAACGTAAAGGCATAGAGAAACATCCATCCTTCTCTCTGCCTCTCTGCTTCCCTTCTACCTTCTCCTCTCAACCCTCTCACTCTTACACACACACACACACACACACACACACACACACACACACACACACACACACACACACACACACACGGAAGCAGGCAGTAACAAACTCCCAAAATAGTCAGTCTCTGCCTTTCCGTCACACATAAACACACAGGCACGCGGGATCCATCCCCCCTCCGCTTTTTCTGTCTCCTCCTCCCCTCTTACATACACACACACACACACACACACACACACACACACACACACACACACACCACATAAACACACACACGCAGCTGCAGCACGCTGGGTCACACTCCTTGCTGGCGCCAGGCAGGAGACAAAGGTCGCCGAGGCTCCCGGCGCCGCGCACCTGACACAGCTGAGCCGCTCCCCGGGCTCCGCCAGCCCCGAGCCGGTCTCGGCGAGGTCTGGACCCCGTACCCTGAAACCGGAGACCCAGCCCGTTTCTGCCCTCGGGGGTCAGCACGCCACCCCGGCCCCGGCCCCGGCCCCAGTCCCAGCCCCAGTCCCAGCGCGCAGAGGGTTAAGACGCGGGCGCGGGTGGGGCAGGCGGTCCCCGGGCGTGATTGGCTGAGCTGCCCGGGCCCCGCGCCCCGCCATTGGCCCCTCGGCGGGCCCGCCTCCTGGGACTCGGCGCCGGTGCCGCGCTTAGCCTCGGGGCCCCAGCGCGCCGCCGCGGCAGGCAGCCGCGGCGTCCGAGGTGTGCGGCCGGGAACTGGTAGTGGGGCCCGGGGAGCAGCGCGGGGCCGGAGCGAAGCGCGCGAGCTATGGTGAGTGCTGCGCCCGGCCCGCCTTGACGGTCCCCCGCGGCGGCGCCCGAGTGGGACTCGGGGCCCGCCCGGCTCGCGGGGGCTGGGCGCAGGCAGCAGCCCTGGGAGGGCGTGGAGTCGGGGGGCGCGCGGGCAGGGCTCGGCTCGCCTGGCGGCGCCGCGCTCGGTCCCGTCGGGGGCGGCCGCGCCGAGCTTGGTTCTGGGTGGCTGGACCCGGCCGGGTTTGGAGGTCTTGGGGTGGCCGATTCGGTTCGGGGTCCCTTGGTGCGGTTCTGGGCTGGGGCGTCCGGAAATCCCTGGACCCGGCTGGGCTTGGAGACCCTCGGCTGGTTCCGTAAGGGGGTCGGGGGCAATCTGAAGAGGCTGTATTCGGTAGGACCTGAGTGTCCCGGGCCTCTGAGGTGGTTCCGGGGCTCGACTTGGGGCATCGTGGGTGGCGGCGCCGAGCGCATTCATAAGACTAGGTTGGGCGCCCTGGGACTGTGAATCCAGTATTCCCCTAGGGGCTTGAGAGTGGAGGCTGGGCAGCCAGGTTGCGGCTGTCAGAGTCCAGGGGCCACTTGGGGACCCTAGGCCCAGCGATCTGGTCTCCCCAGCATCTCCCGGTAATGGGTCTTCAGAGGAGGGGGTTGCTGAGACCAAGCACTGACTTGGATGGGCAGTGGTACCGGGGAGAAGGGAGCTGGGCATGGGGATTTCAGGGGGGTTTCTGAAGCCTTAGGAGAGAAACCCATTTGGTCGGGCCGGAGTTGTTGAGGCTGTGTTAGAGAGGAGGGTTGTCTCTGGAAGGAAAGCTAAGACCTTTCAATATCTCTCTGGGGCCCAGTGATCACCTCTCCATCTTGGGGGCCAAGGCCACCTACTTCTCTGTGGCTTCTTTCCCCAAGGACAGGCCCCTCTGATTCTCTCTCTAGTCCAGTTCTGTACCCTGCGGAGTGGATACAGGTCACCACGTAGGGCCTGAGGAGGGCACGTGCCAGTGATGGTGGCTGCCAGTCCTGGGGATGCAGCCACCTCCACTTCTCCGTGGCAATGCTGCCAAGCCTGTGGGAGCCCGGGTGGGGGCAGGATGGGATCCCCTGTAGACTGACGAGTCCCCCCAGGGGCTCCCCAGGACCAGCCCCTACTCTGCCCAGGGCTGGAGTGCCCTTACAACATCCCTTTCATCTTCCCTCCAAGCCAGTCCCCTCTTTTCACGCTCCACGAGTGTCCGCCTCCCCTGTACCACCTGCCTCTCCGGAGTCAGTAGTAATGCAGGTATGGCTTGACTCTGCACCCAAGGGTGCTTAGAGACCATCTTGGATCCAGCCCACCTCGTAGATCAGGAACCTGCCCCTGGATTGCTCTGCTTGGACTCCCCGCGGACGGCACTTGATTTAAGGTCTCAGTATATGGGAAATAAAAAGGCTGTCGTTGAGGTTGAGGTCATATCATCCACTTTGCCTCCAAGCCCACCCTGACCTAAGTTACTCAGAAAGAGAACTGTTTTCTCCTTAAATATCAGTAAAGAAAGAGAGGTCACCTTGCGTTGGTGACACTTTTCAGAGCCTTACAACCTAAGAAGCCTCCCAGCCTGTCAGAGAGGCCCCTGGCTTTGGCATCAAACAGATTTGGATTTGAATTCTAGTTCCTCTACTTCCCCAGAGGGACAAATTACGTCATCACCTCCCAGTATCAGTTTCCTCATCTGTGAAGCGAGATGATGGGTCTTATCTCACAGGGATGGTGTACAGATTCAGTGAGATAACCCAGTGAGAGTGCTTTGCTCAAATACAGCTAACTTTCCTTTCTTGTACAACCTTAAGCTCAAGGTGGGAAGTTCTGCCTGACATCTAACCTATTTGCTAAGTCTGGAAGAAGGATTAAAATTCATCATGTTGTGGGGAGAAGGGAAGAGTGATACTTAGAGAACAGGTCATTGGCTCATCTTTTAACAAAGATTTATTGAACACTTACTATATGCCAAGCGCTGTCTAGGGAGGGAAAAACAGTCGTAAACACTGTGTCAGGAGAGCTTCCACCAGTTCATAAATGTCCACGCAATCCTCAGGCTAGGTGGCATATCTTTAGGAGAGGTAGAGAGATCCTGCCAGGTGAGGGCTCCCTTCTGTATGGAGAGGTGAGAGAAAGCTTCACCCAGCGGGTGGCATCTGAGTTGGAAAGAACATCCCAGCTAGGGGAACCTGTGCGAGCAGGGGACCAGAGGTTTGGGAGTACGGGAGAGGCCTGAATGGGGCTTGCCTGACACCTGGGCATCAGAGAGGCAGGAGAGAGGAGAGAGAGTGGGCAAGGGATGCTGATGGGGCTGGATGGCTGGAGGCTTAGGCAGACCGAGGAGCCAGAACTCCACTGTGGACTGTTGGTCCACTGCATGTGGGTGCAGAGGAGGCTGATGTCTAGGCCTCCTTGGCCCCCGTCATTTTGGTTTCCCCTAAACCCTAGTCCCTGTGCTCATTCCTGAGGTGGGGGTGATTCAGGGCCGCTAGAGTGTTTATTCCTTGGATCTCCTGCTCCATGGGTTTTAAACAATTCAGCGTTCCCTCCATCGTTGCCAAGTTTCCCCTGGCCCCTGGGTTCCTAGTGGGGCTCCTTTGGAGAGTGTGTGGGCTGTTTCCTGTTGTCCTGGCTCAAGCTCCCTGATGATTCCAAGCTCCCCACCCAGGTCTCTAACCCCTTGGCGGGGAGTCAGCGCTGTTCTCAGAGACCTCAGGTAGACCCCCCCAGTGCGGGCTTGACATGAGGGTTCTCAGGAGGCACAGCAACAGGCACAGAGGGGTGAAGGAGATTGCCCAGGGTCACACAGCAAGATAGCGCCAGAGCAGGCACAGACCCCCTAGGTGTTTGGAGGGTTACCAGATGGACAGGTTGGGGGAAGGAGGCCCAACCTGGCATTGTCAGTCCACTCTTGTGGCGCCTTGAGAATGTTCCTTTACATTCCAAACTAGGGGCTGAGCACAAAGCCACAGCTAAGGGTTGGGAATCATCTTTACCGTAAGTGGCTGAGTTGAGGACAGGTCCAGCTCCTAGGTTTGAATACTGGATATACCACCAACTTGCTGCGTGACTTTGCATCAGTTATTCCCTCTTTCTACACCTCCTTTCCTACCAAGTGGGGCAGATCTGCTCCTTCTGTAAGATACAATGTAGAAATGCTTCATTGCCTATTAAGCACTTGAGGGAAAAAGTATTATTAATTAAAGGTGGGAGGCCAGCCACATCCCCCCTGAACCAGTCTGTAGGGGGTTCCCGGAACACAGAAGTACCTTTCCCGGTGTGGCCAGAGCCTGTGCTCATAACTGGGTTATTGCTAACATTTTAGTAAATAGGCATGTTGTTAACTTTTGTTAAAGAATAAGTACATTGTTTCCCAGACAGAACTGGAGAGACCAGGAGAGCAGCAGGATTTGAGGAGTAAGAGGGCTACAGGGTGGATTCAGCAGAAAGTTTCAGGCGTCAGCCAAGACATAAGCAGGTTGGCTAAAGTCCACACTTCGATGACAGCGAGGGAGGAACCATCAGCAAATGTTTACGACTTTTCGTTCCCCTCAATTTTTTCTTTTTGGTTGACTAGCTAAGCACCTCGCCCCCGTCAGAGTGCTGCATTCATTCATTCATTCGTTCATTCATTCATTCACCAAACAAGTATGTGTGGCATAATGCCAGGAGCTGGGGCTGTGGGTGGTGTGAACGAGACGGGTAGGTCTGTCTTCCACAGTCTGGTGGGCAGGCAGATATGGAGCAGGAAATTACCAGTGTGATTTCTGTTACCAAGGAGACTTGCAGGGTGCCGAGGAACAGATAGGGCAACCTGGCCTGGGGATCAGAAGAAGCTCCCTGAGGACGTGACATTAAGGTTGTAGCCTAAAGAATGAACATTCTAGGCAGAGGGAGCAGTAAGTGGGAGATGGGACAAAACATGGTGCACTCGGGAGTTAATTCAGTTGCAGGCTGGGAGGTGGCCCCGGGGCAGGCGCACGCAGGGAGGGCCAGGTTAAGAATTCGGGGCTCGATCCTAAGGGCAGTGAGAGGAGTGATGTGGTCAGGTCTGCGTTTTGAGATGATGGTACAGGCTGCTTTCTGGAGAATGGGTAGGAGGGGTGAGGCTGGAGGCTGGGAGACCATTTAGGAGGCTGCCAGAGTGGCCCTAGGAGAGATGACAGTAGTCTGGACACCAGTCACTGCCCCATCCACCCCACCCCACATCCCCATCATGCTGCCCAGAATGGGCAGTGAGGAGAGGAGGGAGCTGTGGCCACGGAGGTCCCACAGCCCTGTGGACATTGACCTTTCTCTTCTCATGCTTTCATGCAGATAACTAGCGGGGCTCCTGGCCTCCAAGAACTTTGACCTAAAAGAGAGAAAGGTGAAGCTTCAGAATGGCTCTGAAACAAGGTAGAAAACAGGGATGCAGCTCCAGAGTCACCCTGGCCACGGAGGTGTATCAGGGAAGTCTTCCCAGAGGAGGCGGCATCTGAGCTGCTTCATATGGCAACAGTTAGTGGAATGGAATGCTTCCTAGGAGCCAAGCTTTGGAGACATGACAACAAGGAGATACTCTTCTGTCCTTAAAGAGTTATAGTCTGGGGGGCAAAGTTTAATGAGCAAGCAACACTGACTGAACCCCACTGCCAGTGAGAGGTGCTGGGGGTCTAGGCCCTGAGGGTTCTGCCCTTTCCCCAGCGGCCCTGAGGATGGGGTGCCTGGGATATCCGCTGGCCTGTCTCAGCTCGCTGACAAGCCTCAGAATGGCTCCCTCCTCCCCACAGGCTCCTGGAGAGGTGGGCGGTGGGGGGCGGTTTACCGACAGGGGAGATGGAAACAGAGGAACAAGTTTCTGGAGAACATTCAGGAAATTAGCTGAGGGAGGACCCAATGTCAGGGCCCAGAGATAGGGAGGTAGGCCTGGCTGCTAGATCTTCTTAAAACCTCGAATGCTTGTGTTAAAAGGGGATTTGTAACCGTCTAATTCAACGTCCCCGTTTTACAGGAGGGAAGACTGAGGGGTACAATGAGCCTCTACCATGTGCCTGGCACTTAAATGTAACCCTTTTGACTGTCACACCAACCACAGGAAGTAGGTTCATCCCCATTACAGAGCTGTGAAAGCTGGTGCCCAACGGCCACTTAGGGAATTAGGAGCTGGAACTGGGCAGCGGCCTCCTGATTCCTCAAGATTCTGGCTTCAGTCCCAAACTACCACTCAATTTAGCAGAAACTTCCTTCCTGGGAAAGCCCCCTGAGGACCTGGATGGGACTCCTGGGCAGTGGCCAGAGGCATTGGGAGCTGATTGGGGCCAGGCTGAAATACTGATCATCTTTCACCTTTGCACAGCACTTGACAGTGAAGTCCTCTCCTCCCCACTCACCAACTGTCCTTGAGTCCCACTGCCGGTCAGTGGCAGAGCTAGGACTTCAACCCAGGCCTGTGCTTCCCCACCCAGACCCCCAGCTCCCCAGCTCCCGGCATTGCCCCAGGGGCCCTGGCCCACGTCTCCAGTGGCCCCTGACTGGAGATGTCCCAAGCTTCCTGACCACATGCCCCCGTGAGTGTGAGCCTGACACATAAGCCTCGCCTTCCCTGGGCTCCTCCCCACAAGCTCCTTTGCCTCCTTGGCTGTAGGCAGGAGCGGGGCGGGTGGCAGCCAGGAGGAGTAGGGTTACAAGTGTAAACACCGTCATGTCAATATTTACCTCTGCCTGGAACCAGAGCCTCTGCCTCCCACACGCTGCCCCTCTGGGTGCACATGGCCTGCGCCAGGCCGCTCTGGTCACTGAAGGCAAGGCCAAGGGTGGAGATACGTGTAGCTTCCAGCCCAGCTCTGCCTCTATCTTTCCGTGTGGCCCTGAGCAAGACACTCTCCCTTCCTAAGCCTTAGTTTTCCCATCTGTAAAATGACATGGCTGGGATAGACCGATTCAAGGGGCCTTTTCAGCTGTGACCTGTAGGATCACAAGCATAATACTCTGGTTCAGAGCACAGGCGTGAAGTTGGCCAGACGAGGGTTGCATCCCAGCTCTGCCGTTTCCTCACTGTGAGATTGTGGGCAAGTCAGTTAACCCCTTTGAGCTTCGTTTCTCCATCTGTAAAATGAGATCCTAACATACCTGTTTTGGAGGGTCGTTGGTGAGGGTTAACGAGATGATGCATTAATGCGCATGGCTTTTGGCACAGGGTAAGAACTGAGTGATGGTGGTGGTGGCCGTTACTCCAGAGAAACATTTTATGATTCTCTGAATCCAGACGCTGGGTTGCGTCACTTGGGGACTGGAGCCAAGGGTGGGGACTCTAACCTCAAGCCCTCCTAGTACTCTGGGGCCACTGGCTGGGCTGGGGGGACCCAAGGGTTGGAAAAGCCCCTTGGTTAACACCACACACACACACACACACACACACACACACACACACACACACACGGACACACACACACAGCTGAGGGTCCTTTCTTTGGATGGAGGTCCAGGACTGACCTCCGAGACTTGTGGCAGTGAGAGCAGCAAGGAAAGGTGGAGGAGGCAGAGCGGGGAGGAAGGATGCATTTCCAAAGCAGCTATTTCACAGAAGCTCCAAGTCCAGTACACACAGGACTGTTCCCTCCAGCCCTGGAGAGGAGGAGGCATGGGATGAGGCAGCTGCCGGTCAGCAGAAGTGGACCTACAGACCAGTGGGCCCAGGTTCAAGCCTGGCTCCCACGCTTTTTGCTCTGTCACTTTGGACAGCATGTCGCCTCTCTGAGCTGTGTTTTCCTCGTCGCTAATATGGAGATGCTGGGGCCTAGTTTGTACAGTAGTTGGAACAGTTTCGTCAGGTGCTGTTTCAGAAGAACCCAGCTCAGTCCTGGCACATACAGGGCGCTCAGCCGGTATCAGCCTCACGAGAACCACACGCCAGTCCTGGTGCTGCTTGTGTGGGTGCTTCTTGAGGACAAGATTGTACGTTTTTTTAAAATTGTGGTATAATTTGCATGAGATGCACACATCTTGTACAGCTCAGTTTTTACAAATGTACACACCTACATCATCACCCCCTAGATCAAAATATAGAAGCTTTCCACTGCCCCAGAAAGTTCCCACGTGCCCCCTTCTGTCAACCCCCTGCTACAGGGGGCTGCTGACCTACTTTCTATTCTCTGTTTTGCCTGATTTTTAACCTTATCTGCATGAATTCATATGTATGTACACTTGGGTCTGGTTTCCTTCAGCTTCAGTCAATACTGACCATTTGTAGTTCTTTCGTGCTGTTGCCAGTATCTGGGCCTTTTTAGGCTCTATTGCATCCCACTGGGTAGATGTGCATGTAAATGTCCGTGGATGAGAATTTGAATTGATTCCAGTTTGGGCAGCTGTGACATTCCTGTGCGTGTCTCTTGGGTGGGTCTTAGGAGTTGAACTGCCGGGCCGTAGGGTCAGTGCGTATTTAACTTTCCTAGAAACTGCCACACAGTTCTCCAAGGAGGGTACTGTTCACCTCTTTGCCCAGGGCCCCATGGCCTAACCTAGAGTACTTTCGTGATGAATGTTTTTAGAAGCAGGATGGAATTTGAGTCCTTTCTTTGTCTTAATGCTTCAGATCCACACTGTCAGCCCTGCCTCTGCTGTCAGGGCCTGGCAGCCAGGCTGGGGCTCTGCCTAGACCCTGCCTGAGCTTTCTCTAGGCATCTGTCATTTCTCAGGGCAGGGAGGGGGTCCTGGCCCTGGAGACCCCAGGCCATGAGGCTCTACCACTGATTGTCTGTGTGACCTTAGGCAAGTCCCTTCCCCTTCCTGGTCCTCAGTTTCCCCTTCTGCAAAACACTGTGTGGATTGAGGTTTCCGCAGCTCCCCAGTTTCTGGTAGGCTCCCCTCATTTGGGAGCCATTTGCTCCCAATTGCTCTGTGCTTTTCCACCTCCAGGGTTGCCCCTGTGCCACCTATGAACCCCAGCTGTCCCATATCTCTGAGAAAGGACCATTTGGGAAAGTGTGGGTAGGCTCTTCATCTTGGTACCCTCCCTACGCACCTCACTGTGAATCAGTCCTCCCTGGGTGAAAGCCCCCCAGAGCAGGTCTCTGGCCGTGGGAGCCCCACCCATGGAGGCTTTGCAAAGGCGATGGAGTGAACCTGGGTCTGTATCCTGCCACTTTGGGCTTTGTGACCTTGGGCAAGTCTCTCCACCTCTCTGAGCTCCTGAATCCTCATCTGCAGGGTTATAAGGACGAAATGAGGTCTTGCATCATTGTGGGGACAGAGGTGGATGGGGCAGCAAAGTCCCTGCCCTTAAGGAGCTACATTCTAGCGGAGGGAGCCAGAGACCAAACAGACAAACCAACCAACCAGAAAGATCACTTCAGAGAAAGGATAGGAAAGAAAACAATGTGGCTGTGAGGTGGGGGGTGGGGGCCGGGAAGGATGAGGAGGGGGCAGCCAGGCAAAGATGCAGGAGAGGAGAGTTCCAAACAGAAGGAACAGCAGGTGCAAAGAGCCTGAGGCAGGGACGAGGGATTTGGCACGTTGTGAGTGGCAGGAAGGCCGATGTGGCTGGGCAGAGGAAGCAAGGGGGAAGTGGGTAGGAAGAGGTGGCGTGGAGGCGCCAGGTCCTGCAGGGCCTTGTCAAGCACGGGGGGAAGCTGGCATTTCATTTTTAGAGTGACGGGAAGCCACTGCAGGGCTCCAAGTAGGGGATGACTCGCGTTTTGGTTTATGTTTTAGAAAAGCCCTGGCTGCTGTGTGGGGGAATGGCCTGTAGGGGGCAGGAGTGAGGCGGGGAGGCCAGTGTCTGGTGAGAGTGGGCCTCAGTACTTTCTCCTGTCCTGAGGGCAAGGAGGCTTGTGTTACTCTAGGATGTGGGATTTTAGCAGCTGCTTCAGAGGACAGGCGAGCAGTAGTGGGGGCGTCCCAGGTGCTGCAGGATGTTCCTGGCAGCAGAGCATGGGGGGCAAAATTTGCCTTTGGAGCCAGAGAGACCTGTCTTAAAACCTCCATTTGAACTCAGCCTTCCAGGGGGAGCTTGGGATTCTCCCAAAGTGACCCCTTTCCCACCACCCCAGGCCCTGAGGACCCAGGGACATGGAGCCAGAAGGGCACAGAGCCAGGGCCTGCCTCCCCCGCTTCCGCACACCCTGCCGAGAAGTGAGGCGGAGGA
The DNA here is from genome assembly GCF_949774975.1 of Lagenorhynchus albirostris. Taxonomy (NCBI): domain Eukaryota; kingdom Metazoa; phylum Chordata; class Mammalia; order Artiodactyla; family Delphinidae; genus Lagenorhynchus; species Lagenorhynchus albirostris. The sequence goes on from NC_083096.1 coordinate 169,841,863, forward strand.
AGTGATGGCCTCAAAGGCACGCCTAGCCCCTCTGCCCTCGGGCTGCTGCTCCCACGGCCCGGCTCGAGGAAATCCTGTGGCTTGGTGGTTCCTGGGTGTCCCGGGCTGGTCTGAGGCAGGAGGCGGCCACGAGAAAGCAGTACTTCATTTTTCTCTGCCCCTGAGTGGGTGGTTACTCGGTATCCTGCTGGGCTTCCACGGGTGGAGAGAAGGAAGAGGGAGGGCATGGGAGTTCACAGAGTCTCAGAAGATCTACATGGAAGTGGGACGTAGACATCATCCAGAACAACCTCTTCGCGGGGAGACAAAGCCTCAGAAAGGGAAAGAGGCTTTGCCTGAGGCCACACGAGTTAGAAGCAGGACTTAGACCCTGACTTCCGGGACTCCTAATTCGGTGCTCTTTCTGTTAAGATGTGGGTCTCAGAGCCAGATAGACCTGGGTTCTAGTCCCAGCTCTGCCACTTAATCCTAGCTGGGTGATCTTGGGCCAGGGACTGTTTCTGAGCCTCGGTTTTCTCCCCTGTGGAATGGGATGATAGTAATTCCTTTCTCATGGTGTTTTAAAGAGTGGTCGAAATGATTCTTGTAGAGCTCATAGGATGTGCACATAGTGGGTCCTCGGTAACAGGAGCTGTCAATAACGTAATGTTAGTAGGATTGAATAACATGGCTATTGCAGTTCTGTAATTCTGAGCCTCGCGAAGAGCTGGAGAGACCTGCTGCGTGCTAGGCTTCGCTTGTGCTGTTTTCTAGTTCTGGTGAATGCAGTTAGGCTGGGGAGGTGAGGAGATTCCCATCATCAGCCTATCTCACTGCTGGTTTATTTTACTTCCCCATATAGTTGGGAGACCCTTTAACAAGGCCCTTAATTATCACCACCACCCCAACACACACACACACACACACACACACACAAACACACACGCGCACACACACACACACACGTGCATGCGTGAAAGGATTAGGTGGGCTGGAACGATTCTGTCTGCCTGCAGCCTGAATAGGGAGCAGACAGGCATTAAATGCAGGCCCGGGATGGAACCCTAGGCAGCTCCCACTTTTTGCACCAGGTCCCTACTACACACTCACTGATTCTTGTTTGTGCAGCATGGCCTTGGGGCCAAGAGCAGGGGTTGAGGTATCAATTTGAACTTGAACCCTGGCTTCACCACTTATTTGTTGTAAAGGACCTTTGAGCAGGTAAGTTTTCCTCTCTGAGCCTTGGGTTTCCCATCTGTGGTGTGGGTAAACAACCTGCTCCGGGGCGTTTGCAAACATTAAACGGGGGGAGCTGTGCTCAGAGCACGTGTGGCATATTCAGCACTTGACTCTGCGAGATGGGCGTACTAATTACAACACACATATGTATGTCCCAAACCCGTTAGCCTGTTCCTCTTTCCACAGCTGTTCTCAGAAACTTTCTTGACAGTCCCCGGCCCACCCATCCCCTTTGAGGGACGAAGGAGACTGTCCCTCAGCCCCCTTCATTCCCCACCCCCGACTGCCTTCTATCAGGCTACAAGTCACCTTGGACGGAATTTCCTGCTCTTTCTTGTCTCCTGCACCAATGCAGATCAGGAGCCGGTCTGCCTGGGTTTGAATCCCAGCTCTGCATTTACTTGAGCAACTTTAGGCAAATCCCTTTAGTTCTTAGCCTCTCTTTCTGCCTAACTGAAATGGGAAGAATAATAGTACTGAACTCATACAGCTGTTTAAACAAGCGGTATAATTCTTGTAAAGAGCCAGAGTCTGTGCCTATCATAATCTGGGATCCATACCATAAGTGCCTAGTAAATGTTAACTGATTTTATTATCGGATGGAGTTCTGAAGGAGCAGAGCCCCTACCTCTTTACATCTGTATTCCCAGCACCTGGCAAGGATGGGCTTGGAAGGGATTTGGGTTCTGTAGGGATTTGCACCATGGGCAACAGAGAGTTGTATTGCCTTACCAGTGAATTGGGCCTCCCTGAAAAGACCTTTGTCAGGGACTCGGGTCATATTGTGAGCTTGTTTATGCCCATGTTGTGGGCAGACATTTCCCACAAGCCTACTCCGCATCACCCCATGCTCTAGACGGTGTGGGAGAAGGTGCAGACGCAGGGCTGCCTTAGTGAGCTCACAGTCCACAGGGGAAGCTAGGCACCATGGTTCTGATCCAATTCGAGCATGGTCAGCACTGGCCAGGCAGGCGACTTCAGAGAAAACTTCTGGGGTTGGTGACACTTGATGATTCCTTGGGAGAAATGATGTGTTAACTTCTGCCTACCTTTGATTTTTCTTCCATAATCCTTTTGTTCTTTCCTGCCATAGCGTTTACTGGTCTCAGCTATTACATAAAGATAATCAGGCTATCATCAAAAAATCCACAAACAATAAATGCTGGAGAGGGTGTGGAGAGAAGGGAACCCTCCTGCACTGTTGGTGGGAATGTAAATTGGTACAGCCACTATGGAGAACAGTATGGAGGTTCCTTAAAAAACTAAAAATAGAGCTACCATATGACCCTGCAATCCCACTCCTGTGCATATATCTGGAGAAAAACATGGTCTGAAAGGATACATGCACCCCAGTGTTCCTTGTAGCACTGTTTACAATAGCCAAGACATGGAAGCAACCTAAATGTCCATTGACAGAGGAATGGATAAAGAAGATGTGGTACGTATATACGATGGAATATTACTCAGCCATGAAAAAGAATGAAATAATGCCATTTACACCAACATGGATGGACCTAGGGGTCATCATACTGAGTGAAGTAAGTCAGGCAGAGAAAGAGAAATACTGTATGATATCACTTATATATGGAATCTAAAAAGAAATAATACAAATGAACCTGTTTACAAAACAGAAACGGACTCACAGACTAGAGAATGAACTTATGGTTACGGGGCAGGGTGAGGGGAGCGGGGGAAGGGTGGGGGGAAGGGATAGTTAGGGAGTTTGGGATTGACATGTACACACTGCTATATTTAAAAAGGATAACCAACAAGGACCTACTGTATAGCATAGGGAACCATGCTCAATGTTAAGTGGCAGCCTGGATGGGAGGGGAGTCTGGGGGAGAATGGATACATGTATATGTATGGTTGAGTCACTTTGCTGTGCATCTGAAACTCTCACAACATTGTTAATTGGCTATACTCCAATAGAAAAGTTAAAAAAAAAAGATAATCATGTTTCTTGAGTATTTACTGTGTGCTAGGCACAGTGCTAAGTGTTTTATGTTATCAGTTCTCTTAACTGATAACATCAGCCCTATGAAGTATTTATTATTATCCCCATTTTAGAGGTGGGGAAACTGAATCACAGAGAGGTAATGTATCTCTCTGAGCCAATAAGTGGTAGAGCAAGATTTGAACCCCAGACAGTTTGGCCAGAGCCCAAGTTCTTTTTTTTTTTAGGTGTTTTAGGTATTCTTTTTTTAAAAATTTATTTATGTATTATTTTTGGCTGCGTTGGGTCTTCGTTGATGCGCACAGGCTTTCTCTAGTTGTGGACGGGCTTCTCATTGTGGTGGCATCCCTGTTGCGGAGCACGGGCTCCAGGCACGCGGACTTCAGTAGTTGTGGCTCACGGGCTCCAGAGTGCAGGCCCAGCAGCTGTGGCACATGGGCTTAGTTGCTTCGCGGCACGTGGGATCCTCCCGGACCAGGGCTCGAACTCATGTCCCCTGCATTGGCAGGTGGATTCCCAACCACAGCACCAGCAGGGAAGCCCAGAGCCCAAGTTCTTAACGACTACACTAGAGTGCTTTGTCTGTAACTGACTGTCCCCCACAGTTCTATGACTAGGCAGTCTCGCAGATCCTGATTGCTTCCCCTTCCATGGGAGTCCTTTGCAGCCAGCAAAGATTAAGAAGTTAATATGAGGTCTTTCTGTATATCCTCCCTTAAGCATCAGCTCTGGCTTGAGCTGATGTCCTTTCAGGAGAAAGGGATCTGGAAGTTGAAACCCTGGAAAACAAAGGGCTTGTATCTGAGAGAGGAATAGGGATTAGAATAGAGGCATTTAGTGGGGTGAGGAAGGGAACTCAGAAGGCTGAAAAAGTTGGAATTCAGACTGAACCAATATTTGCCGAATGCATCTTCTGTGCCAGGTATGGGGGTATCTCTGCCTTCAAGGAACTCCTAGCCCTGTGGGAGAGATAGACAAGTCAACTGGCCACAAGTGAAAGGCAACAGCCTTTAAAGGCTGGAGGAATGGATGACTAACTTGGCCCAGGGAGGTGATATTTTGAGTTGGGTCTTGAAGGATGATTAGGAGTTCACCAGCCAGGCAGAGCCAGTAGTGGCAGAGCCAAAATTTAAACCTGAAGAGTCTGTCTCCAGAGTCTGTGTTGTCACCCACCGTGGCATGCTTGGCTCCACTGCCCTGCGAGGCCTGGCCTTGGGAGAGTGATTCTTCTGGTCCTGGGCCACTCAGTGCGGGCCCTGGGCAACTGTCCAGCCATTTCCCATCCAACCCCTGCTTCTGTCCTCGCAAACCCTGCTACGCACCCCTTCTGCAAGGGTGGTGGGTGGTTGACCAGCCTTGCATGGAGAGTCTCTGCCTTCTCTAGATGGCCAGGACTTGTGTCCTGAGAAGGACACACAGATTCCACCTCCGGTGCCCCTGCGGCATCAAAAGAGGCATGAGGAGTCGGTGAAGGGTTTCCTGTTTTGTTTTGCAACTCTCCGCATCTCCCCGCCCCCCAGCACCTGAAATGAGCTTTGCATAAGGCACTTCCTCAGATCATTTCCAGCAACCCCGGCAGGTAGAGGTTGGTTGTTACCATTTTACATCTGCAGAAGGCAACAGAGAGGTTGAGCTGCATGTCCAGGGTCACACAGCTAGGCAAGTAGAGAGTCCAGAATTTGTTCCTCAGCTTGTCTAACTCCAAGGCCTGTGCTCATGTTTTTAAGCCATGAGGAAGCAGAACAGTTCATGATAGGCCTGTGCCTTTCTGGTGACAGATGCTCTCACTCCCATTCCACATAACCTATGGGCTCCTAATCAGGGCCCCGGGAATTGCAGGTTAGTGGTAACAGTAAGACTGCATTGACTGCAGTGCTTCTCAAGCCCAAGTGTACGTGAGAATCACCAGGAATTCCGGTGACAAATGCATATTTCATTGCCCTTGTCACAGACATTCTGATTCAGTATATTTGGAGTGGGGTACAGGAACCTACATTTCCAGCGAACTTCCTGATTCTGACGCTGGTGGGCGAATGATCACACTTTGGAAATCCTGACTTATTACACATATGCTCTGGGCCCAGCCCTGTCCTGGGCCTTTTGTTTTGTCACTTCAGCCATCAGAACATTGCTTGGTGGGGGAAATTGATGCAAAAGGAGGTGGAGAGTCTTGAAAGAGACCTCTACCAGTCATAATAAAGACATTTGTAATCAACGTACTGTAAGTGTTAATTTAATCTTTAGATTAATTGGGTATAGAATGGTGAGCACACAGAAATGGTCTTAGGTAATTGCATAGATTTCTGATTTTGAGCAGGATACTGTGTGACCTTATGTCTGAAGAGCCCGTCCCAGGCAGGGGCTGGCGGGAGAGCAGTGGCAGGGAAGACATCTCTCAGGAAGAAACATTTGAGAAGAAGTCTGAAGGGTGGGTTAAGTATTAACCAGGCAAAAAGATAGACAAGGATTCTAGGCTGAGAGAATGGCATGTGCAAAGGTCCTGAGGTGGATGACCTATAGCATGTTCAGTGCAGCTGGAGTAGAAAGTGAAAGTGACCCAAGGTGAGGCTGAGGGGTCACCAGGGCCTGGGCCCCATGGGGTTATGTGGACCAGGTGAGTGTGTGTGTGTGTGTGTGTGTGTGTGTGTGTGTGTGTGTATTTCAAATCAATAAAGTTTAGGCTTAATTTTCTTCTACACCGAAAGACCCCACTTAAGCCTGCAAAGGAAGAAAAGGCAAACATCTATAACTGGAAGGGTGGAGGGTCCACCTGGCCCTGCAAAGGGTGCCAGCAGGGAGATGGCAGGACCTGAATTGCCTTTTTTTAAATCCTCTCTGGCTGCCGAGTGGAGATGGCCTTGGGTGAGGGGGCAGGAATGGAGGTGGGAGATGGTGGTCCAGCCCAAGCCTGTGGTAGTGGTGAGGGAGAGGCAGACAGAGACACTGAGGGGTAGAGTTGACAGTCTTGGTGATTGATTGGGGCAGGACAGGGCATCCAGCCCATTGCTTTGACAGGTGAGAACTGAGCCCAGGAGGATGCATGAGCTGCCCTGGGTCAGGGTCACACAGCTTGGTAGTGGGCCTTCCAGCTAAACTCTGACTCAAAGCCCAGCTTCCTGCTAGCTGCTTTTGCAGCTCTTCTTCCAGGCCTTCTGGTGGCTACACCCGCTCCCTGTGCCCCCCAGCTCCCCCACTGTGGAGTCTGCTGGCTTCAGAGAAGGGGGAGGCTTTATGGGCACAGATTCTGTCTTTGAAGCATCTAACGGGGGAGGAGCAGCTCTCTGCCCTCCGGATTCTTTTTCCGTGACCTCTGCACCCCGCTGCCGCCCTCCCCAGACTTTGAAGGAGTCCACAGAAGTGGGGCTGGGGTGGGGACTGGAGTCGCTGTGCCCACACGGCCCCTCACTGGGCAGGGGTGGGGGCCTTCCAAGGACCTGAGGAGGCTCCCTGCCGTGGAGAGAAAGGAAACACAAGGGCTGAAGCCTGGGCCTCGGCCGGTGAGGTTTCCCCAGAAGTAGGAGATGCCCCCTCATCCAAACCTCTTGTACTGGAAGCTGGCCCTTTAAGATTTCTGTCCCCCTCCTGCCCCCTCCTCACATTAACTCTCTGGCAAGTAAAATCTCTGAGATGTTGAGTTAAATGAATTTCTAGCTCTGCAGGCCTCTCCCCACCTCCCCATCCTGGTCTAAAGTATCCCCTCTTGGGATCCAAGATAGCCATAACTCCCCTGTCATGGACCTCATTCCCTCTGTATTGGAGCCCCCATTTTCCTCTTTGGGGCTCAGGCTCCCCCTTTTTCTCTCCAGGTTCCAGAGCCCCTTTTCCCTTCAGGATCCTTTCCCCTGGGAATTGCCCCTGGACTTGGACCCAGGACTGATCTCCCTCTGCGGACTGGGTCCCCTGCTCTCCTAGAGATGAGACACCTACACACACACATGCGCACGCGTGCGCTCACACACCCACACCCCAAGAACTGGCACACGGTAGGTGTTCAAGAAATGTGTTCTCTTCCTCCTGCCCCACGTTTTCCAGGTCCCCCCACCCCCACATGGGTAGTTTTGCTCCGGGAACTGCATGCGGTGTGGCAGCCAGGCCTGGGAAGCAGCTACTGTTAACTCAGAACGTCGGGTGGAAGAAAAATGAGGGCTGAGAAGGGACAGGGAAAGAGCTCAATGGTACCGGCTCAGCCCCCTGGTCCTGATGTCCTGTTGGATCGGGATGAGGCAAGTTTGGGACAAGTCAGAGGAAGTCCCCTTCCCACAGCCGGGAGCTCATTGTACTGGGATCATTGCGCTGGCAGGACATGGGCAGCAGGTTTGGAAGTGAGGTGGGGGGGGTGGCCTAAGAGCCGCTGGCGGCTTCCTGGAGAAAGAAGCCAGGATCTCCTCGAGCCTCTGGCCGCCGTCAGGAGGACAGTACCCTGACCCCTGGTTTGGTGCAGCTCTTTGTGGCACCTCTTCTCTCTGTCCTCTTTCCTGTCTGCTCCGCAGAGCAGGAGGGAGGAGCCGTAGTTTGGTGAGCGTTAACTTTGAGCCAGGCTCTGTGGCAAACGATATGTGTGCTGACTCATTTATTCAGAGTCAGATCTAAAGAGATAGGTCCTCTTATGTCCCCATTTAACAGATGAGGAAGCTGAGGCTTGGTGAGGCGAGGTGACTTGGCCAAGGCCACACAGCTTAGAGCTGTAACTCCAGAGCCAGGAGTTTTTTGCAGCCTCCTCTGGAGCGTCTAACTTCAGGGCAGGGACTGGGCGGGCTTGTGGCTCAGAAAGGCTTCAGGCAGTGAAGAGAGAGGGGCCAGCCGAGGAGGACTAGAGGAAGGTTGCTCTGGAACTCCTCGGGATCTCTCTGGAGGGAAGCAGGTGGTCCCCTTCAGGGAGGGGCCAGGCAGCTGGAAGCAAGTTTCGAGCTGCATGAGGAATGGCACTGTTCTGTCCTCCGGGCACTCTCGCCCTTTAATTGTGCCCTGTTACTTCTCTGCCCCAGAGGGGAAGCCCTGGAGGGCAGAGACCCTGACTGTCTTGGCCCACCTGCTCTCAGCAGACACCCGTGAAAGACTGGGTGGAGGGAGGGTGCCACCCCACAGGGCTGGAACAGGGGAGGGGGCAGGATGGGGAACAGCCTTCCTGTGCCAGGGCGACAGTCCTGGAGCCAGTGCATCGTTCATAGTGTCATTAGAGACATGTCTCTAAGCGTTAATGCCAGCTAACGGAGAAATAGAACTCAATATATGTAATTGCACTTTGCAAGCAATTCTGACCCCCATCTATTGTGTAATGTGTTTCTTTAAGGAACAAAAGCTGGAACAAAATGTCAGGGAGCATTTCTGCCGGTGATCTCGGATCCCTCCATTGAAGAGGGATTTTTCCTTCTTTGGTGATTTGTGAGTTTTCTTGCTGTCCCCAAGTGCCAGTGATTCAGCCGTAAAGCTCATTCAGGAAGGTCCAGAGGAATTTTCCTTCTCCATCAGGTTCCATTTGGGCAGTGCCGGGACACCCAGTGACACACTCGAGGCTGGGTGAGGAAAGCCGGGCACACTCCACCAGCCACTTGTCTCTGCCACCTCCACCTCCATTTGTCTTCCCTTCCTGGGGCCCAGAGCCAACTCAGCTGGATCAGGCAGGCAGATCAGTGACCCAAGGGCTCTTCCAGCCTGACTCGGTACAGCCCTGGCCCTCTCTGGGGGAAAATGAGTCACTTCTTCAACCCTGACATGTTTCCCTTTATGTGGAAAGCAGTGGGGATGGGGAGAGCCCCTCTTGGTTCCCTCCAGACTTGTTTCTCTGGCCGTGGAGGGAGGGATTCCAGGGCGACTTGTTGGATGGGGCAGCCAGACCCAGTGAAGTCAATAAACCGCAGCTTTGACAGCGACCAGGGTCACCCTGGAAGGAACTGTGCTGAGCTGAGCAAATAGAACATCCCTCCCCTTGAGTGAGGCTGATCCCTCGCCCCTTCCTCTGCCCACCCAGTGCCCTCGGGGCGGGGGGCATGCCAGTCCTTTCTACCCCTTAACCGGTCTTTAACCTGGTCAGATTAAGGAGGTATATGGGGGTGGGGGGTGTTAGTTAGCAGTGACTATTCTGAGGATTTGGAAATCTGACTTCAGCAAGGGAGAGAGGTGTGATGGATTCCATCAGTTGGTGATGTCTGCCAGGGCCTGGGGACAGGGGTGCAGGGTGGAGACAGGTGTTCCTCATCACCTTTCCTGGAGAGGAACTGATGGGCCTGGGTTCACTGCTCTCCCCCAGTTTCCCTGTTATTTCCTAGGTGACCTTAAGTAAATCGTTTTACCTCTTTGAGACACTCTTCTCATCTGTAAAACAGGGCAAATAATACCACCCACAGTTGTGAAAAATAAATGAGAAAGCATCTACAAAGCAGCCTCATTTCCTTTGTGTCGTTCCCCAGATGTCACTTTCTCAGAGAGACCTTCCTGGCCACACTACTGAAAATCGTCCCTCCCCCCATTTTCTGTCCCTTCCCTGCTTGATTTTTCTCTTTAGCACTCACTACAATCCAAGATACTCCGTATTTTATTTTATTTTTTAAAATTTATTTTATTTATTTATTTTTGGCTGTGTTGGGTCTTCATTGCTGCACGCGGGGGTGAGAGGGGGCTACTCTTCATTGCAGTGCGCGGGCTTCTCATTGCCGTGGCTTCTCTTGTTGCGGATCACGGGCTCCAGGCGCACGAGTTTCAGTAGTTGTGGCACGTGGGCTCAGTAGTTGTGGCTCGTGGGCTCTAGAGTGCAGGCTCAGTAGTTGTGGCGCACGGGCTTAGTTGCTCCACAGCATGTGAGATCTACCCAGACCAGGGCTCAAACCCATGTCCCCTGCCTTGGCGGGCGGATTCTTAACCACTGCGCCACCAGGGAAGCCCCTCCCTATTTATTCATTTTATTTCCTCTGTCTCTTCCCACTAACCTATAAGGGTTTCTGTGTGTCTTGTTCCCTGGTTTAGCCACCTAGAACAGTGCTGCTACATGGGAGGCACATAAATATTGGTAAAAAGAATGAGTATGTGAAAAAAATGAATGAAAAAATGAATGAAGGCACCTGAGCCCGGGCCACAGTCTGTAGCCAGTCGTAGGGCTTGGGTACCTCTTCCTCCTTCTCCAGCTGCATTATTCTAGACAACGGAGTCCTTTCTCCCCCACTCTCCCCAGGTCAGTTGTCCACTTTTGAGGTTTCATACTTTGTATTTGAGCATTTCATACCAGTGCATGAGATTGCCCTGGGGAGTACAGTGGGGGACATTTATAGTGAAATTAAAAGGTACTATTTTGGAGTAGAATGCAGAATTGGCATGAATTTTTAAGATTTTTGTTTAAATGAAGTTTCAACAAAGGCTTTTTATTGTGTCCTCAGACCTCCCTGGCTACAGGGTCACTCTCTGGGAACCTTTGGGAAGGTGTGAGGAGACTTGGTTTTGGAAGTGACCCCAGCCTCAAAGCCCCATGAAACCATCCCTCCTGAGCCCCTGTCAGGGATTTCAGCAAACGTGCACGATTTCTACAGGGCGCAGATCCCAGCGCATCTAGTCATTCCCTGGGAATGACTTTATTTTTTGTTATAAATAAATTTATTTATTTGTGGCTGCGTTGGGTCTTCGTTGCTGCGTGTGGGCTTGCTCTAGCTGCGGCGAGCGGTGGCTACTCTTTGTTGCAGCGCCCGGGCTTCTCATTGCAGTGGCTTCTTTTGGTTGCAGAGCACGAGCTCTAGGCACATGGGCTTCAGTAGTTGTGGCTTGCGGGCTCTAGAAGCGCAGGCTCAGTAGTTGTGGTGCACAGGCTTAGTTGTTCCGCAGCATGTGGGACCTTCCCGGACCAGAGCTCGAACTTGTGTCCCTTGCATTGGCAGGCGGGTTCTTAACCATGCACCACCAGGGAAGTCCCGCTGAAACCCCCTTTCTTTATTTTATTTTATTTATTTATTATTAATTAATTAAGTAATTAATTTGGGGGGCTGATTGGGTCTTTGTTGCTGCACACAGGCTTTCTCTAGTCGCGGTGAGAGGGGGCTACTCTTCGTTGTGGTGCGCGGGCTTCTCATTGCGGTGGCTTCTCGTTGCAGAGCACAGGCTCTAGGCACGTGGGCTTCAGTAGTTGTGGCTCGCGGGCTCTAGAGCGCAGGCTCTAGAGCGCAGGCTCAGTACTTGTGGCGCACGGGCTTAGTTGCTCCGCGGCATGTGAGATCTTCCCGGACCAGGGCTTGAACCCGTGTCCCCTAAATTGGCAGGTGGATTCTTAACCACTGCGCCACTAGAGAAGTCCCCCCCCCTTTCTTTAAATAAGCATTTTATTTTGGAATAATTTTAGGTTTACAGAAAAGTTGCAAAGATGATACAGAGTCCCTGTTTACCCCTCACCCAGCTCCCCCTAATGGTAACATCTCATATGACCATAGTAGGTTTGTCAAAACCAAGAAGCCATTATCGGTTCATTACAGTTAATTAAATCCACTCTCTGTTCCGATTTCACCAGTTTTTATACTTTTCTGTTCCAGGATCCCATCCAGAACACCACATGGCAGTTTGTCATCATGTCTCCTTAGCCTCCTCTGGTCTGTGACCGTTTCTCAGGCTTTCCTTGTTTTTCATGACCTTGACAGTATTGAGGATACTGGGCAGGTATTTTGTAGAATGTACTGTGGCCTTCCTCTCTGTCTGCTGCACACTGGAGTGGTCCCCAAAGCCATGGCCTTTTCCTCTGCCCTGGACTCCGCCCATCCTCTCTTTCACTGATGCTGTCCTTCCATGGTGAAGGCCACCTCTGCACCCGCCCTCCTGCCTCCCGAACCCGGCTTTGCCTGCCCTGCTTTCTCAGTCAGTGGCACCTCTGTTCACAGTTGCCTGCATGAAGTTCCAGGTGCCAACCAGATGCCTGCCTGCTGTAGTTCGATCAGTATTCTGCCTCCCCTCCACTTCTTTCCACCCTCGCCCTCTGTCAGCCTCCCTCTTGCCTGGATTAAGGCAAAGCCTCTTGCTTGCCCTCCCTGCCTCCAGCCTTGCCCCTCCAACCTTGCCTCCTCACTGCAGCCTTAGACAGCTTTCTGAAACACATGTCAAGCCCTGTTCCCATCCTGCTTAAACCCCTTCCAATGCCCCCCATTGTCCTGGAGGAAGTCAAATTCCTCCGTAGGAGGAGTTTTTTGTGACCTAGTCCTTGCCCGTTTCTCCAGCATCATCTCTGGCCTTTCCCTACCCTGTCCTCCCTGCTTCAGCCAAACAGAAATACAGTCTCCCCTCCCACCCCCCAGTGCAGCTTACTCTGCACTCCCACCTCTGCCCCTTTGCATAGACTGTGCCATCTTTGTCTGTTTCCTGCCATTAGAATGTGAATTTCATGGGTATAGAGATCTTATCTGGCTTGTTCTCCACCTTCCTGCAGTACCGTGGACAGCACCTGGCACATAGTAGGTACTTGATAAATACCTATTAATCAATATAAGAGCATGGAGGTAAGAAAATTCTTTATCAGATAATCTCAGATAAGCATGAAATTGCAGCAGTGACAAATACCATGAAGACAAGGGTCCTGATGCTGCACGTACCTGTAATAGGGGGATTTGACTAGTAAAGGTTAGAGAGGGCCTCTCTGCAGATGTGACACTCTAACTGCAATCCGAAGGAGAGGTGGTGTAACTGGGAGGGAAGGGAAGAGCGTTCCAGGTACAGGGTGTGTGCAAAGGCCCAGTGGTTTAAGGGAATGAAGGACTACAAGAAAAGCAGAGTCGCTGGGGCCTGGGGTAGGGAGGGGGAGGGCATATTGTGAAATGAGGGTAAACAGGGTGGTGGTGCCAGAGCCTGGGGTGCTTGTAGTTTTATCTTTATCCTCGGAGCAGTATGAGGCTTTTGAATGGGATATGAAAGAGAGAGAGAGAAAAGTAGAGGGAGAAGACAGGGAGAGAGAAAGAATCATGATTATGTCTAGGCTGTGTGACCTTGGACAAATCATTTCATCTGCCTGAGTGTCAGCCTCCTTGTCTATAAAATGGGGACAGAACCACCTACTTTGCAGGGTCATTGGGTGCATAAAATGATATAAAGCACTTTACCGCATTATGGTGCATATTTGGGGACCTGATAAATGTCCCGTTTCTTACCTCCCTCTGTCACGCACCGCACCCCCCTCCTCCCCGCCACCCCCCACCCCACCCCCACCCCCACCAGCTGCAAGCTGTGAAAGAGACATTAACAAGCCCTGTTCACAGCCCTGCCATCCTTTGCTCATGGTCCTTCCCCTTTTCCCTCCCATCTCAGGCCACCTCCAGCCTCTGCCCTGAAGGGAGGAAGGCAATGCCTGACTGTCCCTCCCAACCCAGACCCACCTCCTGCTCTGACCAGTAAGATGCTAGGATCCCTATTGCTTGCCTCTCCCTGAGTCCTGCAGGGACCAGTGAGCTACAGGAAAGCCAGCCGATCCGTTCGGCTCCCTCTGGGGTTAAGGGGTCTGGGTGTGGAAGGGCTGTTCCTGTTCTGATAACTCGGGAGGCTGCCCAGCCCCTTCCGCCTGCCCACTTGCCCTCAGAGCGCCACCTGTCCTGCTCTGTGGCCACCATTTCTCAAGTCCCCTGCTGGAGATGCTCTGGAGTCATTACCCTGTTTAAGCCACAGGCATTCATGCAGGGGACGAATCAGCGTCCCCTTTTCACAGATGAGGAAACTGAGGCCCAGGGAGGTGACATGATATCCCCAGGGTCTATCTATCCATAGATTATTGGTGGCAGAGATGGATTGAAAGCAGGTATACCTGACTCAGAGACCCGGTACTGTGCACTGCCTCTTGTTAGATTTGGAGCTCAAGGGCACTGGGAGGGTCCTTTGAGGTTAGCAGCCATTGCCTCTGAATGCAGGCACTCTTGGCATTTTGAGAGAGACAGTATTTTATTATTTTGCAGGATTCTTCCACATATAGCAGGAAGTTAACAACTGTGGCCCCCAGGATTAAATGCGACTACTCCCCAGTCATTTGACAACTAAAAATGCTCCCACATATATACAAAAACCCCTTAGAGGGGCAGAACTGCCCCAAATTGAGACCTGCTGGTAATTCAATAAAAAGTATGGTAATACTAATAGCAGCTAATATTATTGAGAGCCTAGTATGGGCTAAATGCTTAACCTACATATTTTCATTTAATCTTATCAGATATAGGTACCATTAATAGACCCATTTTACAGATGAGGAAATTGAAGGTCGGAACGGTTAAGTGATTTACCCAAGATCACTCAGCTCGTTGATGGTAGAGCCAGGATTTGAATTTACGCTTCTGCTTTAAAGAGAAGGCAAATGATTTGCTCAGTGTCACACAGTAAGTGAGCATCAGGGATGGGTTTGAACTCAGGACTTCAGAGCAGTGCTCTTTTCATTCCACCTGATGCTTAGAAGGACAAGATGAGCCCCACTGGCTGGCAGCTGGCAGGAGAAGCCACTGGCCTACGGTCAGGGGAGGGTGTCCACCTCTGTAGCTCGATGCCTTGGGTCCACCACTGTCCCCTTCACCCAGACGGCTTTGCTGTGTTTGCCTGCATCCCCTTTTTCTCCCTCCATCACCCCTGACCTTGTACCCTTGGGCTGGGCCCATCAAGGCCCTCCTCCAGCCTCACTTGCTCTCCTCATTCTTGGAATTTATCCTCATTTTTCGTAGAGTGGGACAGTTTAGAGGATCGGGTGACAAAACTAATGTGAAGAAGATGCTAGTTTGATGCCAGGCATGTCTCACAGGCTCAGGCAATGCTTTCTAGCTCTGAACCCCGTTGTCCTTCTCGACTCCATTCTCTGACTGTGCCTCCGTCTGTCCTTCTTCCTCTCCTCTTCATCTCTGAGTTTTTCTGTCCTCACCTGGCTAGGTATTTAGGCCAGTTTCCAACTCCTAGTGCCAAAACGGCACCACCTCCCTGTCTCCTATGCCAACGGTTGGCACTGTCATTTTTGTCACAGGGCCTGGGGCCTTGGGGTGGAGTGCGTGGGAGTAGGGGCCCTGGCAGTCCCAGCTTGTGCCTTCGGCCTGCCCTTTGCACTGGCCAGGTGAGAAAGGCTGACTGGTCTCCTGCCCTTAGAGCATCCTCTGGTGTTTCCATGGCAGCCGTGCAGCCAGGATCCCTTGGCTCTTGCTGGACAAAGGGCCACCAAATTCCCCACACGTGCCCATGGTCCTGGAACAGAAGCATCTGTTAGGAGGCCAGAAGTGGGCAGCACTGACTGACCTGCCCCCAATTCTTGGAGAGGGAAGCAGTGCTCAGCTCAGGCGGGTTGTGGGGTCTTCTGGTTTCATCCACACACACCCCGTCCCCAGTCCATCTCACTGGGAAGCTGCCTGTGACTTCTCTCAGCCTCGGTTTCCTCATCTGTAAAATGGGGATATAATGCTGATCTCAGAAGTCTTTCCAGCTGCCCACATGAGCCAGATGGGGACTGTGGTCAGTGAGCCTGGAGAAGCTGTCCTGGGAGCCTCAGACAGAGCAGGAGGGAGGCAGGACCAGACCAAAGGGACACAACTCTGTTTCATTAGGACTTGAGAATCAGACAGATCTGCCCCTTCCAAGCAGTATGGTCTTGAGGAAGCACCCTTCCTTCTCCAAGCCTCAGTTTCTCTTTCTCTAAAACGAAAATAATTCTTCCTGTATGACAGGATTGCTGGGGAAATGGCCCAGTATACAGTAGGTGCTCATTAAACGTTGATTACCTGTGAAGGCACTGGCCAGTCACAGCCCCTCAGGGCAGGGTATTCCTGTGGTCAGCCCTGTCTGCACAGACCTGGGTCTTCAACAGACCCCCTTCCTGGGCACACTGCTGGGCGCCCCCAGGATGTGCTCTTCCCATGGGGAATTCCTCTTGTGTTATTCATACAGACTTCCCCAGGAAGGCCCGAGCCCCTCTCTGTAAATGTCCCCAGCCCCTTATCTGGCTTTCCCTGAAGGCCTTTATCGCTTTCTGGTTTGTGTTAGGTTGTTTGTGTCCTGTCTTATCTCCCCCAGGAGACAGGGGCAGCCTGCTGAGTCAGAGTGACCTGAGTTTGAGTCCCCAGCTCTGCCACTGATTAACTGGGAGATGCTGGGCAAGTGCCTTCACCTCTTGGAACCTCAATTTTCTCTTCCGTAAAATGGGGATGATAATCCCTCCAGCACAGGGTGGGCATGAAGATTACATGAGAAAATGTCATTCGGCGCATTGCACGGGGTAGATGATGAGTTAGTGACAGCCCATCCCCCTCTTTTCCAAACCAGGGGCCCCGCAGCCGCGGGATCCTACAGGCTCTGACCCAGAGCCAGGGAAGAATGATCACAGATGATCAAGTCACCACCCAGGCAATGGGCAGGTAGCTGCACAGCTGAGCCTGCGGCTGCTGGAAGTTCCCAGTACCCCCGTGGCCTAGAGGAGGCTGGGACCTCAGGAAGCTTCCTCAGAATGAAGGAAGGGTGGGAGGGAAGACACAGATGAGGCCCCTGCAGGGATGTGGGCAAGGGTAGAGGTTAAGAGCACAGTTTCTGGATCAAGCACACACTTCCTCCACCTACCAAGGGCTGTGTGACCCCATATAAGTGACTCAACCTTTCTGACCTCAGCATTCCACCTGTGAAACGGGAGATAATGACGCACCCCATCTCCTGGGGCTGCTGTGGAGGTGATGAGATGCTGCATGGAAAGTGCTTGGCACAGTCTGGCCAAAATTTTCCTATTATTTATTTTTAAGAAGTGCTCTCAAGGGCCCACCAACTGCTTAGCCAGACTCCTCAATTAATTACCCATAACATTTTTTTTTAATTTTAAGAGCTTATTTTTCTAGTACCTTTCAGGAGCCAGGCACTGTACTCTGTGCCGTCATCATGTCACCCCATGTAACCTTCACTGTCACCTGTTATCCCCATTTTGCAGATGAGGAAATTGAGCCTCTGAGAAGCTAGGCCTCCTGTCCAAACCCACACAGCCCTTGACTCGCAGAGCTTGGCCCTCTCTCACTTTGCCCCTGTTCTGGAGACCATCATGGCCTGGGTTAGGGTGTCTTGCCAGGTGTCAGCTGGATGCAGCAAACCCCAAACATAGTCCGTGGAGAGAACCTATAAACAGAGGATCTGGAGTGGGCTGGAGGCTCCTGTGAGAGTGACGACCAGCCTGGGAGGCAAGCAGCCTGTCGGGGGCTGGAGACGGGAGCCTGTGAGCACGTGTGTTTATTCAGCCTGTTCCAGGCAGGGGGCCCTGGCTGGCCAGTGTAAACATCCGGACTGCTTGTGGGCCTGCTGAGGGAGCTGAGGCCGCCGGGGAACCAGCGTCCAGGGCCTCCTGGTGCCCGATGGGGCAGCACTGCCTGAGCACCTCGTATGTGTCATGTCATTTACGCGCATCTTATCCCTTTTTGGTCTCTTATTATTTTTACCTACTGATGAGGAAACAGAGCCCCGGGAATGGCACAGCCCCAGCTGTCAAAAGCCCACAAAATTTGGTTTGCTGAGAGGGTGAGTTTGTAAAAGTGTAACAGTATTCCTTTGCATCTGCCTCTGCAGGTACCACTCTTCCCATACAAACTCTGTTGAGACCCTAATTCACTTTCTCTCCTGCTGGGTTGTGCCCACCTGGGAGCTGTAGTTCTTGCTGTAAATCACCTCCTCTGGTTTAGTACTTTTGAGCGCATCACCGTGTGTGGGACTGGCCGGGCTGAGGAAGGCCAGCTCAGGGGTTTTGCCCCTTTCTCACCCAGGAAAGGGGATTTTGCTGACTCTGGTTATGCAGCCTTGTGGAGTGAGTCTGACAGATCAATAAGACCTTAGGTATCATCCCACCCATTTTATAGATGGAGAAGCAGGAAGCCCAGAGAGGAGAAATGTTTGTCCCAAAGATTCACACGGAGTGGCCAAGGCAGAACTGACGCCCAGGTCTCCAGGGAGGATGCCCCTAGTCCTTTGTTAATGGGGTGGGACAGGGTTAGGAAAAGGCAGGGATGAAGCAAACACGTTCCCCAGATGCTTCATGATTTCACAGCCGCCCCCCTCCCTTCTTCGGCCCTCTCCAAGCTGTGCCCCAGAAATGCCCTTGGGCTCTCGGGAACTCTGATAAATTCCTGTGCTTGTGCCAGCAGGGTGGTTTCACTTGGTCCCAGTGGCTGGAAGCCCAGGCCGGGCCCTCTGCTCCCCACCTCCTGCCACGCTCTGCCCCGGGTCTTGTCCTGCTGTATATTCACACGTTCCCCTGCCCGGGTTCATCTTGGCGTCCAGCAGAACTGCCACTTGGGTTGTGCCAAAGCCAGAGGAATCATTTAAATATGGCAGCAGCCTGAGCCTGGGCAGCCGGAGTGACCCATCTAACACCTGTGGGGTGCACCGGGGAGGCGCAGGTGTTCCCCGCCCCCACTGTGAGGGGGCGGCGGTGGCCCCAGTCGAAGGTTGGGACCATTGAGGTCACACCCTGCGCCTGGATTTGAACCAGGAGATGGACGCCCGGGCTCAACTCCCTTGGCCACACCCGTTGGAGCCTGGGACCTGTGGAAGTCGCTCCAGAGGGTTGGTTTGGGTACAACGTGGCTAAGACTCCACCTAGAGAATGAGGAGTAGGGTCTCGGGAGAGGCCGAGGAGAATTGGGCAGGGAGGGAGCCCAGCATTCCTGCCCAACTCACAGCAGGGACAGGCACCTAGAAGGCCAGAGACAGAGAGTCTGAGTAGGGGTGGGGCCCTAGAGGGAGTCCAGCCGGCCCAGGCCCATGACTTTCTTTTTGTGTCCTGGCCAAGGGACCAAGATTACCCAATCCCCAGAGCCCCATATGCGTCACCAGTTAAGAATCACTGAAGACCAGCCTGGCCTTGGGAGGAGTAAACCCTTTTCTCCCCTTGATCTGAGGCCTGTGGACTGGCCCTTCGCCTCCGTCCATTCATTTTGGGAGACTCTCCTGAGAGCAGTAAGAACAATAACAGCTGCTGTGCACCAAGCCCCCCAACAGTGCGCCAAGCCCCCCAACAGTGCGCCAAGCCCTGCGATGCGCCATGCCACCGTGTGCCAGGCCCTGCTGTGAGCCATCCTATCCCGCACTGTGCGCCAGGCCCTTTACAAACACAACCTTGTTTGAGTCTCAGTCTGAGTCGTCGTGGGAGCTAGCAGAGGGGTCTTATGATTCCCCACTTCACAGAGGAAAAAACAGCTCACACAGCAGCAAAGCCCGATTCCGGCTCTCCATCCAAGTGTGTCTGCCTCCAAAGCCCATGCCTTTTTTGGTGTGGGACAAAATATTTCAGACATATAAAAAGCATAGAGTTCAGCAAAAACAAATACTGGTGAACCCACCATCCAACTTAAGAACTAAAACATTCCAAATGCAGCTGAGTGTCCCACATGGGTCCCTCCCTGATCCCATTCCCTACCCACCCCTCTTCCAGAAGAAACTGTTTTCTTAAATGACTGCCTGCATTCTTTTACTAGATGTTTCTGTCCCCCCCAAATGATGCATAGCATTGCTCATGTGTTTTAAAACTTTAATTGGTACAAGGCTCTGTATTTCCCTCTGCAGCTTTTCTCTCTGCATGTCGTGTTTGACTTTGTGTCCATGTCATTGCAGTGCCGTGTCATGTGTTGTGTCACATGAATCTACACAGTTATGCAGGCTGTGAGAGGTGGCCATTTAGGTGTTTCTCATTCACTGTTTTTTATTTTAAACTTATTTATTTTATCGTATTTATTTTTGGCTGCATTGGGTCTTTGTTGCTGTGCACAGGCTTTCTGTAATTGTGGTGAGCGGGGGCTACTCTGTTGCGGTGCGCGGGCTTCGCACTGCGGTGGCTTCTCTTGTTGTGGAGCATGGGCTCTAGGCGTGCGGGCTTCAGTAGTTGTGGCACTTGGGCTCAATAGTTGTGGCTCACGGGCTTCAGTAGTTGTGGCTCGCGGGCTCTAGGTCGAAGGCTCAGTAGTTGTGGCTCATGGGCTTAGTTGTTCCATGGCATGTGGGGTCTTCCCGGACCAGGGCTCGAACCCGTGTCGCCTGCATTGGCAGGCGGACTCTTAACCACTGCGCCACCAGGGAAGCCCTCTCATTCACTATTTAGATGATGCTGTGGAGCTTCCTTGTCCATGTCCCCTGGTGACCACGGGAGAATGTCCAAGGTGTATATATGTTATTTATGTTACGGAGGGGGATCCAATAAGTCCACTGTATCATAGGACTCTTTGCTGAGAGAACTGATCAATAATTTGAGGAGGGTTGCCCTAACAGTTTAAAAACCGCTTAATGGGGCTTCCCTGGTGGCGCAGTGGTTGAGAGTCCGCCTGCCGATGCAGGGGACACGGGTTCATGCCCCGGTCCGGGAGGATCCCACATGCCGCGGAGCGGCTGGGCCTGAGAGCCATGGCCTCTGAGCCTGCGTGTCCGGAGCCTGTGCTCCGCAACGGGAGAGGCCACAACAGTGAGAGGCCTGCGTACCGCAAAAAAACCAAAAAAACAAAAAACCGCTTAATGACAGGAGTGTTCCTAGTTTGTCTGCTGCTGTGAACAGCACGAAGAAGAGTGTCTGGCACATAGTAGGTGCACAGTAAATATATGTTGACTGAGTAAGTGCGTGTTCCAGGCCCTGTGTGAGGCCCTTGATCTTAATCAGTCTGCTGTGAGGAAGGGTTCTTCTCACTTCACAGATGAGCTGACTAAGGCTTCAGAGGTTGAGTCATGGTTCCAATGTCCCACAGCCAGTAGCCAAGTCAGTCAGCTCCAGAGCCTGCTCTCTTTCCTAAGCCTACGCATCCCCTGAAATTATCTGTGTAGCCAGGGAGTGGCTTCAGAGGCCGGGAGCTGCTCCTAAAGCCTAGCTGCCTGGATAGACATGCTTTTAAGGTGGTCCGGAGACTGGTAGAGTGAGGTGGGCCCAGCTGGTTGGTCCCCTTTGTCCTGGAATGCCACAGTGGGGTCGGGGTGAGTAACATCTCACCTCTGGGGCTGATCCATGGGGGAACTACAAAGGTTGGGACCATGCTAGGCTCAGAATTCTAGTGCAGTCAGTGGGAAGGACCCATCATGGGGGAGGCAGTCTGACCCCACCAAAGAATCATTTGCGTGGGGCTTGAGCAGACCCAGATTCAAATCCCAGGACTGCCACTTATTAGCTGTGTGACTTTAGGTAAGTCTCTCAGTCTCTCTGAGCCTTATCATCTCCATCTGTTAAATGGGGATATTAACTTTCTCTTGCAGAATTATTGGTACGTTTAGAATTGAGTGTAACAATCTTGCATAGAAACTACAGTGCAGGAGGGAAGGACATTCTGTTAGCAATACATACAAATCACTACAGGTGCACAGAGATGGGATGGTTTAGGACACAGAGGAGGACTTCATGGAGGAGATGATATTTGATCTGGGTTCTGAAGGGTGAATAGGAGTTCTCCAAGCCCAGGAGTATACTGTGAGTCAAGCAACTTCTATGTGTCCTGACTAGACTTGGTGTTGAGAGGAACATCATAGTGTTGCTTGGGAAAAAAAACAAAACAAAACAAATGCGAATTGCTTACAATTTGACAGAGATACATGATCCTGTGACAGTGGTATAGACCAAGTGCTGACTACATAGACAAAGAATCAGGAATCAGTGGTATTGGGATCAGAGGAACATGTGAAAACTGTGGGCTAGGGCAGTCAGGAAGTCCTGGGGGTGAGGGGTAGGGCTTGAATGAGAAAGGAAGACAAGAGGGAGAGGGGCTGCCTGATTCTTGGTTTCCTGGCTGGGCTGGGTCAGGAAAGGGGCCTCCCCAGCCTGGCAGGGGACTAGGGACCGATCTCATGGGTTCCGGCAGAAGCTCTGCTGTGTCCGTCTCACCAAGGCTTGTACTGTTTTCTCCTTTGAAAGAGAAGAAAAGTTGTTCCTAATTGTTAATTGTGCAATTGCAAATTGGCTCCTGAGCCAGGCTGAGCAGAAGCCAAGACCCAGAGGGAAGGAGGAAGAGCCCAAGCTGGACGGCCACAGAGCCAGGAGTTTAGGGGCCCAGGAGGGGGTTTGGGAATGCTGCTGTGTGAGTGTCCCAGGCAGGGACACGCGCCTGGCCTAGTCAGGCCTCCCTGCCCAGAACTCCCTCCATTCTGCAGGATCCTGTGGTGCCCAAGAGTTGGGTAGACCTGGGTTTGAATTATATCCTCACCCCAGCTATGTGACCTTGAACCAGTTACTTAACCTCTCTGTGCCTCTACTTTCAAATCTCTCACCTGCGGTTGCTGTGATGGTTAAACCAGAAAACACATGTAAAGTGCTTAGTAGCACAGGGCGTGGATGAAGTCATTGCTCAAGGAATTGGTTTTGTTGCTGCTGCTGTCGTAGTTGTTGTGATTCAGCAGCAGTCACAGCAGCACCCTTGTGGCCAATACCCGCCATCACGCCTCTGTGGCCCAGGCCAGGCTGTTGCTCAGGGTGAAGCCCGGGGTCATCCCAGCTGCCCCTGCCATCTCCTCATGAGCCGGGACATTCCTGTGCCGTCTTATTAGCGTCCAGCATCACAGCCTGTGCCCTTGGCAGTGCCCCTCTTAGGAGGAGGTGGAATTTGAGTTCCTGTGTGCCTTTTCATGGATTACCTCCTTATTTCTCACCCTGTGAAGTAGGTTCAGATGACCGCATTTTATAGATGAAGAGACATGCTCAGAGAGGTGAGGTGACTTGCCCAGGGTCACACAGCAGTAAATTACAGGATTCAAACCCAGGTCTCTCTGCTCTCAAACCTTTGCTCTTCCCACTCCAGGATGGGGGAGTGGCTTGTTCCCATAGAAAATGAGCCTGGCACTCTCCCTTCCCGCAGTCACCCTCCACTCCCTTTTTTGTCATGTCCCCCCCTGTCCCTGCTTCTCCACCCCCTTGGCTCTGCTCTGCGCCTGGGCACCACTCTGGGCCAAGACTGCAGATGGGGCAGCTTGTGTCTCCTGGAGCCAATACAGCCATCGCTCCCCCACTGTCAGCAGGAGCCAGGCCTCCTCTCCCCACCAGGCATTTCCTCCCGGGCTCCCCGGGAAGCGTGACACATGTGTGGTGAGGGGGGGTAATGGGGACCAGATGGGAGGCTGAGCCTGGGGTGGGCTTTGTTAGGCGGACATTCCTGATCACCGAGGCAACGCCAGCTCAGTAGCATCTGGTTTGGCCGAGGGGCCACCCCGACTGGCTGGGGCTGGACTTGGGGAGTTGCCCTCCCATGAGGCCTTGGTGTGGTGGCAGGTGGGGACGAGCACTTCCTGCTGAGACAGGATTTCAGAGGCCAGGAGGGAATAACAGGGAGCAGAGGGGCAGAGAGAGAACAACAAGGAGTTCAGAGTCAGACCTGGCGCCCAGTCCTGGCTCTGTCACTTTCTGTCACTGTAACCCAAGCAAGTCACTGCCTGTCTCTGGGCTGCAGTTTTATCTTCTGCAAAATGGGAGACAGTGGTAGTACTTACCCCATGGATGCATGAGGGACTCAAATAAAAAGCACCAGGGTCAGAATGCTTTGTATATTTTAATTCCTTTCATTCTCATAGCCACCCGTGAGAGTGGTGCTGTGATGATCTCTGTTTTACTGATAAACCGAGGCACAGGAGGTCATGCCACTTGCCCAAGTCAGACTGGTAATAGGAGGCAGAGCTGGTATCTGAATCCAGGCTCCCTGGGTCCCAGGTCCACCACGCTCTGCTGCTCCACTGTCCTGCCTCTCGGTGATGTGTGTGATGACCTAAGAGAAAAGTGCCGTTTCGGCGGGCGATGCCACATGGTCTTTTTCCTGCTTGCCCCAGAAGCCAGTGCCTTCGGTGGCCTGTGGGACAGGCCTGCTGAGCTCATAAGTGGGTGAACAGAGGAGTGGGTAGACGCTGGGAACATCCCTGCACGTTGGGCGAGGGGAGGCACCAGGGCTGTGACTCTCAGTACCCTGCGGTCTGGGCAGCCAGTTAGACCCACTGGTTACCCTGAGAGGAACAGGGAACCCAACTCTGGAAGCAACAGCCCCCATCCCTCAGTCCCCGGCTTCACTCCACATACTTTGTCCGCGTTCTCTTCGTCTGTCATCTTGCCCAAGATCGTAACGTGTGTCTTCGGAAGAAGCTGGTTTTGAACATAAGTCCAGCTGACTGCAAAGCCAGAGCCCTTCCCCTACAGGGCACCAGTCTGGGGTCCATCTCCTGCTTTCTGAGGGAAGGGTTCCAGTCTCCTTGTCAAGGAGGGTTTTTCTGAAGATGATTTTTGATGATTGTGGGTGGAGGGAGGAGGCTGCAGGGTAGGGTCAGAAGAGCCTAGACGACGACTCACATCCAGGTTGGCCCCTCGGGTGACCCCTTTTACTTCTTGAGCCTCTTTTCCCTCATTTGTTGAAAGTTGTTTACATTAGAGGGCAGAGTTGAGTGCTAGAGGGCCCAGATGACCAGAGCCGTGGCCCTTGAAGATTTCATGGCTCAGTGGGTAGCACAGCCACATACCCAGTCCCCATGGCGTCCTGTCATCCGGTAGCAGGTGGGATCTGGTGGAGGGGTGTGCAGAGTGCCAGGGGAGCACAGAGCAAGGAAAACTTGCAGGGCCAGGGTGTCAGGGGTGATGGCATGGACACGGGTTTTATCTGTCAACTTCCCTACCGACTCCGTCTGCTAACAGCAGCCCCTTCCTTTGGAAACTGCTCCTCCCCCGCTCCTTGTGCTATCAATTGGATGCCAATCACAGGATCTTGCCCCACCTCTTCCCAGGGAGGGCACACGAACCAGGCCTGGCCAATCAGAGTTCTTCCCTGAGACTTTATAATTCAACACAGGGAGAGAGAAGGGTTCTTTTCTCTAGGGCTCTTAGCTGCCAGTACGTAAGCCTGGCCCAGTTCTCTGGGCCTGAAGGATGTCTAAACTCAGGAGATAAGAAGGAGGGTAACACACAGAGGGAACTTGAGGGATGGGGTCAGACAGAGGGAGAGACCCCAGCAGCAGCATCTGAACTGGATCTCCTCCTGCCTGATGCCTGATCCTCCCTCCGTCCCAGGCATTGCAAGCCCAGGCGTTTGCTTGAACTGAGTTACAAAACTCAGCTCAAGCTGGGTTTCTGTCACTTACAACCCTGAGGGGCCTGACTGAGGAGGCTTCACAGAGGAGATGGCATTTGAGCCACGTGTCAAAGGAGTTCTTGGGATAAACAGCAATAGTGAGGTTGTGCCAGGCAATGGAAGCTGGTGGGAAGGGCCCAGTCGCGACTTGCCTGGGTGATGGCAGAGGGTGAGGTCTGGGCAGTGCCCAGTTACATCCTCCTAACAACCCAGTGAGGTACGCACTATTATTTTACCACTTTACAGATGGGGAAATGAAGGCACAGAGAGGTTAAGTAACTTGTTTAAGGTCACATAGCTGGTAAATGACAGAGCTTGCATTTGAACCCAGGCGGTCTGGCTCCAGAGTTATTTTCTTAATCACAGTGTGGAAGTGACCACCCCGTGACTACAACGCCCTGACTGCAGAGTTCTTTTCGTGGAACTCCGCGTCTCATGGCCCATTGGGGGTGGAACTGCAGTGCCCATGCTTGGGCTGTGGCTCGAGGACCCCAGAGCCCCAGTGTGGCCTGGGCAATGGGGAAGAGATGGGGGGAAGGCCCTGTGGATTCTTTCAGAGGATGTGGGTGCTCTTCTGGCCCAGTTGCATCCCAGGCTAGCAAGGAGCTGGGGCTAGGTTCCTGCCAGGCGCCCTGCCGTTTCTGTGAGCTGTGATAATCTCCAGAAACAGTGAATGATGGGCTCTGGCTGTGTCCAGCTAAGCCCTCAGCAGGAGGTCAGTAACTTTAAGAAGCTCTGGCTTCTAGCCAAGGTGCTGGAGAGTTTTCAAACCACTCCTAGCAGGGGAGGCCCTGTGCGGGCAGGGAGGGAAGAAGTACTCCAAGCTGCGGCCTTTGAGAATGGAGCCCTGGGAAGCATCAGCGTCAGTCCACAGCTCCAGGTTGCCTCAGGGTCAGGCATCTCCCGTGTGTCAACAGCTTTTACCTTACACTTACAGAGTTAAGGAGCATCAGCCCCATTTTACAGGTGAGGAGGTTGAGGCTCAGCAAGGCTAAGCGACCTGCCCAGGATCACACAGCCAGAGTTCCCAGGTCTGGTCTATGTCCAGATTTCCTGGACAGCCTCACTCCTGCCTCTTTGGCCTCATCCCTGAACTTAAGGATTTCTGGAACACATGCCAGAGCTCCCTCAGGTCTCCTGGCCCTTCCCACAAGACACCTTTTTTCTTCTTACCGCAGGACACCTTCCTTCTTACCACCAATTCCACAGAAGGGATTTTTTTCCCCCATGAGACAGTACTTTCCCATTCCTCCAAGGGAGGAGCCCAGCAGCCCCTGGGATTCCTACACAGGTGGCCTCTGGGGCAGAGGCTGGGGACTAAGGCTTCCAACTGTGCCCCCGTGTCCGGGCCCTGGCAGGATATGTGAAAGGGAGCCAATCTTGCTTGTTAGACTGAAGCTCCGAGGAAGGATGACTTCAGCTGGGGACAAAGGAAAGGCCCTTTAGGCTGAGCCTCAGGTTAGTCCTTAGAGAGTAGAGCAAGGAGCGAGGCTCTCCAGGTGGAGGAAACGGCGCAAACAGAGGTCCAGAGGTGGAGAAGTAGGTGTGCTCTAGGGGGAGGCTGGCAGTTCCCACGTGGGTGGAGGGGCTGGATTGTGGCACCAGGCAAGAGCGGGGCAGGCACGTTTCTAGAAGGATCCAGAAGGTATGTGACCCACTGGGGTCTTAGGAAAACAGGCTCCTTTCCTGTCCTGGCCCAGATCTCTCTGCCCCACAAGGATGCTTAAGGTGGGCTCAGACCCCCAAGTGGACAGGGGCCTCTCCCCGGGCCTGGCTGCCTTTCCCAAAGGCTTATCTGTTCCTTCCCGTTTCCTGTCGAGCCCGGAGCCCCAGAGCAGCAGCCCCCTTGTGGGCACAGCCTGGCCATCACAGCAGGTCCGGTCCCGGCCGGCAAGGCAGAGAGAGCTTCCACCTCCGGCCCTCGCTTGTTTTTCTCAGCGGTGCAAAGAACCCCAAACTCTTTGCTCTAGAACCAGAGTTGTAGACCGGGTGGGGACAGGTAACCAGAAAGGCTCCTGGGGTGCAAGGAAAGCTCTCCTGGCTGTCCTCGTGCCCCTGACCTCCTCCCATCAGCGACTGTGACGATGAGCAATGCCCTTTCTGAAACCCCTGCTCTGTGCCTGTCCCTGCGCTTGGCACTTTCCACCCAGGGTCTCATTGGACACTCAGGACAACCCTGCCAGGAAGCCACTGCTCTCCTCCTTGTGGGGTGGGGGAAACTGCAGCTCCGAGAGGTGACATAACTTGCTCAACATCACCGTCACTGAACAGCTAAGCCAAGTGCGTCTGACGTCAGTCTGTTTTCCCGTCCATGGCGTGGCGATGCTAACTCCGAGCCCTCGGGGTTGCTGCGCACAGCAGAAGCAGATATAGAGGAGTGATAAAGCAGGGAGTCCAGTATTATGCAGCCTGGGCTGGACAAACGTGGACAGGTGTCCTGAGCAGCGAGTCCAGGAGCTGACACGCTGGACCTAGAAGGAAGGCGGGGATCTGGGTGCAGGGAGACGAGGGCCCATCAGCCGCCCTCAGTCATCCTAAGCCCAAGTTGGCTCCTTCACCACCACCGAGCTCTTAGCAGCCGTGGCACAGGCATGCGGGGCTTTGGAAGGAGTGTCCAGAGGCCTGTCTTCTGGTGCTGGCTGTGCTCCTGGTGCAGCTCACTCAGGGGACTTCCTCTGGACCTCAGCTAGTTCATCTGTAGAATGGGATGGTGTGGGCGTGGGGGTCGGACAAGGCTCACCCCTCCGGCCACACTGCCCTTCTTCCTGCTCCTCGATCTCTGCTAGGTCCTACCTCCGGGCCTTTGCTCTGGCTGTTGCCTCTGCCTGAAGTAGCCCCCTCACCGCTGACACCCCATCATTCTGGTTTCACGTGACGTGTCACCTGCTCACAGAGGTCTTCTCCACTCCTCCGCAGAGTTCCCCACCGCACCGCCCTGCTGTCCTTTCTCTGTAACACAAGTCACTCTCTGAAATGAGGCAGTCGAGGTACTGGTTAGGGTTAGGGACTCCAGAGTCAGACTGCCTGGGTTCAAATCTCAAAGTTCACCACTTAGAGCTGGGTGATCTTGGCTGTAACCTCTCTGTGCCTCAATTTCCTCACCTATAAAACAGGGTCAATAATAATATATATTATTATTTTTGTAAGGATTAAATAAGAAATGCATTAAAAAGCACTTACAGTGCTCAGCACACAGTAAGCACTCATTACATGTTAGATGCTATTATTATAATAACTCTTAGCAACATTGTTTAGGGTCCCTCCTATTAAACTTCAAGCTCGTGAGAGCAAGGACTTTGTCTTATTCAGTGATATACATCAAGCGTGGAGCCATTTCCTAGCACACAGTAGGTGCCTAATAAATATTTGTTGAATGAATGAATGGACAGATGAGCGCTGACATTCCCAGCTCTTAAGAGGCTCTGTATGGCTGGATATAGAGAAGGAGGGATGCAGGGAAGACGACCCTGGGCCAGCCCCGGCTCAGGGCCCAGCCCTCTCTGCTCCCAGCAGCCCGCATGGTGGGCCCCATTCCGGCCTGCCCTGCTGGGAGTCCACCTCCTGAGGGGACAGAGGTGTCTCTGGGAATGGCGGTGGCTCCCTGTCCAGACACCCTGACCACAGCCACGTCTGTGGGTGTCCGATGCTGGTTCCCAGCTCAGATTCCGGCAGCCGGGCATGGGGGCCAATGTAGGTGTTGCCCTGTGCTCAGCAGCCCTCCCTCTCAGACCCACAGAGCTGGGCCCAGCTTGCTTTATCTTTACTACTGCCCGTGCCCACCCACCCCACCCCAGAGCATTTTCAGAAACAACCCTAACACACAGAAATGCCCCCAGCCGCCCCTCCCGCCACTCCCATGCCTCCTACTTGTTCTAGAATTCAGAGTGGGACTGCTGGTACATCGGTTCCCCTGCAGGCCTTTTCTTGGCTTCCGGTCCTCTGAGCACCCCGAGAACATCGGGTTAAATGCCCAGTCCTGAGAGAGAGGGAGAGATCGCTACTGCCCTCTGTGCAGACAGCACCGAGGCTCAGAGGGCAGGTTTGCTGGAGGCCCTGCAGTTGGCGAGGGCCAGGGTCAGGGTTCAAACTCAGGTCTCGCCATTTGCTGCTTCTATTCTCATTCATTCATTCAGCTCAGTTACTGAACAGCTACTGTGTGTCAGGCGCTGCGCAGCAGTGATCACAGTGCCTGCCCTGGCCTAGGGCCCAGAAGTTAGCCCAGCGTGTACACCAGCGCTGTCCAGTAGAACTCTCTGTGATACGGAAATGTTCCGTATCTGTGCTATTAACCATGTCTGACTATCGGGCACTCGAACTGTGGCTAGTGCAAATGCAGAATTGCATTCTTCATTTTAATTTTACTTTAATTTCAGTAGCCACATGCAGCTAATGGCTACTGGGTTGGACACTATGGGTCTGAGAGTCCTTTGAGATCAGTCATTCGTGGCCTTGGACGGTAGGTCTCAAGCTCAGATGTGAGCAGGGGCACTGCGTTGATTTCCCGGGGGCGCACCTTAGGTTCTGTCTTCTTTCCCAGCTGTCAGTATATTAAACTCACAGGTGTTTGCTTCACACCCACAAAGGAGTCAGACAATGTTTTCTTTGAAACACGAGACCCTCCTAACCCATTTTAAGTCTTCCACTTTTTTTTTTTTTTTCTTACTGAGGTGTAACTTGTACAGAGTAAAATGCACGGGCCAGAAGCAAACAGTTTGACGAATTTTGACAACTGTAGACACCCGTGTAACCACAGTGGAATCAAGGTATAGGACATTTCCAGACATTTGCATTCCCCCAGAAAGTCCCCTCATGCCCCTTTCCAGTCAGTCCTGTCCTCAGAGGCAGCTGCTGCTGTAACGTCTGTCACCATGGATTAGTTTTGCCTATTTTTAAGCCGCACAGAAATCATTTTCCCACTTTTGACTGAGCCAAGATGATAAGAAATATCTCTTTTGTCTTTGTTGAAGTAGAGTACCAGCATGATGAAAAGTGGCAGCTGAGCCTGGGCTACCGTGAGGAGGAGACAAGAAATGGGGAGGGGTGGGGGGCTGTAGGACCCTGGGGATTCGTGGTCGGTCCAAAGGGCACAGCCGCCCCTCAGCTCCAGCTGGCTGTTGCCACTTGAGAATGTGGGCCCAGCACTGCCAAGTCTTTTTTTCTCTTTTTTTTTTCTTCTGCCAAGTCTTTTTTAAAGGAAAGCTGAAAATACTGATTTTCATGTAAAATCTCCTTAATGTTGGTATTTCGAAACCTATTACAACACTACAGGCCAGATACTTCACACGTGTGGGCCAGACTTGACCTGTGGACTGCCGGGGTGTGTGCTGGGCCTTGGGCTGATCAGAATGTTACTTACAATAGTAGCTGGTATTTGTGGACTGGTTCCTTTGCTTCAGGTCCTGTTCTAAGTACTCGATGCTATTAAGTCATCTAATCTTCCTAACAGTTTATTAATGCATCCATTTTACAGATGAGTAAGCTGAGACGTAGAGAGGAATTAAGTGACTTGGCCAAGGTTACAGAGTACTTGGCTGGCATTTGAACCCCGACTGTCTGCTTCCTGAGTCCCCGCTCTTAACCACTACAGAAGTGGGGATGGAGGGCGAAGCTGCCTGGGATGGTTATACCATTTGGGGTGCAGCTTTGCCAGCCAAGGGTGCTACCACCCTGAACGAGCGATGAGAGAGGCTCGGCCCCACCTGCTGGGACTGCCCTGGCACAGGTCGTTTTCAGGTCCAGGCACCTTGGCTGTCAGTTGATGGAGCCCCAATTTTAGGATGTGCTGGGAAAGCAGCCAGGGGTGGGGTTGGAAGGATGGAAGCATGGCTGATGCTTGATGAGGGTGTCAGGGAGCACTGGGCAAGTGAGGACAGAAGCAGCAGGAACCTGGCAGGGAGAGGGCCCAGGCCCAGAGGGTGGCAGGGGAGAGGAGGAGGTGACAGCAGAAGAATCAGCCAGCCGGCCCAGGGCCAGGCCAGGCTGCCGCTGCGGAGAGCTGGTGGCTGGGGCATCTCCACCCACAGGCGCTTCGTTCAGACAAGCCTGTCACCTGGGGAGGTTGGAAAGGGGAAGATAGGATCACCAGGCCAAACAGTGCTGCATTTCCACTGACCTCTAGCACATCCGCGGGAGAGGAAACTGAGGCCCAGAGAGGGCACAGCCAGGACCAGACCCGGACTTCTAGCTCCCACTCCCGTGCTTTTGCTGCTCCATTTGGCCGCATTCCTCAGGACCCGGAGTTGTGGGGAAAGAAGGTCTGTGGTCACTGCAGGGAAGTGTTCCAGAAGCCTGAGGGACATGACAGGGAGAGGCCAGACCCTCCCCTCTGGCCCTTGCCTGTGTCACTGAGCCAGGACCTGCCCTGAAGTAAGTGCTAAATAAGTGTTTGCCGTTATTTTTTTTTCCCAATTAGGTCTTCACACCCACTTTTGAGAGATGTACTCTTATTATTACCCATATTACCAATGAGAAAGCCGAGGCTCAGAGAGGTAGAGATCACTTCCAGAAAGCCGTTGGTGGGATTGAATGAGTGATGAATGCAGAGTGCTCACAACCGTTCTGGTGCACAGCAAAGGGTCGTGGGCCGTGGGCTGTAGGAGGGATGACATGGCAGGGCTGGGCTGTGTTCACTGGCAGGGAAGTGTTTCGGAAGCCTGAGGGACATGACAGGGTGAGGCCAGAACACCACTACCCACCAAAACACCAAGTAACATGGGCTGGTACCCCAGGGCCCTCACAAGCCTTCCAGCAGCCTCCACACCAGGGGAGCCCCCTGGGCCTGGCTCCAGATCCTGTGCGTCATGAAGGGGCAGCCTGGCCTTGAGGTGCTCATGTCACCTCTCTGAACCTCAGTTTCCTCATCTGTCAAATGGGTACAGTGCTACCTACCATGCAGGGTTATGGTGAGGGCCTGGCATATGATAGGTGCTCAATATCCAGGCATCACAGAACCTCTAGGAAACAGCTATTGAATTGAATTGGACTTTAAGGACAGAGGACAGGCATATCCCCAGTGTAGCCCGGGAAAGCTTGCTCCACACTTCAGTGCAGAACCAAAAAATCTCAACTACAGCTTTTGAACTTGCATGCTTTACAGGGTCAAAAGGAGCCACTCACCCCCTTCAACTATGTCTACACTGGATGAGGGCACTAGGGAGCAAGTTTGCCATTAGTTATTGTCCCCCGCACCAAGAGCAGCAGACACTTATTGAGCACTTACTGTGTGCCAGGCACTATGCTAAGCCCTTCCTTTATGTCGTCATTTTACACAGGAGGAAACAGGCTCGATAATTGGACCCTGGGCCCTCAGCCAGTGCATGGTAGCATCGAGATTTGAACCTACATAGTCTGGCTGCAGACTCTGTGCTCTTAGGAAGGGAAAATAATCTACCAGAAATAAGTGAAAATATTGATTTGGGCCAGTCTTTCACAGTTGCAAAGCCTTTACATGCATGTGGTTCAGTTTGGTCCTGATGTCGCTAGATGAGAACGATGTTATCATGCCCATCTTATAGTTGAGGACAGTGAGGCCCAGAGAGGTGATGCGACTTGACCGAGGCCATGTGGCTGGGCTGGAATGTGGGTCCATCCACCTGGTTCCAAGTCCAGTGCTCTTTCCCCTGCTTCTCAGTCACCTCTTGGGGAAACAGCTATCTAGCTTGAATGGTGACAGCCAACAGGCCCCAGTGAACTCTGCCATAGGTGTGGCCCAGTCTGTCCCACCCACACTGGGTGACACCATCCCAGCCCCAGACCACCATTGCCTGCATCCACCTCACTTTCATATCAGAGCTTTAGAACCATTAATTCTCAGAGAGAAACATAGATGAGGGATTTTTCAAACTCTCTTTCTTGGAACCTCTGAGGAAACCAGGCTCAGGGTCAGGATATGGGGTCATTGAATGCGCAAGTGGCAACTCCACTTATATCTCTTTGGTATTTTGGGTTGCAGTGTTAAGTTTTTAAAAACAAAGGGCTCTGGGAATTCCCTGGTGGTCCAGTAGTTAGGACTCCACACTTCCACTGCAGGGGACAGGGTTCGATCCCTGGTTGGGGAGCTAAGATCCTGCAAGCCGTATGGTGCAGCCCAAAAAAACAAAAACAAAAACAAAACAAAACAAAAAACAAAGGGCTCTACAGGACCCAGACCCACCCACCAGCAGGCCAGCAGCCCCTGCACAAGGCAGGGCCTGGTAGCCAACTGGTCCCCCACCTACCCCACCCACAGTAGTTGGCCCTACCACAACAGAAGGGCTCACACAGCCCACATAGGGGGCACCCCTAGAGTATACAGCTCTGGTGACCAGTGGGAGTGTTTTGCTGGCTTCATAAGACATCTCCTACAAAAGGCCACTTCTCCAAGATTGGGAAATGTAATAAACCTACCTTATACATGGAAATAAAAACAGAATTATGCAAAATGAGGCAACAGAGGAATATGTTCCAAACAAAAGAACAAGATAAAACCCAAGAGGGAGAACTAAGTGAAATGGAGATAAGCAGTCTACCCGATAAAAAAATTCAAGGAATGATCATAAAGATGCTCAGTGAATTTGGAAGAAGAATGGACATACACGGTGAGAAGTTTAAGACAGAGTTAGAAAATAGAAAGAGGAACCAAACAGCTGAAGAATACAAGAACTGAAATTAAAAATGCACTAGAAGGAATCAGCAATAGATTAGATGATTCAGGGGAATGGATCAGTGAAGTGGAAGACAGCATAGTGGAAATCACCCAAGCTGAAGAGAAAAAAAAAGAAGAATTTTTTAAAAATGAGGATAGTTTAAGGAACCTCTGGAACAACATCAAGCACACTGAGATTCACATTATAGGGGTCCCAAAAGGAGAAGAGAGAGACAAAGGGGCAGAGAACCTATTTGAAAAGATAGTAGCTGAAAACTTCCCTAACCTGGGAAAGGAAACAGATATCCAGGTCCAGGAGCACAGAGTCCCAAACAAGATGAACCCAAAGAGGTCCACACAAAGACATTGTAATTAAAATGGCAAAAATTAAAGATAAAGAGAGAATCTTAAAAGCAGCAAGAGAAAAGCAACTATTTAAGGGAACTCCCATAAGATGATCAGCTGACTTTTCAGCAGAAACTTTGCAGGCCAGAAGGGAGTGGCATGATATATTTAAAGTAATGAAAAGAAAAACATACAACCAAGAATACTCTACCTGGCAAGGCTATCGTTCAGATTTGAAGGAGAGATACAGGGTTTTACAGATAAGCAAACGCTAAAGGAGTTCAGCACTACTAAACTAGCTTTACAAGAAATGTGAAAGGAACTTCTCTAATTGGTAAAAGACCACAACCAGAAATATGAAAATTCCAAGGGGAAAAATCTCACTGGTAAAAGCAAATATACATAAAGGTAGTAGACCAACCACGTATAAAGCCAGTAGGGAGGTTAACAGACAAAAGTAGTATAAATCATCTATATCCACAATAAGGGATACACAAAGCAAACAGATGTAAAATATGAAGTCAAGAACATTACATGTGGGGAGGGGAAGTAAAAATGCAAGGTTTTTAGAATGCATTTGAACTTAAGAGATCATCAATTTAAAATACTCATATAAATATCATATTCATGTGTGTGTGTGTGTGTGTGTATGTATATGTTGTTATATATAAACCTCATGATAACCACAAACCAAAAATCTGGAATAGGTAGACACAAAAGGAGATAAAGGAATCTAAACATTAACTCTAAAGATAGTCATCAAATCATAAGGGAAGAGAGCAAAAGAAGAAGAAAGAAACAAAAAAGAACTACAAAAACAACCAGGACACAACAAAAAAAAAAATGGCAATAAGTACACACCTGTCAATAATTACTTTAAATGTAAATGACTAAATGCTCCAATCAAAAGACATAGAGTGGGGCTTCCCTGGTGGCTCAGTGGTTGAGAGTCCGCCTGCTGATGCAGGGGACATGGGTTCGTGCCCCAGTTCAGGAGGATCCCGCGTGCCGCGGAGTGGCTGGGCCCGTGGGCCGTGGCCACTGGGCCTGCGCGTCCGGAGCCTGTGCTCTGCAACGGCTCTCACAACAGTGAGAGGCCCGCGTACAGCAAAAAAAAAAAAAAAAAAAAAAAAAACATAGAGTGGCTGAATGGCCTTTTTTTTTTTTAAAAAAAAAGACCCATATATATGCTTCCTACAAGAGACTCCCTTCAGATCTAAAGACACACAGACTGAAGGTGAGGGGATAGAAAAGATATCCATGCAAATGGAAATGGAAAGAAAGCTGGGGTGGGGAATTCCGTGGTGGTCCAGCAGTTAGGACTCTGTGCTTTCACTGCTAAGGGCCTAGGTTCAATCCCTGCTCAGGGAACTAAAATCCCACAAACCATGCGGGGTGGCCAAAAACAAACAAACAAAGAAGAAAGCTGAGGTGGCAATACTAATATCAAACAAAATAGACTTTAAACAGAGACTGTAAAAATGAAAGAGACACAGAAGGACATTACATAATGATAAAGGGATCAATTCATCAAGAAGATATAACAGTTGTAAATATATATGCACCCAACATAGGAGTACCTAAATATATAAGGCAAATATTAACAGACATAAAAGGAGAAATTGACAGTAACACAATAATAGCAGGGACTTTAACACCCCACTTACATCAGTGGACAGATTATCCAGACAGAAAATCAATAGGGAAACACTGGCCTTAAATGACACATTAGGGCAGATGGACTTAATAGATACATATATAGAACATTCTATGCAAAAGCAGCAGAGTATACATTTCTTTCAAGTGCTCATGGAACATTCTCTAGAACAGATCACATACTAGGCCACAAAACCAGTCTTAATAAATTTTTTTTTTTTGCGGTACGTGGGCCTCTCACTGTTGTGGCCTCTCCCGTTGTGGAGCACAGGCTCCAGACGCACAGGCTCAGCAGCCATGGCTCACGGGCCTAGCCGCTCCGCAGCATGTGGGATCTCCCCGGACCGGGCCACGAACCCGTGTCCCCTGCATCGGCAGGTGGACTCTCAACCACTGCGCCACCAGGGAAGCCCCCAGTCTCAATAAATTTAGAAACACTGAAATCATATCAAGCATCTTTTCTGATCACAATGCTATGAGACTAGAAATCAATTACAAGGAAAAAAACTGCAAAAAACACGAACAATGGAGGTAAACAATATGCTACTAAACAACGAATGAGTCACTGAAGAAATCAAAAAAGAAATTAAAAAATACATGGAGACAAATTAAAATGGAAACACAATGATGCAAAATCTATGGGATGCAGCAAAAGCAGTTCTAAGAGAGAAGTTTATAGTGATACAAGCCTACATCAGGAAACAAGGAAAAATCTTAACCTAACCTTACACCTAAGGGAACTAGAAAAAAGACAAACAGGACCCAAAGTTAATAGAAGGAGATAAATCACAAAGATCAGAGCAGAAATAGAGACTAAAAAACAATAGAAAAGATCAATGAATACAAGACGGTTTTGAAAACATAAATGAAACTGATAAACATTTAGCCAGACTCATCCCCCCAAAAGAGAAGAGAGCCCACATACATAAAGTCAGGAATGAAAGAGGAAAAGTTACAACCAACAGCACAGAAATGAAAGGATCTTAAGAGATTACTATGAACAATTATTTGTCAATAAGATGGACAACCTAGAAGAAATGAATAGATTCCTACAATCTCCGAAGACTGAATCAGGAAGAAATAGAAAATATGAAGACCAATTACCAGTAATGAAATTGAATCAGTAGTAATAATTAAAAAAAAACAAACCTCCCAACAAACAAAACTCCAGGACCAGATGGCTTCACAGGTGAATTCTACAAAACATTTAAAGAAGAGTGAACACTTATTCTTCTCAAACTATTCCAAAAACACTTGAAGAGGAAGGAATGCTTCCAAACTCATTTTAGAGGCAAGTTTCACCTTGTTACCAAAAGCAGACAAAGACACCGCACAAAGGAAGGGAGGGAGGGAGGGAGGGAGGGAGTGGGGGGGAGGAAAGGAGGAAGGAAAGAAAGAAAAGAAAAAAATTATAGACCAATATCACTGATGAACATAGAAGCAAAGATCCTCAGCAAAGTATTAGCAAACCAAATTCAACAATACATCAAAAGGATCATACACAATGATCAAGTGGGATTTATCCCAGGGATGCAAGGATGGTTCAGTATTTGCAAATCAATCAATGTGGTACATCGAATTAACAAATTGAAGAATAAAAATCATATGATAATCTCAATAGATGCAGAAAAAGCTTTTGACAAAATTCAACATCCATTTATGATAAAAACTCTCAATAAAGTGGGTGTAGAGGGAACATATCTCAACATAATAAAAGCCATATATGACAAGCCCACAGCTAACATCATACTCAATGTTGAAAAGCTGAAAGCATTTCCTCTAAGATCAGGAACAAGACAGGATGCCCACTCTCACCACCTTTATTCAAGATAGTATTGGGAGTCCTAGCTGCAGAAATCAGGCAAGAAAAAGAAATAAAAGGAATCCAAACTGGAAAGGAAGAAGTAAAGCTGTCACTGTTTGCAGATGACATGACACCATATATAGAAAGTCCTAAAGATCTTATAAAAAACTATTAGAACTAATAAATGAATTTAGTAAAGTTGCATGATACAAAATTAATATTCAATAAACTATTGTGTTTATATGCACTAACAATGATTTATCAGAAGAAGAAATTAAGAAGACAGTCCTGTTTACAATTGCATCCCAAAGAGTAAAATACCTAGGAATAAGTTTAACCAGGGAGATAAAAGACCTACACACTAAAAACTGTAAGACACTGATGAAATAAATTGAAGAAGACACACAAAAAATGTAAAGATATACCATGCTTATGGATTGGAAGAGTTACTGTTGTTAAAATGACCATACTGCTCAAGGCAATATACAGGTTCAATGAAATCCATATCAAAATACCAATGACATTTTTCACAGAACCGGAACAAATAATTCTAAAATTTGTATGGAAACAAAAAAGACCCCCAGATAGCCAAAACAATCTGGAAAAAGCACAAAACTAAAGATATCATGCTCCCTGATTTCAAACTATAATACAAAGCTACAGTAATCAAAACAAAGAACAAGTGTTGGCAAGGATGTGAAGAAAAGAGAACCTTCATGCACCATTAGTAGGAATATAAATTGGTATAGCCACTATGGAAAATAATACGAAGGTTCCTCAAAAATTCAAAAATAGAACTACCATATTATCCAGCAATTCCACTTCTGGGTATTTTTCTGAAGAAAACAAAAACACTAATTTGAAAAGATATATGCACTCCAGCGCTTATTGCAGCATTATTTAAAATAGTCAAGATATGGAAGCAACCTAAGTGCCCATTGATAGTTGAATGGATAAAGAAGATGTGGTGTGTGTGTGTGTGTGCGTGTGCGTGTGCGTGCGTGTGTGTGTATATAAAATGGAATATTACTAAGCCATAAAAAAGAATGAAATCTTGCCATTTGCAACAACATGGATAGATCTAGAGGGTATTATGCTAAGTAAAATAAGTCAGACAGAGAAAGACAAATACAGTGTGATTTTACTTACATGTGGAATCTAAAAACCAAAACAAATGAACAAATGTAACAAAACAGAAACAGAGTCATAGATGCAGAGAGCGAACAGGTGGTTGACTGAGGGAAGGCAAGTAGCGGGATGAGTGAAATAAGTGAGGGAGATTAAGAGGTACAGACTTCTAGTGGCAGAATAAAAGAGTCACAGGAATGAAATGTACAACATGAGGAATATAGTCAATAATCTTGAAATAATTTTGTATGGTGACTGATGCTAGCTGGACTTACTGTGGTGATCCTTTTGTAATGTATAGAAATATCAAATCACTATATTGTACACCTGGAACTAACATAGTGTTTAGGTCAGTTATACTTCAAAAATAAATAAAATTAAAACAAAATAAAAACTGGATGTGTTAACTAAAAATAATAAATAGAGAGCTCTATGGGGTTAAAAAGCATATGCTTTCAAACCACTGTTTGAATCCAGTAACTACCTCCCCATTTTACAGATGGAAAAACTGACTCCAAAGCATGTGCCTTTCCCATAAATGATGATAATATTCAGGCATTGTTCTGAGTTTTTTAACTTAACCCTCACAACCCTATGAGGACAATACTGGTCTCCATTTTACAGATGAGGACACTGAGGCTTAGTTGGTTAAGTGGCTTGCCCAGAGCTTAGAATCCCAGGAGCCTAGCTCCCAAGTTCACACTCTCAGCCACTCCCAGCCTGACAGGCACACTTTCTCTTTTTGTCCTGCAGAGGGGAAGTCACTAGCTGAGGCCCAGGGTAAGGCAGTGTTGGAACTCAGTCCAGAATACAGATCTCCTGCCTCCCAGCCCAAGTCCTGATTACTTCCTTATGTCTAGGACATCACTGGGCTGGAGGGGAAGATGGGCAGGCCTGTATGGACCCTGGCTCTGTTCTTCACTGGCTGTGTGACTTTGCACAAGTGAAAGGACCTCTCTGAACCTGTTCCCTCGCCCTAGAAAAGGGATAATGGGGCCCACATCATGGAGTTATCATGAAAGATAAACAGGATTATCCACAGGAGTCGGTTGGCACAGGGCCTGGCACAAAGTGCGAGGGCCCTGGCCACCTCTGTTTAGGGATCCAAGGAGTCCCCAAGGCTTCCTGCCCCGCCTGCTTCCTCCCCCTCATCCCCGTCGTCAGCATCCCACCCGTGTAACACAAATACTAATTATAACCAGTTCCATGAACTGCTTCCTGGCTGCGCCTAATTACTGGGCAGCTCAGTCATCACCATTATAAATATCACTAAGGGAGACAGATTAGCTTTGTCCGAAGTTTTATGTGATTATATCGACAAATGCTTGGGCATGCTTGGTCTTCCTGGCCTGGGACTTACCCAGCCTGGTCATCCTGCACAGCTTAGTGCCCGCTGCAGGTTCCTGGTCTGCCTTGAACTTGGTGCTTGGCTGTAAGAGTGGACAACCCAGCCCCTTTAACCCGGCCAAGAGGTGGTGCCTGAAGTGGTAGGGATGGAGCAGGTTGGGGCTGCCATCGTATTTGTCATAATGGCAAAACCACAAGATTTGGGAATAGATACACCTGGGCTCCAGCCCAGGCTTTGTTAGTTACCAGAAGTGTGACTTTAGGGAAGTTTTAGACCTTCCTTGTATTACAATAGTTTTACGCTATGTAACTGGGAAGAGTCAAGGAGACCAGGCGCGGTGCCTGGCGTGTCATAGGTCCTCCCAGTTCCTCCTCTTCCCATCTTCCATCATCTTCAGTGTGACCTGAAGAGCCAGCCCTTTCTGAACCCACCGCCACACACACTAACATCTACTGAGCGCTGCTTCTCTGTGAGGCCCTGGACTGAGGACTTTATGCATCTTGTTGAATATGTATAAAGACCCTATGGAGTGGATACCATAATCATTTGATAGATGAGGAAACCAAAGCACAGGAAGCTTTGTCAAGGTCACACAGCTGCACTTGGCTTCTGGTCACTCTGGTGGGATGAGATGCTAGAAGGCTGTGTAGCTGCCTTTGGGTAGCATAGAGCAAGGGTCACAGTAAAGTCCAAGAAGGCTGCCTGTAGGAAGATGCCTGGGAGCTGAGGGGTTAGCCAGGGGAGGGAGGAGAGCAAAGGCCAGGCAGAGGCCAGTGGACATGCAAAGGCCTGGAAGAGGAAGCATGGTGTGTTTAGGGGGCTGACCATATTTCACTGAGGTTCGAGCATGTGAGGGAGGGTGAGAGAGGCTGGAGAGGCGCCAGGAGCCGATCAGGGCCTGGGGTGTGTGGGGGGGCAGTGCTGGAAGCCCAGCCAAGGCTCATGCTTTCTTCTGCCAGTTCCAGGAAGCCTGCGTGAGAAGGAGAGTGACTGGATCGTATCAATTAGTTTAGAAGGTTCTGCTGGAGCCAGCTGGGAGATGGCGGACTGGGGGTCTAATCAGGGAAGGCTTCCAGGCAGAGGCGGGGCAGAGCCAAGTGGGCCTGGACAGAGGGGCAGAGGTGACAGATGGAGACCATCAGGACGGTGGGGTGGAGAGGGGCATGGTAGGAGCCTTGCAGGGGGCCTGAACGGTCGGTGGTGTGGTCGGAGGGCCTACGCGGGGAAGAAGGAAGAGGTTGCTAGCCAGGTTTGGGGCTTGGGTGTGGGCGGGCCTCCTCGGCAGGCGCTGAGGCACGGTCCGTCGGCAGCACTAGGTAAGGCTCTCAGTGCCTCCGGGGCCCCCAGGCAGGTGAGTCAACACCAGGCCAAGTAGGTGAATGTTTTTCAGTTCCCGGCATGTGTAGGCAAGTCTCCCACTGCCGGCACGTTAAGGGGAGCCCAGCCTGGGACTCTGGTCCAGACTAGGGTGATCGACTCATTGGCCGGCAGGGTTGCTGCCTCCCAGGAGGAGGTGGTTAGCAGCCTTGACCTCCCATGTATGCTCTGTGCCCTTGGCCTTCCAGTCTTTCTCACCTTTAGGCCTCCCTTAACTCCTAACAAACCTCTCCTAACTGCACCCTAACTCCTGCCCACCTTCCCGCTTTCCATGCTCAGGCCTCCAGCTCCATCTGGCACAAAGTGGAATCTCCCTTCCCAGCCCCCCACCCCCGCCGTTATATCCCTCCCTATTTCCCACATCCCGAATGGGCAGCCTACAGTCTCCAGAAGAGGTCAACCTGAAAAAGAGGAAGAGGCCCTGAGAGGGTCAGGAAGATCTGGGTTTGAGTCTCAGGTCTGCCACTAACAGGCAAGCTGCTTCCTTTCTCTGGCCTCAGTCTCCTCATCTGTAAAATGGGGATCCCTGGGCTTATTTCACAGGGTGACTGATCATGAGACACAAATAAGATGAGGGTATAAAAGAACCTTGAGAACTGGGCAGTGCTGGGCTTGTGTCTGTGCCGACAACTTTGTTTTCTGTTTTAGGGGGCAGGCAGTTATTTTTTTTAACAAATGTTTTATTTTGGAATAGTTTTAGATTTATAGCATTATTGGGAAGCTAGAACAGAGAGTTCCTTTACGCCCCACACCCAGTTCCCCTATTATTAATATATGGTACATTTGTCACAATTAATGAACTGACATTGATACATTATTACTAACTAAAGTCTATACTTGATTCACTTTTCTTTAAGTTTCTGCCTAATGTCCTTTTTCTGTTCTAGGATCCCACTGAGGATACCCCATTACATTTAGCTGTCATGTCTCCTTAAGCTCCTCTTGCCTGTGGCCGCTTCTCAGACTTTTCTCGTTTTGATGACCTTGACAGTTTTGAGGAGTCCTCAGCAGATATTCTATAGGTTGTCCCTCAATTGGGATTTGTCTGATATTTTCTTAGGGTTAGACTGGGGTAATGTGCTTTGGGGAGGAAAGCCACAGAGGTAAAGTACCATTCTTATCACATCGTATCAAGAGTACATACTATCTTTTGGTAATTAGACTTATTGCTGACGTTAGCCTCAACACCCAGGAAGTCAGTTGGTTTTGCCTGGAGTACAGCAACAGAGCTAAATTCTCGCCAAATGTCAGCTGAACTAAGGCCAAGATCAGAAAACCTGGATGAGAGCGGAAGCAAATGGGAAAGGTGACGAAGGAAAATAAAGAAAAGCAATTTATGAGGTGGGTGCTGTAGTGTGTCCCCCAGGTGCCAGGTCACTTGGGAGTGGGACACTCTATGCCAGGCAATTTGTTTCAGCTCATTTAATCTTTACACTGAACCTTTTCATAAATGAGGAAACTGAGGCCTTAGAAGGGAAATGACATGGTCACATGAGCCAGGGAACCTGGAGTTGGGCCCAGGTCTGTCTTTATTGCCTCACTCCCACTGTTGAATAAATATTTTGAAGCTGCATTCCCAGGAGAGTAGAGTAGGGAAGGTATGTTCCTGATACAGGTTTTTTCTAATTCACTTTATTCCACAGAGGATTCCTGATGGGTTATAACTGAAACACATCCAATATAATGATATGCAATAGAAATGAAAAATCAGGAGCAGAGAAAATAGAGTGGAAAATGTGGACAAGGACAAAGCTGAACATAAAGACCAGAAAAGTGCCCATAGGTGAGCTTCTGATCTGGCTGTGAGCTTCCTCAGCCAATTCCTGTGATTCCTGTAATCAAAGAGCTAAGAAGCAGTTCAC
Source organism: Lagenorhynchus albirostris (assembly GCF_949774975.1). Taxonomy (NCBI): domain Eukaryota; kingdom Metazoa; phylum Chordata; class Mammalia; order Artiodactyla; family Delphinidae; genus Lagenorhynchus; species Lagenorhynchus albirostris. Next base: position 169,885,173 of record NC_083096.1, read on the forward strand.
TCCTCCAAGAACTTGGTGGTAAATCTAAAAAGAAATTAATCACATGGAAATTTCTCATGCAAAAGACACTGAGCAATGTCACAGATAATGTAATGGTCGTAATAGATGTTACATGGTGTCATCTTCAGGAGTGATGACTATATTTTTACTATATGCCCCTTGCCCACAGTTGTCCTATTTGAATTTTACATGGTCATCAAGTAACTAAACTCCACTGTTTCTTCTTTGCTGAACTCACAGATGCCTTTGCCTTGGTGAAAATCTTGGCTACAAATTAACCAGTTATCTATATACCAGGTTCTGTGCTGGACACCAGGGATGGAGGGAAATAAAATGATTGCTGCCCATCCCCCCGAGGTCCATCCCTGGGATAAAGACAGCGAGACAGAAAGGCCTGAACAAAATGCAGGTGCTATGCCGGGGGTACACCAGAGGGAAGGGCATAATTCCCTCTGACTGAGGCGGGGGACTTCATGGAGGAGGAGGTAAGCCAGTCATGGAGAGCAGTAGTTGGGGTGGAGGGGGCACAGTCTTGGGAAACATAGGTCCGTTGAGGGTAGGGACCAAGTCCTGCTCAGGGCTGCCCCCTCAGCTTGCCGCACAGGGCCTGACAAACATCAAGGTCTCAGAAAACTCCTTTTGAGTGAGGGATAGATCAGGGGTCAGGGTGACGGCCACACACCTGAGAGGTACGTGGAAAGGGTGAGTCTGGAGAGGTAGGTTTGGGCCAATTGCCAGGTGGCCTTGAATGCCAAGCTAAGGAGTTTGGGTTTTGTTCTTTAGGTGGTGGGGATCTATTGCAGGCTTTTGAGCCTCGTGTTTGATAAGAATTGATGGTACAAATAACAACAGGTAACACTTGGTGGGCACATGCTGTGTGCCCAGCACTGTTGTAAGCACTTTATATTAACCATTTAAGTATCACAACAGTCCTACGAGGGAGGTGCTATTATTTTCATCCCCGTTTTACAGATGAGACAGCTGAGGCACAGAGAGCCTGAGTCACTTGCCCGGGCTCACGCAGCTGGGAAGTGGCATAGTGGGGATCTGAACTGAGGTTTGGAACTAGAGCTATTACTCACTCTATCATTGTGCTTGGTAAGTGTAAGTATTTAACTAACATATAACCTGAGTGTGTATTAGATGACATGTAAAGATTCAACAGATCTCAACTAATTACTGGCACGAGAGGCAAGAACTGATGGGGCCTTTGGCCACAAAGGGCAGCATCCCTAAGGAGCTGAAACTTAGAAACAGAATGTGAAAATGGCTCAGAGGATGTGGCCACGGAGTCGCAAGCCTCTGAATTTCACTTACAGCTGCCTCTGACGGGCTCCTAGATTTCTTGGAAGATAGCCCCGCCCTTGAGCAAACCAACCCCAAGAGCCATCTGAGTGACTAACATAGTCGGGGCAAATCCCAGGTGGGATCACACCCAGTGCCCTGCCCCTGGGCCAGAGGCCTTTGTCGTCAGAAACACACGAGCATTTATAATACTTCTCATTTCTGTTCACCCTAGGCCTTTGATTTCCACAGGGTGGGGTTTCCAGAGCTGGGCTTTCCTCACCTTCTCTGTGTAGCGGGAGGACTGGGGACCATGGTTCCCACTCCTCCATTCTTGGTCTCCGCCAAGCCCTTCTCACGGGAACACCAGGCCCACATTTCACATCCAGGGGCTCAGCGGAGCTGGGAGAGGAGCGAGCAGATCAAGGCAGAGACTCTCCCCAGAGCAGCAGAGGTTCTTCCCCTTCCCTGAAGCTCCCTGGCTGCGGGCATCCCCACAACCGCAAATGAGGGAATTAGGGAGAACGGCGCTGGCTGCCCTGCCACTCTGCGCCTCTGGACTCCATGAGGTCCCACCTGAAGAAGCAACTCCCCCTCCACAAAGAGCACGGGACCAGGGGGCCAGGACCCAGGTTTCAGGCCCAGCGCTGCCCCTCACTAGCTGAGTGCCTGGGGTTCTCTGGAGGCAGCGTGGTGAGGTCACATCCCGGCATCTCACTCTCTAGCCAGGTGACTTGGGGCAGGGGCGGGGGGCAGTAGGGGCGGGGGACGGTGTGTGCCGCCACCTCCCCAGTCCTCAGTCTTCTCCTCTGTAAAGTGGAGGTGGTGATCGCCACCTCACAGGGCTTCACGGGGTCGGGAGAGATACATTGGGCCCAGTGGCTCATTCTAGGTGTCTGGTCTGCCCAGCCCCTCTCCCTGCCTAGTCCCCTCCCCCTTCTAAAAGGGAAGTGATACCTGCTGAGGTTGGGGCTCTTGGTGGGTGTGGGGATCCAGCAAGACATTGTGTGGAAGGCCCCGCCCAGAACCTGGCAGGTAAGAGATAGGGCTGCCCTGTCGTTGGAATGTCACTTGCTGACTGGGGCCCACTGTGCTCCCCATGGGGCAGAGCCAGCTAAGCCATTCCCACGTCTGAGGTGGGTTCGGTTTCACTCCCCAGCCCCGGGCCGGCAGCATTTCAGGAAGGGCCCCTCATCTTTTGTGTGCTGAAAAATAAACAGCTCTTCGTCTCCGCGGATTTCTGGATTTCTGCTCGGGAGGTATGTGAGCTTCCCTTGTCACCCCTCCACGGACAGGCTGGCCTCGGCCCCTGGGATGGGCTGCCAGCCTCCTCCTTCGCTTCTCACCTTCGCTCAGATGCCTGTGGAGGCTCCAGCCCCCGACTAGGCCTTTGGGGATGTAAGGCCTGACGAGACCCAACCCCTGCCTTCAAGGTTCTCCTACTTAAGGGGCTGTGCGCTTTCAGCAGAAGGAAGCATGGGATGGGGGGCTTGGGGAGGCGGAGGATACAGAACAGGAGGCCAGATGCTGCTTGGGATCAGAGAAGAACGGTCAGGAGAGCTTTCCGGAAGGGCTGACCTCTGAGCTGAGACGGAAGGAGGAGCCGTTGCTTCACTACCCCTGGGCAAGTTACTTCCCCGAGCCTCAGTTTCAGGTTCTGTAAAAGGGGCCAGGAATACCTGCTTCAGAGCCAAGAGCTTAAATGAGATGACGGGTGTAGAAGAACTGACAAACACCTCATACCCCTAGGTGCCTAGGAAATAGTAGCTGCTGTGCCAGGCAGTAGAGATGTTCGGTGACTTGAATTTCTTTTTCAAGGGTCTTTTCCTGGGGCAGGTAACACCTGTGGCTTAGTGTAGCTGAGAGTCCTGATTTCAGAAAAAGCCCAGCTGTAGCCCAGCATGAAATGAAGCAGCCTGGGAGCCCTTTCTCTCTCTCGGGTGGGTAATGGGAAGTCCTGCACCCAGTGGGAGTGGAGCAGAAGACCCCAGAATTCAAATTCTTCCCACGCACCCTGCCTCTCCCAGGGTGCTTAGACATGTTTCCTTTGTCTTTGGGCAGTGCAAAATTAGATGCACAGGGATTCAAAGGCACTTCCCCAGAGTAATTTTCACTTCCCCTCTAATTGTTCTACCATTCATTTTAAGTTTATTGAGCACCTGTGGTATGCCAGGTGATGGGGATTCTCTGCGCCAGACAAGGTCCCAGCCCTGATAAAACTCACAATTCTGGGGAGGGGGAAGGAGATGGACCTAAAAACCAACATAAATAAATAAATAACAGAGTGCAGTAAATACTATGAAGGGGAAAATGGGGTGCCGTGATCGAGAATTCGGGTGTCTACTTGGGATGGTTGGGATATTTGAGGAGGCGACATTTAAACTGACATCTGAAGCAGGAGCCGGCCGTGGGAGGAGTAGAGATGAGGAAAGAATGTTCCAGATAGAGGCAACAGCGCTATAAAGGTCTTGAGGGAAGGAGAAACTTGAAGAATCTGAGGAACAGAGGAAGGGCCAGAGAATTTGGGGCCTGAGTGAGTGAGGTGGGAGCAGTACAAGATGAGGGTCAGGGTGAGCAGGGGCCATGGGGGACTGGTAAAGGGACTGTCCCTGCAGAGTTTGAAGCAAGGGTAACAAGATCAGAATTTCCTGTTAAAGGCTCGCTCCGGCTGCAGAGAGGGCTATAAGAAGGCAGAAGGCGAAGCCAGGAGACCTCAGGAGCTGTTACTGTGTCTGTGACCCTGGATGTCACCTCAGCCCTCTGTGCCTGTTCCTTCACACACGTGTGACTGTGAGAGTCAAATACGGGAATGAACAGAGGCGCACTTTGGAAAGCTGAAAAAAATGTATAAATGCGGGGGATCCCAGGTCTCACTGGATACGGAGGGTCCTTTGGGAAACTGCTGGGTAGGGTTGTCTGGGGTCTCAGGTGGGAGGGAGAGTGCCTGAGCACCCCACATCTGAGGGAAGGGTCACCTTCCTGATTTTCAACTAGGCCCCAAGCTGTTAATGTTTTGAGGGTAAGGTCACACCTGTGAGCCTGGAGACAAGCATGGGATTCCCCTCCAGCCACCCAAGCGCACACACGTAACATTTTTCATTCTAGGTCAGGAGAGTTCTCTGGAATTTTCTGAGATCATCATGAACTCTGACTTAAAGACCCCTGAGCTAGAGGATGGCGGAAATGAGAGGGGAGACACATGCCTTTTTGTATACCACCTCTTTTTTCCCCCCTAATCTTTCTAGCTCCAATGGGCAAGACCGCTCTTGGGGCCCCTAAGGGACAGTGGTGAGGAACCTCTTTCTTGACTGTTGTAGGCCAAATTAGGGGCACTTTCCTAATACCTGACTTTTGGTATCTGCCATAGAGGTTTATTTGAAGGGGAATTTAATGTTTCTTCGAAGGAGGGGCTGCTGCGAGCCCCCTTCCTGCCTGCTGGGGTAAGGCCCCTCCACCCCATCTCTGGGAAAGGGAGCAGCCTCCATCTCCCCGGGGACTCCGGCCCTGGGGTGGTCTCCCCCGCGCGGCCAGGGAGGGAACCGGAGCCGCGCCGATCAGGCCCCGCCCGCGAAGGTGGTGCGAAGCCCGTCCCAGCCTCACAAACGGGCCCGCCCGGGCAAGACCCGAGGGCGCTCGGCGGCGGCGGCGGCGGCGGCGGCGGCGGCGGCGGCGGGGGGGATCCGGGCGTCGCGGGGGGCACCATGCGGAGCCTGTGGCCGCCGTGGCCGGTGGCCGCCGCGCTGTCGGCTCTGGGGGTGAGGCGCGGTGTTGCATAAGCGGGGAAGGGGGTGGCGGAGGGAGGCGGGAACCCCCCTCCCCCGCCGCGGGCCGGTCCGTGGGCCGGTCTCGGTGTCCCGGCCGGGGCGGGGCGCGGCAGCGGAGGCGGCGGGTGGCCGCTTCCCCATTCGGGCGTGAGAGCCATGGAGGCGCTAAGAGAGTCCGTGCTGCACTTGGCCTTGCAGATGTCAACCTACAAGCGGGCTACGCTGGACGAGGAGGACCTGGTGGACTCGCTCCCCGAGGGTGACGTGTACCCAAACCACCTGCAGGTAGGAACCCGGGCCCTCTGTGAGCCCCCAGCCCAGGCCCACCAGGCAGTCGCGCTGTTGCCGCCCCCGCCCCAATCCTGCCAGTCGGGAGGCAGGGGGCCAGTGCCAGACCGGCAGCTCTGGGCTCCTTGTCGAAAAAGTCTTTCTGGATTAGGAGTGCCCCTGAGGCTCTGGACTCCCCCCACCGGCCTCCCCTCCCCAGCCCTGCACCTCCCCAAACCCTCCTGACGACCACCTGCTACTGGGGCTACAGGCCAGGTGGCAGAGTTGAAGCATCCTGTAGAGGTGAGCTGGTCCAGTTCTCTTTTCACAGAAGAGGCCGTCCCTGAGTACTGAGAGACCTGCCCAGGGTCACACAGCCCGTTACTGGCAGAGTCTAAAACTGTCCCAGTTGTAGCATGGAAAGCCCTGGAATCCCGTCAGTCCTCGGCCAGCTGGGGTGGTTGGTCACCCTGTCTGGTGGGCATTACCCCATTCTTCCTCTTTTCCCCCAGTCCCTGAGTTTGCTGGGGGTTGGAGCCCATCCTCTGCTCCCCCTTTCCCTGCCCCTTTCAGCCTACTCAGGAAGCCCAATTCCTCCCCCACCCAGGGTCTGCCCCTGTGGGATTCCAATATGCCCACTGCCTCCCTGCCTGGTAGCAGACCAGTGAGTGTCGCTTCTTTTGCTCTTCTTCCCCTGTGGGGCTGAGTTGGGACAGTCCTGACCAGGACCTCAGCCCTGGTTGGGTTTGGACTCAGGCAGGTGGATGGGAGCGAGTTGGAAATATGAAGGATGCCCAAGGGGGCCCTGTGACCTGACTTCCGAAAAACCGGCTTAAAGAGAGGCTGGAGCAGCTCAGTCCAGGAGGACTTCTGCCAGGTTGACCAAGGGGGGCATTGAGGAGAGTATTGGGGCTGCCCAGTGAACTGACAACAAATCACAACTCCTCTGAAGGGCAAACTTAGGGTGTGTGGAAACTTAGGCTGCCAGGCCCAGCCCTACTCAGGCTCTTAGAAGCTGGGATCATAATATTAGTAAAGGGAAACAGTGTTGATTGAGTCCCTCCTCCAGACTGGTTAAATAGGCCCAGGGAGATCCAAACTCATGATCCCACGTGGTCTGCCCACTGGAACAGAGCACCTTTACCTACATCATCCCACTTAATTTCAGGACCACCCCCATGAGCTATAGGGATTACTGTTCCCACTTACAGATGAGGAAACTGAGGCTCCAGCAGGGGAGACAATTTGCCTTAGGTCACAGAGCTAGAAATCTGGGAGTGAGAAATCAAACGCAGTCTGTCTAGACCCTCTTCCCCGTAGACCCTTCTTAAGAGGCTAAATCCAGCAGGAAATTAGATTTCTGTGGCAGCGCTTTTCCCTTCCCAAATCAAAACAGAGTCTAATCAGCAATCTTTTTCAGTCTCATCTTTCACAGAAGGTTCTAAATATATCAGCACAGAAGCATTTTGGAATTCACAACAAAATAATATGCTGTGTTGTCATCATCACAACAGCAGCCCACGTGGGTATAGCCTTTTTTCAGGTCACAAAGTACATTCATCCGCCTGAGGCTGCCTGGCAGAGTGGAGGCAGCCCAGTCTCTGAAGCCGGGGGCCCACCTTTGAATTTGACACCACTTGTGATCTTGGGTGAGCAGCTTAATCTCTTTAAGTCGCAATTCCCTCATCTTTAAAATGGAGTCAGAGAAAATGGATGTAATACATATTTCTGGGCCTGCTAGGATTCTTGTTTTTTCTTCTGGTCATGAGGTAAGGGCCCCTGTGGCTATGCTACACATGACAAAGCTGACTCTCAGAGAGGTTGGGGACATTCCTGTGGTCACACAGCTATCATGTGGTTGGAGTGCAAACTGCCACTGGTTGGCAGTACACCAAACTGCCAAACTGGGTAAATCGCCCATTTTTACTATAGGAAAAGCCAAAAAGCTTGCCCCAAGGATTTGGAGGCATTTCTGTGGGTACCCAGCCTGGCTTTCCTTGAGACTCCCCGACTTCCCTAAAGCAAACATGAACTAGCTAACAATCGTTCTTCTAAGAGTCAAGAACCTATTTATCTCATCTTACAAAGCAGAGTTTTCTATTAATTTTATGTTTTTAATCATAGGGATTTTTTTTCCAATATAAAAACTTTGCATGCTCATTTGTGGGAAAAAAAAAAGAGTCAAGTATAAAAAAAGATTTACAAAGAAACAGTAACCCCACCACTCAGAGATAACCGCTTCTAGTTTTTCACATTTGCTTATATATATTTTAGAATATAGTTGAGCTCACTCTAAGTACACAGTATTTTGTCCGGCTTTTTTCATTTAGTGCCACTTCATAAGCATTTTTCTATGTTGTTAAAAACTTCGAAAACATCAACTGTACCTCAATTTTAAAAGTACTTCCAGGGAATTCCCTGGCGGTCCAGTGGTTAGGACTCGGTGCTTTCACTGCCGAGTGCCTAAGTTTGATCCCTGGTTGGGGAACTAACATCCCGCAAGCCATGTGGTGGGACCAAAAAAATAAAATACAATAAAAAAATACTTCCAAAACATGCTACCAATAAAAATCATAATACTTTACGGTACCAATGTATAAAAGTATATTTACTCAATCTGCTACAGTTGGACAGTAGGCCCAATATCTCTAACACTGTGGGTGACCATTTTCTAGACTTTCGAATAATTTCCTGTGAGTGATTGCTAGAAACGCAACTGCTCCCTCAATTTTAGGCTTTTTAAAATGGACCCAGTCCCCCCAAATCTCCCTCTCTTGACGGGCAGCTATAAAAATCAGCTACTTGATTTTTTAAGGTTTGGAAGCCCATTGGTTCTCGGAACTTCAAAGTCATCGATACCAACACTAGTAAATGAAAACTTGCATCTTTCAGCCAAACTTGCCACCTTTTTGCCTGAACATGCTGACAAAGTGCTGTATTTAGCTGGAGCAAATTTCTACCTGTACCTCACCTGAAAGAAAGGATTTTTCTTTCCCTTGATCTCATATTTGAGGTACAAGTTAATTACAGTCAACTAAAATTAGTCACTGTGGACTGAGTACAGAATTGAAAGCCCCATCTCTAACACGGAGCCCCAGCTTCACCTCTCGTGGGCTCTGAGACCTGAAAACTACTCACTTAAACCGCTTTTTTTGGCAAGATGGGGTTAATATTAATCCACCTCTCAGAGCTGTTGCAAAGATTGAAATGAGACAATATAAGTGAAAGCACCATGTATAATGCAACAGAAAATGCATTTGGTTGTTACCGGGATCATTATCAAAACTCACCAGGCATGATATCTCAGGGATGCCCTAAATATAATACCTTTGCCTCTGTTCTGCTCAAACTGGCTGCCTGGTCTCCCCACACCCCAGTGGCTCAAAGAGAAATAGCTGAAGATACATTTGCAGCCTAAACTGGGGAGCAGAGGGCCCCAACTATTTACCAAAACCTTTGAAACTCATCCAGTTAATCCTAAAAATCAATTTTTTCAAGAAAAAGGAAAGCTGAGATATTGAATTCTTAGTGGTGGTTTTCTCATTTTTCTACCCCCGCCCCCCGCCATGCACAGAGCTGTCTTTAGCAGGTGATTTCAGAGACAGTCCCACTGAGTGCTTTACAGAGACGTCTTTGCTTACCAGGAGACCCTTTCAGCTCTACCTGCCTGTTAGATCTTTATGCTTCTGGCCTTCGAGTTGTTCTGGGATCTGAGCTGGTCAGACCTGGCACCTCATCCAACTTCCTCATTTTAAAAATAGGTGACTGAGGTCCAGAGGCCGCCCAGGGACGCATGAGGGATCTTGAAAAAGTCAAGGGTGACCTTTGACTTCTCGGATTGGTGCCCTTTCTCCAGTGCCGTCGTGTCATCAGCAGCTGGGTGTTTCTCTGGGAAGCAAAGAGAGCTGGAAAGTGCTTCTTTTAAATACTAGACTTTGATCCTGTTTATATATAAGGAGTCCCCTCCCTCCCAACAGGTACTATACTATAAGCTGTTCTCAGTCATTGGAAGAGAGTCAGGCACAGGGGCAGAGGGGCAGGTAGGGCTCAGGAGGGAAATGGGGAGGACAGGAGGGCATTCTAGTTTCACTCTGGCCTGGCCCCAGTGGCCTCAGCCAGAAGCTCACCATATAGAAACTGTGCTAGAAGAAACTTCCCCAACCTAACACCCTGATGGAGGCAGGATATCACGCAGGGCCAGGCTGTCCTGGTCTGTCTGCTCCGAAAGGCTGACTTCAAGGCAGGCAGCCAGACCTCCCTGCCAGCCCCCACGGAGTGGTCTGGCCTTCGGGCTGCAGCGGCTGCGCTCCCTGCCAATCCTTTGGCCAGACTGACTCCTGTGCGCTGCTCCACTCAGCCAGGTCGCTGGGGGGCCAGGCGGTGACTCAGGAAAAGACTCTGCCTTCCCTCTGGAGCCCCTGTTTCCTCTGAAAGCCAGGCTCCCCGCACCTTCTGCTGGCTTGTCTCCTGGGCCCCGGGCGTGGTGTCCCATCCTCGCCTGCAGAACTCCTTCTTGCAGAACCTTGCCGCACCAGGCCCTCACTTCTGTAACCGAATATCTGTCCCTCATCAGGGCTTTGTTCCCTTGGCTCTGGAAACCCTGGGAACTCCTGGGCTGGATAGCTAGACAGTTCCTCCCTCTTTCTCGTTCTCCAGCTCTGTTTCCTTCTCGGTCTCCCTCTCCACCTGTCTTGCCAGCGCATCCTTTCCTCTCTGTTTCATTCTCTCTCTGCCTCACACGACAGTCGCTAGGATGTTAAGCCCGCCAGTGAGCTGAGCGTTCACGGTCATCCTTACCCCATCTTCCAGACGTCAGCTCTGCGCCTTAGCTGATGCCCCTTCCCTGTTACCTCTCCAGAGACCAAGAGGGCTGCCCGTCACTAACCTCCCGACCCTCCACGTCCCTGCAGACCCTTCTCTCAGGATCAGCACGCCCTCATTTCCAAAAGGCCGGCTCTGAAGGAGGCAAGGTGGGGACAAGAGGAGCTCAGGGAGGAGACAGCACGGAGCCAGACGGCAGCTCAGACCCACAGCCCCGGCTCTGTCCGTTGCACCCAGGAGCTGGACAGGCTCTCCTGGAGAGGCCCCTTGATCCCGGCGCAGTCTCCCGGTGACTTCTCCTGCCGCGGGAGGATGCCTCTGGATTTCTGCCCTCAGACGTGAGGCCTGTGCAGAAACCACGAGGCCCGTCAACCTGGTTGTTCAAGTCGAGCAGAGAACAGTACAGAGGCTAAAAACCCTATTTTCAAATTCCGTTTGCCATTTCTGCCTAGAAATAGGAATTTTTAATTTAATTCTGACTTAATTCTGTTTAAGTTTTGCAGGGAACACCATCTGTTTGTTTGACGTTAAACAATGAGGCTCAGCTCGGCTCGCAGCTCCTGGGGGGCAGCGTGGCCACTCGGCGGAGGCTGTGGGTTCGGGAGGGACGTGGGTTTTCTCACGCTGTCTCCTCGCCCCACTTCCTGTGTTTCTTCTGGAGCTAGTACTCATACCTACTCTTAGGGATGTTGTGAAGATAGAATAGCATCATCTAGCAACAAAATAGAATGAACGTGATGCCGGAAGCACAGAAAGCCCTCAAACAATCCCTGCCATGATTACTCTTTTTTTCCTTCCCTCCCTTTGTCTTTCATCCTCTCCCTTTTATTTCTTCTTTCTCTCCCTTTCACCTCCTCAGCTTCCCTGCACCTCGGTATTGCTCTGTCCACATAAGAGAGGGTTTTCTGCTTCCCCAGCCCTGACGGCTGTGATCCTTGGCCTCCGAGGGGACGGGATACCTGTTACACCAAGATCGCTCCATCTCTTAGCTTTTCACCCCTCTCCCCCCACGAGCTGAGCCTTGGTAATGGGGGCACTGAGAGGCCCAGAGTGGGAGGCAGAAGGTGAGACCAGCTCAGGGGCCCAGGAAAAGTAAATGTCAGCATCCGCAGACAGGGCAAGTCCTTTGGGGGCCCTCTGAGATGCCGGTGCCCAGGGTAAACTGCGTGAGAGAATTGATGCCTCTGAAAAAGCACTTTATAGACGTCGATTGCTGTGAGCATGTCAGCTCGTCCCAGGCTGTGTCTGCACCAGTAGCGTGGTCAGCATCTGCATGTCTCACGCTTTTAAAAAGGTTCTTATGGGATTCCAGGAGGCGACCTGCCCCGACCCCCGCCTGACACAGCTGCTTCTGTGTCCGGGCCTCCCGGACCTCCACAGCATTGTCACCAAGCCTCAAGTTCCTTTTCTCGGTTGTAGGACCCACCTTTTTTTTTTTTCCACAAACAGTTCTTGTCTTCCTCTTTCTCTAGAGCAGTAACCCCCAGTTATTTTCTTTCTTTTCTTTTTTTTTTTTTTTTGCTGTACGCGGGCCTCTCACTGCTGTGGCCTCTCCGTTGCGGAGCACAGGCTCCGGACACGCAGGCTGAGCGGCCATGGCTCACGGGCCCAGCCGCTCCGCAGCGTGTGGGATCCTCCCGGACCGGGGCACGAACCCGTGTCCCCTGCATCGGCAGGCGGACTCTCAACCACTGCGCCACCAGGGAAGCCCCCCCAGTCATTTTCTGTTCACAAAATAGCCAGTGACGACCGTGAGGCTGTTCAATGCCCTTCCTTAAGGTGACCAGCCTCAGATTCCCCAGGCGCCAGGGTGAGGCTCCCTGAAGGCTGTGACCTGCTCCTAGGGGCCGCCATCCCCTCAGCTGTTGGGGGGCACTTGCAGGTCAGAGGCTGGGTCTCCTCATCTCCCCTGACATCACCCCCTTCACCTCCTGGCAGGCTGTGGGTCTCCCTGCCTGCATGCCTGCTCCCCTCCAAGCCTTGCTCCTTCCACCTTGGCTTTTCCAAAGGGTAAATCTAATCGTGTCACTCCAGCCCTCAGGAGGAAGTCCCCAGTCTTTCACCTGGCTTACAGCACCCCTTAGGATCCAGGCCCCCCTTTTCCTTTCCCCTCCCCATTCACCTGGCCAGCTTCTAGTTATTCTTTAAGACCCAGCCCAGGCATCCCCACCTCTAGGAAGCCTTCCCAGACTGAACCTCTGCCCACCCCAGTCTGTTTCTTTATCTGCCTCTCTGCTGGGCAGTGAGCAGCTGAAAGCAAGGGAGTCTATCTTTCCCCTCGGTCTTTCCAACGTGGCCCTGAGTTGGTGCTCGACTGTTGGCCACAATGTCACTAAACTGAACCCCACCTTCAGGGGACCCTTCCTGTCCCGCGGCCCTGGCTTTTGCAGGAAGCGCCTCGTAGTACAGAGGGGAGCCCCCAGCTGGCCTTGGGTCTGAGGGCCGGGCCGAGGACTCTGAGTGCTATAGACTGGTGGGTTCCTCCTCAGCCTGGAAGGCCCTGACACGCCCTCCACTTCCTCCCATTGTGCCTCCTTTCCTGTTTAGCTGCTGTTAGGCTGAGGACATTTTTTCCTCCCTTTGAGGACCTGCTCCAATGGAGCTATTTCTCCATTGCATCTCCCCTGACATCTCCCAAGACTCTAATCTCTGACCCACAGGCGGGCTCTAGAATCAATACACTTGGGCTCAAATCCGAGCTCTACCCATTTAGCTGTGTGATGAGAGGCAAGGGTCTCACCTCTCCGGACTTCGGTTTCCTCATTTGTAAAAAGAAACTAAGAACACAGCCCTCATGGGGTTATGACGGTTTCGACAGCTAAGGCTGTCTGTGCCCCGGGAAGTATGCACTGTGGTTGTGTTATCATGGGGGTTGTGTCACCCCCGGCCTGTTGAAGCTGGGGCTCTGGAGAGAGCCCAGCTGGATGTCTGCTGGATGCCTGTGAGTCCAAACATCCTGGTTTTTTTTTGAACTCCTTACTGGAGAAACAGGGAAAAGCTGATCTTTTTTTTTTTCTTCTACCCGTATCAGGTGACACAAAAAACACAAGCCCAGCTGGGTTGACTGCTTAACTCGGATGTTTCGCAGCGAATCTGAGCTGCCGAGCAGGGTGCTGGTTCCTTTCCTGGATTAGGACCGATTCCATGGGAACCAGACCACCCCTGAGGCAGGAGGGGACATCAGGCAGCCCTGGTGTCTCCCCAGGGCTGGGTTCTGCCGTGGAGCCCCCTCCTCCTGGGTACTGGGGGCCCTGGGCTCACGTTCTCCTCGCCCCGCCTGTCTCCTTCCCTACAGGTGAACTTCCGAAGCCCCCGGAGTGGCCGGAGGTGCTGGGCCGCACGGACCCAGCTGGAGAAGCGGCTGGTGATGCTGGTAGCACTTCTGGCGGCAGGAATGGTGGCCTGCTTGGCAGCGCTAGGCATCCAGTACCAGACAAGTAGGTGCACCCGTGTGGCATGATGGGCTTCACTCACTCCCGCCCCAGGCTGTGTCCACTTGTAGAAGGGGGCTTCCCTGCTCAAGCCAGGACTGGCCTCTGAGGCCAAGGAGAGAGCTGGGTCTGGAGGCTGGGGTTGCTGCAACAGACCAAGACCTGGGAGCTGGGCAGATGGGTGATGTTAAGGTTTTGGGGTCAGAAGGACATGAGTTCAAATCCTGGCCAGGCAACTTATTGTCCATGTGACCTTGGACAAGTCACTCGATCTCTCAGAGCCTCTGTCTTCTCTACTTTAAATGGAGAAAATAGTGCTCAGTTTGGGGTTGTCTCTGAGGATTCGAGATGATGTCTATCACATACCTGGTGCCCAGTAGGCCTTCTCTAGCCTTAGCTCCAGGTACTATTATTGTTAGGATGTGGGCTGGTTCGACACAACACACGGGCTGGCCCTGTCCTCCATCCTTAGTTCCAACAAAATAGCAATAATGGCTTCCGTTTGCTGAATACTTTCCATGTACCAAATACCAGCCCTCTCCTTTACGGATGTAATCTCATTGCCTCCTCACAGCAGCCCTGTGAGGTGTGGTTGCTTCTGGCCCTGTTTTCCGCACAAGGAAACTGAGGCAGTGGCACTAAGTAACTTGCCCAAGATCACGTGGCTAGTGCGAGAGGGAGTGGGGCAGCTGGAGTTCAACCATGGGCTGGCGGACCCCAGAGCTCAGGCTTTGTAATTCGTGGTGCACTCCAGCGTGGGTTAGTACTCCCAGAAAATCTGTCCTTCTGTGAGCCAGGGACCTTTGTGTACCTCTGTCATCTCATTTCTCTGTCCTGCCTTGTATATGATCAGACCCCACTTCAATCCCACTGTCCGCGGCCCGAGGCTGGTTCTCTGTGTCTGGCTGAGTGTATGTAGCAAGTGTCTTACACAGAATCAATGATCCATGAACTCTTATGGACCTGGAAAGGGCAGATCCAAGTTAAAAATAAGGATGGGAGTTCAGTCAGTTCCAGGATCTCTCCCCTGGGCCCCAAGATCCAGCTTTCTCATGACAGTAGGCCACCTGGTTGAGTAGCCTCTGGGCCTCTGCCAAGAGTTTAACCCCATCAACTTGGTCACCTGGTACTCATCCCATCAGAGCCATCGTGAACCTTCACAGGATTGGGGAACGTCAACTGCAGGTTTTGTTGAGCCTTCTCCACTGTGAATTTCCTGGCCTGTGTGGGTGGCCATGCTGCACTGGAATGAGGAAGGAATTTGGGGGCCTGGAGGGAGGGCAAGACTTCATCTGAGTCATCCTTACATCGCTCCTGGATCAAGCACTCATTCATTCATTCATTCTTCCTTCCACAAACATTTAATGAGAACTTAATCTATGTCAGGTGCCTAAGTGGTACCTAAGAAATAATCGCTTAATTGTTTAACTGACTATTTAATGATTTGTAGATTTTTACCAAATGCGCCTAGCACAGCAGGTGATTAATGCATATCTGATTAATTAATTAATGATTTCTTAGCCATATGTGCTTAGCATAGTGCCTGCATGCCATAGATGTGCAAATACTTTGCAAAATGAATAAGTAAACAATTGAATGAACGAAGAGCAAGAAGGAGGATTAAGTGGGAACAGCCTTTCTTTTTTTTTTTTTGCCACACCACAAGGCATGTGGGATCTTAGTTCCCCTACGAGGGATCGAACACGCGCCCACTGCATTGGAAGCGCGGAGCCTTAACCACTGGACCACCAGGGAAGTCCTGCTGCAGCCGCCATCTTGCTTCATGCTAAATCAGGTTTAGTTCAGAACACCCTGCCTGGAAGTATAGGCCCTAGCCAGCCTCGTCTGCCCAGCTCTTGGCCCTGTGAATGGGGAGCAGGCTAGACTCCAGCAGGCAGTATTGCCCTGAGATTGCCCCTAGGAGTTCCCAGGCTGTTTCTCCATCAGAAACCAGAAGGGAGCCCCCAAGGCCTGGCTTCTAGTGGTTGGGCCCCAAACACTTCTTTCATTGCCAGGTGGGGCCCGCAGGGAGGAATCCTGCTTCTGTCTGTCCCTTCCACCTCGGGGCTGCAGAAGGGTTTTCCCCAGGCTGGACCTGGGTGAGGGGAATTCTTCCCCCAGGGTGGAGCTGGGCGGGGGATCCGGTGACCCTTGAGCCAATTCATGTGTCTTCATCAGCTGCCTGGGCCTGGGAAAGCAGAGGCCTCCCCAGATATTGACAATAACCTCATTACCCAGCAGCAGGTGCTGGCTGGCATCAGCCACATCTGTGCAAACATCAGTCAACGCAAATTCTGGTGATTCTGAAAGACTCACCTTTAAGTTATGTCTGGGCACTTAAATACATATTTATCCACCTTCCTCCTGCACCATCCTTTCCAGAAACTTACAGATGCTTTGCAAGCAGTGACAGCAAAACAAACGATAAATTCTCTGGAAAATACTCTGAAGTGTCTTACTTAGTGTCGAGGCCAGGCACCATCCGGACGAGTCTGTGAGCTGGATCTGGGACCTGCTCGACGGATCATTCACGTCCTAAAGGGAAGAAATATCTTCTGCATCCACCGGTGGTGACCAAGGCCTGGACAAAGCTCTTTTATGCACTCAGCCATTCATTCATTCAACAAACATGTACTGGGGGGCTTCCCTAGTGGTGCAGTGGTTGGGAGTCCACCTGTGGATGCAGGGGACATGGGTTCGTGCCCCGATCCGGGAAGATCCCACATGCCGCGGAGCAGCTGGGTCCGTGAGCCATGGCTGCTGAGCCTGTGCATCCGGAGCCTGTGCTCCGCAGTGGAAGAGGCCACAACAGTGAGAGGCCCGCATACTGCAAAAAACAAAACAAAACCAAAAAACCCATGTATTGGATAGCTGCTAGGTGCCAAGTTCAATGCTGGGCAAAGGAACTATAAATGCAAGTAAGATGCTGGCTCTACCCTCAGGCTCACATTCTAGTGGGGGATGTAGACAAGGAGACGGCCATGACATAGCACGGTCTGTGCTCAGATAGCGGACACCCAGGCAGCCAAGGGGCACAGAGAAGGATGAGGGTCTGGGAAGTTTTCCCTGAGCAGAGGGAGCCTGAGCTGAGTTTTGAACGTGTTGACAGGAGATTAGGGGGCCTGGAAACCGTGTATTAATTAATCACATGTACATTAAGCACCTGCTAGGCCAAGGATAGTTGGTAAAGCATCTACAAACCAGTAATAGTTAAATAATCAAGTGACTGTTGCTTAAGTACCACCTGGGTACCTTGCAGTGTGCCTAGCAGATTAGGTGCTTAGTGGAGAACTCAAGCCTCTCAGACTGATTCCTGGGGGCTGGCTTCTTATTTTGGTTTAAAACCAAGTCCCCCTATGATAACTACAAATACCTCTCTCTGACTCTCTCTCTCTCTCTCTCTCACTCACTCACACACACACACACACACACACACACACACACACACACACACACACACACACACACACACACACACACACACATTCTGATGTGTCTTGCTCCCTGAGAATCACCCTCTTAACAGCTGGCTTCTGGGTTTTCCCACCAGCCAAGTATTTGTCAAGCTTTACTTCCTGCAGTTTGTTGTATAAAAACAATAGGTATTCTTTTCCTTTTCCAAATATGAAGTTATATCATAATAGTGAATAGGCTTTTTCAAACTACACAGAAATTCTTTCCCCCATCCCCTGCCCCCATAAAGATTCTGGTACGTTCCCTTAGTCGGGAAGTGGGGCATGCGACTCAAAGTTCTCATTTAGAGATATTTTAAATGGTGCCGTGTCCCCTACCGTTTCCTTTCTCTATTTTCATGCCTAAGGGCTCAATAATCTTTCACTGTTGTACGGTCATCTCAAAACAAGTAATTACCTCGACATAGAGTCGCCCTGATTTTTGTGCTGTTGTGTGACTGTTCTGAGCCCTTTGTTAGCCTTCAGGACTTTGGGTTTGTCATCAGATGTTAATAAGCACACAGGCTGCCCAGCCCCAGCTGGCATTGTGTCTCCGAGTGAGAGGAAGACCACCCTGCCAGCCCATGCATTCTCTTCTGCTCTCTGAGGATTGGCCTGGGAACACTGGACCCTAAGACTCCAGGGAGCTGAGCCCCCCGCCCAGCCATGAGATCATCATCACCGTGAAACTGGTTCTACCATCCTTCCTCATCTCCAGATGGAGAAACCGACCCTCAGAGAGACGAGGCTACTTGCGCGAGGCCAGAAGCAGAAAGCTGGGATTTGAACCCAGGTCTAAGAAACAGCCCCTGACGCCTGCCCTGCTGCCTTCCTCCCTGTGCAGTGGGGAACTGAACGCGCCAGAAGGGCTGCAGCAGCCCCTGGCACGACTGGCCAAGGGGTGGTGAGGGAAAGTGGGAAAACCCCGGCCTTGGCATTGCCGAAGCAGCCTGGAGTGGGGTCAGCCTGGGCGCTCCCACACCACAGAGCGACCTTGTTCCGTTCACTTGCTCAGAGCCTTGGCGTCCTCATCCTCCAACGGGGGTGTCGCCCCCGTATCAGGAAACGGTCCCTCTTGTTGCCAGTCAGCTTGGGTCAACAGGCGGTGCGGCTGGGCCTGTGTGCTTAGTCACAGCCTCCATCTCCTGCAGTCAGCTTCATCTCGTCGCCTGGGGCTGGGCCACGGCTAAGGCTGCCCACCGTTTGCTTGCTTTGCTTGAGCCCACCAACCAACCTCGCCTCGGGAGTCCGGCCCCCTCCTCTTGCCTCTGCCCCATGTCCTGTGAGAACCGGCTCAAAGGAAGCTGGTTCCTCTGTGCACTGGGTTTTGGGGGCACTTGGAGGATTTGGCAGCCCTCCACGCTGCCCACCTGCGCCAGCTCCCATCCCTCCTCATGGCAGCACCTGACAGATGGGGCTGCCCTGCCTCCTGGGCCAGTCATCACCGGGAGGGCTCCCTTCCAGGCCCATAGCAGGCATAGCAGAGAGAGGCTGGGGTTCAAACCCCAGTGGCCACTGAGCAGGGTACTTAGTCTCTCTGTGCCCCAGTTTCCTTGTATGTAAAGATGGCCTTAAAGTGATCTCTTAGGTTGTTTCACTTTTATTTTTTTGAAGATTCAATGAGATAACTCTGCTGCCTTGTACTCAGTGGGAATGATGTTTCATAGTTCCTTCTATTCCTAAGACTCTTTCTTCCTGAGTCCTGGCACCGTATTGTCTGCATCACCCATTTGGCATGGACTAAATATCCTCGGTCTATGTTGGTAGAATAAATGACAGACATTTCTCCTACTGTTGTCTTTTTACTTTTCTTGTATAATGTGTGTATCCCCAACTAAATTATTAACTCTTGGAGGAAAGGACTATGCCTTTTATATCCCCACCACACACACACACACACACACACACACACACACACACACACACACCCCATACACACACACCACACACACACCACACACACACCACACATACCACACACACACACCACACATACACACACACCACACACACACACCACACATACCACACACACACACCACACATACACACACACCACACACACACACCACACATACCACACACACACACACACATACTACACACACACACCACACATACACACACACCACACACACACACCACACATACACACACCACACATACCACACACACACCACACACACACACACACACCATACACACACACCACACATACACCACACACACCACACACACACCACACACACACGCCACACATACCACACACACACCACACATACCACACACACACACACCATACACACACACCACAAATACCACACATGACACACACACCATACACACACACCACACACACACCACACACACCACACACACACACACACACCACACATACCACACACACACACCACACACACACACCATACACACACCACACACACACCACACATACCACACACACACCACACACACATACCACACACACACACCACACATACCACACACACACCACACACACACCACACACCACACATACCACACACACACCCACACACAGACACACAGACACACATTCTGCAAAGAACCTGGAAGATACTCAGTAATTATTTTGTTGAATAAATGAATGCATGAATGAGCAAACAAATTTGTTGAACATCAGGGAATAATAAAAAAATCAATGAATATTTGTGGAAGGAAGGACTGATTAAAAGAAGCACCTTGGTTCAGGATAATTTTTAAAGCCATAGAAAGGATTTTAGGCAGCTAGACAGAAGTCTAATTTTACATATCAGGAGATCGTAAATCTCCTGAAATCTTTCCTCCGTAGTGGTCTAGTGACTGTCCAGTTCCAAATCTGTTTGGTCAGGGCTGGGGTGGGGCATGGCACCCCAGAGCCCCAGGCCACCTGCGCTGTATTGCCATAGCCTCTTCCCTGCCTTCCCTTCACTGGCCTCTTGTCCTTGACCCCTGCCAGGAACCCCCTCGGTGTGCCTAAGTGACGCCTGCATCTCAGTGACCAGCTCCATCTTGAGCTCCATGGACCCTACAGTGGACCCCTGCCAGGACTTCTTCACCTATGCCTGTGGCGGCTGGATCAAAGCCAACCCCGTGCCTGACGGCCACTCACGCTGGGGGACCTTCAGCAACCTCTGGGAACACAACCAAGCCATCATCAAGCACCTCCTCGGTAAGCACCCGGCAGTGGGGCCAGTGGACGGGCTGCAGAGGACGGCTGTCCACTGGACCTACCTAGCCAGGCCCGGTTGAAAGAAGAGCTTGGCAGGATGGGGAGACGAAGGGCTGCAGAGTAGGTGAGACTGAGTTAAATGTGCCCCATCATTCATTGCGTGATCCTGAGCAAGTCACTTATCTCTGAGCCTTACTTTCTTCATCTATGAGAACAGGATTAATAATACCCAAACTGCAGAGGTTCGAGAACGAGTGAGCACATGTGTGAAGCATTGACGTGGCATGTGTGGCATGTAGTAGGTGCACAGGAACTGGTAGCTGTGGTCATTGCTCTTCTGGCTTTAAGCTCTTCCTTAGGTTTTGACTAGTACCGACTGTGAGTTTTGCAAGTTACGAGCAAAAGGAATGAACGCTGAGCACACTAGATCAGATTTTAAGGTTGTGAGCTGATCAGAGTTCTAACAACGGTTTTATCTGAGAGTTATTCATTGTAGGCAGAAGTCTTCCTTGGCCTCATGGTAATCGAGCTTGCGTGATAAGCCATCTAACCGAAGTTCTTCTCTTTATACCTTGTTAGGCCTTCAGCACCTCTAGTTGACCTTGTTGTTGGTTGTTTCATCCTCAGGTTAGAATCCCATGTTGGTCTTGTTTGAAGTTGTATCTTTAGTTAATGTCTGTTGAATTAACATCTGCCTGTTGGGTGCTTCTCCATGTGGAATCAAAACACCCTGTGCTGTAACTTATAGAGGTCCTGACTTAAACCCTTCAGGGCCGAGACCTTCACCATACCTGTCTCCTGCTGACCCCTG
Organism: Lagenorhynchus albirostris; assembly: GCF_949774975.1. Lineage (NCBI taxonomy): Eukaryota > Metazoa > Chordata > Mammalia > Artiodactyla > Delphinidae > Lagenorhynchus > Lagenorhynchus albirostris. The sequence goes on from NC_083096.1 coordinate 169,906,193, forward strand.
CCCCATCCTGGGACCCTAAATGCTGGGAGAGGTTAGGTCATGAAAAGCCAGTCAATTAATCCATCAATGACAGAACTTAGATTTGACAAATACTTATTCAGTTTAAAAAAAAAAAAGCATCTTGATACTCAAAAGTAGGTAAATTGAAGAAGATACCTAAAAGGGGGCAGATCTTCCCAAAGGGACAGAAACCTTCCCATGAGATAGGAAAAGAGTCTAATTTGATGATTATGAATTTCAGGCAACTGTGTCTTTAAGACGAAAGTGGAAATAAGCAAACTAGGTTAAGGAGACCTTTGCTTGTTTTCCCCACCTCAGCCCCAGGGGGCGTGGCTGCTGCAGGTGAAACCCACCCACCACTTCTTGGCCCCCAGCAGCTGCTGGGCAGGGCCCCCGGCAGCCCCCTGCTTGTCTCCCTGAGGGACAGAGCCGGGTGGTGTGTGAAGGCGGGGCTGAGGGAACCCCATATGTCAGGAGCAGCAAAGCCCCCTGTGCGCTTTGTGCTACCCGAGTGCCTTTGCAAGGGGACCCAGCCTTTTATTTCAGAACTAAAGGCAAATATGTCTGTGGTAGCCAGACTGGAACTCAGGGATGTCCCTTCCCCAGCACCTAAAGACACAGCCAGGGACTGCGCAGGGACCATCAACCAAAGCAGGGGAACAGTCCAGATAGGATAACGAGATGGGCTAGTGCCTCTGCTTCAGTCACCGGGACCTGGGTTCAAGTCCCGGTTCTGCCACTTACTGTGTGATCTTGGGTCAGTTACATAACCTCTCTGGGCTCTTGTCTCATCAGTACAATGGGAACCATGCCTCCTCCAGGTTTGGAAAATTAAATGGGAAGATATCTTTAAAGCGCTTTACCTGGGCCAGGTGTATTGTGGTGGCTGCTGTCTGTGTTGGTTTTACCATTATTATTTACCCTTGACCTTTGCCCAGTACTTTTCAGTTTACAGAGCTCTTTTGTAGATATCACCCTATATGACCCTGTAGGGTAGGAGCTAGGAAACTGTTGCTCACCCCGCTTGGTAGATGAGGAAACTGAAGTCCAGAGAGCTCCTCAAAACAGGCTAGCAGGTGGCAGAGCTGGGACTGCCTGACTCCTGGTCACGTGTCCTTTCCCTGTCCCACACCACCTCCAGCAGGTGCCAGGGGCAGTACGGCTCCCTGCCCATCTTGTGGGAAACGCAAGGAAGCACGGAGCTCTGAGAGTCTGAAGGAAAGAAGGAAAGAGGCTGGCATTTGCTGAGTGTCTGCTATGTGCCGTGCTCTGTACCAGGCTCATCATATCCACTGCCTCCTTAATCCTCACAGCTACCCTGGGACTTAGGAACTGTGGTTCCCATTTTATGGGTGAGGAACCTGAGAAAAGTTACGCTTGCCAAGGACACCCTGCCAGTCCAGGATGAAGAGGGTCTCCAGCCAGGGGAAGCAGTTAGCACCCAGAGGGGATGGGGGAGAAAGGCGGATGGGCCCTCTAACTCCCCAGTCAGGTCCAGAACTGCCCCTTGTGTAGGACCCCCATGGGTCCTGATCCTGCTGGTTCTAGGAGGATCTTGGGTCCTATCAGGAAGACCTTGGGTCTAGGCCAGGACCGAGCTCATCCCCCTCCCCTACCCCGCAGGCAGCAGTCCTGGGCTCTGGCCTTACATCCCCGCTGTCCCTGAGGGTCAAGGTAGGGGTGGGGGAGTGCACTGAGCCGGGCACGGAGCAGCCGGAACCCTGACCCCGGGGCCGGGGCCCAGTGGTATCAGGAGTGAGCCCTAGCAGCTAGCTTATCACGTGTGGCCTTGGACGAGTGACCCGGCTTCTCTACAACTTAGTTTCACTCTCTGTGAAATGGGAATAACGGTGCCACCTAGCACTCAGGGTTACTCTGGGTATTGTCTCACCGTGATGGGTCAGAGCGCTTAGCACAGAGTCCAACACCTAGTAGTGCTCGGCAGAGTAGGACTGCCCTTCTCGGTGGTGGATGAGCTCCAGCCCAGACGTCTCCCTACAAGCTGTGTGACTACAGAGAGCCTGCTCAGCCGGCCTCAGCCCTTCACCTGTGGAGTGGGAACCAACTCCGAGCATTGGCAGGTGTGTTCTAAGGATTAATTGGGTGGTTGAAGAAAGAGTAATTATTGCTTATTTTATTTCTTATAGAAGCACTGATAGAGCTTCTTATCAGGAAAGGAGGGATAGGGTGTATCCATGACTATGCTGGGTTGTTTACTTGTATTATTTTATTCACGCCATGGAGTATATGCCCATTTTACAGATGAGACTCACACCTAGGAAATGGTGGAGCTGGAATTCAGTCCCAGACCTGTGAGGCCTCAGACCTGTATTCTTTCTTTACTGATGCACACAGCGGTCACAGGGCAGCCCACAAGTGTGGTTTGCCGACCTCCTTTCCCCCAAGGCCGCTTGATATTGTTCTCCAGGCCAGGCGAGACCTGGCCGAGGCCTGATGAACACAGTAGTTGGGGTCACCTCATGTCGTAGTGACCGAGAGCGTCCCCACAAGGCATATCCTGGCATCCCCTCTCCCCGGGCTCACTCCTGGAAACCAGTCTGGATACGGCGCCTCACTTATGGGCCTTGATACCTGGGACTTTGATACCTGGAAACTCCCGAAGAGGCAGGAAGTAGGTGAGTGGGTGACCAAAATATGCAGGAGTGTGGGCCAGTGCATTCTTGGGCTTAAGGCCAGGCTGGTTTCAGCTCCCCCAAGACAAAGGGGTCAGCCAGCAGGCCTCAGGAGGGAGCTGGAGCTGGTGGGGATTGGAGCACACAGGGGTGCCCTGCTGTCCAGGCTGGCTTGGGGAGCAGCTTCTCTAGGAGAAGAAGGACAATTCAGAGGCGTAAGGATTGTGTCAGCTGGCCAGGCAGGACAGCTATTACCATCAACTTGCTGTGTGACCTTGGGCAAGCCACTTCTTTCTGTGAACGGTGAGTTGACTCCGGCGCCCTCAGAGGAAATCCAGGCAGACCTGTAGCAGGTGGGTTGAACTGGGCCAGGTGCCACCGTGGCATGTTCTGGCTGCCTGCTGGCTGGAGGGGGGTGAGCTCAGCTGCACGAGACACAGACGCCTCTCCCAAAAGACGCTCTGCCATCCACCCAAGCTGCCAGCTTGGGCTGTCCTCGTAGGCTCTGGGGAGACAAGAGTGTCCTCACTTCATCAGAGGAAAGGTACAGCTGGACCCGTCACCCCTTAGGCTGGGCCTTGCCTTAGGGCTTTTAGCACAGACTCTTCTGCCATCTGGAATACCTCCCAGTCCTTCAAGACTTTGGTCAAACCTGCTTCTCCCGTTATGCCTTCTGTGGATACCCAAGGGCCTCTCCGGCTTGAGCTACAGTTATATTTTGTGTACTTGTCATATTTACTACATTTTATATTCTAAGATTAATCACGAAAAAAAAATCGATGCCTGCTTGTTGTAACAATTCAAGTAACACAGATTCCGTAAAGAAAAAGTTAGTGGTTTCCCTTTCTTCTACTCCTGACACCAGTCTCCCTGAGAAATACACACAGAATCATTCCAGTAGCATTAAATTTGTCCATGTGACTGTCAGTGACTTGGCAGTTAATCATGTCACGCTGTGACATCTCTTCTATTTTCATTTTGATCTTTTTCCAATATTTACTGTCTAATGTAGTTTCATCTTCCTGTACACATTGGAAATTCTACAGACAAGCTCTGCATCTGAAATGCTTTCTATCCAATATCACGCCTGCAGCAGCAGGCCTTGCTTTTTCTTTCATGCTTGGGGAGTGGTGAGATGGACTGATTGATAAATTGGTCCAAGGATGGGAGTGGGTATCCAGGGCTTCTTAGGGGTGGCTGGGCTGCTTCAGATCTACCTCTGGTTTTCCAAGCCAACCTGCAGAAGAGGAAAGGGAAGCAGAGAGAGCTTAGGCCTCTGCTCGCTGGTGTGACCTTGGACCAGTTACCCAGCTTCTTGCCTATAAATTGGCACCCGCTGGTGGAAACGGCTGTGACAATATACACACATGCAGCCATGCCCACACACAGAGGAAGTAGCTCGTTTTCTCCGGGAGGCTTAAAAGTGCATGGGTTCAAATTCCGGCCTGCCGCCCATTAGCTCTGCCTCCATAGGCGAGTTCCTTCGTCTCCCTGGACCTCATTTTCCTTCTGTATGAAACGAGGTGGCCGTGTCCACCTCAGGGTGTCAGTGTGGTGATGAAAAGATCCCAGCACACGGCCTGACGAGCGGTAGTCGCCAGTAAACGGGAATGGTCTTATCATGATTTTTGTTCTTCTACAGAAAAAGGCACTGCCTTATCAGCTCCCCCTCTTACCCTCACCGGATGGGGCTCCTGAGGCCTGTGACTGTCTGAATTGTGTCTGTGGTTTTATCTAAAACAAACGCTGGTCCTGCCCTGATGTGGAGTCGGGGCCCCACAGGCTCCTGGCCAGCCGGTCTGGCCGCAGCACAGAGGGGGGGCGGTGGCAGTGCCACGGAATCCCAGGAACCCCCATCTCTGTAGCCTCCCGGCTGCTGGAGCATTTGTTTCCTCCCCAGGGGTGATGTGGGAACTGGTGTTCCAATAAAAACTCACAGAGGAAGAAGCGGGCCGATTAAATGGTATGCTGTCTTTCCTCTCTGGGACTTTGAGGAAGTGACTGAGGAAGTTTCTGGAATTTGGGGTCCCTAAAAGGGAGTACCCAGGCAGTTGGGAGTCCTATTATCTGGTCCTGGGCTGCCAGATTGTTTCCAGACCACTGGGGCCCTGGGAGTGCCACCATCTCAAACATGTGGCCCCTGCTGGGCCCTGGGCGCTGCCCTGTCCATCCCTCCAGGCGGCTCCCTACTTCTGAGAAGTAAACAGGCCGGGGGGTGTCCTAAAGGAAACCAAGCTTTTCCTCAGGAGAAAATTAACTGTGCCTGACTTCACTCTGAAACCCAGCCTCCTCCCTCAGGCTGAAGTGATGGATGCCTTTCTCCGTGGCGCTCCCAGACACGCCTTCATTCACTCTCTCAACAGTTACACACTGTCCACTAACTGTGTGCCGGCATCCCTAGGTGCCTAGGATCCTGTGAGGAACAACAGTCTTTTTTGTGTGTGGAACTTACATTCTCACAGGGGAGACAGACAATAAACAAATAAATGAGTTAATAGATAACATGGTTGTGAACAGTTAGGGCCTTGAAGAAAATCAAGTAGGATGCAGGGCCGGAGAAGGGAGAGGTCATGGTAGCCACGGTGATCAGGAAGGATGGGCCTGCAGAGAAGGGGACATTTGAGCAGAAACTTGAATTGAGGCAGAGAAGAGACCACAAGGATGTGAGGGGCAGAGTGTGGCCGGCAGGAGGAACAGTGAGCACGGTGGCCCTGGGGTAGGAGCATAGAATCGAGAGGGGAGGAACAGAAGACAGGCTAGAGCTGGCAGCCAGGAGGGGGCAGGGCCCAAATCATCCAGGACTGTGTCTCTCAACCTTTTTTAATGACTGCTTCCTGCCTAAAATTTTAATACCACGGATATACTGTATGCTTGTTTCTGTACTGTATGTATGCATAAAAAGAATAAGATGTTTCTGGGGGACTTCCCTGGCGGTCCAGTGGTTAAGACCCCACACTTCCACTGCAGAGGGCATGGGTTCAAGCCCAGGTTGGGGAACTAAGATCCTGCATGCAGTGCGGTGCGGCCAAAAAAAAAAAAAAAAAAAACAGAGTAAGATGTTTCTGCCGTCCAAGAACTAATTCTCTCCCCGCCTTTAGGAGCAATATTGTCCCAGTTGAGAATGCACGCTATAGGGCCTTCTAGGACATTTTAAGGAATGTGTATACTCCAGTGCCTATTTGAACTGAAAGTATTCAAGGCAACAGCTCTATAAACTCCCCCCAGGGTTCCACTTGGATGTTTAATAGACATCTCAAACTTAAAACATCTAAAACCGAATTGCTTATTCCAGTCCCCGAGCCTACCCTCCATCCCCAGTTTCTGCATCTTAGCACCCCCTTGCTCAGGCCAAGGAAGCCTGGCAGCATCTTGACTCCTGTTTCTCTCGCGTTCCCCCTGCTTCTCACCCCTTCTGTGCTGTCACCCTGGCCCAAGCCCCCACCATCACTCCATCGCTCACCTGGTCTGTTGCAGCGGCCTCTTACCTGGCCATCTCGCTTCGATTCCTGTCCCCCAAGGAGCCTGCCAGGTAGTAGGTGCCCTGTGAGTGAGGAGGAAGGAGAGGAGGTGGAGAATGTGCTGTGGGTTGTCCTGATGGGCACAGGAGCCAGGGGGCGGCTGTGGGGCAGTGGAGGAGCTTCACCTGCTCCTGGGGCTCCTGCCCCAGCCAGCATCAGCGTGGGAAGCCGGGGTGAGGGAGGGGGAGGACACGTGCTAACCCCTGGTGGGGCTCACACTCCTGTCCCTTCCTGCCCCACCTGCCTCATTTCCTCCCCGTGCAAGCCTCCAGCGGTACCGGGCTCATCACCTTCTCATCCTCCAGATAGGGCATCCTTCCTCATCAGAAGCAGATCCTGAGATCTGTTCTTTCATCAAGCGTCGCTGAGGGCCACCGTGTGCCCGCCGGTGCTGGGGGAACAGGGGCGACTAGGATATGGACTAGTGGGCGAGGCAGCCCCGGCACAGCCCCCGCTGCCGCTCCACATGCAACTCATCCTTCATCCCCAGGGCTCCGGCAGGGAGTTCCCAGGCCTCCCCCTGCCGTCCTCTCCAGCCCCCCTGGACTTTCTCCTTATAGCAGTCGCCCCACGTATAATCAGACGCCTTGCAATGCTCGCACTGCTGTCCGCCTGACCCGCCAGGCTGGCCCCGTGCCCGTGGCCGTGTTGCTTGCTGCCTCCCCACACCCAGCCCGGCAGCCTCCAAACCTTCAGAACTTACTAAACATTTGTGGGAAAACAAGCGGAGGTAACAGCCAGGGTGTGGAGCTGAGAGGAAGGAAGTTTGACCTTGACAGTGAAGGAGAGAGGGAGGCGATGCATTCCCCCTCCTCTCAGCGATCATATGGGGCTTGTGTACAGGTGTCGGGGAACGGGGGTTCCGCCTGGAACTCGCTGTAATCAACACAGCCGGGCTGTTCCTTGGGAGTCTTTCTTTGGGCCTCTTATCTTGGTGGCCTTAGGGCCATGGAGGAGGGAGATGCCAGGCCCTTTCGTGGGCCAGAGCACACAGGACGCGCCTCCCCCGACACTGGCCTGGCATTTCAGGGTCATGGCCAGAGTCAGATGCTGCTTCTGGAGTCTGGTGAGCAGTGATGATTCTTCAAAAGCCTAGGTGATATAGCTGATTCACTTTGTTATACAGCAGAAACTAACACACCATCGTAAAGCGATTATACTCCGATAAAGATGTGGAAAATAAATAAATAAATAAATGTAGCCTAGCTGCTGGGGGCGGGTGTTGTCACAGAAACAAGGCCCCTGGGAGGGGTTTTGCTTTCCCTCATGTTGTGCTCCGTTAGTCTGAGAAGCAGGGCGAAGTTCAACTCTCCCCACGTCTGCGCTCCCCCTCCAGAAGGCTCTTCTCATGCTCCAGTAGGGCCTGGGGCACACTCGGGTGTTTCCGGGGCGCAGCAGTGGTTGCCTGTGGGCTCCAGGGCTGTGTGTGCCCTCCACAGACCCTCAGCACGCAGGCCCCTGGACCTCTGTCTCTGTATCTCCCTTCAACTAGCCCCAGGCTTGTCCCATGCCCTGTTGAGGGCTGTCACCCTGACTGCAGCAAGACGGGGCGCTGATGCTCTCTGACCATTGACACCAGTGATGCTGTTCGTGGTAAGAACTGGGGGGCAGAGGAACTCTCGGGAGAGGGGCTGGGAAAGCTAATTAGGCTCGTCAGGAAATGACTCCAACCCTTTTGAAACAGGCTACACCAAACATTTCTTTTCTCCCATGCCCTTTTATGCTTCCTTGCTTTTCCTCATACTGTCCACTCCCCCCAAACCCAGTACCCTTTCCCCTCATTTCTACCTGGTGGGTAACTTTTCATCTTTCAGAACCAGCTCAAATCGTAGAACATCCTCTGGAGAAACGCCGCCCCCTGCCCTCCCCACTCCACCAAAGGGGGTGACTTTTCTCTGGGTTCCAGAACCATTTGCGTTAGTCAAAGCACTGTCTTGTCTTGGGGTCATGTCTTTGCATGTATGTGTCACCATTTGACCATGCGCTCCCTGGAGGCAAGAGCGGCTCTTACTCGTGTCCATAAAACCTAGTGGCAAAAAAAAAAAAAAAAAAAAACCTAGTGGCCAGCCCAGCGCCTGGCACCCATAGGTGCTCAGTGTTGAGGCCCTCCGTGAATGAACCTCTCAGGAGAAGCTTCATAGGCAAGGTGGCCTCTGAGAGGCCTTGAAAGCTGAGTAGGGTTTGACAGTATCCTGTGCAGAAGGCCAAGGGGAGCTCTTTCTTCATGTGTTTACTTGTTTGTTACTTGTGTCCTCACACTGGAAAGGAAGCTCCATGGAGACAGGGACGTTGTCTTCTGTGTCCCCAAAGCTGGCACAGAGCCTAACACAGAGTGAGCAGCTAGTACCCACTTAGTGAATGAATGGATAAAGCTCTGCCGGAAAAGGAAAGCAAAGGAAGGGGTTTCGGGGTCCAGGAGGGATGAGAATGAAATGAGGAAAAGCGGCCAGAGCAGCGAGGAGTTCCCCAAGGCGGGGCGGGAGCGGAGGGAACCGGGGGCCCGGCGGGGTGGGGGTCTGGAGCAGGGCTCTGCGAGAAAGGCGGATCCTCTGTGCCCTGGCTGCAGATGGGACACTGCCCCCACTTGTGCCCGTGCAGGAGCGTGGCCTCAGCGGGTGGCATCCCGGCCAGGGCACCAAGGACAAGGAGAAGGGACAGAGGCTCCCGGGTGTCCCGGTGTCAGGAACTGAGTTGCTGCCTGTGGGGGACGGGAAGGGACATGGCAAAGGGCCTCTGAGTCAGCTCTCGGTCTGATGAACATGCCCGGCCCCTCTGAGGAAGAAGCGGAGAGTCAGTTTGTAATGAACGAGGCCTTAAAGCTTCCGTCCAAGCCCTGTCTTTACCACAAGAAAGGTTCTCTGGGATCTGAAAACAAAAATAGACAGGTCTCTGTCCCACTCGCCGGGTGGGGGTATCTGGGTCACACGCTAGCCGGCAGGGAAAGCAGACTGTCCTCCCGTTGGGTGGCCCGTGCTGACAGGCCAGGGACACATCTGAGAACCCATCCAACAGAGGAGGAGAAGCACAGTCTCCTCTCCTTACCTGTGCTCAGCGAATGAGGAGCCCTCCAGTCTGCCCACGGCGGTCAGATGCCCACCGTGGCAGTTCCTCACCTGCACTGACAGGCCCAAGTCCCAGCTCTTGTCACAGCTGAGAACACCGAGACTCCAAGAGGGACTCGCCCAGGGCCACCCAGTGTGCAAATGGGGGTGTGTTGCAAACTGCTCTCCCTTGTCGTTCCAGAAAACTCCACGGCCAGTGTAAGTGAGGCAGAAAGGAAGGCCCAGGTATACTACCGTGCATGTATGAACGAAAGCAGGATTGAGGAGCTCAAGGCCAAACCCCTGATGGAGCTGATCGAGAAGGTGAGCCCCTACACCCCATCTCCTCCTGCCCCTGCCCCCTTCCCCCATCTCCTCCTGCCCCTGCCCCCTTCCCTCATCTCCTCCTGCCCCTGCCCCCTGTCTTTTGCCCCTGCCCCATCTCCTACCCCTGCCCCCTGCCCCCCATCTCCTACCCCTGCCCCCTGCCCCCATCTCCTACCCCGGCCCCCGCCTCCCATTTCCTACCCCTGCCCCCTGCCCCCCATCTCCTACCCCTGTCCCCTACCCTCATCTCCTACCCCTGTCCCCTGCCCCCCATCTCCTCCTGCCCCTGCCCCCATCTCCTCCTGCCCATGCCCCCTGCCCCCATCTCCTCCTGCCCCTGCCCCCTGCCCCCATCTCCCCCTGCCCCTGCCCCCTGCCCCATCTCCTCCTGCCCCTGCCCCCCGACCCCATCTCCTCCTGCCCCTGCCCCCTGCCCCCATCTCCTCCTGCCCCTGTCCCCTATCCCCCCATCTCCTCCTGCCCCTGCCCCCTACCCCCATCTCCTCCTGCCCCTGCCACCTGCCCCCATCTCCTCCTGTCCCTGCCCCGTACCCCCCATCTCCTCCTGCCCCTGCCCCCTACCCCCATCTCCTCCTGCCCCTACCCCCTGCCCCCCATCTCCTCCTGCCCCTGTCCCCTATCCCCCCATCTCCTCCTGCCCCTGCCCCCTACCCCCATCTCCTCCTGCCCCTGCCACCTGCCCCCATCTCCTCCTGCCCCTGCCCCGTACCCCCCATCTCCTCCTGCCCCTGACCCCTGCTCCCATCTCCTCCTGCCCCTGCCCCGTACCCCCATCTTCTCCTGCCCCTGCCCCCTGCTCCCATCTCCTCCTGCCCCTGCCCCGTACCCCCCATCTCCTCCTGCCCCTGACCCCTGCTCCCATCTCCTCCTGCCCCTGCCCCCTTCCCCCATCTCCTCCTGCCCCTGTCCCCTGTCCCCATCTCCTCCTGCCCCTGCCACTAGCCTGTGCCCCTGGCTTCTGCCCCAGCTCTGAGCTGCCACCAGGGCCCAGCCACCTCACACCTCCAGCCACCTTAACCAGCTGGATCATGGAGTCTATCTGTCTGCTGACGTGTGTCAGATTGTCTGAGTGAGTGTGTATGTGTGTGTGTGCGTGCACATCTCTGTGTAGGTGGGAATGTCTGTATTTATGTGGGGCTGTCTGTCACATGTATATGTCTCTGGGCGTCTGTGAGTAGGACAAGGGCCCTATTTACAGGGAAGATGTTTCTCTACGTTGCTACTTCCATTTCCTCAGGGGGCATGTTTGTGTGTGAGGAGGGGTGTGTTCTGGAAGGACCAACAGAAAGTCTGGGATCAGAAGCAGAGCCCTCCCCGTGAGGAGGGCCACGCTGACCTGGGCCCCCCGTCACCCTGAGCGGAATGAGTCTTCTTCTTCCTGGGCACCTTCCAGTCAGCCTTGGATGGACTTGGGGGTCGGGGGGGCGCCCAAGGCTGGCCGCACTGCCCAGTGCACACAGAAGGGTGGCCGTGGGCGTTTTCGGGGGAACTGCTGCTCCCCGGAGGCCCGCCTCCTAGGTGGGCTCGGGGAGGCACTGCAGCCGGGTGGGGAGCTGTGGGCATCGGGGCGGGACAGCCCCTCTCCGCTGGTACAGGCCTCACGTGCCCAACCAGGGAAGACTGAGGAGATGAAAAGCATCCCAACTCGGAGAGAAACTCTGATAGACCTTAACTCACCAACCTTTTACAGAATAAGGACCCTTTTTTATAGGCACAATTGAATTTCTGCTTTAATAGGAATTACATTCATGTGATGGAGTACGCAAAAGTGAACAGAGCACAGGAAGATTCTCCTTCCCATCCCCATCCCCAGCTACCTAGGGAGCAGCCGCCATATGTTTTCATGACTGGTCAGAAACCCCTGATGAAGACAGACCAGGGGCTTCCCTGGCGGTCCAGTGGTTAGGACTCTGCGCTTCCACTGCAGGGGGCGTGGGTTCAATCCCTGGTCAGAGAACTAAGATCCCACAAGCTGCGCAACATGGCACGGCCAGAAGAAAAAGAGAGAGAGGAAGGAAGGAGGGAAAGGAGGGAGGGAGGGAGGAAGAGAGAGAGAGACAGAGAGAGGGAGGAAGGAAGGAAGGGAGGGGGAGGGAAGGGAGGGAGGGGAGGGGAGGGGGAGGGGGGAGGGAAGGAGGAAGGGAGGGAGGGGGAGGGAAGGAGGAAGGGAGGGAGGGGGAGGAAGGGAGGGAGGGGGAGGGAGGGAGGGAGGGAGGAAGAGAGAGACAGAGAGGGAGGAAGGAAGGAAGGGAGGGGAGGGGAGGGGGAGGGAGGAGGGGGAGGGGAGGGAGAGGGGAGGGGAGGGAGGGAGGAAGAGAGAGACAGAGAAAGGGAGGAAGGAAGGAAGGGAGGGGGAGGGGGAGGGAAGGGAGGGAGGGGAGGGGAGGGGGAGGGGGAGGGAAGGAGGAAGGGAGGGAGGGGGAGGGAGGGAGGAAGAGAGAGAGAGAGACAGAGAGAGAGGGAGGAAGGAAGGAAGGGAGGGGGAGGGGGGAGGGAGGAAGAGAGAGAGAAAGAAAAAAAGAAGGAAGACAGACCAGCCCTTTCATTTACTCCTGAGGCTCAGAGAGGTCAGAGGACTGCAGAGGGTCACAGAGCAAGTCAGCAGCAGAGTCAGAATCCACACCCGGTCTCCCCCGACCCCGCCTCATCCCCTCCCCGGCCCCCCTCCCTCCCCACAGCTCGGGGGCTGGAACATCACGGGGCCCTGGGACAAGGACAACTTCCAGGGCACGCTGCAGGTGGTGACGTCCCACTACCGCACCTCGCCCTTCTTCTCCGTCTACGTCAGCGCCGACTCTAAGAACTCCAGCAGCAATGTGATCCAGGTGAGGGGCCGGGAGGCCGGGGAGAGGGCCGGGCCTGACCCCAGGGCCTGTTTTGAGTTTACCAAGCAGCGCCGTGAGGGCAGACCTGCCCTTGGGCGACAGGCTTCTGGTTTCTGAGCTTGGTTATCTCTGGAGGCTCCCGACTGTGAGATTTTTGCAGGAAAGTTGTGAAAGGGCAGGCTTGCCTTCCTTGGGTAGGTGGGGGTCACTGCAGCACAGGTGAATCTTTGGGGTTCTGACTGGTTACTGTGGGTCCCAGGAGTGATGTCAAGTCCTGGGCACAGCTGCAGTCACCTCCCGGTCACCCCAGCTCAGTCTCTGGCCTTTGTGGCTCTGCTCGGAATAGCTTTGAGTCCACCTCTTCCTGCCAGAGCCTGCCCCAGACTGAGTACCAGCACACCCAGGGGACCCCAGCCCTGCTCTGCCCACCCTCAGAGGCCTCCTGAAGGCTAAGTTCCCACCCACCTCTGCCACTCACTCACTGCGTGACCATGGACAAGTGCCTCGGCCTCCCTGAGATGCAGTTTCCTTGTCAGTCAAATGAACTACAGCAATACCTACTCTAGGTATGTCAAGGTACGGCCCAAGGCTCTGATAGGAGCTATCAGGGATTGGCCCTCCCTACCTGCCCAGCACCCAACAAGGCCCTCACTGGCACTCCTTGAATCCTCATTCCAGCTCTGCGGGTCAGATAGTTCCCCTATTTTCCAGGTAAAGAACCTGAGGATCAGAAGGGTTCGGCAACTTGACCAAGGTGACGCAGCTGTGAGTGGCTCTGGACTGCTCACCACCTTGGGAAGTGTTCAATGAAGCAGAAGTGCTCTGCCGAGCCTAGAAGGAGTTTAAAGAGGAGGGTGGTTCCGTCTGACCTTCAGAAGGGCCCCAAATCCCCACGGCTGACCACATGTGTGGGAAGGAATATAGCCCGACATGTGTCTGTCCCCTCGCTGGGGGGCCCATCCCAGGGGTGGCCTCGGCTACCAGCTTGTGCTCCTGCTGGGGCCTGAGCTGCTCCTCCATTGCCATGTGCCTGCCGTCCCTGGAGCGAACAGAGACTGCGTGCAGGTGTGCGTGCGCAGGTGTGCGAGCACAATGGGAGATACCCCTCTCACCCCCGCCTTTCTCTTCAGGTGGACCAGTCTGGCCTGGGCTTACCCTCGAGGGATTATTACCTGAACAAAACCGAGAATGAGAAGGTAGGTGTGCCTCTTCAGAGAGTGGCTCCCGCCCAGACCACCTCTCTCCATGGTTCGTCCCCCTCGGTGTTCCCTCAGTGTACACACCTCTGCAGGTCTTTGAAGCTAGAGGAGCATAGAGGTGTCCCTTACCTGGCAGTCCCTGGCAGGGGAGGGGTATCATTTGTCCCCATTCTAGAGTAAGGCTCTTCCATATTCAGGCACCGTGGGCACAGGGGACAGGTGTCATTTGTCCCCATTCTAGAGCGAGGCAGTGGTAATGCCCACCACCTTATACACACATCACCTCTGGCCTTCCCAGTCACCCTGCAGGTACTGAACATCTCTGCACTTCATTCGCCTTATGTGTCACATGGACATTATTTTTACCTGGCCTGTTACAGAGGAGGAAATAAGGCTCAGAGATGCTAAGTGACCTTATCAAGGTCACACAGCTAGTCGTCAGTGGTGAGGCTGAGATTCTCATCCAGATCCGCTAACTCCAAAGCCCACACCTTTCCCTTCCCCTGGCTGCCTCCTGTGATGTCCCAGGGAGACCTGGCCTGAGGTTCGTTGACTGTCCATTCATGATTCCACCCACTGTATTGAGCAAGTGGCTACCAAGTGCCTGATGCTAGGGAGATAGTGGTGAACAAGACCAGCTTGGTCCCTGCCCCATGGGGCTTCGAGTCTAGGAGGGGAGGCAGATGTTAAGTAACTAACCACCCGATTAGAGGCATGATAATAAATTGTGAGAAGGGAAGGGTGAGCTGAGAAAGTAACCTGGAGACCTAATTCAAATCTGGGGGCCTGGTAGAGCAGGGTGGATCAGAAGTGCGTTCCAATAATTGAGCGACGGCCCATTGGTGGCTTCCATGTGATGGGCGTCCAGGAGGGAGTATGGGCTGGGACAGCAGGGACCAGCCCACTTCGGGACCTTTGTGGGCTTTATCCTGAGGGCCATGGGGAACCAGTGAAGGAGTGCACTGCCAAAACCATTCTTGAAGCTAGTTTCCGGTGGGTATCCTGGATGAAACCCCCCAGCCCCCTGGCTCCCTGTGCAGGGCTGCAGCTGGCCTGCCCCACCCTGCCCCCCTTGTCCAGTGGGCAGTGGGTAGCAGCCACTGACGGATGGGGGGTGCTGGGTCCCACAGGTGCTGACGGGATACCTGAACTACATGGTCCAGCTGGGAAAGCTGCTGGGCGGAGGGGACGAGGACACCATCCGGCCCCAGATGCAGCAGATCCTGGACTTTGAGACAGCACTGGCCAACATCACCATCCCCCAGGAGAAGCGCCGGGACGAGGAGCTCCTCTACCACAAAGTGACAGCAGCCGAACTGCAGGTAGCTGAGCTCTGCTGACGTGGAGGCTGAGGCAGCACAGAACTCAGGATGGAGGGCACTAGGCTGGGGTGTTTACACCCCCTTCACCAGACCCTCAGAACAACCCCATGAAGCAGGGATGGTTGTTGTCCCCAGTTCACAGACGGAGCTGAGGCTTAGGGAATTAGTTGCCTGCTGAAGGCCACACAGCCGGAGACCAGCCAAAGCCAGTCTCTTGCCCTACGCCAGGCTGCTTTTCTGCAACCGCAAGCTACCTGGGGAGACTCTGTGGTCGTGATAATATTGGCTCACACTGACTGGGCAGTTCCAGTCTCTCAAGCTCAAGTACATCAAGCCTGGTGCACAATAAACGTGAAGGTTGGGTTCTGATGTCACCTCCCTTTTCCGAGCCGGGAGGTTAGGTGATGTGCTCAAGGCCTCTAGGCTCCTAAGTGGCAGGGGAGCTGGGACCTGGACTCAGGCTTGGCTCACTGGAGCTCTGCTTTTGACCACGACCCCTGGTGACCTCCTGGAGCTGTAACAGGGTTGGGGTCAGACGCCCTCTGCACTGGGTGTACCCATCTGAGAAGTCGATGTCTTGTCTGTAGGTCAGCCTCTATCAAAGCCTGCCCCCTGGTGGCTGCTTGGGACTTGCAGGTAGTGAGTTGATTGCCTGCCAGTTCCTTCTTTCCAGTTCGTGGCATGTTGGTGTCCAGCCTTCCCCCAGGCTCTGGGGTCGCAGAGGAATCAGCAGAATGGCCTTAGTCAATCTTCCTGTTTCCTGCCATCGCCCAGGAATGCTCGGCTAGGCCGTGCTTCCCTGCTCAGAAGGATGTCCAGGCCACCTGTGTTGAGGCTTCACTCTTCCTCTGCCCAGCCGAGTCCTGCCCATCCATTAGAGTTTGGCTCATCTCTGCTGCTTTAGGGAAGAACACCTAGGTCCCTACCCCTTTTTCTCTCTCCATCCCTCCCTCCAACAGGTGTCTGTGGGGCTACCTTGGGGCCTTGCTCTGGACGTGCTTCCAGGCAAGTAAGGGACACCAGCGAGGAAACAAGCCCAATCTCATTGCCGAGTGCTTTGGACAAAAGAAGCAGGGCACTGGGGCCAGGGGCAGAGCTAAGTCAGGGAGGGTGCGTCTAATGAATAAGTGAGCAGGGGCCAGGCTGACTGAGTGTCCCAGGCGGAGGTGCAGCCCACACAAAGGCTGGGGATGAGGGCAAGAGAGCCTGGCCTCCTTCTGGGTCCCCAGAGAAGCTGGCATCGGGGGGAGTGGTGCTGAGTGGATTGTTACGGAGATCAGCAGCCTGTGCTGGGCACCATCTGGCACTGTTTTTCCGCTCCGAGGCCAGGAAGTCGAGGGAGATGGTGTTTGTGCAACATGGTTTGGTTTGCTCCAGCTGCCCAGTTCTCAGCCCAGAAGGGCTCCAGCAGTCCCTCTCCCCCCTGCAGTGGCCACGAAGGCAACTGACAGCCCGAGAGTGGCCGAGAAAGCACAGCAGCCCTGGGCGCATCTGCCCCAGCGTGGCTTCCAGGCTCTGCCCCTAGATGTCTTTTCACCATTGCTTTCGCTCTGTTCTTCCAAGCAAGCAAGGAAAGGCTTTTCCTCCCTCCCAGCTACAGAGCTCCCAAGGTGGGGAGGATTTTAGCAGAGGCAGCAGCCTGGAGTTGTGTGAGTCCTGGGCTTGGAGTCAGAAGACTGCTCTGGCCCAGCCCCACCGTGAGCCTTGGGCAAGTCACATAACCCCCTCTTTGAGCCTCGGTTTCCTTCCTTGTAAAATGGGCTTTGCTTGCTCATTTACACCTGCTCCATTGCAGAACACAGAGACAAATGAGGGACAGCCCCTGCCCTCATAAGGGGCAGTGGTTCTTAACTTTAAGTCACAGAATTCTTTGAGGACAGGTTGAAAACTGTGGCGCGTCTCTCAGGAGAAATGGGCATGGTTACGTATAAAAATATTATATCTAGTGTTTAAAGAAGTCCTGGACCCCTGAAGCCTGGTGTCCTGGATGAGAATTGGCCTGCCCTGCCCATGGGGTTGCATGACGGTGAGATAAGGCAAAGGATGGGATCTCATCTTGTAAACTGACATGCAATTCGAACATATTACAGTAATCGATCTTAGTATTATTCCTGTGTCATCGGTGATGACAGCCCACGTCTCCAGCCCTAAACCAGTTTGATTCATTCCACCCTTGGACAGAGAATGTCTTTTTGTTCCCTGGTATCTGGAAATTTGGTGTTCTTCCCAGACTCCAGGAGGCTCAGGGAAAGGCGCCCCAGCCTTCCACAGTGTGGTTCTAGGAACACACAGCGGTTCCAGGCAAGCCCCCAGCAGCAGAGTCTGAATTCAGACCCATGAATCCAACATCCTTCTGTTGCTTCTCTAGGGGCTTGAGGACCTTCCTGTTCCTTTCTAGGACCTTCCACACCAAAAATTGATTGGGAATGAGCCCCATCCTCTGCTCTAAATTCTTCAGCTGAGATAGAGCCTGGGAGCGTCCTCGTTCCTCTCCCACTTTGCAAGCCTACTTGAGCTGGGTGCTTGGTGACCAGCAGTACTCTTTGGCTGCGAGTGTGGAAAATAGAGCTCATCTGTGTGCCCCAAAGGCTTTGAGTCACAAGTGGAATGTCCTGGTTGGTTAAAACAGCCGTCTCCATGGAGATGGACCCAGGCACTCGGGTTTAAGTTAAGTGTTCACTAAATCAGTAAAGATTGAAAATGTGAAAATCCTGGTATTCAACACGCACTCTGTTTCAGAGTTGCGGGAATTTACCTGCACAGAACACCTGCTCTCCCAAAAGGAACAGGCTTGTGTTAAGTATACGGGGATTTATCATCCCCTGTATCTGTACCCTGATCAGAGAGTTCCAATCACCTGCAGTTTAGGAAGCTCTTGTTAATTGTATAAACAGCGACATTTTGTAAACTTGGCGATTTTCCCGGGGGGCTTTGCCAGCAGGTCACACTGTCAGGTAGCTCTAAGTGTTGAGCCCTGTTTGACCATCTCACCTGGACACCTTCAAGTTTTGCAGCCACAGAAATTTGATGGGGATCCCCAGAGGTCACCTGCTTAAGGAGCTCTTGCCAGGAAGAGAGGGAGGAATGGACAAGCTACGGGAAAAAAGAAGCTCGATTTATTGTATAAGCTGTCCCGAGAGGCACAGAGTAGCCCACCCTTGGCAGGGATTTTTTTTTTAATTTATTTTTATTTTATCTGTGGCTGCATCAGCTTTTTTTTTAATTAATTAATTTATTTATTATTTTTGGCTGTGTTGGGTCTTCGTTTCTGTGCGAGGGCTTTCTCCAGTTGTGGCGAGCGGGAGCCACTCTTTATCGCGGTGCGCGGGCCTCTCACTGTCGTGGCCTCTTGTTGCGGAGCACAGGCTCCAGACGCGCAGGCTCAGGAGTTGTGGCTCACGGGCCCAGTTGCTCCGCGGCATGTGGGATCCTCCCAGACCAGGGCTCGAACCCGTGTCCCCTGCATTGGCAGGCGGACTCTCAACCACTGCACCACCTGGGAAGCCCCTTGGTAGGGATTTTTGTCTCCATTTGAGAGAAAGGCTGCAAAGTGACTTGAGGTCCAGAGCTGGTTCATGGTGGGGACCCCAATCTAGGTCTTCTCCAAAACAGGGCTCTTCCCAGCTCACCTTGGTGCCAGGCAGATGGGGATGTATTGGGGCCAACTGAGCACAGCTCTTCCCAACTCTGTGGGTAGTTTGCAATAGGTCATGGTGGGAATGCAAATTATCCGGCATCACTGAGAGCCAGTTGTTAAATGTTTACCAGCACACCACTGCCCACGGGACCTGCCCTCCTCAGTCCTTTGAGGTCCTTGTTCCCCAGCAGCTGAGCTGCCCTTTAAAACCAGAGAGGCTGTCAAGTGGGAGGTTTTTATGGCTGCCTCTGTCACTGAGGACATTATAAGTATTTACCAGCAGGTTATAGATTCATCGATGTCACAGATTGATTTTACGTTCTTAATTGATCTTCCTGTATGAAGGCCATTTATAAGGCATCTGTCGCTTCCTTTACTTGTCTCACATTTTGCCCGTTTTCAAGGAAACAAAGGTCAGAATTTGGAATCAGTCCCAGGACCACTCTTGGGAGACTTTGAGCAGTGATTACAATAGCTCATCAATGATTATAATAGCTAACACTGATTGCTTGCTAAATGCCAGATACCATGGACGTTACAGGCATTTTTGCTGTAACACAGTATATGCAGTCCTGAAAAACCTTGCATCCTGTAAAACTACAGGACTGAAAAGAACTAAAAACAACAGAACATACGGGGAAAATAGGACTAGAGCAGTCCATTCAAAAGTTGTGTAACTTGAGGACATTATGCTAAGTTAAATAAGCCAGTCCCAAGGACAAATAGCCTGCATGGTTCCGCTTAGATGAGGCACATAGAGTAGTCAGGTTCACAGACAGAAAGTAGAATGGTGGTTGTCTAGGGCTGAGGGAGGGGGATGGAGGAGTTATTTTTAATAGATTCAGAGTTTCAGTTTTGCAAGATGAACTCTGTGGATGGATGGTGGTGATGGTTACAGATCGTGAGTATATTATACTTAATGCCACTGAACTGTACACTTAAACATGGCTAAGGTGGTAAATTTTATGTTACCACAATTTTTTTTTAAAGTTGTGCCACTTGGTCATCAAAACACTCACAAGACAGTAATTGGAACCTTGAGAAATAGCTCGCATGGCTGGAGGCTGCCTGGTGGGAAATGGAACTCCTGGCTGTGGACCCGGAGACCCCGAAGATAGACAGATGGGAGCTCTATGCAGTGGGGCTGCCGTTAGGCGGGCCAAGGGCAAGTGCAGCCCTCTGGGAGCTGAGAGTTATGCAAAGTGGCATGTGCCTCTGTGGGGAGGGTTGTGTGCAGGTGCTCCTTTTAAATTATCTTAAAATAGAGCTGACTGGCTTCCTGTGTGGGCATGGGCTGAGCTGAGGGCTTTTCCTCTCTTGCTGGGGTTATCATCCTATGCTTGCTTTTCCAGATCCCATGCCTGAGAAAGACCTCCTGTGGACCAGAGAATTCTATGCACTCTACTGCTGTTATTCTTGTAGTTACCAATCATACAGAAGACTGATCATATAGAATCTAGTTGATGTTACAGGACCACATGTTGAGTAGAACAGACAGGATTCCTTGTTTAATTCTCACACTAACCCTGTGGGGTGGGTTTTATGATGATGATGAGCCTCACTTTTCAGATGAGATCCCGAGGCACAGAGGGGCTCATCCACTTGCTCCAGGTCACACAGCTAGTAAGCGCATGAACCCAGGCAGTTGGCTCCCGATTCTACACACATCCATTGCAGATCCCTCTGAGGCTCAGTTTCTTCATCAGTAAAATGGGGATGATGGTACCTACCGCCTAGGCTTGTCGTGAGGTCCAACTGAGAGAAGATGTGTGTCACTGATGGTGGCCCCTGGCCCTGGAGGGGCTTGACCAACAGTGGCTGCCGCTGCTGTCACTGTGTCTCCTCTTACTCCATTTCGAGTTACAGTTTGGGGTTTGGTGCCTTTCGGTTCTATACGTACAGCGTCCCTGACAACAGCCAGCTAGCCTGGGTTTGACATCACATCTGCCCAGTGCACCGTCAGCCAGCGCCCAGCTCTTTGCTTTGTCTGCGGTGAGGGCTCAATGGCGCCTTCTTCAGAAGAACGACCTAGAGTCCTGGGCTCTGAGGAGAAGCAGCCCAGCCAGAGTCACGCTGTCTGCTTCCCTTCCAGGCCTTGGCGCCCGCCATCAACTGGCTGCCCTTCCTCAACACCATCTTCTACCCCGTGGAGATCAACGAATCCGAGCCTATAGTCGTCTATGACAAAGAGTACCTGAGCCAGGTCTCCACCCTCATCAACATCACAGACAAATGGTAAGGGCACCCGGCCAGGACGGGGGCCACACTGACTAGGAACATGGGCCCTGGGCTGGCTTCTGTGAGAGGCTGCAGGGTACCCAGGCTCCTCCGCCCACCAGCTTGGTAGCCTTGGGCACGTTTCTTTCCTTTTTCGGGTTTCTTTCCTTTTTCGGGTTATCCTCATCCATAAAATGGGGATACAAATACAGAGAACTGAGTGAAATAATCTGTGTGAAGTATTTTAACACAGTGCCTGACACTGAACGGGACTCAGTAAATGTTAGCTAATAATTTAGTTAATATTTATGATTTTTTTAAAATATTTATTTAGTGGGCTTCCTTGGGGGTGCAGTGGTTAGGAGTCCGCCTGCCAGTGGAGGGGGACGTGGGTTTGAGCCCTGGTCCGGGAAGATACCACATGCCGCAGAGCAACTAGGCCTGTGTGCCACAACTACTGAGCCTGTGCTCTAGAGCCCGCGAGCCACAACTACTGAGCCCGTGTGCCACAACTCTTGAAGCCGGCGCACCTAGAGCCCGTGCTCCGCAACAAAACAAGCCACCACAATGAGAAGCCCGCGCCCCACAATGAAGAGTAGCCCTCGCTCGCCGCAACTAGAGAAAGCCCACGCACAGCAATGAAGACCCAACGCAGCCGAAAATAATAAATAATTTTTTAATTATTTATTTATTTGGCTGCGTCAGGTCTTAGTTGCGGCACACGGGCTCTCTAGTTGTGGCATGCAGGCTCTAGAGCGCGCAGGCTTAGTTGCCCCCCAGCATGTGGAATCTTAGTTCCCCGACCAGGGATTGAACCTGCGTTCCCTGCATTGGAAGGAAGATTCTTAACCACTGGACCACCAGGGAAGTCCTATGATTTTTTAATTGTAAAGATTTGTTGCAGAAATGTTTTTAACTACAGAAAAAAATTCAGATTACCCAAAACACTCATGTTGATCTTATGGGATGTGTATGTGTGTTTGTAGAGAGAAGCAGGTATGTGAGAGAGAGAGCAAGAGGTGGATTTTCTAATACATGGTTCCTTTTTTCGCCATCATCGTGACCACGTGTATAGTCTGCTTTTCCCTTGACCTTTACCATAAGCACCTTCCCCATGTCGTCCCAGACCCTCTGCAGGTCTCATTTTTCATGGCTACATAATGTTCCATCAAGTATAAATATGATTATTTACTCACTGTTCCCCACTTGTCAGACTTTCAGGTTGGTTCCAGTTTGAGGCTGGATGTTCACCATAGTGAACACTATATCTATGTGTGAAGGTGACTTGTTTGCAAAGGTGACACCAGCCACAGATGGTTCTCTGTGCCCTGGGGATGGAGGCAGTGAGAGCTCTCATTCATAGAGAACTTGGCCTGGCTGGCCAGAGCTTCCTTCCTTCCCCTCCGATTCTTAGGCCCCCTTTCCCATCTTTGGCCTTCTGGCTGGGTCTTCCCCAAGCATTGGAAATGGCCACTCCTTCCCTTCTTCAGCCCAGTACCACACAGCATCCAGGGTGCATCTCCGTGAGCGCCCCCTAGAGGCCAGTGGGGGGAATGCTGCTGTGCATCCAACCTGGGGCACTTCTGAGCCTGTCTGTCATCTTCTTGCCCCAGCCTGCTGAACAACTACATGATCTGGAACCTGGTGCGGAAAACAAGCTCCTTCCTCGATCAGCGCTTTCAGGACGCCGACGAGAAGTTCATGGAAGTCATGTACGGGACTAAGAAGGTGAGCACCTGCTGTGCGCCAGGCCCTAGAACTCGCGAGGGAGGTAGATGACAGGCAGAGGATGAAGAGGGCCACTGAAGGGATCCACCATGATGTCCCTGGGCGCACAGGAGGGGATCTAAGCCAGCCAGGGGTGGGCAGAAGTTTCCAGGAAGAGGTGATTACACCGTCTTCAAGTGTAAAGAGGACGCTCAGTGATTTAGCTAATTTACAGCAAAAGGTGGCTTCTGGGCTTTCCCTTCCGACTCCTCAATGGTGATGGTCATAAGGCTTTCCTTGTGTAACTCATGTGACTGTCACATCCCTGCAAGGTGGGTATGATCATCAGCGCCCTCTCACACAGGGACCCCCCCCCAATAATACCACTTCTTCACCATAAATTTAAAACCCCTGGAGCAGCCCCTGACTCACGGTAAGTACGACACGAGTGTTCACTGATACCATTATCCTCCCAAGCCCCAGACCAGGTGGTTTCCACCAGCTTTATTTTATTTTATCTTTTAGTACTTATTTATTGATCTTTATTTGGCTGTGCCAGGTCTTAGTTGAGGCCCGCGGGATCTTAGTTGAGGCAACGGGATCTTAGGTGAGGCCCGCGGGATCTTTTTTTTAGTTGCGGCATGTGGGCTTCTTAGTTGCAGCACGCATGTGGGATCTAGTTCCCCGACCAGGGATCAAACCCGGGCCCCCCGCACTGGGAGCCCGGAGTCTTAACCACTGGACCACCAGGGAAGTCCCTTCACCAGCTTTAACTGCCCCACTGTGACCCCTGCCCTCCAGCTACTTCCGCCTCCCCAAGGAAGTGGAGGTCATTGTGTCGTTCACACGGCCAGCTAGTGCGTGTTCACTGACGCCCTGCCGCCATGTGCCAGACACTGAGATGGGGTCTGTGCCCCAGGCCCCCACGTCTGCTGAGGGGGCTGAGAGAAACCGATCAGTCCTCACGTGCTGAGGGGATACACCAAGCCGGGACCCCTGCAGGCAGCGAGGAGGTGCCCCAGCCACAGAGCAGTGGAGGCTGGAGTGCCAAGCCCCCCTACCCCGGCACACCCTGCCCACGCCCAGGACCGCAGCTAGCAAGACCCCAGGGGGCGAGCAGAGCTGGCGCCAGGTGGACTCTGCTCCTGCAGCCCCCCCCAGAGTCCAGGGCAGTGGGCAGAGCCAGATGAGGACTGGCAGAGAATGGCAGCATGTGGGCCCCGGAGTTGATCCTGGGGAAAGTTCTGTCTCTCCCTCCCCTTGTACACCCACCTCTGGCAGGAAGGGGACAGAGGGAGAGGGAGGCTGGGAACAATCCCTGTTCCTGACAAGAGGGGCTTGCTCAGCCACGAAGGCCACCCTGGGCCCACAGAGAAGGGCCAGGGGAAGAGCTGGCTGCCCTGCCCTCCTTCCTGCCCCACCTGCTGCTATCTTGGACCAGCCCTGGGTGAGCGCCTGCGTCACAGACGCGACAAGGCAGGGACTCTGTCCCCTGAACACGTGGTCTCCCAGGAGACTTTATACGGGAAGGGCCTGACCAGGACCCGGGATGGTAGTTACAGAGACGGCTCTGTGTCGGGGGCACACGCCTCCACCATCACTTTACCCCCACCCCGGGTTACAGATGAGGAGACAGAGGCTCAGCGAGGTAAGGGGTTTCCCTAGTCACCCAGCAAGGAAGCAGCCAAGCTCAAATTCACACCCAGGTCTGGATGACTACAACGTTTGGCACTTTTGGCTACTCACTGTTAGTGATAATAAATAAACTATATCGTCACTGGATGTTTACTTTTTATAGGCATTATCGCACCAAGTTCCTACAACAGTTCTGTGTCTTGGAAACTGTTATCTCATTTTACAGATGAGGCAACTGAGGCTCAGTGAGGGGAAGGGACTTGTTCAGTCACGCAGCTTGTAAGTGGAGTGGCTCTGAAACCCAGCACATCGGATTCCACAGCCCGTACCCCTGAGCTCTGCGCCACTCAGCCTCTACTCTGCAGGAACCAAAAGTTAAAATTGGGCTTCCTGGTGGTTGCCAGGGGCAGCAGGTGGGGAGAGGAGAGTGGGGAGTTGTTGAATGGGCGGAGAGTTTCAGATTTGCAAGATGAAAAGTTCTGGAGATTGGTTGCACAGCCAGTAGATATAACACTACTGGACTGTATACTTAGAGTTCCCCGGACCAGGCTCAGCGTGCAGCTGCTGCGCTGACTTAACGAGGTGCTGAGAGCTGGTGGGACACAGGAAGGCCTTGGCAGAAGCAAGGGCAGCTGGGAGACCCTGGACGTGGGAGGCTCTGAGCTGGGGCTGACTAGATGCCCCGGGGCTGAGGGGGGAAGACACTGCTCATCTGTTTCTCATTCTCTGGCCCTCCCCACTCCCCACCATGGCTGCTTCTGGGTCCAGGCCAGGTCTGTCCAGCTTGCGTCCTGCACAACTCAAAGCACAGCCCCGCTGTGTGACCTTGGGTAGTCTCCTTCCTGCCCCACCTGCTGCTATCTTGGACCAGCCCTGGGTGAGCGCCTGGGTCACAGACGCGACAAGGCAGGGACTCTGTCCCCTGAACATGTTGGTCTCCCAGGCTCTCTGAGCCTCAGTTTTCTCATCTGTTGTTTGGGATCATCCCTGACCTCATCTCACAGGACCCTTGGGAATGGCCTTCATTTGGGAAAACACTTTTAATTTGTAAAGCCTTATAGAGCATCCAGGTGCCCATCCTCATAGGGAGGTAATAGCACAGAGCTCTGGGTCAGAAGTTCTGAGTTTGCAATTCTTCCTCTTACCATACAGCCTTGGGCAAATCACTTCATTGGATCAGGGAGCTCAGTCTTCCCATCTGTAAAAAGGGGTAACTCATCACTGCCCTATTTACCAGAGGGTTGTCTGGGGTTACATGAGGGAATCCCTGCAAAGTCTGCTGTGAAGGCTACCACACTCCACACCGTGTTCTTCATCTGCAGAAAGGAGCACAGAGGGTACCTGCCTCGTCGGGTTAACAGCGAGGATTCTGCAGGGTAGGGCCCTGCACCCAGTAAACACTTACTAAACATTTACTACTATTGCTGATGCTGTTACGCTTTTTATGCACCTGTCTCTCCCCCGAATGTTCTGGGCATTTCAGCTGAGCCCAGAGGGCAAGACCTAGCACAGTCAGGGCACAGCAGAACTGCTCAGAGAACACTGGCTGTGTGAGTTAATGAACGCGTGCGTGAATGAACGGGTTTACGCGAAGAACCCCCTGAGAAGACAATAAGAATCAGTCCGTGGTTCAGCCGTCCCAGCCTGCAACCCCCACAGAGCCCAGGAGTTAGAATCCCCCTGGGCCCAACCTCCTGTGGGGTCAGGCTCCGCCAGGTCCGGGTACAGCCCGTGTCCAGCTGTAGGCTTTGAAGCTGAGGAAGAGCAGTGGGTGGGGTTGGGGGGAGGAGAGGGGCGGCCAAGTGGACACATGGCTAGGAGAGTTTAAAAGAACTTAGAGGGGCTTCCCTGGCGGCGCAGTTGTTGGGAGTCCGCCTGCCGATGCAGGGGACACGGGTTCGTGCCCTGGTCTGGGAAGATCCCACATGCCGCGGAGCGGCTGGGCCCGTGAGCCATGGCCGCTGAGCCTGCACGTCCCGAGCCTGTGCTCCGCAAGGGGAGAGGCCACAACAGTGAGAGGCCCGCGTACTGCAAAAAAAAAGAGCTTAGCGAAGGCTGGAGTGCCTTTTTCTTCCTTCCTTTCTTCCTTCTTGCCTTTAAGAAAAATTTTTAAAAGGTGTAATTTACACACAATAAAATGTATACACTAAGTATACAGGTTAGTGAGTTTTGACAAATGAAATCACTCCTGTAACCACCAACCCAATCAAGACAGAGAACATTTCCATCAGCCATTTGTCCAGCGTGCTCTGCACAGGAGGGTCCCTTGCCCGCCATTCCCATCAGTCTCCCCGACCCAGCATCCCCAGAGGTGGGCGTAGATGGGACCACGCAACTGTGCAGGCTTCTTTAGCTCAGCAAAACAGCTGTGAAATTCATCCATGTTGTGTACATCAGTTGTTCCTTCCCTTTTGTTTCCAAGTCGTGTGCTGTTGTATAAAAATACCACGTTTTGTTTATCCATCTGCCTGTCGATGGGCATTTGTGTTGTTTCCAGTTGATGGCTGTTATGAAGCAGGCTACCCTGAGCCTGGGTGGTTTTTACCACCTGCTCTTCAGGGTTAAGAAGACTGGGCTTCCTCTGCAGCACAGGGGTTTATGTGAGCAGGGCCACCACTTGTGGGACTGTCCACAAAGACTGCCAGGGCAGGGGAGCAAGTGGGGCTGAAGCTAGTGCCTCACCGGGGGGTAGAAAGTTAACTGCCCAAGGCTCTCTGCCACCAGGATCCTCATCCTCTTCCAGGAGGGGCGTGGGATGTGGAATCAGGCACGTGAGAGTTCCGGTGGCTGGGGGCCTCTGGACCAGCGGTTTCCCCTGGCTGAGTATCTGTTTCCTCATCAGGCTCCCAGGTTCATTTTGATGGCTCCGGAGGATACCATCAGCATCTGTGAAGTGCTCTGCAGGAAGTAGTAGCTGCCGGTGATTAGGGCTATCCCGTGGCCTCTTGGTCCAGTGCCTAAAATAACTTCCACTGGGTCAGAAAAGGTCTCCCTCAAGTTCTGGACAGGAGCACGGGCCTAGCTGGTGCTACCTCCCAGACAGCCAGGGGTTGGGAAGAAGGATGGGGGCCAAGTAACCCCTCTGACTTGTGTTTTCCAGACCTGTCTTCCTCGCTGGAAGTTTTGTGTGAGTGACACAGAGAACACCTTGGGCTTCGCCCTGGGCCCCATGTTCGTCAAAGCGACCTTCGCCGAGGACAGCAAGAACATAGTAAGTGTCTCCCTGTGCACACAGGCTGTGACATCACTCCTGCGATGGCCCCTCACGAGCCTGACAGCCCACGCTCTGGTCTGCTCTGGACCTTCCCTACCCCAGGCCAGGGCTCCAGCTTTAACTCCAAGGTCCTGTTTTCTAAAGCCTTGAATAATCTGAGTTATGCACAATAGCTACTATGGTCAGGTACCAGGCACTTTATCTGTAGTAGCTCATGTAACCCTCACCGCAGCCCGGCCAGGTTATTCCAGCCATCTCCACCTCCAAGGGGCAGGCAGGACCCAGAGAGGTAATGTTGACAGAGCACCCTGACCTCGAGGGGTGACGGACAGAGGAACCTCATGGCTGAGCACCAGGAGACAGCCAGGCCCCAGCTCAGATCCTGGCTTTACCTCTTCCTGGCTGGGTGACTTGGGATAATCTCACTCCGTGAACATGGAAGTGGGAGTGTCCATCCTGCCAGTGGAGACTAAATGACATAGTGCACACAAGAGGGCACCCGGCACAGAAGAAGGGCTCAATAAATGGTAGCTGTTACGTCGTTGGTACCACTTTTATTTCTAACTTTAACTGCATAGATGTTATTTGCAGTCAGAGGTTAGCAAACTGAGACTCAAATCTATTACGTGACTGACCATGACCTACCTGTTAGTGGCTGATGCCATCAGTCCCTCTGCTCTTTCTGCTGCCCGACTCCACCTTCCCCTGCCCTAGAGTCTTCAGTCTCCGGGTCTGCTCTCGACGTTATCACCCTCAAAAGCAGCCATTCATCTCCAGCCCAAGCAGAGCATTTCTGAAACCGCTCCTCAGAACTCGACCTCTCTAGATTTTAAAGCCCAGTCCATCAGAAAGGAATTCTGTGGTCCAGTACATCTGAGAACAGCTACATATTCCGGCATCTCTAAAAAGAGTTGCAGCGCCTGGTACCCAGTAAAGGCTCTGAAAAGTCCCGCAGCAAAGAGACTTTTCCAAAGCTTGCCCTGAGTGTATTTGACCAGGGAGCCCTGTTTCCAGAAGTCCAGTCTCATCTCACAGGATGTTAGTGTTCAGAGGAACGAGTTTGGGGGAACATGGCTGTGGCCCCCCTCCTTAGCCCAGCACCTTGGAGGACAAGGCCTCGAGCCAGGATCTGAGTTGAGTCTCTGGCCTGGCGTCATCCTTCTCCCTGGGATGCCCACTGCCTTTAGGCAAGTCCAGTGCCCAGACCTGACTGGTTCAGCTGCTGTCTCCTCAGGCCAGCGAGATAATCCTGGAGATCAAGAAGGCGTTTGAAGAGAGCCTGAGCACCCTGAAGTGGATGGATGAAGACACTCGGAAATCAGCCAAGGAAAAGGTGAGGCTGGACGGGTGCTGGGAGGGGCCCTGCACAGAGGGCAGCAGCCTCAGAGAGACGAGGGTGGATGAAGGAGGGACTAGTTTTATCCAATGAGCGCAGCACGGTTGCTGTCCTGCGTTCAGGAGGTGGAAAGTCCAGCACGATGGAGGGACAGCCTTGAACACATGATCGGATTAACGACTGTATGAAAACAAACTGTGCTAAGTGTGCAAGGGAGGTGTGACCATGGATGAGATGCAGCCCAGCAGGGGGTGGTGACCAGGGAAGGCTTCCCTTGGGACATGACATTTAGGCAGAGACCCCAAGGATAAGTGGAAGTTAGACAAGAGGAAGGGACGTGAAAGCTCTGAGATGGGAGGAGCTGGGCCGTTTCCCCTTGGCCCAGACACTGAGCCCGGCACCCACAGAGCACTGCTGGGCGTTCACTGTCCTCTGTGTCTCTCCTGCCCAGGCGGATGCGATCTACAACATGATAGGCTACCCCAACTTTATCATGGACCCCAAGGAGCTGGACAAAGTGTTCAGTGATGTGAGTGGCTCCCACCCTGCCCCCTTGCATTCCTGAATACCCATGGGGACCCCGCTTGGGAAAGGGCAGAGGCTGGGTCTGGGTGGGTCACTGGAGGCACCACGACTGTCAAGACATCTGGAGATGATGTGGTGTGGGGTTTGGGCATGGACCGCTAACTAAGGAGCCGTTATCTGCTCCTTCCTCTCCTGGGCCAGCCGGTGACCCCCACCTCCCCAGAGCCGCTAGCAGTCAATGACCAGCACAGCACAGTCAGCTCTACTGAATGAGTGGGAAATAACGGAGGAAAATAGATCCCAGAAGGTGTAGAGAGAATCGGTGTCCCTAAAGCATCAGGGGGTGGAGTACAGAGTGGAACCCCTCATACACTTCCCAGCCCCCCGAGTTGCCTCCTATCCCCAGGCTTCTCCCCAACCTCCCCAGAGAAACCTGGACCTCTCATTCGGACTTCGAAATGCTAATGGGAAAGAGGAAGAATAAATCCCAAGTGCACGTTTAAGCTTAATTTAGGCAACAAGCGTAGTTGATACATCCCTGGTGGTTAGACCTTTGGGCAAATCACTCCTTTAAACGGATTGTGCTTCTGCCCCGAAAGATAAAGTTTTATACCTTATAATTGAAATTTGTGAATTCAGGCATTTTAGAAATTGTAATAAGTGCTCATCATGGTTATATTTAAAACCAAAGAATATTAAAACTACTTCTGAGAATATGGGACTCATTCTGCAGCCTTTTTCCTTGAGAGTAATTTTAGATGCTCCAGGGTATCATGATATAAGACGAGGGGCTCCTGGAGACAGCCCAGGCAGACCCCACAGGATTGGAGTCATGACCCCAAGGGCCTAGCATCTTACCAGAGCCCTGATGTAAAGCCAAAAAGTCCTAGAACAGATCTAAGGGAGAACCTTGCCCCTGGCAAGAGCTGAAAGGCCGGGCTGAGTGGTGAAGAAGGTGTGCAGTAACGCCTGTCCCCTGAGGTTTCACAGATCCCAGCTGGATTTATGAGGTCTGTGCTGGCCAGCGTGGTAGCTACTAGCCACAGATGGCTAATTAATTAAAATCAAAATGAATTAAATAATTAAGTTAAAAGGTTGCACTAGCCACATGTGACATGCTCAGAAGGCACATGTGGCCGCTGTCGACCGTATCCGACAACATAGGCGTAGAACGTGTCCATCATCGCAGGAAGTTCTGGACCCCACTGGACATATTTCCCACCTAAGGCCCTGGCACGGCTGCAGGGGCTTCCTGGTGCCTTGAGACACTGTTGGGTGCTGGGCGGCCCTGGGTGAAGCTCTTGGTGTGTCCTTGGAGTGGGGGGGGGGCAGGCCCCAGCAGGGTGAGGGCCAAGGGAAGAGCCCAAGCCTGCAGCTCTGAGCCCTCCGTTCTAGTCTCTGCCCTGCGGACCAGCCCCCTGACTGCATGGGGTCTCAGTTTCCTCGGTTTTAGAAGACACGGTTTGCGTTCAGGGACCTGAGCGGGCTCTGACCCTGTGGCTTGCTCCCGCCTGTCCAGTACACCGCGGTTCCAGACCTCTACTTCGAGAACGCCATGCGGTTTTTCAACTTCTCATGGAGGGTCACTGCCGACCAGCTCCGGAAAGCGCCCAACAGAGATCAGTGAGTCCCCGGGCCTCGCTGGGAGGGCACGGGCTCCTGCAGGCAGGTATGGGGGCCCAGCTCTCCTTCAGCACGAGTAGGGTGTGGGATGTGACTGTCACGAGGGCCCTCTGAGGAGCAGGGGCGGCTGTTACCCCGCTCAGAAGCCGGGAGCTGAGATCAGCCCGAGTCTGTGTGCCCTTAGAGCCCAGCCTGTTGCCAGACGGAGCTTCGTCCCTGGAGTTGAGCGGGCCTGGCATCACCGCCCAGCTCCACCACTTCAGCGTTCGGAGGCTTTGCTTCATTATCTGTAGATAGGATGGGGGGAGCTTAATAGCCTCCTAGAAAACTCAGATGTAATCAGCCTAGTACTAGTTCTCAGACTAAACTCCCTCCATGCCTAAAACGTTTTGCAGGGTAAATCTTAGAGAAAAGAGAAAGCAACTTCTTTGCCTCTGGCTCCCTCTCGTGGACAACAGGGGTTTGAGTTGTCTTCAACCAGGGCTCCCCATAAACGTACAAGAAGGTGGTTTTTGATCTCCAGAATAAGGCACAGGCACTGCCCCAGTGCTCTGAATTTATTTGAAGTCTTTTAATTTAGCTTAAAATTTTCCATCTAAAGTTAGTCTCCTACTCATTAATATACCCACCCCTTAATACATCTCTGTGGGACTTACTGGAGGAGACATAGTGACTGTCGAGGCACTTGGAGAAAATATCCTTTCTGTCTCACTCCACTCCCCGCTGGCCCTTCCCACCAGAAAAACCATTTG
The DNA here is from genome assembly GCF_949774975.1 of Lagenorhynchus albirostris. Classification (NCBI taxonomy): domain Eukaryota; kingdom Metazoa; phylum Chordata; class Mammalia; order Artiodactyla; family Delphinidae; genus Lagenorhynchus; species Lagenorhynchus albirostris. Next base: position 169,937,725 of record NC_083096.1, read on the forward strand.
GAAGCCAAGTGTTTCATTACTATCTACCATCAGGGCCCCTTCTACACTCTTAAAATCATTGAACCCCCAAAAGCTTTTTTGTTTATGGGAGTTATATATACATATATATATATTTTTTTAAACAAATTTATTTTATTTATTTATTTTTGGCTGTGTTGGGTCTTCGTTGCTGCACGCGGGCTTTCTCTAGCTGTGACGAACGGGGGCTACTCTTCGTTGCAGTATGCAGGCTTCTCATTGCAGTGGCTTCTCTTGTTGCAGAGCACGGGCTCTAGGCACGCAGGCTTCAGTTGTTGTGGCACATGGGCTCAGTAGTTGTGGCTTGCGGGCTCTAGAGCACAGGCTTAGTAGTTGTGGCGCACGAGCTTAGTTGCTCTGCGGCATGTGGGATCTTCCCGGACCAGGGCTCGAACCTGTGTCCCCTGCAAGTGGCAGACAGATTCTTTACCACTGCACCACCAGGGAAGCCCTATGGGAGTTATATTGATTTTTCTGAAAATTTTATGAAAAAGAACAATTTTTTAAAAAATTTATTGAGAAGAGAGGTATTGTTTTACTTTTTGCAAATTTCTTTAATGTTTGGCTTAATAGAAGACAGCCAGATTCTCACATCTGCTTCTGCCTTCATTCTGTTACAATATATTGTTTTTAAAATATATAAAGAAATCCTAGGACTTCCCCAGTGGTCCAGTGGTTAAGACTCCACACTTCCAGTACAGGGGACACAGGTTCAGTTCCTGGTTGGGGGATGTTCCACATGCGGTGTGGCCGAAAAAAAAAAAGAAAAGATAGGGATAAAGAAATTCTAGCCTCACACAGACATGTAGTTAGAAAAGGGAGGAACCTTTGCACAGGCTTTTTGATATATGTGCACATCCTTCGTTGATACTATACCAAAACGCGACAGGTGTAACTTTCTTAAAGGTCAGTTGCACCGCCCTCCGAAACCATATTCATAAACTTTTCATACTCTGTTACACTAAAATCCATCGGTCTGTCTTGCGCTTTGAATGAATCTTTTACCGCGGTATGATTTTGTAACACCGTGCATTGGTCATTGGGAAAACAGTGCTTCACTGAATTTCACATATCTTCCAAACAGTAACTTCTTCATTTTAGAATATCAAAAAAAAATCCACCTTTGGTAATATCACTGCTGACCTCCAGAGAGAAGTCTTTAAATGTTGGGCAGCTGTCAAGTTTGTGGTGGCCGATACCAGTTTTTCAAAATTTTGCTTGAAACTTCAGGTTTTTGGAAACCTTGCATTTTTATCATTGGCAACAAATGGTGTCGGTTGTTTTCCTTGAGGTGATGAGTTCACTGTATTCATTTTCAAGGATATGTCTGTCAAATACCAGTCATCCTCTCAAGTACAAATGGTGTTCCATGAAAAAAACGGAAATGCTTATGAGTGGTTCCCATCTGGTCACGCATAATATTTAGAGACTTGTACTCAAGGGTCTAGATTTAATGAAGTTAATAGTTATGCTGCGTCATCAAGGATGTTCTTAAGTGAAAATGACTCTTTTTTTTCTGGTGAAGAACACGGTGACCAATTGAACGGCCGGTACCACCAGCTTGACTCAGCTCTAGGACTCCAGCAGTTTTACCCAGCGTTGCTTTTACACCATCAGTGTAACGTCAACACGATGGGAAAGGCGAATAACATCTTAACATTATTATGAAAATAGTTTGACCTCACAGAACCCCTGAAAGGGAACTGAGGGATTCCCATCCCGCCAGGTGTCCACAGAGCACACTTTGAAAACTGCTGACAAATACATTTTGAGCCTGGATTGTAATGACTTTTTAGTACGTAATGGTCCGTTTTGTTCTTTTTTTTTTTTCTGAGATGCTCAACATTTTTTTAATTTTGTATTTGACCACGCAGCATGGCATGGGGGATCTTAGTACCCCGACCAGGGATTGAACCCGTGCCCCCTGCGGTGGGAGCGCAGAGTCTTAACCACTGGACCACCAGGGAAGTCCTGAGATGCTCAGCATTTTTAATAGTCAGTGAAATGAAATTAAACGTAAAGTAAGATTTCACGGTACGCTTGCTAACATGGCTAAAGTTAATCGTTTCTGGGACTGTTGTGTGCTTGTGTGGCCTGGGGCCTGGGGTCAAGGGGAATCCATACTCTTAGGGCTCTGGACACTCTCCAGATGGGCCGTCCCCACCTGCGCTCCCCCAGCAGGCTCTGAGCTTGCCCGTGTGTCTCACTTGCAGGTGGAGCATGACGCCACCCATGGTGAACGCTTACTACTCGCCCACCAAGAATGAGATCGTGTTTCCGGCTGGAATCCTGCAGGCACCGTTCTACACCCGCTCTTCACCCAAGTACGCGATGCTTCTGTTGCTCCCGCCCCGTCTCCTCCCCCCACCCCTCAGTGGATCCCCCGGCCCAGCCCGGCCCTGTGGCCCACAGCTGACCCCACGTGCACACCCACCTCGCTGAGAGCTCCTCGTCCCACCGGCCAGGAGATGTTGCCATGGAAACAACAGCCTTACTCCCTGTGCTTCCCTCTGGGGTCTCCGGGACCGGGGAAGCCTCTGCACGGTGGGAACTTGGGGGTTGGAGCCACATATAGGGAAATACCCCTCTAACAGCGTTCTAGAACAGTCTCAGCTGGGAAGGTGGGAAGAGTGAGGGCACTGTCTCAGAAATGAAATCCACACAGGCCTGGGTCCGAATCCCAGGCCTGCTCTCTGCTGACTGTGTGGCCCTTGGGCAAAATGCCTGAACCATTCCACGCCTCTGTCTGCTCATTTATAGAGTTAGTTACCAAGGCCTAACTCCTTGGGATGACCAAAGAGGACCGTGCGGTGCCACAGAGCACCTGGCACAGTGCTTGGCGTCCAGCGGGCACAGGCAGGGCACAGCAGACTCACCAGGCTCTGACTGGCTCAGGGGCCTGGCTGGAGCCCTGCGGGACTCTGCCGTGTCTCCAGGCTGGGAAAGCAGTGGTCCCTCCCCACATGGCATCACTCTCACCTTCGTGTCCTCCCCTTCAGCGCCTTAAACTTTGGTGGCATCGGTGTCGTCGTGGGCCATGAGCTGACTCATGCTTTTGACGATCAAGGTACAGGTTCCTTGGGGTCCCCTTCAGATGATTCCCCCACCAGCTTCCTGGCCCCACTGCTTCTGCTTTTGGTCCCTTCACGTCTAAGGGTCTTAGCCTTGGAGACAGAAGGATCTGGGTTCATATCCTGGCCTGGCCACCTGCCAATTGTGTGGACCTTAGCAAGTCCCATCAGTTCTGCAGGCCTCTGTTTTCTGCTCTGTAAAATGGGCATGATGCTTGTGTGGTGGTTGTGAGGACAGGGCAGACTCACAGGGGAGCACCCTGCTCCAGGACGGTGTGCAGTGCCAGGGGTGGGTACCAGTAGTCAGCGGGGAGAGAACATTTCTCCACCACTCCAGAGATTTCTCTGGTCCAACCACAGTCAGAAGAGTTAGCACCTCACCAGCTAATGTCCAGAATCCTCCTCATTGCCTCCTGCCTTGGGGACTCCAAGGCCAAGAAGGAGGAGGCAAGGCCTTGGAGGCCAGGCCCTGTCCCATGACCCTAGCACTGCTGGCTGCATTCACCTTCTCCTGGCTCAGGGTCAGAGGCCCTTCACCAGCCTTGACAGTGAATCCAGCTCCACCGAAGCTTTGAACATGCTGGTCCTTTGCCGAGATCAGGTTCCTCTATCCCCCACCCCCACCCCAGCAGCTGATTCATGCAGCTCCTTTAGCACCCAGACCGGCCTCATCTCCCCGGTGCTGGGTGGTAGATGGGTGGATCATTTCTCCCTGGGAGGAGAGGCACAACCAGCAGCACGGGTCCCGGCTCTGCCTCTTCTCTCCCTGACCTGACACTTCTGTCGACCCCGCAGGACGGGAGTATGACAAGGACGGGAACCTTCGGCCCTGGTGGAAAAACTCATCCGTGGAGGCTTTCAAGCAGCAGACCGAGTGCATGGTGGAGCAGTACGGCAACTACAGCGTGAACGGGGAGCCGGTGAACGGCCGGCATACCCTCGGGGAGAACATCGCTGATAATGGGGGCCTCAAGGCGGCCTATCGGGTAAGAGGCCCCCTCCTCACACACCCCAGGCCAAGGTTGGGACTGTCCAGCTGCTTCTCAGTTAAGGGTGGTTGTAGACAAGCTGGGGCAAGCGCAGCAGCCCTGCGAGCCTCAGTTGCCACATCTGTGGAATGGGTGGCAGTGAGGACTGATTGAAAGGGTGTCTATGAAGCACCTGGCACGGAACTGGCACATAGAAGGCTGTCTACTCTGAGTCCAGCCCGACGAAGGTCACCAGAAAGAGCTTGGGCTAGACCCACCTGAAGACCTGCCTGTTCTTCCCTTTACAGGGGAAGCCACCACTGACTCAGGCAGCAGTGGGCCCGGGAAAGGAGGGAGGGGTAGGTGGTCTTGGAGCCACTTCCAGCTCACGTCCTGGTTCTGGAGTAAGTCACTCAGCCTCCTTGAGCCTCAGGATACATGGCTGTGGCTACCTAGTCCCTGCATCGCTGGGTGTTAGAAAGATAGCATGTGACTACTCGGGCTCAGGGCCTGTTCCGGAGTGGCACTCGGAGATGTTAGCTGAGTTGGAAGGGAGATACCAGAGGCCAGTGCAGAGCCTCCAGCTCCCCGTGGTAGTGAGAGCAGAAATCCTGCGAGGTGCCCGGTATTGAGGCCTTACTGTGCGCCAGGCGCTGTGCTCAGCGCCCCCGACAGCTTTACAGTTAGGTATCACAAGCCCGTTTTGCAGGTGAGGAAACCAACCCAGAAACATTCAGCAACTTGCCTGACATCCATTAGTCAGTGAAAGGGAATCGCGAACTTTCTACCCACCGTGTACTGTTGTTGGCGCCGGAGATTCTGTGACAAAACAGACGGGGATCCTGCTGTTCTAAAGCTCGCAATTTTAATGGGGTGGGGAGGGGGAGAAAGGCAATACATACCCACACAAATAAATGAGGCAACTTCAGGTATTGATAAGGAAAAGAAGAATATAAACTAGGCCAAAGAAATAAAGGAAAATGGGGGGAAGGATGGCCAGGGGAGGCCTTCTGGAGGGGATGACATTCGAATTGAGACCTAAATGATGAGGAAGAGGCAGGGAAAGCTGGGAAAGGAGAGTAAGTACGGAGGCCATGAGACGGACCCAGGCCTGGCGTGGTCAAGGACAGGAAGGAGGACGGGGCAGCGTGGAGGCAGGGCAGGGCCCAGGGCAGGGGGGAGGCCGGAGGAGGGGCTGGGCCAGGCTGCCGGCCTCTGCCGGCTGAGCAAGGAGCTTGGGTTTTATTCTGGCGACAGTGAGAGCCGCTGCAGGGGTTTTAAGTAGAGGAATGAAATGGTCTAAGTTATCCTGTACGACAGGGTCAGCAGACCTACAGTCCCTGGGCCACATCCGGCCCTCGGCTGGATAAATCAATAAAAATAAATAAAAACTGGGGGGGACACAGCCATGCCCATTCGTCTCCATGGTGCCTGTGTCTGCTTTCACACAGTGGCACCCTTGAGTTGCTGCAGAAAAGAGTGTTTGGCTTCCAAAGCTGAAAATATTTACTCTCCGGCCCTTTACAGAAAATTTTGCCAACCCCTGCTTTACGAGGATGACTTGAGTTGCTAAGTTGGGAGGGGATTGGAATTGGACCAGTTTGAGTCACGGAGACTAGTTAGAAAGCTGCTGTGAGGTTGTCCAGGCAAGAGACAGGATAGAGCAATGGGAAAGGTGAGAAGTGGTTAGATTTGGGTTGTTCGGTTGATTGAAAGAGAAGAATCAAGGGAGAGTCCTGGGGTTTGGGCCTGAGTAACTGGGTGGTTGGTGATGTCACTTACTGTGATGGGAAAGTGATGTGTGTGTGTGTGTGTGTGTGTGTGTGTGTGTGTGTGTGTGTGTGTGTGTGTGTGTGTTAAGTTTGGGATGCATCTTGGATATCCAGCTGGGGCAGTTGAATATACCCAAGAAGAGGCTGGAGCTAGAAGGGTGTGCATTTGAGAGCCATCGGTATTTAGATGTAGATGGTATTCAAAGCCATAGTGTTGAATGAGCTCCCCTCAGAATGAGTGCAGGTAAAGAGGACGGCTCCTCTAGGCTGAGCTGAGGCCACCACCAGAAGCTAGTCCCTGTCCCAACTGGGTAGACCTTCCCCGATCTCCCATGGTAGCCCCCACCCCACCCCGCTCGCTCCTGTGTCATAGGGACCCTGAGCTCTGTTCTCTCCCCCAGGCCTACCAGAACTGGGTGAAGAAGTACGGGGCTGAGCAGACGTTGCCCACCCTGGGTCTCACCAATAACCAGCTCTTCTTCCTGGGGTTTGCACAGGTGAGTTCATTAGAGAAAAGCCAAACTCAGACACAATCTGCCGTCTTGAGTTCCAGGAGCTCTGAAAATCAAAAGGCAAGTTTCCTCAAATTGGGAAGCCCTAGCTCACTGGTCTGTCCGCAGGGCATTTACCCTGTAAGGAGGTGAGCTTCATCATTAGAGAAATTCAAGGAAGGGCCAAGAATGCTGTTAGAGGAATTCCTGCATCAGGTAGGTGAGAGGACGAGGTGACTGCTAAGGGCCCTTCTGCTTCTGGGGTTCTAGCAATGTCTTGAAAACTCAAGATGTCCCGGGCTGTTCCTTGAGCTGGCATTCAGCATGTAGCCTTCTGTTGGTGCCTGGAGCCACCAGGCCATTAGACAGTTTGATCTGGACTCAACGTGGTTTTGGGGCAGAATCCTTCGTTCAGGTGAAATGTCACGAAGATGCCCGGAACAGACAGAGAGCTGCTCTGGCTGCAGCAGAGGAAGCTGGGATGGGGTCCCACCAGCCCCTGTCTCTTCCTAACCCACTTGACAGGCTCTCCTGGCCCCCTGGGGTCTCAGAACCAGGCGGGGCCCTTATTTCCCTGCTGTGGTGATGGGGCCAGTGGTGACCCCGGCCTCTCCCATGTCTCTCCCCCGAAGGTCTGGTGCTCCGTCCGCACGCCCGAGAGCTCGCACGAAGGTCTCATCACCGATCCTCATAGCCCGTCCCGCTTCCGGGTCATCGGCTCCATCTCCAACTCCAGGGAGTTCTCGGAACACTTCCACTGCCCGCCCGGCTCACCCATGAACCCTCGTCACAAGTGTGAAGTATGGTGAGAGGGGTGGAGCATCAGGAGCCAAGGAGGAAGCAGGGCAGGGGCTGAGGACCGCCCCCAGGGCGGGGCCAACAAGGCTGCCCGCTCCTTCCGGCGCCCAGGGCGGCGCCTGGCCACCTCGGGCCCCCTTCCTCTCGCTGGAGGGTTTTCAGCCCGAACCAAGTCTGTGATGTGGGTTCTCACATTAATCCGAGATTTGCTCCCCTGTGAAGACCCGGTCATCCCAGGCACACGTGTGTCAACTCTGATGGGCATTTGGGTGTCAGGCTGGTTGCTCACCAGGCCTGGGCCCCACGCCGACACAGGCAGCGGGACACAGCCTCCTGCCCACATCCAGCGCCAGATACACCACAAACACCACTGTGTCAGTGCTTTAAAGATGTATTTTTGGGGAAACTATTTTTTAAACATTGTGGAATACACTGGAAATCTTCAGGGAAATAACGCATTTGAAACACTTTTTTTTTTTTTAAGGAAAGGATTGGTATATTTATTATGTTCTGTTTTTCTAAATAACCTGTGGACAAGCCCCACTGATTTACCCCCCCTCGCTTCCTCACTTGCTGCAAGGTTGGGCTGAAGCAGGATCCCCAGCCACTGAGCAGGTCCCCCAGTGGAGAGCTGCCTCAGTCCCTGGGGTATGCGGTTTCAGCCTCCTCCCCTGGTTCTTGGTCCCCTGGTGCAGAGAGGAGAGGCATAGAGGCCCGGCAGAGGGAGGGGCCAGCTCGTTGGTACCACCCCCTCAGTGTGCCTGCCTCTGTCCCCAGAGTCCAACAGTGGGAACCCCAGCAAGGAAGATCTGACCCCGAAGTCACAGCAGAGGACTGATGGCTGCATGAGGCCAGGTCAGGGCCCTCAAACCCTGTCTGGAGGTGCCCGAGCACCCTGGATCCGGGTCACAGGAGCCCTGCGAGGCTGAGACATCCCCATCAGGTGTACTCTGCCGTGCCCTAGATGTCCTCTTTCCGTCCGCCGCCTTCTGACTGCCCCCTGTCAGTCCTGGGGCCTGTTGTCTCTCTGCAGCATCCTGCCATCCCAGCCACTTTGGGGTCTCTGCCTTGCACACCCTCTTCTCCCAGAGAAGAAGGAAAGGGAAAGCAGCTCTCATTGCCCAAGGGCCCAAATCCTCCCTTCGAGCTCCGTCCTCTACCACTAGCCCGGGCCGGGCTCCCAGGACCGCAGCCAGGCCCGCCCTCCCTTCTCTAGTGCCTTATCCAAGGCTGCGCCTGGGCTCCCCACAAGGAGACAGCCCTCCGCCCCCAGGGGCCCCTTGGCCTCCTCAGTGAAGCCCCCCAAGTGTCCTGACTGGAACACAAGGCCATACCCCCTACTCCAGTGCCACACAGCTGCCCCTCATGGCCACCCAGAGGCTCTGACCTACAGGTCTACGGCACTGAGGTCAGGAATCTGAAGAGCCCCTGAACTTGCCCTGGGCTCCAGCCCACCCTCAGCCCCTTGGGCTGAATCAAGACCATACTTGTAGCAAGATCCACTGCTCTTCTTGGGGGATGCTCTTAGCCACGGGAGGCTGCAAGGGGAAGGCTCTCCCAACCTGGTTGGTCTGGCCTGAGGTGTTAGGGGACCAGGAATGTCGTCCCCTCCCTGTGGCCTCATTTTCTCTGGACTCCCCCACCTGGTGGAGCTCATGTAGCCCCAGGCTGGCCCTGAGGAAGCAGGCACCCCTGACCAAGGCAGGAGCTGCCTCAGCCCTCCTGCCTGGTAGCCAGGCCACCGGGCCAGCCCCGCTCCCACAGGGAGCCAGAGTTCTCCTCGCCCAAGATGAGCAGAGGCTCAGCCACTGCCTCGCCCACCTTCAGGTCGGCCCTGGAGCTGGGGCAGGGGTGTTGGCAGTGGGCTCCAGGTGAGGCCCCTGGCCCCCACCAGAGGCAGGCCTGCTGTCTCTTCAGAGGAAAGGGAGGACAGGAGCCAGAGAAGGAGCTGGAGTCGGGAGCCCGCCATGCGCACCTCACCACGGAGGGACCGGCTCTCCTGGGCCTGGCGCCCTCCCCTCCCTCACCCTCCTGCCCTCCGGCCTTCCCCGAGGAGGGTCGCAGTCCCGGCACCATGGACTGGGACCTGCCAGCCAGAAGCAGGGGTCCTAGGGCTGAGGGTCCAGCCGGAGGGAACGTCCTCTGCCCTCATTGCTTCAGGGAGTGGGAGGGGGCAGGCCGAGGAGGACTCGGGACCAGCGGGGATGGAAGCAAAGGAAGCACTCCCACTGCCTCCCCTGCAGAGCCTTGGGCAGCTGCGCTCTGAGAGGCCCCTTCCTCCTAGGCCTGGGGAGCCATCGGGGCGGCTTCTCCGTGGGCACATGGACGTGGGGTTTGGAGCTGGGAATCTATTTTTTGTATTATCATGTTTTGTGCTACTGTAGTTTGGGTGTGGCACTATTGTAACTGAAATAAAGTACTTGTACCGAGGGCCGTGTTGGTCCAAGTGTGTGTCCTGTGGAGCTGAGGGAGGGCGCCTGGCCAGCACAGAGCTGCTAGCACCCCCAGGGCCTACTGCACCTCCTCTCCAGAGCAGAGGCCTTGGACCCTGACAAATGCCAGAAGGTTACGCAGTGCCTATGCCCACCTGGCCACACTTCATCCCTATGACCGGTAAGGGCCCCCTGCTGGTGAGAATGATGCATGTCACCACATGAGCTCAAGGGACCTCCTGGTAAAAATAATTTTTCCATTATCTTGGAGCAAAGGATGTCAACAGTGGGGTTCCAGGCCTCAGGTGCTTGGGCAGGGCCAGGCAGGAGAAGGGGCATTCGAAGAAGTTCAAGGAAGAGTCTCTGACATACACTCATGCCTCCTCCTGGGTTTTGCATGTATTCTTCCCTCTGCCTGGAATACTCTTCGCTGACTTCTTTTGGCTGATAAACTCCTACCCATCCTTCAATGCCCAGCTCAGCATCACCTCTAGGAAGCCATTCCTGACCTCCAGTCCCGATCAGGTGGCTCATACAGGCTTCCCTCTCCTACCAGAGTGTCTTAGTGCCAGGGCTGCCATAACGAACTATGACAACGTGGTGGCTAATACAACCGAAATTTATTGTCTCACAGTTCTGGAGGCTAGAAGTCTGAGACTGAGGTGTCGGCAGAGTTGATTCCTGCTGAGGAATGTGAGGGAGAATCTAGGCTAGAAGCCTGGTTTCTGGTGATTTGCTGGCAGTCTCTAGTGCTGCCTACTTGTAGAAGCATCACTCCAGTCTGTCTTCATCTCACATGAAAATATGAGAGGCTGCTAAAAACAGTACCGCCTCAGGAAGCGCGCGCGCACACACACACACACAGGCTGAAGGTGCAGAAGGGAGACATTTTGTCCTGCAGAGGCCCATCTTACTGACACTCTCCCCTTCCCAATGACCGAGTGAACAGGCTCCTTTCTCTTCCCCACTCTGAGCCCTGGGGCCCCTGCTTCTCCCTTCCCGAACTGCCTCCCTTTTTTGTTAGCAGCAGATCCTCCGCTTCCAAAGCATGCCCCCCTCCCCAAGCAGGAATTAAAACCCCAGCTCGACCCTCTAGGAGTTTATCCTACAGTTAAGGAGATAGAAACACATGCAAGATGCGATTGAGAACAACTAGAAAATGTATACAACCTATAATAACAATTAATTGTGAAAGCAACAGGATTCAGCAGAGACTCTCCATAAGTGTTGAGGAACTGCAGAGGGAGGGATGAGACAATATTCTAAACTTTAAAGAATCTACTACAATAATAAAACAATGAAAAATGGGTGAGACCTTTACAAAGAAAACTAAAACTTTCCAGAAGACCATAAAAGAAGACCTGAATAAATGCAGATGAATACCCTTATCATGAATGGAAAAGTTCAACATAATAAAAGATGTCAGTTCTCCCCCACGTTAATCTATACTTTCCATGTACTTTCAACCAAACTTCCAAGATAATTTTCATGGAATTTGATAAGCGGATTCACATGGAATAGAAAATGCACCACGGCCAAGACAATTTTGAAAAAGAATAATGAGGGAGCTGGTTCTCTCAAAATATGTTATAAAGCTTTAGTAAGTAGTATGATGTCATGTTGGTGTAGGATTAGAGAAATGAAACAACATGGATAGATTAGGGAGACAATTCTATGTATACGTGGGAACTAGTATAGGATAAAGGAAGCCCTTTAAATCAGTTGGGAAATGATGAACCATTTAATAAATCGTGTTAGGATATCCACTTGGGAAAAATGAATCTAGATCTTGCCTCTCTCACACAGTTCTCACACACAGTGATCACAGTGATAAATGCTACATATATGGAGACCTAAACATGCAGTAACTATAAAAGTATTAGATGAAATATTACAGAAGATGTTCGTGACTTTGGGTAGGCAAAGTCATCTTTGAAAAGACACTATTCACGAATATGAAGGTAATTGTAGAATTTCTAAAAATATTTTTTAAAAAACTCTAGGGAAGAGATATGGGAACATATGTATATGTATAACTGATTCACTTTGTTATAAAGCAGAAACTAACACACCATTGTAAAGCAATTATACCCCAATAAAGATGTTAAAAAAAAAAAGACTATAGTGCAAGTGAAATATAAAAAAAAAAAAAAAACTAAAGAAATGAAAATCTACCATAATCCTATCATCCAAAGACACACACACACACACACACACACACACACACACACACACACACACACACACACACACACACACACACACACACTTGGACTTCCCTGGTGGCGCAGTTAAGAATCCGCCTGCCAATGCAGAGGACACGGGCTCAAGCCCTGGTCCAGAAAGATCCCACACGCTGCAGAGCAACTAAGCCCGTGTGCCATAACTACTGAGCCCACGTGCCACAACTACTGAAGCCTGCACACCTGGCGCCTGTTCTCCACAACAAGAGAGGCCACCGCAATGAGAGGCCTGAGCCCTGCAATGAAGAGTAGCCCCCGCTCACCGCAACTAGAGAAAGCCCGCAGGCAGCAACAAAGACCCAACGCAGCCAAAAATAAATAAATTTTTTAAAAAGCCCTTTAAAGACACATACACAAAGGTACAAGTGAATAAAGAAAAAGAAACATAAAAGGAAAAGACTAATACATTTGGCAACATGAAGACAATTCATTTATAAACAAGATACAATAAATAAAATTAAAAGATTAGATAAACAACACGGATCTACTATATAGCACAGGGAACTATATTCAATATCTTGTAATAACCTATAATGGAAAAGAATCTGAAAAAATATATATATACATACATATATATAAAAACTGCATCACTTTGCTGTACACCTGAAACTAACACAACATTGTAAATCAACTATACTTCAATTTAAAATTTTTTGAATTAAAAGACAAGTGACAGGTCCAGTGGTAAAGAATCTGCGTTCCTATGCAGGGGACACGGGTTAGATCCTTGGTCAGGGAACTAAGAACCCACATGCCGCGGGACAAATAAACCCACACACCACAAACGCTGAGCTCGTGCGCCTCAACTAGAGAGCCTGCGTGCTGCAAACTACAGAGCCCACTAGCTCTGGAACCCACGCCACAACTAGAGAAGAGAAAACCCACACGTCACAACTAGAGAGAAGCGCGCGTGCCACAACGAAGAGCCTGCACGCTGCAACAAAGACTTGATGCAGCCAAATAAATAATTTTTTTTTAAGTGACAGATTGGAAGAAAAAATTTGCAACATGCATAGCTAATGATCCAGAATATATATAAACAACTCATAAAAATTAAAAAACCCAATCAGGTGAAAAAGAGAGCAAAAGATTTAAAGAGATCATTCAGAGAAGAAAAAAAATACAAAAAGAAAAATAATTTTTGAAACGATAATTCCATTAATAATATGAGAAATGCATTTAAAATTACGATGAGGTAACATTTTTCACCCATCAGTTCAACAAAAGTGATGATATTTGATATTAAGCATTGGTGAGGACGTAGGGAACTGGGTACTGCCACCCACTGTGAGGGCCAATTTGACAGTGTTTATTAAATGTCAAGTGCATGTACCAGGACTTCCAGGCTTGGAGGACAAAGGTAGCACCCTAATTTCAAGTGTACCCACTCACCCTCCCCCCAAAGGAAGGTAAATCAACAAAGAAAGGAAATAAAACCACACAGGAACCTTGAGTTACTTGAAGTAGAGAAATAATCCAAATTCCAACAGAAATCCCACCACATACAGCTGCAAGCCTGTGGGTGCCAAGAGTGATGGAGAGAAGGTTTCAGAGACATTGTGAAAAACAGTAGAGGGGCGTGGCAGTCTTAGATGACCCACAGACAAAACCACTCTCAGGATGTCCAACACCAAATGTCAAGACACTGAACACAGTTGGGGCATAATAGACACCAGCAGCACCAGCACCCGGGAGGAATCTGGAAAGAATAGAAAGGGTAGCCTTGTAGAAGCATTGCTTCCTGGAGAGAAGCAGATATATAGAGTAGGGCTGGTCCCCTTGTAGATGTGATAGTGAAGGAAAGAAGGGATTAAAAAGGGAAAAGTAAGAATCCTAAAAAACAAACAAGAAAGCTAATATGATAGTGTAAGTCAATTATACTTGAATTTAAAAAAGTGAGACCTAAGAAAAGCCAATTCCCCACCACACCACCTCCTCCTCCTCCACACTGTTTATAAAGGATGTTGAACAGGGGCTGCAGGACGTACAGCAGAGGGCAAGCTTGAATAAGAACTCCTGTCCATGAATGACTAGGACTATAAAAAGGCAGATCACATACATTCAAAACTACTGTTAAAAAAAGAAAGAGAAAATAAATGCAAATCAGAGCATCTCAGCAGAAGAAAACTAACATGACACTCCAAACTGAATTAAATATCCTCAAATAAGCATTTAGGGATATGGAAAAATACCTCAAATCAGAAATACAAAATCTGACAGCAGAAATAGGCCAAAAAAAGGGGAAGAAATGAAATGAGAATTGATATTGATCTTGGAGAAGAAAATAACAAAATCATATCATAAATGAAGATTAAACTAAAAGGTGTCCAAGGATGATAGATTCAAATGAAAACTTACTAAAGGACATTGAAGAAAAGCAGGAAGACAACCAAGAGAATGAAAATTAGATAAAGAAGTAAAAATGGTCAGAGAGAAAATGGTGGAAATGAAAGACAGGCAAAGAGTTAACATTTAAAACTGTAATCCAGGAAGACTTTCTAGAAATAAAGACCTGGGTCTACACATCAAAAGGGTTCACTGGGTACTATGTAAATTGACATTGAGCAATCAACTCTAAGATAGATCCTTGTAAAGCTATTGGACTTTAAAGATAGAAAGCAGAGCCTCCAGGCAAAACTATGAAATAACTTAGGCAGACTTTTTAAAAAATAACATACATTATATGAAGTACCTAGAATAGACAAATTCATAGAGACAGAAAATAGAATAGAGATTACCAGAGGCTGGAGGGAACGAGGGAAGGGGAAGTTATAGTTCAATAGGTACAGAGTTTTTACTGGAGATGATGAAAAAGTTTTAGGTATAGATAGTGGTGGTGGTTACACAACATTGTAAATGTATTTAATGCCACTGAATTGTACACATATGAATGGTTAAAGTGACAAATGTTATACATATTTATATATATTTTGATGCAATAACAAATAAATAAGATGCAAAGCAAAGCAATAGTGGAGCAGCATTTTCAAGAAACTTACGGAAGCAATCCAAGGATGTTACATTGACCCCAACTGTCCTTCAAATAGCAAATCTACAAAACAACAAATAACATACAAGGGAATCCCCATAAGGTTAACAGCTGATCTTTCAGCAGAAACTCTGAAAGCCAGAAGGGAGTGGCAGGACACATTTAAAGTGATGAAAGGGAAAAACCTACAACCAAGATTACTCTACCCAGCAAGGATCTCATTCGGATTCAACAAATAGCAAAACTACAGAAAAACATCTGCCCAGCGAAGGGAACTAACAACAAATGAAAAGGCAGCCTATTGAATGGGGGAAGCTATTTGCAAATGGGGGAAGATATATCTGATAAGGGGTTAATATCCAAATATACAAGGAATTCATACAACTCAACATCAAAAAAAAACCCAATTTAAAAAAATGGTCAGGGCTTCCCTGGTGGCACAGTGGTTGAGAGTCTGCCTGCCGATGCAGGGGACACAGGTTCGTGCCCCGGTCTGGGAAGATCCCACATGCCGCGGAGCGGCTAGGTCCGTGAGCCATGGCCGCTGAGCCTGCACGTCCGGAGCCTGTGCTCCACAACGGGAGAGGCCACACAGTGAGAGGCCCGTGTACCGTAAAAAAAAATTTTTTTAATAAAAATAAAAAATTGGGCAGAAAATCTGAATAGACATTTTTCCAAAAAAAGATATACGGGCTAACAGACACATGAAAAGATGCTCCACAACATTAATCATCAGGGAAATGCAAATTAAAACCACAATGAGATACCACCTCGCACCTGTCAGAATGACTATTATCAAAAAGACAATAAACAAGTCTTGGCAAGGATGTGGAGGAAAGGGAGCCCTCGTGCACTGTTGGTGGGAATGTAAATTGGTACAGCCTATGGAAAACCCTATGGAGGTTCCTCAAAAAAATAAAAATTGAGGGCTTCCCTGGTGGTGCAGAGCTTAAGAATCTGCCTGACAATGAAGGGGACACAGGTTTGAGCCCTGGTCTGGGAAGATCCCACATGCTGCAGAGAACTAAGCCCATGCACCACAACTACTGAGCCTGTGCTCTAGAGCCCGTGAGCCACAACTACTGAAGCCTACGTGCTGCAGCTACTGAAGCCCGCAAGCCTAGAGCCCATGCACCGCAACGAGAGAAGCCACCGCAATGAGAAGCCTGCGCACCACAACAAAGAGTAGCTCCCGCTCGCCGCAACTAGAGAAAGCCCGCGCACAGCAACAAGACGCAACACAGACAACAAGTAAATAAATAAATAAATATCTTAAAAAAAAGAAACAAAACATTGAACTACCATATGATCCAGTAATTCCAGTTCTGGGTATTTTTAGAAGACAACAAAAACTCTAATTTGAAAAGATATATGCACTCCAATGTTCATTGTGGCATTATTTACAGTAGCCCAAATATGGAATATATGGTCAGGAAAAGACAGTCTCCCAGTATCTCCCCCACTATTTACCCTGGTTCCAGATGGATTAGCCAATGTAATTAGCTAGGAATCGGAAAAGCAAAAATAAAGTGATCTCTACTTACAGATGACATGATTGTGCACCTGAAAAACTCTAGAGAATAAATGGTAAAATTAACTTAATAAAATAATTCATCAGAGCTTCCGGGAAGATGGCGGAAGAGTAAGACGCGGAGATCACCTTTCTCCCCACAGGTACACCAGAAATACATCTACACGTGGAACAACTCCTACAGAACACCTACTGAACACTGGCAGAAGATCTCAGACCTCCCAAAAGGCAAGAAACCCCCCACATAACTGGGTAGGGCAAAAGAAAAAAGAATAAACAGAGACAAAAGGATAGGGCCGGGACTTGCACCAGTGGGAGGGAGCTGTGAAGGAGGAAAGGTTTCCAAACACTAGGAAGCCCCTTCGCGGGCGGAGACTGCGGGTGGCGGAGGGGGAAAGCTTCGGAGCCGCGGAGGAGAGTGCAGCCACAGGGGTGCAGAGGTCAACGCAGAGAGATTCCCGCACAGAGGATCGGTGCCGACCAGTACTCACCAGCCCGAGAGGCTTGTCTGCTCCTCTGCCGGGGCGGGCGGAGCTGGGAGCTGAGGCTCAGGCTTCGGTCGGAGCGCAGGGAGAGGACTGGGGCTGGCGGCGTGAACAGAGCCTGCAGCGGGTTAGTGCGCCACGGCTAGCCGGGAGGGAGTCCGGGGAAAAGTCTGGAGCTGCCGAAGAGGCAAGAGACTTTTTCTTCCCTCTTTGTTTCCTGGTGCGCGAGGAGAGGGGATTAAGAACGCTGCTTGGAGGAGCTCCAGAGACGGGCGCGAGCCGCGGCTGGGGGCGCGGACCCCAGAGACGGGCATGAGACGCTAGGGCTGCTGCTGCCGCCACCAGGAAGCCTGTGTGCGAGCACAGGTCACTGTCCACACCCCCCTTCCGGAGAGCCTGTGCAGCCCGCCACTGCCAGGGTCCCGGGAACCAGGGACAATTCCCCCGGGAAAACGCACAGCGCGCCTCAGGCTGGTGCAACGTCACGCCGGCCTCTGCTGCCCCGGGCTCGCTCCGCACCCCGTGCCCCTCCCTCCTCCCGGCCTGGGTGAGCCGGAGACCCCGAATCAGCTGCTTCTTTGACCCCATCCTGTCTGAGCGAAGAACAGACGCCCTCTGGCGACCTACACGCAGAGGCAGGGCCAAATCCAAAGCTGAGCCCCTGGGAGCTGTGAGAACAAAGAAGAGGAAGGGAAATCTCTCCCAGCAGCCTCAGAAACAGCGGATTAAATCTCCACAATCAATTTGATGTACCCTGCATCTTTGGAATACATGAATAGACAACGAATCATCCCGAATTAAGGAGGTGGACTTTGAGAGCAAGACTTATGATTTTTTCCCCTTTTCCTTTTTTTGTGAGTGTGTATGTGTATGCTTCTGTGTGAGATTTTGTCTGTATAGCTTTGCTTCCACCATTTGTCCTAGGGCTCTATCCGTCCTTTTTTTTTTTCCTCTTAATAATTATTTTTTTATTTTAGTAACTTTATTATATTTTATCTTACTTTATTTTATTTTACTTTATCTTCTTTCTTTCTTTTTTTCCTTCCTTCCCTCCTTCCTTCCTTCCTCCCTCCCTCCTTCCCTCCCTCCTTTCTTTCTTTCTACTTCTACTAATTCTTTCTTTCTACTTTTTCTCCCTTTTATTCTGAGCTGTGTGGCTGAAAGGCTCTTGGTGCAGCCAGGAGTCAGTGCTGTGCCTCTGAGGTGGGAGAGCCAACTTCAGGACACTGCTCTACAAGAGACCTCCCAGCTCCACATAATATCAAACAGCGAAAATCTCCCAGAGATCTCCATCTCAACACTATCACCCAGCTTCACTCAATGACCAGCAAGCTACAGTGCTGAACATCCCATGCCAAACAACTAGCAAGACAGGAACACAACCCCACCCATTAGCAGAGAGGCTGCCTAAAATCATAATAAGTCCACAGACACCCCAAAACACACCACCAGACGGGGACCTGCCCACCAGAAAGACAAGATCCAGCCTCATCCACGAGAACACAGGCACTAGTCCCCTCCACCAGAAAGACTACACAGCCCACTGAACCAACCTTAGCCACTGGGGACAGACACCAAAAACAACGGGAACTACGAACCTGCAGCCTGCAAAAAGGAGACACCAAACACAGTAAGATAAGCAAAACTAGAAGACAGAAAAACACACAGCAGATGAAGGAGCAAGATAAAAACCCACCAGACCTAACAATTGAAGAGGAAATAGGCAGTCTACCTGAAAAAGAATTCAGAATAATGATAGTAAAGATGATCCAAAATCTTGGAAATAGAATAGACAAAATGCAAGAAACATTTAACAAGAACCTAGAAGAACTAAAGATGAAACAAACAATGATGGACAACACAATAAATGAAATGAAAAGTACTCTAGATGGGATCAATAGCAGAATAACTGAGGCAGAAGAACGGATAAGTGACCTGGAAGATAAAATAGTGGAAATAACTACTGCAGAGCAGAATAAAGAAAAAAGAATGAAAAGAACTGAGGACAGTCTCAGAGACCTCTGGGACAACATTAAACATACCAACATTCGAATTATAGGGGTTCCAGAAGAAGAAGAGAAAAAGAAAGGGACTGAGAAAATATTTGAAGAGATTATAGTTGAAAACTTCCCTAATATGGGAAAGGAAATAGTTAATCAAGTCCAGGAAGCACAGAGAGTCCCATACAGGATAAATCCAAGGAGAAATACGCCAAGACACATATTAATCAAACTGTCAAAAATTAAATACAAAGAAAACATATTAAAAACAGCAAGGGAAAAACAACAAATAACACACAAGGGAATCCCCATAAGGTTAACAGCTGATCTTTCAGCAGAAACTCTGCAAGCCAGAAGGGACTGGCAGGACATATTTAAAGTGATGGAGGAGAAAAACCTGCAACCAAGATTACTCTACCCAGCAAGGATCTCATTCAGATTTGATGGAGAAATTAAAACCTTTACAGACAAGCAAAAGCTGAGAGAGTTCAGCACCACCAAACCAGCTTTACAACAAATGCTAAAGGAACTTCTCTAGACAAGAAACACAAGAGAAGGAAAAGACCTATAATAACGAACCCAAAAATATTTAGAAAATGGGAATAGGAACATACATATCGATAATTACCTTAAATGTAAATGGACTCAATGCTCCCACCAAAAGACACAGATTGGCTGAATGGATACAAAAACAAGACCCATATATTTGCTGTCTACAAGAGACCCACTTCAAACATAGAGAAACATACAGACTGAAAGTAAGGGGATGGAAAAAGATATTTCATGCAAATGGAAACCAAAAGAAAGCTGGAGTAGCAATTTTCATATCAGACAAAATAGACTTTAAAATAAAGACTATTAGAAGAGACAAAGAGGGACACTACGTAATGATCAAGGGATTGATCCAAGAAGAAGATATAACAATTGTAAATATTTATGCACCCAACATAGGAGCACCTCAATACATAAGGCAAATACTAACAACCATAAAAGGGGTAATCGACAGTAACACATTCATAGTAGGGGACTTTAACACCCCACTGTCACCAATGGACAGATCATCCAAAATGAAAATAAATAAGGAAACACAAGGTTTAAATGATACATTAAACAAGATGGACTTATTTGATATTTATAGGACATTCCATCCAAAACCAACAGAATACACATTTTTCTCTAGTGCTCATGGAACATTCTCCAGGATAGATCATATCTTGGGTCACAAATCAAGCCATGGTAAATTTAAGAAAATCAAATCTGTATCAAGTATCTTTTCCGACCACAACGCTATGAGACTAGATATCAATTACAGGAAAAGATCTGTAAAAAATACAAACACATGGAGGCTAAACAATACACTACTTAATAACGAAGTGATCACTGAAGAAATCAAAGAGGAAATTAAAAAATACCTAGAAACAAATGACAATGGAGACACGATGACCCAAAACCTATGGGATGCAGCAAAAGCAGTTCTAAGAGGGAAGTTTATAGCAATACAAGCCTACCTTAAGAAACAGGAAACGTCTCGAATAAACAACCTAAACTTGCACCTAAAGCAATTAGAGGAAGAAGAACAAAAAAAACCCAAAGTTAGCAGAAGGAAAGAAATCATAAAAATCAGATCAGAAATAAATGAAAAAGAAATGAAGGAAACTATAGCAAAGATCAATAAAACTAAAAGCTGGTTCTTTGAGAAGATAAACAAAATTGATAAACCATTAGCCAGACTTATCAATAAAAAAAAGGGAGAAGACTCAAATCAATAGAATTAGAAATGAAAAAGGAGAAGTAACAACTGACACTGCAGAAATACAAAAGATCATGAGAGATTATTACAAGCAACTCTATGCCAATAAAATGGACAACCTGGAAGAAATGGACAAATTCTTAGAAATGCACAAACTGCCAAGATTGAATCAGGAAGAAATAGAAAATATGAACAGACCAATCACAAGCACTGAAATTGAAACTGTAATTAAAAATCTTCCAACAAAGAAAAGCCCAGGACCAGATGGCTTCACGGGCGAATTCTATCAAACATTTAGAGAAGAGCTAACACCTATCCTTCTCAAACTCTTCCAAAATATAACAGAGGGAGGAACACTCCCAAACTCATTCTACAAGGCCACCATCACCATGATACCAAAACCAGACAAGGATGTCACAAAGAAAGAAAACTATAGGCCAATATCCCTGATGAACATAGATGCAAAAATCCTCAACAAAATACTAGCAAACAGAATCCAACAGCACATTAAAAGGATCATACACCATGATCAAGTGGGGTTTATTCCAGGAATGCAAGGATTCTTCAATATACGCAAATCAATCAACGTGATACACCATATTAACAAACTGAAGGAGAAAAACCATATGATCATCTCAATAGATGCAGAGAGAGCTTTCGACAAAATTCAACACCCATTTATGATAAAAACCCTGCAGAAAGTAGGCATAGAGGGAACTTTCCTCAACATAATAAAGGCCATATATGACAAACCCACAGCCAACATCGTCCTCAATGGTGAAAAAGTGAAAGCATTTCCACTAAGATCAGGAACAAGACAAGGTTGCCCACTCTCACCACTCTTAATCAACATAGTTTTGGAAGTTTTAGCCACAGCAATCAGAGAAGAAAAGGAAATAAAAGGAATCCAAATTGGAAAAGAAGAAGTAAAGCTGTCACTGTTTGCAGATGACATGATACTATACATAGAGAATCCTAAAGATGCTACCAGAAAACTGCTAGAGCTAATCAATGAATTTGGTAAAGTAGCAGGATACAAAATTAATGCATAGAAATCTCTGGCATTCCTATACACTAATGATGAAAAATCTGAAAGTGAAATCAAGAAAACACTCCCATTTACCATTGCGACAAAAAGAATAAAATATCTAGGAATAAACCTACCTAAGGAGACAAAAGACCTGTACGCAGAAAATTATAAGACACTGATGAAAGAAATTAAAGACGATACAAATAGATGGAGAGATATACCATGTTTTTGGACTGGAAGAATCAACATTGTGAAAATGACTCTACTACCCAAAGTAATCTACAGATTCAATGCAATCCCTATCAAACTACCACTGGCATTTTTCACAGAACTAGAACAAAAAATTTCACAATTTGTATGGAAACACAAAAGACCCCGAATAGCCAAAGCAATCTTGAGAATGAAAAACGGAGCTGGAGGAATCAGGCTACCTGACTTCAGACTATACTACAAAGCTACAGTAATCAAGACAGTATGGTACTGGCACAAAAACAGAAAGATAGATCAATGGAACAGGATAGAAAGCCCAGAGATAAACCCACGCACATATGGTCACCTTATCTTTGATAAAGGTGGCAGGAATGTACAGTGGAGAAAGGACAGCCTCCTCAATAAGTGGTGCTGGGAAAACTGGACAGGTACATGTAAAAGTATGAAATTAGATCACTCCCTAACACCATACACAAAAATAAGCTCAAAATGGATTAAAGACCTAAATGTAAGGCCAGAAACTATCAAACTCTTAGAGGAAAACATAGGCAGGACACTCTATGATATAAATCACAGCAAGATCCTTTTTGACCCACCTCCTAGAGAAATGGAAATAAAAACAAAAATAAACAAACGGGACCTAATGAAACTTCAAAGCTTTTGCACAGCAAAGGAAAGCATAAACAAGACCAAAAGACAACGCTTAGAATGGGGGAAAATATTTGCAAATGAAGCAACTGGCAAAGGATTAATCTCCAAAATTTATAAGCAGCTCATGCAGCTTAATAACAAAAAAACAAACAACCCAATCCAAAAATGGGCAGAAGACCTAAATAGACATTTCTCTAAAGAAGATATACGGACTGCCAACAAACACATGAAAGAATGCTCAACATCACTAATCATTAGAGAAATGCAAATCAAAACTACAATGAGATATCATCTCACACCAGTCAGAATGGCCATCATCAAAAAATCTAGAAACAATAAATCCTGGAGAGGGTGTGGAGAAAAGGGAACCCTCTTGCACTGTTGGTGGGAATGTAAATTGATACAGCCACTCTGGAGAACAGTATGGAGGTTCCTTAAAAAACTACAAATAGAACTACCATATGACCCAGCAATCCCACTACTGGGCATATACCCTGAGAAAACCATAATTCAAAAAGAGTCATGTACCAAAATGTTCATTGCAGCTCTATTTACAATAGCCAAGACATGGAAACAACCTAAGTGTCCATCATCGGATGAATGGATAAAGAAGATGTGGCACATATATACAATGGAATATTACTCAGCCATAAAAAGAAACGAAATTGAGCTATTTGTAATGAGGTGGATAGACCTAGAGTCTTTCATACACAGTGAAGTAAGTCAGAAAGAGAGAGACAAATACCGTATGGTAACACATATATATGGAATTTAAGGGGAAATAATGTCATGAAGAGCCTAGGGGTAAGACAGGAATAAAGACCCAGACCTACTAGAGAATGGACTTGAGGATATGGGGAGGGGGAAAGGTAAGCTGTGACAAAGCGAGAGAGAGGCATGGACATATATACACTACCAAACGTAAGGTAGATAGCTAGTGGGAAGCAGCCGCATAGCACAGGGAGATCAGCTGGGTGCTTTGTGACCACCTAGAGGGGTGGGATAGGGAGGGTGGGAGGGAGGGAGATGCAAGAGGGAAGAGATATGGGAACATATGTATATATATATATATATATATATAACTGATTCATTTTGTTGTAAAGCAGAAACTAATACACCATTGTAAAGCAATTATACTCCAATAAAGATGTTAAAAAAAAAAAAGAATTCATCAAAGAAGCAAGTTAGGGCTTCCCTGGTGGCGCAGTGATTGAGAGTCCGCCTGCCAATGCAGGGGACACGGGTTCGTGCCCCGGTCCGGGAGGATCCCACGTGCTGCGGAGTGGCTGGGCCTGTGAGCCATGGCCGCTGAGCCTGCGCGTCTGGAGCCTGTGCTCCGCAACGGGAGAGGCCACAACAGTGAGAGGCCCGGGTATCACAAAAAAAAAAAAAAAGCAGGTTATAAAATTAACATGTAATAATAAATAGCACTCATACACACAAATACTTACCAATCAGAAGATATGATGGATGAGGAAAACTCATTTACAGTAGCAGCAACAGAAAATAAGATGCTTAGAATAAACAAGTGTCAGTGCCCTTTAGGCAAAGACCCCCAGGAACACACTGGTGGTTGGACAAATTGGGATTATTGCTTCTTGCATCAGAGAGCACGCACACTATGGGAATCATAGGGTATCTCAGTAAGTGGGTGTTGGAAGATACTTATTATAGAATTTGGTCTTGTGGTAGGTGATCTTGAGGAGGGTTTAATGGAGTGGGGCTTTAGTTTGGATGCTGTCAGAAAATGAAAGTACGTCTATAAATGGTATCTTTTTTCCATTTTATTGAAGTATATTTAATTTACAATGTATTAATTTCTGGTGTACAATAAAGTGATTCAGTTATACATGTATATTCTTTTTCCTACTCTTTTCCATTATGGTTTATCACAGGATATTGAATATAGTTCTCTGTGCTATACAGTAGGACCTTGTTGTTTATCCATTCTATGTATAATAGTTTGCATCCGCTAATCCCAAACTCCCAATCCATCCCTCCCCCACCACTCCTCCCCCTTGGCAACCACAAGTCTGTTCTCTATGTCTGTGAGTCTGTTTCTGTTTTGTAGATGTTTATTTGTGTTTTATTTTAGATTCCACATGTAAGTGATATCATATGGTATTTGTCTTTCTCTTTCTGACTTAACTTCACTTAGTATGATAATCTCTAGGTCCATCCATGTTGCTGCAAGTGGCATTATTTCATTCTTTTTTATGGCTGAGTAATATTCCACTGTATACATGTACCACATCTTCTTTATCCATTCATCCGTCAATGGACATTTAGGTTGCATCCATGTCTTGGCTATTGTGAATAGTGCTGCTATGAACATAGCGGTGCATGTATCTTTTTTTTTTCTTAACATCTTTGCTGGAGTATAATTGCTTTACAATTGTGTGTTAGTTTCTGCTTTATAACAAAGTGAATCAGCTATACATATACATATATCCCCATATCTCCTCCCTCTTGCATCTCCCTCCCACCCTCTCTATACCACCCCTCTAGGTGGTCACAAAGCACCACGCAGGGGCCGTGCTAATCTTCTCTGTATCGTTCCAATTTTAGTGTATGTGCTGCCGAAGCAAGCACTTTTAGAATTGTAGTTTTCTCTGGGTATATGCCCAGGAGTGGGATTGCTGGATCATATGGCAGCTCTATTTTTAGTTTTGTGAGGAACCTCCATACTGTTTTCCATGTATGAATGGTAGCTTAATACATCTTATCTAGTTGGAAGACTAGACTGAGGCTAAAAGGAGTTGTTAATGTTTTGACAAAAAAATTTTTAAGGTCACGGAACAGTTTTAATTTCCCCCTGTTTCCCTCATTTAAATCACACTTAGTTTTCAAATAAAGACAATGATGAAATCATACTTCCATCTAAACATGATACGACTATCCTGCCTACAACCAAAACACACCAGCCCTTCTCAAAGAGAGGATGCTGAGTCTTTGGGCGATGTTCGCTTTTCTCCTTTGATATTCTGTAACCTAAATTCTGAAAATAAGTGTAGCTCTTATTGATAGTCTTCCATTAGATGATAAGTGAATAGGAGCGGGAAGAAAACAAAACTATTTGGATAACATACATACAAACATATTCATAACAAAATAAGGAAGAGATACTCATAACTATTTGAATCCTCGTTTCTGCAATGTGGTCAGAGCTGGTCTTTATAACTCCCTTCTTCCATTACTCATTCCTTATTTCCTTTGCCCTCAACAAGCCTCTTAGTTGGTCATGACTCTTTTCCTGCTGGAGTGAACCAAACCTTCATTCTTGAAAGGTCTAAGCCATTAACAGTCCTGCTTATGTTGAGTTGTTGTAGTTTTTCTTTGGCTTTATTCACAGGACATGGTAGAGATGCCATAAGGCAGCTCCTGTATTCCAGACATACTCTTCCTTGTTACCATTGTAGAGTAGCAATCCAACTTGCCCTTGGTAGTCAGGATCAATTGCCCCAGCCACTAGAGAAACCTCCTTATTTGCCTGTTAATTCTGAGTCATGGGGAGCCCAAGGTGGCTGGGTGGCAATTCAATATACTCATTGCCACATTGCCTAGTGGAATCATTCATTCCTCCCTTTAGAACTAAGACCTGTAGATCAGCAGAGCCTAAGGTCACAGGGGACAGGGAGCGAAAATGTTGCTAGTAGATCACTAGGCATAATAGGGAGAGGACCCACTCTTATTTCCACCCTTTGATTCCTGGCCCTGTGAACGCTGGCTACGAGAAAAGCAGCACCATCCGTTGGGCGCTGATTTAGAGCATATACAGCGTGGAGGACATTGCTACAGCCCTGCAAGGTATTGCCACCTAGAGGGCCCTGTAATTGAGTCTTCAAAAGGCCAGTACAGGGACTTCCCTGGTGGCGCAGTGGTTAAGAATCCGCCTGCCAATGCAGGGGACACAGGTTCGAGCCCTGGTCCGAGAAGATCCCACATACCGCAGAGCAGCTAAGCCCGTGTGCAACAACTACTGAAGCCCGCGCGCCTAGAGCCCGTAATCCACAAGAGAAGCCACCGCAGTGAGAAGCCCTCGCACCGCAACGAAGAGTAGTCCCCGCTTGCTGCAACTAGAGAAAGCCTGCGCGCAGCAAGAAAGACCCGACGCAGCCAAAAATAAATAAATAAATTTATTTTTAAAAAAGGCCAGTACACCATTCTATAAAGCCAGCTGCTCCAGGATAATGGAGAACATGATGAAACCAGTGAATTCCATGAGCATAGGCCGATTGCCAGATTTCGTTTGCTGTGAAGTGAGTTCCTTGATCAGAAGCAATACTATAAGTCCACGGATGGTAAATTTGGCAGAAGGACTGTGTTCAGGGACCTCCTTGACATCAATTTTCCCATCGTGTTCTTTCTGAGTCCCTTATGACCCAGCTAACCACTGAGCATAGCCTGTGAATCAATATAGACTCATACCTCTGGCCATTTCATCTTCTAAGCAAGATGAACAATCAGGTGCACTGCTTGAAATTCTGCTCACTGGAAGGATTCCCTTTCATCACTGTCCTTCAGGGATGTCCTAGAAAGAGTCTGTACTGCTGTGGATGTTTACCTGGTGCAGAACCATGTGTAAACCAAGCCTGAGTTTTCTCTTCCTCAGTCAGCTGGTTGCCAGGAGCTCTGCAGGAGGCCATAAGTGTGGGATGGGAGAGAGAAGGTAATGTAGCGGGAATAGGAGTCATGAGCATTTGGACCACTTCCTCATGAAATTTACTTGTGCCCTCTGGGCCTCTTCAAGTATAGTCTCGACGATCCCACCTCCATTTCATAATGAGCACTGTGGTACTGCCCGCTCTTATGGCTTGGTAGGTCAGACAGTACCTAGTTCATGAAGGGCAGCTCAGATCACATGGTAATGGGGTAGCCTACGGTCAAGTGGCCAGCAGCAAGCCAAACGCTGTCTCCCAAAAAGAGTAATCACCCACAAAATCCTAAGGGTCTGTTCTATGATTCACCTGTGGCAACCTGCCAAAGGCTCCGATCATCTCCAGCTGCCACTGACACTCCAAGTGCCGTTGGATCTGCTGCATCATGTAGCCCAAGTGGCAGAGCAGCTTACACAGCAGCCTGGACCTGTTGCAGAGCCTTCTCTTGTTCTGGTCCTACTCAAACTAGCAGCTTTGAAGGTTAATTGCTAAGTGGGCCCTAGTAGCATACCTAACTGAGGAATATGTTGCCTCCAAAATCCAAAAAGACTCACTAGACATTGTGCCTCTCTTTTGGTTGTAGGAGGTGACAAAAGCAACAATTTGTCCTTTACCCTAGAAGACATACCTTGACATGTCCCACACCACTGGACACCTGGAGATGTCACTAAGGTGGGAGACTGCTGAATTTTTGTGGGATTTATTTCCTACCCTCTGACACACAATTGTCTTATCAATGTCTAGAGTATTTGCTACTTTCTTTTATTTATTTATTTATTTATTCTTTGTTGTGGCACGTGAGCTTCTCTCTACTTGTGGTGTGTGGGCTCCAGAGCACGAAGGCTCTCTAGCTGTGGCATGCAGGCTCAGTAGTTGCGGCCCGGGGGCTTAATTGCCCCATGGCATGTGGGATCTTAGTTCCCTGACCAGGGACCCAACCCGTATCCCCTGCATTAGAAGGCAGATTCTTAACAACTGGACCACCAGGGAAGTCCCTAGAGTATTTGTTACTTTCTGTTCACCAAGTCCAATCAGTACAACATCCATAATGGACCCGCATGATGTCTTGTGGAAGGAAAAGGCCATCAAGGATCTCGGGGACTAAATTATGACATAGGGTTGGAGAGTTGATACGCACCTGAGGAGGGATGATCAGGTATATTGCTTGCCTGTCCAGCTGAAAGGATACCACTTCTTGAGGTCTTTACTAAGATGTATTGAAAGAAAAGCATTTTCCTGGCTGATAGTTGCACACTAGGTTCCAGGATGTTATGGGCTGAATGCTTGTGTCCCTCTCAAAATCATATGTTGAAATTCTAACCCCCAATGTGATGGTATTAGGAAGAGGGTACTTTAGGTCATGAGTGTGGAGCCCTCATGAATGGGATTAATGCCCTTATTAAAGAGACCCATGGGACTTCCCTGGTGGTCCAGTGGCTAAGACTGTGTGCTCCCAATGCAGGGGGCCTGGGTTTGATCCCTGGTCAGGGAACTAGATCCCTGCTAGGTTCAGGGAACTAGAACCTACTGCAACTAAGACCTGGTGCAGTCAAATAAATAAATAAACATTAAAAAAAAATTTAAAAAATAATAAAGAGACCCATGTGGGAACTCACTGGCGGTCCAGTGGTTAGGACTCCGCACTTCCACTGCAGGAGGTACAGGTTCGATCCCTGGTCAGGGAACTAAGATCCCACATGCCGTGCAGCGTGGCCAAAAAAAAAAAAAAAAGGAAAGAGAGAGAGAGAGAGACCCATGTGAGGACAGAGCAAGAAGATGACCCATCCACCAACAAGGAAGTGGGCTCTCGCCAGATGCTGGATCTGCTTGATCTTGGACTTTCCAGCCTCCATAACTATGAGAAGTGTTTGTTGTTTAAGCTACCCAGGCTGCGGTATTTTTGTTATAGCAGCCTGACTAGACTAAGACACAGGGGAGGTCTCTAGCAATGAGACCACATCTGGAACAGCAGCAGCAATGGAGTCAGCATCTGAATAAGTTTATGATAATCCACTGTCACTCTACAGGATCCAACTATTTTCTGCACAGGACAAACGGGCAAGTTGAATGAAGATGTGGCGAGAATCACTCTTCCAGCACTTTTCAAGTCCTTCATGGTGGCAGTAGTGCCTGCAGTCCCTCTGGGAAAGTGGAATTGCTCTTGGTTTACTAATTTTGCAGATACAGATGGTGCTAGTGGCTTCCATTTGGCCTTTCCTACCATAGTAGCCCTCACTTCACAGGTCAGGAAACAATGTGGGGATTCTGCCAGTAGCTGAGTATGTCTATTCCAATTATGCATTCCAGAACTGCAGAAACAGCCCCAGGTTGGATTTCAGCCACCACTGGGCAAACTATGAGTTGGACCTGAGCTAAAACTCCATTGATCTCCTCACCTCCATGAGCCCCTACCACAGTGGTGTTTTGGATCAGTTCAGAGCTAGCATCCAGTAATCCCTGGAAAATGTGATTATTTCCTTTTCCCCAGTGCACGGTCGCTCCGGTAAACAGGCATAGGTCCCCTTGGGGGACAGGGGGGAATTCCATAGGTTTGGTAAACAGCCATAGGTCCCTTTTGGCAGCAGGGAATTCCCTGGTGGTCCAGTGGTTAGGACTCAGCACTTTCACTGCCGGGGTCCGGGTGGGTTTGATCCCTGATCGGGGAACTAAGATCCCACGTGCCACGCAGTGCGGCCAAAAAAAAAATTCTTAGCTTGCAAGTTGTACAAAAACAGCAGAGGGGTGGATTTGGCCCATAGACACAGTTTGCCAATCCTTGCCTTGGTGGTTTAGAATATACATCTTTAATTAATCTCCATCTGATTTCAAATAATATTATGCTACTTCACATAGAGGGAAAGAAACTTATAACGGTATACTCACAGTTCCTCCCTCCCATCTTTTGTATATTATTGTCATCTATTTTATTTTTGTATATGCTATAAATCCACATCGCTATTATTTTTGCTTTAGATACTCAATTATCTTTCAAGGTGATTAAAAGAGTCTAAACATGCCTTTTATATTTACTTTTTTTTTTTTTTTTTGCAGTACGCGGGCCTCTCACGGTTGTGGTCTCTCCCGTTGCGGAGCACAGGCTCCGGACGCACAGGCTCAGCGGCCATGGCTCACGGGCCCAGCCGCTCTGTGGCATGTGGGATCCTCCCGGACCGGGGCACGAATCCGTGTCCCCTGCATCGGCAGGCGGACTCTCAACCACTGCGCCACCAGGGAAGCCCTATATTTACTTTTATTTTAACCATTTCTGGAGATCTTCATCTCTTTGTGTAGGTCCAAATGCCTATTCTGGTATCATAGTCTTCCACATGAAGAACTCCTTTATGATTTCTTATAGTATAGGTCTGCTGGTGATGAAATCTCTCAGCTTTTGTTTATCTGAAGAAGTCTTTACCTCACCTCATTTTTTAAAAATTATATACAGTAAAACTGACATTTTTGCATACAGTTCTATGAGTTTTGAGATAAGTATAGGATTCTCTAACCACCACAAAGGATATGGAATAGTTGTGCTTTCATTAAAAAAGAAAAAAAAATCTTTTTATTTTGAAATAATTATAGACTCATAGGAAGTTGCAAAAAATAGCATAGAAAGTCCTGTGTACCCTTCACCTAGATTTCCTCAGTGTTAACATCTTACATAACTATTGTACAACATCAAAACTTAACACTGTCAATTCAAGAAACTGACATTAATACAATACTGTTAATCAGACTTATTAACACCTTATTTACATTTCACCAGTTTTTATATGCACTCATTTATCTGTGTGTGTGTATGTAGCTGTATGCAATTTTATGCCATGTGGGGATTCATGTTACTAGCACCTTCATCTTTGAAAGATATTCTTGCTGCAAATAGAATTCTGGGTTGATGTTTCTTCAGCACTTTAAAGATGTCAGTTCATTGTCTTGCTTGTATAGTTTGTATGGCTGTTAGCATCACTGACTCCATCTTGGGCCTGTCCTTCCACTGACCCTACGTTGGACTGTACTGGGTAGTAACTCTCCTCTCTGTCATCAAGGGCTTTGTAGTTAATAGATAATGTTTAATGATCGTTAGGTCCAGGTGGCCTCTATGGTCTGTTAGTTCCCAAACAATGATGAAGACGTTTGCTGACGTATTCCCAGCACCCAGAAGACTAGCTACCTGTTCATAAATCTTGACTTAGGAATGCATCCTGTGTTTCCAAGCACGTAGCCCCGTACCCTAGGTTAACTATAAAATTGCCCCAATGGCCCTTCGGTGGTGCGCAGTGCAGCTGTGAGTGCTTATGTGTCGCTGCCCGCCCTGTAAGTTAACCTTTAACAAACTGATCCATTGATTACATGAAGCTGCTTCCCTCATTTTTCAATCTCAAGATACCTTTTCAGTTCAGTGAGCACTTTTTGCTCCCTCTGTCCTCCAACGTAGTTTCTGATAAGACATCTGCTGTAATTCTTATCTTTGTTCCTTTGCGTGTATTAATGTATCTTTTTTTCCCTCTGTCTGCCTTCAGGATTTTCTCTTTATCTTTGATTTTCAGCAATTTGACTATGATGTTTCTAGGTGTTTTTTTCTTTTGTGTTCTTATTGGCGGGGGCATTATTTATCCCACTTGGTGTTCTCTGTGATTCTTACATCTATGGTTTGATGTCTTTCATCATTTTTGGAAAGGTCTCATCCACTATCTCTTCAAGTGTTTCTCCTGCCCATTTTCTCTCTTTCTTCCTTCTGGGATTCCAGTTACACATATATTCGATAATCTGATTTTGTTCCACAGCTCTTGGATGCTCTGTTCTGTTTCTTTGTTTTTTCACTTATTTTTCTCTTTGTGTTTCAGTTTGGATAATTTCTATTGAACTGTCTTCAAGTTTACCAATTCTTTCCTCAGTTTTGTTGAGTCTGGTGATGAGTCCATAGAAGGCATTCTTCATTTCTGCTACCGTGGTTTTTTTTTTTTATTTCTAGATTTTCTATTTGACCCATAACTTCCACCTCTGCTGAAATTCCCCATCTGTTTATGCACGTGGTCCCTCTTTTCTACTAGTGTTTCTAACATATAAATCATGATTGTTTAAAAGTCCCTGTCTAATAGTTTCAACAACTGCATCATTTCTGAGTCTGGTTTGGTTGACTCTTTGTCTCTTGACAGTGGTTTTCTTGCCTTTTAGTGTTTCATAATTTTTGACCAAATTCTTGACATTGTGTGTAGAATGGTAGAGACTAAATGAAATGGTATTAATTCCTGGAAATGGGCATGTATCTTCTGCTAGACAATTAGTGTAAGAGCTTAAGTCAGTGTAGTCAGGAGCTGGTTTGGACTTTGCTGTTGCTATGGTTACCTTCATTGCACTACTGGCTTCCAGTTCGTCTAGCATCATCTCAAACAGATGGGGACTGGGTTGCTGGAGGGTTTTTAATCAGTGCTCCTGGTCCACCCCTCAACTTTCCATCCCTTGGTTGGGTTGCTGTTGCTTGTTACTTGGTGCTTGCTAGCCTGGTGGAGGGGGGTGTGGTGTGTATCTTATCCTGGTCCAGCCTCAGTCTTTGGCAAACTGTATCCCTGGGCTTGGGGACGGGGCTTCCTCAGTGATCCTGCTCCTCCTTCCCACGGCAGCAAAACTCTGCCTTGTTATCTTTGGCAGATCCATATGGGAGAGTTTCCTGCCCCTCCCCAGTGATAGGAGCCTTGTAATGGTATTGGCATAGGATCCTGCTACGGGATGGTTTCCTGCCCCTCCCACTTTCCTCAGCTATAATAGGTTGTCGTATGTGCCCCGCACAGGAGGGTTTGCTGCCTGTCCCCAGCAGCTTCATCCTACAGAGGGGAAGGGTCCTGGTGAGGTTGAGACGTCCCACCTTCCCTGCAGCTGCAACCGCTTCCCTCCTCCAGGCCTGATGGAGGTCTGTGGAGAGAAACCTGCAACAGGGCACAAACTCATGTTGTGTCTGAGATTTCTGGGGGTCCATAGATGGCCTGTAGCAACTTGTTACGAATTTTCCTGAATCCCTTACATGCTTGGCACTTCGTAAATGCACAATGCATACTTATTGTATATTCGGAGGAAATCGTTGAACTTTTCTGAGTCTGTTTCTGCACTTATAAAATGGGGCTGATACAAAAAAAAAAATGGGGCTGAGAAGGCCCACCTCACATAGAGTTCATATGAGGTAATGGTTATGAAAGGGCTTTTAAGCGGAGAGTAGCAAGCACATAGACAGGATGATTGATCCTGGGGTCTCTGCTTGCTTAGCTGTGTAAAGGCTTGGAGGCAGTGAAGGCTGAGAAGTGCTGTGAGACCGGGACGGAGCGTGAGGAGGGTGTGGGTGGTGGGTGTGGTAAGGATACTGGTGGGAAAAGAGGATGCAAACTAAAAGGTAAGCTCCAGTTCAGACTGTGTGATTTAAATTCTGGCTCCCACAGTAAATCCCTATGTCACCTGGGGCAAGTTGAATAACCACTTTGAGGCTCAGCTGCCTCATCTGTTATACGGGTTTTGAGATTTGTGGTAATTCCGTTAATTAATACTTGTCAAGAGTTTAGAATAGTGCCTGGCATAAAGTACTTAATAAATATCAAGGGTTTTTGTTTTGTTTTATTAATTCACTCATCCATTCAACAAATATTTAGAACCTACTATGTGCTAGGCATTGTGCTAGGTGCTGAAAATACAGCATTGAATGAGATAGGGTTCTTGTTAGCTATCAAGAAAAGCAGTCACTGGACAAGAAATCTCCATTGCAAAGAGCTTTCTAAACTTGAAAGTGCTGGGGAGGGACTTCCCTGGTGGTCCGGTGGTAAAGAATCCTCCTTCCAATGCAGGGGACGGGGGTTCGATCCCTGGTTGGGGAACTAAGATCCCACATGCCGCAGGGCAACTAAGCCCGCGTGCCACTTCTGCTGAGCTCACGCGCCTCAACTAGAGAGCCCACGTGCTGCAAGCTACAGAGCCCACGTGCTCTGGAACCCCGGCGACACAACTAGAGGGAGAAAAACCTGCACGCCACAACTAGAGAGAAGCCTGCGTGCCAAAACGAAGAGCCCGCACTGCAACGAAAGATCCTGCGTGCCTCAACGAAGACCCCGCCTGCCGCGACTAAGACCTGACACAGCCAAAAATATAATAATAATAAAATAAAGAAAATTAAAAAAAAAGAAAGCGCTGGTAAATATAAAAGTGTATCTCTGAGGAGGTAACCTTTGAGCTGAGGCTTGAAGAACAAGCCGGAATTTGCTAGATAAAGGGCAGGGAAGAGTGGGAATTCCCTGGTGGTCCGGTGGTTAGGACACCTGGCTTTCACTGCCGGGGCCCAGGTTTGATCCCTGGTCGGGGAACTAAGATCCCGAAAGCCGTATGGTATGGTCAAAAAAAGGGGGGGGGCAGGGAAGAGTGTGACAGGCAGAGGGAACAGCAGGTGTAAAGACTGAATTAGGAAGACTCAAGCACCTGGAAGAAAGCCAGTGAGGCTGGAGATCGGAGGGGGCGGGGGGAGGGAATGCCCATTGGCCTCGTCCTCAGGATTGGGCTTTATCTTAAGATCAATGGGAAGCTATTGGAGAGTATAAGCAGGGGAGTGACACGACCAGCTTTGGGTTTTTGTTTTGTTTTTTGCGGTACGCGGGCCTCTCACTGTTGTGGCCTCTCCCGTTGCGGAGCACAGGCTCCGGACGCGCAGGCTCAGCGGCCATGGCTCACGGACCTAGCCGCTCCGCGGCTTGTGGGATCTTCCCAGACCGGGGCACGAACCCATGTCCCCTGCATCGGCAGGCGGACTCTCAACCACTGTGCCACCAGGGAAGCCCAGCTTTGAGTTTTTAAAAGCGGTTCTGCCAGCTGTGCAGAGAACAGATTGGAGGAGAGTTGGAGTCGAAGCAAGGAGACCAGTCAGGAAGCAGAGAAAAAGGGGGGCATGACACATCTAAGGCAGCAGGGAGTCTGCACTTGGACCTTGTGTACCATTTCCTTTTCCTTCCAGAGCACCAAGACAAAAACCTGGTTCTAGAGAGGGAGTTTGCTAGGAAGTGCAAGCGAGCTGATTCTTGCTAGTTTTAAGATATGACCACCAGAGGGCGCAAAAACACTAAAGAGACTCGGAGTCGGCCCTGATCCACCTCCCCAGGCTGAGTCCTGGGATTCAAAGGCAGCCCGAGGGCGTGCCCTCCCCTCGCCCAGTTAGATGGCTGACTCTAGGGCCTACAGGAGCCAGCCTCCAGTTCCTTTGTTAGAAAGCAGTGAACAAACTGAAGGAATCCTGGACTGGGAGCCTGAAAATGTGAGTTCAATCCTTCCCCACAGCTCCCCGACTTGGGCAACTTGCCCCTGTTTTCCCTTCTGCCCCCTCATTTGGCCCAGGTCCCCGGCCCTCATTTCAGAGAGAAATGTAGGGGTTCAGAGCCTGGTGTTTGAGCCACCTGGGTTTAATCCCCATTCCAACCACAAACTAGCTAAATAACCTTGGTCAAGTGACTTCACCTGTCAAAGCCCCAGTTTCCATCTCTGTTAAGTGGATATCCTGACACATGCCTTGCACTGTTGCAAATTATGAGATAATGTCTGTAAGTACTTAGCGCAGTGGCTGGCACATAATAATTGCTCAATATATGTTTATTATTCAGATGGAAATGTGACTCACATTCATTAAGTGCTTACTTAGTATCCAGGACTGGGGTTTTTACTAGTAATTCTTTTTGTGGCTTTTGGCAAGATTCCTTCCTTTTTCTGAGCCTCGGTTTCTCCAACAGAAAAACAGAGGGTTAGATCAGAGTGGATTCTCAGTAGGAGCCATTCCAGCCCTGACACTCCAGGCTGTTTCTCTTTCTCTCCCTCCTACCTCTCTCTGCTTCCTTCCTTTCTTCCATCTATCCATCATTTATTCATTCATTCAACAATTATTTATTGAGTATCTACTATATTCCAGATGCAGGAAACAAAACAGACCGACATCAAAGCAGGTGTCCATCACTGAGAGCTAGTCTGTTGGAAGCATGTTTGTTCTAAACCTTCTTTGTCCTCTCTTCCAGCAATCAATCTTGCAGGTTATTTCATGTTTAGAACAGGAAAAAATTGCGCCAAGAGTTTATTTCTGTGCATCCCTGTGTGGCTGTGTATACACACACATTTATATATAACATTTGCAGCAGCGTTGTCATGGTAACCGTTTTTTGGTGTCTCTGGGCATGAGGGCTGCCTGTGAGTGGAGGAGCTTTTATGGAGCACCCCCTGCATGCACTTTTGTGTGGCGAGAATTCCTGCTGGGAGAGTTCCCCAAGAGCCTTTGCCGGCCCTTTTGATCATTGCTGCCTATTTTTCTCATTGATCTTGTCGGATGTGAGTGAAATTGACTGGGGGAGTTGAATGTCAAGTTCAGTGACTGGCAGAGCAAGATCCTCCCCGGACATCTGACAATGAGTGGCGTGGATAGGTCAGCTTGGGCTTTTTGTCTTTTTAAACCCTTGATTTGGGAATGTTTAAGGCTTCGGGGAAGACTCGGATGAAAAGGCAAAAGCAGCCAGGGAATGTATTTTCAGAAACGACAGCTGCAGCAGCCGCTTTTGAACTTGGTAGGCAGTGCCAGAGCCGGGAGGGGCGGAGTGCCAGCAAGAGGGAGAGAAGGGACCCACTATTCACCACGCAGCCCGGCCCCATCCTGGGTGCTTGGCATACGTTATCTCCTGTAATCCTCGAATCCAGCCTGTGAGATAGACACGGTGGTTCTTAGCAGGAAACTGGGATGGAGAGGAAAAGGGGCCTAGCCAGGAAGTGGCAAAGGTGCGACATTCAAACTCAGGCTGCAGGCTAACTCCAGTGCCAGGGTTCTACCCACTACTTGGGCCGCTGGACCACTCTGCAGCCAGGTTCCCCTCACTTCCAGGCCAGGAACTGGGGGGAGGGGCAGCCAGAAATGGCAGCCCAGAGATTCAAATCCTCACAAACGCCAAGTCACAGCAGCAGATCCAATCATGGGCCGCCATGAGATGAACGAATCAAATCTTATGCACGTATTACCTTCACTCTAAATACAGGAGCTGGCTTGTGTTTTGGTGTCGTGAGAGCTTCCCGTGTACCAGGCATTGTTTCACTTCTTTATTATTAAAGTCTGTGAGACCGATGCTATCTCGTCATTACTCTATTACAGATAAAGAGAGTGAGGTACAGAGAGGTTAAATGTCTTGCCCAAGATCACACAGCTAATGAGCTGAGATTTGATCCCAGGCAACCTGGTTCCCGCGCCTGAGCTCTTAACTGCTGTGCCTTTGTGGTCCATGAGTTAGAGTTCTGTGTGTGTGCAGTTCTAACGGAGCCATGTGGACTCTCCCCTCCCCAAAGAGCTTCCGCTATTTGAGAGATAAGAGTTAAGGGCTTCCCTGGTGGCGCAGTGGTTGACAGTCCGCCTGCCGATGCAGGGGACGCGGGTTCGTGCCCTGGTCTGGGAAGATCCCACATGCCGCGGAGCGGCTGGGCCCGTGAGCCATGGCCGCGGAGCCTGTGCTCTGCAACGGGAGAGGCCACAACAATGAAAGGCCCGCGTACCGCAAAAAAAAAAAAAAAAAGAAGAAGAGTTAAAGGGAGAGGGAAGAGGATACTCTTTTATTGATGATCTCCTATGTGTCCAGTACTGAGCTAAGCCTTTCTACCTCACAACTTTGCTGGAACATTAGAACTACTATAATCCCCTTCATACAGATGAGAGGAATAAAGGTCCAGCAAGGTGAAGTGATGGGCTAAGGTTTTAGAACTGGGATTCGAGCGAAGACCTGCATTTTCCAAAACCCAAGCCCTACGCTGCAGAAGTCAAACAGCACTGCCCTGGGCCTTTCTCCCACGTTTCTCAGCTATGGTGCCAAAGAGGTGTTCAGGTGTTCTCCTGAGAGCAGGGAAGGCCCCTCTAGAAACCCTTGTACGGCAGAGGACCCTGACCTGCCCAAATCGAGGTGCTCCCCCAAATCTGCCAGAGTAGGGTTACACTCAGTAACTCAACCAGCATACATCCCACAACTACTTACGGAGCGCCGTCTAGTGCCAGGCTCTGGGCATGTAGCAATGAAAGCGCGTCATAGTCCCTGCCATGGGGAGCTTACTTTCTAGCAGGGAACAGCCATGATACAAGTTAAGTACCTGTGTGAGAAGTGCAGGGAGCTGTGGGTGTGAATAAGAGACTACTGGACCTGGGTTGATAACTGATGTGGGTGTTTTATGTTTATTTAAGGGGTACCTTCCCAACACTTTGGCTTGAGAAGGTCAAAGATATCACTTAGGGCTTCCCTGGTGGTGCAGTGGTTGAGAGTCCTCCTGCCGATGCAGGGGACATGGGTTCGTGCCCCGGTCCGGGAAGATCCCACATGCCGCGGAGCGGCTAGGCCCGTGAGCCATGGCCGCTGAGCCTGCGCGTCCGGAGCCTGTGCTCCGCAACGGGAGAGGCCACATCAGTGAGAGGCCCGCATACCGCAAAAAAAAAAAAAAAAAAAGATATCACTTAGTGCTTTTGGCCAAAGCCAAAAGCCGGCCACACTGCAGCATGAAATGAAAGAGGCTTCTATTTTCTTCATGTTCAGAAATCAGGTTGTGATACTTATCCTCAGGCCATTTCCAGCTTCATAGAAAAGATAAATAAGCTAACGTCTGTTGAGTATTTATAATGTGCCAGGTACTAGGCTACATTGAAGTCCCTTATGCACACAGTGTGATAGAATCACAAGAAAATATCCCAGCACAAAAGAAGCAGAAGGTGGGGATGGATTAAATTTGTCTGGGAAGGAGGGAGAATCAAGGAAAATTTGTCCCATAAGATGATACTTGAGCTGGGTTTTGAAGGATAAATAGGAGCTCGCTAGGCAATCCAGGAGCAGGAGACACTTCAGGTGGAGGAAACAGCATCTGGAAAGATTGGGAGACATGAAAGTGTATGGCCATTCAGGGGACATGTGGTGGGAACTGAGGGTGCAGAGATTGCTAAGAGCCAGATGCAAAAGGGCCTTAGGCACCTGGCTGAGGAACCTGGCCTCTATCTAATCCCCACTTTCCCTGCATGAGGGTGAAATCCAAAAACCTTCTTCAACTTCTCTGTTCAAGTGGAAGAAAAGGCGTGTGACAAGGGTGGAGGGGAAAAAGCATGATTGCCAAATTTGGGAAGCTGAAAAATGTTCATCTGCAGAATTAATTCTAAATCGCTGCTATTTTCATACTCATGCTGGTGGGAAAGGCAGAGCATAGCAACGCGCCTCAGCCTTTTTCCAGGTGTCTGGAGTGCTGGCAGGCCAGGCCAGGCCAGGCTGGCAGGCCGGCTCCCACGGAGATCACTGGAGCCAGCCTGATGCTGGGAGCCAGCTGTGGGCATCTGGAAATCCAGCTTCCTCTTCTAGTCATTAGATGGGAGGAAATTGGAATCCAGGATTTTCCCAAGGCAGTAAACTTGGCAGGATGATTAAATGGCATTAGGCTTGACAAGGGCCAGGGCAAGGCTGGACCACCCAGGTGGACCACCCAGGTGGCCAGAAGGATGTGGTTTCCAGATTCAAGATGGGATATGTGGGTGACTGTGCGAAGTCCCTTGGTTTAGAGAGTGCTGGAGGCCTGCTGGGCAGGTATTAGAGACCTTTCCCTGGGCCAGACCCAGTGGCCATGCAGGTTGATCTCAGGAACAGGGCAGCTCAGCAGATCTGGTATGTAGGGGGTTCTGCTAATAAGATGTGGAAGCAGTAAGATCATGCGCTGCCTTGCCCCCGGCCGAGCAGCCACCTCCTGACCATGTTGGGTGACAGCCAGACAAGGGAGGAGAGAAGGCCCTGTTATGATTCACTTCCTATGTGCGGGTAGTATTGGTACCCAGATCTCCACTGGGGTGTAATGAGAATTAAATGAGTTAATACATGTAAAGAGCTTTGCCCAATGCCTGACACATAGTGAGTGTTCAGTAAATGTTAGCTGTTACTGTTTTTATCTTCTAGACACACTAATGGTTTTTTTCCACTTGCTACCTTACTTAATCCTCAAAACAGCTCTAGGAAGTAGGAATTAATAGGTTAAAAAAAAGTTTGCTTTTTACAGTTGAGAAAACCGAGGTACAATGGGGGGTTATGTAACTCACTCAAGGACACATAGTGAAAAGTGGCAGAGCTGGAGGGAACCTCTACAACTCAACAACAATAACCCCCCTGCCCAATTCAAACATGGGCAAAGGACTTGAATAGACATTTCTCTGAAGAAGGTATCAAATGGTCAGTAAGCACCTGAAAAGATGCTCACTAGGGAAATACAAATCAAAACCACAATGCAATTCCACGTCACACCTATTAGGTGGGTTATTATAAAAAAAAGAAAGAAAAAAGAAAACAAGTGTTGGTGAGAATGTGGGGAAATTGGAACTCTTGTGCATTGCTGGTGGGATATAAAGTGGTGCAGCCATTGTGGATAAACAGTATGATGGTTCTGCAAAAAATTAAACATAGAATTACCATATGATCCAGCAATTCCACTTCTAAGCATGTACTCCAAAGAATTGAAAGCTGGTACTTGTGAACAGATACTTGTACACCGCTGTTCACAGCACCATTAGTCACAATAGCCAAAAGGTGGAAACAACTCAAATGTCCACTGATACATGAATGGATAAACAAAATGTGGTATATCCATTCAATGGGTTATTATTCAGCCTTGAAAAGGAATTACATTTTTGACACATGCTACACAAGGTGAACCTTAAAAATATTAAGTAGCCAGACACGTAAGTATTGTATGATTCCATTTATATGTGGTACCGAGAGTAGTCAAATTCATAGAGACAAAAAGTAGAATGGTGGTTGCTAGGGGCTGGAGGGAGGGGAGAATGGGGAGTTATTGTTCAATGGGTACAGAGTTTTAGTTTGGGATGTCAAAAAAGTTCTGGAGATGCACAATGTAATGACTGCACAACAGTGTGATTGCCCTGAATTGTACACTTAAAAAGAATTTTATGTTGTATCTTACAATAATAATAATAATAATAATAATAAAGAGTTGAAAGAAAGATAAGTGGCAGAATTGGGATCAGGACCAGGTCTCTTTGTCCCCCAGGCTCCTTGGGATGGTTCCCTGGGCCCACTTTCTCCTTTCTAGGAAAATGCACTCCAGTTTTGTTCAAAACTGACTGGTAGAGAGAAAAGCAGTGTCTTGAGGATGATGGGCACACCCAATCGGAATTAGTTCAAGGCATTTGCAAGTGATGTTCAACTTGAAGGACAGGCTAATTCTGAATTCTGTACGAGCCAGGTCAGAGAGCAGAAGGCTGAAGAGTCAGAGGTGGTACCCGTGCGCCGTCCTCTCGTTCTCCTCCCACCTCCACCACCCGCGCCCGCACAGCGGCCGTCATTTTGTGTCAGTCAGTCCACAAATATCTACTGGGCCCTCCAGTACACCACGAGACAGCTCTCAGCCACCAGCTGAGTATCCTACAATTTAACTCAACTCTGACACCATCTACCTGGAGAGAGCTTCAAATCCCACAGCTCATTTATAAGGGATGGTCTGGGAAGGCCTCTCTGATAAGGTGAGGTTAAGGGCTCAGTCCTACAGGGGTGCCCCACCCCACCCCCCTGCTTCACATGACAGTCGCAAGCCCAGGCTGTTACCTGTGCTTCTGATCCACTGGCTAGAGATTGGAGGTTCCCATGACCCCCCTCCTTGGGTTCAATTAATTTGCTAGGGCAGAGCACAGAACTAAGACAAACATTTTACTTACTGGATCACCGGTTTATTATAAAAGGATATAACTCAGGAACAGCATAGGGCAAAGAATGGGGAAAGGGGTGTGAAGCTTCCATGGCCTCTCTCAGCACCTCCATGCGTTCATCAACGTGGAAGCCCTCGGAACCTTGTCCTTTTGGGTCTTTACGGAGGCCTCACCACAGAGGCTTAACTGATTAAATCATTGGCCACTGGTGATTGAACTCAGTCTCCAGCCCTCTCCCCTTCCCAGAGGTCAGGGGGTGGGATTGAGATTTCCAACCCTCTAATCACAATGTTGTTTCCCCTGGCAACCAGCCCCTCCTACTTAGGTGACCTAGGGCTTTCCAAAAGTCACTTCATTAACATAACAAGTGACACCTGATTGCTTTCTTTGCTTAGGCAATTCTAAGGGTTTTAGGAGCTCTACACCAGGATTGGGATGAAGATCAAATATATATTTCTTATTATAAATCACAATATCACAAGCACACAATACATGTCAGGCACCATTCTAGGGCCTGGAGATACAGCAATGAACAAAACAGACAGAATCCCTACTCCGGTAGGGCTAACATTCTAATGGGGAGGGATAGATAGTAAACTCATGAATATGTAAATATGTCACTGGTTAGATGGTGATGAGTGTAATGAAGGAAATTAAAGTAGGTTAGGGTAGCCTGGGGCTGGGGGTGGGTTGCTAACTTATAAGGGATGATCAGGGAAGGCCTCTCTGATAAGGTGACATTTGAGCAGGGACGTGAAGGAAGTGAGGGAATGAGCAGTGCAGATATCTCAAGGACAGGAAACAGAAAGTGCAAAGGCCCTGAGGCAGGGAGTATATAAAAAGGAACATTGTAAAGGCCAGTGCACTAGAAGAGGAGAGTAGCAGAGAAGCTCTGAGATGTAAAGGTGGGGGTGGGAGATGGAGATCACGTAGGGCCTCGTAGGTCATTGAACAGATTTTGGTTTTTATTCCAACTCAGAAGTGAGGACAGTGGAGGGCTCTGAGCAGAGAACGTGACATGACCTCAACTTTTCTTTTCTTTTCTTTTTAAGATTTAATTTATTTTTGGCTGCGTTGTATCTTCACTGTTGCACGCGGGCTTTCTCTAGTTGCGGCGAGCAGGGGCTACTCTTCGTTGCGGTGTGTGGGCTTCTCATTGCGGTGGCTTCTTTTGGTGTGGAGCACAGGCTCTAGGCGCGCAGGCTTCAGTAGTTGTGGCACACGGGCTGAGCAGTTGTGGCTTGAGGGCTCTAGAGCGCAGGCTCAGTAGTTGTGGCGCATGGGCTTAGTTACTCCGTGGCATGTGGGGTCTTCCCGGGCCAGGGATCGAACCTGTGTCCCCTGCATTGGCAGGCGGATCCTTAACCACTGCACAACCAGGGAAGTCCTTAATTTTTTCATGTAAATAATTATGGGGATTATTTAACTTGTAGGCCCAGTTACCTATCTCTCTTCCAGTCCTTGCTAGGGGCCCAGAAGAGTGCCTGGTACATAGCTGTCACTCAGTAAATGCTTGTTTAATAAGTCCTGAAGACTGGTTGTGATTCCAGAGGCACACGG
This sequence comes from Lagenorhynchus albirostris, assembly GCF_949774975.1. Lineage (NCBI taxonomy): Eukaryota > Metazoa > Chordata > Mammalia > Artiodactyla > Delphinidae > Lagenorhynchus > Lagenorhynchus albirostris. The sequence goes on from NC_083096.1 coordinate 169,981,089, forward strand.
GGAGGAATGACCGACACTTGAAGTGGGAAAAGACTGGGGGTGGGGGGATAGGGGGATCCAACTTCTAAATGAGAGGATGGTATCAGATTTGAGAAACACCTTGGTCCAGCAGTGAAAAGAGGTCATGAGTTTCAGTCCAGGTTGTGCTGCTTACTTGCTGTTTGACCTTGAGAAAAAGCCTTTCTTATATCTGGGCTCTACCCCTAAAACCAGGACACTGGGTAAGGTGATCCCCTAAGGCACCTTCAGTCCTGACTAGACTCTATTACAACACTTCAAAAAAATTGTGGTAAATACAAATAACATAAAATTTACTGTCTTCACCATTCTGTGATAATATTCTTTGTTCCCTCTTGCATCCTGGTGAAGCTGAAGCATCTGCTGCCGCAGTGCTGGCGGGGGCTGTGGTCCCCTCCAGGAACAGCTGAGAAATGAAGACCGTTACACACACCGTGGGCAAAGAGGTAGGACGACTTGGCCCCAGAAGTGGGAGTGGGAGTGGCAGCAAACTTTGCCTTGGAGGCAAGAGGGGAAGGCATGAAGCTTTGTTGAGGTACCTACCATGCCCTAGGCCCTGGCGATGCTCTCTACAGACCAGCTCCCTTAGGTCTTGCTTTAATCCTTTAGAGGCAGACCTCCTGTTTTTATTTTGCAAATGGCCCAGAGAAGTTAGGAAACTTGCTTAGGGTTGATTGGCTAGTCTGTAAGGTTAGAGTCCAGATCTATCTGAAAGTTTACAACCTTTGAAAGGAACTACCACCCTTACACGGCATCCTACCACTGGGCCCTGGGACGCTGGGCAGGGCCTGCTGGCACAGCTCTTTACTGAAGAACATACGTGGCCAATTATGAACGGGCCTGCAGTATAAGGAATGGGAGAAAATATTTCTTTACTGTTCCCATTGGGCTTTCCCTCCTTCCATTCATGTCCATTTCAAATGGGTGCCAGGTAGTTGCTCTTTCTTTGGTCTTTCTTCCTCCTCCTCCTCCTTCTTCTTTTTTAAAAGTTCTTGGCCTCCCATCTCTATGTCTTAACTGCCTAGGGTCTAGATCTTGGGTCAGCAAGTTCCATGCCCAGCTCTACCTTGTCAGGCCTTGGTGGAGGTTTGCATGTCTCAGAGCGGAGCACCTAATAACATACAAACCTTCTGTGGCTACTGAAGATGGCTTCTGTTGTGCTAAAAGGCCAGTCCCCTCCAGGAGAAAAAAAAAAAAGAAAGGGCCAGAGAACTCCAGCCTGCGACAGTATTTTCAAAAGTTTTCAATTAAGAAATTAAGGGGTCCCCCTGAGCCCAATCTTCAGTTCACTCAGAGAAACAGCACAGTGACCCCACATGATAACAAATAAGCAAAGCTCCGTCACCCAGCCACGAGGAGATGCGTAAACCAAGTCTTCACCTGTCTGCTGGCTCTCTGAATGAGGATGGAGAGGTATTTTGATTCTGGGAGGAAATGCAGGTCTCTGTTGGGGGTAGCGTGGTGGGCTCTGGGAACAGTGGCTGGCTGGTCAAAAATTCAAGACTCCTCCTGCGAGCCAGCACTGCCTGCTCCAGGAAGTTCTCACCCTTTTCGCTCCCTGTGCAGTGAGGCCCAGCCTAGGCTCTGCAGTAGCGAGGGCTTCTCCAGGGTAACCTGAAAATCCTCTGGCCGTTCACAATTATTCTGTCCTTTAGCAAGCTCACATCCTTTTTATTGAGTGCTAGATATCAACGATATTTTAAATGACTAGGTAATGTTCCTATGTAAATGAATAATAGTAGCTAAAATGTATCCAACTATGACAATGAGCAAGGGACTGGACTTTGTTGTCTTATTTCTCATGATAAGAGGTGGAGTCTCCATTTTACAGATGAGAAAACTGAGGCTTGAGAGGTTATGTGATTTCTCCAAGGTCATACAATTAATCAATGGCAGGGCTGAGAATCAAATTCAGGTAATCTGATTCCAACAGCTGTACTCTTTATTGCTCAACACTGAGCTTTAAGCATCTACTTGGGAGCCTAGAGAAGGGGAGCCTAGCTCAGCCTGGGGAGCGAGGAAAGGGTGCCCAGAGGAGGCGAGGCCTAAGCCAAGCCTTGAGGCAGGAGCAGGCATAAGCCAACGGGCTGAGAAGGGAGAGGATGGTTTGGGGTCGTAGTCCACATACAGACACCAGGGAGAGGAAGAGAATGGCTTTGTCTGCAGTGGAGCAAAGTGGCTGCAGTTCTGGATCTGAGGTGGAGAGTGGCAGGATGGAAGTGGAGTCCAGATCCTGAAGGGCCTTGAATTTAGACTGGATCCTGAAGGCAATGGGGGAGCCATGGAGGCTCTCAGCAGGCAAGTTCACAAAATCAGCTTCGCTTGTTGACAGTGCCTCTGGCCAGCGTGGGGAGGTTCGTCTGTGGAAGGCAATGGTGGCAAATCAGAACTGGAGTCAGATGCCTGGGTTTGAATGCCAGCATTTCCACTTGAAAGTTATACAAGTTGCTTCTTCATATCTTTAAGCCTCAGTTTATTTGTGAATGGGATATAATAATACCTTGCAGAGTTGTTGAGGTGAGTAAGAGTGAATCTAAGCAGAATGTTTAGCAGAGCTGTACCCTGGCACCCAGGAGGTGTTCAATAAATATTAGCTTCTCTGTGCCAGACGGGAGGTGTTGAGCAGGGCTATGATTGGGATGAAAGGAGAGTGCTCTACCTTTCTGACTTTGCTCCCTATAAGCCTTCCGCATTGATTGCCTGGGGCCAGAATCTTATCAGGGACTTTTACATTATTTTGCCCAAGGTATATCTGTTTCAAGAGAGATAATGCTCATAAAGTGCTTAGCAAAGACCAGACACACAGTAATCACCCGATGCTTGTAGCTATTAAGTTAGGAAATGAAACTAGCTCAGAAAAGAATAACAGTTAAGCAATGATCAGTCTGTTATCACCCTAGTATACAAGGGAAGCCAAATTCTTTCCTGGGAGCAGGTTTCCCTTGGGATAAGGAAGTCTGAGATCTGGAACATAGAAGGAGAATCTGGGGAACTGCAGGACCACTTGGGAAGTTTTCCTGGAGCCAGTCACGTCTAGAGAAGAGCAGAAAAATCCAATCCCAGGTAAACAGGTGTTACAAATCCAAATGGCTTAGGATTCCAGAGTATGAAGTGGCTCCTGCCTTCCAGTCTGGAGATGGGGGATTATGCTTCCTTTTCTACACCAGGAGCTGTGAAACCCTCTCCAGAAAGATGCAGTTGTGGTATCACCCTCCAGATGCTTCTTCCCAGAGGGAGCTTTTGGAGGTCCCAGGGACTGTCAAGAATTAAGCAACCACGATGTGTAGAGCTTTATGTGAATTGAAAAAAAAAAAGGCAGTGTGAGGCAGTATAGCAGGAGGCAGAACCCAGCTCTAATTTTGTCTCTGCCAACTACACTCTCCATGTGACCTTGGCAAAGTCTCTTGCCCGTTTCGAGCCTCAATTTTTTCAGCTTCTTCTGTGTGTGATGGTATTGAGCCTCCCTGTGCCTCAGTCTCTACAACTGTGAAATGATTACCACCTCTTTCACAGGACTGTGTGAGATAATGAACTGCTCAGTGCCTGGTTACAGTTATTACCTGGCTTGCTCCCTGATCTCTGCAATTCTTTTCCCCTCAATGATCCTGTGCTTGGACAAGACCCCAACTGGAGGTGGAGTGTGTGGGCAGGGGGTGGGGGGGTGTTGGCTGGTCCTGCTGGGGAGAAAAGGAGCTTATCACCAAGTGTTACGCCCGCATAGGACACCGGGAAGCCGACCACTGGCTGCTGGTCAAAAGGCGCTCCAGTCTCCGGGCAGGCCTTGGAAGAATCCGTCCACAGATCCCCAAGTTAAGGCTGCTGATTAGATAAGGAGGGTCGGATCAGGTCCCCAGGCAACTTGGGAAGCGGCAAGGTTTATTCGGACGAATGAACCTGGATTTCAGATGCAGGTTTGTCCCTGTCCTTTCCTGGCTGGATGACCTTGGGCCGGTCACTTTCCCTCTCTCAGACTCAGCGTGCTCTGGAAATGGAGCTCCTCATCCCGCTCACCTCTGGGTGGACAAGGGCGAAATGTAGACACAATGGACGGGAACTGCGTTAAGGGTGGGCGAGTGCTATTTGTTATGCTAATAGGTCCACCCGGCGGGCTCCTATCCAGCGGTTTCACTCCGGTTAAGCAGTTCCTCCCACCGTAACCGAGGTTTCTCGCCTCACTGCCTCCCGCCCCTACGGACAGGGCTCTGCGGACCGCAGGCTCCAGGGCCGTTACCATTGTTCTTCGAGGCTGGGCGGCAGAGGAGGGATCTCGCAGACCAGACCTCGCCTTTGGTCTCTCCTTCCGCCCCGCACCCCAGCCGCAGCGAGCCTGGAAGCCCCTCTAGCCGATCTTTCCCGAGCAAGCGAGTCCTCCCCGGAGAACTGCCGAACGGCGGCCGAAGGCGCCCCCGAGTGTTTCCGAAGAACCCCGACCTCTCGCAGTCTCCGGAAAGAGCCGAAGGAGCTTCTCACCCTCGGCCTCCCGAACTACTCCGAAAAGGCCCGAAGTTTTCCGAGCGGCCGTCCTGCCGGACTGCTGGAGGCGGCCGCAGCGCCATGTTGGATGCTCTGCTTGTTGAGTGAAGAAAATCCGCCGGCATCGCCTGAGCCCCGCTACCGAGAAGGGCGCCGCTTCCCCCGGGGAGGGGGATAAAGACCCCCTGCCGCCGGCCCATGAGGATATTGCCGTGAAAGGTCCGGTCTCTCCGCCTCCTGCCCCCGCCGGGTCCGGCCCCCCCCCTGGGGTCGCGTTGTCACGGAGACCGGCAGCCGGTGGTGCTGGCCCGCGGGGCGGCTGCTGCTGCCGGCGGCGGCGGCGGCGGCGGCGGCGGCGGCGGGCGTGTGTGACCGGCCCCGGCTCCCTCCTCCTCCTCCTCCCAGCCTCCCCCCGGCCCCCCGCTCCCGCCGCCTCCCCGGGTCTGCCCCCATCCCGCCCCCCCGCTGCCCCCGGCCCCTGCACCCCGGCGCGCCCGGTCCCGCTCTGGGGGGGTTGGTGGCTTCGCTTTGCCATGAGTTTACCGCAGAAACCGGCTCTGAAATCAGGCTCAGCGGCTGCAGCAGGAACCGGACCCGGCACCGGAGCGGCGGCGGCGGCGGCGGCGGCGGCAGCAGCAGCGGTACCGCCTCCTCACCCGGCGGCGGCGGCGGCGGCGGCGGCGGCGGCAGCGGCAGCGGCGGCAGCGGCCCCTCCTCACCCGAACATCAGGGCCCTCCAGACCCAGGCGCCCCAACAGTATCCTTTTCACCTTCCTGCCGGCCCTTCGGCTCTCTTCGCTGCAGACCAGGGGGGCTGTGGCCCCTCCGGGGACTCTCCTGCCGGCAGCTACTGCCCACAGGGAAGGGGCTGCTCCTTCAGGCCACGCACCCGGCTTGGTCGGAGCTTTTGGGGTGCCCCGGCAGCAGCACTACGGGGCACCCCGGGACCCTCTGCACTACTGCGAAAAGTAGCTCCATCGGCCTTGCTTCTGCAGCCCTTCCCTTTTGGAGCTGGGGGACCCTTCCCCCCTCGCCTCTCCTCCCCTAAACCCTACCTCCCCCCCCTTATTAGGCCGAATTTGCTGGTGCCTGTGACCAGCCCCGCAGGGAAGGCTTTTCTCTGATTGTTGTGAGGACTACACCCTCCTCATCTCCCTTCAGCTCCCCCTGCAGCGGGGCATGGTGGGCTTCTCTAATTATTATTATTAATACATAATAAACTCTATTGGTAAATTTCCTGTGTGAAACTAAACTCAGCTCGTTCCTGAGGTAAGTTGGATTTTAAATCTACGGTGAAATTTTGCAGAAAGCACTCCCTCTGCGTAGTGTTTTTTAGCGATTGGGGGAGTTGTGGTTTGTGGTGGAACGCGATCTAGGGAGGAAATGTTAAACCGGACGCTTCCCTGCGTTTGACCTTTTTAAAGGAAGAGGAAATTAACAGACATTACCCATCACCCCCAAAAGTCTCACTTCTTGGAAGGCTTGTGTTATGCTGAATATTTTTAAAGGGCTTTCAGTTACTCTTCATAGGCCTGATGTCTAGAGGGTACCAGGGACCCTGGAGGAAAGTCTAGTATTGAATGTGTCTAATTTCATGTTATTTGCTTGATTGTAGAATTTTTGGACAGCTTTGATTAAAAAGACTTGGTGACGAGGTATTTTAGTTAAAAACCAGCCGGTGAAGGTAAAACATTGAGTTCATGAATTTCACGGAGACTTAGGCGTTATTAGCTACCTTAGAATAACATTTCATCATCCATCCCTCCCCCCAATCCGTTGTATTTGTGTAAATCAATAAATAATCATTGGATGTTAGATGTGTTTTTGTACTTGTGTCATCGTGTGTTTGACTTTTAGAGAGAGTAGGGTATTTGAGCAAGTGAGAAGCTAACTGCTGTGAGGTCCACAGATTATTTCACAGTCTGTAGTTTGATTCTTGTCTGTGTCTATTGCTTTGAGAAGGGGAAGGTATCTCCCTTCTAGAGTCATTCCAGGTCATCGTTTTGGTTTCTGTCAAGTGCCATTTTCTCTGTTCTTTGAATATTGTTAGTCCACATTTTTTCAATCCAAGCAGTGGTGGCGCAGAGTAAGATAAATTCCATTCCAGTGTCATGTGTGTACTGATTTCATAAGGTTGAACTGCAAGATTCTGTTCAATTAAGAATTGTTCACCAATGAGAATGGTTAGGGATTCCTAAGTGTTTGTTGCTCCTCGAAAACCTGGTTAGTTTTGATCAGTATCCCTAGTTGCTTTACTCTGGGGGAAGAAGTTTGGCTGATATGCCTACTTCAAGGTGGAATTCACTGCTGGATCTCTTAAACATATCTTGACTTAATGCTTTGTGAGTTTAAATTCCTTTTTAATTTCAGTTTTTTTTTTTCTGGTCTTGATTGCCCATATTTGGTTAGGGCTCTAAGTTTCTATACTGCGCCACCAAGTAAATTATTCCTTACCTGCATCTTGGAGCTGTTTTGGAAATTAAATGAAAGGAGGTCCATAGTTATGTGTTCTTGACTACAGAGTGTTAAGTAAGGACTTGAGTACTGAATATGACAGTGCTTGGTGAATTTGGTGGTGTTACTTGGACACAAAGAGCTGTGACTTGAGTGTTTCAAGTGTACTTTTTCTCAGCGCATTTCACAAAGGAAGGACTTGTAAAAGCTGTGAGTTGGTTGCAACATAAAAGTAGTTAGTACTACTGCAACAGTTGTTAAACGGGATTTAAGATGTAATTTCTAGTGGAAATAACTTTTATACCTATACGTAGTAATATAGGATACTTGGTTTTATGTGGCTTTAAGTTTTACTTTGCCTCATGTCATCGAAGTAAGATTAAATTTTCTTCTTGATGTATTTCACAATTCTATTATCTTCTCTTTGCTTTACACATTGAAAGGTTACAAACTGCTAAAATCTAAAAGCTTGTATAGTAAATGAAGTGTAGATTACAGATTTCATTAGAACATACCAATGGTGAAATGTTATCAATGGTAATGGGGAATTGGTTAAAAATGGATTGAAATAGAACAATTCTGCTTTTGTACACTGAGTGTGACTGAGTGTGGGAATTTGTATTTGTTTGATGAAACCACTTTCCAAACCACAAACCATTGTATATAAGTTGATACACATTGAAGCATTGAGACTGGAGTGCAGATTTGGAGTTGCTCTTTCTGTGGCTTGATTAACTCTCCATTTCCTCAAAATATACGGGTGCAGTTGTGTTTGAATTAAATTAATAAGTTCAGATAGTATTTTAAATTTGTAAAAATATTAGAGATTCATGTAACAAGATGTCCTTCATTTGTACTTAGGGTTCAAGTGACAAATCAGAAATGATAGTGAATTTGAATTTAAACGGAACCTGCTTAAGTAAACATTGGTATGGCGTGGCAGGCTCATAAGGCCATTTCATGGAAAGACGCCTTTGACTGCTGAGAGGCAAGGGATGGGGCATGGCAGAGGGTGGGCAGGAATGGTGGGGATGAAAGAAGAAGATAAACCCTGATATAAAAAGTGCTAATGGCAAGGGAGAAATATGCTTAGAGTTTTATAACATAATCCAGTATGAATAGTTTATGAAATTGGCACTTTAGGATACTTGCCTTGAGATTTGCTCACCTCAGCTTCCCAGTATGAGGTTCCAAGAATCTCAATAGTGATTCTTAACCTTTTCTGGGTAACAAACAACTTTGACATTTTGATGAAAGCTTGTAGATCCTCTCCACAGAAAATTGTACATGCATAGAAAATCTTGCTTACATTTTCAGGGAGTTCTTGGGTCCCCATTAAAAGCCTAATTCTTCAGATGGAAATTGCTCACCCTTGAGATAATTAAAGATAAATGAGTTTGAATTCAGGTCCCCAAGTAGTTCTGACTTAAACAGAACAATTTTGCAGTCTGTTATGAATACACAGTGTTCTATTTATATGGAAAGACTTCAGGGTGTAATTTCTCTCAGGGCTGCTGACACTTCTGGGGAGTCTAGTTACTGTTTGGGGGGAGTTGGTTTGGTTAAGAAATCAGAGCAGTGGGTTCTTTAAAGGAACTAAATTTGGTAAAGGCCTGTGGTGACCCAAAAATGACTTGTGTCCTCAGCTATTTTGTCTTAGATATGACATATATTAAAAGCAAATATTCCCTTTTTTTTTTTGGTATTACAGTTTTCCTTTTTTTTGAGCTCTGTGTTGATTTTCAGTTTTGTAGGCTGAAGCTAATATTTGCTTTCTTCTTTTTTGCCTCTACCAAAGCTAAATCTGAATAATAACAATAGTGTTCATTTATTGAGTGCCTACTATTCTAGGAGCCATACATACATGATTTTATTTAATTCTCACAAGGACTGTAATGAGTCTGTATATATTCCTCATCTGTAAAATACTATCTGTATTTTACAGATGAGGAAACTAAAGTTCAGAGAAGTTAAGTAACATTCCCACAGTTGTCTCTCTAGTAAGTAATGGACTGCAGTTCAGACCATGGCTCCAAAGCTTATGAATGTCCTTTGTAGTATGCTGTGCTACTTCTTACCAAGTCTGCATGTGGAAGTGGAAGGAAGGATACCCTCCCATATTTGATAGCCAGGGGAAGTCTGTATAAAGTAAAGGAGCTCTTTGGAGTAATCTAGAATGCACTGATGCTGCACCTTGTTTTAATTAGCTCATAGCCACACACTGCTAGACAAGTAGGTTATCTTTACCTCATTGAGTCTTAAAGCATAGGAATAGGCCTGCCACATTTGATTTAGTGCATGTTTCTGCTTGTTCAGATGTTAGCAAGGCCTCCAGCAAAATACCTTTATAACTAGCAACTAGAACTCGGTAGCTTACGCAGTGGCCAGCAGTCTGTTTACTCCTAAGCCCCACCATCAACAAAGATGGATCTGTGCTTTGGGAGAGCAGATCCTCATCATCCTCTTCTAGCAAGGGAGAGAGGGAGACCAATGCAAGATGGAGATAAAGAAGGAAGAAAGTTAGATGCCTGAGGCATATCAGCTCACATCAGTCACATCCTGCTGCTACTCCCTGTCCTAGTCTTATGGGTATTTTCTGTCAAACTGAGAATTTAAATTACCTAAGGACTGATATGGTGCTTTTCCACATTGGGGTTTCTGGAAGATTTTTACAAAACGTCTGCTAAAAAATGTTTGAAACCCATGTTTTAAATCATAATAGGGTTGCTATTTGTATTGGAGCTTTAATCTAAGTGGCAAGTTTTAAAATTGTTCATTTATCCAGCACCTACTGTGTGCCATACTCAGTGCTAGGTCTGGAGTTGAAATCTTTCCCCTCAAAGAACTTGGTCCAGACAGGTAAACGGACAGAATACCATGAGGCAAGTACAGTAACTCTGCTATAAGAGCCTAGCCTGGGGGAAGGAGGAATTAGGGCTTCCTAGAAGAAATCTGAGCTAAATTAGAAGGATGAGTAGGAATTACCCAAGGTTTACCCAGAGCTTTCACCTTCTGCCTGCTGACTTTTCACAATTCCTTTGCTGTTGCTGCTGCATAGAATTTTAGTACTAAATGGATTCCAGGCATGTTTCAGGTTTTTAGCAGGAGCAGAGAAGCTAGAAGGAGGTACCAGAGAACATGGTAATCAAAACACTATTGCTGTAGATTCAAAATATCTTCTGCATCATAATATGAGGAATTAGAGTATGAGAAGATATGTAACAGATCTGATCTCTGTGGTTGGTTCTTTCCTGGTCTGCTTCACACTCATCCCATAATACCCCCCTGCCCTTCTGGTATTAGACTTTGGCTGGGAAGCAGTACCTGCTGGCCTTAAAATATAGATTTTACTTGGTATATTGAGAAGTCCACCTGATTTGGAGTAAAAAAAAAAATCTGGATTCAAGTTTGGCTTTTCCATTTTTTTTTTTTTTTTGCGGTACGTGGGCCTCTCACTGTTGTGGCCTTTCCCGTTGTGGAGCACAGGCTCGGGACGCACAGGCTCAACGGCCATGGCTCATGGGCCCAGCCGCTGCGTGGCATGTGGGATCTTCCCGGACCGGGGCACGAACCCGTGTTCCCTGCATTGGCAGGCGGACTCTCAACCACTGCGCCACCAGGGAAGCCCTGGCTTTTCCATTTTAATGTGTTATCTTGGACTAGTCACATAACTACTTTGGGCATCAGTTTCCCCTTCTCTAAAACGAAGGGGTAAGACTAGTTTATAGTTTACAGAGTGATACTCTTGAATTGTAATGGCTTTTAACTCTGAAGATTATGGTTTGAGGTTTGTTTTGTTCTTGCAAGTAGGCGGGAAGGATTTATAGAGACCTATTAATGGTTTCTTAGTTTGTCTGATGGTCAGTGACACGTTTCTGTGGTGACTTACTGATACTAGAGGCATTCTGACATGGATCATAGGGAAGGCAGCTTGCTCATATGAGAAGAAACCTCTGGTTTTTGTTTTATTAATGTTAGATTTAGCCAAACAGACTGAAATACTTCTGTGACTTAGTGAAGACTATATTGTCTATGGTGGGATGGCTTGAGGCTGTAAAATAAGGTTGCCACCATGGTCAGATGCTGCCTTGCTCTGGGTGATGATCCAGTTAGTTCATTTATGAGGTATGACGGAAAGTAAGTTCTGAAGTAATCTCCTGTGATGAGAAAATCTATTTTTACTTCAGGAATAATACTTCGAGCTAATATAATACGAAATGAAGTATTTCCTGATTATTAGGTAGGTGCCTGACTTCAAGTAATGTGTAAACTGCAGGTGAGATTTACATGGATGAAATATTGCAGGATCCCAAGATACTTCTGAATTCTCAGTTGGTTCCTAGTTCTTTGGCTTGCTGCCAACCAGAAGTTTTTCACTCTCCTATACTCTTAACTGAAATTTGAGATAGTTTGAACTATTTAAAGTACATTTGAAATTTGTCAGTTTTTATGATCTTTATTAACTAGTAGTTGTTTTGTACTTTTTTGAGCCCTGTGTGTGTTTCCTGACTCTTCTGAGACATTAAATTTTATCTGTAGAGAATGTAAACTCCATAAAGGCAGAGATTTTTGTCGCTTTTGTTCACTATTGAATTGCTAGCACCTATAACAGTGCTTGGCAGGTAGTAGGAAGTCTATAAATATTTGTTGAATGAAATGTTGATTAAGTTAGAGTCGAGGAATCAGTTTAAGATAAGTTTTGGAGTAATAGAGATGGCATCACAACACACTTTGCACACTCAAAGCTGCCCTAAATTGTTTGCACTGATGTGTAATTGAATTGAAAATAGTTTCATAATTTCCTTTGAGATGGCATAAGCATTGACCCAGTTTACGTAGCCATCTAAAATGACTGGGTTACATTTGAAGTATAGATACTGAGGATTAGAATTTGTATAAAGGCCAAGGAGAAAAAACATTTATAGTCAAATGTAACTATTAAAATTTTTGTTTTATAATTATGAGTAACACATCATCAATTCAGAAAATTTTTAAATATGGAAAAGTAAAAAGTCAGTCATAATCTTAGTACATAGAGATTACCACTGTTTAACATTTTGGTTTATTTCTTGTCCTTTTTTCTATGGACTTTAGTTTTAATGGACTTAAAATCTGCCCTTTTTTGTAACATAACTTAAGGTTAAATTACATATAGTTTTGTATCTTGCTTATTTTGTTACTGAACTATCTGCCAGCAGAAACTACTTTTTGAATAGTTTTATTCTTCATCAATTTGGAATGAACTATTTTTGTTTCTTTGGAAAGGTCTTCTTTCACCTTTGGCTTGTAGCTCAGAAGTTATCACTGCACATTAGACAGAGAAGGGCTGAAACCTTTATCAAGAAGTCAGACATTTTTGACTTGTTGTGCCTATAATGTTTTGCATTATTTATGACATTAAAACTTGATCTAACTTCACAGATTTTCCCCCCTACAGTTACGTACATTTAAAAAATTATTCCTTTGAATCCATCTTCATCCATATAGTCAATCATACTTAAAAAAGACGTGGCCAGGGTGGTATTTGCTAGTTATGAATTGTATGCATGTGTGATATTGCCTTGATTCCTTTAATTGGTTTTCAACAAACGTTGGTATTATATGGAGTGATTGAGGAGGGAGGAAAAGACCATATGCGGTCTCATGTGGAGTTAGGGAAATAAGATTGAAGCATGGGAACAAACAGAATTTTGGAATAACAAGGGGGAGAACTAGGTGGCAGTAGAAATAAGTACAGCCAGTTTTGAGCCAGAATACAGTATTTTTACATTGAGAATGGAAAGGACTGAACCTTGAAGATAGAATGGAGGAATGTAAGAAGGAAAGGGTGACTCTGACTCTTTCTAGGCCCTAGAAAATAGCGTATAAAAAACAGAATTTGAACTGAAAGATGAATTTTTAAAAAATTAAAAAGAGTTTAAGACTGCAGTCAGGGTTTGGTTCGGCAGAGAGGAATGAATTGTGGGGAGTGGGTGATCAGCATGAACAAAGATTTGGGCCTGAAATAAGCACAGTGTATGCTGGATTGTAAGGGTCCTGATCAGTATGCTTGGAGTAGAGGAGTCTTGAGGTTGAATACTTGAGATAATGGATCTGGATTCTAGAGGACTTTGAATGAATAAGAGAAGAGGTTAGACCTCACTTGTGTAAAACCATTGCTCTTTTTTTTGGACAGCTTTATTGAGATATAATTTGCATACCATACAAGCCACCCATTTACAGTGTACAGTTCAGTGGTTTTGAGTATATTCACAGAATACTGCAACCATCACCCTAGTAAATTTTAGAATATTTTCATCACTCCCCAAAGAAACCCATTAGACTCACCAGTTCCCCCCCCGCCCCTCCCCCCCCCCCAGTTCTCTCTGCCCTAGGCAAGTACTAATCTACTTTCAGCCTATAGAGATTTGCCTATTTTGGACATTTCGTATAGGAATAATACAACATATGGTCTTTTGTGAGTGGTTTCTCTCACTTTGCATAATTTTTTTGTGGTTCATCTATGTTGTAGCGTGTTGTGCGGTACGCGGGCCTCTCACTGTTGTGGCCTCTCCCGTTGTGGAGCACAGGCTCTGGACGCGCAGGCTCAGCGGCCATGGCTCACGGGCCCAGCCGCTCCGCGGCATGTGGGATCTTCCTGGACCGGGGCACGAACCCGCATCCCCTGCATCGGCAGGTGGACTCTCAACCACTGTGCCACCAGGGAAGCCCTGTAGCGTGTTTTAGAACCTTTTTTTTTTTAATTGTCGGAGAATATTCCAAGTATTACATTTTTTTCATTCATCTGTTGATGGACGTTTGGGTGGTTTAAACTTTTTTACCATTATGAATAATTATGCTATGAATGCTTTTGTGTGGATGTATGTTTTCATTTCTCTTGCATATATACCTAAGAGTACAGTTGCTGGGTTTTATGAGGTAACTCCATGTTGATTAACTGCCAAACTGTTTTCCAAAGTGACTACCATTTTACATTCCTACCAGCAAAAGATGAAGGTTCCAACACTTGGCATTGTATATGTCTTTTTGATTATAGGCCGTTCTAGTGGGTGTGAAGTAGTATCTCATTGTGGTTTTGATTTGCTTTTCCTTGATGACTAATGATGTTGTGCATCTTTTTGTGGGCTTATTGGCCATTTGTCTTTGGAGAAATGTCTGCTCAAATCCTTTGCCCAGTTTTTAGCTTTGTTGTCTTTTTATTATTGAGTTGTAAGAGTTCTTTATATATTCTGGGTACAAGTCCCTTTTCAGATATAACATTTGCAAATATTTTTTCCCATTCAGTGGGTCATCTTTTCACTTTTCACCCTCTGAAGCAGAAAAGTTTTTAATTTTGATGAAGTCCAATTTATGGTTTTCTTTTGTCACTTGTGCTTTCATATTGTGTCTGAGAAGGCTTTGACTAATTCAAGGTCATGAAGATTTACTTCTTTGTTTACTTCTAAGAGTTTATAATTTTAGCTTGTACATTTAAGTCTCTGATCCATTTTGAGTTAATTTTTGTGTATGATGTTAAGTAGGGGGTTCAAGTTTATTTTGCATTTGGATATCCAGTTGTTTCAGTGCTGTTTGTTGAAAAGACTTCTTTCTTCATTGAATTGTCTTGGCACTTTGTCAAAAATCAATTGCATTTCTTTCGGTTTTTTTTTTTTGGGGAAACTGGTGATGAAAACAGTAGTTTTGAAGATTTATTTGGTTGAAGTGTGCAAGTTGAAGTAAGAAACAGGAAAGATTAGGAGAGTAGGAATGGCATCACAGAACTATGTGTAAGGTTTTATAATCCATTAAATGTTTGAGATTTAGTGAGGTGTGCTAATTTTTAATGACTTATTGAATAAACAGACTTTGACCATTTCTTCCTTTTGTATAATGCCTGGAACTATTCAAAAGAGATTTTGCCTGCTTCTATTATTAAGATAATTCCTATTAGGCAGTGATAATTTTGTAAGAAGTAAAGTATGGACATTTGACTACTTTGCTGTCCTGTGAAGAATTGAAATTGTAAGTTACAAATTCTTGGGTTATTGTATTTCACATAGAATGTTAGTTCTGCCTAAAGCATTTATGTAAGTTTCAAGTTAAATTTGATTTTTTTATTTATTAGGTTATACCCTCAGTCTATGCTAATGTTTCTTTATATTATTATAAAGAAACAAAATAGAGAAATACTGCTAATCTCTAACAGGATTCTTTTTACTATTTAGGAAAAGACCACATTAAAGAAGAGGCTTTGTATAATAACCTTTCAAGTCTGATAAAAACAGGGTTTATTTGCTTTGGATGAAGATTTTCCACACACAGGAAACTTCTTCAGTGACTTGAAATATTACAGTGTGGGAATGGGGTTGCTGATTTTTA
Organism: Lagenorhynchus albirostris; assembly: GCF_949774975.1. Taxonomy (NCBI): domain Eukaryota; kingdom Metazoa; phylum Chordata; class Mammalia; order Artiodactyla; family Delphinidae; genus Lagenorhynchus; species Lagenorhynchus albirostris. The sequence goes on from NC_083096.1 coordinate 169,996,392, forward strand.
AAGATTATGTCTGTCTACTTTTTAAGTTTTATAAATTACTATGCGTATCTTTAGCTTAGCTCTTACTAAATATGCAAAGGAAGTGGGTCTTAATTAACCTAAATGTAGAATTTTAAGGACATCAACACCTGGTTAATATTGTTGAGTCTTTGAGGCTAATATGTCATATTCAGCTGATACTTTCAATATTACGTTGCTGATCTTTTTCAGAAATAATAGAATTTGGAACCAGTCCAACTTCCCTGAGGCGACTGCTGTTTCAAAAGCATACAGCAGAGTACTTAACCTTAGCCTATTACCTTTTATGCTGTGACTGGGTGAGTACTTGAATGTGGTACATTTTAGGCAAGGCAGTGAAAACTGAATGCTGGTCTGGAAAGTCAGTGATTTCATTCTTGACCTTTAAAAAATCATAATTAAAAAATCGAAGCATGTAAGTATGCATTAGCTTACTTTCGCATTACATAAGTCTACTTTGGGGATCTCCCCGTCCAGCTTTCTGGCCCCCTCCCTCAGGGGCGTTTGTTCAGAGGCTAAGGGAAATGAGGATGACTTGCCTAAGCATCAAGTTTATGCCAGCTCAAACTGATTTGAGATCTTTAATAACATGAACTACTTTGACCTACTAGTAGGGTAACCGAAGATCCCCTTTCTCCTGTTATGGTCCTGGTTTGGATGGTAAAGTATAGGGTCATCCTACCTAGTAACCATTATATAGCTTAGAAAATTAGGCATCTTTATGCTATTTCTAGATATGTTACTAAAATGCTTTGTGAGGCAGCAAAACATTTTATATCCTTTGGTCCAACAATTTGTATTTTGTATTTGACCTTGTAGTTATTATAGAAGTCTTTGACATTAGCATGTCAACTAAGTAGGAACAAAGTATTGTCAGCTCCCTTTAAAAAAAAAAACAAAACTTGATTTGAACTAATTTTAGACTTGCAGAAAACCTGCCAAAATAGTAGGAAGAGTTCCCTTGTATCTCTCACCTCCTTCCCCTACTGTTAGCATCTTCCATAATCATCAAGAACAGGAAATTACCATTGTTACAGTATTTTCAGCTAAACTACAGACCTTATTAGAATTTTTACCAATTTTTCCACTATCCTTTTAGTTATTATTTTTCTTTAGTCTTTTCCAGTCTGTGTCTTTCCTTATCTTTCATGACCTTGATGCCTTTGAAGACTACCAGTTATTTTGTAGAATGTCCCTCAGTTTGGGTTGATTTGATGTTTTCTCATGATCAGAATGAGGTTATGAATTTTGGTAAGAATAGCAGAATGTATCCTTTCGTAGTGTATCATATCAAGAAGTTCGATAGTGTTTCATATTAAGAAATTCCTGATGTCCGTATGTAATGGTTACTTTGATTACTTGGTTAGATTGGTGTCTGCATGGTGGGTCATTCTACTGTGGCGTTACTATCTTTCTCTTTGTAGTTGATAAGTATCTTGTGGAATACTTTGCAAATACTGTTTCTCCTCAAACTTTGGCCCACTAATTTCAGCAACTGGTGGATCTTAACATGCAACGTTTATTAAGTTTGTGGTTGCATTATTGGGGCTATTTCTCTCTTTCCTTCTACATTTATTAATTGTAATTCTACTGTGAGGAAGAGCTCTCCTCCATTTATTAATTTATTCTATTATATATTTATATCATCACGGAGTCACGGATATGTATTATCATTATTTGTTTTGTTGCTCAGATTAATCCAACTTTGCCCATTAGGAGTTCCTTCAGATTGGCTCCTGTGTTTTTCTACCCAGCCACCAACCTGGTTTTTTTTTTTTTTTTTTTTTTTTGCTGCGCTGTGCAGCTTGCAGCATCTTAGTTCCCCCACCAGGGATTGAACCCAGGACCCTAGCAGTGAAAGTGAAAGAGTCCTAACCACTGGACTGCCAGGGAATTTTGCCCCCCCCCCCGTTTCTTTTTTAAAGCATTTCTTTACTTTCTGGCACCGCAAGATGTTTCAGGTTCATATTGTATTTTTCTTGCCTCAATGCTGTAATCAGCCACTTCTCCAAGAAATCATGACTCTTTTTATTGGAAAATGGGGTTAGTGACCAAGCTCTGGGCTGAGGTGTGTTCAGTGTTACTGGAATGTCATTGCTTCTAGGCCCTTTTGGCAGACAAAATTAGGAAATATATATATATATACTAACCCACTTGTATACACATTATCTGTATTTGTGTATACATTAAAAACCGCGAGTTTATACTAATAGCTCGAGTTCCACCGCAATGCCACCCAGTTTGTTTTAACATTTCCCTTTTCCTTATTTATTAAATATCTCCGATAATGAGAAACCTGGCTCTCATTATCTATAATCTACTCAGCTAATTATAGTATACACACAAAAAGTTTGAGAATTGCTAACCCTATTCCTCTACTTTTAGTTTTGATTGTTTATTTTGGATATGTGAAACATTACTCTGGTTCTAAGAGTCTGAGTTATATTAAAAAAAAAAAAAAAAGGTTTTCTCAGAGAAGTGTTACTTCTATCTCTGCTACCCAGTTTCTCTTTCCCCCTTCTTTCCCACCTGTACCTGGAGGTAACCAATTTCTTAATTTCTGGTTTCTTTCCTGTATTTCTTTTATACAAATGAGTAGATACCTGTACATTTTCTTATATCCCTTTTCTTACATGAAGGTAGCCATGTGCTCGTGGTGAATCCCCTGATTCCTTGAGTTCTAGTTTTCTCATCTGTAAAATGAGGAAAATAGTACGCCTCTCCTTTTCAAAGGGTTACGATAATGATTGAGATAATGAAAGAGAAAATGCTTTCTAAACTTTATGATGGCATTTATAAGGCAACAGCATTAGTGGTTTCTGTCCAGGGAAGTGACTCGACTTACTTGACCTTGTGACACAGTACAAGAAGCTTTTGTTACTGTGAAACAATTTGAGAATTAAAACAGTTTTTTTGTTGTTCTAATTTTTCATTTTTATTATTTTTACCAATTTTCAGTATGGTTTTAGGTTATCACAGCATATCATGTGTGATTACTTAATTTTTTATTTTTGAGCTTGGCCAGCATCTGAATTCTCCAAGAGTCAACGTTTTTAATTTGTATTAAAACTTGGTCAGATTTAAAAAGTATTCCTTCTTCTGTTAGCAGAGTAGATAAAAGAAGGAAATGGGTAGAGGTTTTTGTTTTGTTTTTGTTTTTGCTTTGTTTCACTCCCAGAGACTTGAATTTGAAGGGCTTTTTATGTTTAGGTTGTATTGGGAACTGCAGGTCCAGTGTCTTTACTTCATATCTAACAGTTTGATTTAGTCAGAAGATGTACATATTTCACATTCTTTGAGTCTGCCTAAGAGTAAATTCTTTTGATGAGATTTGAGGTCGGAGACGTACTCTAGTTAACTCTGTGGAACCCATGGATAAACCACCTACATTGTTTTTTATTGTTGTTAAATTTTGAACACCAGGTCTGATGAATTGTTTTACCTGAAGGAGCTTAACTGAAATAGAAATTTAGTCATTAAAAGTTACAGTTCATATGCACTTTAAAAATCACAACCCCAGGCTTCCCTTGTGGCGCAGTGGTTGAGAGTCCGCCTGCCGATGCAGGGGACACGGGTTCGTGCCCCGGTCCGGGAGGATCCCACACGCTGCGGAGTGGCTGGGCCCGTGAGCCATGGCCGCTGAGCCTGCGCGTCCGGAGCCTGTGCTCTGCAACGGGAGAGGCCGCAACAGTGAGAGGCCCGCGTACCGCAAAAAAAAAAAAAAAAAAAACACAACCCCCTTTCTTCAATTAACCGTATATTTATCACGGAGTCTAGGTACAAAAAGTAAGTCTGCATACATTTAGTGAAATTAAGGCTTTGGTCTATTCATAGGAGTGCTGTGTGTGAAAATGAGTGTCAGTGGTAAGGACAGTTGTGAGAAGCCTCCAACTGTGAGATGGCAAAATAGCCTTCACACACATACTGCTGGTCACTTTTTCTAATTTTTCTCAGAATATTTGGAGAGGCAAGTCATATTTCTTTTGTATTCCAGAAACATATTTGTGAAAATAGCTTAGTTGCTATTCAACTGAATGGAAGAGGACAACTGGTAATGGTAAGGTTAGGATGCTCAAGGGAGAAGGAAAGAACTAATGGAGTCTTGAGAAAAGAATAAGAAGTAGAACAGGGAAGGGAAATATTGGTCATTGTTTTGATACCACAGGTTAAGCTAAAAGTGCCTGAGGCTTAGTAGACACACAATCATTGTTTATTAAATGAACAAAGGAGCAAGTTTTATTAAATAATAGTACGTGCTAGCTGTTGAAGGAGATACAAAAGAAACCTGAAATGTGCTCTCTGCCTCTTATGTACTCTAGTCAAACAGTTAAAAATTTAAGGTGCTCTCTGAATGGAGGTAGGAGATCAGAGGCCTGAAAGATCAGTGAGAACTAGAGGAATAGGAAGTAAGATTTGGGTAGATGTAAGGGGAAGGACATTTGCAGTTTATTTATTTATTTAGCTAGCTAGCTGTGCTGGGTCTTAGTTGCCGTATGCGGGATCTTCTAGTTGCGGCGTGCGGGGTCTTCAGTTGCAGCATGCAGGATCTTCAGTTGCAGCATGCAAACTCTTAGTTGTGGCATGTGGGATCTAGTTCCCTGACCAGGGATTGAACCCAGGCCCCCTGCTTTGGGAGCGTGGAGTCTTAGCCACTGGACCACCAGGGAAGTCCCAGGACAATTACAATTGAGGGAGGGTACATTTATAGCAGTTAGAAAATGGTACATAGTATGTTTGGGGCAGTCAGAAGACGTGCTTGGCTGAAATGGAAAACATAGAATGTGCAGGACATGTGATAGTTTTGGAGACTTTTGGGTATTTAGCTTAATAACCTGTACTTTTATCTTGTAGCAGGTGGAAGTTTATTGAAGACTTAAGACCTGCTAACATGTTTGGTCATTACCGGAAGATGAAGATTGTGCTGAATGGGTTGAGAGAGATAGGAGGCATGGAGAGTATATGCTAGTTCCATTAAGGGTTTTCCAAGGTTTTACTGCTGCACGTTGAGGCTAGAGGGAAGTGAAAAGGAAAGGATGGTCATATCATGAAAGCTATAAAAGAAAGAAAGATTTGACTGTCCTTGATAAAAGAAAGTAAAAAGTTAAAACTGACTCCAGCGCTTTGAGACTGGAAAATTATGTTGTCATTGATGGAGTAAGAAAGATGTAGGGTTTAATTTTATATCACATTTTGAGATAGTGGGCAGATAAATTCAGTTTAGGACATGTTGGATTTGAAATGAATGGAACGTCTTATTCATTTAACAAATGGAGATAACTGGACAAGTTTGGAAATAGGGAGATGAAGGTCACATGAGCAGAAAGGGCTGGGAATACAAATATGTGAAAATATAAGCATAATGGAGAACGTGAAGAGAAAAGCAAAGGTTCTAAGTCCATGCATTGTCCAGTGATTTGATGAAGATAATGAAACTGTAGAAAAAAGGAAGAGGCTGAGAGGAAAGAGAACCAAGAAAGCACAATCTTTTTATGCTTTCCTGGTTAGGTTCTCACTGGGCTTTATGTAGCTGGAGAAAGTGACATTTAATACTTGACAGGTAGCCTTTTGATTTTTTAAAAAAAATAAATTTATTTATTTTTGGCTACGTTGGGTCTTTGTTGTTGTGCGTGGGCTTTCTCTAGTTGCGTTGAGCGGAGGCTACTCTTTGTTGCGGTGCATGGGCTTCTCATTGTGGTGGCTTCTCTTGTTGCGGAGCACGGGATCTAGATGCACAGGCTTCAGTAGTTGTGGTACACGGGCTCAGTAGTTGTAGCTCACGGGCTCTAGAGCGCAGGCTTAGTAGTTGTGGCGCACGGGCTTAGTTGCTCCGCGCATATGGAGTCTTCCCAGACCAGGGCTTGAACCTGTGTGCTGCCCTGCATTGACAGGCGGATTCTTAACCACTGCGCCACCAGGGAAGTCCTAGCCTTTTGATTTAAACTCCAAACTCTGCTTAAGTAATTGTTGCTACATTTAAGGAAGATTGGGGACTGAAGAGAAATTTCTTTCTCTTTCTTTGCAAGCCTGAAATTAGTCCTTGATGGGCTTTGGTTTGGGTAGTTATATTTAAATCTATACTTTTGCTTACTCTCTATAATAATGGCATATTTTATAATAAAAAGCTTTAAATATACTTAAGTCACATATTATCTACCTTGGCTACTCAAAAGCTGTTGTTATTGGGGTTCTGGGCTGTAGTTATTATGAAATCATTCATTGAATTCACATTTTTAATAAAGGATTTTATATACTAATCAGGAATTAAGCATAGCATAATGAACTCAGTGTTACCACCCTTAATTGATAAATTTCAAGAAGGAGAAAAGGAACTGATGTTTCAGCTGGTTTTTGCCTCGTTATTGTGGACTGATGTGTAATTTCTTAAGCTTTTTGAAATAGTGAAAATAGCTTGCGGATGATGAATTTTTGTACCTAAGGAGTTTGGTTTACAAGTTGGGAACTGCTTTGTTAGTCCAGTATTTGTACCAGCTGGGAACTGGTGGTTTGGCAAGCTGTTTCACAGGAACGTAGAACAAAGCAGAGATGGGATACTTTCTCCATAGGTTTTAAATAGAAATCTGTTTTGGGACGTCCCTGGCAGTGAGTCCAGTGGTTAAGACACCGTGCTTCCACTGCAGGGGGCACGGGTTCGATCCCTGGTCAGGGAACTAAGATCCCGCATGCCACATAGCACAGCCAAAAAAAAAAAAAAATCTGTTTTCTTGTTTATGTATCCCAGCTTAGTCATTCAGTATTTACTGAGCACTGACAATGTGTCCTGGGCTAAGCACAGAGGAATTAGAAATAAGTCATAGTCTTTGCCGTCAAGTTTACAGTCCTAATGCAGGAGACAGATGTGTAAGAGGGTAAGTAAACAGGAATCAGAAAGCACAGGACCCGTGAGAGCTCTGAGGGGGGTCACTTCACTTAAGAGGGTGGGTGGGAGAGAATTGGGAGGAATGAGGGAAGAGGCTTCCTGGAAAAGGGGATACTTCTAAACAATCTGGAAGCATGAATGAGCCATGCGAAAGATAGTGGTAGGACAGAGTATTTCAGCCATGAATCAGCACATACAGAGACTCAGGACAGTGAGAAATGACTTGTTCATCATTGCTGGAACAACAGTTTGGAGGGGAGAAGTGGATAATCAGAGGCCACAGAAAAGGGCTGTGTAAGCCATGCTAAGGAGCACGGATTTCACCCAGATGACAGTGAGGAGCCATCAAAGCTGTAGGCTGGGGAATGATGTGGCCAATTTGTGTTTTAGAAGGACCCTTTGTTGTTAGGCGGGAGGATCAGATTATATATTTTTAGTAAATAATTCAAATCCAAGATTGATACGTGAGTTATAATTTTTATTTGGGACTCTTAAGATAGGTTGTATATACTTTTCCTAAGGATGACTTTCAGTTCATTTACTTTTTTATCTGCAGTTTTCCAAATTTATGAATTATGTGTAGATATTTTTAAGAGACTTGGAGCTAGGTTAATTTCCATGGTTGTTACCAACCTGTATTTAAAGATAACTTGGACTTTATATATTTTAAAAAACACATGTAGTTCTGATTTAAGTGTTAGCCTTTGTTTACAGTTGGTGCATGGTTTGTAGCAGATTCATGGTGGATAACTTGTAAGTTTATAGTTTAAAAGGCATATTGTCTTGATACTCAAATAAAGGAACACTTAATAGTGAAAGTACCTCCTGACTAACAGGGCATCTCTTGTCATAGATATATATGTATTGTATATATCTATATCTCCTTGTTAGTTCAGCTAGGAATTTGAAATATTAGGTTAATTTGACTGCCTTTGAAATGAAAAGGGAAATTATTAAGATGTAATGCCCAGATGAGCCATGGATATGAAACTAGAAAGCAATTAGGAGTTGTTTCTCAGCCCAATACTTTATTGGAAATCACAACTTTGAAAAATATATTTGGATAAAAGTTCTCCAGAGAGTGAGCATAGAGGGAACCTACCTCAACATAATAAAGGCCATATATGACAAACCCACAGACAACACTGTTCTCAGTGGTGAAAAACTGAAACCATTTCCACTAAGATCAGGAAAAAGACAACGTTGTCCACTCTAACCACTATTAATTCAACATAGTTTTGGAAGTTTTAGCCACAGCAATCAGAGAAGAAGAAGAAATAAAAGGAATCCAAATCAGAAAAGAAGGGGTAAAGCTGTCACTGTTGCAGATGACATGATACTATACACAGAAAATTCTAAAGATGCTACTAGAATACTCCTAGAGCTAATCAATGAAATTGGTAAAGTAAGATACAAAATTAGTGCACAGAAATCTCTTGCATTCCTATACACTAATGATGAAAACTCTGAAAGAAATTAAGGAAACACTCCCATTTACCACTGCAACAAAAAGAGTAAAATACTTAGGAATAAACCTACCTAAGGAGACAAAAGACCTGTATGTAGAAAACTATAAGACACTGATGAAAGAAATTAAAGATGATACAAACAGATGGAGAGATAGACCATGTTCTTGGATTGGAAGAATCAATATTGTGAAAATGACTATACTACTCAAAGCAATCTACAGATTCAGTGTAATCCCTGTCAAACTTCCAATGGCATTTTTCACAGAACTAGAACAAAAAATTGCACAATTTGTATGGAAACACAAAAGACCCCAAATAGCCAAAGCAACCTTGAGGAAAAAAAAAACGGAGCTGGAGGAATCAGGCTCCCCAACTTCAGACTATACTGCAGAGCTACAGTAATCAAGAGAGTATGGTACTGGCACAAAAACAGAAATATAGATCAATGGAACAGGCCAGAAAGCCCAGAGATAAACCCACACACACATGGTCACCTTATTGATACAGGAGGCAAGAATATAAAATGGAGAAAAGACAGCCTCTTCAGTAAGTGGTGCTGGGAAAACTGGACAGCTACATGTAAAAGAATGAAATTAAAACACTCCCTAACACCATACACAAAAATGAACTCAAAATGGATTAAAGACCTAAATTAAGGCCAGACATTATAAAACCCTTGGAGGAAAACACAGGAAGAACACTCTTTGAAGGAAGTGTGTTGCTGTGAAATGTAAATCACAGCAAGGTCTTTTTTGACCCACCTCCTAGAGTAATGGAAATAAAAACAAAAATAAACAAAGGGGACCTAATGAAACTTAAAAGCTTTTGAACAGAAAAGGAAACTATAAACAAGACAAAAAGACAACCCTCAGAATGGGAGAAAATGTTTGCAAACAAATCACGGACAAAGGTTTAATCTCCAAAATATATAAACAGCTCATGCAGCTCAATATTAAAAAAACAAACCACCCAGTCAAAAAATGGGCAGAAGACCTTAGTAGACATTTCTCCAAAGAAGACATACAGATGGCCAACAAACACATGAAAAGCTGCCCAGCATCACTAATTATTAGAGAAATGCAAATCAAAACTATAATGAGGTATCACCTGACACCAGTCAGAATGGCCATCATCAAAAAATCTACAAAAAATAAATGCTGGAGAGGGTGTGGAGAAGGGAACCCTCATGCATTGTTGGTGGGAATGTAAATTGATACAGCTGCTCTGGAGAACAGTATGGAGATTCCTTAAAAAGCTAAAAATGGAATTAATATATGACCCAGCAATCCCACTACTGGGCATACCCAGAGAAAACCATAATTCAAGAAGACACATGCACCCCAGTGTTCATTGCAGCACTGTTTACAATAGCCAGGACATGGAAGCAACCTAAATGTCCATCAACAGAGGAATGGATAAAGAAGATGTGGTACATATATACAATGGAATATTACTCAACCTAAAAAGGAACGAAATTGGGTCATTTGTAGAGACATGGATGGACCTGGAGACTGTCATACAGAGTGAAGTAAGTCAGAAAGACGATAACAAATAATTGTATATTAACACATATATGTGGAATCTGAAAAAATTGGTATAGACGATCTTATTTACAAAGCAGAAATAGAGACAGACCACAGACGTAGAGAACAAACGTATGGGTACCAAGGGGGAAGGGGTGGTGGTGGGATGAATTGGGAGATTGGGATTGACATATATATACTATTGATACTATGTAAAAAATAGATAACTAATGAGAACCTACTGTATAGCACAGGGAACTCTATCCACTGCTCTCCGGTAACCTAAATGAGAAGGAAATCCAAAGAAGAGGGGATATATGTATATATATAGCTGGCTCACTTTGCTGTACACTATAAACTAATACAATATTGTAAAGCAACTATAGTTCAATTAAAAAAATAATTAAAATAAAGAACAATGTATTTGGAGGGAATCCTTCTTATGACAGAAGGATTCTTAAAGGTGAAACACTTTTGGTTCTGAGAAGTGAAACTGAGTTGAACCAGAACCGAAGGTAATTCCATTGAGTATCAGGTTATTTGGCCTCTCCGACTCGCTGAAAAAAGATTAGTAATTCATATTTTATCCACTTGTTTTCAGTTCCTTTAAATAAGCACTGAATTGTGCTTTAGTTAACAATGTTATATGATTAAAAAGAAAAAAAACCCAACCCTTATTTGTTTTTCTTATTGGAAGCACTTTTTCCTGTGTCTGAACATGTATAACATTAGTAGTCTATGAAGAGAACTGGGTTATTGCTATCAGAGGCATGCTCCTAGTTGCGAGAATGGTTTTTGAATGCTCTTTTAGGCACTTAAATTATTTTTGCTTTGAGAAAAGAGATTGTTCACTGTGCTTTAGGAGCTGGTAACTAAGTCTGATGCTTCTTAGCCCTTAACTAAGAAAAATGGAGCTTGCTGACAAAAAATAGGTGGTTTTATAGGCCTGTGAAACCTGACAGCACGTTCAGCAATGTAAACAATGGCAGCTGTCTTTTGCTGGCTTGTCTGTTGTTCGAAATGTAATGAAACTGCTTCTCACAAATGGCTTCACCTGCTGACTCATCTTCCGGCCCCTAAACAACCATAGTATCCAGCATTTTTTAATGCAGGGATTGAGAATTAAAAGAATCCAAGTCTTAGAATGTGAGGGTAGGAATGGATCATGGAAATCCTTTAACTCAGCCCCTTCACAGATGGCCTTGAAAGAAAGGTCATTGTGGAGAAGGCCATATTTTGATAGTTATAAGAATTAGTGATACTACTATTCAGAGAGCCATTAGAATCTTCTTGAATGATTGAGGGCTCTTTTCTGTATAGAAATCCTTGAGATGTACTTTTTAGCTTTCCTACAAAAATAATACATTCTGAAAGTGGTTGTAAGTCACTGGTACGGGGCAGCACACATTTAACGCCTGCTGTATACTGTAGGAGGAATGTGGGAAGAAGTAAAATGAAAGATGGACATTGTTCCTGAAAAACTTCCAATTTAATTAGAAAATAGATATGAGAAAAGAGTGGGAAACATTTAGGAGTCAATTTATTAATGAGTGTATAAGCTGATTTACCTGATACATTGTGAAAGAGGCTTGTGTAAATTTATGTGAGCTCTTAGAGCAGTGGATGCAAAAAAATCTCTTGCAGAAGTGAAAACTTCCCAATTATATTTTAATTCTATAGATTGGAAATTACATTCCAAGAAACTGAGGCAGAATTTCCACAGAAAACACAGCGAAAACCGTTGACTTAAAATAGTGGTTCTCAGGGTTTTTTTGTTATTTTTAAAAAAATCTCAAGAGTACAGATTTTTAAAATAAATCTGTACATTATTAAATATTATTGAGAATCTCAGAGAGCTTTTCTTATGTGGGCTATATCTGTTGATATTTATATTAGATATTAAAATGAAAAAATTAAAAATATTCACTTAATTAAAAACAAGACAAACCCAGTATAGGTTAACTTAAATAATTGAAAAATAACTTTTTCAAAACAAAAATTAGGGCTTCCCTGGTGGCGCAGTGGTTGAGAGTCCGCCTGCCGATGCAGGGGACACGGGTTCGTGCCCTGGTCCAGGAAGATCCCACATGCCGCGGAGCAGCTAGACCTGTGAGCCATGGCCGCTGAGCCTGCGCGTCCGGAGCCTGTGCTCCGCAACGGGAAAGGCCACAACAGTGAGAGGCCCGCGTACCGCAAAACACACACACACACACACACACACACACACACACACACACACACACACACACACACACACACACACACACAAAACAAAAATTAGTGAGAAGAGTGGCGTTTTATATTTTTCCAAATCTCTTTAATTTCTAGCTTAAAAGAATGTAACGATTCTCATATCTGCTTCTGCATTCATTCTGCTATACAGTGTTTTGTCTGAAGAAAATCTGGTCTCACTCAGATCAGATTTGGGAAGGAGACTGGGAGGGAGAGGAGTATTTTAATGTCTTTCTCAGGTAATTGTGGATATTCTTTATTATTATACCAAAACTTGACAATGGTAGTTTCTTTTCTTTCTTTTTTTTAAACCTAACTTTCTGACAATGGTAGTTTCTTAAAAGTTAGTTTCAATTTGGAACCTGAAACCATGTCCATGAACTTATTTATTTATTTGGTTGCGTTGGGTCTTCGTTGCTGCACGTGGGCTTTCTCTAGTTTGTCGAGTGGGGGCTACTCTTCATTGCAGTGCACGGGCTTCTCATCGCGAGGGTTTCTCTTGTTGCCGAGCTCGGGCTTTAGGCACGTGGGTTTCAGTAGTTGTGGCATGTGGGCTCAGTAGTTGTGGCTTGCGGGCTCTAGAGTGCAGGCTCAGTAGTTGTGGCGCAGGGGCTTAGTTGCTCCGAGGCATGTGGGATCTTCTGGGCCAGGGATTGAACCCTACATTGGCAGGCGGATAGCGTCCCTTGCATTGGCAGGCAGATTCTTAACCACTGCGCCACCAGGGAAGTCCCTCCATGAACTTTTCATGCACTTAAATCTGTTGGTTTGTATGGTACTTTGAATGGATCTTTTACCCATGCATGATTTTGTAACATCAGGCATTGATTATTTGGAAGATAATAGTTTTCAAATGTTGATAGATTTCATTATACAGTGTTTGGGAAGTTTTTGAGCTCTTGGTGGTCGATATCAACTCAGCTGTGACTTGTGAAGTCTGGAAGGATAATTGAAATTGCATTAGTAACCAGTCTTTGGGTTGGAGGGAAATGGATTTCATTTTCATGAAGAAGCTCCATGTTCATGACCCCGAAAATGGGGCATTTTATTGTTCTTGTGCTTATTCGTAGTATTAGCAGGTTTGATTATTCATTTAAGGGATGCAGAACTGGAAATAGTTGGCCTTTTCAAATAAATTTGTTAACCTGGAGGAATTTCTCTGATGGAATGTACAGGTGTACTTTTGAACATGGCTGCTCTAAGTGCTTGGTTTCCTGTCAGTTATAGGTCTGGGAGTCTAGAACCTCTTCTAAACCTTTTAATTTCCTTATCCTCCAATTGAAGATGGACCTCAGCAGTGTACATTTAGAGTCCTGGATCAGTTTTACCTCATGGAATTACTTTCAGTTCTTCCCCAGGCTCTGCCACTGTTTTCTTTTCTTTGAGCTTAGTCTCTTTCACTAAACAGGTACCTAGGGTGAGACAGAGACTAAAATGAATTTCTTTTCCAAGTGGAATGAATGAGACGGTTTGACCTAGGATTTTGCTTCTTGTGTCCCTTGGTGATGTAACAGAAATTGGACTGTTGTTATATTAAACTTTGTTAAGGTTCTGAGGTCAACATATATCCAACGATTACTTTGAAATCAAGGTTGGTTTTTTGTTTTATATAATATCATCTGCTTTTACAGAATTGTACTTTGAAAGTCAGAGTTTAAATAAAATTCTGATTGTTGTCATGTCATCATTTATAATAGCAAACCTTTTGAAACATTCTAAGGTCTAGTAATAGAGTTCTGGGCAAATTCTGGCCTCAATATCCATTGAAATACTATGTAACCCTTAAAAATGTTGCAAAACACTTACTGACATAAAAACGTCCACTTTGGGACTTCCTTGGTGGTCCAGTGGCTAAGACTCCGTGCTTCCAAAGCTGGGGGCCCGGGTTTGATCCCTGGTCAGGGAACTAGATCCCACATGCCGCAACTAAGAGTTCACATGCTGCAACTAAAAAGATCCTGCATGCCACACCTAAAAAAAATGGTCCTGTATGCCTCAACGAAGATCCCGCGTGCCACAACTTAGACCTGATGCAGCCAAATAAATATTAAGAAAAAGTCCACATTTATTCTATGGAAGCCAGTTAAAAGTAGCATGTGTGATCAAATTTTATCTTAAAAAATATATAGAAAAAGTGCTTGCTTATACAACAGTGTTCATAGGGGCTATTTCTGGTTGCTGGTGAGATTGGGTGATTTTCATTTTCTTTCTGTGCTAAGTCATTTTTGTTTACATTAACCACATATCACTTTTTTAAAAAAATAAATTTATTTATTTATTTTTGGCTGCATTGGGTCTTCGTTGCTGCACACAGGCTTTCTCTAGTTGCGGTGAGTGGGGGCTACTCTTTGTTGCAGTGAGTGGGCTTTCTCATTGCAGTGGCTTCTCTTGTCACGGAGTACGGACTCTAGGCACGCGGGCTTCAGTAGTTGTGGCTTGTGGGCTCAGTAGTTGTGGCTCACGGGCTTCAGTAGTTGTGGTGCATGGGCTCTAAAGCACAGGTTCAGTAGTTGTGGCGCATGGGCTTAGTTGCTCCGTGGCATGTGGGATCTTCCTGGACCAGGGCTCAAACCCGTGTCCCCTGCATTGGCAGGCAGATTTTTTTTTTTTTTGCGGTACGCGGGCCTCTCACTGTTGTGGCCTCTCCCGTTGCGGAGCACAGGCTCCGGACGCACAGGCTCAGCGGCCATGGCTCACAGGCCCAGCTGCTCCGCGGCATGTGGGATCTTCCCGGACCAGGGCACGAACACGTGTCCCCTGCATCGGCAGGTGGACTCTTAACCACTGTGCCACCAGGGAAGCCCGACAGGCAGATTCTTAACCACTGCACCGCCAGGGAAGCCCCCACATATCACTTCTATAATCAGAAAAGTAAAGCAGTTTCTACTTTGAAAAATGAAACTAAGCTAAAATGTGACTCCTTGCAAGTTCCTCACTAGGCAAAGACAGATTAAATTACATTCATTATTTTAAGAGTGAAGAGGATTTGAAATACATTTGTAGTTTTTTAACAGGGAATCAAGGGAAAGAGGGAGCATTTTTTTGTTAATTATTAGTTAAGTAAAAACTTATGAATTGTGTTCCCCATGCATTCTGATTAAATTGATCTTTACCGTAATAGTAATACTTAGGCCGATCTTCCCAAATTTGTTTTCATGATACCAAGAGAAGCGGCTTAAAGTACTTTGAAAGAGGCGTCATTAAAAAAAAAAAAAAAAGCCTTACTTTTAATGATGTGGCAGATTAGTGCAACATTTTTTATGATACCTCTTATTTGTTACAGAGTTCCCTTTTTAAAGTCCTTTGCCATCTTGTCCTTGCTCTCCTGGCTTCCATCTGGGGCTGCAGCAGGGCTGAGCCAAACATGGCTGCTGCTGCAGCATGGGCGGGCGTAGTATAGGATTCGGCTGCTGTGGTTCCTGTGACGAAGCAGGAGGAGAAGCCTGGAGAGCGTGCTCTAGGTCAGGATCTCTTAAAGCTTGTTGCCAGGAGAATTGGACTTTTCTTGTGGAGGAGATACTACATTTCAGATTCTGCTGTTGACAGGGAATGCTACTGTGTATTGGGATTTATAGCCTTAGCAGGGGAACCACCCATTCTCTGCAGAAGTGAGAAATCTTAGCATATGCTGTCATTTGCTAAGCAGGATTGGCCATTTTTAGAAAGCAGCAAGGCTTACCTGTCTGTTTCAGTTGATGACAGAGAAGTGTCCAGAATGACGGTGATTTCTGGCTCGGTGGGTAAATTTACTAAATGGGTAGCATTTCTCTCAGGGGCAGACTCGGCGGCATAGAGTAGAGGATTAAAATGGTCTGTCTCCATGTGCAGCTTGTGTGAGGATTACTGTATCACATCAAAAGTAAACCTAAAACGTTGGGTGAGAGATGGGGAGTGGTTTGAATGGAGGATTGAAGTTGCTGTACGTGCTGCTTAGGCTGCTCCATAGAGTGAATGCACTGCCATTTGGTTGGGGCGTATTTGTGCCTGAGTTTCTGTCCTTTCTGCCTGTGACTGGAGATGGGCATGATGTAGGATATGCTGCTTGACAACCAATAATGATATGATATATCCGGATGCGCAGTAACAAACTACTTCACTCATTTCTCTGTTTCGTATGATGAAGAGAAAAGGCTTTTAAAAAAGAAAAAAGCTCCCTTCCACAGAAAAGCCATATGTGATCACTGTAAAAATCACAGGGAAAAAAGAAAAAAAAATCACTTGTAACTTTACCACCCATTGATAACTATTGTTAGCATTTTGATATATTTCCTTGGAGGAATTTTTAAATATATATATGTTTATATATACATGTGTTGGCATATATGTGTTTATATACATATACTCATATGTGCATAGCTGAAGATCATACTGTGAATATTATTTTTTCTATTTTAACATATTGATACATTCCCATTTTAATAAAAATTTTGAGAGGGCTTCCTTAATGGTATTATAACATTTCTTTATATGGCTGTACCACAGTATACTTAAAGCACATTGCTTATCACTGGATTATTCAGTTAACAATTTTGTTATTAAAAGAAATACTGAGGGCTTCCCTGGTGGCACAGTGGTTGAGAGTCCGCCTGCCAATGCAGGGGACATGGGTTCGTGCCCCTGTCCGGGAAGATCCCACATGCCGCGGAGGGACTAGGCCCGTGAGCCATGGCCGTTGAGCCTGCGTGTCCGGAGCCTGTGCTCTGCAACGGGAGAGGCCACAACAGTGAGAGGCCCACGTACTGCAAAAAAAAAAAAAAAGAAATACTGAGACTAACATCTTTGTGTATAATGTTTTTCAATATTTCAGGTATTTGTTCAATAAAGTAAAAATTACTGGATCAGCAGGTGTGAACATTAGGATAATTGATGCATATTGCCCTATTTTTACCAGCATTAAATATTCTTTTAACTTTTGTTAATTTGATAGGTGAAAATTATATACAGTTTTAATTTGCATTCTTAGATTACTTATAAGATTTAGTTTTCTCCCATGTTTCTTAGCTTTTATTTACTGTTTTGAAAATTATCTGTTTATATGCTATTTTCATGTCTTTATTCAGATCTTAGTTTAGTTTCAAAACAGTCAAATAATGCATGTGTATTATAAAGAATACAGATTATATTGATTTATACCTTTATATTATATATTTAAAAATAATTAAAAACCTTCACTTCCACTTCCATTGTTAGCAGCTATCACAGTTGACAGTTCAGCATCTCTCTTCTTACAGATCTTTTTGTATGCATTTACAAATTGAGAGTAAGAGGAAGGGAAAAAGGGAAGAGAGTCAGGGAGTGGGAGAGAGGTGGAGGTTTTTAGAGGATGGCCTCTGGAGCTGGACTCTGTGATTTGCATCCTAACTGCTGGAAGTGTGAAGTGTGATCTTGGAGGATTTCGAGTCCCATAGCTGATAGTCCCAGCGCTCATGGTTTAGTGGCTGTGTACCTTGGGAAAAATGATTTAACCTTTTTGTGGCCCAGTGTCCTCATGTAAAAGGGTTAATTATAGACTCTAGTGCTTAAGGTTGTTGTGAGGATTAAATTAGTTATACCTATAAGGTACTTAAAATGGTACCTGGCACTTTGTGTTATATAGTAATAAATAGCTATTACTATTATATTACTTGTGTAACAAGATTATAAGTGGGATTATACTGCACATGCTTAGTGATTGCTTTTTCACGTATTGTATAAATCTTTCCCATGTTGATACATGTAGATTATTCTATAGTTGTACCATAATTCATTTAACTCTTTCCTATTGGTGGATATATGTATAGTTTCTAGGCTTTTTTGTATGTGTTAAAATGTATAGTGCAGGGCTTCCCTGGTGGCGCAGTGGTTGAGAGTCCGCCTGCCGATGCAGAGGACACGGGTTCATGCCCCGGTCCGGGAAGATGCCGCGGAGCAGCTAGGTCCGTGAGCCATGGCCGCTGAGCCTGTGGGTCCGGAGCCTGTGCTCTGCAACTGGAGAGGCCACAACAGTGAGAGGCCTGCGTACCGCAAAAAAAAAAAAAAAAAAAGTATAGCGCATATCCTTATACATATGTGTGAGTATTTTAGTAGGATGGAGTCCTATAAATAGAATTGCTGAATTGAAGGGTACATAAATAAACATTTGGCGATTACTTTTTTAATATCTAAGAATTTTTGTTTTCTCTCCTTTTCTGTGTGTAGCAGATGTGTCTTATTTTATGATTGGAATAGTATCTTAAATCCTTTCATAGGTACTAATTGGAAATTAAAAAAATCTTTTTCTGTTCTCTGTACCATCTCTCTCCCTCCAGGGTTGGTTCTGTTTATTCATCTTGGTTCTTTACTTTCTTAATGTCTGGTGATTGTTTAGTTTCCATTCGTGTTTATGAATGGAAGATGAGGTAGATTAGTAGAGTTGACAGATGGAGTCCCTGCAGTTGGGTAACAGGCCTCAAAGATTGTCTTTAAGTGTTGTGGGTGGCGCCTGACACCAAGGACATTTTACTGAATTGTGCCTTTATTTGCTCTTGGAATAAATTTTTTAAAGGAACATATTACTAATAAAAGTAGACTGATTTCTGTTAAGTCTTGTTAACAAGTTTGTAGTATAGTCAGTGTTTTATATGTTTGCATATTGTCTGTGTTTTGTGGAGTTTCTCATGTACAGTATTTTCCAGATACATTTCAGTTATGATTTTGGACTCATCTTCTCACAACTGGATACTGTGAAGTGGAAATCCTAAAATTTCTTTTTTTAAAAAATAAATTTGTTTATTTTATTTTATTTTTGGCTGCCTTGGGTCTTCCTCCACGCGGACTTTTCTCTAGTTGGGGCAAGCAGGGGCTAACTCTTTGTTGTTCTGTGTGGGCTTCTCATTGAAGTGGCTTCTCTTGTCGCACAGCACGGGTTCTAGGTGTGTGAGCTTCAGTAGTTGTGGTGCGCGGGCTCAGTAGTTGTGCATCACAGGCTGTAGAGCGCAGGCTCAGTAGTTGTGGTGCAAGGGCTTAGTTGCTCCGTGGCATGTGGGATCTTTCCCAGGCTAGGGATTGAACACTGCATTGGCAGGCGGATTCTTAACTACTGTGCCACCAGGGAAGTCGCTAACAACTTGTTTGCTCTTAATTCCTTAGCTGAAGAGCTTAGTTGAAGCTTCAAAGCGTTCATAAAACAAGGAAGTAGTTAACCATCTTTCAGTCCTAACCCTGAATATGTCTGCTCTTTTTCAGTTCCCATTTTGTGCAGTTTGTTGATTGGTCTTGTTTTCAAATGGTCGTCTTCACTGTCATCTGTTGCTAAAAACTGCTTTCTCTTAGTTTTGTCTTTTTATAATCTACCTCATAAATAATTCTGCCCAAGCTATTGGAACCTTGAATTTTAGTGAAATGAAGAACATTTTATTGTTCCTTCTCTGCTCTTATATTAGTTTATTGCCATCTTTGCAATTTGAAAATCAATTTGTTAACTGTTTTGTCATTGTGTTGGTTATCCACAAATGTCTAGAAAACATTTTATTTACCTGACAAAGACATATTGTGATACACTCTTTTTTTTGTTTTGTTTTGTTTTTGTTTTTGCGGTACGGGGGCCTCTCACTGTTGTGGCCTCTCCCGTTGTGGAGCACAGGCTCCAGACGCGCAGGCTCAGCGGCCATGGGTCACGGACCCAGCCGCTCCGCAGCATGTGGGACCTTCCCGGACCGGGTCACAAACCCGTGTCCCCTGCATTGGCAGGCGGACCCTCAGCCACTGCACCACCAGGGAAGCCCTGTGATACACTCTTGATGAGAGAAGTCGGTGTAAAACAAATTGGGAGGATGTGTTTAAGAATGTGAGAAGTATTAATTTTTTGTCATTGAAAACTAAAGTTAGTTAATATTTTCATTAGACTTGATTGACCCAAGTAAGTAATCTTTTACTTTTTTTAAATTGAAGAAAATGCCAATTTAATTAGCATAATTTTAGGGATGTGTTAAAGCTAGGATAGTAGTTCTAAATTTAGGCTGCTCATTGGAATAATTTTTGCAACTTAAAAAATATACAGACATCTTCTGAATCATATTTTGGAGTTGAAGTTTTAGATATATAATTAAAGTTAAGACTCCTAACCTAGAAAATTGAAATGGTCAATTGTGAGTTAATTAGGTCTTACATATTATATAAATGACATTAAATTAGCTTAATTATTTGGATTGTACCTTTTCTGAGAGGTTTGAGTATTAGCATGTTGCTTGTTGTTGGATTTGAAGTCTGTTCTTTGTTAAGATTCTTGATTTTTTTCTTTTTCTTTTTTTTTGCGGTACGCGGGCCTCTCACTGCCCTGGCCTCTCCCGTTGCGGAGCACAGGCTCCGGACCCACAGGCTCAGCGGCCATGGCTCATGGGCCTAGCCGCTCCGCGGCAGGTGGGATCCTCCCAGACCGGGGCACGAACCCGTGTCCCCTGCATCGGCAGGTGGACTCCCAACCACTGCGCCACCAGGGAAGCCCCAAGATTCTTGATTTTTAATGATCAAGAAATGAATGATTCCTTTACTTCTCAGTAGACATGTCCTTTAAGTTTCATTTCTAGATTCATACTGAAATAGGATTTGGCAGATGACTAGAGGAATATGTTCTTATCTTTTGAAATAGGTTGATTCTGAGACCTGGTAAAAAGTTAAAGGGCAAACCAGGCATTTTGCACCTGACATCCTCTTAGAACTTAAAATATTTTATTACCGGTATCTGATTGGTCATATTGACAAACTAATGGACACTGACAGCCTTTATCTGTTTTCTTCCTGTTACGAAGCGCTGTGCGGCTTGCGGGATCTCAGTTCCCCAGTCAGGGATTGAACCTGGGCCACGGCAGTGAAAGCCTGGAATCCTAACCAATAGCCCACCAGGGAACTTCCTGAAGTGAACTTTCTTAATCCAGCAAAGTTTATTGTGTGCAACGCATAGGCCTGCCCCTGTTGTTACTGAGGATTATTGGGATTACCGTAAACCTGCCTAGAATTTTTATTTATTTATTTAAAAATATTTATTTATTTTTGGCTGTGTTGGGTCTTCGTTGCTGCGTGGGCTTTCTCTGGTCGCGGCAAGCGGGGCCTACTCTTCGTTGTGGTGCCCGGGCTTCTCTTGTTGTGGAGCATGGGCTCTAGGTGCATGGACTTCAGTAGTTGTGGCACGTGGGCTTAGTTACTCCGCGGCATGTGGGATCTTCCCGGTCCAGGGATCGAACCCATGTCCCCTGCATTGGCAGGCGGATTCTCAACCTAATGGAGAGATATAAAAGCTTTCTTATAACTTTAGGTGTAAGAAATTAGATATATAAAATTCCTACAAAGGAGAGATTTGTGCCCTCTGAAAAACAAAATTCAGTGTTTACCTAAGAATACGAGGCTGAGGACACTCCAAGCTACATAAGTATTATGTGCAAAAAATATATATTTGTCAGTCTTTCTCTGTTTTGATAACATCTTTGGATTTATTGCCTTGAATTTGCTTTTGCTCATAGTGAAGTAATAAGAGAACTTAAAATTACTTTCTTCTATATTTTTATTTATAGGTCATGGAAATGAAACTCAGTTAAGGAGCAGAAACACTCTTACTGTGGTTTTCATTCAGATAACATTTTCAGAGTGACAGAAGTGATTTCATTTTTGAGAAGCAAATTATTTCTCTCCCCTTAGTTCACTTTCATTGTTTATACTCTTACCTTGTCATTGGAATTATGTTTCCATTGAAAATAACTAGTAAATATTCTGCTTTCAGTTTTAGCTGCCTATATTTGTGGCTTAATTGAAATCTATTCTGACTAGTAGGAATAAATAGATTCTGACTATGAGAATAAATAATTTATGTGATTATGTTATGGAAAGAAAAAGTAAACTGCCAGTGAAAGCATTTAAATAATATATTAGAGTTTGTAAGGGGAAACTTAGGGTCTCTTACACAAGACAGAACTTTGGTTGAGAGTTTCTTGACCTTTTACTAGTACTTATTATTCCCATTTATTAAGTATAGACTATTTTGATATTTTGGATAATATGCCATAATGCTGTAAAAAAAATAAAAGTTTCTGGCTTTCTGTGCACTCTGCTTTTTGTTTTTCCTTACCCGTTTGGTCTGCTTCTAACATCTCTTCTTTTCTGTGGGTTATTTTACTTCTGTGTGCTCAGTCTCTTTCTCTGTAAAATTGATTAACTAGACTAAACTAATTCCAAAATCCTTTTGGACCTTTTTATTAGCCTATGATTAGGGTAAAAATAATCTCATATATCCTTTTTTTTCACCTTCCTAGAGTATGGGCAGCAGCCCTTGTTGTTACTAAGGGCTTTCTTTTAGGCACAACAGGGGAATATGTGGGAGAAGGGGGTTAGTTGATAATGAAACTTTAGCAATGAAGAATTATCAGAAAAGTTTGAAACATAGTTGATATTAGAGACAGTCTTGCAGAAGAACTCCTTTCCTTTGGTTGTATTGTTTACTACTGGAATTTGATGTACATTTAAAACATTTTTCTTTCTACCTTTTCTCTTAGAATAATAATCCTGTTAGGAAATGCCTCCAGAATCAAGGGACACTCCAGGCAGTGCCCAATAGAACTTTCTGTGATGTTGAAAACATTCTGTGTCTACACTGTCCAGTATGGCAGCCACTAACCGTACGTGGCAACGAGCACTTGAAAGGTGACAAGTGTGACTAAGGAACTAAATTTTAAAATTTCATTTAATTTTAATTAAGTTTCTATTTAAATAGCTACATGTGGCTAGAGGCCACATTGGACAGCATAGCTCCATATTATACATTCAACCAGCAAATATTTTTGAGCCTTCAGAGATATGCCCAGCATTGTGTTAGGTGCCAGAGATATTAGGGTCCTGCAGTGTGGTGAGGGAGAGATGATTAAAGAGATAAGTGTAATATGTGTGATAGCTGCTGTATTAAAGAAAGGCACAGGGTTCTCTAGGACCATAGATACTGGTTCTTACCTAATCCAGGCTGAGGGCGGGTCACTTTGGGGGTACTCTTATGTCAAAAGAAATTGTGTCAACTATCCCTTTGTATTATACATAGGTATTGAGCTCAAGTCAATCCTTGTTGTGTTTCAACATATCAAGGGATATGGAAACACTTGGTCATTATTATTTTTAAGTGTTTGGGGTTAGCACTAGTATTTTTGTGCTTTAACTCTGGACCATGTATAGAATTGATAAGTCTTCATTGTTTGTGATGCGATTAGCTGTTTCTCTTATGAAAATCTGTAAACAGCTCTAAATCATCAAGGCTGCAGTTTGACTGATGTGGTTACTTTTATTTATTTATTTTTGGTTAAAATAAATTTATTTATTTTTGGCTGCGTTGCGTCTTCGTTGCTGAGCATGGGCTTTCTCTAGTTGCAGCGAGTGGGGGCTACTCTTCATTGTGGTGCACGAGCTTCTCATTGTGGTGGCTTCTCTCGTTGTGGAGCACGGGCTCTAGGCATGCAGGCTTCAGTAGTTGTGGCTTGTGGGCTCTAGAGCACAGCCTCAGTAGTTGTGGCGCATGGGCTTAGTTGCTCTGTGGCATGTGGGATCTTCCCGGACGAGGGCTCGAATCTGTGTCCCCTGCATTGGCAGGCGGATTCTTAACCACTGGAACGCCAGGGACGTCCAAAGTGGTTACCTTTATTTTTTATTTTTTTTCTCTTTTATTTTTTATTTATTTATTTACTTTTAACATCTTCATTGGAGTGTAATTGCTTTACAGTGTTGTGTTAGTTTCTGCTGTATAACAAAGTGAATCAAAAAATATGGAACGCTTCACGAATTTGCGTGTAATCCTTGCGCCAGGGCCATGCTAATCTTCTCCGTGTCGTTCCAATTTTAGTATATGTGCTGCCGAAGCGAGTGCTCAAAGTGGTTACTCTTAAGTGGGTGCAGGTTAGGCAGTTTTTCAAAGGCCACGTCTTGCCCACAAATAACATTTTGTGTTATAAAGTACTGGCAAGGAGGCTGTCTTGGTTCTGTGATTCCTGGAATATATATCATGGACATCCTTGGGGTCAAATTTCTTGGGCTTTGGGACTTTTACATGTGAATATTGAGTGGAAGAGTAATACTTCTTTAGCTTCTTTAGTACTGATCTTTATTTAAGTTCTTCTAGAGATGCGGGAAGCCTAGTCATGTCTTAGGGCCCCTGGATGTCATTTGTAGTCTCTCTGGGTCCATTTATAGTCTCTTTGGTTTGATCTATTTAGAACCTTCTCAACCACGTAAGTCTCCTTGGCTTGGGGAAGGAGGGCCTTTGGAACTCTCTCTTTGCTCTTAACTCTGGTTCTTCAGGTGACTCTTGAGGAACCCAGGTCAGTGTGAGTCACGTACCTAATGAATTAATTTTCATGGCCTCTCTAGATACTAAAGAGCAAGAGCTTTGACTTTTAGCCCCAGAGGTCAGATTCTGTAAGAATGCACTTACACGTAATTTAAATGAATTGCACTCATAAGTAAATGCCTTGTTTTTAGGATGTTTTGAAGTTTACTTCTCTGTAATTATAAAAAGAGCTTGGGTTTTGATGCTGTGGTATGGTTTTGATGCTGTGGTATGGTTTTGATGAACTGTGGTATACTGGGCTATTTCTAGTGTAATTCAGTGTAATAGGAGGAGGAACAATTTTACTGAATATTAATCTAGAAAAGTAGAGTTTGTGGTTTCAATTTGTTGGGTTAATGAGTGTCATTGTCAGACCATAAACACATGCCATAGGTAATTAGAATTCTGACAACATAGATCCTTTCTTTCTTCATGTTTGATTTTTTTTTTTTTGCGGTACGCGGGCCTCTCACTGTTGTGGCCCCTCCCGTTGCGGAGCACAGGCTCCAGACGCGCAGGCTCAGCGGCCATGGCTCACGGGCCCAGCCGCTCCGCGGCATGTGGGATCTTCCCGGACCCGGGCATGAACCCGTGTCCCCCTCATCGGTAGGTGGACTCTCAACCACTGCGCCACCAGGGAAGCCCTTCATGTTTGATTTTTAAAAAGATTGAATTTAGATATGGTTATAGGTTACTTTAGCTAATATTTTTGAAATTTCAATCTAAGATTCAGATTTAGCTAATGCTTACTGAATACTTTTGAAGTGCATTATGTATTCAGTTTTAACTTTTTATGGATTATTTGTTGGGTGGAAATATGTAAACCAGCTATGTAATTTTAGATTTTTTAGTAGCCATGTTACAAAGTGAAAACAGGTAAAATCAATTTTAATAACATACTTACCCAGTATATCCAAAATATTATAATTTCAAGATGTGATCATTATAAAAATTATTAGTGAGATGCTGTATTTCACATTCTTTCTTTGTACTAAGCCTTTGCACTCCAGTGTATATTTTAGCACATCCACCTTGTGGTAGCTGTATTTCAAGTGCTCTATAGCCCCATGTGGCTTAGAGGTTACCTAGTGAATAATGCAGTTCTGTAGTCTATAGAAAGGGTAAATACTGCTTTCCTGTCTGCTTTCAGAGAAGACCAGGACTAGCAGAGCTGTGGGCAAGGGAAAGGATAAAGAGGAGGAGTTATATGGCAGAGAGTACCAATCAATAGGGTGATACTTCACACCTCTTTTCAGCTGGGTTAGTTGCTCTACTAACAGCTATAGATAAATTTATTATTTATTTTCTTTACTAAACTAAATGCTTAAGGCAGGAATTATGTTTTTTTGTTTCTATTTCTCTACGGTCTGTTAGTGCTAGGCACAAAGTAGACACTAATAAATAATGTTTACTAGACATCTATACTGAGAACAGGAAGCTTTAAGCACTGCCTCTGAAGATTTTTGGCATGATTTATTGCATTTCTGGGAGCTAGATACGTTTTTCACCCATGTTAGTTATACATGTATCCATTCCCAAGGTTATTCCACAAATTAGGAGTGGAAGAAAATGTATACACTGTCAGGAATAAGTACACATGTGAAGACCTACAGTTTGTAAATACTGACATACAATGTCATATTTTTTGCATTTTTGTACTTCAGCAGTTGCCACTAATAATAACTAACATTTGATGAACATGTGGACTGTTCATTTTTTGTCCCATTTCGTTTTCATAATACTACTGTGGATAGGTAGGTGGGATTGACCTCACTGTATAAATGATGAAAATGGGTTATACTGTCTTTTGTCACAAAAGGCATTTACTTGTCATGGTTGGAGTTAGTGTGTAAGTTTAGTGTATGTGGTGGGATATAGTTGTTCTTCTAGAAACTACAGTAATAGTATGGTAATGATTATTTACATTTGTGTTCAGGGAGATAAAGAGTGTCATATCTGGTTTGAAAACTTAAAAGATGTGTTTTGAAATACTGCAGATACTATACAGAAGTACACTGTAGTATAGCAAACCCAAGTATCCATTAACCAGCTTCACAAACAAAACATTATCCGTATAATAAAAGACCTCAGCATGTACCCCTCCTTTATCACTTGATTCTTTCATTAGAGGTAACTGTTATCCTGAATTTGGGATTTATTAGTGCAGTGTATTTCTTTTATATTTACTGCATACTTATATTTGAGTTTTCTAAATCATTTTAGTTTTAATTCAGTTGTGGAAGAAATCAGAATTATTAAATCTAAATTGTTTTGTGTATATGTTTTCAGCCTGTGAGGATTTTCTGAACTTACTTCCAACTTTGTATTTCTGTATAGAGTTATTAAGTCATTTTGACTGAGGAGTTGCAAGGTTTTGTTTGAAAGAGTTAATCTAAGTATTATTAGCCAATATTTTGAGCAGTTAAGATTTTGTGGGACTTCCCTGCTGGTCCAGTGGTTAGAACTCCGAGCTTCCACTGCAGGGGGCACGGGTTTGATCCCTGGTCAGGGAAGTAAGATCCTGCATGCTGTGGGGGAGCGGCCAAAAAGCAAAAGATTTTTGTCTCCTGAAGGGTAGGGACAAGACCATTTCAAATTATTTTGCGCAGTGAAGTATAATTCTTACATGAGGTTTTTATTAAATATGGTCTGTTCACTGTTAATAGGCATAAGCATTGAAGAAGCAAGTGACATTAAAATACACAATGGAAATCTAGGAATACAATTTAAGGACTAGGGATAATGCATATGATGATAGTGATCTCTCTCTGTTTTTTCTTTTTCCTTTTGCCGTGCGGCATGTGGGATCTAATTCCACCCCCAGGGATCGAACCCGTGCCCCCTGCATTGGGAGTGTGGAGTCTTAACCACTGGACCGCCAGGAAAGTCCCGACAGTGATCTTTAAGGATCAAAATTCTGATATCTGTACTTCCTTATCCATAAATGGCAGTAGGAGTACTTACGTTATTTGGATAATGGGGAGGACTAGAGTATATAAAGGCCCTTAAACCATCCTGGGTGCTTTATTATCAGCATATCAGATATTTTTCAAACCTTAGTATTTACGGCCTTTGGGTTTAAATAGCTGCCTGGAAACCTAGTTTGTTATTAGCCTCTTTTTTAATTGTTGGAGAAGATGGTGGTGAGTGGAATATGTAAGCTATAAGCTGCTCCCTTTTGATTTTTATGACGCTGAAAGGTAGGGCTATGGTAGAAGGTAGGACTGTGTTTACTTGATCGCTCTGCATTCACTTTCTTGTAACTAGCAGTGATACTCCATACCGGTATGGTATAGGTACCACCTGTGAAGAAAGAAAGGGTTTGTACTTGACTTCAGCCCTGTCTGTAAAGTGCAGTATTATTTAACTATGGTACATTGTCATTTTTGTGTAATAGGATTTTTTTCCCATCTGAAACAAAAATAATAACTGTTCATAATGGAAAATTTGAAGCTTTAGATGTTGTGAAGAAAAGAAGTCAAACATAATTCTACTATTCAGAGAGAACCTTTTTTTTTCATTCAGCATTTTTCCCTAGGTTTGTTTCATTCTCTTTTAATTGCTTCAGTTCCTCCATAGTATTCTAAACCATAGACTGGATGAGAGGTATCAGGGTTAACAGGAAGAGCTTTTATTTTATTTATTTATTTAATTTTTGGCTGCATTGTGTCTTCGTTGCTGCATGCCGGCTTTTCTCTAGTTATGGCGAGTGGGGGCTACTCTTCGTTGTGGTGCACAGAGTTATTGCTGTGGCTTCTTTTGTTGCGGAGCATGGGCTTTAGGCACACGGGCTTCAGTAGTTGTGGCACGCGGGCTCAGTAGTTGTGGCACATGGGCTTAGTTGCTCTGCGGCATGTGGGATCTTCCTGGACCAGGGCTTGAACCTATGTCTCCTGCATTGGCAGGCGGATACTTAACCACTGCGCCACCAGGGAAGCCCAGGAAGGGCTTTTAGAAGTGTGTTTAGGAGATGATAAACTTTCATTTGAACGTTAAGGAAAATGTCTGAATATTATGGAAAACAACCTCTCAATATTTTAACACCATTTCAAGTGCAAAGACACTTTTTACCATGTTTATTGCATTTCAAGTAAAAATATCTAGCAGTATTTATCTTCAGTTTGGCATGGAGAACATTGTTGAGGTTGATAGTGATCTTTGCCTTCATGATGCAAAATAATTTTCCTGCATATAGAATTCTGGGTTGACAAATTTTTTCTTTTACAGCATTGAAGTAGTGAAAAACATTGTCTTCTGGCTTGCATAGTTTCTGATAAGATCTACTGTAATTCTTATCTTTGTTCTTGATTATGTATGTAGTATTTTTTACCCCCTCTGTTTGCCTTCAGGCTGTTTGATGAGGCTAGGCAGGTATGTGTTGTTTTATTGTATCCTGCTTGGGATTTCTTTAAGCTTCTTGAATCTGTTTGGTATCTTTTATTATTTCTGGAAAATTCTTGGCCTTTATCTTTTCGAGTATTTCTTCTGCCTTAGTCTCCTTTTTCCTTCTGAGACCTCATTTACATGTTAGACCATTTGATAGTCCCTCAACATTGGATCTTCTGTTTTTCTTTTTTTCTCCCTGTGTTTCACTTTTGATAATTTCTATTGGTGTCTTCATCTATTTTCCAAGTACATTGATTCTTTCATCAGCTGAGTCCAGTCTGCTGCTGAATCTGTAGAAGGAATTCTTTATTTCTGACATTGTAATTTTTATTTCTAGCATTTACATTTAACGTATAGAAAAATTTTCATCTCTTTGCTGATATTATCTAATCTGTTCATGTATGTTGTCCACCTTTTTCACTAAGTCCTTTAACATATTAATCACAGTTTAAAAAAATATCCTTCTCTGATAGTTCTAGCATCTGAATCATCCCTGAGTCTACTTGTATTGATTGCTTTTTCTCTTGACCATAGGCTGTTTTCTTTTTTTGTGTGTCTCATAATTTTTGTTTAGGTGTTGGGCATGGTGTATAGAACAGCAGTTGAGACTGAGGTAAATTGTATTTATGTTTGGAAATGGGTACACCCCACTTCTGTTGGGCTGTCAGTGTGTGGTGTTAAGCCAAACTAGTCGTGAATTGAGCTAGTTTGGGGTTTCATTGTCATTATCATTACTTTCAGTGCACCGCAGTCTTCATAGTCTTGTAGTGGTGGCTACTGTTACCCCTGGTGGTAGAATGCTGTTGCTTGCTCCTTGGTGTTATGATTATGTTGGAGGCAGTTATCTCAGTTCAGCTTCAGTCTTTTGCAGACCCTGTTCATCTGGGCCTTATAAATAGGACTTTGTTCCCTCTCCTCCTTGTGGCAGCCATTGTTTGCCTTGTGTTTGTACTTATTCTTGGATAGGGTTTCCTGCCCCTCTCCCAGCATTAGGAGGCTCCTGGGTTGGTGTATTTGTGTGGGATCCTAGGCACAAGATGGTTACTTACCCCTCCCCACAGGGATAGAGGGATTTGCTTATATCTTTATCGCAGCAACAACAGATGTTTGCCAGTGTCCTAGGACAGAAGGGGTTTGCTGCCCCTACTCCAGTGGCCTAACACCTTTGCTTCATAGGAGAAAAGGATATGGGGAATCAAGTGTGGCTTTGTGCCTCTTCCCAGCAATGACTGGTCACCTCCTGAATTCCTGTGCCATTGAGTGGGACTCTCTCTGGTCTTCTGCCGTGAAACCAATCTTTTTCATGAGCGCCCTGTGGAGGCCAGTGGAGAAGAGCAAGTGAGTGCAGACTCCTGTTGTGGATAGGGCACCCAGTTGGGAAATTGGCGTGCTAGCCTATACCTTTTAGGAATTCAGTAAGTATTTAGCAGATCTTCTTTTTATTCACTGTATTATGATTACCCCTTTCTCTTCTCGTCTACCATATATGTTCTTTATTGGAGGGTCTTGTTCCTCTTTGGAATTCAGGTTATTTGGTTGCCTTGCAACTTCAGGAGTCTGATGGGCTCAAGAAAGGTTGTGGTGTTTCAGGTAATCTGGTCTTTTCTTCTATTAGAGAGGGTACCATGTTTTTGTAGTTTTCTGTATCTTAAGCAGAAACAGAAATTTAATAGTAATCTGTAGCGTTAAATAATCTATGCTAAACTTCATTCAAAGAAGGATTCAAAGTGGTTTACAAAAATACTTGAAATAATAATAGATGATAAAATTAGGTAAAGATGGCCTTAGCAATATCTTTTTAGATCTGTCTTCTCAGGCAAGGGAAACAAGGGCAAAAAATGAACAAATGGCGTTACGTCAAACTAAAAAGCTTCTGCACAGCAAAGGAAATCAGCAGTAAAATGAAAAGACAACCTACGGAATGGGAGAAGATATTTGCAAATGCTATATCTGATAAGGGGTTACTATCTAACATATATAAAGAACTCATAAAACTCAGCAACAGCAACATGATTAAAAAATGGGCAGAGTAGCTGAATAGACATTTTTCCAAAGAAGACATACAGATGGCCAACAGGCACAGGAAAAGATGTTCAACATTGCTGATTATTAGGGAACTGCAAGTCAAAACCACTATGAAATATCACCTCACACCTGCCAGAATGGTTATTATCAATAAAACAAGTGGGACTTCCCTGGCGGTGCAGTGGTTAAGAATCTGCCTGCCAATGCAGGGGACACGGGTTCGAGCCCTGGTCTGGGAAGATCCCACATGCCATGGAGCAACTAAGCCCGTGTGCCACAACTACTGAGCCTGCGCTCTGGAGCCCATGAGCCACAACTACTGAAGCCCGCGTGCCAGAACTACTGAAGCCTGTGCGCCTAGAGCCCGTGCTCCACAAGAGAAGCCACTGCAATGAGAAGCCTGCGCACCGCAACGAAGAGCAGCCCCTGCTCACCGCAACTAGAGAAAGCCCACGTGCAGCAATGAAGACCCAACACAGCCAAAAATAGAGATAGATAAAAAAACAAGCAATGACAAGTGTTGGCGAGGATGTGGAGAAAAGGGAATCCTTATACACTGTTGGTAGGCGTGTAAATTTGTACAGCCACTATGGAAGGCAGTATTGGACAT
Organism: Lagenorhynchus albirostris; assembly: GCF_949774975.1. NCBI lineage: Eukaryota > Metazoa > Chordata > Mammalia > Artiodactyla > Delphinidae > Lagenorhynchus > Lagenorhynchus albirostris. Next base: position 170,027,842 of record NC_083096.1, read on the forward strand.
TCCTCAGAAAAGCTAAGTATAGAACTACCATATGATCCAGCCGTCCCACTTCTGGGTATTTATCCAAAAAATACAAAAACACTTTGAAAAGATATATGCACCCCTGTGTTCATTGCAGCACTATTTACAATAGCCAAGCTATGAAAACCACCTAAACGCCCATCAGTGGGTGAATAGATAAAGAAGATGTGGTGTATAGACACACACACACACACACACACACACACACACACACACACACACACACACACAGTGGAATACTACTCACCCATAAAAAGGTGAAATCTTGCCATTTGTGACAACATTGATGGACCTTGAGGGTATCATGCTAAGTGAAATAAATCAGACAAAGATGAATATTGTGTGATTTCATTCATAAGTGGAATATAAAAACGAATAAGCAAACAAAATAAAAGAACAACCAAACTAAACAAAACCAAATATAGTTACAGAGAACACAGTAGTGGTTACCAGAGGGGGAGGGCAAGATGGGTAAAGGGAATCAACTGTATGGTGACAGATGGAAACCAGATTTTTGGTGGTGAGCATGCTGTAGGGTATACAGAAGTAGAAACATAATGTTGTACAGATGAAGCTTATACAATGTTATAAATCAGTGTTACTTCAATAAAAAATAAAACCAGATAAAGAAATCAAAGCAAAGGGAAAATAAGGATGGGGATTAAAAAAGTACCAACAAACAGACAGATAGGTAGAGCATGAGTATTATATAGAAATGAATGCCAAAGATGCTGGATGGTTGTTGGTTGTGGGTTACAGATTTGAATCTCAGCTTCATCATGACAAAAGCAAAGTTACATGACTGACATTGCTCAAACTTAAGTTCTGTTCATTGGTGCTTTTTAAATTGTACGAAGAAATTTTTTTTTTACTTTTACTGGCAGAGCTGGTGAAAAGAATTATGTAATATGTAAGACATTATATATTTTATTGAAATATAGTTGATTTACAATATGATGTTAGTTTCAGGTGTACAGCACAGTGATTCAGTTATATGTATATATATATTCTTTTTCAGATTGTTTTCCCATATAGGTTATTATAGAATATTGAGTATAGTTCCTTGTGCTATACAGTAGGTTCTTGTTGACTATCTATTTTATATATAGTAGTGTGTATATGTTAATCCCAATCTCCCAGTTTATTCCTCCCCCCCCTTTCCCCTTTGGTAACCATAAGTTTGTTTTCTATGTCTGAGTCTCTTTCTGTTTTGCAAATAAGTTCATTTGTATCTTTTTGTTTTTTTTTTTTAGATTCCACATATAAACGGTATCATATGATGTTTGTCTTTCTCTGACTGGCTTACTTCACTTAGTATTATAATCTCTAGGTCCATCCACGTTGCTGCAAATGGCATTATTTCATTCTTTTTTGTGGCTGAGTAATATTCCGTGTGTGTGTGTGTGTGTGTGTGTGTGTGTGTGTGTATCACATCTTCTTTACCATTCATCTGTTGATGGACATCTAGGTTGCTTCCATGTCTTGGATATTGTAAAGAGTTCTGCACTGAACATTGCGGTGCATGTGTCTTTTCGAATTATAGTTTTCTCCAGATATGTGCCCAGGAGTGGGATTGCAGGATCATATGATAACTCCATTTAAAATTTTTTAAGGAACCTTCATACTGTTCTCTATAGTGGCTGTACCAATTTATATTCCTACCAGCTGTGTAGGAGGGTTCCTTTTTCTCCACACGCTCTCCAGCATTTATTATTTGTAGACTTTTTGATCATGGCCATTCTCACTGCTGTGAGGTGTTACCTCTTTGTAGTTTTGATTTGCATTTCTCTAATAATTAGCGATATTAAGAATCTTTTCATGTGCGTGTTGGCCATCTGTATATCTTCTTTGGAGAAATGTTTATTTAGATCTTCTGCCCATTTTTTTGATTGAAGACATTATATTTTTAATACAGATACTTGATTTTTTTTTACCCATACTATTTCTTTCATTTGTTGTATGTACTTTTCTCACATTCTCTCCTGGAGGATCTGGGTAATTCCATGAATATTAGTGCCTGATGATCAATGTAAGATGCTAGCTCTGTGGCAAATGGTTTATGAGGTAGTTGCTGTTTGAATCTCTGAGTCCTCAAAACAAGCTGCTAACATACTGTTGCTAGGAAGCCAGGATGGCCTTAATGCATAGGTGGGGTTAGATCTCTGAGGTTGTCCCATGTACATACATTTGAAGCAGCTAAAGGTGGCCAGTGTAGTTGGAGATGAGGAAGTGGGGAGCAAGTTCATGTAGGCCCATGTAGGAAATGGTAAGAATTTTATTTTGATATGGGAAGCCTTTGGAGGGTTTAGAGCTGCGACATGATATTTTATATGACTTGTAAGAATTACTCTGATTTTACATATACCTACCCACCTAAAATCTGTAATATCTTACTACGCTGCATTACCATATCATTCCATTTGTCTACAGAGATCAGGATGACCCTGTTTTCTTCCAAAATATTTGTGCAGTTTCCTAGGTAGTATCTTAAATTTTACTTTTAGAACATTTTTCTCTGAGCTTAAGGAACCTATTCTTGTGATAAAATAGGAATACTTCCAGAAGTCTCTAAACTGTATTTGGTTATCTGTCTATTAAGGCATGTTATTTGTGATTGAGATCCAGTCTTTTGCTATTTTAAGTGATGCTGAAGACACTTGATGCCTATCAAGGAGGGGGAATGCCACTAACTGGGGAAAGTAGATTGGAATACAGAGGTGAGAGTTCCAAGGGCAAACTCAACTACTACTTCATCAGTTGAAATAGAGCCAACTTTCTTAATGTGGTAACTCTGGTACCTGATGCCTTTGTTTCCCTTATCTTGACAAATGTTTGTTTCTTTAAGTCTCTTCAGCTTAAATCTTATTTAATACTTTATATAAATGCAGTGTAGTATTATGGTTAAGAGTATGGACTCTGGAGTTAGAATATTTAGGAAGCTTGGAAAAGTTTTGTTTTTGTTTTTTTTTGGCCTTTTCTGTGCTTCAGTTGTCTCATCCTGAAATGGAGCAAAATAGTAGAACTTTTCTCCTAGGTTTGCTGTAAATGAATTAATGTGCTAGAACAGGGCCTGGCTTAGTAAGTGCCTAATAATGTTAGCTATTCTTATTATATGGAATATGTAACCATTAGACTTTCTTTATAAGGGCCCTTTGTCATTGACAAAGTGAGGTCACTATTTCAACAGTGTTTAAGCACTGTTTCTAGGCCTTCCCTATTTATTTTTGTTTCACAGTAACTTAGTCAACAATTGAATGATCTTGATGGAATGTGCTAACTCCAGAAGATCATCATCAAGATATGCCTGGTTCATTTTTCTATTTTGAAATAAACTGGTGACTATTAAAATCTTCAGTGTTACTGTCTCCCTGAAATTGATCTGATACTGGGTATACAGAGATAATTTGTGCTTAAGTAACTAATCTGGTTATATTTATAGGCTAATGGAGCATCTTAATTAAAACTCTTGTTCTTGTTTTATCATATTAACCTGACTTCTGAGAATTGCTCATATATGTTAACGTGATATACTATTATATATTAATGTTAGAGCTTTAATACCAGTAAAAAAACCTTTAAATTAGATCTGTAATTATCAGAAGTTTTTGCTTTCCAAGCTCAGTTCTCCAGGCATGAAGAATTGTCATGTTTTCTTGTTTTATGCTAAGGTGATCATATTATACTGTCTAATTGTGTTTCCTCTTTTAAAAAGCTGTTTTTTATATCTCATAAGCTCCATATACATAAGCCAGATTTGATCTTTTACATAATAGCATTGTATTGGGTACACAGTTATTGAGAAATCAGTGGATTTAAGTGGATATATAATTAAATTTCTTGCCTCTTGTTCATATTTGTAGTAGTTGATATTGCCTGGGTACATTTTTTGGTAATGTGTGTCACTTTAAATGTGGTCTTGTAGAACTTGTTTCTTAACCTGAGTAAGTTGAAACAGTTAACTGCTGTGGAGGTAATCTTAGATCTACTTGGTGTTGAAGAAGGACAAAACCAGAAAACACCATAGTAACAGAAAATCATGACTGATGTGTTATCCTCTCCCTCTGTTTTTGGTTAGCAATTGAGAAAAGGAGCTCCTTGGCATATGTTTTCATAAAAATGAAGGTCTTTAGTGTGACCAGTTTAAAATGGTTAGTATTACTCTTATTCAAAGAATTAAGCTATTTAACTTTTTAGGAATATACCTTGTTGTCAGACTGAAATGAATGCCATTTTATGCTTCTTTTAAAAAGGGCTGTACAGAATGGAGTTTCCTCAAAAAGCTAAAAATAGATCTGCCATATGATCTAGCAGTCCCACTCCTGAGTATATATTTGAAGAAAAAAACATCGATTCAAAAAGATACATGCACCCCAATGTTCATAGCAGCATTATTTACAGTAGCCAAGATATAGAAGCAATGTAAACGGCCATTGACAGATGAATGGAGAAAGAAGATGTGGTACATATATACAATGGAATACTACTCATACATAAAAAAGAATGAAATTTTGCCATTTACAGCAACATGGATGAACTTGGAGGGCATTATGCTAAGTGAAATAAATCAGACAGAGAAAGACATACTGTATGATATCACTTATATGTAGAATCTAAAAATTGAAACAAATTAGTGAATATAACAAAAAAGAAACAGACTCAGCTATAGAGAACAAACTAGTGGTTACCAGTGGGGGAGAGGGAAGTGGGGAGGGACAAGATAGGGGTAAGGGATTAAGAGGAACAAACTACTACGTATAAAATAAATAAGCTACAGGGATATACAGGGAATATAGCCAATGTTTTATAATAACTATAAATGGAACCTAACCTTTAAAAATTGTGAATCACTGTTGTACACCTGAAATTTATATAATATTGTAAATCAACTCTACCTCAGTAGAAAATTAAATAAAAATATACTGTCAAAAAAAAGGACTTTACAGAAAAACGAGAAAGCCAGCATATTGAGATTTCAACAAATTTTGGGTATTACAGTTTGAGAAGATTTCAGAATTCTGAAGAATCTATTTCTACTGTAGGCAGTCAAGCCTTCCTCTCTGTACATGGCTCAGTGAGTTGGCCTTCTATAGAAGCAAAATAAAACCTACCCCAATACAGGCATACCTTGTTTTATTGCACTTTATTGTGTTTCACAGACTGAGTTATCAGATAATGGTTAGCATTTTTTAGCAATAAAGTATTTTTTAATTAAGGTATGTACAGTTTTTTTTAAGACAATGCTATTGCACACTTAATAAACTACAGTATAGTGTAAACATAACTTTTATGTGCCCTAGGAAACCAAAAAACTTGTGTGGCTCACTTTATTGTGATACTCACTGTATTGTGGTGGTCTGGAACTGAACCTGCAGTATCTCTTAGGTCTGCGTGTATCAGATTTGCTGGCTTTCTGGTGTTTGAAGCCAGTAGTGCCCCTATAACAAGCAATAGCACATCTTTACTATGGGTTCTTGGATGGCAGTTTGAATGTTTGCATTTGGAGTACATTTGTCTAAAGCTCTGTCATACACCTTGAGTATTTGGAAGAGATATATAATATTTGAGATATTTAAGGAAGAGAATATGTATTTTTAATCCCTGAGTTGATCCCTTGACCATCAAAAAGATAACTGTATGCCATAGCATTTCTATGTCATAGAAATGCCTTCACTATATTGTCATTTAATGCATGCTTTTTGTTATCACTGGAATTTTAAAAAATAATATTTTGTATGTTTTTCATGGGACCTTTGTGATAAAACCTTACTTGATTATAATCTAGGAAAGAAGCTGTTTTTTTGCAATAAGTTTTCTACTGTTTAAAAAATTGTCCAATGCAATCTGTCTCCAGCTCCCTTCTTTTTTTTTTTACTTTAGTGCCATTAAGTTTTAAGCCAGTTTTGACCCAAATGCTGTAAATTACTTCAGTTTAGGTACTGAAAGTATCATTTCCGTTTTTGATTGATTCCTTTTGTTTCCCCCTCAAGTGTCTTATATTATTTAAGCTCACTGATATCTCACAGTCATTGGGACTAGGGCAGATAAAAAGAATTGCAGATCTTTTGAGACTAGATAGATGTCTTCCAACCTTCAGATATTTTGATAATTTACCATTAAGAGAGAATGAGGGGCTTCCCAGGTAGCACAGTGGTTGAGAATCCACCTGCCAATTCAGGGGACACGGGTTCGAGCCCTGGTCCGGGAAGATCCCACATGTCGCAGAGCACCTAAGCCTGTGCACCACAACTACTGGAGCCCACGTGCCCCAACTACTGAAGTCCGCACGCCTAGAGCACATGCTCCACAACAAGAGAAGCCACCGCAATGAGAAGACCGTGCACTGCAATGAAGAGTAGCTCCCACTTGCCGCAACTAGAGAAAGCCCGCGGGCAGGAACTAAGACCCAACACAGCCAAAAATTAAAAAAAAATAAAAAAAGGGCTTCCCTGGTGGCGCAGTGTTTGAGAGTCCGCCTGCCGATGCAGGGGACATGGGTTCGTGCCCCGGTCCGGGAAGATCTCACATGCCGCGGAGTGGCTGGGCCCATGAGCCATGGCCGCTGAGCCTGCACGTCCGGAGCTTGTGCTCTGCAACGGAAGAGGCCACAACAGTGAGAGGCCCGTGTACCGCAAAAAAAAAAAAAAAAAGAAAAAAAAAAGAGAATGAGGAGGATCATGAAGACATCTCTTAAGAGAAAAGCTTTGCCATCAAAAAGAACAGCAATTTCCAGAGGATTTTATTTTTAATTAGGATTGGGTTATATTACTCTTAAATTTACCCTCATATTTCCAACTGTGTAGTTTTGCCTGTATACATGATCTTGTCTTGTAAATAAACACAATACGTAGTCTCCAAAATCGTCATGATTCAGGTCTTGCCTGAGTCTGAATCTGTAGTTATTTGAAACTCAGCATTGCTACTTGTGTAAATGCAATAACACATCATTCACATGTGTAATGCAGACTGGCAGACTAAACCCCCAGCTGATGTGTTAAATGCACTGTAAAGAAGTTTTTCACACATTTAAATTGTGTTATTTTCTTACAAGAAAATGCTCAGTATTACTGGCCTGGACTATAGTAATTGAATCACAGTTGAACTTGAATTAGGCCAAACTGAAAAAAATCTATTGGTTGACCTGGCAGGAATTTGTTCTGTATCTGTGTGCTAACTGTGGAAAGTATTGAAACATTAGGTATGTGAAAGCATATTAAGTAATGAGATGTTTATTTAAAAAGCAGCAAGTCTAAATTTGTAACTAATTTTCCAACTAACTTAGGACATTCAAAAAAGTGTCATTCTCCTTTCTTACCTTGTACTTCATAACTGAAAATAAATCAACAGAAAAATAAGTTACATGGTTTGAATTAGTCATTTAGCTTTTCGGTTCCCAATATATGGTAAAATAGAAATTATTTGGCCCCTTAAAATATTTACATGATTTTGTTTTTAATTAATGATTGCAATTTGTTCTTTGGCATAAAGGAATTTTCATATAATGTGGAAGAGGTACTCTATTGAGAGCTCATCTGAATTCCTTTATTCTTTCAAATTTAAGTATAGCTTTGTTTAAGCTTCTCCGTGGTCCTTAAGTTCATTGTTTAAAAATACATGAATTCATGCCAGAGGGGAAATAGAGGATGGTGGCCATAGGCTTCACTGGAACTAGAGCTCAGGTGACCTGGGTTGAATCTCTGCTCTAGCTGTGTGACCTTGGGAAAGACACCTAACTTCTCTGTTCCTCAGCTTCCTAATCTGTAAAATCGGTTTAATAACAGCACCTACTTCACAGGTTGTTTTGAGTCTTAAATGACAAGTGCATGTGCATGTAAGTGCAGGTGCATGTGCAAGTAAGTTTTTTCCCCCACTTTTCTCTTTAAAAACAAGCAATAAAGAATTTTATGAAGATAAGTACAGTATGATCTCACTTATATGTGGAATCTTAAAAAACGAAAACAAAAACCAAAAGAAGACCAAGCTGATAGATACAGTGAACAGATCGGTGGTGGCCAGAGGTGGCGGGGGTGAGGGTTGGGTGAAATGGGTGAAGGGAGTCAAACGGTACCAAATTCCAATTATGAAAACATAAGTTATGGGGATATAATGTACAGCATGGTGACTATAGTTGATAATACCTGAATTGTGTATTTGAAAGTTGTAAATCTTAAAAGTTTTCATCACACAAAAAAAACCTGTATTGTGACAGGTGTTAACTAGACTTAGTGTGGTGATCATTTTGCAATACATGCAAATAGTGAATCATTATGTTCTACACCTGAAACTAATGTTGTATGTCAATTATACCTCAAGTAGAAATAAAATAATTTTATGAAGGCGGAAAATGAACTTTTTGAAGTAGTACAGGGGAATAATTAGGTTCAGTGCTGATCTGAGCTGAGGTGGAAAATCTCAGAGTGAGATTTACTTATTATTTTTTTAAAAATAATTAATTTTTGGCTACATTGGGTCTTCATTGCTGCACGCGGGCTTTCTCTAGTTGCGGTGCGCTGGCTTCTCATTCGGTGGCTTCTCTTGTTGCGGAGCACAGGCTCTAGGCGTGTGGGCTTCGGTAGTTGCAGCACGCGGGCACTAGGATGCTTGGGCTTCAGTAGTTGTGGCCCGTGGGCTTAGTTGCTACACGGCATGTGGGATTTTCCTGGGCCAGGGCTTGAACCCATGTCGCCTGCGTTGGCAGGTGGATTCTTAAACACTGTGCCACCAGAAAAGCCCTTCAGGGTGAGATTTGAATTAACTTCATCCTAAGCCAGACAAAGACTACCAAAATGGTCGTTTTATGTATGCTATGAGTGAATGATTCTCAACTAGCTTGGTCTAGGAGCCACAGACTGCCTATTTAAAAGTGTATTTTTTTTCCTGCCACAGATGTGTGTGGATGGTGCCAAGCTTTAGAGTAATGTAGTTGATGCCGTTTGATGACTTTTGCTAAAAAATGAGAAGTGAGAGTAACCGTAGGTGGAAGGGCACATACCTTATCATTATTATTTAAAAAAAAATACATGTGGCTGGGAAATCAGTGGTAGAGAGCACAGCAAAGGGAAGGAAACTTTGCAATATCTCCTCCTCCTCTGTTTCCTACATTAAGACATTTTACATATACTTCAGGCTTTTAGTTTCTTCTCCATAGTTCTTCCTCTGTTTCTTACCAGTACAGATAATTTCCTTGACTTAGCTGAGAAGAGTAAAGCTGTGGGAATGTAAGATAAGGAAATAAGTGTTCTCGTTCTGCTTCCTAGTTTTTCAGGAAAATACTTCTATGTTTATATCTTCGCTCGGACTCCTTTGTAAGTTGTCCTTTCTTTTACAGAGCTCCCCCCGTTATCTTCTTTTGGTCCTATTTCCATTCCCTTTCACTTCTGTCAAGCTTCCTGCTCCATTACTTACCTCGGCCTTCCTCTGTTGCATGCGCACGTTCTTGACTGCCACTGAATCCTTCCCCTGTGCCCGTAACCTATTCAGAACTTCTCTACACTAAAGTACCTTTCTCAAGCTGCTGCTACTTGAATGGCATTTTGGCCAAGTATGTTTGTTTCAGTGTTTTTGTTTTGCTTTGCTTTTTTATTTACTTTATTTATTTATTTACATCTTTATTGGAGTATAATTGCTTTACAATGGTGTGTTAGTTTCTGCTTTATAACAAAGTGAATCAGTTATACATATACATATGTTCCCATATCTCTAGCCTCTTGCATCTCCCTCCCTCACCCTCCCTATCCCACCCCTCCAGGTGGTCACAGAGCACCGAGCTGATCCCCCTGTGCTATGCGGCTGCTTCCCACCAGCTATCTATTTTACATTTGGTAGTGTATATATGTCCATGGCACTCTCTCACTTTGTCACAGCTTACCCTTCCCCCTCCCCACATCCTCAAGTCCGTTCTCTAGTAGGTCTGTGCCTTTATTCCCGTCTTACCCCGAGGTTCTTCATGACATTTTTTTTTTCTTATTTTAACTACAAAATTGCTAAAAGATTGGTTTCTACTTAATGTTTCGAAGTTTCTCATCACTCATTCAGATACCTTACTCTGTACCGTTTGGCTTCTCCTCTTGTTTTACTTCAGTTGTTCTTAACCTTGGCTGTGCATTAGAATTACTTGGAAGGAGTTTAAAACCTTAATATCACTTTTAGATTTAGTTCTGATTTAGTTCTGGAGTGCAGCCTAAGCATTGGGAGTTTTGAAAGCTCTACAGCTGTTTCTAATGTGTAGCTAAGGTTGAGAACCAGTACCTTGATTGAAATCAGTAGACATCAAATTAATTCCCTTATCAAGTCAATTCTTAGAACCTGAAGGAGTATATTTTTGGTTCTATTGGTAAGAAGCCTTCTGTGCTTCTCTTCAGCCTCAGGTGAGAACAGGGTTAATTATTTGAAGGTCTTTGGACATCAGTGGTCCTTCTCTTGCACACTCTGTATTCTGCTGGTTAGCTGGGTAGGTAAATGTCTGTTCTACTGACCCAACTGTCCTCAGGTACAAGTTCCAAGGTCTTAGGTCAGATGGAGTAGGACGCCCATTTTGTTCTTGGGCACAAGCTGAATTCTCTGGTCTAGCTTTTATCAGTAGTAAAGCTGACATTTTAATTATTTTCTGGCATCTCTTTCTTTCTCTCCTGCTTAGAACTTTGAAGGGGTAGGAGTGTGATTACATGAGCTCCCTCAGATTCCAACACATGCTGCTTCTTCATGCCTTCTACCTCTTTTGGGTTGAACAGAGTTAAGAGTCAGCAGCAGAACTTGGGACACTTTCAGTCTAGGACAGGGCTTGTCTTGCAAGGCTTACTGCTTGGAGGAGAGGAAACAAAAATAACTTGCATATGCACAGTGATACAATTTCAGATCCAGTAATGTGAAAAATGGCAGCAGTATCCATTCTGTGGGCTAAGACAGGAATGTGGGGGAACAGAGCTTGACCCCCATATTGTTTCTCAGATTTGGTCTTTGGCTCTCGTTTTCTTCCATATACTTCTTTGGGATATCATCTGCTCCTATAACTTTAAACCTTATCCTAAGATGACAACAGATCTATACTATTTCTTCTCCTGGACCTTTGCCTGATTGCCTGCTGCATATTTTCTCTTGGAACATTCTGCAAGTAACTCAGACTCAATAAGGAGATAGTGTTCAGTCATAAGCATTAGCAAAACCTGGGTTATAATCTTGGTTTTGCCATCGACTTACTTTGTGGCCTTATTTGGTGACTCTCCTGAGTCTTACTTTTCTTATCCGTGGAAGGACGTGGTAGAATTGGAGTCCTTTCTAGCTCTGACATCACATGACTTTCTAATCTTGTGTAGGCCTCCTGTGTACTTGCCCTACCCATGCTGGTCACAATGTGTAGACTATTCCAGGTACATTCTTGTTTCCCTTACTTAGAATGCCTCTTGGTCTTCTACTTCTCAGTCTTAATCTTCCTCGGCAATCCATTTCAGTCCTTTTATTTCTTGTAGAATGGTTCCTGATCATCTCAGTCCACAAATATTTCTTTGTTTTCTGAATTCCTACAAAGTCATTGACATCACTGATTGGCATTCCTCAAAAAATTTCTTGAATGGTTATTTGTTATACACATATCTTACTTACTACCCAAATTGTAAGCTCTCTGAGGATGTCTGTGTTCTGTAGTATAATGCCTTGCACTGATGGGCATTTAATGAATACTTTTTGCCCTGTTGTACCCTAGTTGCCTAGTATATGCATTGCCCATGATCTGCACTGTTAAGTCCTTGCAGATTACTTTGTGGTCACTTTTGCTAACATTTAGAATAGATGTGTTTCACGTTTCAACATGAGATTGTGATTTGATAGCCTCTAAATGGAAAAACATACATATATATATATATTTTTTCCAGAATGTAATAAGTGGATATTTTGCTTGCAGACTACTTTGTGACTCTGTTCACATCATTTAACAAAAACATCTGCACCTTCTTTTTTTTTAAGCTTTTGTTTTATAATTTTTAATTTGTTTAGTATTTGGATATATGATGATTAAAGCCACAGGATGAAGGTGTCATTTACTGATATGATGACATATTGTTAACTGGTTATATATAAGCTCCAAGAGGGTGGGAACTTTGTGTTGTTAATCACTCTATCTCCTATTCCTAAAAATTGATGTCTGAAATGAAGTAGGCTCTTAATAAATATTTGTTGAGTATATGAGCGAGTGAATGAATGAATAAATCTTAACAGAACTGGAAGTATTTATGCTCTTCTCTGTATCTCTGTATTGCATTTGAGTATTCTGTATGCTAAGGAATGTCTTATTGTGTCTGTTTTCTCATTCCGTGGTGGGGGAAAACCAGATGAGTAGTGGGTTTTGACCCACAGAACCCAAAATTCGGCTTGTGTCCTCTTTTCTGATAGTGTGAGGGATGGGACTGAAGTTCAGATAGGGTAAGCTGGGGTGGTGATTCCAATGGTGTTGTCATTTAAATGGGATTGACAAAGAGGATTGAAGGTAGTAATAGGGGCAAAATGGAGGTGGGAGGAGGTAGTGTCAAAGAACTAGGAAAGTTGACAGCAAGTAGTGGAGTGGGCAGGTCATAGCTGGTCTGGAGGTGTTTTGGAGATGAGATGTGGATAACCTGTGGTGACTTTTTCCTGGGCTCCGTAGCAGACTTGAAGGATCAGGTCATGATCTGTGAAAGGGGTAACATTTTTCTTTTTACATTAGGGTCACAGAGTACACACCAACAAGAAGGAAGCAATAATAAAGAGGAATATGTCTCGTGTTATCTTGACCTTAGACTTAGAGTTGTGTTTTAGAATTCATCTCATCAGTTTTTCAAACTTTGAAGTTTCACTTTTGTCTTCTAGCTACACATGTTTCCTTGAGAAACAAAATAATTCTGTATGATCTTTGTATCTTTTTTTTTTTAGAGAGAGTTCTAGTCTTTGCCAAGACTTATATATCGTTTGTATGAAAGGATGATTAGAGTTATTCTTCTGGTTTGGTAGAAATTAATTTTCTTTCAATTTGATAGGCTTTCAGTGATGCTCTTTGCCTTTAGGAAGTTATTCCTGGACTGCTGCATGCTAGGGATTGCTGTCTTGAAGATGTACAAATGATGAGCAAAGACTTCTGAAAGTCAGCATGGTATTTTGGACTAATAACCTGACTAGGGCCAAAGTTGGTTCAGGTCATTATTAGGAAAATGCCATATTCTATCAGAGTTTCATTAGCAATACAGAATTGAAATCAAACAGTTAATTCTTAGGACTGGAAGGAAGTATACTAAATTGTTAGTGGTGATTGTCACTGGCTTGTGGTTGAATGATTTTTAATTTCTTGATAGTCTTGTATTTAAAATAATTTCAACAAAGCATATATATTTATAATGAAGTTATTTGTGAAATGTAATAATGAATACAGTTGATCCTCCGTATCTTTGTCTTCCATGTCTGCTGATTGAACCAACCACACAGTTGGAAAATATTCGGGAAAAAAAAATTACACAAAGTTCCAGAAGCAAAACTTGAATTTGCACTGACACTGGCAACTGTTTACATAGCATTTACATTGTATTTACAGCTCTTTACTAGCAATTCCATTGTATTCGGTATTATAAGCAGTCTGTAGATGATTTAAAGTATATTGGAGGGTGCAAATACTACACCATTTTATACAAAAGACTTGAGCATCGATGGATTTTAGTATCTGTAGGAGGTCCTGGAACCAATCTGTCAGGGATACTGAGGGACGGTTGTACTAGGAAAATACATGATTTAATGAGTAGTCATTGTATTGTACACTACATTAACTTCTTAAGAAAATGCATATATAGGAGAAAGGACTGTAAGAAAATATAGATAGAAGTGCTAGGAGTGGCTTAGGGAGATAGAATCGTGGGTAGTTTAAAAATTTCCTATTTTGGGCTTCCCTGGTGGCGCAGTGGTTGAGAGTCCGCCTGCCGATGCAGGGGACACGGGTTCGTGCCCCGGTCCGGGAAGATCCCACATGCCGCGGAGCGGCTGGGCCCGTGAGCCATGGCCGCTGAGCCTGCGCGTCCGGAGCCTGTGCTCCACAACGGGAGAGGCCACAACAGTGAGAGGCCCGCGTACCGCAAAAAAAAAAAAAAAAAAAAAAAAAAAAAAAATTTCCTATTTTACAAAGTTTTGGTAATATGCTTATGACAATCATAAAAGAATCAGTGGCCACTTATCTTTCTTAGGTAGTATATTTTGAAGCAGTGGTTTAGTTGACAAAATTGACAGCAATTCAAGAAGCTTAATCAAATGTCATAATTTAAGGCGTAGTGGTGGATCTTTCCCATTTTCTATGTGGTTGTGAAGCATAGATGATGTTTAGGGTAAGGGAGTAGAAGTTAAGATTGATCGCTGCTGCTTCATTGGGCTTCTGGACAGATGACAGTGCTATAAACAGTGAGTAACAGGAGGAGGGAAGTGCTTTAGGGGCAAATAGTAGAGTTGTGATAGAAAATGGCCATGTGTGCATGTGGGACATTTCAGGAGGACATGATTAGCAGAGAGTAAGACATTTTATCACTTAGAACAATCTGAGTTTAAGTTACAGCTTTGTGAGTCATAATTGTAAGGACAGCAAGTTGAAGCATGGTAAGTGCTAACTGCATTCAGAATCAAAGAATTTTGGTATATGAGCAGCGAGGAAAGGAACCGCTGCTCACAAATTGTTTTCATCAAAACCTTTGTGTCTCACGATTGCTCTTCATAGTGACAGCGTAAAGGTTGGAAAACAATGAAATGGCTAATGTACATGTGTGTTATAGTTGGGACCCATTGAAAAAGAAGCTAAAAGTTTCCCCTACTAACTTGTTGGGTTGGGGTAAAAGTTGTTTTACAAGGCAAAATGGAAAATTGAAAGTGTGCTCAGTTGGTATTTTTGATCATTTATGTCAGATATTGGGTCCAAGGCTAAGTTCTCACATTTCTTGAAATTTAACTGTATCATAGCATGTGTGTGCATTCATAAACTGAGGAAATGGAATGTATATTTATATGTATATGTACATTTTTCAATTATGCTAGGAACTCTGCTTTGTCAGTAGTTTTGTTTGTGAAATATTACTATATAGGAAGAAGCATTTGCATTTATTATAATGTATGAAAGGTCGTCTTTAAATGCTACTACTACTAATAGTAATAATAATTGCTCCCATTTGTTGAATGTTTACTAGGTGCCAGACTTGTTAAGAATACCATTTTACATGGTAGAAAACTAAGCTTGGTGGTAGATGTGGGATTCTAGCTCAAGTCTGATTTTAAAGTTGATACTATTGCTCTTGTACTGAGATGTGTGTTGGGTACAGTGAGTTGCTGAGATTCATATTCATTAGCATAGTACACCTCCATCAGTTGGAATATACATATTAGAAACTGGCATCTTGAATTTCAGATCTATTAGGACATATTTACTGAAGACTTCATGTATAGTGTATTAGATTTTTGTTCTTTGATTTTTTTCATCAGAACTCGGAGTGCCGTTGTTAGTTTATGATTTGACCTAATTTAATTTTAAAGGAGTGATTACTGGATTGTCACAGGTTTAATAAGATGTAATGGAAAAGAAATGGGAGAAATGAAGATGGAATACACTGAGAAATAGCTGTAAAGATTAATAGACGATGTAACTTGTCAAGTGACAGTGTCATTTATCTAGTATGTATATTTCAGTTGGCTCCATTGTGTGAAATTAAATGTTAAAAATGGTCTTAACAGACAGAATATTAGATCAAATAGTTTTGTCAACACTTCATACATTTATTTTGTCTGTTTTATAACTTTAACAATCTTCATCATTATGTTTTCATAATGTAAATGACCCATATTTAGAAATTTTACTCTTCTTTCTTAAACCTATAGTGATCTGACATTTTGGGGAGCTGTGCTGTACGGCTTGCGGGATCTTAGTTTCCCGACCTGGGATTGAACCCAGGGTCCGGGCAATGAAAGTGCCGTGTCCTAGCCCCTGGACAGCCAGGGAATCCCTGACATCTTAGATAATTTTAGAGCAATCATAATGATTAATTTTAGAAACAATTTTTAAGAGTTAAAAATGATAATGTATGTATTTGTTTAGAAAATTTCTGGAAAGATGCATAAGAAACTCAACAGTGGTTACCTTTAGGAGAAAAATATTGGATGATGGAAGGTATTTTCTATCTTACATCCTTCTGTGCTAGTACTCTCTGCTTTGTATCCTTTTTACCATTTGATATATTTTTAATAGTGATTACGTGATCTTAAAACTCGTTATAGTTAATAGCACAGGCAACCATAGATCTGTAGACTGTGAATGCAGCTATAGTTTTCTCTGTCTTATTTTCAAAGTATGTAATATTTACTTCTTCCTTTTATTTACCAAATAAATTTAGCTGCTGTTCTTTGTTTTTATTATATCCCTTTATTCTCACGAAAATACTGTTTTATTTCAGAAGTCAGTATGGTTTCCAGAAAATTGTTTAGAGGTCCTTTGGGAACAGTAGACGATTTATTCATTTGGAGATTATAACCCAGTAAAACTGAGGTTGTAAACTTACACAAATTTGGCTTTTCATTTTCTACTCTCATTATAAAGGAAATTTAGTTGTGTGACCTTCAGCACATTGCTTAATTTCTGAGTCTTTTTCTCTTCATTTAGTTAGACATTCATTTTTGTAAGATTATCTTCCGTGACTCTTCGAAATCTCTGATTTTATAATTTCATAACCATTTCAACTCAAAAGATATAATTCAGTAATTCTTAAAGTATTTTACAAGCAAAATTTCTAGTTAACCAAAATCTACATAACCTCAGAATCAACTTTAATTGTTTAAGTGCATTTGCGGTCTGATTTGTCTCATGAGTGAATTCTAATGTAGTGCTACATAGTCAGCCATAAGCGTATGTACAATCTTAGTCATGGAGTGGGATTTTGAAATGAAAATTTCCAGTAATGAGGACATATTAACTTTCTGTGTGTGTGTGTGGGGGGGGTATGTGTGTGTATATGTGTGTATTTTTAAAACAAATTAACATTTCTATTTTTAATCTTAATACTTAATTCTAGAGAATGAGCCTTTTCTTTGTTTAGAACCTTAAAGGAAATGGTGTCTTATGCCAACTGTAGCTTCATGGATAATTATACAATGGGTTATCAATCAAATTTAATTAAGCTATGACAGCTTCCTTCACTAACTTTCCTTCAGTTGGTTAAGTTATGGCACTGAGGAAAATGGTTATGAACCACACCCTGAGGGCTTGCTATTTTCAAAGCAAGTATAGTGTACTGAAATGTGACGTCTCTTTTGTGAACCTGTGTTAAACATTGAACTGCTGCCTTCATTAGGGAACCTCCTTTGGTTACTTGGCCTTTGAAAAACATTTGAACAACAAAATAAGATTAATTTAAACTTTTCTGATGTCTCTTCAAGCAAGAGGATTATCGTTACTGAAGTCTAAATTGGAAGCCAGATGACTTTATTTCCCCTGTAGTTTTCTGAATGAACTAGATTGAAAGGGTCAGTGTGTTTTAGAAATTTTGTTTAATGGTAAGGTGAGTTGTGCTGGAAGCAGGGCACATGAGTCTTGTTTGCTGGCTTGTGTTAATAGATGAAAGACTGGGTAGCTACATGCTTGGAAAGCTTTTCTGTGTCCTTGCACTCTTGATCCTTACTGTAGCCAGGCAGCTGAGGAGATATCCCCTGAAGTGGCAGAACTCCCCATCCTCCCTATTCTCCTGCCTTTTTTTTTTTTTTTTTCTTTACTATATACTGGGACATTCAATGGCCTTGCATTGACCAGAAAGACAAAGAGTGCTTTCATACTCAGGCTTAGCCATGGCCGGTGTGCTGGGCCTTTGTTAGGACTTGCAGTAGTAGCCTTTTCTCTTTCACCACCCCCAGTCTCATTGCTCATACTTGGCAACAGCAACAGTGTCATTTTTAGAATTTTACCTCCTTACTTACAAATAAATACTTGCAAAAGAAAAATCCACTTTCTCTTAATGAAAAATGCAAAGAAAAGCAGAGCTTAACTTCCTCTTGTGGTTTTTTGATAAAAGAGTGCCCTGTTACAGCTAAGTGCCATAGTGCGAGACTTGATCTTATTGAAATTAGTCTCTGTCATTTAAAAAGTAAAAATGGACTTTATTTCCTTTTAGTGTGGCTGTATCGCATCTAACTTATTGTGGGTGCTCGATATTCATTCATGAAGTATAGACGAAAATCTTTTTAACCAGCGTCAGATGGTTTTTAAATTATTTAATGTTTTTATGGTTTATTAGATCATGTGAAGTGGAGAATTTAGACAGTTATGTGGATTATTTAAAGAATGTCTTTTGCCTCAGTTAACAGGCACAAGTTAATAGTGTTGTTTTTGTTCTACATTTTGCTTATATAGAAGTAAACCATCAAGATGAAATAAGCAAAAGTTATTTTTTAAAACATGTTACATTTGGATATGTAAACGTTATCAGATAGGGCTGGACTATATTTTAAATATTTATTCAATTTTATTTTAGTTTACTCAAGAGCTCTCTGTTTTTTACACGTGATTCATCTTTTAATGAATATTTTTTGTATATAGAAAATTATAGAGAATAATGTAACAGACAGTAGTGCATATACCCCCAGCTTTATTGTATTTGTATTCTTGAGAGATTTTAGAGGATTTTGTTGAACCTAGAAGGCTTAATCTGTGTCTTGTGAAAGTTCATGATTTTTCATTTCCTCATCTGTCACAACTTTTTTTCCTAGACAAGTCATTTGTTAAGGTAAACCTAATGAGTGCCACAGTTCATTACCCTTAGACACAACACAGTAACTGCTTGAAAGTGTTCGTGACCAATTTAAATTACATTTAATAACCTCAGTATTAAACAAGTATATGTACTAAATTTTTAGATGCTAAAGCTAGGTTGTCACATTCTAACAAGGGCGAAATGTATTCATAGTTATGTTATATAAGCTGGTATATATATTGGTCTCCAGGCAATGGAAAGCCATGGGGCTCCCACGCCAGCTCTTTTTTTTTTTTTTTTGCGGTACACGGGCCTCTCTCTCACTGTTGTGGCCTCTCCCGTTGTGGAGCGCAGGGTCAGCGGCCATGGCTCAGGGGCCTAGCCGCTCCGCGGCATGTGGGATCTTCCCGGACCGGGGCACGAACCCGTGTCCCCTGCATTGGCAGGCGGACTCTCAACCACTGTGCCACCAGGGAAGCCCTGGTACTTCATTTTGACCTTTACACTAGAAAGAAGAATTGCTCTTAGAGGTCTTGATATTAGCAGTGGTTTATTGTATGCCTACTGTATATCTGGCACTGGGCTAAGTACCCTAAATAAACTATGTTTCAATTCTGTGAAGTAGGTACTATTATTGTCCTCATTTTTCAGGTGGAGACCCCTGTGCTTAGAGATGTTAAATGTAACTGCCCCAGAAATCAAACAGGTAGTAAGTGGAAGAATTGGAATGCTAAAATCAGATTTGTATTCGAGATCACTGATGTGAATAAACTGCTCGTGAGGTCAGTGTTTTTAGAGTTGTTGTAAGAAATCTCTTTGACAGTCTGAATTTGATCTGTTTCAGTTAAAATTCTGGGCTTCAGGTTGAGGTATATTCAAGTTTTTCGAAACCTAGGTGTTGGCTGGAATTGTCGGCTCTAGTTTATAGATTAAAGGGCTTGTGTGGGGTGTGTTTGATTCAACCCAGAGCTCTTAGACTGAATTGTTGCCACTGGCACTGTTCGTCTCTGTTGCTGTACCCATTCCAGACAGATATGTCACGAGCTGAGGTGCTTAGCTACCTACACCTGAAGCTAGAGAAAAGGAAAAGAGGGTTGGGAGAAAGGAACAAAAGGAGCCTTTGTTTTTCTAGTGGTTGAACTACATTGATGAGTGAGGGTCATTTTGGAGGGGCCTAGAGTGTGAGATCCAAAGGGTGAGGTGGAGAAGGAAAATGACTTGACCATGGGTTGAGGCAGTGGGGACACAGTAGAGAAAGCTGCCATTGCTACATTTATTTTAAGATTTTACTAAATATGGGCTAACAGGATATATATATATATTCCAGCATACATACCAGTTTGTTCTTTTTTTCTGAAAGAACATTAATTAATGAGTTCTCTGTATGAATGAAAAGCCCTTTGGAATTTTTTCATGACCATTTTTGTATTAATTTAGCATAACTACATTTATAGGGTTCTCTGGTGCCCTTACTTACTTGGAGCTCTGCTTCTGGCTTGCTTACCTAGATTTACTCTGCTCTAGGAATTTTATTCTGGATGTTAGTAGTGTTGAAATTCTGTTCCTGCCATCAGGGGGTGCTGTGAGAGTATGATTTTCTTAGGGTAACTTACTATGTAGAGGTAGAGGTCAGAACTGTTTTAATAATTGTTCTAAGATATTTCTTGCCTTTTTCATTTTATTGACATATTCACTGGTGGTGCCCCATCAGTGGTGTGGGTTAAACTGCTGGCGCCATAGCATGAATCAATGTAGAAGTACCAGCTGAACTAGTAATGATTGTTTTTTTCACCAACATGCATTCTTCAAAAAAAAAAAAAGCTCCAGTTTCACTTAATATCGTTGATGAAACAGTAAAACTTATTCATTTTATTAAATCTTTACCTTTGAGTGTACATTTTTAAATATTCTGTGTGATGGAATGGGAGGTATGCATAGAGTACTTCTGTTGCATAGTTGTCCAATAACGGCTTTAATGAAAACCACTTGTGGGAGTGAGTTGCAGGCAGAATTAACTGTTTTTTTTTCATGTAACCATTTTTATTTGAAAGAATGATGAACTATGGTTATTCAGACTTGCATATTTAGCAGACATGTTTTCAAAAATAAACCACTGTGCCTGCCTCTTTGAGGAAAGCTGTTAAAATTAGAGGTTTCAAGTGAAAGTTAGAATATTGGACTTGTATCTGCCACCATGAGTTTGACAGCTTCCCAGTATTTAATAGACTTTTCTGATGAGATCAATGATGATATTAACAGATTTCATTTTTATTTATTTATTGAACAGATTTGATTTTTAATACTGTGCAATGAAATGTGTCAATATCTGGAAACTCTGCATAAGTTAATGTGCCAATATTTCCAGATGATCAGTACATGATATTACAAAATCATGCATAGGTGAAAGATCCATTTAAAAAGCGATCTGGAACAACTAATTTTTTTTTTTTTTTTTTTTTTTTTTTTTTTTTGCGGTACGCGGGCTTCTCACTGCTGCGGCCTCTCCCGTTGCGGAGCACAGGCTCCGGACGCACAGGCTCAGCGGCCATGGCTCACGGGCCCAGCCGCTCCGCGGCATGTGGGATCTTCCCGGACCAGGGCACGAACCCGTGTCCCCTGCATCGGCAGGCGGACTCTCAACCACTGCGCCACCAGGGAAGCCCTGGAACAACTAATTTTAATGTAACTGTGTATGAAAAGTTAATTAACATGGTTTTTAGATTCCAGATTTCACATAACCTTTAAAAACTACCACTTACCAAGTTTTGGTGTAATAACAAAAAAGAATATGCACAATTATCAAGAAAGGCTATTAACATACTCTCCCTTTTCCAACCACACATCTGTGTGAGACCAGCTTTTCTTCACAGACTTCAAAATAACATGTTGCAACAGATTGAATGCAGAGCACATATTAAGGTTTTAGCTGATCGTCTATTAAACTAGACGTTAAAGAGATTTGCAAAGATGTAAAACAGTGCCACTCTTCTCCCTAAATTAAAAGAAAAGAATTTTATGGCTATTTTTTAAAATAAAATTTTTACTTATGTTTCCATATAACTGGTTTATTATTGCTATCTGAAAATAACTTAGTAGATATTCAACATTTTTCTTAGTTTTAATTTCTGATGTGGTAAACATACTTAGATATCATCCATTTAAGCAAAAGCTCTTTAGGTTCCTCAATAATTTTTAAGTGTAAAAGAGTTCTCAGACCATAAAGTTTAGAAACCCAAATTTTATGATCTCAACAATTAAAGCTATCATTTCTTTGTTCTTGTTATTTTAATGATAATTATTTTAAAGGAGAAATAAACTTTTTGTTATAATTTACTAATAATTTAGTTGCTATAGTGCAGTTATATCAAACATCTATGTATTATTTTATTTTCGCCAGAATCCTATAAAGTATAAGTACTGTTCCGTTTGCACATAAGAAAATTGAGTCTCAAAAAGCTTAAGTAACTTGCCCAAGAGCGCACAACTAGTAAGGAAGTGGTGGAGTCAGGATGTGAATCTGGCATCTTGACATCAGAGTTCATATTCTTAATCACATAAAATGTTTGTCAAAATGGCCTGCTTTTCTGTTAGTTTTTTTTTTTTTAATATTTATTTATTTATTTGGCTGAGCCGGGTCTTTAGTTGCGGCATGTGGGATCTAGTTCCCTGCCCAGGGATCGAACCCGTGCCCCCTGCATTGGGAGCATGGAGTCTTAGCCGCTGGACCACCAGGGAAGTCTCTCTGTTAGATTTAATGTCAGTCAATATTAACAGTTGTATCTAAGATGGTATTTACTTATATAATATCTTAAATATTCTTTCATCTTTTTCCTCTTTCATTAAGTTTTTCTTCCTCTTGTTTATTTTTTCTTTTCTAAGTATAGCATGGAAGTCAAAGACATAGGGGACAGAAACTATCAGTTGAGTGTCTGCCACGTTTTAGGTACATCCTACTTCATCTTCATAATAATTCTGTGAAACAGCTGTTATCATTTATGAGAAAACTGAGGTTTGGAGAGGTGAAGTGACTTTCCTAAGTTAAGACGTAGAGAAATCAAGATTCAAAGTCAGGTCTTATTTTTCCAAGTGCTTGTTCACTTTCCATTCTTAATCTGCTTGCTCCCAAGCAACATGAGTGGGTAGGGAAAAATGGGGGAATCAGCACTTATTTCTTTGTCCAGTTCTTTCTTTTCTGTTTTTCCTTTCCTTTTCTTCTTTCTGTCTCTCTCTCCCTCCCTCCCTCCCTTTCTTTCTCTCTCTCTCTTGCCCTCCCTCCCTCCCTTCCTTCCTTCCCCTATATCCTTTTCCCTGCATACCTACGGAGCCTTTCTCTCTTTAACCTGGGTCCTCTGTGTTGTTGGTGCCTCTCTTGACGGTTATCTGTGATGACTGCTGCTGGGCTGGCTGGAAGAGAGGCAAGGTATTTAGGATTTAGGAACTTTGATTTAGTATTTAGGTACATTGATTTGATGTTTGAAGTAATATCTGTACTCTTCTGGGAGATGCTTGGGCTGGCTTGAGTGCCACATCCTTTTTTCCAGTCTTCATGTGAGAAAGTGATCCTTTTGGTCATTTGGACCAAGACTTATTTTGGCAGGGTAATCCCTACCCTAAAAGCTTTTATCAAGACAAAAAGAGAAGCAAACAGCGTTGGATTCTAATTAGCTTTGGGACTAATTTGCTTGTGTGAATTATTCCATCAGGGATTCTTATAAAGATGTCTTTTGTCTAGTTGGAGAAAGGATGTTAACATAAGGAATAATGAGAAAGTGTCTGAAGTGTTCTCTCAAAAAGGATACCATTTATTAAACACCTACTATGTACTAAATTCTTTATAAGGATTATTTATTTAACCCTTACAGTAGTTCCTGAAGTTATTATTTCTTGTCTCCTTTTACAAATAATAAATAGGATAACTGAGGCTAAGTGAAAAGAAGCAACATACGATCTCTTATTACAAAGTAGGGAAGCCTGGAATTTAATCCAGGTAGTAATTGGGAGTTGAAAGGGTTTAGATTAGTGGAGGAAAGAAGGGAAGGCATTCAGGCATTGGGAGTTGCAAGATCAAACAGTCAGGAAAGAGCCTAACATTTGTTATTTAGGAGAGGTTTTATTTTAGGGAATGGGAAATAAAAATTATATAGGAGAGCTCCTAGGTAGTGGTGGTAATCAAATTACAGGATTTGGACTTGGAGGTAAAAAAAACAATTGGGGGGCTTCCCTGGTGGCGCAGTGGTTGAGAGTCCGCCTGCTGATGCAGGGGACATGGGTTCGTGCCCCGGTCCGGGAAGATCCCACATGCCGCGGAGCGGCTGGGCCCGTGAACCATGGCCGATGAGCCTGCGCATCTGGAGCCTGTGCTCCGCAACGGGAGAGGCCACAACAGTGAGAGGCCCGCGTACCGAAAAAGAAAAAAAAGAAACAATTGGGGAGCCATTTACTGTTCATTGATGACCACAGTATTGTCCAGGAAGATTGATCTGATACCATTCTGTATGAAATGAAGAGGAAGAGGCTCTCCTCAGGAAACCTGGGCAGCTACTGCAACTAGAAAGTGAAGATCTGAATTGAAGTGGTAGCCATGGCTTTGGGAAAGGGGAGGTTGAGGATGGCGTCTAGAAAAATTACAAAAGTAGTATAGAGAGGAAATTGAATGAATTTATAGGCTAAAATTGTATACCAGCAGTTAGCCTGTGCATTAGTTAATAATTGGACTGCTGCTGCATCGAAGTAGAGGTAGTATAGATCGACCCGTTTTACTTTTTTTTTCTTGGGCCATGCCACACGGCTTGCGAGATCTTAGTTCCCTGACGAGGGATTGAACCTGGGGCCACGGCAGTGAAAGCACAGTGTCCTAAACACTGGACCACCAGGGAATTCCCCGACCCATTTTAGCCAGTAGAATTTTTTTCTTGAATAAAAAAATGCTTAATGCAGTAGAATTTCGTGATATGTAACAGATTGACTTTGGGATAGAATAATTATGTGCGTCTCTGCAGAGATTACTAATAAGAATATAATGGATATGTTGCTGTAACAGTTGGAAATTGAGTAATAGGAGAGAGTGATTGGGATGTTTTGTACACAGTGGTGTACCAGTGGTGGTGAGATGGTGGTGGCTGCATAGTCAAATGACTTTTAAAAATCTGTTTTAAAGGAATCATGTCAGATATCACCATACTGTGTCTCAATAAATTCAGCACAGTAAAATTTTCTTCCAGGTTGTATTTCTTCCCTGTTTGAGCACAGGATAATTCACTGTTAAATAGAGTCCAGATTATATAGCAATACATACTCAACATTAGAGTAACACTTAGGACTTTGAGAACCAAGGAAACTAGTTGGTTTAGATCTCAAGTCTCATGCTGGCTCTGGAGCATCGGCTCCTTGAGTGGAATGGCAAGAGTCAGCACTGTTCACATTTCCCTGCATCTCTCTTCCTTCCTCTCTACCTTGCTTGTGGCATGGTTACTTTTGTGTAAATTAAATGCAGGTGCGACGAGACTCTATATAAATACATACTCACACCTATCGTGTTTTATTTATATATAATAAGAAACTTTGCAACTACTGATTTCCACAGCATCAGTTCTAAAAGGAATGTTTCTTTTTATGTTATGTAGATAGGAGTTACTTAAATTTGAATTAAAAAGTAATTTGTCACTTTTGCATAGTCTTACTATCTTTTTAAAATTTATTTATTTTATTTATTTTCTGGCTGCGTTGGATCTTCGTTTCTACACGCGGGCTTTCTCTAGTTGCAGCGAGCGGGGGCTACTCTTTGTTGTGGTGCGTGGGCTTCTCATTGCGGTGGCTTCTCTTGTTGTGGAGTACGGGCTCTAGGCGCGCGGGCATCAGTAGTTGTGGCATGCGGGCTCAGTAGTTGTGGCTTGTGGGCTCTAGAGTGCAGGCTCAGTAGTTGTGGCACACGGGCTTAATTGCTCCACAGCATGTGGGATCTTCCCGGACCAGGGATCAAATCTGTGTCCCCTGAATTGGTAGGGGGATTCTTAACCGCTGTGCCACCAGGGAAGCCCCAGTCTTACTATATATCTATCCATGCTTGAAACCCAGTCTTACTTACTTGAGTCCACTTCTTCCTCCTTCCGGTTAAGTTGAGTAATAACTGTTATGATGAAATGTTATATTTGGGGCAAAGCATATTTATAGTTCTCAGAGTAGACACTTTATACCTATTTATAAAAGTGAAAACTATAATGTTTCTGTTAACTTTTACGTTCATCAAGCCTGTGGTAAGCATCTTTTAACTTACCTGTTTTTAAGTTGTGTGTTAAAAACAATATTTGCAAATGATAAAAAATTCAAACAGGACAAAAGGCGATATACAGTGAAAACAAAATCTCCTTCCTACCCTCAGGGCCCTAGTTGTCTTTCTCAGAGGCAGCCACTGTTGTCAGTTTCTTATGTGTTCTTTCAGAGATGTTTTGTGTGTATGCAATCGTGTAATAAAGCTTTACAGACATTTAAAATTTGCAAAGCCGTCAAATTTATTAAATATTTCTAGGAACTAAGCAATAGAAGAAATTGTTCCTAGTCCTTAAAAAATATAACAGGAATAAATTTTAATGATGAGCCAGGTTATAGATTTTACCTCTGATTTTATGGTTTCTGAGTTATGTAAGCTAGGACAAGCTGAATTTCAACTTTTACCTTTATATAATTAATATTTTTTTGAGGCCTATCATGTATTTAGAATTATATGCAACTTTATTGTTTTTTTAATAGACGGAGAAACCATATGTAACATTGTTAGTTAAATAGTTACAGACAGTAAATTCTGAGCATCTAGATTGCCGTTTTCATAAGATTTCTGTTTACATTTAATTAGCAGAGCTAGAAAATATGTAGAATCCTTAATTGATTCAGTCATCAAGCTTAGCGGGAGGCTGACTCTTCTTGAGCTTGGCTTGGAATTGTATTGGTCTGGAACCTTGATGTAAATGGTGGGGATACTGAGAGAGATATGGAGCAGTGGGACAGAATAGTAGTAGCAGCTTTTGTGAATTAAATATTCATAAAGTGGCATTGTTTGATTTGAAGCATTATGCAAGGTTAGAATTTCTATATACCTATCCATGCTTGAAAACCAAAATTTACTAGAACCAACTAGAAGTTACTTTTTATTAAGTATCCTTTGATCTCTTATGCTAAGGTTTGCTACTTGTGGATAAAGAAAAGTTTATCTGTTAAATTCTAGCACCCAGTATTTGGATACTCTTCTTGGATTTAGGTTTATTTAATACCATCAAATGCATGTCATAACAAGGGAACTCATTTGATTTGGGAACATTGCCATTAGAAAGATAAGAGCAGAAGGTTATTGGTATGTTTTGTATTGTATTTCAAATCATTCTCTCCTTTGCTCTTTCTGTTCTTTTTCAATTTTCCGAATATTTGTATCTTTCTGATTTTACCACTCAAATTTATTTTAAAATAAAATATCAAATCACTCTAAAAATAAAAAAATCAGGGACTTCCCTGGTGGTGCAGTGGTTAAGAATTCACCTGCCAATGCAGGGGACACGGGTTCAAGCCCTGGTCCGGGAAGATCCCACATGCCGCGGAGCAACTCAGCCCGTGCGCCACAACTACTGAGCCTGTGCTCTAGAGCACGCGTGCCACAACTACTGAGCCTGTGCTCTAGAGCACGCGTGCCACAACTACTGAAGCCCGCGCACCTAGAGCCCATGCTCTGCAACAAGAGAAGCTACCGCAATGAGAAGCCCGTGTACCACAATGAAGAAAGATAGCCCCCGCTTGCCACAACTAGAGATAGCCCACGTGCAGCAACGAAGACCCAACTCAGCCCCTCCCCCCAAAAAATCACTTTATAAGCCTGCCGTCTTTGAAGAATGTGATTGTTTTTAAAACAATTTTTTGGAAGACTGTTAAATTTAAACATGTGACACTGGATACATAGTAATTACTTTGGGCCGGAATTTATGGAAGAAAGTCATCTTGGCTATGTCCATTCTACATAAGCATGTGAAACCTTCTGAAAAACTTTGATAGTTTTCATTATAACATTCTTTCCTTTCAGAATTTTATGTTGAAAACAAATGCTGCTGTTTTAAGAAAGAAAACATCTTTCTTAAATGTTTCTTAAGAAACATTCCATCTTTCTTAAGTGGAATCAGGCGTGTCTAGAATGCGACAGGAAAACATTGCCTGTAGTTATTGCCATACCTCACAGTCAACAAATAAAATAACAGTGACTTCATATGGGTCTAATATCCTAAGAAATTATGTTTAGAGTTCTGAAAGTTTGTAAGATTCTTTTCTCTGTCAGGACATTTTTTTTTTTGGCTGTGCTGTGTAGCATGAGGAATTTTAGTTCCCAAACCAGGGATTGAACCCATGCCTTCTGCAGTGGAAGTGCTGCGTCTTAACCACTGGACCACTAGGGAAGTCCCTTTGTCAGGACATTTTTATTGAATATTGAAAGTAAGTTATAATGATGTAAAAGTTTATATTCTTCTTGTTGGTGTTATTTATAATCCATTTTTTGGCTTTGTGATTGAAAGTTGACTTGTCATCTTTATTTGTTCATTAGGTATCGCTAGGGGACCTGCTCTCTTGCGTGGCTCTGAGTAGGGTGAGACAGAGTTGCAGAATGCTTTGCAGCTATTGTTGGCTATGTATTTGCAAGTAGATGGAGTGATGAAAAATGTTTCCAGTGTACTTTGACATTATTAAAGATGATGACTGCAGAAAAAGGAGAGTTATTTATTTTCTGAGTGGTGGTGGTTGGTGTTTTGTATTGCCATTGATGTTTGTGAGATCATGTTTTTAAGGAGAAAATTAGAAAATTACTCAAAATATTTCAAGTGGGCGGTTGACTTTGAAGGTAAGTTTTGCTAGTAAAAGGGTATTGATTTCTCCCATAAGCCTCTTTAATAGCTGGCATGGTAGGAACAAGTATTTTCAGTAATATGACTTCTGGCATGTGACAGTTGGGTGAATTTATTTGGCTAATGACACGGGTTGTTCAGACGTAAATAAGAAAAGCAGTTTCCTCTTTCTGACACTCTTCCATATAAACTACCTTGAGCTGAGAACCGTTAAATTTATCTCACCTTGGGGAGAACAGTTAAGTCAGAATTAACAGGTTTCAGAGAGGAGAGAAATTCTTTGAAGAGGTGAATAAATGTCTGTGTAAAAGTTCACTATCCAAAGTAGCATAACTCAATCAGTATCTTTCAGAATTTTGTCAGGTATGGAACAGATTGCATAATTTTTAGCTTCTTTTTTCATATGTCATGGTATCTGTCAGATGCTCCCAAAGTCCTTTTCTTCACCACATCTTTCATTCTAGCTTTTCTAAGCTCTAAAGTATGCAGTAGGAAGTTCTTGGTGCTGTTAGTGATTGGTAGGAATCTGGGAGAGCTATCTTAAATGCCATGTCCTCTGAATACTCAGAGAAAGGAAAATAATAATCTTTGTGGAAGAACTATTTGAAATAATTAGATATTGCCTATTATGTGCCAAGCACATCACAAGCCTTGTTTTGTTAAATCTTCCCATCATTCCCACAGAGTATAGATGAGGAAACTGAGGAGATCAGATCATTTCCCACAAGGTAATCTAGTTACTGAGGAAGCTGTTAACCTTTTTTCTACATATCTATCTACTTCAGGGGTCAAAATGAACCTTGACACGTAAGACCTAAGTTTGAGAAATGCAGATAACTTACTGTAGCTGCATATAGCTGAATAAAATTGAGCCTGACTCTGTTTTTATCCAGTTCCCCTTCTTCTGCAGTAGGAAAATACTTATCAGTCCCCTCCTTAAAAAAATTCTTAGAACTTGTATGTATAGCTGTAATAATGCTTACACTAATGGTATCACTTGTTTCATTAATAAAACTTCACACATTTGACAAACCGTTTAAGAGTATATCTGTCCTGTGGAGTGCTCTGCCTCGGAGCCTGAGAACTCAGATTATCTTTTAGTCACAGAGATTTGTGTCTGTAAACGCTAAGCCATTTTCAAAATTAGAGAGTTTTTAAAATAACCACCACGATAGCTAATGTTTGTTGAGGTTTACTGTATCCCAGATACTGTTAAATGCCTTGAATGTATTAGTTCAATTCTAGGAGATAGTTTCCATTTATTCATACTTTATTTTTTTAATGATGAGATTTTAGCAACGCGTTGGCTAGCGTGTAGCAGCCCATGTGGTCTAAAACTGGATTCTCAAGGCTTCCTGGAAGGCTGGCAAGTTGGTTACTCTTGTTCTGGTGTGTCGGCAGTTAGAGTATAAAGAGAATGTTATAGATGCAATATTCACTTCACTTCCCTGAATAATGATGTGGTCCTTCGGTACCCCAGTACTACTGCATCTGTTGATTTTCCTCCTACCTGGGCAGGGTCCTTTGCTGATGCCTCCTTTGTCTCACCCTCAGGGCTGTGGTACTTTGCTTCTTTATTTCTCTTGGGTTTAAATACTATTTTTATGTTGATGACTTTCAAATTTTTGTAGTTTTAGATCAGATTTTTAGCCAGACCTAAATATTCATTTATCCAATTTGTGTGTTTACATCTCCTCCTGGATTTCCAACTGGCATTTCAGACCTCTTGATTTCCTTCTCACCCCTACTTCAACCTGTTCCTTCCCAGTTTTGCTAAATAATATTGCTGTCTACCTAGCTGCTCAAGGTAAAACATCTGTAAGCCTTTCTTTGATTATTCTTTTCCTTCACCCCTCTACTCTTAGGCAGTAGCAAACCCTGTTGCTTTTACTGTTTAAACTTGGCCTTTTCTCCGTTTATTTCTACTGTCCTACTCTCTTCCAGGCCACAATCATCTCTGACCTAGACAGCTGCTACAGTCTCCAAACTAGTCTCCTTATTTCCTTCCCTACCCTTCTCCAATTCATTTTTTCTTAAACATTCAGAATGGTCTTTAAAAAATGCTATTAATCTTATGCTCCTCCTCCATTTAAGCTCTGCTGTTGTTGCTGTTGATCTTAGATTTCGTATTGTTTACCAGGGCCTACACAGCTTCAGATGACGTAGCTCCTGCTTGAGTTTCTGAACTCTGTGATGACCACTCCCTACATGCTCCCTTCACTCTAGTCTCATGATCATTTTTTTAAAAAATTTATTTTATTGAAGTATAGTTGATTTACAGTGTTGTGTTAATTTCTGCTGTACAGCAGTGATTCAGTTATACATGAATATGTATATTCGTTTTCGTAATCTTTTCCATTATGGTTTAATATAGGATATTGAATATATCCTGTGCTATACAGTATGACTTTTTGTTTATCCATTCTTTATATATAATAGTTTGCATCTGCTAATCCTGAACTCCCAATCCATTCCTCCCCTACGCCCCTCTAGTTTCATGATCTTTGAACACAGCCCTTCTCCACTTCTGGCCTTTGCGTTTGATGCCCCCTTCCTAGAATGCTCTTTCCCTTGCTTTTTGTAGAATGGATAATTTGCACCCTTCAGATCGCAATTTAGAAGTTATCTCGTCTGTGTTATCCAGAATACTATTACTCACTTCTTATATCATTCTTTTTACTTTCATGCCATTTTCACCATTTTAATTATCTGGTTTACGTTTTGTCTGTCTGCCCCCAATAGAATGTAATCACCATGAGTTTGGTGACTTTGCTTATTTTATTCACTGCTTTGTAGCTACTTATAAAATATTTGTTGAAAATGAATGAATGAAGTGACTAGCTGCTTAAAAGCCGACTGCTTGCATTTGTCCTTCTAATGCCACTTCCCAAACCACGGTTGTATCATATTCTAATTTGGGGGCTAGAAGAGGGAATTAACAGGGATTGAATGACAAATACCCGGCAGGCATCATGCAGAGAGTATTTAGTCTAGTGACTTAGTTAATCCTCAGAGCAATTTATGAATGTTTTATGTTACCATTTTACAATTGAGGAAGCTGCTGTTTAGAGATTAACTATGACTACACAGTGTACTAAAGGCTAAAGCTAGGAATGGAACCCAAGATTGTCTGACTCCAATCCAGAGCCTCTAGAGCACAAAGCATTAGGAAATTCTGTGGTGAGTATGCTTTTACTCAGGAAAGTAGGATTTTGGTCACTTAAAAAAAGGGGAGATGGGGCTTCCCTGGTGGCGCAGTGGTTGAGAGTCCACCTGCCGATGCAGGGGACACGGGTTCGTGCCCCGGTCCGGGAGGATTCCACATGCCGCGGAGCGGTTGGGTCCGTGAGCCATGGCCGCTGAGCCTGCGCGTCCGGAGCCTGTGCTCCGCAACGGGAGAGGCCACAGCAGTGAGAGGCCCGCGTACTGCAAAAAAAAAAAAAAAAAAAGGTGTGGGGGGAGATGGATCTTATTTCTTCATTCTTCTTTCCTCTTCTTTTTCACCCTTTCACTACTGTTAGCCAGTCCTTATAGTCACCATTCACTCATCCTGCTCTAGGTGAAATGAATCACATTCACTATTCTCTTGGGAATTCTTTATAACTTTCTACAGTCCTCTTAAAACAGGATTTTCCAAAGTTGAGCAATAGTTAGGGAGCAGGGAGGATTTAACATTCCTTTTTGGCTGCCTCGTTGCTATTTAAATAGTGAATATTTGGTGTAGGGGACTGGGTAACTGATAGTAGTCAGAGTTTAGAAGGGGACAGGAATGGTGAATAGAAGGCAACATAGGAGCAGAGTGCAGCTAGCCATATGGACTGGGCTACTGGACTACTGTACTTCAGAATGTTGTTATAGCACATTAAATCAAATAAACCACAACAATGTTTGTCTCAGAACAATAGGGAGGGACTTGCCTGGCAGTCCAGTGGTTAAAACTCCGCAATTCCTCTGCAGTGGGCAGGGGTTCGATCCCTGGTCGGGGAACTAAGATCCTGCAGGCTGCGAGGCGCGGCCAAAAAGCAAAACAAAACAAAATAAAAAACAACATTAGGGAGCATTAGTGAGTCAGTATACTATAGGGAGATCAGTGTGTTTTTATAAATACAGATTTTTAAGAAATACGTGCAAATATTTTTTCTTTAGAACAGTAAATTTGTCAGAATGAAAAGGACAGTATGAGATAGTTGACTTTAATATTAATTTTTAGTATTATTGAAGGTGGTTTAATAGGAAAGAATTGAAACAAAATATGTCTTCCTGTTTCTTTTAATATGGGTGGATATGTTAAAATTATTTTTTCTCCTGACATTTATTTCTTTTGTTTTTATTTTTATTACTACTACTGCTACTACTACTGCTGCTGCTACTACTAGTACTACTACTTGAGATTGTGGAGTAAAATTACTTAAGGATTCACTGTCATTGTTACTGAATTAACATTTATACGTGATTATTGGCATATCAGAATTTGTCTTAGTTATTAAAAACTAGTCTGAATTTAAGCCATATGTACACTCTTAATTTTTTCAGATAATACTATTGTTTTATTAATGATAATTTCAAGAATCTCACTAGTATCAGTCTATTGACATAGTACTATAACTCTTCTTCCATCTACCTCATGGATGAATTTAATTACTGTTTGGAAACATAAGGTTTGTGTTACCAGATATTGTATAACTGAGCATTTATAATCTTAAGTGGGTAGTATTGTACAAAGTATTGGGGAAAACTCTTTTATTAGGTTAAATTAAGGGTAGGCAACCTATGGCCCACTAGCCAGCTGCCTATTTTTGTAAATGAGTTTTATTGGAACATGCCATATGCATTCATTTTACATGTTATCTGTAGCTTCTTTTGCATTACAGCAGTGTAGGCGAGCAATTGTGACAGAGACCATATGGCTCGCAGACTCATACAAATACCATGAATGCACAAATATTTACTATCTAGCCTCTTGAGAAAAAGTTTGCTGACCCACGGGTTACATTAACAGCTTATAACTTACCGTTGCAAACTTCCATATTATGTAGTTTTCCACCTTCGCCTCCTTATCTCCTTGTTATTTTTTAGTAATTGTTTTTCTTTATTTTCATTGGTCTATTTTCTGATTCACTGACTCTTTCCTCTGTCGTCTCCATTTTGTTACTGATACCACCCAGTGAATTTTTTAAAGATGTTGTATCATTTAGTTCCAAAATTTCCACTTGGTTCTTTTTTACAGTTTGTATCAGTCTGTTGAGGATTTCTATCTTTCCATTCATTTCAAATGTGTTTACCTTTACCTCTTGGAGCATAGTTATAATAGTTGCTTTATGTTCTATGCCTGATAATTCTAATATCTGAGTCTTTTCAAGGTTGACATGTGTTGATTGTCTTTTCTTCTGAGGATTGGTTACATTTTCTTGGTTCTTTGTATGTCACGTAATTTTGGATTGTGTCCTAGACACTGTAAATGTTAAGCTTTATAAATTCTGAGTCATTTGGAGAATATTTTTCAAGCAATCAACCTTGTTAGATTTGACTGCTAGTTCTTGAGAATTGGTTACATTTTACTATATTTGTATGCCGAGTAATTTCAGATTGTATCCTGGACATTTAAATTTTTATGTTTTGTATTTTTTTTTTAAGTTTTTTTTTTTGATGTGGACCATTTTTAAAGTCTTTATTGAATTTGTTATGATATTGCTTCTGTTCTATGTTTTTTTGGGGTTTTTTGGCCCCAAGGCATGTGGGATCTTAGCTCCCTGACCAGGGATTGAACCCTCACCCCCCTGCATTGGAAGGTGAAGGCTTAACCACTGGACCACCAGCAAGTCCCAAAATTTTATGTTTTATAGATTCTGGGTCCTGTTATAATCCTTGGAGAATTGTGATTTAAAAAAAATTTTTTAAGCAGACAATCAACTTGATTAGGCTCAGGGCTCAAGTTTTGTCTCTCTGTGGGGGGTGGTTCTAATCTTCGTTTATTTTCAGAGCTTTTAATACGCTGCTTTGGATCTGTCCCATTTATGTACAACTTTGAGGGTGAGCCTGGACTTATGTAGGTTCATACAAAGAAATAGGGATCCTCCTCCTCTACTTTTCTTCTTTGGAATTCCCCTAATACTCTGGCCCACAAGGACTCTTTCCTCCATTTCCTCTGGCCAAGAAGAAGGGGTTTCTGGAGTATCACAGTGCTCTTTCTTTAATTCTGACCTGTTTAGTATTTTTTACCCCAGTGATTTAAGTTAAAATGAAATTCTTATCCTTGTAAAAACTACTGGGAAATTTAGATGAAAAAATTCAATGTAAGATTAGATTTCAAAATGAAATGAATGAGAATCTGCATGATGAAATTAAATAGGTGCAAATGTATTCTGTTTACATTCAAATGATTGATTACTTATAGTTATGCCCAGAATGAATCAGACATGACTTTGTGACTATTTTATTTTATTTTATATTTATTTATTTATTTATTTTGCCATACACGGGCCTCTCACTGTTGTGGCCTCTTCCGTTGTGGAGCACAGGCTCCAGACGCTCAGGCTCAGCGGCCATGGCTCACGGGCCTAGCCGCTCTGCTGTATGTGGGATCTTTCCGGACTGGGGCACGAACCTGTGTCCCCTGCATCGGCAGGTGGACTCTCAACCACTGCGCCACCAGGGAAGCCCTGTGACAATTTTAGATGGAAAGAAAACACACATGGACAATAGTTTATTACAGACAACATGAATGTATTAATAAGCAGAGGTAAAGAGAGCTCACACAATCTTTGTTTGCATTGATAATAAGAAAATTGTCTCCCTTCCACTTTACTCTGATAGGATTATACCACATTTGCCTCTCCACGAATGGTCAAAAGGAAGTGAGTATTTCACCTAAAAGATAAAGACTAAATAATAAAGACTTACTAAAGACTAAAAGATTTATTAATATTAACAGTACTCAGATATTTGAAGAGTTTTCCTGTGGAGTAGAGCGTACTAGGTATATGGAATTCCTGCATTTGTTGTTAGGTTGACTAGAGCAATGTGGACCTTCCAAGTATAATTTGGTGTGGTTTTCATTGTTGATGAATTAACCATGATTCTTTATTTTGTGAAGTTTTTTCTTCTGTTAAATGTGGTTTTCTTTGTTACCGTTTTTCTAGTGTACAGAAATACTTTGACTCATTTCTAGATACTATAATTAATCTCCCCTTTGGTATATTGACAAGCAGTATTGATCCACTGGTTTAATGTAAGTGTCCTTTGGCTTGGGTTTGTTGGCTGTGGATAGAGAAGGATCTTTTCCAGATATTACTGAAGAGAAAAGTTTGTCGGGAGTAGTGTCAAGAAGCTGGCTGGGCAAGTTTCCATGTTGCAAGGTCATTAGGCAGACTTTCAGGAGAGTGTAAGATCCTGTATTTCTTTCTGCCATTGAAAGAAATTCAGTTCACTGCATAAATCCAGCTACCCATTTTCCTGTGGGGCACCTGTTTCGCTATTACTGTTGCATAAAACTTCTCTTTGTTTGCTATGTAGATTCTTAGGATGAGCCATACTTCTTTTAAGTCTAGTGGACTACGGGAATTCCCTGGCGGTCCAGTGGTTAGGACTCGGTGCTTTCACTGGCAGGGTCTGGGTTCAATCCCTGGTTGGGGAACTAAGATCCCATAAGCTGTGTGGCATGGCCCAAAAAAAAAAAAAAAAAAATCACTTATCTTAAAAAATAAGTCTATTGGACTAGATCATGATGATGAAGCATTTTGAGTTTATGACTCTTTTTAGCAATATTCTAGTGTCTGGGGATAGAGTAGTAGACAAAGTGCTTGCCCCACCATGAAGTTTTAATATTATTATTTAAAAAATTTGTTTAAAAATTACCTACAATGTTATTCACTTTTTTGATAACAGCTTTATTGAGATATAATTCACATAACATAAAATTCACCCATTTAAAATGTATAGTTTATTGGTTTTTAGTATATTTACAGACTAGTGTAACTATCACCATAGGTTTAGAACCTAATTTTAGATTACTTCAAAAAGAAACCCATATCCTTTAGCAGTCATCCCTCCTTCCTCCATTTCCACCCATCCCCTCAGGCCTAAGCATCCACTAGTCTTTTTCTTTTATACTTTTTGTCTGTGGATTTGCCTGTTCTGGTCATTTCATATAAGTGGAATTATACAAAATGTGGTCTTTTGTGACTGGCTTTTTTCACTTAGCATTGTGTTTTCAAGGTTCATCCATGTTGTAGCATGTATCAGGACTTCCATTTCTTTTTATTGCCAAATAAAATTCATTGTATGGATATACTTCATTTTGTTTATCCATTCATCAGTTGATGAAAACATTGTTTCTACTTTTTGGCTATTGCAAATAATGCTGATTATGAACATTCATTTATTAGGTTTGTGTGCACATGTTTTTATTTCTCTTGGATGTATACCTAGGAGTGAGTATTGCTGAGTCATTTAGTGACTTTATTGCTTAACCTTTGGAGAAACTCAGAACTCACTTATTTTAGATATCTAGTTTTCTTTATTCTGATAAATGCAGAGTTTTGCAGCCCCACCATACTGAAGATACGGAAAAGTTCCATCACCTAATTACAGTCCTTCAGTGCCATCTCTCTTTTTAAAAAATTTTATTGAAGTATAGTTGATTTACAATGTTGTGTTAGTTTCTGCTGTACAACAAAG
This sequence comes from Lagenorhynchus albirostris, assembly GCF_949774975.1. Classification (NCBI taxonomy): domain Eukaryota; kingdom Metazoa; phylum Chordata; class Mammalia; order Artiodactyla; family Delphinidae; genus Lagenorhynchus; species Lagenorhynchus albirostris. The sequence goes on from NC_083096.1 coordinate 170,065,127, forward strand.
TGGTTCAGTTATACATACGTATCTTTTTCATATTCTTTTCCATTATGGTTTATTATAGGATTTTGAATATGGTTCCCTGTCCTATATAGTAGATATTCTATATATAATTCTATATATAATAGTTGCATTCTATATGTAATAGTTTGCATCTGCTAATCCCAAACTCCCAGTCCATCCCCCACCCCCACCCTTGGCAACCACAAGTCTGTTCTGTATATCTGTGAGTCATTTTCCATTTCATAGGTAAGTTCATGTGTGTCATATTTTAGATTCCACATGAAGTGATATCATATGGTATTTGTCTTTCTCTTTCTGACTTATTTCACTTAGTATGATAATCTCTAGTTACATGCATGTTGCTGCAAATGGCATTATTTTTTTCTTTTTTATGGCTGACTAGTATTCTATTGTATATATATGTACCACATCTTCTTTATCCATTCATCTGTCAGTGGACATTTAGGTTGCTTCCATGTCTTGGCTGTTAGAAACAGTGTTGCTGTGAACATAGGGGTGCATGTATGTTTTTGAATTATAGTTTTGTCTGTATATATGCCTAGGAGTGTGATTGCTGGATCGTAGTGCTGTCTCTCTTTAGGTAAACTCTTCCCCAGGCCCTAGCCACTATAGTTTTGCCTTTGCCGGAGTGTTACATAAATGTACTCATAGCCATTTTGAGTCTAGCTTCTTTCGCTTTAACTTAATTAGCATTTGAGATTCACTCATGTTGTTGTATCAGTAATTCATTACTTTTTGGAACCCTCCTACACTGTTGGTTGGTGCAGCCACTATGATAAACAGTATGGAGGTTCTTCAAAAACTAAAAATAGAATTACAAAATATTAACAGCATGGTCAGCAGCCATTTTCTTTGGCAATATTAGTCTTTTTAAAAAAAAACAAAACACAAAACCTAAGCAGAGTATGTTTCTGGGTAAATTTAAATGCGACTGTCAGGAAATCAATTTGTAATATGTGATGAGTTGTGTTCTGAGTTAGAAAACCAGAGTCAGAACAAAGGCATTTCTGGCTAAGTGCTTGGAGACTAACGTTTCTGGATTTGTTTAAAAAAAAAAAAAGAAAAGAAAGCAATATAATGGTTCTTAGTTGTTAACATTCAAATGGTGATTTCCAGAGACTTTTAGAGCTAAAACACAATGGGAAAGAAGGTATAGGCTTGCAATTCTAAGATCAAAAGAGCTTGGGGAAATTAATTGTTTTCTGAAATTGGCAAAAAGTCTGGACAGAAATACAGAAATTTCAATATTCATATATTTTACAGTAGAGATATTAATGTATTTGATTAAGGAGTGCTGCCTTATTAACTTTCTAACAGTGGAAAAATTCTGAATTCCAATAAAGGATTTTGGACCTGAATTAACAGCTCAACATGAAATTGAATTGAAACAAATATTAAAATTGGCTAGTTTTATTTCTGTGAAGTTTTAGTGGCAAAAGATAAGCAGCAATGAAGAAAATTATTTATTTATTTATTTATTTATTTATTTATTTATTTATTTATTGTGGTACGCGGGCCTCTCACTGCTGCGGCCTCTCCCGTTGCGGAGCACAGGCTCTGGATGCACACGCAGGCTCAGCGGCCACGGCTCACGGGCCCAGCCGCTCCGCGGCATGTGGGATCCTCCCGGACCGGGCCACGAACCTGTGTCCCCTGCATCGGCAGGCAGACCCTCAACCACTGCGCCACCAGGGAAGCCCTGAAAAAATAATTTTTTTAAGACATTCTGTTACAGATTCCAAGGTTAAAGTAGGAGTAGATATGTCATAGTGTTTAGGTTTGAGAATACAATTTGTTTTGCTTTTGTCCATACAGAATGACTAAAGTTGTGACCCCTGAGATTTCTGTAGTTGCTAGGTCGGGTCATTCAGGATGTTCTGCTTTTTGGGACATTTTACATGCTTGGTGCCTACATTTGACAGCTTCAAACTCTAATTTATTCCTGTCCGTTTCATCTTTCATAATAACATGCATTAATCTTACCAGTATAGTTTCATACTTGAGTTTGAGGATGGGCTCTGTCTTTGGTGCCATTTAGGTAAGTAGAAATTAGCTGGATGCTTTACTGTTATCTGCTGAAGGCTCCATTCTGGAATTTGCTTCTCTTACTTATCTACAGTCTCTGGTAGTACAGCTCTAGCCCTTATCTTTTACGAAGCTTTTCCGAGTGTAGGAAAGGGTTAATTTTTTTTAATTTAAATTTTTGGCTGCGCTGGGTCTTCGTTGTGGCACACAGCCTCTGCATTGCAGCGTGTGGGCTTCTCTAGTTGCGGCACATGGGCTTCTCTAGTTGTGGTGTGTGGGCTCCAGAGTGCCCGGGTTCATTAGTTGTGGCGCGCCAGCTTAGTTGCCCTGCGGCATGTGGGATCTTTGTTCCCCGACCAGGGATCGAACCCGTGTCCCCTGCATTGGAAGGTGGATTCTTAACCCCTGGACCACCAGGGAAGTCCCTCACTACTTGTTTTCACTACTTGTTTTCTAATTTGTCAAAATCTACCTTTTGAGGAGGTACTGACTATATGTCAAACCCAGGGTCAGATATGATTGCCATAGATTAAGAAGTTTCATCCTGGTGGGAGTTCATCATCCTTGAAATGTCGGTAAACATCTGTGCTCAAAAAATTATAGGTCTCCTCTTTCCTTCATGGTGTAAGTAGGAAATGTTCAGATCATTATGTAATGTCCTCATAGATCCTTGGATTTCTCTGACGAATATCTGCCTAATTGACATTTGGTGGAGAGTATGTAGTGAGTACTATAATAATCAGAGTCTACTGTGTTTTACTACTCTTATTTAACCCTCAAATTTTGTTTCTGAAGTTTGTCTTTTAATTTTTTATTAGAAAGAAGGTGGGGAATTAGAATTTTTTTGCATTTATAGTTCTATTTTGGGTTGGCCATAAAGTTCGTTTGGGTTTTTTCCATAACATGTTATGTAAAAACGCAAACAAACTTTATGGCCAACCCAATACTTGAGTCTTATTAATTCGGTTCTTACATAGCAGCTGTCTAATCTTGCTAGCGATTATGCTTGTATTTCCTGATGACATAATATAAATCATAGCAGTTTGAAGTACAGAAGTGTCAAGTGGGTGTGCTACTGTATTTCAGTCATGAGATTTAAAAAATAAAAACAGTGTGGTCTGGAGCACTGCACATGCATATTACGCTGCTCATTGTTAGAATTAGAATTTTAAGTGGTATTATGAGAAGCTGTTTTCTTGTCATGTTGAGCTGAAAGGGAGGTAAGCATCCGGTGATGTATGCTGGAGATACAGAGCTTGGTGAGAGCTGGTAATCTTAATGACAGGCAGAATTAGGAAGTATGTAGTGTAAGAGCTTTACATGTGTGCCATTTCTTTGAAATTCACCTGTTTCTGGAGAAAATGCCTAGCAATGCTTATCTCATACTGATTTATCTAGGCTTTTTTAGTGGAAGGAGGGGATGCTAAACAGCCTAGTTGCAAATTACTAAAATACCATTAAAAAAATTGAGATATAATTCACATACCATAAAATTCACAATTTTAAAGTGTACAATTCAGTGGGTTTTTTTTAAACCATATTTATGAAGATGTGCAACCATCACCACTACGAATTAAGGAGAAAATTGCTCCGTAAAATAAGTTCCCTTGGTTTCATGCATTACGTGCCCAGTCTGCAGTAGTGTGTTCATTTGCCGTTGGGCAGGTGATTCAGCCTGGGCCAAGAATTTGGGACTTCTTAGAAGTTTTAGAGTGACACTCCATTGACTCTTTTATGAGATGAACTACTAATTTAATTCTGTCCGGAAGATAGGGGCAACCATATTTTGACCAGGTTGTGATAATGCTTTTTTACTATGCTATAAAGTATTCTGCCCATGGGCGCGTCGATGTAATACGAAGAGCACTGTCTTTAGAATACAGAAGAAACCTGACCTGGCCTTAGTTAGCCTTGTTAACTTGGGCAAATTACTTCATCTTGCTGCAACTAAGTTTATAGGAGATACTGTAAAATGGTTCATTGAGGACAACATGGTTGGTTAGGCTTGCCGCATGCTCTAGATTCAGATCTCCTGACTTTGGTTTTCAATTTTCTTTTATAGAGCTATGTTTTTGTCTTACATATTTTTATCCAAATGGTCTTTTAAGAAACAACTTATTAATCCACAATATTCTGTTGGTAGTTTTCAGAGAGGGGAATAAATGACGTCAATATTCTTTATGTGACCAAGGAAAAAGAATGTTTGTTACTGGAATATTGACCAAATATATGATTGCCTCTTTAGAAGTCTTGTAGTTAACAGTAATATTGTTAGCCAGTAAAGTTACTAATAGAAATCAGGAGCCTTAACCTTTCCTAGTAAGGTTAAATGGTGTGGCTCAGCTCTTGGGGCCTACTACCGGTGACTCATTTGAGAACTTATTCCCACCTAGTGACAGTTGGCCCTAGCTCGAAAAACTACTAGCAGTTGGCTTTGTAGAAGAAAGAACAGTCTCATATTTTCTACCATTCATGTGACCACAATGCAGAACCATAATTCAAAGAAAGTTTTATTTTGGCTAGGGGTAATCTTCATTCTGAAAGAATTGACAAACTAATATAAAGGACTTTTGTCCTGAAACTTGTTAGGCTTACGTTTTCTACATTGCAAACATATATACAGTTTCTTTGGATGAAGCTGTTCCTTTATGAAATGTTTCAGCTTTGTTATTTCTCAGTGCAGCATTTTAAATCAGTTCTTTGTGTGTAGGGGATGATGGCAACGCACGGAACTGTTGTCTGAGGTTGCTAGTTTGAAGAACTAACTAGAGACTGGTACAGTGCTACTAATTTTGAATGACTAAAGCGTTGGGTTTTTGGGTTTTGTTTTGTTTTGTTTTCCCTCTCCACCTCAGTAAACTTTTGCTACTTGGATATAAAGAATTTTACTTCTAAAGATTCTCTTAGACCTCTGCAACTTGTGGTCATGCATATAAAATTATTATTTGCAGCTGTCACTTTTTCTTCCTTACTGTTTCATTAAATTAGAAAGGAGCATGATGTGAGAACTATTAAATATTTGTTAGGTTGAAGAAATAATTCTGTCTTATTTTGGGTTTATTATATTTGTAGTCTTTCTTTTAAAATACATTTAAATTATAGAAATACTTCATATTTATGGTAGAAAAGGCAGTTATGTAATTCTGTCATCCAGAGATAATTGCTGTTAATCTTCTGTGCCAAGTCTCTTGGTTGTCATTCTTACAGAGGTAAAATACCACCTTACCAGGGAGAAGAGCTTATGCCTTCCAGTTTTGAAGCTGATAGCCTTTTGTCTTTTGAAGAATATCCTGACATGTTGAAATATTTTAAACTAAATTACAGTGGAGAGCCTCTTTCATAAAAATGAGGAGTTGGTGGGTAGATATTGGGAAAATAACAGCTAAAAAAGAAAAACAAGGAAACAATTGTATTCGCAGAACAGACTAGGTCTTTGTCAGCAATTTCCATGTTGATGAATTAGTCTTACCTTTCTGAATGTTCTGCTTATACTTCCTTAGTCTTTTTCTCTAGAAAGTAAAGGTAGTAGATTCTCATCATGGGCCTAAAGTTAGGAGGCTTGTTGTATGATTTTTATTTGTTTTGAGTTTCCATGGAATGTTTATCACGGGAATCACTTTTGGAGAGACTGATCTAATCACATTAGGAAATTTGAAATACTTTGTTTTCTAGTTTCTCTGGAGAAATAAGTGTATAACTCCACTAACTGGATGACAAAGCTTGGGTCATTGGCAGAATTTTGTGGTTGTAATTTGCTCTTACTGCTAAAGCAGTTCATTTTTGAGTTCTCTTATCCTTAACTCGCTCTTCTAGAATTCCTAGAGGACCTGTGCAGCAGCCTCTCGAGGATCGAATCTTCACCCCTACTGTCTCGGCAGTGTACAGCACGGTGAGTACCTCAGGGTTGTTTGTCAGATTGTGTGTGTTTTTTGCACATGAACCTTTGATATTATAGGCAGTATTTGTTAGATTGGTACATAATAGGCTTTTGACAGAAAAGTTCAATCAAATCTCGAACAGAATTAGATGTATATAATATAATAAGGTGAATAGGTCTTTTCCCCTGTCATCTTAATTTAAGAAGTAGACATGAAAGAAACATTCTGTTAAGGTAGATTGACTTGCACACCTTTGTTCTTTTTCCTCCCTTTTCCTCCTTCCATAAATATTGTGATTCTTCTAGGACACTGAGTTTTAGTTTTCTTTTGGATATTTTTTCTTAAATTTTAATAAATTTTACACTTTCAACTTAAATTTTTTTTTTTTTTTTTTTTTTTTTTTTGCGGTACATGGGCCTCTCACTGTTGTGGCCTCTCCCATTGTGGAGCACAGGCTCCGGACATGCAGGCTCAGCAGCCATGGCTCACGGGCCTAGCCACTCCGCGGCATGTGGGATCTTCCCGGACCGGGGTACGAACCCGTGTCCCCTGCATCGGCAGGCGGACTCTCAACCACTGCGCCACCAGGGAAGCCCTTAAATTTTTTATTTTACTTTTTTCCTTCTTTGATTACATATAAAAATGCAGAAAGTTTAGAAAAGAGAACAGTGGTTAATGGGAGTAAATTTAAATATTTATGTTAAATGATAGATTCAAATTCATAAATGAAGGGAAATTTAAAAGTTAGAGGATGAAGATAATAACATTAGAAGCAGATTACAGGGGTATTACAGTGAGCCTAAGGGAATTTAGGGGAAAATCGAGGAGTTAGACATGTCTTTTTTTTGGGCTGTGCCATGTAGCTTGCGAGATCTTAGTCCCCCCAGTCAGGGATTGAACCCAGGCCCTCGGCAGTGAAAGCACGGAGTCCTAACCACTGGACTGCCAGGGAATTCCTGGACATATCTTTATTTTTTAAATAAAAAAAAATTTTTTTTTCTAAGGGAGGGGGGATCTCTCCCCTTATTTTCTCTTTCTTTTTTTAAGAATTTATTTTTTGATTTATTTTTGGCTGCATTGGGTCTTTGTTGCTGTGCATGGGCTTTCTCTAGTTGCGGTGAGTGGGGGCTACTCTTCTTTGTGGTGTGTGGGCTTCTCATTGTGGTGGCTTCTCTTGTTGTGGAGCACGGGCTCTAGGCACGCAGGCTTCAGTAGTTGTGGCACACGGGCTCAGTAGTTGTGGCTGTAGAGCACAGGCTCAGTAGTTTTGGTGCATGGGCTTAGTTACCCCACAGCATGTGGGGTCTTTCCGGACCAGGGATTGAACCTGTGTCCCCTGCATTGGCAGGAGGATTCTTAACCACTGAACCACCAGAGAAGCCCTAAAATTTTTTATTATTTATTTATTTGGTTGCGTGGGGTCTTAGTTGCAGCAGGTGGGCTCCTTAGTTGTGGCTTGCGGGCTCCTTAGTTGCGGCTCCAGGGCTCCTTAGTTGTGGCATGAGAACTCGCAGTTACAGCATGCATGTGGGATCTAGTTCCCTGACCAGGGATTGAACCTGTGCCCCCTGCATTGGGCGCTCAGAGTTTTATCCACTGAGCCACCAGGGAAGTCCCTGGACATGTCTTTTTTAAAAAAATTTATTTATTTTTATTTATTTATTATTTTTGGCTGTGTTGGGTCTCCGTTGCTGCACACAGGCTTTCCCTAGTTGCAGTGAGCGGGGGCTACTCTTGGTTGCGGTGCGCGGGCCTCTCATTGCAGTGGCATCTCTTGTTGCGGAGCGTGGGCTCTAGAGCACGTGGGCTTCAGTAGATGCAGCGCGTGGGCTCAGTAGTTGTGGCTCGTGGGCTCTAGAGTGTAGGCTCAGTAGTGGCGCACAGGCATAGTTGCTCCGCGGCACGTGGCATGTTCCCGGACCAGGGCTCGAACCCGTGTCCCCTGCATTGGCAGGCGGATTCTCAATCACTGCGCCACCAAGGAAACCCTGGACATAGCTTTTAATGTTTCATTTCATCATACCATTCATCCTTGGAAATAGGGTGCTTTAAAGAAACTCACAGTATAGTGAGAGAGATGAGTAAATAAATAATTGTAATCCAAGTGATATGATAAAGCAATAATTCTTATCCTTTTGGGTTATAAATTACTTGTAGAATCTGAAAATAGTCACAGTGCTTTCTCCTCAAAAAAGAGCATATACCAAGTGTTTACGTATAATTCAGAACTTCACAGATGTCCATCAGGCCATTCATAAGGCTCGGGTTGAGAACCTTTGATTAGAGATATGACCATGCTATTATATGGGAAAGGGAGAAGTTGCTTCATTGAGGAAGTGACACTAAGCTGGAAGGTATAAGACTTCTAAGCAGGGCTTCCCTGGTGGTGCAGTGGTTGAAAGTCCGCCTGCTGATGCAGGGGACACGGGTTCGTGCCCTGGTCCGGGAAGATCCCACATGCCGCGGAGCGGCTGGGCCCGTAAGCCATGGCCGCTGAGCCTGCGTGTCCGGAGCCTGTGCTCTGCAACGGGAGAGGCCACAAGAGTGAGAGACCCGTGTACCGCAAAAAAAAAAAAAGGACTTCTAAGCAGAAAAGGGAAGAAGAGGCCTCTAGGAAGTGAAAAATTAGAGGCATGGTTAATGGAATGGTCAGTAGTCAGAAGTGTGGCATGTGTGCTAGGTTTTGTAGCCAAAGTAGAGATGAGAAAAGTGAGTTTTGCAGGTTTTAAGGTTGTCCTAAAGAGATAGAAGTTTATCATGCAGGTAATGGATAAGGTAATTTTTTTTCTTGGTTTGCTTAAAACAAGTCTCAGTTTACACCTATTGTAGATCAACTAAACACCTGTTAATTACTTTTTGAATCCTCTGTAACTCTTAAAATGGTCCCAGTTTGGATGATAAACTATCTGCTCACTGTACTAATTGGGAACCTTCAATTTACATTAAAAAAATAACCTTTAATTTTTTTCTGGCACAAACTTCCTCCAGGCCAGAGTTGTCTGTTTGTTTAAAGTACTGAGATTGGGGACTTCCCTGGCAGTCCAGTGGATAAGACTCTGTGCTTCCACTGCAGGGACACGGGTTCAATCCCTGGTTAGGGAACTAAGATCCCGCATACTGTGTGGCATGGCCAGAAAAAAAGGTACTGAGCTTAAAGGCTGTAGAATTTTATCAGGCATAACTCTTAACATGTAATTTTTGCTAATTATGAAAGTATACCTTCAACATTAAATTATTTTCAAAACTAGGATAGGAAAAAGAAGATGAAAATTTCTAGTAATCTTGACTGATTTCTAGAGGCATCTACTATAACCGTTTTTTGGTATAGTTCCTTTGTCTCTTTTTCTGTGTTGTAGGCTCTGTATAAGATTTTTTTTTTTTTTTCTTATGTGGTACACGGGCCTCTCACTGTTGCGGCCTCTCCCGTTGCGGAGCACAGGCTCCGGACGCGCAGGCCCAGCGGCCATGGCTCACGGGCCCAGCCGCTCCGCGGCATGTGGGATCTTCCCGGACCAGGGCACGAACCCGTGTCGCAGGGGACTCTCAACCACTGCGCCACCAGGGAAGCCCTTGTATAAGATATTTTATTCTCATTTTTCACTGTATTAATGTTAGCTTTTCCTATGCTACTTGAAACATGTCTGAAATAATAAATTGTTGTATGCTGATTTGTTATAAGAATTTAGCATTCACTTAACATTTGACAGATTATTTAAGTTTTTTTTTTTTTTTTTTTTGCGGTACGCGGGCCTCTCACTGTTGTGGCCTCTCCCGTTGCGGAGCACAGGCTCCGACGCTCAGGCTCAGTGGCCATGGCTCACGGGCCCAGCCGCTCCGCGGCATGTGGGATCCTTCCAGACCCGGGCACAAACCCGTGTCCCCTGCATCGGCAGGCAGACTCTCAACCACTGTGCCACCAGGGAAGCCCTATCTCTTAAGCTTTTAATGTGTGTCAGATACTGTTCTAGATGTTGGGAATATAGTAGTGAGCAAACTAAACCTGCAGTCCTCATGGAGCTTACTTTTTTGTGAGATAGAAAGATAGTTAAATAAAAAAAAAATATGTGTGCAATATGCTATTAGGTGGTAATAAGTGCCGTGATGAAAACGAGGCGAGATAAAGGGATAAGGAATGACTGGACATCCTACTTTAGCTAGGGCTCCCAGGGAAGTTTTATCTGAAAAAATGGCATTTAAGTAGAAACTTAAGAAGTAAGGGAGTGAGATTGTAGATTTTAGGGAAAGAGCACTTCTGGTAGAAGAAGGAGCAGTGCAGAGGCCCAGAGATAGAACCTGGAGCATCAGATTATATAGGGTACTATAGACCATGGTGAAGATTTTGGATTTTAATCTAGGTGTGATGGAAAGCCATTGGAAATGTAAGAACAGAAGATCTGATTTTTTTTTTTAAGGTGACTGTACCTACTGTATAGAGGATAGACTGATGAGGGTAGGTGGTTGTGGTTGTGAGGTGGAAAGCAAGACCAGTGGGCGGTTATTGTAGTAATATAGGCAAATGATGGTGGCTTGCTCTAAGCTGGTAACAGTCAAAGAGAGGAGATGGGGTTTGCTATATATTTTGAAAATGGAGTCAATAGGATATGATGATAGCTTGGATGTGGGATGTGAGAGAAAGAAGAGTAAAGGAAGATGTTGTGGATCGTCGCTTGAGCAAGTGAGTGGATGAACATGGTACTATTTATAGGAAGGAACACTGGGTGAGGAACAGGGTCTTTGTTGAGAAAAATTTATATATGTGAACATTATTTTTGTGAGGAGTTAAGCATTAGGTTGTTTCCTGTCGTGAATAACCTACTGAATTTTAACCCTTTTCTGTATTTTGGATTATTTTATAGAGTAACTTTCTAGAAATGCAATTCCTGAGTTAAAGTGTAGGCATGTTATTAAGATTCCTCATAAATGAGGACATGTGACTTCGTAAACTTAGTACTTTAGAGAGGAGATAATCAAAATCCTGTGAGTAACACAGTGCCTGCTACACAGTTTATGTGAATTGTTTTGCATCTAAAGTTTTGAATTTATTTTTGAGTTAGATCAAATTTGACTTTTACTATTAAAAGCTACTGCCATATTTGTGGTCCTTCAGTTAATTTAAAAATCGGGTGTGTCAGTTATATGTGATGCCTATTCTGGAAGGACCAGGGGTTTTAGACAGTAAAAAGTTACCTTAAAATACGATGTCTCTACTTTTTGATCACTTATTTCCATTCTTAGTAATTTAAGTCTCTTCCCCACTTTCACAATGCTGTTGTGCCCATTAACGATGAGTAGGAGGGTAGTTGACCAGGTGCTTAGTCTCCCTTTTTCTCAGCCCCAAGGTTATGTATTGGTCATTATTCTCTAGTGTCTAGGTCCATTAGCATCATTTATGGCATTTAGTGTCATAAAATAAAGGCTAACCTTCAATTCACCTCCTCCTGGCTCCTCATATGGTGCCCATATGTCACTGTAATTGAGTTGGTTAAATTCCTTGAAAGGCAGACACCTGGATAGTCTTTAAAAATTATACAAAGATTTTGCTTTTTAATGTCTGATATGGAAGCTATATGCCCTTTTGTCAGCCAATTTAGGTAAGTTCTCTGCTGCTAATCAAAGAGGTATCAGAAGTAGGGCTCAGCTTTTATAATGCCTTCATTTTACATTTTAGCATGCTTATTATTTATTTATTATAGTCTGGTTTATCTAAGTTTCTCCTTGGAATATTTATCAGGGATGAGAGGGATACTTTTGTCATTATTCTTCATTAACCATAATTAGGGTGATTCGTCATATGAACAAAAAAAGAATAAAGCCAGTATTTTTTAAATGCTTGTAAGAGCAGTATATACTGTGGTAGAGAGGAAATGGCAAAACTAAAGAGGCATGAGCTAATCTGAAGTATATTCATTAATAACTGTCTTATTGGCATGCTTCTGAAGAACAAAATGTGAAATTTTACCATGTTGTATATTTTTGGCTTATATAGTCAGCCCTCCGTATCCAGGGGTTCCTCATCCTCGGATTCAACCAACCGTGGATCGAAATGTTTGGAAAAAAAGATTTCAGAAAGTTCCAAAAAGCAAAACTTGAATTTGCTGTTTGCTGGCAGCTATCTACATAGCATTTACATTGTTTTAAGTATTAGTGTAATCTAGAGATGATTTAAAGTATAGGAGAGGATGTGTGTAGATTATAGGTGAACACTAAGCCATTTTATATAAGAGACTTGAGCATCCTCGGATTTTGGTATCTGTGGGGGGAGTGGGTCTACGAACCAATCCCTCTCAGATACCTAGGGATAACTGTATATCTTATTTAGAGAAATTAGATTTTATGACTATTAAACCAGTATTTTTTTTTAAACCAGTATTTTTAACATAATTACAGAGATAAACAATAAATTTTTTTTCTGGAATAGTGACTTTACTACAAGAAGCAGCAGTCTATATTCTAGGGGATTGGAAGGGCTGTGTTATTAACTGCTTACGAAAAATTCCTTTCAATAAATTATTTAATTTGAATAAATTATTCCTTAATGTCATAACATTTCACAATACCTTTTTTTTTTTTTTTCCCCTGTACACGGGCCTCTCGCTGTTGTGGCCTCTACTGTTGCGGAGCACAGGCTCCGGACGCGCAGGCTCAGCGGCTGTGGCTCACGGGCCCAGCCGCTCCGCGGCATGTGGGATCTTCCCGGACCGGGGCATGAACCCGCGTCCCCTGCATCGGCAGGCGGACTCTCAACCACTGCGCCACTAGGGAAGCCCCCACAATCCTTTTTAGTCAGCTTATACTTTATAAAGTTTTGATTCTGTCATCCTGTAGCTCTGTGTCATGTAATTAGAAAGTCAGCTGATATATATTAAGTAGGCCAACATGTCAATGGAGACCTCTGCACAGAGAAAATTTAGCTTGGGTTGATCGACACTCTTTAAGCAGTTGTGTCCAGCCAGATGTAAATCCACTTAATTGCCCTATAATCCAGCACAGAGTAACAATCCATTTTTCCCCCCAATGGTAAAACACCAGCTGAACTCATTATTTGTTGGTTTATTTATACTTTTTTTTTTTTTTTTTGCGGTACGTCTCACTGCTGTGGCCTCTCCCGTTGCGGAGCACAGGCTCCGGACGTGCAGGCTCAGCGGCCATGGCTCACGGGCCCAGCCGCTCCGCGGCATGCGGGATCCTCCCGGACCGGGGCACGAACCTGTGTCCCCTGCATCGGCAGGCGGACTCTCAAACACTGCGCCACCAGGGAAGCCCTATACTTTATTTTTAAGAACAGCGTTGTTGAGTGTATTTGATATATAGGATATGTAGTGCCTGTGATTTAAATATATCTGAAGTGTAGTATTTAAAGTGTATAATTTGGTAAGTTTTATCATACGTTTATAGCAATAAAAACCTCTACCACAATCAAGAAAATTAACATACCCGTCACTCCCAAAAGTTTCCATGGCTTTGTCATGTTTCTACCTTCCCCCACCGCTGGTCCACTTTCTGTCATTATGGATTCATTTGCATTTTCTAGACTTTGTTTTTTCACTCAGGTTAATTATCCTGAGATTTATCCATGTTGCTGTGTTTATCATTAGTTTATTCCTGGAAAAAAAGTAAACTATGGGCTTAAAATTTAGAGTTGTCATAATCATGTTTCATATATTATTTTTTCCTCCTAATAATAGAGTTTGGTTTTTGTTAAACATAATGTAAATCATAATGATTATACAATTTGGCAGTTTTCTTTTTTAATACAACATTGCATTGTAAATAATTGTCATGCTGTTACATAGCATTTATAAACATTATGTTAACAGCTTAAGTAAGTAGCATGTCAGTGAGATGAACCATAATTTACATAATCAGTTAATTTACAAGCTAGTGTTTGGTTTAAAGATCCCTTCTTTATTTTCTATTTTAAATAACTTTGTGATACATACATGTATAAAATACATATTCATACATTATATATGTGTATATATTTTTTCTGTTTAAAAAGGGTTATTTCCTTTGGCTAACATACCCAAAAGCAGCTTTACTAGGTTAAAATATTGGGTTGGCGAGAAGTTGCATTGTTTTTTTCCGTAAGATGGCTCTAGTAGCGCTTAGTGGTCTTTAACTTCATTCGAAACAGTTTTCTTAGATTCTATTGTGACAGCTGTCCTATCAGCATGCATTAAAAAAAAAGAAACATCAAAATTGGTGAATTTTTGTATAGCCATTTTAATATTGAAGATGGAAGAAAAGCAACATTTTTGGCATATTATGTTTTATTATTTCAAGAATGGTAAAAATGCAACTGAAATACAAAAACAGATTTGTGCAGTGTATGGAGAAGGTGCTGTGACTGATCAAATATGTCAAAAGTGGTTTGCGAAGTTTTGTGCTGGAGATTTCTCGCTGGACGATGCTCTGTAGTCGGGTAGACCAGTTGAAGTTGATAGCGATCAAATCGAGACATTAATTGAGAACAATCAACGTTATACCACATGGGAGATAGCCAACATACTCAGAATATCCAAATCAAGTGTTGAGAGCCATTTGCACTAGCTTGGTTGTGTTAATAGCTTTGATGTTTGGGTTCCACATAAGCAAAAAAACCCTTCTTGACTGTATTTCCGCATGCGATTCTCTACTTAAACAAAAGGAAAATGCTCCGTTTTTTAAAAAATTATGGGGCTTCCCTGGTGGCGCAGTAGTTAAGAATCCTGCTGCCAATGCAGGGGACACAGGTTCGATCCCTGGTCCGGGAAGATCCCACGTGCCGCGGAGCAACTAATCCCGTGCACCACAACTCCCGAGCCTGCACTCTGGAGCCCGCGAGCCACAACTACTGAGCCCGCGTGCTACAACTATTGAAGCCTATGCGCCTAGAGCCCGTGCTCTGCAACAAGACAAGCCACTGCAATGAGAAGCCCGCGCACCGCAATGAAGAGTAGCCCCTGCTCACCGCAACTAGAGAAAGCCCGCACGCAGCAACGAAGATCCAGTGCAGCCAAAAATAAATAAATCAAACAAGTAAATTTAAAAAATAAAAAAAAAAGTTGTGACGGCGATGAAAAGTGGATACTGTACAGTAACGAGGAATGGAAGAGTTGGTGGGGCAAGCGAAATGAACCACCACCAACCACACCAAAGGCTGGTCTTCATCCCAGGAAGGTGATGTTGTATATATGATGGGATTGGAAGGGAGTCCTCTATTATGACCTCCTTCTGGAAAACGAAACGGTTAATTCCAACAAGTACTGCTCCCAGTTAGACCACCTGAAAGCAGCACTCGATGAAAAGCATCTGGAATTAGTCAACAGAAAATGCATAATCTTCCATCAGGAAAACTAACGCAAGACCTCATGTTTTTTTAATGACCAGGCAAAAACTGTTACAGCTTGGCTAGGAAGTTGCGATTCATCCGCTGTATTCACCAGACATTGCACCTTCGGATTTCCATTTATTTCAGTCTTTACAAAATTCTCTTAATGGAAAAAATTTCAATTCCCTGGAAGATGGTAAAAGACACCTGGAACAGTTCTTTGTTCAAAAAGATTAAAAGTTTTGGGAATTATAAAGTTGCCTGAAAAATGGCAGAAGGTAGTGGAACAAAACGGTGAATACATTGTTCAATAACGTTCTTGGTGAAAATGAAAAATGTGTCTTTTAGTTTCACTTAAAAACCTAAGGAACTTTTTGGCCAACCCAATACACACACTATAAAGATAATACTCTTCACATACTGTAAAGTTATGGGCCTTTATGTTGCTGCAAGCATTATGGGAGTCTATCCATTTCATTTTATCTTGATAGTTTCAGGTCTTCTCATTTTCAAACATCTTTGCTAATTCGATAGGTCAAAAGTGCTATTTAACAATTCACAGGAGAGGAAATTGGCAGGTTAAGTGACTGTGGAAGGTTTACATTGATAAAATAATGATGTCATATTTTGGTTGTAAAATTAACAAAGGTTTAATTATATACCCAATTCTCAGTTGTAGGAACGTACTATTTAGGAATTTTTAGGACTTTTTTCTTAGCTTTTTTTTCCTGTTTAATATTTTTGAATTACTGGGTATAGAAAAGGAATGAAATTTTCCTGTTTGTTGTGGCAAGAAGGTTGTAAGGAAGATTGTAGTTTTAAAATTATTATTGTCGCTTTTCTCCAGTGGCATTGCTGAGTGATATTCAACCACAGTTGGAAATCCAAATTTTTGTATTTGGAATTTAATAAAAGATGAAAATCACGTTTAGCGATACATGTACATACATATATTTAAATTGTGTAAAATACACCTAACATAAAATTTACCACCTTAATCAGTTTTAAGTGTACACTTAAGTTGTACTAAATATATTCACATTGTTGTGTAAATACCATTACCATCCATTCCCAGAACTCTTATCATCTTGTAAAACTGTACCTATTAAATAACAACTTCATTCTTCTCTCTCCCCAGTCCCTGGAAACCACCACTCTGCTTTCTTTCCCTATGATTTTGACTACTTTAAGTACCTCGCATAAATGCAATCATACAGTATTTGTCTTTTTTTGTGACTGTCTTATTTCACTTAGCATAATGTCCTCAGTGTTAATCCACATTGTTGCATGTGTCAGAATTTTCTTTCTTTTTCGGCTGAATAATGTCCCAATATATGTGTATTGCACATTTTTGCTTATCCATTCCTCTGTCAACGGACACTTGGTTTGCTTCATCATTATAGCTATTGTGAAGAATGCTGCCATGATACTTCTTTGAAACCCTGCTTTCAGTTCTTCTGGGTATATGCCTGGAAGTAGAATTGCTGAATCATATGATAATTTTATTTTTAATATTTTGATGAATCATTGTACTATTTTCCACAGTGACTCTGCCATTTTACATTCCCACCAAATAGTGTACGAGGATTCCAATTTCTCCACATCCACTCCAACTCTTGTTGTTTTCTGTTTCTATGGGTTTTTTTTTTTTTTTTTTTTTTTTTGCTGTACGCAGGCCTCTCACTGTTGCGGCCTCTCCTGTTGCGGAGCATAGGCTCCGGACGCGCAGGCTCAGCGGCCGTGGCTCACGGGCCCAGCCGCTCCGCGGCATGTGGTATGCTCCCGGACCGGGGCACGAACCTGTGTCCCCTGCATCGGCAGGCGGACTCTCAACCACTGCGCCACCAGGGAAGCCCCTCTTTGGGTTTTTTTTGATAGTAGCCATTCTAATGGGTATGAGGTGGTGTGTCACTATAGTATTGATTTGCATTTGCATAATGATTAGTAATGTTGAGCATCTTTTCATGTGCACCTTGGCCATTTGTATATCTTCTTTAGTGAAATATCTATTCAAGTCTCCTGCCCATTTTTGAGTACAGTTGTTTGTCTTGTTGTTGTTCAATATTAGTAGTTTTCTGTATATTCTGGATATTAATCCTGTATCAGATATATGATTTGCAGATATTTTCCCCATTCTGTGCATCGCCTTTTTACTCTGTCAGTAGTGTCTTTTGAGGCACAAATTTTTTTTCATATTCATGACGTGCAAGTTGTCTATTTTTCCTTTTGTTACTGGTGCCATTGGTGTCGTTTTTAAGAAATCATTACTAGATCCAGTAACAAAGATTTTGTCCTAGGTTTTCTTTTAAGAGTTTATTGTTTTAGGTCTCATATTTAGGTCCTTATCCATTTTGGGTTAATTTTTGTATATGGTGCTAAGTAAGGTCCAACTTTGTTCTTTTGCATGTGGACATTCAGTTTTCCCAGCCCCATTTGTTGAAAAGACTGTTCTTTCCCCATTGAATGGTCTTGGCACCCTTGTTGAAAATCATTTGATCATACATGTGAGTATTTATTTCTGGGCTCTCTATTCTCTTCTATTGGGAATCTATCTTTATGCCAGTTGCACACTGTTTTGATTACTATAGTTTTGTAGTAAGTTTTGAAATCAGAAAGTATATGAGTCCTTCAGCTCTTTTGTTCTCTTTCAAGATTGTTTTGGCTATTTGGGGTCCCTTGAAATTCCATATAAATTTTAGGATGGATTTTTCTATTTCTTTAAAAAGAAGTCATTGGGATTTTGATAGGAATTGCATTGGATCTGCAGATCACTTTGGATAGTACTGACATCTTTAGAATATGAAGTCCTTCCTATCTATGAACATGAGATGTGTTTCCATTTACTTATGTCTCCTTTAATTCCTTTCAGCAATGGTTTGTAGTTTCCATTGCACAAGTCTTTCATTTCTTTAAGTTAATTCCTAAGTATTCTTTTTGATGCTATTGTACATGGAATTGTTTTCTTCATTATTTGTGTTTAGAAATTCAACTGATTTTTGTGTGTTGACTTTGTATCCTGCTACTTCGATGAATTCATTTTCTGTTGTAAGAGTTTTTTTTTCTTGGTGTGGAATCTGTTTACATTGTAAGTGTGTGTGTGTGTGTGTGTGTGGTGTGCATGTGTGTGTGTATTATACATATATAAAAAATATCTTCTTTCTCCATTCATCCTCTGACAGACTTATATCTTAGCTATTGTGAATAATGTTGCAGTAAATATGGGAATGCAGATATCTTTTAGATATCTTGTTTTATTTCCTTTGGATATATACCCAGAAGTGGGATTCCTGGATCATATGGTTGGCTGATTCTAAGGCTTGTATTACTTTGAAAGATCATCTTGAATTTTACAAAAATTTGTAAGATATTCCAGATTGAATATATTTCATCATTTCCTTATTCTTCCTGGGCTCACATTTTACTAATACCTTCAAGTTTTACTTTTATAAAAAACCCATCAGTAACATTATCCTTTCTTTAGACAAATCTCACAATCAACATCAAATATTTATGAACTCTAGGTGCTGCTACGACTGTATTTTTTGTCTTTGTTAAAAATATCTGTTAATTAGATCCAGTCTGTTTTTGTATCTTGCCTTTCTTGCTAAATGTAGAATTGTTATCTGTTGTAACAATTTAAGACTTTTTTTTTTTTGCGGTGCGCGGGCCTCTCACTGTTGTGGCCTCTCCCGTTGCGGAGCACAGGCTCCGGACGCGCAGGCTCAGTGGCCATGGCTCACGGGCCCAGCCGCTCCGCGGCATGTGGAGTCTTCCCGGACCGGGGCACGAACCCGTGTCCCCTGCATCGGCAGGCGGACTCTAAACCACTGCACCACCAGGGAAGTCCCCTAAGACATCTTTGAAGTTACTTTTCTGTGGCATTTTTAAATACAACTGAAAAGCCTCTGGCCTCTTGGAGCTTGCGTTCAGGGCTTAAACATTGAAGATGTGGCAGAGTTATTAAGGATATTGAGACAAACTTAATCCAGTAAATGTTTATTGAATGATAGCTGTGTGCAAGTTTTTGTGTCAGATAATACGGGATAACAGTAGTAGATAATATGATCCTTGTCTTTAAGAGTTTTCATTTTATCAGGTGAGATGGTAATACATTATTTTAAGTATGTATTGGAAAATGAGGAGGACACGTTAGTGACTATATAAATTAGAACAGGTATATGTAAATAATAAGTAAGATTTATTGTTATAGATATCAAGGATTCTCATTAGGCAGAAGTACTTGGAGGAGTGAAGCATGGTTGTAATTGTTCACCAGAGAAAGAAGATGACTAGATAAACTCTAAGAAGCCATAAAGTGCAAATGGGGACAAAGTTTGGACTGTATCTTAGTGGAAGTGGGGATAGGTGAACATATTTCAGTTAAATCCTTTGAGGTGGATGATGAGAATACTGCTCCATAGTGTAATGAGTCATGAAATGCACAGTTGACCCTTTAACAAATGGGGGTTAAACTCTCTGCATGTATAACCTAGGTATATAAAAATTGAGGAAATCTGGTCAGAGCAGTTCATCAAGAGGAAACTGACAGGATACTTTATAGAACATTTTCTTCACTATCATCACTAACACTTACTGAGCACTGACTATGCACCAGGCACTATTCTAAGCACTTCACTTGTATTAATTCATTTAATCCTTATAACAAAGGTATGAGGTAAGTATAATTATATCCCCTTTTTTAGTTGGGGGAGAGGTGAAGTATCTTGACTAACATCATCCACCTAGTAAGTTAGAGGCTGGATTTGAACTCACATGGATCTTTAACATTTATTGAGTGGTTGTTGTACCCCAGGCACTGTGCTGAGTACTGTAATACAGTGTATTGTTTAATCATATGACAACCTTCATTTACAGATACGAAATGGGACTCTCTGAAGTTATGTAATTTGAGTACAGGTCTATCTGACTTTACAGCCCTTGTGAAGTACTACATTTTACTGTGTGGAAAGCTGCCTTCCTTTTGTTGAACTCTCAAAAATAAGGTGTAGAAAGCAATACTCCGTTTTTTGGGGAATGGGGGCTCTTGATCATCTGATGAAAGCTGTGGATCTGCTTTGCAGAACAGCAAACGTACAAAGATAATTTTTACTGCAGTTTTAGGAGAGTTCAAGTATCCTTTGAACCTAGCTAAAGAATCCTAACTCTGATAAGATTCCTTGCTCTAGGCTAGACCAAGTTTCCCCTTGCAAGAATGCTGTGTTGCACTCTTTTCATGATTCTCAGTATAGGGAAATAGCTCAATTGATACTTTGTACATTGTGGGTTAAACTGACAGATACCTTATTAAGATTTTACCAACTTGTCCACCTTGAGGTACCTTTTTCATTTTTTAAATTATGTTTTTAAAAATTATTTATTTTTTATTTTTGGCCGTGTTGGGTCTTCATTGCTGCACGTGGGCTCTCTCTAGATGCAGGGAGCGGGGGCTACTCTTCATTGCAGTGCACGAGCTTCTCACTACAGTGGCTCCTCTTGTTGTGGAGCATGGGCTGTAGGCGTGCAGGCTCAGTAGTTGTGGCTCATGGGCTTGGTTGCTCCGCGGCATGTGGGATCTTCCCGGACCAGGGCTGGAACCCGCATCCCCTGCATTGGCAGGCGGATTCTTAACCGCTGCGCCACCAGGGAAGCCCCTTGAGGTACCTTTTTTAAAGCATTTGTATATGTGGAGCTCATTTATATCCTGGTTATTAAAAATTCTGGGTCTGTTTTGCTGCCTATCTTAGTATCTGCTGAGTAATGACATTTATGAAAGTTAGAATTCCTTGCTGTTAGTATTTAACGTGGATTTGCTCATTAAATGTTAAATCACATACCTAATTAAAATGATATTTAATATATATTCACTGATTTTTCTCCTTCAGAAGGAGGATTAACTTTAAAGATACAAAGCGTGTTCTGTTGTTAAATGTCAGTTATAAATGGCTTTTGAGTTTCGCAGATAAGAAAATAGTAGAAACAGTAATCAAGTCCTTTAACGTTAGAGAACTTTGAAAATGTGTTTATTTAAACTCCGGGGTATTCCCTGTAGGGCCATTTTATAAAGTATTATTATTTTTATTATCTAAAAATAACAACTGATGGGGACCAATTTAAAATGAGTCATAGGAAATTGGACTGTCGTAAGTAAATTGTGTGGTAAATGGAGTTGAATTATTTTAAGGAAAAAGAAACAAAGAACATTATTATTTCAAGATACGAATTTATTATTGCCATGAAGTTGGTGGTATGAATAGAGAGGTCATTTTTTCCTGTATGTTTTTGATAGACATGGAAGCATTTAACTTCACTTCATATAGTTTCTTTTTTTATCTTTTAAAAGCACATTCTGGCTGTCAGGGGAATCTTGTAGGCAAGAGACTGTGAAGGATTAGAATCTTTGTCTATTGTGTCATTCTGTGGTTGCTTAATTGCCATATAGAGTACAGAATGTTCAATAGAAGGGTGTTTAGTTTCTTTAGCTGTTACAAATACCAAAGAACCTTTGATTGTGTTATTAATTTTTAGGTTTGTTAAGTCAGCAGTATATTTTTAGTCTTTATTTGTTCGATATGTTGCAGGAAGGGGGACTCCTTCCAGGGCCCAAGAGTGGGCTCTTGTCTAACACTCAGAAATGAATTGTCCGAGGAGACACGCGTGGTGACAAAAAGCAAGAGAATTTATTGGGAAGGGACGCCCAGGCAGAGAACAGCAGGGTAAGGGAACCCAGGAGAATTGCTCTGCCACATGGCTCTCCCTCTCGGGTTTTATGGTGATGGGGTTAGTTTCCGGGTTCTCGCTGGCCAGTCATTCTGACTCAGGCTCTTTCCTGTGGCGTGTGCATCGCTCAGCCAAGATGGATTACAGTGAGAAGGATTCTGGGAGGTTGTTAGAACATGTGGACTGGCGTCTCCTCTCTTCTTTTGACCTTTCCTGAATTCCTCTGGTTGGTGGTAGCTTGTTAGGTCTGTGTTCCTTACCCAGACCTACTGTTGTAAGATAACTCATGCAAATGGTTACTATAGGGTCTGGCCAGGGGGGGCGGTTTCTGTCAGTGGTTCCCCCAACAAATAAGCATTCGCTTAGTAACCTTTTTTTTTGGCCGCGCCTCGCGTCATGTGGGATCGTAATTCCCCTACCAGGAATCGAACCTGTGCCCCCTGCATTGGAAGCACAGAATCCCAACCACTGGACTGCCAGGGAAGTCCCTGCTTAGTACCCTTTTTAAAACATTCAGAAAAATTAATTAAGAGCGTGTGTCAAATATTTATTTCAAACTTTTAAAGGCCAATTAAGAGAGGTGTTTCTTGGTGAAGACATTTATAGAAAAAAGGAAAGAGGTGTAATAGTGAAATGTATGACTAAAGATTATTAGACCCTGATAGTGAGCTGGGTTGGGTTGGAAGCTTTCTGGGAGAGGTCTTCATCTCATTAATATCTTTCTGAATATTAGTCATGCATTTTATCAGGAGTGCTAATTGTTTTCAGAAGAAGCTGATAAATTACATCACACAAAAAAGTTTGACCCAGACCAGGTTTGGGGTGTATTTCTTTCTTTGTGTTTATTATGTTTTGGGCTAAGTTCTATGGGAGAAAAAGTAGTAGGAGAGAGAGGTTTCACTTAGTTTTTTTTTTTTTTTCACTTAGTTTGTATGCTTACACTTTGGCTGGAAAGACAAAATGTACTCACAGAAAATGAACTGTTGAAAGAATTAGAGGAAAGGAATTGTTTAACATTTCAGTGGAAGTGAAGAAAGCCAAAACCAAACAGTAACATTAAACAAAAGCAAACTCCTCAAAACTTTGACGACGCAGAGACTATCAGTGCACCAAGGTCTTTGTGCTTTTCTCTTTATTTTAAAAAATTAATTACTTAATTTTTTCTGCGCGCGGGCTTTCTCTGTTTGCGGTGAGCAGGGGCTACTCTTCATTGTGATGCAGGCTTCTCACTGCGGTGGCTTCTCATTGTTGCAGAGCACAGGCTCTAGGTGTGCAGACTTCAGTAGTTGTGGCACGTGGGCTCAGTAGTTGTGGCTTGTGGGCTCTAGAGCGCAGGCTCAGTAGTTGTGGCACACAGGCTTAGTTGCATGTGGGATCTTCCCGGACCAGGGCTCGAACCTGTGTCCCCTGCATTGGCAGGTGGATTCTTAACCACTACGCCACCACAGAATTCCCTGTGCTTTCCTCTTAAGGGATTTTTTTTCAAACCCTAACCTGTTCATTCATCATTTTTTTTGAGTATCTGCCTGTGGGGCATTGTGCACAGAACAAGGGATACAATGCTCCTTGTCCTGAAGATGCGTACAACCTAGTGGGAAAGTTGAAAGTGATCGATAGTTTAAGTGCAAGTGTGATAAATGCTGATTCAAGTTAGGCAGAGAATGTCTTGCCATTCTTGCAAGTGTGGAGCAGCAGTGTGAAACCCAGCCACAGAGACAGGGTGTTGAGAAATATATCTCAGGAGAGGTGAAATTTGGGTTGAGTTTCTAAGGATAAGGAAAAAGGTATGTAAGTGAAGAAGTGGTGTACACTTGTGTAGTTGGAGAGATGCTGGAGAACTACAAAAAAAAAAAGTATTGGAATGTTGGCTATTGAGTTTTGAAGCCCATCTAAGATTATTAGAAAGAGTTAATTACAAGATAGTAAGATTGCAGCTTTAGGCTGGAATGCTGTAGTAGCTAGAAGTCATAGCTAACTACACGACAGCAATTGTAGATGCAGAAAAGTGTGCAGATTGTTTAAGGGCTTAATGACACTCCATTAATCTTAAGTATACTTTGGCGTAAAACTTGATGTTCATAATGATGAATTTGTGTGACCAAGAAAAAATTTAGCCTACATTCAGTGTGCTAAAGATTTCCATCCAAAATAGTTACAAGAGAAAAATACTGCTTTTTTAAAGAGATTCATTCCTAGCTGTCCGGAAAATCTGGCACTGTAGAATGAATGACTTACTCTTCAGGGATTCTAAGAAGTTGAGGTTGTATCATAACCTAGTATAAAATGTTCATTAAGTGTGTTTGGAATGGAGGGTAAAGGAAAGAACAGAATGGGTTGGTTAAGTCAAGAAAGCTATTTTTACTTGTACTGGGAAGAAAGCATATTTTAGGGATGAAGATATTTATAAACGATAGTGTTTCTTTGTACTATCATGCTCAGCAGTAATATAGCATAGACATATATATGTCCAATAGTCTGCCTTCTAATTTCTGTTGTAACTCGGTGGACTAAATACACAAACCAGGTGTAACATACAGGTGCTGAGAATGTTGGTGAAAACTTGCCAGTGTTGTATTTAGGTCAGCGGTTCTTAAACTTCAGTTACATCAGCATCACCTTATGGGGCCCAGGTTGGAGTTACCAAATCAGTAGGTCTGGAGTGAGGCCTACAGATGTGAATTTTTAGCAAGTTGCCAGGTGATGTTGAGGCCCCTGGTCCAGGGACCACACGTTGAGAACCACTGCTTTAGGTTCAGTGCAATTCCTGCTTGTTCCCCTCTCCCATTTGTACAATGAAAATCGAGGTAGGAATCATTTGAACCCAGAACTGTTTGGTTTACACTTACATGCCTAATACTAAGATTTTAGTTTAAATAAGTTGAAATATTTTTAAACAGTGAAATACTACAATAGCTACCATTTTGGGAACACGTTTTATATAATAAGCATTATGGTGCATTTTGTCCCATTTAGTGTGTTCAGTGAATCTTGAGGGTAGTCCTTTTATAGAGGAAGAAAGTGAATTTAGGTAATTTGCTTGTATAGCTTCTGTGTGGTGGAGCCAGAATTTAAACCCAGGTCTTGGTATGAAAAACCCATGCTCTTTTATTAATGCTGTTGGGCCTACTTGTAGGATAACTTGAATCAGTTTACCCTCTGCTTGTGTTCTTTGTTTCAAGCTTTTTCTCCAGAAAGTGATGATCTTTGACTCATCCTCAGTATGGAAACATATATCACGTTTCATGTGACTTGGTCTGTGCCAGAGCAGCTTAATATTGGGACTTTGATAATGTGACTGAATTTATGTTTGTTTATAGTTAAATACCAAGTTCTAATATCTTGGACTTAAAAGCAGAATTCACTTACCTTGGGCAGTTAGATAAATGGTTCATTATCAATAAATGAAGATCAGGAGAAAGAAATAAAGAGCATAAGTTGTACAGTGGGAAATGGCTGCTACTATTGCAGTTGTAAAATCTATACCAGTAATGTCCCTACTCACATACATCCATGTCCATGGTGGAAAGTTAAGAGCTTTGATAATGGGGTTTTTGAACATATAAAAGCCATCACTCCTCAGGTCAGTTTTCAGTGGTTCCTCTTCTGAGAACAAGGACAGCAAATGGCCTACAAAGTATATATTTCTTGAAAAAGTAAGGAGTTAATTTCTCATGCTTATGTAGAGTGTTATTTTTTGCCTGTAAAGGTAGTTTAATAAATGATTGGAATAGGGAGGATGGGAGGGAGATGCAGGAGGGAGATGCAAGAGGGAGGGGATATGGGGATATATGTAAACATATAGTTGATTCACTTTGTTACACAGCAGAAACTAACACAACATTGTAAAGCAATTATACTCCAATAAACATGTTAAAGAAAAAAAAAGATTGGACTTAACAGAATTCCTTATCACTCTGTTCCTTTTCCCAAGACCGTCATCTCTAATTGGCTAACGTTTTATTACTGAATCAGGAAAGGACCTTGGAATCTTAAGACAGTTTTCTGGGCTACTATTAGCAATGAAAGAAATAAAAATCTATTTACTATCTTGGCCCTATCCCTTTATACCACTGGAAGGCAGCTCTGGCCACTGGAGTTACTCCTGGTATTTATGAGTTGATATTCTAAATCAGTTTTGTTTTTTTAAAATTTAACTTAATTTATTTTCTATACAGCAGGTTCTTATTAATTATCTGTTTTATACATATTAGTGTATATATGTCAACCCCAGTCTCTCAATTCATCACTCCCACCACACACACACACACTCTCCCTCCTTGGTGTCTATACGTTTGTTCTCTACATCTGTGTCTTTATTTCTGCCTTGCAAACCGATTCATCTGTACCATTTTTCTAGATTCCACATATATGCGTTAATATACAATATTTGTTTTTCTCTTTCTGACTTCATTCTGTATGACAGTCTCTAGGTCCATCTATGTCTCTACAAATGACCCAATTTCGTTCCTTTTTGTGGCTGAGTGATATTCCATTGTATATATATGTACAACATCTTTATCCATTCGTCTGTCTATGAGCATTTAGGTTGCTTCCATGACCTGGCTATTGTAAATAATGCTGCAATGAACATTGGGGTGCATGTGTCTTTTTGAATTATGGTTTTCTCTGGGTATATACCCAGTAGTGGGATTGTTGGATCATATGGTAATTCTATTTTTAGTTTTTTAAGGAACCTCCATACTGTTCTCCATAGTGGCTGTATCAATTTGCATTCCCACCAACAGTGTAAGAGGGTTCCCTTTTCTCTACACCCTCTCCAGCATTTGTTGTTTGTAGATTTTCTGATGATGCCCATTCTAACCGGTGTGAGGTGATACCTCATTGTACTTTTGATTTGCATTTCTCTAATAATTAGTGATGTTGAGCAGCTTTTCATGTGCCTCTTGGCCATCTGTATGTCTTCTTTGGAGAGATGTCTATTTAGGTGTTCTGCCCATTTTTTGATTGGGTTGTTTGTTCTTTTAATATTGAGCTGCATGAGCTGTTTATATATTTTGGAGATTAATCCTTTGTTTGTGATTCATTTGCAAATATTTTCTCCCATTCTGGGAATTGTCTTTTTGTCTTGTTTATAGTTTCCTTTGCTGTTCAAAAGCTTCTAAGTTTCATTAGGTCCCATTTGTTTATTTTTGTTTTTATTTCCATTACTCTAGGAGGTGGGTCGAAAAAGATCTTGCTGTGATTTATGTCAAAGAGTGTTCTGTGTTTTCCTCTAAGAGTTTTATAGTGTCTGGTCTTATGTTTAGGTCTTTAATCCATTTTGAGTTTATTTTTGTGTATGGTGTTAGGTAGTGTTCGAATTTCATTCTTCTACATGTAGCTGTCGTGTTTTCCAAGCATCGCTTATTGAAGAGACTGTCCTTTCTCCATTGTATATCCTTGCCTCCTTTGTCATAGATTAGTTGACCATAGGTGTGTGGGTTTATCTCTGGGCTTTCTATTCTGTTCCATTGATCTATATTTCTGTTTTTGTGCCAGTACCATATTGTCTTGATTACTGTAGCTTTGTAGTATAGTCTGGAGTCAGGGAATCTGATTCCTCCAGCTCCATTTTCTTCCCTCAAGATTGCTTTGGCTATTCAGGGTCTTCTTTGTCTCCATACATGTTTCGAGATTTTTTGTTCTAGTTCTGTAAGAAATGCCAATGGTAATTTGATAGGGATTGCATTGAATCTGTAGATTGCTTTGGGTAGTATAGTCATTTTCACAATATTGATTCTTCCAATCCACAAACATGGTATATCTCTACATCTGTTTGTGTCATCTTTGATTTCTTTTATCAGTGTCTTATAGTTTCCTGAGTACAGGTCTTTTGCCTCCTTAGGTAGGTTTATTCCTAGGTATTTTATTCTGTTTGTTGCAGTGGTGAATGGGATCGTTTCCTTAATTTCTCCTTCTGATCTTTAGTTGTTAGTGTATAGGAATGCAAGAGATTTCTGTGCGTAAATTTTGTATCCTGCAACTTTACCAAATACATTGATTAGCTCTAGTAGTTTTCTGGTGGCATCTTTAGGATTCTCTATGTATAGTATCATGTCATCTGCAAACAGTGACAGTTTTACTTCTTCTTTTCCAAGTTGTATTCCTTATTATGATTTTTAAAAATTTTTTTGCGGTATGTGGGCCTCTCACTGTTGTGGCCTCTCCCGTTGCGGAGCACAGGCTCCGGACGCACAGCCTCAGCAGCCATGGCTCATGGGCCCAGCTGCTCAGCGGCATGTGGGATCTTCCCGGACCGGGACATGAACCTGTGTCCCCTGCATCGGCAGGTGGACTCTCAACCAGTGCGCCACCAGGGAAGCCCCCTTATTTTTTTTTTCTTCTCTGATTGCCGTGGCTAGGACTTCCAAGACTGTGTTCAATAATAGTGGCGAGAGTGGACATCCGTGTCTTATTCCTAATCTTAGAGGAAATGCTTTCAGTTTGCACCATTGAGAATGATGTTTGCGTGGGTTTGTCATATATGGGCTTTATGATGTTGAGGTAGGTTCCTACTGTGCCCACTTTCTGGAGAGTTTCTATCATAAATGGGTGTTGAATTTTGTCAAAAGCTTTTTCTGCATCTATTGAGATGAGCATATGGTTTTTCTTCTTCAGTTTGTTAATATGGTTTATCACATTGATTGATTTACATATATTGAAGAATCCTTGCATCCCTGGGATAAATCCCACCTGATCATGGTGTATGATCCTTTTAATGTGTTGCTGGATTCTGTTTGCTAGTATTTTGTTGAGGATTTTTGCACCTATATTCATCAGTGATATTGGTCTGTAATTTTCTTTTTTGGTCTGTAATTTTCTTTTTCTGTAGTGTCTCTGTCTGGTTTTGGTATTAGGGTGGTGTTGGCCTCGTAGAATGAGTTTGGGAGTGTTCCTTCCTCTTCAGTTTTTTGGAAGAGTTTGGGAAGGATGGGTGTTAGCTCTTCTCTAAATGTTTGATAGAATTCACCTGTAAAGCCATCTGGTCCTGGACTTTTGTTTGTTGGAAGACTTTTTTTTTTTTTTTGAATTTTTGAATTTATTTTTTTATACAGTAGGTTCTTATTAGTTCTCCATTTTATACATATTAGTGTATATATGTCAATCCCAATCTCCCAATTGTTGGAAGATTTTTAGTCACAGTTTCAATTTCATTACTTGTGATTGGTCTGTTCATATTTTCTGTTTCTTCCTGGTTCAGCCTTGGAAGATTATACCTTTCTAAGAATTTGTCCATTTATCCACGTTGTCCATTTTATGGGCATAGAGTTGCTTGTAGTAGTCTCTTAGGATGCTTTGTATTTCTGCGGTGTCTGTTGTAACTTCTCCTTTTTCATTTCTAATTTTATTGATTTGAGTCCTCTCCCTTTTTCCTTGATGAGTCTGGCTAAAGGTTTATCAATTTTGTTTATCTTCTCAGAAAACCAGCTTTTAGTTTTATTGATCCTTGCTATTGTTTTCTTTGTTTCTATTTCATTTATTTCTGCTCTGATCTTTATGATTTCTTTCCTTCTACTAACTTTGGGTTTTGTTTGTTCTTTCTCTAGTTCCTTTAGGTGTAAGGTTAGATGGGTTATTTGAGTTTTTTCTTGTTTCTTGAGGTAGGATTGTATTGCTGTAAACTTCCCTCTTAGAACTGCTTTTGCTGCATCGCATAGGTTTTGGGTGGTCACGTTTTTGTTGTCATATGTCTCTAGGTATTTTTTGATTTCCTCTTTGATTTCTTCAGTGATCTCTTGGTTATTTAGTAACATATTGTTTAATCTCCATGTGTTTGTGTGTTTTACGTTTTTCTCCCCCTGTAATTGATTTCTAATCTCATAGTGTTGTAGTTGGAAAAGGCGCTTGATATCGTTTGAATTTTCTTAAATTTACCAAGACTTGATTTGTGACCCAAGATGTGATCAATCCTGGAGAATGTTCCGTGCGCACTTGAGAAGAAAGTGTAATCTGCTGTTTTTGGATGGAATGTCCTATAAATATCAATTAAATCTATCTGGTCTATTGTGTCATTTAAAGCTTCTGTTTCTTTATTTATTTTCATTTTGGATGATCTGTCCATTGGTGTAAGTGAGGTGTTAAAGTCCCCCACTATTATTGTGTTACTGTCAATTTCCTCTTTTATAGCTGTTAGCAGTTGCCTTATGTATTGAGGTGCTCCTATGTTGGGTGCATAAATATTTACAGTAGTTGTATCTTCTTCTTGGATTGATCCCTTGATCATTATGTAGTGTCCTTCCTTGTCTCTTTCTTTATTTTAAAGTCAATTTTATCTGATATGAGTATTGCTACTCCAGCTTTCTTTTGATTTCCATTTGCATGGAATATCTTTTTCCATCCCCTCACTTTCAGTCAGTACGTGTCCCTAGGTCTGAAGTGGGTCTCTTGTAGACAGCATATATATGGGTCTTGTTTTTGTATACATTCAGCGAACCTGTGTTTTGGTTGGAGTATTTAATCCTTTCACATTTAAGGTAATTATGGATATGTATGTTCCTGTTACCATTTTCTTAATTCGTTTGGGTTAGTTTTTGTAGGTCCTTTTCTTCTCTTGTGTTTCCTTTAGCATTTGTTGTAGAGCTGGTTTGGTGGTGCTGAATTCTCTTAGCTTTTGCTTGTCTGTAAAGCTTTTGATTTCTCCATCCAATCTGAATGAGATCCTTGCCAGGTAGAGTAATCTTTGTTGTAGGTTCTTCCCTTTCATCACTTTAAATATGTTGTGCCACTCCCTTGTGGCTTGTAGAATTTCTGCTGAGAAATCAACTGTTAACCTTATGGGAGTTCCCGTGTATGTTTTTTGTCACTTTTTTCCGTTGTTGCTTTTAATAATTTTTCTTTGTCTTTAATTTTTGCCAATTTGATTACTATGTGTCTTGGCGTGTTTCTCCTTGGGTTTATCCTGCCTGGGACTCTCTGTGCTCCTTGAACTTGGGTGGCTATTTTCTTTCCCATGTTAGGGAAGTTTTCAACTATAATCTCTTCAAATATTTTCTCAGGTCCTTTATCTCTCTCTTCTCCTTCTGGGACCCCTATAATGTGAATGTTGTTCTATTTAATGTTGTTCCAGAGGTCTCTTAGACTGTCTTCATTTCTTTGCATTCTTTTTTCTTTATTCTGTTCCGTGGCAGTGAATTCCACCACTCTGTCTTCCAGGTCACTTATCCGTTCTTCTGCCTCAGTTATTGTGCTATTGATTCCTTCTAGTGCAGTTTTCATTTCAGTTATTATATTGTTCATCTTGTTTGTTTGTTCTTTAATTCTTCTAGGTCTTTGTTAAATATTTCTTGCATCTTCTCGATCTTTGCCTCCATTCTTTTTCCAAGGTCCTGGATCATCTTCACTATCATTATTCTGAATTCTTTTTCTGGAAGGTTGCCTGTCTCCATTTAGTTGTTTTTCTGGGGTTTTATCTTGTTCGCTCATCTTACATAGTCCTGTGTCTTTTCATTTTGTCTGTCTTTCTGTGAATGTGGTTTTTTTTCCACAGTCTGCAGGATTGTAGTTCTTGCTTCTGCTGTCTGCCCTCTGGTGGATGAAGCTATCTAAGAGCCTTCTGCAACCTTCCTGATGGGAGGGACTGGTTGTGGGTAGAGCTGGGTGTTGCTGTGATGGGCAGAGCTCAGTAAAACTTAAATCTGCTTGTCTGCTGATGGGTGGGGCTGGGTTCCCTCCCTGTTGGTTGTATAGCCTGAGGCACCCCAGCACTGGAGTCGACCAGTGGAGCTCTTTGGTTGGGTTAATGGTGGACTCTGGGAGGGCTCACGCCAAGGAGTACTTCCCAGAACTTCCGCTGCCAGTGTCCTTGTGCCTGCGGTGAGCCACAGCAACCCCCCACCCCTGCAGGAGACCCTCCAACACTAGCAGGTAGGTCCGGTTCAGTCTCCCATGGCGTCACCGGTCCCTCCCCCGGGTCCTGATGTGCACACTACTTTGTGCGTGCCCTCCAAGCATGGAGTCTTTGCTTCCCTCAGTCCTGTGAAGTCCTGCAATCAAATCCTAGCAGCCTTCAAGGTCTGATTCTCTAGGAATTCCTCCTTCTGTTGCCAGACCCTCAGGTTGGGAAGCCTGACGTGGGGCTCAGAACCTTCACTCCAGTGGGTGGGCTTCTGTGGTATAAGTGTTCTCCAGTTTGTGAGTCACCTACCCAGCAGCCATGGGATTTGATTTTATTGTGATTCAGCCCCTCCTGCCGTCTCATTGCAGCTTCTCCCTTGTTCTTGCATGTGGGGAATCTTTTTTGGTGAGTTCAGCAGTTAGCTGTGATTCCGGTGCTCTCGCAAGAAGAGTAAGCATATGTCCTTCTACTCTGCACTCTTGAAGCAATCTCCTCAGTCAGTTTTACTGCTAAATAGCCATATTATAAATAGTGAGAGTCTTGGAATTAATAATATAGTGTAATATTTATTGTTAAATGTCTGAAGGGGCACGTGTCTGCAAACATTGTTGTAAGTACTCCTTAAGTCCTGTCCCTGTGTAGATAATGAGGCAAACAGATAAGAGAGTGATGATAACAGTGATGATTACTCTGAGTGGCTGCCGGGAGAGAGAGGATAATGTGAGCCTTGTCTTCTTCAGCTACATCATTGGCTTAAGTAGGATTTTATAGGCCAATCCGGAAACCTAACTAGCGAGTTCCAAAAGCAGGTTTGCTCACTGTAAAATTTATGTGTGCCTGCTAGAAGAAAAAAAAAAAACCTCAAAGAAAAGTGTAATAGGAAACAAAACCCCATTATCTTGCTACCTAAAGGGCCATGCCACTCATTTTAAACATGTTTCTTCCAGTTGTTTTGCTTTGTACTTAAGATAAAAATACTTTTGATTTAGTATTCCCCTTAAAATTATAAACAACTTCTTATTAAAAAGTCTTTCTAATATGGGGATATATGTATATGTATAACTGATTCATTTTGTTATAAAGCAGAAACTAACACACCATTGTAAAACCATTATATTCCTATAAAGATGTTAAAAAAAAGTATTTCTAAATATATATTTTAAGGATGCAATTACCCATTCCCCGTGGCGTTATGTATTTTTTACTGTTATAAATATGGTTAAACGGGTGACTCATAGCTTTACTTTTTTTCTGACTAAATAATACCAGTTAAGAAAAAAATCAGAAAGTAAAATTGTAGGGCTTCCCTGGTGGCGCGGTGGTTGAGAGTCCACGTGCCGATGCAGGGGACGCGGGTTCGTGCCCCAGTCCGGGAAGATCCCACATGCCATGGAGCGGCTAGGCCCATGAGCCATGGCCGTGAGCCTGCGCGTCTGGAGCCTGTGCTCCGCAACGGGAGAGGCCACAACAGTGAGAGGCCCGTGTACCGCAAAAAAAAAAAAAAAAAAAAAAATTGTAAAGAGAAGGAGAATCAGCCATTATTTTCCAGAGAAACCTTTATATGTATTGGGAATTCTTTATATGCTTTTTACTTTTATAGACATATATACAATATACACATACAACTTTAAAAGTTACACACATGTAAGTTAAAAAAGATTTTTGTTCATACTTATGTGTATTCCTCGAAGTTAAATTTTTATCCTAACATATCATGTGTATCATTTCATGTCAAGGTAGAATTACGCATCATTTTAGTGGCCCATGATTTGTGTCGTTAAATACAGAACTACGTCATAAGAGTTTTGGCTATATTGGGAAGAAGGCACTTTTAGGAATGGAGATGTTTACATATAAGAGTATTTCTTTTGTACTGTGATTTATATAACTAGTCATTTGTTTTTTTTGTTGTTATTTTAATTTATTTAATTAATTTATTTATTTTGGCCTCACTGTGCAGCATGTGGGATCTTAGTTCACTGACCAGGGATTAAACCCACACCCTCTGCATGGGAGCTTGGAGTCTTAACCACTGGATCACGAGGGAAGTCCCTATAACTAGTCCTTTGTTGATGGATATTTGTGTTATTTCTCAATTCTTGCTTTTATAAATAATACTGTGATTAACAGCTATATCTTTTTGATCTTTGTTATCTTGGTAATTTCTTCATGATGATTCTTAAATAACTGATTAACATTTATCCATCTATTCAATGAAAACAGAGCAGTAGAATACATATGGCTTTTAAAAAGCAAATAATATAGAAAGGTTTATTATGAAAAGAAACAACCCCTTGACTACTCTTCACATTCTGGTTTTACCTGTCAGAGGCAGCCGCTTTTTACTAGTTTTGCTTTTAGTTCCTCTGGCATTACCTCTGTATCTGTAAGTAAAATACTTTTCTTTAACCATTGTTTGATTTGTCGTTATCAGTTGACTCTTTGCTTTGATAGGTGGTGTTTCAGTTCTTTCACAGTCCTCCTTTCTCTTCTGTGTTTCCTTTCAATATAGTTAGATTCTTGGTCCCCTAACAAATAAGTAAGCAAATTTTTAGAACAATTTGGACACTTGATGAATCAAATCGTGCTCAAAGGTGAAACAGAACAGTGTTGTTTGTTTATAAATTCTGTTTCCTTCTTAACTCTTGCTTTGTGATCTCTGCTCTTTTTTCATCTGATTTTTTTTTCCAGTTTTACTGGTAAGAGAATTTATATTGTCAACTCTTACATTAAAGGAGAATGATAATCTCCATGAATCTTTCTTGTGAGATTCTCCAGAGCTCCCATGTGGCCTGTAAATAAAAGAGACTAAGTCTTAGGGAAACCATTTCTGTACCTAATCCAAATGTAGAGTTTTAGGTATGGTGTCAGTCTTGTCTCAGGTTTTTTCCTTTGTACTGTCTGAACCTGAATTATATTAAGAATATTAAAAATCTAGTTCTAAAGAGGATGGGGGTTCCTTTTGGAATCAGTAATCCTTTCCTTAAAGAATATATCAGAGGACAGGAATTTATTTTATTATGCAGTCAATGTATTAGTTATTCTTTTAGTCAGTGATTCAGTGTTACATTTTAATTTTGTTTTGTTTTTGATGGGGTTTCATGATCTGCTCTTAGTTCTCCTGTACTTTTTGCTAATTTGTTTTTGTGGGCATATCAACAGAACAGATACAAGTGAATTAAAGAGCTTTGTTACCTCATGCTTATGCCTCAGCTGCTGAAATCTCTGATGTTATAACTAATGGAAAATGACCTAAAACTCATTTATTTCATCTTAATTTAATACGTTTATATTCTAAGAATAGTTATCTATCTTGCACATATATAAATACAAACTCATGATATCCATGTTTAAAGATGCCCTAGATATCAAGTTAAACTGTATATTTTAAAAATAAGTTGTATGTTCCTATAAAGGTCTTCATGAACCTCATGTTTAATTTGTAAGTAGAAATATTAGTAGCTTCCAATTTTTGTGTATCATGCACTATCTTAGGTACTCTCCAAAGTGTATCTGTAGTCTTTCATTACATGCCTCTTAAGATTTCCTTATTTTTTTTACAAGGTAAGAAAGTGAAACTGAGTTCTTTGCCCATAGTAACACAGCTATTAAATGATAGAGCTGAAGTGAGGTATGGTCATGTTTTCTCCTACTGTATTTTCAGTGCCTCAGTTTCTAGCATATGGAAGAAGAATAGATAAAACCAAAATGAATAGTAACTAAGATAGAAATTTTGAGCATACAGTTTGCTATTGTGTCACCAAAGCCAATCATGTGAAGTTCAGGTTAGGTGAATAGGATAAAATACTTCTAGATCTGCCATGTCTTTTCCTAGTCAGACGTGAATCTTCATAAGTTGCCTGTTGATGCCTTTGGATATTGTGATGTATTGCATGTAGAAACCATAAGTTATCTCTGCAGCTCTTGATTAACGTTGTTATTTCTCAAATTGGTCCTTTGAAATTGATTCCATATGAAAATCATCTTCTTTCCCATTACTACTCAGTTTGCTTCCTCAGCTCTAGATTCTATCTCTGTCTCTCTCATCTTGAGACAACATTTGAATATCATGTAATTCACCCATTTAAATATACAGTTACTGGATCTTAGCATATTCAGAGCTGTATAGCCCTCACCAACATCAATTTTGGGACATTTTCATTACCCCAAAAAGAAACCTGGTGTCCCTTATTAGCCCATTACTCCCCAGTCACCCAGCTCTAGGCAACCACTAATCTACTTTCTGTTTCTGATAGATTTGACCATTCTGAACATTTCATGTAAGTGGAATCATATAATATCTGGTCCTTTTGACGACTGACTTCTCTTAGCATAATGTTTTTTTGGCTGAATAGTATCTATTGTGTGGATATACCTTATTTTATTTATCTCTTCATCAGTTAATAGATACTTGCGTCATTTCCACTTTTTGGGTATTTTGAATAAGGAACGTTCGTATACAGATATTTTTGGTGGACATTCTAGCCTCTCTTTTATCCTTATAATATAAATGAGGTAAGATTACATAATCATTTAAAAAATCAGTGGCTCCTCTTTGCTGAGAGCAAAAAATTAAAATATCCTGGCAAAGAATATGTAGTTTTTCTACAGTCTGGCTATAATCAGGCTACAGTTGTACCAGCTTCATTCCACTTACCTCTCTCTCCCCCAACCCTTTCTAAAGAGAACCCCTTACCTAAAACATGTGGAACATGTTTTACCTTCTTACCCTCTGTACTCAATAAATTTCTTTTAAAAATAATATCTCTAATTCTTGGTCTGAACACAAGCTTTTTACTTCTCAAGGTGCAACTCAGATTTTACTAAGCCTTCCCCAGTTTCAGACCTAGTTACTTCTGGTTTTTAATCAATGCTTTAAATACATATCCTTATAGGATTTATCACATGATTTGTTTCTTTACTTACTGTGATTTTCTTTCTATTGGAACTTCTAAGGACAAGGGCTATTTCATTTTTAAAGCTTAATACAGTGCCTGACAGAGCATTGATGCTTAGTCAGTGTTGACTGTATGTCAGAGGAGGTAAAATTAGGAATCATATCAAATTGGTTTGTATTACGGTTATCTGTCCTGTCCTTTGTATTCTGTCCTAACATTAGCAGACCCATTATTAAACAAAACAACACAACTTTTGTTATATGTCAGTTATACCTCAGTTAAAAAAAAAATTAACCAGTCTAAAAAAATATCTGTTTTGGGCCTTCTTCTGTGTGGTGCTAGGTCTGTATTGATCCTAGGACTGCTGAAATTAGGTTGTTTGTTTTAAAGGTCTTAAAGACCTTCTGTCTTTAAAATTCTGAGATTCTCACTTCGGTTTAGTTTTAGTTTAGGACATTACTGATTCATCTTATGATAATCTTGTTTGTTCTTTTATAATTCTGAGCAGAGAAATTAGCCATATGGATTCCATTGAGAGGGTGAGCACTGTCTTGAATATGCAACAATTAACACTGACCAAATAGATCCAGAAATAAATTTAGCTTTGGTTTTTGCCCCTGGTTTATAAAGTCAAACTTTTTCATATTTTCGTTTGCTAGTTTTCAGAATTAGCTTAGAGACTACCTGAAACTTTGATATGAACCTACTTCTAAATTTATCTTCTCTAGCCCTGACTCCTCTTCTGAGCTTAGATTCAGATATTGAACTGGCTACTTATCACTTCCATTTGGATATCTAATAGGCATATATTGCTTTTGATTACCCTTTCCCCTAAATCTGCTCTCCCTATCTCACATGAATATCTCCACCCACTGAATATTTCAAGCCATAAACTTAAAAGCCATCCTGTATTTCCATAATAGTTATCACTTTAAAATATATATTTAAAAAATTATTAAATCTGTTACGATTATCTTATTACCTTCAGCTAGGATGTAAACTCCATGAAGACAGATTTTAGAGCCTTATTCACCTAATTTTGTATCCCATGTACCAGTGCATAGCATACAATTTGTTCTCAATAAATGTATATTAAATAAGTGAATCAGTCAATCCTCATTCCCTTCTGTCCCTTCCGTTCAGTCAAATCTGTAGCAATTCTGTTTGGCTCTGCCTCTAATATACAACCCAAATTGGTCCACTTCTTTTCATCTTTATTTTTACTGTTCTAAGCTATCATCAGTTTTGGCCTAGCTTATTGTGATAGCTTTTAAATGAATCTGTTTCCATTCTTGTACTCTTCAATTCTTTCTTTTCACAAAGCAACCAAAGTGATCTTTGGAAAGCATCAGATCTGGTCATGCTCCTGCTTAAAATTTCCAGTAGTGGGACTTCCCTGGTGGTCCAGTGGTTAAGAATCCGCCTTCCAATGCAGAGGTTGTGGGTTCGATCCCTGGTCGGGGAACTAAGATCCCACATGCCGTGGGGCAACTAAGCCTGCGTGCTGCAACTAATGAGGCTTTACATGCCACCGCTAGAGAAGACCATGCGCTGCAATGAAGACGCAGCGCAGCCAAAAAAAAAAAAAGAAAACTTTCCATTAGCTTTCTATTCCTCTTAGAATAATATCCCAAGTCCTTACCATGCCTACAAGTCCTTAAGTAATATTGCCTCTGCTGCCATCTCCTTTTAGCCTCATGATGGGGGGACTACCCCGGACCCCCTACTTGTAACAGTTTAATCACTCCCATTTCTTGACCTTGTCAGGATCTCAGGGTCTTATGTTATACCTGTTGTTTCTGTGCCATGTGAGGTCTTTTCCTAGTTTTTGTTATTACTATGTAACAAATCACCACAGAATTAACAGCTTAAAATAGCACCCATTTATTACTTCACAGATTCTGTGGGTCTGGGCTAGCAGCGTCCTCTGCTCAGGACCATGCTGAAATTAAAGTGTTGGCAAGGACTGGAATCTCATGTAAGGCTTGGGGTTCACTTCCATACACATTAGGATAGTTGGAAGAATTTATTTCCTTGTAGTTGTTGGACTGAGGTCCCTGTTTTCTTGCTGGCTGTTGGCTAGGGATTGCTCTCAGCTCCTAGAGGCTACTTTGGGTCCTTGCTATGTGGTCCTTGCATAACCTGTAAGTCAGCTTAGTCTTTAAGAAGGCAGGAGAGGGGCTTCCCTGGTGGCGCAGTGGTTGAGAATCTGCCTGCCAATATAGGGGACACGGGTTCGAGCCCTGGTCCGGGAAGATCCCACATGCCATGGAGCAGCTGGGCCTGTGCGTCACAACTATAGAGCCTGCGCGTCTGGAGCCTGTGCTCCGCAACAAGAGAGGCCGCGATAGTGAGAGGCCCGCGCACCGCGATGAAGAGTGGCCCCCGCTTGCCGCAACTAGAGAAAGCCCTTGCACAGAAACGAAGACCCAACACAGCCAAAAATAAATATAAAAAATAAATTAGAAAAAGAAAAAGAAAACAGGAGAGTACCTTTTTGATTCACTGTGTTTTAAAGAGCTCACCTAGTAAGTTCATACCCACCCAGGATAATCTCTTTCTTGATTAGCTTGAAGTCAACTGTGTAGTTACCTAGTCATAGGAGTGATATTCCATCATATTCACTGGTATATTAAGGGGAAGGAATTATACAGGGTACGTGCACCAGAGACAGGAATATTGAGAACCATTTTAGAATTCTGCTTGCAACAATTTGTCCTCTGGCCCTGGAGGATTCACACTTGGTGTGCTGTTTGTTACCTTTTATACCTAGACATGCTTGGAGGCCAGGTGTTCTTTTTTTGTTGTTTTTTTTTTTTTTGGCGGTACGCGGGCCTCTCACTGATGTGGCCTCTCCTGTTGTGGAGCAGAGGCTCTGGACGCACAGGCACAGCAGCCATGGCTCCTGGGCCCAGCCGCTCCGCGGCATGTGGGATCCTCCCAGACCGGGACACGAACCCGTGTCCCCTGCATCGGCAGCGGACTCTCAACCACTGCACCACCAGGGAAGTCCCAGATGTTTTTTTCTTAGTTTTATTCTATTGTTACTGATCTGTGGTAGGTACTCAACTGTTAACATTGAAAAAGCAGCTAATCTGCTTTTCTTTCTCTTGTTTCCATTGCCAATTAATAAATATGAAAAGAAACAATCTTCAGAATTGAACCCAGTACTACAGAGTCCATGATAGAACTGATGACTTAAAAAAAAAAAAAGCACAACATGAGAGTTGCGAGTTAAGTTTTATTTGGGGCAAAAATGCAGACTGCAGTTCGGGAGACAGCATTTCAGATAGTTCTGAGAGACTGCTCCAGAGAGGTGATGGCGGGAGCCAGGTAATATTGAAGTTTTGTAACAAAGGGCAGATAGTCTGAACGTCAAAAGATTGTTGTTAACTAAAGAAAACCAGATCTCTCAAGTTAAGGAATTTAGCGCTTTTCTATGTATGGGAGGATGCAAGAGACTGGGCTCACTGAAGTCATTCCTTTGGTATGCACCTCAGCTTTCTGGGGCCAGTATCCTGTGTTTTCACATCCTGAGTTTCCTCAGGGCTCATGGTAGGGAGTGGTTACAGTCTGATGGCTGCTAGGTGGCAGGTATATATATATATTTTTTTTTAAATATTTATTTATTTGGCTGCATTGGGTATTGGTTTGCGGCACGTGGGATCTTGGGTGTAACGTGTGGGATCTTTCGTTGTGGTACATGGGCTCTTCGTTGTAGCACATGTGCTTCTCGCTAGTTGTGGTGAGCAGGCTCCAGAGCTCACGGACTTGGTAGTTGCGGCACAAGGGTCCTCTCTCTCTCTCTCTTTTTTTAAAAAAAGATTTATTTATTTCTTTATTTTATTTGGTTGCGCCGGGTCTTAGTTGCGGCAGGCAGCCTCCTTAGTTGTGGCATTCGAACTCTTGGTTGTGGCATGCATGTGGGATCTAGTGCCTTGACCAGGGATCGAAGCTGAGCCCCCTGCATTGGGGGTGCAGAGTCTTATCCACTGTGCCACCAGGGAAGTCCCATGAGGGCTCTCTTGTGGCCCATGGGCTCTAGAGTGCGTGAGCTCAGTAGTTGTGGCACTCTGACTATCGTAGTTGTGGGCCACAGGCTCTAGATCGCGCTAGCTCAGTAGGTTGCGGTGTGCGGGTTTAGTTGCCCCGTGGCATGTGGGATCTTACTTCCCTGACCAGGGCTCGAACCCGCGTCTACTGCATTGGAAGGGGGATTCTTAACCACTGGATCACCAGGGAAGTCCCGGCAGGTAGTCTTTGCAGCGCTGAGTTTCCTCAGGGCTCACCAGCTCACATTGGAGGGCTGCAGATGTTGATGACTGTGACATCCTTTGTTTAAATATTACATTTATCAGAACTGTCCATGATGGCATCTGTTTGCTTGTATTTAAGTATTACTGGAATCATGAAATTGCCTTTTTTTTAAATGTGAAAAACAACTTGAATATCTGAAGTTCCATATGGTTCAACCTAATAAGTGTAGCTAAGAGTAGAACAAAGAGGAAAGTCACTTACTTTCTCTTTTTCTTGGTTATGGGAGAGGATTGGCAGTGGTAATGTCAGAGAGACTTTGAAAAATGTCATGATATGTATCTAGTATCCACTGTAATGTTCCTTTTTAGTTGACTAAACCAGCTTCTATTTATTTCCCAATATCTGTAATTAAAAATATCTCTAGATATTGGGAAATAAATGACCTGAAAGAAGAACTAGGATGATATACATGAAAAACTAATCAGAAGGAGAAACTGCTTATCCATTCAGCTGCTAGAGGATCTCATAGAGTATTGAAATTAACCAAGTAAGAAAAGCTTTGGAATCTTTCCAGTCTACCAGAAATTGAACTTGGTCATTTCCATGTGGGAATTGCAGCTGTTGGAATGCTTTTATTTTTATTTTTTTGCGGTACGCGGGCCTCTCAGTGCTGTGGCCTCTCCCGCTGCGGAGCGCAGGCTCAGCGGCCATGGCTCACGGGCCCAGCCGCTCCGCGGCATGTGGGATCTTCCCGGACCCGGGCACGAACCTGCGTCCCCTGCATTGGCAGGCGGACTCTCAACCACTGCACCATCAGGGAAGCCCTGGAATGCTTTTAGATGACTTCACTAAATAAACTTCATCTTGGGCTAAAAAGTTACGGGGTGGCTTCTCAGACATAAACCATGTGCCCTTTTAACCTTTATATTAGTCATTTTTTGCTGAAAACATTAATATTTCTTGATAGGAATCCTTTGTAATTCTTTTAATAAAGATTTAATTATTGTGTGTTTTTAAGTGCTATGTTTTTATTGCATATATTGTGCAATATATGCATATATTATGTAGATGCAATGAATAAAGATATACTACTGTATATATGTGTATATAACGTTTAACAATATATCTGTATTCATTCAGTGACTGTCTAGAATTCAGTCACAGGTCTATACGTGAGTACTTCCTTTAAACAAAGTTTATTCTCTCTAGATTTGCTGATTGGAATATTCTGAATAAATTCATCAGTGCTTTACTGTTCTCATTTTTTTTCTTTACCCTATTACTCTCTTGGTACATAAAGTGGCAGAGGTGGAAGAACACCATGGCGGTGTGTAAGACATTCAGAGGAAATGTGCGTGCCTGCTTATTGTATAATAAAGATAATGTGTCTTTCTGGAGCAAAAGGCAGCATGCTTACTGCCCATTATAAAAGATTCAAGTTCCTAAGTGCAGTGTTCTTTCAGGTAATGCAAGTCACCATATGTGCACTTGTCACCTGGCCCTCTTTGTGTTGCCCTGGGACTCAGGTTCAAAGTGTGGCGCAAAAATGCTCATACTCTGGCTACTGCTGTTGTTGAAAGTAATAAATAGTCCTTTGTTTTGTCAAAAAAAAAAAAAACCCAGAAAGTTCATATTTGGTGATGATCATGAGGTGCCCCTAGAGCCAGATTCACACACTGGCTGCCTGTGTACTTTTTTTTTTAATGCCTGTGTACTTAATCTATAGATGTGCTTTATTTGGCTTGTACAGTGTTTTGGAGGTCAGGAAAATTTCATGTAAAAATCTTTATTTTTAGTTTTTCTTGAAAACTTGGAAGATACTGCATGGCTTATTTGGAATTCCTGAATGGCAGCACTTGGCTACAGCTGAGTATCTGAGTATCTACTGCCCTATGGGGGATGGGTATTCTGTCCAGTTCTCCATAGTCCCTACTTCCTGTTGCTTAAACCTGGCCATTTTTCCCCCACATCTGTTTCCCACATAGTATTTTCATTGCTCTGGAGTCATGAGAGAATGATCATGTTCAGGAAACTTTAATTTTTAAATTACTATTATTTGAAAATTGTAGTTTATGTATTATAGCCTTTAATTGACCAGAATATTTTTTCAAATCAGGTAATTTAGTACTGAATAAAGCAACTTTAAAAAAAATTTATTATTATTTATTTTATTTATTTATTTTTGGCTGTGTTGGGTCTTCATTGCTGTGTGTGGGCTTTCTCTAGTTGCCTCGAGCGGCGGCTGCTCTTCATTGCGGTGTATGGGCTTCTCATTGCGGTGGCTTCTCTTGTTGCGGAGCATGAGTTCTAGGGCGCCTGGGCTTCAGTAGTTGTGGTGCACAGACTCAGTAGTTGTGGCTCTTGGGCTCTATAGCGCAGGTTCAGTAGTGCACGGGTTTAGTTGCTCTGCAGCATGTGGGATCTTCCCGGACCAGGGCTCAAACCCGTGTGCCCTGCATTGGCAGGTGGATTCTTAACCACTGGGCCAACAAGGAGGCCTTCAACTTTATGCTTACTGACTCATCTTAGTTTCCATGGCCTTTATGGTTTAGCTTTAAACTCTCAAAAGATTCTTCAAGTTACATTTGGTCAGCAACCACAAAGTATCATTGATTTTATAGGAGATGATTTTAGGTAGAACTCTTTTTTTTTTTTTTTTTTGCTGTACGTGGACCTCTCACTGCTGTGGCCTCTCCCGTTGCAGAGCACAGGCTCCGGACACGCAGGCTCAGTGGCCATGGCTCACAGGCCAAGCCGCTCCGTGGCATGTGGGATCTTCCCAGACTGGGGCACGAACCCGTGTCCCCCGCATTGGCAGGCGGACTCGCAACCACCGCGCCACCAGGGAGGCCCCTAGGTAGAACTCTTGAATGAAAATTTACTAGCTAGCTGAAGTTTCCACCAAGATAAAAATTTTAGAGGTTTTCTTTTAATTTATTTTCTTTTCATATTCTTACTCCTTGTAGAACAGCAGTATAACTAGTACCAGTGTAACTAGTATTTTACCCCAGGTCCTAAGTAATTTGCTTGTTTTGGTCTGTAAACTGTTTTAGGGAGTGGAAGAGGATTATAACATTCGTGCATAGAAGTGCATAAAACATAAAAGTAGAGTTTAACAAATAATTTTAAAGCAAAATCTATGTGTCACCCCTCAGGTGTGAAAAAATAAAACATAATGTGGCCTTACCTGATCTTAACTTCTTGTCTTCCCAATATATCTGCCTTAAAAAAAATTCCTGCTCTTATTTACAGTGTTGCCGTCCACTTATGCATTTCTAAATTAGTATAGTCAAGTTTTGTTTGTTTTGGAACTTTTTTGGAATCATACTCTGTAGTCTTCTGTGTTCTCTTTCACTCAGTATCATTAATGAGTGTCATTCAAGTTGTGATGTGTTGCTGTAGTTTTAAATTTGATGTCCACATAGGAAAATATTTCATTATTGATCCATTCTCCTGCTAATGAATGGCTGTGTTATTTCCAGTTTTGGGTAGTAAGAACAATGCAACTATGGACATTTTTGTACACGTACCTTGGTGCACATTTTCCTGTTTCTCGCAAATGTATACCTAG
This sequence comes from Lagenorhynchus albirostris, assembly GCF_949774975.1. NCBI lineage: Eukaryota > Metazoa > Chordata > Mammalia > Artiodactyla > Delphinidae > Lagenorhynchus > Lagenorhynchus albirostris. The sequence continues at coordinate 170,109,636 of NC_083096.1, forward strand.
GAAGAGCTAGGTTACAGGGTATACTTGTTTTCAACGTTACTAACTAATGCCAAATTCTTTCCCAAAGAGCTTATACCAGTTTACATTTCCACCAGCATATGAATGAGAATTCTGGATGCTCTACGTTATTGCCAATGCAAAACTATAATATCTATAAAAAGTAAATGTTTCTTGGACATATAATCTTTTAAACTTAAATACAGGACACACACACACACTCTGCATACCGCAAAATGTTTGATTAATTTTGCTTAAGATGAATATTACATAAAAGACAAAAATATTCTAGCTTTGGAGGTGGTTAAGTAGTTGCCATAATTAGCTACTTTATACTTCTACTCCCAGCCTCCATAATTGAGACGGTACTAATAATAAATAATGGGAAAACATGGTTTTTTCCCCTTTACATGAGAACCTCTTGTCACTACCTTTAAAGGACATGGATTATAACAGTATGATCTGAAATGGAATAAGTTAGCCAGAGAGGAGAAGAAACTGTAGCCAGAGACTAGAAAATTCAGTAATCATTCATCTAGGAATATTTTGAAAGAAGATATTCAAAGTTTCATGTAATTTTGAATTTTATCCTCAACAACTTCATTAGACCTTGTGCCATTTCCTTGGGATAGGGTTGTGTTACCTACTTATATTTTGTATAATTTCTAATTGAAGATGGTATACCTTTTTCCTGGGCAAAGATAGTAAGCTCTATAGTACACTGAAAGCAAACATGTAGTACATAATGCAGTATGACAGTTGTAATAGGGGGTCTTTTTGAATTAAATAGATCACAGTGAAGGCCAGAGATTTATTGCATGTAGTAGCTTTTTTTGGGAGAATTTTTAAGAATGACATGATTCTCCTATTATTTTGATACAGATTTATTTTCTTTGGTTTGCTTTTATTAGTAGAAACCTCCAAATTTGGGAGGGAATACTCTACTAGAATATGCAATACCAAAGGATTCCTGCAATTTGCCTACCTCTTTAGGAACAGCAGAGAATGCATACTTCAGGGATATTTGCCTGTGAAGGTTGTTTTTCACTGGTGCTTGCTTTAAGGAAAATTTTAATGTTAGCAGTAGCATGTGCTTTGGCTAAATGCCTTTTCTCCTTTTGTCAAACATCTGTATTTCATGGGGTGATAACAATATTCTAAAAAGTGCACTTAAGCAGTTTTCAGGGAAACATGAACACTAATCTTTTTTTTTTTAAATATTTGTGTATTTATTTTTTTTTATCTTTGGCTGTGTCGGGTCTTAGTTGTGGCACGCGGGATCTTCGTCGTGGCATACAGGATCTTTTGTTGCAGCACGCAGGCTCTTCCTTGCGGTGCATGGGCTTCTCTCTAGTTATGTATGGCGCATGGGCTCCAGAGCCTGTGGGCTCTGTAGTTTGTGGCACGCGGGCACTGAACACTAATCTTTATCTGAAATCATTGATTTAGTTATTCTGGTCTTTGTCAGTAAAACATAGAAGAATCTCTTTGTGGTTCTAAAGGGTGTATCTTTTCTTTTTTACTCTTGATTATTTCACATATTCATTTCAATTGGTGGCAGTTCACATCTATGTATTTTTTATGTCTTCAGTTATGTTACTTTATTTTCTCATTATTTGCTATTTTTACCTTTTTTTGCTCTCATATATTTAAGTTCCTAGTTTTTGAGGTAAGATTATTTCTTCAGGGTATGTATTCCAAAATGGAATCATTCTTTGGGTGTGGTTTTAAGGCAGCTGTGATGCATTGCTCTGTAGTTTTGGGGACATGGTAAACGCATTCACAGTATCCTGTCTACGTCCTGTTTCCTTAGTTCCTTGGCAATATTGGGGTGAAGTTTTTTTAAAAAAACTTATTGTGTTATTTGTGATATGCATGTAGTAATATATTTTATTTATTTTTAAATTTTATTGAAGGATAGTTGATTTATAATGTATTAATTTCTGCTGTATAGCAAAGTGATTCAGTTATACATTCTTTTTCGTATTCTTTTCCATTGTGGTTTATCACAGGATATTGAATATGCTTCCCTGTGCCATATAGTAGGACCTTGTTTATCCATTGTATATATAATAATTCGCATCTGCTAACCCCAAACTCCTACTCCATCCCTCCCCAACCCCCCTCCCTCTTGGCAACCACAAGTCAGTTTATATCTGTGAGTCTGTTTCTCTTTCATAGATATGTTCATTTGTGTTGTATTTTAGGTTCCGCATATAAGTGATATCATATTGTATTTGTCTTTCTCTTTCTGACTTACCTCACTTAGTATGATAGTCTCTAGGTTCATCCGTGTTGCTGCAAATGGCATTATTTCATTCTTTTTAATGGCTGAGTAATATTCCAGTGTGTGTGTGTGTGTGTGTGTGTGTGTGTGTGTGTGTGTGTGTGTGTGTGTGTGTGTACCACATCTTCTTTATTTCCATGTCTTGGCTGTAGTAAATAGTGCTGCTATGAACATAGGGGTGCACGTATTTTTTTGAATTATAGTTTTATCTGGGTATATTCCCAGGAATGGGATTGCTGGATCATATGGCAACTCTATTTTTAGTTTCTGAAGGAACTTACATACTTATTTCCATAGTGGCTGCACCAGTTTACATTCCCAGCAACAGTGTAGGAAGGTTCCCTTTTCTCCACACCCCCTCCAGCATTTGTTATTTGTAGACTTTTTAATGATGACTATTCTGACTGGTGTGAGGTGATACCTCATTGTAGTTTTGGTTTGCATTTCTCTAATAATGAGCAATGTTGAGCATCTTTCCATGTGCCTATGAGCCATCTGTATGTCTTCTTTGGAAAAATGTCTATTTAGGTCTTATGCCCACTTTTCAATTTTTTTTTTTTTTTTTTTTTTTGGTTATTGAGTTGTATGAGCTGTTTTTATATTTTGGAAATTAAGCCCTTGTTGGTTGCATCATTTGCAAATATTTTCTCCCAGCCTGTAGGTTATCCATTTTGTTTATGGTTTCCTTTGTTGTGCAAAAACTTATAAGTTTGATTATATCCCATTTGTTAATTTTTGCTTTTATTTCTATTGCCTTTGGTGGACTGACCTAAGAAAACATTGGTACGGTTTATGGCAGAAAATGTTTTGCTTGTGTTCTCTTCTAGGAGTTTTGTGATGTTGTGTCTTATATTTAAGTCTTTAAGCCATTTTGAGTTTATTTTTGTGTATGGTATGAGGGTGTGTTCTAACTTCATTGATTTACATGCGGCTGTTCAACTTTCCAACACCACTCTTGCTAAAGAGACTGTCTTTTCTCCATTGTTATATTCTTGTCCCCTTTGTTGAAGATTAACTGACCATAGGTGTGTGAGTTTATTTCTGGCTCTCTATTCTGTTCCATTCGTCCATATATCTGTTTTTTGTTCCAATACCACACTGTTTTGATTACTGTAGCTTTGTAGTGTTGTCCGAAGTCCCGAGGGTTATGCCTCCTGCTTTGTTCTGTTTCCTCAGGGTTGCTTTGGCATTTCTGGGTCTTTTATGGTTCCATATAAATTTTAGGATTATTTGTTTTAGTTATGTGAAAAGTGTCATGGGTAGTTTGATAGGGATCAAACTAAGTCTGTAGATCACTTTGGGTAGTATGGCCATGTAATAGTATCTCTTAATATTAATTTATTCTTAATAGCAGTATTCTTTGAAAAACATTTTTCCATATTATGATTTTTTGCCCTGGGTAAATTTAATCTTTGATTGTTTTATCAGAATGAATTGGAGAATTGACTTGACATTTTATATAGCTAACTTCTTTCACTTTGTTTCATTGTGCAAATTTTTTTCCTAATGTTAAAAATATGTGTCCATTTTGATGCTTTGCTTTAGTAGAATATCAAAATAATTTATTCTAGAGTGTGTGAAACAAGAATATGAATTTATAAAGCCTTGTTGGTGAGAAATTTGCTTGTAAGAACTCTTCATTTCTGGTTATTAATTTTCTAAAGTAGATGTTTAGATAGCATTCTGACTTGTATCCTTTGAAAAATTGCCCTGATGAGATTTATAAATGCTGTAACATTTCATGGTAAACCTCATGCCCTTTTAAATGTAATTTTCACTCCAAATTGGAAACAAAGTTTTTCAAGGAAATCATAAAGCTATTTAAAAAGCAGGGAAGAAATTAAATACAATTAATTTCAGTTTTAAACTTTGGTCACATTTTAGCATATTCGTGTCTCTTACTAGCCTGTAAGCTTTTGACTGTAGTTAGTTCTCCGTAAGTCCATTTTATTTCAGCTTTGGGAACAGGTAGCTGAGTCTTTAGGCATTTATTTCTGTTTTAGATAGACATAATGGATTCTAGGGTTAGATTATCAAGGAGTAGACTTTCTTCAGAGCCTCTGACTGATTGATTGAATTCCAGGAAAATCTAATGTCATTTGGAGACCACTTTCATTTCTCCCTGGGTAGAGTTTTTAACTCTATGGTAGAATTCAGAGGATCTAAGAACTTGGGTAAAATAGCTAATTGACTGTTGAACTATATTAGAAAATAAAAATGATAGGAAAAAAAAGAAACGCCTACATGCTTTCTTTTAAGATCTTTGTGTATCTTCTTACAGATCTTTTTAATGTGACATGTATACTTGTGAGTATATTATATATATGCACACATATGTAGATACACATATAGAAATATATATACATGTACATGTGCATGTACATGTATATTTAGATGTACTTTTTTAAAAACAAAAATGAGATTATGCTCTATAAGTAACTTTTTTTGGTTCAGGTTTATTGAGGTATAATTTACCTAAAGTAAAATTCACCTTTTTTAGTATACAGTTCTGTTAGTTTTGACAAGCACAAAGAGATGTAATCTGCACTACAGACATGATACAGAACAGTTATGTCATCCCCCCAGAATCTCCCTGTGCCCCTTTCGTAGTTATCCTCTTCCCTTGTAATAATTTATTTCTTTTTCATTCCTTTTACAAAATATCATATAAATGGCATCGTACAGTATGTAGTTTCTAGTCTGGCTTTTTTCATTTAGCATAGTTTTTCCTTTAAGATTTTTAGTTTTAGGTATGTTTCAAGAATCTTTTATCGAATGGATGAAAATATTCATGTCTTTTTTTCTAGGAATTTCATTTGTTCAATTTTGAAATTTTAAGCCTTTAGTCAGTCTGGCACTTACTTTAGTATAAAGTGTGAGACAGATACTTCCATATTTAAAAAATTAGCTACTTTGGCAATATTTATGAAGATTGAGTTACTAATACTCTTACTAAATTGATTTCCTCGCAGGTAACACAAGTAGCAAGACAGCCGGGACCCCCAACCCCTTCCCCTTACTCAGCACATGAAATAAACAAGGGGCATCCAAATCTAGCGGCAACGCCCCCGGGACATGCATCGTCCCCTGGACTCTCTCAAGTAAGAAAAACCTTTTTTTTCCTAAAAGAAATTTCCATGTCAGAGCTGAATTTCTATTTTTCTTTTTTTAAAAAAATTATTTATTTATTTAGTTATTATTTATTTTTGGTTGCTTTGGGTCTTTGTTGCTGTGCCTGGGCTTTCTCTAGTTGTGGCGAGCGGGGGCTACTCTTAATTGCGGTGCGCAGGCTTCTCATTGCGGTGGCTTCTCTTGCTGTGGAGCATGGGCTCTAGGTGCGCGGGCTTCAGTAGTTGTGGCTCACGGGCTCTAGAGTACAGGCTCAGTAGTTGTGGTACATGGGCTTAGTTGCTGCGCGGCATGTGGGATCTTTCCGGACCAGGGCTGGAACCCGTGTCCCCTGCATTGGCAGGCAGGTTCTTAACCACTGTGCCACCAGGGAAGCCCGAATTTCTATTTTTCTAAAGCAAACTTTTAAGCAAACATACAACATTACTTGAAGAGTAATTTCTATTTTCTCTTATACATTTTTTTAGACACACCTCCCATGATAGTGACTACTAACAGTTTTACACATTTCATTTATGGAGTAATTCAAAATAAACTGTCAGTGATATTTAGTTTTCCTTTTTGTTGTTTTAGAAATTAGAGTATGACTCTATAAAGTTCATTAAAAATCTCGTAAAGCACTTGTTTGCCTTTCAATGTGTAATCCGTTAGTCTCCCTTTTCACTTTTTGGTGGAGTGTTGGTGGTTATTTTCTACTTTCGTAAAAGATATGGCTGTCTTTCCCTCTTAGTATTGATAATTTTACAGGGCTTTTTTGTTTGTTTGGTTTTATAAATAGATTATTGGAATTTGTTAGGCTTAAAATTTTGTTGAACTGTTAAAGAATAGTGAACTCCTTAGTTTATTTCCAAGTAACAGGCACAGGAGACACAAACTGTTTTAAGATGTCGCTGTGGGTCCCCTGCATTTTAAGCCATTTCCCAAGAAATCTTTCAGCTTGTACCAACTCACCATTACATGCTTATTTGGTCTTCCTTGTGGTTAAGAGTGGGGTAGAGTTAAGAAGTCTCTTACTGGAATGTAGAGAGAGTCAAGCCAATAACCTTGAACCAAGCTGTTATGAGATTGTCAGTATTTACATGTAAGAAACATTCCTTTTAATAATAAAAATTAATATTATAACATTATTTTCAATTTGGGCTTTTATATTTTAGGCCTTTAAGAGCTTGAATAATAAGAGGAAGAATTACTGAAAATAATGCTAAAAGCTGGTGGTTGTAAGTGTTGATTAATGATAGTTCAAACTATAGAATGTTTGGAGAAGGAATGTACAACTTGCCAAAGCATGATTGAAATAGCGCTATTCAGGAATATGTAAATTAATTTGGGCTTAGTACTATACTTAAACTCGGTCTAAATCATTCTTGTTTAACTTGGAGTTTTAAAAGTAAAATATGTCAAAATGAATTCTTAATTGTTTAGGATGAGTTTCTAGTGTTGGTTTTCATGGCACTGAACAGAACCACCCACGCTAATCAGGTATGTTGGTCTGAGTCTGAGGAGCAAAGAAAAACTGTAGTAAGGTGAATAGAGAAAGTTTAATATAAAGGATTATTAAATATAATAAGGGATTGGAGTACAGAGGGATTGGCTAATAAGAAAGAGAACTCTAAACGATATAAAAATTACAAATATAAGGAGTAGCTGCTTCTCCTGGGGCCAAGATGGAGTCCCCATGGAAGAGCCTTCTTCTCCACCCTGTTACCAGAGAGTGTGTGGCTGTGGCATAACCTTATAGTAGAGAAGTCATTGTAGTGTCATACCAGTAGAACGTGCTAGAAATCCTTCTTCTGGAATTTGCTGGAAATTCATCTTATGGAGTGTTGAGGAAAGCTGGCTTCTCTAGCACCGGTTCCTTTAGCAAAGAGCTGCTGCAGTGCACAATGGCTACAGGCTCCTTACAGCATCTCTGCCACAGGCACTTCAGATAACCTTGAATCTGCTGGATCACAGGTCCCATGTGGTAGAGCAGCTTGTGTTGCAGCCTAAACTTACTGCAGAGCCTCCTTTTGTTCTTTCCCTCAATCAAAATTAGAAACCTCCCAGATGACTTTGTAGGTAGGTCGAGGTGTATCACACTCATATGTAATGTATGTCCTCTCCAAAATCTAAAAAAGGCCTGTCCAACCTTGTGCCTCTTTATTTCATGCTACTGTTAGGAGACTGCTCCCCCCATCTTGGGCTGAGATCTGGCATGATGTGGTTCTCTGAATGGTAGAGAAGTTGCTGTGGTGCCACATCAGTGGAACTTACTAGAAATCCACCCTCTGGAACTTTCCAGAATTCTGCCTTCTCAGGTGCTGAGGGAAAACTCTTCACAGGGCTGTTTTTTCTAGGAGGCACTCTGCTGCAGAATGGCTTAGAGGGTACCAGGGGCAGCTGTTAGTCACTGGGTACTGCGCAGTGGCTGCTGCACATTGCAGCAGAATCCTGACACTGAAGAAGCTGCGCCCTGTAGAGCCGCTGGGCACTGGGGAGGTCAGGTTCTGGAGAAGCTGTGTGTTCTGCAGGAGCCTGCTGTGCATGCCCACAGGAACCAGGAAGCAAAACCCTTTCCTCCTGCAATATCTTTACAGCGCCCTCTGCTGACAAAGCTTTACATCGTGCCAGATCCATTTTCACCGTACCGGCAGACAAGTTGAATTTTGAGCTGAAAGGCAGGCAGTCGATAAGTGGCACACAAGGGGAATAGCTTAGTTTTCCATTTCAGATTTTTACTGTTTCCAGTTGTGATTTGACCCTAGCAGTTGGCCCAAAGCCCGTAAGTGTTCTGAAAGATGGTGCTGCTTGCAAATGCATAGTTTGCATTTAAGAAAGGATGATCTAGCAGTGCTCTCAGTTGTCAAGCCCACAAATGCCTTTCTGTATGCCATTTTATTAGTTTCTTTTAGAAGTCAGAGTACATGAATTCCAGGGAGAAGGGTCACCAAATATTATCTTGCTTCCCTTCGTGGTCTGTTTTGTTGTCATCTTCCTAATCTGATGGATGAACCCAGTAACTCATATCTGATTTATTAACCCCCCCTTTTATCCCCTGCCTTTCAGAGACAGCCTTATATGGATTCATTTGTCTCCCAACAATATCTTAACATCTGTTTACAGAGTGAGGAAGTTTTTCTAAATTGGCATACCTGGAAAAATGGGGAGTTCTGTAGGAAACTCAGTCTCCTTAGATTTATATATTTTTTTAAATTAATTAATTAATTTTTGGCTGCATTGGGTCTTTGTTGCTGCGCGTGGGCTTTCTCTAGTTGTGTCGAGTGGGGGCTACTCTTCGTTCAGGTGCACAGGCTTCTCATTGTGGTGGCTTCTCTTGTTGCGGAGCACGGCCTCTGGGTGCATGGGCTTTGGTAGTTGTGGCACGCGGGCTCAGTAGTTGTGGCTCATGGGCTCGAGCGCAGGCTCAGTAGCTGTGGCGCACAGACTTGCTCCGCGGCATGTGGGATCTTCCTGGGCCAGGGCTTGAACCCGTGCCCCCTGCGTTGGCAGGCAGATTCTTAACCACTGCGCCACCAGGGAAGTCCCTCCTTAGGTTTAATAGTTGACATGTTTGTAGATCATTATGGAAAGTAGAACCTTCAAAATAGAGGGAAAAGAATTATAGGCTTGGAGTCAAAACAGACTCCAGGTTCTGGGACTTGGTCTGTCACTTTCTGGTTATATGATGTTGGGTAAATTATTTGATATCTCTAGAACTTGGTTTCTTCTTCTGCTATATAGGAGAGAATTAGAATTGTACCACTCTTTAAGAGGATTGTTATGAAGACTATATAAAATTCTGCCTCAGAACAGGACATGCTAATGCTTTCAATAAGTGACATTTGTTATTTTCGTGCCTACTTGGTTCTCTTCAGGATATTGTGTGTGTGTGTGTGTGTGTGTGTGTGTGTGTGTGTGTGTGTGTGTGTCTAATTTGGCTACCTGTCTGGTATTAGTGTGAAATTTAGAAGCTCTCTCCAGGAGTTTGAGATGTCTTCCAGGTCTTTGCTTATCCCTTCCAGGATAAAAGTAGAGGCCAGGCTTGGTCATTTTCTGTTGGAAATAGTGTGGTTTATTCTTACACACAGAACTATTAGATTCAAATCAACTGCAGAAAAGATTAAAGAAACTTCTTTAACCACATGTCCTTTTTTTAAAAAAATTATTTATTTATTTATGTTTTGGCTGCGTTAGGTCCTCGTTGCTGCGTGCCAGCTTTCTCTGTTTGCGGCGAGCGGGGCTACTCTTCCTTGCGGTGCGCGTGCTCCTCATTGCTGTGGCTTCTCTTGTTGCAGAGCATGGGCTCTAGGCATGCGGGCTTTAGTAATTGTGACACTCGGGCTCAGTGGTTGTGGCTTGTGGGCTTTAGAGCACAGGCCCAGTAGTTGTGGCGCGCGGGCTTAGTTGCTCCACGGCATGTGGGATCTTCTCGGACCAGGGCTTGAACCGATGTCCCCTGCATTGGCAGGCGGATTCTTAACCACTGTGCCACCAGGCAAGTCCCATGAAAACATTATGAATTCTATATTTTATACTTAAAATTAGGCAAACTTTGCATTGTTTCATTTTATGTCTTTTAAAAAATATCGCAAGTTTGTTACTTGAAATATCTTAAATTACTTAAGCAAAACAAAAGTGTTTCATGCTTGTTGCTTGATTGTTGGTACACATTTGTTTTAACTCAGTTAATTTTCTCATAATGGAGCTAAATTACAAAATAAGGAGTCCAAACTGGCACTGATTATCAGGTTCAGTGCCTAGTCCTTTTCATTTTTCTCTTGGTATCCCTGTCTAAACTCTTAAGCTATGTTCACAGTAATCATTGAGAAGACATGCTCAGAATAATGCCAAAGAAGTGGAGTGGTACATGTTTTCCACCCACTGTTGTCGTTCATTTGGTTCCTCTCTTTTTCTGAGAGATCAACTTGGTCATGTTAAGTAGTGGACTGAGATGGTGATGGTGTGTGATCCACTGGTTAGATTCTTTATTGTCTCTGGAAATGCTAAGCAAAGGACTTCTTCACTGAGGAGTAGTTATTGATCATGGCACTTATTTTAACATTACTATTTTCATTATTACAAAAGAATATGATTAAACAACTCATGGTCCCTACAATCATTTTACTTTATCCAACTTCCAGACTTCGTTTTCCTTTCAGAGGTCTTGTTTTACTAAGGAAAAATACTGTTGCCTCACAGTTGTTGATTGATGGATTGTTTCAGACTTTGCAAACTGCTTTATCTTTCTTATTAAGTTAAACAGTGATTTTATTTACTGCAAGCAAGTTTTTATACTTTTTTTGATTTTTAAAATGTCTTTCATGAAGAAAATAAATTCTGAGTTTGGCAACTCTGACGGTCAGTGTTGCTAACCAGGATAAGTAGAGGAGGCTTTGAAAATGTTTTTCACATTTCATTGTTGAAATAGATGAATGTTGACATTCCTTAAAAAAAAGAAAGCAAAGCAAAATTTATTGTTTTTTATACTTGCCTTCTCCCCCATGGAACATATTATGGCTGTCTAAAGCAGTCTTTGAAGTGACTGGTGTTTGGAAGCTGCATTCATGGCACATAAAGATTTGATGTAGCCTCCAGAAACTGCAGTACTGACTGCATTTAGTTGGTCCTGTTGCCAAATCTTCTGTTTTGTTTTCTTCAGTTGATAATATATGTACGTACTTAAAAATTTATACCTATTGAAAATTTCATCAGTATATAGTGTCATTAAGCAGTTTACAAATTAACATGCCTTTACAAGTGTCATTAGTATAAAAATAAGGCTTATAAAAATTTAAATCATTTATATCTGTGGTTTCATCTAATATATGCTAAATAAATGTGGTAAGCTCTTTTCTCTCATTGTTGAGATTTATCTTAATGTGGCCATATTTGATAGAGAATTTTAGCTCTTTTGTCTTTTTTCTTTATTAACAAAAACAGTTGCAACCATATTTATAAAGTAGGACTCCACCAGATGTTTTCCGAATTTCATCTTTTATGCAGTCTTATAGCTTACCATGAAATATGCCTAAAGGCATATTTGTTTGATTATGCTTCTCTTTGCATTGCATGTAACTAGAAAAAATTCCCAGTGATTTTCTTTCAAGATATTTGTGGTTAGTTTTTAAGTTTTGTTGTAAGAATGATAGTTAAGTGCAACTATTATTCAGACTTTCTGTACCCTAAACACCAAGTTTCAGATTCTGTTTGGGAAATCTATAAGACTAGAACCTATATTTTGAAATATTTAAGTGTGAAGAGTGAAAGTTTTAAAAATGAATTCTACATTAATTCAACACAGTTTTAAAAACCAAAGATGGGACTTCCCTGGTGGCACAGTGGTTAAGAATCCGCCTGCCAGTGCAGGGGCATGGGTTTGATCCCTGGTCCGGGAAGATCCTACATGTCGTGAAGCAGCTAAGCCCGTGTGCCACAACTAATGAGCCTGTGCTATAGAGCCTGTGGGCCACAACTACTGAGCCCGAGTGCCACAACTACTGAAGCCTGCACACCTAGAGCCCATGCTCTGCCACAAGAGAAGCCACTGCAGTGAGAAGCCCATGCACTGCAACGAAGAGTTGCCCCCGCTCGCTGCAACTAGAGAAAGCCCGTGTGCAGCAACGAAGACCCAATGCAGCCAAAAATTAATTAATTAATCAATAAGTTAATTAAAAAAAGAAAAAGAATTTTCTAAGAACCAATCTGTAAGAACTGAGTGCTTTCACAAGCATTTTTTTCATTGTCTTTGGTGTAAGCTCAGTTTTTTGTTGATGATGTTGTTTATTTTCATCTCAGTTCTGTCAGGGGGAAAAAAGGTTTAGGATTTTATCTGTTTCACGTTTAAGGAGTTATTTCCTCTGGACACGTCCTGGGAGGCGCTTCTTGATTTCTCTAGCTACCACTCATCTGTTTTAATAGGTAGTGCAAAACCTCTTCCAGAGTTTCCCTTGCAGGTTTACCTCTTTACTTCACTTACTTCCCATAGTTTTAGAAGAGAAACTCATTTCAGCTCCACCAGTCTGTTTTTTACCTAGCTATGACATGAGTTTTCAGATTTTTATGGTTTTGAAAATTGCAGCCTCAGTTCACCTACAGAAATTAGCATGTGCCAGTAAATCAGGGGATGGGAAATAGAACAGAGAATTAGGAAATGGAGTGGTTTGACTATTCAATTCAGAGTGCTTGTGATTTTTCCTGCAAAAATTTATACTCCAGTTGTCTTAGTTAGCTCAGGCTACCAAAACAAAATACCGTAGACTGAGTGGCTTAAACAACAGACATTTCTCACATTTTTGGATGCTAGGAAGTCCAAGATCAGGTGCTGGCTGACTGATTTGGTTCCTGGTGAGAACTTCCTTCTTGGATTGTAGAAGGCTGCCTTGCCTCCTTACTATGTCCCCATATGGCCGGGGGGGGGGGTGGGGGGGGTGGGGGGGGTGGGGAGAGACAAGCAAGCTCTCTGGTGTCTCTTACAAAGGCACTAATTCCATCATGAGGGCCCCACCCGCATGACCTCATCTAAATGTAATTGTCTCCTGAAGTCCCCATCTCCAAATACCATCACATTGTGGAGTTAGGGCTCCAGTTTATGAATTTTTTGCAGGGGGCGAGGGAGGCACCTCCATCCATAGCACCATTTATGTGATTCAGAGAGCTATGGGGGAAGTGGGCAGATAGGACTACTGGGAGAAAGGTCAGCAGAGGGGATAAGTACCATAGACATGTAGAATAGTGTCCTGAGCTTAATCAGACATATAGGTAAATGTTCTTATCCAGATTAATTGAGGGGGTGGATTCAATTTGCATGGATGTGGGAGAAGGGAGAGGATGAGCTTAATACAGGCTTATTTGTTTTTATCAGTGATCAAATGAGAAAGTTTACTTGAAGTATAAGAAAGCTAGCATCTTTGGGACTTCCCTGGCGGTCCAACGGTTAGGACTACACACTTTCACTGTTGAGGGCTGGGGTTCAATCCCTGGTCAGGGAATTAAGATCCCACAAACCTCACAGCATGCCTCTCCCCCTCTCCCCCCCAAAAAAGAAAGCTAGCATCTTTATAGAACTAAGAGTCTTGAATTTCAGTGACTCCATACTCAGTGAAAAGCAGACAACACACACATCATGTATAATAGCCTTGTGGTAGGTCATTTAAAATTCTGTCAAAGAAGAGTTAAGGAGTTAAGAGTTAAGTTAAGGAGAGTTAAGAGTTAAGGAGATTTAAAACAAGTAGAATTGATTAACTATGAACAAAGAAGATTATAGATTGATTGTTAAGAAAATAAAGTGTTCTAATTTACTTACCAAACTAACAAACTTTTTCCTTAATACATATATTAATTTACTGTCCTTTTTTCCTCAAATTTCCAGTGATGCTGATAATTAAGTAACAGGAAGAGCTTGATCTGATTGTAAAGTTTTCATTGGTTGATGAACCCTCATTTTTTTCCTCTCTGAAGAATGATAAACTCTCAGGCTACCTGAATTCTCTCACTCTTGTATGGTATCTTTACTGTCTGCCAAGTGTTTTGTTCCATAGGTACCGAAGTAGGTGATATGTAGAAGAAAGAATTTATGTTGCCAATATTTTGTTGTATTTCACTGGCAACATAAATCTCCTTTTCAGTTTCCTGTCAGTGATACTCCATTTTCAGGTACTACTCTATATTACTCAAGACTGTTTATTACTTCAAATTTTATTACTCCTCATCACCATTAAAATTGGCCATCTTCTTTTACAGTTTAGCTCCAAAATTTTGACCTGTTTAGTATAGTTGACAACATGACAGCCTAATTAGCTTAGCAGTACAGCTGTTAAAGTATTGTCAGGAAAAAAAAGAAATGGCACTATTTCAAATAGAGGGGCTCTAATACATGAATTTTGTTGAACTAGCTGATTGATTCTCAAAGGGACACTGAAGTAATCCAGAGATTAATAACTACAGGAAGCAGCTAACGTCCCTGGAGCTGAGGGAATGAAAAAGGAGACATGGTGGTGTTGTGAGAACCTAGGAGCTTAGAGGAAGTGTCCTTTAGGGCAGCGATCCCCAACCTTTTTGGCACTAGGGACCAGTTTCGTGGAAGACAGTTGTTCTATGGACCCGTGTGTGTGTGTGGGGGGGGGTGAGGGGGATGGTTCAGGTGGTAATGCAAGCGATGGAGAGCGGCAGATGAAGCTTCCCTTGCTCGCAGCTCACCTCCTGCTGTGTGGCCCGGTTCCTAAGAAGCAGCGGACCGGTACCAGTCTGCCCGGGCCCGGGTGTTGGGGACCCCTGTTTTAGGGGATTGTTGGTCAAACTTGTCAGAAGGGAGTTTTACTGCAGCTTGGCCGTCAGAAACTCAGTAGGTGAGAGAGCAAGGTGAAGCTAGTACTTTGAATATCAGGTGTGCACACCTGTCTGCTGCTGGATCTCTAAATGGCTTTCAGAGACTAGAGATCTGAATGGAGTTGGTGTCTGGAGCCATACTGACAGGAGGTGAAAGCACCCTTCTACTTACAGGGTGGATTAGAGCTGAAAGACAATAGGTAAGTAATGGGCACAAATAATGGTAAAAGGTTATATAGTTACCTTAATAATAAAGAATAAGCTAGGACCATAAATCCCATGAATTTAAAGGGAAAAGTAAATGTGGTAAAACAACATTGTTGGTAACTGTAATAATAATGACATTAAATTCCTCTATTAAATAGTCACTCAGTTTGTCAGAAACTGAAATCTAGATATATGCATTTAAACATGACAGAGATTAAAAACAAAAGCAGGGAAACATTAGAAGGAAAATGCTAATAAAAAGAAAGCAGGTATAAGCAGCCTTTAGAAGTCAACATAGAATGCAAGGCAAAAAACTATATGGGAGAGAGAGAATTCCTACAATATAAAATTTTAATTTCTAGAAGATGTAACTTTACAAATTCTTATATACTTAATAATTGGTTCAGAATATGTATGAAGCAAATGTAAACGTTGAAATCGACAAATTCATAATCAGTGTGCGAGATTGACATCTCAGAAAAATGGACAGATTAGTTAGTAACCATATACTAGATCATGGGTTGGCAGACTGTGACCCAAGGACCAAATCTGACCCCTCTCCTGTTTTTGGTAAGTTTTACTAGAATACATCCATACTAATTTATTTATGAAATTCTGCTTTTGTGCTACAATTGACAAGTTGAATAGTTGCTACAGATTTTATGCCCTACAAAGCCTAAGATGGTTTCTGTCTGGACCCTTACAGAATAAATTTGCCACCCACTGATGTAGATTAGCAAACTAGAAAGACCAAATAGTAAATATTTTGGGGCCAGATGATCTTTTGCTGCTGCTGCTTCTTTTTTAACCCTTTAAATATGTAAAACCCTTTCTTAGGTGCTAAGGGCCGTCCTTTGCCAGCCCCTGATACAGATAAATGACACAGAGAGTAAACTTGTTTTTATATAAATATATATTAGCACAAGAATGTATATATATTTCAAATATATGTATGAAAGAGAAATTTTGTACACAATCAACCAAGATAAAAATAATTGAGGATATCAGTGATTTGAACATCATAATTATCAAACTTTAAAAAAATAGAGAAGGTGTTTTACCAATTCAAGTTAGAGAAACTATTACAAAGGCTATGAATAATTTGCATGAAATAATAATTAATAAATCTGTTTTAATTTAATTTTTTCTCATTCAATTAAGACTGTGCTTTTTTTTTCAGCTACTCAAGGAGTATTTATAAAATTTAATCATGTTAGGCTACAGAGAAGAATGTTACATTCCAATCATATTTATATTTTTTTCTAAATATACTTCTATAAAATTTAGAGCTTAACAACAAAAGAAAGACAAGATCTAAATTATGTTTAAGTTGAAACTCTACAGAATATAATTGCTGTTTTTAAAAAAGCTTGTCAGATTTATAATTTATTTTAGTTGAACATAATTATTCATAATATGAATACATATAATTATTCATAATGTTTTTCATAATCTTAAACGTAATGTTGGAGTAAAAATAATAACAAAATCAGTTTATTTGGAAATTTAAAAAACCATTGACAGAGATAAAATAGAAAACATTATCTTTAGAAATGAATGACAAACAGCACTTCGTATCAGAATTTGTGCGATGTGCATAAAGTGTTACTTAGAGGAAAATGTGTAGACTTAAAGGCATATATTAGAAGATAGGAAAAGTTGAAAATAACTGGTGATCTCAATGGAAGAGTGTACCGATGAAAAATTAATCTATGTAAGAAAGAAACGGAAAATTTTATTTGAACCAAAATTCAGGATTACAACCCGGGAACAGCATCTCAGAAGGCTCTGAGAACTGTTCCACCTGTTAGAAGTCAAGGGACAGTTAATATGTTTTTTTTTTTTTGCGGTACGCGGGCCTAATATGTTTTTTGAGACAGAAGGCTGGCTGTACATCAAATGCCCTATTACTGACAGTTAAAATAATCCAGAACCTCATCGTGGTGGGTCATGTGACCCCTTACAAGATCAAGAAGGAATGCTGTCTCTTAAGGTGTTGTCTTGTTGATGCTAAGAGAATGTTGCTCTTTATGGCTGATGGGAAAGGTTTGGTGATGCAGATACACAATGCACAGTGAGGGGAGAGAGGAGGCCAAAGGGCAGAGAAGATCTTTTGTTTAAATTTCTCGTCTTGCCATAAAAATACGACTTTTTATTTCACAGCTGTTATGTTGTAATTTAAGGATTGTAGGTCTTATTTT
Organism: Lagenorhynchus albirostris; assembly: GCF_949774975.1. Lineage (NCBI taxonomy): Eukaryota > Metazoa > Chordata > Mammalia > Artiodactyla > Delphinidae > Lagenorhynchus > Lagenorhynchus albirostris. The sequence goes on from NC_083096.1 coordinate 170,126,760, forward strand.
CAGATGTATATGTAGTGTACCTCGTTCTGATGTTGTTGACTGCAAACACTAGCTATAAATTGCCACACTGCTTTATCTGTTTTAATACCAGGAATCAAGAGCTTTTATATAGTAGTAACTAACTCTCCTTATAGTATTTCTAGTTTTGAATGGCCAACTTGTGTCTGCTGTCATTCAGAATATGCTCCTTTTGATAACAGCAAACTTGATGATGGTGTCAGGAAATTCGTGTGTGTGTGTGTGTGTGTGTGTGTGTGTGTGTGTGTGTGTGTCTGTAAAACATTTGCATGTCATTAGTGATTAGTGATGTTGAGTATCTTTTCATGTGCTTATTGGCAATTTGTATGTATTCTTTGGAGAAAATGTCTGAATCCTTTGCCCATTTTTTTTTTTAATTTATTTTATTTTTGGCTGCATTGGGTCTTCGTTGCTGCGCGCAGGCTTTCTCTAGTTGTGGCGAGTGGGGGCTTCTCTTGTTGTGGAGCACGGGCTCTAGGCGCGCAGGCTTCAATAGTTGTGGCACACGGACTTAGTTGCTCCGTGGCATGTGGGATCTTCCCGGACCAGGGCTTGAACCTGTGTCCCCTGCATTGGCAGGCGGATTCTTAACCACTGCGCCACCAGGGAAGCCCCACTCATTTTTTAATTGGATTGTTTTTTTTTTTGCTGTTGAGTAGTAGGAATTCTTTATACATTCTGGATCTCAATTCCCTATCAGATAAATGATTTGCAAATATTTTCTCTCATCAGTTGCCTTTTCACTCTGTTGATAGTGTCCTTTGCACAAAAGTTTTTAATTTTGATGAAGTCTAATTTATGTTTTTTCTCTTGTCCTTGTCTTTGATGACATATTCAAGAAACCATTGCCAAATCAGCAGTTACTTCTTTACACTAAATGCAGTGTAGACTATTGCATTTCTTCTTAGCTTTTAAAATTTTACACACATGGAGATTTTCAGGAAATGGTAGCATGTTTAAAGAAAAATGTATTGAGTTATCAGGAGGACAGGCGTGTTTGGAAGGAACGATGGAAATACTTACTAGTAGGTGACGAACAGCTGCCAATAATAACCCCACTGGAGTGAGAAAAATCACTGGAAGTCCAGCTGCCATGTTCAAAAAGACACTGAAAAATTCCAAGGGCTGTTAAGGGTTCAAAGAATGTATCAAGGTTCACTTTGGGAGTTAGAGAAGTTGAATACAAAAGTGGTGACTCAGAAGCCAGCTGGCTTATTTACATAACCATTTGGCAACCTTTAAGAAGGGAGGGAAGTAGCAAAAGGACAGACAGCTGGCCAACAGGCAAAGAAATAAGTATCAAGGACCTGGAAGGCATTATTCTACTATATTCTCCTTGATTTTGAGTGATTGTCTCTTAACTTCAGCAGCAATGAAATTAGGAAGTATAAAACCAAAGGAGGAAAAACACTGTTGAAGTGCATATTAGAAAAGGGGACTATAAAACTTTGTATAATTCATAGAGAAGATGAAAGCTATCAGAAAGCTGGATGCATACAAAAGGCATCCTTCACCAAATCTTTGTGTTCTGCTTAGTTTGAATTACTCCAAAAAACCTTAAGGAATATAGGTTTCTTGAAGAATGACCATCCCTAGAGGGTCTTTGAAAAAGACAGTCTCGCACTAGAAGCTATTGCTGTAACAAGCTCTAAAAGTAGATCTAATGCTGTAGGAATCAGATGGACAGATTCTCCTAAAAAATATCAACTCTTGAGTAGATAAGGGACAGTGAGTGTATGAGGATCTTGACTGTTGGAAACATTTAGAAATAATTTTAACTAAAAGCTGTCCTTCCTAATATAACTTGAATTATAACAGTGTGAACTAGTATTTATTGTGTACTCCTATTATCAGATTATGTATTTGAGGATAATATCTTGATGGTAGATTACCTTATAGGTTAGAGTTTTCAGAGCATTTCTCAGTTACTCACTGTACCTATTTTATCATTACAGTAACCCTGTAGATAGATATGATTATCTGCATTTTGTAGATTGGGAATGTTGAGTGTGAAAAGTGAAATGATTTGCTTCATATACCACAGGTAGCAGTGTTGCAGGAAGGGGGACCCCTTCCAGGGCCCCAGCGTGGGCTCTTGTCTAACGTTCGGAAATGAATTGTCCGAGGAGGCACATGTGCTGACAAAGCAAGAGACTTTATTGGAAACGGGCGCCTGGGCAGAGAGCAGCAGGGTAAGGGAACCCAGGAGGACTGCTCTGCCACGTGGCTCACAGTCTCAGGTTTTATGGTAATGGGGTTAGTTTCTGGGTTGTCTCTGGCCAGTTATCTTGCTTGGCCCATAGTGCGACTCAGGGTCCTTCCTGGTGCTGTGCGCATCTCTCAGCCAAGATAGATTCCAGTGAGAAGGATTCTGGGAGGTTGGTTGTCTGCTCCCTCTTTTGCCCCCTCCTGAATTCTCCCAGTTAGTTTTCAGCTGCAGCACCATGTTCTTTATCAGGACCTCCTTTATGAGACAACTCAGGCAGGTGGGCCTGGCCAAGGCAGGTGGTTTCCATCAGCAGTTCCCTAACAGCACAATTTGTAAAGGATTGAGTCTAGATCTCCAGGTCCCAACTCTTGACATTCTTCCTAGCTTTCTCATAATTCATCATAGTACTTTATTTCAGGTTCGTTTTAGACAAAATAGGCTTTAATAATTTTGGGAATACAGCCACCACTTATAACATTGTTTTTATGAAATAGTATGATGTGACTTTTTAAAAACATTCAACATGAAACATCTTTGGGGGAACATAAATTTGCAAAATTGGGCTTTATAAAAATTCAGCCACACAGTATTTAAACTTCTGGTTCTTAAATGTAGAGACACATGTCTAAATCTAAAATTAAAGAATTAGTGGGAGAGGGACTTCCCTGGTGGCGCAGTGGTTAAGAATCCGCCTGCTGCTGCAGGGGACACAGGTTCAAGCCCTGGTCCGGGAAGATCCCACGTGCCATGGAGCAACTAAGCCTGTGAGCCACAACTACTGAGCCTGCATTCTAAAGCCTGTGAGCCACAACTACTGAGCCTGCATTCCAGAGCCCGTGAGCCACAACTACTAAAGCCCACGCACCTAGAGCCTGTGCTCCGCAGCAAAGAGAAGCCACCACAATGAGAAGCGCTGCAACGAAGAGTAGCCCCCACTCGCCACAACTAGAGAAAGCCGGCGCGCAGCAATGAAGACCTAATGCAGCCAAAAAAAAAAAACAAAACCAAAAAACTAGGGGAGGAGGAGGTGGTCATAATGGGAGCAGCAGAACCTAGAGTGAAGATTATTATGTCCAGTGTGACAAATGAGGGGAATGGGAACTCTAGCTGAGGATGTTTTAGATGAGAAGTACAAGAAAAAACTGTCAGGAAACCAGAGAGTAAATAAACGTGAGGCTAATGGGGGGAGGAAAGTTGGAGAAATGATAGTGGTAGTTAGCAGTAGAAGGTACAGGAGATGTGATGAGTAGCAGATATTGACTTTGGAAGCAGAGAACCAGCAGTGCACAGAGTATAGAATACCTTTGGTACCTGGGAATTCAGTGAACCAGGCACTGAATTCTCCTTTAGGCAGGTCAGTACTTTTAGCCCAGTAGCCTTGGGAGAACTGGTACTAGGGTTGGGGAGAGAACTGGCTTTTATTATGCTGTGTAGGGAAGAGCTGAACTTTGAATAGTATAGTTACTATTGTGGGAACACAAGTAGCATGTTAGATCTAGGTATATTGTGAAAGCCATCCTATTATATGAGCCCATCGTTGTCTTGTGAAAGGCAAAAAACCATAGCGTTTAAATGTCGAACTAAGTGTAAAGAATAGAAGTGGTGGTAAACTTAGTACAGTATTTTTCTGTATAAGATAACGTCACTGCTTAGAAATGGAAAAGAGATCAGTGGCTCTCAATCCTCACTGCCACTAGAATCTTCTGATGCCTGAGTCCCATTCTCCAGAGGTTCTCTAATTGCTTGGGATGAGGCCTAGGTAATTCTGATGTTGAGAACAGAGCTGTGGAACAGGGAACCCACTGCCTAAGTGAGACTTCCTAGGTCTTCTTTGCTGGAAGTGCTTTTCAGTGAAAGCAGAAAGCATCCCCATTTTTTAGACCACATACAAACATAATGATTTTCTTAACTTAGGGAAAGTGGCTCTGGTGATTGAGAAGCCATTTCTATCTAGTATCTACAGGGAACTGTTAACTTTTTACAGATAATATACTTTACATTACAGTCTGTACTCAAATAGTTTTTACTGTATTGATAATATATACCAGTTAATTTTGAGGATTGAATCAAATTCTCTCCTGAAAGGTGTGGTATAATTGACCATTCTAATACAAGCAGAGTATGAGCAGGTGCTTTTGGCTTCAATAGATCAAATCTTTCTGGATTTAAAGCTGCAGTACAGTGTTTTTCAAATTTTTTAAGACAGTAAGAATTTATTCTCCCATGTACAGTGCCTGAATGTAAGAAACTTCCTAAATCTTTGGGATGGAAATGGCTCTAAATGAAATTTTCTAAAAGTGTAACTTTGTGGCTGTTTGCAGTGCTTTATTTGGGTAAACAGAAGTTTTTGTCTGGCTGGTGCTCTTAACTGTTTTGTATACTTCAGTAGAGGTTTATTTTACTGGTACAAGCGTAACTAAACAAGAGCCAAATACTCTATTGTTACGTCCTTCGAGAGCTTGTTCTAAGGAAGGCTTATATTGAGGAGGGGTCTGTGAATCTTTTCTCAATGGTACTGTTATCATGAATTAAATAATTAAGATTCAATTCCGAAGCCAGAAAAAGTCTTTTGTGGATATTGTGGCAGGGATTTAGATTTTTAAAAACCAGTTCAGTACTATATTGATATAGAATTTATTGCCTTTTCTGGCAGGTGATCTCATTTTCTGGTCTGAATTTTATCATAATGTAATCCACAAATAAACTTTTGTTTTTAAGAAAAAGTTTATTTATTTGGTTGTGCTGGGTATTAGTTGCAGCAGGTGGGCTCTTTAGTTGTGGCATGTGAACTCTTAGTTGCAGCATGCATGTGGACTCTAGTTCCCTGACCAGGGATCAAACCCAGGCCTCCTGCATTGGGAGCGTGGAGTCTAAACCATTGCGCCACCAGGGAAGTCCCCACAAATAAGCTTTTTTATAGAGTCGTGGTGGTTAGGTACAAAGAAATACTGTCCCTGGTATTTAAAGAAATGTAATGTGAGATGTTAAGGTTCATTTTTGTATTAAATATTTCATTTTACAGAGTATGATGTGAAATCAGTTTACTTGTCAAAATTGTCTCATTTTAAAATTCTGTTTATTATGGTAAATATTCCTAGAGTTGGATTGAAGAAAGAGTGGCCTGACAAGTACGGCTGTTGAGATGGGTGATGAGTGACATTAAAGTGCACTCCAGCTCGTATAGGGTAGTGCTCATTAAATATCTGTTTTTGAGGTAACAAAGAGTAAGAGTAATTGGATGGTCCTAATGCAGAATAAAACACATATTATGACTTAATGAATGGTTGAGTTGCCTAAAACATTCTTTTAAAAAAGTCCAAAGCCATAATTAAGTAAGAGCAGTATTTGTGTTAGATAACATTTAAAATACAGCCGTTTTAATTTTCTAGCAGCCATGTTTCTGGGGCTGAAAAGAGATTCCTTTCAGAAATGAATAATGTCTCTCCGGGAGTACGTCTTGAAGAGGCCTTGAGAACAGCCCAACAATTGAACTGTGATAAAGTACCAAAAAATATTTTCTATTCATCTACCTTAAAACAGAGATTGATCGTATAGTCTTCACTTTTTTTTTTGAGGAGGAGTTCCACTTCCACATCCAAAATATAAGCCGTGGAAAAGAATTCTTAGTTTGCTAGAGTATAAAGGCTGCATTATCGAAAGTGAAGTTTCTTTTTAAAAAGAGAGACCTGGCTGTGAATCCCAGTTCTACCAGTTATTAATTATGAGATCTTGGTAAGTTAAACCTCCTTCCAAGTGGAATTTTGCCATCTAAGTGGAAATAACAATACCTACATCACAGGATGGTATGAGGATTAAATCAAAAAACAGATGCAGAGGCCCTGGCACATGCTGGATGCTTAATAAATGTCCATTGCTTTTCCTATGCTACAGTAGCTTTGCAATATTTACCTTTTTTAAAAAAAAATTATTTGTTTTTGTCTGTGTTGGATCTTTGTTGCTGCACGCAGGCTTCCTCTAGTTGCGGTGAGTGGGGGCTACTCTTTGTTGCGGTGCGCGGCCTTCTCATTGTGGTGGCTTCTCTTGTTGCGGAGCACAGGCTCTAGGCATGCGGGCTTTAGTAGTTGTGGCACGTGGCCTCAGTAGTTGTGGTGTGCAGGCTCAGTAGTTGTGGCACACGGGCTTAGTTGCTCTGCGGCATGTGGGATCTTCCCGGACCATGGCTTGAACCTGTGTCCCCTGCCTTGACAGGCGGATTCTTAACCACTGCGCCACCAGGGAAGTCCTAACATTTTTTTTTTTTTAAGTTGGGAATTAATTTTAGGTAATGAATTCTTATCTACCCTGGCATTGTATTTCAGTATCATACGTTTCTGGAACTTCTTCTAAAATCTTTAATACCAGTTTACAGCTGTATTCATCATTACTGAAATCCTGGCCTTGTTACATAGGTATTTTAATATTATCACTTAATGTTGTTAAGTGATAATATTAGTTTGACTAATATTAGTTTGACTGTCACTGTATTTATTACCCCAGTAAAATTGTTTAAAAAAAACCACCTCACATCTCAAGGCAAAGCTGATACATAGAGTGGTTTAGAAATCCCAGGTTAATCACTCAGAAAGCCATGGTCATAACCTTGATGCTGTCTAGAAACACAGACAGGTTCATCTGTGAACTTTTCCAAAAGTCATTCAGCGGTGTGAACTCTCAAGCAAACATTATAGTACACAAAAAGGAAAAATTCTGTTCAGTAGGCACCTCTGTTATTTGCTTCTTTGAGAAGCAGTCCTCATTGTGTTATGATGTATTTGGAAAAAAGTCCAAGTGCTAAAACAGGTTATTAGTTTTTGGTTTCGGTATACCATCTTTTATTTTGCCTCTCACTAATACTTCTCTACAACCTTCTAACTCTTCTTTTGACCATTTGTTCATTGCTCTGTAAAATACTCAGCAAAAGAAATTAAAGGTGACATCTGATCGATGGGTGTTACTTTTTGATGGTAACTCTTTTAATATCAATAGATTTCAAGATGAAAGTGTTTGAAAATCATACCAGATATGATGACCTGGAATTTCTGCAAAGGTTATTATTTTTGTGGTGTCTTACTGTAATCAGTATCATAAGACATTTATTTCAACAGCTGAAATGTTTTTTCTAACTAAATCAAATAAAACAAGAATTGTTCTGCTTCAAGACAAGACTGGGAGAAGGGGGTGGAGGAGAGATGGTGTACTATCTATTAGTATTTGGGTAGATTAGTTGTATTTTGTTTTAGCCAAAGCTTGATTCAGATTTATCCCAAATCATCTATTAGAGCCGTGCTTTGATTTAGACTTGCAATGTGCATTTTAAAAGTTTATCAGATGAGCCATGACATCAGGAATGAACAGTTCTGCCAACGATTAACTAGTAATAAGACAAACCTAATGAGAATTTGTCTGGGGAGACATTATTGTTTTTCATCTTTCATGTCTATCATCTTGCTGGAATTTTATGAAAATGAAAAATTATAGGAAATTGAATGATCTGCAGAAAAATGCCTGTGCTATATTCCCAGTGTTATGGCTGACAGAAAAAAAATTGGAGCTAATAAATAAGATCTAGTAGTCCATATAGATTTGTTGTGGTAAATAGCATTTATGTAGTTTGATTTCTTCTCAAACCTATTTGTAAAGCAATTTTATTGAATATACTTTTTCCTACTTACCAGTTTTACTGTTACGATGATCTGTTTGAATTAATAGCTAGATTTTCTTAGAAGGCCATTCTTCCCATACATATTTGAGTGCCAGATATTTGTAGAGTGCATACTGTGTGCTAGGCACAAATGGGCTTATTTGGAAAAGACCCCCTCACAAAGTTTAAGCAAGATAGTCTCCTTATAAACTGCCAACTCTGTATTTAAGCCATTTATTTCTCTGAGAAGATTAAATAGTCCAGTTTAGTGACTATGTATTCTAAGCTCCAGAAGAAGCTTATTAGTCCTAGAATCAGGAAACTTGCCTTCTGCTATTTATTTGCTTATCTGCATATATTTTTATTCCATAGTAGTTAGAGTGCTTGTAGAATCTCTGCTAACATCCTGTTACTGGACCTTCTGGAACGGTCTAGTTATCAGGTTTCTTCCTTAGCACCCTTTCCATGTGCTCACCCACCATCCTTCTGTCTTCTTACTCTCTAGAAATCCTTTCAAGTAGATGTTATTAGTTTTAAAATTTTCTTTTAGGCAGGCTCAGCATTGCTCTGGCCCTTCATTACTCTGTCTAGGTCCTTGACCTATGACCCATGTGTAGCATATGTGTATACTGCTTTCCTTATTGCTATCATCGCTAATTTTCCAGAGCAAATTTCCACACTCTTTAAGGATTTTAGCATTTGGCGCACAATTTACTTTTCCATTTTACTTTCTGCCATTTACCATGAGGATATCTAACATTCATTTGTTGTCCCATTAGACTGTTGCTGTGGGCTCCTGGATTCATCCTCTGTTTTTCCCTTTTTTCACTTTCCCAGAACAATCGTATATGAACACATATTCAGCAACCCATATGTACATAGTCTAGACCTGCACTGTTCACTATAATAGCCACTAGAGTCACCTGTGGCTTTTGAGCACTTGAAACAATTAGTACAAATTGAGATGTGCTATAAAATGTAAAACACAATTGTCTCTTGGTATCTGCATGGGATTGTTTCACAGGACCACCCTCCACAGATAATAGCAAAATCTGCTGATGCTTACTTCTGCTATATTAAATGGTATAGTATTTGCATATAATCTATGCACATCCTTACGTATAAGGCATACTTTGGAGATACTGCAGGTTCAGTTCTGGATCACTGGAATAAAATGAATATCACAATAAAGCAGGTTGCATAAATTTTTTGATTTCTCAGTGCACGTAAAGGTTATGTTTAGGGACTTCCCTGGTGGCGCAGTGGTTAAGAATCCTCCTGCCATTGCAGGGGACACAGGGTCGAGTCCTGATCCGGGAAGATCCCACATGCCACGGAGCAACTAAGCCCGTGCGCCACATCTACTGAGCCTGTGCTGTAGAGCCCGTGAGCCACAACTACTGAGCCCACGTGCCACAACTACTGAAGCCCGGGCGCCTAGAGCCCATGCTCTGCAACAAGAGAAGCCACCGCAATGAGAAGCCCACGCGCCACAACGAAGAGTAGCCCCCGCTCGCGCAACTAGAAAAAAGCCCGTGTGCAGCAATGAAGACCTAACGCAGCCAAAAATAAATAAATAAAATAAAAAACGTTATGTTTACACTATACAGTAGTCTTATTAAATATGCAAAAACATTATGTCTAAAAAAGTGTACATACCTTAATTCAAAAATACTTTATTACTAAAAAATGTTAACCATTGTCTGACAATGAAGGATTGCCACCGTCAATTTTAATAATATAATAGCCAGTTATTTTACCAGCAAAGGCAGACTTATGCAGGAATAGCCAGAGGAATCCCGATTTGGAAAATGCAGGTCATGGTGTACCATAGGCAAATCCAAAAAACAAGGAAAGGGAACTTGCTTTTGTACGGGAAAAAGGAGAGTTGGGAAGGACTGTGAGAACCACAGAGTCCATTGGAAGAATCTAGGAGTCCAAAGTATAGAGGCTTCTCATTGGCTGGGCTGTCGTGGAGTGGAGAGATGTTTTCTTCTTTCTGCGGGATAGTAAAGTAGAGACAGAGTCCTATTGGAGATGGAGGCCTATGGTTCTTCTATTTGGAGCAATTGATGATGCATGGCAGGGCGTGAGAGCTCCTCCCTACAGGTCTGTTCTGACTCCAGTTTTGGCTGAGGTTTCTTTAATTTCACGTTTCCCCTTTTGATCAAGATCTTTCCTCAAAAACATCACTAATCAAGAGTCAGAATTTCCACATGTAGTTGTTTGTTTTTCAGTGCCAGGAAGGCCCTTCCCTGGTTGTAATGTCCCCTGTTGAAGGGGAAGTATTATACACAAATCAGAACCCTCATCAGGTTGCCTTTGAGTAACAGGAAAAGGTACTAGGGAGAACTCTCAGGCATTTCTTGTTAAAAGTTCATATTTAGTCAAGGTTGTAAGCAGTAGAATTTATCTTGAAGGCTGAGCTAGCATTATTTTACTAGGCATGCCACTTTTACAAAGGTTCAACAAGTAATAGGTACCAAACTTAAAAAACAGTATATAAAGCAGAATTAAAGACAACATTCTAAAACCAGTTTGCAGGAGGGTTCTAAACCAGGAGCCTAGACCTGAGGGTATCCAGCTGAATAAATGACAGTTGGTTGTCAGGTGAAATTTGCTGTAACCAATGTGCTTGCTCTTTAATTTTATGTAAACTGGGTCTCTACTTCCCCAGAGGTATTTATCCATGTACAACAAAAGGTGTTTGCTGTTGCACAGAGGCCTCCTTGCTCAGCAAGTAGGTAATCAAGGGCTCTGAAGTTATCCAAAACCACCTTGGCCAGTGAGTTTAGTGATTGTTCCTGAGTTGAAACTGAATTGGCTGTGGGGTCAGCTAAATCACCTAGTGTCAGGAAGAAATTCCTGATACTTGTTCATTGGCACTCAGTCTGATCTGTGGGAAGAAAGCTCTCCCTATGAGGGCAAAGCCAGAATCACATACACTTCCTGTAAGTTCTTGCTTAGTGCAGTTATAGATGATTAATGGGATGGACCAATGAGAGGCTTCTGTTTGGTATGTAGGGAGAATAGGACAGTGAATATAACACAGGCACACTGTCCTTGTATTCTCCAGCTATCAAGGCAATGAGTTGCCCACGCCTAAAAGCCATTCCCCAAACTTCCAAATCTGAAAGTGTAACCAGAGGGAGTACATAAGCCCCCCACATAAGTGATAGTATCTATGGATTCATTCATTGGTATAAAGGCATTAGCATTACTTACCAAGGCTCAGATATTACATTGTTACACACTGAGAGGGTTACCTCCATAGAACTTTTTATGCAAATATTGAAAAGATCTTGTTTTCTTATCCCAGGGCTGGATCAAAATGAAGCAAGGAATACGTTTAGGCGGGTTTAGCGCCCTGACTCTATGAAATGGTACTGTGGAACGATTTGGACAAACAACAGCATCTGGAACCCCAGTGAAATCACTTATAGGGTGAACCAAAGGGCCATTGCTGTCTTGGAGGGACTGAAGTTTCCTTTTTTTTTTTTTTTTTCGGTACGCGGGCCTCTCACTGCTGTGGCCTCTCCCGTTGTGGAGCACAGGCTCTGGATGCGCAGGCTCAGCGGCCATGGCTCACAGGCCTAGCTGCTCCCTGGCATGTGGGATCTTCCCGGTCCGGGGCATGAACCCCTGTCCCCTGCATCGGCAGACGGACTCTCAACCACTGCGCCACCAGGGAAGCCCCTGAAGTTTCCTTTTTCAAAAAAATTTTAAATGGATTTAAATATATATATATATTTATTTATTTATTTGGCTGTGCTGGGTCTTAGTTGCTGCATGTGGGATATAGTTCCCTGACCAGGGATCGAACCTGGGCCCCCTGCATTGGAAGTGCAGAGTCTAAACCACTAAATCACCAGGGAAGGCCGGGGACTGAGGTTTCTGATGGCAAATCCAGCAACCAGAGAGGTTTCCGCCTTGCGCAAGGGATTGGGAAATTCGGATGAGGGCACTGTCATTCCATGGAAGGGAGGGAGAAAAACGTGTAAGAAACAGTATTGAAAGAAAGCTATTTAGGCCTAGTCCAGACATGTTGGGAAAGCTGTCACCCTCGGATGTCATCTGATTCAGATCCTAGTGAGCTTTATATTTAGGTTGTCAGATGGTGTGCAGACCCAGTTGGGGTTCACTGTCTTCTTCTGGTGAAACATATGGATCCAGGAGTCTGCTCCCTGGAGTTTGGCAGCATGAGGATTAGTCAGCAGTATCTGATAGGGGTCCTTCTAGTGAGGCTGGAGAGAGTCCTTTAGGAGGTGTCTTTTCCAGTACACAAAATCTCCAGGATGTAGAGTGTGATATATTTTTCTTCTCTCGTGATTGCACTGTGAAACGAGTTCTCTACCAGAGCATAGTTATTTTTAATGGAAGCAATTAGACCTTTATAATATGGAACTATGTCTCCCTTTATCAATTGTGGATCAAAAGAAGCGGGACCCAGGTGCTTCAGGCATCCTGTTACAAGAATAGACTCCTGTAAAACCGATGCAAATATGTATACATTTTATCTATGCAAATATATACATGAAAAACAGGAGTATTTAATGAGAGTTTCAGAATTTGGGGGGAACCAGATAGAAAAAAATAAATTCTTCGACCTTTGCTGTGAAGATAACACTTTACCAAATTGCTGTAAGTTATAGCTAGCTTAAAGGAGAAGAAGAAAAAGGACCCTTTACATGTGGAAAGCAAAACATTAAAGCAGTCGATTTTCAACTGGAGTTTTAGAAATCCTTACCCAGTTCAGTATTATGATTTTAAAGTTATCAAAAAACTGTGTTCCAGAATACCCATCAGAGTCCTGAATTTCTTTAAAGATGAAACATATTTACAAAAGCATTAGAATAAAGCAGTAACTGCCTATAAATGGCAAAGACTTGAAAATGCCCATTTAAAGATCTGATGAGAGTTCACTATAATGGGACTGAGAAGGGAATCTGCCTATTTCTGTGACATACATTTAAAAGTTATGACTAATATTATATCAGGACATCTTGGAATTTCAGGAATTTGATACAGTTTTGAACACTTATATTAACATACACCTATACAAATAAGGTAAAAAAGATTCAGTAATCCTTCTTACATGACAAGCCTCATATGTAATTTAATATATCAAATAAGACTGATTCATTCAACGTTTTACCAGGTAAGAGACAAATCTTTTTAGATTCTCCATGGGCCCTCTGGGAGAACCCAAAGTTAGTTCAAGGAAAAAAAGAAAAAAAAGATTTCATTTAGAACCTGATTTTTGGGAAGTTTGTCAAAAATATCAAAAGGTTTTGGACATTTGATCCAGTGGGACCACAGATTACTATGAAATGATAATTATCTATTTGACTAAAGTAATAAAAGATTACAAAGACAAATACAAAAGGTTATGTGGTTGTAAGGGAAACTTACAACTTTTAATATTGAGATTTAGTTTTCTTTAATAATCAAAGACTTGGTTAAGACAACATGAAACACAAAAGAATTTTGGTAAACTACAAATTTTTGTTTCTAAGGAGACTAATTAAAGATAAGGAAAAGACTTCCACAGTCTTTTATCAGGAGCAGACCACTATTCTAAGAAGACTTTGTTCTTTTAGCAAATGAAAGTAAGTTAAGTTTTAGTTTTATATAAGTACACCACTGATTTTAAACCTTATTTTTAAAGTCCTTATAATATTTAGCCAGCTTGACCACACATAAAGCTCCTTTTTTCAAAGATTCCTTTTCCACAAATCTTCTGCAACTTACTATTTACATTCAGTTTTTGTCCTGTCTTTCCACTTTCCTATTCTGAAACAATCAGTCTCGCTTTAAAACAAAATTACTTTCTTTTCCTCCACAAAATGTATTTCCCTTCCTCATACCTTTTCTTATCAAAAAAACACATCCAACTTTTCCCTTATTTCTTGTAGCATTAAACAATTATGAATGGTCTGTTACTGGAAAATTTTATGAATATGCTTCATAATTCCTAAAAGCATATTTTCTTCATAGTAAGTTTTCCAATGTGGCATGTTTACCAAGAGACCCAAGTATCTTTTTAATTTTTAAAAATTTTTATTGATTGTATGGAAACACAAAAGACCCCGAATAGCCAAAGCAATCTTGAGAACGAAAGAAGGAACTGGAGGAATCAGGCTCCCTGACTTCAGACTATACTACAAAGCTACAGTTATCAAGACGGTATGGTACTGGCACAAAAACAGAAAGATAGATCAATGGAACAGGATAGAAAGCCCAGAGATAAACCCACGCACATATGGTCACCTTATCTTTGATAAAGGCGGCAGGAATGTACAGTGGAGAAAGGACAGCCTCTTCAATAAGTGGTGCTGGGAAAACTGGACAGGTACATGTAAAAGTATGAGATTAGATCACTCCCTAACACCATACACAAAAATAAGCTCAAAATGGATTAAAGACCTAAATGTAAGGCCAGAAACTATCAAACTCTTAGAAGAAAACATAGGCAGGACACTCTATGACATAAATCACAGCAAGATCCTTTTTGACCCACCTCCTAGAGAAATGGAAATAAAAACAAAAATAAACAAATGGGGCCTAATGAAACTTCAAAGCTTTTGCACAGCAAAGGAAACCATAAACAAGACCAAAAGACAACCCTCAGAATGGGAGAAAATATTTGCAAATGAAGCAACCGACAAAGGATTAATCTCCAAAATTTACAAGCAGCTCATGCAGCTCAATAACAAGAAAACAAACAACCCAGTCCAAAAATGAGCAGAAGACCTAAATAGACATTTCTCCAAAGAAGATATACAGACTGCCAACACACACATGAAAGAATGCTCAACATCATTAATCATTAGAGAAATGCAAATCAAAACTACAATGAGATATCATCTCACACCAGTCAGAATGGCCATCATCAAAAAATCTAGAAACAATAAATGCTGGAGAGGGTGTGGAGAAAAGGGAACCCTCTTGCACTGTTGGTGGGAATGTGAATTGGTTCAGCCACTCTGGAGAACAGTATGGAGGTTCCTTAAAAAACTACAAATAGAACTACCATATGACCCAGCAATCCCACTACTGGGCATATACCCTGAGAAAACCATAATTCAAAAAGAGTCATGTACCAAAATGTTCATTGCAGCTCTATTTACAATAGCCTGGAGATGGAAACACCGTAAGTGCCCATCATTGGATGAATGGATAAAGAAGATGTGGCACATATATACAATGGAATATTACTCAGCCATAAAAAGAAACGAAATTGAGCTATTTGTAATGAGGTGGATAGACCTAGAGTCTGTCATACAGAGTGAAGTAAGTCAGAAAGAAAAAGACAAATACCGTATGCTAACACATATATATGGAATTTAAGAAAAAAAATGTCATGAAGAACCTAGGGGTAAAGCAGGAATAAAGACGCAGACCTCCTAGAGAACGGACTTGAGGTTATGGGGAGGGGGAAGGGTGAGCTGTGACAGGGCGAGAGAGAGTCATGGGCATATACACACTAACAAACGTAGTAAGGTAGATAGCTAGTGGGAAGCAGCCGCATGGCACAGGGATATTGGCTCGGTGCTTTGTGACAGCCTGGAGGGGTGGGATAGGGAGGGTGGGAGGGAGGGAGACGCAAGAGGGAAGACATATGGGAACATATGTATATGTATAACTGATTCACTTTGTTATAAAGCAGAAACTAACACACCATTGTAAAGCAATTATACCCCAATAAAGATGTTTAAAAAAAAAACAAAAAAACAAAAAAAAATTTTTATTGAAGTATAGTTGATTTACAGTGTTGTGTTTCTGATGTACATCAAAGTGATTCAGTTACTTTTATATATATATACACACATATATATATGAATGTATATATATTTTTTCATAATCTTTTCCATTATGGTTTATTATAGGGTATTGAATGTAGTTCCCTGTACTATACAGTAGAACCTTGTTGTTTATCTATTTTATATATGGTAGTTTGTATCTACTAATTCCAAACTCCTGATTTATCCCTTGTCCACCCCCTTTCTCCTTTGGTAACCTTAAGTTTGTTTTCTGTGTCTGTGAGTCTGTTTCCGTTTTGTAAATAAGTTCATTTGTGTCATATTTTAGATTCCACATATAAGTGATATCATATGGTATTTGTCTTTCTCTTTCTGATTTACTTCATTTAATATGATAATCTCTGGGTCCATCCATGTTGCTGCAAATGGCATTATTACATTCTTTTTTATGGCTGAGCAGTATTCCATTGGTATATATACCACATCTTCTTTATCCATTTATCTATTGATGGACATTTAGGTTGCTTCCATGTCTTGTCTATTGTAAATAGTGCTGCTATGAACATTGGGGTGCATGTATCTTTCCGAATTATAGTTTTCTCCATATATATGTCCAGGAGTGGGATTGCTGGATCATATGGCAACTCTATTTTTGGTTTTTTGAGGACCCTCCGTACTTTTTCCGTAGTGGCTGCACCAGTTTACCTTCCCAGCAACAGTGTAGGAGAGTTCCCTTTTCTCCACACCCTCTCCAGCATTTAATATTTGTAGACTTTTTAATGATGACCATTCTGACTGGTATGAGGTGATACCTCATTGTAGTTTTGATTTGCATTTCTCTAATAATTAGAGATGTTGAGTATCTTTTCATGTCCCTGTTGGCCATCTGTATGTCTTCTTTGGAGAAATGTCTTATGTCTGTTTTTCCATTGGGTTGTTTGTTTTTTTTGTTATTGAGTTGTATGAGCTGTTTGTATATTTTGGAAATTAAGCCCTTGTCGGTTGCAAATATTTTCTCCCAGTTCGTAGTTTTAAACTCAAATATCGTTAGTTCCTTTGTAAAGGAAGCCCAAAATGGATGAACTTATTTTCAGTAATGTTTCAGTATTTTATGTTATTTGGGAATGATCTAGATATTTAATGACTACCCATCATTTAATTGAACTTAGCAAAACTGTAAAGTTTCAGGTTGCCAAAAAATTTGGGGAAACTACTTAAAAGGTTTATCTAGGGACTTCCCTGTTGGCGCAGTGGCTGAGAGTCCGCCTGCCGATGCAGGGGACGTGGGTTCGTGCCCTGGTCTGGGAAGATCCCACATGCCGCTGAGCGGCTGGGCCCGTAAGCCGTGGCCGCTGAGCCTGCGCGTCCAGAGCCTGTGCTCCGCAGTGGGAGAGGCCACAACAGTGAGAGGCCCGCATACTGCAAAGAAAAAAAAAAAAAAAGGTTTATCTAGAACCATTTATCTATCCATATCCCTTCAATTCACTTTTTTTTAATTTAATTTTTTTTTATTGGAGTAAAATTGCTTTACATTGTTGTTAGTTTCTGCTGTACATCAATTCACTTGTTTTTAACAGCCATGTTTATTTAGACCACTCATGAAAAATTTTATCTTACCAAGTTATTTTTCTTGCTGACAAATTTTTTCTAGCACCATGAACTTATTTGACCTGAAGTAAGATAACATGAACTAATCTGACCAATAAACCCAACTAGAATGAAAATTGTATGCCTGCATTATTTTCAGTCTTGATAACTCCAAAGACATGCCTGTTTTAATTAAAACAACAACCTTAAGCTAGCTTTCATTTACTAAAATTTAAACCTAGATAGCGTGAACCTGAAAAGCATTTTGGGTTAGTTTATGTAATATTTCTTTAACTCACATAAGCACTTGTTTATTTTTAAGAACTCTCTTACAGATTTAATTTTGGCAGTACCACTTGGAAATACAAAAGTAAGAAAAAACAACCCACACATCTACAACACAGATATACACATGAATAAAGACACATGAAAATACAGACAGATGCAAAGGGACCTTATGGTTTCATTTTAAATTTTCGCTAAGTCTCAGATACAAACTCAAAAGAATACTTAGATCCAAATTGTGTTTGCATGCTATCAGGTTCCATGCTTTCAGGTTCCTTTTAAGATCTGTTTTTCAAGTCAGTTTGTCTTTTAGAAGACAAATTGCATACCAAAGAATACATTACTTTGTCTCCTAAGAGGTTTAGAATCCTCTTTTAAGGTTAAGGTGGGTTTATCTAAAACAAATGTTCCTCCTTTTGAACATGATGGGTGACTTACCAGAAGTCTCAACAAAAACAGAAACAGAAAGTAAGATGTCTCCTAGGAGTTCTGCAGTGTATTTGTCTGTTATCAAAATCTAGGGCAATTGCTGTTTAAATCTTTTCTTCTAGTTATTTGCTGAAGTTAACTTAGAAACAGTAAACAGGGATTTAGCATTTGGATCCTCAGAGGTTCCAATTTTAAAAGTATAGGTTTTCACAGAGGAGGAGAGAGGAAGATGGCATGGGGGCACAGCTTGAGCACAAGGTGGCTGCTGGGGTGGAGTCTGAGACAGGGGTCAGAGAAGACAAAGATGATGATGCCTGAGACAAAGAAATTGGAGGAGGGGAACCCAAGGAGCATGAAGCTTTGGAAACCATTTTGTTCTTTTCTAGTATTTTTTGTTTTGGTTAATTTAGAAACACAATCTTGCAAAGAGGCAATTTTAGGGTTTTGCACATGTTTGGAAACCTCCAGGTATCAACAAAAATAAATACACCATTTGTTTTGTTTAATTTTAGAACTGTGTTCCTCCAATTTAGCCTTAAGAAAAATGAGTTCGAAGAGATGGAAAGTTTCCCATAATGGTCATTGTAATTCTGAATTTCTTTTAGTTTGTTTGGACCACTTAGTTAAAAATGTGAACGGGGGGCCCATAGTTTTTAAACATGAAACCGCCCAAAGAAGGGCCTCCCTCAGAGCATTTAGATGACTGGGATCCCATTTCCCAAAGTTCTCCTGGAAACCCAAGAAAGTTGCTACAGTCCTACTCTGGATTCCAAAAGTCATAAAACAAATTCTTGGATCCCAGTTAGCTCCATCTCCCAAAGAACCTTGCTGCTACGTGGTCCAGAAAACAACTCTGAGTACATACCAAGGATGAAGACTTGGACCAGAAAGGATGAAACCTTTCTCCTGAAAGAGCAAAACCGTTCCGGTTCCTGAATAAAGTTGGAGAGCTCAAAATGAAAAAAGACCAAAGTTCAGGAATCTGAGAGGAGACTCACCAAACCAAAAGCAGGCGGTGACTCACAGAAGCAGTGAGCACAAGGGGCTCAGTGCGGGTACCTCGCTCGTTTCCACAAACCGTCATCTCTCAGGGTTCACCTCCTTCAGATCCTACTTCTGACATCAGATAAGTCAACTTTAATAATTTAAGTTACCTTACCAGCGAAAGCAGGTTTATTCAGGAATAGCCAGAGGAATTCCAGTTCAGGAAATGCAAGCTGTGGCGCAGACCATAGGCAAATCCAAGAAACAAGGAAGGGGAGCTTGGGCAAAGGGGGAGTTGGGAAGGGCTGTGAGAACCAAAGAGTCCATTGAAGGAAGCTGGGAGTCCAGAGTACAGAGGCTTTTCATTGGTTGGGTTGCTACAGCCTCTGGCTGGACTGTCGTGGAGTGGAGAGATCTTTTCTTTTTTCTGCTGGAGAGTAGAGGTACCTTCCTATTGGAGATGGTGGCTGTGGCTCTTCCTATTTGGAGCAATTGATGATGCTTGGCAGGGCATGAGAGCTCCCCCTACAGGTCTCTCCTGACTCCAGTTTTAGCTGAGGTTTCTTTAATTAATTCTATACTGCAAACCTTCAATTTGTTAAAACCTTCAATTTGTTAAATTTGTTTCACAATATCTATGAAGTGCAATAAAGTGAAGCACAATAAAATGAGGTATGCCTATACTTTAAATAATCTCTAGGTTACTTATGATACCTGATACAATGTAAATGCTATGTAGATAGTTGCCAGCGCAAGGCAAATTCAAGTTTTGCTTTTTGGAACTTTCTGAAATCTTTTTTTCCAAGTATTTTTGACCCACAGTTAGTCAAATCTGTGGATATAGAATCCATAGATACTGAGAGCTGACCTTACACCAAATGTCTCCGTTTTTATATTGACTACAAGTTGAAATTTTGAGTATATTGGGTTAAATAACATATATTACTAAAATTAATTTTACATGTTTATTTTTACTTTTTCTAATGTGGATACCAGAAATTTTAAAATTACTTATGTGACTTGTATGTGTGTTCAAGAACACTAGTTTACCTCTGGTTTCTACCTAGAACTGCCCTTCCTTTGAACTTGACATCTGCATTTTCTTTGACCTCAGCCGCCTACATCTGCCTTTCCCATGGTTAGTCCTGTTGTACCTGTTTTGCAGCCTAGGCGCTTTAATTCTGTCATCCCTTTCTATTGTCAATATGACAAGCCCCTTCCCGCCTTCACATTCCATTTGTTTAGCTTTGATCTTATCATTAATCATTATTAACCCTTAGTTAATAATTTCTTTCCTCAATTTCTGTATTTTGCCAGTTTCCATCCCTGACTCAATCTAACCAAGCAAGTGTTTTCCTCTATTCTGGCTCCCTGGATGAAGGTTTCTGCTGTAGAGATTAAAATACCTTTTTGCAGATATACTTTATTAAGAATTTATGATTTCTTAGTACAGCTAGACTAAGCTGTAACTTCGCTGTTGGGTAATCCTACTAGTCATCATTAACTGATTTCCGGTTATGTCCTGCTTTGTACTTTCATTGGCAACAGGCTGGCCACCAACAGCCTGATACACTGTACAGCTCCTGAAGTTATGCATTGTGTCAGTCCTGCTTCTCCATTTCTAATCCTTCTACTTACTTATTTTTGAAGCACCTACAGTTTTAATAATTATCATGAAATATATAATTGTATAAAAGAATATATTACATGTTCAGTTTGAAAGAATAATAAAATAACTGACCACCACTCACCTTAAAAAAATAAGTTATCAATATCTTTGAAGCCCTCCTGTACTTCTCCTTTAACCCACCCCACTCCTTTGTCTTTACTCCTTTGTCATTATCCTGAATATTATGTTAATTGATATTTTGTTTCATCTCTTGTGTTTGTTTCTCTCTGCTTTCATTGGTATCAGCAGATTGAGATTCACATTCTGAATTAGCCATTGTGTAGGTGACCTTGGGCAAGTTACTTTATTTCCTCTGAACATGTTTTCTGTTTTAAAAAAGATTTACTTCATAGAGGTTTTGTATAATTAACGTAGATATGTGCCTGGCTGAAGAGACTCTCCATAAAGGGAGCTTGCATTTCATCCTTCAGAAACTACATCTTCCTACTTTAAAGATTCATTTTCTTTTCTCTGTCTCATGAAATTTGGTCCTGTACCTTAGGTGAACTCATCTACTCATGTGGCAAGGAGTTAGTTTTATGCTGCTGATCACACCTGTGTTCTATACATGTCTAATAACTCTGTACACCTTTATACCTGGGGTTTTCTTTGACAGTTAAAACTCAACGTAATACAGTTGAATTGATCACTTTTTCATCCAAAGCAGAGAAAACAGCTAATGCAAAGACATTAGGAGAAAATAAACTTGGTATGTTTGAGGGAAATAAGTGAGGCCAATGTGGCAGAAGAGTAATGGGATGTGAGATGAGGTCCAAGAGGTGGCCTGATCATTTTTAGCTCTTTATGCATCCTGAGCTACCCAATCCTCAAACCTTGGTGCTTCCTTACCACTTATATCTAGTGACTTAGAAGTCCTGCTATTTCAGTATATACCAGTTATTTTGAAATATGCCTCCTTTGTCTAGATTCATCATGGTAGACCAGACCCTTATCATCATGTACCTAGACTGTAACAAAGCTACCTAACTGGTAACCCTGATGTGGATCCTTTTCTCCAGGACTCCATATTATTGTAATAGTCCTTTTCATTAAACAAATCCAATGATATTGCTGCCCTGTTCAAAATATCCTGGGTTCCTTTTAAGATAAAGTCCTTACATATCTTGACATATCTTTTTAATTCAGCCCTAATCTAATTCTGTGGCCACACTGGCTCACCCACCCCTATGCGCTGGCATCACTGACCTTTTCAGAGTTCAGCAGACTTTTCCATTTTCCAGGTTTTTGTGCTTCTGTTACACTTTTTGTTTTGCTTACACATTGTGCTCCTCTCCTCATATGGCCGACTGCTCCCCTACATTCCCATCCCTTGTTGAACTGTGGTGACCGGTGGAGGCTCTCTGGAAATCTTCTTCCAGGAGGAATTAATCAGGTTTTGCTTTGCTTCTTGATATGTTATTCACACTCTTTAAAGCACTTTCTGTATTATTTTACAGTTGAGTTAGGTAAGTTGTCAATTCCTTGAGCACAGGAACCATGTCTTTTCAACTTTATCTTCAGGACTTCTGTTGGTGCTGGGGAAAATAAATTGAGTTGCTGCATTTTAAAAAATGTATGGTGTGAGAGTTTATTTCATTCAAAAAAAAGTTTTTGTGTGCTTAATGTTTTTCATTGACGATACTATTAAATAGCATCCTCAAGGAAAGAAAATCTAAAGCAATTTTACTTTGAGGCCTTATTAACTGTAGTTGAGGTCAAGAATGTAGACTGTGTCATTCAGGGATACTTCGGAAGGAAAACCTAGGGGATGTATTGGTCATGTCCAAAAAAGCATAAGCTGTGTGAACAGTGCAGTGGTTAAGTACCTCCATGTCAACTGGAAAGACATGTTTTCCTCCAGAGTAGACTGGCCTAATTGAGATGTTTGCCAGCCTAATTAGCCTCCTGTTTTTGCTTGTCTTTGTTTTTGTATTGTCAGGAACACTGGTGTGTTAATTGTGGTGGGGGGAGAGCTATGTGATTCTTAAAATGAGCTTTCTCATAAACTGGTCCATATTATTGAGGGAAGGATTTAAGGGAATTGTAACTTATTAGTGGGAATGGGAGAAGCCAAGTGTTGTGAGACAGAAATTTCCACTGAGTTACTGGGAGCAGGAAGGCTATTGGTGGGTGACTCAGCTGTTTTCTAAACCTGTCTCATGTGATAGAGTGTGCATGATGTCTGTTTATTATCGGCAGAGTAAGTACTAAGGAAGTCACATTACACAGCAGGCATAATATTTATTTAACCAGCTCAGTGATGATCTAAAAATAGCTTGTGGGGGATTTTTATTTTCTTACTACATTTAGCATGCCAAGATAGAAGAATCATAATGCAGACCCACTGATGAGTGTTCTCCCTTGTAGATAACTTTGAAATTATAGTTGGCCAGTACTATTTCACTTCTTTCAATGTAAATATGAAAGCTTTGATATTTACATAAAAGGTTAGGAAAAGAAGATAGCCTTCTAATTATCCAGAAAATAATTCTGCACAATTACACTTTAGCTTGTATTCTGGACAAATACTCCTTTTGGGTGCTTCAGGGTCATCATTGAGGTATTTATGTATGAAATTTTTATGTACGAACTTTTCCTTTTTGTGAAGTTAAAGCACATGCTTTTTTTTTTTTTTTTTTTGCGGTACGCGGGCCTCTCACTGTTGTGGCCTCTCCCGTTGCGGAGCACAGGCTCCGGACGCGCAGGCTCCGCGGCCATGGCTCACGGGCCCGTCCGCTGCGCGGCATGTGGGATCTTCCCGGACCGGGGCACGAACCCGCGTCCCCTGCATCGGCAGGCGGACTCTCAACCACTGCGCCACCAGGGAAGCCCGCACATGCTTTTTTGAAATAGAAATGTTAGTGATGTATATTTGCTGGATTTTATTAATATTAACTTAGGATGTTTGTAGTGTTACTCTGATTTTCTTGATTTACTCACCTTGTACTCAGGGCTGGCACCAATGGGTACTGTAATTAAGTCTTTCAGTGTGTCAAAATGTGATTATTATTACCCTGTGTACCTAGTTACATGCTTGGCTCTGAAAGAGAAAGCACTTGGAAGCCTGAGCATATCTAGTAATCATAATCTTCTTATTTGTCTGGGAGGCAGTGAGTCACTGATTAGTTCTTTTTGACATTTGAGTGTTGCTTTTCGAGGTACAGCATATGAACTTGAGTCTGAGATTATTTCGAAAGGGAAAAGAAAAATGGATTCATTAGGAAGAAATAATGCCAGCATTCTGTTTACAGTAATGTTTAAGTGGGAATATTTAATTAGTCTAGTAGTCTATAAAATTACATTACTTACAGTGCTTGATACTGTGGGAAATACATACCTTTTTATGGTGGATGAAAAAAATGACTTGTGCATTAAACAGTTATTGCACTGTTTTAATTTGCTTCATTCTCTGTTTCAAAAAAATATTAAGGAAACATGAGAGGATTTGTTTTTATTTTGAATATTTACTGGGATTTCTCTTTTAGCATCTTTTTACTTGGTGCAGTCATTAGGAATTTAATATACCTGGAAGGACATACCTTCTAATTCACTCCGTGTAAATGGTACTGACTTGAACACCATTTGAAAGTAATTCCAGCAATTGCACTGGCTATTTGTGGTTCCATATCTGACCTGTTGCAATAGATAAATGAAAAAATTGGTTGTTTCTCAGTGTTAAAATTGTCTGGGCCTGAAAATCTAAGGTTCAGCCATGGTGCTTGGGCATGTTCCAGAGAAGAAGTTACAAAAGGATATCAAGTAAACTCAGCTATTCCACAGCAGATAAATTCAGATTTGGGAAAAGAGAAAGTGGTTCTACACTTCTTGTAAGATTGACAGTTAGTTGCAACAGATGTCTCACTGAACCTGAATGACATGCAGAAACAATGTTTTCCTCTGTAATGGAGGAATTATTTCTGTTTCCTATGGTCATTTGTAGTGTTTCTTTGATGATGTCCAGTGTGGTGAGGGGGAATTTTTTTTTGTTTTCATTTAAAACCTCTTTATGAGGTTGAATATATATTCTGCCTGGGTCTGATTCTCTGTTACTCTTCTTCCTTGGAAATAAAAGATAAGAACTTGGCTTTTCCCTTCACTGAAATATATAAAAGGCATTGTGTGTTGTGCAGATCGTTAAATGATGATTTTAAAGACTGTATTAGGTGATTTTTTATATTTAGCTACCATTTATGAGTTTCAGGTGGATTACAGTGACATATCAAGTTGTCATTGTTTATAGAGGTCTAATTAATCAAGTACTGCTTAAAATTCAATGAGATATAAATAAGCAAGTGTATATGTGTATATACAGTTATGTATTAGTCTGACAGCTAATTGATGGAGTTGAATAAATGCTGTCAAAACAAAGTTGTTTGTGATCAGACCTTGTGATAATGTGTGTTGATACTTTAAAATTTTTTTAAATGTGGTAAATACATATAAAATTTGCTGTCTTAACCATTTAAAACTGTATAGTTCAGTGATATTAAGTACATCCACATATTTGTGCAACCGTCACTACCATCTGTCTCTAAAACTCTTTTCATCTCATACAACTGAAACTCTGTACCCATTAAATGATAACACCCACCCCCTCTTCCCCTACCATGTGGCAACAACCATTCTGTTTTCTGTCTTTAAATTTGACTAGTCTAAGTACCTCATAAGTGGAATCATACACTGTCTTTTTGTGACTGGGTTACTTCACTTAGCATAATGTCTTCAAGATTCATTCATGTTGTTGCATGTATCAGAATTTCCTTGCTTTTTATGACTGAATAATACTCCATTATATGTATATACATTTTGTTTGTCCATTCACCTGTCACTGGACACTTGAGTTGCTTCCACCTTTTGCTATTGTGAATACCTCTGTGAACATAGGTATATAAACATCCCTTCAAGGCTGTGCTTTTAAATCTTTTGCATATATACCAGAAATAGAATTGCTCAACTACCTGACAATTCTATTTTCCATTTTTTGGAGAACTGTCATTCTGTGTTCCATACTGGCTGCACTGTTTTACATGTGTACCAGCAACACACAAGGGTTCCAGTTTCTCCACATCCTAACCAAACATTTGTTATTTTCTGTATTTTCTTTCTTTTTTTCTTTAGTAGCCATCCTAATGGGTGTGAGTTAGTATGTCATTGTAGTTTTGATTTGCATTTTTCTGCAGTGATTAGCAATGTTGAATATCTTTTCATGTGCTTACTGGCTATTTGCGTACCTTCTTTGGAGAAATGTCTATTCAAATTCTTTACCCATTTTTCAATCAGGTCTTTTTTTGTTGTTGAATTGTAGGATTTCTGTATATTAACTTGTTTTCAGATATATGATTTACAAATATTTTCTCCAATTTTGTGAGTTTTTCCCTCATTGTGTCCTTTGATGCCTAGTAGTTTTTAGTTTTGATATAGTCCAGTGTATCTTTCTTTCTTTTGTTTCTTGTATTCTTGGTGTCATATCCAAAAATCATTGCTAAATCCAGTATCATAAAACTTTCTCCCTATATTATCTCCTAAGATTTTTATACTCTTAGCGCTTAGGATTTGGTTTTTTATACATTTTGAGTTAATTTTTGTATATGGTGAAAGGTAAGGGTCCAGCTTCCTTCTTTTGCATGTGGATATCCAGTTTTTCTAATACCATTTGTTTTAAAAGACTGTCCTTTCCCCATTGAGTAGTTTTGGTACCCTTGTCAAAAATAATTTGGTCATACATATGAGGGTTTACTTCTGGAGTCTTTTTTCTCTTCCATTTGTTTATACGTCTATCTTTATGCCAGTATCACATTGTTTTGATTTCTGTAGACTTGTAGTAAGTTTTGAAATCAGGATGTTTGAGATCTCCAACTTTGTTCTTCTTTTCCAAGATTATTTTGGCTTTTCAGAGTCCCTTGAGATTCCATGTGAACTTTAGGATGGAGTTTTCTATAGCTGCAAAACATGTCATTGGGATTTGATAGGGATTGTATTGAATCTGTAAATTACTTTGTGAAGTATTGACATCTTAACAATATTAAGTATTCCAGTTCATGAACATGGAATCTCTTTCCATTTATTTATGTCTTCTTTAATTTCATTAAGCAACATTTTGTAGTTTTCAGTGTACAGGTCTTTCACTTCCTTGGTTAATTTTATTTCAAAGTATTTTATTCTTTTGATTCTATTATAAATGGAATTTTCTTTTTATAAAATGATTGAAGTATAATTAATTTTCAATGTGTTAATTTCTGCTGTACAGCGAAGTGATTCAGTTACAGATATATATATATATATATATATATATATATATACACATTCTTTTTCATAGTCTTTAGCATTATGGTTTATCACAGGATATTGACTGTAGTTCCCTGTGCTATACAGTAGGACCTTGTTGTTTATCCATTCTATATATAATAGTTTGCATCTGCTAATCCCAAACTCCCAATCTAAATGGAATTGTTTTCCTAATTTCCTTTTCAGATTTATTGTTAATGTATAGAAAGAACTAGTTTTTATGTATTTATTATTTATACTGTAATTTCGGTGAATTTGCTTATCACTTCTAACAGACTTATGAAATCCTTAGGGCTCTCTGCATAGATTATGCTATCTATAAACAGAGATAATCTTTTTTTTTTTCTAATTTGGATTCTTTTTTGTTGTTGTTGTCGTCTAATTACTCTGGATAGAATTTCCAGTACTATGTTGAATAGTTGTGGTGTAAGCAGGCATCTTTGTCCTATTCCTGATCGTAAAGGAAAAGCTTGCAGTCTTTCACCAATGAGTATGATATTAGATGTGAGCTTCTCATGTATGGCCTCTATTATATTGAAGTAGTTTTCTCCTATTCCTAGTATGTTGAGTATTTTTATCATGAAAGGGTGTTGAAGTTTATCAGATGGTTTTTCTGCATCAGTTCAAATGATCTTGTTTTCTCTTCATTTTGTTAGTGTGGGGGTATTATATTGATTGATTTTTGTTTGTTGAATCAACCTTGCATTTCAGGAATAAATCTCACTTGGTTATGGTGTATAATCCTTTTGATGTGCTATTGAATTCTGTTTGCTAGTATTTTGTTGTGGATATTTACATTAGGAATATTAGTCTGTACTTTTCTTGTATTGTTTTTATCTGTCTTTAGTATCAGGATAATGTTAGACTCATAGTATGAGTTTGGAAGTGTTCTCTCTTCTTCAGTGTTTTGGAAGAATTTCAGGAGGATTGTTGTTAATTCTTTAAATGTTTGGTAAAATTCACCAGTGAAACCATGCGGTCCTGGGCTTGTCTTTGTTGCAAGGTTTTTGACGAGTAATTCAGTCTCCTTTCCAGTTATAGGTCCGTTTAGTTTTTCTATTTTTTCATGATTCCGTTTTCATAGGTTGTGTGCTTCTAGGACTTTGTCCATTTCATATAGGTTATCTAGATTTTGGTGTATAATTATTTATGGCATTCTCTTTATAATCCTTTTTATTTCTGTAAAATCAGTTAAAATGTCCCCTTATTGATTTCTGATTTCATTTATTTATCTCTCTTATTTTTCTTTCTCTTATTCAGTCTAGCTAAAGTTTTGTCAGTTTTGTTGACCTTGGTTTCATTGCTTTTTTTTCCTATGGTTCTATTCTGTATTTTTTTTTCTAATTTTCATTTTATATTGGAGTATAGTTGATTAACAATGTTGTGTTAG
Organism: Lagenorhynchus albirostris; assembly: GCF_949774975.1. Lineage (NCBI taxonomy): Eukaryota > Metazoa > Chordata > Mammalia > Artiodactyla > Delphinidae > Lagenorhynchus > Lagenorhynchus albirostris. The sequence continues at coordinate 170,155,020 of NC_083096.1, forward strand.
TTTCAGGTGTACAGAAAAGTGATTCAGTTATACATATACTGTATTTTTTTAACATCTTTATTGGAATACAGTTGCTTTACAATGGTGTGTTAGTTTCTGATTTATAACAAAGTGAATCAGTTATACATATACAAATGTCCCCATATCTATTCCCTCTTGCATCTCCCTCCCTATCCCACCCCTCTAGGCGGTCACAAACCACCTAGCTGATCTCCCTGTGCTATGCGGCTACTTCCCACTAGCTATCTATTTTACGTTTGATAGTGTATATATGTCCATGCCACTCTTACTTTGTCACAGCTTACCCTTCCCCCTCCCCATATCCTCAAGTCCATGTTCTAGTAGCTCTGTGTCTTTATTCCTGTCTTACCCCTAGGTTCTTCATGACTTTTTTTTTTTTCTTAGATTCCATATATATGTATTAGCATACGGTACTTGTTTTTCTCATTCTGACTTACTTCACTCTGTATGACAGACTCTAGGTCTATCCACCTCATTACAAATAGCTCAATTTCGTTTCTTTTTATGGCTGAGTAATATTCCATTGTGTATATTTGCCACATCTTCTTTATCCATTCATCCGATGATGGACACTTAGGTTGCTTCCATCTCCTGGCTATTGTAAATAGAGCTGCAATGAACATTTTGGTACATGACTCTTTTTGAATTATGGTTTTCTCAGGGTATATGCCCAGTAGTGGGATTGCTGGGTCATATGGTAGTTCTATTTGTAGTTTTTTAAGGAACCTCCATACTGTTCTCCATAGTGGCTGTCCCAGTTCACATTCCCACCAGCAGTGCAAGAGTGTTCCCTTTTCTCCACACCCTCTCCAGCATTTATTCTTTCTAGATTTTTTGATGATGGCCATTCTGACTGGTGTGAGATGATATCTCATTGTAGTTTTGATTTGCATTTCTCTAATGATTAATGATGTTGAGCATTCTTTCATGTGTTTGTTGGCAGTCTGTATATCTTCTTTGGAGAAGTGTCTATGTAGATCTTCTGCCCATTTTTGGATTGGGTTGTTTCTTTTTTTGTTATTGAGCTGTATGAGCTGCTTATAAATTTTGGAGATTAATCCATTGTCAGTTGCTTTATTTGCAAATATTTTCTCCCATACTGAGGGTTGTCTTTTGGTCTTGTTTATGGTTTCCTTTGCTGTGCAAAAGCTTTGAAGTTTCATTAGGTCCCGTTTGTTTATTTTTGTTTTTATTTCCATTTCTCTAGGAGGTGGGTCAAAAAGGATCTTGCTGTGATTTATGTCATAGAGTGTTCTGCCTATGATTTCCTCTAAGAGTTTGATAGTGTCTGGCCTTACATTTAGGTCTTTAATCCATTTTGAGTTTATTTTTGTGTATGGTGTTAGGGAGTGTTCTGATTTCATACTTTAACATGTAACTGTCCAGTTTTCCCAGCACCACTTATTGAGGAGGCTGTCTTTTCTCCACTGTATATTCTTGCCTCCCTTATCAAAGATAAGGTGAACATATGTGCATGGGTTTATCTCTGGGCTTTCTATCCTGTTCCATTGATCTATCTTTCTGTTTTTGTGCCAGTACCATACTGTCTTGATCACTGTAGCTTTCTAGTGTAGTCTGAAGTCAGGGAGCCTGATTCCTCCAGCTCCGTTTTTCGTTCTCAAGATTGCTTTGGCTATTCAGAGTCTTTTGTGTTTCCATACAAATTGTGAAATTTTTTGTTCTGGTTCTGTGAAAAATGCCAGTGGTAGTTTGATAGGGATTGCATTGAATCTGTAGATTGCTTTGGGTAGTAGAGTCATTTTCACAATGTTGATTCTTCCAATCCAAGAACATGGTATATCTCTCCATCTGTTTGTATCATCTTTAATTTCTCTCATCAGTGTCTTATAATTTTCTGCATACAGGTCTTTTGTCTCCTTAGGTAGGTTTATTCCTAGATATTTTATTCTTTTTGTTGCAATGGTAAATGGGAGTGTTTTCTTAATTTCACTTTCAGATTTTTCATCACTAGTGTATAAGAATGCCAGAGATTTCTGTGCATTAATTTTGTATCCTGCTACTTTACCAAATTCATTGATTAGCTCTAGTAGTTTTCTGGTAGCATCTTTAGGATTCTCTATGTGTGGTATCATGTCATCTGCAAACAGTGACAGCTTTACTTCTTTTCTGATTTGGATTCCTTTTATTTATTTTTCTTCTCTGATTGCTGTGGCTAAAACTTGCAAAACTATGTTGAATAAGAGTGGTGAGAGTGGGCAACCTTGTCTTGTTCCTGGTCTTAGTGGGAATGGTTTCAGTTTTTCACCATTGAGGACGATGTTGGCTGTGGATTTGTCATATATGGCTTTTATTATGTTGAGAAAAGTTTCCTCTATGCCTACTTTCTGCAGGGTTTTTATCATAAATGGGCGTTGAATTTTGTCGAAAGCTTTCTCTGCATCTATTGAGATGATCATATGGTTTTTCTCCTTCAGTTTGTTAATATGATGTATCACGTTGATTGATTTGCGTGTATTGAAGAATCCTTGCATTCCTGGAATAAACCCCACTTGATCATGGTGTATGATCCTTTTAATATGTTGTTGGATTCTGTTTGCTAGTATTTTGTTGAGGATTTTTGCATCTATGTTCATCAGTGATATTGGCCTGTAGTTTTCTTTCTTTGTGACATCTTTGTCTGGTTTTGGTATCAGGGTGATGGTGGCCTCGTAGAATGAGTTTGGGAGTGTTCCTCCCTCTGCTATATTTTGGAAGAGTTTGAGAAGGATAGGTGTTAGGTCTTCTCTAAGTGTTTGATAGAATTCGCCTGTGAAGCCATCTGGTCCTGGGCTTTTGTTTGTTGGAAGATTTTTAATCACAGTTTCAGTTTCACTGCTTGTGATTGATCTGTTCATATTTTCTATTTCTTCCTGGTTCAGTCTCGGCAGGTTGTGCATTTCTAAGAATTTGTCCATTTCTTCCAGGTTATCCATTTTATTGGCATAGAGTTGCTTGTAGTAATCTCTCATGATCCTTTGTATTTCTGCAGTGTCAATTGTTACTTCTCCTTTTTCATTTCTAATTCAATTGATTTTTTTTTTTTTTTTTGCGGTACGCGGGCCTCTCACCACTGTAGCCTCTTCCGTGGTGGAGTACAGGCTCTGGACGTGCAGGCCCAGCGACCATGGCTCACAGGCCCAGCTGCTCCGTGGCATGTGGTATCCTCCTGGACCGGAGAACGAACCTGCGTCCCCTGCATGGGCAGGCGGACTTTCAACCACTGCGCCACCAGGGAAGCCCCTAATTCTATTGATTTGAGTCTTCTCCCTTTTTTTCTTGATGAGTCTGGCTAATGGTTTATCAATTTTGTTTGTCTTCTCAAAGAACCAGCTTTTAGTTTTATTGATCTTTGCTATCATTTCCTTCGTTTCTTTTTCATTTATTTCTGATCTGATCTTTCTGATTTCTTTCCTTCTGCTCACTTTGGGTTTTTTTGGTTCTTCTTTCTCTAATTGCTTTAGGTGCAAGGTTAGGTTGTTTATTTGAGATGTTTCCTGTTTCTTAAGGTAGGATTGTATTGCTATAAACTTCCCCCTTAGAAGTGCTTTTGCTGCATCCCATAGGTTTTGGATCGTCGTGTGTTCATTGTCATTTGTCTCTAGGTATTTTTTGATTTCCTCTTTGATTTCTTTAGTGATCTCTTGGTTATTTAGTAATGTATTGTTTAGCCTCCATGTGTTTGTGTTTTTTACCTTTTTTTCCCTGTAATTCATTTCTAATTTTGTAGTGTTGTGGTCAGAAAATATGCTTGATATGATTTCAGTTTTCTTAAATTTACTGAGGCTTGATGTGTGACCCAAGATGTGATCTATCCTGGAGAATGTTCCACGTGCACTTGAGAAGAAGGTGTAATCTGCTGTTTTTGGATGGAATGTCCTATAAATATCAATTAAATCTACCTGAGCTATTGTGTCATTTAAAGCTTCTGTTTATTTACTTTCATTTTAGATGATTTGTCCATTGGTGTAAGTGAGGTGTTGAAGTCCCCCACTATTATTGTGTTTTCTGTCGATTTCCTTTTTTATAGCTGTTAGCAGTTGCCTCATGTATTTAGCTGCTCCTATGTTGGGTGCATATATATTTATTATTGTTATATCTTCTTCTTGGATTGATCCCTTGATCCTTATGTAGTGTCCTTTGTTGTCTCTTGTAACATTCTTTAATTTAAAGTCTATTTTATCTGATATGAGTATTGCTACTCCAGCTTTCTTGTGATTTCCATTTGAATGGAATATCTCTTTCCATCCCCTCACTTTCAGTCTGTATGTGTCTCTTGGTCTTAAGTGGGTCTCTTGTAGACAGCATATATATGGGTCTTGTTTTTGTATCCATTCAGCAAGCCTGTGTCTTTTGGTTGGAGCATTTAATCCATTCACTTTTAAGGTCATTATGGATATGTATGTTCCTGTTACCATTTTCTTAATTGTTTTGGGTTAGTTTTTGTAGGTCCTTTTCTTCTCTTGTGTTTCCCACTTAGAGAAGTTCCTTTAGCATTTGTTGTGGAGCTGGTTTGGTGGTGCTGAGTTCTCTTAGCTTTTGCTTGTCTGTAAAGCTTTTGATTTCTCCATCGAATCTGAATGAGATCCTTGCCAGGTAGAGTAATCTTGGTAGTAGGTTCTTCCCTTTCATCACTTCAAGTATATCATGCCGCTCCCTTCTGGCTTGTAGAGTTTCTGCTGAGAAATCAAATGTTAACCTTATGGGAGTTCCCTTGTATGTGATTTGTCATTTTTCCCTTGCTGCTTTCAATAATTTTTCTTTTTCTTTAATTTTTGCCAATTTGATTACTATGTGTCTTGGCGTGTTTCTCCTTGGGTTTATCCTGCCTGGGACTCTCTGTGCTCCTTGAACTTGGGTGGCTATTTCCTTTCCCATGTTAGGGAAGTTTTCAACTATAATCTCTTCAAATATTTTCTCGGGTCCTTTCTCTCTCTCTTCTCCTTCTGGGATCCCTATAATGCGAATGTTGTTGCATTTAATGTTGTCCCAGAGCTCTCTTAGGCTGTCTTCATTTCTTTTCATTCCTTTTTCTTTATTCCACGGCAGTGAATTCCACCATATTCTGTCTTCTAGGTCACTTATCCATTCTTCCTGCCTCAGTTATTCTGGTACTGATTCCTTCTAGTGTAGTTTTCATTTCAGTTATTGTATTGTTCATCTCTGTCCTTTAATTCTTTTAGGTCTTTGTTAAACGTTTCTTACATCTTCTCGATCTTTGCCTCCATTCTTTTTCTGAGGTTCTGGATCATCTTCACTATCATTATTCTGAATTCTTTTTGTGGAAGGTTGCCTATCTCCACTTCATTGAGCTGTTTTTCTGGGGTTTTATCTTGTTCCTTCAACTGGTACATAGCCCTCTGCCTTTTCATCTTGTCTATCTTTCTGTGAATGTGGGTGTTTTCCACAGGCTGCAGGACTGTAGTTCTTGCTTCTGCTGTCTATCCTCTGGTGTATGACGCTGTCTAAGAGGCTTGTGTAAGTTTCCTGTTGGGAGGGACTGGTGTTTGGTAGAGCTGTCTGTTGCTCTGGTGGGTAGAGCTCAGTAAAACTTTAATCCGCTTGACTGTTGAGGGTGGGGCTGGGTTCCCTCCCTGTTGGTTGTTTGGCCTGAGGCAACCCAACACTGGAGCTTACCTGGACTGTTTGGTGGGGCTAATGACAGACTCTGAGATGGCTCACTCCAAGGAGTACTTCCCAGAGCTTCTGCTGCCAGTGTTCTTGTCTCCACGGTGAGCCACAGCCACCCCCCCGCCTCTGCAGGAGACCGTCCAACACTAGCAGGTAGGTCTGGTTCAGTCTCCCCTGGGGTCACTGCTCCATCCCCTGGGTCCCGATGCGCACGCTAGTTTGTGTGTGCCCTCCAAGAGTGGAGTCTCTGTTTCCCCCAGTCCTGTTGAAGTCCTGCAGTCAAATCCCGCTAGGCTTCAAAGTCTGATTCTCTAGGAATTCCTCCTCCTGTTGCTGGACCCCCAGGTTGGGAAGCCTGACGTGGGGCTCAGAATCTTCACTCCAGTGGGTGGACTTCTGTAGTATAAGTGTTCTCCAGTCTGTGAGTCACCCACCCAGCAGTTATGGGATTTGATTTTACTGTGATTGCGTGCCTCCTACCTTCTCATTGTGGCTTCTCCTTTGTGTTTGGATGTGGAGTATCTTTTTTGGTGAGTTCCAGTGTCTTCCTGTCGATGATTGTCCAGCAGCTAGTTGTGATTCTGGCGTTCTCACAAGAGGGAGTGAGAGGGGCTTCCCTGGTGGCGCAGTGGTTGAGAGTTCGCCTGCCGGTGCAGGGGAGACGGGTTCGCGCCCCGGTCCGGGAGGATCCCACATGCCGCGGAGCGGCTGTGCCTGTGAGCCATGGCCACTGAGCCTGCGCGTCTGGAGCCTGTTCTCCACAACGGGAGGGCTACAACAGTGAGAGGCCCTTGTACCGCCAACAAAACAAAACAAAAACAAAAAAGAGGGAATGAGAGCACATCCTTCTACTCCGCCATCTTGGTTCCTCTCTCCTGGAATAAGCACGTATTGGTTTTTTGATCGAGTCCCTTATGTTCCTTAGTCTCTGTTTAGTTTTTTTTTTTTTTTTTGCGGCACGCAGGCCTCTCACTGTTGTGGCCTCTCCTGTTGCAGAGCACAGGCTCCGGATGCGCAGGCTCAGCGGCCATGGCTCATGGGCCCAGCCGCTCCGCGGCATGTGGGATCCTCCCAGACCAGGGCATGAACCCGTATCCCCTGTATCAGCAGGCGGACTCTCAAACACTGCACCACCAGGGAAGCCCTGTTTACTTTTTTATTATTATTTTTTTGATTTTCTTCTTGAACTTGATAAATTCAAAGGTTTTGTCCTCAAGGTCACCATTTTTTTTTCCTGCCTCTTTGAATCTGCTGTTGAACCTTTCAAGTAAATTTTTAAAATTCAGTTATTATATTTTTCTACTCCAGAAATTGTTTGCTTGTTTTTACAATTTCTGTTTCTTTGTTGATATTCTCATTTTCTTTATATATTGTTTTTCTAGTTTCCTTTAGGTTTCCGTGTTTTCCTGTAGTTTATTGAGCATATTCAAGACAGTTGTTTTAAAGTCTTTGTCTGGTAACTCCAAAGGCTATGTCTCTTTGAGGTCGGTTTCTAGAGATATATGGTGTTCCTTTGAATGTGCCGTGTTTCCCTATTTATTTATATGCCTTGTAATCTTCTGTTGATAATTGAGCAGTTGAGAAAACAGCCATACCTTCCAGTATTTGAAAACTGACTTCTTGCAGGGGAAGACCATCAGCCATCATTTTCTGTGCATACATCTTCCCCGGGCTTGTGTGTTTGGTTTCCCCCCAATTCTACTGTATATGTGGCTCCTTTTAAATGTTGTTATTGCTCAGTCTTACCCTGACTTCTTCTCAAGGCCTTAAATGTTCTGTTGTGTTCTCCTGCCTGTAGTCTCTTGCCCCAGGTGCCTGCAGGTCTGAAGCCTTCCTGAAGCTCGCATGTAGTTCAGCAGGTGCCACTCCTTTCAGGGACCCAATCTTATATCCAAACTATGTCACACTTCCCATCATTGGTCTGAGTCAGGTGAGACAGAAACCAACCCCTCAGCCCCCAGACAAGCCAGAATGTTACAAACAAGTTCAGCCTTTTTCTTTCTGTTCTGAAGGAGGAACTGGGAATTGTGTGTCTTCCTCCAGATTGTGCCATGCCAGGTAGGGGTTGGGGCAAGGACAGGCAAAAACACCACTACATTTCCTGTTCTTTTGAATGTGGTTATGTAGAGCTCAGGAAGACAGTTTTTGAAAGATTGAAGGTTCCTGGAAGCAGTGCAGATGGAAATTATTTTAGGTTCACAGTAAACCACATTAATGTGGAAATTTGGGAGAGTGAAAACAAACTGTTGCTCAGCCATCAGGAATAGAAAGTTTTGAGGAAAAACTTAAGGATAGGGAAACAAAGTGAATGTTTAATATTTTAATAGCAATAAGTAAAGGAAGATCCCTTTCAGCTCTAGTATTAATCTAGGTCAGTGTTCTCAAAACTTTTAGATTCAGGGCTTCTTTGTACTCTTCAATAAAAATATTTGGGGTTCTCAATATTTTATCTTATATATGTTAATATTTACTGTATTAGAAATTAAAACTGAGGAATTTAAAAATATTGTTTTAAAATAAATTTAAACCTATTTTTGTAAACCTGATAATACATTTTTTTGAAAAAATAAAAAAATTGATGAGAAGAATTGTATTATTCAAAGCTTTGCAAATCTTTTAATATCTGGCTTAATAGAAGTTAGCTGGAATCTTATATCTGCTTCTGCACTCGACCTGTTACAGTGTTATTTCAGTTGAAGTATATGAGGAAAATACAGTCTTACCCAGGGATGTAACTGGGAAAGGGAGGCATATTTTATACAGCCTCTTCAGAAAGTTGTGGTTATTATTTGATACTATACCAAACTGAAAAAGTGGTAGTTTCTTAAACGTTAGTTGCAGTATGGAATCTGACTCCATATTAGTGAACTTTTGGTACTCTGTTACATTAAAATCTATTGGTCTGTCTTGCACTTGAATTAATTATATACTCTGTATATCATCGTGCGTGGGTCATTTGTAAAATATTGCTTGACTGAGTTATGTGGATCTTTCACGTACTGTTTTATTATAGAGTATAAAAAATCACATTCTTTCTGGAAAGTCTACATGTTGGGAATATGCCAAGCTCATGGTGATAGTTACACATTTTCTAAAAGTTGAATTTTCATTTGAAAGCTTGAATTTTATCATTGGTGACAAATACTTTCAATTTTCCTCGATAAGTTCACTTTGTTCATTTTCAATAAAATGCCGTGTACCAAGGTCTGCATAAGCATAGTTTGTCTCTTATTTATTCTTTCAAGTAACATGGTGTTACATGGAGAAAGCACCTAGTTCAGCTTGTTACTTAAACAGTCTTATAAATGCTTTTTCTTGATATAACCTGCTAATAACCCCAATATACTGCAGAAGTGTTTCAGTTGTTTTCTCTCATTTGGTCACACAGTATATTATAAAGACATGTTCTAAAGCTTCCTTACTTAGTGATGTCATTTTTATGACATCTCTATATGATCAGATTACAGAGATGGAGAATAGGTTAGTGGTTCCTGAAGGTTAGATGCATAAGAGGTGAAGGTAGAAAAGAGGAAGGAAAGAAGGTGCCTATGGCTTTTATAGGGTAGTGCAAAGGATCTCCGTGAAGAACCTTTTCTGTATTGTGACTGTAGCAGTGGTGACAGGAACCTATAAATGTGATAAAATTGCCCAGAACTAAATATACATGAAAATGTGTGTGCACGTAGAACTGGAGAAATCTGAATAAGTTTGCTGGATCATATCAATGTTATTTTTCAAGGTTTGGTAGTGTACTATACTTACATAAGATTTTACCATTAAGGAAAACTAGATGAAGAGCATATGGAAACTCTTTGTATTATGTTTTAAACTCCACGTGACTCTATAATTATCTCAGAATAAAAATTAATGATTTTTACTGTCACATAAATGACATACTTAAGTACTCGCTCTTTTTTTTTTTTTTGTGAGCGCATGGTGAGAGTGTGGGAGTGAAGAATACAAGGACTGCCATTGGTTTGGTTTTTACTAAGGCACCAGTAGTTTTACCCTTCTTGTTTTTCTGTCATTAGTGCAAATGTCAGCACAACATCATCTTGGCATTAATATTGTGAGACTGTTTTCTCTCCCAGGCCTTCTCATCACTAGGGCTCTGCAGTCCACATTCTGAGAATCAGTGCCATAAAGTTTTAGTCTTTAGTTAGCTGAGGAAAACAAGTACATTTGGCGCTCTGTATCTGCGGGTTCTGAAACTGCGCATATGGAGGGCTTGCTGTACTAAAACTGTTTTATATGAGACTTGAGCATCTGTGGGTTTTGGTATCCATGAGGGTCTTGGAAGCAAGCCCCAGAGGGGATAGCAAGGGACAATTGTAATATGCTTAAGACTGCATGTCCAGTTCAGTGATATGTCTCTGCTTCTCTCTCCAGCGTTTTATCGTGGACTCTTGCTTATGGGATGTTACTGTACTTCTGTAAAATTAGAGTTACATTTGTAAAGATATAAAAGGTAGACATGAGAAGAGTAAAATTTTGGAATTAACAGCTTTCTGCATCTGTGCTGTATAGTATGGTAGCAACTAGCCATATCTGGTTATTTAAATTTAAATTCTAAGTGATTAAAATGTGTATAAATAAAATTTAAATTGGACCAGTGGTTGTACAGTTTCAGTTTTGCAAGATGAAAAAGTTCATCACAGAAATTTTTATTTACACTGGTTGTGTATCTCTCAGGAAGACAATTGTAAGAGGTTGAAGGTGCTTCGAAGCATTGTGGATGCCAATATGGTCAAAGTGCTGGTCTAGACTTTAAGGTATTATCTTTACTTCTCTGGCCAGATTTAGATGTCAAACATTTATCTGATAGAAGAGTTTCTCACTATTTATATCCTCTAATAGCTAGTTAGTAAGAATGAAGGAACACATTTACGCATGTATATACAAATATAGTTATAGAGAAAAATATTAAAATTGAGAACTTTTATAAATTTATAGTAATAGTCTATTTTAAAAAAATATTTGGTGTATCCATAGGTACTGTTTTTATTTAGATTTTAAAAGTAGGGCTTCCTTGGTGGCGCAGTGGTTAAGAATCTGCCTGCCAATGCAGGGGACAGGGGTTCGAGCCCTGGTCCGGGAAGATCCCACATGCCGTGGACCAGCTAAGCCCGTGCGCCACAACTACTTAACCTGCGCTCTAGAGCCCACGAGCGACAACTACTGAAGCCCGCACGCCTAGAGCCTGTCCGTGCTCCGCAACAAGAGAAGCCACCGCAATGAGAAGCCCGCGCACTTCAACAAAGAGTAGCCCCTGCTCGCTTCAACTAGAGAAAGCCTGCGCGCAGCAACAAAGACCCAACGCAGCCAAAAATAAATAAATAAAATTAATTTATAAAAAAAAAAGTAATTCCCAGCTCTAAGATGACAAAAATAGATTTGCCTCTGGTACCTTTAAAGTGTCATGTTTTACATTCCAACATTTTTAATCAATCTGGAATTTTTTGGTATCATAAGTTGAGCGTATATATCCTCCTTCCCCCTAGATGATTATCTAGTCATCCCAACACAATTTATTAAGTAATTTTGGTATTTCTCTAGTGACTTGAGATACTACCAACATTTTGTACATATATGTGCTTATTTCAGCATTCTCTCTCAATATCATTCTTTCCATGTCATTAAATGCTCCTCTGTATCTTTTTTTAATGACTACAAAGGATTATACTGTATGGCTGAGTAAATACTACGTATATCTATTATCTATCTCTTTATTGATTAAATTGTGGATTTCTTGAAGCTTAAAACACCAGTAAACATATATTATTGGCCTCATTTAGGCACATAACCCACAGCATAGTGTCTTTGTGTTACATTTCCATAAATATTGTTGATTTAGTTTCCATTGTGATTTATGAGACGATATTTCAGTTGTTTTCCAGAAATATTTAAAAGTTCGCAAAATACAGACCTCCTACTGGATTTTCTGGTTTGCTTTACTATTTTCTATCACATGAAGGGAAGTTGAAGGAAAGGGAAACTATCACAGAGTTTATCTTCAATGAGTTTTTATTATAAAAGTAATTAATTCTTATGAAAAAGGAAAAATACATATAGGCATACCACGGCAATATTGTGGATTTGGTTCCAGAACACTACAATAAAGCGAATATAGCAGTGATGCAATTCACACAAATTCTTTGGTTTCCCAGTGCATATAAGAGTTATGTTAACACTATACTGTAGTGCATAAAGTGTGCGATAGCATTATGTCTAAGAAAATCAATGTATGTACCTTAATTAAAAAACACAGTGGACCCTTGAACAACTTGGGAGATTGGTTCCAGGGCCCACCACACATACCAAAATCCATGGATGTTTAAGTCCCATAGTTGGCACTTTGTATCCCTGGTTCCACGTCTGCAGATTCAACCAACCACAGATTGTGTAGTACTGTAGTATTTATTTATTTCCGCTAGTTTTACTGAGGTGTAATTGACAAACAGTGCTGTATCAGTAGGGTGTACAGCATAATGATTTGATGTACATACATCATGAAGCACTGTAGTATTTATTGAAAAGTATACGCATGTAACTGGACCCACACAGATCAAACCCCTGTTTTTTGAGGGTCAACTGTACTTTATCGTTAAAAATGCTAACCATCATCTGAGCCTTCAGCAAGTCATAATCTTTTTGCTGCTGGAGGGTCTCTCCTCGATGTTGATGCTGCTGACTGACCAGGGTCGTGGCTGCTGAGGGCTGGGGTGCCCGTGGCAATGTCTTAAAATAAAATAACATAGAAGTCTGCCGCATCAACTGACTCTTCTTTTCATGAACGACTTCCCTGTAGCAAGCAAGGCTGTTTGACAGCATTTTACCCACAGCAGAACGTCTTTCAAAACTGAAGTCAGTCCTCTCAAAACCTGCCACTGCTTTATCAGCTAAATTTATGTAATATTCCGAATCCTCTGTTGTCATTTCAGTAGTCTTCACAGATCTTCACCCGGATTAGAGTCCATCTCAAGAAACCCTTTCTTTGCTCATCCGTAAGAAGCAACTCCTCATCTGTCACAGAGTTTTATTATGAGATTGCAGCGATTCAGTCACGTCTTCAGGCTCCACTTCTAATTCTAGTTCTCTTACTGTTTCTACCACATCTACAGTGACTCCTCCATTGAAGTCTGGAACCCTGCGGGGGTTTGGAATCAACTTCTTCCAAACTCCTGTTACTGCTGACACGTTGAGCTCTTCTCATGAATCACGAATGTTCTTCATGACATCCAGAATGGTGAATCCTTTCCAGAAGGTTTTCAATTTACTTTGCCCAGATCCATCAAAGGAATCACTATCTATGGCAGCTAAATAGTCTTACGAAATGTATTCATTAAATAATAAGACCTGAAAGTTGAAATTACTCCTTGATTCATGGGCTGCAGAATGGATGTTGTGAGAGCAGGCAGGAAAGCATCATTAATCTCGTACATCTCCTTCGCAGCCCTTGGGTGACCAGGTGCATTGTCAACAAGCTGTAATATTTTGAAAGGCATCATTTTTTCTGAGCAGTAGGTCTCAACAGTGGGCTTAAAATATTCAGTAAACCATGCTGTCAACAGATGTGTTGTCATCCAGGCTTTGTTGTTCCACGTATAGAACGCAGGCAGACTAGATTTAGCAGAATTCTTAAGGGCCCTAGGATTTTCGGAATGATAAATGAGCACGGACTTCAGCTAAAAGTCACCAGATGCATTAGCCCCTAACAAGAGAGTCAGCCAGTCTTTTGAAGCTTTGAAGCCAGACGTTGACTTCTCTCTAGCTGTGAAAGTCCTAGATGGCATCTTCTTAAATGGAAGGCTGTTTCATCTACACTGAAAATCTGTAGTTTAGTGTAGCCACCTTCATTCCTTACCTTAGCTGGATATTATGGGTAACTTGCTGCAGCTTCAACATCAGCACTTGTGGCTTCACCTTGGATTTGTATGTCATGGAGACATACAAATACAAGCCTCTTTCCTAAAACCTCATGAACCAACCACCTCTGCTAGCGTTAAACTTTTCCTCCTGCAAATTCTTCACTTCTCTCAGCCTTCAGAACCAAAGAGAGTTAGGACCTTGCTCTAGGTTAGGTTTTGGCTTAAAGGAATGTTGTTGCCGGTTTGATCTCTCCAGACCACTAAAGTTTTCTCCATATCAGCGATAAGGCTGTTTTGTCTTCTTATCATTCGTGTGTCCACTGAAATAGCAGTTGTAATTTCGTTCAAGAAGTAACTTTTCCTTTGCATTCACAACTTGGCTAACTGTCTAGCACAAGAGGCCTATCTTTCTGCCCATCTCAGCTTTCGACATGCTTTCCTCACTAAGCTTAATCATTTCTAGTTTTTGATTTAAAGTGAGAGACATGGGACTCTTCCTTTCACTTGAACACTTGGAGGCCATCGCAGGGTTATGAATTGGCCTAATTTCAATACTGTTGTGTCTCAGGGAATAGGGAGGCCCGAGGAGAGTGAGAAAGATGGGGAACAGCTTGTCAGTGGAGCAGTCAGAATACACACAACATTTATGGATTAAGTTCGCCGACTTATATGGGTGCAGTTCATGGTGCCCCAAAACAATTATAATAGTAACCTTAAAGATCACTGATCACAGGTCACCATAGCAAATATAATAATAATAATGAAAAAGTTAAAAATATTGCGAGAATTACCAAAATGTGACACAGAGACATGAAGTGAGCAAGTGTTACTGGGAAAATAGAGTTGATAATCATGCTTATATAGCACAGGGAACTATATTCAATACCTTGTAATAACCTTATATTGGAAAAGAATCTGAACAAGAATATATGTAGATACATATAACTGAATCAGTTTGCTGTACATCTGAAACTAATACAACATTGTAAATCAACTATACTTAAAAAAAAAGACACGCTTGATGCAGGGTTCCTGCAAACCTTCAATTTGTAGAAATCAAAGTATCTGTGAAGTACAGTAACACGCAGCACAATAAAATGAGGTGTGCCCTTAATACAGAGTATATAAAATAAAACCTACAAGTTGTATCCTATATCCCCCTTTCAATTCTATTTCTGCGAAGTAGCAATTTTAAGTTTGCTATATGTCTTCCCAAGACATCTTTGAGTATACTATTAGCATATATCAAAAAGCACTACACAAATAGGATTTTTATTCTTACTAATTCTGTGATTTGCTTATGTCACTTAATATTGTAGATACCTTTCCATGACAGTGTATGTAGATTTACCTCATTCTTTCTTAGCTCAGAGATTACACTACGTTCTCTCTTTGACTGAATATAGCTTACTTTAACCTCTCTCCTATAAATGGAGACATTTATAAGACATTTATAAGCACTCTGTATTCAGAGTGCTGCTTTATTTTTTGCTATTATGAATTTATCTTTAGGGTCAATTTCTTGAAATGGAATTGTGTAATAAAAGGATAAGCTTATTTAAAATTTGGTAAGTATCACCCGATAGCTCTTTGAAAGGCTATGGCTGCATAATTTTTACATCAGATTTATGTGTGCTGCACACATGTGCACAATATTGAATTTAGTCTTTCCGGCAGTATTTATTCAAGGGGAAGTGAGTGTTTTAAGAAATAACCTTTCATCTCCTTGTCATATGTGAAGTGCTTAGAATGGTTTCTGAAACATATTAAGAGCTATCTAAATGCTATAATTAGTTTTGTTTGCTTAATTCCCTTCTATTTTGAAAATTGAAAATCCTACCAATTTTTTCACACATCCTTATTTTGAAAACCGTCAGCATCTGGACCTAAGTTGCTGTTAGTGTGTTCTGTGTTGTAATGGGATTCACCCTCAGATTTCTATCTTTAATTGTCACAATCACTGTTTTTTAAGTAGTTATTATGGACTTAAAGGTTATGTATGCAGTACAAAGTGTGTTTTGATTGGCTTGTCTTCCTTCACTGGCATTCCGTTAACAGAGAGTCAATTACCACCATTTGCTAGTTTTTGTTGTTACCTGCAGTTAATAAAAAAAGTCAGTGACTTAAGAGAGTTCATTGAAATTTGAAAGTAATGATGAAAATGAGAGTATGTATCAACTTGTAAACTTGTACAGTGAACTGGATTGCCATTTAAATATAAAGCATTCATGTATATAGTCTTGGAGAAGTAAATCTTTGTGATAACTTTGAAAGTATTTGAAAAGGAAAGTATGAACAAAATCTATTATGACTATCAAAATGACTATCCCTGCTTCTCTATACATTTGATGTTATGAAACATGTTCATAGAATGTTCCCATTCAGGCTTTTGCAGTGTTTTTCAACAAAGTGTAATAGTATATTGAAGAAGTTACTCGAGAATAATTTAATCAATAAACTTGGTTAATCATGTCATTAAATGCAGAGAAGAGAGGAAAAGCATAGAGGCATCTTTCACGGTTGTACTCCCTGCCTCAACAACAGGTACAAGTCAAAATCATTCCTTGAAATTTCTAAAACCATTCACAAAGAATGGACAGATTCTCCGCAAGAAAGCTGAGCGAGGTATTGGCAAAATTTCTTTATCAATGCACCTATTAACATATTGCAAAATGGAGACTTCCCTGGTGGCACAGTGGCTAAGAATCAGCCTGCCAATGCAGGGGACACGGATTCAATCCCTGATCCGGAAAGATTCCCTCATGCTGCAGAGCAGCTAAGCCCGTGCGCCACAACTACTGAGCCTGTGCTCTAGAGCCCACAAGCCACAACTACTGAAGCCCACGTACCCTAGGGCCAGCGTGCCACAACTACTGAGCCCGCGTGCTGCAACTACTGAAGCCCATGCGCCTAGAGCCTGTGCTCTGCAACAAGAGAAGCCACCGCAATGAGAAGCCCGCGCACTGCAGTGAAGAGTAGCCTCTTCTCGCCGCAACTACAGAAAGCCCGCGCGCAGTAAGGAAGACCCAAGGCAGCCAAAAATTAAAAAAATAAAATAAAAAATAAAAAGGACCCGAGTCCATTAACAACAACAACAAAAACATACATATATACATATACATACAAAAATATACATATATATTGCCATATATATAATGGCATACGTTGTGAGAGAGGAATCACAACCATGTGTGGCAGTCATCAGATGTTATGCTTTGCATTCAGGTGAAACTGCTTGTGTACAGAGTATGCATCAGCTCTTTTCATATATACAATTTAAATATGAGAAGTACTTGATTATTTTTTGTTTGTTTAAAAGAGTAATTCCAAGCTAAAGGAAAATAAATTCTTTGTTTTATTAATATTCATTTTGAGAGCAACGATAGAGTTTCAGTATTGATAGAGCACCAGCTATGTGTGGACAGTAAGGGTGGTATTACTGAATGAAAGAACTTGAGCCTGAATGTTAATTCACATACTTATTTTGCAGTTACTTGTGTGTTTACTTGTATGGCTCTAGTGTTGAAGATATTGGTAAAAAGTTTGAATAAGATCAAATATGGCCAGCATGCATGTTTTCAGCGTCTTCTGTGAAAAAAATGGGCTGCTGTTCCTTTCTGTAATACACTAGTTATGAGAGGGCTAAGTTCTTATGTAACTTTTTGAAGTGTAGAAAGAGATTTCTCTGTGTTTTCATAAGGGGTACATCTCAATTCTGTGTGTATTATCTTGACAGCCAGAAGTTTATGCTTCAGTATAAAGTACAGTATTCCCCCCTTATCTGCAATTTCACTTTCCGAGGTTTCAGTTAACGGCAGTCAACCACAGTCTGAAAATACTACATGGAAACTTCCAGAAATAAATTATTCATAAGTTTTAAATTGCTCACCGTTCTGAGTAGTGTGATGAAATTGCTTCTCATCAGGAGATTTAAGAAAACTTCTAAAAAAGCTGCACTGATTCTGAATTGCTGGATATTGTGATAAAGATAAGTTTTTAAAAGTAGAGCTGTAAACAACATTAATAAACACTTTCCTAAACTTTTAAACACTTTGAATTTGAGTTACTGTGCCATATTTACTCACGTTATGATATTGTTCTTGCCATTCTTTGACAGACCCCTTATCCCTCTGGACAGAATGCAGGTCCAACCACGCTGGTATACCCTCAAGCTCCTCAGACAATGAATTCACAACCTCAGACCCGTTCTCCGGTAAGTAAGCAGAAACTTGTTCTAGATAATATTCTCCACCTAAGTTTGTGTTTGTAGTAGCTTAGGTTCTTTTGGCTAATATTTTTACTCGATTTTGGAAAATTTTTACCAAAATGATTTTTTAAATTATTATTATTACTGGATAGCATTGTATTTTCAGACCTTTCCTATAGGAATAATTTGAATTTATTAAGAACAAGAAGAAATGGAGCTTTTAATCTTCTTTTACTTTTCTGTGTCATTCAAGTTCTGGTTGCATTCAAGTTCACTTCATCTCAGCTCTTGATTTGTTATTTGTACTGTTCAAAATTCAGGAGAAGTGTAAAGCATGATTTTGAAAGTAAATTAAATTTCATTAATTGGACTCTGAAATTCCAGTGTTTTGGGAAGTAAGACTTCTGAATCGTTGTTACTAGATCAGTTCTAACTATTTGACTGTGTGGACATATGCATGACTTACACCAATAGTGTATTTATTTCTTCAGACGGTAAATAAATTGTCATACAAGTGTAAATGCTGTCATCCTCTTTGCTCATCTTTTACATGGATTGCAATAAGTATTTCAGAGACTGAGAATTTACTCAAGGTTCATCCTTCTGTTTCACAAAAGTGTACAGTGGCTTCAGCTGTCCATTCCTTAGAATGTTGTTTCCTGCCCTGCATGATTAGTTTGTGCTAGAAGGTGCTTCTGTAACATCTCACATTGTCTCTCACACCCCTACTTGTATCTCAGCTCTGTGTTTTCCTCAGAATACAGGGATCTTCTTTTGGTTCTCCACCTTTGCTTTTTCGCCTGCAGTACAGGAATATTTCATTGCATTAGCTCCTGTTCATTTGGTTTTATGCATGAATTTAGGAATATTGAAATATGTGATAGAATTGCTCAAAGAACTAGGAGATCACAGACTTCACCAAAATGTAATCTCTTTCTTATCCTCCTCCTACCTTCCTTTTCCCTATTGCCCTCTTCTCCAATACTGTTCTTAGATCCTGGTTCTTCCCAGGGGGTGGAACCATTCTAAGGAGGTGGGACTTTGGTCCTAGTTGGCCGTTTGCTTGTCTGGGTTTTTTTGTTTGTTTTTTGGGTTTTTTTGCCGAAATGGTCAACAAGATGTCTGATGCAAGTTTTGTTCTGAGAGTGGTTTGGGAATGTGGACACTTGACTACTGGGAATGGGCCTGAGATCTCACCAGATTAATTTAGATAGGCCCCAGTTCTAATCATTAAACATGGAACGTTGCGGTAAGCTCTTATTGCAAAGGATTCTATGGCCCTTTTTACCCCTTTACCCCTTTTATAATTATTGGGGAAAAATAAAAGAAAATTAAATTTACATGGTTAGAACTGGCGCAAAACCTGACTGAAGAGCTGCATCTCTAAACCAGTTTTTTTGACAGCCCAGCAGAACAGTGCCAATACATTGCACAGACAACTGGAAGAGGAGGAAGGTTTTGGAACAGACTCCCGTTTACAGGTCCTTGGCTGGAAGAGGCTGGATAAAATACTGCATTGTAAGCAATATAACAAACTGTACTTCTTGCAGGCAGTGGTGCCTCTGGCACTCATTATTTTTGACCACATCCATTTATTGGCTGATGAACACAAATGCACTGATTGCTTCCTCTCTGAAAGTCTAACCTAGCATGGCAGTTTTTGCCAGGCATAGTGGGGAAAAGAATAACAAATTGGGTGGGTCTTCTCTATTGGGAATTAGACAGGAGTAATTTGGGGTTTAGATTCTTCTTTATTTTAAACTTGAAGAGGGATATCCCTTTCAGATGAATTTGATTTTAAAAGATAAATTTCAAGGCTGCTTTTTCCCTCTTTCCATTTTATAATTGAATATCAAGGGGAAAACTGTCTATAGTTGTCAGCCATTTTTCTGTGGTCATAAACTCTTCAGACACTATCCTCTATGCAATTTTTACCATCTGCTCTGCTAGTGACCATTACCACCCCCATTACTAAAAACCACACACATAACATTCCATTACATATCCCAAAACAAGTGCAAGACTAGCAGACCCCACACTACTCTTGCTTGTTGTTTTGGGTCCAGTTTTCTTTGCTTCATTTGTGTTGGTGCTGGGAGGGTGAAGTTGGGTTTGGAATTTGGCAGGGTTGCATTTCTTCTGACATCCCAAGTTGCCATAGTCTAGTCTCATCCATCCCACAGCTATCCCAACTGGTGAGGAGAGGTAAGCTGTTGCACTAAGGAAGGGACTCTCTCCATGGCTTTGTAGAGCAGCTAAAGCTTACTCCGTTCTATTTCTGCATTAATGGGCCATTGGCAATTGCACAGTTTAGGCTTCTCTGTTCTTCCCTGGACAGCTGCCTTTGCAATCCAACTGGCTTCAAGTGACCCCCCTCCCTCCTTGAGGTGATCTTTGTGCCTGTATTTCTACTTGATACTTAGTATCTTAGTTAAATTTATATTGTTGAAAGTCTTGTTTAAAAGTAAAAAAAATAGTGATAAGCTACCTATATGTTCCATTTTCTGGTTGTATTGGAACTCTTTAAACTGTAATTTTTTTTTAAATAGCTTCCAAAATAGTGAAACTATTGAATGCTTAATCGGGAGAGGGGGACAGTTTGGCTTTTGCAGTAACCTGTAACCATTGGTTATTTTTATATTCTGTGGTGCTAAGTGCCAAAGTTATATCAATATATGTTGGCCATGCTCAGTGACCAACTGTGCACGGAAGAGTGAGTGGGTGGGTGGGTGAGTGGGTGGCATTAACGTTGGATCCAAGTTCACAGAAGATTGCTTTCCTTAATATCTACAGTCCTCACCATCTTAAAGACCCCTCTTTAAAAAGAAAAAAAAAAGAAAAAGAAACAAAAGTTTCTATTTTTAATATGAGCCAGCAGCGACTACAGTTTGTTCTGTTGCTTACAGTTACCCATAGGATTAAGACTATTGTCATTACAAATGAAAAACTCAATAGCCAATGGTGACTAGTGCAAAATAGACTAGGGTACTTTCCCACTAACTTTTTTTTTTTAATATATGTGTAATTTTATAAGGTACTCCTCTTGCTCATAGAAAATTCTCTTTTGACTGGAACATTCCAAATATATAAAGTTTCAACTTTTATTTTAGAGCCTTAGAAATGGGGCCTTTCTGTGGAACAGTGATAAGACAGGTACTACTGTACTAAGGTTAATTTTTTAACGTGGCCCTTCTCTCCCATTTCCTTCAAAAGTGTCATGAAGAAACATCTCACTTCTACCCCCCCACTTTAATACCACCTGGGTGGTGTTAACCTATTCTTGAAGCTTGATGTCCATAGTAGAGGTTTGATCTGTGTTCTTTTCATAGTTGGAAAACTGAAAATATAAGACATCAGTTTCTTGGAAGAGAAAATGTTCTGCAAGAACAGTAGCTGCCATTAACATCATTCTGAAAAACTATTTTACAGTGGTTGTTAGCAGATCTAATGGCTAGCTAACACACTGTAATCGTACAGGTCATGGAGAGCTCATTAAGTTGTATTGAATAACTTCAAAATATGTCAAGGTACTTTTCATTACTTAAATAATAGGTATACATTTTAGCTTCTAAGGTAAATTCTTGATAGAGCTGTCTTCAGTCATCTCCTACATTGTGGCTTGTGACCCACTGCAATTTCTTGAAAATTTTTTATATTAAGTAATGGCAGTGGAGGAAATAATTCCAAATCTCTTGCATATGCTATTGTGGGTAACTTAAATTCTGAGTATGAGGGTTTGTTTCTTAGTTCATCTTCAGTCTGGATAACCCATTATAACGAGCTAACGGAAGGAAGGCTCAAACAACGGAAGGAAAATATGTATTTTAGCTTTTTAAATGTTTTAAGTAAAATCCTTGTAAGGTTTGCATTCAAAACTGCTCACTAAATATTTTCTGTTAACTGTTAAAGAGGGTGGTTAACGTTTCAGTAGTTAATGTGTAGGTAGCCAGTACATGACTCTATGGGCCCGAATAATTCCTCTGTTCTTTTTAGTAAAATCACTTTGGAAGCCCAGTTTTGCTCTGATGAAGAATTATTTGATCTTAGAGATTTTGTATTTAAAATTTGATGGGTGAAAAAGCTTTTTCTTCCATTCTAAGTTAGTGAAAGTAAGAGTTGGAATATGTATTACCCGCTTTCAAGTACTCTATGATTTAGCTAAGAAGTTAGGTTTTCTTTGGCTTTTATTCTCAATATCAGATAACAGTAGGTACATGTATACAGTCTTGTGCTGTTGTGTATAAATAGTAATTGAGAGATTTGACTTCTTTTACTCTTTTTTTCTTCTTGAGCTTATAATAGTACCGCTTTGATTACTAATGTTACAGAATGATGTTCTTTACTACTGTTCGCTTTCATATGCCTGGTATTAAACATTACGAGTTAATTGAATTTAAATATATATAATTATTTATATATTTACATATATTTATATATCATAAATATATTTTATATATATTTATATATGCTTATATATTTATAATAGATAAATTTTAATCTTTAACTCCAAGAAACAAAGGAAGATACTGAAATTTCCATTTCACGTGTGAGATATCCATTTAACTTAAGTAAATTTGAAATCCATCCTATTACATTCTTTATTTCCTGCTGGACATTATAATTACCTCCTGGCTATTTCTTGTAATGTAAAAGCATTTCTCATTCCCTCTAGTTATATCAGTTGCATAAGCATAGTTGACTTTTCATATGTTTGTCTTAATATAACCACTTAGTGTTTCAAACTTTCTTTTGTTTTATTTTAGGGTTTAAAAAAATTCCTATCAGAGAAGCACCTTTATGTGCCTAACAGCTTAGCTGTTTCTCTCCCAGCTGATA
Organism: Lagenorhynchus albirostris; assembly: GCF_949774975.1. Taxonomy (NCBI): domain Eukaryota; kingdom Metazoa; phylum Chordata; class Mammalia; order Artiodactyla; family Delphinidae; genus Lagenorhynchus; species Lagenorhynchus albirostris. Next base: position 170,177,580 of record NC_083096.1, read on the forward strand.
AATGGCAAACTATTTCTGGTAGAGGTGTTAACCTCTTGACTCTCAGTACCTGTCTGTCACTGTCCTGCAGCAAAGCTTTGACTGTTTGTGTTTTTTTTTTCTTGTGGGTTTTATTTCTTTTGGCATAATGTGTGACATTTTGGTTTTTGTTGTGGTGTTTCTGACTCTTTGTGCCTTTCCTTTTGTGTTTGTTTTCCCTCCTTTTCTCAGTTTGCAGCGGGGCCTCGACCTGCCCATCATCAGGTACTGTACCCTTGCCCCTTCACTATTACCCTTAACTAATAGGTGGGGGCTTTAGTAGTTTCTGACTCTTAGAATGCTGCCATTCCATGGACCCACTCAAACCAGTCTTTTCCGGAGTAGCTTCGGTCTGAGGTAATGCAGTTCTTTTTGTATTTCACAGCATTTTGTTATTAACAAACCAATTTCCTTCTGTTTATTACACAGTTTAAAAATAATAGAGTTTTTTTACTTTCCAAAAAATAATTGCTCTGAATTTAGAGGACCTTGAAAATGTTTAGATATATTAAGCCATTACAGATTTTGTGGATACCTGTATTAAGTTTAAATTTAACTGAATGGAATAGGCAACATTCTAAGGGTTTTCTGTTAACATCCTGATGTAACTTGTATTGATGTGTATAAAATAGCATTAGTATTTCTAAAACCACTTAATCTCAGTTACTAACTTAGACCTAATAACAGATTCATTAACTATAATATACATTCATTTGCTGCATAGAATTATTTTTATTCTTAAGATATATAGAAAATAGATACCTTATTTAGTTTTAATATTTTTAGCCTATTTGTTCTTTTAAATGAAGTAATTGTATAAATTAAAATTTCAAAAATGTATATGCAGACACTAGTTTATTTAGCAGGAATATACTAGAAGGGATGGTTTGGGAGAAAGAAAAAGACTTGCAGAGTTTTTTCCCCAAAGTGTTCTGAAACATTTTCTCATTCTGTAGTAGAAAGAGCCTACTAAATTCTAAATCTGATAGATCTGGGTTTATATTACCAGTCTACTGTGTAACCTACCAGCTGAGTTAAGCAGTTCTTTTTCTGAGCCTCAGTTTCCTCATATGTAAAATGGGGTAAATACCCTTTCCATCACAGATAATATATATAAGTCAGCTACCATAAAATAGGCAGCCAGGAAGGGTTGGCTATTTTTAATATCGTCATGCAACTTGGTATGGTTTGATAAAATGAGAGGAATATTACCAGCGTTTACCTGTGGTATGATATTTAGAATTCTTATTACTGAGTAAATGGTTATTGTTTAATTGAAACCTTTCATTATCTAGCAGTGATTTAATACAAAGCTCTACTTCTCAAAATACAGTCTTTCCAATTTGGACGATGTAAAAGCCAAGCAGATTCTGAGGTGTTAAAGGCATTTTGCAGGAGAACTCAGAGGTGGTTGTATGAAGAGGATGGCAATTCTTTGGATTTGATAAAGAAAACTCAGGGGTATCTTTTACTCGATAGAGATAGCATAGTTAAAATACTTTAAGAGCTTGGACTTTGATGTCAGCTAGACCTAGATTTAACTCTTCCTTATTAACTGGGTGTTCTTGGGCAATCTACTTACTGCTCTCAGCCTCAGTTTTCTCATCTGTAAAATGGGGACAGTATCAATACCATCTCAGGACTAATGTGAAGAGTAAATGAGATAATACAAATAAAATGATTAGCAGGGTGACATATACTACGAATCTAGGGGATAAGATTACTAATAATTAAAAAAATAGATAATCTCTTAGGTAAAAAGATTGATTATACATTTTTTTGGTAACAGATCTAGTCAAGGGCCATAAAAAAGGCAGGGTTTACATTTCAGTCAGGGGTAAAGCCAGTTACTCCTGACAGAAAGTTGGAAGATGTCTGTTCAAGAAGCAGAGTAAAAAGAAACTAGTGATTCAGTAAAAAGTTTTCTGAGCTCCTTCATATAAGGCTGTTTCTATTACTTGGGTTCAGTTGCAGTGGTCCTCAGATAGGGAAGTTGTGTTTAAGCCTTTATATATTGTCATCTTTGGGAAAATCTTTTTTTTTTTTTTTTTTTTAAGAATACCAGGTGTGCCTTTTTTTTAAAATTTATTTATTTTTGGCTGTGTTGGGTCTTCGTTTCTGTGCGAGTACTTTCTCTAGTCGCGGCAAGCAGGGGCCACTCTTCATCACGGTGCGCGGGCCTCTCACTATCGCGGCCTCTCTTGTTGCGGAGCACAGGCTCCAGACACGCAGACTCAGTAGTTGTGGCTCACAGGCCTAGTTGCTCTGCGGCATGTGGGATCCTCCCAGACCAGGGCTCGAACCCATGTCCCCTGCATTGGCAGGCAGATTCTCAACCACTGCGCCACCAGGGAAGCCCGGGAAAATCTATTTTTAAAAATTTTCTTCTGAGCCTAAAGGTTTGTGATACATTTTGTCTTTATTTAATTCCAACAACCAAGGAAAACTGTCAGAAATCTTACTGAGAAAAGGTTAATTTCTATGCTGAAATCATTTTTCACGTGTACTGTGTCTCAAAGAAAAGTATTGGCAGATTATCCTTCATTAATTTGTAGGATGATGCTTGTGAAATTACAGCATGTTTCAACCATTAAAAGAGTAGAACTATATATGTATATATATTTATTATTTATCTGTTAGCAAGAAACCCACACTAGTTTTTTTTTTTTTGCGGTACGCCAGCCTCTCACTGTTGTGGCCTCTCCTGTTGCGGAGCACAGGCTCTGGACGCGCAGGCTCAGCGGCCATGGCTCACGGGCCCAGCCGCTCCGCGGCATGTGGGATCTTCCCGGACTGGGGCACGAACCCGTGTCCCCTTCATCGGCAGGCGGATTCTCAACCACTGCGCCACCAGGGAAGCGCCCCACACTAGTTCTTGAAGATGGGTTCTTGAGATGCAGCATAAATCCAGAGCATTGCTTTTGGATACAAAAACTTCGGTTAGCTGGCCGCTTTTACTCTGGTATTCTTCCTTCCTAAATACAATTAAAATTTTTTTCCTTATACCTCACAGAATTGAGTGAGTAAGGAAATACATAACCTTGGCTCAGGCTTCTGCAGTAGCTACCTTGGAGAAATAGAGAAGGGGAGAGTGTGGTTGAAGTGACACTGCTGAGCAGCATGTAGTTGAACCAGTGTTGTGGAACAGCATGGAGTACACTGTTAGGAAGAGTTTGCTGTCTTGTATCCATGAATGTAGGAGCCAGTTCGGCTTATTTCCCTGTGGAGTTGGTATTGGCATTTTGGATGGAATAACCAGTTATGAAAAACTGCCCTGTATATTGCAGTTCCTTTAGCAACTTTTGGGCCATACATGCCAGTGGAATTCCCCCAGTGACAATTTAAAAAACAAAACAAAATACACCTTCCTACATTTCCAGATACACTCTGTGGAGGTGACGCTATTTCCCATTTAAGAATCCCTGGCCGAAGTCTGTATTTAAGAGATCTTCCTCTCAAACCTAAGCCAGATAGAGACCTAAACCCTAAGAGGTTCATGGAGAAGCATGGATTCATGCTCATAATACAAAACAAGACATATAGAGGCTTGCATAATGAAAACAATACAGTTGATAACAAAAGTTGAGTGGTATACAGAAAATACATTTTTTAAGGGAAAACATCTTTGTCCTGGGATATTTTTAGTTTGTTGTGATTAAGACTCAAAGTTGAAGGCCCAAATGGTTTTTTCATCTACGGCTGTTTGCTTTGGCCAGAAGGAATTAAATCAAGGGTTAGAGTTAGTCTTGACTAGTTAGAATTAGTGAATAGATTTCTCATTTCTCCTTTATTAAATTATTCATCAGTGACTGCCTTTCCAATCATATGTCCTTTCATGCTTTGATCTTAGTTTTTTTACAAAATAATTTGATGCTGGATGATGTTTCCTATGATTGATGATTCTAAAGTCCCATAGTAAATACATAACTTCTCGTGGATGTTTAGTAACAATTGGTTCTATAAACTGTTGACTAAATATAATGCACAAGGTGAGCGTTGTAAGTGCAGTTTTATCTGGGGCAAAATGAGGGCTGTAGCCTGGAAGACAACATCTCAGATAGCTCTGAGAAACTCCTCCAAAGAGGTAGAGGGGGGGAAGGTCAGTTATATATGTGATTTTGGTGAAGGAGGAGTACATGTAATCAAGCACACGTTTTTCTGCAGAATGTTGCTGCTAGTCTCGTGAAGGTTACTGCTAGTCACCAGGAGCAGACGTCACCATGAATGATTTTAGTGCTTTTCTAGATATGAGGAGATGCAAGTAGTGGGCTCATAAAATCTTCTCCTGAAAATATCTATCTAAAGGCCTGTTCTGCCAGTTTTTCCCCAGAGCACAGAAGGCCTCATTCCTGATCTCCACCCTGAACTCCTTTCAGTGTGTATTGAAGGTCAGCGGCTGCAGCAGCTTGTGATTTAATCCTTGTAGAGGCAGATGACAGGTGCCAATTTTTAGTTGGCAAAACGATGCAAAAAAAAAAAAAAATCAGTAGTTATTTAGATGAGCTATTTGAAGGTAATTGCTTGGGAAAAGAAAACTAATAATCTAGTAATCTAGAACCTATATATTTTTTCTTTGTAAAATAAAGTTATCAGAATTGAAATGAGACAAATAACAAGATTTTAGATGGTAAACATTTTTAGTTTAATACAACCAAGAAACTGCTATAGGATGTGTATGTTTCTTGGAACTGCTTTTATTTAGATGATCTTTATGTGTGGCCAACCCGGGCTCTTTTTGAGTCCCTCAAGTCAGGGATATCAAGTTCTAATTAGTATTATGTCAGCCACATCATCTTCCTGGTACAATTAATTTTTGGCTTTTGCAGGGTTTCTTTAGATTAATAAGGATGTTCTATTCTTTTTGCATTTTATAATCTGAAGAGAGCTTTAGCTTAGAATACAGTTTTCTTCAAAGGTAAAAGAAAGTAGTCCTAAGTTATTTTATATGCAGAACACTCTTGGCTTTAGAAATATGTCAACTATTTTTATTCTGATATTTGAAAATCCCAAGGTAATTAGAAACTGAAAGAACAGAACGTACACCCAGAATTAAAACAAGTGACTTGGTATAATGTAGATCTGGCTTGTGTTACTAACTTCATGTCTTTGGTCATTGAAGTTTGTGTAATTGTGGTTTAAAGTTACTTATGTTCCTGTCCTTATTTTACTTTTGGATTTCACAAGAAATAGCAAGCGTTGGTTACACACTATGGCTGAATAGTTTTTGCATTATGAGGAAAACCAGGGAATTGGTCTTTTAAAGTGTTTGTGGAACAAAAACATTTTGCAGTATGTTGATATGTGATTTTAGTTCACATAATGTTCGAATTAATTGGATTTAGCTTAAACAAATAATAAGCTTCTTAAAAAAACAGTGTTTGGCATCAAGGAGTATGTTACCTGGGGCAGGCATTGAAACTATGCATGTTTTCCTATTGTAGTTTGGTTCTTTTTGCAAAAAGATTTTAAAAAAAGAAACAGCTGGCTTATGTTTATCCCCTCCCTCCAATTATGACCTCTGAAGGTTTCTGTTCTCCAAGTTGTGCTGTTACATTTGAAGTCCTAGTCCTTGGTAGAGAAATATTTGTATTGCTCTAGACATTTTCTTAGATGTGGAAAATAAAATAAATGAACGCTTTGGGTTTGCCTCTGGGGCCAGACCTGGCATATCAGGACCTGGCATTTAATGGATAGGAAATCTGGCCAAGCATCTATGCAGTCTCATCACCAGAACTCTTGTATTTTTCAGAGCTTGATGTAGGCCAGTGATGGGCAGTTTTATCTGGTGCCTTTCTCACAAGGAGTTGTAGGATTGCAGCAGAGAAAGTGAAGAAAATATAGGTTGGGAGTTGGCATAACTGGGATTCAGTCTAACCTTTTCTGCAGACTAACCTTGGACTTCAGCTTTCTTATCTGTGAAATGGATAAAATATGCTTACAAATGATGTTATATTGAGGTGTCATAATAACAATGTTTCCTAAGGGTATTGTGGCGAATAAAAGTACCAGCCTGTCACAGTGCCTGACACATAATAGGCCCTTGATAAGTGTCAGTTTCCTTTAGCAGTGAGACAGCCTACCTTTCCCCTTTCCCAAGCTATTTTTACCTATGAATGAAGTGTTCTCCAAGGATGCTTGTTTCCCAGACTCTGCATTATGATCTGATAGAACACTTTCTTCTTCCTGCCAGAATCCTTAAGGGTTTCTTTCCTCCATCTGACATAATCCTCTACGGTAACACTGTCTAATAGAACTTTCTGTGATGAAGAAGCTCTTCTGTATCTGTGCTGTTCACTGTAGTAGCTACTAGCCACATGTAACTATTGAGTGCTTGAATTGTGCATTGTGGCTGAAGAACTGAATTTGAAATTAAATTAAATTTAAGTAACTAAATGTGGCTAGTGGCTACCTGTTGGACAGTTCAGCTATAGGGCTTACATTTCCTAATTCTTAGTGAAACTAAATTATGTGATAATATGTGTTACATGCAGGAAAACAAAGAATTTTACATGAATAACCTTCATTATAAATTGTTGTAAGTCAGCAGAATATCTGATTGATACTTGAATGATATCCCATTATATGGACTCTTTACTACTTGTCCCTTTCTAACTTGTCAGAAAATCATAGCACTAACATTTTTCTTAAGTACTTAATTTTTTTTAAAAGATACTAACCTAAAAATTTTTCTTAAATTAATTAATTTATTTTTGGCTGCGTTGGGTCTTCTTTAGCTGCTGTGCGCGGGCTTTCTCTAGTTTTGGCGAGCGGGAGCTACTCTTCGTTGCGGTGTGCGGGCTTCTCATTGCAGTGGCTTCTCTTGTTGCGGAGCACAGGCTCTAGGAGTGCGGGCTTCAGTAGCTGTGGCGCACGGGCTTAGTTGGTCTGCGGCATGTGGGATCTTCCCAGACCAGGGCTCGAACTCGTGTCCCCTGCATTGGCAGGCAGGTTCTTAACCACTGTGCCACCAGGGAAGTCCCAACCTAACAAATTCTTAATTGAGGTTCTTACTGTTTACCCCTCCAGTAGGTTGAACTATATATGCAAAAAGCTAGGGATTTCAGAAACATATTTTTCATATGGTTTTTATTGCTTTGCAAATTAATAAGTACTCAGTGGTTTTTGACATAGGAAGAACTAATGTGATTGAATAAGATTTTTTCCTGGTTATTGAAAATGAATAGGTGTTTTTCAAAGAATTTCTGGTTATTATATAGTTTTTTAGAGATATTTTTGTCTTTTGATGATTCGAGAGAGCAAAGTCATGAGAAAATGATATAGTCTAATTAATAGCATCTGGGTAATTCCCTGGTGGTCCAGTGGTTAGGACTAGGTGCTTTCACTGCCAGGGCCTGGATTCAGTCCCTGGTTGGGGAACTAAGATCCTGCAAGCTGCACAGCACGGCCAAAAAAAAAAAAAAAAAAAAAAATTAACAGCATCTTCATAAAGCATTTATTACCATTGTTATTGGCCAGGAAACTTTGGTGAAGCTATAATTACTACGTCTTTAGAAGAATTTTCCAAGAGGTAACTTTTTCCTTCTTGCTTCTAGAGTGTTTCTGTGAAGGTCAGCAATCTTAAGTACCCTATAAATTCACCCTCTGTTTTAAATGTATCCTAGCCCTTTGGAGCTACCCAAAGTACCACCTCAAATGAGGGCTGTCATCTTCCTCTGCTGTTTTCCTGGCATACTAGTGGACCATTGCAAGATAAAAGACTAAACAGATTGAAATCCAGTTTTGAGATGATACGTTGTACAAGGTTCTTTTCTCCTTACCTGTCCCGTTTCAGCATCTTTTATCAATGACTTGGATTAATGCCATGCCTGTCAAATTTGCCGATGGTCATGTAGTTTTGATATTGCATGATATATTTAGAATCCAAAAAAAAAATCTGTGTAATCTGAAATGATGGGTTGAAATTAGCCAGATAAATTTTCAAAGGAATAAAACACTAGATTCCTATATGAACTTCAAAACACAACTATAAGAGTACACACAGAAATGAAGAGCATGACTTACTGCCAGGTTATATATAAAGAATATTAAAGAATTTTAGATGATTGTAACTCAGTACTAATTGGTAGTAAAATGTGGTTGACAAAAGAGCTCCTGTGATCCTGTGATTCTTGTTCATTAATGGAAACAGAGTTGGCCAGAATAAAAGAGATATATTGTTTCTTTACTTAGCAACAGATATTTATTGAATGAGGGCCTGGTATGGTCTGGGCAGACCTGGATATTTAGGTTTGGCTCTCTACTTTGAGAACTTTGAACAGTGGGAGAAGATGGAGAAAAAAGAGTTAGCTGGTTAGGGAATTTAAAAATCTCGGTTGGAGGGAGAGGGGGGGGTGGAGGGTGGTGATTGGCTTGGAACAAAAAATGGTGATGTGTAAGTTGGCAGTGATGGCAGTCTTCAGATAACTCAGAGGTTTGTCACTCCTGGAGAGGAAGGATTTGACTTTGATGTGATTTTTGGGGGATAGATGTCAGACCAGAGGGTAGATGATACAGAGGGATAGATTTGGAGCCAGTAGAAGGAGAGACTCTTGCAGTGTCAGAACTCCATTTAACAATGAAATGGAACTGTGTCCTGAGTTGCTAAAGTCTCATAACCTCAAAGGCATGTCATATAAGAGATTCAAACTTTAGGTATATGGTTAGACTAAATGGCCTGTACTGTCCTTCCAAAACAGGATAGTTTGATTCTTTTAATGATTCTTCAGTACTCAGTGGAGAGGAAAAAGGATTCAGAAGCATTGCAAACAGTTTGGGAAAGCCTGTTCACATCCACACACTCTTTTCAATAAGCTGTGGTTTGCTGCTGTGCCTACCAACTATTAAATCTAATTCTATATTTACAATTGAATGGTTAGGAGGGAGTACAAAAAAGAGAATCCATTTCTTTTTATTTCTTTGCATGTCCAACCGTTACACCTTTTCTAGTCCTGGAGATATTAGAACCTCGTGTGTGTGTGTGTGTGTGTGTTTGTGTGTGTGTGTGTGTGTGTGTGTGTGTGTGTGAGAGAGAGAGAGAGAGAGAGAGAGAGAGAGAGAGAGAGATGGTGTACTTTATAAAGGGAAAGACAAGCTCCAAATAGCCTGTCATAGTAAAAATCTTAGTGCAGTGAAGTTGAGTAAAAGTAGGCCTGTTAAATGTACCAAGGATAAAAAAGCATATGAACAAGTTTCAATTACTCTAAGGGAGATAGAGAATTAGAATCTTGTAGGTAGGAGAAATTTGTTTTCCTGAATGATAAACATGAATTTCATGAGGTGACTGATGGAGTTTTCTTACCAGAAATCAATTACGATTGAGGGATCTGCTACCCATCAGTGTAGTTTGATAAACGTCCTGCCACATCCCTTCAGCCTTTGAAAAGAAAAGATTTCTTCTGACTGATGTCACTTGTTTGAAATTATGAGGGGTGTTCCATTTCATGAGAGTTAGAGTGTGTAACAGTTAAAAGTACAGGCCCAGAACCTGAATATGTTTAAATTACACATGGCAGACCTTTAGCAAGTTACTTAATCTCCCTGTCCCTCAATTACCCCATATATCTAATGGTGGTGTTAAAAATAGTACCTGCCTTAGAGGTTTGTTGTGAGGATAACTTAATATATTGATATATGTGAAGTGCTTAGAGTGGTACCTGGTAGCTTAAAGTACTATATGAATCTTCATTGTTGTTATTTAGTGTTCCTGTTTAATACAAGTTTCTACTTAGCTTCAAAGCTGAAATCTTAGTTTATAAAAAAAAAAATATGGTATGTCCACATAACCACAAATTTTGTGTTTTACTGGCTTGGCTGTATGTTGATATTAAGAGTATCATTAGAAACATTTGTTTGTTTCTCTTTCAGAGCAGCTTAAGTAAACAGTTTTATCCTATTCAGAAATCTCCTTGAATAAAATGTAATCTCAGTTATTCTAGACAGGCTGGTTAAAAATTCCAGCAGAACAGTTGGAAAATAGTGGTGAGAGAAGTATTTATGGGAAAACTTTACCCATGCCTATTTTTCTTGTTCTGCATAAGTTAATGGACTAGTTTCCTCTCTCTCTCTCCCCCTCACCTCCCCGTAACACCATGTGTCTTAAGGCAATAAGTACTCTGACAAAATTTGTTGGTAATATAACCACAGTGGATCATCACCTGTATCCGTTCAGTACTCTCCTTGTCTTGCCTGCCCTCTAGAGTTCATGGAAAAGATTCTTACAGAATTAATCTTTTTATCCACTGTGGCTCACATCTAGTAGTGCTCAGTAAGTTGAACCAGGTGAATGACCCTCCTTTCCTTGAGTCCTGTAACAGTTTTGTGGCTCCTGTGATATATACACCGAGTTATAAAAATGGTTAAGTTCATTCCTGAAATGTGTTCACAGCTCACATTGATGAATAATAGATTCTGTCTGCTATGTAATTAGGAGAAGTGAAGTCTAGCCTGGAAAGTTTACTAGTCCAGTGTTCCTGGTTGCAAATGACAGAAATTCTTGTGTCTGTCACCAAAACTGTGTCAGTGGAGATAACTTGAAGACTATTGCTGTCATTGTGACCCAGCCCAGGTTCCTATGTTATCACCCTTGCCTCTTGTATTTTCTTTTCATCTTCACCAACTACTCTCTGTAGTTTCCCCATCTGGTTTCCCCATCCACTTCATCCTCCTGCTATACCTTACTGTCTGTTGCTTTTCTGTGACTTATTCTCTTTAGGGCTTTCTTTCCCTTGGGGTATGAGGGCTGAATGGGGATGAGCCTTGGGCACTGGATCCCAATTCTTGCAATTCAGCACAAGATGACAAGTTACTTCCTACCACCTGTGGGTAGCTTGATGCTTAGGAGTAGGACATGATAAGACCTGAGTGGACCCAAAGGTCAAACTTGCGGTTATTTGGACCAATAGCAACACTCATGTCTGGAATTGTGAGACAACTCAAGAGACTTTGGAGCTAGACAGCATTTTTAGAGTATTACTATATTTCCCCATTTTAAAGCTATAAGTGGCCTCTTATATACCTGGTTAACTGAAAAGAGCAAGTTTCTGTCATGTGGAGTCTGGTAAAAGTTGAAAGGTTTAGCTATTTCTTAGGACTTTTGCAAACTTAAAAGCAACAAATGGCACTTCTCCTGTTAACTCTCATCTCCATTGAAGATGGAGAGCAGATCATAGAGATGCTTAATAACTAATGCTGAGTCATATCATGGGGGAGAGCCAAGAGTAGGAATCAGTAGTTCCAATGGTACTTGTCCACTAAGCATACATTTCCTTTCAAGCTGTTAATACTTTTGGCTACTATTAGAATATTTTTGCCACTGGATTTATTTACTTTTGATTAAATGTCATTCGATTCTTCAGTTTCTTGTGCCCTTGAATTCTCAAGTAGAGAATTGTCATTCTGATTTTCTAATCTTCTTTCTTCTCCTATTATTACTAAATAGAAAGATATTTTTGTTGAGCTGCATGCTATGTCCTACCCCTTCCTACTGATCTATAAGCTTTTCCATTGGCTTTCTTTCTGTTTCCTGCTGCTTTCTTGCTTCATAATTGAAGGGAGGATTCAGACCCATCCAGGTAACAAACTACTGGTTCTGCATGGCCTCTTTATTTCTCTATTCTCTTATTATTATTATTAGAGTGAGATTGATTGTCTGCTGGTGAATACACGCATTCACGGTGGGAATTTACTATTGGTATATTGTTTCAAGGCTTTTAAGCCTGCAGTGAAAACCATAAACAACCACAAGTACTGGTTACCATTTGAAAGCTTTGAGATGTGCTCCTTCCAGACCATTCTCAAGCCCGTCTAGATTTTCCACTTTTATTGCAAACTATTTGAGAAAGCAAAATTGGGTTCAGTTTAGTATGAGATTGCCACTATTTGCAAAATGAAGGCTTTTCGTATCATGTGACAATTAGCGTGTGACAACCCTACAGATGGTTTTAGTTTAATTTGACCTTGATAAACTGAGATGAAAATTTTTATGTCCAGCAAGATTTATTGATATTCTAAATACTTTATAAATGACTTGAATGGTAGTTTTTTACGGGACTACTTTAATTTTTAATAAGTTGATAATGAGCTATCTACTCCTTGTGAAAGAAGCAATGCTTTTATACAACAGAACAACTTTTAGAGAGATACCGACTGTCCCTTTTGTTATATTTTACCACACATTTTAAAATTAATAATTTATGGTATGGAATTTTTAGTTTAAATTATCTGAGATTTCATTTTAAAAGTGAGACTGCCCTACTGTTTTCAAATGAGTGACAGCATTGATCAAAGCGTGAATCGGTGTGGCTGTGCCTCGTGTGGAATGCTTTTTGTGAACCCAGATATAGGCAATTAAGTCTCTCTTTATGTATGTTGTATTTGTAATTCAAGTTGATAAGACTTTTATAAGTGGAAAAAAGGAGAAAGCTCAAGATAGTAAAATTTACATACTGCCCTTTGTAAAAAATATATATATATATTTTTTTCTCCCCTCCTCAGTTTTTCCAGAGGCCTCAAATACAGCCTCCTAGAGCTACCATCCCGAACAGCAGTCCTTCCATTCGTCCTGGTGCACAGACACCCACTGCAGTGTATCAGGCCAATCAGCACATCATGATGGTTAACCACCTGCCCATGCCGTACCCAGTGCCCCAGGGTCCTCAGTACTGTATACCACAGGTAAAGTAATCTCTCAGATCCGTGTGGTCCATCAGCAGAGTGGGGATTAACTCAGATTCTCATCAGAGGGAACAGGGAGGGTGGCTGGTAGCTTTGGTTTTTAGTGACGTGTGAACTTTTCTGTTGGATATAAGTCTAAGCCATTTTGTCATTTTTCATAATATCATAAGGAGATATTTCTTCATCTCTTAAAATTTTCTAAGATGATAGAGAAATTGTTTTTATATCCTAGCTTTCTCCCAATCCCTTACCCACAACCAGCTGCTCTAAAATAGAGTCCATAACTACCTGTTCCAGTAATACCATTCAGTGTCGTTGAAAGCTATCAGCCTAATTTTACAATGAGCTGATGTCTGCCTGTGCCCTGATTTGCTGTATGGCTTTACCTAAGGCGCACCTTTTTTTTCCATCCTCATTACATCTTTTTTTTTTAATTGAAGTATATTTGATATACAGTATTGTGTTCGTTTCAGGTGTGCAGCAAAGTGATTTGGTTATACATATGTATATTCATTTTTTTCAATTCTTTTCCATTATAGGTTATTACAAGATACTGAATATAGTTCCCTGTGCTATACAGTAAATCCTTGTTTATCTACTTATTGCATCTTAATGGCAAGCAGGTGTTTTGAACGTGTTTAATAAAGTGGCTTTACCTCCTTTAAATGATTCTCTTATACACACATACATGCGCACGTGCACGTGCACGCGCACACGCACACGCACACACACACACACACACACACACACACACACACCTTTATTTTTCCATAGTAAGCTACCTTCATGTTACTTCCTAAATATCTGTAACCCCTCTCTTGCAGTACCGTCATAGTGGCCCTCCATATGTTGGGCCCCCACAGCAGTATCCGGTTCAGCCACCAGGGCCAGGTCCTTTTTATCCTGGACCGGGACCTGGGGACTTCCCCAGTGCTTATGGTAAGTATGAAAAATTAGGCAATTTCTGCTAGTTTGTTGTGCTTATTTCATTTTGTTGTTTGGCAGGTCAGTTTAGGTAGTGAGGTTTGGTGGTGTGAAAGATTTTTAAATAAAATGTTGCAAACAGTTCTGACCTGAAAGCTTTTTTTTTTTTTTTAGAGCGGCTTACAAGGAAAGAATATTATAGAAACGCATTTAGTTAATGACACCTTCTGAAGGAGCTGGTAATTCTGTTGCAAAAAGCCCGTGTCTCAAGAGTCTGATGTCTGCTGCTGGCTCATGATTACCTAGATTGTTGCTGGATTTTTGCTGAATGCATAAATATACCTTATCTCCCTTCCATGATTTCTTTTTTTCTAAGCATTTACCACCATTTACCAAAACATTTGTTAATGTTTTCTCACTAGAATGTAATATCCACGAAGGCAGGGAATTTTATTTGTTTTGTTTACTGCTATATCCCTAGCACCTAGAGAACAGTGACTGGTAGGCACTTAGAGAATATACATGGGATGACTGAATTTAACTCAGTATACCTGTGATTCCTTTTCTGCAAAATTTTGGTAAGATCTGTGTCATGGGGAGGTTTTGAGGATTAGTTAAATGGAAATGCCTTGAAAATTACAAGTATTTTTAATGTAGAGAAGCAAGCACCAAGCTTATACTTGGTGTGTGAACCGATACTAAACTAAGGAGTAATGAAAATTACTGCTTTTATTCAGTAAATTTCTACTACATACCACACTTGTTTTTTTCCCTTAGAAGGCGAATTATAAGTGATAAAATCAGCAAATACTAGAACAGTTAAACTTTAAGATTCAGTAAGGGGACCCCCCTGGTGGTGCAGTGTTAAGAATCCGCCTGCCAATGCAGGGGACATGGGTTCAAGCCCTGGTCCGGGAAGATCCCACATGTGTTGGAGCAACTACTCCCGTGCGCCACAAGTACTGAGCCTGCACTCTAGAGCCCGCAAGCCACAACCACTGTGTCCACATGCCACAACTACTGAAGCCCGCGCACCTAGAGCCTGTGCTCCACACCAAAGAAGCCACCGCAATGAGAAGCCCATGCACTGCAACGAAGAGTAGCCCCTGCTCTCCGCAACTAGAGAAAGCCCGTGCGCAGCAGGGAAGACCCAGCAAAAATATTAATTAGTTAATTAATTAAAAAATAATTATTTAAAAAAAAATTCAGTAAGCATTGCTCTTTTCCATTACAGCAAGGACATATTAAAATTTTAACTTGTTCTTTTAAGATGGTAACCCACCCTAGATAAAGATGTATCCACTAACTATTTCCTAACATTGGGATTAGTGTCTCAGTTAAAAACCTTTATAGAATAATTGATGGGTATTAGAATAACCCAAGAAGGTTTCCTTTAGGTTTTGAGGTGAAATAGGCAAAGCAACCAAGTGTTAACTAGCTTTACTTCTTTTAGAAAAGGAAAACCTTTCTGTTACTTGTGAAACTGCTGTTTCAAAATGATATACTTTAAAACTTCATTAAATGTCTCAAATATATATGTTTATTTAACTTTATTAAAGTGGTATTAAGTGGTTTTTTTTTATTAAGTGGTATTTTTACTAAGAAATACTTGATATTTTCAGAACAATACATGTTTACACATATGTTTAAAAGGAAAATAATATATGCACATTACCCAGCTTTAACATAGAATATTGCCAGTACTGTTGAGGTACTTGTGCATCCCTTGAACTTAGCTTTAAGGCACAGTTTTCACACAAGTCTACTAGTGCCTTTGTATTGGTACTTGCTCTGAAAATTTAAATCCAATTAAAATTATTTTGAGGTGTAAAATTGGCTGTTGTTGTTATCTAGAATTTATTGAATAGAAAAACTTTAAGATGAGATTATCTGTCAGAGTAAACATGCTGAAATTAACAGTATTTCTCTTTCAAATCCATGTTGCAAAGGGAATGCAATTGTATCTTAGAATTTACAAAATTATTTTGAAAGGTTTCTCACTGAATTTTAGTCTACTGTTTATTTACGGATCACATAAATGATTTTTTGACTCAGAAAATATCATCATTATAAGTCTGTGCCAGCCCTCTTTCTTGCTCTTGAAACCACTGCTGCAGTATATATGGAAACAATATAGATGAGTTTACTAGTAGAGAAATATTTTGATGATGTGTATATACAGTATTATAACATTTCGGTTTTATTTATTTCTATTATATATAAGCCATATTTATTTATTTTTACAAAAAAGCAATAGATTGAGGTGCAGTTGTACCTCAGATATTGTTGATGTCTGTTCCTTTTGATAGATATTCTTTCTTCCCCAGGAAATTCTTACCTAGATCCAGTAGACATTGAGTAGGTAGTTCATCACCTAGATTAAAACACTGTTTTCCTAGTTTCCTTAAGATTAGAAAGACGATCTTAAGATAGTTTTTAATTATGAAAGTAACCAAGTTGATGAAAAATACAAATAATGTAGGACATAAAAAGTTGAAATAACCAATTTTTGTCCCTCCTTACTCCCTAAAGCAATAATGATTTAACAGATTGAAACATATTTTTTTATTCATATTTAAATAATTTTTAATGCAAATGGGCACATACTATTTTTAATGTTCTAAAACTTCCTGGTTTTTTCCCCCATCTCACGACACATTCATGGACATCTTTCCATTTCATTGCCTATAGAATTTCAAGCTACATGGTATTCCATTTTAAGAATAAATCATAGTCTAGTTCTCTGCTGATAGAAGTTTAGGTTCTTTTTGTTATTTGGGCATATGTTTTAGTTTTAAAGCCTGTCGCTAGTTAGTATGTTTTTATCAGAATCAAAAGTTGTAATCTAATCGTTCCCATCAATTATAGGTCCTCCAGCTATATTGCCTTGGTCTTATGGTGTAGAAGCCATAAACATTCCCTTTCTATTTCCTTTTCTTGGAATCTCCCCTTCTCTTACCTTTTCACTTCCATTTCTTAAATTTCCCTCTGATCCTGTTGCCTCCCCTTTCCTCTTCATCTCTCCTGTCCTGATCTTGGGTTGGATTAAAGGTGGGTGTGGGGATGGGATCCTACTTCTGTGTTCCAAAGCAGGAGTCCTTTCTTCTAGGGCAGAGGACCTTCCTTTATCTGAACTGGCAAGGAATGAATCCAAGACTTGTTCCTTCTTGCTCTACTGCTGGAGTTTGTGAGTTGGATGGGCTTCCCCCCCCACCACCAGAGTTCTTAGTTCTTCATCCTTAACTTTGCACTTCACTCCTGCATACTAACAGTTTACTCCCCTACTTGGTTTAAACCTTGAACAGTGGTTCTCAAAAAATATTCTTAACTACATTGAATTTCAGTAACTAGGATCATAGAATTCTGTATAATTTTTGCAGTGTTTCTATAGTGTTGAGGAAAAATAACTAATGAATAGTATTTGCTCAGTGTTGCTTTTCAGTTTTTCTCTTGTCAGTGTTTCTTAAATATTTTGATGCCTGTTAACATGAGAAATACCTCATGGAGACTGAAATTATTTCCAGGCCAACCCTAGAGGGTGATCGCCCAAGGTGAAAAACATAGTTTTGGGAGCAAAGGGATGTGGTTGATGGTGGCAGTGATGTTGAGGAAGGAAAAAAAAGATTGAGAATTTACAGTGGTAGATGGCCCCGTTCTCTCTTACTTCAAGCCAGTATACTCTCCTTTTTTCTCACTCTGTCATGTCATTTCCCTTTCCTTCTGTCATCTTCTTTCCACTCTTTTCCTGAGTCTCTGTGGGGGCTTGGGCACCTTGTTCAGCTCGTAAGAGCTGAGGGAGTCATTGTTCCCCGTAGTGTGTGTAGGTGGGAAACTTTTTTGGCACCTCAAATTCAGTTTGATTGTATTTTTGCAGAGCGGCAATACATTATTATTATGGGTATATTATGGGATAAATTGATTTTTATGTGCCAGCCTGCATATTTAACCACTATATTTATCTTTGTTTCTATGGAAAATTGAAAGTTTTGCAAGGTTTTGGAAGACCTGCAATGTGTAAGACATTTGTGCTAAGTATTCTGTGGAATGTAGATGTTGAGGTATTCTCCCTGCCTTTCAGGAACTTATTTGCGTGATGTTTGTGCTTGGGGTTTTGCCAATGAGATGAAATCTAAATATTGACTAGACCAGTTGTTCCCAGATCTTTCAGTATCCTGGGCAAGTGAAATATAAAGTAAAGCAAAATAAAGGAAGAAACATACATGACTATTACATTTAAAATTTTGCCAATAAGACTTTTAAAGCGAACTGCTACTTATTGTATCATTTCCTATAGGAAGGCTGTTTTAAGAACAAAAGAGTAAGACTGAAATAATTTCAAAAAAGGAACAGTCCTTTCCAAAAATGTCAAGTTGGCAAGCCTGTAGTTGTGTGTGTATGTGTGTATTTCATGGTTATTATTGTATATATTTTGCCATATATCATTGGCACCTTTTATATAGACTGGGGTTAGGAGAACCACTGATATAGAATAAGAGTCAGCAAACTTTTTCTATAAAGGACCATATATAGTAAATATCTCAGACTTTGCAGAACTAGGATCCCATCCCCACACCCACCTTTAACCCAAACCATTCAGCTCTGCCATAGTAGTGGGAAACCAGCCATAGAGAGTAGATAAAGTGTTGTTTGTGGGTGTCTTCCCATAATACTTTATTTACAAAATAAATGGTATTAAGCTGAATTTGGGCCTCCTGATCTAGACAGACCTAACTCATTCCATGAATAAGAGTTCCAGAGACATAAAGTAACTTGCCTGATAAATGGTATGCAAAAGTGACTCACATTTTTAATAGAATAAAATAAATGTTTTAAATGTCCCTGCCTATGTAAGAAGTTGGATTAGATTATTAAAAAAAAAAAAAAACTGTTGTTTGGTAGGGCAGAAGGCCTGCTCTGCTGGGATCCATAGTTGACTAACTGTTTTACTAATTTAGGGTTTAACTCCCCACTATATTGAGATTGTCCTATTCTGCCAGGTTTATTCAGCTGATATTTATTGTGCATATATTATACATCAGCCTCTGCCCCAATCATGTTGATGCAGAACTGATTCATTAGAAGAATCTGATTTTTTTTTTTAAGTTATGTTTTACCTTTTGGATCTTATTTCACTTAGCTTAAAAAATAAGGCAAGGTGAGCCAATTGTATTGCTTGTGTAACAGCATTTGAAACCAATTTTAGGGGTTTTTTTTGTGAGTTTTGGAGCTAGTGACATAATATGGTAGTATAGAATTGTTTATTTGAGCTCTGTTTTGATAATACTTTGCTCACTTCCTAGAGGATAGCTAATGTGTTTTTATCTTTGAATTTATTCAAATCCTAGTCATGCTGTTTACATCAGCCCTGTTTAGTTCTTTTCCAAATCTGGTTCTCGAAACCTGATTGATACCTGCAGAGTTCTGATACTGCAAATCATAGTGCTTCCGAGAAATTTCCACTTGAGGATTATTATTATGATGATGGTGGGGATGGTGAAGATGTCGATGATGACAGTGATAATGGAGCCTACATTATTTGACTTTTTACTAAAGTACCAAGGATTTTACCAGTATTAACTATCTTCATACACATTTCTTTCCTTCTTGTTACTTTGACTGCTATCCATCTCTCCCACTAAAGGCTAATCATCACTTGTACACCCATCATATATGTACCCATTTAAGGCTGTTACTCTAGCAGTTCTCTTGTCTCTTTCCTACATTACCACTTTTTTTCTCCCTCTGCTGGATTAGTTTTATCAGCATACGGGTATATTGTTTCATTCCCATCTTTTAAAAAAAAAAGTTTTTTTTTTAACTTCATATTTTTGTCCACCTATAGCCCATTTTTTTGCTTCCTTTAAGACTTTTTGTTTTGTTTTGTTTTGCGGTACGCGGGCCTCTCACTGTCGCAGCCTCTCCTGTCGCGGAGCACAGGCTCCGGACGCGCAGGCCCAGCGGCCATGGCTCACTGGCCCAGCCACTCTGCGGCACGTGGGATCCTTCCGGACTGGGGCACGAACCCGTGTCCCCTGCATTGGCAGGCGGACTCTCAACCACTGCGCCACCAGGGAAGCCCCCTTTAAGACTTTTAAGAAAAAGAGCTGTCTGTACTCACTGTCTTCATTTTCTGAAGACAGATGAGGATGCACACCTCCACCCGCACCCAAACAACTTTTGTGGAGGTCACCAGTGAATTCTACTTTGCTAAATCTTAATTGACCTCCCAGTACCATTTGACATAGTTAAGCACTTTGCCCATTCTTGGACCATTCATCTCCTTTGCTGGGTTTTCTTCATATCTGTGCAACATATCTAGACAACATAGAGTGCCTTGGGAGTTCCATGGTGATCCAGTGGTTAGGACTCTGTGCTTTCACTGCTGTGAGTCCAGATTGAGTCCCTGGTCAGGGAACTAAGATCCTGCAAGCAATGCAGTGCCGCCAAAAAAAGGTCACTATTAAAATAAATAAATAAACAGCATAGAGTGCTTCAAAGTTTAGTCCTTGGCTTCTTTTCTGTTTGAACTCATTTCCTGAGTTACCCAGTCTCATGGTTTAAATACTTCCATATAGTCTAATTCCAAAATGGATACCTATTCACCGACTCCAGACTTGTGTCTCTTTTGGCCTACTTGATATCTCTGTTTGAAAGTCTAATAAGAATGTCAAAACTTTACATGTCCAAAATTGAGCTCTTGATTTTTCTGCCCTAAATTGTACTCTTCCTCATCTCAGTAAATAAATAAATAGCACAGTAAATAGTACCTCCATCCTTCCACTTGCTCAGACAGACCTTAAGAATTTTCCTTGGCACTTGTTTCTCTCACACCCACATCCAATCCATTAGCAAGTCTGGAGGTTCTACTTTCAAAAATATCCAGTATCTCACCCCTTCTTACCACCTCTGCTATAAGCACTCTGGTTTAATAGTAATTATAACAATAGTCAAAGTTTTGAAAGTTAAAAAGGATGCATTGAGGTGGGTAGGTAGAAGAAGTTAATTTCAGGCAGAAGGGCAGTACAGTCATAGGCATGAACAATGTTGAAGAGATTGGTGTACTCAAGGGATAGGAATATGTTACTCAAGGGATAGGAATACGTTATAGCTTAGAGCAAAGGTGTGGAGTTTGAGAATGGTAGAAAATGTAGTTTGGAACCTGGATTCCTAGTGGTTGGACTTTATCTCTAGGCTGCTTGTTATCGGCCCCAGCAGTAGGACATTCGCCAAACCTAAATGGTAGCTCCCGGTGGCAGTGGTTCTCCATAAGTAAAGGAGAAGAATTAGACCACCCCAACCCCCAAGATGATGAGATATATTCTCCTCCCCCTGACCAAACCCACACACAAGACATATCCACACAAACCTTTGTTTGAGAATCACGGTTGGAGGCAGTGGGCCCCCAGGATAGATTTTTTTTTTAAGCAGTAACTCTGGTGGCAGTCTGCAGGAGTTGCTTATTTAGTTGTTTTCATAGTGGATGCTGAAGAAAAGATAGATGCTTATGACTGTTTGGGAATCATTCCTTGACCACTTCAGTAGCTGGAGGGGAGCTGGGGGAAAGAGGTGAGCAAGACGAATGCTTATTTTTTCTGTTACTTTTTTTTTTTAACTAATTGTCTAGATTTACAGTGCCATTACTAGTCTTATAGTGGTTGACAAAATAACTGAATGCTTTTTTTCATTCTTTTCTAATTCTTTAGGAGCGCCTTTTTACCCAAGTCAGCCAGTGTATCAGTCAGCACCTATCATAGTGCCTACGCAGCAGCAGCCCCCTCCAGCCAAGAGAGAGAAAAAAACAGTAAGAGATCTTCATTAAGTTTTCTCACTTTAAAATTGAATGTCCATTTACTTATCAAATAAGTTCACCCACAGCTGTAATAGTTATTCACCTCAGTTCCCAAATGACTGCCAATTCTTATTCCTCCCTTATATCCTCACCACTAGACTTGGAGGATTTGTATGGGCAGATAATTAGATGTTGCAAGTACCCTTTGCTTAATATCAATTTTCAACATGCACTGAGCTAGCTATGCTAAATGACAACATGCCATCCAGCTCCAGAACAGGAAGTTTTAATCTTCTAAAGTCTCACTAAGTGGGAGGAATTTGAGCTCGGTTCTCACATCCTTGTTGTCCTTTAACTCTAGTCCTAGTCAGCTCTATATTCAAATATGAATTGACAGGGGAAAAATAGCACAAGAGAAAATGGGCATAGTATTAAGGACAGCAAGAAAAATCTTTCCTATAGAATATATTTATTTTAAGAAACAGAAAGCAGAATTTAGAAAATGTATTGTAATTGTTTTAAATAAATTACAGAGACTTTACCTCTGTCTATTCAGGCAGGCCCAAGAGAATTGGAGTACAGTAATATGAAATACGCACTGCAGAATATTTTGTAGAAGAGTGGCTTGCAATCTTTTATCCATCAGAACACACAAAATGAATGATGTTTATAAGAGATGCCCACATTCACACAAATAAAATAGGTGGGAGTGAGATCATAGCAATACTCTTGCAAGTACTCTCATTTAATAAAAATTAATGAGGTTCAGAACTTTGGTTCTTTTTTTATCAGAGACAAATTATTTATGCACACATCATAATAACCATGACGTGCCAATGTATCATGACACTACAGTTGAGAAACTGCTGTGGAAATGTTGACACAGCATGGTAGATGTTGGACTTGAAGAACACTCTCAGAATGCAGAAAAATTAATAAAGAAAATAATGAAAATGGAACACGGTATTAATAGATGTTACTGAAGAAGAAAGTAGAATAAATAGATTGTAAAACAGTACATAAAAATGTAGTAGGGGACTTCCCTGGTGTTGCAGTGGTTAAGAATCCGCCTGCCAGTGCAGGAGACACGGGTTTGAGCCCTGGTCCGGGAAGATCCCACATGCTGCAGAGCAACTAAGCCCGTGCACCACAACTACTGAGCCTGTGTGCCACAACTACTAAAGCCTGTGCACCTAGAGCCCGTGCTCCGCCACAAGAGAAGCTACTGCAACGAGAAGCCCGTGCACCGCGATGAAGAGTAGTCCCTGCTCACTGCAACTAGAGAAGAGCCCACGCACAGCAACGAAGACCCAGTGCAGCCAAAAATAAATAAATTAATTAATTTTTAAAAACCCAAAAAACTATAGTAAGCATAAGATTCTATACCTGAAAAAATAGCTGATAGTAGAAATCTTAATAAAGACTTACTCCCAGGAAAGCTTCCAGATACAAATGGTTTTATTAGTGAATTCTTTGACATTTTCAAGAAGCCAAGGCTAGCTTGATAAGCTCTGGATTTAATGACAAGCAGAGGGGGGCTTTCAGCACTGTCCCAGGATGGAAGGCCTAGACCCAGGTACTCCACCTCCATTATAGCACCATCTCCACTGATGTCTATGCATAGGTAGCCTTCAAAAAAATTAAAAGAAGACCATACACATTGTTCTGTATCTTGCATCTTTTCATTTACCAATACATCTTGACAGTCATTCCATATTAGTACATGTAGATCAATCTCATTTTTTCTACTGGCTGTTTGGTATTTAACTGTAAGGATGTAGCATAATTTTTTTTTTTTTATATACAGCAGGTTCTTATTAGTTATCCATTTTATACATATTAATGTATATATGTCAATCCTAATCTCCCAATTCATTACACCACCACCGCCCCTCGCCACTTTCCCCCCTTGGTGTCCATATGTTTGTTCTCTACATCTGTGTCTCTATTTCTGCCCTGCAGACCGGTTCATCTGTACGATTTTTCTAGGTTCCACATATTGTAGCGTAAAATTTTAACTACTATGTTCTTGATCAGCCTTTAGAATCTTTCTGTGTCTTTGCTGGGAAAAAACAGTATTGCAGTGAGCATCTTTACATGCATACACAAGGTTATCTGCAACATAAATCCCTGTTTCTGAGTCCCAGGATATGGGTAGTTTACATTTTGTTAGAGAACCATTTAAGGGCTTTAAAACTTTAGATAGTAACTTCCATATTTTAAAACTCTTTTATGAATCTTGTCTTATGTTAAGCATTATAAATAAAATCAATCAATTTGGCATTGCTTAAAAGACAAGTGTTAATACTTTGCCTTTTTGACCTAGAAATTTTTCCAACTAGGTTTCATTTTAGCTTGTTGTGCTAATTAATTCAAGTCAGAGCTAATGGCCTAAATTCTTTTGAATGACCTCCTCTGGTTCCGTGATTGAAATCAAGTCAGATGTGGTGATTGTCAACTGTGATGTTTGACAGATTTCCCAGTTTGCGCCTTTATACATCATATGCCTATAAATCTACTACACAAGCACCCATCTATAAATATGCCATCTTATTTGTAACCTTATAGATAAGAATTCGAGATCCAAACCAGGGAGGTAAAGACATAACAGAGGAGATTATGTCTGGAGGTGGCAGCAGAAATCCTACTCCACCCATAGGGAGACCCACATCCACACCTACTCCTCCTCAGGTAAGACAGAATGTGCCATGATGGATGATGAGGTGTATTTTTCGTTCACTAACCTCTACTGAGCTCTTCTTTCTTCTGTAGCCACTTGACTGTACTTTTCCTTTCTGTCAGTTGTCTCATAGCCTCGAATATCTAAATGATATTTAAACAGACATGTTGTTTCTCTTTGTAAACTGTTACAACTTCCAACTTTTTATTGGTAATATTTCTCTGTATTGTCTTCACATTCAGAGCATAGCTGCTGCCACTCTTCCTAATGAACTATTATTGCATGGTACCAAAAGGAGCTGCATTCCTATGGAAACCTCATCATTAAATGAGTATTTTATATTTTCGATATGGAGTCTTAGGAGTTAAATGGTACCCTCTGTGATAATATAAACATTAAAATTGAGAATTTAAACATTTTTATTGAACTGTGTTTGAGATGATTGCCTGTGTTATTCAGAGCATATTTAAATGTATTATAGGTATACCTCTTACTTTTCAGTACTACATAAATGAGCTTCTTGAGTGCAGGGTGTCTTCTTTAATTATTTACAAAGGTTATTAACAAGTTATGTCAAACACCTTTTTGTTCCTGTTGCAGAATGTGGTTATCGTGATCGTCTAAGAGTTCACTTTCTTGCTTTTAGACATCAAGGCTTTCCAGGAGAAGCTGAGGTTTAGCAAACTATAATAGAAAATGGACGCCCCCCCCCCAAGTTTGACAGAATTTTGATTTCATCATGGGGTTACTTTAAATTCTGCTAAACCATTCAGAGGAGAAGAGTGATTTCAAATCTTCAAAATATCTAAAGTGAATGCTCAGCATATAAGACATAACCAAAGTTGTTAAGGTCTAGGAATCTGCTTGCTTCCCCCTCTTGTGGCCGATTGGTGAGGTACTTCTCAGAGCCCAGTTTACGGAACAAGTGATATGGATGATCAAATATAAGGCATTTCAGAATGACAGACTATTGACTTGATTTTAGTAGTACTGTATAGGTTTAAAAAAAGTTCTTTAAAAATTGAGCTCACAAACAGATGTCTAAGTTTAGAGCCCCTTGAAAATCTGTGAATTTTGAGTCGACCTAAAACTTGGGACTTTGTATAATGATGTGTTTCACTTGGAAACGATGATACTCTCTGGCTGACTTTTATCTCAGTCTTCCATCATCTAGCTAAGTATAATATGTAACCATCTAGATATATGAATTGTAAGGTTATATTAATGATTGTTAATAGGACTTTTCACCATTCCCTATTATTTCCCTAGGAATATTCCAAATCTAGAATGATTGAACAGGGCTTATACTTAATCTTGTCCCAGTACGTAAACATGGGACAAGCACCATATACACATTTAAGTTATTCACTTATGTGCTCTGTTAGGTGGGAACATACTATAGCGAAAATTTAGGATTAGTCGATCGGGGCAGTTCAATTTTGGTCTGTATTTTCCCACATTAATTAAAATATTGTTACTGTCCAACTGTGTAGTTGACAACCTTTTGTTGATTTGTGTTTAAATTCTCAACTTGAATATATATTAGTATATCTTTCTGCATTTTAATTCCCTGTGGGCTGGTTTGTTTTTCTTTAATCTTAGCAAGCTTGATCCTACCCTCTTCTGGTTATCTCTCTGTCCTTAGTCACAGGAATCCTTTTGCTTTTTATCTTTCCCCAGGGATCCCAGGCCTGAATACGAATGTATGTGTAATCATAAAGCCCATTAAATGTACATTTTTATTTGATAAAGGTCATCAGTCAATTATTATAATGTTGGTAGTTCTTTTTGAGGTGTAATGTTGTCTTGAAGCATCAGTTTATTTTATTAGGTAGTTTGCATTTAAATCCACACTTACCGATCTGTTGTCTTTCCAAATGTGTGAAATTCATGGAATGAATAAATAGCCTCTTAACAGACATATGTACTAGAAATATTTCATTTTCTTCTTAAGAACAACAACAGCGCAAATGTGATGATGGCAACCGACACTTGGCTTCATTTTCTAGAAATTCATGGAGAGTGGTGCACATAGAGTAGGAGAGGATATCCCTGGTTAGGGGAAGCAATCATTAATGCCTAATTGTTATGTCATGTAAAAATGTTGACCCAATGTTTCAAAAGAAGCTAGAAATCAATCTGCGAGTTTTAATCGGCAACTAATTCTACTAATAAATAGCACTATGCCAGCCAAAGAAGATCCTTTAGGTTTAACCTAAAAACTGCTAGTTTGTAGCCTTGGCCTAATTCTAAATAGATCCTAGACCACAGTCTTAGTAAGTAAGACTGCAGATGAGACAATCCTTTTCAGAATTTATGACTAAATAGTAAATACTGTATTGCTTTTGGCCTTACAGAGTACCTGCTTTGAGTCACAATTGCATGTGATGTGAATAGCAAAGCCCTTTCCCTATCATTGAGCTCATCCCAGTCTCTTCAAGGGAGACAGAGGATGCTTACTAATATATGACCGATCCTCCTGTGAAATATATACTGAGAATTATTACAGCACAGAGACGACCAAGTGGGTCATATTTATAGCACAGGCTCAAATGTGTTGGATCACAGAAACCTATTAATGATACTTGGTACAGGTGAGATAGTACAGGGAAGAGGTTTAAAGGTTTGGCTTAGAATCAGATATACTTGGTTTCAAGTCCTAGTTCCACAACTGAATTTTGTAACTTTAGCCAAATTACTTATCTTCTAGAACTTTAGCTTCCACATTTTAAAAAACAAGGGAAATAAATATCATATAGAGTTATTATAAGTATTAAATAAATACTTAAAATTGCTTAAGCTTGGGACACAATGAGCATTCAACAAATGTTATCTGTTATTAGTATTACAATTATTGTTATTTCAGAAGGCACAGAGAATGACTGGAGGAGTCTTGAAGGCTTCACAGCAGAGATGCCACTTGGGCTGAGTTCCCAGATTGGTATTCACAAAAATGGAAAGAGAGAGAAGGGTATTCCAGGCAGAGTGGTAGCATGTGCAAAAAGGCACATGGAGATGGGAAATTGAGTGAAGGGAGACTGTTACCATTTCTAGCGATAAATTGGGAAGTCAGTTGAAGGAGAGGAAGCCAGTGAGAGAAATATTCAGCAATTGGTTACTAAGTAAAGATTATAAAAAGAGTAACCCTATAATTTATCATCGAAATTGGGGCAGTTTTAGAAATGAATGGGGATGCTATTAATCATTTTGCTGGGACAACAGGCATAAACCAGTACTGTCCAGGTAAACACATTGCATGGTTCCCCTAGGAGTTAGAGAGAGGGAAGAATCAGAGGTGATTCTTCAAGCTTAGATACTGGGATTTATAGTAAAACATAACATGGAGTGTACATGGATGTTTGAAAAGGGGGATAATGAATGATTTTGGCAAGCAGGCAAGCTAAGAAGAGTTAATTGAGAGAAACTGCATTGGAGGAGGAGAATGGAGAGGAGAAACATGTTTTTGCTGCTTCTGTTGTTGTCCTGAAGAGTAGATTGAATTTAAAATTGTCCTGCTTCCTGAGTTTTAAAATGATCTGTGGAATAACTCCTTGAGATTTTATATCTCAGATGTATTAAAGATATAGAAATATGTGTAATATATGTGCCCATTCAGATGATCATAATACACAGACAGAGGTGCATGAATGGACAGAATACTAGAGTACTTGATGCTGGTCGGTCTCCACTCTGTCACTTAGCTTTATGACCTTGGGTCAGAATGGGAAGCCCTTTAAACCCCTATTTTTTGATATGTAAAATGAGGGATTATACTAAGTAATCTCAGAGTTCCCTTTTAGTCCTTAAATATTTAAGTTGGAAAGGAGGGAACATTTTTACTTTCCCTCAGCATCAAAGTCTCTCAGCTATATCTCTGTTGTTGATAGCAGTGAGGCACAAGGAACGTTTTCACATTAAGAAATGTGCCAGCTTCCTGAAAGTCATTTTGGACCCTGCAGGGTAAAAATAAGTGTATGGTGTTGTAGTCAGCCCTCCCTATCCACAGGTTCTTCATCTGCTAATTCAAGTAACCAGGGATGGAAAAGATTCAGGAAAAAACATTTCAGAAAGTTCTAAAAAGCAAAACTTGAATTTACCATGCACTGGCAAGTATTTACAGAGCATTTATGTTGTATTAGGTATTATGAGTAATATAGAAATGATTTAAAGTACCTGGGAGGTTAAATGCAAATACTGTACCTTTTCATATAAGGGACTTGAGCACCTGAGGCTTTTGGTATCCACGGGCTGTCCTAGACTCAATCCCCCATGGATACTGAGGGACAACTGTATAGGCAAGGCTTCCATAATTGTCCACTTCCAAAGGGGTGGTGAAGTAAAATCACTTAAAATTTTAAAATGAGCTATATATTTTCCTTCCTCTCCCTACTCCCTCTTGTTCTTTTTTCTGTTTTAAGAATTACTCACTTGCCACCCAAGTGAGAAGTCTGCGCACCACGATGGAGAGTAGCCCCTGCTTGCCACAACTAGAGAAAGCCCGCGCGCAGCAACAAAGACCCAACACAGCCAAAAAATTTTTTTTAATTAAAAACACAAATCTTTATTCCATATTCCACACCATTATATCAGCAAGTCCTATCTGGCTCATTTTCACCATCTCCACTGCTACTGTTATCCTCTAAACCACTTTGATCTCCCCTAAACAACAGTAACTTTCCTACTCATCTCCTTGCTTCTGCTTGCCTCTCTGTCTATTCTTTTTATTTATTTATTAAAAATTTTTATTTATTTATTTATTTTTGGCTTTCTTGGGTCTTCATTCCTTTGCATGGTCTTTCTTTAGTTGCGTCGAGCGGGGGCTACTCTTCATTGCGGTGTGTGGGCTTCTCATTGCTGTGGCTTCTCTTGTTGCAGAGCATGGGCTCTAGGCGCGCAGGCTTCAGTAGTTGTGGCACGCGGGCTCAGTAGTTGTGGCATGCAGGCTCTAGCGCTCAGGCTCAGTAGTTATGGTGCACGAGCTTAGTTGCTCCGTGGCATGTGGGATCTTCCCGGACCAGGGCTTGAACCCATGTCCCCTTCTTTGGCAGGCGGATTCTTAACCACTGCGCCACCAAGGAAGCCCCTCTATTTATTTATTTTTTTACTGAGGTATAATTGACATAAACATTACATTAGTTTTAGGTGTACAACATAATGATATTTGTATAAATTGTAAAATGACCACAATAAGTCTAGTTAACAGCTGTCACCATGCACAGTTACAAAAAACAATTTTTTATTTATGAGAACTTTTAAGATCTATTGTCTTTGCAGCTTTCAAATATGCAATATAGTATTATTAACTAGAGTTGCCATGCTGTTCATTACATCCCCATGACTTATTTATTTTATAACTGGAAGTTTGTACCTTTTGATCCCCTTCACCCATTTTTCCCACCCTACCCCCCACCTCTGGCAACCACCAATCTGTTCTCTTTTCTATGAGTTTTGTTTTGTTTTTTAATTCTACATATAAGTGAGCTCATACGGCATTTCTTTCTCTATCTGAGTTATTTCACTTAGTATAATACCCACAAGGTCCATTCATGTTATTGCAAAGGGCAAGCTTTCATTTTTTTTTATGGTTGAATAATATTCCTCTGTGTGTACAGGTTTATTCTTTAATATGTTTCCCTTGAAAGAATATAAGCTCCAGAAGCTAAGGATTTTTCTGTTTTAATCACCAGTGGGTTCTCAATGCTTTGTATGTGATAGATGCCAGGGGGGAAAATCCACACATGTGAGTGTGTGTGCGCATGTGTGCGCATGCATACACTCACATACACACCTTTCTAAAGAATGCGTGTAGGAGAATTCTCTCCCATTTATGAAAGAAGTATGTTTTGGTCCTTTTTCCTGGTGCCATTTATTTTTTTTACTTCCTAATCTTCATAATGTTTCTCAATTGGGGGCAATAATTCTTTATCCCCAGGGTTTGTATATGTTAAACACATGTGGTATTTATTACAATGGCTGTTTTAAAGTCATTGAATGGGACTTCGAAAAGTCAGTTACATATAACATATAAATAATGAAATGTGAAACGTTCAAATAGCCTCTTATGATAACAGTAAATTACATCAGCATCTTGCTTATATTTGTATAACTATTTGGAGTCTCTGGCTTTCTCTCAGTGGATTACAATAAGGGTCAGCAATCATTTTCTGTAAAGGGCCAGATCATACACATTTTTGGTTTTGCAGCCAGCTGTCTCTTTCACCACTACTCAACTCTGATATTGTTGCATGAAAGCAGCCATAGACAATATGTAAATGAATGGCTGTGGCTGTTCCAATAAAACTTTCTAAGTATCCTGTAATTTTCATATGTCAAGAAATATTGTTTTTTAAAATTCCCCCAACTATTTAAAAATGTAAAAAGTTCTTATCTCATGGGAAGTACCAAAATAGGCATGTGGCCCCTGGGCCATAGTTGCTGGCCTCCTGTCTACAGTTACCTCTGTAATGAAGCATCCTGTCATATACACATTTAAAATAGACAGTAAATGATGGTGGCCTCTCTTTGGGTAGAAACAATATAGGTTATGTAAAGAGAAATGAATTTTATTTACTTTTTAAACTGCCAAATCTAATTTTTAAATTTTTATACAACTTTTAAAGGTTACTTTCCATTTACAGTTATTACAAAATATTGACTATTTTCCCGTGTTGTACAATACGTACTTGACACCCAGTAGTTTTGTATCTCCCACTGCCCCACCCCTATATTGCCCCTCCCCCCACACTGATAGTCACTAGTTTGTTCTCTATATCTGTGAGTTTGCTTCTTTTTTGCTATATTCACTAGTTTGTTGTATTTTTTAGATTCCACATATAAGTGATATCACACAGTATTTGTCTTTATCTGACTTATTTCAGTTAGCATAATGCCCTCTAAGTCCATCCATGTTGCTACAAATGGCAAAATTTTCATTTCTCTTTTATGGCTCAGTAGATACCGGTGTGTGTGTGTGTGTGTGTGTGTGTGTATCACATCTTTTTTATCCATTTATCTTTTGACGGACACTTAGGTTGCCTCTGTATCTTGGCAATTATAAATAATGCTGCTATGAACATTGGGGTGCATGTATCTTTTCGAATAAATGTTTTTTCTTTTTTTGATATATACTCAGGAGTTGAATTGCTGGGTCATATGATAGTTCTGTTTTTATTTTTCAGAGCATTTCCATACTATTTTCCACAATAGCTGCAGCAGTTTACATTCCCACCAACAGTGTACGAGGGTTCCCTTTTTTCCACATCCTCACCAATATTTGTTATTTGTGTTCTTTTTGATTCAGTTCTTCTGCCCACTTTTTAGTTGGGTTGTTTTTTTTTTGATGTCATGTTGTATGAGCTGTTTACATATGTTAGGTATTAATGCCCTATCCATCATATCATTTGCAAATATTTTCTTCCATTTACTAGGTTGTCTTTCCATTTTGTCGATGGTTTCCTTTGCTGTGCAAAAGCTTGTAAGTTTAATTACGTCCAATTTGTTTATTTTTGCTTTTATTTTCTTTACTTTAGGAGGTGGATCCCCAAAAAATATTGCTGCAACTTATGTCAAAGAGTATTCTGCCTATGTTTTTCTCTAGGAGTTTTATACTGTTTGGTCTTACATTTAAGTCTTTAATCCATTTTGAGTTTATCTTTGTGTATGGTGTCAGAGAGTGTTCTAATTTATTTCTTTTACATGTAGCTGTCCAGTTTTTCCAGCACCACTTATTGGAGAGACTGTCTTTTCTCCATTGTATATTCTTGCCTCCTTTGTCATAGATTAATTGACCGTAAGTGCTTGGGTTTATTTCTGGGCTCTCTATCCTGTTTCATTGATCTATGTGTCTGTTTTTATGCCAATATTGTACTGCTTTGATGACTGTAGCTTTTTTGTATAGTCTGAAGTCAAGGAGCATG
This sequence comes from Lagenorhynchus albirostris, assembly GCF_949774975.1. Taxonomy (NCBI): domain Eukaryota; kingdom Metazoa; phylum Chordata; class Mammalia; order Artiodactyla; family Delphinidae; genus Lagenorhynchus; species Lagenorhynchus albirostris. The sequence goes on from NC_083096.1 coordinate 170,209,579, forward strand.
AATTCTCCAGCTCTGTTCTTCTTTCTCAAGATTGTTTTGGCTATTTGGGGTCTTAGGTGTTTCATATAAATTTTAAAATTATTTGTTCTAGTTCTGTGAAAAATGCCATTGGTATTTTGACAGGACTTGCATTGAATTTGTAGATTGCCTTGGGTAGTATGGTCATTTTAACAACATTGATTCTTCCAATCCAGGAACATGGTATATCTTTCCATCTGTTGTGTCATCTTCAGTTTCTTTCATCAATGTCTTAGAGTTTTCAGAGTATTGGTCTTTGCCTCCTTAGGTAGGCTTATTCCTAGATGTTCTGTTCTTTTTGATGCGTTGGTGAATGAGATTATTTCCTTAATTTCTCTGATAGTTCGTTGTTAGTGTATAGAAATGCAACAGATTTCTGCACATTAATTTTGTATCCTGCAACTATACCAAATTCATTGATGAGCTCTAGTAGTTTTCTGGTAGCATGTTTAGGATTTCCTATGTATAGTATCATGTCATCTGCAAACAGTGACAGTTTTACTTCTTCCGTTCCAATTTGGATTTTTTAAATTTCTTTTTCTTTTCTGAATACTGTGGCTAGAACTTCCAAACCTGTGTTGAATAAAAGTGGCAAGAGTGGGCATTCTTGTCTTGTTCCTGATCTTAGAGGAAATGCTTTCAGCTTTTCACCATTGAGTATGATGTCAACTGTGGGTTTGTCATATATGACATTTATTATGTTGAGGTATATTCCCTCTGTGCCCACTTTCTGGAGAGTTTTTATCATAAATGGATGTTGAATTTTATCAAAAGCTTTTTCTGCATCTATTGAGATGATCATATGGTTTTTATTCTTCAGTTTTTTAATGTTGTGTATCACATTGATTGATTAGCAGCTATTGAAAAATCCTTGCATCCCTAGGATAAATCCCACTTGATCATGGTGTATGATGTTTTGTTTTTTTTTTTTAATTATTTATTTATTTATGACTGTGTTGGGTCTTCGTTTCTGTGCGAGGGCTTTCTCTAGTTGTGGCAAGCAGGGGCCACTCTTCATCGCGGTGCGCGGGCCTCTCACTATCGCGGGCTCTCTTGTTGCGGAGCACAGGCTCCAGACGCGCAGGCTCAGTAATTATGGCTCACGGGGCTTAGTTGCTCCGCGGCATGTGGGATCCTCCCAGACCAGGGCTCGAACCCGTGTCCCCTGCATTGGCAGGCAGACTCTCAACCACTGCGCCACCAGGGAAGCCCGGTGTATGATGTTTTTAATGTATTGTTAGATTTGGTTTGCTGGTATTTTGTTGAGGATTTTTGAATCTATTTTTATCAGTGATATTGGCCTGTAATTTTCTATTTTTGTAGTATCTTTGTCTGGTTTTGGTATCAGGGTGGTGCTGGCCTCATAGAATGTGTTCAGAAGTGTTCCTTCCTCTGCAGTTTTTTTGCACTGTTTCAGAAGGATAGATGCTAACTCTTCTCTAAATGTTTGGTTGAATTCATCTGTGAAGTCATCTGGTCCTGGACGTTTGCTTTGGGAGTTTTTAAATTACTGATTCAATTGCAGTACTGGTAGTTGGTCTGTTGGTGTTTTCTATTTCTTCCAGGTTCAATTTTGGGAGGTTGTGCCTTTCTAAGAATTTGTCCATTTGTTCTAGGTTGTCTATTGTATTGGTGTATAGTTGCTTGTAGTAGTCTCTTATGATCTGTTGTATTTCTGTGGTATCAGTTGTAACTTCTCCTTTTTCACTTCTGATTTTATTGATTTGGACCTTCTCCCTTTGTTTATTGGGTAGTCTGGCTATAGGTTTATTAATTTTGTTTATCTTTTCAAAGAACCAGCTTGTAGTTTCATTGATCTTTTTTTGTTTTTTAGTCTGTATTTCATTTATTTCTTCTTTGATCTTTTGTTTGTTTGTTTGTTTTTGCGTTACGCGGGCCTCTTACTGTTGTGGCCTCTCCCATTGTGGAGCAGAGGCTCTAGACGCGCAGGCTCAGTGGCCATGGCTCACGAGCCCAGCCGCTCCACGGCATGTGGGATCTTCCCGGACCGGGGCACGAACCCGTGTCCCCTGCATCAGCAGGCAGACTCTCAGAACCACTGCACAACCAGGAAAGCCCTCTTCTTTGATCTTCATGGCTTCTTTCCTTCTACTAAGTTTAGGTTTTGTTTGTTCTTCTTTCTCTAATTGCTTTAGTAAGGTTATTCATTTGAGATTTTTCTGGTTTCCTGAGGTAAGCTTGTATTGCTCTAAACTTCCCTCTTAGAACTGCTTTTGCCACATCCCCTAGGTTCAGCTTTTTTTTTTTCATTTGCCTCTAAGTATTTTTTAATTTCCTCTTTGATTTCTTCAGTGATCCATTGGTTGTTTAGTAGCATATTTTCTTTCCTCCATGTGTTTGTGTTTAGTAGCATATTTTTCATCCTCCATGTGTTTGCAGTTTTTTTCTTGTAGTTAATTTCTAGTCTCACAGCATTGTGATTGGAAAAGATGCTTGATATGATTTCAGTTTTCTTAACCTTATCAAGGCTTGTTTTATGGCTTAGCCTGTGATCTATCATGGAGGATGCCCCATGTGCTCTTGAAAAGAAAATGTATTCAGCTCCTTTCACGTGGAATGCCCTTTATATATCAGTTAAGTCCATTTGGTCTAATGTGTCATTTAAGGTCTGTGTTTCCTTACTGATTTTCTGTTTGGATGATCTGACCATTGATGTAAGTGGGGTGTCAAAGTCCCCTACTATTATTGTGTTACTGTCAATTTCTCCTTTTATATGTTAATATTTGCCTTATATATTGAGGTGCTCCTATGTTGGTTGCATATGTATTTGAATTCTTTATCTTAATCTTGGATTGATCCATTGATCATTATGTAGTGTCCTTCTTTGTCTCTTATAACAGTTTTTATTTTAAAGTCTATTTTGTCTGATATAAGTATTGCTACTCTGGCTTTCTTTTGATTTCCATTTGCATGGAATACTTTTTTCCATCCTCTCACTTTCATTCTGTGTGTTTCTCTAGATCTGAGGTGAGTCTCTTGTAGATAGCATATATATAGACCTAATTTTTGTATTCGTTCAGCCACTTTATTCCTTTTGGTTGGAGCATTTAGTTTGTTTATGTTTAAGATAATTATTGATATGTATGTTCTTACTGCCATTTTGTTACTCGTTTTTTATTTGTTTTGTAGGTCTTTTTTTTTTGCCTGTCTTCTTTTGCTCTCTTCTATTATGATTTTATGACTATCTTTAGTGTTACGTTTGGATTCCTTTCCTTTTTTGTGTATATATCTATCGTAGATTTTTGGTTTGTGGTTAGCAGTCTATATATATACATGATTGTTTTAAGTTGCTCATCTTTTAATTTCAAATGCATTTTTTTTTGGCTGTGCCATGCAGCACATGAGATCAACAAGCAGGATCTTAGTTCCCCAACCAAGGCTCGAACCTGTGCCCCCTGCAGTGGAAGCGTGGAGTCGTAACCGCTGGACCACCAGGGAAGTCCCTCAAATGCATTTTTAAACCCCTACACATTTTTAGTCTTCTCCTCTCATGATTACTGTTTTTGATATCACATTTTACATCTGTTTTGTGTATCCCTTAACTGCTTATTGTGGTTATAGATGACTTGACTACATTTTTTTGTCTTTTTAACCTCCCTGCTAGCTTTATGTATGTATGATTTCCTACCCTTAGTGTGTGTTTACCTTTACCAGTGAGCTTTTTTATTTTGTAGTTTTCTTGTTGCTGGTTGTGTCTTTTTTTGCCTAGAGAAGTTCCTTTAACATTTGTTGTAAAGTTGGTTTGGTGGTGCTGAACTCTTTTAGCTTTTACTTGTCTGTAAAGCTTTTGATTTCTCCATCAAATCTGAATGAGAACCTTGCCAGGTAGAATATTCTTGGTTGTAGATTTTTCCCTTTGATCACGTTAAATATATCGTCCTACTCCCTTCTGGCCTGCAGAGTTTCTGCTGAAAAATCAGCTGATAGCCTTATGGGAGTTCCCTTGCTTTTAATATTCTCTCTTTATCTTTATTTTTGTCATTTTGATTATGGTGTGTCTTGGTGTCTTCCTCTTGTGTTAATCCTGTGTGGGACTCTCTGCACTTCCTGGACTTGGGTGACTGTTTCCTTTCCCAGGTTAGGGAAGTTCTCAGCTATTGTGTCTTCACATATTTTCTCAGGCCCTTTCTCTCTCTCTTTGTCTCAGACCGCTATAATGTGAATATTAGTACACTTGATATTGTCTCAGAGGTCTCTTAAACTGTCCTCATTTCTTTTCTTTCTTTTTTTTTTTTGCGGTACGCGGGCCTCTCACTGTTGTGGCCTCTCCCATTGCGGAGCACAGGCTCCGGACGCGCAGGCTCAGCGACCATGGCTCACGGGCCCAGCCGCTCCGCGGCATGTGGGATCTTCCCGGACCGGGGCACGAACCCGTGTCCCCTGCTTCGGCAGGCGGACTCTCAACCACTGCGCCACCAGGGAAGCCCTCTTTCTTTTTTCTGTTCGGCAGCAGTGATTTCCACGACTCTGTCTTTCAGCTTACTGGTCCATTCCTCTGTATCATTTAGTCTGCTGTTGATTCCTTCTAGTGTATTTTTCATTTCAGTTATTGTATTCTTCATCTCTGTTTGGTTGTTCTTTATATTTTCTAACTCTTTGTTAAAAACTTCACTCTGTGTATCCATTCGTCTCCTGAGTTCTTTTGTCATCTTTACAATCATTACTCTGAACTCTTTCTTGGGTAGATTGCCTGTCTCCACTTCATTTGGTTTTTCTTCTGGGGTTTTGTCTTATTCCTTCATCTGGAACATGTTTCTCTGCCACCTTATTTTGTCTGAGTTTCTATTTGTATTTTTATGTATGTGGTAGGTTAGTTACATTTCTTAAACTTGGAAAAGTGACCTTCTATAGGGAGACATCCTGTGGGTCCCAGCAGTGCACTCCCCTGTTGTCACCCAAGCTGTGTGCTCTAGGGGTTCCTCCTAAGAGGGCTGAGTGACTCCTTCTGTTGTGGAGGGCTGACTGTGTGGGTGGTCTGGTGGGCTTTGTTGGCCCCTAGTGTGATTGGTTGCCAGGCCATGCCTTGTGTGGATGCTGCTAGCTGCTGTGTGGTGGGGCCTGGTCACGAGGTGGCTTGTTTTAGATCCCTAGGGGGCCCTTGGGCTAGTGCCGGCTCACTGGTGGGTGGAGTCAGGATCCCAAAGACTCCGAGGCTATTGCCTGTACTACACCAGGTCCTGGGATTAGTACCTGGGGTTAGTAGTGGCATGCAGAGCTGGTTCCTGAAGTCTGGCTGAAGGGCCCAGGGATCCTAGAACTTGTTTCAAATCATTGGTGGGGGAGCCAGTTCCTGACACAGTTTGGTATGGGATCCAGGATGTCCTGAAGCTTGTGTTGGCCTGCTGGTGGACGGGGCCTGGGCCAAGCTGGTCCCAGGATAAGGTCTGGCCTGCTGTGAGTGGGCTGGGTCTGCAGGCTGCAGGATCATAGTTTTCTTGCATCCGGTGTCTGCCCCCTGTTGGATGAGACTGTTCTAGAGGCTAGTGCAGGCTTCCTGGAGGGAGAGGGCAGTGCATGCCCGTTGCTGGGTGGAAGTGAAGTGGTTCTTGGCCCTTTGGTGGGCAAGGGCATGTCTTGGCGCACGTCTAGAGGTGGCTGTGGGATCACGACGTCTTTTGGCAGCCTGTCTGCTGATGGGTGGGCCTCTGTTCCTGCCGAGTTGCTTTGCCTGAGGTGTCCCAGCACTGGTGCCTGCAGGCTGTTGTGTGGATTTAGGGTTAGGTGTTGGAACTAGTGAGTGAAGATGGCAGCCACCAGCAGCAGTGGTCACACAGTAGAATGTTCCCAAATATGGCTGCCACCAGTATCTGTGTCCTCAGGGTGAGCCACAGCCACACACACTCCCACACACATACCTCTCCAGGAGACTGCCCAAGACCAGCAAGTAGGTCTGGCCCAGGCTCCTATCAAGTTACTGCTTTTGACCTGGGTCCCAGTGCGCATCAGATTTTGTGTGCACCCTTTTAAGAGTGAAGTTTCTTTTGCCCTCTGTCCTATGGGGCTTCTGAAATTAAGCCGCTCTGGCCTTCAAAGCCACATGCTCTGGGGTTTCATCTTCCCGGTGCAGGACCCCTGGACTGGGGAGTTGGACATGGGTCTCAGAACTCTCACTCCTACGGGAAATCCTTTGCAATATAACTATTCTCCAGTTTGTGGTTTGCCCACCCAGGGGTATGGGATTTGATTATATCACGAGTCTGCCCCTCCTACCCGTCTTGTTTTAGTTCCTTCTTTATGTCTTTAGTTTTAGAAAATCTTTTCTGGTAGTTTCCAGTCTTTTTCATTGATGGTCGTTTTGAAGACAGTTGTGATTTTGGCGTGCTCATGAGTGAGATAACTGAGTCTTTCTACTCTGCCATCTTGGCTGCTCTCGAGAATTGAATTTTAAATTGTACAAAGAATATTAAAGACAATCCAGATTTTGTTGCCTCCTTTTATCTGTTGGTACTCTATTTTAAAAAAATTAATTCTTCCAGTGGGCCCACATCTACCAGTACCCCTTCAGGCCAGTATTTCAAATTTAATATGTAAATCTTCAACAGAGTAGATTCTCAAGTAGAGTTCATACAGGAAATTCACTTCTTGGGTACTATCAAGTATCTGATATCTTGCCATTCTTTAAGTAAGCTTCCTTAACATTGTATTTGAAAAGTGAGAATTTTTTTTCTTCTGCCAATCAGAGCTTTGATCTTGAAAAATTTGATGTGGGGAGGGAATTTAGCATTGACATAAATTATGAACTGTTGAAACAATGTGATGTTGCCAAATAAACCCTAACCTTTTAACCTGACTTCCTGAGCATCTTTGTTGAATTATTTTATGTTTTGATATCAATTGCCCTTCCAGTCTGATTTTTATAAATTTTAACTCCTACTAACAGTGAAAGTGACTGAAGTGCAGTGATTTTGAAATTCATTAAATATATTCTCAACAGGGTTGATCATGTCACCTGAGAAGAGATGAAATTAGAGGTTAGCTAAAATTTGAGATTATCCTAAATTAAAATTAATCTGAAACAAAATTAAAGTATTGATGTATGTTGTATGTTAGTATGTTATTTTCTTGGTCCTGTCAGAGGCTTAGAGAATGTTAAAGCTGAAAGGCACTGTAGGATCTTTAGTTCCTTTTCAGTTTACAGCTAAGGATTACCTTTGTGTGGTTTGTGTTTTTTTTTTTTTTTTTGGCTGCGCCATGTGGCATGTGGGATCTTAGTTCCCCGACCAGGGATCGAACCTGCACCCCCTGCATTGGAAGTGTGGAGTCTTAATCACTGGACTGCCAGGGAAGTCCCCAGCTGAGGAAATTGAGTACTTTCCTAGCATTCCGTGGCTATATAACTAAGTACTAGATACTTGGATTTGGAACTATGAGTTAACCAACATGTTATCTCACTCCTTTCTTATAAATCTTTATACATAACATCTTCCTAGGGCTTTGTTGTTGGAAAAATGCCTGTGCAGTTGTCTTTTTAATATGATTGAAGGTATTTTAATCTTAGATTGAAAAACTCTCTGATCTATACAAATTTATAGGTATCAGCAGTCTTTTACTGTCTTAAAACTCCCACCTTAACCATGTATGTCATTTATTTTGGTGACCTACTTTCAGCAGTTACCCTTTTTCATTGGTTATTAATTTCCCTGACTATTAGAGTAGTTAATATTTTCATTCTTTCTGGTAAAGGACACAATTTACAGATCTTTCTTTCCTGGGTTATGTGGATAACTATTTAATAAATATTAAAGAGTATAGACTCTTTCCTTTGTTCTAGAGCTGTTTTCAACCATAGAATTGAACTGAGTCCCTACAGTCATCCCTCAGTATCCACAGAAGATTGGTTCCAGGACCCACGGATAGCAAAATCCGTGGATATTTAAGTCTTTTAGGTATTAATGGCTAGTACAATCAGGTCTGTGTATCTGCGGTTCACACATCTGTGGGTATAGAGGGGTGACTGTTATTTTCACTTACAGCTGGGAACCCTTCCTAGTTTTTGAATTTTAATAATAGAATTTTTTTCCCACTGGAGCTAAGGAGTCAGAGTAGAGTAATCATGGTAGTACTATCCATTTGACAGTGATTCAAAGTGAAAATAGAAACTCTTTCATTTTTTACATATGGAAATATAATTTTAGTGGTCTTCATTTAGAAGTTTTTGTGGAATATGAGTACTTTCATGGTCTATAATGAATAGGTGAGATAATACTATTTTTCCCATTTTTATCTGTTATTTTATACATTACATATAGTCCTATATAAATTGTATGTTGTACATTGTGAAAAGCATTGTTAGTTAAGTGACATACGGTAAATGATAGGTGTTTAACTCATATATTTCATTTTATATTCCTACTGTATGTGAGACTCACAGACTCGAAAATATTTTTCATTAACTCCCATTTTTGAGTGGCCCTGTCTACCCCCAATTTCCCCATCCCCTCCAAAAAAAAAAATCAGAATTGTGCAGGGAGCTCTGCTCTGATAGCACTGATAGAATTCAACATAGACGATTATAGCTATCAAAAAATTGACCTTAGATCTCCGAGGAGAGACACTGCTTTGTTGTGTGGCTTTTGTGTAACCCTCAAATCCAGAACAAATACCTAACTGGAATGTGATGCAGATTGAATGTTCTTGTTCTTTCTTGTGTAATTCTTTTTCCCTCTAAGTTGAACAATGCCTGCAATTTTTTTCAACCTACTCTGCTAGGATTTTGATGGGCATTTTTTATTCCATATACTGGCTGATTGAAAAGGATAGTTTTCTCTTAGCTCTGAAAAGCCAGATACTTTACTCAGATTTCAGACTCTGAAAAGATATCATCCTTGACCCAGAATCTAAAGACATTTTAAGGTGAAAGTTTCTTTAAAGGCTTTCCAAGTTGCATTTCACCTGAGTGGTTATATGGACAAATGGTTAAGAATCACCTTTCAGTATTGTTTTCTTGAATCAGTAACTGGTTTTAAAACCCATCATGTTTTGTTTGTCCTCTTTTTGACTGATGAACTACTTTGCTAGGTAATTTATAAATGAAGTTGACCAAGTCCCTTTGGTCTTGACTGGGAGGATGCTAAATTCTCTCTCAGATGTGACATAACTGTTAGATTGAAAGTCTGTCCTTAGAAGGAACACTGGAGAATGCATTATACTAATGATTGTTGTGCTGTCTTCTCTTGCTGTGGTTAATATTAATCATCTCTTTTCCTTCCCCTTTCCTGCTGCCTCTTTTCCTTTTCTTCCTTGTCTTCCCATGTACTCTTTGAATTTATTATACTGGCCTATATATTTTTTCCTTGCTTTCTGTTTTTGTTTTTTTTTTTTTTTAATTTTGTGATCTCCTGCCCTACTTTGTCTTCCCCACTTGCCTTGGGTTCCATGTTGCTAGTTTTTATGTTCGCACGCTCATTATCACCCTTTTTTGTACTTCAAATCCCAGCAGCTGCCCAGCCAGGTCCCTGAGCACAGCCCTGTGGTTTATGGGACTGTGGAGAGCGCTCATCTTGCTGCCAGCACCCCTGTCACTGCACCTAGCGACCAGAAGCAAGGTTTGTGTATGACTATTTTCCTCCCTCTTACCTTTAGTCTCTTTCTTTTTTTTTTTTTTTAATTAATTACATTGCCCTCAGCATTTAGGAATAAAAGTAAAACATGAGGATTATTTAGATACCCACTTTTAAACAAAGCTTTGAGATGGAAAATCAGTGTTCTACTTCTAAGAAAGTAAAGTAGGTATGATTAGTAAAAATTTTTCCTACATTCTATTAATGCCTCACTGTCAATGTATATTTATAGGTAAAAGCTTACCTGCCTTAAACTGTTTCTTTTGGAACAAGCTTGGGGAAAATAAATCGATGTATATATTTTACCAAATGTTGGTGAAATAAGTACACATACTGCTTCTTGGATTATAAATAGGAAACTTTAAGGGAAATCTCATGCCAGAAAGTGGGTTATCACAGTCTCTCTTTCCTGCCTAGTTGGATTTAAGTTGACCTTAGCTAAAATTGGGAGATAATTCATTAGACACAGAAGGAAGCAAGTTAGTTTGTTCATGTTTCTGATTTCATTCTAAGAATGAATAGAAGTCATATGTGTTTTCTGTTTTCTTGAGTTATTTATTCCTCCAAACCCCTTAATATTCCATAGCTGATGTATACTTTCTGTACTTTCTAAAAATTATTCTTTAAAAAGCATTGGGGGGCTTCCCTGGTGGCGCAGTGGTTGGGAGTCCACCTGCCGATGCAGGGGACACAAGGTTCGCGCCCCAGTCCGGGAAGATTCCACATGCCGCGGAGCGGCTGGGCCGTGAGCCATGGCTGCTGAGCCTGCGCGTCCTGAGCCTGTGGTCCGCAACGGGAGAGGCTGCAGCGGTGAGAGGCCCGCGTACCGCAAAAAAAAAAAGCATTGGGAATTTGCACACAGTCAAAGTGGAGGTATTTAGTGGCATTGTTTTTTCACTGGATTGCAGGATGATAACACAAACTTCTAATGTGTGGTTTCAGTGTTTCCTTACGGCATGCAAAGATAATATGGTGTTCTTTCCCTTTAGTATTCAGGAGCCTAGTAGACTTGAACAGAGACAAGTCCTAAATTTTGTTTTATGAAATAGTTTTAAACCACAAGATAGGTAATAAATCCTAAACTGGCATGCTTCTAAAAGTTTGCAGTGTCAAATACTTCTTTCAGCAATGTTCAGAGTTAGAGACTCATAAACGCTTAAAGTTAAATTTTTTAATATTAAAGCCATTCACCATGCAGGAGTGCAGTTTGTAGGTATTGTGGAAGGCTACTTCCTACCACCAATAATCAAGCAATTTTGAGTCAAAATTCAGAATATTTTCAATCTGAGTGGAGAATTTTCAGGGTATTCCCTTCAAAATGTCATTACTTTTGCACAGTTATAATCCTTTTGCTAGTTAGAATTGTGCTAAACATACTAAATAATGACCATGCAGAGAGGCCTTAAAATATATCCTTTACGCTGACTTTCTCTAGCTGGGCTACAATACAAGGAATTCATAACATATCTTGTTGGTGATAGCTCTGACCTAAGATTTTTGGATTAGGTAGATACCTGCATCTTACCATATTTAGGCCTTGATTTGCAGAAGGTGGAATGTAGAATTCTTTGTTTCCTCTCAGTTTTTTATGCTTAGTGGAAATTTGAATAATAAAATCAACATTTCAAATTGATGTTTGATATAGATATGAGTGAATTGGAAAATGTTCGACATTACCTTGATGAAAAGAAAAACTTCTGTTTTAAGTATATTTCATAGAGCTTATTCCTTTTTGGAACTACTGCTGTCTTCCTCTAGTACCAGCTGTTCTCCAGAAAACTCAGTAGTTCTAATCTTCTGTTTCTAATTCTATCCATAGCTTGTCAATATATAGAATAGTTTTCAGAGTAGTTTTCTTTTTTAAATTAAATATATGTAATTCAAATAAAATTAGAAAGCGTTCATCATTTTTCAGAGAATTCTTTAACAGTTAAGAAAGTTTTAAAAAATTTCTTCTTAACTGTAGATTCATTTTGAAATTAAAGTAGGATACAAAAATGCACTGTTTTAAAAAATTGTTATATTACCCCCAGAAACAATAGATTCTGCATTCTGCAGTCAGATTGGTTTTTCTCTCTTGATGGAAATATCATTACGGAGGGTTTGTACTGGGATCCCACTTTAGCCCCAAAGTCTCCCACTAGCTTGATTCACCTAAATACTTCTTTTTCCATAACCCCCCCCCTTTTCCCCTCTGAATTGGAAGAATTTAGGATTTGAGATCATTTTTAGATTCTTGAATTGGAAGAATTTAGCATCTGAAATCATTTTTAGGTTCTAGTTATATGACCTTGGACCTGTGACTTAATTTCTAAAACCCTCAGTTTCCCCCTCTGTAAAATAGGAACGTAATAGTTTTTATCCCTTTGGTGATTGTAAGAATTAAAGGACACTATGTATATATGGTATTTGACCCATTTCCTGGTACATATTAAGTGCTTAATAAATGTTAGCTGCCATAATTAAGTGTCTGATTTTCTCAGTTTTTGATGTGAACAGCTGGAATAGTTACATGAAGACCAAGTTTCCAGACAAATATGCCATTTCCCATTTGTTTTGGTACTTGATAAAAACCCAAGGAAGACCTCAACTTGACTTGTAGAAAGACTGTTGAATGAATTAAAATCTTCAGTTGGTGTGATAGTCTAGAGACACAGCTTAAATGATTGTTTGATGTTTGAAAAAATGCATTCAGCTCAGCGTATTGAGGATATGGTATGTATAATTAAATACAAATAAAAGTTATTTGAGCCTTAGTCTTAGTGCGTTTTGAAGGCTCTTGATGTAGAGTAGGTATTCAACGAATGGTATTCTGTTGTAATTCAACCAGTTGTACCAGTGTAGCTCAACTGGGGCTCTTTTGGAATTTAGGACAGGACTATTCTCTGTCAAATGAGACTGTCCCTCAAACTGCAGGATGCTTACTTAGCATTCTTGGTCTCTCCCCATTAAATGATAGCAACACCGTTTCGGTCATGTGTGGCTCCTGACAACCAAAGGGCGCCCATTTAGGAGCTTGGTTCCACCACTCTATGAGAATAAAAGGGAGGAGTTTTTTCTTTCTTATAAATTTGACATTCATTATAGAAACTGTGGTTAAACAGAAAGAAAAATTATCTCTTATCTCATTATCCAGAGCCATTGTTAATAACCTGTAATTCTAGACTTCGCTATATGCATCTATGTTAGCATTCTGTATTTTTTTTGTTACCAGTAGGTTTATGCTCCACGTGCAATTTTTGTGCCCTGCTTTTTAGAAAAACATGTCTTTTATTATAAACAACTTTCTATATAATTAAATACTCTTTTAAAAACTTATTTCAAATGATTGCAGTAATTACCATTATATGCCCCGACCATTATTTCTTTAATAAGTCCCTCATTGTTAGACATTTAGTTTATTTTTCTATTATAATTTTAGTTTATAATATATTTAGTTTATCTTTCTATTATAAATATTGTTGCTTTAAATATTCTAGACCTGTCTTTTCTCTTCAGTGTTTATTTCCTTAGAAAAAATTCTTAAAGGTGAAATTCCTGCAAATTCCTAAAAATGGCCAAATGGTATAAACATTTTGAATGCAGTATATTAGATTTCAAACTATCATGGCTCTGACAAACATACTCTTAATAGTAAAAGTTCTTAGAGAAATAAAATCAGTGTTCTTTATTTAGATCTACTCTATTATACCTTTCAGCTTTCTGTAGTAAAAGTTTAATGAATTAATTAAAGGACTTATTTCAAAAAAAGGAGCTCTCAAAATAATGAAATTTTTTTGTTTCTAATTTTCTTTATTAATGTTAGCTATTTCTCAAGAGTATATAGAAGTTTCAGTCATAGGTCTGCTTTTGTTTGATATTTTTAGTATCAGAAATTTTATTTCCCAAAATTAATAATTGAATTGACATACTCTTATTAGATTGTTAATGTGAGATTTACTATTTTCTGCTGTTTAATTTAATTCATCTAGGTTTCATTCAGTGGTCATAAAGGGTAATATCCTTTTTTTAAAAATTTATTTATTTATTTATTTATTGGCTTCATTGTGTCTTCGTTGCTGAGCGCGGGCTTTCTCTAGTTGCGGCGAGAGGGGGCTACTCTTCATTGCGGTGCGTGGGCTTCTCATTGCGGTGGCTTCTCTTGTTGCGGAGCACGGGCTCTAGGTGCACAGGCTTCAGTAGTTGCAGTACGCGGGCTCAGTAGTTGTGGCACGCAGGCCCTAGAGTGGGTGGGCTTCAGTAGTTGCGGCGTGTGGTCTCAGTAGTTGTGGCGCACGGAGTTAGTTGCTCTGCGGCATATGGGATCTTCCCGGTCCAGGGATCGAACTCGTTTCCACTGCATTGACAGGCAGATTCTTAACCGCTGCGTCACCAGGGAAGTCCCAAAGGGTAATACTCTGATGTACTTTTTAATAGTGGTATCTTATAATCTGGGTTACCCATGTAGCAGTTACTCTGGTTGAGTTGGAAAGTATTTTCATCAGAGATATTTTAATAAATACATATTTATTTTATATATATCACATATATGTAATAAATATAATAGATGTATTTCTTTGAATGTTTTTGTCTCTTGCCCTGGCAACTTAGTCTGAAATATTTGGCATTCAGAGCCTATTGATCTTATTTCTCCACTACAGTAAATAGGCAGAGTTAAAGAAACACTGGCCTCTAAGCCCATCAATTAAAGTGAATTTTAAGGCCAGTAGAAGTAGTTGCAGTGAATGAATTAGCCTTTAACAGCTTAATTTTACCATCTGTTTATCTGATCAACGAGCATATTTTCTTTGGCAGACTTACTTAACTAAAAGTTATTGTAAACACTCAACTTCACTTATGCATAAAGATTTCTGGCAGAGAAAGTAAAGTCCCTTTCAGTTTAGATTGTCTTTCAGCAGTGCTTAAAATTTTTGTTTGCATTTGATGAACATGCTCATGAGTAGCTGTTTTTCCACTGGAGCCTGTTTATTCCACTAAGGAAACACAAGGCTGTAAACCAGTCTAATCTCCTTTGGTTTCATCTTCCCAGGCATGAATCATGTATCAGTTTACCTGGAATTTTAAAATATAGAAATTTTCATGAGTTAGCTTTCCTTTCATTATTTCTGGTTTATTATGATTATCAGTTTATTAACCTTTATTATGATTATCAATTTATCTCTCTCACTCTTGCTGTCATTCTTTTTCTGTCTATATACAGATGCACATTTTCTGTATTATTTTAATATATATTGTTTATTTTTAATTGGACTTGATTATCTGAATATTAACGTTGGTTTCTCCTTAAAGAATTTTTCTTTTTACAACTGAAGATACAAGATAAATTTCCATTTTTATTCCTTAACATTATTTCTAGTTATATGCCTCTTTTAAGAAATGAAAGTTAATTTCTAAATGAATTTTTATGTTCAGGAACTTGATTTCACTGATAATAAACTTCATTGATAATAAATGACACCATGATAGTTTTTATTGAAACAGTTTTTTAATACAGGTAATACATGTTCTTTATAAAAATCCCCCAAATGCAGAAATATATAGAATAAAAAATAATATCTGTATCTAATAATTTAATCTCCAGTTATTTTCCCCTGAACTGTCCTGTCCTGTCTCTATAGTGTATCCTTGGTAGAAGAATTTTCTACAGATGAAGGCTTTCTCTACCTTAAAGAAAAGCCCCATTCCCATCCCGAGAATGTTTTAGTTACAGGTTTGATTAGATTTTCCCTTTGTGTTCTTGACATAGTCATTTGGTGAATTAATTCCTTCTCTTACTTCAAAATAAACTTTATATATGTATTGGAGGTTAAGTAATAGTGGAAAATAGAGAAGAAAATATGACAATGTTTTTGGAGTGGCAAAATAATATTTTGATCTGTCTTCTGCTGCCCATGTTTTAGAGTAAGAGATTAAAAGAATTACCCTAAAATAATACAATACAACCTCTGATCCAAAAATTATTCCTAAATGTCTTTCATTTTTTTCTTTCCCAGAAGAGAAGCCAAAACCAGATCCAGTGTTAAAGACTCCTTCCCCAGTCCTTAGGCTAGCCCTTAGTGGAGAGAAGAAAGAACAAGCAGGCCAGACATCTGAGGTTACTGCAGTAGAAGCCATACCAGAGCTTACTCTGCCTCCATCACCTACCACTATTTCTCCACTTGCTCGAAGTACAGTTGCTTCCCCCACCTCTGCTGCTCTTAGTAGCCAGCCAGTATTCACCACTGCTACTGATGACAGATGTGAACTCTCTTCCTCAAAAGAAGACACAATTCCTATACCCAGCCCCACATCTTGCACAGAAGCATCAGATCCTTCACCAACAGATGAAATTGATGATGATATATGCAAGAAATCTTGTAGTGTAGCACCTAATGATATTCCGCTGATTTCTAGTACTAACCTAATTAATGAAATGAATGGAGTTAGTGAAAAATTACCAGCCACGGAAAGCATTGTGGAAATAGTAAAACAGGAGGTGTTGCCATTGACTCTTGAATTGGAGATTCTGGAAAATCCCCCAGAAGAAATCAAAGTGGAGAGTGTTGCAACTCCTATCACCCCTTCCATAGTTCCCTCCTTTTCTCCGTCTCCTCCAACTCCTCCAGCTTCTCCTCCTCCCACACCAGTCATTGTTCCTGCTGCTGCCTCTAACGTTAGTACTGCTAGTGGTCCCACCGCAGTTCAGAGAGTCTTAGAAGAGGACGAGAGCGTAAGAACTTGCCTTAATGAAGATGCAAAAGAGATTCAGAACAAAATAGAGGTAGAAGCAGATGGGCAAACAGAAGAGATTATGGATTCTCAGAACTTAAGTTCAAGAAAGAGCCCAGTCCCAGGTAAGCTTTTCTGTTATTAATTATATTTTGCTTGTTGAACATGAAAAAGAAGCAGTGTTTGAGTTATTTTTTTTTTATTTTACTTTTTTTTTTTTTTTTTTTTGCGGTACGTGGGCCTCTCACTGTTGTGGCCTCTCCCGTTGCGGAGCACAGGCTCCGGACACACAGGCTCAGCGGCCGTGGCTTACGGGCCCAGCCACTCCACGGCATGTGGGATCTTCCCGGACCGGGGCACGAACCCGTGTCCCCTGCATCGGCAGGCGGACTCTCAACCACTGCGCCACCAGGGAAGCCCGAGTTATTTTTTAATTGGCTACTTTCCTTGACTTCCAGAAACATCAGATGAATGCTATAATTCCTAGTCTGATTTCTTCATTGGTGTGTTTATGTTTTAGTGCGTCCAGCAAAGAGTTACTCCATTGTCTAAAAATGCAAATGAAATTTCAAATAGACAAAATGCCTCCAAGATATATGTCACCATACACTTGTTTTTTGTTTTTGCCTCCTTCATATGAATCGTTTCCTCCGTGGTTAATTTCGTTGCTTTGGGGCTGGAAACCAGCATGGTCTATAGTCTATAGTTCCTAATACTGTCTTCTCGGAATTTTAAAGCCTAATCAATCCTAAACTTAAAAGAATTCCTCTATGCAAGACCTATTCTTTAATCTTGGGTTAAGGAAAATAGCAATCAGAATGTCAAAGGTTTATAACTAGTTCTGAAAAATAAAAGTACCCTCTCTGATTAACTCGCAGATAGGTTTAATGCTCTTCCGCTTTTTCTTTTTAAAGTTTCATTTTTCCTGAAATATTAATTTTATCATTATTACTTTATCATTAATATTGTCAAAGTATTATATTCTTCTGAATTCAAAATTATTTTTTTAATGTAGCATCACCTGGAATCTTGGATCTAACCATTAGGTTTTTATAATATTAATCAAAAGTTATCTGAGGCTTATCAACTATTCTTACGTCAGTAGTCCATAAGAATATGGCTTTTAACAAGTCAGCATAGGGCTTCCCTGGTGGCGCAGTGGTTGAGAGTCCGCCTGCCGATGCAGGAGACACGGGTTCATGCCCCGGTCCGGGAAGATCCCACATGCCGCGAAGCGGCTGGGCCCGTGAGCCATGGCCGCTGAGCCTGCGCGTCCTGAGCCTGTGCTCCGCAACGGGAGAGGCCGCAGCGGTGAGAGGCCCATGTACTGAAAAAAAAAAAAAAAAAACAAGTCAGCATAGCCCATCTTCTGAAACATTGCCCTACACTGTATCATTTGCTCTCTGTGTACCTGTCAAGTTGAGTTATACAATTTGACAAATGACTGCTCCCCCAGCAGTTGATCTAGATATGTACTGGAGATGTTTTAGTCACCCACATCCCCAATATTTATTGCCTACTGTGACCTGTCTAATTGAGAAACTTGGCAAATCAA
Source organism: Lagenorhynchus albirostris (assembly GCF_949774975.1). Taxonomy (NCBI): domain Eukaryota; kingdom Metazoa; phylum Chordata; class Mammalia; order Artiodactyla; family Delphinidae; genus Lagenorhynchus; species Lagenorhynchus albirostris. The sequence goes on from NC_083096.1 coordinate 170,227,441, forward strand.
AAAACCTGATCTCTACCTTTAAGATGTGGTTTTCCCACCCAGCTCAGTTCTCGAGGTAATTTCCTCATGAAGGTCTCTGAGAGGTGTCTGGTTCTTTGGAACTGTAGAACACCTAGTTCCACCAGTAAACCAGAGCAGAAAAGCAAACAATGCCAGGCAGTTGGGACTGGGAGAAATTTATCATAAATATTTATAAATCGCCTGTTTCCTCAATAGACTGACCTCTGTAAGCATCAGTATGCTCCAGAAGCATAGTGCCTTCACTGTTAGGAACTTCCTCCTTGGTGGGGTGATGACCTGGGGCTTTTTTGTAACTCTTTGAAAAAACAATCTTACTTTTGGTGTGGCTGTAGGTGAATGCCCCTCCAAAGAACGCTTGTTTGATGGAGAATAGTAATTCGTTTGACCCTTCCTTTTTTCCCTTCATTTACCTGCCTGTGAGTCGTCATTCAACAGTTAGTGATGTGGTAGTTCCCAAAATAGGAGAAGCTATTGAAGAAAAATGTTTTGAAAAAAACATCCAAACAAGTAATAGAAAGAATAGCAGGCATAGGGAATACAGTCAAAGATACAGACCATATCTCAGAACTGAAATCAGTATAAAGCAAAGAGTTCTGCACTGAAATCCCACTTCTACTCATCCCTGACATTCATTCATTCTTTTAAGCAGTTTGTCACTTAGGTGGCCTGATATTGCAAGACAGCTCCCAGGGATAAATGGACAAACAGAATTTGGGGTTAAGTTGTCTTCATACCATGGTACATTTTTTTCGAAATGCAAATACTCTTGGAGTTAGTAATATAAGTCACCAGCACCTTAGTAAAAGAATATAGATTATTCAGCAGTAAACCAGAAGATAGCTAAAAGAAAGAACTGTCTTTTGCCATGATTAGGGATGAGGTAGAGGTTAGTGATGTCAGGAAGGAAAGTGTCTTGGCATTTTTCTAGTTTCATGATTTTTTTAACCTATGAATATGTTTTAAAGGAACTAGAAGTTCTGTAACTTCCCTTTAAATCTTATACTCTTCAAAATTCAAAGTAAATGAACCTCAAGAACCCATGCACCTCTAGCATTTTTTAAATTGTAAGCCTTACCAGAAACATTCCTAGCCCTCTGATTTCAGTGTTAATATTTTTTAATGTTATTGCTACAAAAGTTAACTATGAAAATTAACTCATCATCATTCTTTTAGATAATATCGACCTGAAATTGTCATATGCTTAATGACTCCCATCTTTTTTGCACTTATTTAGCGTACCTTGTTTACTTTGAGAGGATATTAAAAACAGTTTGGTTTGGATATCAGTCTTTTGTTGTTGACTTTTGAGAATAGTTCTTACTGTCTCTGCCTGAGGATGAAACACTTTAAAGCTGGCTTCAGAAGCCATTTGCTTTTCACAGGTGTGATGCATAGAAATAGGCAGTAGTTTGTATAGAGGTACTTGTTTAAAGCAGTAAAGTCAGACTTAGGGTGTATGATCCCTTCTCTTACTTCTGCTAGAAAACATTTTCTTGCCACTATTCTAGATCATATTCCTGACTGGAGCAAATTGCAGCAATTCTGGATGCTTAGGGGTTGAAGGGCAAACCCTATAAAACGAGAATTGTGTCTTCAGGGTACTCTGAAAAGCCTCAGAGATGGGCCAGACTTTTGATTCATATGATCACTTCAATAATTAAATGTGCAAAAATCTGTATTAATTGATTTCTTTTTAAAAATATTTATTTATTTTGGGCTGCGTTGGGTCTTAGTTGCGGCATGCGGGATCTTTTGTTGCAGCGCACGGGCTTCTCTGTCTCTAGTTGTGGCACGTGGGCTCTCTCATTGAGGTGCGTGGGCTTAGTTGCCCTGTGGCATGTGGGATCTTAGTTCCCCGACCAGGGATCTAACCCACGTCCCCTGCATTGGAAGGCGGTTTCTTTACCACTGGACCATCAGGGAAGTCCCTGTATTAATTGATTTCTTGAAGTCCTAGGAATTTTTATTATGGTTTCATTATACTTGGTGGGGAAGAAGAGAGAATTTCAGAACTTGTGGAAAAACGTTCCCTGCTCAGCATTCAGGAATTCATTTTGTGCAATTTCATGGGTGTATATACTGTGTGACATGCATGCTGTGTAACGTGAACTTTTCCACTTTTAAAAATAATAGTGGGCTTCCCTGGTGGCGCGGTGGTTGAGAGTCCGCCTGCCGATGCAGGGGACACGGGTTCGTGCCCTGGTCTGGGAAGATCCCACATGCCGCGGAGGGGCTGGGCCCGTGAGCCATGGCCGCTGAGCCTGTGCATCCGGAGCCTGTGCTCCGCAACGGGAGAGGCCACAGCAGTGAGAGGCCCGCATACTGCAAAAAAAAAAAAAAGTGATTTTTTCTTTATCTTTTACGTTCATTATCTGTTTTGATATATAAACTATTATTTGAAATTCTTCTGGCAGAGGGAGGTTTCTAATCTTTCTGTTTGTCTTCTCTGGCTTGGCTCATGGCTTCTTTGTATATTTTATAAATTTGTTTTATGAACTTATCTTCAGCTAAACTTTCCCGGATGTGGATTGAGGGCAGCTCCTCTCAAAGCATGTCTTAGGCAAAACATTAGCTGGAACTTAATCTGAGTTTAATGTCCTAAACGAACTCTCTTACCGCACACAAAGTAAACGCATTCCCTGTGTATACTAATTTTCAGGATGACAGCAGGCTCTCTACACCTAGTTGAAACCAAACATCCTTCCTTGTCATCACTCTATGTTGGTTCACTGGTTTATTTTGGTCTGTGTACTGTTTTAGCTTCCTTTTCACTGAGACTGTCACTCTGTTAGGAGTCTCAGGGATTTTTATAAGAATCTCAGTTCCAAGTCCTTGCTTTTGTAGGGATCCAAGATCTTGTATGTCCCACGTGGATGTTCAGATGTAAACTCCTTGGTTGTAGAGACTGCAACAGCCTCCCATATCCCCAGTGTTTTAGTGGTAGCAGCAGCTGGCCTGGTTTGTGTGGCTTCCAAGTGTTTGCCTTATATTTCTTGTAGGATCAGCTAAGGTTGAAGGATGGTTTTCAGTTTCTGTAGGCTGCAAGATGAGACATTTATTTCTCAAATGGAGATATGATTGTATGTTTCAAGAGTTGTTAATAAAATTCTGATTCATACAGCCAGTCGAGTTGCTGTTATCGCTTTTTTTTATACAGGTTTTTATTAGCTATCCATTTTACACATACTAATATATATATGTCAATACCAATCTCCCAACGCATCCCACCACCACTGCCCTCCCTGCTTTCCCTCTTGGTGTCCATACGTTTGTTCTCTACATCTGTGTCTGTATTTCTGCCTTGCAGTCTGGTTCATCTGTACCATATTTCTAGGTTCCACATATACGTGTTAATATACAATATTTCTTTTTCTCTTTCTGACTTTCTTCAGAAAGAGAAGTAAGTTTACTTACTTACTGTCTGACTTACCTAGAAGTAACTCTTTCTGACTTACTTCTAGGTCCATCCACATCTCTACAAATGACCCAATTTCGTTCCTTTTTTATGGCTGAGTAATATTCCATTGTACATATGTGCCACATCTTCTTTATCCATTCGTCTGTCGATGGGCATTTAGGTTGCTTCCGTGACCTGGCTATTGTATATAGTGCTGCAATGAACATAGGGGTGCATGTGTCTTTTTGAATCATGCTTTTCTCAGGGTATATGTCCAGTAGTGGGATTGCTGGGTCATATGGTGATTCTATTTTTATGTTTTTGTTTTTGTTTTTTGCGGTACGTGGACCTCTCACTGTTGTGGCCTCTCCCGTTGCAGAGCACAGGCTCCAGACGCGCAGGCTCAGCGGCCATGGCTCACGGGCCCAGCCGCTCCGCGGCATGTGGGATCTTCCCGGACCGGGGCATGAACCCGTGTCCCCTGCATCGGCAGGTGGACTCTCAACCACTGCGCCACCAGGGAAGCCCTGGTGATTTTATTTTTAGTTTTTTAAGGAACCTCCATACTGTTCTCCATAGTGGCTATATCAATTTACATTCCCACATACAGTACAAGAGGGTTGGTTCCCTTTTCTCCACACCCTCTCCAGCATTTGTTTATAGATTTTCTGCTGATGCCCATTCTGACTGGTGTGAGGTGATAACCTCAGTGTAGTGTTGATTTGCATTTCTCTAATAATTAGTGATGTTGAGCAGCTTTTCATGTGCTTCTTGGCCATCTGTATGTCTTCTTTGGAGAAATGTCTATTTAGGTATTTTGCCCATTTTTGGATTGGGTTGTTTGTTTGTTTTTTTTTTTTTTGGTTGTTTGTTTTTTTTAATATTGAGCTGCATGAGCTGTTTATATATTTTGGAGATTAATCCTTTGTCAGTTGCTTCATTTGCAGATATTTTCTCCCATTCTGAGTGCTGTCTTTCCGTCTTGTTTGTAGTTTCCTTTGCTGTGCAAAAGCTTTGAAGTTTCATTCGGTCCCATTTGCTTAGTTTTGTTTTTATTTCCATTACTCTAGGAGGTAGGTCAAGAAAGATCTTGCTGTGATTTATGTCAAAGAGTGTTCTTCCTGTGTTTTCCTGTAGGAGTTTTATAGTGTCTGGTCTTACATTTAGGTTTTAATCCATTTTGAGTTTATTTTTCTGTATGGTGTTAGGAAGTGTTCTAATTTCATTCTTTTACATGTAGCTGTCCAGTTTTCCCAGCAACGCTTATTGAAGAGACTGTCTTTTCTCCATTGTATATCCTTGCCTCCTTTGTCATAGATTAGTTGACCATAGGTGCATGGGTTTATCTCTGGGCTTTCTGTCCTGTTGCATTGATCTATCTTTCTGTTTTTGTGCCAGTATCATGTTGTCTTGATTACTGTAGCTTTGTAGTATAGTCTGAAGTCAGGGAGCCTGATTCCTCCAGCTCCGTTTTTCTTTCTCAGGATTGCTTTGGCTATTGGGGGTCTTTTGTGTTTCCATACAAATTGTAAAATTTTTTGTTCTAGTTCTGTGAAAAATGCCACTGGTAGTTTGATAGGGATTGCACTGAATCTGTAGATTGCTTTGGGTAGTAGAGTCATTTTCACAACGTTGATTCTTCCAATCCAAGAACATGGTATATCTGTCCATCTGTTGGTATCATCTTTAATTTCTTTCATCAGTGTCTTACAGTTTTCTGCATACAGGTCTTTTGCCTCCTTAGGTAGGTTTATTCCTAGGTATTTTATGCTTTTTGTTGCAGTGGTGAATGGGATTTTTCCCCTTAATTCCTCTTTCTGATCTTTTGTTGTTTGTGTATAGGAATGCAGGAGATTTCTGTGCATCCTACAACTTTACCAAATTCATTGATTAGCTCTAGTAGTTTAATGGTGGCATCTTTAGGGTTCTCTCTGTATAGTATCACATCATCTGCAAACAGTGACAATTTCACTTCTTTTCCAATTTGTATTCCTTTTTTTTGTGTGTGTGTTTTGTTTTGTTTTTTGTGGGGGGTACACGGGCCTCTCACTGCTGTGGCCCTTCCTGCTGCGGAGCACAGGCTCCGAACGCGCAGGCCCAGCGGCCATGGCTCACGGGCCCAGCCGCTCCGCGGCACGCGGGATCCTCCTGGACCGGGGCACGAACCCATGCCCCCTGCATCGGCAGGAGGACTACCAACCACTGCGCCACCAGGGAAGCCCCTGTATTCCTTTTATTTCTTTTTTTTCTCTGATTGCCATGGCTAGGACTTCCAAGACTATGTTGAATAATGGTGGTGAGAGTGGACATCCTTGTCTTGTTCCTGATCTTAGAGGAAATGCTTTCAGTTTTTCACCATGGAGAATGATGTTTGCTGTGGGTCTGTCATATATGGCCTTTATTAGGTTGTGGTAGGTTTCTGGAGAGTTTTTATCATAAATGTGTGTTGAATTTTGTCAGAAGCTTTTTCTGCATCTATTGAGATGATCATGTGGTTTTTATTCTTCAATTTGTTAATATGGTGTATCACAATTATTTGCATATATTGAAGAATCCTTGCATCCCTGGGATAAATCCCACTTCATCATGGTGTATGATCCTTTTAAAGTGCTGTTGGATTCTGTTTGCTAGTATTTTGTTGAGGATTTTTGCATCTATATTCATCAGTGATTTTGGTCTGTAATTTTCTTTTTTTGTAGTATCTTTGTCTGGTTTTAGTATCAGGGTGATGGTGGCCTCGTAGAATGAGTTTGGGAGTGTTCGTTCCTCCCCCTGCAGTTTTTTGGAAGAGTTTGAGAAGGATAGGTGTTAGCTCTTCTCTAAATGATTGATAGAATTCGCCTGTGAAGCCCTCTGGTCCTGACTTTTGTTTGTTGGAAGATTTTTAATCAGAGTTTCAATTTCATTACTTGTGATTGGTCTCTTCATATTTTCTGTTTCTTCCTGGTTCAGTCTTGGAAGGTTATACCTTTCTAAGAATTTGTCCATTTCTTCCAGGTTGTCCATTTTATGGGCATAGAGTTGCTTGTAGTAATCTCTTAGAGTGTTTTGTATTTCTGCGGTGTCTGTTGTAACTTCTCCTTTTTCATTTCTAATTTTAATTTCTTTATTTATTTTTTTGCGGTACGCGGGCCTCTCACTGTTGTGGCCTCTCCTGTTGAGGAGCACAGGGCTCCGGACACGCAGGCTCAGCGGCCATGGCTCACGGGCTCTGCCGCTCCACAGCATATGGGATCTTCCCGGACCGGGGCACGAACCCGTGTCCCCTGCATCGGCAGGCGGACTCTCAACCACTGCGCCACCAGGGAAGTCCATTTCTAATTTTATTGATTTGAGTCCTCTCCCTCTTTTTCTTGATGAGTCTAGCTAAAGGTTTATCAATTTTGTTTATCTTCTCAAAGAACCAGGTTTAGTTTTATTGATCTTTGCTCTTGTTTTCTTTGTTTCTATTTCATTTACTTCTGCTCTGATCTTTATGATTTCTTTCCTTCTACTGACTTTGGGTTTTGTTTGTTCTTCTTTCTCTAGTTCCTTTAGCTGTAAGGTTAGATTGTTTATTTGAGATTTTTCTTGTTTCTTGGGGAGGCTTGTATTGCTATAAACTTCCCTCTTTAGAACTGCTTTTGCTACATCCCATGAGTTTTGGATCGTTGTGTTTTCATTGTTTTCATTTAATCCATTTGTCTGCTGATGGGTGGGGCTGAGTTCCCTCCCTGTTGGTTGTTTGGCCTGAGGCTGCAGGCTCTTTGGTGGGGCTAATGGCAGACTCTGGGAGGGCTCATGCCAAAGAGTACTTCCCAGAACTTCTGCTGCCAGTGTTCTTGTCTCCATTGTGAGCCACAGCCTCCCCCCTCTCCCCGCCTCTGCAGGAGACCCCCCAACAGTAGCAGGTAGGTCTGGTTCAGTCTCCTATCGGGTCACTGCTTCTTCCCCCTGATTCCTGATGCACACACTACTTTGTGTGTGCCCTCCAAGAGTGGAGTCTCTGTTTCGCCCATTCCTGTCGAAGTCCTGCAGTCAAACCCCGCTAGCCTTCAAAGTTTGTTTCTCTGGGAATTCTTCCTCCCCTTGTCGGACCCCCAGGTTGGGAAGCCTGACATGGGGCTCAGAACCTTCACTCCAGTAGCTGGACTTCTGTGGTATAATTGTTCTCCAGTTTGTGAATCACCCACCCAGTGGTTATGCGATTTGATTTTATTGTGATTTTGCTCCTTGTACCGTCTCATTGCGGCTTCTCCTTTGTCTTTGGATGTGGAGTATCTTTTTTGGTGAGTTCCAGTGTCTTCCTGTTGATGATTGTTCAGCTGTTAGTTGTGATTCTGGTGCTTTCGCAAGAGGGTGTGAGCGCACGTCCTTCTACTCTGCCATGTTGAACCAATCTCCATGTTCTCACTTTTGATTTACTTCAGTATAAAAGAAACATACTTTAATTCAGGAAAATTATTTTAATAATAATCCTTGATTTATTCTCACTTGTGAATATTGAAAAGAGATAAAACGTAAGTAAGCAGAAAATAAAAGAAATAAAAGCCTTTCAGTTTGTGTAAACTAACCTGAAAAAGACTCATGTTTAAAACCATAACCTGAAGGTCCACATCAATAATAAGGAATTTGAAATTTATTCTTGCCTTTGCTTGACTTAAACTTTCTAAGCAGTATTTGAAATATCCCTGGAAGATTTGGTTACTGGGGCCAAAAATAGGTCACCAGTGGTTTGAGTGTCCCACAAGCCCACTCCTTCCCATATTGTGCACCCGTCTAATTTAACTTCTCATATTCCTCTGGAGGACTGTTCTGGAACCTTGTGAACAGAACTTCTTACACATTCTTGGTTCCATGTCATTTATCAACACCAGCAGAGCAATTTTTAAAACAAGGACTCTTAGCTCCCTTTTCTAGAGGCTTGAGTCTGAGTGATCCTTAGGGATAAATAAATTAAAATGACTGGATTTCCCCACCATGTTTATAAAAATATTGGCAACAAAGCTGCCTAAAAAGAACATTTCTGCTATTTTATTCCTATTTTCTTGTTGCCTTCCACAGTGAAATCTTAAGCATTTTCTGTAGAATCCTGGTGCTGGGTCAAGTTCTGTCTATATTCATGTGCTGTGGAAGGAGTCCAGACACTTACCGGGTGGTGGAGCTTATCCACAGACTCAGGTGCCAAGCCTGTCCGGCAAGCACTGTGCACAGGTCCTCCTTGCCTCCTCAAATGGGTTACACTTCCCCACTATTTACAGAAGTTCATTTCTTCGCAACATGAGCGAAGAACATTGAAGTTTCATTCATTGGATATTAATTAACTTAGTTGTACATGTTTCCATGAATAGACATAGATACTTTGCTCAGAACTTAGCCCACTTTTCCCAGACTTAGTAATTAATCTACCTCGGAAAGAAACCATTGTACTTAACTTGCTTCCAGACAGGGTAATGCAGACAGTTCAGGGGAATGCTGTTTTCTTTCAGGCAAGCCTAGTCTTGCTAAAAGCTTTCTGTTTCTCCAATAGGCATCTTCACCTTGCATACAGTAGTCTTGAGAAGTGTTTCCAATATCTTTGACGAGATAATTTTCACTACTAATGCAGAAAAATGTCCAAAATGCATTTCCTTCAGTATATGTTTTTTCTCCATTTTCTATTGCTATATTAATAGTACTTGGTAATTTAGTTGCAATCATAATAAAATCATCTTTTTTTAAATGTTTACAAGAGCTTTTCTCAGGCATCTCAAGCATTAATCTTACGATTTAAGCAGTTGTTTCTGGGATATAATTATTCTTACTTTACTATTACCAAAAATAAGCCGTGGAGGTAAATGGGGTTTTTCAGGGTCGCCGGAAGAGTTACCACCCAAGCCTTCCTTTACATCACATTTCTGTTGTTCTTTCTAACATGCTTCTTACATTGTTATAAAGTGATTTAAATATTTTCGGGATTTAGGGAGTATACATTTATGCATGTTTAAAAGGACCTGTGAATGCCCACTTGTTTCAGCCACAAATAGTTAATGAGGGTCCACTATGTTCTACGTTGTTCTGGGCACTTCAGATTCATCAGTGAAGAATCCAGTGATCCCTGCCCTAGTTTATATTAGAAAGTTTTAAGTACTGTAAAAATAATCGAGCAGGGAAAGGAATGCTGGAGGGGCAGCAGGTTGTAGTGTGTAAATAACATGGTTAGGGTTGTAGGCCTCTATAAAAGATGAGATTTGAGCAAAGTTGGAAGAGGAGGATTATCTGATAATTCCTATCCCCTTTTCCTTTAGAAAAAACAGTGCTAATACCCCATCTTCTCTGTTAAATTCCAGTAGGCAGAGCACTACTGGACAAGATTACACCACTGTGAATGACAGTGCCTCTGCAAGCACATGCTCTCCACCACCAACCATTCGTTTTATGACCTCCCTGTTGTAACATCCTGTAATCAGCCCAACCCTCCCCACTCTCAGCAGATGGCTTTTTTTCTGTCTCTGTTTAGAAAACTGAGTGCACTGAGTGTGCCTTTTTCAACCTTCTGCCGGAGCTACAAACCTATCTCTATCCAAACTTTCATCAGAGTTTACTAGCTGTCCCTTTGCAGTCTCATATATATATTCACCACCTCCCGCAGACGACTTTCTCATTGTAAATATGCTGGTCTCTTTCATACATTAAACACTCCCTCAATCCTACACGTCCATTTAGTTACCATTTAAGCTCATTCTTCCTCTTACCCAGTCTTCTCAAGAATAGTCTACCTTTTCTGCTTCTACTGTGTTCACTATTAACTAATATGATCTGATTTATGCTTGCAACATGCTATCATATTGGTCTTTTTACCACTTCTAATGGCATTATTGTTACTGATTATTGACTATTGATCACTCTCCTTTTCTTCTTTTTTAGTTAGATTTATTGAGTGTAATATATATGCAATAAAATTCACTCTTTGTAACATTTCTGTGAATTTTGACAGACATGTAAAGTCATGTAATCACCACCACAGTAGAAATATACAACAGTTTCACCACCCCAAAATTTTCCCTCATATTTGGGTTATGTTCTAATTCTGATATTATTCAGCACATTTTTTATCTCCATCCCACCTTCGCTTCTGAGCTTCAATCTTGTATTTCCAGTTGCCTGCCGGATATCTCCACTTGGAAATCTGAGTCGTCTCAGATTCAATATATCTGATACCAGACTAATCACCTACCCAAATCTGTTCTTTTATCTAAGTGGCGCTGGCTTTAATTAAGCTAAAATCCTGACGTCACTGTTGATGTACTTCCTCCTTGAGTCACTCCTTTTTCATGTATGGTCAGTTAACACGGTTCTCTCATTTTACCTGATATGGTTGTTGAATTTGTCTCCTCCTCTCCATTTCCTACTGCCTTAGACCTGCGCTTCTGCATGGATACCTCTCATTTCTCTGGCTCCAGCTTTGGTCCCCTTCAACTTCATTCTCCACGAAGTAGTCATCTTTTTAAAACAGAGATCTGGACTTATCACTCCTTTTTCACATCTCTGCTTAAACCCTTCAGAGTGATGGGTGGCACGGGGGGGCATTCACCCTCAAGATAAATTCTAAGCTTCTCATTTTTGACTATAATATCTTTTTGTTATTTTTAGTTACAGCAGCAATCTTCTTAGTGTATATGCATAAGATCTGAATGTAACTTTCCATGTATTTGGTTAGTCTAAACACCAGCAGTAAAGCATAGTGGTCAAGGTGAAAGCAACAGAGTCAGATACTCCTGAGTGTTAGCCTTTCCCTTTGTCCATCTCTGTGACCTTGTGTTTCTTAATCTCTGAATTGGTTTTCTCATCCAGAAAATGAAGATAATAATAGTATTTACCTCATAAATATGTAGTGACAATAAAATGTGCTATATGTAAAAAGCACTTAGCATAGTGTCTAGCACATATTAAACACCCTATAAATGTTAAGTATTATTAATACTACTATATTCAGCTAGTATTAAAGGCCCAAATGTTCCCTTTGAAGTGTACTAATATAACACAGAGCAAATGGGTGTCGTGATCTCTGCCCTTAGGAATTTTTGTTCCATAGGAGAGCAGCTCAAGAATATGATAGCATCTGAAAAGTTCTTAATTAAATTCTAGGCATGAGATGGTAGAAAATCCCTTAGAATAGTCCCTATATGAATGTATAAATTTGAATAAAGGATTTGTACCATTATGTCAATCTACACAATTGCACATCTCAAAGTGACCTCTGCTGTCATTTGGAAGAGAGATGGTTTGCTTAGAACATGAATTTTAAGGAGAGTCTATACCACTGAAAGCCTTAACAAGCATATAAAATAGAGTATAGTAATAACATTATTAACTTTCTGTTTCGGTCAGGAGTAGAAGATTAGGAAGAAAGGGAAAGAGAAAACTAAAAGGAATGGGGAAACAATAAATAGGACAGCTGAAAAGTGGAAATAACCCAAATTTTCATCAACTGATAAATTGATAAACAGTGTATTGTGTATCTGTGTAAAATATGAAATATTATTCAGTCAAGAAAAGGAGTGAAGTACTGATACTGGATGAGCCTTGAAAACATTATGCTACAGGAAAAAGTCACAAAAGACCGTGTATTATATGATTCCATTTATATGAAATATCCAGGATAGGCAGATCCCTGGGGACAGAATGTAGCTTAGTAGCTGCCAACGGTTGAGGAGAGAGAAGAGTCAGGAAGGAGTGCTAATGGCTCTGGGGTTTCGTTGGTGATGAAAATCTCCTAAAGCTAGGTAGTGGGGAAGGGTGCATAATTCTCTAAATATGCAGTTGTGAGATACAGGCATATCTCTTTATAATGCACTTTACTGCGCTTTGCAGATACTATTTTTTACCAGTTGAAGGTTTGTGGCAACCCTGTGGCAAGCAAGTCTGTTGGTGCCGTTTTTCTAACAGCATTTGCTCACTTCGTGTCTCTGTGTCACATTTTAGTAATTCTCACAGTGTCTTTAACTTTTTCATGATTATTATATTTGCTACAGTGATAGTGATCTTGGATGTTTCTGTAAGATGGTGAACTTAATCCATAAATGTTGTGTGTATTCTGACTGCTCCACTGACAAGCTGTTCCCCATCTCTCGCACTCTCCTCGGGCCTCCCTATTCCCTGAGACACAACAGTATTGAAATTAGGCCAATTCATAACCCTGCGATGGCCTCCAAGTGTTCAAGTGAAAGGAAGAGTCCCATGTCTCTCACTTTAAATCAAAAACTAGAAATGATTAAGCTTAGTGAGGAAAGCATGTCGAAAGCTGAGATGGGCAGAAAGATAGGCCTCTTGTGCTAGACAGTTAGCCAAGTTGTGAATGCAAAGGAAAAGTTACTTCCTGAGCGAAATTAAAACTGCTACTGTAGTGGACACACGAATGATAAGAAAACAAAACAGCCTTATTGTTGTTATGGAGAAAATGTTAGTGGTCTGGTTAGAAGATCAAACCAGCAACAACATTCTTTTAAGCCAAAACCTAACCTAGAGCAAGGTCCTAACTCTCTTTGGTTCTGAAGGCTGAGAGAAGTGAAGAATTTGCAGGAGGAAAAGTTTAACGCTAGCAGAGGTGGTTGGTTCATGAGGTTTTAGGAAAGAGGCTTGTATTTGTATGTCTCCATGACATACAAATCCAAGGTGAAGCCACAAGTGCTGATGTTGAAGCTGCAGCAAGTTACCCATAATATCCAGCTAAGGTAAGGAATGAAGGTGGCTACACTAAACTACAGATTTTCAGTGTAGATGAAACAGCCTTCCATTTAAGAAGATGCCATCTAGGACTTTCACAGCTAGAGAGGAGAAGTCAACGTCTGGCTTCAAAGCTTCAAAAGACTGGCTGACTCTCTTGTTAGGGGCTAATGCATCTGGTGACTTTTAGCTGAAGTCCGTGCTCATTTATCATTCCGAAAATCCTAGGGCCCTTAAGAATTCTGCTAAATCTAGTCTGCCTGCGTTCTATACGTGGAACAACAAAGCCTGGATGACAACACATCTGTTGACAGCATGGTTTACTGAATATTTTAAGCCCACTGTTGAGACCCACTGCTCAGAAAAAATGATGCCTTTCAAAATATTACAGCTCGTTGACAATGCACCTGGTCACCCAAGGGCTGCGAAGGAGATGTACGAGATTAATGATGCTTTCCTGCCTGCTCTCACAACGTCCATTCTGCAGCCCATGAATCAACTTTCAGGTCTTATTATTTAATGAATACATTTCGTAAGACTATTTAGCTGCCATAGATAGTGATTCCTTTGATGGATCTGGGCAAAGTAAATTGAAAACCTTCTGGAAAGGATTCACCATTCTGGATGTCATGAAGAACATTCGTGATTCATGAGAAGAGCTCAACGTGTCAGCAGTAACAGGAGTTTGGAAGAAGTTGATTCCAACCCCCCGCAGGGTTCCAGACTTCAATGGAGGAGTCACTGTAGATGTGGTAGAAACAGTAAGAGAACTAGAATTAGAAGTGGAGCCTGAAGACGTGACTGAATCGCTGCAATCTCATAATAAAACTCTGTGACAGATGAGGAGTTGCTTCTTACGGATGAGCAAAGAAAGGGTTTCTTGAGATGGACTCTAATCCGGGTGAAGATCTGTGAAGACTACTGAAATGACAACAGAGGATTCGGAATACTACATAAATTTAGCTGATAAAGCAGTGGCAGGTTTTGAGAGGACTGACTTCAGTTTTGAAAGACGTTCTGCTGTGGGTAAAATGCTGTCAAACAGCCCAGCTTGCTACAGGGAAGTCGTTCGTGAAAAGAAGAGTCAGTTGATGCGGCAGACTTCAATGTTATTTTATTTTAAGACATTGCCACGGGCACCCCAGCCTTCAGCAGCCACGACCCTGGTCAGTCAGCAGCATCAACATCGAGGCGAGACCTTCCAGCAGCAAAAAGATTATGACTTGCTGAAGGCTCAGATGATGGTTAGCATTTTTTAGCAATGAAGTATTTTTAAATTAAGGTATATAAATTTTTTTAGACATAACCCTATTGCACACCTATTAGACTACAGTGTAGTGTAAACATAACTTTTATATGCACTGGGAGACCAAAAAATTTGTGTGACTTTATTGCCATATTCACTTTATTGCAATGGTCTGGAACCGAACCTGCAATATCTCTGAGGTGTCCCTGTAGTAGAAAATATATATTGGTTTCTGCCTCTGGTTCCAGGCACAGAGCTCCTGATACTCTTGTAATTTACTGAATGATAAGAACACTAGGAGCATCTCTTGTTCTAATACTGTTTTTTGACCTCTGTCCATGGCATAGGGCTCCTAAAAGCCCTGTAAATTCCTCAGTGATGAAAGCACTGTGAGCATCTTTTGTTCTATTGAGGTGACTCTAGGTGGGTTCTTGGATGACTCCCGGATGGGGGCTGGTAACCAGAAAGAATCAGTCATGATTAGAGTCTTGGAATTTTTAGCCCTCCTTCTATCCTCCAGAGGGAGGAGAGGGGCTGCAAATGGAATTAATATTGGATCATGCCTACTCGATGAAGCCTCCATAGTACGGAGCTCAGAGAGCTTCCAGGCTGGTGACACATGCACACAAGGAGGGTGATGCACCCCAGCTCCACAACAACGGGGAGCTCCTGCACTTGGGACTCTCCCAGACCTCTCCCCTGCCCGTGTATATCTTTACCTGCTGTTTATCTGTATCCTTTATCATATCCTTTAATAAACTGGTAGACATAATGAAATGTTTCCCTGAGTTCTGTGAGCTGTTTAGCAAACCTGAGGAGGGGATTGTTGGAACTTCCAGTCTATAGCAGGTCGGTCAGAAGCACAGGTGATAACCTAGACTTGCAACTGGCATCTGAAGTGGGGGTGGGGGACAGTCTTTTGGAACTGAGCCCTAACGTGTAATATCTGACACTATTTCCAGGTAGATAGTGTTAGATTGAATTAAATTGTGGAAACACAGCTGGCATCACAGAGAATTGCTTGTTGAGGGGGAAAACCCCTACATATTTGGTGACCAGAAGTGTCAGAAGTGAAGTGTTCTGGATTAGTAGAAAAGGAAATACATTGTAGGCAAGAACTGGGTTTTTCCCTTCATAGAAAGATGGAAAGACTGGAGTTTTTCCATTACAGATAAAACCACTGAATTGTGTATTTTAAAAAGGTGAATTTTGTAGTTACGTGAATTACATCTCAATAAAGCTTTTATTAAAAAAAAGATGAATAGGACTGTGAGTGGTTGTGCTACCAGCATCTACATAAGGATCTGTCAGAGGCATCAGCCTAAGAACTTTATGCTAAAAACCCTGTAGATAGAAATTAATCATGTTAGGGAAGTTATAGCTTAGACATTTAGGAAGTAGGTTCCAACAAAAAACACCGTAATTGACAATACCAGATGTAAAGGAATGTTGGAGTACAACCTGAAACCACATTGTCTTTTGATGTGTTTTATGCCTGAACTATGTATTATTTTTATTCTATCTTACTATTTTGCTAGTAGTTACATCTTACCTGAGTTTGAGAGGGTCTTCTCAGCTGGGTAGTGAATGCCCCTCTGTAGTTAACCATTCTAGGTGCATTGCTTAATGTCATAAATATGGAACACCCAACTGGGCTGGGACAGCAGGGTCGTTATTTGTGGTTGAAACATAAGGGATCTGTGTTTTATTGTATAAGTTAATGATTCTGAATTTCCTTTGTATGTAACTTAGTTCTTGTATATTTTTGCCACAGTTGCGTTGCTCTCTCCAAGGCTGCCTATCCAGGACCCTTCCAGGCCTTTCTTATCCTTCCAGCTATCCATCCCATTTATTTATCCATCCATCTGTTCAATCCCCTTCCCTTTCTAGTCCATTTCACAGACTCTCTTATTAATACCTCAGCTTCTGCAATTCTCTCTGCTTTGAGACTTCTCTACAAAAGTATGTTCAGTACACATTCCCCAGAAAAGTCTTCCAGAGAAAATACTGTTTCTAGATATATCTGTCTAAGCGTTATAGAGACAGAGTAATTGTTGCAGTGGTGTGAGATCCAGGCTCTCAGGTTAACCTTCAGGGCCCTCTGTTAGTCGTTATCTCTTCTTAGCTGTACTATTTTATTTTTTGTAGCCAGTGGTCCACACCCAATTGCCAGGTACTAATTCCCACAGTGTTGCCTTGACGTTGTCTTCTCAACCTAGACCATATTAAAGAACTTGCTCAAAATTTTCAATATGACTATCTTCACAAAATTTTCCACTCTGATAACTCCTTGACTGTTAACACCTAAGTATGTTTATATCAGCTTAGAATACTTGTAGGGCTTTACAAATATTGATATGTATGCGTTTTATCTCCAGCTGTCTTACACCTTCTTCAAGATTAGTAAAGCTCTGATTTGTTTAGTTACCCTCCTAGAGCTTTTATTAAATGTTTGTTTACTCATTTAAGCAAATGAATAAGTTTTTGTTGGTGTCAGTTTATTCTTGGCATGTGTGTGTGTGTGTGTTATAGAGTATCTGACTAACAAGTGTATTTAAAATAAGCCATACATATAGCCACTATGGAAAACAGTATGGAGGTTCCTCAGACAGCTAAAAATAGAATTACCATATGCTCCAGCAATCCCAGTCCTGGGCATATATCCAGAAAAAACTCTAATCCAAAAAGATACATGCACCCCTATGTTCACAGCAGCACTACTCAGAATAGCCAAGAAATGCAAACAAACTAAATGTCCATCAACAGATGAATGGATCAAGAAGATGTGTGTGTGTGTGTGTGTGTGTGTGTGTGTGTGTGTGTGTGTGTAATGGAATACTATTCAGCCATAAAAAAGAACAAAATAATGCCATTTGCAGCAACATGGATGCAACTAGAGATTATCATACTAAATGAAGTAAGTCAGAGAAGGACAAATGCCATATGATATCACTTATATGTGGAATCTAAAATATGACAGAAATGAATCTATCTATGAAACAGAAAGAGACTCAGGGACATAGAAAACAGACTTGTGGTTGCCAAGGGGGAGGGGGTTGAGGGAGGGAATGTAGTGGGAGGTTGGGGTTAGCAGATGTAAGCTATTTTACGTGGAATGGATAAACAGCAGGTCCTACTGTATGGCACAGAGAACCATATTCAGTATCCTATGATAACCATAATGGAAAATAATATTTTAAAAATGTATATATGTGTATAGCTAAATCACTGCTGTACAGAGGAAGTTAACACATTATAAGTCAACTATAATTAAAAAAAGACACATCAAAAACAATAAATAAATAAAGTGAGCCATACCATCCTAGTTGGAAAAATTTATTGTTTTTAATAATAGCTGTTGCTGGTTAAGTGCTTACTATTTGCCAGACACTTTTGTATTAACTTCTTTAATCCTCACAACAACCCTATTATCTTGTTTTACAGAAGAGGAGACCAAGATACAGAGGAAATAATACTTGCTAAAGGTTATATATAGTGTGTAAATAAATGGTAGAGCCAGCATTCAAACTTAGCTCCACATCTAGAGCTCATAACCACTTTTCTTTATTGTCTCTCATTTAAAAAATTTATTTATAGTTTTCATTGAAGTAGAGTTGATTTACAATATTATATTAGTTTCAGGTATACAACATAGTAAACCAATATTTTTTATACAATATACTCCATTTAAAGTAATTATAAAATATTGGCTATATTCCCTGTGCTTTCCAATATATCCTTGTAGCTTTTTTATTCTATACATAGTAGTTTGTGCCTCTTAATCCCTTACCCTTATTTTGCCTCTACTCCCTTCCCTCTCCTCACTGGTAACCACTAGTTTGTTCTCTATACTATATTTCCTCTCATAATTTAAAATCATTTAAAATAATCCTTGTGATGTAGATACTCATTTCATATTGGAGATGAATGTAATGTTCATATATTCATATAAATTAACAATTGAGTAAACAGGTAGATGATGACAGGGGTTAGAGTTAAATGTACTCACCTTAAATGGCTAATAAGGGACCACAAAAGCACAGAAGATGTCATCCCCAGCCCATTAGTTAATAACTCTTTCTGCAAGTTTCTACTGATTCCAGAATCCATGCGTGTAATCTAGGCTGTACCTTAGTACCTAGTGCACCATTTAAAAAATGAAAAAGAGGTCATTTTTTACGTAATAGCATTTAGTATTCAATGAAGTACTTGATAACATCTGAAAACTATTAGGGATTTTAGAACATAGCACCCTCATTAGTAGTTGTCATTTACTCAACAATTACTTATGAGTCCCAGAGCTGTCATAATTTAAATTAGCTGTTATTAGTTATTTAGACACAGAATTCAAGCACGATTAGAGTGTTATTTGAAACATTTAAATCTATTTGATTGTAGAGGGAGATACTCCCTTTGAAATGTCATACTGTACATATAAAGATATTTCATAAATTGTACAATCACATTATTAAATCATGTTATAACCCCCTAAAAGCATGGCTTTCTTATACATGTTGCAAATGGGGTCTACACTAATCATTCTTAAATAATACCAATCAGAAGAATGGAAGTATACCTCAGGAATTTATTTTTTGTGTAAATTCCTAATACCATTTGTATCAGGTCAGTTTTTCAGATGGGAGAGTACTTAAAAATTCCACTTATTTGGATTTAAGACTTAGTACTGTTCGACTCAACAAATATTTGAGCAACTCTGCTTGGAATAAATAGATGCTAACATTTTTAGATTTCCATAGTAGACTCTAGATCATGTCTAAAATTTCAATTTATTTTTGGATGAGTTGTAACTTAAAATACTTTTTGACAGTATATTTTGATCCATATTTTGGGACACAAGGAAGAATATTCAAATTGGAAACTGTCATAGAAAGCCAAGAAATATGGATGTGTGGCCTAAAGATGGGTTGAAATATTTTGATGTATTCATACTTAACTGTTTGGGGTAGAAATTCAGAACTAAATTGATTAATAGCTTTATTTGATTTGTTCAGACAATGTCAATTTGTATTTACTATCTGACAGGTTTTCTTCTGGCCTCTGGGACTCAGAGATGACTTTCCATTGGGAACTTGATGATCTTAAAGAGAGATAGTTGTGTTAATATAAGGTTGGGTAAGGTGAAGATGAGGGATAAGTGGTCACATCTGTCAAGGTGTGTTTCCTTATTCTTAGTGGCTTCTCCCAGATTAAGATTTCAGTAGACTCCTGTGTACTTTGCAAAGTACTGGCAGTGTGGACTCACTGATGATCAGATGGGAGGGATTTTTAAATCAGGGTTTATGTATTCAAGGGAATGAGCTCTAGTGTTGTAGTTAGAGATGAAAAGCATTTAGTAGACAGAAAGATAACTACTTGTGTTGTAGTCTGTTCTCAGATTATATATCTGTGCTGTAGTGATTGACATTTCTTTTTCTGTACTAGATTTGCCTTAAATTTAATTGCAGTTTATTTTGATCATGGTAGAAGTGGTGCAGAAGCATTTACTAAAGTGTAAAAATGCCTGAGGCACTGTAGAAAGAGCAGGAAAATGTAATACAGAGGCCTAGAAAATGGGGTAGTGGTCTTATTGGAGTCATCTTTTTTCTCACTGCTGACAGCATTGCATAATGAACTGTCCTCTGCCGAGCCTGGAACAAACCTTCTACTTAGAGTCACTTTGTCATTTTATTTTCCTGATGACTTGACATACTATGCTTAGGGGTAACAGGCAGACAGCATTCTTCACGCTACCGTCCCTTGTTTACCTCCACATCCTCTCCTGCTACAAAAACAAAAGACAACCAAAGTGAAAATGAAGCTGGAATTAAGATGAGAAAGTACAAGAGCAAGGTAGAGTTGAGAGGCAGAGTATAGTGTTGGGAAGACAAAGGCTTTGAAGTTACATCTATGTTTTAATTCTGGCTCCAATCTTTGCTGTCTCCGGGATTTGGGGCCATTTAGTTAACCTCCTCCTATTTCGGTTTCCTGATCTCTGAAATGGAAATAATATAGTAGTACCTACCAAATACAAAAAGACTGAAACAGTGTTTATTGCTGTTGTAGAGAAACATTAATCTTCGGTTTAATTTTGATTGCAGGGCATTTGTTTATTAACAGATTTTTAGTGAGCATATACTGTATTAGATGTAGGATATACAAAGGAGACCAGTAAGATACAGTTATTATCTTCAAAGGGCTCAAATTCTTAACGATGCATTCTCAATTTGTATCTAAGTCTTTGATTGTATAGAATAGCAAAGGTGTATTAAGTGGGTTAGTGGTAAAATTTTTAGCACTGTTGGGCAAGGAAATGGTCCTGCTTTTGACCAGAATGTAGAAGCTAAATTTCTAGCTTTAATGCCTCAGAAACTAGAGAGAGACATGGTCTTAATGATTGTGAGGCTAGTCCATGCAAATGAATCCATTTAAAAATTTTTGGGTTTGAAAGTGGCACATTGATAAGTATTTGAGACAGTATCAAAAAAGAAGACTTTTCCTTGCCTTAATTTCAAATTAATTAAAATACATGTGTCATTTTTTCATGGCTTTTTTTGTTGGTGTTGTTTATAAACATAACATATTCATTAGAGAAAATGCATTATAAAATTGTAATAAAATTTTGAATTGTTGTCTTGGCAAAAGGAAATTAAAAGAAAACGGTATGTAAGAGGTTAATCTGTTCATAGAGTATATGCAGGTTAAAACAAACAGTCTAATGGAATACTGAGTAAAGGATAAAATAAGAAATTTACAGAAAAGAAAGAGCAAATAGTAAAAATAGGGAAAGATGCTGACCCTTACTAGTGAATGTTGAATTACCATTTTTAGCTATTAGTTTGGCAGATATAATATCAATACCTGTGAGGATGGAAGAAAGCCAACACTCATGTATTTGTGATAGGAATGTGAATTACTTTTACCTTTTTGGAGTGAAATCTGGCCGTAGCGGTTAAGGTAAATGCGTACGTGTGCGCGTGCCTTTGTGGGGATGGCAGGGAGGAAGTAAAAGGAGCAGCAGGGAAGGGTTTAAAAGTGGTCGCTGTGGCAAGAAAAGCAGCAAGGTGTGTGAGGCTCGCCCAGAGGTGTGCACACACACGCTGAGGGACCCTGTGCGGCGGCACGCGGGAGGAGGCCTGCCCCGTAGCCTAAAGGGACTTCCGTAATAAAGGCGGGGGGAAAGCACTTGGCAAAGTAACTTGTATGGCATGACCCCGTTTTTTAATTAAAAATAAACCTACATATTTGATTGTGATTATTTGTGTGAGCCGTAAAGGTATGGTAGACTGTACCCCAAAGACTGCTACCTCTGTTCAGCTCAGGCAACTAGAATTTGCTAGTTGTTAGAGAGGGATATTACCTTTATATTTGTTCGCTTCAAATGATATTTTTGGCATTTTTGAAAAGAAGAAAATTAAAAGATAAAAAGCAGCAAAAGTTAGGAGGAAGAAAAAAAGCCCTTGGAATCCTATTACTTGGATGTACAGATTTCTATTTCTTTCCATAAGTGGAAGGATACTATATATGTTCTTTTTAAATCTTTAAAAACACTGTCATTTACTATAGGTTCATAACAGATATATGGATATGCGTATGTTTTATTTACTTTAGAAACCACCCAGACCACTTTAACACCTTAATTGAAGTGTAATTGACATAAAATTAACATATACATATTTAAAGTATTTGATTAGTTTTGACATCTCTATATATTCATGAAGCCATTACAACCATCAAGATAATGAACATATTTATCACCTCAAAAAGTTTCTTCCTGTCTGTTTATAAATCCTTCTGTCCTGCACTGCCCTCACCCCAGTCCCCAGGCAAGCACTGATCTGCTTTTTGTCACTATAGATTAGTTTGCATTTTTTAGAACGTTACGTAAATGAAATCAGAAAGCATAAACTGTTTTGTCTGTTTTCTTTCACTCATTAGGTATGTCCATATTGTTGCACATGTTAGTGGCTCATTTTTTAAATTGCTGGCACACTGCGGATGTAGCACAATTTGTTCACCTATTGGTGGACATTTGGGTTATTTCCAGTTTGAGGCTGTCACAAATAAAATTGCTGTGAACTTCCATGTGTAAGACTTTGTATGGACATATGCTGTGATTTCTCTTGAGTAAATAACTAGGAGTGGAATGACTGGGTCATATGTAACTGTATATTTAATTTTTTTTAAGAAACTGCAAAACATTTTCCAAGTATTTGCGCCATTTTATATCCCCACCAGCAATGTACAAGAATTTCAGGCTACCCTTTTTCTGGTAAATTTCCTTTACAACTTTTCCAAAAATATGTTGTGCGTGTTATATGTGGGTCTGTTTCTGATTTCTCTATTTTTTTCATTGATCTAGTCATCTTTCTTGATGCCAATACCACACTGTCATGATGGCTGAGGCTCATAATAACTCTTGAAATCAGATAACACTGAGTCCTTCAACTTTATTCTTCATTTTCAAAATTGTTTTGGCCATTCTGGGTCCTTTGCTTTTCTATGTTAATTGTAGAATCAGTTTTTTTCTGCAATTTTTTTCTACAAAACCTGTTGGAATTTGATTGGGTTTGTGTTGAATCTACAGATAAAATTGATGTCTTACAATATTGAGTCTTCTGACCCATGAACATGATATATTTTGACATGTAAGTCTATCTTCTTTAATTCTCTCAGGAATATTTTGAAGTTTTTAATATACAGGGCTTTTATAATTTTGTCATATTCATATATCTGGATGGCTATTGTAAATGACATTTTTTATTTCAAGTTTTTATTTTTTATAACTAATATATTGGAATACATAGACTTTTTCATCTCATATCCTGCAACCTTGCTAAAATTCACTTACTAGCTTTATTAGCATTTTTGTAGAGATTCCTTTGGATTTTCTTTGTAAATACGTCATTTCTGAAGAAAGACAGTTTTACTTCATTTCTAACTGGATGCACCTTTTCTTTCTTTTTCTTGACTTACTACGCTAGCTAGAACCTCCAGTACAGTGTTGAAAGAAAGTGGTGAAAGTAAACATTCTTGTCTTTTCCTTGATCTCAGAAAGCTTTCAGTCTTTCACCATTAAGTGTGATACTAGCTGTAAGGGTTTGAATTCTCTGGTTGAAGAAGTTCTTTTTATATTCCTAGTTTGCTGAGAAATTTGTTATTTCAATCAGCAATACATGTTGGATTTTATCAGTTTTTTTCCTGCATTTCTTGAGACAATCATAGTTTTCTTTTTTTGTTTATTAATTACTTGATATTTGAATATTAAACCAACTTTGCTTTCCTGGGATAAAACTTGGTCATGAGGTAATTCTCTTTTCATGTATTGTTGAATTTGATTTGCCAAAATTTTATTTAGGTTTTTTATTTTGCATCTAAGTTCATGAGTGATACTGGCATATCTTTTTATGGCAGTTTTCATATTTGGGGTATATGGTAATGCTGACCTCATAGAATGAATTGATAAGTAGTCCCCCTTCTTCAGTATTCTGGAAGAGTTTGTAGAATTGATACTGTTTCTTACTCAAATGTTTGCTAGAATTAACCAGTGAAGCCATGAAAATATATGACCCACAATGAGGAGAAAAATAATCAAAACTGATTTATGACTGACATAGTTATTAAAATTACCATAGGAAATCATTAAATAACTTTTAAGTACATTTATTATAACTGCACTTCACATAATCAAAAAGTGGTGACACGGATTTGACATAATTAGAAAAACATAATTGATAGGACCAGTAGACAGAAAATTAGAGAGGCTATAGAAGGCTTAAACAACACAACCAACTTGACCTTATTAAACAGTCAAACAGCAGATACAGAAGTGCAAATGTCAAATTTGCCCAGATAGACCATATTGCGGGTCATAAAACAAGTCTTAATAAATGTCAAAGGATTCAAGTCAAAGCAGGTATATTCTCTGACCACAATGGAATTAAATTAGAACTCAGCAAGAAAAGTATCTCTGGGAAAATCCCTCAAATATTTAGAAACTAAATAATATACTTGTAAATAACCCAAGGGTCAAAGAAGAAATCAAAAGGGAAATTATCAATATAAAGTATGTTGAACCAAATGAAAACCCAAATCAAAATTTGTGGTTGTGTCCTTTTCCTGTTGCTGCTATAACAAATCAGCACAATTTGAGAGGTCAGAAGTCCAAAACTGGTTTCACTGACTGGTTTCACTTCTTGACTAAAATCAAGATATCAACAGGTGTGTGTTTCTTCTGGAAGCTTTAGGAGAGAATCTGTTCTCTTTTTCCATGTTTCAGAGATACATGTATTCCTTGTCTTGGAGCCCCGTCCTCCATCTTGAAAGCCAGCTGCATAACATCTTTTTATCTCTTCAATTCTCCTGCCTCCTCCCACTTGTAAGGACCCTTTTGATCACATTGAATCCATTGGGTTAATCCACAATAATAGTCTCGTGTCAAGATCCCTTAACTTAATCACGTCTGCAAAGTCACTTTTGTCACGTCAGGTAGCATACTCACAAGGTCCAGGGATTGGGACGCGGATATCTTTGGCGGTACATTATTCTCCCTACCACACTGCTAGGATAGTACTTGGGTGGCAGTTGACACCACTAAATGCCCATATTAGAAAAGAAAATGGTCTCAAATTATTGACCTCAGCTTCCATCTAAAGAAACTATTAACTGAACAAATTATATAAGATGAATGAGGTCTGAGATCTAATGTAAAACATGGTGACTATAGTTTATAACACTGTATTGTATAACTGAAATTTGCTAAGAGAATAGATCTTAAATGTTCTCACCAAGAAAAAAAAAAGATAAATATGTAAGATGATGGATGTGTTAATTAACTAGATGAGGGGAATCCTTTCACAATGTATGTGTATGCATATATTAAATCACGATGTACACTTTAAATATCGTATAATTTTATATATCAGTTATACCTCAGTAAAGCTGAAATTTTAAATGAAAAAAAGAAAAGCAAAATTTAACCCAAAGGAAATGATAAAGATAATAGGGGAAATAAAAAATAGAAAACAGAGGAACAATAGGGAAAAACAGAACCATAAAACTGAAAGGTAGTTACTGAGAACATCAATAAAATTAATAAACCTATGATTTGACTCTTACTGTGATGATGTTTAATGTTAAAACTGGAAGTAAAAACTTCTAAATTGTGTTATAGATGTATATTTTTGGTAGAATTTAAGTCTAGACTCATTATTTTGTTATACTTACTTTTTGGTTTCCGTGCTAGGCCCTGGGGAGACTAGCTTATACTATTTAAGCTTCTGTGAAGCAGTCATAGAGCAGAAAGCCTATTTTGAACACACACTGGGAGCATAATTACCAATCCATCCGTCCATATCAAATAGCAACACCTGTGAAGATGCTGGAAAAACACTGGCAGACTGAGACTCTAGTGTTTCTTTTCTTTGACATTTCTTAATGACCCAATCATTCTTACATATTTTATCACCATGATTATTCTTTTCCAGTTTATTTACATCTCCATGGTAAAAACTTAATCCTTCTCTCACCTGGGTTTCTTCTTTGCTCTACCCCTGTTCCTTAAATAAATCATCGCATTTTCCTAGATTCTCACAAGGATCTGTGGAAGAACAAAAGGACAGAATAATATCCCCAACTTCAAGAAACTCTAGACAAAATTCTTGAATACGATATAATCAGAATAATTTATTGCCAACCAACTTTTAGGATTTCAGAGCCGGGTGGGGAAAAAAAATAAAACATTGGGGCTGGGAGACAGGAATGAGAAAGGATTGGAACTGGGTGTTAAGAGTGGGACCTTGCACTCTTTCCATTATTGGAACATTCTACTCGTTATGTACAACCCTGTGACAATACACTTGAGACCTTCCCTTACCAGTAGTAAAGTATCCTTTTTTTTTCCTTTTTAAGCATGTAAGTTTCGGGTGCACAGCATTATAGTTCTACAACTGTATACACTACAGAGCGATCACCACCACAAATCGAGTTACAGTCTCTCACCGTACAGTTGACCCCCTTCACTCATTTTTCCCACCTCCTTTCCCCTTTGGTGACCACTAACCTGTTCTCTGTATCTGTGAGTTTGTTTTTGTTTTTTATTTGCGGTACGCGGGCCTCTCACTGTTGTGGCCTCTCCCGTTGCGGAGCACAGGCTCCAGACGCGCAGGCTCAGGGGCCATGGCTCATGGCTCCACGGCATGTGGGATCCTCCTGGACCGGGGCACAAACCCGTGTCCCCTACATCGGCAGGCGGACTCTCAACCACTGCACCACCAGGGAAGCCCTCTGTGAGTTTGTTCTGATTTCATTTTGTTTATTTATTTTATATTCCAAATATATGAGTGAAATCATTAAATATTTGTCTTTTTCTGTCTATTTCACTTAGCATAATGCCTTCAGGGTCCATCCATGTTGTCACAAATGGTAGGATTTCATTATTTTTTATAGCTGGGTAGTATTCCGTTGTGTGTGTGTGTGTGTGTGCACACACAGGCCCCACATCTTTTTCCATTCATCTGTAAGTGGACACTTAACGTTGTTTCCATACCATGACTGTTGTAAATAATGCTGCATTGAACACAGGGGTGCATATATCTTCTTAAATTAGTGTTTCCACATTCTTCAGATAAATACCCAGAAGTGGAATAGCTTGGTTGTGTGGTAGCTCAATTCTTAGTTTTTTGAGGAATCTCTATACTATATCCTATAGTAGCTGCAACAATTTACAGTCCCAACAACAGTGTACAAAGGTTCCCTTTTCTCCACATCCTCTCCAACATTTGTTATTTCTTGTCTTTTAGATAGTAACCATTCAAACAGGTGTGGTTGATATCTCATTGTGGTTTGGATTTGCATTTTCCTGATAATAAGTGATGTTGAACATATTTCATGTGCCTGTTGGCCATCTGTATTTTGTCTTTGGGAAAATGCCTATTCAGATCCTCTGCCCATTTTTTAAATCAATTTGTTTGTTTTTTTCTGTTGAGTTGTATGAGTTCTTTATATATTTTGGATATTAACCTCTTATTGGATATATGATTTGCAAATATCTTCTCCCATTTAGTCAGTTGGCTTTTTCATTTTGATGATGGTTTCCCTTGCTGTGCAGGAGCTTTTTAGTTTGATGTAGTCCCGTTTGTTTATTTTATTTTATTTTTTATTTTTCTAAAATAATGGGTTTATTGAGATGTAATTCACATACCATAAAATTCACATGTTTAAAGTGTACAATTTAGTGGATTATAGTACATTCACGAAGTTGTGCAATCATTACCACTGTCTACTTCCAGAATATTTTCATCATGCAAAAAAGAAACCCTGTACCCACTACCCACTAGTGGTAATTCCCCATTCTCCCCCCTAGCCTCTGACAACCACTAATTTACTCTCTGTCTCTGTAGATTTTCCTATTCCGGACTATGTTAAACTTTTTGAAGTGTAAAAAAGAATTCTTTTTTTTTTTACCAACACCCACCCCCCGCCCCATTTCCCCCCTTGATGTCCATACATTTGTTCTCTACATCTGTGTCTCAGTTTCTGCCCTGCAGACCAGTTCATCTGTACCATTTTCCTAGGTTCCACATATATGCGTTAATATACGATATTTGTTTTCCTCTTTCTGACTTACTTCACTCTGTATGACAGTCTCTAGATCCATCCACATCTCTACAAATGACCCAATTTCATTCCTTTTTATGGCTGAGTAATATTCCATTGTGTATGTATATATATATATATATATATATATATATATATACACCACATCTTTTATATCCAGTCATCTGTCGATGGGCATTTACATTGCTTCCATGACCTGGCTATTGTAAATAGTACTGCAGTGAACATTGGGGTGCATGTATCTTTTTGAATTATGGTTTTCTCAGGGTATATGCCCAATAGTGGGATTGCTGGGTCATACGGTAATTCTATTTTTAGTTTTTTAAGGAACCTCCATAGTGTTCTCCATAGTGGCTGTATTAATTTACATTCCCACCAACAGTGCAAGAGGATTCCCTTTTCTCCACACCCTCTCCAGCGTTTGTTGTTTGTAGATTTTCTGATGGTGCCCATTCTGACTGGTGTGAGGTGATACCTCATTGTAGTTTTGATTTGCATTTCTCTAATAATTAGTGATGTTGAGCAGCTTTTCATGTGCTTCTTGGCCATCTGTATGTCTTCTTTGGAGAAATGTCTATTTATTTATTTTGCCCATTTTTGGATTGGGTTGTTTGTTTTTTTAATATTGAGCTGCTTGAGCTGTTTATATATTTTGGAGATTAATCCTTTGTCAGTTGCTTCGTTTGCAGATATTTTCTCTCATTCTGAGTATTGTTTTTTTGTCTTGTTTATGGTTTCCTTTGCTGTGCAAAAGCTTTTAAGTTTCATGAGGTCCCATTTGTTTATTTTTGTTTTTATTTCCGTTACTCTAGGAGGTAGGTCAAAAAAGATCTTGCTGTGATTTATGTCAAAGAGTGTTGTTTTCCTGTAGGAGTTTTATAGTGTCTGGTCTTACATTTAGGTCTTTAATCCATTTTGAATTTATTTTTGTATATGGTATTAGGGAGTGTTCTAATTTCATTCTTTTACATGTAGCTGTCCAGTTTTCCCAGCACCACTTATTGAAGAGACTGTCTTTTCTCGATTGTATATCCTTGCCTCCTTTGTTGTAGATTAGTTGACCATAGGTGCATGGGTTTATCTCTGGGCTTTCTATCCTGTTCCATTGATCTATACTTCTGTTTTTGTGCCAGTACCATATTATCTTCATTACTGTAGCTTTGTAGTTAGTGTAGTCTGAAGTCAGGGAGTCTGATTCCTCTAGCTCCGTTTTTTTTCCCTCAAGACCGCTTTGGCTATTCAGGGTCTTTTGTGTCTACATACAAACTTTAAGATTTTTTGTTCTAGTCCTGTAAAAAATGCCATTGGTAATTTGATAGGGATTGCATTGAATCTGTAGATTACTTTGGGTAGTATAATCATTTTCACAATATTGTTTCTTCCAATCCAAGAACATGGTCTATCTCTCTCTCCATCTGTTGGTATCTTTAATTTCTTTCATCAGTGTCTTGTAGTTTTCTGTCTGCTTAGGTAGGTTTATCCCTAGGTATTTTATTCTTTTTGTTGCGATGGTAAATGGGAGTGTTTCCTTAATTTCTCTTTCAGATTTTTCATAATTGGTGTATAGGAATATAAGAGATTTCTGTGCATTAATTTTGTGTCGTGCAACTTTACCAAATTCATCGATTAGCTCTAGTAGTTTTCTGGTGGCATCTTTAGGATTCTCTCCGTGTAGTATCATGTCATCTGCAAACTGACAGTTTTACTTCTTTTCCAATTTGTATTCCTTTTATTTCTTTTTCTTCTCTGATTGCCGTGGCTAGGACTTCCAACACTGTTGAATAATAGTGGTGAGAGTGGACATCCTTGTCTTGTCCCTGATCTTAGAGGAAATGCTTTCAGTTTTTCACCATTGAGAATGATGTTTGCTGTGGGTCTGTCATATATGGCCTTTATTATGTTGAGGTAGGTTCCCTCTGTGCCCACTTTCTGTAGAGTTTTTATCGTAAATGCGTGTTGAATTTTGTCAAAAGCCTTTTCTGCATCTATTGAGATGATCGTATGGTTTTTATTCTTCAATTTGTTAATATGGTGTATCACATTGATTGATTTGCATATATTGAAGAATCCTTGCAACCCTGGGATAAATCCCACTTGATCATGGTGTATGATCCTTTTAATATGTTGTGGGATTCTGTTTGCTAGTATTGTGTTGAGGATTTTTGCATCTATATTCATCAGTGATATTGGTCTGTAATTTTCTTGTTTTGTAGTGTATTTGTCTGGTTTTGGTATCAGGGTGATGGTAGCCTCATAGAATGAGTTTGGGAGTGTTCCTTCCTTTGCAATTTTTTGGAAGAGTTTGGGAAGGATGGGTGTTAGCTCTTCTCTGAATGTTTGATAGAATTCACCTGTGAAGCCATCTGGTCCTGGACTTTTGTTTGTTGGAAGATTTTTTTTTTTTTCCTGCGGTACGCGGGCCTCTCACCGTTGTGGCCTCTCCCGCTGCGGAGCACAGGCTCCGGACGCGCAGGTTCAGCGGCCATGGCTCACGAGCCCAGCCGCTCCGAGGCATGTGGGATCTTCCCGGACCAGGGCACGAACCTGTGTCCCCTGCATCGGCAGGCGGACTCTCAACTACTGCGCCACCAGGGAAGCCCTGTTGGAAGATTTTTAATCACAGTTTCAATTTCATTACTTGTGATTGGTCTGTTCATATTTTCTATTTCTTCCTGGTTCAGTCTTGGAAGGTTATACCTTTCTAAGAATTTTTCCATTTCTTCCAGGTTGTCCATTTTGTGGGCATAGAGTTGCTTGTAGTAGTCTCTTAGGATGCTTTGCATTTCTGCAGTGTCTGTTGTAACTTCTCCTTCATTTCTAATTTCATTGATTTGAGTCCTCTCCCTCTTTTCCTTGATGAGTCTGGCTAATGGTTTATCAATTTCGTTTATCTTCTCAAAGAACCAGCTTTTAGTTTTATTGATCTTTGCTATTGTTTTCTTTGTTTCTATTTCATTTATTTCCGCTCTGATCTTTATGATTTCTTTCCTTCTGCTAACTTAGGGTTTTCTTTGTTCTTTCTCTAGTTCCTTTAGGTGTAAGGTTAGATTGTTTATTTGCGATGTTTCTTGTTTCTTGAGGTAGGCTTGTATAGCTATAAACTTCCCTCTTCGAACTGCTTTTGCCACATCCCATAGATTTTGGAACATCGTTTTTTCATTGTCATTTATCTCTAGGTATTTTTTCATTTCCTCTTTGATTTCTTCAGTGATCTCTTGGTTATTTAGTAACGTATTGTTTAGCCTCCATGTGTTTGTGTTTTTTACCTTTTTTTCCCTGTAATTGATTTCTAATCTCATAGCGTTGTGGTCAGAAAAGAATGCTTGATATGATTTCAGTTTTCTTAAATTTACTGAGGCTTGGACTTCCCTGGTGGCGAAGTGGTTAAGAATCTGCCTGCCAATGCAGGGGACACGGGTTCAAGCCCTGGTCCGGGAAGATCCCACATGCCACAGAGCAGCTAGGTCCATGTGCCACGACAGCTGAGCCTGTGCTCTAGAGCCCGCGAGCCACAACTGCTGAGCCCGCGTGCCTGGAGCCCGTGTTCCGCAACAAGAGGATCCACCACAATGAGGAGCCTGCGCACCGCAACGAAGAGTAGCCCCTGCTGGACGCAACCAGTGAAAACCCGCGCGCAGCAACAAGGACCCAACGCAGCCAAAAATAAATAAATAAATTTATTAAAAAGAAAAAAATTTACTGAGGCTTGATTTGTGACCCAAAATGTGATCTATCCTGGAGAATGTTCTGTGTGCACTTGAGAAGAAAGTGTAATCTGCTGTTTTTGGATGGAATGTCCTATAAATATCAATTAAATCTATCTGAGCTATTGTGTCATTTAAAGCTTGTGTTTCCTTATTAATTTTCTGTCTGGATGATCTATCCATTGGTGTAAGTGAGCTGTTAAAGTCCCCCACTATTATTGTGTTACTGTTGGTTTCCTCTTTTATAGCTGTTAGCAGTTGCCTTATGTATTGAGCTGCTCCTTTACTGGGTGCATATATATTTATAATTGTTATATCTTCTTCTTGGATTGATCCCTTGATCATTATGTAGTGTCCTTTGTTGTCTCTTGTAACATTCTTTATTTTAAAGTCTGTTTTATCTGATATGAATATTGCTATCCCAGCTTTCTTTTGATTTCCATTTGCATGGAATATCTTTTTCCATCCCCTCACTTTCAGTCTGTATGTGTCCCTAGGTTTGAAGTGGGTCTCTTGTTGACAGCATATATATGGGTCTTGTTTTGTATCCATTCAGCAAGCCTGTGTCTTTTGGTTGGAGCATTTAATCCATTCATCTTTAAGGTAATTATTGATATGTATGTTCCTGTTAACCATTTTCTTAATTGTTTTGGGTTTGTTTTTGTAGGTCCTTTTCTTCTTTTGTGTTTCCCACTTAGAGAAGTTCCTTTAGCATTTGTTGTGGAGCTGGTTTGGTGGTGCTGAATTCTCTTAGCTTTTGCTTGTCTGTAAAGCTTTTGATTTCTCCATCAAATCTGAATGAGATCTTTGCTGGGTAGAGTAATCTTGGTTGTTGGTTCTTCCCTTTCATCACTTTAAGTGTATCATGCCACTGTCTTCTGGCTTGTAGAGTTTCTGCTGAGAAATCAACTGTTTAACCTTATGGGAGTTCCCTTGTATGTTATTTGTCATTTTTCCCTTGCTGCTTTCAATAATTTTTCTTTTTCTTTAATTTTTGCCAATTTGATTACTATGTGTCTTGGCGTGTTTCTCCTTGGGTTTATCCTGCCTGGGACTCTCTGCTCTTCCTGGATTTGGGTGGCTATTTCCTTTCCCATGTTAGGGAAGTTTTTGACTCTAATCTCTTCAAATATTTTCTCGGGTCCTTTCTCTCTCTCTTCTCCTTCTGGGACCCCTATAATGCGAATGTTTTTGCGTTTAATGATATCCCAGAGATCTCTTAGGCTGTCTTCATTTCTTTTCATTCTCTTTTCTTTATTCTGTTCTTTGGCAATGAATTCCACCATTCTGTCTTCCAGGTCACTTATCCGTTCTTCTGCCTCAGTTATTGTGCTATTGATTCCTTCTAGTGTATTTTTCATTTCAGTTATTGTATTGTTCATCTCTGTTTGTTTGTTCTTTAATTCTTCTAGATGTTTATTCTTTAATTCTTCTAGGTCTTTGTTAAACATTTCTTGCATCTTCTCGATCTTTGCCTCCATTCTTTTTCCGAGGTCCTGGATCATCTTCACTATCATTATTCTGAATTCTTTTTCTGGAAGGTTGCCTATCTCCACTTCATTTAGTTGTTTTTCTGGGGTTTTATCTTGTTCCTTCATCTGGTATATAGCCCTCTGCCTTTTCATCTTGTCTATCTTTCTGTGAATATGGTGTTTGCTCCACAGGCTGCAGGATTGTAGTTTTTCTTGCTTCTGCTGTCTGCCCTCTGGTGGATGAAGCTATCTAAGAGGTCTGTGCAAGTTTCCTGATTCCGTTTGTTTATTAAAACCCAGTGATTAAACTTGTCTGTGTCCCAAATATTTTTCAGAATTTATATATTAGTCATTTCATAAAAAGAGCTCTGAGGGAAAACATTTTCCTGCTAATAATGTAAAAATTTGCAAAAATCTTGAAATCATAGCATTGCTCTACTGTTGGAATTTACTTATTCTGTATTTTAAAGTAGTAGAAATTCAGTGTGCCTCTAAGAGTTGAATTCTTATGGAGAGTTGGGGAGGCTCCTTTAGGCATCTCTAAATTCAGGTAATTATGAATCTCATCCAGAGATTGTCACTTTTCCTGTGGTGCTTAATGCAAGACAAGGGGGAAAGAATTTGTCTTTGTCTTGGGAATGTTGGTAGTACCTCTTTTAACAGAGAGCTGCTGTCATTTGTTCAGTCAACAAATTTGAATGCCTATCCTGTGTAAGGAACTTTGCTTGGCACTATGGATGATGTCTTAAGGAATATTTTAAGTAGAAGAATAACCAGTCAAATCAATTCTTTAGAGAGACCATAATTCAGGCAGTATTGCACATGATATGTTAAAATAAGAAAATGGAGGCAGTGAGTTGAGACTATCTCTTGTTAACTCGGTGCAGTAGTAAGGGCCTAATTAAGGTATAGGCATTGAGAATGGACCAGAAAGGAAAGAACAAATCTGAGACAGTATGTTAAATTTACTTCCCTTCTTCTAGCTAACTTGGTATTAATTGTCCTTTAAATCTGGCAGTTGGTGTTTCTGTCTCTGTGTCTCTCCCTCCCTTGCTTCCTCCCGCCTACCTCTTCTTCTCCCTACTCTAACACACCAAAGGTTACTGCACCTCTCCATCAGTAATGGTAGGAGAGGGTTTGTATATCACAATCTCACTAGACACTAGGTGTGTATCTGTGTCCAGTTTTTTAAAGGACTGAGTATCTCCTAAAGAGGTGTGTGCTTTCTCTCAGCTCTTTTTGTGAATTATTGCTTTAAATCAAAACTTTAACCACTTGAACAGAGTAACAGTTCTTGCTGTGTACGTAGCTAATTTTTAAAAAGGATGTTATATGTGTTATGTTACCCATGGAAGAAATGTTTTGTCTAATGTTTTGGGGTTGGGTACATTTGATACAGTTTTGAAGGAAAAGTTTGTCTACATCTTTGGTTTTTTTGTTAAGAGGAAACTACTCCTGAGTGTGTTTCGTCTTAACAAATCCTCCAGAAAGTAGTCTTCCCCTTTTCCATGAATGGAAATTAGAGCTGAATTCATGCATATATGAAACAAAATGTTAATTTAAATGTACAGTTTCCTCAAACTCTCTGTAGCTCTTAAAAAGGATTCTTCTGTGGATGCAGAATTAATCAGAAGCATTTCAGAGAGATGCATATAAAATGGACTGGTTATATAAAATCAGAAGATTCATAAAAATTGAAAAGAGACCACCACATACCACATACATGAATACATGAATATACATATTCATTATAAGACTATGAGGCAACAGCGAATTTAAACCCACCCATAGTTACCATAATCTGAGTTCCATACTTTGAGAAAATTATTTACCTTGGTAGGCCACAAAGGAAGAATAACAGTTGGTCTAATAATGCTTTATTGTTCCTTATGGTCTGTGAAGGGAAGGCTAAAGACAAATTGGTTTGAGGTGTGTGTAACAAAGGAGATTTACAACGTATTTTTATGATGGTGCAGTAATTTTGAGAAGATGGTTAAATGTCTCCTTTTCCATGTTCCCCAGACCAGTGTGAGTGTTTATATTCTACTGTTCTTCCAAAAAAGATTTGACCCTGCCCCAGAGAGATTAGTTGGTTTAGTCTCAATGAGATCTTTTATTTCTATAAGGAATCAGATTAGATGGTTCCCTTCAGCTTTGTGTTTATTCCTTCTGTGGGATCCTTTTAATGTATTCTATTTGCTGTGTGATGTTTAAATTATCATTAAATTGTACATCCAAGTGTTGAATGATTTTGTGGAATTTGTAAGCCAAATAAAATTTTAAAAATCCTTTGTAAGCTTAACTTTCCACCTAAAACTTCTGGTACAATAGAATAATTCAATAAAAATTATGTTTCTGCGAATTCCCTGGCAGTCCAGTGGTTGGGACTAGGTGCTCTCACTGCTGGGGCCCCAGGTTCGATCCCTGGTCTGGGAACTAAGATCCGGCAAGCTGTGTGGCATGGCCAAAAAGAAAAAAAAAAAATTATCTGTTTCTTCCTTAATTTTCACCCCAGCAGTATGAAAGGGTAGGCCAACAGTACTGATGTGAAGTGAGAACTGAATGTTGTAGAAGTGCTGCCTATCTAAGGAAATCTTAATCAAAGTATCCTTTTGTTGTCTAGAAAGCTTTTTTATCTATTTATTTGTTTGTTTATTTATTTAATTCTTTTGGCTGCTCCAGTTGCGGCACACAGGATCTTTGCTGCGGCATGTGGACTCTTAGTTGAGGCATGCGTGTGGGTTCTAGTTCCCCGACCAGGGATCGAAACTGGGCCCCCTGCATTGGGAATGCGCGTCTTACCCACTGGACCACCACGGAGTTGCCTAGAAAGCTTTTTAAAACAGAATCTGGGGACTTCCCTGGTTGCACAGTGGTTAAGAATCCACCTGCCAATACAGGGGACATGGGTTCCATCCGTAGTCCAGGAAGTTCCCACGTGCCACACAGCAACTAAGCCCATGCGCCATAACTACTGAGCCTGCGCTCTAGAGCCCATGAGCCACAACTGCTGAGCCCACGTGCCGCAACTAATGAAGCCGGTGCACCTGGAACCTGTGCTCCGCAACAAGAGAAGCCCCTGCAATGAGAAGCCCACACACCACAACGAAGAGTAGCCCCCACTCGCCACAACTAGAGAAAGCCTGTGCACAGCAACAAGAGTAGCCCCTGCAATGAGAAGCCCACACACCACAACAAAGAGTAGCCCCCACTCGCCGCAACTAGAGAAAGCCTGTGTGCAGCAACGAAGACCCAAAATATGGCCAAAAATAAATAAATTTTTTTAAAAAATCATTAAGAAAAAAACAGAATCTGGAATTTAATATTTTTTGTGGCTTAAAGGAACCTTAGATATCTTCTAATCTTACTCTTATACTTTATAGTTGAATATGCTGGTGCCTGAGAAGTGTGACTTGCTTATGATCACATAGTTGATTAACAGTAGAACCAGGCCCAAGTCTAGAATTGGCTGGTAGGGCAGTTTCTTATATACATACTCACCTCGTACTGAATTATGTACCTCAGTATGTCCTAACCTTGAAATAGGAGGAACTTAGGCCACTGGTTGAAGGCCATATGAACTGATGTAACCAATTTGTGCCTAAGACATTTGCCATTGCAATCTTTGGGCCACACACAGCTACTCAGTTCTTCACTTTATCATCCATCTATCTCCTCAGTGTGGAGGAAGCCCTCTTTTTGTCTGCTAAATTTGAACACGGGTATCATTTAGACCTAATATTTCCAAACTTTGCCGTGGGAAGTAATGGCAGTCTGCTTTTCTGTTTCAGCTCAGACAGCTATAACTGCACCAAAGACGTGGAAGAAACCAAAAGATCGGACCCGAACCAGTGAAGAGGTGTTAGAGGCAGAATCGGAGGTAAGGGGCAGCAGTAAATCTCTTCAGCTCATCTTCAGAACAGTGGTGGCGTTTCCTAAAACAAGTGTGGGTTTGTAACTTTTTCTTGAGATACTGTTTTCCAAGCAAATATATCAAGCTCAGGGTCTGATTTTTTTTTTAAATCCATTTACAGAATTTTTTAAAGATTGTTAATAGCGTGTTCAGTTTCATTGAATTCTTGTCTCTGTTTCAAAATACCTCTTCTCAAGTGGCAAAAATAAGTATTGTTTATTTTTGTTCCTTATAATAAGCAGATGGGAAGACTAATCTGGTTTTTTAAAAACAGAGTTATTTTCAAATACCTATTAGCAGTGCTGGTGGAAATCATCAAATATATTTTAAGGAAATTGATTTTCAGTCTATTGTCTTTTACCTGCATCCCAGGAATATAACTTTTCACATATGGTTTGTCTATTTGAACTAAGCCATGCCAGATTTCGCTGTAGGATACAACACACCAGGTCCAGGACATGATGTGAGGAAGAATCAAGAGCAGATTCAGTCCTAAGGAGTGCTCTACCAATTTCATAGTCTCTAATCTGAGTATCCTTAGTCTTATGTACTGAAGCTTTTAATGAAGAGTAATATAAACAATCTCTATGTTGCTTTTTTCTTCTTGAGCTCTTCTTGTATCTACTTTATGAAAATAATTTTCATTGAATGTTTAAGATAACATTAAAATGTAGAAATTACTTTAAAATAACTTTAAATGCATTTATTTCATAAAACTTTTCTAGCTAGTTATAATTCTTACCCCTTCAGGCAGCTCACAGTACCCCTTTGTTACTTCTCCCTGTCCTGTCATTGTTCGTACATGATGCTCGGTTGATGTCACAGTTAGTCCCATAGCAACCACTAAAATGTTTCATGGGAGTGATTTCATTATGGTTATCATGGCGTAAGAACTGGCAATAAGTTATAGAGGTGCAATTAGTTGCTACACTCCTTCTGCAACTGAACAAGAAAATGTTGCTCCTACAAAGAATAAAATACCTTCCAGAGGCAGGAGAATAGCATACATTCCTGGTATGGCTGTAAGAGCTTCACAGACTGGTTTCTCTTTAGATTCAGCTGTTATTTATTCACTTTGTTCTGTTATACTTTGTGTTTCTTTTCCCTGTGGCTGTTTTTCAAAGCATTATTGAATATTAAATGGGTGGGTCACTATTCCTGTGCCTCCAGGTATTCATCCTCATCTTCAGGTCGGGGTTGACAAACTTCTCCTGTAATGGTCCAGATGGTAAAGTAACTATCAGGCTTTGTGGATTGTATGATCCCTGTCACAATTTCTCAACTCTGCTGCTATAGCCCAAAAGCAACCGTAGACAATGTGCAAATTAATGAGTGGCTGTATTTCAGTAAAAGTTTATTGAAATTTGAATTTCATATAATATTCACGTATCATAAAATATTCTTCTTTGAAATGTTTTTCCACCATTACAAGTGTAAAAACCATCCTTACCTTGCACACTATACAAAAACAGGTGAGGAGCCAGATTTGGCCCATGGGCCATAGTTTGCTAAAACCTGCTTTAGATTGTTATTCTTCATACAGAAGAACTGTTTGGACTCATTTTGAACCAATCCCTTTTTTCTTAACCTTATAGTTTAAAAGTGTAATAAAAAGATACTTGGTCATTTGCACACAGACTTTGTCCAGAAATCCTATTCCCTTGTCTTTCCTAAAATTGAGCATTTACTGGAGTAGTTTAGTAAATATTGGTTGTCACTGTCTTCATTTTTCACTGATCATCAAGGTCTTCTTCTCTTAGATTTTTCTCAGCCTTTAAAAGAATGTGTTTTAGATATCAGCATATTTTAGGTTATATATTGAGTTGTTACATCATTGCAAGTACTTAACCAAATTCTTTAAATTATACCCTAGAGGGCTTCCCTGGTGGCGCAGTGGTTGAGAGTCCGCCTGCCGGTGCAGGGGACACAGGTTCATGCTCTGGTCCGGGGGGATCCCACATGCCGTGGAGCGGCTGGGCCCATGAGCCATGGCTGCTGGGCCTGCGCGTCTGGAGCGTGTGCTCCGCTACGGGAGAGGCCACGGCAGTGAGAGGCCCGTGTACCGCAAAAAAAAAAAAAAAAAATTATAGCCTAGAAAGGTAGCTTGAAGGATGATTCATCTTAAAATTGTTAGTCAGGGCATCCTAAAATTTACTTTAAATTTTTAGGATATTTCATTGATTGTTACATATGTAGTTGTCAATCTGATTTTTTAGCACTTTAAAAACTCGTGCATTAAGCAGGCAGTTTTGTCAACTAAATTCTTGTTTTAGTAAGTTCCTATAAAAGTTTCTGCTTTGACAGTCTGGCCAATAAAGTGTTTTCTTTTTTCAATCTGGTTTTCTGGGTAAACAACTGAAGAACTGTTAGACATTTACAAACTAATTGAGCAGAGCTCCATCCTGCTGAAGGAAAAATAATCATAAATATTTAATGCAGCAGTTTTTTTGTGGATTCCCTTGAAAAATATCCCTTCTAATAATGTGCCTCAGATGCCTCATTGATTCTTTGTGCTCTGAATTACGGTTTGTCATTCATGGACCAAGTTTCTTTATACTTTTTTTTCCAGTTAGAAGTTGACTTTCTAAATAATGCATCCTCTGTTTATATCTAATAGATTGTCTGTTGTTGTTGGTTTTAGGTACAGAGAAGATGCCTCAATAAATTTTTTTCTCTAAAGCAGCATTTTTTCACACTTTACAGGATCTGTATGAGTTCTATATGATTGTATAATGTAGTTATACTGCTCTGTAATAAGTTTAAGTACCATTTACAGACTCACATGCCAGATTATTAAAGATCTTCTTGATGGCCTGTACTTAATTATGAGGTGGTATGACAAGGTTGTTTTGAATTTAGACTATAGTAGAGTATAGAATAAGAAAAAGTGAGGCTGCTAATTCATTATTCAAACTTGGTAGATCAGTTTCTTCTCAAAGTATAAAAGATGCCTCACTGGGCTTCCCAGGTGGTGCGGTGGTTGGGAGTCCGTCCGCCTGCCGATGCAGGGGACGTGGGTTCGTGCCCCGGTCCGGGAGGATCCCACATGCCGCGGAGCGGCTGGGCCCGTGAGCCATGGCCGCTGAGCCTGCACGTCCGGAGCCTGTGCTCTGCAACGGGAGAGGCCACAGCAGTGAGAGGCCCACATACTGCAAAATAAAAAAAAAAAAAAGCCTCACTTTTTGCCATGTTTTATAAAAATAAATCATTTTTGTCTTTTATTTTCTTGGAATTTTTATGTCTGTCTTTCTTTTGATGGTTTCTGTGCTCTTCCTGTTGGAAGAACAAGGGAGGGAGAGAGAGAGAGAGAGAGAAGGGAGTGTATTTGCGTGAATTTTTTATTTCCATTTTAGAAACAAGGCCTGAAAACCATCTGTTTCTATTGATAACATTTTAAAATTTAGCGTCTTTTCCCCATGATCTGATTTTAGTAGAAGAAAATTTATTAGTATCATATCTGTTATAATACTTAATAACTAAGTAGGGTTTGTAACTCTTTAATTAAAATTTTTTTTTCATAAATCAGTTGGGGTGACTACTTCCTGGTGTGTATGAGATCCTTTTATACCATCCTCTGTTCAGCCAATTCAGTAGAGCCCCTAATTTGGCTCTCCTGGTGTGAATTTATCCACTGGAATTTGTGGTAAATTGCTGTTTCCTCTGAGAGCTTCTTCCAAAGGATTGTTTTCAGAGTGCTTCCCTTTGAAAAAGAAAGACTTAAAGTTCATTGAGACCTTCGCCTCAGGGAGTTTTGAGGGCTGATATAGCCCTTAAGAATTACTTTTTTTTTTTTTTTTGGATCTGAAACTGAGATGGTCAAAAATAATCTGGTGAATAATTTTAATTCTATTTTGCCTTTTAAAAATAGGATGCACTGGAACCCAGATTTCTCCCTGGGGGAATATATTCCAAGCGTTTTTCTATGTATAATTTGAACAAGGTCACAATCTCAGAGAATCCTAAGAACCAATAAACAAAATAGATTTTAACTAACAAGTGTCCTCCTTGTTACATGTGAGCGATGGTCAGCTTTGTGGGACTTAAACATATTTTAAACTATTCATTGAACTCTATTTCACGGCCAGAGGACAGCACAAAAAATACCCTCTAGTGTGTTTCTTTTTATATTTGCTGAGCTTTAGTGGCAAGGGTAATAGTGCTTGATATAGATTCTGACTAGAACTCCTTCATGTCCATCAAGTTCCAAGGATTAACAGTTCTTTCCTTTTTAACCTTCGGTATATTTAGATTTCATTAGTCATGTTAAAGCATTTCAGTAGCCATTTGAATTGTCTGCTTTATCCCAGGACATGAAATGAGAAAAGTGTTTTAAATAAACTTACCATTTTAGTACCATATGCTGAACACAGACATCCTTATCTTGAGTGACATGTTTTCCTATGCTTTTTGAGGGGATAAATGTGGGTCTTCCTGTGTATTTACACACAGTGAAAAGAATATAACCTCTGTGTTCACTTATGCTTTAGCCTAAAGCAGAAGAGGAGCTTTCAGGTGACAAAGTACTTGAATCTGAACAGGATAAAATGAGCCAAGGGTTTCATCCTGAAAGAGACCCCTCTGACCTAAAAAATGTGAAAACTGTGGAAGAAAATGGAGAAGAAGCTGAGCCTGTACGTAATGGTGCTGAGAGTGTTTCTGAGGGTGAAGGAATAGATGCTAATTCAGGCTTCACTGATAGTTCTGGTGAAGGGGTCACATTCCCATTTAAATCAGGTAAGTTTATCTGTCTTCCTGTGTATGTCTTTCCTTCTCTCCTTCACTCTACTGCAACTTAGAGAAATGT
Source organism: Lagenorhynchus albirostris (assembly GCF_949774975.1). NCBI lineage: Eukaryota > Metazoa > Chordata > Mammalia > Artiodactyla > Delphinidae > Lagenorhynchus > Lagenorhynchus albirostris. The sequence goes on from NC_083096.1 coordinate 170,269,296, forward strand.
TGCCTCCTTATGAAGAAATATTGGATGGAAGGAAGAGGCTCATCACAATGTAATATTTACAGAATAGATCAGCAGGCGGGCGTTAGTAGCTAGCAAATCCAGAGAGTCCTATGTTGGCGGAAGTGATATCTGATGCTGGTATTCTGCTTTCACTGGCATTGGAGGAGCAGCTGGCAAAGGAAATCAGTGCTAGGTTGGTAGAATTCGACAAGAGAGATTTAATTTTTTCATTTTAATTGAAAGATATTTCAGATATGATGGCCGTGTTCCTTGAGATAGTGTACTTGTCATTTCACAAACCTTGAACTTAGTTTGTTGATAAAACTCACTCTGTAGAGCTGAACTTCAGTAGGCAGTTGGAAGCAGTAAGACTAAGTTATTAAGCACCTGTGGTATGGGACGTGCCCTATGAAATATGTGATAAACCTTAGAGGATCTTTCACCTTTAGACACCGTCAAATGGCACTAAACCTCTGTCCTAATACTATATAAACCATGGTTGACTTTGAGATTTATGGATATTTGGTGTGGACATGGGGGGAAAGGTAGAAAATTGGGGTTAGGTGAAAAGTTTTTCTTAGTCTGCCAAATCTGAAGTGATGTCTGCATGAGGTAGTGTTTGAATGTAAAATATCAGGCCTCAGAAATAGTCTCGACCAGTGCTTTTCCAACTTCTGGTTTTAACCCATTTAATAGGTTGTGAAATTAATTTAGTGAGTTATAACCAACATTTTTTAAAAAGGAGAAGAGAATAAAAATTGTCAGTGCATTACATGCACTACGGGAAGTATTGTTTTTTTAAGCTTTTCATTTCATTTATCTATGTGTGTGTTTGCTCAGAGTCATGAAATCACTATATTTCTTACTGTGAGTTGTAGTCAAAAATGTTTGAAAGCCATTGATCGATCGATCCCACCTTAATATACTGATCACTTAAATTTAGTGAAAACACTACCAGTGAACTGTACTCCTAATGGGCTTTATGAAATTGTATGGTTAAGCTATTGTAAATTTTGTTTAAATTTCTAAGCAATTCTTAGAAATTGTTAGAGCAAATGGCATTTGAATTAAATGTTTAATTAAGCATCGTTGGGTTTGGGGTTTATTACAGATTACAGTAATTGTGGGGTTTGGCTCAGATTTGAGGGGTAAAGTTTTAAAGCTCAATATACTGACATTTAAAGCTCAATGTACTGACACTTCTTCTAAAGATTCAGGCTTATACTGCCAAGCGCTTGGGCTACCACCAATCCTTGTTCAGGGATTGAAGGACTATTGTCATTTTTAGGACTGTATAAATTATCTTTTTATCCTTTAGTTTGGCAAGGAAAAAGTGCACAACTGTAGACGCTAACTATATTGATCAACTAACTGTCCTTTGCCCCAGTAATATATACTAGCAGTAATTGAGGAAAAGGGCAATTTAAAATTTAGATCCTAATAAACTGTATATATTTTAATAAATATAATATGGTAATAAAATATCTGTAAAATTCTCACAGACCATCAGTGAGTCTATGACCTGTATATTAGGAACCACTAATATAAAGAAGGATACAGTGTCCTGTCATGAAGTGATCTGGGGCCTGATTTTGATGAGTGTTTTGTTAATTAAAAGAAAAAACTGTGACTTGCTTTTATTATCCAATAAAAATTTCAAGAAATTCTCCAACTTTATATAATGATAGTAGGATTGTGAGTAATGATAGCTGAAACAATAGTAATAGTAGCAAAGTAAGTGCTGTGGCAAAGAACTAATTTAAAATTCATATTAAAGGGCTTCCCTGGGGGCGCCGTGGTTGAGAGTCCGCCTGCCGATGCAGGGGACACGGGTACGTGCCCCGATCCGGGAAGATCCCACGAAGATCCCACATGCCGCAGAGCGGCTGGGCCCGTGAGCCATGGCCGCTGAGCCTGCGCGTCTGGAGCCTGTGCTCCGCAACGGGAGAGGCCACAACAGTGAGAGGCCCGCGTACCGCAAAAAAAAAAAAAAAAAATTCATATTAAAAATATTAGCTAAGAATATGTTTAGTGATCAGGGAAAATAATCTATACACTGCTTAGACTTTTCAGAATCTTTAATAAATTATTTGCTTTTGTGTTTTACATCCTTTTACCTTTTTCTTTTTTCCCTCCAAAGTAACATTTCCAAGTGAACATACAAAGTATCCTTCTTTTTTAGGAAACCAAAGAGTATTATTATGTACAAACTACTGGGTGTAAGATAGGCTACAGGATGTATTGTACAACATGAGGAATAGAGCCAATATTTTGTAATAACTGCAAATGGAGTATAACCTTTAAAAATTGTATTTAAAAAAAAGGCTTGGTAGTTTATTTAATGAGGATTATTACATGTCCCTGACCAAGGGCTGCTTAATGTATAAATGAAATGGTTCCTATAGCACCTTACTTCAGATTACTTTACTATTCAAAGGTATCCAGAAGGGGATAAAAGAACAAATAACAGTTTAAATCTTTGTATGACATTTTCTGACTGAAGCTCAGTGTTTCCTTGGTGGCTTTGTTTGTATCTGATGAGATAAAGTAAAATATTGCAGTCAGCTTATACTCTAACTGGATATACATATAATGACCTTATAGACAGTTGTCTGCCTGCGTTCCTCTTTTTAGAATCCTGGAAGCCTGCTGATACTGAAGGCAAGAAGCAGTATGACAGGGAGTTTTTGCTGGATTTCCAGTTCATGCCAGCATGTATTCAGAAACCAGAGGGCCTGCCTCCCATCAGTGATGTGGTTCTTGACAAGGTAAGCTGAGCACTCAGGGAAAGCTATGTCTTTTTGGTGGGAACTGTTTTTAACTATCAGTGCAAATATGTGAAGTGTGAGCAATTCTCAGAAATTGTTAGAGCAAATGGCATTTGAATTAAATGTTTAAGCATTGTTGGGTTTGGGTTTATTACAGATTACAGTAATTGTGGGGCTTGGCTCAGATTTGAGGGGTAAAGTTTTAAACTTTATTGTCAGCTTGTTATGGCTATCTCCTAGGGATGTGGTAGAAACTGTGTCTGTTGGGCTAATATACCTATCTTTCCCCACTGTTCTAAAACCTCTATAGGGAATTAGAATGGTATTGAGGTTAGGTCAGAAACCTAGGAAAGTATTTGGCAGATCAAACTTAAGTGGGAGTTAACATAATTCAAACAGTGTATAACTCAAAATTTCCCTAAGAGATACTTAATAGGAGGATTAGTCTTTAACCTGTGCAAATAAATAGGCACCCTTTCTCTTTACATCTGTTCTTAATGGTGCATACAGAAAATTAGTCCAGTCAGTGTTTATTTCATCTGTTTATTAAAAGGTGTAAAGTCAGGTGTATATCAGCCCAAATAATTTCATGTAAATCAATGATGAACCAGTTCTGGTGACTAAGCTCTCATTTTATAAAGGAACTGTTAATCCCTAATTAAAGTGTAGACGGTAACTTTGTTACAGAATGAGATCCAGTTCTTATTGGGATTTCCAGCAGCTGCCTTTCCAGACCTTATTTATATTATTTTATTCTGTTATAGCAACAGATCTTTATATTTCTCTTGCTGAGTCCTCTCTGTTAGGTACTAACATGAGGACAGTTGAATGATTGGTGGTACTAATGTGAAACTACTTCAGTACCTCAGAGGGCAAGTTTTGTTATACCCACTGAATTAGATTATCATCTTAGAAGATATTCCTTCCTGTCTTCCTGCTTTATCTGTTTCTGACTTTGGCCAATCATGAGTTGATTTCTCACTGAGCTACTTAGCTTCGCTGAGTCTATAGTCACATTATACGCCTATACAAACCCAGATATCTCCGATTAACATGGCAGACAAAGTGAGATTTTTAACTGAGTCATCATAGGGAGTTCCCTGGCAGTCCAGTGGTTAGGACTCGGCACTTTCACTGCCAGGACCCAGGTTCAATCCCTGGTCAGGGAACTAAGATCCTGCAAGGGGCACGGCGCAACCAAGAAAAAAAAAAGAAAGAAAATTAAATGAGTCATCATACGTGAAACTTATCTCCTTTTGAGATTTGTTGTCCACTCAGAATACATCCTTTACTAACCATAAGTCAACAGCATCAAAACCAAAAGGAGCAGTACCAGGTTTCTTAGAGGCAAGTGCTTTGATGATCCTGGAAAAAGATTCCAAAATTTGGCCCTAGTTCATAAGTTCTCAAAATAGCTTGTCTTGTGCCATTCTACTGGTCCTAAGTGTCTAGTGAACCAATCCACTGATTGTCTAGCCTCCCCTTGGGAATTGTAGGCCTAATCATTCCCAGGGAACCAAAAAACCATCGTTGACTAAGGGCTCTGTGGCTAGCCCAGGAGGATCTATCAGGATTCAGATCAGACTCCCACTGGCTCAAAAAGCCAGTGCTTGTCTTTTCAGCTGACGTAACTTTTCAGTCTAAGTTTTTATCTTCGTGGCACTGAATGCTCTGGAACTTGTGTTAAGCTTTCCTTTGTTTCTTTGTGCAGATCAACCAACCCAAATTGCCAATGAGAACTCTGGATCCTCGGATTTTACCTCGAGGACCAGACTTTACTCCAGCCTTTGCAGATTTTGGAAGGCAAGCCCCTGGTGGAAGAGGTGTACCTGTAAGTGCAAGTTCCCTACAACCCAGTTAGTTAGAAACTGTCATAGACTTCATGTCGTCTTGTCTAACGGCAAGAGAGCAAGCAGCTTTTATTCCTTGATTCTTCTAACCAAGAAGAAGAAGTAGGAAAGGCGAAGACTATCCTTTCCATACTAATATTAAAACAAAGAAAGAAACACTTGAGTCATATTTACTTGAAAGAAGCTGGTCCGTATTAATTTGGTCTCGATTTTTTTTTCATATTTTTGCAGTTGAAAAGACCTGCAAATGGGTTAAAAATAGAGCCAACCTTGAATAGGATTCCTGTTCTGTCTTGAGGTGTCCTGATGTGTATACTAGAGATCTCTGATGACATTCAGCTAATGGTCCTCTCTTTGTCTTTGTTTCTACAGATTTGCAAAGTGCAGAGCAGGCGTGGATTGCCAATTCTGGAACAGAGCAAAGCCCCAACTTGCACTCCACTGGAGATGTCTCACCCACCCCTGAGGAGCCTGCCTCTAGGGGTGTGCTGAATCTTTAAAAACAAACAAACAAAAAAACAGTAGTCTGTGGTGTTATATTTTCTGTTTTGCTCTTCTCATTTACTGTAGGTTGTGAAGTCAAAAATATGAAAAAACGATATGTACAAAAGAGTGCAGCTGGTAAACTGCACATTGCCTTTACACCTCCAGTGGCAGGCTCTTCAGCGGTGGAAGTGGCATCACCAATGGAGTTATGCTGGGGCGCTGCACTGTGCAGAATTTGGCAGGCTCTGCCTACTCCATGCTTTGTAGACTTACAGAAAGCATGGGGTAAAGTTGCCAGTGATGTGAATACCTCTTTTTCCCAAGTTGGAATGGCATAGAGAACACTTAACCTGAAGTTCTGAAGGAGCTTGGGGTTTGATGTACATTTGTGGATCACCCTGTTTATACTACTTTACTTTATGTTTGTAAAAATATTTTTATATAAGGTGACATTTTTTATTTCCCCATCACCTTTTTATTTCTGGAATGGCCACTTTTGAAACCTGCTTTGAAATAAGACTACACTGTCTGAAAACAATGACACTTGGTAGACATTTGAATTATTTGCCTGCAGCCAAACACTGATTGAAAATACTTGAAGGTCTACACCGTATTGGAGGCTTTATACAGTAAAACCTACAGAAAATCTTAATTTGAAGCATACTTTTTATTGAGCATCACCATCTTAAAGACCTCTGTGTGTATAATATTCTGTTCTCACACAGGTTTGAAGTTTAATGTTTATCTAATTTCTCTAATTACCAAATTAAAATTTTTTCTAAATTTTTGAATTTCCACACCAGAGAGTCTTAGAAAGCAGCTTTCTAGAAACTTTTTTATACCTTGTTTTTCAGCATTATTTCCCTTGTTGGTGGGTTAAATTTATATTTGTTAACGTTTGTTTTAGTTTTGGTTTCGGTTTATATCTTTGTTTTGCCAAACATTTGAAATAATGTTGATGCCATTTTGATTGTTCCCTGGTTAATATCTGTGGTTATCATGTTGCTCAGTTTTGTTCATATGTTAGTCACAGAAGATATGAATTCCGGCATCTCCTCTTCCCATGTATACTGTCGCTTTTCATTATCAGCTTGCTATTGTCTAATAATCAGGTATAGCATAAAGGAAATACTATGAATTAAGAATAACTATATCTCTCTCAAAATACTGAAATTGGAAAAGGAGTTTTAAAAGTAACTATCACGATGTATGTTTGCCCAATAATTTATGTGCCTGCATATATCAGATAAATGGGTTATTTGGTGCAAAGTAATGTGACAGGAAATGAGCCATTATCAATAATTTGTAGTGTCTCCAAAAAAATGTGCTTTGTTTAATTCACTTTCTTTGCATAGCTTTGTCATGTGCCACAAGCTAATTTTTAAGTGGAATTATTTTGATTAATCAGGGTAATATTAATATGTTAAGTCTTAATGCAAGTAATTATTCTTCCAACATCTCCCATAGCAAGCAAACATTCTCCATGTAATTTGTCCAGCTTGCCTTGGTATATTGGTGAAGATAAAGATAGGAATTTTAAAGGATATGTATTATACATATCCTTTATATTATATATAATATAAAGGAACAATCAATAATGCTGCTTGGAAAAAACCAGCAGCCCTACTCTTCATAGTTTCTGGTTACATACAGCTTCCAAATTGGCTTATAAATAATTACCATGCAAAGATGTTAAGATCTACTAGGTATGCTTCTTAGAATAGCTTAATTTTCCAGGACTCCTGGTATAAATTTTCCTGCAACAGACTTGTTATAAAATAGTTTTAATGTGTAGCAATTGTTTTAGCGTCATATACAGTTACATAAAATTTTTAAACATAAAGGTAGGTCTTTTGATGGGCAGTTAAGTGTATATCTGTTGGAAGCACCCAGGCAGTATCATCCCTCTGGTTTTTAAAAAATCAAATTACTTGGCTATTGTGGTGTTAATTTTAATAGTAATCTGTTGGCGGACATCACAGAAAGTGCCCCAGAAGAAATGTATTGAGAAAGGGCTGTGGACCTAGACTGGTAACTTGCCACTCATGTTCATTTTAACTAACTTTGAGATTCACTGAGCTGTTATAAAAATCCTAGGTGCAAAGAGGTTTCCTAAGCTCATATCATCCTTCCCTCTCTCTTAAAGAGACCCTTGGTTATCTCTCTTTAAAAAATGCTAGAATGAATATTGGTCCTGTTTTCTTTGGTTATCCAGGTAAGCAGAAGAGTTTGAGTTTATAGTCTCTGAGTGAGATAGGAGCAATGTATATTAAATTCTACAGCAGAGATGTGTATAGTTTCTTATTTAATACATTTAAGAAAAAGAGTGGGTAAAAAATATTAAAATTTTTAGCTAACCTGAAAAAAATTGTGGCTCACTAGTTAGCCTCAAATTGTGACACTTCATTTTAGTTTTGACATTTGTGGACCCTGCACACATTATAGCTCAAAGTTCCTCTTCTAGTCGTCAGTCAGGATTGTCCTTCAAGCAAAGAAACCAGGCTTTATTTCTTTGTATATATTCCATAACCCTCAGCACAGGATCATTGATTTTGTTTGTATTTAGTAAATAAGTCATTCATTACATATGGTGCAACTTTTGAAAGATACTGTAAGTCTGACAATTTATATTAAGTTTTTCACACACAAAGGACACGAAATGTTTAAAGGTAATTATACCAGTCTATATATCACTTTTGTAAAAGTTTCTTTTTTTCCTTTGGTATTGATGATAATACCTGATATCGTACCTAGTTTTTAAGGTCCTTTTACATGCCTTATTGTATCCTGTGATCCTCGTAATAACCTGTAGGTAAGATAAGCATTTAATATGTGAGAAAGTTTAAGTTCAACAAAGTTGAGACTTGCTTACAGTAACTTTGCTCATAAGTAGCAGAATTGTATTCAAGAGTCCACAATTCTTTTGTCTTCTAATCTGCCTGTTTTCTCCACTTCACCAGACAGTGAATCATTTTCAGAGCGTAAACATTCTCAGAGCATAAACATAAGAATGTTAGAGATTAATTAATCAAGGATGTTAAGCATTTATAAGAATAGTAATCTGTTGAGGACTCAGTATACTTAGGTAAATATTTGTGAACAGTATCTATCTTAGTTTTATCCAGAGATACAGATAAAGTTAAATTTGTCTTGGAAGGTTGCACGTGGATTATAATTTCAATTTTTTAATCCTAGACTAACATTTATATTATCTTTTCAAAACGTTTTTTCCTTTGAAACACTGTTGTTATCTATTTAGTAATATTTCTCACATCTCTGTGCTGCTCGTTTGAAATTCACTCATATTACTCATATTACCTGTCTTGGGGCAGGTAAAGAGTTGTAGCGTAAATCATATTTACTTTTTAGAAATCTCAAACATTCATTGGTGTTTGCAGTATTTTTTTGGAAGTGGACGTTTTCTAACTTTATTCAAACATGATTAAAATTATATCCACAGATTATACTATGGCTCTTACATGATTTTGACATAACTACCTTTTATTACACCCACCAATCTTTGTTCTTGACAGATTTTTATGTGCAGATGCATTGATTAAGTTAAATGTCTTGTGATCTTTGAATTTTATCCAAACATTGAAAAAGATAGTAACCCACATGAATTAACACTAGAATATATCCTGAGTTATAAGAACCAGACAATACATGGTTTACAACCTTTTCTTAACAGAATTCTTTTGCCTGAGCTACCATATCAAGGTTTCAGTAGTGTCTGGTTTAGCAGCTGTTCCCTGTTGGTACTTTTCTAGTATGGTGATCCTCTTTACTTCTCTCTCAGTTACGCCATGCGTGGTACCTCTGGGTTTATTTGACCTCAGCTTTTTCAGGTTTATGAAATAGTCTTAAGATCATATCATCAGTACCAAGTCTTTAGCTGGATGTATTTGACAAGATTGCTGTGTATTGTCCAGAAATTCTAAGTTTTGATCCTGATACATCCTTGATACTGCTGTTTCTAATTAGGGCAGATGGTAAAGGGTAAGAGAATAATTAATTCTGAGGTAAGTCATGTGTAAAGGCTTTGAAGCTTATCAAAGGCCTCAGACCATGTCTCTTAGAATGTGTCTTTATATATAAAGCATGACCTTTAAATTTCTACTTAAAGGGTAGTGTTGGGACATTAAGTGAGATATGATTCTGGTCTTGTGTGAAGTTTTTTTTTTTCTTTCCTTTTGAAACCTAATTGCAATATTTACTCATCGTTTAGAGAATGACATGTTAGAAAAAGTAAAGGCTGTCAGTATGCTACAGATCTGGGAGGAGCAGAACTTATTATCAACCCAAATATTTAATCGTGAAAAAGTATTTCCAAGCATTTAGAGTAGCAACAATTATGAATATTTTAATACACAGAATACAACTTTTAACTTACCATTGCTCTTACAGTAACAATTTTTAATTTGATGACCAGTGTGACATGCTAGCATATATTGGTTTTAACAGAATGAGTATAGTGGGACTCTAGAAGGAACAAAGAGTTGACAAAGAAAGGAAGACATTTTTTTCAGAGAGCAATTTAGTTTGATTTCATTAATAATAGAAGGAAGACTTGTGTTAGTATTTCTGACCCAGCAAACTTTGAGGGATCCATTTAGATCTACAGTCAGGCTGGCTGTCTATGCTATAGATAGTTTTCATGGTAAGGGTGTATTTGCATTTCACATGAAGTTTAGAGGCCCAGTTTTTGAAGCAGATTTGTAACTGTGATGATTTCTGCCTGTGAATTTTTGTAATTGTTCAAGTGACCAGTCTCAAGTCACATAACTAGTTTAAAAAAAAAAAGAAGATGCTTCAGTTAAGGGTAATCTTTTTTGTTAGGAATAACAGCTTTATCAAACATAATTTTCCATCACTTTAGTTATCTCATTTAGGATTTCATGGTCAAAAATTGTAGTGGTGTAATTGTAAATTACAGTGATGGCCTTCTAAGACATCCCCCTCCAAAAAAAAGATCACATCTAAATTGAATGCCTAGTACCCATCCTTGCATCCAGAAGTGTTTGGTGTGTTCATCAGTCCTGACTTGAGCAGCACAGCAGAGACAGTAAATTGTAAGTACTCTGTGTCGATATTATAAAAAATATTCTTGTTCTAGTTGTTGAATGTTGGACCACGGAGATCTCAACCTGGACAGCGAAGAGAACCCAGAAAGATCATCACAGTCTCTGTAAAAGAAGACGTGCACCTGAAAAAGGCGGAGAACGCCTGGAAGCCCAGCCAGAAACGAGACAGCCAAGCTGAGGATCCTGAAAACATTAAAACCCAGGTGAGAACAGAAGCACACTCTAACACTGTTTTGGAATCATAATGATATTGTTTTAATTTGTCTTTTTGCCCTGTTATTATATGTAGAGATTTTAGTTTAAGATTTTTTCTGATTTTTTTCATATTACAAGCATTATTCTAAAAGCTATCATAGATGCCAGCCACCTGCTGTTTTCTCTTGAAATTGCATTCGTGTGCTTTTCAAAGCAGACACTGTATTTAGAGGGCTCATGTATCATAGAATTCTGTCGTTCAGGTTTAGATCAATGTTTGCTTTTCTTAAAAATGTGTTTTTAGATTCTCAGTCATTACCCTGTGCTAGTCTAGTTAGTATATTACTTTATGTTTCATTTCTAATAAGTTAGAATTTAGAAACCCATCTTCTTCATAGTCTTTTGTAATAAAATTGAAGTCTTTGCATCTTTCTGTACATATCCTGCCCTCAGAACTCCTTAGGGTAAATTGAATGAATTCCTTTAATCCACACAAAATTATTTTTGTGTGTCAAATTATACAAAGTCTCTATTCTTCTTTTGCTGTACGCACAATGCCAGTTCCTATCCCTGGGTTACCTCTATTATATTCTTTGGATGTTTTTGATACTAATTAAGACACTAATTTGATACTAATTAAGATACTAATTTGATACTAATTAAGATGCTAATATAATGTATCTCATAGGGCGTTGTGAAGATTAAATGAAGCAGTATAAAGCACTTGGCAGGTTCCTGGAGCCCAGTTACGTACTTAGTGTGATAATGTTCCTGGGAAAGAGATGTGCCTTACAAATCCCGATTTTGACTGAGCACACACAGAGCCCCATACATAGTAGATACTCAGTAAATACTTGTTAAACAGTATGCTAACCAGCAAAGTCGTTCATACAAAGTCAGGACCAAAATGAACTGATCCAACACAAAGCCATGTTGTCCAACCTTAATTGGCTGCTTGCCTTTGTTCATCTTTCTAGTAATTGCCCCAGACATTTGTCCCTACGTACATCCTTCTCCAGATTCACTAAAATCAAGTACCTAATCTTTCCTCCATTTCTTCTCAATGTATCTCAACTTTTTTTTTTTTAAAGCATCTCCTACATCCCTTCCTCCAGTCCCTCTGAGAATACTTAATGAATAGGGACGTAAAAGGTTTGCAAAGATAGTTAAAATTCCTGCTAAATCTTTATCATTGAAGATGAAAATATCTTGTTTTAATATTTAAGGCACTTGTATTAGTGCCGTATTTCATTAGATTCTTACAACACCTATGAAGGAAGGAATAGATAGTCTTTTTTCTTCTTCCTAGAAGACACTGAAGCTTTAAGAGATTGTTACTCACAGTGTTGTAGTTACTGAATAGTCTGTTTGTTGTGACTTGTAATCTGCCTCTTTACTCTGTAACAGAATTCTCCCCATGATTTTTTTTTTAATTTTTTATTGAAGTATAGTTGATTTACAATGTTGTGTTGGTTTTTAGTATATAGCAGAATGACTCAAATATATATGTGTGGGTGTGTGTGTTTGTATATCATACATATATTCTTTTTCATATTCTTTTCCATTATGATTTATTATAGGATATTGAATATAGTTACCTGTGCTATACAGTAGGACCTTGTGGTTTATCTATTTTATATGTAGTAGTGTGTATCTGCTAATTCCAAACTCTCATTTATCCCTCCCCCACCCCCTTTCCTCTTTTGTAACCATAAATTTGTTTTCTATGTCTGTGAGTCTGTTCCTGTTTTGTAGATAAGTGCATTTGTGTCATATTTTAGATTTTACATCATATAAGTGATATCATATGGTATTTGTCTTTCTGACTTACTTCACTTAGTATGATAATCTCTAGGTCCATCCATGTTGCTGCAAATGGCATTATTTCATTCTTTTTTATGGCTGAGTAGTATTCCATTATATATATATATATATATATATATATATATATATATATCTCACACATCTTCTTTATCCATTCATCTGTCGATGGACATTTAGGTTGTTTCCATATCTTGGCTATTGTAAATAATGCTGCTATGAACATTGGGGGTGCATGTATCTTTTCCAATTATAGTTTTATCTGGATATATGCCCAGGAGTGGAATTGCTGGATCATAAGGCTATTCTATTTTTAGTTTTTTAAGGAACATCCATACTGTTTTCCATAGTGGCTGCACCAGTTTACATTCCCACAACAGTGTAGGAGGGTTCCCTTTTCTCCACACCTTCTCTAGCATTTGTTATTTGTAGACTTTTTAGTGATGGCTATTCTGACCAAGTTCTCTCCATTATTAATTTCAGAAACAGAAGAATAATTATACTGACTTCGAGATGTCATTAATTAGCTAAGTTTTCTTTAGTGAATAGATAAAGCAAATACAGTGCAGGATTAATAGACTTCTTTTTCAGGGCCAGTGCAACCTCCTTTTTCTTGACACTTTTTCTTCTTCATACAGAACATCTTTGCTTCATTCCCTCTCTTTTTTGTGTTTTTATTCTTCTCCTCTGCACAGGTATACCCCATGTTGACCTGTTGCTCTTGCTACCTGTTATTCTATTTCTTCCCTTTTGTCAAAACAACAGTTTTATTGTTGCCTCCACTTCCAGAAAACTCATTCACCCTGACTTTTGTTCCTACCACTGTATATATAACAACATTATGAATGACCACCAATGACCTTATTTTTCCTGTATCGTAAGATTTAATCTTTTCCTTGAAACATTTCTAGAAAATCATTGCTAATGACGTGTCTAGACTACTTCCACATACATACACTGCTATTGTGGTTCCACTGCTGGGGTTCCCTGCTTCATCTTTCTTCTCTTGATACAGTATTCCCACTGCTGCTGCCTGACTCATCTACCTGAGAGGCTGATTTTTATCTCTTCACTCTAGCTTTTAATCTATCATTTAAGTCCTATCATTTTCTCTCCCAACTAGTGCACACTAGTCCTCTGATCTGTTTTGTTTTTTTTAATATTTATTTACTTATTATTTATTTGGTTGCGCTGGGTCTTAGTTGTGGCAGTCAGGCTCCTTAGTTGTGGCATGCAAACTCTTAGTTGCAACATGCATGTGGAATCTAGTTCCCTGACCAGGGATTGAACCTGGGGCCCCTGCATTAGGAGCACAGAGTCTTAATCACTGCACCACCAGGGAAGTCCCTAGTCCTCTGATGTTTCCTTGTTGTTTTCTATTCCTGAAATAGAAGAGCCTCAATAACAATTCCTTCCTAAAATATTTTCCCCCTCCTAAAGTGTCTTCTCCCCCTTTTTTTTATTTAGCCAGCTTTTTCTGCCCTTCATAATCTGGCCCTATTCTCATTTCCTTCTAAAGGTATTTCCTGACTAACCCATTGCCTCTGACCTCTCTTGTACCTAAATGACTCACTTCTCTGGCTTCTAATCAATTTCGTGCTTTGCTCTATCATTTCTCTTGTAACTTTCTTGTCTTTGCAGCTAAATTTTAATGGTTTTGATTACTGTGCCTTATGCTTCATTTGTACTTAATACAGAATTTTGGGAGCATCAGATAGATATTCAGTTATAATGAATAAATGATATTCAGTCAATTTTTTGTTGTTTTTTGATGCTGGAGATTTCCTTCTTCTTCTTTTTTTTTTTTTTTTTTTTTTTTAAGCGGTATGCGGGCCTCTCACTGTTGTGGCCTCTCCCGTTGCGGAGCACAGGCTCTGGACGCGCAGGCTCAGCGGCCATGGCTCACGGGCCCAGCCGCTCCGCCGCATGTGGGATCTTCCCAGACCGGGGCACAAACCCGTGTCCCCTGCATTGGCAGGCGGACTCTCAACCACTGCGCCACCAGGGAAGCCCTCCTTTTTTTAAATTGAGGTATAAATTGACATAGAACATTACATTAGTTTCAGGTGTACAACATAATGATTCAGTATTTGTATAAATATTGCAAAATGATCACCACAATTAGTCTAATTAACATGCAGAATTACAAAAATTTTTTCTTGTGATAAGAACTTTTCAAATATGCAACACAGTATTGTTTTTTTCTTGTTTTTTTAATTTTTATTGGAGTATAGGTGATTTACAATGTTGTGTTAGTTTCAGGTGTACAGCAAAGTGAATCGGTTATATGTATATGTATATCCACTCTTTTTTAGATTCTTTTTCCATATAGGTCATTACAAAGTATTAAGTAGAGTTCCCTGTGCTGTACAGTAGTTCCTTATTAGTTATCTGTTTTATATATAATACTGTGTATATGTTAATCCCAATCTCCCAATTTATCCCTCCCTCCCCTTCCCCCCTGATAACCATAAATTTGTTTTCTACATCTGTGACTCTATTTCTGTTTTGTAAATAAGTTCATTTGTACCCTTTTTTTTTTAGATTCCACATATAAGCCATATCATAGGATATTTGCAACACAGTATATATTTTTTTTAATAAAGTTATTTATTTATTTATTTTTGGCTGTGATGGGTCTTCACTGCTGTGTGAGAGCTTTCTCTGGTTGCAGCATACAGTGGCTGCTCTTCATTGCGGTGCACAGGCTTCTCACTGCAGTGGCTTCTCTTGTTGCAGAGCATGGGCTCTAGGCTGCAGGCTTCAGTAGTTGTGGCAAGTGGGCTCAGTAGTTGTGGCGCACAGGCGTAGTTGCTTCGTGGCATGTGGGATCTTCCCGGACCAGGGATCGACCCCATGTCCCCTGCATTGGCAGGTGGATTCTTAGGCACTTTGTCACCAAGGAAGTCCCGCAACAGAGTATTATGAACTGTAGTCACTTGCTGTACGTTACTTCAATAAACGACCTTTTTATTATCCTGTTTTTATAAGCTTAAATTATCTTCTGATATATTTGAAGATCTGAAGGCTGGGTTTTGTTTTTATTTTATTTTGTTTTTATGTAAAGCACAGATTAAAGTTTTAGACCTAAATGATACTGTCTCAGTTGATACAGGCAATTTAGAGAAGTGCAATGACTCCTCCATCTCTAATAAACTTGAAAAAATTTTTTTTCTTTATAAAGGTGATACTGACTCATTGCTTAAAAAGTTGATAGTATAATTTTTTTAAATGTATTTACTATCTTCTGCCTAGAGAAGACTGTTGACATAGGAGTACATATTCTAAAAATACTTGTATTCAGATATAAATTATATAGGGATCAAACAAAACATTTTATAGGCCTTTTCAGGTTATTATATCATAATTTCATAGATTTTTACAACTTCATATTTTTACTGAGGTGTCATTTACATTTAGTAAAATTTACTTTTTTGTGTATAGTTTTATAATTGTTGACACACACACACAGTCATATAACTACCACCACAATCAAGATACAGAACATTTCCATCAGCCCCCTGAAATTTTCATGTACTGCTTTGTATTCATCCTCTCCTGCCCATGCCCACCTCTGGCAGTCAGTCATGTGTTTGTCCCTATAATGTTGCCTTTTCCAGAATGTCATTTAAATGGAATCATTCTGGTGGCGCAATGGTTGAGAGTCCGCCTGCCGATGCAGGGGACACAGGTTCGTGCCCTGGTCCGGGAAGATCCCACATGCCACGGAGCGGCTGGACCCGTGAGCCCTGGCCGCTGAGCTGCGTGTCCAGAGCCTGTGCTCCGCAACGGGAGAGGCCACAACAGTGAGAGGCCCACGTACCGCAAAAAAAAAAAAAAAGTTTAAATGGAATCATTCTGAATAAAGCTTCTTTTACTCAGCATATACATTTGATATTCACTCATAATATTAGGTGTATTATTAGGTTATTCTTTTTTATTACTGGATCCATTCACAGGGTAAACAGTTTCCAGGTTTTAGCAGTGATGGATAAAATTGCTATGAACATTCACATATAGGATTTGTGTGAACATATGTTTTCGTTTCTTTGGAGTAGATTCCTAGCTATGGGATCAGTGAGTTGTATGCTAAACATAGGTTTAAGTTTATTAGAAAATACCAAACTCTTTTCCAGGATGTTACTGGCAAGGCATGAGAGTTTCAGTAATTCAGTCTTCACCAGCACTTACTATTTTCTGCTCTGTAAATTTTAACCATTCTAATGGATGTGTGATAATATCTCATTGTAGTTTTAATTTGCATTTCTCAAATGACAAATATGTTGAATAAGCACATCTTTTCATGTGCTTCTTTGCCATTTGTGTATCTTCTTTGGTAAAATTTTGTTTATATCTTTTGGCCTGTTTCATTGGTTGGTGCTGTCTTATCATTGAGTTTTGAGAATTTTTTTTTTTTTACTCTGGATATAAAGCCTTTATCAAATGTGTATTTTGCAAAAATTTTCTCCCAGTCTGTGGTTTGTCTTTTCATTCTCTTAATAGTGTCTTTTGCCATGTAGAAGTTTTTAACTTCGATGATGCTCAATTTATCAGCGTTTTCATTCATACATTGTGCTTTTGCTATCTTACCTAAAAAAATCTTTGCATACAAGAATAGAAAGCTTTGTCCTGTGTTCTGTTCTAGAAGTTTTTAGTTTTGGGTTTCACATTTTGGTCTGTGATCCAGTTTTAGTTAATTTTTGTGTTATATGCAAGGTGTGAATCAAGATTTTTTTTTTTTTTTTGGCTTATGGATATTCAGTTGTTCCAGCACCATTTGTTGAAAAGACTATCCTTTCTCCATTGAATTTCCTTTGTACCTTTGTTGAAAATCAATTCATCACATATGTGTGAATCTGTTTCTAGGCTTTTCATTCTGTTCCAGTGATCTGTTGTGTCTGTCCCCTGGCCAGTATCACACTGTCTATGCGTAGTAGCTTCATGTATATAGTAAATGTTGAAATTAGGTTGTAGGAGTCTTCCACATTTTGTTATTTTTCAAAATTGTTAAGCTACTCTAGTTTTTTGTTTTTCCATTTAAATTGTAGAATCAGCTTCTTGATTTCTACTCCCCTGCCCACCCCCCAAAAAAAAACCCTACTGGGATTTTTATTTCGGTTGTGTTAAATCTGTAGGTCTCTTCGGAGAAAACTGGCAACTTAACAATAATGAGTCTTATAATACATGAACATGATATAGATCTCTATTTATTTTGGTTCTCCTTGATTTCTTTCATCAGTGACTTGTACGTTTCATCGCACAACTCCTATGAATATTTTGATAATTCTTATCTAAGTATTTCATGGTTTTGGTGCTGTTATAGATTGTACTTTTAAAAACTGTAATTTCTAGTTGTTTGTTGCTAATACGTAAAAATAAAATTGAGTTTTATGTATTGACTTGTGTTCTACAAACCTACTAGACTCACTTATTAATTCTAGTGTCTCTTTTTATAGATGCCTTATGATTTTCTGTGGAGACAATCATATCATTTGTGAATAGGGAGTTTTATCTCTTCCTTTACGATCTGCATGGGCTGTAGTTCTTTTTCTTTGCATTATTCCACTGAATAGGACCTCCAGTAAGATTTTGAATAGGAATGGTGGGAACAGGCATTTTTGCCTTGTTCCCAATCTTAGGGGGAAAGCATTCATTCTTTCACCATTAAGTAGGGTTGTCCATAGCCTTTTTCTAGTTAAGGAAGTTCACTTCTATTTCTGATTTGATGAGGGTTTCTATAACATCATTTTAAAAGACCCCTGCCTACTATTTTATACCATGATTTGTATTATACCATAATGTAGACAAATTCCTATTTTAAGACGTTTAAGTTATTTGCTGTAAAGGGTTATTGATGGAAGTTATGATGGCTAAAACCTTTTTTTAACCTATCCTTAAATATGAATAAATTTCTGAAAGTATAATTGCTGGTTTAAAAGGCACTTCACAGTTTTAAGAGTTTCAGTACACATTGCCAAATTGCCCTTGGAAATGTACCAAATTATAGTCCCACCAGTGAAGTGGAAAACATACCTAGTTCCTTGAATTCTCATCTGTAGTGAAAAAGAGGTGGTGTAAATTTTTACTGCATGTTAAAATAGATGGATTTAATTATTTCTATGACTAGTTCATAATCTTTGTTAATAATTTAGGAAATCACACTTATAAATTATAAACAAAATATTAATCCTTATAGAAAGCATCATATTGTCACAGTTAATATTCTTTTCTTTTTTGTGGTCCTTCTAGGAACTTTTTAGAAAAGTTCGAAGTATCTTAAATAAATTGACACCACAGATGTTCAATCAACTGATGAAGCAAGTGTCAGGACTTACTGTTGACACAGAGGAGCGGCTGAAAGGAGTCATTGACCTGGTCTTTGAGAAGGCTATTGACGAACCCAGTTTCTCTGTGGCTTACGCAAACATGTGTCGATGTCTAGTAACGGTAAGAAGAGAGGAAGGAGTAAAACCAGAAATCTCCAAGAGGTATATTCTCCCCTCACTACACATTCTTCCCAGAGTGTTAATGGGGCAGAGTAAAGGGGAGAATATATTTTTAGTACTTTATATAATATCCTCATTGTATAAAAATAATCTTGCTTTTTAAAAATATCTACTCACGTCTGGAGGGAATATGGAGATGAGACTGAAATAGGCATGATATGGTCCCATGCAATGTGAGGAAGATCAAGTAAGGTTTAAATTTCTACTGTGAAATTTTTGTCATGGGCAACCAGTTTTTCCTGGGGTGTCATCTTATAGAAATAAAGCAAATGCTTACATTTAGATTCAAAATTGAAAAACATGTTGATTCTAAGTCTAGCCTTGGTAAAAGTGATAGGGTAGTTGTGGTCATAAAGGTTTCAAACTGATGATACTATCTTAGAAACTATTAGATTTCTTTCTCTTTACATTGTCCACAGCCTGTCAAATCTAGGGCAAGAAAGAATGGGAGACCAAAGAGCTTCTGGTTAGTGTTCACTGTCCTCTATTCTGCAGTCATAAAACTGCCATGTACCATCTGTGTTTTCTCTGCCTGTTACTGTTACCAAGGTACTTGTATCAGAAATGTGTGTCCTTTAACATTTGAGTTTTTTCTTAAGTATCACAACTTATTATCATTGTGCCTCACTATGAAAGTTCAAAATTCCATCATTTTATACCAGTATTTTTGAGTACCTGTGTCAAAGGTAGGTAAGTCTGTTGGGACTTGGAAAAGGTACATTTTCTGTCTTTAAGGTACTAAAAATCCATATTGGAAAAAACAACATTAGCACGAAAAAAATCACTTATAAGGTATTTTGTGATATTACAGTATGTTGATGTCTGAATGGGTGGTTTAGCCTGAAAAATCAAGTTGAAGGAAAAAGAAATCACTATATTCGTGGGAGAATGACAAACTTTTTTGAAGCAAATAGAGTTTGAGTTCAGCCTGGATGGAAGGGGGTGGGGGGTGGGTACAAGTATAGAGAAGGAAGAACGTATTCCATGCAGGCTCAAGTCTAAGGCAACAAGCATGGCATAATGATTCCAGCCACTGACTTTGGAGTATCATAGTTCTAGGCTTAAAATTTTAAGTTTAAAATTTAAATTTGAATTCCAACTCTGCCATCTGCTGACTTTATAACCTCAGAATAGTTACATAACTTCTTTAAGCCTCATTTTTTAATCCATAAAATAAGATTAATTCATACAATTTAAGGTTATTATATTGATAAAATTAATTAAAATAAATGAGATTGCATATGTGAACGTCCTAGCTCAGTATTTGGCGTGTTGTAAGCCCTAAATGACTCAAAACTAAACTGGTGGTGGAAAAGATTGTGAAGATCTTAAAGTGCTAGATATAGAATGAGGATGATTATAATAGCAGAAACCATCTATTTAGCGCCTACTAGGTTGCACTATGCGTAGGTGGTTTACATTTGTCATTTTAACAGTTTTTATAACCCTGAACGGTCAGTGTTATTAGCCCCACTTTATTGAATAAGAAACTGAGGCTTAAAAAAGGGTAAATAACTTGCCCAAGGTCACATACCTAGTAAGTGGCAGTGCTAGAGCTCAAATCTAGGATTATTTAACTCTATCACTTGCCATATTGCCTTCTAACATACACAGTTATCTGAAAGCAAACTGATTCTTCAGCTCCTGCCTCTCATTTTCATTGTGACAGCCATGACATCATGTAGTCAGAAATTAGAACTAGGACTAGATCCCAGATCTTCTGGTTCATATTTTTATGCTCTTCACCAATTTTTGAATTTAATGCTGCAAGCAATGAAGGGTTGTTAATTTTTTTTGAAAGGAGAATACTCTTGCTGAAAATAACCCTTGAAAAGGCCTGGGCATAATACAAGTTATTTTGGAATGGGAAGAATTCACAGATAAGCCAACCATTTATGGGACTTTTGTTATGATATACCCTCTTATAATTAGATTTTTTAAACTATTGGATTTTTTTAGATTACAAAACAACCACCTATTGGAATAAGTCAAACAAAATAGGGATAAACACAGAGAAAGGTAATACTCCTCACTTGTAGCCCCAGCCAGTTAAGCTTCCTTTCTTTCCAAGGCAATCAACGTGAACGATTTGGTTGTACCCTTCCACAATTTTCTTTATATTCATAAAATCATATAAAAATGTATACATATGTATAAAGAGGATATTTAAAATTTTCTCTTTAATTGAATTATATCATGGTTTTGCATTTTGCTTTTTTTTCCACTTAGTATGTTTTGGGCATCCCGCTAGGTCATTACAGATAGATTTTACTCATACCTTTTTAGTAGTTGCATATTTCACATTACACACACACACACACACACACACACACACACACACACACACATAAAATTTTTCCATTCATTTTCCTCTCTTCTGCCCCTGCCCCCCGCCCCCACCCCATGTTGTTTCTAGTTTTTTGTTTTGGAGGTTTTTTTGTAACCAGAAGCAGCACTGCAATAAACAGCTAAGTATATTTATTCTTACATGCTGGAGCTTTTACTTCTTTAGCATAAGTTCCCCCAAAGTTATATCATATACCAAAGGATATATATGTTTTTAAACTTTTTTTATTGCAGTATAACAGAAATACATGCAGTTTGGGAAAAGAAAAATTGCTCATTTGTAGTTTTTGTTAAATTAATGATGTAAGTACTCTCTTAATGGTTAATTTTAAGCTGCCAACAGTTTGACACTTGACTCACAGATTCCTGTTTAACAATTGGCCCGCATGAACTCGGGTGAACCAGCTTTAGCACACCACTACAACATGTACACAGAAAAATGTACAAATCATTAGTTTATAGCTCATTGTATATCAGCAAAGTGAACACACCTACCACCCTGGTCAGTAAGTGTAATTATACCTTTCTTTCTTCCTTAAAGGTGACCACTGTCCCAACTTCTAACACCATAGCTAACTTACGTTTGAGATTTATTTTATTTTATTTAAGGGTGATTTATTTTACTTAAGGGTGGCGGTGGGAATAGTCATAGATTTCTAATACAAACCAAATACAAAAATCAAACAACCATAAGAATAATGAAAAGCTAATCTTTTAGGAGAAAAATAAGGAGGCTATCTTTATGAATTTTGAGTGGGGAAAAATTTCTTCAGCAAGAATCAAAATGAATAATCTATAAAGGAGAAAAATAGCAAGTTTGTTAAAATTTATAACCCTTGGTGCAGCAAATGATGCTGTAAATAAAAAAGATAAAGCCACAGCCTGGGAGAATCTATTTGGAATACATATAGCTACCAAAATATTAGAATCCAGAATTGAGGAGGGAAAAAAAGCAAATCAGTAAGAAAAAAAAGCAGCCCAAATAAAAAATGGACAGTTCATAGAAATGAAAATCCATTGGCTCATAAACTTAAGAAAAGATACTCAGTGTTATTCATTATTAGGGAAATGACAAGATAAAATACGGTTCTATGCAAGTCACATCCATGAGAGTGAGAAAAAAGAAACCATTTTGAAGTGTCGAGAAAGAGAATATAATCACTTTGGAGAGTAATTGGACAACAACAGTGAAGATGTTCATATACTATACCCCAGTAATTTCACTTCTTGGTGTATACCCCAGAGAAATTCCCAGTTGTGCACTAGGAATCATATATTAGAATGTTTATTTATGTTTTGATTTTAATAGTGAACAATAGGAAACAACTGTAAAAAAGCCTAAAGAAGACAATAAGAATATACCACAATTTATTTGGTCAGTGGATTTGAATAGTAATACATATACACAGTAGTTAAAATTAATGATGTAGGAATTCCCTGGCGGTCCAGTGGTTAGGATTGGCACTTTCATTGCTGTGACCCAGGTTCAGTTCCTGCTTAGGGAACTAAGATCCTGCAAGCCACATGGAGCAGCCAAAAAAAGAAAAATGAAAATTAATGATGTAGGGGCTTCCCTGGTGGCGCACTGGTTAAGAATCCGCCTGCCAACGCAGGGGACGCGAGTTTGATCCCTGGTCCGGGAAGATCCCACATGCCGCAGAGCAACTAAGCCCATGTGCCACAACTACTGAACCTGCACTCTAGAGCCCTCGAGCCACAACTACTGAAGCCCACACTCCTAGAGCCCAGGCTCCGCAACAAGAGAAGCCACCTCAATGAGAAGTCCACGCACCGCAATGAAGAGTAGCCCCTGCTCGCCGCAACTAGAGAAAGCCTGCGCAGCCACGAGGACCCAATGCAGCCGAAAATAAATAAATTAAAAAAAAATTAATGATGTAATGCTAAGTGTATCAGCATAGATCAACCTGAAAAACGTTATTACCGAATTAATAGTATGACACCATCTAATAAAGTTTTTAATATGCAAAATAAAATTATTATTTATTAAATATATATAATACAATTATACAAATTGGAAATAAACACCAAATTCAAGGTAAGAGAAAGAAGGAAGTAGGATTAAGATAAACTGTTGTGGCTTCTGGTATTGGCTGGTTAGGTGATTCAGAGCACCTTTCCATGGATAACAATTAGAAAAGCTGGTCACAATATTTTAAAAAATCTTCAGCGTATCAGAGAGCTAAAAGACAGTAAAGAATTTCTAAGATCCTAGAAAAGGTAGAAATCAGAAGAAAAGTGAGACATTTGGTAAAGCTTACCCCTAGAAGAGGCAATTAAAAGTCTTGAACAGGGACTTCCCTGGTGACGCAGTGGTTGAGCGTCCGCCTGTCGATGCAGGGGACGCGGGTTTGTGCCCCAGTCCGGGAGGATCCCACATGCTGCGGAGCGGCTGGGCCCGTGAGCCATGGCCGCTGAGCCTGCACGTCTGGAGCCTGTGCTCCGCGACGGGAGAGGCCACAACAGTGAGAGGCCCGCGTACCGCCAAAAAAAAAAAAAAGCCTTGAACAATTTCTTTTTCATAGACTTTCATTGGGTTACGGGCACAAAAGTTGGATGAACGCCCACCAAAAGGAGTAGCAGAAGAGGCTCTAGTAAATCCTCCTATACTTTTGGTTGGGATCCCAAAGGACTGAATGTTTGGAACAAGGGTGAATCAGAAATTCACCCACTCTCGGGACTTCCCTGGTGGTGCAGTGGTTAAGAATCTGCCTGCAAATGCAGGGCACACGAGTTCGATCCCTGGTCTAGGAGGATCCCACATGCCACGGAGCAACTAAACCTGTGCACCACAACTACTGAGCCTGCGCTCTAGAGCCTGTGCGCCACAACTAATGAGCCCATGAACCACAACTACTGAAGCCCGTGTGCCTAGAGCCTATGGTCCACAACAAGAGAAGCCACCACAATCAGAAGCCCACGCACTGCAATGTAGAGTAGCTCCTGCTCGCCGCAACTAGGGAAAGCCCTCACGCAGCAACAAAGACCCAACGTGGCCAAAAAATATAAAAAAAGAAAGAACGAAAGAAAGAAATTCACCCACTCTCACAGGAACTGTAGTTCAACATCAAATCATCTCAATCCTTGAATTTGGATTATGGCGATTTCAATGTTAGTGCCCCCTAGGTACCTGCAATAAGCAATCAAAAATTCTTTTTAGAGACTATCATACTAGTCTTCAAATTATTTATATAAACAGTTTTTCAAATAAATTGTCCAGCACCCAATTAAAAATAATTAGACACACAAGGAAAAAAGACAGTATGAATGAGAAGCAACAACAAGCAAATGCCCTACATGGGGACCCAGATACTGGCTTTATCAGGCACAGACGATAAATGAATATGCTTATGTTCAAGGTGATGAAGATAGATTGAAAATTTCAATAGAGAATGAGAAAGTATAAAAAGGACCAAATAGAAAGTCCAAAACTGAATATTATAATAAAATTAAGAACTCAATGGATAGATTTAACAGCATATGAGACACAGATGAAGAAAAGAATTATGAACTAGAAGATAAGTCTATAGAATCCAGATTGAAGCACAGAGACCCCCAAGAAAGGAAAATTACAGGGAGGGTAAAAGATGGTAAAATCCAATGATTTCCTACAAACCCCAAGCATAATTTTTTTTTTTAAGGATGAAAATAAAGGAAAGCTTTTACAACTAGTCATAGTAAAGCTAATTACAAGAAGAAAAAGATAGTAAAGAGAACAATAATTTGCAAGTTTCTTAGGACACCAAAGTCACCATATACAAATGAAAAGTTTGGTAAATCAGACTACATTAAAATTAGCATTTTTCATCAAAAGATGTCACACTATTAAGTGAAAATGCAAGCCACATGTTAGGAGAAGATAATTGCAACACAAAAATCCAATTAAGGACTTATATCAAAGTTTTTCTTTAAAAACTAATAGAAATCAATAAGAAGATAACTCAGTTTTTTAAATAGACAAGAGACTTACACAAACATTTCACCAAAGAGGTTATCCAAATGACCAATAAATGTGAGAAAATTAATCAACTACATAAAAAACCATGTAGGAACACTAGATTGCTAAATTTACCAGATGTTTGCAAATATGTGAAGCAACCAGAACTCTCAAACACTGCCAGTGGGAACATAAATTGTAACAGCCACTGTGGAAAAGAGGTGAGCATTATCTACAAAAGCTGAAGTTACTTTTCCTGCTATAACCAGCATTTCCATTCTTAAGTATCAATATATACCCAGCTGATAAACATACATTTCTTATGTGCCAAGAAACATATACAAAAATGTGTCATTATTCATAACAGATCAAAACTTGAAACTGCCCATCAACAGCAAAATGGATAAATTGTTGCATGTTCATACTAGGACAGTCAACCCAAACTATAACTATGTACACATGGATCTAATGAGAAAAAGCTTTAGCAGAAGAAGCCAGACCCAAAAGAATATATACTATGCGATTTGTTTATTTAAAGTTCAAAAATGAAACAGTGGTTTCATGGTGTTTAGGGATGCATATCTAGATGGTAAAACAAAGAAAAGCAAGGAAGTGTTTATTATAAAAGTATAGGGTAATGGGATTAACTGTGGAGGCTGGAAGGTGGTAGTGCTTTGAAAGGAGAATTTAAGTGAGGCTCTGGGAGGCTTTCAGTGTTCATTAAGCTAAACCTTAGGGAAAAAAAAAGAACAAGCAATAGAGTGAAAACTAAAAAAGTACTCTGGGCCCTTGAACTTTAATGTTTAGTTTCTTAAAAATAAAAGATCTAAAGTAAATATGGCAGGACTTCCATGGGGGCGCAGTGGTTAAGACTCCGCACTCCCAATGCAGGGGGCCTGGGTTTGATCCCTGGTCAGGGAACTAGATCCCACATCCATGCCTCAGCTAAGGAGCCATAGGTAAGGAGCCTGCCTGCCCCAACTAAGACCCATTGCAACCAAATAAATATTTATAAATAAATAAATTAAATAAATATGACAAAATACTAAGTTTTAGCAAAGTTTAGTGATGAATACATGAATGTGTGCTCTTTTATTTTAAGGGAAGAAATGGAGTTAAACTGATTATTTTCAAATGGCATGTCTATGGACCAGTGTTGTCCAAAGTTGAAATGGTAGTGTATGTTTCACTAATACCAGCTTAAACAGATTTTTTTCCTCTAAGTTTCTGTTTCCTGTGAAATCAAACAAGAAGGATCTACTCTCTGCAAAGTTTTCCAAACCTTTTTGACCACAGACAGTTTGGTTTGTTTTTTTTGTTTTGTTTTGTTTTTTGTGGTATGCGGGCCTCTCACTGTTGTGGCCTCTCCCGTTGCGGAGCACAGGCTCTGGACGCGCAGGCTCAGCGGCCATGGCTCACGGGCCCAGCTGCTCCGCGGCATGTGGGATCTTCCCGGACTGGGGCACGAACCTGTGTTCCCTGCATCGGCAGGCAGACTCTCAACCACTGTGCCACCAGGGAAGCCCCTGTGTTTTTTTTTTAAACATAATTATTAGTTTGATAAACAGTACCTCCCAACAGAATGAGAGAAATTGAAGACAGTGAATTAAAAAATTAAGGTATTACCCAGGGGAGGTGTTCTTTTTCTATCCATTATATTCATTAAGTTATTTAAGTAAATTCTTTGTCATTATCAATATATTTTACTAAGACACACCCACAGGTCAAATTGCAAGGTCTTTGGCCTGATTCATAGTTGTGAGAAATGTATAGACCTATGTCACTTTCATGGATTATCCCTGTTGGTCATTTGAAGTAATGGAATCTAGTTATAGTTGCCCACATAATCATAATTTTGGTCCTAAGTAGTAGTAGGGAGAGTAAGGAGTAGTAGGAATCATAGCAATATTTTTTTGAGATGTGTGCTAAAATTGTTACATCTAACTCATTTAATCCTCACAGCCATTTTATTATCCCTATTTTATGAAAGTTAGAAAATTGCCTAAGTAGGAATTTTATACATATAGAGGTTTCGAATGTTAAATGATAGAACCCTAGCTCAAACAATGGCCTATATCAGTGGTTTTCAACTCTCAAGGGTGGTTTTGTTCTGACCTTGGGCAATGTATGGAGACATTTTTGGTTATGGCTACTGGCATATTAGTGGGTAAAGGCCCAGGATGCTATTAAACATCCTACAGTGCACAAGACAGCCCCCCTACAACAAAGAATTATCCAACCCAAAATGTTAATAGTGTCGAGATTGAGAAACCTGGTCTAGATGGTTGAGATTTTAAGATTTAAGAGAATACTTGTTTTCATTGTTCAGAGCTGGGTTGTTGTTTTGTTTTGTTTTGTTTCGGCCACTCTGCGCAGCTTGTGGGACTTAGTTCCCTGACCAGGGACTGAACGCCCACCGTCGGCAGTGAAAGTGCGGACTCCTAACCACTGGACCGCCAGGGAAGTCCCTCAGAGTAGTTTTTAAACCTTTTTTCTGCCTCTTTCTCGTTCACCTGGATCACACACCTCCATTTAAAACCTCCTTGGTTACTTGGCAGTGATTAGCTAGGGGAGGGCTGGAGAATACAATTATACTGTGTGCCCGTTTTCCATGACATATTAAAGGGTAGGCTTTGGGGAAGGAATTCTTTAGATTTACAGAGGAAATTGGTATAATAGTTTTGGCTTTACCCAGTTACTCTGCATATGCCATATTTATTATGTCCACAGACACACTTGTTTAGACATATACGCAGCTGCCTGCCTCTACCATGCTCTGCTGAGTGCAACCTCTGACACATAAGGCTTAAGGGCATCATAAGAGATCGTAACCTGTGCCTCTGGAGTATGCTGCTGCTTCTCCTAGTTCAACTAGGAATGACTGAAGAGACCTGCAAGACCTCCTTCACAAACTGCGGGGCATTTAACCAGAACTCAGTACTCCTCTTAGGAGGAGGAGGACATCTGAATCCAGCGGCCAGTGAAGAAGAGTAGACAAGAGAAATTGCTATCCTGTATCTAAATCTGTGCTTAAATAAAATTTTAAGTTGGGTTATTAGTCACTTTAATTGAGATGCTTTTGTTTCAATCAAAATTTAAAGAAAACCCCCATCTCAGAACTCCATTAGAATGTAAGTTCCTAAGGGCAGGGACTTTATCTGGGGTTTTCCACTGCTAAATTCCTAGTGCCTAGAATGGTTCCTGGCACATAATAGACCCTCAGACATATGTCTTGAGTGAGTGGGTAGATGCATGAATGAGAGTAACTAACAACTTTTTATTGTATAACTTAAGACCGTACTTTTGTTACTTTTTATCTCTGCTGTGGCAGGCATGCATACCTCAGCTATAGAGAGTGGCACTAAAGGGTATATTTTTGAGCATTCTGTGTGTGTCCTGTTATACCACATCCAGGACTTTTAACGTTGCCACTTTTTAAGTGCCTTAAAGCAAGATGTGAAAGGAAGGATAGGACTGATTATAGGAAGAGATAATAAGAGAACAAGGGAGACACAATTAAATCTCTTCAGAAATAAAGCCTGGAATTACAGACATGAAAAGTTGGCCTTAGGCAACAGCAAGTGGCTGGAGTCAACTGGAGGAGGAAGGATGTGCAACTTGCCTGAGGAGAGATGAAAAATGTTTGGTTTTTTAAAAATTTTTTTTTAACTTTGGCTGCATTGGGTCTTCATTGCTGCGTGCAGGCTTTCTCTAGTTGCGGCGAGCAGGGACTACTCTTCCTTGCAGTGTGCGGGCTTCTCATTGCGGTGGCTCCTCTTGTTGCGGAGCACGGGCTCTAGGCACGCAGCCTTCAGTAGTTGTGGCAGGCGGGCTCAGTATTTGTGGCCCGCGGGCTCTAGAGCGCAGGCTCAGTAGTTGTGGCGCACGGGCTTAGTTGGTCCGTGGCATGTGGGATCTTCCCAGACCAGGGCTCAAACCCGTGTCCCCTGCATCAGCAGGCAGTTTCTTTGAAGAAAAGATTGTTTTGAAGAAAAAGATTGATGAGAATTGACTTACCGTTTCATAACTTGACCACTCCCTTTTCAATCTTGTGGGTATGCCTAAGCACTGTATACCTCTTCACATGTATCTAATAGAGCTGCATTTTGATAGATGTGTTCATAATACATACAGATTATGTTAAGTTCATTTTTAGGTGGGAATTTACTAAGGTCAGTATATAACCACTGATAAATGATAGTATGTCACCATAGACCTATGAGTTATAGTCAGACAGTTGATTTATTGTTGTTCACTTTGCATTTTAGAGTTAGTTTGGGGGTCCCACTTGTTTATATTATAGTAGTCATTCCAAATACTTTACCTCAGACCAGAACATGCTTCAAGCAAAATAACTACTGGGCCATGAGTTACCACTAGCATCTTTATGTTCTGGGACAGCATTCAAAATCCTGAGCATGCTAAGCAAGGCCAGTACTTGTCCTTCTATTTTCTAGTTTCCTATTTGACTACTATAATTAACACACAGCTGATAGTCCTTGATGATTCTCAGGGATTTTCATCCTTTTAAGGATAAGGAGTATCTACCCTCAACACTAACAAATATATTAGCAGTACAAATCCTATTGCTTGAAGAAAATGACTACCTGATGCTGACAGCATTCATACCCAAGATTGCTGGCTGACCGGTATGTGGACAGGTCTCATCACAATATGAGATGGACACTGTTAGTTTACAGTGTAATGTAATGTCACATGGTTAGTTTACTGTTGTGTGAAAATGAAAAGGTAGGTGCTCTCCAGCGAAGCTAGCTTACCAAGCAGTCTTACTATAAAATATTCCCCCTTGACTCCCTCACCTCCTGAGAAATCATCTCCCAAACAACCCATTTGAAACACTTATGTATCTTAGTTTTGATCACGGACTACTGTTAGATGAAAATTATACTTGTTGGGATTTCCCTGGTGGCACAGTGTTTAAGAATCTGCCTGCCAATGCAGGGGACACAGGTTCGATCCCTGGTCCGGGAAGATCCCACATGCCGCGGAGCAGCCAAGCCCATGAGCCACAACTACTGAGCCTGCGTGCCACAACTCCTGAAGCCCTGCTCTGCAACAAGAGAAGCCACCACAATGTGAAGCCTGCGCACCACAACGAAGAGTAGCCCCCGCTCACCACAACTAGAGAAAGCCTGCACGCAGCAATGAAGACTCAAGGCAGCCAAAAAATAAATTTAAAAAAAAAGTTTTTAAAAAAAGAACAAGAAAGCTACAGTTGTTTAGAGAGATCTTTTTCTCACTTTTGCATGTCGCCTTTCATTTTTGCTATTATCCACAATCACATCTTCAAGCATCTACCTTGTCTCCTGTTACAGACTGGATGTTTGTCTCCCTCTAAATTCATATGTTGAAGCCCTAACCCTCAGTGTGATGGTGTTAGGAGGCAGGGCCTTTGGGAGGTAATTAGCTTTAGATGAGGTCATAAGGGTGGGGCCCCATGATGGAATTTGTGCCTTTATAAGAAGACGAAGAGGCACTAGAACCTCATTTTGGACACATGAGGATAGAGGAGAAGGCAGATGTCTGTAAACCAGGAAGAGGGTCCTTCTTCCCCAAGAACCAAATCTGCTGGCACCTTGATCTTGGACTTCCAGCCTCCAGAACTGTGAGAAGTAAATGTCTGTTGTTTAAGCCACCAGTCTATGGTATTGGGTTGGTCAAAAATTTTCACTTGCGTTTTTTTCCTTAAGATGTTACAGAAAAACCGGAACAAACTTTTTGGCCGACCCAGTATGTTGTTATAGCAGCTCTACCAGACTAGACACCCACTCTTCATGTTCTGTTCTAACTAACCAATTTTACTGAGTCTCCTGACCAATGTCCAGCTGATAACACATGCTGACTTAATAATGTCATAATCCTGTTTAACTTATCATCTCTTAAGAAGAAAAAAGTTACCATGCATCACAATTCTCAGAGGATATATCCTCCCTGGCCTATTTCCATATTTCCACAGCCTTGTTAACCATCCCCAGAGGACCTTAAGATCAAGTTCCAAAACAAGTCTTAAGGGAGTTGTGTAGCTAGACATTCATTCATTTGGAGACAAATGTTCTTGCAGATTTGTGGCCATTCTGCTGATTGTTTGATTTTAATATTTCCATGTGAATATATCTAAAAAGCTTATGCACAATCACATGTTCTTTATGTCCTATACATGTGAAGTGTCCCATGACCATCATTTTGGGATAGCAGATATTCAATTCTCTTGCCTTTTGTGGTTCTCTCCCTCATTGCTTTGTGAGCTAACTTAAATACTTTCTTTGATATTTATGTTATTAGAATATAGATTTCTCTTAATTTTTACTTACAAACATGTCAAATACAGCTGCAAGTTTAAATGTAGCTATATTAGTTTATTGTACTCTTACTTATGTGCTAGAAACTATTATTTGTTTTACTTAGACTATCTCATTTAATCCTTCAAACAGTCCTAAGAGATAGATGTTATCCCCATATTAGAAAGAAACAGAAGTTTGGTGAAGCTAATTCATTTGGCCAAAGTCACATGGCAGATCTGGGGTTATGACTATCTCCAAAGCTCCTGTTTCAACAGCTACTTTATGATGTCCCTCAATCTGTAATCACTGGAATGCCTCCTTCTGCAGATGAAGGGACTAAGGCTTAATGAGGTAACTTTCTCACCTTTACATACTGATTAGGTATAGAGTTGGGATCCAGATCCTGATTTTATGACTTAAGATTCCAGTGCTCTTTCACTTTCAGTGTTCCCCATACCCCAGGTAAACTTTATTCTTTGTGACTTATAAAGTGTTTCCCCCAAACCTGGTTCACTGGATGCTTAAAGCTGCACTCTAGGTTAGACACAGGGATTGTGCCTCCCTTGTTTTTAGATGATGAAACGAACTTGGGTTAAAAGAATTGCCTTTGTTTAAAATCAGCTGAGCAAATCTTTTGATCTTTAACCCAACACTTTCAACATAGCCTTCCCTACATAAAAGGTGTAAAAGGCAAAGCTTTTTATACATTTTGTGTAGGGAAAAATTCTCCTTTGCTTTATGCCATTTCTATTTCTTTCTATAAACCAACATATCACAAGTTGTATTTATTTAACCTTTCTGACTCATTTTAATTCTGGTCCCTCTCACCATAAGACAGTGGCTTGAATTTTCATATTATCCACATTTTTCTCATTTTCTACACAGTAAATCCATAACGCAGGAAACATCTCATTATGGCCCAGGTGATTTTTATTATATCACTCTATTATGTTCTTAGTGTTAATATAGGTAATGGTGGTGACTATGCCAGGAGGTTGGATAGGACCTTTTGACTGGTTTACTTGTGTTCCTGTACAGTAGCAAATTGGACGTAACTGCTGATTTTTAGAACCTTCAGTCTATTCTGGAACCTTATGTCATGTTGGTGCTCTGTTATATATAACCTCGCTTGTAGACATGCTTCTTGTAGTGCATTGTTGTATATTCTGGGTTGTATATAGTAAGAGTCTACTTTGGGCTTTTACTTTGAAGAAAACCTTTGCTTTTGTGTAGCATTTCTTTTCTTTAAGGCTGATTAACACCTACTCTTGTGTGATCGTAGAATAGGCCTGACTTTGAAGTGACTTGTAGTCACTTGCATTTGAATGGCCTGAATTTGGAGATAGGGACATGCTTTTCTATGGTTGTCTAAAAAGTATTTGATCATCTTCCCTTCTTTCTAAGTTAATGTTTCTTGCTGAAAAGAAAGTATAATGAAACACTTGACCCTTGGTTGGTAAGAACTGGACTTGCTGACTGGTCTTTCGTATCCATTGGGAACACGTTGGAGAGTGTGCCATCGGTTCTGTCACAAATATCTTGTACTATAGTATCATAGTCCTGAGTCCTCAAGTCTCTAGCCATTCAGCCTTGATCAGTAGTTGTCCATTCTGGTTGACAACTCTTTTGTGAGTATGAATACAACACGTCCCATTTTTTACCAATTTCTCCCACTAAATCTAGGGTGAAGACCATGTATTTCAGAACTTTGGGAGCCACTGTGACTCTAGAAAAACCATTTTGCCATGTGAGGCAATGACTGTTCAAAATGGTACTCAGGGGATTTTGTCTGTAAAATAGAATATTTTAGTCAATCACTGTACCGGACCACTTTCTTTATATTCTAAATAAGAATGTCTCTGTGTCTGGTTACAAGTAACCTTGAAGGTGTGAGCTACTGCAGTTACTAGAAAGCAATTGTCATTGGATTTGAATGGAAATCTTGTAAGCATCTTGCCTCCAAGAGGCGCCTCCCCTCCACCCTGAGTCTTTCTGTATATCAAAAGAATGTTTCTAAGGTGGGCATTTATTAGACTGAACTTTTAGAGAATTAGTAATTTCTTTTGACACATAAGAAATAATAAATAGGGACTTCCCTAGTGGCGCAGTGGTTAAAATCTGCCTGCCAATGCAGGGCACACGGGTTCAAGCCCGGGTCCGGGAAGATCCCACATGGCGCAGAGCAACTAAGCCCGTGCGCCACAACTATTGAGCCTGCGCCCTAGAGCCCTCGAGCCACAACTGCTGAGCCTGCAAGCCACAACTACGGTAGCCCGCGTGCCTAGAGCCCGAGCTCCGTAATGAGAGAAGCCACTGCAATGAGAAGCCTGCGCACAGCAACGCAGAGTAGACCCCGCTCGCCACAACTAGAGAAAGCCTGCACGCAGCAACGAAGACCCAATGCAGCCAAAAATAAATAAAGTACATAAATTTATAAAAAAAGAATAATAATAAACATACTATATTGATAGTCAAAGTAAATACTAGTATTACAGTGTTGTGACATTCCCCTTAGGAATAGATATCTCAAAAATCCTCAACTGTGTCCCCACACTTCTGCTTTTTTCTAGAATAAGGACCTCACCTCCAACAGTTTTCCTGTGGCCATGAAATTCTCCCCTGCTTTATTTCGTTTTTATTTGTTCCTTTAAACCAAAGTACCTACGGTAGTAGGAGGAAAAACAAAAGTAATAACCCTTCAGAGTTAAAAAGGTCTAGAGGAGTGCAGAATCATGACTATAGTAATATTACAAGGATTTCAGTCAGCTAGAGGCACAACCAGTCAGAGAGGATACAGTACATTTATATGAGAGGAATGTGTATCTTTTCTGCATAAAACTTAAAACATCTTAACCATTAAAACATGAAATGCCTTAAGCTAAATTGTATATATCTTGTAGAAAGAATGCTTACCTGTGGTTCGGTCAGCGTTATTTTGCACAATAAAGAAAATAGATATTTTGAGAAAATCATTAAATTTCTTTCAGTAATTTTGCCGCTTTTGCATTTTCCCATCTGGATGCAGCTGAAAGTACCCATGGCGGACAAGCCTGGTAACACAGTGAATTTCCGGAAGCTACTACTGAACCGTTGCCAGAAGGAGTTTGAAAAAGATAAAGCTGATGATGATGTCTTTGAGAAGAAGCAGAAAGAACTCGAGGCTGCCAGCGCTGTAAGTATTTTCATGGAAAGACAGTGCTTGAGCACTTCAAGTATTATCAAATAGAATTTTCAGGAAGCTGGCTACAATATCTTCCTACACTTCAGTAGGTGCCTGTGGCCTTTTCTTCACATGGAAATACACTGTATTGGTGTTTAGAGGAATGCTTTATTCCTTTTAGTGCCACATGTAAGGGCAGCTCAACCTTCTAAGATAGGGATTCAGAACCTAGACTTCAGAAAGGTCACTAAATTCCAGAAATCTCCTGAAATGGATGCACACTTACAGGTATAGTTTTGTTTTCTGAGTAGGTCTGTAGTTACTGTCAAAATATCAAAGGGTATCCCTGACCCCTAGAAAGGGTGAGGACCATGAATCCAAGCGTATTTTTTTTTTAAACAAGAAATTTATTTAAATGACAAGACGCTTGACTTGAAGGGAAAACTATCTAGGATTCATTTCTTTTAGAGTAATTTATCCCTACTTAAAGACAGGTTGCCTTACATGTAACAGCTACGTACAAAAAAGTTATAAAATTGTCCTTGGTTTTACAATGATACATGAAAAACATTAAAATTCTCCAATCGAACAAGGTATGCAAGAGTTTTTATGCTGGTTTTTTTTTCGTTAAATAGTGAGAGCAAAATAACTTAGTGGAATATAAAGATAAGAGCTGAATGAGCATGCTACTAATGGAGAAAAGGGGGTATTTTCACAGAACCAGTATTTTTCCCCATCCCATCTCCATTTGATGTCGATCAAAACATACCATTGGCCATTTAGTTTAAAAAAA
The DNA here is from genome assembly GCF_949774975.1 of Lagenorhynchus albirostris. Lineage (NCBI taxonomy): Eukaryota > Metazoa > Chordata > Mammalia > Artiodactyla > Delphinidae > Lagenorhynchus > Lagenorhynchus albirostris. The sequence goes on from NC_083096.1 coordinate 170,304,562, forward strand.
AATGCAATAAGCTTGTGCATATACACCAGTTACTTTATGTACGATAAAGGAATGGGGAAGGGCATAATGAAAGAATAGAGAAACTATACTGTAATAGTCAGGATGTGGTGGAACCAAATTGCGGTATTCTAATTGAGAACGTCTTCTTGGTCTGGAGGAACAGAATTCTGGAGTAAAGTAGCAGGTTTTCTCTTTAGTAGACACCTCCTGTCTGCTGTTGGAACACATCAATTGCATCTTCATCCTCCACTTCCAACTGTGCAGGTGTGTCTGTTTCATTGATTGGCTGCCCATCAAATTGGGACCTGATCTGCCTCACTGACAAACCCTGTCCTTCACAGTAGGCTTTCATTAGTTTACTAAATGGTGCATGCCTCTTAATATTAAACTGCACCATGGAACCATCCTGCCCTGCCACCTTCAAATTAATACAGTCATTGTTCTCCATCTTGATTCTTTCCTTGGGCTTTTCATCAGCCATGGTGAGCACTGGAGTCTCCTCAGCTGCCGCTTCACAAAAGAGGTACCAGGTCCGCCCTGAACAAGCACACAAGCAGCACCGGTCAAGCGTATGTTTTTAGCATCTATTATGCAGTACCATTTTCATCATCAAGATTCTGTTATTCTTCCTTACACAATAGCCGGAGGAGAGGACAAGGCTTCATGATGAACTAGAAGAAGCTAAGGATAAAGCCCGGCGGAGATCCATTGGTAACATCAAGTTCATTGGAGAACTCTTTAAACTCAAAATGCTGACTGAAGCCATCATGCATGACTGTGTGGTGAAGCTGCTAAAGAACCATGATGAAGAATCCCTCGAGTGCCTGTGTCGCCTACTCACCACAATTGGCAAAGACCTGGACTTTGAGAAAGCAAAGGTAAAAACCCCAGATCTCAGAAACCTCCGGCAGGCACCCTATGTCAATTGCGGAAGAAGTAGACTGTCAACACGAGCGTCCATCTCGCCCCAGCAGTCTAGGCTGCCTGTTTTTCTTCTTTTGCCCTTCTCATTGTCATTGTTGGGCCATCATGCTCCTTACCACATTTTCATTAACGTCAGAAGTGAAGAGGGTCCCAAATTATATAAAAGCCAATTCATGAATTGAGATTATTTGTCACTTGTCCTTTTTCTGCATGACTGTTTCACAGGTCATTTGTATGTGTATGTATAGCAAATTGTGGACAGAAATTTTGGAGAGAAAAGCTACTAAGGGCCAGGGCTGAGGGTAAGACAGAAACAAAGAAGACACGATAGCTTTCTCAAGTTTATGCTCTAATAGAGCATTAGCGACAGAGCTGTCTAACCATAATATAAGAAATCATTAAAAGTATTATAATTCAAATATAGCATGGTACTTTCCAAATAACGGGTAGGGAAATTAGAAATGCATCAAAGAAATAATGTTAGAAATGTTTCATAACATCAGAATCAGCTAGGATTATGTTTGGCTATGACAGAAAACCCCAAATATCAGTGTGTTATACAAGACTGAGGTTAATTTCTCAGCCATGTAAATGAAGTTCAGGGGTAAGAAGTCTGAGGCTGGCCTGGTGGCTAAGCGATGATAAAAAATTTCAATTCCTCCAGCTTAACATTTTGTCATCGCTAAGGTGTATGTAGCCCTTGTCCTTACTGATCTGATAGCCTAGAAGGTTGGAAAGGGGCAAAGGACCCAGCCACCCATCTCTTAAGGTTCCGAGGAGCTGCAGTATGACATTTTCATCTATATTTTGTTGGCCTGTGACTGTGACCAGCTGCCTGGAATATGTAGCCTTTATTTTGGGTGTCATGTTCAATTAAACATTCTACCCCATGGCCTTTTGGCTATAAGTTGTGTTTATAGGCCATTTAAAATTCTACATGGTAAAACTACATTTGAATTCCTCAGCCAGGAATACTAATGATTTTGTATCCTGCAGCCACGTATGGACCAGTATTTTAATCAGATGGAGAAAATTGTGAAAGAAAGAAAAACCTCATCTAGGATTCGATTCATGCTTCAGGATGTGATAGACCTAAGGCTGGTAAGTAGAAAGATAAGCCTACCACTACAGTCTCTTTTCAGGAGTTGGCTTGGGGAGGATGTCCTAAGATTTACATGTATAATAATTTAATGCTTTTGCTGCCTGACTCTCAGAACTTGAACTGACAAACTTTCGTGAGGGAGTTATGTGAAAGGACAAAGGGCATATACACCTACCTGTCTGTTACTTGTTTCTTTTCTTTATTCTGATTTTCAAACCACATTGCAGTTTTGAAATCAGGCATTCTGTGGTCATTTAAATTTAGTCTTAGCATGCTAAATAATCAGGAAGGCTCATCTTCAAAGTGAATATATTTAACTTCCCTAAGCCTTACATTTTAGCCTCTGAAATGGTGATGTTGCCTACTTTGCAGATGTGTTACGAAGATTCACTGAGGTAATTATGTATCGTGCCCAGCTCAAAAGAGATGTTCATGTTTTCCTCTCTTTTTCTTACCGTATACCCTCTTGTTCTGCTGATTTTTTTTTTTTCCTCATTTCTCATACCAGGTGTAGTTTTTACCACTACCACCTCTTTTCCCTTTTCCTATATTAACTCCTACAGGGAATATACTGCAGCTGATGCTAAGCTAGAGAAAGTGAATATGGGTCCCCCCTCTTCCCTGCCCTGCGCCCAGACCAGATGGTATTGATGACGATTCTTTATCTCCCTAAGCCGAGATGTGACCTCAGGATCCTTCTTATTAGCAAAGCCACTACCAGTTGATCAGAATTTTGAATGCTGATTTCAACCTTTTTGCCATTCTTGCCTCAAGCTAATATAAATGTTAAAAACTTCTCCGCCTGTTCCTTCAGTCACTCATATTGGTATCAGATGTTGAGACTCTAGCTGGGAAGGGAAGTAAAGGGAGAAGTGTAACTCTAAGGAGACAGCTTGTTTTGTCCTTAGCGGAGAGGATAACCGGAGCTCAGAGCGGTGTGGCATTTTGTGTAGACACCAGAACCTTGACATGGGTGGGAGAAAAACGCTAGTCATCCTCGATTTAGATCCCCAATGGAGTGTGCTATGAACTGAGTGGCAACATACCAGACTAAGTCAAGGCCAAAGAATCCTGATCTTCGTTGATTCCTCTTCTCACTCCTTTCAAAAATACAAAATGATAAAATGCATAGATAGGTAGGTAGGTAGGAAGGAAGATAGATAGATAGTTTGGCCAGTCTTTCACTCTGTCTTTATCCATCAGCTATTGGAATGCTCAGTATACAGTAGCTCAGGGTTGATTGAGAAAAATTTAATTATTTGGCTGTAATGAAAAACTGGCATAGTACCAGATTTTAGATGTATTTTATACTTTTCCAGCAAAGTATAAAACAGATTCTCAAAAATTTCATTTTTATTTTCCTTTTTATTTTTAGTTATCTGGCTGATAACTTCATTTTCTCCTTTTATAGTGTAATTGGGTATCTCGAAGAGCAGATCAAGGGCCTAAAACTATTGAACAGATTCACAAAGAAGCTAAAATAGAAGAACAAGAAGAGCAGAGGAAGGTCCAGCAACTCATGACCAAAGAGAAGAGAAGACCAGGTGAGGGGTGCAGTCCACCACGCATTAGAGAACTTGGGAGTTTTGAGGGATAGATGTTTAAGAATTCTATTTTAAATATGAAATGAGAGCAGAAAGACTAACCCAAAGAATGGAGTGGTGATTGGTAAGTGAAGCAGCTTCACCTGGAGACTGGTTGTTGAGTAAAAGCAGAGAATACAGGAACTAAACATGATTTCTTTGACTACTTCAAAGGCAGTAATCAACAAGACTTTATTGGGCATCTTCTGTATACTCAGTATTGGTGAGAGATATAAAAAGAAGTAGAAGATATAGCTCCTTCCCTCTGAAAGCTTTCAGTTTATCGGGAAAGCCAAAACTAATAAAGGGTACATTTTCAAGCAAATGGAAGATGCTATCAATTATGAAATGTATTCTCCACTAAGGCTATTAAAATTCAGAAGAGGAGAGGTAGAAACCTGGAGGAAATCTTTATTTGAGGAAGGGGCACTTGAACTGGGTGTTGGTGGATGGACGATATTTGGAAGGGAAGGAAAAATTTTAGTCATGAAATTAAAATAAACATATACTGTAAAGAGGAATCAGTAAACCTGATTAGAGTAAAATTTAAGTGTTCAGAAGGAATGGAAAAATGTTTGTCCAGAAGAATGGAGCCAGATTAGGAACTTTCGGCTTGATTTGACATTAAGGAGCCATTGTGTGTTTTTGAGCCAAAGGAGTAATGTCATGCTAGAGATGCATAAATAAAATGAGTCTGTTGCTCTTCACATGATGAATCAAGGGCTACACTGAACTCAGAAATGTTGCTGTTGCCTGAAATGCTATGTGGAGGAAGGTAAGATGAAAGATGAAATAGAAGGCATTTTACAGCTGAGAAAATAGAAAGTCTATTGACTAAGTTTAGGAATATTGGAAGAGGAAAACTTTTTCAGAAAGGAAATGATCTTCTTTTTTTTAAGCCTGTTCCTTCTAAGATGACATCCAAATGAGAATGCTCATTTTGTCCACTGTACAGTTAAGTGGTCAGTTAAGTGACTGGGTCATATTAGTAATAGAGGTTGAGAGCATAGACTGGAGCCAAGCTATCTTGATGTGAATTTCAGCTCTCCTGCATCCTAGCTGTATGACCTTGCACAAGTCACTTAATCTGTAAAATTGATCACATAATAGTACCTAGGATTTGGGTGAGGATGGAATGAGCTAATATAGGTAAAGTGTTCATCGTAGCAACTGCCACCTAGTAAATACTCAATAACCATTAGCCCTTATTTACCATAGACACTGTATAGCTCATAGTGAAGTTCTGAGAGATGAATCCTCCAGGGAAGAAAGTGTGCTTTTCCATTTCACAGGAACAAGGAATAAGCAAGCCTGTTCATGATCATTAATACCATTTAGCAAAGAGAAAATCAAGAAATACGTGAGGATTGGAAAAGCTTTTGGACAGACAGTTTGGTGGTCTTTCATTCATTTATTCAATATTTACTGAGTGCTTGTCACTTAACAGGAGAGACAAAGTCCCTTACCTCATGCAGCTTACATCTTACGGGGAGTGGGAGGTGGGGTGGGGAACAAATACATAAATATACAGTTTTGCCAGATAGATATGTTCTATAGAAAAGCTAAAACAGAGAGGGTGGGGGTAGGAGAGCAAGGTTTGATAAATAGAGGTTACAGTTTTAAATAGGGAGGTTGGGCAGCCTATTAAAAGTTGGTGTTTGAGCGAAGACTGAATGAAGTAATGAGTCATGTGGATATCTGGGGAAGACGGTTTTAGGCAAAGGGAATAATAAGTACAAAGGCCCTGAAGCAGCCTTTTCAAGGATCAGCAAGGAGGCCAGTGTGGCCACAGCAAAGGGCACGGGGGGGCGAGTGGTAGGACATTGGGTCCGAGAGGAAGGGGGCCAGATTATTTAGAGTTTGTAGGCCCTTTATAAGGAACCTGTCTTTCTCTCAGAGTGAAATAGATAACAGAAGTGTTCTGGGCAGAGAAGTGACAGGACCTAACTCACACTTTACTAGGGTCACACTGGCTGCCATGATGAAAACAGGTGAGGGTGAAAGCAGGGAAGCCAGTGACGATGTTTTTATACCAGTCGAGGAGTGTTGCTGGCTTAAACCAAATTTGTAGTGTTAGTAGTGATTAGAAGGGGCTAGATGCTGAATACATTGAAAAGGTTGAACTGACAAGATTTGCTGACAGATCAGGTGTGACGTGTGAGAGAAAGAGGAATCAAGGTTTTCTGCCTCAGCAGCTGAAAGTTTGGAGAAGCAGGTTTTGGGGGGATGATCGAAGCATAGTGTGTCATATGACACCATTAAGTGAAATAAACTTTGCAATAAATTATTTCCATCTGATCTCTCCCAAAGTGTTCTCATCATTAACTCTATAAACATTAGATTTGGCCCTCCCTTGTCTAGCACTAAATCCCTATTCATTTGTATCAGTTGGTTTCTTCTAGGTCAGTAATGTTTCATGAGAGATGGATACAAGCAAAGTACTTCTACTTGATACTTTCATGTTGTGGGTAGTAAAGCGACTGTCAGCAACGCTTTTACAATTTCTTTTGTCTTTTTCCTGGGTTTTGATTGGAGCTGCTGAGTTGAAAATATTGCTTGCCCTTTCATTGTCAAACTGACTTGAGACAGATGAGAGAGGGGCTCGCTCTGTCTTCCCTGCAGGTGTCCAGAGAGTGGACGAAGGTGGGTGGAATACTGTTCAAGGGGCCAAGAATAGTCGGGTACTGGACCCCTCAAAATTCCTGAAAATCACTAAGGTGAGTGTGACATTTAAACACAACTTCAAACAGCCCCAAAACATGGCTCTCAAAATTATTTCTCATATAAAATAGCCATATTGCAGATTTTATGGGGTGGTGGTTTTTTCATGCAGATGTATTTCTACAGCTCAGCATCATCAATAAGTGTATTCTTACCTACTTGTCCTGGCATTAGTCCTTTTATTTCTATGAGTGTTTATTAAGGAGGACTAGGTTAATTAGGTTTACTAAGGCTTACTAATTGACTAGGTTAATTCTTAAAGGTATGAGATGCTTAGTATAAGAGAGATGATAACAAAAATTCTTGAGAAGTCATAGTTAATTGCAAGCTTTTATACATATATATATATACAGTATATTCATACTGTATGATATAATATTCATACTGTATAATATATATACAGTATATTCTTAGCTCTGAGGAAGAAGCAGGTACCTGTCTAAGTCTAATCATGAAAGGAATGAATGGTTTGCTATATCCAAGGCATAAAAGAAATCACAGAGGACCTACCAGAAATTATTCTGTGATAAAGATTTAATGTATTCTCTTTCCTTCTCTTGAGAATCCATGGGCAGTAAGAGGAAAGAATTTTCTCCTAGCAGATGTTTTCAGCAGTGGAAGTTGATCACTATAAGTAGAATGAAGAACCTTGGAAAAGATAGAGAGAGTAGAATTACATTTTGTAAAAGTGGAAACTTGTACAGCCCAGTGAGTTTTGCAGATCACTTTCAAGTGTAGTTTGATCCTTACTTGTAATATTATTTACATAGTCCTGAAAATTGGCAGCCTGCCAGTAGGATAAAGAACAACCTGAAGCTAATGTTGAAAATATCAAATGGAAGAAGATGGGCTGTGTTGTTTGCATCTTTATGGTCTTGTCAAGGCATTGCTTCAGGATAGAACAGTCCCTCGCTGGGTCTCTTTTGATGTATCAGCTGGGATCCTGTTCTCTAAGATTCTGGTACATTCTTCCAGTTGTTTATGTCTCAGAGAAGGAATTCCATTTCTGAATACAACTTGATTCCCATCCACTTCCATTTCCAGCAAGAGACAGTTTTAACCGAAATCATTTGTCTGTGTTTTACAATATTGTTTCTGTGCATGGGCACTATGATAAGCCTACAACATTATTTCCTTAATATTTTGAAAAATATATAAATTAAAAAAATAAATGTAGTATATATTCAGGCAGTTATACTGTAGGTACTCTATATAAACATCTCATTAAAAGTTCAAAACCATTAAGCAAATTCACTGTTAACTGTTAACTGTCATATAGCAAACAGTACCGTCAGAATATAGTAATACCTTTGTTACAAGGCACTGCTTTACAGCTTTTGTGCTGTGGTGTGCATTTTATGAGTAACTTGGATTCATTTGTACTGAAGTTGTGCTGGGGGAGTTAAACCTGAGAGATATCGGGCACCTTAACTCCCTGTCTTAACATTTCATTCTCTTTTGTTTTATTCCTCTTTGTTGAATGCTCCTATTCCACCTCTCCTTCCCATCCCCACCCTAGTTTAGGCTTTGCTAAAATGTGAAATCTTTGTGTCTTTCAACCTGTTTTCTGACAGTCACTTGAAGAGATTAATGAGTTGACTTTGTAGTATTTGTTTACTCCTTTTTTTTTTTTTTTCTTTTTTCCTTTTTTAAATCCCTGGGCATTATTGTGAGAGGGGAATCACTAGAAACTACTTATGTTTAGCAGATTGGCATTGCCGTCTTAGAGGATCTGAATGCATTCTCCAGACCAGTGGTTTCTAACTGTATTTTGTGGAAGCTGGATTCCAGAGAGTGCTTCAGGGGCCATGGGAATCCCAGTTTAATGTGAACGGCTCCCATTTATGTTTCTTATGTGCGCATTCCAGGCAAAATTTTGTTGTTGAAATTGGTTTTATTTCACGGTTAAAAAAATAAGGTAGAGGCTTCCCTGGTGGCGCAGTGGTTGGGAGTCTGCCTGCCGATGCAGGGGACGCGGGTTCGTGCCCTGGTCCCGGAGGATCCCACATGCCGCAGAGCGGCTGGGCCCATGGGCCGTGGCCGCTGAGCCTGCGTGTCCAGAGCCTGTGCTCCGCAACGGGAGAGGCCACAACAGTGAGAGGCCCACGTACCGCAAAAAAAAAAAAAAAAAAAAGGTAAACTGTTCTTCTAGAATATTTCCTATTGTTGACTTGTGGTCACTTATGTTACAGCCCACAATTGATGAGAAAATTCAGCTGGTACCTAAAGCACAGCTGGGCAGTTGGGGAAAAGGCAGCAGTGGTGGAGCAAAGGCAAGTGAGACTGGTAAGTATGGAGTATCCCTTCTTGGGAACCTGCATGTGGTCTATTAGCATTCACCTTACAATGCTTTCTGCAGTCATTTCATAAACAATTTTAGGAAAATATCTATAGACTAAATCATAGCTGGATTTATTGGTGTCCCACTCTAACATAATTTGAGCGTTTCTTCCTCAGTAAGGATCCTTAGGTATTTTGAATATTTAAAAAAAATTTTTTTAATTCAGTTAGGTTATTTAAAACTTTAATCTATTTGATTCCTTTGTTGCTGTTGTTATTGTTCACAAATTCAGTATAATTAGAAAAATTACTGGGACTCCAGGTTAAAAAGGGAAACTCATATTGCTGAGAAAAATAATATTATTACGCAGAAGCATTTAATTTCAGGGAGTTGTGAAAGAAAAAAAGAATTAGATTAAAATATTTTTCAAAATCTTTGCCGAAAGTAGATTTTGAGAGATTTGGCTTTAGGACTGAAATATTTGGATCATTACAAACACATCTTAAAAGCTAAAGAAAGACCAATGGAAAAAATGTAAACTTCATTGTTAACCTCCTTCCCGTATTTCCCTTCTACTATGTAATTTTGACCTTTTTTCTTTTAAATTAGAAAAGAAATTGTTCACTTAAACTCACATCCATAATTTTATGTAAATGATATCACAGCATTTCTGGTAGTTAGCTTTTTTAAGTGAAATATTTTGTTTTGCTTGCCTCCTTCCTTCCTATATTTACCATTCCCATGCCCTACTTAGGATAATTTAATTACATTTTTAAAGGAACAAATGGTTGTAGTGAACAAAGATTCCTAAATCCTTTTTTGCATACAAGATCCCTCTAACACTGTGCTTCTGAGAGTGTGGTCTGTGGACCAGGAGATTGGTACCACCTTATTAGGCTGGTTAGAAGTGCCTAGTCTCAGGCCCCACCCCAAGGAGGCAGATGAATTAGAAGCTGTATTTTAGTCATGTGATTTGTATTTTTTTCTCACTTCTCAATACCTATAGATGCCTTAAGGTCAAGTGCTTCCAGTTTAAACAGATTCTCTGCTTTGCAACCTCCAGCACCCTCAGGGTCTACATCATCCACGCCTTTAGAGTTTGATTCCCGACGGACGTTAACTAGGTAAGAAGCTCGGTCTGCACATTAACTCAAGACTTACCTGCTTGTCAGACTGTTTCTGTCTGTCTCTCTCTCCCTCCCCCCAAACACACACACACACACACACACACACACACACACACACACACACACACACACACACACACACACACACACACACACACACACACACACACACACACACACACAGATTATGATAATCCCTATGGATAGATTCCTTTCATCCCTAAAGTTGAATTTCTCCAAGATAAGGAAATTATAGATTTAGAATGAGGTGGAAGGGAAGGGCAAGTTATCTGACAAATATCTAATACTTTGCTCGACTAAGAAAGCCAGGCCCAACCATAGAGCCATGGAGGCTTGTGTAGGGCTCTCCAAGGTAATGCCTCAGGATGCTCTAGATTAACCTAGCACTCTCAAGCTGTGAGTTAAAGGGCATAACAGCCCACCCATATATTTCTCTGTCACACTGTCCTTGGAGTTATATTTGAGGTTGTCTTTTATTTTTCACTACTCTCTATATTCTTCTGTCTTTCTACTTTCATTTTTGTAGGATTTATACAGTCAAGTGTTCCATTGACTAGTTTATAGAGAGTGGATGGGGACCTGTAATATAGTGACAGAGAATAAAATTTTTTCATGTAAACACTTTTAGAGCTGAGTTTCTTTAAACTGTCAAATTTTTGTTTTTTATTATAATCAGTATAACTAGTAGATTTTCTAAGCTGTATTACTATTCTCTTGGCTTTTGAAACAAAATATAGCACAGGTCAACTTTTTAATGATGGCATAGATTGCCACTGAGCATCGGTTGTGCTACTGAGGTGTTTGTGGCTCTTTGCCCTGCTTTAGATTTCCCCTGATGGCCCTGCTTTTTGAGTACTGTGTATGTTCTTTCATAGTGGTTAGAACATTGTCGTTCCTCTAGGTCTTCCCTCTTTTCTACTTTTAAATTCTCTGTTTCTGATCTGCCCTGGGCCAAGGACCTATTTGCCCAGCTGGTCAGAATTGTCTGAAAAAAGAGTAGGAAGATAGGAAGATTCTCTCTTAAAATGAACGAAGTGTGCGATTTTGGCTATTCAAAAACTGTTTCTACTACTTGGTTCTCAAATATTTTCCATGTGTTTGAAGTTTCTGAATAAATAAAGTATCATTGAAAGTTTTTAAGATTGTGATACCACATTCTTTTGGTACTCTGTTTCCCTTTCACTCATTTAGCTCATACATTCATTACTGTCTTCTTTTTTCTTAAAAGTTTTTTTGTAATTTAAATAAAGAATTTCCATTAGCATTTAAAATTTTCAAGTGGTATCCCTTTAACATTTAAGAAAGAAGTCGAACACATCTTAATATTCTCTTTAAAGCATGATTTTACTTGTTTATATAAATAATTACACTTGGAAATATAATTGTTGCCTCACACATCTGAAGTTATCTGTGAAAAATTCTTCTGCATACTTTTAGAAAGTCTTAGTGTTATTTTATAATTTGAATACAGAGTGGATGAGGTGGTCTTTAGTTTGAAAATTGTTGTTTTGTCTTTTAAGTCGCGGAAGCATGGGCAGGGAGAAGAATGACAAGCCCCTTCCATCTGCGACAGCTCGCCCAAACACTTTCATGAGGGGCAGCAGCAGTAAAGACCTGTTAGACAATCAGTCTCAAGAAGAGCAACGGAGAGAGATGCTGGAGACTGTGAAGCAGCTTACAGGAGGCATGGATGTGGACAGGAACAGCACCGAGGCTGAGCGAAGCAGAATCAGGGAGTCAGGTGAGAGGCTTTATATGAACAGGTACAGGTGAAGATTGGGCCCTTAAATTTGGAGGGAAAAAATGCAAAGGAGACTTTGTGCCTGAGTAGATTTCAGAATCAATACATGAAAACAGCACGTATACCAGTGCCTTAAAGGTTAAAGGGTATCTTCATAATTTTATAACATAGCTCTCATTCCCCAGGTATCCCTTTGTTCAGCAATTTGTAAATTTTCCCTTCTCACTATTAAAAGTGATATAAAAGTTAAAGGGTATCTTCAGAATCTTATAACATAGTTCTCATTCCCCAGGTATCCCTTTGTTCAGCAATTTGTAAATTTTCCCCTCACTATTAAAAGTGATGATGATGAGGTCCTCTTGATGTATATTAAGCAGTGAATTTCTTAGAAGTTCCCTAAATTATACCCCAGTGTGCATTAGAGTGCCTGTCCTTTGTACAGCCCCTCAAATGTATGAAAATTCTGACACTCTTGAGCCACAACAGGGCAAACCAAAGAGAAAGTATCAGGTTGTCTTTTGTTACCTTCATCTTGGAACCTCTTTGGTTTTTGTACATGTTGAGCATGTATGGGCTTAGAGGACCAACTCAAATAGTGCTCTAAAAACTGCCTCATGTATTTAACCTATCTGTGTTTCAGTGTCCTCATCTGTCATATGGGGATAATAAGTGTACTAACCCTGTAGAGTTGTGGAGATTAAAAGTGAGGTTAATACATGTAAATACTTAGGACATTACAATAATAAATACAAAGTTTGCAAAAGGTATTAGATGTCTTGATGATGACAGTGATGAAAAATAGTTTTGAATCTTAATCCTGAAGTAATACTGGTTGTTTTACAACATTTTCCAAGCTTCCAATTTTGTTTCACTATTTAAATTGTGTCTCCCAACTGTAGTTTCTAAATGGATTTCACAGGCAAATTGAAATGTCTCCTCCCAACTGATAAAGACTTCGGATCTTTCAGTGGGGTTTTTTTTTTTTTTGTATTTTATTTATTTATTTTTTATACAGCATGTTCTTATTAGTTATCCGTTTTATACATATTAGTGTATATATGTCAATCCCAATCTCCCAATTCATCCCACCACCACCACCCCAGATCTTTACAAGTGGCTTTCTTATCTGAGCTAGTTTATTTTGAGAACATAACAAGGTAGGGTGTGAAAATAATCTTGTGTGTAGTGAATAATGTAGCACAGCTGCCCTCTGCATGTTTATTGTCTGGGCCATTTGTTCATTTGCCACGTGCACCTGAGCACCTAGTGACTTCTGGGTACTCGACCCCTGCTCTTGGCCTTCAGTCTGCTGGATCAGGAAGAACTTTATCAAATAACCCCACGAAAGATGATATATAAATACAAACTGAGCAAAATGCTATGAAAGAAAGAAATGTATTTCTAAGAGAGTACTTAACAAAGGAGCTAAGTACAGTTGACACAGAGGGATGTTAGGGAAGGCTTCCCTCAGGTCTGAAGGACCAAGAGGAGTTAAAACAGGTTTGCAGGGAGGGATGGATGATAGACAGAGAGAAAGATCGTTTCATACAGGAGGAGCACCGTGAGCAAAGTATTAGTAGGTGGAACCATGGCGTATTCAAGCAGCTACCAAAGGCCAATGTGGCTGTAACTCTGTGCACAGTTGTGTGGGCCTCATGTGCTCTTCATCATAGAAGCAATGGAGAGGAATCGAAATACAGAAAGGAAATGGAGTATGATCTGGAAAAATGTTGAATTACTATGTTGTATACCTGAAACTAATGTGATATTGTAAATCAGCTGTACCTCAATTTAAAAAAAATACAGAAAGGAACAAAACTCTAATTATAAAAATTTATCATGTCCCTGTACCTTGTAGCTGTTGTGGATTATGAAGTTACTTAGTGCGTATCTACTCTAAAAAAATGTTTCTGTATTCTACTTTTAGGTAGCTTGCTTTGTCAAATTTGTATCTATTTTAATGCCTTTACTAAAAAAACAATGTAACAACACATAAATATTGTCAACCATAATCCTCCCATTTTAATGATAATTTTTGTCGTTTTTACTTTCTCACTTTTTTTAACCTCACTAGTAACGAAACCAGAAATTCCAGCAACGTCAGCCCCTGACAAGCCTGCCTTGTCAGAGGAGGAGATGGAGAGGAAGTCCAAATCTATCATTGATGAATTTCTACACATTAATGATTTTAAGGTAAATGAAATTTTTAAAAAAGAAAGCAACAACAACACAGAAAGCCCCGTGGCAAGAGACAGAGGAACTTGGTTCTGGTCTAAGTCAGTTATTGTGAACTGACGAGACTTAGAGTGAGTAAGCCAAGACTTACACAGTTCAGTTTGCACAACTTTGATGCATTTCTGCCAAGTACTCTCTTTTAAATTGATACTGTAGTTTACAAGATCAATGGTCCGGAAGGAAGAACGGGTATCAATCCATTCCCACTATGGAGTAACCAAATTGACTTTGATACTGATGAACAAAAAATAACACATTATCATTATGAGGAATTCCTGGCTCCTTATATATTACCTGTCATTATCTTTACAATCATTTTATCATCATTCTCATATTAACTTTAAAGTACAGCTGACATTACTTTTTCTTTATTTCATAAGTAGAAAGCTGAGGCACAAAAGAGTAAGTAATGTGCCAGGGTCAGACAGCCTAAGTGAAACATTTCAAGATGTGGCTTTCCGTTTGCCCTTCTTTAACCTTAACCTTCTCCTTGATCTTCATTTTAAGATAGCAGTGAATAAGATATACGTACTGCCTGACTTCACGAGCCCTGTAGTCTTAAGGTAGAGACAGATCATAAACAGATGAATTCTATAAATAGTTAAACTGTAGTAGACCTATAGGGTCTTAGGAGAGATCATATAATGAGGCCTAGTTTAGGGATCTGGAGTCAGCAAAGGCTTATCTGTTAAAATATTTGTCAGATACATTAACTACTTTTGCTTTGGCAAAAGCTTACTGAAATTGTCCAAAATTTACAAGAAGTAGGAAGAAGTTTTGCTCATGAGCGAGTTGGAGAGGAGTACTTTGCAGAAACCCTTGGAAATGCAGCAAAAATAAGTGAACATTAGCTGGAATGAGCCAAAGAATAGACTTCATATACTGTGGTTTGTTAGATTCCTGGAAAATGAGGAGTATTCTTACAAATTGGCAGCACAGCCTTTTTCTTATGTGGAAGTAGGGAAATGGGAAAGAAGAAAATGGAAAGACTAAGAAAAGATGAAAAACAGAAACAGTAAGGAAGAAAGCAGTAGAGATTGTCTTTAGAAATAATTTAAAGGATATACGAAGTCAGTGAGCAACAAATACTTTGAAAGAGGAAAAGTAGGACCCTGTGATGAACTGGAGGTTTAAGAAGAAAAAGACCTTCGTAACACTTAGGTGCAACGAGAGAACCCTTCGAAGATTCTTTAGCCCTAGACCAAGCCTGCGGAAGGGACAGAGTCAGTTATGACTCATGAATGTCATTATGCATTGTACAAGGCAGCTCTGCTGCTGAGTGGCAATAGGAACCAGGTAATAATGTCGGACGTAGTGAGGACTTACTGTGTGCTAGGTGCTACTCCATGTATTTTATGTGTATTAGTTTATTTAATCTTCATAATACCATCCAGACATTAATATTATTATAATAGCCATTTTTACAATAAGGAAACTGAGGTGCAAAGATGTAAAGTAACTTGCTCTAGGTCATACTGCTGATAAGTGGTAGACTCAGGGTTCAAATCCAGGCTTCTAGCTTCAGAGCATAAACTATACTTTTTCTTATTACCTTTAGGGTATTAGTGTGTCATGCTAAAGGCTTACAGAGCTCATTCTAAGGGAGTTTTTTCCCTAATATTTTAATAGGTGCTAATACAAATTAATATTTATTGAGGCTTTGTTTTGTGTTTGGCAATGTGCCAAGTGCTTCTATCAATATATATGTATTATTTGCAATCCTCATAGTAACCCTATGATAGGAAGTCAAAGCTGAGAGATTAAGTTACATCCCTAAACTCATACAATAGTAAGTGGCAGAGCCAGGGTTCAAACCTTCGTTTGTCTGACTCCACATCTTGTGTTTTTAGCCTATGTGATACATGTATGTATTGAGTGCCTGGAATGTGCCAGCCACATTGTCAGGAGTACTTCCTGGAAGTACTGCAGTGTATGTAGTGACAGCATAGTCTGTTTTTTTATGTTTCTTTTATGGAGTTTATGTTCGAGTGGGAGATACAGACAAAGCTGCCCTAAAAATAAACAAACAGCTACTACAAAAAGGAAACAATGTTATAGTGCAGAGAAGTAAAATTAGGTGGTATGCTAGCCGGTGATTGGGCAGTCACAGGGACTATAGGAGGTGTCATTTCAGCTGAGAGCTCAAAAACAAGAATCAAACCGTTAGAAAATCAGGGAGAAGGGTAAGATTATGAACTGCTGTGAAATTAGAAGCTTCTCATTAGAAGTTCCATGATGTAGTTAGTTGGCCTGGTAGGCAGATTCAGTGACTAAATACTCACTGGAAGACACTTAGTCACTTCAGGTTTAGTACTGAGCACTGAGTACTTGCATTCATTTTTACTCTCTCCTGAAAAGGCCTTTTAATGATGATGGTAGGCTTAAAATGAGGTAAAAACCCACAAGGATAAAGAGCATAAGGAACAGAGGGCAGCAACATTCTGGAAGTTAGAAGGATGAATGGTAATTTACTTAGCAGACCATGAATGTGCGTGAGGTGCAGATGGGGCTAGAAACAGAAGGACTGATTGGTTAAAAGTGTATGTAAGAAACAGCTTTACATGACAGTTGTTTCAAAAGTACCAGTGTCATAAAAAGACAAAAAAGAGAGAAAGGACTGATCTAGACTCAAAGCGTCTAAAGCGGGAATTGGAATTCCCTGACGGTCCAGTGGTTAGGACTTGGACCTTTCACTGCCAGGGCCCTGGGTTCAGTCCCTGGTTGGGGAACTAAGATCCCTCAAGCCGCACAGCAAGGCCAAAAAGAAGGAGTCTAAAGAGACATCATGACATGTGATGTCGTGTTTCAGTTGGATCCTAGAGCAACAACAACAAAAAGTTATATTGGTCATTTGGGGACAATTGTGGAAATTCGAATGTGCACTATATATACCAGATATTTTTGTTGACACTATTGTATGAATGTTAAATTTCTTGGATATATGAAGAGAAAGAAAGCTAACAACTGATGAATCTAAATTGAAGTAAAGGTATATAGGTGTACCTCGTATTACTCTTTAATTTCTCTATAGTTTGAAATTTTTTTAGTTAAAAAATTGATGTGGGAGGTATTAAATAAAGTAGCAGAGGGGAAATAAAATAGCAGTGAGACACGCAGATACGCCTTACTCCCTTCTGCAGTCAGGAGGCTGCCCTTCTCACATGCATCTTCCCCCTCAGAAGAGCTACTCTCTTCAGGTGTTGAACCAAAGGATTTTGGACTCAGACCAAGTTGAGGTAGCTGAGGGCAGGGAGGCACACTGCTGTATTGGTGATTCAGTGACCCTGGCTGCCAGGCTTTTATCCTCCAGATCAAAGATATTGACCTAGCTAGATCATCCCATGGTAAGGACCAGTTTACAAGCCCCACATCCCAATATCTTCCTAAAACGTTTTTAGTACTTCAGCTAACCATGTCAACTTTACTATGAAGGAAGGCATTTTTCATTGAAGATTTTGCAAATATTACATACCCAAACAGAATTACCTCAGTTGCCACATTAAGGCCTTTGAATCGTGACATTGAATTTCTATTTAAATATTATTTCATAATATACCATTTCCAGTTTTAAAATGATCATAATATAGGTAAATATTGTGTAGAAAAATACATTTTTGCCTCTGGTCCTTTGAGTGATCTTTAATAAAATTGTTAATCTAAACACATTAGCCTTGTAAAGATGCACTAGTATTTTTAAATATGCCTCATAATATTGCCCACATTAACCTGGATTTTACTGAGCTATATTAATGTTTAACTATATATATATGAAAACTGTCTTGTTCTTAGAGTTGTCTACTGACTTTGTCATAAGTGAAAGATTTTAAACTTATTTTCACACTCTGGTGATTCTATCCATATTTTGGAGTAAGCTTTTATTTGCTATTTGAACAGGAAGCCATGCAGTGTGTGGAAGAGCTGAATGCCCAGGGCCTGCTATATGTGTTTGTGAGAATGGGTGTGGAGTCCACCCTGGAAAGGAGCCAGATCACCAGGGATCACATGGGCCAATTACTGTATCAGCTGGTGCAGTCAGAAAAACTCAGCAAACAGGACTTTTTCAAAGGGTCGGTATCCTACTCAAGAGTGGTATTCAGTTACTAGGCTCTTAATAGTCTTTAATTTTAAAAGTACATATCTTTTTAAGTATTTAGCTGTTTCCATAGATTAAAACTGTATCTACCATAATATGTTGATGTGTATTGTATTGATAATATGTTGGTTGATATGATGGCATTTTATAGATTGTGCTAGGGCATAATGGTCATTTTCTGATTTTCTGTATCTAGTTGTTAGACGTATATTATGATGTAAGTAAGATAGCAGAGACCCCCTTAACTGTCGGGAAGCTCTGAGCTCATCAGCCCATTTATATGTAAACCCCTGCATGTTCTCTAGGAAAAAGCTTTTCTTTGTGAGAAAAATTCTGGAAAATTAACTTAAACCTAAAAGCCTTATTCTTTCAGTAAACCATGGTTCATTTTGGACAGGAAGTGCTTGTCTGTTCACTGTACCCCCATAGAAGCATATGTAACTCCCAAGTTGTTAATGATATAGTTTATTCCAAGTTGGTTTCATTGTGATTTCTCTTGATGGCTGGTTTGATGAAGGCTGGCTGTCACTTGTGTTATATCCTTATTTGATCAGGTTCTGATCATCTTTGTGATCATCACAAATGCATGGATTAGGTTCTTTGTGGTACAATCACAGAATCTTGCCCAGGCTTATGTTCTAAAATCAATATTTAAGGAGAAAATTGCATATGGTCAAAAATTTTGTTTTAGGAGCCATGTTGTGCAAAGGTAAACATAGAACCACACCCAGGACTGACAGGTACCCACTTTGTAAGAGAAAAGGAACTAAGACCTCCTGAAGGATAAATGTCAGATGGGGTAAATCTCACATCTCATACTCATTCGGGGTATATGCTCGTTGAGTGGGATGGCCGTAAGAATTCTGCACTATTTAAGTTATTTTTCTCATTGTAAATCTTTTTTGCCAATCTTTTTTGTGTTCTTGTAAATTAAATGCTGGTGATCACTGTATATCTTTCAGATATGGCCAACCGCTTAGAATAGTGTAACCATTAAATGCCAAGGTCGAATGTACTTAGGAATATTCATTTGATGTTGTAAGGAACGATGACATTGTCCTCAAGGTCCCAGAAGATGTATATTTGTTCCTAGGATCATTAAAAAGTTATCCTTCAGCAATGAGCTAGATTTCTCTCGATTCAGTGACTTGACCAGATTAAGGCCATCTGACCCAGTTAACTTATTAGTAAGAAACTTTGGCAAAAGTTGCATGGTTATTGGCCTTCAAAAGCCAGGATGTTTTTTCAGTTTTAAAAGAGATACATGAGATTCACTCCAGTAACCAGCCAGTGTAAATAACAAGAGCAAGTGAGGGTATTTATAGCCTCACACATTGAGTTCTGCCCCAGCCAACTTGCAACTATAGTTTCAGTAATACCTATTATATTAATTTATAAATATTTGCTTTTTACCAGATACTATGATATATTCACCAGAAAGTTTTGGAAATGAGAATGCTAGATTACTGTTTACCATTTCCTGTCTCTCTTCAAACTATACTCAGAAGTTGATTCATACCTGGAAAGCCCTCAAAGGAGTGTGTTCTAGCTTCATTGGCCTTAATTGAACTTGTGAGGTGCTAGCTTGGTTTCTCAGCTACCTCAGACATTTTCATTTCTCTTTGTGGGATTCCCTGAGGAAAAAGTGTCACATCCAGACATGGTGTCCACACTTTCATGGTGGTGCTGTCACCGCTGCTGGCAGTACAACCACAGCCACAGCCTTTTATTTAGACCAGAAATGAGATGAACACATCTCATCACTACTTCATCTCTCTCCGTCCCTCCTTCCTCTGCAGCTTGTGATAATGCAGCGGCTTCAGGCCCAGCTTTTGATACTTAGTTAGACCTAACCATCCTTAGACCAAGAGCCCTATGAAGACCCCTATTCTTTCCTAAATGCAGAGGCCCGGCACGGTGGAAACAAAGAGATAGCCTCTTGGTTATTATTTACCAAGAGCCTTCTTGCAAGGAGATGGTAGTTTCCCAATTCCTTCTGAAGCCTAAGTTATAAATAGATCATATTGTCCAGAGAGGCACATTTCACTGGAGCCACAGACATGCCCTGTCTTCTGTCTCTTTAGTCCCAGTATCCAAAGATCTGTGTCCTTACATAGCGCTGTGGGGGAACACAAGGTCAGCTTTCTTGGATGCTGATACTGCTTAGATGCCAACTTCTGAGCAGTCATTAAAGCTGTGATGGTTCTGGAAAACAAAGGAGAAGACCTCCAACTGTTAATCTGCCCTTTCTCCTACAGTTCCCCAAAGCATGCACTGCTACTTAAATAGTAAGGTAGACTAGACAGAAATTTCAGGTAGGCTCTTTGTGTCATGTGGTTTATAAATAAAGCTTAGATCCTTTGGAATTTTCCTTACAAGATGCTGTATCAACTCTGAGCATAATAGTTGCTGTATATAAATAACATTTCCACAACATCAAGCCACCTTCTTGGAAATTTCAGGACTTGAATCTAAATACTTTATCATGCAAATTAGATAGGTAGGTACGTGGGCACATTACTGTGTAGGTGCATTTCAAATAGTGTGGTACAGTCATTTAATATGGCCTCAAAAGACTTCTTTTTAAAAACTGTCTACTAAAGGTAGTTGAGTGTAGCTCACTGTTCACCATGGAATTGGAATCTCTTTGAAAGTGTAATGAACAAATGAAAAACAGGTCAGTAAAAATTGGAGTTGACTAGAGACGTAAAATATGTGCCCTTCAAGGAATCTTGATATATTAGTATTTCATTTTGGGAGAGGCTTATTGGAAAGGAAATTCTTATCTCCTCCTTGACTACTTTTTTTTTTTTTTTGCGGTACGCGGGCCTCTCACTGCTGTGGCCTCTCCCGTTGTGGAGCACAGGCTCCAGATGCGCAGGCTCAGCGGCCATGGCTCACAGGCCCAGCCGCTCCGCGGCATGTGGGATCTTCCCGGACTGGGGCACGAACCCATGTCCCCTGCGTCGGCAGGCGGACTCTCAACCACTGCGCCACCAGGGAAGCCCTTGACTACTTTCTTGATTACTTTTTTGGAACTTTTCTTGCCACTTAAGGCAGTTCTGCTTTGGTAAAAAGATACTATTTGGTGCTTATATGGACAAGCAGACTTAAGTTCCATATGCAAAATGGTAGAGGTGCTAGTTAACAAGTGAAGACCCCATTTGCTCACATAGGTAAGATTTAGTTTAAATAGTCTTTTTTGTGGTATTCCTTTGAAGATGGTACTGGCTTTTTAAATCTTTTTTTTTTATTTCTTCCTTTTACCTGTAGTCAGATTCTCTAATGATCAGTCATAATAATACTTGACCAGTCTGATTTTGAGATGTTTTCATTCTTTCTTCTTTGATTATCTACAGTAAGATTTATATTTTTATTAAGTTATCATAATGCAAATTTTAGAAGATGCTGCTTGACAATATCACTTCCAATTGCGGTAGATTATTTTGCCTTTTTAGCAGATGTCTAATCAGAACTTTACTGAATTAAAAAATATATTTCTAACTTTGAACAATGTATTGCTTTCTTTAATTAAATTTTAGACAGGAACCCAATATATAAAATAAATAAAAGTAGAGTTTCTGTATTTGAAATGGGGGAAGGGATGTCCTAAGTCCCACTTGTGGGCCTCACGGAAGTGCAGTTTAGTGGGTGTGGTGGTCACTACATACCAAGAAGCAAGGCTACGGTGCAGCTGTTTCATTTATTCAGCCAGCTTCTGAATCTATATTATGTAAGGCATAATATGCATTCAGAATATACATTCAGAGTATATATAATATATAATATATTATGCAAGGCATTGTTACAAGCTAGGTAGTAGTCCAAAGACATAAAGATAATTATCTAGCAGCTTCTGCACACCTAGGATTTTTCTTTTAATATCGTACAAAAGGATTTAGGAACTGTAAATCTCAGAAATAAGTCTCTTACGAGCTTTTGCTTCAGATACCCTGTGTTCAGCCAAATATTTTTTTTTATCAGTAGTATGGATTTGATCAGTGATTGTGTTCTGCACATTGTACCATGATAAACTGACTAATCAAGAAGTAGAAAACCGGGGCAAGAATATGGGTATCTCTTTGTTGTAATATGAGATGAAAAGAAGAGCAAATACACTGCTGCAAGACCAAGACGGCTATAGTTGTCTCATGGACTCATTAAACGGTTTAATCTATACCGCTAACCCGTGGAACATGAATAGGCGTTATAGGTGATCAACCCAGAAATCCTGGAGCCCAGCCAGATTATGTTCCATCATTGGCACATTAACCGAGCTGAAAGTGGACATAATGAGAGAACAGTCAAGAATCTGTTGTACAGCAAATAGATGTCAAATAATTGCAAGCTGTGAGGTCACAAAGTTGTCATTAAGGATTCATGAAGCCCAGAGTTAGATAATGTGGCTGAGCTGCCAGTTGTTTTGAAATGGCACCTTCAGGAAAGGGACCCTGCCTTGTAGTTTTTAAGTGAAAAAGTGTTGTGTAGGCCTCTGAGGTAGGTAAGAAGAATGGCACACTCTGGCTAGACACTGGAATTGCAGTGAAAAAGCACACATTTTATGTGTGCAGAGATCTAAAAGGATACGAAGACTAATACCACCTGCTCTTGGCCCCTTCATTCATTTGCCCTTTCCTTCTGATTATGTGTATTTCCTTGTGATTATGTATATGTCTCCTATAGTTTAATTCACTTTTGTTTTTGGACTTTTAAATATTCTCTATATTGGAATGATTAACAAAGTCTTGAGTTATGTTTTTATACTTAAAATGAATAGCTGTGGGCTTCCCCAGTAGCGCAATGGTTGAGGGTCTGCCTGCCGATGCAGGGGACGCGGGTTCGTGCCCCGGTCTGGGAGTGTCCCACATGCCGCGGAGCGGCTGCGCCCGTGAGCCATGGCCGCTGAGCCTGCGCGTCCGGAGCCTGTGCTCCACAACGGGAGAGGCCACAGCAGTGAGAGGTCCGCGTACCGCAAAAAAAAAAAAAAAAAAAAATGAATAGCTATGATTTTCAGCCTAAATAAGACTGGGCTGATATTTGGTGTTTCTAAATTTTATATTGAAACTCCATTTATTTTACTTCACATTGAGAAGTATTCCGTAGCATGAAAGCCTGAAACCATTAGCTTTTCTTAGAGGTCGAACAGTTTGTAACATGTCATAATGACGGTGTTATATAGTAATGTTGTCAGGCTCTTTTGTATCCATCCAGTTTCCTTCCCCATTGTAAGCTCCTCAGTGACAAGGATTTTTGTCTTTTCTTCTCCTTGTGTCTGGTCTGCATTACACTAAGTTTTTAGTCAGTGCTTCTGACTGACTCAGAGGATATGATACTCAACTGTAGTGAACTATTTATAGTGTGGGATTAAATAGAATAGCCTGTTACCCTAGAACGTCATATAACTGCCCCATTTTCATCATTTAAGTCTTTCAGATGTCACTTCCATACAGAGGTATTTTCTGATCACCCTCTAGGGATAGCCTAGTACCATAGTTCATGTTCTTCAGAGAATTAGCCCTATCTGCAAATAGGCTTTTGGTGGTTTTGTTTTCCTCCCCACACTAATACAAGCTCTTTGAGAGCAAAAACTTGTTTACTTGATGCCTAGAACAGTACCGAACATAGCAGTTGTTTAATAGGTATTTGTTGACTGGTTTTTGGTCTGTTTATTTAATGTTAACTTTTGAATTACATTTGCATGTGAATTTTTTTCCTGTTCTTTTTCAGTTTTTCAGAAACACTGGAATTGGCAGATGACATGGCCATTGATATTCCCCATATTTGGTTGTACCTTGCTGAACTGGTGACCCCCATGTTAAAAGAAGGCGGAATCTCCATGAGAGAACTTATCATGTAAGTTATACTTGTTTCTTTTGATGTATATCTAGTTAAAATGACTCAGAGCCTGCCAGCTAGCTTCCTAGCATAGTGCTCTCGCTTCAGTGCCTTTGAGGACTCTCACACGCAGCCTGTGGCTCTTTCAGACTTCTAATTTCAGTATAAAAATGTTATATTTTTCTAAATTGGAGAAGTGATGGGGATATAATAGCCCTGTGGTCCATTAAGGTTAGATATGGCTCCAGAATCATGCAGTTGGAAGGTGATTGCTCCTGGAAGCTTAATGCTAATCTGACTTTTACGTCTCTCATTGCGCCAATGCTGTAAGAGGTTATAGTTCCACATAATAACATTCAGACTGTGGTACCTGCATAGCACATGCTCAGGTTGTTTTAAAAGGAGCTGAGCCCTTAGGCATTTCTAGATTTGGACGTGAGTGGGAAATTGTTGCTACATTGTGTAGACTAGTATTTCCCAAACTCTTCTTCAAAACATTAGTATTTCCCTCAAAGCTGTTCACATAGTCAAACTCTGCATACTATTGTGTCCCTTTTCTTTGAGATTCACAAAGCGTATTATAGCACGTTAAAGGTTGTGAGAATCCTATAGTAAAACCAAGCAACAAATAAAAACTGTAGCTTTGTTTAAGTCAGCAGTGCTTCGCTTAATTGACTGTAGAATCCTTTTTTGAGGAATAATTATTGACGTCCTGTGGAACACAGTTTGGGAAATACTGTGGAACACAGTTTGGGAAATACTGATATAGACTGTGAGAAAATTGGTTCCTTTCTGTTTCATCTGTATTCTAAAGAAAACCTTCCTTTCTTAAAAACACTTCATAACTAAGCTTCACAACTCCCGGCTACCTTAGGTGCTTCTCTTCTTTCGGCTTAAGGTGGAGCTCATGTAAATAAACAGATTGTTAAGTGAGACTGATCTTTGCATTGCTTCCGTCACTGAAGCAGCTAGAGAAAAAGGCAAAACCCAGGAACTCTAAAGTCTCTTTTCCAGCTTCCCCATGAAGCGTAAAGTGAACCTGAAGTCTCTGAACTACTTCTGAAACTTATTACTTAGAGATGTTCTGGAATTTTGCTTGCCCGGTATTATTTAGGTTGCACAGTATCTTCTTTTGGCACACATTGTTTGCATACTGTTCTAGAACAGAGAGTTTGTTCAGAGGTACTTAATCACTACTCTTATCTTTTACAGAGAATTTAGCAAACCTTTACTTCCTGTTGGAAGAGCTGGAGTCTTGCTTTCTGAAATATTGCACCTTCTATGCAAACAAATGGTGAGTGTTGGATTTAGCAGCCTATTGGGAAGTGTAGTGATTTTGATCTTGGGTTATCCGTGAAAAGCGTAGGTATCACTGTGCAGGTAACTCTCTTAACGTCTATTATTTGAAGAAAAAAAAAGAAAAGTGAGGTTTCTGGTTCAGTCTAGTTTCTTCCAAAGGTATATTTGTCCTTCTGTTTTCTTGTAATTTGGGAAAGAATTATCTAATCTCAGCCAGATTTGGTACAATTCTAAAGAATCTCAAGATGTATTTTATTTGTGGCTAATGATTTTATCTTCTCTTGAAACAAAATGGCTATATTATTTATACTTTTTAATAGATTTCAATTAAAACTCCTCTGCTTTCAGAGAAAGATAAGATCCATAAAATGATTAATTTTACAATATATTTGGATCACGGGCTAGGTAATCTGATTAGAAATAGGTGGTAAAAAAAATCATATTGATATCACTTACATGTGGAATCTAGAATACAACACAAATGAACTTATCTACAAAACAGAAACAGACTTACAGACATAGAGAACAGACTTTTGGTTCCCGGGGTGGGGTTGGGGTAGGGGAGGTAGGGGAGGGATGGACTGGGAGTTTGGGATTAGCAGATGCAAACTATTATATGTAGAATGGGTAAACAATAAGGACCTACTGTATAGCACAGAGAACTATATTCAATATTTTGTGATAAACCATAATGGAAGAGAATGTGAAAAATAATGTATATATATGTGTAACTGAATCACTTTGCTGTGCAGCAGAAATTAACACAACATGATAAATCAACTATATTTCGATAAAATAAATTTTTTTAATGGCAAAAAAAGAAATAGGTGGTAAAAATGATTCTGCAGGATTGTGAATTTCTATCTTAAAGTTGCATTTATTTTAGTTTAATAACTACTGCATAATTCTTTGCAAAGCTCTATGCTAGGATTTTAGTCTGCAAAGATAGCTAAACCTTCAAAGAATTTATAGACTGGAGAGGGAGACAAATAAATCTAAACCAATAGTTTCAAAAGAGAGTGTCAGTGCTATATTAGAGGTCTAAGACGTTTGGGAAAGTGGTGTAGCTTCACAAAGGTGAAGAAACGTCAAAACAACTCACGTATGAAAATTTTAGAGTGATTTCTGACTTAAACTATTATACTTATTTGTATAATAGTTATTCATAGATAGGTGTACTAAACAGTCTCGTCTCTAATTCTAGTTGATTATCTGTTTGTTCTTAATATTCTTTGCTTGATGGCACTAAAGTTTTTATTGAACCCTAATTTGTAGATCCAGAATTTTCTCCTCTTCTACCTACTTGACTTTAGTCCCTAAAATTCAAATTCTTGTTAACTTTTATTTGTAGAAACAGAAAGCAAATTCTCACTTCTCCTAACTAAAACAAAATTCTCATAGAATATAAGCTCTGGAATTAGCCTGAGTTTAAATCCTTACTCTGCCAGGTTATCAGCTATACCTTGGGCAAATTAGTCTGTGAAATAACTAGTACATGTTTCTTAGATGACAGTTGCAGCCTCAAAGCCTGACATTTTCCTTTATCACTGTGACTTTGTTCAGGCAGTGGACTTGTACCTCCTCATCAGTTTTCCACCTGACAGCAGGTCTTCTCTGTTGTTTCCTGGGCTCAACCTTGCACTTCTTCTTGCCCTTGAAATAATTCTCATTCCTTGATCAGGAGCAATGACTTCCTTAGTCATTCTCATGTTAGGTCGCATAATCGTAACCTACTGTGAAGAGGGACTCCAGGGAGGCTATTGAATGGCTTTAATAGTGGATGCATATAGCACTATCCAGGAAAAGAGACAGTTTTGAATTTATAAGCTCTGTGAATTGGACTCTTTTTAGGTGATTATATTCATAAATCCCAAACACCAGCTTGCAGATCCCCAGATTAGTCATCTGGTAGAAGAAATTCTTGAACGTTAAGCAACTGTACTTCATTTACCATTACATTTATGAACATTCAGACATCTCAGTTTGAAAGCTAAGTGTCCTAAGAAATTAACTTCATATCAGCAAGGAAAAGTTTCAGTTTTTTAGCCTTCCTTCAAACTTCTGTACTCTTGACTTCTTTTTCTCTTTCCAATGTAAAACTAAATGGATTGGACTTAATGTCTGTTTTAGAGCCATAAGAAAGTGGGAGCCTTATGGAGGGAGGCTGACCTCAGCTGGAAGGATTTTTTACCAGAAGGGGAAGATGTACATAATTTTCTCTTGGAGCAGGTGAGTAAGAGCAAGGCTTGTGCCTTCCTGTTTGATCGTAGTTGGTCTGTTTCTTAGAGGAGATAAAGGTATTTGTACTAGTATTCCAGTTATTAAAATTAGACCAAAATAGGAATTGTGGTCAAGATGTCATTGTAAGTCCATGCTTTAAAGCCACTTTACCCAAAAAAACCTCGTGATTCCTAAGGACAGATATTTTCTGATCTCTCGTCAGAATCAATCATGATTCTCACTAGGCAACTTTTAACAACATCGTAGCTTTTCGTCTCTGCGTTAATTAGATGATAGATAAAAAAGAAAAGAAAAATTTAAGGACTTAGCCACACTTAGAAAACAAGCTACACGTCTCCATGAACCAGAAATGAAATTGATGAATAAAGCAGGGTTAATAGGGCTAAAGCTGCAAGTCTTCTGAGCTCTGGGTCTGAAAGCAAATAGAGACAGGAGAAGTTATTTCTGTGGGGTAATAGGGTCTAGATGCCCCTTTCAGGGTAGAAGACTGGAGACAGGCTTACTGCATGTCACTAAGTGGAAACTCGATAAATACGAGGAAGTAGATATAGTCTTATAGGCAGAACCTTAGCTAAGCTGCCTACTGACTTGCTAACTGGATTCAGAAATCCACAACAAGGCGGAAGGCTACATAGTCAATATAATCTGGTCCTAAGTAAAGAATTGTGGGGGATCAAATAGAGGCAACTGTAAAAAGAGTGACGAAACAAAAACCTTCCTCTCAGAATGGTCCTGCAAGTCAGAACCCTAAAACATCTGAGGAAAATAAGTGCTAAGACAGCCAACAAAATCGGCAATAAGAAGAAAAAAATCACTCTTAGGAAAAAAGAAAATAATAAAGCAATCTGAAAATGGCTTTAAGTATATTTTAAGCTGGATATATTTAAGCTGGATAAAGACATTAGGTTAACTGTGGACTTTAGCTTCCTTTTGGTTGTAGTCTAGATACACTGAGGAGCACTCCTGCCATGATAATAAGAACCTACATAAGGCATAATTTATCTTGCATAGCTGGGCTCATAAAAAGTGGAAGAAATTCCCAAGTAACAAAACGAATAAGGGGGAAAAAAGCCAAAGATGAAATCGACTCTGAGCAGTAAGCACATGTAAAGGGTGTGTTGCCTAATACCATTATAAGCGCTGCCAGAGATCTTGAATATGTTAAAATGGTCCCAGTTCAACATTACCCTGGCTCCAAGAAGCAGCAAACCAAAATGCTCTTTGGACAAAACTATACTCAACTTAGCTCTTACTTCCTACAAATCAACATTATCTAAATATATGAGTTAATACTTAGAGTTCATTTAACGTATAACGAAACAGGTAACCATGAGTGACAGTAAACAGACAGTAAGTGCAAGATTTAGACTCCAAAGACTTGAGATAATGGAATCATCACTCAGCATATAAAATAACATTATTTTAAAAAGAGGGAATCACAAAAATGAGCAAACATGAAGAGAGTAGTCAAAATGACTGGGCAGATATAAAAAGAGAAGGAGAAGAAACTAGACAGAATTCTAAGAGCTGTTACGAAATTTAGAGGATAGAATGAGAAAGTCTAACGTGTCTAATTGGAGTCCTAGAAGGGAAAACAGGGTGAATGGAGAGGAGGCAATATTTGAAGAGACTGTGGCTGACTTTTCCAAAACTGAAAAATATATGAATCTATATAGAAAGCACATGTATACCACATAGGATAGTTACATTTTAGTGAAACTGCATAATATCAAAAGCAAGCAAAGAACGATTTTAAAGTAGCTAGAAAGAAGCAGCACATTACCTACAAAGGAAAAGCAGACTTTGCAATAGCAACAATGAAAGCCAATTGTTATCAAAGTATACATAGATAACAATGAAAGATGGCGGCGTAATCTTTTTCTTTTTTGCGGGGGGGCAGGAGCTGCATCGGGTCTTAGTTGCGGTACGTGGGATCGTTCATTGAAGCGCGCAGGCTCTTCGTTGCGGAGCGCAGGCCTCCCTCTAGTTGTGGCGCACAGGCTCCAGGGTGTTTGGGCTCTGTAGTTGTGGCATGTAGGTTCCAGAACATATGTGGGCTCTGTAGTCTGCAGCATGCAGGCTCTCTAGTTGAGGCACAGGAGCTCAGTAGTTGTGGCGCATGGGCTTAGTTGCCCCATGACATGTGGGACCTTAGTTCCCTGGCCAGGGCTTGAACCTGTGTCCCCTGCATTGTAAGGCAGATTCTTTACCACTGGACCACCAGGGAAGTCCCGGAATAATCTTAAAGTGCTGAGAAAATATCAGTTAATCTAGAGTTGACTTCCGAATAAACTAACCTTTAAGGATAAGGGCAACATATATTTAGAAACTTAATAACACACTTCTAAATAACCCGTGAGTCAAGGAGAAATCATAAAAGATTTTTTAAATATTTTATACTGAATGAAAATGAAAACACAACACATCAGAATTTGTGGGATGCAACTAAAGCCATACTTAGAGTGAAATTTTTAGCACTGAACACCTGTGTGTAGGAAACAAGTAAGGTCACAAATCAGTAACTTCAGCTTCAACCTTACAAAATTAGAAAATGGAAGAGCAAATAAAACTCAAAGTAAATAGAAAAAAGAAGGGGCTTCCCTGGTGGCGCAGTGGTTGAGAATATGCCTGCCAATGCGGGGGACACGGGTTCGAGCCCTGGTCTGGGAAGATCCCACATGCTGCGGAGCAACTAGGCCCACAAGCCACAACTACTGAGCCTGCGCGTCTGGAGCCTGTGCTGCGCAACAAGAGAAGGCTGTGAAAGTGAGAGGCCCGCACGTCGCGATGAAGTGGCCTCTGCTTGCTGCAACTAGAGAAAGCCCTCGCGCAGAAACGAAGACCCAACACAGCCAAAAATAAATAAATAAATTTTAAAAAACGGAAATAACAAGAATCAGAGCAGAAGTCAATGAAACAGAAGAACAGTAGAGAAAAGTCACTGAAGTCAAAAGCTGGTTCTTTGAAAAGATAAAATTGATAAACCCGTCGCCAGACTAATCAGGAAAAATAAAAAAGAGAAGGCACAGATTTCTAATAAAAAGAATGAGAGAGGTGACATTGTATAGATTCTACACATAACAACAGGTAAGAGAATTTTGCAAATAATCTTTATGCCAATAAATACACCCACTTAGTTGAAATGAGTAAATTTCTTGACACAAACTACTAGAGCTGACTCAAGAAGAAGAATAGATAACCTGAATATCTATGAAAGAAATTGAAGTAGTTAACGTCTCACAAAGAAAACTCCAGGCACCAGTGAGTTTACTGATGAATTCTACGAAACATTTAAGGGAGAAATAATGCCAATTCTGCAAAGAATTCTACACCAATTCTTCCAAAACATTGAACAGGAGAGACTTATTTTCCAACTCATTCTGTGAGACCAGCATTAAACTGATAACAAAATCAAGGGCATTTCAAGAAAAGAGAACTATAGACCAGTATTCCTAATTAACACAGAGAAAATCTTGTCAACAAAATTTTCACAAATCAAATGCAACAGTATATAAAAAGGATAATACATCATAACCAGGTAGGTTTTATCACAGGAATATAAGGTTAATTTAAAATTTAAAAATCAGTGTATGGATGGAGGGAAGATGATATAGTAAGAAGGTCCAGAATTAGTCCCTCCACTGAAACAACTATTGAGCTGGGAAGGTCTGTTAGAATCAGCTATTTTGGAATTGTGGAGTGGAACACGTGCACTACCAACACCAGGAGGATGCTTGATGAAAAAAAGAGTCTGGTAATTTCCAGTGATTTTGGTGTTTTGCATAGAAGGCTATCAGCCCCCAGCTCTGTGACAGACAGCTGAGGAGACAGTAGCACCTTCTTTCTGGCGCCAGGTTGAGCACTAAAGACCTTGCCCTCTAAAGATTGGTGTTGTGTCTTTTAATCTGCGTAGCAGTTCACCAAGTGTCCTGTGCAGAACCTTGATGTCATTTCAGCTCCTCACCCTGAAGCAACTTCTTGGATGGGGTCTGTCAAAGAACTTAAACAGAACACATTTATGTCTTCCCCATGCCCCCATGCCCCTCTCTTTTTCTTATTGGATCCAGGCATTCACTGAAATCTCTGAAAGGTCACTGGCTGACTGCAGAGATAATGGATCAGAGACTTCAGTAACCATATACGAGAAGGAATATAGTCCTTGTCTAAAAGTCACTAAACAGATGACTGCAACATCATACAGGGTGAGGGAGAGAATCTGATGTCCAGACTTACTGCATTACACTGTCTAGTTTTCAACAAAAAAATTATGAAGTATTCAAAGAAACAGGAAAATACAGCTCATTCACAGGGGAAAATAAGAAAATGACAGAAAGCATCCCTGAGGAAGCCCAAACATTGGGAATACTAGACAAGGACTTTAACTGACTTAAATATGCTCAAGTTGCTGAAGAAAACCATGGACGAAGAAATAAAGGAAATCAGAATGATGAATTGAACAAGTTGAGAATACTGGTAAAGAGGTAGAAATTATAAAAAGGAGCCAAGTAGAAACTGAAAAGTGGTAATAGCTGAAATGAAAAATTAGACTCTTTCAACAGCAGGTTTGAGCAGGCAGAAGAAGCAGTCAGCGAACTTGGAAACAGGGCAATTGAAATTGCTCAGTCAGTCAGGAATCACTGATTCAGCACTAATTTACTACGATGAAAATCCATCTTCAGTATTCACAACAGATACACTCTTTTACTAATTGTTTCGCTAATGAAATTTCTGGCATTGTTATATGGAACTGAATATCATTGAATTTTTTTAAAGTCCCTATAGTTTATTTTTTAAAGAAAACTTTAAATTGTAATAATACATATTGAAAAAATAATCCATTTAACATATAAAGAGGCTTTGAAAAAAGAAATTGCTCAGTTTGAGGAGCAAAGAAAAGAGAATCAAGAAAAATTAACAGAGTCTAAGGACTTAGGGGACACTGTCAAACACATCAGTATATACATAATGTAGTCCCAGAGAAGGGAGAAAAGAGCAGAAGAAAGTATTTAAGTATTTGAAGAAATAATGGTCAAAAACTTCCCAAATTTGTTCAAAGATATGAATCTACACATCTAGGAATTTCAGCAAACTCCAGGCAGGATAAAGTCAGTTTGACATCAAGATATAATGAAACTGTTGAAAGACAAAAACAAAGAAGAAATCTTGAAAACATCAAGAGAGAAGAGACTCGTCACATACAAAGAAGCCTCAATAAGATTAACAGCCAGTTTATCATCAGAAACTATGGCTGTCAAAAGACACTGGAATGATATATTTAAAGTACAGGGCTTCCCTAGTGGTGCAGTGGTTAAGAATCCGCCTGCCAATGCAGGGGACACAGGTTCGATCCCTGGTCCGAGAAGATCCCACATGCCGCGGAGCAACTAAGCCCGTGCACCACAACTTCTGAGCCTGAGCTCTTGAGCACGTGTGCCACAACTACTGAAGCCCACGCACCTAGAGCCCGAACTCCACAACAAGAGAAGCCACCGCAGTGAGAAGTCTGTGAACCACAATGAAGAGCAGCCCCTGCTCGCCTCAACTAGAGAAAGCCCCGCGCGCAGCAACAAAGACCCAATGCAGCCAAAAAAAAAAAGGATAACTAAAGTACTAAAATTTAAAGACTGTTTATATCTGGCAATATTTCCTATAAAAATGAAGAAGAAATTAAGACATTCCCAGATAAAAACTAAGTGAGTTAGTAGACCTTCCCTGCAAAACTGAGTCTGTCAGGCTGAAGCAAAAGAACACAAGAGTGTAGCTCGAAGCCATACAAAGAAACATAGATAACTGGTAAAAGTAGCCACACAGGGAAATATAAAAGCAAGTATTATTATGTTTTTGGTTTGTAGTTCCTCATTTTCTTTGCTATATGATTTAAAAGGCAAATCCATAAGGAAATAACTATAAATATGTGTTAATGGGCATACATTGTATAAAGATGTAATTTATGAAAATAACTACCCAAGGATGGTTTCTCTCAGAATTCCCATGAGACCCAACAGTTGTACTTCTAGGTGTATATCCAAGAGAAATGAAATCATATGGCACCCTGATTTGAAGTCAAATAAACCTGGATTCAGGTTCCAGTTTTCTACGACTTAAGACTTGAAGCAAATTACTTGATTTCTCTAAGCCTCATATTCCTCACCTATGAAATGCTTATAAGAACTATCTGGTAGAATTTTTATGGGGATTAAATGAGATAATGTTTAAGAAGCACTGAGCATAGAGAGGAACTCAGTCAGTTACGGATGATGTTGTTATTAATAAAAATGTTCAGGGCTTCCCTGGTGGCGCAGTGGTTGAGAGTCTGCCTGCCGATGCAGGGGACACAGGTTCATGCCCCGGTCCGGGAAGATCCCACATGCCACGGAGCAGCTGGGCCCGTGAGCCATGGCCACTGAGCCTGCGCGTCCGGAGCCTGTGCTCCACAATGGGAGAGGCCACAACAGTGAGAGGCCCACATACCACAAAACAAACAAACAAACAAAAAATGTTTAAAAGACAAAAAAAATGAGGTTCCAGAAAACTTGGCCTTCTGTATCCTGAATATTAGCTTTCTTCTAAAATGGCTGGTTTAGGGACTCCCCTGGTGGTCCAGTGGTTAAGACTCCACACTCCCAATGCAGTGGGGGGGCCTGGGTTCGATCCCTGGTCAGGGTACTAAGCCTTTGTGCCGCAACTATTGAGCCGGCGTGTCGCAACTAGAGAAGCCTGTGCGCCACAACTAGAGAGCCCATCAGCCACAACGAAGACCCAGCGCAGCCAACATAAATAAAAATTAAAATGGCTGGTTTAATGCCCTTTTTCCGGGAACCCACGTACATTCTGCAAGAGGTAGTGATGAGCTGATCCATAAATTTGAAGCCCAGCCTTCTAGGTTCTAGGAGGATTCAATAACGTATACAGAAACACAGGGATTCTGAGAAATAAATGTTTCTCTCCAATGACCAAGGTAAACTTTACAGCTCACCACTGACTCTGTTTGGCCATGGTAAAGACGTTCACTTTCACATTTTTATGTCGTATTATATTAATGAGCAATGTAATTCATGTTTGATTTTGCTGCTGTTGTTAATCACTCTCAGACCTTCAGTCATCTATGTAGATATAGGGTAGGTTAAAGAGGTATTCTGTGTAGGTGTTCTAACACCTAAGAGTGTTAGAACAAATTTGGAGAATGTTTCAAGGCTGTGAAAAATTGCCTGTTCTTAAAAGAACTTATGGCCATCTTCTTGTGATTTTGTATATATATTGAAATGTGGTGGTTGAGATATTTATCAACATTGAATCAGAAAAATTGTAACACTGAATCATGTTTCTAAACTCTATAGGAATATATTTTAAAATGGGCATAAGTGGTAAAGACAATTAAAACGATAGAATGAAATTTTTATTTCACAGAATTCAAGGTAATTTTTTCTTTGTGGATCAAAGGAGGGTATAGGAATATATCAGAGTCTTCTAAGGTATTAGAGGAAAATATGTTAATAATCTTTAATATTTTAATCATGGTTTTTTCATAGAGAAATTTCATAAGGCAAAACATATACCTCATTTCCTTATACCCTTGAAACTGAAAAATCATTTTGATTATTGATTTTTTTTAACTACCATCTAAGAGTTAAACAATTATGGCATCGTTTCTCACACTCAGATTCAGAATGGTCAAGAGGTGTTTGAAGGACTTGACAAAACTAAAAGTATAGAGTTTTTGACAGCTGCTCGGTGGCAATAGTGATACTAAATCATAGGCTGCAGAAAGGGAGTTAAATTGTACCCTTGCCAGTACTCCTGCCCTGCCTTAGAGCTATGTCACAGCTAAAAGCCAGACTGAAGCACCCAGGGGTATTATGTTAAATGAAATAAGTCAAGAGAAAGACAAATACTACATGATTTCACCTATATATGGATTCTACAAAACAAATCAAAACCCATAGATACAGCGAATAGGTAGTTGGTTGCCAGAGGGGAAGGGGTTGGCAGGGGTGAAATAGGTGAAGGGGGGGGTCAAGAGGTACAAACTTCCAGTTATAAAATAAATAAGTTATGAGGATGTAATGTATAGCATGGAGAACACAGTCAATAGTATTGTATTGACTTTGTATGGTGACAGATAATGACTAGACTTATTGTGGTGACCATTTCACGGTGTATACAAATGGCAAATCACTATGTTGTACACATGAAACTAATATAATATGTCAGATGTACTTAAATTTTTTAAAAAGACTGAAACTCAGAATGATTTGGAGAAGTAAGCTTTTGTTTTTAAGAAGAAGCAGAGCTATGCAGTATTAAAAAATGGGGAAATATTCAGAAGGATAATGGAGTGAGAATCTATTAGAACAATAAATATAGAATGGCTTCTGCTGATCATTTTGATTCCATGTGCAATAGAAGAGATAGCCCATGACTTTGTTTTCCTCTCAGGGTGATAATAATATTGAATTATGTTAATATGTTTAACACTGTATGTTACAGAAGTTGGACTTTATAGAGTCTGATGGTTCCTGTTCCTCTGAAGCACTTTCAAAGAAAGAACTCTCTGCCGAAGAGCTGTATAAGCGACTCGAGAAACTCATTATTGAGGACAAAGCAAATGATGAACAGATCTTTGACTGGGTAGAGGTATAAAGACTATGTCACCTTCCCTGATATCTCTGCAAGAAAGATTCTTGTGGGATCCCTTCATTCACATATTTACCCTGTCACTTAATGGGAGTTTTTAACTTTAATGAAGTTAGTTTTTATTCTTACATGTTTATGTATTTGAAAGTAATGCTGTTTTTCTATTTTTATAAGATTCATAGTCTTTTATAAAGTCAGGTAAAAATATTCAGAACATAAGCCATTTTTCTGGATCTCTCATTAGTTTTGGATACACCCTGCATTTTACCATTCAAAAATTTGCATTTCTTTCTGAATGTTGTCATGTTTTAAATACTAATCTGGATAAAATTAATAAGCAATATATAATTGTTATTAAATGTGTTGACTGACATTTTCATAACAACGCTCCCTTCTGGAAACTTCATATCTTACTTATCTTGTGTTATGGAGTCTGTTGATCATGTCCGATTTTAATTTGTTACTGTATTCCTTTAAATAGTAACTTCTGTTTATGTACATGTGTTTTATTTGTGCACATTTCCATGGGATCGTATACTAATCCAAGTTGAAAGAAAGCCATTGAAGGCTAATCTAGTTCTCTCCCTCTTGCATAAATCTTGTTTTGTAGTCCTTCTAATGGGCTGTTGTTTTCTTAACAACTCATTTCCAGGCACTGAGAAATAATGAAGCTTCTGATAAATTGATTTTTTTACCTATTTTCCCTGCTGTCTATACGATAATCTGTCAACTCACCTAATTCAGAATCTTTTTAAAGTAATTTATACTAGTCAGTAAGATATATCCCTATCTCCCCCTCTAGGTTCTTTCATTCCTTCCTGAAATCTAGATATCCAGACCCTTGTCTGCTTATTCTCATACAAACATAACCTGGATTTTGAACATTCCTCTCAAAGTGACATGTGCAAACTGAGCATGATCACTGGGTGTGGTCCAACAGTACAGAGTTAGGTGGTGCTTTTTGCTTTTTTTTTTTTTTTTTTAAAACTGTGCTTCTGGCAGGCTCACTACACTGAGCTCAAACTGCTCTTTCAGTCTTTTTTTTTTTTAACATCTTTATTGGAGTATAATTGCTTTACAATGGTGTGTTAGTTTCTGCTGTATCACAAAGTGAATCAGCTGTACGTATACATATATCCCCATATCTCCGCCCTCTTGCATCTCCCTCCCACCCTCCCTATCCCACCCCTCTAAGTGGTCACAAAGCACCAAGCTGATCTCCCTGTGCTATGCGGCTGCTTCCCACTAGCTAGCTATTTACATTTGGGAGTCTGTATATGTCCATGCCATTCTCTCACTTCATCCCAGCTTCCCCTTCCCCCTCCCCATGTCCTCAAGTCCATTCTCTACATCTGTGTCTTTATTCCAGTCCTGCCCCTAGGTTCTTCATAACTTTTTTTTTTTTAAGATTCCATATATATGTGTTAGCATATGGTATTTGTTTTTCTTTTTCTGTCTTACTTCACTCTGTACGACAGACTCTAGGTCCATCCATCTCACTATAAATAACTCAATTTTGTTTCTTTTTATGGCTGAGTAATATTCCATTGTATGTATGTGCCACATCTTCTTTATCCCTTCATCTGTCGATGGACACTTAGGATGCTTCCATCTCCTGGCTATTGTAAATAGACCTGCAATGAACATTGTGGTACATGACTCTTTTTGAATTATGGTTTTCTCAGGGTATATGCCCAGTAGTAGAATTGCTGGGTCATATGGTAGTTCTATTTTCAGTTTTTTAAGGAACCTCCGTACTGTTCTCCATAGTGGCTGTATCAATTTACATTCCCACCAACAATGTAAGAGGGTTCCCTTTTCTCCACACCCTCTCTAGCATTTGTTGTCTGTAGATTTTTTGATGATGGCCATTCTGACTGGTGTGAGGTGATACCTCATTGTAGTTTTGATTTGCATTTCTCTAATGATTAGTGATGTTGAGCATTCTTTCATGTGTTTGTTGGCGATCTGTATATCTTCTTTGGAGAAACGTGTATTTAGGTCTGCCCATTTTTGGATTGGGTTGTTTGTTCTTTTGATACTGAGTTGCATGAGCTGCTTGTAAATTTTGGAGGTTAATCTTTTGTCAGTTGCTTCATTTGCAAATATTTTCTCCTATTCTGAAGGTTGTCTTTTCGTCTTGTTTAAGGTTTCCTTTGCTGTGCAAAAGCTTTTAAGTCTCATTACGTCCCATTTGTTTATTTTTGTTTTATTTCCATTTCTCTAGGAGGTGGGTCAAAAAGGATCTTGCTGAGATTTATGTCATAGAGAGTTCTGCCTGTGCTTTCCTCTAAGAGTTTGATAGTGTCTGGCCTTACATTTAGGTCTTTAATCCATTTTGAGTTTATTTTTGTGTATGGTGTAAGGGGTTGTTCTAATTTCATTGTTTTACATGTAGCTGTCCAGTGTTCCCAGCACCACTTATTGAAGAGGCTGTCTTTTCTCCATTCTATATTCTTGCCTCCTTTATGAAAGATAAGGTGACCATATGTGTGTGGGTTTATCTCTGGGCTTTCTATCCTGTTCCATTGATCTATATTTCTGTTTTTATGCCAGTACCATACTGTCTTGATTACTGTAGCTTTGTAGTATAGTCTGAAGTCAGGGAGCCTGATTCCTCCAGCTCTGTTTTTCTTTCTCAAGATTGCTTTGGCTATTCGGGGTCTTTAGTGTTTCCATACAAATTGTAAAATTTTTTGTTCCAGTTCTATGAAAAATGCCATTGGTAGTTTGATAGGGATTCCATTGAATCTTTAGATTGCTTTGGGTAGTATAGTCATTTTCACAGTATTGATTATTCCAATCCAAGAACATGGTATATCTCTGCATCTGTTTGTATCATCTTTAATTTCTTTCATCAGTGTCTTATAGTTTTCTACATACAGGTCTTTTGTCTCCTTATGTAGGTTTATTCCTAGGTATTTTATTCTTTTTGTTGCAGTGGTAAATGGGAGTGTTTCCTTAATTTCTCTTTAAGATTTTTCATCATTAGTGTATAGGAATGCAAGAGATTTCTGTGCATTAATTTTGTATCCTGCTACTTTACGAGATTCGTTGATTAGCTCTAGTAGTTTTCTGGGAGCATCTTTAGGATCCTCTATGTATAGTATGTCATCTGCAAACAGTGACAGCTTTACTTCTTCTTTTCCCGTTTGGATTCCTTTCATTTCCTTTTCTTCTCTGATTGCTGTGCCTAAAACTTTCAAAACTATGTTGAATTTTTTTTTTTTTTTTTTTTTTTTTTTGCGGTACACAGGCCTCTCACTGTTGTGGCCTCTCCCGTTGCGGAGCACAGGCTCCGGATGCGCAGGCCCAGCAGCCATGGCTCACAGGCCTAGCCTCTCCGTGGCATGTGGGATTTTCCTGGACCGGGGCACGAACCCGTGTCGCCTGCATCGGCAGGCGGACTCTCAACCACTGCGCCACCAGGGAAGCCCAACTATGTTGAATTTTAATAGTGGTGAGAGTGGACAAACTTGTCTTGTTCCTGATCTTAGTGGAAATGGTTTCAGTTTTTCACCATTGAGAACGATGTTGGCTATGGGTTTGTCATATATGGTCTTTATTATGTTGAGGTAGGTTCCCTCTATGCCTACTTTCTGGAGGGTTTTTATCATCGATGGGTGTTGAATTTTGTTGAAAGCTTTTTCTGCATCTCTTGAGATTATCATATGGTTTTTTCCTTCAATTTGTAAAAACGATTTATCACATTGATTGATTTGCATATATTGAAGAATCCTTGCATTCCTGGGATAAACCCCACTTGATCATGGTGTATGATCCTTTTAATGTGCTGTTGGATTCTGTTTACTAGTATTTTGTTGAGGATTTTTACATCTATGTTCATCAGTGATATTGGCCTGTAGTTTTCTTTCTTTGTGACATCTTTGTCTGGTTTTGGTATCAGGGTGATGGTGGCCTTGTAGAATGAGTTGGGGCGTGTTCTTCCCTCTGCTATATTTTGAAAGGGTTTGAGAAGGATACGTGTTAGCTCTTCTCTAAATGTTTGATAGAATTCGCCTGTGAAGCCATCTGGTCCTGGGCTTTTGTTTGTTGGAAGATTTTTAATCACAGTCTCAATTTCAGTGCTTGTGATTGGTCTGTTTATATTTTCTATTTCTTCCTGGTGCAGTCTCTGAAGGTTGTGCTTTTCTAAGAATTTGTCCATTTCTTCCAGATTGTCCATTTTATTGGCATATAGTTGACTGTAGTAATCTCTTATGATCCTTTGTATTTCTGTAGTGTCAGTTGTTACTTCTCCTTTTTCATTTCTAATTGTATTGATTAGAGTCTTCTCCCTTTTTTTCTTGATGAGTCTGGCTAATGGTTTATCAATTTTCTTTATCTTCTCAAAGAACCAGCTTTTAGTTTTATTGATCTTTGCTATTGTTTCCTTCATTTCTTTGTCATTTATTTCTGCTTTGATCTTTATGATTTCTTTCCTTCTGCTAACTTTGGGGTGTTTTTGTTCTTCTTTCTCTGATTGCTTTAGGTGTAAGGTTAGGTTGTTTATTTGAGATGTTTCTTGAGGTAGGATTTTATTGCTATAAACTTTCCACTTAGAACTGCTTTTGCTGCATCCCATAGATTTGGGGTTGTCGTGTTTTCATTGTCATTTGTCTCTAGGTAGGTTTTGATTTTCTCTTTGATTTCTTCAGTGATCTCTTCGTTATTAAGTAGTGTATTGTTTAGCCTCCATGTGTTTGTATTTTTTTACGGATTTTTTTCCTGCAGTTGATATCTAGTCTCATAGCGTTGTGGCTGGAAAAGGTACTTGATACGATTTCAATTTTTCTTAAATTTACCAAGGCTTGATTTGTGACCCAAGATATGATCTATCCTGGAGAACATTCCATGAGCACTTGAGAAGAAAGTGTATTCTGTTGGTTTTGGGTGGAATGTCCTATAAATATCAATTAAGTCCATCTTGTTTAATGTATTATTTACAGCTTGTGTTTCCTTTTTTATTTTCATTTTGGATGATCTGTCCATTGGTGAAAGTGGGGTGTTAAAGTCCCCTACTATGATTTTGTTACTGTTGATCTCCCCTTTTATGGTTATTAGCATTTGCCTTATGTATTGAGGTGCTCCTAAGTTGGGTGCATAAATATTTACGATTGTTTTATCTTCTTCTTGGATTGATCCCTTGTTCACTATTTAGTGTCCTTCTTTGTCTCTTGTAGTAGTCTTTGTTTTAAAGTCTATTTTGTCTGATGTGAGAATTGCTACTCCAGCTTTCTTTTATTTCTATTTGCATGGAATATCTTTTTCCATCCCCTCACTTTCAGTCTGTATGTGTCCCTAGGTCTGAAGTGGGTCTCTTGTACACAGCATATATACGGGTGTTGTTTTTGTATTTGTTCAGCCAGTCTATGTCTTTTGGTTGGAGCATTTAATCCATTTACATTTAAGGTAATTATCAATATGTATGTTCCTATTACCATTTTCTTAATTGTTTTGGGTTTGTTATTGTAGGTCTTTTCCTTCTCTTGTGTTTCCTGCCTAGAGAAGTTCCTTTAGCATTTGTTGTAGAGCTGTTTTGGTGATGCTGAATTCTCTTAACTTTTGCTTGTCTGTGAAGGTTTTAATTTCCCCATCGAGTCTGAATGTGATCCTTGCTGGGTAGAGTAATCTTGGTTGTATGTTCTTCCCTTTCATTACTTTAAATATGTCCTGCCACTCCCTTCTGGCTTGCAGAGTTTCTGCTAAAAGATCAGCTGTTAACCTTATGGGGATTCCCTTGTATGTTATTTGTTGTTTTTCTCTTGCTGCTTTTAATATTTTTTCTTTGTATTTAATTTTTGATAGTTTGATTAATATGTGTGTCTTGGCATGTTTCTCCTTGGATTTATTCTGTATGGGACTCTGTGCTTCCTGGACTTGATTGACTATTTCCTTTCCCATATTAGGGAAGTTTTCAACTATAATCTCTTCAAATATTTTCTCAGTCCCTTTCTTTTTCTCTTCTTCTGGGACCCCTATAATTCGAATGTTGGTGTGTTTAGTGTTGTCCCAGAGGTCAATGAGACTGGCCTCAAATTCTTTTCATTCTTTTTTCTTTATTGTGCTCTGCGGTAGTTATTTCCACTATTTTATCTTCCAGGTCACTTATCTGTTCTTCTGCCTCAGTTATTCTGCTATTGATTCCTTCTAGAGAATTTTAAATTTCATTTATTGTGTTGTTCATCATTGTGTGTTTGCTCTTTAGTTCTTCTAGGTCCTTGTTAAACGTTTCTTATATTTTCTCCATTCTATTTCCAAGATTTTGGATCATCTTTACTATCATTACTCTGAATTCTTTTTCAGGTAGACTGCCTATTTCCTCTTCATTTGTTTGGTCTGGTACGTTTTTACCTTGCTCCTTCATCCGCTGTGTGTTTCTCTATCTTCTCATTTTGCTTAACTTACTGTGTTTGGGGTCTCCTTTTCGTAGGCTGCAGGTTTGTGGTTCCCGCTGCTTTTGGTGTCTGTCCCCAGTGGCTAAGGATGGTTCAGTGGGTTGCGTAGGCTTCCTGGTGGAGAGGACTAATGCTGTTGCTGCGCTCTCCTCTGTGGCCCCGAAGCTTCCCCCCGCCTCACCCCCCTCCCCCCATCTCCGCCAGTGAAGGGACTTCCTAGTGCGTGGAAACTTTTCCCCCTTCACAGCTAGAGGTGCAGGTTTTGTCCCTATTCTTTTGTCTGTGTTTATTCTTTTTTCTTTTGCCCTACCCAGGTACCTGGGGAGTTTCTTGCCTTTTGGGAAGTCTGAGGTCTTTTGCCAGCGTTCAGTAGATGTCCTGTAGGAGTTGTTCCACATGTAGATGTATTTCTGATGTATTTGTGGGGAGGAAGGTGATCTCCACGTCTTACTCCTCTGCCATCTTGAAGGTCTCCTTGCTCTTTCAGTCTTGTAGTACCCATTCTTTTATATTCTACAGGTTAGTCACCTCTCCCATCCCAAACTTATGCATTTGGTTTTGAACCAAAATGGTGTTTTAAAAATTCATTTCTTTTTGTTAAATAGTTATTTATTTAATTTATTTATTTGGTTGCACTGGGTCTTAGTTGCAGCAGGTGGGCAGACTCTTTATTTGCAGCTCACCAACTCCTTAGTTGTGGCATGCAGACATGCAGACTCTTAGTTGCAGCATGCATGTATGATCTAGTTCCCTGACCAGGGATCGAACCCTGGCCCCCTGCATTGGGAGCGTGGAGGCTTATCCAGTGTGCCACCGGGGAAGTCCCTTAATAATTTAATTCTGTTTACATTTATCTTCTTAAATTAGACAGTTTTTTTTTTAGTCTTGTCAGGACATTTTAGATTCTGACTTGGTCATAAATTTTGCTTGCCATCTTTTTCACTTTGTATCCTCCTTGCATTTCATTAATATGTCAACTTTGTCCTCATTCGAGTTACAGGTAAAATGTGTGAATGGGGTAGGACCAAGGATAAAGCAGCATACTTTTCAGGACCAAATCGCACCCCACCCCTGTGGACATTTCAGCTATTAACTTGTTTATTATTTCACATCATTCTAATGTCTAGTTCACCTTTTCATCTTGTCCATAAGGGGATATCTCTTATTAGATAATTTGTCAAATGCCTTGCTAAAGTCTAGAAAAGTGAAGGCTGTATCCATCTGAGCTACCATATACTGATTGTATCAGAAAAGGAAAGAAGTTTAGTTTAGCATGACTTGTTTTTCATGTATGTATTTATTCCTCTTAACATAACCATCTCTTTCCGCTCTAAGACTTTTAAACCATTCATATGATAGTTTGTTATAGATTTTAGCATAGAATCAGCATCAGGCTTTCCGGTATATTGTTGACATCAGACACCTTCTTTTTTTTTTTTTTTTTTTTTTGCAATACACGGGCCTCTCACTGTCGTGGCCTCTCCCATTGTGGAGCACAGGCTCCGGGCGCGCAGGCTCAGCGGCCATGGCTCATGGGCCCAGCCACTCCGCGGCATGTGGGATCTTCCCGGACCGGGGCATGAACCCGTGTTCCCTGCATCGGCAGGCGGACTCTCAACCACTGCGCCACAAGGGAAGCCCCAGACACCTTCTTTTATGTTTTAAAAGTCAGGTCAATGTTTGCATACTTAACATCATTCTCCTTCTCCATGATTTTTCATAGATTTCAGCAGTTTGGTCTTTTATTCTATTTCTCATGTATTGCAAAATGATGCTGTTTTTACCTCTTCATCCATGTTGGGCCTCATTTTTTAAATATTAGTATTTATTCTGCCTAGTCCAGACCAACAATTATTCTCCTTAAATAGAAGATGAAGGGTAAATTTTGCTGAATGTAAATTATACCTAACAAAGGTGACTTTTAAAAAAGGAGCAAGAAGAGAAAAACATAATGGTCACTGAGCTGACAATACATATAAGGTGTTCGTTGCTCTGTGTGTGATACTGGTACTATATAATAATCTGATTTCGCTCATCAATTCCAATTAGCAGACCCATCTTCCTTATTGTTCTGTGCATTTTTGTTAACATCTTTGCTTAATCTTTAGTGTTTCTTGATACTTTTCTTCGTGTCTTTTCTATTCTTGAATGTTAGAATTACAGTATGTGGCTATTTCATAGAAGAAATATGCAATTTGTTTCTTTAAAACAGAAGAAACAGTCAGATGGTTTGGAAGTGTTATTTATTATCTAATCACATTTAGCTAATTTGTTTATTTTTCTCAGACTCCGCTTGAAGTCTAATCCTTGGGGATTTCAAATGATATTCAGTTGAAATAGCTCTACAACATGTTTATAAAGTATTGTTGGGCCAAAAAGTAATGGTGTGTTTTTATTCTCTCATTTATTCTTCAAAAATAATTGTTCAGACTTTGCAGAAGTAATTTCTGGGGCTAGACCAGCTTTGGCTTCAGCCTGTTTATTTTTTAAAGAGGTATACCAGCAACTGGCTATAACACATAAACCATCATGAAATCTTTTATGCATAGTTCTTGCCCCACCCTATCCTCAGCCTTAGCTGTCAGCAGTGCCACCACATGTTTCTGTCCTGTGGGAAAAGATCGGTAACAAAAGGTATCACGGCC
Organism: Lagenorhynchus albirostris; assembly: GCF_949774975.1. Classification (NCBI taxonomy): domain Eukaryota; kingdom Metazoa; phylum Chordata; class Mammalia; order Artiodactyla; family Delphinidae; genus Lagenorhynchus; species Lagenorhynchus albirostris. The sequence continues at coordinate 170,349,442 of NC_083096.1, forward strand.
CTCTGTGTTCAGCTCTGCCAGTGTCCCGCAGAGCCGGCCATCTGACTTGTTAACCACTCTTAATTCTGCTCTCAGGAAGCCGCCAGTTCCTCCCAGGTGATGTGCAAGGTTAGGTATTCAACAAAGAGAGACCTGCTGGTTAATCTGTGTCAGTTCTGGAATTCATAAACGTTAAACTGATCTCTAAATATCTTTGAAATTCTTAGCTTTCTAACACATAACGTTTAAAATGACATCTTTAATTCTTTCCTAGCCAGTCATTTTAAGGCTGACTCTTTCAGTAGAAAATACTATGTTATGCTATTAAAAGAAGCTGAGAGAAGCATGAATTCTGTTCACAGGCATAAGGAGCATAAACTCTGGAAAATATTTGAAATACCTGCCTAGAAAATGGCTGCTTTTGTTTGTCTTTTCCTTTTGCTAGTCATCTGGTTTAGTATAGTGGGTTTTTTTCTTTGAATTTTAATTTATTTTATTTTTATACAGCACGTTCTTGTTAGTTATCTGTTTTATACACATCAGTGCATATATATCAATCCCAATCTCCCAATTCATCCCACCCCTCCACCCCCCGACTTTCCCCCCTTGGTGTCCATACTAGTATAGTGTTTTATAGCAAAAAGATAAGATCCTAAGAGAAACTAAAAAATAAATTGGGGGCCCATTTACTCTATTTACCTTATCTCTAAATACATTTTTTTACCATCCTTAGAAAAGAGTAATAGTTTTCTCACCACCACCTGAAGAGTTTGTTTGAGGTAATGCTTGAAATTAACCTCCAAGTCACATTAAAATTAAGATGAGAAAGCAGTGTTAGTACATCTAGACATAGTTGCACACTACTGAGCAAAGTAGGCTTTAAAATACTGCGTGGTTGTGGTGTAGTTGTTCTTTCAACTTTATAGATTTGGATAGATCATCTTAGTATGCCTTATTTATTGAGAATGGAAAATGCTTTTAAATGGTTACGTTTATGAATGTATATAGTACACAGCACTGTTTAACTGAATGAGCAAAGGATAGGGGATAGTAAGCTCTCTGAAAATGAAATACTGCTACTGAGAGCATTTTCGGACAGAACTGGCGATAGCCCCAGTATTTTCTGGTGAATTAGAAGACTAATTTTTACAAGAAAGTTGAGCATGATCCCGTCTGCCCTTAGGGCCAGACAAAGCCAGGTTTAGGGGAAAATAATTTCTCTGGTGTGCAAGGGTACCTTTAACTATTCTGTTTACTTTTGATTCCAGGCTAACCTAGATGAAAGCCAGATGAGTTCACCTACATTCCTTAGAGCTTTAATGACAGCTGTTTGTAAAGCAGCTATTATAGGTAAGTAATATTTCTGAAGGCAGCTCTTAACACCTGAAATCCCCCGTATGTCAACTACTGATGAGATGATATGGGTCAGAGTTTATATTGCCCTCCAAACTTGCCCTGTAAAGCTCAGTTTCTGTGCCAAATGGATACCATGTCTGTCTGTAATGCCTGGCTGTCTCGGGCAGGGGGATGAATAGCTGCTCTGCCTGCAGAGAGCCCAGATGTGAGCAGTTGCTGCATGCCTTGTGTTCCTCAGTTCAGCAGGAAGTTGGTGCATGATCCTTGGGTTGTTTTATACTCCGCTACATGTGACTTTTCCTTTACTTTTCACCTCCAACATTCAAAGCCTCCTGTCTTGCATTGAAGAGTTCTAAAGAACAGTTTGAATATTCTTATTTAATATCAATGAAGGGCTAATCTCAACAGGAAAGTCATTATATGTAAATACATATATGAGGAAAGAAAATAGCAATTGTTTCTCCTGCTTTATGTTGACTTTATATGATAAGACATAGGTGGATAGGATTCAGATTGGTAGAAAACCTAAATGTTCCAAGCTGCATATAGTTTTTAACAGTACTTGATGAGATCATCAAGTAGTCTCAGATAGAAATCCACATTTCTGTCACTGAAGTAGAAAAAAAAAAGAAATCTGTCAGCTCAAAAGTTGTTCAGAATTTCAGGTCTGTCTTTATCATTATAGAGATAGCTTCAGAGTTTAAGATTTTCTCTAAGATGAATGTTTTTTCAGATGAATGTTTTTTCAATGTTAGTTCTTTACCAAGGAAAATAACAAGCTAAGTGGAAAGTCTTCATTAAAATTTTTAAAATAATTTTCAGTATCTATAGAACCATAAGACTTTGGTGTTTTAATATCAGAGTTGTAAAGTATAGAAGCTGCTTTTAAAAACAAGATTGTGTCCCGGTGCTAACTTACAGAGGAAATAAAACTGCAGGCTTAAGCTTGCACAAGCCTCTTAGATAGTCTCATCCACTAGAGGGCAGACAGCAGAAGCATGAAGAACTACAGTTCTGCAGCCTGTGGAATGAAAACCACATTCACAGAAAGATAGACAAAATGAAAAGGCAGAGGACTATGTACCAGATGAAAGAACAAGATAAAACCCCAGAAAAACAACTAAATGAAGTGGAGATAGGCAACCTTCCAGAAAAAGAATTCAGAATAATGATAGCGAAGATGATCCAGAACCTCGGAAAAAGGATGGAGGCAAAGATCGAGAAGATGCAAGAAATGTTTAACAAAGACCTAGAAGAATTAAAGAACAAACACCTAGAAGAATTAAAGACAAACAAACAGAGATGAACAATACAATAACTGAAATGAAAAATACACTAGAAGGAATCAATAGCACAATAACTGAGACAGAAGAACGGATAAGAGACCTGGAAGACAGAATGGTGGAATTCACTGCCACGGAACAGAATAAAGAAAAAAGAATGAAAAGAAATGAAGACAGCCTAAGAGATCTCTGGGATAGCATTAAATGTAACAACATTCTCATTATAGGGGTCCCAGAAGGAGAAGAGAGAAAGGACCCGAGAAAATATTTGAAGAGGTTATAGTCGAAACCTTCCCTAACATGGGAAAGGAAATAGCCACCCAAGTCCAGGAAGTGCAGACAGTCCCAGGCAGGATAAACCCAAGGAGAAACACACCGAGACACATAGTAATCAAATTGGCAAAAATTAAAGACAAACAAAAATGATTGAAAGCCACAAGGGAAAAATGACAAATAACATACAAGTGAACTCCCATAAGGTTAACAATTGATTTCTCAACAGAAACTCTACAAGCCAGAAGGGAGTGGCATGACATAAGTGATGAAAGGGAAGAACCTACAACCAAGATTACTCTACCTGGCAAGGATCTCATTCAGATTCGATGGAGAAATCAAAAACTTTACAGACAAGCAAAAGCTAAGAGAATTCAGCACCACCAAACCAGCTCTACAACAAATGCTAAAGGAACTTCTCTAAGTGGGAAACACAAGAGAAGAAAAGGACCTGCAAAAACAAACCCGAAACAATTGAGAAGATGGTAATAGGAACATACATATCCATAATTACCTTAAATGTGAATGGATTAAATGCTCCAACCAAAAGACACAGGTTTGCTGAATGGATACAAAAACAAGACCCATCTATATGCTGTCTACAAGAGACCCACTTCAGACCTAGGGACACATACAGACTGAAGGTGAGGGGATGGAAAAAGATACTCCATGCAAATGGACATCAAAAGAAAGCTGGAGTAGCAATACTCATATCAGATAAAATAGACTTTAAAATAAAGAATGTTACAAGAGACAAGGACACCACATAATGTTCAAGGGCTCAATACATAAGGCAACTGCTAACAGCTGTAGAAGAGGAAATCAACAATAACACAATAATAGCGGGGGACTTTAACACCTCACCTAAACCAATGGACAGATCATCCAGACAGAAAATTAATAAGGAAACACAGGCTTTAAATGACACAATAGCTCAGATAGATTTAATTGATATTTATAGGAGATTCCATCCGAAAACAGCAGATTACACTTTCTTCTCAAGTGCACATGGTACATTCTCCAGGATAGATCACGATCTTGGGTCACAAATCAAGCCTTGGTAAATTTAAGAAAATTGAAATCATATCAAGCAACTTTTCTGACCACAATGCTATGAGATTAGAAGTCAGTTACAGGGAAAAAAACATAAAAAACACAAACACATAGAGGTTAAATAATATGTTACTAAATAACCAAAGATCATTGAAGAAATCAAAGAGGAAATCAAAAAATACCTAGAGACAAATGACAACGAAAACACCACGATCCCAAAACCTGTGGGATGCAGCAAAAGCAGTTTTAAGAGGGAAGTTTATAGCAATACAATCCTACCTCAAGAAACAAGAAAAATCTCAAATAAACCATCTAATCTTACACCTAAAGGAATGAGAGAAAGAAGAACAAACAAAACCCAAAGTTAGTAGAAGGAAAGAAATCATAAAGATCAGAGCAGAAATAAATGAAATAGAAACAAAGAAAACAATAGCAAAGATCAATAAAGCTAAAAAACAAAAACAAAAAACCACTCGTGCTTCTAGGCCCTGAGCATGCTTTTCTTAGCCCTTTTTTTACTGTGCCTTTCCCTCAGAAGGCTCAGATTAAATGTGTTGTTTGCCACTGTCACAGTTAGTCCCCATCCTGATAGTAATAATAAAATGGTTCTAATTCTTTTACCCTTGTGAAAAGATTTTATATGAACTATCACTTTAATTTCCTTTCTAATTCCTTTTGTAGTTTGAAATGTTATGAAACCACTGTCCCTGTTTCATTACGATTAAAGTTAAAGGACTGAGTATGCTGCTCTTGAGGGAACCCAGCACTCTAAATATATCTGCGCCCCCCTCTATATTTTTGTTTGTTTCAGGGAGAATATCCCATTAAGAATTTCAGAAAATTTTGGGTTTCAAAATCTTTGCCTTGGACCCCCTTGCTTCCTCTTTCCTTGCAGAGTCATGTGTGTCTTATCAACTCAGAAAATTGAAAATGGCTCTGTGTGTTAATGCTCAGTTCTTGTATCACCTCCAGCCGACTGTTCTACCTTCCGAGTAGACACTGCTGTTATCAAGCAGAGAGTGCCGATCTTAATCAAGTACCTAGACTCAGATACGGAGAAGGAACTGCAAGCACTTTATGCACTACAAGCATCAATAGTAAAACTTGATCAACCTGCCAGTAAGTTTACCTCTTGCTACAATTAACCCAACCAGAGGGTGAGATTTATCCAGGCCAAGACATAAGAGATGGTTGGATGGGCTTGAACAGTGGATAATAGAAGAATCACTAATTACAAAAACTCAGATAACCAATAACTTTAATAGACCTGAACGTTTTTAAGTGTTTGACTTTTATGAGAAAATGATAACAAGAACACTAGTTTGTATTAGAGATTTAATCCTCATTCTAGGGCAGGTCTGTCTAATAGACTCTCTGCAATGATGGAAATGTATCTCTGTCATGCAGTATGGTAACCATGAGCCACATATGTCCGTTGAGCACTTAAATGTGGCTACTGTGACTGAGGAAATAAATTTCATTTAATTTAAATGTAAATAGCCACGTGTGGTTAGTGGCTACCCCATTGGACAACGCAGGTCTAGGGCATCTTGGCATTAGCATATGTGCAGTACAGTTTTTCACCTTGTTTGACACAGGTCTTAATAATGAAAGAGGATGATACTCTTCAGAATCCTCAGATACCCAACAAAGACAGGCAGTTTAGACTAATTTTCAGTTAAGAGTTATGATTAATACTGGCTAACCAGACAAATAAGGTAACCTGAACACCAGGGTCTTAGTGATGCTGGTAAATTAACTGAATTGTATTAAATCTTGAAAATTCAGTTGAAACTTGTGAAAGTGGATAGTAGATACTTGGCTATTTTAGGGATAGCACTGAAGTAGTTCTTTGGCATTTCCTTAGGTTGTAGCTTTTTCAGAGTTTTCCTTCTTGGCTAGTGCTGTTAAATCCCTCTGGGAAATAAAGGAAAAGACTGAAACAATCCTCAGGGTGTAACCGAAGAGACATTCTATCTATAAATCTCTCTTTTTTGAACAATAATATAAGCTAAGTTTCCACTGTGAGAGCAAAACAGAGGATTAAAATTGCGCAGATCATCTGGGCATTGAAAACAATAACCAACGACTGTCGTTTCACTGGATAAAATCCAGATGAGATAGTTTTTACCCATTTTTTTCATATGAATTATTACTCTTTTCATTTTGAAAACAACATTAGAGGGGGCGAAAGTACATTCTGCCTTTTCCTCTCAAAATTTGTAAAAATAATATATTTTTATTGTAAAATTTCAAACAAAATGTATAAAGAAGAAAGTAAAAAAGAAAAGTATTCTTGTATTTAATTTTTAAGTGTTTAGGGTGAAAACTACATGATATCAAACAACTCAGCAATATCAGAAAATAGTTCCAATTGAACAAAATAATAGGAATAGGAGACAGTTTAGACTGCTTAAATTTTTCCCACTCTTTAGACAAATGGTTTTGCTCTTATGCTATCAAGAGGGGGTGTGATGAAGTGTCATGGATGCTCTTATCCTGGGGAGTTCATGTGCACCCATTCACTGCTTGGAAATACGGTCTTCTCGCAGCTACAGTGCCCCCAGAATTGATGGTTTATTTTCACCTCCTTGCAGATTTGCTACGGATGTTTTTTGATTGCCTGTATGACGAGGAGGTGATCTCTGAGGATGCCTTCTACAAATGGGAAAGCAGCAAGGACCCCGCAGAGCAGAATGGGAAGGGTGTGGCCCTGAAATCCGTCACAGCATTCTTCACATGGCTGCGGGAAGCAGAAGAGGAGTCTGAGGATAACTAAAACTTCAAATACACAAAATGAAACAAAAGAAACAATTTAAGTATTTTTATAAAAAGTGTCACGTCTTCGCCAATCACAGTGCAGCAAGGCCAATTCTCGCAGAAACCCCCACGTGTGCACGAGTGGGAGAGGGGAAAGAGAAAGAAAGGTGATCATGGAGGAAAAAGGTACTGGAAAAAAGTAAACTTCAAACCTGAGGGCGGGAGCACTAAAACCAAAATACATGTATTATTTATAGAAAGTATTTTCTGTTTTAATCTTTTCTTTTTAAACGAGGACTCATACTTTAAAAAAAAACATCTGTTTAGCAAAAAAAAAAAAAAGTTGAGAACTTTTAATTTATTTTAAGGACTGCAAATGCCAGTGTAATTTTTTAATTTGCAGTTTCTGTAAACAACTTGTATAATAGAAAAGCAGAGAAATAAATTTCCCTCCCCTTCAGATGCACCTCACGTTTGTTTTAAAGCATAGTATTTAGTCCAGATTTAAGAAGGTTTGGGGTGAACAAGGTAAGAAAGATATTTTTTTTTTTTTTGGCATCAAATCTTTCTGCCTGCCTCTCAGCTTGCTTCAGAAAATAAAAAAATCAAAATAGTAATCAAAACATACATAACCTTGGAACAGAAGGAAATGCTGTGGACCAGAGAACTCCAAGAATTGTTTAAAAAAAAAAGTGCTACCCTGGGAAAAGTACTCTTAATACTTTTGAAATCTTTAGAGCAACTTTAAGGCTTGTAAATACATAGAACAAATATTTAAAAAAACAAAAAGAAATTGACTCAATACTATTTCTTTTCACTTTCAAAATATAAAGAACAAAATAAAGACAAACATTGCAAGTTTAAAAGAAAGTAAAGTGACTTCTCCTTTTGACAGCTGCTGCATGTGCGCCCATCTCTGGGAGGTGCTGTCTGGCTTCTCGCTGTCTAATCAAAATCACTTCTGAAGTAGGAGAGAGAGTGAGAGAGAGAGAGAGAGAGTGTGTGTGTGTGTGTGTGTGTGTGTCTGTCTGTCTGTCTGCCTGCCTGCCTGCCTGCCTACCTACCTGCCTGTGTGTCTGCAGTTGGAAAAGGCAAGCTACTTTGTGGGTAAAGGAGGACACTTGTGCTTGGGTGGGAGAGCTTCTCTGAAATCCAGGGGATGCTTCTTTCCAACACCAACTAGAAATGCATTCATGGTAGGAACAAACCTAACAGCAATATTTTAAATAACCACGTGTTCCACTCTATGTATTTGGATTAGGGGCACTAATTCAATTTGATACTACCACTACCACTGATTTTTAAAATCATCATTGCTGCCAGTGCTTAAGAAACCCAAAGGTGTCTTCTAAAAAATGAAAGAAACCAAAGCTAAATTACACTTTTTAAAAAGTGGGTGTGGGGTCTAAAACCAAACCAATACCATGTGTGAAAATCACATTTTTCCCAACTTCAACTTCACTCAAGCCATTCTGGTGAGTATAAAACGAACTGTGGTTTGGGCCTCTGTTTCTCCGACAGATATTGGAGTGCTGTACTGTGCTTTTGTTTTTTTTCTTCTTTGATGAAATTGTAGTCTCTACAGGTGGCTTTCCATTTCAATTGTTTGTAGGCCATCACCCTACAAAATGTATTATGAAGAAAGCCATGCTGCTCCCAAATAAGCAATCTTGTATTTTGTATCTGGCTAACCAAAGAGTTCTTCTCGCTTCCATCCCTGAAGAAGTATTCACATTAAGAGACTTGGCAAGACTTGTGATGCACAAGAACAAAATTGTCCATAGCAATAAAGAGCTCTTCTTCAGAATGTAGTTGAACACAATACAGGATCCCACTACATGAGCCCACTGCACAGGGGTGGAAAGCTGTTCTCGAAGAACAAAATCCTGAAAGTCTTGTGACAGGCATATGACAGCAGCTGTCATCAGAGATGCGGCCTGAAAAGTGTCAGGGTCTGGCTGCAGGCTCTGCCTGGGAACCCTCAGTTGGAAGAAGCAACTTGATTCTGTGTTATATTGAGTTTTTAACAGCTGCCAGAATCAAAAGTGCAGAGGATTCTGATCCAGGAATCTCCTGACTGATGCAGTTTTAGGTGTCTGATGCAGCACTCGCTCACAGGGGTGAAGGGTGGTGGGTGGGGATGGAGAAGCAAGGTGGTGACTGCCTCTTGGAAATCCGTGGCTCTCCTTTGCAGGGGTCTAGCCAGGACGGAACTTCAGGTAGTAGTGATGGCCTATTCGTGGGTATTTTAGATGTGGACAAGTGTAAGGATTGGAGGAAAGAGAATAATATTGGGGGGAAAATAATTCAAGGGTTGAGAAAACCTTCAGCTATAAACGTCTATAGTACAGTAACAGAAATAGTGTTTGAAATCTCACCTGTAAGTGTGAGGTGTGATGAGGAGACTACAAAGTAACTTATGGGTAACTTGTTGCTTTGTGCACAGAACGTTAGATGGGATTAGCAAGATTACCTAATGGCAAAATAAGAGCAAAGTGGGAGAATTGATCCACACTTACACCAGCTGAAATGCAAAACACGGTCATGAATCTTACCCTGTTCACAGTTTCCTTTTTTGTTCTTCTGTTTTATTTTTGATTTTTTTAATTAATTTTGATTGGCATATAGTTGCTTTACAATGTTGTGTTAGCTTCTACTGCACAGCAAAATGGATCAGCCATACATACACATATATCCCCTCCCTTTTGCATTTCCCTCACAGTTTTCTTACCGGAAAGCAAGGTTTGGTTGTTTTTGGTTTAAAGTAATAGGTGACGTGGCCAGCACTGACATGGCTGCAACCCCTTCAAGCTGTCACAAAAGCTCTTTCACCCATTTGAACTTTGGGAAGAGGTTCATTAATTAAGGTTTAGTTCACTGCTTAAGGTGCTTTATGCCTGTATTCAAACCAGCTAACTTATAGCTACGCAGTAAGTTTAAATGAGAGTTTTTCCCTTTCTAGAAAAAGAACATGATGCCAGTTTTCAAAATAAACCCATCTTAGATTCTTACAAAGACCAGCAAGCCTGTTCATGGCTGCATCATGAACTTGGTTCATTCAACAAATATTTACTGAGCATTTACTGTGTTCTAAGTGCAAGGAATAAAACAGTGAACAAAACAATCTTTACTCAACATGGAGGTCACATTTTTCATGGAAAAAAGAAAAAAAGCAAGCTAGAATTTTACATTGCTACGTCAGCGCACTATCCCCCCGAGACCTGTCTGCCGCTTGTTACGCTGGCAGATCTTTGATTTGGTTTTTCTTTTTTAATATATTTCAAAATACAATCTAGATTATTTACAACAATTAACCCAAAGACAGTTTTATCTGGTCTAGGACCACTCTTCAAACAAGTTATCATTCTGGGGTTTTTGACATCTTTTTGTTTCAAATGGCTCCATTCAAGGAGAATTTCCTTTTATCACTCTGTGAACTTGATCCAGTCAAAAGGAAAATTGATCCAGTGAAAAGGATTCTAAGCTAGAAAAAATAGTCTTGGGCTATTGGATGTAATTCTGTGTTATCATTACTTAAGTTTTATTCTTTTTTTTTTTTTTTTTTTCTTTTTTTGGCCGTGCCGTGCAGCTTGCAGGATCCCAGTTCCCAGACCAGGGATTGAACCCAAGCCACAGCAGCGAAAGTGCTGAATCCAAACCACTAGACTACCGGAACTCCCTTAAGTTTTATTACTTTAAAAAAAAAAAAAGTAGGGATCCAGTTTTTCAGTTTTGACCATCCATTGGCCCTTATGCACTCCTACATTCCCCATTTTGGGGAGAAGAACATTTTGCATTCCTTTATTTTTGTGTTGCTTTTTTTCTTATTGAGATATATTTCACATACTATAAAATTCACCCAAAATTTACTATATTCACAGTTGTGCAACCATCACCACTTTCTAATGTCAGAGCATTTTCTTCATGCCAAAAAGAAGCACATATCCTTTAGTAGCCTCTCCTCGTTCTCTACTCTCCTCAGCCTCTGAGAGCCACTTATTCTATTTTTTGTTTCTGTAGATTCATTTAGATGAAATCATACATTGCATTGCTCCAATCCAACATTTAGCAAATGATCAAACCTCACAGGTGTTTGCAACATCAGGGACCTGACAGCAAGGTTTAAGACCCTGATTTTCCCGTTTTTGACTTTTTGTTCTCTGTCACTTCTTTAGGTATAACTTGGAAATATGTTTACAACCATCAGCTAATTCTGAACAAGTTCCTGAGAATTTCCTTTTGTCACTCTGTGAACTTGATGTATATGACCTGGGATATCTGACATCCTAGCACTGGCAACTAGGGTCTGGTCATTTTTGACCTCTCATTTATTGCTACTTGAATAACTTTTCCATGGGGTTGAAATTCCTGCATGAATTAGAGGCTACTACAGTGTACCCTAGAAAAGTTAAGATGTAGCTTGACTTGGAGTCTGAGGTTTTATTTGTCCTCTCCCTTGAGGCACATTTGGACATAGTGACTGTTGAGGCTTCTTACTTGTCATGAAAGTAAAATTACTCATTAAGGAATAAACATGCCTTGAAACAGCCCCTACTACTCGTTAGTCCCAGTTTTTTAGTCTTATAGAAGATTACTTTTCCTATTCAATAAACTTGAGCTCTAAGTCTCCACATCCTCCAGTAGTTTAGGGAGAGATACACTATATGCTTACTAGCTTCAAATATCACATGTATCCCTCAGAGGGAAAAATGATTATATGTTAATGGGACTACCAACCGTCCCCCTGACCCAAAACAAAAGGAAGACATCATTTTGTCTTACCAAATCGTGAAATGACTTAGCATATCAAAGAAAAAAAGCTACAGAGACCCATGTGCCAAACTTTTAAAAAATGTTTTATTTTGAAATAATTTTACTCTATGGGGAAGTTTCAAATTTAGTAGAGTTCCATATACACTTCACTCAATTCCATATTAATGTCTTACACTACCAGAGGACATTTATCAAAACTAAGAAACCAGCATTGGTGCATTGCTGTTAACTCCAGACTTTAGCACTACTGTCCCTTTTGTCCTTTTTGTAGTCCTGGATGCAATCCAGGATACCACATTGCGTTTAGTCATCATGTATTCTTAGTGTCCTCTGGCCTTTGACAGTTTTTTAACTTTCCTTGTTTGTCATGGCCTTGACAGCACTGGTCAGGTACTTTGTAGAATGTCCCTCAATTCGGGTGTTTTTATCATGATTAGAGTTTGGGGTAAAAATACCTTTCTTTTTTTTTTTTTTTTTTTTTGCGGTACGCGGGCCTCTCACTGTTGTGGCCTCTCCCGTTACGGAGCACAGGCTCCGAACGCGCAGGCTCAGCGGCCATGGCTCACGGGCCCAGCCGCTCTGCGGCATGTGGGATCTTCCCGGACCGGGGCACGAACCCGTGTCCCCTTGCATCGACAGGCGGACTGTCAACCACTGCACCACCAGGGAAGCCCGTAAAAATACCTTTTAAGTGAAGTGCCCTCCTTATATCATATCAGGGGGTATGTGATGCCCCCATGACGTCATTGGTGATGTTTAACCTTGACTACATGGTTAAGGTGGTGTTTGTTAGGTCTCCACTCTAAAGTTGTTTTTCTTTTCCCCCTTTCTTACTTTGGTCTATTTGGAAGCTAGTCACTAAGTCTAGCCCACATTGGGGGAGGGAGGGTGGAATAGGAGAGAATTAAGCTCCACTTCCTTCCTGGAATTGGAGATACCTGCTTATTATTTCGAATTCTCCTGCAAGAAAGATTTGTCTCTTCTATTTGTTTCTTTATTAAGTCGTGTGTAAATACACACACACACACACACACACATATATATATATAACTATTATATATATACATATATATCAGTACAGATTCATGTATATTTATCTTACACTTTGAGTTATAATCCAATACCACATTATTTTGTCACCCAGATTGTTCCAGCTTTGGCCTTGGGAGCTCTTTCAAGTAGATTTATGTGTCTCTTCGACATTTCTTCATCTGTTTGTTTTTAGAGCACTTACTTTGTGACAGTACAAGATGCCACTGGAGTATCTTGTATTTTTGTATTTTTCCTGCCCTAGTCATAGAGTCCGTCATTTCTTCAAGGAGCCTTGGTTTCTTTTAGGAGAATAGTATTTAGAAACCAAGATCTGGGCACTGGGTGAGCTCATTACTACTGGGGTTTCTCTGCTTCTAGTTCTGCCAGCACTGTAAACTCTTTTTTTTTTTTTTTATACTGAATGTGAGATCTTGCCAGTTTCACAGGAACACTGACTTTTTACAAATACTGCTTCATTTTTTATATGATAACTCTGGTACCCAAAAGACTTCACCCTATAGACATTACAATTATGCTTTTGCTCACCCTATGTAACAAGAAAAAAGGATTAGAACTATTCCCTCTCCTTCCCTATTATGATAATTTGTTTTAACTTTCCCTTAGCTAACAATATTCAGACAATCTACTAAAGTACCATATAGTACAGTGTTAAAATCTTACCTGAGAGACTAACTCAATTAAATTATAATAATGGAAATTGCTAAATAACCAGAAGTTACCTGGCAATGGAAACCATTGTACTGCATATCAAAACTTGATGAGATGCAAGTAAAGTAGTACTTCGAGGTAAATGTGGTGTCTTACATTTATTCAGGAAACATGAAAGAGTTAAACAAGTTAGGCCATCGAAGGAACCAGCTGAGTAAAAAACATGTTACCTGAGTGGATAGCAAGAGTTCATATAGGAAGAAGTTGTATGCTGTAGTGGAAAAGAGATCTTGACTAGAGCTAGGAGACTTGTGTTCTGATGCTAATGCTAGTTTACTGCTAATTTGTTCACTCTCACTTGTATGGGCCCCCACCGTCCTCTCTAAAAAGGGTTCACTCATGCCAACCATATGAGCACATCCAGAATCACTTTAAATACTGTTTACCAAGCTTAACAGTGAATTAAGTCTTGGTGAAATAGGATATTAAACTTTTCGAAGAAGTAAGAATATCAAGATTTTCTGAAATTTTCAAAACAAATGACCATCCAGCAGTTGAACTTGTTCTACCGGTGATTTTCTTTCTGACTCTTCTGAAATATTTACCTCTTGTTAATCAAAATACGTCTTCTGACCTGAAGTCCTAGGAAACTATCTTTGCCAAAGCTCTAATGGTTGTCCTATCTTAATTGCTTCCTAGAACATAGAATAACGGGGCCCAGCATTGTTGTGTGTTAGAATCACCTGGGAGTTTTCAAAAACACAAATCCTGGGACTCCACCCCAGACCAGTTATTTCAGACTCTCTGAGGATGAAACCTTGGCATCATTTTTTTTAAAAAGTTGCCTAGGTGATACTAATATGAGCCAGGGTTGAGACCACTGTGGAATGGTGAAAATAACCTGATTTACCAAACAGTTTAGAGAAGAGTTTATATTTTCAGTTTTTTTTTTTTTTAAGTTTCAGTCATGTTACAACCCTTTTTCACATCTTCTTTGTTCTTTTGTTTTTTTTGGCCACACCACATGGCATTCGGAACTTCCCTGAACAGGGATCAAACCCACGCCCCCTGCAGTGGAAATGCGAAGTCTTAACCACTGGACCACCAGGGAAGTCCTCTGATATTTTAAAAATATTTTTAAACTGCAAGGTGTTGGTTGGACACACAAATGTGGCATTACAAATGGCACATGTTTTGAAAATACAGTGCTATGAGAGCATATAATGGGTGCCCTGTGTAAACTAGGGGGTTAGGGGATGCTTCCCTCAGGAAGAGAATTTTAAACTGAGAAATCTAAAGAATTAAATAGTTAAGGGGGTGGGTTCAAGTAGAAGGGATCATGAGTGCAAAGGCTCTGTGGTAGGGGGGATGCAGGGTGTATTTGAAAAACGAAGAAAGAGTGGCAGGTATGGTGAGAGTCCGTTTCATATGCAAAAGTAGAATTTAAACATGTCCTGTGACAAATTAATCCAGACAAACCTTCTCTGGGCAAATGGGTGAGGGAACTTTTTGAAAGTTGCCGTATTCTCTCAATTTAGTAGAATTCGCTAGAGACCAACCTTGGTTGGTTTTTTTATGTTTTTTTTTTTTTTTAATAAGTTGTCACTCAGTAAAAGGAATGGCGGTACTTTTAATCATTTCCAGTCCCAAAATTTAGTGGATGGGAATAAGTTCTGGCTCTTTAGAATGAACAGTTAAGTTTATATCTAAGATTAAGGTTATCTATAAACACCATGCACCTCATAAGGTTGTTGTGAGGATTAATTAAAGGAGATCAGATAAAGCCCCCAGCATCCTGCCTGGAATACCTGGGGCATGTCCTCCCTGTGTCCAATGTTCTTTTTCTATCCCATTCCACAACCTTAGTCATATTCAGCTACATACAAAATTAAACTACACTACCTTCGAACCCATACCCCCTGCAGCGGAGCATGGAGTCTTAACCACTGGACCGCCAGGGAGGTCCTTCCATCACCATTCTTTTTGGAACTTCAGGTTTGTGTTTTTTTAAACAAATGGATCCAGTTTCATAATTCTGACTTTAAAAATCTGTCTTCTTTTCAGTCATAGATTTTGATTCATGTTTTCCTTTAAATTACTGGGTTTTATTGGGAAAAATATCTTCCCCTTTAAGCATAAAGAAACTTTCTCAAACTTCCCCATAACCACGAAAGAAAGATGTGTTATGGTGACCAACTCATTTTGCTGGGATTTTCCTGGTTTAAAACCTGAACGTCCTGCCTCCCACTAACTCTCAACCTCCCCATCAGTAAACCCTGACAGTCACCACCCTAGGTGTCATTGATCTGACTCTCACTTATCTCTGGCCACCATCACAGACTTGGTTCCCCTTCAGGCATCTTCCCGCAAATATGATTTGCCTTTTAAGACACACAGTAGGAGTGGAGAGAGAAGAATAGTACTGTTGGCAAATTTACTTCCTATTACACTGTCAAAACTGGATATATTTTGATTTTTAGTAAATCGGATAAATGAGTGCCTTTATTATGTCTAAAATGCGGTTGTCTTGCCTCTGGTGTTTAAAAGGGGTAAAAGATGGTTCAACACATACAATTCCCAGAACCTGACATGAACCAGGCTTGAAAGCAAATCCTTTTGCTTTCCCTAGAGATGGCAGGACTAAGTACCTTAGGGACCTTAATTCTAGGTTCTAGTTCCCACTGAAAGACACCTATAATAACATTCCCAAATGTTTTTGTTCCTTTGAAGGCTGAATTGTAACCTCAATATGTCAGATGCTTCAAACTTAAAGGGTAGCTTTTAAAACCCTTATCCTCAAAATGACAGTAAACTCTTGGCACTAACACTTTTCAGACCCCCTCAAGGAGCTAGAAACGTTGACTCCAATTGAACACTGAAGGGCTAATGACATCTAGGACAGAGGTTCTCAAACTGTGAATGACAAAATTAATGGATTACAACCAGCATTAAATATATATATAGAGAGAGAGAGAGAGGGAGAGAAGGGGGGGACATACGACAGAAAATGTTATTTTGTAAAATGTATTTGGTTTTTATATTCTGATCTATGTATGATCCTTTATCCAAAACGATTGGGATCAGACATATTTTAGACTCAGAATTTTTCAGAGTTTAGAAAAAAGTTTTTCAGTTCAATGACTGCTATGCTGAATAGAGTTAAAATTATTGCCACCAGTGAGTAGAAGAAAGTTCAACATCATCAGAGGAGAATCCAGGGGTGTTGCTTATCTCTAAACCAGGGTCTTGGCCTCAGATAATAACAAACAATAAAAGAGAAAACCATTAAGGGGGTGGCAGTAGTGAAGTAATATTAAATCTCTTCATCAGTCTCCACTTTCTGCCTAATCGTATAAATTAATTCTCTTACCATCCCTTTCCAAGCTGCAGCCAAATTGAGGGCCATTTCCAGTCTTTCCGGCTAGAAACCAGAAAAGTCAGGTGACCCCAACCCTACCAGGACCATACCTTCTTAAGGGATCAAAGCTCCAGCCTGGCTTTTGGTTACTGCTGTGTGAAATTGCAAGCCCTTAGCCTTGATTTGTGGGGAAAATGAAGATCAGGCTTGCTAGGAACAGAAACTTCTCTCCCCACCAGGCAATCAAGAATTATTCTTCAAACATCTGTGTTAACACGAGGTGGAATGTGAGTAAAATAGCTTGATGTATCTTTCATGCTCAACTTTGTGAGGCAGTGTCCTTAGCTGTGGTCTGGAATATTCTTGGAATCTGCAATTGCTTCAACTTC
Organism: Lagenorhynchus albirostris; assembly: GCF_949774975.1. Classification (NCBI taxonomy): domain Eukaryota; kingdom Metazoa; phylum Chordata; class Mammalia; order Artiodactyla; family Delphinidae; genus Lagenorhynchus; species Lagenorhynchus albirostris. The sequence goes on from NC_083096.1 coordinate 170,366,367, forward strand.
CTCTATCCTTATGCCTAAATCTCCAAAGTCACATATCTTGCTTTTCTATACAAAACAAGACCTTTTAGCCTAACAGACTTAAGTATCACTTAGCTTTAAATTTGAGGAATAGCAAAAAACCTATTACACTGACAACAGGCCATGAAGTCTGCAAAGCTTGCTGTATGCTAAAGTTGCAACAGTGACTTGGCTTCTGAAGAAAATGGGTGTTTTTGTTGAAAACTAGAAATGATGCAGTTGCATTTTGGGGACTTTTTTTTTTTTTTTTTTTTGCGGTACCCGTACCTCTCACTGTTGTGGCCTCTCCCGTTGTGGAGCACAGGCTCCGGACGCGCAGGCTCAGCGGCCATGGCTCACAGGCCCAGCCGCTCCGCAGCATGTGGGATCTTCCCGGACCGGGGCACAAACCCGTATCCCCTGCATCGGCAGGCAGACTCTCAACCACTGCGCCACCAGGGAAGCCCGACTTTTTAAAAAAAAAAATTTTTTTTTTATACAGCGGGTTCTTATTAGTTATCCATTTTGGGGACTTAACACTTGCTTTTCTAGTTCACAAAACCCTACATTTCCTCATGTTTCTGGGACTCCAGAGTCACTCCTGTAAGCTGGTTGGCCCTGGGCAAAAGTGTGAAGTCATCACAGACGACAGCACGTTTACTCCTTTCTCTCTCCTAGAAGCTCTTCCTCTAGTCAGACACCCGGAGTTCTTACTCTTCTGATCCCTGACTGTCCAATGGAAAGCTTTAGATTCTCAAGTTCAGAGGTTAAAACAATGAATTCTGAATTATCAGTTTGAGACCTGTATGTTAGCTCTCCTTGATAGCAGCACTTTAAAATTGCTATAGAAGATGGACTTCCCTGGTGGCGCAGTGGTTCAAAGTCCACCTGTCGATGCAGGGGACGCGGGTTCGTGCCCCGGTTTGAGAGGATCCCACATGCCGCGGAGCGGCTGGGCCCGTGAGCCGTGGCCGCTGGGCCTGCGCTTCCGGAGCCTGTGCTCCGCGGCGGGAGAGGCCAGAACAGTGAGGCCCGCGTACCGCCAAATAAATAAATAAAATTGCTATAGAAGAGATTAAAAGGAGTGAATGGTGGAACTTCAGGGACTTTGATATCAGTCAGTGTGAGAGGTCTCTGTGCAAGAGGGTCTTACTGGTGCTCTGACCATAAACTCCACACACTCCATAAGAACTGAGCTGCTCTTAAACTTGCCAAGATGTGTGTTCCCTCGGTGCAGAACATCAAACAGCCTAACAGCTTAAGTAAAGGGTGCAAAATTCATCATGTAAATCTGTTCTTAACAAACACAATTGAATGATGTTTTTACTAGTACAGCTCAAAGAAAGCCAAGTGAGATAAACTATAAAACCATACTCCATGGAGTCTTAACTCAGATGTGGCTAAGTATAAAAAGCAAAACTGACCAGATGTTACATTTAGCAGAGGTAAAATGCCTTAAGCAATATACATGTCCAATAAAAACTTCAAATCCCTTTGGAAGTGAAAAACAGCTTCAGACTTCAGTGAGTGGTAGCTTTAGTGCATGGTTGGGGGGCGGTTGTGTGCAAAGCGCCTCCATGCGCACACTCTGGAGAAAGAATTTTTTCAGGGTTTTCCCTCCTTGGGTGTACATGTTGTAAACAACAGATAAGTTGTGTGTGTGTTTTTTAAGCAAAAATCTGTGGAGTGGAGAAATCTAGTTTGCCCTTATCTGTGTCAGCTTCTTGCATGAGATGGGGCTAAAGACATTTCCGGGAAAAAGAAGAAAGGTAGGACGTTTTAAGCATATGAACACATAAAAATGGAAGAGTCTTTTAAAAAGGAGACAAAAGATAGAAATGTTGATAAGAAAGGAAGTGAGCAGGATGAAGTTTGGGCACAAAATGACCAAAACACCTTGTGAACATGTTTAATGGGACCCCAGAGTGCCAGGGCATTGGTAATGCCATCGGGACATTAATGGTAACACGCACCTTGTAAGGAATTTTTGGTGGTGGTGGTTAAATTTTTATATACCTCCCTTTGGAACTGATGGAGTGTATGGCTGTGCCTGGGAAAGCTGGTGAGACAGTTAAAGTGCTAATGGCAATGCCAGAGCCTGAGGACTGGACTAGCAAGTGCTTAAATGGTTTCATAATAAATCTTTGGCATGACAGGCACATGCATTTGAGTGCTAGTCACACTGCTCTGAGCCTCACGGCAATTGTAGTGTTTATTATTTCCCTATATCATTACCCGAACCCCCTCTATCCGTGACAAAACACCTACTACTTTAGGTACATCGAATTTTCCCAAACCGACTTTGAAAAGTTACATTTTTAAACAGTACATACAAGCCGAAGTACGCTGATACCAACGTAAAATGGCAATCCAAAGGGAATTCCGTTTTCCAATCCCACGGTTTCCTTGTTGAGAACCGTCCCTGCATATGCAGATTAGGGAGCCAGGGAAGACCGTTTCATTGATTAGAAAATCAACTTTTACAGTTCTTTTCCTGAGTTATTATACTACCCTGTACTGTATGGATACTTAATGGAAAAGAACGTGAGGTACTGAATTTTCCGCTCTCTGGGTTTCTAATTATTCCAACCGCCTTCAAAGAAGTGTAGTTCTTGTGCTGTAGCTAAATTCAGAAGCGGGAAATGCCAACCCCTCTAAAGGCAGACGGATCGCCAAAACCAGGGACTGAACCAGAGTAGAGAAGGGTTAAGTGAAAAGAGTGCCCTTCCGAGAAACCGAAACCGCATCGCCCAAGCTAACGGGCGCCACCCGGGAAGCGCCGGGTGGAAGGTACGAGGATACACAGACCCCGCCCGGGCGTCCCCACATCCCGGAGCGCCCTCTCGCGCCCCCGCGCGCCCGACCGGGGAGGCAAGCCTCGCGCGCTCCCTCCGCTCCCGCGGGCTGGGGGTGCGGCCGCCGGCGCGCGCGGGGGCGGGGCCGGCTTGGGGGGCGCGCGCGCGGGGCCGCGGGCAGGGGGGCGGGGCGGCAGAGCTCGGCGGCTGGGCCTGGAGGACAGCGGCGGCGGAGGCGACGAGCGGCAGCGGGAGCGGCGCCGAGAATCCTTGCGGGACGCGGGCGACAGGAAGCGGGGAGCGCAGAGGTAACTCAGGACGGAAAAGGCGGGTGGGGAGTGGGTGCGGGCCCGTTGGACCCCGAGGGCGAGTGGCGGAGGCCGCTCGCCCGGGGCGCCGACGCCGCTACCCGAGAGGAGGGGGCGGGGCGCTCGCGTCCCTGGAGGTGGTGCCTTTTGTCTGCCTTCCCCGACCGCTCCGCCCCCTTCCCCTCCCCCCACTGCGACCTAGCCCCCTGCCCCTCTCCTGGAAGCCTCCTCCGGGACCCTCTCGCGCGCGCGCTCCCGCCCTTGTTTTGTTTGGACTGGGGAGGCTGGGGAGCTCTTCCCTGATCTAGGGCCCTGCGTCCCAGCGCGCCTGCGCCAGCGTCCTCCCGCCCTCTCCGATTGGCTGAGGTTTTGCGCATGCTCCCGAGGCCCGCGGTGGGCCTCGCTGTCCGCTCCCGCCCTCCCCCTCACCCCACTCTCAGCGGTTTTCGGAGCCGGTTCGAAAGATGCCGGCGGCGGTGACTGGCTGTGGCGAACCCGCCCCCCGGGTTCTCCGCCCCCGCCGCCGCCATTACGGAGCTCCCAGCGGTGAGTTCACCGAGAGGTGGGACTCGCGGTCCGCCGCCTTCTGCGTCGCGCGGGCGGGCGCCGCTCGGGTCGCGGCGTCGGCCTCCCCGCGCGCATCCCGGAGCGGGAGCCCGAGCTGTCAGCTGCAATGAGCGCGCACCTCGGTGTCCGCCGCCGCTGAGCTCGCCGCTCTTTGCCTCGCCGCCTTCATCCTGGCTCCGCTCTCCCCCGCGCCTTGCGCTCGGCGCCGCACCGGCCGCTCCCCGCCTTTGTCTCTGCTGGTCTTTCTAACCGGTTCTCTCGGCGGTCTGGGCTCGGTGTCAGCTGTTGGCGCCCCTGAAAAGCCTTTGCTGCTGCTGCCGCTGCCGCCGCGACGCGGGCCTAAGCTTTCGTTTTCCCGTATGGCTTTCCTAGAGCTTGTTAGTCACTGCTCCTTAGATGATGTGATTTTAGCTAATAAAGTCAAACGTGTGAATAGGGGTGTTTGTAAAGAGTTGGAGGCAGGAGTGGTGAAGTGAGAGGCCCAGATTTGAGATTTTGATACCGAATTGACCAATGTCTGTGACCGAGGACGAGTCACTTAACCACTTTGAGGGAGTGTTCACCCCTGCACAGAGGACGGCCAAGGTGAACTTTACCGCCCTTTCCGCGTATACATTTTCTCTCTGTTGTTTATCATGCTTCCCGACTTTATGTTACATTGAAAAGTGAGAATTTAGTTAAAAGTACAGCTAGGAATTCACCTGGGACTTTATGGACAAAGCTGGCCTTAGAGTGAAGTTACACGTGTCTAGTTTTATTTTGGAAGATAGTTTAGTTTTGTTTAATCTGGCATAGGCATAAAACTGTTAAGAACTTTTAAAATTCTTACTGCTCTTTTTAAAAGTTTAGTGTAATGTGTTTCAAAGTAGAAGTAACATTTTTAGGGGTTATTTTTGGCCTTGTTTTTAAGCTTAATTGGAAGATTGAGGGCGAGAACTTGGAGAAAGTGTCCTGAACTCTTCGTGTATAGATGAAAATCCTAACTCTTTAGCCAGTTAGATTGTGCGTGCCTTAGGAATAGATCCCTGTAGTGTCCATAGCATCTGTGCCCAATATAGACACTGATATATTGAAATACAAAAGTGAAAAAGAAGTTGCTAGCTAATTATACGCATGCTTTTTGTGACATTACCTGTTAAGTCTGAATATAGTTAAAGATTTTAGATTGAGAACAACTTGATGTAATCAGTGCATAGCTAATGATATTATAATGTATAATGTCTTGTGTACATTTTATGGTAAAATATGAAATAATACTTTCCCTAAAATGCGTACTTTCAAGGATATCAGTAAACTGAAATACATTGTTGAACTACTTATTTTTCTAGTGCTTTCTCAATGTAGAGAAAGTACATTAAAACTCTGAAATTACGGACTTTCTACTTTTACAACCTTTTCTTTATTGCCTGCATTTAAACAACTTAGCACTTCCCTTGACGAAAGCAAATCTTTGTTATGTTAATCTCACATTAAATTTTAAAAACAGGTTGATGACCACAGAAAGACCACATATACCACCGGTAAACTCAGATGGCACATATAAGAACCCAGATGAAAAACTTATTCAAGTTTCGTCTATTCGTTCTTTCACTTAATAAATATTTATTAAGCACCTATTCTGTGCCTGGCATGTTTCTTAGGCACCAAGTATGCAGCAGTGAACCAGCCAGATAAGATTCCTGAGAGGAAACAAGTGTGGCGGCCTAAAAGTCTGATCATTCAGAAATGTAGCAACAAAAGTTAAATTAATGAGTACCTGTGATGTTAAGGTAGTATGAATTAACCATTCATATAGTTTTGTTAGCTTTGTGATGAACAGTGAACTTATGGAATAACTCATTAACCAACCTATTATAAAGAAAGTGCTATAGGGCTTCCCTGGTGGCGCAGTGGTTGAGAGTCCGCCTGCCGATGCAGGGGACACGGGTTCGTGCCCTGGTCCGGGAAGATCCTACATGCCGCGGAGCGGCTGGGCCCATGAGCCATGGCCGCTGAGCCTGCGTGTCCGGAGCCTGTGCTCCGCAACGGGAGAGGCCAAAAGAAAAGAAAGTGCTATAGACTGAAGCCTTTATTTTCATGACCTTTATTAAGGAAATACAGAGCTGAGGCAAACGTTTCTTAATATTTATATTAAATTTTAAATATTTGGTTTTATTTTTTAAGTGTTCTTCACACTTGCTGAATATAGTAATAAGTACTGTCAGGTGTCATTGTTCATTCAGCTTTTTTCCCCAATATTTATCCAGCACCCAGTATGTGCTGGGCATCCTTCTAGGTGCTGGGAATACAGTGATGAATTAGTCCTAGCCCTTGTAATGCTTACATTTCACTGGAAGAGACACATAATAAAAAAGTAAATAGACGTATGTTGAATTACAGGTGGTGTTAAATGCTATTACAAATGCCATATAAAGAAACCTGAAAAAGAATAAGAAGGATGGGAGGGCTTTCTGAGGGGGTGACCCTGAGCACAAATCTAATTGAAGTGTCTAGGAAAAGAATGTTGCAGTGTAAAAGAAGAGCATGTGCAGAGCACACACTGAGGACCAAAAGATGATCTGTGTGTTTGGAGTCAAGAGAGTAGAGTGATGGGTGGAGTAGTAAGGGGTGAGATTACTGAAATAAGGGGGTGTGGTGATGGGGAGGTTTTAAGCAGGAAAGTGTCAGGCTCTGTTTTTTTTGGTGGATGCAGCCAGGAAGATTGGCAAACCAACTTATTTCTCAGTTATTCCACCCTGGGCATACTTCTTACCTGACCTAATTTAAACTAACATTCTTGTCCTCAGGTTAATGATGTCTAATGTCTTTATGGACCATGTACTTGTTGCCCTGACTTCAGTCAATTTTGTCATCTTGGCATTGAGAGTAGTTTCCTTTGCACCCCCACTCCTTTTCTAAAACCTGTTTGTTTCAATTTTGAGCAATTAGTAAATATAGAGTTGACTGGAAGGGTTTTGACTTTTTTTTTTAGTATTTTACTTACAGGGAAAATATTTTTTAAAGATCCTCTATGAACAGACTGCTGAAGGTTTTGCTGACTTCGCAGTATCATTTTCAACCTAGCTAGTATTATCATGGGTTAAGAAAGATGAATTCATTAGCAGTATCACTTCACCAAGAATAACCTGATCATGAAGTTTTACTTCTGTATGGTATTTACATGTAAAAGTATCATCAGATTTGCTTTTTTTTTAAATCAAGGAAAATGTATTATTATGTAAGTTCTAGTTGGGTGAGGGAGCAAGTTTATGTATTGAAATTATTCCAAGATAGACTTTTAGCTTTCACAAACCTAAATAATGCCCTTAAACCCAACTTTTCACAAATGAGAAAACTTTTTATTTTTGTGTTTTATAGTTGTTGAAGTGAACTGCTATGTGAGCATTTTAAGTAGTTTTTGTAACAGTTAATAATTTTTAAATATTCGTGGATATTCCTAATTTACTCTTGAATAATAAGTTTTTAGCATATTATATGATCTTGAATTCTTTCAGCTGCCTTTCATTGCAGTTGACGGATAGTTCACAAGTCTGGCATTGCTCTTGGTGTTCCCATAAAATGGTTTTCCCTGTAAACGTGAAAGCGTTCTGTATGTTTGGAGCTTCAAACTATTACCTGACAAATTGAAAGCTCTTAAATTCCTAGACAGGGTTAGAGCTTAAAGTAGAAGCTGAATGACGAGTCTGCTCTTTCCCAAGTCTTCATTAATGTTCAGTAGCACAAAGATCTAAACGCCTAACTGATTATTTTCTTAAATTTTGGAAGAGTTTTTATATAAAATGTTACTGAGGCCCAGATGAGGATGGGCGGGGCAGAGGGTATTAATGATCAGGTAAATTTGAGTGATTTACATGCGTTTTATTTTTAAATCTTTAATTTTGTTCTTTTGTGCTGATTTTACTTAACATTAGAAGTATGACAAATAAGGTCTTAGAGGCATACTTATTCTCCTAGGTGATGGTCTGAATTTGCTTTTCTGAGTCTGGAGGCTCTTAGACTGTCATGTTCTTCAGCAGTATTTTTGCCCTTGTATTACTTCTCTGATGGAGATGGAGTTAAGGTTACAGTTAAGTTTCCTGACCCCTTTGAGAACAGTAACAACAATAGCCTCTCTCTTTAGTAAACTGATCTTTGAGTAAACATTGACTAAACTATTTCTAGGTCTCCTTATTCTGTCCTTTCTGAGTTCCTGATACTAGCAGAGGGGATGGGGTTAGGTTCCTTATGAGCTTCTTGTCCTTGTTGCCTTTGTTCATGTGGAAGGTGCAACAGCTGCTGTGGCTTGTGCATTTGTCTTAGTCGCTGCTTTTACATAGTCTATATTTTGATAGTGATTTTATCTTTCTGAATGATAACTGACCAAGTCATCTGTCGCTTAACTATAAGTTTTATAGTGAATTTTTTTTCCCTTTGGATGTATGTTAAATTTAGACGTTTTAGTTTAGTTTTGTTTCTGTTAATCTTCACACCAGGTCTTTTCTGTGCTTTAGGTTGATTCTTCACCACACTGAAACCACTAGGAAAAATCCTTGTGGTTAACAGCAGAGGCTTCAGAGTGTAACCTGTACTCGGGCCTAGAAATTATTTTAAATGGCGACTGATACGTCTCAAGGTGAACTCGTCCATCCTAAGGCACTCCCACTTATAGTAGGAGCTCAGCTGATCCACGCGGACAAGTTAGGTGAGGTAGGGGCTGACACAGTCTTGAAGCTTCACTCTTGGATCAGTCCCTGACTTCAGGCCCTGCTGGGTCCTTCTTGGTACCTGTTCCTTCCTCTACTTGGGGGAGTCTGGGTTGTGAATCTGAACAAATCAAGTAGATACAAAGTTCTTTTCATCTTCCCTTTCCCCTCAAACTCCTGAGAAAACCTAAATTTATTCCAAATCAAGTATAATTACTTATTTCCATTTGAAATTCTAGCTAAAATAAAATACATTGAAAAGTACTTCTTAAGAATCATATTTCATTTCAAAAAACCTTGTTAAAAGTAATTTGCATCAGATCCTGGAGTCGACTTGAAGAATTCTCCTACATCTTCTGACACCCAGTTAGGCCCCTTGAAAAAGAGAGAAAAGAGAAATTTTGTTTGCATGTGTGATTATGGCCGTTTCTTTTCTTAGAAGGTAGAAGATAACACCATGCCGATTCGTCGAGCTGTGAATTCTACCCGGGAAACTCCTCCCAAGAGCAAGCTCGCTGAAGGGGAGGAAGAAAAGCCAGGTAAAGTAAAGCGGTGGACAGCTTCAAAAGGCAAAAGTTTCTGCTCCAGTTTGGAGTGTCCCATAAATTCCCTTGAACTTACTTGTTCTTTTTTTATGCTTCAGTGTTTGGGGGGAGCATTTAGAGAGAGAGGTGGTACCTGTTGGTATGTCATTTCTAGACCATGTGGGCAAAGAAAGAATTTCATCTTGTCTCTAAAGATTTTTAGAAGGTGAAAATTTCATGTTCTTGGAATTAAAAAACAGAAAGATGGTTGGAGAGAACAGGAATGGTCGAAGAGTAGCTTCTGGGCATACAGTGTCATGGGGATGAAGACCCTGGAAGAATGGAAGACTTGGGCCTTCAAGATGGACAGCGGAAGGCTCAACCAGAAATCATCAAGAGGCCTCAAGGGAGCAAATGGGCGATCAAAGCATTGGTTTGTAACTTTGGTGTTGGTGGAGAGAAGATTGGCCAGGCAGATGTGGGAACATAATAAATCAAGAGAAAGGTAGAACCGTCAATCTGGAGCATTCGCGTTCCTTCATGGCACCTCTAACCACTTCTGCAAGTGGAACTGCTTTTCTTGTTCTTGTGACCTTTTTCTTTTTCTTTTCTTTTCATTGCCAGGGATGAGCACATGGTGCTGTCCCTGTCGTGGCTGTTAGAACCAAATATTTGCTGACCAGCATATATTACCAATAAAATAATACATGCACCCTTGATGCCTTTATCCTTAGTGCACTAGGGATCTGCTCTTCTCCAGCTGAGCATGGATTTTGTCTCAGAATCCTCAGACGAATACTACAAGCATTTGGGGTACTCTGGCCTAAGGCAGTGAGGAGACATGGGAATCAGCATATTAAAAAAAATAATAGTTGCTGGTGAGTTGAGGGTAGGTTATTTTTTCCAGCACTGAGATAAGCCACTTGATGGCCCATCTTGAGCCGCATTTAACAGCCAGCTGAAGTCACTAAGTCACTAATAACGTGAGTTTTCAGACTACACCAGAGTGTTCAGGTGTAAGGTATTAGAAAAGTCAACCGAGAATTTATAAAGGACCAGTAAGACACTTCACAAGTTGTGTTTGCTTATCTTATCTCTGTCCCATTATAGTATTTTGTACATGAAAATAATTGGACTTCACTCACGTTGTAAATTTTAAAAATCCAAAAAGGCATACACAATAGTTCTGCGAGTTGGAAACATTGTCTCATATGTAACAGTGTCTCATTATCTGTTGAGCAATTGAACCTTTATTAAACCGTAAGCTTTAAGAGAAAATAATGTGGAATTTAATTTGTAGCCCTGCTGTTATGGTAAAACTCAGTAAACGGTCTTGGCTTTTCAATTTGTTTAGAATAAAGCAATGTAAAAATAAGTAAACATGACTAACTAAAAGTAAGTTCTTACAGTTAGGTCGGCCAGTTAGGTCAGATCGTTGGGGCAAAGGGCTGTAAAAGATACATCGTGATAAAAAAAAATACATCTTGCAGTTATCTGTATCACCAGATACCATTGTTATACTGAAGTTCTAGCCTTAATATTTGCGTAACAGCTCTAGAAGCAGTAGAAGAGGCCAGAGGAGGATGGGAATCAGTACAAGTGCTAGCCTACAGGTTTCCCCTAAAGCATTTTGTATTATGTTCATAATAACTCTGTGAAGTAAGGGTACTGAGATATGGAGATGTCAAAGAACTTGCCCTAAGATATCAAGCTAGAATGTTAGAAAGTCTGAACTTGAATCCAGATATATCTGACTCTAGAGCCTTGATTTTTGCTGAGCATATATGGGAGGATTTTTCACTTACATGCAAGTCTGGTTGAAGAGCGTGATCCAGGATGATTTACAAATTATAGTTGACTATCCTGAAACTTACGGCTTAGAATTTTAATTTGTAGAATTCCTTTAGCATTGTATGTATGTGGTTTGGCTATCAGAAGGAAGTGGCATTTTTAAAAATTCTCTTATTTATATGAAGGCCCCAAAGAAGTCTTCATTATGCCAGTAATGAGTTCACATAATTTAAATGACTAAACTCTTCAAGCATATCCTTTTTTTTTTTGCCTAGTTTTGGCCACTGATGCCCTTTTCTTTTAAGTCTCTGCTTAACCATTTCCTGGGGTTCTGTGTTCTGTAGTGGCTGCTCAAGGAGACCTACTGAGAAAAGACACAGGCCAGCAACTGCAGACCTCAGTATTCCCCCTCTCATATTTCTACACTTGCCAGAATCATTTCACTTGGAAAATAAATATTAATTTTCTATTATTTATTCCCTTACTAATATTAGCCTGTTAAATTATGAAATGGCTAATTTCTTAATTATGAGTCTCATCATTAATGTTATAGAGTAAAACACTCAAGAGTTTTGATTTGGGGTAAAATGAGTTTCCCTTTCTGTGCAATTTGCTGATCCTTCTCTTTTTCTCACCTAATGGTCTGGATCAGCAACCCCTTATATAGGCAATTTGAGTGACATAAATCGGGGGAAAAAGTGTACTTATAAATCATTTGTTCATTTTAGGATACAACTGTTAATTGCAACATTTGGCTTATCTGTTTAAAGAGATAAACTTTTACCCTTTTATTGACTCAGGCTCTAATGTATTTACTTGATGCAATTCTACTCACCTGATTTCTTTTTTTTTTTTTTAGAACCAGATGTAAGTTCAGAGGAATCTGTCTCCACTGTAGAAGAACAAGAGAATGAAACTCCACCTGCTACATCTAGTGAGACAGAGCAGCCAAAGGGGCAACCTGAGAATGAAGAGAAGGAAGAAAACAAGCCTTCTGAGGAAACCAAAAAGGAGTAAGGACTTATGCCTTCTTGCTATTTGTATGGAAGACTATGTAAAAGGACTGTAGGTCAGATTTTTTTAAAGTGATACAACTTAATTTATGCTAGATACATGCTATTTGGAGTTACTTTTTTTGGAATTATCTCTTGGAATAGGCTTACGATGTAGTCGTATGGCCTATTAGAATTTGTAGTAGTTATCAGAACAGTGGTTTGACGGATGCACAATTCATTCTTTTCAGCTTTGGCATGTGTTTTTGTGCTTAGAATTCATTGTGGGAGTGTCTCCTATTGTAAACATTGACATAATTTCAATAAGAAATGGAACGTGACTAAAAATCTGACCTGAGAGATTCTTCTTCACTTTATTCCTCCCTCTTTGCGGGAATGAGTTATTTTTACGTGCTTATGTTAGAAAGCATTAATCTATACCAAGACATTGCTAGAGTGACCTAAAACTCTGTATATATTTGATGAAGTATTCAATTGGAGGGTGACTTTGAGAATCTGAAGGCAAAATTTGCTATTGATAATCTGTACGATGTGATGGTGATTCTTTTTTAATTTAAATTTTTTTTTGCAGGACAGCTGGTAGCATTCATTCTATTCTTTTCATAGTTGGTGAAAACAGGAATTACTTTTTAAATAAAAGAATGACTTAGAAATAACTATACTTTCCAGGTATAATCCTCAGGGAATCCTTCATCCCAGTTTCATAGGCATATGTAAGGTCTGTGGAATTTTTAGCAGCTACCCTTTCTTTTAGGTACATGGAGTGTTATTATTACTTAGAATAAAATGTGTATAATGCTTTATGGTTCACAAAACTTTGTATAAATGTAATCTCATCATTTCTTGCAGCACCTTGTGAAGTATTTGGTATTACATGACTGTTTTACAGCTGAGGAGGTTGAGACTCAGGTCACTGGCTAAGATCATGTAGCTAGAGACTCAAACCCAAGTTTTCTGACTTCAGAGCTTGAGTTCTTCGCACTGTACTGAATCGCATCTGTTGCAGTTGTTACTAGAATTCATTTTAAAATTCTCATTTCTTTTATGTACTAGCCCTTCATACTAGTGCTGATTTATATGACTCCTCTCTCCTGTGTGCAGCTGGGAGAGCACACCTTTTTGGTTCATTTGTAGAACCCAATTTTTTTAAAATGTTTTATTTTGTAAAATGTTGCTTATTTTACGTATCACCTCAGTGTGGAAATGAATTAAAACATTGATTTTTATCCCTCTCTGGTCTTTTCTTCTTTCTGACTTTATACTTCTTTCTGAAGAGTTTATCTTGCATAATAACAATTCTTTGTTTTAAAGTGAGAAAGATCAGTCTAAAGAAAAGGAGAAGAAAGTGAAAAAAACAATACCTTCCTGGGCTACCCTTTCTGCCAGCCAGCTAGCCAGGGCCCAGAAACAAACACCGATGGCTTCCTCCCCACGTCCCAAGATGGATGCAATCCTAACTGAGGCCATTAAGGCAAGTTTTTATTTCAAGCAGTTCATCTTAGATTTATTCTGTTTGTCTCTTGCGTATTTGAAAATGGCATACTCCTGTGCAGGCATCAGAAATCTTGCTCTGCTTCCTAAAAGAGATTTAAATAGAAGAAAGCCATTGCTAAGTTCATGTTTTTATAATATTATCACATTTGCTGAGCACTGTTAATTTTTTAAAAAACTCAGATTTACTATAGCAAGTATTTTTAACTTATCTTTAGATTTTTTTTTTAAAACTCAGTTTATTTTCAGTATAGTTTTTATTTGAAGGCTGAACATGTTAATTCATTCAACAAACAATTAAGGACTAGCTTCTCTGTAGCAGGCAGTCCTACTAGTGATATAGCATAGAATAAGACAAACAGAGTCCTTGCCCTTATGAAATTGAATTGTGACTCAGGGTAACTGAATAGCAATGAGGAAATTTTTATTTCAAAAAAGTATACTATCTTTAGGTTCATTTTCAAAGCTTACGTCTAATATTAGTAGTTGGTTATCTTTCACACCAGAACTCTTTTAGAAACGTCACTACTTTGCTTCATCACCTAGTCATTCCAGAATACTTGCAAAATCTATCCTCCTTCCATAGCTTTATAACTTTGCTATAATTCATTGACTTTCATTAGCTTGTGTGATCATCAGATACTGTTTTCCTGTTTTAAGGGTATCTTCTAATCTGACCTTGCCTTTTTGTGTGTAAATTTTTCTGGTTCATTTTGCCATGTTTATTTCATATGATCAGATGACAAGAGGAGTTAAAGTAGAAGCCATAGACACTCTGATTTCAGGGACCTTGTTGCTAGGATCTGAGTCAGAATTGGGGAGAGAAGGCTACAGATCAGTTTAACCAACGGTGGTTTACATAGGAAAGAGGAGCTTGGTGGTCATACTTAGAATTTGAGAAGACTCCACTAAACAAACTGGAAAAAAGGTTTGCCTTCAGACCTCTCCCTACACTCCTTCAAGACAACTCTCAACTCATTAAGAAAGCTTTCTTGGTTTATATAGCTTGATTATAGTGAGATCTCTTTTCTTTGTGTAGCCTTTCTTCAAGGATTTCACTTTGTGACCTCTCAGTCTAGGTTTGGAGGAGCAGGGTTACAGTGAGGGTGGAGAAGGGACTAAAATTCTAAGATAATAAAACAAAAAATTTAAACAGTATAATTAGGCCTGAAAAATAGTTTGAATATGATTATGCATATTTGTACAAATGAAATACATACATATATGTATATATATATCTCGTGTATTCCATGCAGTGTAAACAAATCATGATTTCAGACCATTGACGCCATTTTCTGAATTGAACAGGAATCTTGATAGCTATTTTCATCTTATTCAGTTTGGTGGAGCAGGGATTGTTTTAGCATTAGAATGTGCTTTTCTGCTTGATTTTCTTTACTCTGTGTTTTCTTATAAGATCAGGAGAAAACTTCAGTAGGTTGTAATAGGTCAGAGACATTTACTTGAAGCAGGTGATTCATTTTAACACAATCCATATTAAATTGTGTTGTACAGTCTTTTCTGGTTCATCTGTCTGTGACTTATTTTTCTTTATTGTCAGTGTATAAAATAACATTCAACCAAGTCTTTATGCAACGACAGTGAGTAAATCCTATGGTCATTTTATAGACAATGGCTACACAAAACTGGTGGACTAGCTCATTAGATAATAGATGCTGCTTGTGTGCTTCAAAATGTAAAGCTTTTGAAACAGAATTGCTGCCTTTGTGACGCAGTGACCTACTTCAGTTTTCCACGGGCATTAGTCAAATGGAGTATAGATAAATAGGATGGAAAAGGAAGACGGCACTTTAAATTGCAATCGAATGCTCTCATTGTCCAAAACGCCCGTTAAGGCTTTGCATCTGTAAACCCAGTTTTGTGCCATTTATTCAGATTATCTTTGCTTATGGTATCTGCTGGCATTCACACAAAGCCTGCAGAGGAATACTGGTTCTGGTGTGCTGAAGTTCATTCCATAAAATGGGCCAGATCTGTGAACCTACAAGGGATAGAAGTGCCCTGCTTTCCTCACTTTAATGCTAAAGATCTGTCTTCTAAATACAGAATAGAATTAGAATGGAAAGAGCTTCTTCATTAACACACAGAATGTTGTTCACATGTTGTATCTTCTCTTTGGCTGTTTTGAACAATTTAAAATTGTTGCAGAAATATTGTTAATTCTGTATTTCTCCACAGCCATGATGAACTGAAGTTACCTGCAATACTGTTCACTCTTTCCTGCCATTTTTATCATCCATTATCAAGTTCACTTCCAAAATAATTTATTTTGAAAACATAGGTGTCAGAAAACATGAAAAACAGCTAGTTTAAATTAATATGTATGGTTTGATAAATCTGTTTCCTAGGCATGCTTCCAGAAGAGTGGTGCATCCGTGGTTGCTATTCGAAAATATATCATCCATAAGTACCCTTCTCTGGAGCTGGAGAGAAGGGGCTACCTCCTTAAACAAGCACTGAAAAGAGAATTAAATAGAGGTGTTATCAAACAGGTATTAAATGGTTGTTTGTAATAAGATCATTTCAACATGTATTAGCTGTAAATCCGTATTTAGTAACATTTAGGCTTTTTGTGCTTTGTGAATTTGTTAGTTAAAATAAGTTAACATGATGATGAAAAGCTTAAAGATAACTATTCTAGAGAACAGAAGCAGTATGGTAATGTAACTTTTTTCTAGCGGCCTGTACTTTTAATTGAACTTTTGGGGGGCTGCTTGTGCTTGAGATTATGTGGTGCTGCAGATTAGAAGTGGGGTTGAGGAGTCCAGTTACTGCAGCAGCAGAAAAGGTAATTGTTCTTGTCTTAGGGTTGTTAGTTTTAAGGCGTAGCTTCTGTGGCTAGACTGGTTATCATTATAAATTAGATTTGCACATAGGTTCACCTTAACTTATTAGTATCTGAAACTATTAAGGCTTTTGGGAGCATCAGATAAACCTGAATAAACTGAGAATAATACTAAAACCAATATTGATTTCAGGCATAAATCCATGTTACTTTGCATAGTACATCAGAACTTTACTTAGAGCTATGAGGATATTTTGTACAACACAGCGAATATAGCCAGTATTTTATAATAATTTTAAATGGAGTATAATGTGTAAAATTTTTGAATCACTATATTGTAACCTGAAACTAATATAATATTGTAAATCAACTATAACTCAACTTAAAAAGAAAATTGTTTAGCTAGAATGAACTTTCTTGTCAATCTTCAGAGGTCCAGAGGGAGGAAGTAACTACCAAGGTCCCATGGTAATAGCAAAGATGGTTCTGAAGATCTAGTTCACTGCATTCCCTGAGTCCTATTGCCTTTTTTCTATATCTTTCTGCATGCTTTGATTAATAACAGAATTCTGTGCCACTCAGGCATTTAAATTCCTCTTAGGAACTTTCAACAAGTACTTAACTCCACAAATATTGAGTGTGTCCTGTGGGCCAGGTGTTTGGGGGTCCATCTGTGAGTAAAACAGTCCTGTGATGGAGCTTACATTCTACCTTTCTCAAAATGTTGTAAAACTGATATTTAAATGGCCTTTAAAATAATCATTGCTTAAAATATATTATCTAACCATTATAATTAGTATCATAGTATATGTCAGCACAGTTTATTAGCTGGCTTCATGTTTTTCTTTTTGAAAATATAGTTTGTGACCTATTTTGCCTCATAGGCTGACCCTCAGTTTGATGCGTCAACAAGTTTATAGGCTGAAAGCATTTCCGTTTGATTGCTGTATTCACAGCAGGGTAGGTGAGGCTAAGGTGTGGAGGACTCAGGTTAATGTGAAGTTCTATGACAGCACTTCGTAAACTGTGGAAGTACATTCTAAGACTTCCACATACCGTCATGTGCAATGTTTAAAATTGCTAGATAACCTTTCCCATATGCAGTAATAATGTGTAACGGGCAAACTGTAGGAAGCATTGTGGCCTGAGATTAACTAGGCCTGAACTTTTGCCAAGGAGCTCTCTTCCTTTCAAGATAGAGGTTTTCTCACTTATTTTTTTTCTTGAAAGCTTATAGTAGACTGTTTAACCTGGTATCACCATTTTTGTAGATGAGGAAACAAAAGCTCAGAGGGTTTATGAGGTTGTCCAGTATTGAATAGCTAAATGGTACCATAAATAGGATTTGATCCCAAGTCTTTTGACTCATCCATTCTTTTTTCTCTGAAGAGTTCAGCAGCACTTTACATTAGTTCTTGCATCACCATGCCCTGTAATTCGCTTAGTCTAGTATAAAGTTATCAATATGAGTACCAGAATAATTTAAAATAAAAATACCTGTTATTGCAACTCAAGTTAATTTACTTTAGGTAAAAGGAAAAGGTGCTTCCGGGAGTTTTATTGTGGTCCAGAAATCAAGAAAAACACCTCAGAAGTCCAGAAACAGAAAGGTAAGAAGTCTGTACCAGTTTTATTGAGCACTGTAATACTATTACTACTGCTAACAATACAGTGTTTACTGAGTGTTCACTGTGTGCACTGTGCAGGATGCAGCCTTTCTCTGAAGGCCTGGAGAGGTTATAGTTCATTTGCTCATTATGATTCAGCCAGAGAGTAGACGGGACAGTGTGCGACTCCAGGCACCCCAGCCCCGGAGCCCGTGGGCCTAACTGCCCTCTGTTGAACTATGGGCAGCTGTATGAGTTATACTGCTTTTTTGTGAAATACCTTTTAAACTAGAAGAGGCATACCAAGTACATGTTTACCCAATATTAGACCCTAAAACTATATCTTAAGCCAGTTTTTCTTTTTTGTAGATACTAACACTCCCCCTCCTCCAGACACATAATTTCATTTATGGAAAGTATACGATAATAAAGTGAAATACATAATATTTCCTCTGTGTCAGTAATTGAAATCATGACTGTTCCTCTACATCTCCAGTGTTACAGCACTGGAGATTTTTGTACTTTCCTTATAACGCTTTCAGACTTTCAAAATGAATTTTTTTGTACAGTGCTGTCTGGTGCTGCATGATCCTTTTCATTCTTTGTTATTGAAGAATGAATTAAGACTTTTAATATATTTTTAACTCTCCCAGTTCAATTTTTTTTTTTTTTTTAAATCTCTGGCCGTGTTGGGTCTTCATTGCTGCGCGTGGGCTTTCCTAGTTGCGGCGAGCGGGGGCTCCTCTTCATTGCGATGCGCGGGCTTCTCATTGCGGTGGCTTCTCTTTGTTGTGGAGCACAGGCTCTAGGTGTGCTGGCTTCAGTAGTTGTGGCACGCAGGCTCAGTAGTTGTGGCTCGTGGGCTCTAGAGCGCAGGCTCAGTAGTTGTGGTGCACGGGCTTAGTTGCTCCGCAACATGAGGGATCTTCCCGGATCGGGATCGAACCCGTGTCCCCTGCATTGGCAGGCTGATTCTTAACCACTGCGCCACCAGGGAAGTCCCTGAAACTTTTGTCTCAAAGAAATTGCCACTCAAGTGACATTACACCACTGTGGTATGAATTATTTGAATGTGCTAAAAAGGAATAGTTTTCTTTTGCTTATTTGATTTGGTAGTCAGCTTGGGAAAGCCCTTGAGTTGAATATAGAAGCATTAGAAAAGAAAACTCTATATCCTGTAATGATGATAATTTTTGATATTACATTTCAGAACAGGAGCTCTGCAGTGGATCCAGAACCACAAGTAAAATTGGAGGATATCCTCCCACTGGCCTTTACTCGCCTTTGTGAACCTAAAGAAGCTTCCTACAGTCTCATCAGGAAATACGTGTCTCAGTATTACCCTAAACTTAGAGTGGACATCAGGTATGAGCCAGAAGCCTGGACTTTAAGACACAGATGTCTGTATTACTTCCTTAGCCCCTTTTTCATGAGAAAGGAGAAAGATTAAATATTCAGTAAGGATTACTTTCAGTTGAGCTAGGAATAAAACCTTTTTTTGTGGGTTTTATTTTTTGTCCCATTATATTTTCCTTTTCATAGCTCCATATGTAGTTTCTTTTTGAAACTCAAACCGCATGTTGACTTTCACAAGACTCTGATAGAGTAACTTTTCATGATGTCAGCTGCTAGAATATTCAGCATTAAATGATGTCCTCTCAGCTGCTGATTATTTTTTAAATTTTTTTATTGTGATAAAATACATATAAATGTAAAATTTACTTTCTTAAGCATTTGTAGTGGTAACAGTATTTAGTTGTATTAAGTACTTCCATAGTGTGCTACCATCGCCACCACCCATCTCCAGAACTCTTTTCATCTTATAAAACTGTAACTCTGTACCCATTAAACAAGAACTCCCTGTTCCCCCTTATCCCCCAGTCCCTAGCAGCCACCATTCTACTTGGTCTCTACAGTGTTTGACTGCTCTAGGTGCATACCTCATATAAGTAGAATCATACAGTATATTTTGTGACTGGCTTATTTCACTTAGCATAATGTCCTTAAGGTTCATCCACGTTGTTGTGCGTGTTAGAGAATTTCCCTTCTTTTTAAGGCTGAATAATATTCCATTGTATGTATATACTACATTTTGGCTGTCCTTTTGTTTGTCCTTTCATCTGTCATTGGACACTTGGGTTGCTTTTATGTTTTAGCTATTGTGAAATAATGCTGCTGTGAACATTTGTGTACTAATAATATCTGTTTGAGACCCTGTTTTCAAATACCCAGAAGTAGAATTTCTGGATGATATGATAATTCTATTTTTAACTATGTAAAGAACCACCACACCGTTTTCCACAGTGACTGTACCATTTTACATGCCCACCATCAGTGCACAGGGGTTCTGATTTCTCCATATCTTCACCAACACTTATTTCTGGTGTTTTTTTGTTTGTTTTTTGATAGTAGCCATCCTAATAGGGGATGAGGTGGTTGGTAGCTCATTTTTTATTTAAATGTATAACTGAGAACATAGGAGACTTCAGGCTTCTGTAGCACTTCTGCATAGAAATAGCATAATATTTTCATCATTTAAACATTTAATGTAAAATTCTGAGAGAATTTTGATAGTAATTCATTTGTAAAATAATTACCACTTAAAAGCATCTAGACTGATTAGATTGTCACATGTGCTTGTGGATTCATGCAGGCACATTGTTCAAATTTGTAATTCACAGTTTGTGTTTTGAATGTGTTTGTGTAACATCTTTGTTATATTGACTTCTGGGAAATTGTGTTTAATCCAGAGTCCTTTCTACAGACAGTTTCTGTATTGGATGCACATTGTCCTGATATAGTTTAGTACTGGTATTTACTTTGGGTCACTGAGGCATACAGTTAGAATTGCAGGGGTTTCAGCCCAGAAGCCACATTCTCAGAAGAGCACTTAGTGGTCTTCAGGGTGGCCAGTTAGTGAAAGTGCCAAAGAAAGGGGAATCATAGAAGCAGAAAATTTGAAATTAATATCCAGATTTTTTCATGCTTCTTATACCCTGATTATGAGCCACAGATATAACTTTGGGTCCAGTACGCATTGTTTGGCGCATTTAAAGATGGAAATACATTTCACTCTTATCTCTTTTTACTCTGTTTTTGGTGACTAGAGACTGTATCCTCCCCCAGCTTTTTTCTTTCCTTACGGTTCTACTTTACTTACATGAGACATGCTGGTGATTGCAGTGTAACTTTGCTCCATGTCTTTGGGAACATGTCCCGTTGTCATTTTATGTTGAAACAAAATTTGCCCGAAAATAGGTGGGTTGTCAGCCCATAGACGATGATGAACTTGAAGACCTTTTCTTATTACCTTATTAAATAGTAACTTCTTTCTTTGAAGCTCTTTTTTCCTTTACTTTGATTTTCTCTACCACTGACTGTAGTGGAATCCTGCCATACATATATTTAACGTGAAAGTTTAGCCGTATTTAACGCTTGACCGAACAAAAGAACAAGAAAAGTACAGTTTTAAAGTATGAGTTGTCTATCTATACTTGCTGCCTATAATTTTTCTCCTCCTACTTTGTCTTAAACCCACTTTTGTCACACATTACCCCCACCATTTTACCTGAAATACTTCTTCCTGTCAGTGTCACTGAGGGCCTCCACATTGCAAATTACAGTAGTCAGTTCATAGTCCTTGACTTACTTGCTGGTCTTTCTACAGCATTTGACACGGTTGATGGCTCCCACCTGCTTGAAACACTTTCTTCACTTGCCTTTCAGAACACCACACACACCTTTCTGATTTACCTCCAGCTTCACTACCCACCCATTCTTTCTCAGCCTCCTAAGGATTCCTGATTTCCCATCTCCTGCCTCCTTAACGTACAAGTGCCCCATGGTTAGACCTTAGGCCTCTTGTCTTTTCTGTCCACATTCACTTTGAATGAATGGTACTTCTTTGCATTCTCAAAGCTTTAAATAGCACTTACACAATACTAATATACAGGTATATAAATCTGGCCCATACCTCCCTCCTAACTCCACATTTATATATACAGACACCTATGTGACATCACCGCTTGTGTGGCTAATTTCACATGTCCAAAACTAAACTCTTGATCCCCACCCCACCCTCGCCCGTCCCTCCTGCACCATCTCTCCCGCCCCACCAGAAAGGCCCTGCACTTCCCATACCTCCCTCATCTCAGTTAGTGGCAATAACATCTTTTCAGTTGCTGAAGCCAAAAACCTTGGGTTTGTCTTGGTCTCTTTATCTCACACCTAAATGTAATCTATAAAAAATTACTTCGTCTTTAAAATATATTCATAAACAGACCTCTTTTCATTAGCTTCACTATTTTCACTCTTTTCGAAGCCACCATCATCTCTCACATGCATTAGAGCAATAATCTCCTGCTTCTCCCATGCTCCCTCCCTTTCAGTCTGTTCTTAACATAGCAGTGAGAGTGAGACTTTTCAAATGTAAGTTAGGGGCTTCCCTGGTGGCGCAGTGGTTGAGAGTGTGCCTACCGATGCAGGGGACACGAGTTCGTGCCCCGGTCCGGGAAGATCCCACATGCCGTGGAGCGAGTGGGCCCGTGAGCCATGGCCGCTGAACCTGCGCGTCCGGAGCCTGTGCTCCTCAACGGGAGAGGCCACAACAGTGAGAGGCCCGCATACCACACACACACACACAAAAAGAATAATAATAAAATGTACGTTAGACCATACCACCTTGCTGCTCACACCTCCCAGTGGCTTCCCAACCACCTCACAGTTAAAAAGTTTAAAGCTAGAGTCTTTAAAATGGCCTACAAGACACTATGCTTCCATTGCATCTCCAACCTAATCTACTACTCTTCTCTTCCTTACTGGCCTCAGAGACTTCACACTTGCTGTTCCCTTTGCCTGGGTGGTTTTCCCCCATAACCCACCTTACTCACTCTTTCACTTCCTTTAAATTTTTACTCTCGTATCATCACCACATGCCTGCCTTGATTACCGTACCATTTTTTAACATTTTATTTTGGAAATTTTCAGACATACACATAAATGTAGAGAGAACATAACCATCATACTAACCTAATTCCTAACTAAACTAATAATTCCTTAACATTATCCAGTACCCAGGCCATGTTCAGATGTCCTCAGTTGTCTCCAAAATGACTTTTTACAGTTGGTTTTTTCAAGTCAATATCCAAACATGGTCCACTCATTGCATTTGGTTGATAGGACCATTTAACTTACATTTGCAACCTTTCCCTCCTCTCCCAGCGTGCAGAATTCTATTTCTCTGCCTTACTTTTCTCCATAGCACTCATCATATTCTAACATACTGTGTATTTTATTTGCCTTTTTTTAAATTACCTGTTTATCCCATTAAAATGGCAGTGTTTTTTTTGTTTGTTTGTTTGTTTTGCGGTACACAGGCCTCTCACTGTTGTGGCCTCTCGTTGCGGAGCACAGGCTCCGGACGCGCAGGCTCAGCGGCCATGGCTCACGGGCCTAGCCGCTCCGTGGCATGTGGGATCCTCCTGGACCAGGGCATGAACCCGTGTCCCCTGCATCGGCAGGCGGACCCTCAACCACTGCGCCACCAGGGAAGCCCAAAATGGCAGATTTTTATATTGTTCACTTCTGTTTTTCCCAAGCTTAGCACACAGTACATGCTCAATAAATATTAGTTGAATGAGTGAACTAATATGGGCACTTCACCTGGCCATTTCACTCAAGGAACTTTTGCCCTGGAGCATATGAGATGAGACATGAATTTCTCCTACCGTACACTGGAGGCTGTAGAGCATTGTGGTAAAGAGCACAGACCTTGGAACCCGACCCTTATGTTTAAATCCTGAGTCTGTCATTTCTAGCTTTATATCTCTGAATGAGTTATCTCTTTGTGTCTTGGTTTCCTCATTGATAAACAGTGTATAAGTCATAGAGTTGTTAGGAACCTTAGTGTGTGTTAAGCACTTAGAACAGTGCCTGAGACTTCCCTGGTGGTCCAGTAGTGAAGACTGCACTCCCAGTGCAGGGGGCCGGAACTCGATCCCTGGTCTGGGAACTAGATCCCGAATGCTGCTGCAGCTAAGAGTCCACATGCCACAACTTAAAAAAAAAAAAGATCCTGCATGCCACAACAAAAACCCCATGTGCCACAACTAAGACCTGGCACGGCCAAATAAATAAATAACAGTACCTGGCATGTAATAATAACTCATCTAATGTTAGTATTATTAGTGAGTCTCAATTCCAACGTGGTTCTCATGGTATGAGCATCACACCATACGAAATATGATTCTAATGTTTAAAGACAGTGTTTTTATATAACATTCAAGTCACCTCCTTTATTAACAATGTTTTTTGCAACCCTAGAGAAAAATGGGGTATGTTGGCTTTACATAGGCTTTGGGTTGGCCTCTAAGAAGGTGCTCTCAAAGGTAATGCTGTCATATGACATTAGAAATCAAATTTTAATGTCTGATCCTTGTGTATGGTATAACTTCATCGTATTCTCTTGATTTTTCTCTTTCTGTGCATACCAAAATATGAGCATAGCCCAAGATGCAATTTTACCCCCATACTTTTCTCTAAACATAGTAATTTCTCTGGAGATCCCTTAATTTCTTAACAGTTTAAACTCTAAGTAATTTCAAGAGTCTTTTGATCTTCTTAATTCTGTCCATGCGTTTCTAACAGATTGATGTAACTCTTAGATTCCTGCCACTCCCTCCCTTACCTTCCATTCGCTTTGTGCATTGCTTTCGTTTTTCTCTCTCTCAGTGCAGACTTTCTCCACAGTTGAAAAACGTAGCCACCAACAATCACTCACTATTCCCTGCTTTCTAATTAAACTGGCCTATTCATCTTATTTTTAAAAAGAAAAACTTGTTACAGTAAATAGAAAAATTTGTTATAAATTTGTTATAATAAACAAATTGTATAAAATAAATTTGTATAGGGCTTTTAAAAACATTTTATTTTGCATTGTTTTCTATAATTCTCAAAATAGACTTAAAAATAGGTATTCCTCAATTTTGCTGATAAAAATCTTACCCTGGGTTACTTGGCTATTCACTGGTGAAAGCAGAACTTTATTTCATTTTTCCATTATAACCTCTTGCTTTTTCCACTGTCCAGGGCTGTCTTATATTGGAAAGTGCAGGCCTACCTAGCATAGTAAGTAAAAATGCAAAATCTGGAATCAGACTGCTCAAGTTTATAACCTGGTTCTTCCACGGCCTGGCTATGTGACCTGGGAGAAATGACTTAATTTTTCTGTCACTTAACTTTTCCCATTCAGTAAAGTATGGGCAATAGTAGTACCTGTTTCTTGGGGTTGTTGTATTCTCTTGCTTATTCCATACGTGTAAAACATTTACAGCAGCACCTAGTTAGCACCGTCATAGGTACAGAATGGTGTGATACAGACTAGAATATTTCCAAAAAGGAATTGTGCTTGGGAGTTAGCAGTGAGTTAAAAAGATGGGGATTCATTGGGCCCCATCCAATCAAGGTGAGGATCCAGTCGGGTCCCATCCCATTGAGATGGGTCTAGAGAATGTATAGAATTTAGATGTGATGATAGAGTGGAGAAGGCATCTTAAAGGAGCTTCATGAAAAAGTTTCAGAGGCAGGAGTTGGCATTCTTTTTGCGGAACAGAAAGAAGCCTGCCTGGATCTAGACTAACAAGGGCTGGCACCAGGCCATGGAAAGCTTTAAAGCTGGGTGGAAGCATTAAGACCTGACACCTGATCAACTGAGTCACATATTAAAGGAGGCCTTTATAGGCTTATTGACCTAATAGTGGTGTGCACTATGAAAACAGCAGCACGGTGCCCAGAAGGGAGACCATGGTGGCTTGTACTAAGGTTATAACAGTGATGAGAGAGAAAGGGCCAATCTGAGAAGCTTTGAAGCACTTGGTAAGTGTGGTTTTACCTGAAGGTAGGAGTGAGTGATGGAACTGTGAGATTTCTAAAGGCCCAGGATAAGGTGTATGCTAAGGTAATGACTGGTATTGCTGAGAAAACAAAAATGTTAAGGGAACCGATTTAACTGATAACTCATTCCTGAAGCATTTGAACCTTCGTTAAGAAGACTCTTCTCAGGGAATTCCCTGGCGGTCCAGTGGTTAAGACTCCAAGCTTTCACTGCCAAGGGCCTGGGTTCGATCCCTGGTCGAGGAACTAGGATCCTGCAAGCATCGCGGCATGGCCAAAAAAAAAAAAAGAAGATTCTTCTCAGATTAGTTGTTTAATTTGATACAAGAGACTAGGGTTTCAGTGTTTAACTTAAGCTGTATGATCCTCCATTGGAATCTAACTTACAGAGCAACTAATAGTAAAATTGTTTGACAGTTAAATCTTTCCTTCAGTTGTGTTCCCAAAGCTCTATGCACCTACTTCAACCCTGAACCTTATTATTCTCTTCCATAATTATTATGTATTCATCATCTCTTAAATTCCTTGAGTTTAGTGACTAGATCTAAGAGTTTATTCCTGCATAACCATAATAAATACTCAGTAAATACTTGTGGGGTGAATGACTTTGAGTGTGTTTTGGGTTATGGCATAAATCATATTTGTCCCGAATGGAATAGCACTGGCTTAGAAATACTTGGATTTGGTGGACAGGGAGTTTCTTCGTTTGGAGTGTCAGCATGGTTTCTGCTCTTTAGCATCCTGTTAGAACAGGGGATCCCCTCCACCCTTCTACCCCAAACATGTGGATAATGTAATTAATAACTCTAGTATCAGCTCAGGCTGTAATGTTTAGTGGTTGGAGAAAAGATTCAAAAGATTCAAAATTTCTTCTCCAAACACCTGAAGTGGTAATAGTTTGTCCCTCATCGGGCTGCCAAGTTGTTAATCTTTTCAACTTAACTTATCAAGTAATCAGTTTCAAAGAAGTCTCATGATTTTCTGCTCCTTGGGTGCTATTCTAGTAATTCTGGGGAGGTGTGGCAAAACACATCTCTTAGCTTTTGGGTTACGATTAACCCTTTCTTCAGATGTCCTGTTGTTGGCCTGGGTGTATAGCTTTCCATTTTGTCTTGTTCCATACCACAGACCCCTTTAAGCCCTAAGTCAACTTGATTGATTTCTCCCTGCACCTGACATTCTTCACCCACCGTTCAGACCATTGCTCCTTGACAGAGCACCTCTTGCCTCAACACTTTGTTCTTAGTGTTTCTGTTTTGTTTTTGTTTTAATATTTTATTTTATTTTTTTGGCTGTGTCGGGCCTTGGTGGCAGCACACGGGCTTCTCTCTAGTAGTGATGTGCAGGTTTTCTCTCTCTAGCGTGGTGCGCAGGCTCCAGAGCCTGTGGACTCTGAAGTTTGCGGCACGCGGGCTCTCTCATTGAGGCGCACAAGCTCAGTAGTTGTGGCACCTGGGCTTAGTTGTGGCATGTGGGATCTTAGTTCCTGGACCAGGGATCAAACCTGCATTCCCTGCATTGGAAGGCGAATTCTTTACCACTGGACCACCAGGGAATTCCTGTTCTTATGTTTTTAATGATACTCAATTTCTTCTTGCCTGCCATTTGGTTTTGATGACCTAGTTTTTTGTTTTTGTTTCTGCTTTTTTTAATACAACCCTCTTAAGGCAGAGATACTATGTTAAAAACAACCTATTTTCTTTTTCATGGACTGTGTTTTATTAGGCTGACCTTAGATACCGGTTTGTAAGAAACAACTCCATTTTTTGTTAATGTGTATATACTTTTAAAAAATCAGGAATTTTGCAGCAGAGAATATCAGAATTAGATGGAACTTTAAAGATATCCATTCTTTGCTTGATTACAAAGTTTGGTTGCTATTGTAGTCTGATGGTAAAAAAGAGGCTTTTGGGGTGCCCTGGCAAGTTGGAAATTGGTTCTGTATGGTTCATGGTTCTGTATGTACAGGTAATGACTTAGCTTCTTTGCTTGAAGAAAAAAGAAATACCACTTATTAAGGGTGCCAACAATTTATTACTTCACTGTTTTAACAAAGTACTACACATATAATAGGAATCAGAACTTTAGTTCTTTAGAATAACCCTGGTTCTGTTTTTTTCAAATATTACCTTCATTAATATATTTATTGTTATTTTATGTTTTCTCTGCAGGCCTCAGCTGTTGAAGAATGCTCTGCAGAGAGCAGTAGAGAGAGGCCAGTTAGAACAAATAACTGGCAAAGGTGCTTCTGGGACATTCCAGGTTAGAGGCTAAAAAGGCTTGGTTGTAGAGAAGTAGTTCTCAAAAGTTGTGGTTTCAGGACCTCCTTATACTCCAAAAATGTATTGAGGGCCCCAAGAGGTTTTGTTTATGTGGGTTGTACATATCAATATTTACCATATTAGAAATTACAACTGAGGAAAATTTTAAATATTAATTCATTAAAACAATAATAAACCTATTGCATTTAACATAAATAACACTTTTTATGAAAACTGTATTTCCCATGGGACTTCCCTGGAGGTCCAGTGGTTAAGCCTCTGTGCTCCCAATGCAGGGGATACGGGTTTGATCCCTGGTCAGGGAACTAAGATTCTGCATATGCCACATGGCACGACCAAAAAAAACCCTGTATTTCCCAAAATAAAAAAAATTTTAATGAGAAGAGGGTTACTATCTATTATATTTTTACAAAAGTCTTTACTGTCTAGCTTAATAGAAGACAGCTGGTATCTGTTTTAATATATTCTGGGTTACATCTATGAAGAAAATCCAGCTCACACAGGAGTACAGTTAGATAAATGTGGAGTATTTTAAGATAATTTTCAGGTAGAGGTTGATACTATTCTTTGATAGTATATACCAAAACTCAACAAATGATAGTATTTTGTAATAGCTTTATTGAAGTATGATTTATACACCATAAGATACAATCATTTTATGTTACAATGTATAATTCAATGATTCTTAGTAAATTTACAGTGTTGTATAACCATCACCACCGTCCAATTTTAGAGCATTTCCATCACCCAGAAAAGATCTCTTGGACCCGTTTGCATCACTCCCTGTTCCCATCCCCATCCAACCTGTTGATCTATTTTTTCTCTGTATAGATTTGCCTTTTTGCATATTTCATGTAGGTAAAATCATACATTATGTGGTCTTTTGTGTCTGACGTCTTTCACTTAGCATAATGTTTTTTTAGGTTTTTCCATGTTGCCGCATGAACCAGTACTTTCATTCCTTTTATTGCCAAATAGTATTCCACTGTATGGATCTGACACACTTCGTTTATCCATTCACAAGTTGGGTTATTTCCACTTTTTAGCTATTATGGTTAATGTTGCCTATGAACATTTATGTCCAATTCTTTGTGCGGATATACATTTTTATTTCCCTCGGGTATATAAGTAGGAGTGTGGACTGCCTGCACTATATGGTAAATTTGTTTTAAGAAACTGCCCAAGTGGCTGCATCATTTTGCATTCCCACCAACAATGTATGTATAAGTGTTCCAGTTTCTCCTTATCTTTGCCAACACGTTTGTTGTCTTTTTTAAATTATAGCCATACTAGTGAATACAAAGTGGTGTCTCATGGTTTTGTTTGGCATTCCCCTAAGACTGCTGATGTTGACCGTTTTTTCATGTGCTTAATGGACATTTATTTATCTTCTTCGGTAAATGTCTATTCAGATCCTTGGTCTATTTTTTAAATTGAGCTATTTGTTTTATTATTGAGTTATGAGTTATATAACTAGATACAAGTTCCTTATCAGATATACGATTTGCAAATATTTTCTCCTAAACCCATGCTTTCACTTTCTTAATGGTGCCTTTTGAAGCACAAGTGTTTAATTTTGATGAAGTCCAGTTTATCATTTTTTTTAATTGCTTGTATTATTGGTGACATATCTAATAAATTATTGCCTAGCTTAAGATCAGGAACATTTACTCCTATATTTCTTTTAAGAGTTTTATGGCTTTAGCTCTTAGGTCTGTGATCCGTTTTGAGTTGTTTTGTTTGTGGTGTGAGGTAGGGGTTATAAATTCATGTTTTTGCATGTGGACATCCAATTGTCCCAAAACCATTTATTGAAAAGACTGTCCCTTTCTCACTGAATTGCCTTCGTACCTTTATCAAAACTTAATTGACCATGAGTGTAAGGGTTTATTTCTGGATTCAGTTCTGTTCCATTGATCTGTATGTGAATCCTCATGCCACGATCACACTGTCTTGATGACTGTAGCTTTATAGTAAGTTTTGAAGTTGGGAAATATAAGTCCTCGACTTTTTCTTTTTCAAAAGTATTTTGACTATTCTGGATCTTGTGCATTTCCGTGTGAATTTTAGGATTCACTTGTCAATTTTCACAAAAACTCCAGCTAGGATTTTGGTAGAGATTGCATTGAGCCTATAGATCCATTTGGGAAGAATCACTGTCTTTACAATGTTGAGTTTTCCTATCCATGGACATTCACTGTCTCTTCATTTATTTAGATCTTTAACTTCTCTCAGCAGTGTTTTGTAGTTTTCAGTGTACAGTTCTTATATTTCTTTTGTTAAATTTATTCCTAAATATTTTACTCTTTTTCTATGCTATTGTGAATGGAATTTTCATTTTCAGATTGCTCATTGCTAGCCTATAGAAATACAGTTGGTTTGTCTTTTGATCTTGTATCCTGCGACTTGCTGAACTCATTTACTAGTTCTAGAGTGTTTTTTTCTATAAATTTTTTTTTAACTTTTATTTTTGACTGCTTTGCGGCTTCATTGCTGCATGCGGACTTTCTCTAGTTATGGTGAGCGGGGGCTTCTCCTCTTTGTGGTGCACAGGCTTCTCATTGGGGTGGCTTCTCTTGTTGTGGAGCACGGGCTCTAGGCGCACGGGCTTCAGTAGTTGTGGTGCACGGGCTTAGTTGCTCCGCGGCATGTGGGATCCTCCTGGACCAGGGCTCGAACCCGTGTCCCCTGCATTAGCAGGCAGATTCTTAACCACTGTGCCACCAGGGAAGCCCAGTTCTAGAGTTTTTTTGTGGGTTCCTTGGGATTTTGGGGTGGATTCCCTAGGATTTTCTACATACAGGATAATGTCATCTGCAAATAGACCATTTTACTTCTTCCTTTCCAATCTGGATGTCTTTTTTTTTTTTTTTTCCTCCATGCCTGATTGCACTGGATAGAACCTCCAGTGCAGTGATGAGAGTAGATGTCCTCGTCTTTTTACCCATCTTAAAGGGAAAACATTCATTCTTTCACCGTTAAAACTGTGGGTTTTTCATAGATGCCTATTATCAGATTGAGAAAGTTCTCTTCCGTTACTGGTTTGTTGGAAGTTTATTATGAATGGCTGTTGGATTTGTCAAATGCCTTTTCTAAAACTCTTGAGATGATCATATGGCTTTTGTCCTTTATTCTGTTAATATGATATTACATTCATTGATTTTTGTGGTATTAAAGTATGTTAAAGGTGCCATGTGGAACCTGAAACCTTATCAATGAACTTGTTGTACTCTGTTACCTTAAAATCCTTTGGTCTGTCTTGAACTTTAAGTGTATCTTTTAACCATAATTTTATAACTTGATCGTTTGAAGAATAGTAGTTCATTGAATTATGCAGTTTTTAAAATATTGGCACATTTCATCCAACAGTAACAAAAATCATATTCATTAATATCACCCACTGATCTCATCAGAACAACGTTTAACTATTGGGAAATTATTGTGCTTATGATGGTAGATACAAGTTTTCCACAATTTAAATTCTCTCTTGAAAAGTTAAACTTATCATTGGCAACAAATACTCTTAGTTGTTTTCCTTGATATGACGGGCTCACTTAATTCATTTTCAAGAAAATGACTACCAGATACCCAAGTCTGATTAACCATAGTTTATCTGTTAATTGTTCCTTCAAATAAAAAGGATATTCCATGAAAAATTCAGCTCACAACTCAGTCACTAGGTGCTTTTCCTTGAGACTACCACCATCCCTCCAGATGCAGCTGACATGCTTTATAAATTCTTCTCACTTTGCCCCATCAAAGTATCAAAAAGACATGCATTGGAGTTGAGATTTAATAAAATCATTTTTATATCAAGGACATTCCTAAGTGAAACTGGGTTTTTTTTGGTTTTTTTTTTTTTCTTTTAACCATAAGCGTATAGCAGTAAAGAATGCAGTAAATACTGGTACATTTCTGTGCCTCCACAGGTAGCAGCGGTTTTACCCATCATTGTTTTTCCACCATTAGTGCAAATGTCTTCACAGTGAAAAAGGCAAATCATATCTTAGTATTATTATGAAAATAGTTTTAACCTTGCAGGTCCTCTGAAGGGATCTCAGGAACCCCAGGGGGTTTGTGGACCTTTCTTTTGAGACTCACTATTGTAGACCATACCTCAGTTTGTCCTTTAACCTTTTTGCTTATTGGTGCTAACCTTTGTTCCCCAGCCTTTTGTCCTTGAAGTATGTTATATAATTTTCTTTTGTATGATACCGTAAATATTTATCAAACTTTTCCGTTGCCATTTTCCTTACAGGATTAAAAAGGCTATTTATTATTTTTATAAATACTCCATTTTTCAGATTCAGAAAAAAGGAAGTATTCTCAAAAGTGTTAATTTATTGGGGTCATAACAAGTTAACCTCCTTATTGGAGTAGAGCTGTCACTCTCTTTGGGTTAGGTTGGCTTTTGCTATTTTCAGTTGGATGGAGGGGTGGATAGAGGAGAAAATATCCCTAGGAGGGTTGGGACTCCTCAGTTAGGTTGAATACCTGAAGAGTGGGAAGAGAAAGTCCCTAACCTGACAATTTATTGTAAAACATATCTGTGCTAATGCAGGAACTCCGACCCACCTGGTGCAGAGGAGTCTTGTCTTGACCTGCTTTGGGAGAGTGTTGTCTTGATGCTTTTCTCTTCCTCCTTGGAAAACAGCTGAAGAAATCAGGGGAGAAACCCCTGCTTGGTGGAAGCCTGATGGAATATGCCATCTTGTCTGCAATTGCTGCCATGAATGAGCCGAAGACCTGCTCCACCACTGCTCTGAAGAAGTATGTCCTGGAGAACCACCCAGGGACCAATTCTAACTATCAAAGTAAGACTCAGGGGTGAGCACATTTAACGGGGATCCAGGGGATTGTCTTGTGAAAGGATCCCTAGAGATCATGCTGTTAATGAAAAAGCACTAACTACTGACTGAAAGCCAAGAGGGAACAACTTTACAAACTTTATTATTTACAAAAAAAGAATCAAGACTTATCCTTGATTTACAGTGTCTGCTGAGGATCAGAATTTGATTTTACTTTGCTATATTTTTCTGATATTTATTTTTATTATAATAGAGACAAATTTCTAGGTTCGAAACACCTCTCAAGTATAGTATCTTTTCACCTTCTGAATGTTTACCAGAACATCTAATATCACCCTGAAACCAAGCCATTGTTTTAAAATACTTACCACTTAGGTTATTTCTTATTGACTTAAGCCCTAAACAGAAAATACTTTTTTTCAGTAAAGTATATTTACCCTGTCAGGTGGTGATTTGAGATTAGAAACCTTGCTGTAGCAGCATTATCACATACAGATTAGTGAGAGTGTATATTTTCTCAGTGAACTGTGAGAGTAGGCACAATGATGTAGGGTGAGGAATATGAAAATTAAGTAACAGAAAATACAAACTAGAATATATTGTTTTAGATGAAAAGCTAATTTTGAAGTCTTTTTTTAAAATAAATTTATTTATTTATGGCTGCATTGGGTCTTTGTTGCTGCGCGCAGGCTTTCTCTAGTTGCAGCGAGCAGCGGCTGCTCTTGGTTGCGGTGCGTGGGCTTCTCATTGCAGTGACTTCTCTCGTTGCGGGGCATGGGCTCTAAGCGTGCGGGCTTCAGTAGTTGTGGCTCGTGGGCTCTAGAGCACAGGCTTAGTAGTTGTGGTGGTGTGGTGCACGGGCTTAGTTGCTCCACGGCATGTGGGATCTTCCTGGACCAGGACTTAAACCTGTGTCCCCTGCATTGGCAGGTGGATTCTTAACCACTGCGGCACCAGGGAAGCCCTTGTATGGCTGTTTTTTCTCTTTCTTTGCTTAAGATATATACTGTGTTTAATTGTGCATACTGTCCCTGTAGATTATTCTGTGGTTTTCTCTTTTGACCAAGTGTTAGAAGATGAATTTGGTTATTAACCTTTTCAGTGTCACTAATAATTGTGGCAGCTATTTATTTGGACACTGAATCACTATAAAATGTATTTTTATGTGTTTTTATATGAAAGATGAGAACTGGTGAGGCCTTTGGGAGCCATGGTAGTGTTTTGTTACTGTTTGCTGATTCTTGAGAAATTGGTTTTCTCTTTATAGATATCCTTCTAAATGCTTATCAGTACTTACAGGCACTCAGTAGATGTTCGAATGAATAGAAATGAGAGATTGAGTTTTAAGTTGGCTATTAACCATTTATGTACGACTGTAGGGCAAGTCATTAGCCACCCTTGGCTACTATTCCACTTTCTGTGCAATGAGGAATTTGACACAATGGTCTGTAAAGTCTCTTCCCATTATAATTTAACTCTTTCCAAATTTATGGACACTTAATAATAATTTAGTGAATTAGTTAAAAATCCCTGTGACCACAAGGGATTCACTTAGCACATGTCAGGACAATAAATTGATGTATAACTGATTGTGGTTGAGGGAATTATCAAATCTGAATAAATAAGTACTTTCTTCATTTCTGAATTTATTGTTCAGTGCATTTGCTGAAGAAAACCCTACAGAGATGCGAAAAGAATGGGTGGATGGAACAGATCTCTGGTAAAGGATTCAGTGGCACCTTCCAGCTCTGTTTTCCCTATTACCCCAGGTAAGCACCTAGCCCATAATGTGAAGTATTGGTCATTGCAAATTTAAAATCTGACTCCAGATTACAGGTTTGGCTTAACTTATTTTGCCCTTATTGTTGTTATACTGAACTGAATATACTTGAAAATAAAGACTACTTAAAGGCAGTATTGTTTTAGAGCTGAAGGTTTTCATATAAGAACAGGGGGATTGGGGCTATCCTGCTGGAACTTACTGTTAGGCGCGTATTCCTGAAATCAAGCATTGAATTTTCTTTGAGATTCTTGGCCAGTCATTTAGATGTTCATTCCTTCTAATAAAGAATAAAGTACATGGTAATGACAGGAAGATTATTAGAGGGTTATATATGTTTTAATGGTCCAGCACCAAGTAGGGAGAGCACTGGCTACTTCTAAGAATCCTAATCTGCCTCTTCATACTATAGAGACAAGGCTGTTTATTTGAAAACTTGTCTCTTATACATATTTATTCATTTAACCAAAAAAAATGTATTGAGCACCTCCTATGGACCAAGCATTTTTTTGTGTACCCATGCTTTCACCTTCTTACACTTTCGTTTCTAATAAAGTGCCATGACATGTACCACTGAAACCTGTTTTAGCAGTGTAGTGTAGCTTGCTTACGTTGTTCTTTGTGCATAAACATAAGTGTTACTTGATTGAATGTATATTATTTGAGTTTTTCAAATGTTTAAATATTCTTAAAATCATGCACATACAGTGTTATAATTTAAGGACTTATTAATCAGTGGGATCAAGTTTTCTACCATTAAGGACAAAGAAAATTTAGAATATCCTTGCTGAGTTTCTCAAAAACTTTGAAGAGATTCAGGCTTTATGACACTTTTGAGGTCTTTTGCCAGTATCATAAAGGCAGAAAACATATACTGCTCTGTAGGCTGTTCACCGCTGTATAGACCATTCACTGCTATATATTCAGTGGCTGATAACAGTGCCAAACACATGTCAGGAGCTTAAATAATTGTTTACTAAATAAATGATGGAAGTATCAGTTTTATTAAATGGAGGGAGGAAGGGAATGAGGTATGGTCTGGGACTTTTATAGATTTGTCATAACTTCATATGTTTGTTCAAAATAGGTTAAATTGTACCTGATATTTGTAACCTAACTTGACATAATTGGGGAGGGTGGGAGGAAGTGGGTTATGTCCAGGAAAGAGCATATCTAGGTTCACATTCTTTTCCTTGTCCTGATGGGACTTCTCTTTACTTTTTTTTTTCTTACTAGCCCAGGAGTTCTGTTTCCAAAGAAAGAGCCAGATGATTCTAAAGATGAGGATGAAGATGAAGATGAGTCATCAGAGGAGGACTCTGAGGATGAAGAGCCACCACCTAAGAGAAGGTGGGGACGTGTGGAAAACCCTTCTTAGAGCTGAAAATGACAGCACTAGGAGAGGCTGTGAAAAGTGTGTTGACAGTTCAGGATCCTTCTCAGATTCTTTGTGTAACATTTGAATTTGTCTTGTTCTTGAGCATTTAGAGGCTCTAAACTTGTGAAACACTGTGAATATGTAATAACTCTTTGGTCAAACCTGTGTGTGTGTGTGTGTGTGTGTGTCCATAGTTTGGTTATTTGAAGAAAAAGAATTCCATATTTTTCTAGGAAAAACATGGAATTATGTGTAGACTTCAGGAATTGGTTGAGTTTTTATACAATTTTAGTAAAGCCTTTAGGTAAAAAGTAATAACCCACATTCCTCTTCTTAACCTAGGTGACTTCTACCTTTGCTATTTCTTTTTTGGCAAAGTATCTGGTCATCCTGGTGAAGTGAATCTCTCAAGTACTAAGTAATTGCCTTTGCTCTTTGGTTCTCACAGGTTGCAGAAGAAAACCCCAGCCAAGTCGCCAGGGAAGGCTGCATCCATGAAGCAGAGAGGGTCCAAGCCTGCACCTAAAGTCCCAGCTGCCCAGCGAGGGAAAGCTAGGCCCCTGCCCAAGAAAGCCCCTCCTAAGGCCAAAACTCCTGCCAAGAAAGCCAGACCCTCACCCCCAGTCATCAAAAAACCTAGTGGTAGCTCTTCCAAGAAGCCTGCAGCCAGTGTGAGAAAGGAAGTGAAATTGCCTGGCAAGGGCAAATCCACCATGAAGAAATCTTTCAAAGCAAAAAAGTAAATTTTATAGGAAAAAAGGGTATCATGATGAAATTCAAAATCTTATTTTCTAAGGTCAGTGTGCATTTGTTTTAGTTCGATGCTTTTAAAATTACATTTTTTTTCCTCCCCTATGAACATTATAGGGAGGGAATATAAATAAACCAGTTTAGCCATTTGTTAGCTTTAGGTGCTCTTCTTGGTGCCTGCCCCTCCCCCCGCACCCTCCCTCCCAGTCATTTTAATTTCTGTGATAATTCTGGACTTCCCTGAACTGTATAATCTATACTTGTCCTTTTTTCTCCCCCCACCCCAAGCCTCTTTCTTTTTTTATGGTCAGCTTTGGCTTTTTTTTTTTTTTTTCTTCCAGTTTTATCTAAACGGTTGCGAAGATTTTTATATTTGTTAGAAAGCATCAAGAATGGGATGCTAGTCAGGTGCTGGAAGTAAAAAGGAGGCAGTATAGCACTGACTGAATCATAACACCTCCTGCCTGGAGACTTCAGTTATAGCTATAATAACTAATCTTATTTATAAAACCACTCCACTAGCCCCTTCTCTCCAACTATAAACACAGAGATGTCTTAGCTTTGGAAATAGGCCAAAAACATTATGATCTCATTCAATTCTGAAGATGCACGACTCCTTTGGGCCCCTTTTCACATTGATCAATTTCTAGGTATTTTTCATTGACCCCTGGGCATTGCATTCCCTCAAAAGCAAGCACAAGATCTCTCCACCACTTGTTTTTTGACGGAAGGGGAAATATAGGAACATACTGAATTTGTGATTTCTGGCGTCACCTGTGTTACCAAAAATCAAAACATATAAAATCTTCTTGATCAAATGTTTAAATATATTTTTTAATATTTGGAGCATGAGTTGTCACTTCCTCTTTGCCTTTTTTATAAGGAAATATTGGAGAGTTATACCATTACTAATGTAGAATTGTTAAGTGAAAAAACATACAATTTGCTAAAATAAACTGTGGGTTTTTTCCCCTCCTTTCTTTCCATAGCACTTTTGATAACAAGCAAGTGGCTTCCTTTTTGAGTTACTTAAAAAGAGAAAAGAAAAAACAAATGAAGCCCGACTACCTAACCCTTTCTTATTTGTATTTGTTTTAGTATTGTGAAGTTGTGTTAAATAGCACTAGCTTTCTAAGAAATATTGATTTCTGGTTATCATTTATCTTCCCTGTGGCACTTGACATTTTAATTGTCTTAAACTTTTTGGTGTACATCTTCTGGCCCCTTGAGTGCTGCCAGAGGCGAAAGATGTTTGTTTAATTCATTCCATTTGCATTGTCTCCTGGGATCCCATCTGCAGCCTGAAGTGTGGCTGGGAATTGGACTTGAGAAGATTGGCTTGAATTAGATCCATAATCAATGTATGATCCCATCATGAGTTTATTGGAATTTGTGTTGCATGTAAGGCAATCTTTCCTGTTGTAAATCTTCCTTTTTTTATGTACATATATTTTGAAAAATATGAATAAACATGAAATTTTAAAAGCTGCTGAACTGTAGCTTATATTTAAAAGTTTCCAGTATCCTGGAAGTAGCCTTTCCTTATCCTCTGAAGTAGCCGTAAGTGTTACACTTACTTTGAGTCTTTGCCACTCCACCCCTTGCATCAGCCACCATCCATTTTCTGTTCAAATACAAGCTCCAGTTTATTTGCTTTTTGAATTTTTATATGGATGGTAAATGTTTCTAACTACATTGAACCTGATTATTTAATGCATAAGAGATTTTTAAAAATCATTTTGTATTTTATTAAGGTCCTTGTTTTCAAGATCATAAATTCCAGTTTTTCATGATTAATGTCTACACATGTCCTTGGACTAGAAAAATACAGCACTGCAAAAGAATTGATAAACCCTAGAGACCTAATTCTAAAAGTAATTCTAATTTTCTATTATGCTGTTTAGCAGGTAATAATTCTTAATAGTACAGTTGTTAGGAACCTGTGCTAAGAATACTCTTCTGGAATCAAAAGTGGCAGGATTTTGGTTGGTTTCTGTGTTTTATGATATTGTTTTATTTTAAAAAGAAGGCCTGAACAGTCACCTGGTGGCTATGTTGTATATCAGGTACTCCACCATAGAGTGAGACACTTAGATCATTTAAGGTCCCTTCCTACCCTGACACTCTGTTAAATTCACAGAATTCAGGTAAGGACAAAACTGTCCTTGCTTTCAGCATGGGAAAAGACAAGAGGGCCATTGCACTCTTCCAGGGAAAATCCCCAGCTTGTCAAAGACATGCACCTTCCTGACGTTGAGACAAAAAGATGTTTGGGTTATTTCCCTTCCAGCCATTCTCAAGGAGCAGAACACAATTTTTACTTCCATGTTACAGAAAGGAAAACAGCAAACGCAAAAGATAACTCAGCAATTATTCGTGTGGATCAGTGGCTTCAGTACTCTCTGTTAGTGGCTTTTAGTGAGCTCAGCTACAGTGTTTCATATGTCCTTAAACCACCTACAAACTGCCTTTGATAAATGAATCTTACAAAGTGCTGGGAGAGAGATTGTTGGCTTCTTAAAGCTCAAATGAGAAAGAAGAGATATACCATTGCAGGAAGGGTGGAGTCCTTTCCTTAGTAATGTGACAAAAGCATTCAACACCGAAATCTATCCTAACCATCCTCGCAGATTTAACTAAAGGAGCCCTGGTCCAGTCATGTCTATTGTCTGTAACTAACAGGAAAATTACTTAGAAACAAGAGCTAGGTAATATACTAATACCTTTGATGTTTTTTCCATTGTTGCTCTTCTATAAAATTTTGTCAGCCCCAGGATAGGCTTGCTAACCTATCCTTACACCTACTTTATTTTTTAATTTTTTTTTAAATTTATTTATTTTTGGCTGCTTTGGGTCTTTGTTGCTGTGCACGGGCTTTCTCTAGTTGTGGTGAGCAGGGGCTACTCTTCATTGTGTTGTGCGGGCTTCTCATTGCAGTGGCTTCTCGTTGCAGAGCATGGGCTCTAGGCGCACGGGCTTCAGTAGTTGTGGCATGTGGGCTCAGTAGTTGTGGCTCGCGGGCTCTAGAGCACAGGCTCAGTAGTTGTGGTGTACAGGCTTAGTTGTTCCGCGGCATGTGGGATCTTCCCGGACCAGGGATCGAACCCTTGTCCCCTGCATTGGCAGGCAGATTCTTAACTACTGTGCCACCAGGGAAGTCCCCTTATACCTACTTTAAAGAACCTAAGAAGTTATTCTGGTTCAGGCCGAGATTCCCTTGCCATCCTGATCTGTCAGGAGAAAGAGGTTAAGCCAGCCTTACACGTGAACTGCTGTACTTAGCCAACTAAAACCTTAATCCAAAAATTTAGGATTATAGTTGAAGTTTCTCATCTTTGGAACCTGATAAATCACAGTTCTTTGGGTTAAGCAAAAGTTCTAATCTTATCCATGAAGAGAAAGTCTATTCTTAATTGGATAAAGACCATTATTAAACTGTTTCCCCCAGTCAGAGGTTCTGACTGACATTACTTTCCAGCGTGTAGAGTTGCTTTGCATTTCTGTGGTAAAACAGATGGTCACTCAGTTCTGCAGAGCTGAAGCTGAAGAGCTAGAACTGTTGAAGCTCTTGGCTTAGAAACTCCTCGATGAACAGGAGATGAGCCAGGAGATGCTAAACGGCATCCCTCAGCTGTGCTGAGTTTTCCTTTTTTAAGAAACTAATCTCTACTATCTTTTTTTTAATTTTTATTTTTTTATTTATTTATGGCTGTGTTGGGTCTTTGTTTCTGTGCGAGGGCTTTCTCTAGTTGCGGCAAGCGGAGGCCACTCCTCATCGTGGTGCGCGGGCCTCTCACTATCGCGGCCTCACTTGTTGCGGAGCACAGGCTCCAGACATGCAGGCTCAGTAATTGTGGCTCACGGGGCTAGTTGCTCCGCGGCATGTGGGATCTTCCCAGACCAGGGCTCGAACCCGTGTCCCCTGCATTGGCAGGCAGATTCTGAACCACTGCACCACCAGGGAAGCCCCTCTACCATCTTTATTACTGTATTCTTTCTATAATTTCCACAAGATTCTTAACTTTGAAGGCTTTTTTTTTTCTGTTGGAGTAATTTTCTGCCTTTATTTAAATTCATTAGCTTAGTTTTAACTGCTTCTAATTTGTTTTGTCAACAACAGGTATGTCAAAGGAGGTTTCTAAAGGTATGTTCCCAAGCTGTTTTCCTCAAAAATTGCAACTCGTGGGACTTCCATGGCGGTCCAGTCGTTAAGACTCCGCACTTCCACTACAAGGGTGCAGGTTCGATCCCTGGTCTGGGAACTAAGATCCCACATGCCCGCAGCTCAGCGCCCCCCCCCCACACACACACAGCTTGCAACTCTTGATATTGTATGTAAATGTGGAATTTACACCATTTGCTGTTAAATCTTTGCTTATTAGAGAAGAGTTCTTTCTCTAGGGGGCCTTGAATATGTTTGACAAAGCGTAGTTATTAGTTTGACTTATTACTTAAATAATAATAGTGACAATAATAGCTAACAATGAATTTTTTCTATGTGACAGGCTCTGTACATACATTAGCCTTGTTTAACCCTAGCAACCCTATGAAATGGTCATTGTTTATTATTCCCATTTTACAGAAGGGAAAACTCAGGCACAGAGTGAGGCTGAGAAACTTGCCTCAGGACACAGTAAGTGGCAAAGACAGAATTAAACCCAGGCACTCTGAATGCAGAGCCATCTCTAGCTGCTCTGCTCCATTGTCTCCCCTTGACAATTTTTCAGGCTTCTGAATTCTCCCTTTATCTTACAGCACAATGACTCTGTGTTCTATTCATGGAAAAGAAAGGATTTAAGAGTGCAGAGGATTTGGAAATGAGATTAAATTATTAAATTTGCTAATTAGGAGTCAGTGTGACTTTTGTCTTAAGAAGTTTGGTAAGAACTATTAAAATTAGATCTTGGATTACTGGAAAATGTTAGCTAGGCTGCCCTAAGGTAGTCTTTTGTTTGTTTTTCTTTTAGGACACTATGCAGGCACTTGATCACTCTCAAATCCTAGCCATGGGACACTTTCTGGTTTCCTCACAATTTGCTTATTCCAGGCAGATTCTTTGAGTTCACAGGATGCTGACAGTTGTGAGCACTTTCCCTCCAGGGGTCACAGCTTCTATCAGAACTTTTATGTTGCTAACTGAGCAGCGCTCTTACCCTTTATAGACTGTAAACTTGCATTCCATGAGGGCTACCAAGAGAAATTCCAGAACGGGGATTGTCTGACAACTGAATTTTTTGTATATAATACCGGCTTAGTAATCATGAACTGGAATAATAGAAATCTTTGCCCTTGATTCTGAAAGAAACCTTAGTCATCCGGTCTCTCCTACCATCT
The DNA here is from genome assembly GCF_949774975.1 of Lagenorhynchus albirostris. NCBI lineage: Eukaryota > Metazoa > Chordata > Mammalia > Artiodactyla > Delphinidae > Lagenorhynchus > Lagenorhynchus albirostris. The sequence continues at coordinate 170,408,170 of NC_083096.1, forward strand.
CTGTCTGCTTTGTTCGCCCAATTCCAACAGATAATTCTTTTTCCTAAAACCCAGAGTTGCACAACATCCTTGCTCATCCATTTTACTGTTTAAGAACTTTTACTCTGATGAAATTCTTCTCATGTCAAACCTAAATCCTTACGTTGTAACTTAAATTCGCTGGTATGTAGAATAAGACATTTTCACTAATTCCAAATTGGGATTGACTTCTGGTTAGAGTATATGACTCAGTCCAGCATACTAATAACATCTTTAGCTGTGATCTTGCACAGTGGTCTTTGGGGCCTGTATCACTTACCAGCTATGTGACCTTGGCTAAGACAATCTCCCTGAGCCTTGATTTCCTCATCTGTAAAATAAGCTCTGGACGCGCAGGCTCAGCGGCCGTGGCTCGCGGGCCCAGCCGCTCCGCGGCATGTGGGATCCTCCCGGACCAGGGCACGAACCCGTGTCTGATGGGCCCAGCCGCTCCGCGGCATGTGGGATCTTCCCGGACCGGGGCACGAACCCGTGTCCCCTGCATCAGCAGGCGGACTCTCAACCACTGCGCCACCAGGGAAGCCCTAACAGAATTTTTTTCTTCCAGTTAGCAGATTTTTAAACCACTAGGAGCTTACTTGTTTTAAAAGATGAGCAGGGGGCTTCCCTGGTGGCACAGTGTTTGAGAGTCCGCCTGCCGATGCAGGGGACACGGGTTCGTGCCCCGGTCCGGGAAGATCCCACATGCCGCGGAGCGGCTAGGCCCGTGAGCCATGGCTGCTGAGCCTGCGCGTCCGGAGCCTGTGCTCCGTAACGGGAGAGGCCGCAGCAGTGAGAGGCCCCCTTACCGCAAAAAATAAAATAAAAAAATGAGCAAGAAAAACAGCTTTGAGTTACAGATGCCAGGGAGCAGGAGAGAAGAGCAGCCAGGTGGACGAGAAAAGTGAGTTCCTTCTAGGCTGGGGTTACCAGAGGCCTTGGTAGCCATCGGCTGCCACCTGGGCCAAACGTGGGGCCTTAGCTGGCTGTGGATGAAGAGCGGGGCTGCAGAGAAACTGCAGCTACTCGATGTGCAATCTTTTTAAAATCTCCATTAAATATTATTACCACCTTATGTTTTCAACATAGACGTTATTTTGGATAGTATTTGATATTACCTGCCTTTCTTCACTTTCTGAAATGCACCCCTAGACTCCTGTCTGACAACAAAGCCTCTAACGAGTGTTTCTGGGGAGGGGTCCTCTTTAAACCTGTACTTTTAAGTTGGAAAAGTACTAGAACTATTCCTTGTTCCCCTTCTTCTCAAATGGGGTACAGGTAGCAACAAGATTAAATACCTATTTCTGGGGCATTCATTTTATTCCATAGTATTGGGGGCAGTGCTTTATGTTAATATCAAAAGAAGTAGAAGGAAGTACAAAGTCCACAATAGTCACTAAGATAAAACGAGATTTCCTAGAAATAAAGCAGCAGCGGCACTGAGGCTCTACAGGTGATCCCCAGGGAGTGCCCGTTCCCTCTTCTCCAAAAGCACTGCCCTAACAGTGACAGAGAGTGTGGGTGGAGGTGCCTGCATTCTGTGCCCCTTTGGAACTAAGACTGAAACTTCAGGCAAAGCCACAGAACCTTCTGGTTCTCAACTGGAAACGAGAGTCGAACTAGATTAGGTAACATTTCTCTGATCCTGTAACCTCCACACTTCCTGCCACCCAGAAAACACCGGAAAGAGAGAGGATCTGGCTGTAGAATGTTGTGGTCTGGTCTGCTTTGTGAATGAATGAAAAGGAATCTTATTTTAATCACTGTATTTGTCTCCTTGGCCCGTAACAAAATACCACAGACAGGGCGCTTGAACAGCAATTGATTTTCTCAGTTCTGGAGTCTAGAAGTCCAAGATAAAGGTGTCCGTAGGGTTAGCGCCTTCCGAGGGCGGAGGGAAGGATCTGCTCCCGGCCTCTCTCCTTGGCTTGTGGTTGGCTGTCTTCTCCCTGCAGGCACCTTATCTTCCTTCTGTGTGTCTGTGTCCAAATTTCCTCTTCTTATAAGCATACCAGTCATATAGGATCAGTGCCCACCCTAATAAGCTCATTTTAATGTAATTACCTCTTTACAGACCCTATCTCTAAATACAGTCATGCTCTGAGGTACTAGGTGTTAGGACTCCAACATATTAATTTGGGGAGAAAGGACACAGTTCAGCCCATAACATATCTTAGAATTAAAAAAAAAAAATTCTGTTCTAGGTCACTTACTTGAGGGGGTGTGCAAGACGTTGGGGGCGGGGGGTAAGTTGCAGGGATAGCCATTAGGACACACCCGAGGGAAGGAAACCATGGTGCTCAAGGTTGAAAGTAGCTACCAACATGGGAAGGTATTGCTGAGGAAACATGGAAACGTGCGCTGTAAAAGCCAGATGCGTATGGGATGCTGTGCTGAGGCTTGTTCCAAGCTCACCATCTTGGCTCCAGTTTCAGTCCTCTTGTTGGAGACGGGCTCGGAAAGGATGTGATGTTACTTCCCACTCAACATTGATCAGCTGGCAACTCCAGTACCAGATTCTGGGGTTTCTAGTGAAAAGGGAAGATTGTGATAGCAAGATCACACATGTATGGTTTAGTCACTGTCACTGACTCATCAGGAAATGCCATGACAGGGCCATGTGCCCTCACTTGTTCAGGGATCACGACCCTACCACCGTAGCTTGCCTTGTCATTCCTTCCCCTGCTTAATAGAGATGATTTCTCTGGTCTTCCAGCAAAAGTGAGTCATTAATCCAGTGGTTGAGGTTCTATACCTGATGGCTCCCAAGAGCTGTCAGGAATGTAGGATGAGATATGTGGGGGCAGATAATGATGCGATGGTGGCTGTTTCATGCTGCAGCCCTGAGCGGAACTAGCTTGGCTCACCCAGGAGATGGCTGACTCCCACTGAAGTTTGTTTCCCTTGGTGCAAACCTCTGAGCTTGTACATCTATTGTACATTTACTAAGGCTACATGCATGGTAGAAGCTCAGAGTTTCTGTGCTTTTGGTGGAATTAGGTCCACTGAGTTTGGTAACCTGAGCTCAGACGGGTGGTTACATTACTCTGGTACACAAATAAAAATGAAGAAATGAACTTCAAATGTATAAATCCATTTGGTTTTGAAACATCATATTCCTGAGTGAGTGTATTGGTGAAGACCAATAAGAAGAGGATCCTTGGTGGTCACAAAGTCAGGAGTCAATGTCACGTACATTTTCCACACATGTGTCTTCCCAGGTCTGGTTTTTGTGGTGTTCTGTTGCAAATGTCTGTATCCCGGGGATCTAGCACAGTGCCTGCCACTCAGATCTTCACCCTCTGTCCCTTTCTCCTGAGAAAGGTTTAGAAGGCAAAATTCTCCCTCTGGTTTTAATGGTTTCACCATCTGAATTTAATTCCTTGGTCCTTTTTCATTTTGACCTGAAACAAATTCCTGTTGCTATTTTTAAAATTATAGGCATCAGGATGAATTGTGTGCCTCAGGAACTCATTAGAGCCAGTAGTTAATTCTGTTGTGGCTTGTGTTGTTTTCTCCAAAGAGTCTCAAACTGGGGACTGTGGTCTAGTAATTGGCAAGTCCTCTATTTAAAATTTACATGCATTTTAGGAAAGCTAGTAAGAATTAACCCTTCATCCTTTGTGTACCCTGAGTTTCATAAATTGGGATTTTCGGAAAGCAGGACCAAGTTGTAAATCAATCGATCCTTCTCATCAATGGACTCAGGGTTGTCCCGTGGCCTCGGTGAAGGGTTTTCCAGAGCACCTGGCGTGCGAACTCAACAAACACTTGCCATTCAATAATGCATAAAAGAAACTCAAGAAAAACAGCCAAGTCTAACAGCAGCGAATATCCACTGAGCACTTCACTTACCGTGGGTCAGGCACTGTGCCAAGCACTTTGCCCACACTAACTCGTGCGAACCCTCACGTCCCTATGATTCAGGTGTTAGTAACGCTTCCAGATGAGGCGCTGGAGGATTAAGGTGCTTGCCCAATGTCCCACACCTAGTCAGAGGAAGTGCCCAGATTTGGGACCAAGCCTCGAGGCATTACACCTCACTGCGGCCTCTTGGAAGGGCATCCAGGTTCTCTGGGGAGACAAAGCGATGCCCGCAGGCCAGCATGGCTCACACCTGCCTCCTTCCCAACTCCCCTGAGGCCCTCAGACCTCTGCTGTGCCCGCCTACCTCTGTCAGGGTGCCCACCTGTGGGGGTGCAGCCTGTGCCGCCCCTGGGCCCCTGCTTTCCTGCCGTGTGGCAATGCTGGTGTTTCCTCTGCAGAATTCAGGTGTCATACCCGCCAAAGGCCGGACTGAATCGGGCTTGCTGTTTATTTTTTGGCACCTACAAGGTTCTGGGCCCTTTGGGAACAAAAGCGCTCTCCATCTCCAAGCTGTGGCTGACACCCTGGGCTGGATTTGCTCACCAGTTTTCCCCCATCTCAGTGGATTTCCGTGTAACCCGAAGGACATGGTCACGGCCCCGTGCAGTGATAAGTGATAACGTTTGTGCGGAGATTTCTCGAGCGGGCTGGGCAGGCTCAGTTAACTCTCTTACAAGAAAGGCCCAGAATGGCCGGCGCGAAGAGGGCGAGGAAAGGGATGCGCCACATCCCCACCCCTCTGGGGCTGAAGGAAGGAAGGGAGAGACTGGCCGAGTTCCCCAGAGGCCGGGCCCTGCGCGCATTCATTCACTCATCAAGACAATCCCTGAAGGCCTCCTGCGGGCCAGGCTGTCCTGCGCACTGGGGATGGAGGCCCTTCAAGGGCCGAGGCTGCTCGCACTCTGGTAAGAGGAGTAGGATGACGGGCAGGAGTGGCGAGGGCTCTTCAGGAGGTGGAGGAGTCACTGGTTGTCAGGGAAGCTTGTCGGCGGAGTAGCTGCCGCAGCCGCCGCCGACAGGACGAAGAGGAGCTAGCTAGGGGGCGGGAGGGGAAAAACTCTCCGGGAGGAGGGAACCTTCGGCTAGGCCCGAGGCACTCAGGTCCCTCACCCGGGAAAAGACGCCCTCGGCGGGAGGGAGCTGCCCCTCCCTCCCTTTAAGGCGGAGCGCCCGGGTGCGAGACGGCGGGGGCGGTGCCAGGGCCCCCCGCGGCCGCTGATTGGACGGCGCGGCCGAGCGGAGCCGCCCCGCGGGCGCCGATTGGGTGGGCGAGGGCCGAGGTGACTTGGGCGCTGGTTCCCGCGGCCACGTGGGGGGCGCGCGGGGAGGGGGCGCTGGGAGGGAGGCGGCAGGGGCGGGGCGGGCTCCCGGGTGGGCGGTGGAGACGCTCGGGGCTGCGCGGGGGTCGCAGCGCCGAGCTGCAGGACGGGGCTTGAGACGCGGCTGCCGCGGTGAGTGAGCGCCGGGAAGCCGGGCGGGGGCTGGGACTGGCTGACCGGCGGGAGCGGGACTCGGTCCCCCGGCGCGGAGATGGGGGAGGTTCTCGGATGGGGAGAAGCACCTCTGTCCCTTTCCCATCACCGTCATCATCCATCACCTCCACCATCCCATCCCCATCCGTCACTTCCACCGCCCCTCCGCCAGCGTCCTGCCTCGTTCGCCCCTCCGTCGGTCCGAGGACTTTCTCCGTCCCGGGCCGGCCGGGGACTGTCAGCTGAAAGCCCTGGCAGCGCTCCCCAGGAATAAATACCCACGCTGTGGAGCGCTCCGTACCGCCTGGGCGATTACCCCGTATGTGGTTTGGCCCCACTTAATCCTGAAAACAGCACTTTCCGCTTAATGTCGTCTGTACGGAGAGACCGCCCTGTACTGATAGCACCGCCTTCACCACCCCACACGCACACACATCTCGTATCTTCTTCACCCTGCTGTATTTTCCTCCAAGTAACTTAAGCCCCCTGAAATGTTTGGGTTTTTTAAAATTTATTTTATTTATTTTTTGGGCTGCGTCAGGTCTTTGTTTCTGTGCGCGGGCTTTCTTCTCTCGTTGCGGTGAGCAGGGGCTACTCTTCCTTGCGGTGCGCAGACTTCTCATTGCGGTGCCTTCTCTTGTGGAGCACGGGCTCTAGGCGCGCGCGCTTCAGTAGTCGTGGCACTTGGGCTCAGTAGTTGTGGCTCGCGGGCTCTAGAGCGCAGGCTCAGTAGCTGTGGTGCACTGGCTGTTGCTCTGCGGCATGTGGAATCTTCCCAGACCAGTGCTCGAACCCGTGTCCCCTGCATTGGCAGGCGGATTCTTAACCACTGTGCCACCAGGGAAGCCCCTCCTGAAATGTTGATTTCTAGTACCGTCCTCCCAACCCAGCTTGGGTGCTCCGTGAGGGCACATAGCGCTTGGAAATATTCTCAGCAGGAACAGATAGATGAACAACTCCAGGAGGCAGCTGCTTTAATACCCCACTTTATGCTTGAGGAAATGGAGTCTGAGAGGTTGTGACTTGTTGGTTACATCAGCCAACCTTGTGGGACCCCACAGTCCACGATCTGGACCCTAGGCTGCATGGTTCAATCTGTCCCATCCTGTGGTCCAGGCAGGTAGGGGTGGCACCAGGGGTTGTACTGGGGGCAGGGGCTCTTCTGTGCTGCTGAGCCAAAGCCAGTGGAGCTGAGGCAGGTGACTGGAGTGGCCCTGGTAGCCCCAGACCATCTGGCCCAGGAGGCAGTCGGAGAGAGAAAGCAGCTGTTTTGCTGATCAGATCCACCCCCAGCACCGGAGGTGTTCCGGGCCACTGCCGCTGCTTCCTTGCCTCACCTGCCCCTGGATAGGCTGGGACCCACCAAACTCCAAAGGTGGACACCCTGCTCACTTGGAGGAGGGCGCTGCCATGGCCTTGGGAAAGAGCCCCAGAGACCCAGGCTTGCTTCCGAGCTCCCCCGAATGCTGTGTGACCTTGGGCAAGTGACTTCACCTCCTGAGCCACCATGTACTCAGCACAGAGTCTGCAGGCTGAGTGGTCTCCCACGATGCTGGAAGGTGGGTCCTCCTTATGACAACCATTCAGCTACAGTGCAGTGCAGCAGAGGGCCTCTGTCCGTGACCCTCGATGTAGTCAACTCATCCAGTTCCCCATCTCTAAGCAGGGCCACCTGGAAAACCTCAGAGGAGCAAGAGAAGGGCCCCAGTCTCATTTCAAATGTGTCTGCGTAGGAAGGTTCTGGCCCAGAGCCAGGCTCCTGTGCAAAACCTCAGAAAAACAGGTCTGATCCAAAGGGATAAGTGGGTGTCTGTGCCTGGAACAGGTAAGCGGGTCTGTTTCCAGGGTTAGGGTGAGCCTGCACCCTCCCTGGTCCCCTGGGCAGCCCCCAACTTGAGGCCTGGAGCCGAAATGCACTGTACCTCTCAGGCTTGGGGGGAAGAAACTTCCAGTTTTCCGGGGTAGGGGAAGGATCAGGTGATGGGGGGTAAGGGGGGACCTATAAGAGGGCCAGTGGTCTCCCCACCCGCACCCCACAGCCTGCACCCTGGGGTGTCCCCAAGGAAGCTGCAGCTCTGGATCTGGAGGACGGAGGCTGTTCACAGCCTTAGACACAGCTGTCCTGGCCTGTGTGTGTGCCATAGCCCTCGTGGTTCCTTTCCATCTTAACACTCTTAGCATCTGAGGGGCTGTGTCAGCAGCAGCGCAGGCAGCATGTGAAATGTGCTCCCCATCTCTCCCTCCTCCCATCTCTCCTTTGTCTCTTTTTCTACTGTTTTTCTCCCCACTCCTCTGTTCCCACTTCTGTTGGCTGCCTTTTCATCCTGGGTTCCTTCGCTCTCTCCCTTTTGCCCTGTTTGGTTTTTGATCTTTGCCTCCTCTGTCCCGCCCGCACCCACCCTCTCCCCCCCACCGCCCCGCCCACGGGTTCCGGGCATCCCAACCCAGGATGTGATTATGAAGTTGAAAGGCAAGTTCCCTGGAAGCCCCGTCTCCATACCTGGAACCGAGGCCACGTAAGCTCTTGTGCGAGTTACACACCTAACTTGCTGTATTTAAGTGTAAAATGACAGTAGGTAATGGACGTGATGTGAAAAATAATTAGGATCACAAAGTAGCGAGGTGCCAGGAGGGTGGAACCAGGGAGTCTTCAAAGGGACCGCGCGGCCTTTATTCGCTGGCTCTTCCCTTACTGGCTGCTCACTGGATATGGCCGACTGCTGCTGGTGCCCCCACCTGGCCTGAGCCTGGGGTTGAAGGTCAGGGGCAGGCTGAGGTAGGGGCCGTTCCTGGGCCCTCGGCGCTGGATCAGCTCCAAAGCACCCAAACCCTCCTTCTCCAGGACTCCTGCGGGTGCGAGAGCACACCTGGGGTGCACCCATTTCCTGCCCAGCGCCCTGTCTGACCCCTGCTTTCTCCTGGCAGGAATCATGGCCCCCAGGCAGGCCCCCCCTCCTGGCCCAGGTGGTCTCTTCTCAGGTGCGGCCTGGTGCAAGGAGGGCACTGAAAGTGGTCAGACCTCGCTGTCCTCCCAAGCTCCTGCATCAGGTTTGGGGGTTCCCCATCCCTCGTGAGACTGTACTTGTTGATCACAGCTCCGAGCCTGGCAGGCATCGTGCCGGGTTCTGTGCCTGCATTCAATTCTCATTGACTCCTCATGTTACCCCAGGTTTGGGGACAAGGAAATGGAGGCTCAGAGAGGTGAGGCAGCCTGCCCAAGGTCGCACAGGATTTGGACCCAGGTCTCTCTGATCCCAAGTGCAGTGATTACAAGTAGCCTGGTGGGACGGAGCCCGCCAGGATGGGGGATGGAGGTGGGGGTCTAAGTTGGCCCCAGGGAAGCCTGAGGGAGCTGAGTCCCTGGGACCTAGGCAGAGGCATTCAGCCATTCTGTCTGTGACGAGTTTATTCCACGTTCACTGAGCACCAGCTGTGGTCTGAGCTCTGACGGGGAGTAAGTGCTCTCCCTGCCCTTGAGGACGGTCTAGAAGGCAGCTTTCCTCCTCTTCCCCCTCTGGTGGATCTGGGAGAGGGGCCCCAGGAAAGACCAGAGGCTGGGGTGGGCTGGGGCAGGACTCCTCAGCACCCCCGGGGCAGTTGTCCACCCTCCCCACCCCCTGCCTCAGCATCAGTGTCCGGTCTGGTTGGGGTGGGGTCTTCTGGCAGGGGCTGGAGTCAGGCTGGGCGGAAGGAGCCAGGGCCCCGTTGATGCAGCCTTGGCCATCCAGTGCGCCCTGCCCCTGTGGACTCCAGAGCTCCTGCCCTGGAACCTGCTGTGGCTCCCCACTGCCCACAGGGCAGAGCGCCAGTGTGACATTTAAGGCCGATCGATCCCAACCCGGCGGCTGCTCTGCTGAGTTCTGCCTCAGGGCCCCAGCTGCCTTCACGCCTCCGTGCCTGTGCAGACTCTGTCCTCGCCGCTGTCACATCCCTCCTCTTGGGTGCTGCCTTCCCAGGCTGTCCCCCTCCCCTGGCGCTTTGCACAAGCTGGTTACATGTCTGCACCCCCTTCCTCCAGCTCCTTCCTGAAGCTCACTCCTCAGCGAGGCCTGCTCGGCTGTAGTTGACCCCAGCCTGCCCTTCATTTCCTCCTCTCTGCTTTACCACCATCTAGCATATTCCATATCTTACTTATTATTTAGCTTACTGTCGGCTCCATGAGGGTAGGCAGGGAGTTTGTCACTTGGGTCAGGGCCGTGTGTCCCCTGGGTCCCAGCGCCCGGGGTGCTGCCTGGCACACAGCCAGTGCTCAGGCAGGGTTTGTTGGATGCAAGAGCTTGGTGGCCTCTGACGGGCGCTCTGAGGCTCGACCGCCTGGGCACCAGCCCTCCTCCCCTGCCCTTTGCAGCCTTCTCTCCTGCGGACCCTGAAGCCGGGCACCCTGGGGGCCATGCAGAAGGCCGGGGCTGGGGGCCGGAGAGCCTCCGACTGCGGCCCTGCCCCTCACCGGCCCAGGTGCATCACCAAGTTTGCCCAGGTGGGTGGGGCCGCCCCACGAGGTGGGCTCCGATGGGCGTGACTGGGTGGCAGGCCCTGGGGGTGGACAGGAGCCGTGGGTCACGGGCCTATTTCGGTGGCCCCAGCTCTGGAGTGTGTGTGCACAGATGAGGCGATGGTGCCGCAGAGGGGCCGAGTGGCTTCACCAGGGAGAGTAGCAGAGCCTGGACTCCGAGTCCGCGCTCTGTCACCGTCCACAGCCTACCCGACAGAGCAGAGTGCGTGCGTGGAGGGCGATTTGGAGGACAGGGGTCAGGAGCCATGGGCCTGACTCCCCGTGCCGCCCTCCCACCCCCCACCCCACCCCCAAGCAGTACGTGGGCTCCTTCCCTGTGGACGACCTGGACACCCAGGAGAGCGCGTGGCTGGTGCAGCAGCAGCTGTGGGCACTGAAGGTAGGGGGCTGGGGGCTGGGGAGCGCACTTCCCTGCGGGGGATCACAGCCTTGGGGTGTTGGCCTGGGAATGGCCCGAGACCCTGTGATCCGTTCCAACCTCCATTCAGAGAGATGGAGCAAGTGAGGCCCAGGGAGGGGCAGGACCTACGCCGTTCTGAGAGACGGGCCCAGCCAGGACCACACGCGGGCTCCTGGAACCACGCCCCTGAAACCCCGGGGGCCCCCTCCCTTGGGCGGTCATGACCTGTGCCCCACAGGTGGAAGCCACAGGTGGGAGAGATGGGGGGGTGGTCATAACATGGCCCAAGGGTTGGTCTGCCAGGAGCCATCCACACTTCCCCGGCTCCTGGGGGGCGGGGTCCCTGTCCAGGGCTCAGTCCCCTGGCCGCTGGGGTGGAGTTGGCTGACCAGCCCAGGGGGACTAGTGCACACGCTGGGCTGGGCAGCGCAGGGCCTTGGAGGTAATGTCTGTTCCCCACCAACTGTCTCCCCCCCAGGACTGTCCCCGCCGCCGGGCTGTCATCCTGAAATTCAGCCTTCAGGGCCTCAAGATCTACAGCGGGGAGGGTGAGGTAGGAACCCGTGTGGGTGCAGGTGAGGACCGGACAGGTGTCCTGCTCCCTGGGAATGCTCTCGCCTCCACCCAGCCCTGCACTGCCCCTCCAGCCTCCCCGCTGCCCAGCCTGCTCTGGGCCTTTGGACGTCCTCTCTCCAAGGCCCTCCCGCCCTGGCAAGCGTGGACGACAGTTTCTCCTCCCTCTCACCCGCCGGCCGCCAGCCCACCAGAATCTCCGGGGGCCACCTCCTGGCCTGAGCATCAGGACCAACCAGCCCCATGAGGTTTCTGGGGGTCCCCGGGCTTGGCCAGTGGGCTGTGGCTAGCCTCTCATGACTGTGGAACAGGGCCAGGCAGGCTGGAGGCCAGTTGGGAGCCCCTGCTTGGCCTGCCATCCTCCTCTTTGTGCAAACCAGTGTTTGACGAACACTAAACCGCGTGCCAGTCGTGAGACCCACGACTCCGGCACCACTGAGCTAGGACTGGTGTAAATGGGTGCAGAGCTGTGCATGGCGGGGCCCTGCGTTCAGGGCCTGTACCACCTGCATGAGGTCTCGCTCACCCCCCAGCCCCACTTGTCACAACAAGGACTCAGAGAGCTGCCCTCACCGGCCCAAGCCACCCAGAGAGTGAGTGGCAGAGCCAGGATTTGAACCCCTGTCACCTGACTCCAGAGACCAGGCGTGCAAGCCCAGGGCTGGCCACAACCGCCTGTCCCCGTGACCCGCAGGCCGTGAACCCTCTGCCCCTCAGCTCCGCAGCTTGGCATGACCACCCCAGCCAGCAGGTTGGCAGCAGGGAGCAAGGGACCCGAGCTCAGGTTCCCTGTGAAGGATGAGGGTTCCCATGTGAAGCGTGGTTTGGGCAGGCCTGGAAGGAGGGCAGAGTTCTTCACCCCAGGAGCGGGGTGGGCCCGAAGCTGGGCGTGCAGGCTGGAGAGCAGGCCCAGGAGGCCTGCCAGCGGGGGTGCGGGGCCCTCGGGGCTGGCACACGCTGGGCTGGCAGCTGCAGACCACGCGGTGGGTCTGACGGAGGCCGGTGTACCTGCTGCATCCCCAGGTGCTCCTGATGGCTCACGCCCTGAGGCGCATACTCTACTCCACCTGGTGCCCAGCCGACTGCCAGTTTGCCTTCATGGCCCGAAATCCCCGGAGCCCGGCCAGCAAGCTCTTCTGCCACCTCTTTGTGGGCAGCCAGACTGGAGAGGTACCTGGGCCCAGGGCAGGGGGCGCAGCACTCGGGGGGGGGGGTTGCTGTGCATCAGTGTGGGTTCCAGGGACCGAGGCCCTGGACGGCTCAGCCACGCTGGCCTGCGCCCCTCCAGGCATGCACCCTTGCCACCCTGGCTCCTGCTGTGGCGCTGCCCTCTGAGGACGCCCTCAAAGCGAGTCAGTGGCCTCAGCGTTCCCCGAGCTTGGAGGTGGGGACCAGGCTGTGCCCTTAGAGATCGGAGGGTCACACTGCCAGGCCTTTGCCCTTGCTCTTCTCTCTGCCTGCAACCCCTTCCCCTTCTCATCCTGGCAAATTCCAACACGCCCTTTGAGGCTCAGCCCGTGTGTCTGTGGAGCCCACCTGGAATCCTCCAGACCGCCCCCCACACTTAGCGGTCCTGTGACACGCACTGCACTCTGTCATCGGTCTGTCCCTAACTGCAGTCACGGGAATCCTTTGAGAGCAGAGGCTGGGTCCGGGTCTTGAACTGTTCTGGTGCTTGGCCCCGTGGGGAGAGTGGGTGGGCGGGTAGATCCCGAAAAGCAAAGCCAGTGTGGCCGCCATGAGCAGTGGAGGCTCGGCAGCCAACTGTTTGGCGAGCAGAGGCTGGGCTTGGTTCCGCGCAGCAAGCATTTGCCGTCAGCCCTGTATGTCAAGCCCTGTGCCGGCCACTGGAGTGACAGGTGGCTGACACGTGGCCCTTGATCTTCTGGAGCTCACAGTTCCAACGTGCTGGGCCTGGGTGATGTGTGTCGCGGGTGGAATGTGTGGGCCCCAGAGTGCTGGGCTTCTCCAGGGGGTCTTCTGTGGTCCGTTTTCATTAAAGGGGCACAGGGAGGTGGGGAGGAGGAAGCTGAGGCGCAGAGATGCCATGCTGTACCCAGGGTCACACAGCAGCTCCTAGGTGACAGAGACAGGATTGGATCCCAGGTTGTGTGACTTCAGGGCCTGGGCTCTTAGCCACTCCCCCAAGAGGGTACAATGCGCAGGGTGAGGGTAGTAAACCTAGGGCTAGGAGTGCATTTAGCCCATGTCGTCGCAGCTCCAAGCATGACGCCTGGAACAAGGTAGATGCTCGGTATTTGTTAAATGAATAGAGGAAGCTGGTCGGGGATGCTGCATGGTGGTGAGGTTTTGAGGGATAAGAAGTTTTCCCAGGGAGAATGGGGAAGAGCATTCCACGCCAAGGGGCTGCATGCCCCCCTGGTGCCTGGGTTGACGCCTGAGGAGGCCCCCAGGAAACCTCCCCCAGCTGAGCCCGCCTCCCTCTCCCTCCCCAGGTCCAGATCCTGCACCTGCTGCTCTGCCGCTCCTTCCAGCTCGCTCACCTCTGGCAGCACCCTGAGGAACGGGCACGGCCTGAGCCCTGCCCGGGACCCGTAGGGGACGTGCCCCTGAAGCCCCTGTCGGGCCCTGGGGGCACCCCTGGCCTAGTACGGGAACCCCTCGGCCGTGATCAGCTCTCACAGCACGTTAACGCGCTGGTCTCCTTCGGGCGGCTGCCAGCAGGGGTGCCTGGGGGCAGTGGGGTACGCGGCACCCCAGCCAGGGAGTGGGCCATGGACAAGGGAACTGGGCGAAGGTTTGGGGATCAAGAGGGGCGGGTGCTGGACTTCCGTGGGAGGGGCTAATGGCTGGGCCTGAGTCTGGCTGCCCCTGCGGGGTCCTCTTGGTGCCCTAGAAGGAGCCGCCGGAGTCGGAAAGCCGCGGGGGCGCCCGCCACGCCCGCCTGGGGAACCCGTACTGCTCGCCCACGCTGGTGCGCAAGAAGGCCATCCGCAGCAAGGTGATCCGCTCCGGGGCCTACCGCGCCTGCACCTACGAGACGCAGCTGCAGCTGTCGGCTCGGGAGGCCTGTGAGTGGCCGGGCACGGCTGCGCGAGTCGGCGAGGGTGGGCCTGAGCGTCCGTGTCTGCGGGGCCGTGACTGTCGATGCCTGCGCCTGGGAGTGCTGAGGCCTCGTGTCCACGCGAGGGAGGGCGCGAGGGCGCAGCCGGGGCTGCGTGCCCAGGGGCTTGAAGAGGCGACTGCGTAGGGGCTGATGTGCTGTGACTGGGGAGGGGCTGTGCCTGGAGATGTGCCTGGGCGCTGCTGTGCCTCTGGGGAAGCAGGATGTGTGCAGACTGGGCCGGGAGCGGCGGGGGCGATGAGGCCTGTGGGCGTGGGCCGGGCTGGGCGCGGGAGGGGACCACCTCTCTTCCTCTGAGCCCTGGATGGTCTCCATAGTTCCTGACGCGTGGGAGGCCTGGCCCCGGGGTCCTGGGGGCCCCTCATGCCTGGTGGAGAGCGAGGGCAGCCTGACGGAGAACATCTGGGCTTTTACTGGCATCTCGAGGTAGGAGGGGGTGCCCAGCCCTTTTGGGGGGGCGTCAGAGAAATAGGCTGTGGGCTCCCCCAAGGCCCTGAGATGTGTCCATCCCTGCACTTGGGCGGAGGCCTCCTGACCTCGGGACCTCAGGCCAGGGGCTTCCCCACCGTGGGCCTCAGTATTCTCAAGTGTGAAGTGGGGTTAATAAAAGGACCTTCACTGCAGGGCTGTGGAGAGGATCAAATGAGGTTATTCAGGTAAAGCCTTCAGCGCCTGGCCTGTCACAGGGTTCAGCTCCCTAAATGCCAGCTCTCTACCGATTGGGTCTTGAAGTTGTCAGCAATTAGGACCCCCTTGGAAACCTTTTAGAAGGGAAGGCTAAAAGCTTCCTTCCGTTGCGGGGCTACTCTGGGGCAGGCACTGTGTTTACGATGCTGTGGAGCTGTGATGCCATTAAGCAAGCTGAGGGTGGGTCCTGACTAGGGGGCCCGCCCTCAGCCTCTCCCCTCTGCCCTCCCAGGCCCAGTGCCCTCGCCCTGCTGCGGAGAGACGTGCTTGGGGCCTTCCTGCTGTGGCCTGAGCCAGGCACCAGTGGCCAGTGGTGCCTGTCGGTGAGGACACAGTGCGGCGTGGTGCCCCACCAGGTCTTCCGGAACCACCTAGGCCGCTACTGCGTGGAGGTAACAGTGCTCCTGGCCCTGCCCCTCGCCCTCCAGCCCCGCCCTTTTCTAACCACTGAGGGCCTGAGCCCTCCTCACCCTCATCCCAGGCCCCCATTGGCTCTCTCTGGCCCCACCCCTTATTTAACTCTCCATCCAGCTCTTTCGTCCTTGGCCCTTCTGGCCCCGCCCCCACTGGCCTATTGGCCCCACCTGTACTCTGCTGGCTCCACCGTAAGTTCTCTCGCTCCGGGGAGGTAGAGTCTTGGGCTAGGGTCATGCCTCACATTTTTACAGAAATCCCGGCTTTTAAAAAGTCACGCTTTCCCACACCCTAACTCATCTTTTAGCAGTAGAGGAAACTGATCAGAGAGGGTAGAGGCTTGCGTAAGCTCACACAGCCTCCAAGTCTCTAGGTCTGGAGTCTTGGCCTGATCATAGGTTTCCAGGGACAAGGGTGGGCAGGAAGGACTTTTTAAATGTGTGGCCCTACTTCCACGCCGAGTGCCTCAGTCCTGTCCAGGCTGGGAGGAGAGAAAGGGAGGGAACCGGGGTGTGGTTCTGCTGTGAGCAGGACAGTGTCCTCTCTGGGCTCGAATATCCTCCTCCCTCCTGGGGCAGGATCCTGTGTGAGGGAGCGGTTGTGTGGAAGGGGGAGCTGGAGCTGAAGTCCCTTCCCCTCCTCGCCCCCACCAGCACCTGCCGGCTGAGTTCCCCAGCCTGGAGGCCCTGGTGGAGCATCACGCTGGGACGGAGCGCAGCCTCTTCTGCTCCCTCGACATGGGCCGCCTGAACCCCGGCTACGAGGAGCAGGACTGCGGGCCCGAGGGCAGGCTTCCCCGGACGCTCCGGCCCCTTGGCCATGCCAAGTCCGAGGCAGAACTGCAGGGCCTGGGCTAGGACGCTGAGCCCCACGCCAAGAGGCCCCGCCTCACCCTGGCTCCTGGGCCTCAGCAGGCTGCTCTGCTCTGCCCTTCTGTCACCCCGCTGGGCACCAGTTCCATCCAGTCACTGCCCTTTGGACCAGTCTTCCATCACTACCCTGCCTGTGGGCGGAGCCCCGAGAGTGGGGATTGCCAGCGGCTTCTCACACGGCCTGTCAGGATTGCAGGAGGGGCAGGCAGAGCTCCAGGCTTCCGTGGACTTGCTGGGTGACTGGGTGCTTGTCTTCTCTGGGCTTCACCTTACTCCTAGGTGGGGAGCTTTCCAAGGTGGGCGGGAAGGTTTGCTCCAGCAGAGGTGGAGCCCTCTCCTAAGGAGGCCAGGCCTTGGGGCCCTGACTGGGCGTCTCCAGAGAGCTCCTGACCCAGGCAGCCAGGCGTGTGAGGGAGAGGTATCTGGGGAGGCAGGAGTGAGTTCTCACTTTGGGCGAAGGCATGGGGACGAGCCACCCTCTCCGTGAGAGAAACAGGGATGACGTGATGGAGCTTGGAGGCTGCATCCAGGCTGACGGAGCGAGGCCTGTTTCCCATGTCCTCTGAGGCTAAAGGAGTCTTCTCTTGAGTTCTGAAGAGTGGGGGTTAAGAGGGTGCAGAAAGGGCAGGACGGACAAAGAGCCGTACCACCCAAAGCCCACATGCAGGTGGACGCCTGTGTGCAGAGAGGGATGTGAATGGGCCGACAGGGCAGAGAATCCCAGTGAACCTTCAGACTAGGAAGGCTGGTTCTTCTCCACTCAAATCCACGGGCTTGTGGTTCCTGCTTACTTGGAAGGGATGTCCCAGTCTCGTCCCTGCCCACACACCCCTGCCCCCCCCGCAGGCTCACTTTCTTTGGCCATTTGACCGGGAGGGGCCAGCAGTGAGCTGCAGGCTTAGAGGGGTGACCAGGGTCCTGCTCCACTCATCCTGCAGGCCAGACTGGGTTTGGTGGCTGCCTGGGAAGCCCCCCAATGGTGGCATTTCCCTTAATGGGCATCTGTCAGGGGCCACTTCACTAGGCCAGCCCCCTTGGGGATGGGGGTCAGGGAGGAATCATCCAAAGATAGAACTGATGTGGGCCCTGCCAGAGGGTACTTGGCCTCAGCGGCAGTGGGGGTCCATCCAGGGAAATAACGCTAGTCTAAGGCAATGGCCCTGCGGTGACTGACGACGGATCTGGGTATTCCCCTGTATAAGTAAACTTGACAGACAGGCATGAATCTACCAGATTAAGACAGGGAGCAAGTTCACTTTGGATGAACTTCTGTTCCTGAGGCAGAGGCCAAGTCATGAGTCTGGGGGCTGCCCTCTCCCCCATCTGGGGAGGGGATGTGACCGCTCAGCGTCTTGAAAGTAACAGACTTCTGACTCCTGGAAGGAAGAGGGCAACCCCAACGGAATAAAAAGAAGGGAGGAGCCTCAGAAGCTCAGGCCTGGTGTTCCCAGCTTACAACCTCCGGCTCAGCAAATGGTCTTGGCTGGGGCCTAGTCACTCTTGTCACAAGGGATAGGAGGAGGCTGTCCTTTGGGGGCTCTTTTCACTGGAACCACAGTACTGATTTTATACTGAATGTGAGTGGGAACCCAGCCTCATTTTACGGCCATTACTACCAGAACCCATCTCCTCCCTGGGCAAAGCCCTGGTCCCTCGTGGGAGGCCCCAGGCTCCCATTTCCCTGGCAAGGAGAGGGGTTTGGTGACATGGGGCCCAGGATTACAGCCCTGGAGTCGCACACATTTAAGAAGACCTGATAACTGGTCTTAACCTCTGTAAGGGATGGATTTTGTTGCACAAGTTATCTGTGTGGACAAGGTGTCAGGAATGTTCCCAAAGTACTTTAACATTCCTTCACACAGCATTTATGGATCACACAGTACAAAGGTTTTTGACCCACATGTGCAGACGCCTCAATGTCTCAATTATAGACCACAGTTTTCTCTGTTCCAACCAGTGCCCCCTGGGTAGCCCAGCTCTCCTTACTGTGTGGACTTGAAATAAATAAAATGCATTTCTTCGGATTGTATAGTACAGACTTTTCCTTAGAAAGGCGAGGTCTTTGTCCGGTTTGCCGGCTTCGCTTCTGTTTGCCAACCATACCTTCCACTGCTGCTGAATGATGAACCAGACAGAGATACTGTCCTCCGGGGCTCAGGAGGTCTTGAAGGAATTGGGTAGGTAGATTCAAGCAATGACTCTACTGCTTAAAACCTTCAGTGGGTATTTCCTACGGGAAAAAGACTCAAGTCTTTATATTCTGGCCACTCGGGTTTTCCTTCTGCTCCTGCAACGTGCCACAGGGTCTTTGCACAGCCTGTACAAGCCTCCTCGTCTTCCTCTTCTTCCTTTACCTGATTAACTCCTCAACCTTACCATCTCTCAGTCTCAGGAAGCCTGCCCTGACTGCCCCCTGACCCCTGCCCGGCCTGGGGGAGGTTTCCTGGCTAGATATTCCATAAAACTCGTCCTTTAGTTTGTTAACACTCTTATTTATGGGATTTTTGTTTGTGGGACATTTGTTTCAAATGTCAGCCTCCCCCACTAGACTCTGGGCACCTGGAGGGCAGGGACTGGGCTGTCTCGCGGCATCTATCACCGTGCCCGGCAGGCACGTAGCTGACAATTTCTGTGCAAAGGGGAGCGTAGAGGAGGTGTGACGGCGGCTATTCTGGAGGGACTTGTGCTCGGGGTGGGCGTGGGGAGAGAGGCCAGGCAGCCTCTCCAACCAAAAGACCAGCTTTCAAAGTTTTTTGTTTTGTTTCTCAATCTTGAGTCTTAATGAAAACAAGGGGCAGCGTTAGAGGGAAGCTTTGCTCTGTCCCCGGGGCTGTGATAGGCTCTGGGACAGCCTTCCCGAGTCAATACAGGGATGTGGATAAAGGGCGGCAAGGTCCTGTTGCCTTTCTCAGTAGGTCTCTAATCCCCGGATGAGGCCTTTCCTCTAGTATTTCTCTCCGAGGTGCAGTCAAGCCTGGCCTCCCCTGGGCCACCTCGGGCAAGCTGCTTAACCTCTCTGGACTGGGACTGTGGGGACTGGAGAAGAAAACGGCTGTGCAGCATCTGGCACCGAGCCGGCAGATACTCCAGCAAAGCCAGTGCCGGTCCTCCCCGACGGCCGCCCCCGCGCGCCGGCCTCCAGCCGGAGGTTGCTCTCGGGGCCTGCCGGGCGCGGAGAACGCGCGGAAGTTCGGGAGGCACGGGCTGTGACGCCAGGGGCGTTGCCCAGCAACCGCGAACGCCGTGGCGGCGTCCGTGCTAGCGGGCGGCTGGGGCGGCTCCGGGGACTCTGGTCTTGCGGCGGCGCCGGCAGCGCTGATGCCCCACTGCCCGCGCCCGGTCTGGGCCTCAGGGACGGGCGAGCCCGGGAGCGGGAGGAGGCGGCGGCTCCGGCTCGGGTCCTGAGACTCCCCCGCGGCCCCTACCCTCCTATCGAGGCGTCCCCCAAGGAGTCCGGTCGCCCCGCCGCCGCCCCAACCCCGCCCGCGAGGCCCCGCCCCCCGGCCCCGGCGCCCCGGCGGCTCCCGCCCCGAGGTCCTGTGTCCTGGTCGCGGCGTCCACGTCGGGCCGCACCCCGGGGACCCCCGCCGCGGCGCCATGGCCTCGGAGTCGGTGAAGGTGGTGGTGCGCTGCCGCCCCATGAACCAGCGGGAGTTGGAGCTGAACTGCCAGCCTGTGGTGACGGTGGACTCCGCGCGCGGCCAGTGCTTCATCCAGAACCCGGGCGCCGTCGACCAGCCCCCCAAGCAGTTCACTTTCGACGGCGCCTACTACGTGGACCACTTTACCGAGCAGATCTACAACGAAATCGCCTACCCACTGGTGGAGGTGAGGATGCCCGCGAGGCCGCCTCCGAGGACCCGCTGGGCAGGACCTGGGGGACCTGGAACCACTCGGAGGGATCCTGAGGGACTGCCCTGCCCGCAAGCAGGGCGGGAAGGCCCTTCTGGAGGGGCGCGGGTGGACAGCAGCAGGTTAGTCTGAAGACTTCTGTCAGCAGACAGCTGGAACCCGTCTACAATGTCTCCACTGCCCCCGGTGCCAAGGCTGGTCCTCACCCCCATCCTTCCAGCCTGCTTCCCACAGGAACTCCAGCCCCCAAGACCACTTGCCCTCCACCCTCACCCAACACCTTCAGGACTTCTCTAAAAGCTCCAGCCACTTCCCCAGCCTCCTCCTCTTAAGAGCCCCAGGTCTCCTCCCCCTCCCCCTCCCCCTCTCCTTTCTCCTCCGCCCCCTCACTAGTTCCCTGCTTCTGCAGAGAGAAGGCTGCTGGCCTGGCCTTGGTCCTGGAGAACTGGAAACCCTTTACCTTTGGTCTGACTTACCTTCCTCCTTGGCGGTTGAAGAACAGCGAGGCCACAACAGTTTCTGCCCCTTATAGGGCTTTTACTTTTTTTCACACTCTCACACTAGGTAGCTCCTTGGCGCTGCATGACAGGGAGGTTCACATTTCACAGATGGGGAGACTGAGGCCCATAGGGAGGAAACATGGCAAGCTCCCACAGTGAGTTTCTGGCGGAGGTGGGGCTGGAGCTACTCCTGGCCCAAGGGCTCTTTCCTTGCTACCACCATCTCCCCAGCTGTGCATCGAATCGCTAGTGAAGTGAGATGTCACAGGTTGTTTCAGGAAAAAAGGAAAAGTTTGGGAAGTGCTGCATACACCCTCCCTCACTTGAAGCTGCACATTAGGGTACTTGAGGCTCTGGGGAGTCTTGCGGTGGAGAAAATAGTTTGGCTTATTTAACCCAGCATTTCCAAAAGGTATTTGCCTGTGGAACCTTTTTGTTTTGGCCGGCAGGCCAGTTAGCATCCCCCACAGCACCTCCTTTGGCCACAGTCAAAACCGCCTGTGAGCGTGGAAGTGTTCTGGAACCCAGAGCCCCCCAGTGGTGAGGGCGTGACTGTAGAAGATGCCAGGGAAAGAGGGCAGCTCTCCCCAGAGGGTGGTACCACGCTCTGGGGATGGCCAGGCTGTCCTACCATCCTGGTCTCCCAGGCTGGAAGGGACCAGAATCGGTCCTCTGGTCCAGCCGCCCCCCTACCCCGGGTCCTTGAATGTCCACCTTGAATGGTCCTTGGATGGCAGGAGCTCTCTCTTCCCAGAGCTGCCTGCTCCACCTTGGCTTCTTAGCTCCTAGAAGACCATTCTGCACGGTGAGTCAGAGTCAGCCACCCTGATGCTTCCAGCAACCTGCTGTAGCTCTGTCCCCAGGGCCCCTCTGCTTCCCCGTCCAGGGTCGCCCCTCAGAGACTGGAAGATTCCGAGATTGAGTTCTCCTTGGCTTTGCCTTCTCCAGGGCCTCAGCCTTGCTCATGGGTTCCCCTGCGCATCGCGGAAATAATTCCCCTGAGCAAGCCTCCCTTGGTTAAGGTTCCCAGGAAGCCCCAGCCCAGAGGGGGAGACCTAAGGAGACAGTGGCTACCTCAGATCTCCAGCTCTCACTTCTGTCCCGAGTTCACTGCTACAGGGGATTCTGTCAGACCCCTACCTCCAGTCACCCCACAGAGCCTCAAACTCAACATGACATATGTTCCTTTTCATTCATTCATTCATTCAGCTAACAAATAGTGTTCTCATACCAGGCCCCATCCTAGGCGTGGGGAGCGCCACCCTCAGCCAGCTCATGATCAGGTGGGGGAGCAGCTAAGCTAGTAGCTACAAGCCAGGGTGATGAGTGAGAGGAGAATCCTGGGGGACTTTCTGGCAGCATAGAGAAGGCTAGCAAACCTGGGCTTGGAGGGGATGGGAAAGCAGGGAGGACTTCCTGGAAGTGGTGAGATCTAAGCTGAGACCGGGATGAGAGGAGTCAGCCAGGCAAGAAGGTAGAGGAAAGGGCCTTTCAGGTAGAGACCAGCATGTAGCATTTGATCTTCACCAGACATATGTAGAGCTGGAGGGATCATTCCTGGCGAGGAAACGGAGACCTTGAATGTCACAGAATGAGTTACTGGTGGTTTTGATCCCCAGCGCAGTGCCAGGTCCCCACGCTCCATCCTGCTGCCTCTATTAAATGAGCGGCATGTGAATCATATGCAAAGCATGGTTCAGCAACTTGGAGCCAGGAGTAGCTGCATCCTTAGGCCGGGCGGCTGTGTGTCTCTCCTGCTGGGCTCTGACCACCTCCAAGCAGCCTCCTGCCCAGGCCCTTCCCTTCAGTTCCTACTGCACGAAGCCCCCAGCACTTCGGACTGACCCTTCCCTTCCCCACCCCCACCCCCACCCTTAAATCCAGGCTCTGTTCCTGATCTCCTCTGTCACTGGGTGACCTCTTCCACTGTCCTGGGAGCTGTCCACCTCAGACCCACCTTTCAGCCGACTCAGCATGTCCTACCCTGAGCTCCTCGCCTCCACACCTGGCCCGCTGCCTGGTCTGTGGGTTCTTTCCCAGCCAGTGGCTTTGCCATTTCCCCGTCCTCCCCGCTTCACACCCATGACCTTAGAGTCGCCTCTGATGACCCACCACCCAACCCACGCGGGGACCAGGTCCCATGGCTTCTACCAGGACAGACTGAGGACGGGCCTGGTGTCCAGAGACATCGATGCAGTAGAATTTGGCCCCTGGATGGAACACAAAACTGTTCGTTTGGGAGAGGACAGAAAGGGGACGTGAGGCAATTTAGCACAGATGCTGTTATTTCAATAGTTACGCGTTGATTTTAATGAGAAGTAGAAGAAATATTTAGCATGTCCAGCCTGTAATGCAGCTTCACGGGAATTACTGCTGAGGATGACATCAAGTTAACAGGAGAGTCAATTAACAGTTTGATTTCATGAAAATCATTTAGTAAATAATAATACGGGGAACATGGCAGAACCCGGGGTGGACAGTGGCTGGCATTTAGGACCTGCTCCGTGTGTGCGCACGTCTCTGGTGGGTCTGGAGGTATCAGTTGATGGGTGAAGCGTTTCTGAAATCTTATGTTTTGCCTTAATGCATGTAAAGTTGTCTTCTACTTCACAGCAGCGTGGTTCTGCAGAACTTTCTGCAGTGGTGGAAATGTTCCGTATCTGGGCTGTCCAGTTAGGGACTACCGGCCATATGTGGCAAGTGAGCACTTGACATGAGGCTATTGCTTTTGAGGAACTGAATTTCAGTTTTATTTGATTTTTTTTAATATAAATTTATTTATTTATTCATTTTTGGCTGTGTTGGGTCTTCGTTGCTGCGTGCAGGCTTTCTCCAATTGCGGCGAGTGGGGGCTGCTCTTCACTGCGGTGCGTGGGCTTCTCATTGCGGTGGCTTCTCTTGCTGTGGAGCACGGGCTCTAGGCGTGCGGGCTTCAGTAGTTGTGGCATGCGGGCTCAGTAGTTGTGGCTCGCGGGCTGTAGAGCGCAGGCTCAGTAGTTGTGGTGCACAGGCTTAGTTGCTCCGTGGCATGTGGGATCTTCCTGGACCAGAGATTGAGCCCATGTCCCCTGCATTGGCAGGCAGATTGTTAACCACTGCACCACCAGGTAAGTCCCTGAAATTAATTTTAATAATCCATTTTATTTGACCTTTTATTTGACCCAATAGTATCCAAAATATTATCATTTCAATAAAACATAATAATAGATACTATCATGGTATAGTAGCTATTAGGGAGATAGTTTACATTGTTTCTTCATAATAAGTCTTCGAAATTGGGCATGTGTTTCATACTTATCGCACATCTCAGTTCAGGTGTTTAAGTGTCCATAGTTCAAATGAAATGAAACACAAAAAAATAAAGTTGTGTTTGATGGGAAAATATTTTACACTGCTTCAGTTTTTAAATGTAAATTAACATAAATTCAGTTCCTCAGTCGCATCAGGCGCACTTCTGGTGTGGCTGGTGGCTGCCCTACTGGACAGTGCATATAAAATATTTATTTTGATATAGAATCCCTTGTCAGGTCTGGGTGACATTGATGGTCCGGGCACTGCACCGTGTTGTCCCTGGGGCTTCGCGTGCCCTGCCTCTGAGGCTCCTGGTTGGGTGACTGGTCTGCCACGGCTCTCCCACACCTCAGGGGCCTCATCCTAGTGTGTAGCACCTGGCCCTCTGATGAGCTGCGGATCGTGACTTCCAGTCTTCCTTCCCCAGCAGTCCCTGGGGATCCCGAGCCCCGCAATGGTCTACAGGATGGGTCTTTCTTTTTTTTTTTTAATGTATTTTTTTAGAAAGGGTCTTCGTTGGGTCTTCGTTTCTGTGCAGTGCAAGGGCTTTCTCCAGTTGCGGTGAGTGGGGGCCGCTCTTCATCGCGGTGTGCGGGCCTCTCACTGTAGCAGCTTCTCTTGTTGCGGAGCACAGGCTCCAGACGTTGTGGCTCACGGGCCTAGCCTGTCCACGGCATGTGGGATCTTCCCGGACCGGGGCATGAACCCACGTCCCCTGCATTGGCAGGCGAACCCTTAACCACTGCACCACCAGGGAAGCCCTTTCTTTAATATTTTTAATTAAAAAATTTCGGCTGCATCGGGTCTTAGTTACAGTACCCGGGATCGTTGTTGCGGCATGCCTGTGGGATCTAGTTCCCCGACCAGGGATCGAACCTGGGCCCCCTGCATTGGGAGCATGGAGTCTTACCCACTGGACCACCAGGGAAGTCCCTACAGGATGTGCCTTTGCAGTGGAAACGGGCACAGATGCCACCTGGGCCCTGGGGGCCTGGGCACAGCTCTCTGGGCCCACATTCTAACACAGGATTCCCCTGCCCCCATACTAAGTTCTAGAATTTGTGATCTCATGAGCTGGGTAAGGGCAGGGACTAGGGTGTCTTCTTGGTTCATGGCTCTGTCACCAGCCAGTCCCCCTCAGAGGAGAGAGTCGGTACCTATGGAAAGAACAATCGCATCAGTGAATGAAGGATGCCCTTGGGTGTGCCACCTGGCTTGCCTCCTGCTTCTTCCCAGATTCGTCTCCATCCCCCTCGCCCAAGTTCCACCTGCTCTCAGCCTCTCACCTCTCTGGTCTTTGCTCAGGCTGTCCCCTCAGCCTAGAATGCCTTCCTCTTCCTGTCACCTGTTAAAATCCAAGCCACCCTTTCTGCTCCCCCTTTCTCCTCCACCTGCCCAGGAAGCTTTGCCTGGGCAAAAGCTTTCCTGCACCTTCTGTCTCCCCCTCTTGGCACTCCCTCTCCTTGCCCGTCCTGTACGCCATCATTACGTGCACCTCCGCCTCATATGAGGATCCCGTGGATATGTCTTGTCTCCCGCACATTCCAGGCAGACATTTAGGGAGCACCTGCCTCTGTGCGCCAGCACGTGGAATAATTCCTGTGTGCAGCTCCCGACAGCCCCAGGGGAGGCGCTGTTCTTACCCTTTGTTACAGGTGAGGAAGCTGAGGCTCCATGTGCTTGAATAAGGGCGGGCCAAGGGCACAGTCAGTAGAGGATGGCGGCCAGGCTCTTAGCCATGCACAGGGACAGTCTCCCACCCCACCGCGCAGTGACCCCCTTGAGGACAGAGCTGTGCCGCGTTCACCTCGGCACTGCCCTCCCCCAGCCCTGTGCCACCGTGGTGGGAGAGCCAGGGAGGGGCCCTAAGTCTGTGAGTCAGGAGGCAGCCCTGCAGCCCCGGGCCTGGCCCCAAGCCTGGCTGAGCTCGGCCAGCTGAGCCCTGGGCTGTGTCCTCCCACACAGGGCGTCACCGAGGGCTACAACGGCACCATCTTTGCCTACGGCCAGACAGGCAGCGGGAAGTCCTTCACCATGCAGGGCCTGCCTGACCCACCCTGCCAAAGAGGCATCATCCCTAGGGCCTTCGAGCACATTTTCGAGAGCGTCCAGGTACGGGCCTGGGGGATGGAAGGGGCAGGGTTGGGCTCCCCAGGCGTTACCGTGAATGATCCCAGAGCACTTTTGACCTGGGCAGCGGTTGTGGGATGCGGTCAAGGCGGCCTTGACGCGGCACAGATGAGCAGACAGACGCAGGCTCTGGTTTCTGAAGAGGTGATGGGAGAACTTAAAGCTGAGAAAATTCTACCTGCTGTTTTCCTCCTGCCATTTTTGGATTTTAACATTTCGTATAACACTTCACATGGATATGATGACCCAGAGTGCTGGCCCAAGAAATGGCTGTAAACAATCATAGCTTCCTTTTTTAATTGAGCAGCTGCTACAGGCCAAGCATTGTGCAAAGCCCTTTGCATAATTATCTCACTACCACGCTGGCCCAGGAGGTAGCTGTTATCCTCATTTTTGAGATAGGGAAGCCAAGGCTTGGAGCCCTTATGGGCTGGGCCCAGACCAGTTATCCCAGTGTCCAGGCTGCAGGTGAGACGTGCCCTGCTGACCACTCATGAATGCGCAGAGATTCCTGCATCTGGGAAATGGCAAAGCAGGGACGAGTCAGCTGCAGAGCCCACTGTACTACACCTGGGACTCATTTTGATGACCCACAGGAACATCAGGCAACTGGAAGAACTGCCGGGGATTAGCCCAGGGCCAGGGCTTGGTCCAGGCCTTACCCGTGGCCTTGGTCTCTCTACCTGAACAGTGGGGAGGCCTCTCCCATTTCCTTTCCCATGAGGCTTGTAGAGAGAGCATGGGTCCATGGCATTATGAAAATGATGCCCCTCTGAGAAGCCGGAGAGGAGGGGAGAGCTGGCCAGGCAGGCAGGGTCAGGGGAGGTTGGGGACACCTCCTGCCACGATGTCCTTTTGTGATGTCCAGGCAGCGGGTGCTCAGGTATCTTTGCTCTCCCTGCAGTGTGCAGAGAACACCAAGTTCCTGGTCCGGGCCTCCTACCTGGAGATCTACAATGAAGACGTCCGTGACCTGCTGGGTACTGACACCAAGCAGAAGCTGGAGGTGGGTGCAGCCCCGGCAGGGGTGGGTGGGGGCAGCTAGAGGGGGAGGTTGGCATTGGGGGTGCTCCCTCAGAAATATGGGGAAGGGTCCTGAGGACACAGGCGCTGGTTCAGACTAGAATGGGGAGTTTTGAACTTGAATTTTGGAGTAGTCTCAGAGTCTGTGAGGCAGGGGAGGGGTTACTGGGCCTACTGCACCGCGCAAGGCGAGGGGAGGCCTTCTCTGGGGCAGTGCCACTTACATCTGTTGAAATAGATGGAATTTGGTGGCGGATTTCATTTGAAAAAAGGCTTCCACTTCTAAAAAATTATTTTGAAAAATTCTAAGGGACTTTCAAGCTTAAAAGGTAATAGTGATCATTTTTTGAGCACTTACTGTTTACTCACTGCTTTAGGCATGTTATCCCATTTAATACTCCCAGTCACCTCGTTAGGTAGATACAGGTTTCCCCCACTATCAGAAAGCAGAGCGAGTGTTTTGTAAAAGCTGAAATGGCATAAAGGGAAGAGTATCCCCTGCTTTCCAAAATCTTGATTCCACTTTGCTTTTATGAAAGACTGACATTAGTACGATAAAGGCTTTTTTGGTAAAAGTAAAAATCGGATTTCTTTCCGACTTGAACTTAGAGAAAGTTGGGGATACCCATATTATTATTCTCAGTTTACCGACGTAGGAAGGGAGGTTTACAGAGGGTAATTAACGTGCCCAAGCTTCAACTGCAGGGAGCTGGGCCAAACCTGGAGTTGAACCCGGATCTGTGTGACATCAGGTTCCTGCATCGCAAACATGCAATGGGCTCAGATTCTGGGACCTTGTCCCGCTCTGAAAGGGGTCTGGTGTGGAGGTGTCCAAAGATCGATGATACGACCTCAGAATGTTGTTGTGAGGATTGAAGAGGGTAACAAGGGTGAGCTGCTGAGCAGAGGGTCAGCGCATAGTAGGGGCTCGACGTGTGAGCTCTTTCGTGCCATTGGGATTCCGAGAAAGGATGAGGAATATGACCTGGGGGTTGCAAAATGGACTCAAGACAGAAAAAACTAGGGCTGGCCCAACTGGTCACTGAGCATTGCTCACCTCGTAAATTGTCCTCAGTCTCCTGAAAGGCTAGAATCGGAATGAAAGGACATCATTTCCCAGCTGGGTGAAGCAGAATTAGATGCTTTGAGGGCTCTATCAAGATAGGCAGAATGGGGCTTCCCTGGTGGCGCAGTGGTTGAGAGTCCGCCTGACGATGCAGGGGACACGGGTTTGTGCCCCGGTCCGGGAGGATCCCACATGCCGCGGAGCGGCTGGGCCCGTGAGCTATGGCCGCTGAGCCTGCGCGTCCGGAGCCTGTGCTCCGCAACGGGAGAGGCCACAACAGTGAGAGGGCTGCGTACCACAAAAAAAAAAAAAAAAAAAAAAAGATAGGCAGAACGTGGCTGACCCTTTGGGGAGCCCAGCGAGGTCAAGTGACCTGCCAGGACTGGACAGCCAGGTGGTGGCAAGGCTGGACCAGGTCTGGGACCTTTGGGCAAGGCTTGGTTATGTCTCCCCTCTGGGACTCTCTGAATCCTGGATGGGCCAGGTCAAGTCCAAGGAGGAGGGACTTCCCCGGTGGTTCAGTGGTTAAGACTCCTCACTCCCAATGCGGGGGGCCTGGGTTCCATCCCTGGTCAGGGAACTAAGATCCCGCATGCTGCACGGCGTGGCCAAAAAATAAAAGTCCAAGGAGGAGCCCAATGAGGGGAGACTGACCCAGATCTGTGGCCAGCATGCTGGTGGCTGCCCCCAGACTCTGGGGCTTCTTATCTGACCAAGAAACCAATGCCCGCCTCCAGGCCCCCCACAAGAGGCCCACAACCAGCGGTGGAGGTTGAACTACCTCCTTCGGAGTCAGAATGCCTGAGCTGGGGGGATGTCAGTCATTAATGAGCATCAGTCCTGGGAGGTTGCTGTGGAGACTCCCATTCTGCAGATGAGGAAAGGAGGCTGGGAAAGAGGAGGTGACTTGCCTGTGGCCACTAGGTTAGGAAGCCACAGAGTCAGGGTTGGACATTTT
Organism: Lagenorhynchus albirostris; assembly: GCF_949774975.1. Taxonomy (NCBI): domain Eukaryota; kingdom Metazoa; phylum Chordata; class Mammalia; order Artiodactyla; family Delphinidae; genus Lagenorhynchus; species Lagenorhynchus albirostris. Next base: position 170,436,891 of record NC_083096.1, read on the forward strand.
CCGTGGCCCAACTGCCTAAATCTCCCCAGGGAACGGGCCTTGACAGCCACGGGAGGGGGCGCAGAACCAGATAAAGGGGCTGCTGCCAATGCCCCCCAGTCTTCCAGACCCTCACTGACCTCTAGATTGGACAGGACGTTGGGATCACCTGGGTCCCGTCCCGCCCCATCCATGTGGGGCAGGGCTGTTTCCCTGCTCAGATCCAGAGCCCCCCACTTGCCCCTAGGCCCTCCAGTTGTCCTGGCTTCATTTGGAGGGACTGTGAGTGCCTCTCTGACCCGCAACCATTGTATGGCCCAACTGAACAAATCCGACCCCAGGGAGCAGCCGTTTTGAAAAAAAACTTGCTTGTGCTGTGGCCAGATAGTGGGAAAATCCTTAAAATTTTGAGCCAGAAAGACCCTTAGAGAGCTTCTAAGTCCAGTCCTTTCATGGTACAGATGAGGAAGCTGAGTCCCAGGGAGGGGAAGGGACTTGGCCAAGGTCACACAGCAAATTACTAGTGATGGCGCTAATACCAGAATATGTGGGATCTGCGTCGTCAGGTGCTTTCCTCCCAGACTCTTCCGGGTGGGAAGTATAGGAAACCCGGGGGGCAGTGAGAAGCGAGTAGTGGGGTTCCATTTGAGGGAGGAACATTCATGAGTTGAGTCATCCATTCAACAGAGACTTACTGGGAAGACCCTGGAGGTCAGGCCACAGACTACAGCAGGTCCACAGGGGTGTGAACTCCCCCCACCCCCAGTCCCTGTCCAGACCAGGACTGGCCCCCAGCCCCCTCCTCCTCACCTCCTCGCAGACACAGCAGTGCTCTGCCCTTTCTACACAGGCACCTCCAGCCACCCAGCTGGGGTCTTTCCACTGTCTTCTCTCTCCTGGAGCTGGAGCAGCTGAGTCATAACTCAGCCCCCAGACGGGGACTTGGGGACGGGAGCAAGGCACAGGGAGTTGCTCCTGCTTGTCGGCCCCGAAAGGCCAGCCTGCAGCATCGGGGCCCCTGCCAGCCCCCTCCACTTCCTCCATATCATGGACCCTAGGATGGGTTCGGTTACCCAGGCCCTGCGGGCCCAAGGGCTGGCAGCTGCCTGTACGTGGCCCAGCTGGACCACAGGCCTCAGGCTTGGTGAGCCAGGCCGCCAGTGACAGATGTGCTCAGAGACATTGCCCATGGGTGCCTGGAGCTGTGTCAGAGGAGGGACAGCTGGGTTCTGTATAACCCTCACAACAGCCTTAGTAGGAGCTGCTGTTCAAGAACCAGTCCAAGGGCACAGTCAGTAAAGGGTGGAGATGGAATTTGCACCCAGGTGGCCAGGCTCCACAGCACAGCCCAGGGCCTGGTAATTCTGCTAATGAGAGTGGTTAGATCAGCGAGGGCCAGCAAGGGATTTGGGGAAGCCGATTACACCCCCTCCCCCAACACCACGAACCACCATCACGGAACCCAGCTCAGTGCTGGGTGGCGGAGGTGGGGCCCTCAGGGGCCTCTCCAGTTGGTTCCCGCAGCCGGCGTCGGGCCAGTGGCAGGACCCCGCACCTCCATGGGGGCGTTTCCCGGCCCGCTGTGGTCCCGTCCTGCATGCGCATCGCTCCCACGCACTCGGCCGCATCCCAGCTGGTTGCCATGGCGACCGCGCTCCGCCTGGCATCCGGGAGGAACAGTTACCAAGGAATGCGGGGCGGGGCTGGCGCCTGACACTCGGGAGGTGGGTGGAGGCCGGAACAGCAGGGGAGGGGTGGAGGGATCCAGAAGGTCGGGAGGTGAGGGGTCGAGCCCTCTTGGGCCTAAAAATAGGGTGGGAGGGAGACTCCTACATTAGGTGTTGCCTCCCCTGAGCTCCTTTCCTGCTCGTGAGGTTGTTCAGGCTGGAGAGGACGGCCTCATCCTCTTGGTATCTGTGTTCACCGAACCCCCTCCAGAAACCCCCACAGAGCTCCTTTCACATCCATTCTCTTTTCGATCCTCCCAAAAGTCTTGTGGAAATAGGATTTATCATCCTCATTTTACAGATGAGGAAACCGAGGCCGAGAGAGGCAAAATGACTTCCCCAACTAGCAAGTCACAGAACCAGGTTTCTAACCCGAGTCTGTCTGACTGGATAGGAAACTGCGTTCTTCCTGAGGCCAGGAGCAGCCATCCGTCACCTGCGCCTAGCATGTACCAGGCAGGCGTCTAGCCTCTGAGAGTGTGGCAGTGACCAAAGCAGGCACACAGCATCCCAGGCTACCATCAAGCCCTGCTCTGTTTGCAGGCTCTCCTGCTCCTGTCCTTTGAGCTCGGTCCTCACAGCCACCTTCTAGGTCAAGGTCAGCCCTTTGTCATATCAAACTTCAGTTACTCCAGGATGCTGCAGCCTCTCTCCAAGCCCTGCCTCTGGAGTCTTCCACTGCCGGTGACCCCAGTGCTGCCCTGCCCCTAATAGCTGTGTGACCTTCAGAAAGCCACTTAACCTTTCTTTGCCTCCGTCGCTTATCTGTTCCGTGAAACCCAGTCCTTCGGTCTGGGTCTGGCTCTTTCTCCAGACTTGGGGAGATAGGGCAAGCCTGTGCTTGCCCCCCTCTGCCCCCCGCCCTGCTCTGCAGCAGGGGCCCAGCCCCACCTGGGACCCTGAAGCTGCCCCGGGGCAAAGCATCTGAGCCTACTCTGGCTCAGACCAGCGGACAGATGACTTCTGTCCTAATTCATTCTGCTCTTCCCAGAGTGGTTTTATTTCCTCTCACATTGCTTTTCACAGCTCTGTGTCAGCAACAAAACGGCTCAGCTGCCTGGAGAGCAAGCACGCAGCAGTCAGATAAATTGATTTACTCGCTGCCATCGTGCTGGGGGCTGGGGGCCAGTGGGAGTTCTGGGCGGCAAATGGCCCTTCACCCGCCATGATCCAAGGGTCTGGGAACATTCTTGTTGCCGTGGAGCCACGGCAGGGAGGCGAGCAGAAGCCACGTTGGCAGGTCAGGGGAGAAGCACTCAGAGCCCTTGGGTGAATGACTACAGACAGGGTCGGCCCCCGGGAGCTGAAGCCCCAGACCAGAAGCCGCCTTCACAACCACAGCACTAACAACAACAGTGAGACCGCGGCTGCCATTTATGGAGCAGTAACCATGTGCCAGGCATCATGCCATGCGTTGTACGAGCCTTAGTTTACAGAATCCTCACCACCTCCCTAAGGGATAGGTATCTTGTACCCATTTTACAGATGTGGAAACGGAGGCTCAGAGAGATGATGTCACTGACCCAAGGTCCCACAACAAGGGAGAGGCGGGGGTGGGTTTGAAGCTGGTTCTACCTAGGACAAACCCCCAACCTGTGACAGGGAATCCGAGGTGCCAACCCGCCCTGCAGGAGGGCAGAGGTGGTGGGAGCTGGGCCCTTCCCTCAGGTTCCCCGGGGAGCCCTGACCCGTGCCTCTTGCCCACAGCTGAAGGAGCACTCGGAGAAGGGGGTGTACGTGAAGGGGCTCTCCATGCACACGGTGCACAGTGTGACCCAGTGCGAGCGCGTCATGGAGACAGGCTGGAAGAACCGCTCGGTTGGCTACACCCTGATGAACAAGGACTCTTCCCGCTCCCACTCCATCTTCACCATCAGCATCGAGATCTGCGCGGTGGGTATGTGGGGCCGGGCGGAGGCGGAGGGGGCCGGACCACCAAGCCGGGTGCCTGCTCCTAGTAGCCCAGACCCTTCACCACTCGGAGCCTCTAGGGCCGCAACTGGGAAGAGATGCTGGGGTTGCCTGGAGGAAACACAAGAGGACTGTCCCTGTGCCAGGACCCACGTTTCCAGGATAAACAGCATCATCAACAACAACAATAATAATACTGGTAGCTACCATTGAGCACTTTCTACGTGCCATGCAATGTATTTGCATTAGCTCATTTGCTCCTTCCAACAACCCCATGAGGTGGATACTCATATCATCCCTATTTTACAGATGAGTGAGGAAATCGCAGTCACACAACTAGAAGGTCTTCGAGCTGGGCCTCTATCCCAGTGATCTGCCCCCAGAGTGTGTGCCACCCAGAACTTTAGGATTCTCCTCTTTCTTTTTTTTTTTTTTTTCCTGTACGCGGGCCTCTCACTGTTGTGGCCTCTCCCGTTGCGGAGCACAGGCTCCGGACGCGCAGGCTCAGCGGCCATGGCTCACGGGCCCAGCCGCTCCGCGGCACGTGGGATCTTCCCGGACCGGGGCACGAACCCGTGTCCCCTGCACCGGCAGGCAGACTCCCAACCACTGTGCCACCAGGGAAGCCCTCTCCTCTTTCTTTAGCATTCTCTACTCCAAAGCCATCTCACTCTTTCTTTATTTCTGGAAGAGTTACTGAGAAAGAGAAGAAGAAGGAAAGGAACTCGTTTATTTCAGGCCACCTATAGACGCTGTGCTGAGTCCTTTACACACCTCATTCTATTTAAAGCCCACAACAGTCCTAAATGCAGGCATTATAATTCCCATTAACAGATGAGGAAACGGAGGCGCTGAGAGGTCAAGTGACCTGCTTGTTCAAGGTCTTACTTAAGTGCTTCAAGGTACCGCTTAACTGCTAAGTGGTAGAGCTGGGATTTGAACCCAGGTTTCTCTGACATCTGGGTTTTTCCCACTAACACTGCCGTTGCCTCCAAGTTTGTGGTTCATCACAAATAGAACTCTGGAGAGCAGTGGAGCAGGAAGCAGCCTCAGCCCAACTAGGAACATAACTGTGGAGAGATCCCAGCCCAAGGTCAAGGCCTGGGTTGACGGAACCCCCAGCAGCACACTGCCCACCTGTGTGGTGACCTGGCTCCAGGCCAACCCCCTGGTGCTGGCTGGGTCAGAGTCTCCCCCAGGGGTGATGATATGGGGAGGGCGGGTGGTGTGATCACCTCCTCATATGATGATGCTGTAGGTGGGGGCAGGGACTAGGGCCTGAGAGGACAGATCAGGAGGGAGGAGGAGCGAGTGGCCCTGTGGGGTGCCTCTTGGTCTCTGCAGATGGGTTTGAAGGGTGAGGCAGGCTGCCTGCAAACAGGCTTTTTAAAAATTTTAAAGATGTTTTTTATTTCCATTATAAAATAAGTTCAATAAAGATTTAGGAGTTAGAGAAAGGTAGGGGAAATTACTCATAAACACAACCGTTAACATTTAAGCATATATTATTTTGATCCTTTTTTTCCCTGTGCAAATTTTAAACACACTTAAAATCTTCTGCTCTATATAAAGTTTCTTCCCCATGTTTCATTTCCCATGCCATCCCTAAGAATGTTCCCACGTAGTTCCTGCCATGTCTTCCTGACCATGGAAGGTGGCTGAAGGACCGCGCATCAGTCAGCACCCTCCTCTACCCGGCCCTCTACAAGCTCTTTTTTTTTTTTTTTTCTACAAGCTCTTCATGCTGTTTCTGGTTTCTCAGTGTTGTAAATAATGCCATGATGAACATCTTTGTGTACAAAGCCTTTTCTGCTTTTATTTATTTATTGTTAAAAATGTATTTATTTATTTATTTTTGGCCGCATTGGGCCTTCCTTGCTGCACACGGGCTTTCTCTAGTTGCGGCGAGCGGGGTCTACTCTTCGTTGTGGTGCGCAGGCTTCTCATTGCGGTGGCTTCTCTTGCTGCGGAGCACAGGCTCTAGGCGCGGGCTTCAGTAGTTGTGGTTTGCAAGCTCTAGAGCACAGGCTCAATAGTTGTGGCGCACGGTCTTAGTTGCTCCGTGGCATGTGGGATCTTCCTGGACCAGGGATCGAACCTGTGTCCCCTGCATTGGCAGGCGGATTCTTAACCACTCTGCCACCAGGGAAGTCCCCTTTTCTGCTTTTAGAGTCATCTCCTCAGATTAGATTCCCTGGAGCAGGCCTCCTGGGGCACGGGTACAAACCTGTTTAAGGCTCCCGGTACATTCTGCAAAGAGCTTTCCAAAAGGGCATTTCCAAGTCCCTCCTTCCTGCTGCTCCTTAAGAAAAAAATAGCCCAAAGAATCAAGCCCCTTGCATGTCCAAGCTTCCACTGGATGCCAGCCAGACCTTTTTACTTCAGGTAGCTGTGCTCATGGGCAAAACCAGGCCAATTCTGGTTTCAACCAGCAGGAAACTAAGGAGGAAGCCCCTGCTCCTCCCCCCTATTTCATTTGGAACCGTTTACCATGTCCTCTGGTGACAGTAAGAATTATTAATAGTATCAAGAGCCGCAGGCTGTCATTTGAGGAGCACTTGCTGCGTGCCAGGCATGACCCCGAGCCCCTCACGCCCGTGCTCTCTGTGTAATCCTCACAACAGCCCTCAGGGTGGGTCTTAGGTTCCCATGTTACTAAGAGAAGGCCGAGGCTCAGAGGTAATTTCCCTGAGTTCCGCAGCTGCCGAGGGATAGAATCGAGACCGGATCCCTCAGGCTCTGCCTTCAAAACCTGTGCTCCAGGCCCCTGCTGCCAGCCAGTGCCCGGCTCCCGTCACCCGCAGAACACGGGTCTGCCCTGCCAGCACAGCTGCGGTCGCTGCAGAACTGGGCTCGTTCTCAGGGCAAACGAATCCCTGCTGTGTGCTGGGCCCTGTGTGGACTCCGTACAAGCGTGCTGTCCGTTTGCTCCTTCCAACAACCAACGCTGTTGGGGAGCTATCGTTAGTCTCATTTTGTTGATGTGAGAACTGAGGGTCAGAGAGGTGCGTGGCTTTGCCAAGGTCACACAGCAAGTAGAAGGCAAGACTTGGATGGGAACTGGGTCCAAGGCTCTCCAAAGCCGATGTTTTTTGCATTGAGGGATTCAGCTCCCTGGTGACCCAATCATATCCCCTCACTGCCTCCCACTGCCCCTACCCTGCCCCGCCCCGCCGTTGCCTCACAAGGAATCTGTAAGAGCTGTCTCGATAGATAGCCGTAAGAAATCCTGCAGCACTCAGAGAGCAGCCTGTGCCTCCCAGCCCCCGCTCCCTGGAGTCAGTTGGCCCTGGCTTCTGCTCTTGGAAGCTGTGTGACCTTAGGCATGTTAAATGCCCTTTCTGAGCTTCACTTTTCTCATCTGTAACGGCACAATCCTAGCACCCCCTTCATGGGGCTCCTGTGCAGCTGAAATGAGACCCTCGGTGGGTGGGGAGCACCCAGGGTCTCCTTACCGTGGGGCTCACCCCAGGGCCCTCACCCCTCTGCCTGGTCTGTCTGCAGATGAGCGGGGCAAGGACCACCTCCGGGCAGGCAAGCTGAACCTGGTGGACCTGGCAGGCAGCGAGCGGCAGTCCAAGACGGGTGCCACGGGGGAGCGGCTCAAGGAGGCCACCAAGATCAACCTGTCGCTGTCGGCGCTGGGCAACGTCATCTCGGCCCTGGTGGACGGGCGCTGCAAACACATCCCCTACCGGGACTCGAAACTGACGCGGCTGCTGCAGGACTCGCTGGGCGGCAACACCAAGACACTGATGGTGGCCTGCCTGTCGCCCGCTGACAACAACTACGCTGAGACCCTCAGCACGCTGCGCTACGCCAACCGAGCCAAGAACATCAGGAACAAGCCTCGCATCAACGAGGACCCCAAGGATGCCCTCCTGCGCGAGTACCAGGAGGAGATCAAGAAGCTCAGGGCGATTCTGGCTCAGCAGATGAGCCCCAGCAACCTGTCAGGTGGGCGGCAGGGGGAGGCAGTGGAAGGGAGGGCCCGGGACGAAAAAGGCCCTCTCCCTTTGTCTTCCGGGGCATGGAAGCAATGTCCCACCTCCTCGCAACTTCACGTGAGCATAGAGTTTTGAACAGCCGGGGAGAGCCCTGGTTGGTGACGGCCCAGATGGTTTCTGCTCGCCGATGACCCAGCATGAGGCCCGTCTGCCTGGCCTGTCCCATCAGCTGGAGGCTCTGTCCCCCGTTCCTTGCCTCTAGGCTGCACATCCGTCCTCCCTCCTGTCTGCCTGCTGTCTCCATGGCAGCGTGGTGATGCTGTGCTGCTTAGCAGCTAGGTGACTCACCCTCCCCCGACGTCACACGCCCACTCCCAGTTAGGCACTTGTGATGACTGCTCTCACACCCAGGTGTTTGGCTGTCCTCTGGCAGGTAGAAATCTATACCTGGAGCATGGGCCTGCAGGGTTCTTGCAACCAAGGGACTCCAGAGTTTTCTTTATCTGAGAATCCCTTGGGAGAAGGGAGCACTAAAGAGACTGAGTCCATCTGTCCTTTCATCCACCTCCCCACCCACCTTCCTCTCTATCCATCCATTCTACACACCCACTGATCTACTCATCCACCCAGGTATCCATCCACCCACCCAGGTATCCATCCATCTACCCATCCATGCACCTACCCACGCATCCGTCCATCTACCCATCCATCCACCCATCCACTCAACCCACCTGTCCTCCCACCCACTCCACTGTTTATCCATCCACCCACCCATCCATCCTACCGTCCACATGTCCACCTACTCATTCACTCTGTCCTGTCATCCATCCTTTTATCTATCTTTCCTCTCACCCCGCCCCCATCCATTCATACCTGCTCTGTGTGTGGACCTGTGCTGGGCATGGGGACACAGAGAGGAGTCAGACCCAGGCTCTGCCTCGTGCGTATACCTGGTTTCCTGGGGGAGAAAGACGCTCCAGCAGAGCGTCGTGTGCATCTGGCTCAGAGATCTGTACAGGGCACTGCAGGGCAGAAGGGAGTGTGTGGCCAAGGCTACCTGGGGGTAGGGTGTGGTCAGTCAGGGAAGGCTTCACAGAGGAGAAGGGTGATTGCACAGAGTCTTGGGGGATGAGAAGTCTCCTGTTAGACGGGATGAGAGTGGTCAGTCTGTGCAGATATGCACAAAGCTCTAAGGTCTGTTTGGGGACCCACAGGTAGTTCTGCCGACTGCCTGGTGGCTCGGGTGGTGGGAGATGGCTATGTAGGGGCTGGCCGGGCCTGGAGTGCAGAGGCCCTTGAACACCACTGTGAGGGGTTCCGCTTGGGCAATCTGCCTTCCTCCTCTTTCCCTCCTGCCCCACCCCTGACCCTGCTTAGCCCCCCCCGATCAGTGAGGGGAAGCTAGATGGAGGAATGGTGAGGGGAACCAGGAGGGAGTTGGGACTGCTCTGCCGGTGGCTCCCCTGACCCGGCAGCTGACATGCCTGCAGACTTCCCATGGTTATCACGGCAGCCTTGGGGGGTAAGGGCTCTTAGCATCCCCTCTTCCTGGATCTGGAGCATGGAGCCCAGCAAGCTGAAATGGCGGAGGCAGGGCAGGCAGGGAGCTGAGATCAGGGCAGTAATCACCGGTTCACGTCCTGGCTCCTCGGGGAAGCAACTTAGCCCCCCGAGCCTCAACGTTCTCATCTGTAAAGTGGAGGTAATGACAGCACCTGCCTTGTTATTGCTGTGGGGTGGTTGAGAGGATTGCACGAGGTGATTCACGTGTGGGCTTAGCATGGAGCCTGGCACGTAAGGCTCAACAGACGGTACCGGATGCTTTAACGTTATAGTTGGGTCTTGAAACCAGGTGTGTCTGACTCAAAGCTCCAGGTGTTTCCAGCACAGGCACTTAACTGTTAGCGTTGCCCTCTCAGCCCTGGTTCTCCCTCTGGTCATTGGCATATTTCTCCCTCCCCACTTTCAGCAGAACTGGAAACATTGGTCTGTTTTCACTGGCCCTCCGTGCTCTGCTCTCCTGCCCCTAGTCCAGGCAGGCCCTGCGCCCCCATCCCACTGAAGCTGCCCTTGTCCTGGATGCCCTCCTGGTTGTTAAATCCAGTGATCGGTCCTCAGGAGGCCTCAGCTGTCCTCTTAGCATCAGCTGACTCCGATGACCCCTTCCCTTCTCCTTGAAACCCTTGCTTCCTGGACTCCCTTTGTCCTAGTTCTCCTGCCTCTGCGGCCACTCCTTCTCAGCTCCCTTGTGTGAGTCTCTCCATCCCTAACCTCCTGATGTCAGGCTGTCCCAGGGCCGGTCCTCTAGCCTTTTCTCTCTCTACACTCCTAAAGTGGGCTCATCTGGTCTCATGTCTTTATTTTTTTATTATTATTAATTTTTATAAATTTATTTTATTTATTTTTGGCTGCATTGGGTCTTCGTTGCAGTGAGTGGGCTTCTCACTGTGGTAGCTTCTCTTGTTGTGGGCTCTAGGCACACCTAGGCACTCTAGGCGCGTGGGCTTCAGTAGCTGTGGCAGGCGGGCTCAGTAGTTGTGGTTCGCGGGCTCTAGAGCACAGGCTCAGTAGTTGTGGCGTATGGGCTTAGTTGCTCCACGGCATGCGGGATCTTCCTGGACCAGGGCTCGAACCCGTGTCCCCTGCATTGGCAGGTGGATTCTTAACCACTGCACCACCAGGGAAGCCCTGGTCTCACATCTTTAAACACCACCTCCGTGCTCATGATTCTCACAGCCTGGCTGTGTGATGTGTGTCCAGGTCTTAATTTATAAAGGTGAGTGAGTGGTGACACAGAGAGGTCAATGTCATTGAAAGAAAGGGTAATGTTACTCAGTTACCCTGGAAATGAGAGGAACGCCATGCAGGGCCACAGAGGGAAGCACCAGTGTGGGTCAGGAGGCAGAGAGGAGCGAGGGGCAGCCCGGGCCAGAGCCTTTATCGGGGTTTTGGTGGAAAGACACAGCCATACAGGAAAAACAGCTCAGGACTGGCTAGCTTGAGTAAGCGCGACAGGATTGGGGCATAAGGGCTGTCCCTGCTTGCCTGGTCCTGGCCCCGGTTGACTTTGGGCAGGGGAAATACTGGCTGTGTGGGAGAGTTAGATAGAGGTGGGTGGGGACTCAGAATTGGTTGGTTTGCACATGAAAGGGTTGCTCCTCCGGACAAGCTGTTTACTCCCTCTAGGAATTGGCTGGCCCTGGGAGGGGCAGTCTCTTCCTGGCCATCAAGTCTCCCAGGATGTCAAAAACATCAGGAAGTAAAACCCAAACCTGATTGATAAACCATGTCGTCTGATTTCCAGACTTGGCCATCTGGCCATCTATCTAATTGTCATTCCAAACTTAACATATTGGACACTGAACTCTCGACCTTTCCCAGACCTGCTTGTCCTGCAGCTGTCCCCAGCCAGTGACACCGCTCTCCTTCCAGGTGTTCAAGCCAGAAACCTTGGGGTCACGCTGGGCTTCTCACTTTTGCTCAAACCTCAATCCAATCCAGCAGTAGATCCTGTTGTCTCTACCTTTAAAGCAGGTCCAGAATCTGTGTCATTGTCCCCCCCAGTACATTCTCCACACAGCAACCAGGGAACTCCTGTTCAAATACAAGTCCTTTCGCTGCCCTGCCCAAACCCTCCAATGGCCTGGTTTAACCCAGAGTTGAAGCTAAAGCCCTCGCCACGGCTTGCGAGTTTCCCTCTCTGACCTGCTCTGCTCTTCGCTCGTACTCTCCCTCGCTCACTCTGATCCAGCCTCAGTGGCCTCCCGCCTGTTCCTGGAACAGCCACAGCCCCTGCCTGCCACAGGACCTTTGCACTCACCATTCCTTTCTGTCTGTCCCCAGGATCTCTGCCTGCCCCACTCCCTCACTTCCTTCAAATAACTGCTTTCCTCCCACCTTGTCTAAGAGGTCTTTCCTGTCCACACTATTAAAATTGCAGCCCTTCCCCCTGATCCTTATTTCTCAGCACCCTCCCTGCTTTCCTTCTCTTAGAAAATATTACCTTGTTAACATGTTATGCATTTTGCTTACCTTTCTCCCCCAGTTGAAAACAACGTGTGTGTGGAGTCTTGTCTGTTTTGTTTAGTGCCAAACCCCCAGGCCCTGGAACATGTAGGTGCTCAAGAAATACTTGTTGGATGACTATATGAGCATCTTACACAGAGACATGCTTGAAATAAGTGCAGTACTTTGAGTCTTTTTTGAATGAGCACGCAGTTGCCTTTTTATGGATTTTTGCTTAGTTCCTCCAAACCATGTGCACCTTGGCCTCAACCCCTCATTTCTGCTTTTCTCCCAGCCCTGCTGAACAATCAGGTTCCCCCAAACCCCGTCCAGATTGAAGAGAAGCTGTTGCCCCCATCTGTGATCCAGCACAACACGGAGGCTGAGAAGCAGCTGATCCGGGAGGTGAGACCCTGGGCAGGTGGAGAGGGGCAGGCAGGTGGGGCCCAGCAGGAGACCGTCTCCAGAACGATACCATTTCCCCGCCACCATCACGTGGGGGTTGGTACTCCAGTCTCCCTTTGGAGCTCAGAAAGCTGAGGCTCAGAGAGGTGCCATGACCTGCCCAAGGTCACACAGCCAAGGAGAGTCTAAGCCGGGATTTGAACTCGGTTTCCTGACTCCAGAGTACAGTCCGTCCCCCGTCGGTGCCTCTGTGTGCAGAACAGAGAGGGCTGTGGGCGTCTGCAGGGCCGCCATCTCTCATCTGTGCTGCATGAAGAGCTGGCTGTGGATTGATGGCAATGGAGAGGGCATCCCTGGCGGTAGGGATGGCCAGTGCCTCGGTGAAGAGGCCAGGGCGGAAGGGCTCTGGGCTGAGAGCAGGCAGCCTGGGTGGGCCGTGGGGACCCCTGGGCACCCATTTGACTTGACCGGTGGATAAGTGGGGCATTAGCCTCCCAGCAAAAGCTGTCACCTCGGGGCACCTGGGTCCTCCCACAACTGTGGCTTCCAGCACACTGGGACCCAGCAGGGTAGGTAGCACCCTGATTTACAGATGCGGAGCTGACCCCAGGGGCACTTACACAGCCAGACACGCAGCGCCTCCTACCCCTGGCTTAGGCTCTGTCCTGACTCCAGTCTCTGTTGATTTCCGGAGGTTCCTGCCATTAGAGGGCTGCATTCTGAGACCTGAGCATGTGGTGGGGTTTGACATTCGATGGTCCCTTTAAGTAGGGCACTGGCTTCTTCCTGGTGGAAAACCTAATGCCAGGGAAGGACAGCTCTGTGGAGACTGGGGCCTCGACTGCCAGCTGGGCTACTGCCTGCAGCTGGGCTACTGCCACTCAACTATGACCTCAGATGGGAGCAGCCCTGGGCAGGCTGCACGGGCCTGGGGCCCAGCCTCTGGAGGCAGACCGGGTAAGGCCTGGGGGAGTCTCAGTCCTGTGGGCTGGAGGGCTGGGAGGAATCGACCAAAGAGCCCCCAAGTGCTGCCACGACAGGCGGAGGCGTTTACTATTTGGGGAGAGGCTCAACTGTAGCTCCTGGACGGCCCCATCCAGGCCCCGTCAAGGTTCTGGGAACTCAGCCGCTCATTCTGCCTTTTCCTCTGCTGCTCTGGGAGCTCCTGGGGCAGGGGCAGCGGCAGGCTAGCTCTGGGGCCCTGGGCCTGGCTCCCCGGGGTGGGGTGGGGAGGTCCCGGCAGGAGGGGGCCTTTGGGGATGGCTGAGCACAAGCCCACAGGATGAGAGGCTGCGCTTCAGGGTGTGTTTTGGAATCTCATAGGGACAGGTGGACGTTGGTCACAAAGCAGTACGGGGAAGGGGGGCGTGGGGCAGGGGTGCTGACCTGGGGCTGGGATGGAAGCCTCCTCCCTGAGGAAGCCGGGTTGGGTGGGCGGGCATCCTGGCTGTGTGATATGCAGGGCGCTGTCGCCCCCTAGTGGTCATAAGGGAGAAGAACGCTGTTCTGGGCCGGCTGCTGGAGTAGCCAGTGATTGGAGGGTCCTTCTGCTCTGGGGATGGGGGTCACCTGCCTCCTCCTCAAGGGCAGCTTAGTGGACGCTGTGTCAGACCGCTGTCCCCTGGCGCTGCCACCACCAAGTCTATTTTATGGCCCTGGAGTTTCTTCTGCGAGCCATACTCAGAGGAAGAGTTGAGGGGGTCTGTCCTCCCTCCCGTTTGTTCTTTCACTTAAGACTCTCTGTGTGCCTAGACTGTGCTTTCCTTTCCATTCCTGAGCCAGTCAGGATGCTGAGGATGAGGGAGGGGGCCCCTGTGTGTAACAGAGGGTGCCGGGCCAGGAGTCGGCTCAGCCACGGGCTGCAGCTTTGACTCCGTGGGCTTCCGTCTCTAGCTGCACCAGGGGATTTGGACTAGAAGATTCCTAGGGCTCATCCAGCTTTTACATTCTGTGAGTCCAGTTCTTACAGGCTCTGTGCCCGGGCAGGTTGTTTAAGCTCTCCAAGCCTGTTTCCTCATCTCTAGAGTGGGTATAAGGCGGCTTTCCTGCTGCTGGAAGAGGCTGGGCTGTGTAACAGGTGCCAGCCGGGGCTCGGAGGTCTGGGTTTACCCCATTTAGTCATCAACAAGCATTTTCTGAGCACCTACTAGGCGCTGGGCGCTGGAGCCAGAGGCGCAGGTGGGCCCAAGGCAGAGTTTTATTGTTTTTAATATTGGAAGTAGCATGGGAATTCCCTGGCGGTCCAGTGGTTAGGATTCCGCTGCCAGGGCCTGGGTTGGATCCCTGGTTGGGGAACTAAGATCCCGCAAGCTACATGGTGTGGCAAAAAGAAAGGAAGTAGTAGAGCATGTTTTGTGGATTGTGGGGAATGATCTAGAACCGAGGGAGAAGTCCGAGGTATAGGAGGGAGGGGGACTGAAAGAGCAGAGTCCTCCTACGGGGGGTTCGGCTTTGGACGGTTTGTCCTCCGTCACAAGAGGACACAGAGCTTTCGGGCAGAGGAGGGTGAGGGAGTTCATCTCTGCCCTCTTCAGGGCTCTCTGTGGAGGACCAGACAGGAAATGGGGGGAGCGGAGGGTTTCGGAGAGAGGGAAGGTGGAAGGACTAGGAAAGGGTGGGACACCACTTAGAGCTCCTTCTGAGATTTGGGGTCACACATTTACAGGTGAGAAAGGAAGCTGGTGCTGCCGTGTGTGCGAGTGCGCAGGTCCGTGTGTGCGGGCCCATGTGTGCATCTCCAGCCAGGTCTTGCGGGGGTGTAGGTGCCACTGGGCCTAGACCTGGGTTTAACTGGGGTCAGGGCTGTGCTGGAGGGAGTAGGGGCGAGTGCTGAAGTGAGGGAGCCAGGGGTGCTTGCTGAGGGATGGATGTAGTGCTGGGCGCTGGGATCCCAGCTGGATGAGGAGGAAGGCGAGGGCGGGCGCAGGGGCAGGAGAAAGCAGGCGGGGCGTGGGCTGCAGGTCTCCATGAGGCCATCAGAGAGCTGCGTGGTTCTGGGCAAGTCTGGACCCTCCCTGGGTCTCAGTAACATTGCAGGTATTGCCCTGAGGCTCAATGCATCTCAACTGTGCTGCATAAACCGTTACATTAAAAATATATATTTGTTTATTTGGCTGCGCAGGATCTTCGCTGCCATGTGCGGGATCTTTAGTTGCAGCACGTGGGCTCTTTAGTTGCGGCATGAGGGATCTAGTTCCCTAACCAGGGATCGAACCCAGGCCCCCTGCATTGGGAGCGCAGAGTCTTAACCACCAGACTAGCAGGGAAGTCCCAGAAAACGTTAAATTCTAATGGTGGTCAGTCTCCTCTTCCACCCCGAGAGCCCAGGTCTTGCCATCTGTGCTGTTGCTGTCTGTGCTGTTGTAGGAGTCTGTGCTGGTTCTGTACTTCCTGGGGGATCTGCAGAGGTGGGCGTGTGCAGGGGCTCTCCCATCTTTAACCCCGTCCCGCCCCTCTGGCTTACTGCCGCTGCAGGCCCCTCTGTCAGGAGCAGCTCCAGAAGACAGCGGGTCACAGACGAACATTAGTTCATAAAGGCCCGGCCCTCCCTGTGGGGGACGCATATCAGACACCTGAACAGCCTGCCTAGCAGTTCTGCTTCATGCACTTGCTGATTCAGCGGCGATTCCCCGAGTCCCTCCTCTCTGCTAGGCACCGAGGCTGCAAGATGGGAGGATGCGTGTTCTCTGGTGGGGAAGCTGGACGGTTAATCTATAGTCAAATAAATGCAGAGAATGATGGAATTTATGATCCAGGCTAAGAAGAAATAAGCGAAGTGACAGCGGTGGTGGTGATCTTCTGAGAGGGTAACCAGGGAAGGCCTCTCTGGGAGGTTGTTACCAAGCCGAGGCCTGAAGGGACGAACTTGCCAGGGAGTGAGGGCAAAGGCCCTGAGGCTGGCGGGGTGGGGGGCATGGGGGGGAGTGGGCGTGTCTAGGAGTGGAAAGCGCCTGGCGTGCCCAAGAGTGGCAAAGATGGAGTGGGCTGTCCAGATCACTGGGGACTGGAGGTCAAGTTGAGGAGGTTAGATTTTTATCCTCCAACACGGGAAGCCATTGAAACATGATCTATGGATGCATAGCTGCCACGTGGAGAAAGGTTTGGAGCAAGAGTGGAGGTGGGGAACCAGGTCAGACGAGAGCTGGTGGTGATGGCAAAGATGGAGAGAGAAGCAGATGCATAAAAATACATTTCGTCTTCGATGGCTTGAGGACTATTTGGTTAAAACATATTTGTTGATGCAGAAAGGTGTTCATGATCTGCTGCTTTGTGGAAAACATAGATTACAGACAGGTAGGCATACTATTAGCCCGTTAAAAATGTATAGAGAAAAGTGCAGAAGGGTCTTCACCAGCCAGGAATCATCCTAGTGCTGAGGAGGAATTTTAATTTTGTTCTTTTGGCTTATTTGTATTTTCCGGATTGTTTGAATGACAAAAGAGGATTACTGAAAGCTGCGTTTTGAAGTGGCGATAAATGCTGCCCCTCTTGTTATTCCCCCGCCTCTGCCAGGAGTACGAAGAGCTCCTGGCCCGGCTGAGGGCCGACTATGAGGCAGAGCAGGAGTCCAGGGCCCGGCTGGAGGAGGACATCACTGCCATGCGCAACTCGTACGATGTGAAGCTGTCCGCACTGGAGGAGAACCTGCGCAAGGAGACAGGTGGGCCCCCGCCCCACAAAGCTGTCGGGAGGGAGGCCAGCCTGCTCTCCTCCTCACCCCTCTGACTGACATTATAGAGCACTTCCCATGCACCAGGCTCAGTTCTATTTAGTCCTCACAACAGCCCAGCAAGGCAGGCACCACAGTCACCCTCACTTTGTAGATGAGGAAACTGGGGCCCAGAGAGGGTAAGTAACTTGCCCATGGTCACACAGCTGGTAAAGTAGAGCCAGGACTTGAACCCAGCAGTCTGATTCCAGAGCCAGTATTCTTACCCACAGCACTGCCTCGTGATGCCTTGGCCACAGGCTGGATCGCCTCCCAAGGTTGACTTAGAGCTGTAACATATCACCCATGTTTTATGGATAAATCCTTTCCCACAGTTTCTACATTTTCTACAGTCTCTTTTCACATTTGAGACCATTTGTTACCAAAGCAACCACGTCCCCAAATAAGCATTTAATCATTAGCAAGAACTTTTACCTTCCTGGAAATTTTTATCTTCTATTTGACATTCTAGAACGTTCCATCCCACCACTATCTTTCAGTCACCTGTGCTGCCAGGCAGCCCAAGACTTCCTAATACTCAAATACTGTACTCAATTACTATAACATCCACCTCATAATGATGACAATATGTTCATATCATTGGTACCGTTTATTGGGCATTGCGTGTGCCAGGTACTGGGTAGGTAGGTGCTTCTCCCGAACGCCCTCAGTGAGTTGGGACTCACCGCATCCTCACAACGCAGGTGTGCAGACTCAGGCTTGGAGAGGTTCAGGCCATGAGCTAGGGAGTGGATGTCTCTTTCAGCAAAGGGGACATCAGGACTCTCTCAGGGGAGCCCAGGACACGGTGACAAAGAAGAGGTTGGGATGTAAAGGAGCTGGTCTACTGCCCATGAGCTGGGAGCAGAAGGCCTGTGCGATCATCTCCCATCCCAGATGGCAGGGAGATGCCCCTCTTGGTATAGACCTGGAAGAAGAGGGAAGGGCAGATTCTAGCACTTTCTGTCCTTGGGGGTGTTCCCTCCATCCTCTTTGAATATCAGGCCTCCAAGGGATTTTATTTGGTCTCGCTAATATCCATCCACAGCATTCATTATATCCCACGGCTCTAGCTTATCCTGTGGACAAGGGCCCTGAGACCCCGGCGAGGCCCCTGAGGGTCTTGGGTGTGGAACCTGCTGATTGGGGGCTCTCTGCCTTGGAGACAATAATACCTGCAGGGAAGTCAGTTTATGTATTAAGAGCAGACCCAAGGCGGAGTGGTAAGAGCCCAGCATATAATGGCCGGCTGGGGAGGCCAGAGAATGGAAAGATCATGGAGCTGGTCAGGGAAGGCTTCCTGGAAGAGGTAGAAGGAGACAGGGCTTGAGTTCTGATGCGCAGACGGGCAGAGATGGGAAGCCAGTATTTAGGGGCCTGGGAGGCTCTGACTCTTAAGCTGGTCTCTCGGAGATGGTGAGCTTGGGGCCAGCTTCCAGGGAAGGGTCCCGCCTGTCCACCCTGTAAAAAGCTAAAGGAAGGTCTCTATTTGCAGAGGCTGTCCTGAAGGCAGAAGTCCTCTACAAGGCCGAGGTCATGTCCAGGGCTGAGCTCGCCAGCAGTTCTGAGCACTCACCTACTTTCCAGTACAAGATGGCCGTGAAACCCGAGATCTACTCCATGCCTGACACCCTGCCCAGTGAGGGTGTCTTCAAGACTGAGGTTTCTTCCAGGTTTGAGGAACTACCCAAGGTGGAGGCCTCCAAGTCGGAGGTTTCTCTTGGGTCTGATGAGTCTTCCATGCTCGAAGAAAATTTCATCTCCACGGCTTTCCCTGGGCCCAGGGAGCCCTCCAGCCTGGAGGTCCCTGTGCCTGAGGTGGAGGCCCCGAGTGGACACTTCCTAGATGAGGATGTCAGCCGGGAGGCCACAGAGCCCCTGTGGGAGGAGGAGCCCTTCCTCCAGGGAGAAGAGCCCCACCTGAGGGCCCTGGAGCTGCTTCCGGGCCTGCACAACCCACTTGCCGTGGAAGCCAAGCTGGCCAGGCTCTCCTCCATGGGGGCTGGGCTGGACGTGCCCCAGGCGGATGTACCCAAGGTCACCACGCAGGTAGCTGATGTCATGCAGGATGCCATGGGGGCAGAGCTCAGCTGGGGCACAGAGGTCATGGGGCATGTGCAGACGTCTAACCTCTGCTGCTCAGGCACTGCCGGTACCATCTCTGCGGTGTCTCTGGCGTGGCGACAGCTCAGCTGTTCAGGGGTCTGGGAAAGAGAGGCTCTGTCTGATGCTCTGTAAACCAGTAGGAAGGTTGGGATTGAGATCCCAGGCGATGCCAGCTGGGCACCTGTTTTGCTGACGGAGGGACATCTGTGCAGGGAGTTTGCTGGTTGCCATGGTTACACTGAGCTCCAGGCCTGAAAGAGCTGGAGGTGGCCTTGGTCAACCCTCATGCGGTTGTCGGGGAGGGGGTTCTGTGAGAATCCAGCTACCTTTCAGGCTACCCAGGAATCCTGAGATGCAGCTCTTCCTCCAACCTGCCCCTTTATCCTGTGCCTTCTCCCTTTTCAACCCTCTGTTTTTATGTTTAAAAATCTTTTTTTCTCTCTTCTTCCCTTTGTCCTTCCCTTCCCTTCCCTTCCCATATGTGTGATTGTGTGGGTATAAAGACCACAGGCATTTGAATCAGACCTGGGCTCAGATCCCAGCTCTACCACTCACTCAGTTGTGTGACCTTGTCCAGTCACCTTTCTGGGCCTCAGTTTCCTCATCTATAAAATGGGGATGCTGACACATGCTTCACGTGAGGTCATGCAGGTAACGCTCCTGCAACACAGCAGTGTCTCTCCTCTCTCCCCCATTTCCTCTCTCCCCTGTTCTCCCCCCTCATCTAGTCTCCCCTCCTTCCCTCAGGAAGAGGTGGTGGGGTTGGTGAGCAGGTGGGGAGCTGAAGGGGCAGGGCAGGGCAGGGCAGGGCAGCAAAGGATGATTCTGGCCCAACCACTCCTCTTCCCCCTGCCCCTGTTCTCCTGCAAGCACCCCTCCCAGACAGATCTGCTGGAGCCTGGTGACCTCAGGTCTGAAGTTGAGGCGGCCGACGACCTCCTGCCCAGGACTGTGAGTACTGACAGGCGGGGGCAGTTCCAGGGGCCTGATTCTTCCCGGATGCTTCCGCTTGTCTCCTTCCTCTCTGGCCTCAGTTTCCTCACTCGTAAAACTGGAACAACAGGGACTTCCGTGGCGGTCCAGTGGTTAAGACTCTGCGCTCCCAATGCAGGGGGCTCGGGTTCGATCCCTGGTCGGGGAACTAGATCCCGCACGCCGCAACGAAGGTCCTGCACGCGGCAGTGAAGATCCCACGGGCCACAACTAAGACCCAGTGCAGCCAAATAAATAAATAAATAACAGAAACAAAACCAAAAAAAAAAACAAGGACAACAACCCCAGCCCTCCCCCAGCTTATCCCCATCTCAAAGCAGCGTGCAAATCAGAGGAGCCGTCACCTCTCTTTTTGTCGATTTGCCAATAAGAGGCCGCTGATCCACAGCGATTTTCAAACTTTCCTCAGCCGTGGAGCCCTTGTCTAGAGCAGAGAGGCCCAGCATGTGCGGTGGACGAGGGCCGCAGAGCAGGGGCTGGGGGCCCCGGAGGCACCATCAGGGAACCCCCCCGGGGGTGGGGGACCCGTTTTGAGCTCTGCTGCTCTCAGACCCCACCCTTGTTTTCTCTTCTGCTTCAGAGAACACAACCGGCCAAGGGCACTGGGAGGAAGGCTTTAAATCTGCCCACATTTGTGGAGAGAGAAAGCGATCTGCCAGCTTCTGGACCTGATCTCTGGGTAGGAGCCGGCGCTGCAGGTTCTTAGGAGATGGGAGACAGGGAGGTCGGGACACCCCGGCCGGCAGGTGACATTGAGATGGGACCGAAGCAGGAAGAAGGCGCTGGGGGGAGCACCAAGCAGGGGTCAGCAAGTGTCAGAGTCCTGGGGTTGGAAAGATCTTGACTTTCTCAGTGACAGAAAAGGAGGTCAGAGAAGTGGCAGTATGGATGGGGTTGTGGGGAGAAGGCAGGGAGTGGGCACGGAGGGTGCGGCAGCCCATGGAAGAAACTGGATTTTACTGCAGATGTGATGGGAAGCTGTGAAGGATCAGTTTATATTTTAAGAAAATCCCGCTGGCTGCCGTGTGTAGCCTGCATGGTGAGGGGTGGGAGAGGGAGCTGGGGGACCGTTTTGGGGGGATGTTGGTGGAAATGGTGCATTTTTGTATAACTGGGTGTGCCCGAGCCAGAAGTGATCCGTCCCAGACTGCCAGGGGCCGGGCTGCCCCCGTCTGGGATTGAGGCCGCTGTGAGCTCGTGTCCAGGAGTTGGCCTCCCGCCTCCACCTGGGTTTCTCTTTGTGCTCAGGAGGTTGACCTGGGCCCGGGAGTGACCGAGGAGGTGGTGTTGGCAGCAGAGCCCAGTGTGGGAGCCGAGGGTGAAGCCCAGGTGGCCTTAGAGGCTCAGCCTCAGTCTCTGCTGGCCAAGACAACTGCGAGAAGGGACAGTATGGAGGTGGCCGTGCTGACCGATGACCTACTGCCCACTGTGGACCAGCAGCAGGTGCTTGCCCGGTAAGCACCTGAGCCCGGGGTGGGAGGGGGTGGGAGGGAGCTATGCCCGGGGGGGGGGGTGGTGGGACCCCATGTGGGGCGGGAGGGAGCTATGCCCTGCGCGCAGGGGTGGAGGTGCCCATAGATTCTTCCTGAGCCCCACCCAGGTCTTCTCCTGATGTGGCTGAGCCTCTCCAGGAGAAGCGGGGCAGGGATGGTGCTCGGGTCAGCCAGGCGGCAGGGCTCTGCTCCCGAAGCAGCACAGGTGTCACCAGATCCCCGCCTGGTTTTTGAGAGGCCAGGCCTGCAGGCTTCAGGAGCTCAGGGCAGGCGATGCAGGCTTCCCCCAGGTCGCAGCCGAGCCTCCAGTTCCTCCCTGATGGAAGATATGCTCCCCCTAGGGACAAGCCACCCCAAACACACCCTGGGGCGCCTGCGGGGCCGGGCTTTCCTCACTTGCTCTGCGGCTTTGTGCAAGTCGCTTAACATCTCTGAGCCTTGGTTCTCACCACTGTAGTTGAGATTACAGTCAGGCTCACCTCCATGACAGAGTCAGCCCCACGGCCAGGGGTTCAGCCCCCTTCGGGCCCCACAGTCCACTGTTCAAACATTAACTGAGCAACTACTACGTGCTGGGCACCAGGATGCAAGCATAGATGGGATGTTGCCTTGGCCTTCAAG
Organism: Lagenorhynchus albirostris; assembly: GCF_949774975.1. NCBI lineage: Eukaryota > Metazoa > Chordata > Mammalia > Artiodactyla > Delphinidae > Lagenorhynchus > Lagenorhynchus albirostris. The sequence continues at coordinate 170,458,786 of NC_083096.1, forward strand.
GGGCTCTCAGTCCAGGGGCAGGCAGGTACATGAGGTCTGGGGAGGCAGGTTCTGGAGCAGTTAGAACCAGGTTCTGTGTAGTCACTGCCTGGGTTCCCGTCCGCCTCCACCACTTCCCAGCTCTGCCACCTAGGCTGAGGTTAACCTCTCCGTGCTTCAGCTTCTCATCTATACAGTGGGTGATAGAATCTCAAGAAGCTTGTTGTGAGGGTCAAATGAGATGACGCCTACAGAGGCGGGAGCTTGGTGTCGCGCACACAGAAAACACGTGGCACATGTGGCGATTTTCACTGTGTGGTCTGCAGTGTGGTCGGGGAGGGCTTCTCGGAAGAGGGGACACCTGAATAAGGTTTGCACGAAGATGCCTCAGGGGTGGCATTTGAGGTACGGGGCACACCTAAGGTGGCAAAAAGGTGCAGGGGGAGGAAACAGTCTGGGTGTTTGGAGAAGCAGCCGCCCTGAGTTGAAGCTGGAGTGAGTTAGGGGTGGTGGGGGCAGAGGGAGGTGAGACAGGGAGGCCCTATGTGCCCCCGGGGCTTGGGCTTCATCCTGATGGGGACCCTACAAGGGTCTTAAGCAGAGCAGTGAATTGGATGTGACTCGCCTGAATCCTGGCTGCCGAGAACTGAGCTGTCAAGCCGAGAACTGAGCCTGACGCGGGTCTGGGCCCGGCTGCTCAGTTTGCGTGGTTCCGTCCTTTCCCTTCAGCATGATCTCCTATCCTGTTATGAATCCTGGGACTGTCTTTAGTTATGCTCCCCTTATGTCCCTTTGGAAAGAGGCAGAGTCTAAAATACCTCTGTTGTGCTTTATTAGAGAGTAGGGAGTTCTGCATAAGCCTTTGTAGTTATTTCAAATTTGTACTTTTAAAGGCAAAACTCTAAACATTTTTTTAGCATTTTAGATACAAATATTTAAAAAAATGAACTGTTCTTAATGTTCCCTGATTAAACATTATGCACTGACTGTATGGAACATTCTCCACAACCCAGGGGTATTCTGATCCCTGAGGTTGCCTGGGAGCATGGCCATGAGCCTGCCCTGTGGTGGCACCGTCAGTCCCAGGAGGCGGGAGGCGGGTGGAGCAGCTCTGGCTCCAGAGCGAGACTCTCGCCCTTCCTGTGGGGCAGAACCAGCTGGGTGGCTGAGCACACAGGCTTGGAGTCAGGGAGATCTGGCAGGAATGCCGGGTCTGATTCCGAGCCAGCAGCTTCACCTCTCTGGGCCTCAGTTTACGTGTCTGTGAAGTGGGGTTGTTGGAAGGAGTCGATGAGATCAGGCTGGACATCCAGTGCTCAGTGATCGGTAGACTGTGTCACGTTTGCTTTCTCCTCCACGAGGGCAGCTTGCAGCTGTTGGAGCAGCAGGTGGTTGGGGGCGAGCAGGCCAAGAACAAGGACCTGAAGGAGAAGCACAGGCGGCGGAAGCGGTATGCAGACGAGCGCAAGAAGCAGTTGGTGGCGGCTCTGCAGAACTCAGACGAGGACAGCGGGGACTGGGTGCTGCTCAACGTCTACGACTCCATCCAGGAGGAAGTGAGGGCCAAGAGCAAGCTGCTGGAGAAGATGCAGAGGAAGGTGAGGCCCTGGGCTCAGGCCGCGCCCCCGCTGGCCCCGCCCCCACACGCAGGCAACGCTGGGCGGGGCCTTCACACCCGGTCTTGACACCTGCGTGTATGTATTCGGTACCTGCTGTATGACACACCCTATTCTGGAAGCTGTCACGGTGACAGGTGCGTCTCTGCACTCTTGGAGCTCGCGTTCCAGGGGAAGTGTGTGTGTGTAAGAAACAATGTAGCAGAGAAAGAAGCAAGAGACTCTAGGGAGGGATAGCCTGATGAAGAGAACGGGGGGCAGGAGGTAGGGGCAGCTTTATTTTTATGTTTTTACTTTTTTTTAAGTACCAATGCCCAAATCACAAATGCAAAACTGAATTCATTTCCACAAAGTGAGTGCCCTGTGTAACCAGCACCCAGACGGAGGCACCGAGCATTAGCAGAACCCCAGAAGTTCCTGGGGCCACCGTAGATGGTGGGGACAGGGCCGTTCTGGTGGAGGTGGTGGGACCTGATGGAAGAGCGGTCTGGGCTGAGAGACCGTCCAGTGCCCGGAATGAGGTCCCAGGTTCGGGGAACAGAAAGGCAGCTACCTGGCTGAGCTTGGGGAGTGAGGACAAGAGGAGAATGAGGTTCTGCCATCTGTGACAGACACTTATATGTCCTTCAGAGCATCCTCCGGGTGACCTGGGCCTCATAATGTCCTCCTTGGCCACCTGCTCCCCCCCCCATCCCCACTCAACACAGGCGACCAAGGGATCTTGCCAAAGCATAAAGATGATACTTTTTCCTCTTTAAACATCTTTAGTTTTAAATTTTTCTTGGCTGTTTTCATGCCTTTTCTTAATACTCTTTATGTCCTTAGTTGAATTTGGTCTTTCTTGTACTTTGGTCTACATATCTTAAGTTTTTAAAAAATTCTTTCCTCGTTTTGTGTTAATGTCCCACTTGACGTCTTCCTCATTTTTGTCCATTTCAAGATTTTGGATTTCTGATTTGAAAATTTCACATCTGGGAGTGCTTGTTTAAGGAAACTTTGTCCACACTGGGGTGTTGAGTTATATTTTTAATCCGTTTGGTTCCGTGTGCTTGTGCTTTGGGGGGAATTTTCTTCTGCTGAAATGCTTTGATTTTCATTTTCTGTATCTTATGGTAGCTTTGATTAGATACATCTGCTCTCTTCTGTTTACTTCATAATGTCTTGTTTTTCTGCACTCTCAGTGACAATTGAATGCAGACGTTGTTGGAGGATGGAGGGAACAAAAAGTACCCAGCAAACTAAGATACCTTGGGACAGAAGAATGAGGCAGGCAGCTGCATATAATCAATGGATCCGTTGATTATAGGGTGCGGTACTCACAGGGTGGGACTGGGCAGGTGACAATTCGGAAGCATTCGCAGCTGTGCTCCGCAGTACCGAGGGGGCGTTGGGACAATTCTGTATTTACCTAGCGTGTGGGGGTAGGTACTTGAAAACAGGAAGAGCACTTTTAAGTCAAGATTTATGAATGGGTAACTAGTCTTGTGCGCAGTGGGAATACGTCAGGGAAGGCCTTCGTCATTGTTTGGAGACTACCAGAGCATAGAGGCTACCTGGACCTCATCATAATTAAACAATATCTATGAACTACAAAGCCCCACACAGAAGAGATTTACTACCCTGTACAGCCCTAGGTAGGGTCCGTGAAAGGACAGGAGGAACTGAACGAGCCCAGGATGGCATCAGTTATGCTAACAGCCATACAGAGGTAAAGGTTCGGGGTGCCTTGCTGGGCTTTCCTATTTGATAGCACGCTCTTCTGGCCGTACGGAAGCGCAGCTTTACATAGAGCTTTTCATTAGTGTCCTCTGGCTGCTGTAGCAAATTACCACACATTTAGTTGCCTGAAACAACACAAATATATTATTTCACGGTTCTGTAGGTCAGATTCCAGGTACAGCGTGGCTTGGTTTCTCTGCTTAGAATTCCACAAGGCTGAACTGAAGGTATGGCAGGACTGCATTTCTTTCTGGAGGTCCTAGGGGAGAATCCATCTGCAGGTTGCTGACAGAATTATTCCTATGTGGCTGTAGGATTGAGGTTCCCATCTCCTTGCTGGCTGTCAGCCATGGTCATTCTCAGTTTCTGGAGGCAGCCGGCATTTCCTGGCGCCTGTCCCCCTTCAAAGACAGCCTGGACGATAGAGTCCCTCTCCTGCTTCCAATCCCTTCTTTTTTAAAATGGATTTTAAAAAAAATAAATTTATTTATTTAATTTATTTATTTTTGGCTGCATTGGGTCTTCATTGATGCACGTGGGCTTTCTCTAGTTGCTGCGAGCAGGGGCTGCTCTTCGTTGCGGCGCGTGGGCTTCTCATTGCAGTGGCTCCTTTTGTAGAGCACAGGCTCTAGGCGCGCGAGTTCAGTAGTTGTGGCACACAGGCTTAGTTGTTCCGCGGCATGTTGAATCTTCCTAGACCAGGGCTTGAACCCGTGTCCCCTGCATTGGCAGGCGGGTTCTTGACCACTGCACCACCAGGGAATCCTGCTTCTAGTCTCTTTGACTCTCCTCCTAACTTACTTCTGTGAAGCCTCCCTTCCAATGCACCTCTTCTGCCCATCTCTCTGCCCCCCTCTCCCACACTTGATTACCTTGGACCCGCTCGATAATGCGGGATAATCTCCCTATTTTAAAGTCAATTGATTAATAACATTAATTCCATTTGCAAAGTCCTTTTTGCCGTTTAAGATAACAGATTCACAGGCATAACACCAGGGGATGAAAATCATAGGGGCAAAAATCTTGCCTTCCAAAGCAGTTTTTTTTAAAAAAAAAAATTTATTTATTTTGGTGAGAGGGGCCATTGCTTCTTTTGTAATTTTCTCTTGTTTCTGCAGGACTTTTAATTTCCACTTCAAGGGGCATCTCCCACTTCTAAGTGCTCTCTAAATGACCTCCAGAGCAGTGCCTTAGAGAGACTAATAGTTTGAGTCCTGCACACATTTCAGTCTCTCCTATCAATTTCCCAATGTCAGATCTGTTTTCAGTGTTTTCCCACCGTCAGAGTGGGGCTTTCTCTTTGGGTAGTGATTTAACTGCCTTCTGTCACCTTGTCCTTCCACTCCGTGCTTTCCTGGGTGCCCTCCACTTATCCCCCTGCGGGGTGGGCTAGGAGCTGTCTGCTGAATTTATTGGTAATTTGAAGCTTCTAGTGTCCTCTGTCTCCCAGTCAGTGCCTGGGCTCAGGATGGTTTTATTTTTTCTCCTCATTGTTCTGTATGTTTTTCTGAGGCTCTCTCTGGGGAGATTCAGATTTGGGTATCTGTGTATATATTTTTAAAATATAAACAAATGTGTGTGTGTGTGTGTGTGTGTGTGTGTGTGTGTGTGTGTGTGTACACCCGTCCCTCTCCCCATACATATCCTCCCCCTTCTTGGATAAGAGTAGCTACAATACACACTTCCCCCACCTAGCTTTTTTTTTTTTTTTTCACATAATGATATATCCTGAAGATCACTACATAGCAAATCTAGAAATATTCCTCGTTCCTTTCTACTGCTACATGGTACTCCACCGTGAGGCTGTATCATTGTTTACTCAAAAGTCATGATGGGGGCTTCCCTGGTGGCGCAGTGGTTGAGAGTCCGCCTGCCGATGCAGGGGACGCGGGTTCGTGCCCCGGTCTGGGAAGATCCCACATGCCGCGGAGCGGCTGGGCCCGTGAGCCATGGCTGCTGAGCCTGCGCGTCCGGAGCCTGTGCTCTACAACGAGAGGCCACAGCAGTGAGAGGCCCGCGTAACGCAAAAAAAAAAAAAAAAAAAAGTCATGATGGACATTTCCAATCTTTTGCTACAATAAGGGGTGCTCTAGTGAATAGTGAATAGTCTTTTATATTTTTGGTAGATTCTTTTGGAATCAATTCCTCCAACTGGGATTGCTGGGACAAAGAGTAAATACATGTGTGATTTTGCTAGATATTGCCAACTTCCCTCCATGGGGGCTGTGTCCGTTTGTGCTTCCACTAGCACGCATGTGTGTGTTTTCTCACAGCCTCACCAACAGGTTATACTGAAAATTTTTTGGATTTTTGACATTCTGATGGACAAGAAGTAGTACCTCAGTGTAGTTTTCTTTCTTTAAAAAAAATATGGAGTCCTCACATTATCCCCCCTACATTTATTTATTTATTTATTTATTGGCCACGCTGCACAGCACGCGGGATCTTAGTTCCCTGACCAGGGATGGAACCCACGCCCCGTGCAGTGGAAGCACAGAGTCTTAACCACTGGACCACCAAGAAAGTCCATAGTTTCCTTTTTTACATTAAGAAAAATTGAGATATAATTGACATATAACATTATATTGGTTTCAGTATAGAACGTAATGATTGAGTATTTGTACATATTGTGAAATGATCATCACAATACGTCTAGTTAACATGCGTCACCTCACACAGTTACAAATTCTTTTTCTTGTGATGAGAACCTTTAAGATCAACTCTCTTAGCAACTTTCAAATATGCAACACAGTGTTATTAACTGTAGTCTCCATGCTGTGTGTTACATTCCCAAGACATTTATTTTATGATTCAGTGCAGTTTTAATCTGCATTTTTTATACTGTGAGCAAAGTTGAGTATTTTTTCATATGTTTTAGGGATGTTTGCAGGTTTTATTCTCGGAACTGTGTTCACAGGATGGTGGTTCTTTTTCTTCTCTACTTGTAGGAGCTCTTCATATAGAAGTATTATAATTTATATTAGCGATATTAACTGTTGGTCTGTGAGATAAGTTGGAAATCTTTTTTCTTCTAGTTTGTTATTGTCACTTTTTACTATGCTTTATGGTATTTTTCCATAAAATTTTTTTTGGTCAAGTTGAGTAACTTTTAAATTATTGCATATGGATTTTGAGTCATAGCTGGAAATCTTCACTTGTGTTTTCTCCTAGAACTTGTATGGGGTTTTTTGTTTTTTGTTTTTACATTTAAATCTCTGATCCACTTGGAATTTATTGTGGTGCACGTGTGAGGAGCTGATTCAATATTATCTTTTGCACCATTTTTTGAGAAGTCCATTTACTCTCCACTGACTTCAGTGCTGTTCTTTTGTATCCTAAGTTTCTGTAAGTTTCTGTACAGATACAGTTTCTGTATCTGTAAGTTTCTGTATGTACTTAGATGTATTTCTGGATTTTCTGTTCATTTCTCTTGCTCATGTCTGTGCATGTACCAGTGTCAGCTACTTTGTTTAAAATTCTGAGGCTTTATAACCTGTTTTATAATCTCATAATCCTTGCTTAGTGATTTTCTTTTCCAGGTTTTACCTGGCTATTCTTTCTTGTTTGCTTCCCCCACCCCAAATGAACTTTATAAACAATTGGGTTAGCTCAAAAGAAAAAGAAAAAAGCGGGTGGAATTTTGGGGAGAATTATGTTATATTTATAAGTTAGCTTGGGAGTATTGACATTTTTATGAAGTTGAGTTATCCTGTTCAGGAACATCCATGGCATATCTTTCTATTAGTTCAAATCAATTTTTATGTCACTCAGGAGAATTTTATAGATTTCCTCATATAGGTTTTAGACATATCTTGTTAGTTTTACACTTAGGTATTTTATTTTATTTGCTTTCCTCTATGGGGTATCCTTCTCCACTGTAACTTTTTTAAAAAAAATAAATTTTATTTATTTATTTTTGGCTGCGTTGGGTCTTCATTGCTGTGCACGGGCTTTCCCTAGTTGCAGTGAGCGGGGGCTACTCTTTGTTTCGGTGTGCAGTCTCCTCATTGCAGTGGCTTCTCTTGTTTCAGAGCACAGGCTCTAGGTGTGCAGGCTTCAGTAGTTGTGACACACAGGCTCAGTAGTTGTGGCCTGCGCTCTAGAGCTCAGGCTCAGTAGTTGTGGTGCACGGGCTTAGTTGCTCCGCGGCCTGTGGGATCTTCGCGGACCAGGGCTAGAACCCGTGTCCCCTGCATTGGCAGGCGGATTCTTAACCACTGCGTCACCAGGGAAGTCGTCTTCTCCATTATATCTTCTAACTGGATTTTGTTTGTGAAATGAAGGCTATTGGCTGACAAAGGTATTTTAAAAAATCATTATGAAATAGAAGAGAACACTTCTCAATTATTTCTATGGGGCCAGTAACACCTGATACCAAAACCAGACAAAGACATAACAAGAAAACTATAAACCAATATTTTAATGAATATAGATAAAAAATGCTCTACAAGATACCAGCACACCAAATCTAGCAACATATAAAAAGGATTATACACCATGCTGAAGTGGGATTTATCCCAGGAATTCAAGGTTGGTTTAGCATCCAAAAATCAATTAATGTAATATCAATAGAATAAAGGACAAAATCTACATGATCATCTTAATAGATGCAGAAAAAGCATTTAACAAAATTCAAAACCTGTCATGATAAAAACACTCAGCAAACTAGGAATGGAAGGTAACTTCTTCAGCCTGATAAAGGGCATGAAAAACTCACAGCTAACATCATACTCAGTGGTGAAAGACAGAATGCTTTTCCCTTAAGATCAGAAACAAGAAAAGGGTACTTGCTCTTACAACTTCTGTTCAACATTGGACTGGTGGTTCTAGCAAGGGCAGTTAAGCAAGAAAGTGAAATGAAAGGCATCTAGATTGGCAAAGAATAGGTAAAACTATCTCTAGTTGCAGATGACATGATCTTTATATATAGGAAATCTTAAGGAATCCACTAAAAAATTCTACTGGAATCAATGAACAAGTTCAGCAGGATACAAGATCAATAAGGAAAAAGCAGTTGTATTTTTGTACACTTGCAATGAATAATCTGCAAATAGATTTAAGAAAACAATTTCATTTACAATACATCAAAAATAATAAAATACTTAGGAAAAATTTTTTTAAATAAATTTATTTATTTTATTTATTTATTTTTGGCTGCGTTGGGTCTTTGTTGCTGCGCGTGGGCTTTCTCTAGTTGCGGAGAGTGGGGGCAGCTCTTTGTTGCAGTGCACGGGCTTCTCATTGCGGTGGCTTCTCTTGTTGCAGAGCACGGACTCTAGGCACATGGGCTTCAGTAGTTGTGGCTCGCAGGCTCTAGAGTGCAGGCTCAGTAGTTGTGACGCACGGGCTTAGTTGCTCCACAGCATGTGGGACCTTCCTGGACCAGGGCTCGAACCCGTGTCCCCTGCATTGGCAGGTGGATTCTTAACCACTGCACCACCAGGGAAGCCCAGGAAAAAGTTTTACAAAAGAAGTACAAAACTTATATTCCAAAAACTATAAAACATTGTTGAGAGAAATTAAGAATACCTAAATAGAAACTTCCCTGGCGGTCCAGTGGTTAAGACTCTGCACCTCCACTGCAAGGGGCATGGGTTCGATCCCTGGTCCGGGAACTAAGATACCCTGTATGCTGCGCAGCGTGACCAAAAAAAAAAGAGAGAGAGAGAGAGAGAGAGAGAGAGAGAGAAAAGGATACCTAAATAAATGGAAAGATATACCATGTTCATAGATTGGAAGACTTAATTTTGACAAGATGGCAATACTTCTCAAATTGATCTGCAGATTTCAAGGCAATCACTCTCAAAGAACCAACTGGCTTCTTTGAAGAAATTGACAAGCTGATCTTAAAGTTCATATGGAAATTCAAGGGACTCAGAATAGCCAAAATAATCTTGAAAAGAACAAAGTTGGAGGACTCATACTTCCTGATGCAAAATTTACTACAAAGTTACAGTAATCAAGGCTGAGTGGTACTGGTGTAAAGACAGACATATAGAATCAGTGGAATGGAACTGGGGGGGTCTAGAAATAAACCCTCACGTTTACAGTTAGTTGATTTTCAACAAGAGTGCCAAGATGATTCAATGGAGAAAGGATAGTCTTTTCAACAAATGATGCTGGGACAACTAGATACCCACATGCCAAAGAAAGATGCTGGACTCCAACCTCATGTAGTATACAAAAATTAACTCAAAATGAGTCAAAAACCTAAATAGAAGAGATAAAAACTATAAAACTCTTAGAAGAAAATGCAGGTTTAAACCTTTATTACCTTTAATTAGGTAATGCTTTCTTAGGTATGATACCAAAAGCACAAACAACAAAGGAATAAAAGATAAATTGGACTTAATCAAAATTAAACTTTTGTAGGAATTCCCTGGCGCTCCAGTTGTTAGGACCCCACACTTTCACTGTTGAGGGCCCAGGTTCAATCCCTGCTCAGGGAGTTAAGATCCTACAAGCCGCAGGGCGCAGCCAAAACACAACAAAGTAAAACAAAAAAAGAACCAGCAGGTATTTTAAAAAAATCAAACTTTTGTGCTTCAAGGAACACTATCAAAAAAGAGAAAAGACAAAAAAAAAAAAAGAGAGAAAAGACATCTCACATAATGAAAGAAAATATTTTCAAATCATATAGTATGATAAGATGCTTGCATCTAGAAAATATTTAAAAAACTTACAACTCAAGAATAAAAAGACCACCCAATTTTTAAATGGGCAAAGGATCTGAACAGACATTTCTCCAAAGAAGATATACAAATGGCCAATAAACACATGAAAAGATGTTCAACATCATTAGCCATTAGGGAAATGCAACTCAAACCCACAGTGAGATACCATCTCATACCCACTGGGATGATTGTAGTAAAAAAGACATACAATAACAAATGTTGGTGAGGATGTGGAGAAATTGGAGGCCTCATATACTGCTTTGAAAAATAGTCTGGAAGTTCCTCAATTGCTTAAACATAGTGTTACCATATGACCCAGCAGTTACACTCAAGAACAACAAAAATATATCCACACAAAAAATTGTACACTGATGTTCATAGTCGCATTTTTTATTATAGCTGCAAATGAAAACAATCATGAATGAAAACATAATGTGATATATCCACACAATGGAATATTATTTGGCAGGAAAAGGAATGAAGTACTGACATGTTCTACAACATGGATGAACCTTGAAAACTCTATGTTCATTGAAAGAAGCCAGATACAAAAGACCGCATGTTGTATGATTACATTTATATGAAATGTCCAGAATAAACATATCTGTAGAGACAGAAAGTAGACTGGTGGTGATGATTGTACAACTCTGAATATGCTAAAAGCCACTGAATTGTATACTTTATTTATTTATTTTTTTGTGGTATGTGGGCCTCTCACTGCTGTGGCCTCTCCCGTTGTGGAGCACAGGCTCCGGACGCGCAGGCTCAGCGGCCATGGCTCATGGGCCCAGCCGCTCCGCGGCATGTGGGATCTTCCCGGACCGGGGCACGAACCTGTGTCCCCTGCATCGGCAGGCGGACTCTCAACCACTGTGCCACCAGGGAAGCCCTATTTTTTATTTTATTTTATTTTTTGGCTGTGCTGCATGGCTTGTGGGATTTTAGTTCCCTGCTAAAGGATTGAACCCAGGCCCTTGGCAGTGAGAGCGTGGAGTCCTAACCCCTGGACCACCAAGGAATTCCCAAATTGTACACTTTAAATTGGTGAATTGTATGACGTGAACTATATCTCAATAAAGCTGTTATAAAAATCATTGTGAATGATTACAAATGTACAATAATATATTAAGATTGTTACCATGAATGCCATGTATCTACTATCTAGCTACATTCATGGAGCATAATTAATTTAATTGAAGGCCCTGTGTACCCACCCCTCCCTCATGGCTGTGTCCTACCAGACATCCTGTGTTCTCAGTTGATTACATGTGACTATCATTCCCATGAATTTATTTTTAAATTTTTAAAAACATTTATTTTATTTTATTTATTATTATATTATTATTATAACTTATTCCCATGAATTTAAAACAGTCTTCTTTACTAATCAAACTGCCCCTGCTCTTTGAGGAAACAGATTGTGCCAAGGTGTCTTGGGGTTCAGGGAGGGCCTGGTTGGAGTTGGGAGTCCCCATGCTTAGGAGGCTATGGAGGGCCAGTCTGGCAGACCTGGGCAGGAGATCAAAAAAATCTGGAACCCATGGTGAAATCAAGGTGGGTCTGATTCTTAAGTCTGGTGTTTGTCACATCATAACAGGATTGTGCCAGTGGAAGAGCAAGGACTGTTGAGTCTGAGAATTTATGCCTACTGCTTCTTTAGATGAAGAGTTCGTACAGTTCTCTGAGATCCTGTAGGACTGTGGTGACTACAGTGTTACGTGTGGAGCCTTCTAAAAGGTTCCTGAATAAAATGTACGAGTGTGGGATGGAGACTGAGGGCTGGCAGTGGGGGTTGGTGATAAGCCTCTCTTGCTGCTTTCTGCAGGGCTGTGGACCCTGTAGGTGCTCATTTAAACACTGAGTGGAGAGGTGGGAGGGAAGGTGAATGAATCAATGGAAGGATGACAGGACAGACGGTGGAGATCAGAATGGATGGGTGAGTGGATCAGTGAGCAGAGGATGAGTGGCTGGCCGGAGGGGCAGGGAGCGGATGCAGAGGTCAGATGGATGGTGAAATGTGTCGATGTCTTTCCTCCTCACTGCTTGTCATTCCTTGTTTTTAGCTTCGGGCGGCAGAGGTGGAGATCAAAGATCTGCAGTCAGAGTTTGAGCTAGAGAAGATCGATTACTTGGCCACCATCCGTCGGCAGGAACGTGACTTTATGCTCTTCCAGCAGCTCTTGGAGCAGGTGCAGCCCCTGATTCGCCGGGACTGTAACTATAGCAACCTGGAGAAGATAAGGCGCGAATCCTGCTGGGATGAGGATAATGGCTTCTGGAAGATCCCCCAGCCCATCATCATAAAAACCAGCCTCCCAGTAGGTCAGGAACTTTGCTGCGCTGCCCCTCAGCAGTTGTCCCTGCCCTTCTCCACAGTTTGCCCTCCTGCAGGCTGACAGGTGGCCATGCACCTCTCCCTGCTGGCTGTGGGTACAGCAGACATGTGACTCTGGGTACCCAAAATGTTGGGGACCTGAGAGTCAGACAGATGTGGGTTGGAATTCTGGCTCCACCATTCCCTGTGTGACCTTTTGGGGACTCAGTGCCCTCCTCTGTGAAATGGGGATTAATAACAGCACTTTCCTTAAAGATTGCTGGGTGGCTTAAAATGTGTTAGTACCTGTAAGACCCTTAGAGCCACGCCTGGCGCATTTTAAACGTGTGGTACATTTTCTTATCATGATCATCATTGTCATTATTTCATCCTGCAATGACCCTGTGAAGGACAAAGATGTTTTACACCTGTTTTACATATGAGGAATCTCAGGGAATGTAAGTGACTTATCCAAAATCACAGTCATAGCGGTGAGTTGTAGGCCAGGGACAGAAATGAGCTGTTCAGAGTTTCAGGCCTGGTTCACCTTCTGCTTTTGCCACTGACCTCCTATGTGACCTTATGTTGGGCACTGTCCCTCTCTGGGCTTTGGTCCCCTGATCTTCACAAAGAAGGGGTTGGAAAAGATGGTCTTGAAGGCTCCCCCACCTCCACTGAGCCAGAGTAGGGCCAGACTTGTGGTGGATCCTCTCCAGCCACGTGCTGGCTCTGCCCATTCAGGGAGCAGCAGGCTCCTGCATCCCACGGGGCCGGCACCGGTCCTCACCTGGTCAGAGGGTATCCATCCAGGTCCTACATCTCTGACGATCACGGATGGCACTGGCACCATCCCTACTGAAACTCCAGCCGCCCCATTTCCCACAGTCTGCAGGCAAGAGTGGCCTTTCTCCCTGCGCCCACCTGCTCTCTAGCCTGGAGGCAGTGGAGTGGCTTCTTTGGTCTGAGCCCTCCTGTTGTCTGTTTCCCAAAGCCATCCCCTTGCTTGGACTGGGAGGTGTCCTCCCCTGGCTCCAAGCCTGAGCCAGGCCTGAGCGCCCAGCCCCCTGTCCCTCTGGCCCTCATTCCAGGCAGCAGTGACCGCAACGTCTGTTTTCTCATAGCAGTTTCAACAGGGCTACAGAACAGATCAGCCCGCAAAACCTCCACAGCGGACAACAGTGAACCAGGCTCGGTAAGGTCTCTGGGAGAGCAAGGGGAGAGCTGGCACCGGGCAGGCTTGGCCCCCACGGTGCAGTGCGTCAGTGGTGCTGTAGAAACTGGACTCTGTTTCTGTCCACCTCATGATTAAAGTAGGGGGCTGAGCCAGGACCCTTTCTGTGTAATTCTTTGCACCCAGACCCTCCACCCACTCTGGCCCTCATTCAAAAGCCCTTTATGTGCATAAAGACCAGAGGAAAAGCAGGGGTTCAAGGCAGCCCACCCTGCTGGCGAAGGACAGAAGCTTCAGCTTCAATCCCAGTGGCCAAGGAGTTCATTCTGGTTCCCTTGGTCCCAGCTGGTACCCTTGGACTGAAAGCGTCCTCAGAGTTGCCATAAACAGTCATTGGGATTCTAAAGTCACTTCATTTCATATCTCCCTTGTTTTGTATTACAACAAATATATATATCCTTAAAGGAGAGGTCAGCAAACTTTTCCCTATAGGACCAAACAGTAAATATTTTAGGGTCTGGGGGCCACATGGTCTCTGACACAACTACTCAACTCTGCCATGACAGCACAAAACCAGCCATACGCAATATGTAAACAGATGAGCACAGCTGCGTTCCAGTAAAACTTTACAAGAACAGTCTGTGGGCCGGATTTGGCCCATAGGCTGTAATTTGCTGATCCCTGCCTTAAACCATTACAGATATTTTGGAAAACCTACACAGAAAATACGTTTGCAGTCACGATAAGGCCACTCATAGGTTAATGAATTCCAGCTAAGCATCTCCTCCTGAGCAACTCAGGCTGGTTAAAGCTCTGACCGGCTGCTTTTGATGCCTTAACTTTGTAAAAAAAAAAAAAAAAAGTGTTAAGTTGTTCCTGAAACAACCATTCTTAACCTGGGACCACAAATGGGTTATATTAGAATGCTTTTAGTTCCAGTAAGCAAACTAGGGAATTTATTGGTTCATGTTAAGTGCACCAGTTTCAGGCATGGCTGGATCAAGGGGCTCAACCAGTCCTGGTTCTGTGTGTTTCTTGACCTTTTGGCTCTGCCTCACTTGGAATCCTAGGTTTGGACTCAGGCGGGCTTTCTCCATGTGGCAGGAAAGATGGCTGCTAGCAATTGGTGATCCAATAGGAAGAGAGACCTGGTCTTTTAGAGCATCTTTAAACCAGTGCTTGCGGCAAGATTCTGATTGGCTCTGCCTGGGTCATGGGCCTACTCTTGGACCGATGACTGTATCCAGAAGATGTACTTCTGTGATTGGCCCAGTCTGGGTCACATGTCCAGCTGTGCAGCAAGGGGATGGGCAGGTGGGAGTGGTGATATTCGGGTGCTGTGAATCAGCACCCCACGAGGGCCATGTCAAGGGGGAGAAGGTAGTTCCCTGAAGGAAGAGATTCAGGCTGAAGAAAAGAAATCCACTGTAGCAGTGAAAAATACTAGTCCTTGGTGATAAAAATGTTGGGACTCCAGTTCTCATGATCAGAAGTGAGCTCATGAGCTGAGTACTGTATTGCCTATTCTATGAATATATTGTGATGGGTTTAAGGGTGTGTAGTATCGTGCTTGCCCCGATGGACCTTGTTGTGAGCTTTGCAGGAGGAACAAGGCCCTTCGCGTCCCAAGGAAGATGGGGGTGGAAGGTGGGGAGGAGCACGTGTAGGCCTGGCTGGTGACTGTGACCCTTTTGCCCCGAGCTGCCTAGATCCCACCGCAAGTGTCTGGGGTCTGAAGTGTAGGGTACACCAACGTGGGCAGTGAGGTTCAGGGCAGCCCTGCCACCCAGGCTGGCAGAGCCTGCTGAAGCCTGGGTAAGGGCCCAGGTAAGAACTGCACAAGCAAGGGGTCTTAACCTGTGAGGATTTGGAATCTCAGCAGGAAGAAGACCGCTACAGGCTGATGCTCAGTCGGAGTGACAGTGAAAACATCGCCAGTAACTACTTCCGGCGCAAGCGGGCCACCCAGATCCTCAGTGCGGATCCCATGAAGAGCCTCGGTGAGTGCCGTGCCCAGCTCCTGTCCTCCAGGCCCTCCCTGAGAGCTCTGGAGGATTTGGAGTCACACAGGCCTGGGTCAGAAACCCCTTTCCCTCTCTGAGCCTCAGTTTCCTCAGCAGTAAATTGAGGGGGATATGCCTTCTCCTCAGGATCAGGTGAGATGAGGTGGGAAGTGCTCAGTACACGGCCTCCCCTTTCCTCCCCCGCTCTGTCCATCTCCCGGTGGGGAGGTGCTGAGTTGGATCCTGTGTCTCCCCGACACGCAGAAGGTGCTCAGCACACAGCTTGGGCCCCGGCCTGGAGTTGTCTGGGACTTGGTCAGTTGCCACCAGCTTCCTCAGTTGCCAGTATGGTGACTTTCTCCCACTGAGCCAAGTGGGGGCAAACAGGACCACAAAAGCAAAACACACTTTTACAAGCAAGAATCGAAAATCACTTTGTTCCTCTGCTTTTAAAACTAAAATCAAAGACCACAGAGCTTCTAATAAAAGACCAATAAAAAGCAAATCTCAGTTCTACACAGAGGTTATTTGAGAGACAGAATGGGTGGAGTTGAGGAATAAGGAGGGAAAAGCTGGACAGGAAAGAAACTGACATCAGTTGAGTAGTTGGCATCATGCCCATGTTGCAGGTGAGGAAACTGAGGCTCGGAGAGAAGTGGCTCCCTAGGGTTATACTTCCAGGAAGTGGTGGAGCAGGGATGTGAACCAGGCTTGTGTGGCTTGACAGTCCAGGCTGCCTCAGCCTGAGGCTTTAAAACTCCATGCTCCCAGCCCAGACCCTTTGGATGCAGATGTAGTGCTGGGTCCAAGGCCTCAACCAGAGCAGCTTCTCAGAGCCTGGGGTCCCAGCTGCGGGACCAGGGCCTCTGGCTGGGTGGGGGGTGGACCAGACTTTGCACCCTGCACGCACGGAGTCTTTTCTCTCCATCCTCTGCGCTCCTGGCTCACCAGTGCTTCTGTCCTTCTTCTCCACAGCACATCACAGCTCGCCGCCAGGCCTCAGCTCCCCACTTGGCAACAGCTCTGCCATCTCACCCACCCAGGCCCCTGAAATGCCCCAGCCTCGGCCTTTCCGCCTTGAGTCCCTTGACATCCCCTTCACCAAGGCCAGGCGTAAGAAAAGCAAAAGCAGCTTTGGCGGTGAGGCTCTGTGAACACATTGCCTGCTGCTGCCCTGCCTTTGGGCTCTGTGAGACTGCCAGGCCCCTCCGGGGCAGGCCCAGCTAGGTCTCCTCCCACCTGCCCCCCACAGCACTGGGTGCACCCGAGGGGGCCCTGGCCCTGGGAAAGCACAGTCCCCTCCCTGCTACCCAGAGAGCCCACTCTGCCCAGGGCATGAGCTCCTCGGAGGCTGGACCATCCTTGGAGAGACCTGCTCTGGCTCTCCACGCCACGTCAGCGTTTTCATCTGCCCTCCACTGTGCCCACCAGTGTTGTCCTGTGCCTCCATGGGCTCAGAAACCCCAGCCCTGCCTCAAGGCCTTCACTAGCAGCCCGATAGAGTGGGACAGTGACTTCCACATGGGTCAAGCTCAATGTCTTGGCAATGGAAAATTGTGCTTCCACCTACTAGGCCCCGCTTTGTGAGGAAGCCCTGTGGGACGGGCACAGGAGTCCTGGAGCAGCTGTTCCCGCAGTGCCTATGCTCAGCTGGTCTGCGGCGCAGAGGAGGCCACTCCACATTAAGCTGCCCTAATAAACTGCCTTTAGCTGCTGAACTGCCCTTCTCTGATCCTCTGATAGCATCACTGGGGCCCCTCCCTGCCGCTGCCTGGCCTTCATGGGGAAGCTCTTTCTGGAGCAGGGATTCTTAACTGCCTGTAGGCTCCAGGGTCTCTGCAATCCCCTGTAATTGTGAGTATAAGTGCATTTTTTTCTGGGGAGAGCATGTGAATGTGAACTGTCATTAGATTCTCGAAGGATCTGTGACCCCGGAAAGCAGAGTCCTTGTTCTGGAAAATAGAGGCCACATCTTGCTGAGGCCCAGAGAAGACCCAGGTCTTGATGGCCCTCAGGGGCTGTGCTGGAACTGCGTGTCCTAACATGGCCAGAAATGAATCCAGGCCACCCCAGCTGCCTAAGACAGACCCATCCCCTTGCCCATTGTATCCCAGGCCTGCCCTGTGGGAGGGGCCCACAATCTGAGGGAAAAGCCTTGGTCTTTGGTGCTATCCTAAGCCTCATTTCACGCTGAGCCTCATCTGTAAAATGGGGATACCAACCTCATAGGGTCATCGTGAAGGTTAAATGAGATAGTGTGTGAAGTTCCCAGTGCATAGCAGGTGCTCCGTGTTAGTCCCCCTAAATCCTCCCCCTCCATATTTTGTATTAATTACTGTGATACCTGCCACAAGCCACATGTCTGGGCCAAGGAGCTCACGCCCTGGAGAAGCTAGGGTGGAAGGTGATTAGGAAACTTCGGAGATCAGTCTAAGGGAAGTCAGGCCACAGTGCATACCCTGAGCGAGAGGATGTAAGATATCAGGTCTTTATGGGGAACAAAGTGCCCTTGTGAAGGGAGCAGCAGAGGGTAGGGCTACCATAAAGGATGGAGAAGATCCCGGGGCTTAAGATGGGAATGTGGGAAGAGGGTTCCTGGTGGAGGGGGCTGCATGAACAAAAGGCAGGAGGTGGGGAAGCTCAGGGTATGTTAAAGGTGGGAGGAGAACTGTTCCATGGAAGCCCTGAGCAGGGATGGAGAAGCTGATGAGGCTGCCAAGATGAGTTTAGGTGGAGACCTGAGTAAGTAGCCTTTGGGTGCCCCTGAGCCGTGGCAGACTGCTCAGCAACAGGCCGGCACCATCAGGTCTGAGCTTGGTGGATTGACGTGGCATTGTGTGCAGAAGGGCAGGAGGGCTGGGGTGAGAGGCTTAACCTTCTGTGCAGCCCTAACCTTCCATGCAGGGGATGGAGGTAGAATCCGTTAAGGAGATGCACAGAGCGAGACTTTTTGACTTTTGCCCCCGCATTCTTGGCTTGGTGGCCAAGTATAAGAGGTCAGAAAAGAACAGCTACCTTCTCTCTCCACAGTTACCTTCACCATTTGCCCTGGGATTGTGTTTGGGACCCAGAGAATTGCTGAAGTCTTAGAGATGCTTGTGGTAGCTTTTACTTAGAGTCGTGGTGGGACTGAGGCAGGTCTGAGGTGAGCGGTGGCCCTGTGTCAGTTTAGAAGGGGCGGGGGCCAGCAGTACTGAGTGGAGGCTCAGCCTGGCTCTGCACGAAGTGCTTCAAAACCCGCCCTAGTCCTCCCACGAGCCAAGGCTGTTCCAAAGGCACACCGATAAGTAGGAGAGCTGGGCCTCGCCAGTGTCTATTGCCAGCCTAGGACAGTGGCCTGGAGACCAGGGAAATGCCCAGGTAACAGGGCTAGTGAGAGACGGGGCTTCGAAATGAACTCAGCTAGAGGTTTTGAATGGTAGGCCAGTCCGTCGCCCATCCACACTGCCTCCAGTGTGGTCCAACAGGCGGGGGAGGACAGGCCCGCGCCAAGGCCCTGGGCCCCTGAGCAGCAGGACAAATTCCCCACCCCCTCCGCGGTCCCTGATCTTTTTCCAACCACTTTCTCCCTGGAAACAGTGGGGGTGGGGCCTTGTTCCTAGTCGAATCTGTCCTGGGCCAGTGAAGACCGAGGAGGTGGCCCGAGTTCACGCCGCCACTGCCCCAGACCCTGCCCTGAACGCGACGGCCCAGACCAGGACGAATAGGTTGAAGAGGCGGGACGCACCCATCCGTCCCAAGCTCCGGCGGGAAGCGGGCTCTGGGCTCTAGGCGGAAGCCCGGGATGGGCGGAACCAAGGGGCTAGTAACCCTGTTGATTGGTCGCGGCAGCAGAGCTGTCTCTCTAGGATTGAGCCTTTTCCTTTCGAGAGGCGGAGCCGCGTGCCCCTTTCACCAATAGGATTCAGAGTGTCCACCTCCTACCGGTGCACTTCCGGCCGCGCTCCCCGCCCCTCACCGTCCGAGCAGCGGCTCCGAACGCCCAGCCCCGACGTACTCGGATCACTTCCGGGTTGTACTCCACGACCACGGGCCGCGATTGGGCGACTGTGGAAGGAGCACTTCCGGTGTCAGGTGCTTGGGTTCTTTGGCAGGAGCAGGAAGATGGGGCTCGGCGCCGCGGTCCGTGCTTGGTCCCTCTTGTGGCTGCTGCTGCCCTTGCTTGGCCTGGTCGGCGCCAGCGGTGCCCGCACCTTGGTGCTGCTGGACAACCTCAACCTGCGGGAGACGCATTCGCTTTTCTTCCGGAGCCTGAAGGGTGAGACTGGGGTCCGAGGGGGCGGCAGGTGAAAGTCTGGGGTTGGAAAGGTCCCCAAGCCCAAGGACATTGGCTGCTCTCCCTCCCACTCGTTTTCCATGAGCTGGCTGTCCAGGTCTGACCTGCCTCTAGTGGGGCGGGAGGGTGGGGGCGGAGAACGGTCATGATCTGTGCAGCGGTGGTTTCCCTTTGCGTCCCCGTCTGCCTCAGCTCTCTGTTTTCTTCTCCAGATCGGGGCTTTGTACTCACATTCAAGACCGCAGATGACCCCAGCCTGTCCCTCATTAAGTACGGGGAGTTCCTCTATGACAATCTCATCATCTTCTCCCCTTCGGTAGAAGGTAAGGGCTGCCGGTCGCTCCCAGAACTGGGATTCGAGGCCCAGGACTGATTTATCCCTTTCTTCAGGATCTTGGGCATGTTCTGGGATGGGGTGAGTCGCCGGCCCTGGGCGCTGCTGCCAACAGAGAAGGGGAAAATGTTTACTTCTAATCTGGGCTTAGGAGAGGACATCTTCTTTCCAAAAGACACAGCTGAGGCTTGTGGGATCAAGTGTTGTTGCAGACCATAGAACTCCGGGCTCGGGATTCCCTGGTGGTCTGGTGGTGAGGACTCTGTGCACTTTCACGGCCGAGGGTGCGGGTTCAATCCCTGGTCGGGGAACTAAGAGCCCACAAGACGCCCGGTGAGGCTAAAAAAAAAAACCCCCCAAAAACCCCTCCTGGCTCTGCTACTTAGGGAAGGGAGTTTTCTCTGTTAAAGGGCCTGATAAGAAAGATGGACACTCCACCCCCACCACCACACCATTGGGTTTGCCTGTGTGGAAAGAGGAAATGGCGTGCTATAAATATGGTTTGCTGTTAAGGGGCACTGATGGTAGTTGATCCTAAGAATTCAGATGGAGTCATAGTTAGGCTGAAAAGAACCTTTAGTGATTACCTAGTCTTACCCCCTGTTTGAGGCTGGGTGGGTATGTCCAGGGCTTAGCAGAAGGCTGGTTGTTGATCAGAATGAACATCTTCACTAAATTTTCCAATTGACATTCCTGTGATAGAGAGCTTACTATCTTATGAGGCAACCCACTACACCACTGGACAACTCTGTTAAGAAGTTCTTATATTAAACTGGAATTTGTCTCCCACTTCCTGCTTTGTTTATTTGGGGTCAGGGAGGGAAAGGGTTTCTGATACTCCCCAGGGCCTTAGAGAATAGGCGTAGTGCTTATTTTGCTTACAGACATAGCCTTCACCAAATCAGGGCCCATTCAGTTGTTTCTTCTCCAGACTAAATATCCCCAGTTCCTTTGGCTGTTTCCCGTTTGTCGTGCTTTTGTGAGCATCCCAGTCATTCTCTTCTTTAATGGCTTCAGTTTATCTTTTTCTCAGAGGACACAAGTTGTCCCTGTCTGGGGTAAGACAGTACTGCCATCCCTTCCTTCAGCTGATGAAGCTTAGGAAGGCTTTCTCTTCACTGGCATCGACTTTATTCTCTGTGGTTTGTGTGAGACGGGGTTCTGCCAAATCCCTGACGTATTTTCCCCAAGTTCCTTTTACTTATCGAGCTGCCCCCACCTCCCCTGCAGCATGTGCCTTTGGAATTGGCTTTTTGGAGGCAAGTGTAGTTGAACCAGTTAAAATCTTCAAGTCACTAGGCAGGCGAATGGAGCCTTTAGCAGATAATTGGCGTTTGCCAGGTTGCTGCGGTGGCGGAACTTTGAGATTGGAGCCTGCCCTTGAGGAATTTTTTAGTCTATCTGTAAGGAAGTAAAAATAAATAAAAATAAGGACTTGAAAGGAGTTACCAAACCACGTGTCGGGATGTCCAAGATGGAGTGGAGGGGCCGCCCAGGTTGTGCTCGGGAGTGTCTCTGAGAGGCAGGGAAGCAGTGGCAGGTAGATTGGGAGGAGGCTGAGGTAGGCTGCTGTTGGTGGGAGAAACGGCAGAGCCTAAAAAACTGCTTCACAGATCGCAGTCAATTCCATTCTCCCTTCATGATTTTTACCATTTTCCATATCATTTGTGCTCATAAAGTTTTTCTTCAAATTGACCTGCTTTAAAAAAAAACAACACTAAAATACCAGTTTAAAAGGAAACTAGTAATGAACCCATTATCACCACTGCAAATGGAAAGCCAGGGCCATCATTTGCAGTCAGTAGCGGGTACCTGTAAATAGAATGAATGCAGTGCCGTCAAGTTCTAGCTGATTCTCAGTCTGCTGAAGGCTTTGGGCCCGAGACGTCCTCTTAAAAGAGGAGGTGAGCTAGTTTAGAGAAGCGTTAAGACCAGTATTGGACTGTGACCATTCTCTTTGATCGAGAAGGCTGGAAAAATAATTGGAAGGGGAACAATGTCTCTGAGACGCAGTGCTATTTGAAGCCCTGCCCCACATCTGTTGTCACCCTGTCTGCCCTGCAGGGTGGGGAACGTTGTCGTAGGAAACCCTCCTGGGCGCCCGGGGAGGAGGCTACCGTGCTGGGGGCTGGGTTCAGGGTAAGAGTTTGGCCCCCACTCTGAGGGCCCTCCTGTGCTACCACCGTGGTCCCCTTAGGTGTGAGGACGCCGGCCTGGTTTCTGTCTCCATGTGGAGATCGGTGGGTTCCTTGCCCTCTCTGGGATCCGGAAGCTCCCAAGGCACATGCAGTAACGGCTACAGGAGAAGGATCCTTCGCACATCCTCTGCACCCAGGAAACACTGGGTTGTTTTACAGATGGGGAAACGGGCTCAGAAAGGTGAAGGGATTGCCTGGATCTAAGCCCGGGTATCTCAATTTCATAGCCTGTGTTACTATGCTAGAGTTTCAACGGCAACACTCTTGACGTTTTGGGCTGGACAATTCTGTGTTGTGGGCGCTGTCCCGGGCCCCTACGCATCAGACAGCAGTAGCCTCCTTCCCCCTCGTGACGAGAAACATCTCCGAGCATTGCTCTGAGCAGCACAGTCGCCTTGCTTGGGAACCACTGTGCTGCACCACGAAGCTGTCTTTGTGCTGTCTGAGGATCTGCCTGGCCTCTCTGGAGGAGGGTGGATGGGGCTTAGCGTGCTGTGAGGGGTTGAGTCTGCACACACAAGATGTTCCGTCTATGCCTGACGGAAAGGCACGACGCTTTTAGTTTTTTCTCCTGAAAATTACCCCTTAGAAAAGAGGGCCGTTCTTCTATTCAGATCTTCACAAAGTTATGTCGTGGACTCATTTCTAACTGCCTGGTGGATGTAATGGACAGACTTCTGTGTCCAGTCCCAGTAAATGGTACCTGCAACCTTCCAGTTGCTCAGGCCAGAAATCTTGGGGGGTTGTCCTTAGTGCCTCTCTCCCTCTCACACCCCACATCAGGCTTGGCCTTCAGAATGAAGGTGTAGGCCCATGCCTCCTCCCCATTTCCCCTCCCCACCTCCCCCTCCACCCCTGTGGTCCAGTCACCACCCTTCACCGCCTGGGTGATCGCAGTGGCCTCCTAACCCATGACTCTGCTTCCACCCTCACCCCCTGTACCCGATTCCCCACCTAGCTGCCAGAACCATCCTTTAAAGATACAAACAGATTACGTTGGTCTCCTGCTCAAAGCCCTCCAGTGGCTCCTCCACGTGGCCATTGTCGTCACGGGGCCTACAGAGCCTGCAGGAACCGGCCTGCTCTGCTGCTTCTCGCCGCTTTGCACTCTCCAGTGGAGACCTGCTCCCCACCTCGGGGACCTCGCCCCTGTCCTCGATGCCTGGGATGCTCGCGCCCGCATCTGCCCAGCTCGCTCTCGCACCTGCTCAAAGGCACTGTGCTTTCCCAAGGGCTTCCCTGATCAGCATGCACGTATTACAGCCCCTCTCCCCCCTTTATTTTTCTTCTCAGCACACAGGAAATAATTTTCATGTAATGGATAAGTGAATTACTAAGCACTCCCGCCATTACTTTATGTTGAACGTCAGGGCGCACTTCGGGGAAGACTCAGGAGCCTGCGGTAGCCCCACTCAGTGCTAGTTCTGGATGCTTGCGGCTGTCCCAGCTGATTGACCAGAAAGGGTGTGCTCTCACAATCACAGGTGCTGGAAATTAGTGCACCTTTTTGGTGATCACTTTAAAACAGTATGTGAAGTGGTCCTGTTATGGCCGTCCTGGATCTAAATCTGTAGGATTAATAGGGAAAAAACCTCTCATGTCAGGCAAAGGAGTCCTAGTGTCAAGTGACAGCATCATCCTCAAATTCAAAAGGGCTGTTTCTCAGATGGCTTAGACGGAAGTGAAGTTGATGGGCCCTGGAAAACTGTTAGGTGACCCCAGAAGTGGCTCGGGTGAAGACAAAGATACTGATGTGAAAGGTGCAGGTGATAAGTTTGAATGAAATTGTTTCATGAGATGTGAGTGGGAAAATGCGACATTTCTAGATGAATAGTTTATGTGTGACTTGAAATATGTATGACTAACTTGACAGCTATAATTGGTAGGTGTTTGATTATTTCATTCATACTTCTAAAGGTTTATGAATTTGAGTCATTAGTTTTGGCTCTTCACACTGGGGAAGCTGGGAGAATTGCCCTGTGTCGGGGTGTGCGTGGTAAAGGTCCCTCTCGTTTTGGGCCTCCAGAGGGTGCTATCCTGTGATTGACTGCGGCTGGTCTGCGGGCCACCTTCCCCGCCCAGATGTCAGAGGAGCAGTTAGAGGAACCTTCTGGGTCATGAGTCTGGTGATTCTTTCAGATTTCGGGGGAAATATCAACGTGGAGACCATCAGTACCTTTATCGACGGTGGAGGCCGTGTCCTGGTAGCTGCCAGCTCAGACATTGGTAAGTCTGACCTGGGAAGTTCTGGTGTTTTCCACCATTTCTCCAGGGAGCTTAGAAAGCTTTACAAATGGAAGCTGACAAACTGGCGCTCACGGGGGGGCCTCAGCCAGGGAGGGAGTGAGGGGACGCCAGTGCCATCTGGCCCCTCCTGTGCTTTCCTGTGACCAGAGCCCATGAGATGAGAAGTGGGTCCTTTTAAGGACTGGGGTCCCTGTTTGTTTGTTTTTCCCTTCTTCTGTTTTTGTCTTTTTCCTTTGTTTCTTTCGTGTTGTTTTGGTGGCTCTTCTCTTACGAAAAGAAGGCAAGAGGGGAGGTTTGACAGATTATTTTTGTGTTTCTTACATCGGACATTTTCAAAGATACGTAGAAGCAGGGAGAGGAGAGTTCCAGTGTTCCGAATCCCATGTACTTACCACCCAGCTGCACCAGTGAACACCACTGACCAGTCTTGTTTCATTCCTTCCAGTGTCGATGGGTTTTTAAAACCATACTGGGTGGGGTTCTTGGTGGGGCAATGATGAGGAAGAGAGAAACCTCGTAAGCCCAGGCTCATCCAGATCAGGTTCGCCCGTGCCAGTTACTTCGCTTCCAAGGAGGTTTTTGCGCAGAACCAAGGTCACTGTGCTTGCGAGGGAGAGGGCCAGGTGGTGGCACTTGTCAGTTCAGGCTCCGACTCGCGCAGGCAGAACACCGTGCTGTTGCCCAGGGGTCCAGTGGGCGCTGCGCCCGGCCTGCTGAAGCTGCAGGGCCCCGGGGCTGACTGGTAGAGAGCGGCTCGTGAGGACGCTAGGACGAGGGGCACTGCTTAGCCCAGGGCCCGCCTTAGGGTCGGTCAGGCATCTCTTGGGTCTGTACTGCAGGTGACCCTCTTCGAGAGCTGGGCAGTGAGTGTGGGATCGAATTTGACGAGGAGAAAACAGCTGTCATCGACCATCACAACTATGACATCTCAGACCTTGGCCAGGTAATCAGGCCTGTCACCTTCCAGGTTTCAGGGCCTAATAGCAAAATTCAGCCTAGAAACCGGGAGGGCATCCGGAGAGGCTCCGTGGCTTGGGGCGCCTTTTCCTGACCCCCATCTTCCCTCTGCCCCTGCAGCATACGCTCGTCGTGGCCGACACGGAGAACCTGCTCAAGGCCCCGACCATCGTGGGGAAGTCGTCTCTGAATCCTGTCCTCTTTCGAGGTGTTGGGTGAGTGAGCAGCGAGAGGCCTGCAGAAAGCCCGGGGGAAGAAGGGATCGCTTTCTTCTGCCAGGAAACCGGCCCAAACTTGTGACTGTTGGGGGCCTTTCCTTCCCCAGAGGATGTGGGTGAGGTGAATATGTGACGTTAAGAGTTAGGCTCCGTTGGGACAGCAGGAGGAGTGCTAGGGGATTGGCTGTTAGAAGTAGGATTAATTCTTAGGAAGAAATGGCTCCTGGAGGGCCCCAGGTCCTTTGGGCTGAGCCCCTGGGGTCCGGGCTGGCCCTTCTCTTGTCCTTCTCCAGGATGGTGGCCGACCCCGACAATCCTCTGGTGCTGGACATCCTGACGGGCGCTTCCACCTCCTACTCCTTCTTCCCCGATAAACCCATCACCCAGGTGAGGGGCCCTCGCCGCCGTGAGGCCTTCCGGCCCTGGGCCTGGTAGCAGAGCACTTTTTGTTTGAAAACGAGAAGCAAGGAGAGCACCCTTCTCTGAGGCAATGAAATGAGAAGTTGGTGGGAGGGGGACGAGGGCAGCCACAGCGGGGTAGCGGGGTGGGTCTCAGCTTCTGCCCTCAGCTGGGGCCCAGGCTGGCCCGAGGCCCCGCTGCTGGTCCCTCGCCCTGGCTCTCCTGGCTGACGGCGTCGTGTCGTTCCCAGTACCCCCATGCCGTGGGGAAGAACACCCTCCTCATCGCGGGGCTGCAGGCCAGGAACAACGCCCGGGTCATCTTCAGCGGCTCCCTCGACTTCTTCAGCGACGCCTTCTTCAACTCGGCGGTGCAGAAGGCCGCGCCCGGCTCCCAGAGGTAGATGCAGGGGGTGCTTAGGCGTGAGGTCTGGGCGGTAGGTCTGCGTGGATGGGGAAGAAGGAGGCTTTTAGCTAGGAGTGTCAGAGGCTACGTTATCTTCAGGTGCTTTAAAATTATTCGAAGACTTTATATTGTTGATGTTGGCAGTCCAGACTTTTCAGGATAGTGATGGCTTCTCTGGAGATGTTTCAGTAACTGTGTATTTATTGTGCAGGTGACACCCAAAGCAACACCTCACACCTGTCCTTCTGTGCTCCTGTTCACCAGCATCCCTAGATGTGTGTGGCCTCTAGGCAGAAATCGGCTGTGTGTGGTTTATCTTGGCGGATAGTGATTGGTTTACCAGGCACCCCTGGAAGGAAGCTGGTCCCAGCGCTCCAGCCTCTCCTGTTTCCCCTTCTGCAGGTATTCCCAGACAGGCAACTATGAGCTAGCTGTGGCCCTTTCCCGCTGGGTGTTCAAGGAGGAGGGTGTCCTACGTGTGGGGCCTGTGTCCCATCATCGGGTGGGCGAGACAGCCCCACCCAACGCCTACACTGTCACTGACCTAGTGGTAAGAGCTCCTTGGAGCGGGAGGGCCCCCGGGTTTTGGCGAAGTTGATTCCGCTCAAAAGCACTTACTGAACATTTCTGTGTTGGGCCTGAGGGGCCTAAACAAGGCTGAATAAGTTCATCTTCACTGTAAGAAAGTCAGTTGAGGTGCGGAGAGCCTGCCTAGTAAACCCATACCCTAACAGGTGGTCTTTGGAGGAGGTGTGCTTTTGCTGTGCGAATGCAGTGGTGGGAGGGGCTTTGCTGATTCACTCTGCTAGGAGCGGAATTCACATGAGAAACCACATTTGAGTTGGGTCTTGAGGATGAATCCGTCAGGAAGAGAAGTAGGGAGAGGCGAGAGCAGTGAATATGGAAGCAGGGATGCCCAGGAGTGCCCGGTGCTTTCGGGAAGGGCGGTGTTTGGGTGCAGGCTTCCACGGGCTTGTAAAGGGGTGCAGGTACGAGTCGGGGGGTGAGCCGGCTGGGTGGCGTCCTCCATCACTGTCCAGGAGCGGTGGGTGGGGCTTGCCCGGGTTTTCGGAACGCCTGGTGGTTCCTGCCAGACTCACTGTGGGGACTCAGTGCAGCTGGGGGCTGGGGGCGTCCCGCCAGTTCCCGGCTACCCCGGCCAACCAGCCTCTCGCCTCAGGAGTACAGCATCGTGATTGAGCAGCTCTCAGACGGCAAATGGGTCCCCTTTGATGGTGATGACATCCAGCTGGAGTTTGTCCGCATTGATCCTTTTGTGAGGACCTTCTTGAAGAGGAAAGGTGAGTGCAATTCTTGCAAGAGAAAACTCTGGGAAGCCTGTCCCTGCCTCGGGCCGGCTCTCGTGCGGCCGACAGACACCGTGGGAAGCCCTTCCTAGTTACGTGTCTCGGCTCTTCCCCAGCTGGCAAGTACAGCGTCCAGTTCAAGTTGCCTGACGTGTACGGTGTGTTCCAGTTCAAAGTGGATTACAACCGGCTAGGCTACACGCACTTGTACTCCTCCACTCAGGTAAGCCAGCTTGCAGCCCCGTCCCCAGCCAGCGCCTGCCCCACCTGGGCCTCCGCGTGGCCAGGGCCTGCCATCTCTGTCGTGTCGCAGGTGTCGGTGCGGCCCCTGCAGCACACGCAGTACGAGCGCTTCATCCCCTCGGCCTATCCCTACTACGCTAGCGCCTTCTCCATGATGGTGGGGCTCTTCATCTTCAGCGTCGTCTTCTTACACATGAAGGAGAAGGAGAAGTCTGACTGAGGGGCCGGCGCCCCAGACTCCTTTCAGCAGACATGGAGGGTTTTTATAGGACTGCTTTTTCTCCCCTTTATGGTGGGTCTTTTTGGGGGGTTTTGTTTTTTTTAAAGCCACGGACAGTGGCACAGCTTACCTCAGCGGGAGATGGAACAATGAGTACCAAGGGGTGGGGGGGTTGGGGAATAATTTCTAAGTTTTTCCACCTTGAATGCTAAGTGTGTTTTCACATGTGAAGTCAACTCTCATTTCTAAAATAAAGAGAAACATCGCCCTCAAACTTCATCTGGCCCCCGTTGTGCTTTGCTGATGGTGTGGGTGCTGCTGAGAAATGACTGGATACAAAACAGTAAGTGGCCTTTTTTAGTTTTGCTGAAGACTGGAAATGACAGAGCTTCTAAACGTCAAGGGATAAAATAAGGTTAATAAAGGCCAGTGGGGAAATCACTGAAATTGGAAATCTAGGAAGTCAACAGTGCTTGACTTTATAACAGAATTATAGAACTGCTTGGTTGAAAAGAACCTTAAATTATGTTCACCTTGCTTTAGGCAATAGTTGTGTTCCTAAAAAGCATGTGTAAAGTTGTATGTAAAATCCCTTCCCCGTCATTGATCGTTTGTCTTTGTGGCGTAAGAATCACTCTTAGAGCCAAGTATTCAGTTCCAGGCACATACATGTTCTGCAGTTGTAAATATGCATTTAATGCTTCACAATTCCTGTAAGAAACACTCGTCAGAAGGGGAGAATTAGCAAGTTTAAAACACTACTGTTAATTCCCATTTCATCAGTCACGTTAGCTCCGCTAGACTCAATTCAGTAGCTGGACGAGCTCCGTGGCGATGCTTCCTCCAGAGCACCCTCAGAGCTGTTCCAGGACGCGTGACTGAAGTGCAGAGGCTCCCACATCTCAGGCCTCACTTCAGCGTTTTTCACTCTGATACCTGCATACCCTGACCTGTGCGAACGTTTGCCTTAGCGCAGGTAACACGCAGACTCTAACGTGGAACGCAGGTCTGACCCGCCTCAGCTCGGCCTCACCTGCTCGGTCACTAACTTTTCAGAGGTCTGTGAAGATAGGACACGAGCTTAAGGTGGGACTTTTTGGTCAGCAGCTTACACCCGAGTAGCCCCTCGCCTGGGACAGCGGGCTCATTCCTTTGGATTTGTACGCAAGAGCTAGTCACATATTTATTTAGCGCTGATACACAAAGGGGCCTGGGGATTAGCCAGCGTTTCTTTTTAGAGTTAGTCAGGCCCTCTGAATTCGTCCAGACGAGGGGTTGGCAAACTTGGCCTGTGGGTCAGTCTGGCCTGCTGCCTGTTTTTTGTAGGCCTGCAAGCTAAGAACAGTTTTTACGTTCAAGTGGTTGGAAACAATTGAGACTATTTAGTGACACGTGAAATCCAAATCTCAGTGTCCCTAAATGAAGCTTTACTGGGAAGCCGCCACACTGACTTGCTTACATATTTAAGGCTGCCTTTGCGCTGCAATGGCAGAGTTGAGTAGCTGCAACAGCCTGAGTACTGGCCCTCTACAGACAAAGTTTGCCGACCTCTATCCAGACCAGTTTCTTCATTTTAGAGGTAAGAGAACTTCAGTCCACACAGGTTATATGCTGCATCAAAATCACACTGCTTGAGTGCGTCAGCAGCTAGACTGTGAACTCGAGCTGTTCCTTCCGCTTGCCAAACCCGAGGCCTTCTCTCTGGCTGGCTGGCCCACCCTGCACCATCTTTTCTCCTGACCGACTCCCACACCCCTCACCTAGGAGCCCCTCCCTCAGCATTCACAGACCATCACGACACAGATACTGGAAGTTATTTTAGTAATTCATTCACCAGCTCCATCAGCTATCACAGGGCCGCCCTCCACGAGCAGAGGAGGAGGGCTGCCTGACTCAGCGCTTCATACTCCAGGTTGGCCAGGAATAACATCTTCATTCTTGTTTCCACACAGTTCTTCTCTGCAAGCCTGTTGGCCAGCAGAGTGGCGGCTGACTGTTGGAGCAGCCAGCCAATCATCTTGTCTGGTTTCAGGTCCTTCAAGGCTAGAGTACGTTCACCCCAGAGGCTTAAATGAAGCAGGTTAGCAGCTACTCGGGCAGATGGCCTCTGTAACGGGAAGGGAAGCTGATGTTTAGAACCTGTGACAAAGTCTTCACCCACAGCCTGCTTTGTTAATGCATCCTCGTTGCGGGGCCTTCCCTTCTCTGACCCCGAGCAAATTCTTCTCCACCCTTCTCTCTCCTACAATGCCCTGCACTCACCTGACACACACTCCTGGCTTTTCCATGGGTACAAATTGGTGGGGGGCGGGGGGCAGTGTGCATTGCTGGAAGAGCCTCCCCACCCTGGAAGGCCCAGGAGCCGTGTCTGGGGTGAGGGGAGTTGTCACGACTTAATGACGGGCAGCAGCGAGCACCTACCGTGACCGTGACAGCCTGCCGCACACGGTGAGGGGTAAGTGGTAGGACAGGAGTTTGAGCCCTGGTCTGTCCAGGCTGTTGCCACTAAACATGCCACCTCAACTGGACCTGCCACTCCAATCCAGGTTTCAAATATGTTAGCCTTTGTAGTAATTTCACAATGTCCAGATCTCTTAGGAGACGTCATCACATCTGTCTGATTAGATCTCAGCTGATTCTTTTAAGCTGCATCTTCATTAAACATTTCTTAAAACTGCATCTCTTTCCCTCTGAGTAACTTTAAGCAACTAAAACGAAGAGGAGTTGAACTGCTGGAATCCTGACTAATTTGGTGGCCAGCTCCCGTACTCCTATCTATACGCAAGTCTCCTATACTTGGCCTTTACCTTTGTAAGACAGAGGAGCCGCCTGTCCCTCTAGTGCTTGCCCAACCCTGACCTTTACTCTGGAACATGGACCGAGGTCTCCATCCACACAATCCCTGTAAACCTGGGGATGGCCTCACCTTGCTGGCGTCTCGCTGGAGCAGCGACCTCACCAGCTGTCTCACCTCCGGAGGCACCGACTCGGGCAGTGCTGGCAGCTGAGCTTCTTGGTAACTGCGGCTTTCAAGGTGGGCCCTGCCCTGGCCGTAAAAGGGATTGGGGAGCCCGAAGATTTCGTAGGCGAGCGCTCCCACCGCCCAGGCATCAGCCTTGCTGTAGTCGATCACTGCCCGGGGGCCAGGGCAGGCTGTGGACACCTGCTCAGAAAGCAACCGGTGAGCACTCATGCTGCTGGTACTCCTAAACTATTCATGCTCCTGCACAGCACCCAACTCACAGACTAATCTGAACTCTGTCCCAGGCAACCCAGAACCTGAGGGAACTGTAGCTCAGATGCAGGAGAATCTGCTCAGCTCTGCTTGGGGCTGACAAAACGCACATCTCCTGGAACATCAGATCCAGATTTAAGCAAAGAGGCAGGGAAGGGACTTCTGATACATTGTGGGTCAGAGAAGATGAAAGTGTTGAGTAAACAGGAAACCTGGTGGGAGAGGCTCTGCTGACGGCACCCGACACGCTCAGCAGGACTCACCTCAGGGGCCATCAGGCAGCCGTTTCCACCACGGTCCACATACCAACTGGTGAAAGGCAACTGCAGGCCGACACGCTCATCAGCCAGGCAGCAGCCGAAGTCTGTGATCACCAACCAGGGGCAGCCGTCTGCAGACGGACAGGCAGAGGTGAGTGGCCGAGTCTCCCCCACCAACCCACCCCCCGCCCGAGGTCCTGTTTCCACTAAAGCCACCCTCTGGATGTGGGTACGAGGGGCTCACAGGGACTCCGTGTTGACCCAGGAGCACAGGCCAGCAAGGCCTGGACAGCTGCCCACTCGCCGGAGAGCTGAGCGGGGCCAGCCACACAAGTACAGATGTGCCTCTAGGAAATCAAGATCCCCAAGCAAAGAACGGGATAAAATTTGTCCCAATCTAAATAATCTAGTAATTGGAGCTCTCCCAAGATCGAAGGAGCAGCTCTTGTTTTACTGATCAGGTGGTGCTGGCTCAAATGACCGCCAAGAGCCTTTGAACTTGAAACCTCAAATCCAAACCTAAAAAACAGGTGCGTTATGAATTAGTTATTTGTAAAAGGATTCATACAGACTTCCTTTAAAAAGCCAGTTCCTCTAGAATTGCATATTTAATTATCTCAAATCTTCTAGTTCAAAATTGACCAGCGGTATGGCTCTCTTTTACAGGATCCCCAGGCAAGTGACCATCCAGCTTCACTTGAGTGCTTCCAGTGACGGGGAGCTCACTGCCAGGGGCAGCTGGGCTGACATTCAAGTAGTGCTCACTGTTTGAAAATTCTTTCTTATATTAAGCTGAAGTCTACCTCTCTTTCACTTTATTCAAGAAAATGTCCACCACTGAGGTTTCTGTTCTGTAAGCGGACAACCGAAAGGAACCTGGGAACCGTTAACCACCACTCCACGGGTCCTACACAGAGAACAAAAACCTCCATCTTGAAGGAGGGAGTGCTCATCTCTTGTGTACAGAGCTAAGACACAATAACTTAGAACATAAAAATCAAAAAAGACCCAAAGGCTCCTAAACGTCCCCAGACCTAAAGTCCAGTGTGCCCTGGACCGCCTGGAGGTGCAGCGGGGCAACTACCTGCGTCTGGCTCCACGAGGACGTTGTCGGATTTCAGGTCTCTGTGTGCGACGCCCTGCTGCACCAGGTGAGCCACCCCTTCCAGGAGCTGCAGAGTCATCACGGTGGCCAGGCGGGGGCTCGGGCTGTTCCCACGAAGATACTGGCGCAGGGTACAGGAGTAGCTGGCAGAGAGGGCAACAGGGGCTCGGCTACTGTGCACCAAGGATCCCGAGCACCTTATTTCCTATTAGCGTGATGGCCTTTCCTCTTCTTTTTTTTTTTTTTAATTTTATTTATTTATCTTTTATTTATTTATTTTTGGCTGTGTTGGATCTTTGTTGCTGCACACGGGCTTTCTCTAGTTGCGGCAAGCGGGGGCTACTCTTCATTGCAGTGCGTGGGTCTCATTGTGGTGGCCTCTCGCTGCGGAGCACAGGCTCTAGGCGTGCGGGCTTCAGTAGTTGTGGCTCGCAGGCTCTAGAGCGTAAGCTCAGTAGTTGTGGCTCGCGGGCTCTAGAGCTCAGGCTCGGCAGCTGTGGCACACGGGCTTAGTTGCTCCATGGCACGTGGGATCTTCCCGGACCAGGGCTCGAACCCATGTCCCCTGCATTGGCAGGCGGATTCTTAACCTCTGGGCCACCAGGGGAGCCCCTCCTCTTCTTCCTGAACATTTTGATTTCCTTTTTCCCCAAGTATCCTTTCTGTTCCCACCCACCATCTTGAAATTAGGAAGTAAGAGCTGGGGCCTCACTATTAAAAGTAACAGTACAGATGCTTGTTTCCTTAAAAACCCATACGGCAATGCCAGGGGTGCAGGGACGGAGGAAGGAGAACAGTTTATGTTAAGAAACCAGGTGAGGTAAGCATAGAGGGGGCAACAGCCAAAGGTACTAACAGCACTAGGGGAAAAGTATGTTCTGACTCAACACGTGTTTGTTTTCATGAAAAGTTGTCCTAAAGGGACAAATGTCCTCCCAGAGGGCGGGGATCCCTCTTCCCTGCAACCCCGGGCTCCAGGCATGCTGCTCACTACAGGGCCTGCCACACCCGACACTTACTTCTTCATCACAAGGAAGAGAGTCCGCCCGTGGCCCAGGCCTTCGGGGTGAAGGCGCGGGGGCAGCACGTCAGGGTAGTCGAGCAGGGCCCCTGGCAGCAGTGGCACAGACGACGTGAAGGCGCGGAAGACGCGGATGACGTTGGGGTGTGCGGCCAGCTGCTTGGGACCCCCCTTGGATCTTCTTTTTCAGCCAAGTGGGACAAACATGAGGCCAGTAGCAGATATGACACTTGGAAATATAACAGTCTAAGGCCACATTCAATACTGACATGCATTTATGCGCCCAGCTAGCTCCTCGTATCAACTCTGCCCCAGGTGCAGAGCCTGGTTTTGGAAGGAAAACCCACAATGACTCATTGCATTCAGTGACTCCACCAGTCCGTCCACTGTCCATCCATCCCAGGTGGCAGAACACAGTGGAGGAGACCCTGGAATCAGACTGCCTGGGATTGAATCCCACCCCTGCCACTCCAAGTCCTTGGCCAAGTTGCTTAACTTCTCTGGACTCAGTCTCAAATGCAAAAGGGGGACAAGGTGGTAACATACCTCAAGAAGTTGTTAATGCTTGTAAAGGACCTAGAATCTCCTCGATTCCAAGTTCTAGCATAACACTTGGCATGGAGTATGAGCCCAATAAACCTTTGAGTGAATGAATACACATGCAGTTCATAGTAGAGATGTCACCTGCTGCCATGCCCACACCTACCGCTCAGACACAATGGCCACGTTTGGGATTGCATGACCAGGGCTGCAAAACCACCTGCCCCTGGCTCAGAGCTGCTGGGACTAAGGGTGAGCACCTACTCCAAGGGCAACAAGCCTGCAGTCATGTCTGAGGCCCAGTGGCTGGCAGGAAAAGGGGAGAGTCTCTCTTTGTGGAGCGAGTGAGTGAGTGAAGAAACGTGGCAGTACCTGGGCAGTCAGCAATGGAGCTGAGGGTGAAAGGATGCGGTTACAGAACAGGACCCTACGGGGCCTTCCCCCGTATCCTCTGCTTTAGCTCCTCTCCAGAGTGCCTGGATAACAGTATCTGATGCACATTCCTGAGCTGTTTTACAGATGTGATAACCCCCCACCAAATGGAAGGTGCTAACTACTTGATGACCGTGGGCTCATGGCCCCCAGACCTACTGGCGCCTAAGGACTGATAATGTTAACCCCTGTGACACCACCCTGTCACCTCACCATTAACCAGTCAGAGAACTGTGCACGAGCCAATCACATACCCTGTGACCCCCTTCCCCTCCCCTCCCCTGGCCTTTAAAAACACTTTGCTGAAACCCTTGGCGGAGTTCGGGGTTTTTTGGGCATGAGCCACCCTTCTTGCACGGCCCTGCAATAAACCTTTCTCTGCTCCAAACTCCGATGTTTCAGTATTGTTTGCCCTCACTGTGCTTTGGGCACAGGAACTTGAGGCCTGAGGGAAGCCAGAGGTGTAGCCATGGGTAGGAAATAAGGACGCTGGGTGGCAGAGGAGGAGGATGGAGCAGAAGCCCAGAGACATCAAGACAACACAGAGAGTTCGACACATGCTCTGTCTTCAGAGCTGCCTCAGTTCCGAGCTTTGAAGCCGGTCCACCATGTGGCCTCGTACAGCTCCTCTGGACTCCACCCAAATGGGCCCCTGTCCTAGGCGATCAAAGGAATCAAAGCATTGTTCCTAGCCTGGGCCCATTAGGGCCAGTGGGAGAGTCAGGATCACAGCACAAGGCTGTCAGTGCCACAGTGGGAAAGCGCTGCCTGGTTGTCACGAGAGCCCAGAGGAGGCGTGTGGCTGTGCTGGGGAGACGCGCGTGTGTGTTTGTGTGTATATATAGAACTGGAGCAGGACGGGAGTGTGTGTGTGTGTGCGTGTGTGTGTGGTGTGTGTGTGTGTATAGAACTGGAGCAGGACCGGAGTGTGTGTGTGTGTGTGTGTGTCTAACTGCACACACAAGAGGCCTGTGTGCATCTGGTAAGGGCATATGAATTCACCACGGTGGAGCACAGGGTGTGAACAGGAGAAGATCAGAAATCAGGTGGGAGAAGCAGCCCCAGGAGCAGATCACAAGGGCTGAGTCTGAGGTCCTTAGAGGAGCAAGGCTAGGAAGAAATCCACCCAGTGTTCTCAGGGTCTTGGAGTCTTTCTCCTGAGACAGAGTTGATGTCATCAGTACTTTAGGTAACAGACCTTCTGCCATATTCATCTAATCATTCCGCAGACATTCACTGAGCTGTTGGGTGTACACAGTAAACAAACACAAAAGCCCTGCCCTCAGAGAGCTTTCAGTGCAGCCACAGAGACGATGAATAAAGAAGACAAAGACATCTACGATTTAAGGACAGATGGAGATAAATGCTGTGAAAAAACTAAAGTGGGTAGAATACTGGAGAGTGACAGGTCTGCACGGCAGCACCATGTCAGCTGGCTGATGCTTCCACCACAAAAGGAAGCACCAGAGGATAAAGTTAGACCCTAGGAACCAGCTGACACCCACCCTTCCCTACAAAGGAATCCGGAGAAGAGGAGGCCAGGGCTAAGCCCACCAAGCAGCTACTTCCCTAGGCCTGCGCCGACCGTCAGTCACACTAGAGCCTTCCAAGCCCTGGAAGGGGTCTTCCACGTATGTTTCCTTAAGTCCCCATTTCCACCTTCTTGCTTCTGATCTACAGACCAACGCTCTAGTAAGTCACCAAAAACGCAGCGGGCCACCTCTTCCCGGGGGTCTGCAAGTACTGAAGGGGGCACAGCGTCTCCTCTGGCACAAGTATTATCTTCTACAACCTGTGGGTTTGCAAAGCCAAGGTGAGCTTCGGCTGCCATCCCGACTCTTCCCTCTGTGGAGGGAGCCTCTTTTCCTACTTCTCTGCCTAGCTAATGGCTATCCATCTTCCAAGAGGCAAACTGTCCCTTCAAGAGGCCTTTCTGAATGGCCCCGAACGCCTGCAACACACACACCTCTGGGCTCCCTCAGCACCTGAGCGTACGCTATTCTAGCACTTACCACGCTAGACTCTGCTCCCGACTTCTCAGGCTCCTCTGTCACATGGAGAACAGGCCATTAAAAAAAAATCTCTTGGCACTATCGGGACACGGCAGCTGTTCGTGAAGTGAGTGTTGCCTCCGCTGGGGACAGAGTTCGATTTGTTTCCACCTGGGCATTACTCAGGCATCAGAAACCAGATCCATTTCCCATGGTTCTGAACTGGGCAGCTCTGGACGGCCTTCTCTCCCTACTCCAGCGTGAGTCGGCCACCTGCATCTTCCACCAGAGTCGGACCGTCTACAGTCTTTCCCAATTAGCCACCAACTGAAAATCCATCACTGACTACACCATTCAGTGAGAATTTATTATCTACTGTGTGTCGTGTCAGACACTGTGCTGAGCGGTGAGGGCACAGGTGGGGATTCTGCTCTGTGTGGTGGGCAGATGGGTGCTTACCTGTGAGCGACTGCTCCATACTCCCCGGCCAAGGCCACTCGACTGGCGGGGACAAGCTCCTGGCTCATTGTGCTGAAGATGGCTTCGCTGGATGAGCCCGCCTGGAACACATCCGTAATGGATCCAGGGTTACACAGGCCCAAGCAAGTCCAGACCCTCCTTATAACCTGGACCA
The DNA here is from genome assembly GCF_949774975.1 of Lagenorhynchus albirostris. Taxonomy (NCBI): domain Eukaryota; kingdom Metazoa; phylum Chordata; class Mammalia; order Artiodactyla; family Delphinidae; genus Lagenorhynchus; species Lagenorhynchus albirostris. The sequence continues at coordinate 170,496,285 of NC_083096.1, forward strand.
GGACAGCTACTGCCTAGAATTGGTTTTGACCTTCAAGCTAAGATAACCTCTCTGAAGTGGGAGGCCAAGTTGAGTGTCTCCTGGGAGAGAGAGGGCAGAGATGCCATCCATGCCAACCCAGAGGACGCTCCCCACACCTCACACTCTTTGACAGTTCAGGTGCCCACGGCAGGAGGAGGTGTCAAGATGATCAAGGCAGGGGCCCTCCTTCCTGCCATAGGTGCCTCCGGTCACCACCAGGCTCAAACCTGACCACCGAGCACTAACGCTCACCCTTGCAGGCTCCCTTCAGCAGACAGGCCCAGCCTGACAAGCCCCCGCTGGATAAACTCGTGCCGAATCACAGAACAGCCCTCTTCATCACCCAGTAAAAAACACAAAACAAGGAAAAGCACCTTATTTCCCTCATTTCATTATGAACAGCTCTCAGGACTTGTGAAACCTGTCAAGAATCCTTTAAGAATCAAGTCTTTTAGCTTTTGTGAATGCATTTGCTGTCGTGCCCCAACCAGTGGGAGTTTTGATACTAAGACTGGATGTTTCCTAGGTCGAGGATTTGGCTACTTGTTAGCTATCAGCCCAGCGTGGAAGTATAGTCTAATAACCTCCATTCCCCAGATCGAAACCTGAACCTGCATCCTTCAGTGTCCAGCGTGAGCTGTGTGGCTGTGTCCCACCTTAGCCTTGGAAAGATGCCCTGGGCAGGAGGAAACGCATCAGGTCTTGATGAATTTCCTAACCTCTCCTCCCACCGCCCCCCCATGTAATGGCAAGATAAATTACTCTAAATGGACAGAAGTCTTTGTTTTCAGGTGGGAAAAATACTCAATTTCCCAAAGTGTCGAGTTCTGCAAGAGTTGAGAGCAGAGAGGCGACAAGCCAGCCTTGGGTCTGCAGGGGCGGTGGGAGGCGTGCGGCCCCTCGTGCCCAGCGTGGCAGGTCAGGGAGAGAGAGGCCGGTGCAGACTGCAGCCCTGAAATCAACTGATCGGCCTGGACACTTTAGGAACTTGCTACCCAGTGTGGCTCACGGCCCAGCAGCATGGGCATCGCCTGGGGGCTCGTTAGTGGCAGGGGTCGGGTGGGAGTCTCAGGCTCCACCCCGCAGCAGCTGCCCACGATCTATCTGCCTTCTAACCTGACCCCAGGTGATGCGTGGACATATTACAGTCGGAGACATGCTGCTTCAGACTCTTGTGCAAGAGCGTGAGGCACCTGTACTGTGGAGAATCTGTGTTGTTTCCTATCTACTGCCTGGGAAAAAGCGCCGTGAGGTTCCCCCAAGATGGGCATTTTGAGAAACGCCGACTTTAAAGATGGAAGGCCCCACTCTTACCGAGATGTTCCACATCATCTTGATGGCCAAGGGAAAGGCAGGGGCCGGTGGGGCTTGCTCCTCTTCTCGTGGAATGATCTCTGGGCCTCTCCCTGGAAGAAGCCCGATACTCCCCGCCACCTGCTGGTTCTGGGGCAACACAGGCATGGTGGCCTCATAGACAGCGGCACTGCAGCCCTTGCCAATGGACTTCCCGATCAGATACTCCTCCAGCCGGAAACCCTGCCAGCGTCTAGCGTCCAATGGGTCAGGGAGCGGCTTGTTTTTCTGGGTGAAAACTGCCTGTGAAGAAAAAAAGCAGGCACCGTGAGCCAGAGAGCCCAGTAAGGCTTCAGCGAAGGGATGCGGAGGTACAGTGAGGCGAGCTCTTCACTGACAAGACCAAGAGCCAATAAAAACACAACCAAGTTGGGTTTCACTGCTCGTCCTGGGCTCAGGCCATCCTGCTTTCTCTCTCATTACTCAGAATAACTTTTCTCGAAGTGTCACTTCACTGCAGTCACCGAGACAGCCCAACACAGAACATGAATTAGTTAAGAGGTCAGAACTCTCAAATTCTGCAACGGGCACATCACTCCTTTGCTGCCTGTCAAGCTCCCAGCACAAGCTTGGGGGTTTCTGATTATAGAGACGGCTCCTTCTGCAAAGACCTCGGCAGGCAGGTATTGGACGGTTACCAAGAACTGTGTATGGGCAGAAGCATGTGGTCAGCAGCCACCCCTCCCACTTGGGAATGACCTCAGGCTGCTTTTGCAGGCCAGGGGGTAAAATAAGGGGGCTCCCTGGAGCCGAGTCATCAGGTCCTGTTGTTGGGCTGCAGCCCACAGGCCTGCAAGCCTTGTATCTGCCCAGCCTTGAGACGACTGAAGAAAGAGCCTGGAGACAGTGACAAAGACATCAATGGTTTATTGGACGGGGCATCTTACACGTCTGCAGCATAAGGTCCTGGAGCAACATCCCAACGTGTGTGGCAGACAGCAGGCAGGACATGGCAGCAATCTTCACTAATCTTCACTAGTCGGGGGAGAAGGAGGCTACCATTTATAGGGAAATTGGTATCAGGTTGGCTCATCAGTTACCAGGGAAACCGGTGGCTGGGGCATGTCCCTCACAGCCCCTCACGTTAATGACCATCAAGAGGACAGATGTTTCCCTTTAATAAACTAGCAGGTGGAGCTGTTTTGGCCTAAGGCTTAGAACAATCACTAGCTGGGGCAGGGGGCGAGCACCTTCCCGTGAGTAGGATGTAAGTGAAGCAGGGACTGGTCCAGCAGGGGATGTACAGAGAGCAAAAGGACGGCCATCTTGAGTGGCCTGACCATACATCTGTCTTCCTGTCTCTACCTCTTAGGAATCTGGTGGGCCATTCTGTTTGCAGAAAGGAAACAAGAATACGAGAGTTCGGAGGGACATAGATGGAAATGCAGGTGCTGTGGGGATGCACTGGGATCGAGGCTATTTCCCCCAAATCGGGGTTCTTGCCTACTCCAGGCAGGTGACATCATTTCTGCAGTCACCCAAACTCTGCCTTCCCCCTCAAATCCCATCTGACCTGCTGACCCCTCCCTCTTCATGGTTAGTCACTCAGCTCCAGACTCTCCCACTCACGTCCTTCCTTCACCTGCTTCTGAGCCGGATGAAACCACACTGCTTTCACGTGTCACTCATCAGGTTCAAGAACCTGATAGGTTATTCGGTACCTTGTCCTGGTACTTCCTACATGGGAAAATTGTTCTGCAGGCTGGTCTGCACTGTCTGTGCTGGTCTCTCACATGCCTCTCCCTGAACCTTTGCTCAAACTATTCCCCTCTCCCGCCCCCTATTTCTATTGTCTTCACTCTACCTGCTCATCCTTACTCATCCATCAAGTCCGAACTCAAGCTCCTGCTTCCCCTATAACCAGTCCTGACAGCCAGCCCACAGCAACCTTTCCTCCTGGAGGATTCCTAAAGCACTGAGAACCTATGAGCTAACACACCTCGTATGATAACTTCTAATGTTTTTTAAAAACGAAAGTCTGTCTTGCCTTGCCAACTAGTTTCCAAACTCTGTGGAGTGGAAGCAATATCTTGTAGAGTAATCCTTTAGCAACCATGGTTTTGAGAATGAGTTACATGTTTTAAAACTTTTAATTTTGAAATAATTATAGACTCACAGGAAGCAGCAAAAAAAAAAAAAAGTACAAAATGTCCTGTGTACCCTTCACCCAGTTTCCCACAAGTGACATCTTATAAAAAGCACTAGTACAAAGCCCAGGAAAGTGACAACATACGCTACTGTTAACTAGACTACAGACCTTACTCAGTTTTCACTTTTTCTTTTTTGGCCGCGCGCAAGCGGATTCTTAGTTCCCCGACTAGGGATGGAACACGCGCCCTCTGCAGTGGATGCGCAGAGTCTTAACCACTGGACCACCAGGGAAGTCCCTCACCATCTTTTCTGACCTGCATTCTTTCGTGTGTGCACGTGTGCGCACGTGTAACTCTATGCAATTTTATCCCCCGTACAGATACATGCAATCACCACCACAATCAAGACAGCGTGTTCCGTCGCCATAGACTCCTCTGTGCCACCTCTTTGTATTCGGGCCACCCCCACCTGTCCCAGTCCCCTGGCAACCAGTGATCTGTTCTCCATCTCCACAGTTTTGTCATTTCAAGACTGTTATATAAATAGAATCGCACAGGATGTAACCTTTCGGAACTGACTTTTTTTCACTAAGCATAATGCCCTTGAGGTTCATTTAGGTTGTTACCTATCGATGGCTGACTCCTTGTTATTGCTTAGTATTCCACTGTATGGCTGTACCAGGGTTTGTTTAACAATTCACCTGCCGAAGGATGTTTGGGTTTTTAATATTTTGCTATTATGAATGATGCTGCCGTGAACATCTGTGTTTAAAAATTATTCTTAAGAATTGTGGTAAAATACACATAATTGGCCATTTTAACCATTTTAAGTGTGCAGTTCAGTGGCACTAAGTACAGTCACACTGTTGTGTAGCCATCACCACCATCCATCTCCAGAACTTTTTTCATCTTGCAAAACTGAAATTCTATACCAATAAACAGTGACTCCCCAGCCCCTCTCCCCAGCCCTTGTTCACTTTCCATCTCTATGAATTTGACTAAATACCTCATATAAGTGGAATCATACAGTACTTGTCTTTTTGTGCCTGGCTTATATCACTTAGCATAATGTCCTCAAGCTCCTCCACGTTGTTGCATGTGTCGGAATTTCCTCTCTTTTTAAGGCTGAATAATATTCCATTGTATGTATATAGCACATTTTGCTTATTTTTCACCCACTGATGGACACTTGGGTTGCTTCCATCTTTTGACTACTCTGAATAATGCTATGAACGTAGGTGTACGAGTATCTGTTCAAGTCCCTGCTTTCAGTTCTTTTGAATATATACTCAGAAGTGGAATTGCCGGGATATGGTAACTCTATTTTTAATTTTTTGGGGGAACTGCCATACTGTTTTCCATAGCAGCTACTCATGTACAGTTTTTTGTGTGAACATAAGTTTTCACTTCTCTGGGTAAACGCCCAAGGCTGCAATGGCTGGGTCCTACAGCGAATACATGTTTAGCTTTGTAAGAAACAGCCGACTATTTTCCAGAGTGGCTGCACCATTTTATATTCTCACCATTGGTCCAGTTTCTCTGCATCCTCACAGGCATTTGCTACTATCACTGATTTTAAAATTTTAGCTGTTCTAATAAGCATACAGAGATACCACCTTGTATGTTTAACTTGCATTTCCCTAGTGGCTAGTGATGTTGGACATCTTTTCATGTGCTTATTTGGCATCTGTATCTCCTCTTGGTGAAATATATATTCATGTCTTTTGCCTATTTTATATAGGCTTTTTTTTTCCCCCAAATGCTTTCCAAATGCATCTAAAGGCACTGGTCAGTGTTCTACCCCAGTATGACACCATACAGAATTTTAGCACTAGAGTTGCCAGATCTGGTGATTTTCTTTCAAAAGAAGCCAAATGCCCGAATTTTTAAAATTAATTGGCAACTAATTAAAAATTTTAAGTCACAGAAAGGTGAAGTGTGAGGAAAGGACATGGAGGATGGTAAGCTTAGGGGGTCAAGCTCCTCGGTTTAAAAACAGCCTCCCTAATTTTAAGTAGGATTTGTCAAGTTGGCCGACCTTGGCTTCTGCCAGTTGAGCTGTAGCAAAAGACAAGTACAGAGGCTGGGGACTAGGTCAGGTGTCACCTGTAGCCCCAAAGGGGACAGCGCAAATGTGAGACACTCTGGTGATGAGTAACACGAACTGGGCTGAAAACCAGGAAACATGGGAGACACTGCTTGGTTTTCAACCAGCTGTGTCCTTGGGCAAGTCACCCCACCTTCCATGACCTCAGCGCTAAGCTGTGAAATGCAGGGGCTGTACTAACTCAGTGTTTCCAAACCCCAGGAAGAACGACCTCCCTGGAAGAGGAGGGGATCCTGCCAGCAGATGGCCTTCAGACTTGAACTCAACAATGGTTCTTCCTTGGGTGTCCAGCCTGCCCACCTACCCTGCAGATTTTGGACTTGCCAGCCTCCAGAACGGCAGAGCCAATTCCTTCAAATAAATCTCCCTTTTTATAAACACATCCTATTGGCTCTGTTTCTCTGAAGAAATACAGATTTTGGTTGAGCAGAAACAGAATTCTCTGAGCTATTTAAAACATTTAAAAAGCCCAAGAACCTCTGTGTCTCTAGACACCTTTGATAACTCTATGCAGGTTAACTAAAACCCATTAGGTCTGTTTTCTCCTGCTGTTCTTGCTTTTTACTGTGGCTTCAGTTATGTCACTAATTGGCTAAACTGGATGCAGCCTGGCTGGCACAGTGGTTTAAGGGCACAGGCTCTGGAAAGTCAGACTTGGGGCACTGCCCTTTATTAGCTGTGTGACTTCAGCAAGTTACTTCACCTTTCACCTCTCTGAGTATGTTTCCCCATCCATAAATTGTGGATGACAGGCACCTCAGGAATAGAAGTGTTATTATGATTTAGTTGTCCTTAAATTTTAGAAAATTTATGGAAAGTCATGGCCTCGGTGCAAGAGGAGCTATAATTAACATATCTTTTAAAACATGCTTAGGAAGGGAAGACAGTAAAACAAAAGTGAGGTCCTGGCCGAGTATGAGGAGATCAGTAACAAAGAAAATGAGCCTTAACCAATGACTGCCCAGAAATTCCAGCTCCAAGATAAACCTTGAGGGGCTTCCCTGGTGGCGCAGTGGTTGAGAATCTGCCTGACGATGCAGGAGACACGGGTTCGAGCCCTGGTCTGGGAAGATCCCACATGCCGCGGAGCAACTGGGCCCGTGAGCCACAACTACTGAGCCTGCGCGTCTGGAGCTTGTGCTCCACAACAAGAGAGGCCGCGATAGTGAGAGGCCCGCGCACCGCGATGAAGAGTGGCCCCTGCTCGCCACAACTAGAGAAAGCCCGCGAAAAGAAACGAAGACCCAACACAGCCAAAAATAAATAAATAAAATTAAAAAAAAAGCAGAGTGTGTTAAATATTACAATTAAATCTTAAAAAAAAAAAGATAAATCTTGACCCAGGGCCCCAAATCAGTACATGCCTCCCAGCCCCGCCCCTCACAACACCCACACGCTTAGCCCACGCGCTTAGCCCCGCCCCCCAACCTGACTCCCGCCCGCCTGTGCTCCGGCCCCAGCTTCGGCCCCCGCCCGCAGCCAGAGCTCACCTGGATCTCCTCACAGGCCGAGGCCGCCCGACGGCCCTCCGCTTGCTTCTCCTCTATGAGACCCAGACCCAGCCCGAAGGCCAGAAAGACGGCCCGGCCGCAAGGGCCCGCGCCGCCCCGCGGCCGCCCCACGAACTGCCTCTGGAGCCGCGCCGCCAGCCCGGCCACCGACTGGCGGAAGAAGCGGTAGCGGCCGGGGAGCCCGAGCCCGAGCCTGCGCGGCTCCGCGCCGGGTCCCGCGGCCTGGCCCGGGCGCTCCCCGCGACCCCAGCCCGCCGCGGGGCCCGGCCGCTCCGGTCGCCCCCAGCCGTAGGTCGGGCCAGGCTTGGCCGTGAAGCGCAGTAGCAGCGCTCGGCCCAGCTGCAGGCCCCGGCCCAGCGCCTGTCGCACCGCCATGGCTCCGCAGCCAGGTCTTCCCGGAGCCGCAGGCGCCGGTGACGCCGGACAAAACAACAAACTTCGGGGGCGGCGCCTCTGCGCAGGCGCGGTCGCTAATGGGCGGGGCCGTCACTCTGGTTTCCTGGCTGGGCGCGCGAGGGCGCTGTGCGCGCACTTGCGCGGCGGTTAGTTTCTTGCGCTTTTGGACCCAGGGTCTAGGAGTCGCGTGTCAGGGTGGTCCTCAGTGTGAACATCGCTGGTTCTGGGCAAAATCGAATAATTAAGAAGGGAAACATATTTATTATCATCCACCGTGCCAGACTCTTTACATTTGTTAATTTTCCCACCAATGAGATAGGAATGTCATTTTTATAGATACGAAAACAGGCATGGAGAGGGCAGTGAGGGACCCAGGTCGTATGTGTCAGAGCTGAGGTTAAAGTTCACGTTGCCCTGATTGTTGGGTCCTTGTCTCCCAGTGCCCTTAGGCTCCTTTCAACAAGCCCACGGTCCCTGCTGACTTCTTAGGACTCCAAGAGAAATCGCACCCAAAGGCCACATTTTTCAGATTAGTGAACTGAGTCCCCGAGACGTGGAGCGACTTGCCCAATGTCGCACAGCTTGTTAGTGGCAGAGCCCTGTTACCCAAAGTTGCTGTTAGAAATGGCCGTTAAAGGGATTCGTACTGATTTCTTTTTTCTTGCCTTTTTTTAAATGGGAATTTTCAAACACAATATTGGAATAGTATAGTGAACCCCATGTACCCATTACCCAGCTTCAACAATTCTCAACAACTGGCCGTTATTTTATTCATCTATGCATACCTTCCTATGCCCCATTCCCCCAACTTTAAAGCAAATCCCAGACATCGTATTGTAATGACTTTATATTATAAATACCTAAGTATCTATTGCTAAGTGATAACTCTTTTAAAGAAGGCATAAACAATATTATTATCACCTCTGAAAATATTAACATTAGCTCCATAATATCATTTACTATCCAGTCAATATTCAGATTTCCCTGCTGTTTTGTCTTATTTTACAGTTATTCAAACTGGGATCCAGACAAGGCCTACATGATTTATTTGGTCAGTGGGTTATTCTTTAACAAGGGACTATGCCTTCCCCGGGCTAAGGAGGTATATTTTGTGGTGCTGCCATTTTAAAAACGTTGCTGTAATCATGGCTACCTCTATTCTCTTTACCCCTAAGGATAGTTGTGGGTAAGAGGCCCTGGAAGAGATGTAGAATGTTTTTGTAGGTGTAGCCCTGTATCTCTGTGTGTGACAGGTGAGCTTCAGGGCAAGGAGACATTTGTCTGGCCTGAGACCCACCTCAGCATTGCTTGGGTAGAAAGGCACAGCCTAATCCATTTATTTTTGGGCTCATTTGCAACGTTCAGCACAGCTCTGGTTCTGTGCTGTAGAGTAAGTAGGGATAGGAGTAAATACGAATAATAAGGCAACTGCAAAAAGATCCATCTTTGAATTGGTGAATTTAAACATATTGAAATATATATATATATATAAAGTGGGGAGCTGGTAATTTTACTTTTTAGTTTATGTATGCATTTACCTATAGAAATGCATACATAGTTTCCCCAAGAATGTTTATAGCAACACTATTCCATATAGTGTAAAACTAGAAACAACTCAAATGGCCATCTACAGTAGACTGGATAACTTGTGGTATATTCACCCAGTGGAATACTAAACAGCCATAAAAGTGTCTACAGCTGTAGGCAACAACATGGATATATGTTATAAATATACTGATCAGTTAAAGAAGGCAAACATAAAAAGCAATAAATACTACGTGATTCCATTTATATAAAGCTCAAAGGCCGACAAAATTAATCTACAGTGTTAGAGGCCAGGATAGTGGTTGCCCTTGGAAGGGTAGTTGCTGGAAGGAGACTTGAAGAGGCTTTTGGAATGCTGGTGATGTTTTCTTTCCTAATCCGGGTATGCTCATGTCATGAAAATTCACCTAGATGTACACTTTGATTTGTGCAATTTTCTGTGTGTAATATTTCTGTAAACATTTTACATAAAGCTTTTTAACATAATGAAAGCGTTTTTGAAAAATTCAGTCTATCTTGTCCCTCTCCCCTTCCCTCTTCCCACTGGTAACCACTAGTTTGTTCTCTAAATCTGCAACTCTGTTTCTTTCTTGTTATATTCACTAGTTTGTTTTATTTTTTTAGATGCCACATGTAAGTGATATCATACAGTATTTGTCTTTCTCTGTGTGACTTATTTCACTAAGCATCATATACCCTCCAAGTCCATCCATGTTGCTGAAAATGGCAACATTTCATTCTTTTTTTTCAGTAGAGTAGTATTCCATTGTATGTACATACCACATATTCTTTATCCATTCTTCTGTTGACGGACACTTAGGGGTAGGGGATTAAGAGGTACAAACTATTATGTATAAAATAAATAAGCAAAAAGGGTATATTGTACAACACAGGGAATATAGACAATATTCTGTAATAACTATAAACTGAATATAACCTTTAAAAATTGTGACTCACTATGTAGTACAACTTATATAATATTGTACATCAACTATACTGCAATAAAAAATTTAAAAAATAGACACAAAAAAAGAAAAGGTGGAAGCAAATTTAAAAAATAAAATAAAGCATTTTGAGGGAATTCCCTGGCTGTCCAGTGGTTAGCACTCTGAGATTTCACTGCCGAGGGTCCGTATTCAATCCCTGGTTGGGGAACTAAGATCCCGCAAGCTGCACGGCGCAGCATGGCCAAAAAAAAAAATTCAGTCTAACTCATTCATGTTCTCAAATTTTTTGAAAAATGAACTTAGTTTGAATAGTGTGATAAAGTTCACAGAATTTACTTAATTGTCATTGCACTCAGTGGTTTCAAACAACAAATAATTTTAATAATGAGCTTTGTTGTATCATAGGCCTCGAGTTGAACTTTGCTCTGCTGTAGCACACATCTCAGTCAGCGTTTTCCTGAAAGAACAAAGGATGGGACTTTCCACTGTTTATGGCCAGCCAACATTAGGGAGCATCTTCACTTTGATTCTTCTGATGATGGTGTGATAGAAAAGGCAGGACACCAGGAGAGAGCAAGCAAAAGGCTTCATACTCCTTCCTTCCTGCTTAAATATGAAATTAAGGGACATGTAAATAGCAGGTGTTGCTGGAGGGATCTTCAATTATCTGAAGAGTTCTGGTCCCAAGCTTGCTTGGCCATGGTGTGGACCCCTGGCTGGAGACAGGTGGCCAACTGTTTCAGCAGTTTGTGTGTTCTGATCTCTCCTATGGGGAGAAATGGCAGGCTCCTTGTCATATGCAATCATATTTATTTGGGAGAGACATAAATAAATAAGTAGATGAATTTCCTTCCAATTTATTTATAGAGGCACATGGAAATCAGATATTATCTTTAATTTTTTGATCAATCTCAGAGAATTTTAAATTGCAATTTTAAAATGTTCCGTTGAAATTGTCCTTTGGAGAAAGGTAAGGAAGAGAAGGTTGGAGAAACTTCACACTCCAGTGACCGCAGGCTCAACCATGGAAACTTAGTCAGTTGGGGCAAAGATCTCCTTTAAAGTTTAAATCTACCCATCTGCTGTGTGTCATTATCATTACAGCTCTTTAATGTTTACTGAGAAGGAACAAGAAGTTCTCTGAGATATTTAATATTTTGACGAAAAGGATTTTCTTTACTCTCCTAGGAATGTAACCTTTTACCATAAGGCTTGTAATGACTATGCAGCTTGTAAGACATTCACTAAAGGGACATTGCATTAATGTTTTTGAGTTAAAGAGTGCAGTTGTTATTGGCCTTTGGGTTTGTTTCCCTAAGCAGCAAATAAACCTGCTGAACCTCTGATGCTTAATCTACCCACGTGTAGAAATGAAATGTCCAGGCTCATATTAATTAACTATCCATTGTAGACAGTGCAGTTTCTTGTTCAACAGAGAGCACTGGACTCATTCATTTCTCCTTCTGTAGAAAAATCTAAGGTGCTTGTGACACGTCTAAACCAAGCACAGTGTGAAGCTCAATTCTTCAGCAGACCTCTGTATAGAAAGGGCAAGCAAAACAAAACAAAACAGAAAAAAAAAACAAAAGAAAGGGCAAGCAAGTGGATTTCTATACAGAGAAGCTTCCAGCAGGGATCACAGGGTTCCATGCTCTCCCTTCTCAGGGTAGAGATACAGCCTTATTGTGTGGGCCCCAGGGGCTGCCTTTCGTAGGGATCACGACCCTGATTCCACTGTCCTCATCTGTCCTCCTGAGAAGGAAGTCTTCCATGGTGGTACCATGTCTCAGGTCTCAGGGGAATCATCCTGAGTTTCTCCCATAATGGTATCCCACACAGGTGAATTCAGGGGTACGACATATGCTTTTCTGCTAAAATATCTGTTTATACTGCAGATTTAATATTCTGTCTGGGAGTAGTCTCATTCATTCAGAGAATATTTGTTAAACATCCAAGGCAGCCTTTACTACACTCAGCCACAAGAATCGGAGGAGAATGGGAGGGGCTGCTGGAGAGGCCACAGGATCCTTTTCCGGTACACACTCTGCTCTGTGGCATCCTGTGTCTTCATTGTACCCTGTTCCCTCCAGGCAGCAAGACTGTATGTATAGTTTTGATAAAGTGCATAATATTCCTAAGAAGCATCATTTAACCTTCCCCCAGAGGACATGGGGGCGAAAAAGGCCGATGCTAATATAAAAATGGAAAAAGGCAAGACTTAAAAAAGAGAACTGTTGAGGGCTGTTTGACCTTCCCTCGTGGACGATGTCCTTTGGCACCATTTCAATGCTCTTTGTCTCCTCCTGCCAGGAGACAGACACGTTTTCCCAGGGCAGCGACATCTTTTATCCACAGACCATTTCAGAAATGTTATCTGTGAATTGCCAGCAGAGGTGGAAGGGGTTCTTGCTAAAACTGTTGACAGAGCAAAGCTGCTGCCCAATCAAAATCCAGCGACCTGGAACTCCTGGGCTGTAGTTTTTAAAGGTTAGAATCCGACAACGGTGGGCAGAGAGTGAGATTCCATTGGGAAGAAGTGTCTCTGTTTTGCCTGGGCAAGGTGGATGCAAATGTGGTGGTGATGGATGGTGGAGGTGTGGTGTTGTTGAGACATTCAGACAGTCTGTGGTTTATGCAGTCCAGTAAGTTTGCTGCCCTGCGGTGATTATTCAAAGTGCAAATATGGCTATGTCACCTGCTGCTTAAAATCCTTCACAGGCTCTTTGCCCTTGCCCATTGCTCTCAGGATAAAGCCTAAGCTCCTTAGCCTGGCAGAGAAGGTGCTTTACTCTTTGGCCCTAGCATCTTTCTTGCTGTCCCCCTTCCCTGCCCTTTGTGGTCCAGCAATACCGAATTACTTGCAGTTGTCCCAAGCATCATGCTGATCCCTTTGTCTTAATTTACCTCTTTGAAAGAATCCCCATTCATACTTGAGGTCACCTCCTCCAGGAAGCCTTCTTTGACCTTTCCTAGACTGGGCTAGATGCCCCTACTCTGTCTCCCCTTCTAAACATTCAGTTCTGTAAGGACAGGGATTGTGATTTTTAAACCTTAGATCCCCTAGCACCCAGCACGGGGCCTGCTAGATCTCCAGCCCTCCCAAGGGGGTGGAGAGAGGAAGGGGCTGGGCTATCTTTCAAACTCAAAATCACATGACTCACTCCACCTTCCCAGGGGTGAGCCAGAGGAGAAACCAGAAGGAAACAACAGGAATGTCAAATAGCTCAATCCCCGCCCACAACAGAATCAACTGCTGAGTTTGCTCTCTAGAATTTACACTACAGTATTGCTAAATGAACCTCCTTTCTACAAGCTTCTTTCTTTTATTCTTTCTGTTTTTTTTTTTAAATTAAAAAGTCTTTTAAATAAAAGTAATATGCATCCTTGGTTTAAAAAGACACTAACAGTATATAGAGATGGGCTCATCATGAAAAGCAAACGGTCTCCTGTTCCAACTCCCTCTGAGTCCAGAGGCCTGCTATTCTACTCCTTTGGCTATTTCTTCTATGATTTCCTTCAGTTCTCTACTATCTCCTGATTTGGCAGACTGAGCTATTTAAGGCGCAAAGCTGACCATGTCACCCCACCCCACCCCGTCTGACACTGATAGCTGCCCTTTGGAATAAGGTCAACTCCTTAACAGGGCCAACCAGGCCTGCTTCTTCTGGTCCTCCTGCCGCCCTTACCCACTTTTCTGTTTTCTTCTTTTTTCTTGTCTATGTACATTTTCAATTTTTACATCTTTAGAGTGACACCCCCTCCGCCCCCCCATCCATGGCTTTGTGGAATCCCCTCCCCTTGACTGTGGGCTGGACTTTAGTGACTTCTAAGGAATAGAATTTGGCAAAAGTGATGGGATGTCACCTTCATGGTTAGGTTACCAAAAGACTCTGGCATCTGTCTTGCTCCCTCTTTTGCTCTCTTGCTTGCTTCTTCTGAGGGAAGCCAGCTGCTGTGTTGTAAACTGCCCTGTAGAGAGGTCCAAGTGACAAGGAACTAAATGGTAACAGCAACAGCCCATAGGAATCCTGCCAACAACCACACCTGTGAGCTCTGAAGTGGATCCTTCCCCAGTCAAGCCTTTGGATGAGCCTGCAGCCCCAGCTGACACCTTAACTACAGCCTTGTATGAAACCTTGAGATGACCTAGATTAGCCCAGAGTCCTGACCTGCAGGAACTGTGTGATAATAAATTTTTGTTGTCCCAAGCTGCTAAATTTTGGCATAATTTGTTACACAGCAATAGGTAACTAACACAATCATTATGCCATTTTTTTTTCCTGTTCAGTCATAGAACAGGAAACAGGTTTTTAATTGCCCCTTGCTTAACTTCCCCTTCCCATACCCCCTCAAAAACTATTAACAGACTAGGTGTTCCTTCCACGTCTGTTTCTGTGCTCATATAATTGTATAAAAAATACTGTGTGTGTGTGAGACTTATTAGGCCATTCCATTATTTATTCTTTCTTTCTTTTTTTTTTTTTTTTGCGGTACGCGGGCCTCTCACCGCTGTGGCCTCTCCCGCTGCGGAGCACAGGCTCCGGACGTGCAGACTCAGCGGCCATGGCTCACGGGCCCAGCCGCTCCGCGGCATGTGGGATCTTCCCGGACCGGGGCACGAACCCGCGTCCCCTGCATCGGCAGGCGGATTCTCAACCACTGCGCCATCAGGGAAGCCCCCATCATTTATTCTTGAACAGCATTTTCTGGCTTCATTTCTGACACAGGTACCCAAAGTACCCCTGGCATCCATCAATCATAGTTGTGCCCTCTTCCCTCCCAAAAGGAAATCCTAAAGAATCTTGTAGTTTACATAAGCAATTAGCAGCAGCTGGCAAGAGCCACAGAAATATACATGCTTCCATTGGACTATGTCCATGGGAATCTGGGACTCAGCTTTAGGGTCCTAAAAAACACAGACAGCCCTGAACAATAGAGCACACGCTGCTCTGAAATCACAGCCCTCAGAACAGTGGGGCTGCAAAATGAAAGTGCTTTTATTTTAAACAAACTTCCCAGCTTCTCTGCAGCCAAATGAGTGTCATTCTTCCAAGGGGACATTGTTCAAATAATTTCTGGAATCCTTCTTTGCAAATTGCCTTCCCCAGTCTGTTTCCATGAAGTATAAGAACACTGGGCTTCGTCCTCCAGACAGTCCTCATTCTTTGACCCTCCCCAAACCTCATTCCCTAATGGGCTGACCCTTCTTGTGCCCTGGCTGAAATATCCCCTCCTCAGGGCTGCTCTGCCCATTCTCAGGCGAGCTCCACTCCTCCTGTGACTTGCCCCTGGAGCACTTTCTTCCCCTTGGGTGGCCCTTGTCATGAAGTACTAGAATCATTTAGATGTCGTTTGCCACAGCTAGACAGAACCCTGTGAGGGCAGGGATTTTATGTCTTATTTACTATTGTATCCCCAGGGTCAGGTCCCAGCCCTGCAACACAGTAGGCCCTCAATAAACAATTGTTAAATGAATGTAAAAGCCTGTTTGCAAAACTCAAATCCATCATCAGAGGACCCAAATTTGTCACCCTTAATAAAAGGAACAGCTGGCATGTACCAAGAGCTTACTGAGGACCCAGCACTGGGCTCTCAATAGGGCATTATTTCCTTTGATCCACACGACAATGCTGTATGCTGGGAACTGTCATCCCTGATTTACAGATGAGGAAATTGAGACTCAGAGCAATGAAATCGCTTGCCCAAAGCCACAAGGTTTGGAGGCTGTTCAACTCTGAAGTTCAAACTTTTAACCATTGTGCTATACGATTTTTTTCTTGTTAAATAGAAAAAAAAATGTTTTGGAAATTTAAAAAATACAGACATGTACAAAGGAAAAAAACCACTAATCTAGACTCGCATCAAGCAGAAGTTTAACTGATGTTAACATCTTGGCCTATTTTCTTTCACCTTCCTTTCCTCTTTTTCTTTCTCCACTCCTCTTTATTGAGGACATTCAGAGGAGTGTGCTGGAGGCCACAGCAGCCACTTCTGAAGAAAGGCAGGATGGCAGCAGGTAGGTCTGGGTGTGTAATGGAAAAGCCAGTCTTAACGGGCAGTAACCCCTGCAGATGCTCTGATCTCAGTAGAAAGGACTCCCAGGGAAGGGGTGAATTACCTGTCCACTTCCTGTGTCCCCAGCAACTTGCCTGCCTGGGAAAGAGGAAACTCTACACCCTATTCGTACCCCAGCCACCAAAGCTCACCCCAAGGCCAACTCCTCCAGGGAGGACACCCAGAGCTGTCAGCCCCCTTTACAGGGCCAGCCTAGCTCCTTCCCTTATTCAGCCCTCACCTCCCTAACTGTACCAACAGACAGTCCCCTCCCTGACCCTCCTCACTCCCCAGAAGGCAGCATGCCCCCCACAACTATGCCCACCCTGCACTTGGTACCCGCCTGGACCACAGTGTGTATTTCTGTGCATTAGTCCTGTTTATACCTCTCTCTCCCCATCAGACGGCAAGTTTCTCAAGGGCAGAGACTGTTTCTTATACATCTTTCCCTCTGCAGTATTTGGCATATAAAAGAGACTCGGTAAATAAGGGCAGCCAGACATCAGCTGTGGGAGAATGGGAAAAACACTCAGAGTCAGACAGACCTGGTTCCAATTCCAGACCTGCCACATCCCAGTGCGTGGCGAGGAGCAGGCACTGTTTCTAGACCATAGTGGGAGTTACAGGACCTGGATTCTGGTTTGAATTTTGCTGCAGTCCTAAAGCAAGTTACTCAACCAGGGCCCTCATCTGTAAGAAGGGGGAGATAGCTACTTCGCCGAGTTGTCAAGTACTTAAAATACAAAATAATCCACGCAAAAGTACTTGACACAGAGTAGGTCCTCATAGAGACATTTGCTCTGCTGTCTAGACAAACTCACGCCTCCCCCTTTATACTTGGGGGTGACAGCATCCAGTGCCCGGGTCTAACTGCGCCCAGGACGACTCTAGAAACGGCCGTTGGCAGTAAGATCCAGCCCAGCGGCCTCCCATCTGGAGAAGGCAGGGGCAGGAAGCCCAAAAACTCTCCACACCAGCTACACAGGTCCAAGGTGCCTGTTTCCTCTCCCAGAAGAAAGAATCCAGGTCTTTCTATAAAGACGAATCACCCTGCCCCTCCTAAGAGCTACAGCAAGGATTGAGACAACAAAACGTGCTCTCCCGAATCAGTATGTTCTGTAATGTTTATAATTAGAAAAGTCGCTCAGAGCAGGATAGAACCTTAGATAGGATAGAACCAAGCAGGATAGCACAGACTTGGCAGGACGGAAGAGAGGGACGGGGGCGCTCTGAGTCCTAGGGAGGACCAGGAGGGTTGCAAGGAGGGGCTGTAGGCCCAGGCTGGAGGGAAACCCTGTATCACTTCAGTAGAAACCCCACTGCTTGAGTGTAATTTGGAAAAGTCATCTCTGCCCAGCGCCTGTGGGGTTGGGGACCACTAGGCAGGCGTCCCCAGGTCTGTGAGTACATCTTCATGAAGATCTCTGGGTGGCTGTCCCCTTAAGCACGTGTGGGAACCCAGGGTCTCCCAGGCGGTGGGTGTTCCCCGTCCCTCACTGGATCTTCTGCAGGTCCTCGGGCCCAAAGGAGGCAGGCAGCAGCTCCTGGACTGTCCTGACAACGTACGTGCCATCCGGCTTGGTCATGTAGACAGCCCAGTCAGTGCCAAACTGGAAGAGACAAAGCCAGTGTGAGGGAAGCAGTGTGGCCAAGGGGTGAGGGCTGAGGGCTGACCTGGGTTTGAATCTGGCTCTACCTCTTACTGTCTAACATGCGTCTCTGTACCTCGGTGTTCTCACCTGTAAAATGGGAATGACAATAATTATACCTGGTGCATAGAGGGAGGAGCCCATGAAAGATGGCACGTGAAGCAGTTAGCACAGTGCTTGCACGTTGCTAATGGGCGATCAATGCTCCGTTCTCTGATTAAGGACTCACCCAGGGCTTTACAAGAACAATATCTAACCCCTGGGGCCAGATCCCGTCCTGCTGTGAAAAAGAACAACTAATATCTGCTTCCCTTAGAGCCTCTCCATAAGTCCTGACAGCCAGGAGAGGTGGCATGCCTGCCTCATCACACACCCGACATGGAACATGCAGGATTTCGCCATCTACCCTTTGAGGGAGGGGGATAGTATCCCCATTTTACTGATGAGGAAACTGAGGTTTTGCAGGGTAACGTCAGGAAAGCAGAGTTTTAGCCCAAATCTCTGTCCCCATCTTCCTCTTACATGCTGGCTGTGTGATGTGGGGCAAATGATTAAACTCTTTGGGTCTCTGTGTGTGTCTTGATCTGTGAAGTGGTTTTAGAGACAAAAGACTTATTAGGCAGGAAGATAGGTGTCCTAGGTGGAGAGTTAAATCAGCTGTGGTGTAATGGAGAGAGTCCTGGAGTTGGAGTCAACAGCCCGAGGCTCTGCCTGGCCAGTGCTGAGTCCTGGAGGTGCCTGCAAGCGGTGTCTGGCGCGTAGTAAATACTCCATCAATGGAAGCCATTCCTACTGATGACCTGTTCTTCCTAGTGACCGCTCAGCTTTGCCGTCTGCTGTTTACGCTTCAGTCTGAATCACCAACTTATTACCAGGCACAATCCGTCTCTGGCTTTTTATTTTATTTTACTTTATTATTATCTTTTTAAAGTTTAATTTTATTTCTTTTTTATACAGCAGGTTCTTATTAGTTATCCATTTTATACATATTAGTGTATACATGTCAGTCCCAATCTCCCAATTCATCCCCCCCACCCCAACCACCCCCGCCACTTTCCCCCCTTGGTGTCCATACGTTTGTTCTCTACATCTGTGTCTCTATTTCTGCCCTGCAAACCGGTTCATCTGTACCATATTTCTAGGTTCCACATATATGCGTTAATATACGATATTTGTTTTTCTCCTTCTGACTTACTTCACTCTATGACAGTCTCTAGATCCATCCGTGTCTCTACAAATGACCCAATTTCTTTCCTTTTTCTGGCTTTTTAAAATTAATGTTTTAAGGAAGGACATTTTTCTGCTTGGCAGGTTCTGCCTGAGGGTATGGGTGTGAGTTGAGTGGAGGTGAGTTTAAGCACCACCAGGCCCCTGGCCCCCAAGCTTCAGCTCTTATTATTTGCATCTTGGTTTCAGCTTTGCCTCTCCCTCCTTCAGCTTTTCCATTCCCCTTCTCTCATCTGCCAGCATCTAATCTGTTTGGAGAAAACAGCAATGAGCAATTGGACTGAGGCGGGGCCTCGGGAGTCAGGGAGTTGGCATTCTGGTGTGCTTTCCTTATGTGGCCTTGGACACACCATGGTGCTGGGCAGCCGTTTGTGCCCCTCTAACGGGAGATGAAGTGCCTGTTGTGAATTCAGTGCCTTCGTGGTGGCATTTTTCATCTGGATTTGGGACATGAGTTCTGCTAATTGTGCCTGATTTGCAGTCCTGGCAAGAAGCAGAAGGAGGACGGAGATATTTGCATGTTCGAGAGATGCTTTGAAACCCCCAAGGCACAAAAGCAAAACTGAAGGAAGCCCCACTTCCCCCCATTTCAGACAGTTCCCAGAGCAGAAGCCCCCATGGAACAAGCAGGTCCTATGCTGCAAAGCATCATTATATCTCCACTGGGGCCGAAAATAATTTGTTCCATTTATAGGACCGTAAAGGCAGGGAGGCTTCCGCGGGGAGCGTGGGCTTTGCAGTCAGCCTGAACTGCGGTGAATGCCAGCTCGCCACTGACCGGCTGCATGTCCTTCAGCAGGTCATTTCACTTCTCTGAGAAATGGGGGTAATGACCCACACGTCTCTCCAGGTGTGGGGGGGTGGAGATTAAATGAGATGCTGTATTTACAGGGGCCAATGACGTCACATCAGAGCCCAAGGGCGTGGGGATTCTTTAAACTGGTGACTTTAGCCTCTGGGGACTCTGGAGGACACAGGCCCCTTTGCGAGTCCACCAAAGCCACGGGCATCCCCCCTCCCCCAATGTACGTTTACACATCAAAGACTTCACTGAGCCCAGATTCAGAAGCCACGGCCAGATCCACCCCTTTGTTTTTAGGATTGAAGAAACTGAAGTCTTCCACCAAGAAGATCTTTGTAAAAAGTACATCAGATCCTTTAAGTTCCCTCTTAAAAACAACCAGTGAATTCCCTTTATTCTTTTCTTCCCCCAACTTTTGTTTCAATGTCATAAAATCATTTTAACCATTTTTAAGTGTATGATTCAGTTCTCTTTCTTCTTGGAATAAAACATACCCTCCATTCACAGCCTACTGCGTGATTGGCCCCTGCCCACCCCTCTGACTTCACCTCCTATCACCACGCACCCCAACCCCTGCCCCCGTGTTCTAGCCTCTTTGTCCTTCATACGACTCATCCAACTCACCAAGTATATGGGCGTTAAACTTGCTGCTTCCTCTGCCTGGAAATCTCTAGGCCTTGGTCTGCCTCATCTTTTCTCATTATTTATATCTCTGCTCAAATGCCGTCTTCCAAGAGAGGCCCTTCCTGGCCATCTAAAGCAGGGGGTTGGCAAACTTTTTTCCATAAAGGGCCAGGTAGTCAACAGTTTAGGCCTTGCGGGCCATAAGGTCCATGTTGTAACTCCTCATCTCTCCTGTGGTAGGACCAAAGCAGCCAGAGACCACGTGTGAGTGAGTGGGCGTGCCTGCGTGCCAATAAAACTTTATTTACAATAACAAGCAGCAGTCTGGATTTGCCCCTGGGCTGTAGTTTGCTGCTCTGACACTGACCTAGACTCAGCTGCCCCTTCTGTCACTCTCGACTCCTTTTTTCTGCATTCTTTTCTCTGTAGCCCTCATCCCTCTCAGAAACTCTACTGTTGATTTATTTTGCTCCTTGTTTGTCTGTCTCCTGCACTAGACTATAAAGTCTGTGAGTGCCGGGCCTGGCCTGTCTTTTCACTGCTGTCTCCCCAGAGCAAGGTCAATGCCCAGCACAGAGCAGACACTCAGTAAGTATTTGTTGAAGGAAAGAATAATTTCCAGTGATTCACGCAAGCTTGGGAAGGCCTTAGGAATCAGCCAACTCAGCAAACAGGACAGTTGCTGTGTCTCCTCGCTGGCAGCTTGGCTCAGCTCCCAAGGCCTGGGGAAGAGCAGGGAGGCATCCGTTCCAGAAAGAAAGGGAAGCTGCTTACCTCTCTCATGACCTGCCGGCAGGCCCCACATGGGGAGATAAAATCATCTTGCAAGTCACTGCGGAAGCAGAGAATCAAACACGGATCAGTCTCTTCGGAGGCCAGAGGACAATTGCTAAAATTCAGGCCCCAAGTCCTACCCTCCTCCAGATTAAGTCAAATCCCACCAGGCAGTTCCTGGTTCACAGGTGTGCTGCGTCCTAGAGGCTGAGAAGAAGCGCACAGAGCTTTCTGCACTTGCAAGAGGCAAGGCCACGGGCAGGACCATTACTTTCATCAGCGAGTTCAGTAAACGTTTAGTGAGCACTTACTCTCACCAACGCCGCAGGGACACAAAGGTTAAGGAGAATTTGTCTCTGGCCTTCAGGAGACTGCTCAGCCCAGTGGGTGACATAGAAAACTAGATGAGTTATCATTTCAAACAAAATGCAGTAAGAATGCATGGTAACTAGGAGACCCTCCCTGACTAGGGAGGGAGAGAGAATATTTTATGGTGGAGGTGGCATTTGGCCCGGTCCTTGGAGGAAGTGTAGAGTCCATACGTCACCATTAGTGAGCACCTGCTCTGCCCCAAGCTCTCTACCAGGCACTCGATAGACATTATTTCATTTAATTCTCAATATAACCTGAGTGTCAGAGTGACCATTTTACCTTCAAGAACATATATTCAGTGAGATGAAGTAACAGAGTGCTACTCTGAAGCTCTGGGGTTTTCTGTGTTGCAGGCAAGGGATGTAGTATGTGCAAAGGCCCTGAGACATATGTGAGTCAATGAGAAAACTGGGTTCCCTGTATCGGAGAAAGTCAGAGAAGAGAAGCCTACAGCCAAGGGGTTGTCTCTGAGAGCGAAGGCAACTGAAGGCAGTCCTCCAGCCCTGAGCAGGACAAAGGATGGTGTTTAAAGAAAGAGTAAACTGTAAGAGCCTCCAAGCCTGATGAAGCACCAGAGGTTAAGCCGGTGGCCACCATCACCCTTGCTCTTCTGAGACCCACAGCTCTGTGATACGTCTGGACGATTACAGGACTTAAAATTTGGTTCTCGATCAGTTCTTCCTTTTGCTAACTACATGTGACTTTGACCAAGTCATTTTAACCCATGCAAGGGTCATTTCTTTGCCTATAAAATGTGGGGAATAATGTCATCCACTTTGTAGGAATGCTTAGAAGATAAAATGAGATCAGGTGTGCAAAGGCCTTGGTAAACTTTAGAATGCTATACACACATTGTTATCGCTCTGCTAATCACTGGCACTCTTCCTTCACATATATAAGCTCTGTCATAATTTTAGTACCTTGTCATATACAGTTTTATTACATACTGTGTGCTTTATGTACTATTGTATAATTAATTTGCCTTATTGTGTATTAACAATAATTATCATATTGTTTAATAGGTGCCTAGAATGTGCCAGGCATCCTCCGAAGTACTTTATAGTCATTATCACATGTTAATCGACGGACATTTATTTATTGAGCACCTACTATGTGCCAGGCACTGTCAGTGCTGGGGATACAGCAGTGAACAAACCAGGCAAAATTCACTGTTCTCAGGAGCTTTTGACTAGTGAGATGAGCCAGGTAACCAACCAACCAATCAACCAACCAGTCAAACATGTATCAAGTGGAGACAGAGACAGATGCTATGCATTGAATAAAGCAGCTGAGGGGAGAGAGAGTGGAGGGGTGCTATTTTATTTAATCCCCATGACAACTCCCTTTTACATGTGGAGGTCCAGTCAAAGGAAGTTTCTGCTCATGGAAAGGTGGGTCCTCTCTGAACACACTCTCAGCTTCAGAGTGATCCCATGGGAACGTGAGAGGGTGGGGACCCCTGCCCAGGATGCACCCTGAGCCAGATTAACCCATCTGGTTTCCAGGTGACTGATGTTGCAGCCAGAGCCTCTCATAAGCTCTTTGGAGGCTGGACTCTGTTATTTTTTATTTCATTGCACACATGTTGGCTCAGGGTTTGCTCTATGATAGGCAAGCATGGGAGGGAGCAACAAAGACCAATCAGAGAATCCCTGACTTCAAGGACCTTGCCATCTGGAAGGGAGATAAAATCTGTGTGCCAATGTCATAACTACAGGCAGACTGTGGTTAGGGTTACGGGAGAGGTGTTCTAAGTGAAATTCAGCCTCCCTTCCATGGCTGAGAAGGCCCTGTATGATCTGGCCCCTACCAAGCTCACCATTTCCTTTCCCAATCTTGTGACATGCATGGCTAAGTGCCCGAGGGACAGCCCCTTGGAGAGGGTGACCTGCATTGGGGTTTTCAAGGTGGGGTATGAACATGCATTCAACTGGAATGTTGGATTTGGTCTCAGGTTCAACCACCAAAAGTCACAAGATGGTACATCCTGGCAGACAGCCCAATAATAATGGCTTACACTTACACTGCACTTCTCTGGGCCAGGCACTGTGCTAAGGGCCATATGTATATTAACTCATTTAACCCCTTATAACCTTATAAGACAGGAGCTATGTAGGTACTCTTACCATCTACGTGTTAAAGGTCATGAAAGGTGAAGTGACCTGCCCAAGGTCACAGAGCTGGTAACCAGGATTTGAACCCAGGATCTGTCTACTCTGCCTTTGGTAGTTCTGCAGCTTGCAGAAGTAATAATGATAATGTTAAAACAATAGTTTTAATTTATTGCACACCCCGAGTCCTCCCAACAGCCCAATGGGTAGGCATCACTCTCCACTTTACAGAAGAGCTGGCCTCAGATTGTTGAAGCAATGTGCCCAAGGTCAGTAGTGGAGAAGGATTTGAAACCAGGTCTCATTAACCCGGGAGCCTGGCCTCCTAAGCATTACTCAACGTTCCAGCCAAGAGAAAGAATGAAAAGCTTGGGAGAAGCATCCCAGAAGGTCCTGGGTGCACGGGGACCTTTTCTCCTCCCTTTCCCTTTCTCCCTCTCCGCTGCCCTTTGCCTCTTCCACCTTGTGCCGGGTGTTGACAGTTTCCTGTGGTTTGTGCTGACCTTAGTCACACACTGAGGCCAGCTTATCAGACTTGACAGGCTGGAAACCTATCGACTTTGATGATGACAGCTAGGACCCCAGTGGGGCAAGCTTATCTCTCTGTCAGCAAAATCCCACCTGAGCTGTGCACTTTCCACTTTACAGGTCTCAAGGGGGCTCTCTGAGACTGTTCACACTCATCATCGTTAACGAGGGAGCTGGCGCCTCCCATTCACCCTCTAAACCCACACTCTCAATTTAACAAATCATTAGTGCAGTAATGACTGCTTTTCTGGCTCGGGAATGCTGGCGCAGGCAGAGTACCTGGAGAGGAGCTGTTGGGTGCTGGAAAAATGCGTTTTTTGTGTAAACAAGGACATTTGCTAATCATCACTAACGAAACTCAGTCATGCTTTTTAAGAGTAGATAATGACCAAGAGAAAAAGCCTTTCATCTGGAACATTCTAAACAGAGCAGGGCCACCTTGCCATTATCCTTTTGTTGACTTTGGCCTCCTTTTCCCCAGAATATCATTATTTTCTTGGATCAGGTTTGAAACTGAGTTACCCCCACCCTCTTTTTATAAAGTGTAATTCACATCCTGATCTCTGTTCGTCCGCACAAAATGTTCCCAGGGCAGCCTCATCTATTCCTCCCAAAGCCGGAGGGAAGCTAGGACAGACCTTGGTCACAGGGAGAGCTCTTGGAAGCTGGGGCCCTTCTCCAGAAGTGCATCCTTGACTTCCGTTACTCAGGGAAGAAAACCTTCAATAATGTGGACCACCTTGGGGGCCAGAATGAGGCCAAATTTAGGATCTTATAGAAGAAATGGGGGGACTTCCCTGGTGTCACAATGGTTAAGACTCCACTCTCTCAATGCAGGGGGCCTGGGTTCGATCCCTGGTCAGGGAACTAGATCCCACACACATGCCACAACTAAGAGTTCGCACGCTGCAACTAAGGGGCCCGCCTGCCACAACTAAGACCTGGCTCAACCAAATAAAAACACATAAATAAATAAATATTAAAAAAAATAAAAAAGAAATGGGGGCTGGTTTCTGTCACACAGACGCCATAGGCCTTGCTCTCAGCCCCTACATTTCCGCCAGAAAGGTCCTGCATCTCCACCACAATGAAGAGATCATTCACACCTAGTCCATGACCCATGCACCCGGATGTCCCTAAAGACCAACACTTGGTCAGCCTTGCAGTCTCTTTCCGGGTGGATTCAAAACTTCCCAAGTTATTTTCCTTGCACCGTTATCTTGCTACGAGAACTCTCTCTCATAGACAATGCAACAGTACACAGAGAAGCAATTCGTCATTAAATCAGAAGCATAATGGGGTCCAAATAAATAAAAGAGCCCATTCACATGCTTTGAATCCTGAAGCCACTGAGTCTGGGTCCAGGGCCAGTAAGAACTCAACGAATTCCCTTTGAGGGCACACACGTGGGAGCTTGGATAATTATGCCTGGGGCCTGGAGAGAGAGTTAATAAGTGCTCTTGTTCAGCCAGAACCTGGGCTGGAATCTCATCAGTTTAGACCATAGCCTGGGTTTGCCTGGGTGTCACCCCGCCAGCTTGTCCTTTTATCCTGGTTCTTGCACCTAGAGGTGATGGATGCCAAGTGAAGGAGTTGGCACAGTGAAGGACGGATCTCAGTATCAGCTCAAGGAGAGCAGGGAAGAAGGTTTCCTTTCCTGGCACAGCATGGCACAGTGGAATGAGCCCTGGAGTCAGACTCTAGATATGTATCTGTCTCGGCTTCGCCACTAATTCCTAGGAAGGTTGCTCATCATCTCTGGGTCTCAGTTTCTTCAACTGTAAAATGGGTATAGTGGCCAGGCAAGTCTATACCAGGTGATTTTTAGGTCCCTCTAGCTTTGTTTCTATGCTGCCTTCCTATTGTATCTTACAGGGATTCTGTTGTGTTTTGCGCTGTTATTAGAACAAGAGCGCGCCTGCCTTTGTCTTAGAGTTGTCTTGCTTGTTTACCTGCTCTTCAGGTTCACCAAGGGCAGAGTCCATTTCTTATTTATCTTCTACCCTCAGCACTCAGCCCAGCCCTACAGTGCCCCACACCATAGGAAGCGCAGTATAAACGCATGTTAGATGAATGAATGAATGGATGAATAACTGGTGTGTGGTGGGTGTTGGCTGAATAGATGAATGAATATTGCTGTGAGCAGCCTTTCCCACTCACCTGGAGATAGCGATTGCCCTGAACTCTTTGTACCCTTCTGAGATGGCCTTCTGGATGGCGGTTCGTTCAGCACAGACGCCCAGTGGGTAGCAGGCATTTTCTATGTTGCACCCTGAGAAGAGAGGAGAGACCAGTGCTATTTGCAGCAGAGCCACTTCCTGTTGCATGTGTAGAGTAAGAGGCTTACCCCATTCCAGTGCTGGGAGGGACCCGCTACTAGGAACAAGGTGCGGGCAAGGAGAGGGCAACTTGACCAGAAGCGTTGGGAGACTCTGTGACCCACTGGTGCAGTGGTTTTTCCCAAGAACCTCCCACTCTCATCACTTATCTGATGCCTGCATTTCGAAGCACAGCCTGGAAGCAGCGACAGCATCACAGGGCAGATTAACTCAGCCTCATCTCCCCATCAAAGGTCAGGTCAGGGCCAAGGGAGATGCCAAGGCTTAAGAAGATGAGCAGAGCCCCCCACCCTGGGTCTCAGAGACAGAAGCCACAGGGTGGGGTGCGGTGGTGATCCTGATTCAAAGATTGCACCTGAGTAAAAAAATTTTTTTTTAAAAATAATTTTTGGCCATGCAGCGTGGCACGGCATGTGGGATCGTGATTCCCCGACCAGGGACTGAACTTGTGGCCCCTGCAGTGGAAGCGTGGAGTCTTAACCACTGGCCCGACGGCCAAGGAAGTCTCCAAAAGTTTTGGTGTGGATACCAGCCGTCAGAGTTCAACCAGGGTTCTCTGTGAGTTGTATTGCAAAACAAAACTGTCAAAACCAACAAACTAACGAACAAAAGTTCTCAAGCTTTGCAAAAGATGTTTGTGATTGCACAAAGGGATTCCACCCCAGGGGTGTTCTCTGGAGTGTTCCTGGGGGCAATGGGCAAGGGCTGCTTCCAGGTGACAAAGCACTGGCATAGCCAGATTGGCTGACTAACAGACTCTGCATTTTCAGGGAGGTGAGGCCATGAACCAATGGCCACAGGAGCTGGGCTTTCCCCTGACCATCAGGCTGTCATATTCAGTATGTCACTCTTCATAGCTTGCCTTCTCCCTGAGGCAGGATATTCATTGTTCCCCAGTATTCATTTTCTCCTTCTTCCTTTAAGTAATACAAGTGATTCCCATTCCCATATGGCTGATCACATGGCCACACAGAGACTATATTTCCCAGCCTCCCTTGCAGCAGAGTACGGCCATGTGACTAAGTTTTGGCTAATGGGATGTGGCCCAAAGTGAGGTAGGAAACTTCTGGATCACATCTTTTGTAAAGAGACTGCTTGCCCTTTACTTCCTTTCTTTTCCCCTCCATAGGCTGGGTTGGGGCGGGACAGCTTTGACCACACGCTTTATATTCACAGGGATGGAGAAGCAACAGCCCAGAAGGAACCTGGGACCCTGGCCAACTCCTGGAACAGAGCTGAGTTGCCTACTTGCCCTGGACCAGCTGCCTACTCTGAATCATCATGTGAGAGAAAAAGAGAATTCTGTCAGGTATGAGTCATTGTATTTGGGGATATTTATTTTTATTTATTTATTTATGGCTGTGTTGGCTCTTCGTTTCTGTGTGAGGGCTTTCTCTAGTTGCGGCAAGCGGGGGCCACTCATCGCGGTGCGCGGGCCTCTCACTATCGCGGCCTCTCTTGTTGCGGAGCACAGGCTCCAGACGCACAGGCTCAGTAATTGTGGCTCACGGGGCTAGTTGCTCCGCGGCATGTGGGATCTTCCCAGACCAGGGCTCGAACCCGTGTCCCCTGCATTGGCAGGCAGATTCTCAACCACTGCGCCACCGGGGAAGCCCTTGGGATATTTTTGTTACAGTAATTTAACCTGTATCTAACCAAAACAGAAATGGGTGCTAAAAATAAGATGTAGCTTTGACCAAAAAAAAAAAAAAAAAGAAAAACCAAAAATATGTGGTCTTGACTTAGCAGTTGGGCAATAATGTGAAAGAAATACAGATGTGGCAAGATGGAGAGCTGATGGCCCTTGCTACTCTGTGGCAGATTATTTGGTAAAACCCCACCCTGCAATAACCTGGAAGGCAAACCATGGTACACACTCTTAGGACTTTTCTACCTAGCAATGTGAATCAGCCCTGTGGCAAAGATCTGATTCAGGCTGTCATTTCCACCCAGTCATTGTTTCAGGTGCCTCAAGGTTGCCACCATTAAAATGAGGCAGCAGGGCTGGGCTGGGCAGGGAAGCCAGTTAGTAAAAAAGGGAGTTGGCGGGCTTAAGAACTATTGCACAGAAAGGATTCTTCGGGTGTGCTACTCCTGTATGAAAGTGGAAGCAAACAGACCAGAAGGTTTCTAAGTTTTTGATAGCTTTGGAAAGCCAGAGAAACCAAAAGTCTGGCCTACAAAAGCCTGTGATTGTTCCATTCCTAAAGAAATCTGGGGCCCCCAAGACTCCACCATCAGCAGTAAGTTGAGAGAGCTGTGTGCCCCCAAGGAGAGCATTCTCTCTGACACCCACTTCAGAGGTAAGGCTGAGGAGGATAAGGTCGAGGAAGAAGCTCCCAGAGGGCAAAGCCAGGGGCCCCAGTGGGCCGTGGACAAGGGGGTCACCCCCAGGGCAGAAAGGGGAGGCAAGGTGTACCCCGGGGCAGGGAGTTTTCACACTTCTTGCCCAGCAGGTCTGATAACTGCACAGACTGGTGGCCAACAGGTGTTCTGTTTTCCTAATGGGAGATTTGATGACTGTTAGCCTTTCCTGCTCCGCATTGCGTATGGCCAGAGTGGGTGTGAAGTGGGGGGCAGATGTTTTTTTTTAGTTTTCAGGCCACTGGATTAGCAAGGCCACACCCAACCTGAGAAGGTGGGCTGTGCACCACCAAGGGATCCTGCTTTTAGAGCGGGATGCAGTGACTGGGTGGACTTTGGGTTCTCACCCTCAGAAAGTTTATAAGTGGGTCCTACGTGTGGGAAGAAAGATGTATGGATACTTACAGGCCACAGGGGGTCTTGTGGCCAAGACTAGTCGTTCCCAGTGTTCACACTCTCAATAGAATCCGTTGGAGTTTAGTTGGGCATATGCCTACCCAGCTGGAGACCATGTTTCCCAGCCCCCCTATAAGCTTGGGGTAGTCCTATAGGGTTAGCCAATGGGATGTGAGTGGAAGTGTTGGGTGAAACCTGACGCACACTGGGCCAATCAGAGTTGAGCACCTGACCCACACTAGGCCAATCAGAGTTCTCCTGTGTGAGGGACCATCAGTCCCTCTCTAACACCAGGAGCTGGGCCTGGGCCCAGCTAGTTTCCCTTCTTTATGGAGAACACCAATAGGAGGCAATGGAATGGACACTCAGATGAGAGATGGTGGGTAAAGAGTCCGGCCTCCTGATGCCAGCTGCCCTTGAAGCCCAGAAACACTCCAGCTCTGCCACCATTTAGTTATAGGAACCAGTGCACCCTCCTTTTGCCTAAAATAGTTTAAAAAATAGTATTCCTATCATTTGCAACCCTGCAGAAATCAGTTAATACAGTTGGGATACAGGGCAGGGAGCCATCAGGGAGCTGCAACCATGGAAGGAGTGGTTGATATTCATCGACTGCCTACTTTGGCAAAGCATTTGTTCATATTCACATGTGAGTTATTGTAGCCTGGACAAGTGGCCCCTAAATGCTCAGGCTCTCTGCTAGGTCAGTGAAAGTTAAATGAATGAGTCTTTCTTGCTCCCTACCTAGTCTCCCCAGACAGGTTCCTGATGCCTGCTGGAAATGGCTTCCTTTAAACATACCCTTGCCTGCTCAGACCTGCCTGCCCCTCCCACCTTTGCCGACCTGTGACCTTGCTGCATTTGACTTCTGCCTCTCCCAGAAGCAGAAGAGCTGCTCCCCACTCCACTTCCCGTCTAGCAACCCTCCCACCCCTGCCTCATCCCTGCCTCAGGGACACTTTTCCCATTAGACGTGACTCACATAAATCTTGGGTTTTGCTGATGTGATGTTAAAGCAAATGGCCGGACTGCAAAGGGCCCGGCCTCTCAGGATGATTGCCTGTGTCTGCTTTGGAAGTTCACAATGACCTCATGTAGAGAACTCTTCCTTCACTGTGTGTAAAAACTTCAACGGGCCACTTAAGGAGAGGGAGAGTTTGTTCTAGAAGGGAGTGCCCTCACATACCCTACTGTTCAAATAGACTTTTGAAGAAAGATCCGGTAGGTTTTGTTCTGCCCTGGGACCCTTTGCCCTCCTGGCTCTGAGAATTTGGGAAAGGGACTGAACCTCCTTGAGGCTCAGCGTGCTCATTTGTAAAATGAAGATGACAGCACCTTCCGCGCAGGCCTCTAGTGAGAATGAGTTGAGATCGCGCGTGTAAAGCAATGAGCACAAAGCCTGGCACAGAGTACGTGTTCAGCAGCTGGAGCTGCTGGGTTTTTGTTTTTTTGTTTTTTTTGCGGTTCGCGGGCCTCTCACTGTTGTGGCCTCTCCTGTTGCGGAGCACAGGCTCCAGACGTGCAGGCTCAGCAGCCATGGCTCACGGGCACAGCTGCTCCGCGGCATGTGGGATCTTCCCAGACCGGGGCACGAACCCGTGTCCCCTGCATCGGCAGGCGGACTCTCAACCACTGCGCCACCAGGGAAGCCCTGGAGCTGCTGTTCTTAATTGCATAAAGTCAAGGCTTTGGTGGTGGAAGGCCTGTATGACTGAGCTTCTGTTCCTTCCAGACAAGGTGTCACAGTGGCCCTGTCTCTGTCCTTCAGGCAACTTTGAAATTCTTTCCATGACTACAAGGCCCTCGTAATCTGGTGCCAACCTGCCTACCTCCTGGACCTCAACTCCTTTTGCTATCCAGCTGTTCCCCAAGTATATACCTGCCACAGGGCCTTTGCACCGGCTGTTCTAACTGCCTGGAACTCTCATCCCCCTATAAGCACATGGCTCACTCTACCCAGGTCTCTGCTCAAACGTCATCTCCTCGGAGAAGCCTTCCCTGATCATTCTATCTAAAATTGTTTCCTCCCCCCTCACCTCCCACCCTCTTAATCCATTTATCCTGTTTTAACACTTCACACTTTCCTGAAATGAATGTCTTTAACATCTAATTCCCCCACTATCCCCCAAGTAAAAATTCCTGAGGGCAGGGACTTTGTCTATATTGTACATTGCTGTATGCCCAGGGCCTGGAACAGCCAGTGTGCCCAGGGCCTAAAACAGTGAGGCCAGCGAGGCTCTCAGTTACTTATTATCGAAAGAGTGGAATTTCCCCCTTTAGTGCTAAATCTCTGAGATGCAAAGGAATAACTGTATGTGGGGCCTCTAGCAAGTTCAAGTGTAATTTCCAAGTCTCGCTTCTAAAAAAACAGAAAAAAAGAGGCGGAGGAAGGGAGGAAGGAAACCCATAAACTGTTGATCCTGAAAGGCCAGACAATTTTGTTTTGCTTCCCTAAAGCCCAGGGCACAAAACGTCATCTATACAGGCAAACCAACTCCATTCCCTGTGTTCCCTTCACTGACTCTGAAACACACAGGAGAGACGGGCTGGGACGGCACCAAGTTAGAATCCATAATTATAAGATTGGACCAGAAATAATACTAAGATGATAGTGCTGTTATTACTCATTGCTTTGTTTTAATCTTTTCTTTTATTGCTCTCCTTTTATCTGCCAGGCACTCGTGGAACACTTCATCTGCACTCTGTTGTTAACCTTTTTAACAACTCTGTAAGGCAGATCCTATTCTAACCCCATTTTACAGAGGGTAAATCTGAGGTGGGGGGTCAGGGAGTCAACTCACATCCTGGCATGACAGATACAAAGAAGTGTCTTTCTCTGTGGCATTTCAGTGAGGCCATGTTCTGAGGAGGTTTGTTGCTTAAGGCAGGGCTGGAGTCGGATGTCATCGAGACATCAGCCAGGGAAGAAATTCACAAGGAGGTGACTGGGACCCAGTCCCCCAGAGAAGAGAGCACTGCCGGAGAGCACGTCCCCCTCTCTGCGTCCGCTCTGCCTTCCGAGGGATCTTAAGATTCGAGCGGGGGTTCATCACACTCAAGCAAGTGGGCCTCGGCACCTTCCGGAGGGCTTCTTAAAGATTTCTCAGCTCCACCCCTGGAGCTCCTGCTTTAGTGGTTCTGGGTTGGAGCCCGTTAACTAGCACTTCTAACAAGTTCCCAGGAGGTGCTGAGGCTGTGGGTCTGGGACCACACGTGGGAATCACTGGACTAGAGAACTGTCACGTTCGCGTGCTTGAAGAAATACTCCACTCTCACCATGTTCCTGCCTCTGCTGCAAGTGCAACGCACAGTTTCACAAATGGATCCTATTCCAACTCAGCTATAGAGACGAGGGATTTTAGTGAAGCTCATCTTTGTAATAAGCTGCTTTCGAGTGACAGTGCAGAGGACCAGTGGACGAAGCTGGGGTGGGGGGCACAGCGGGAGCGAGGCGTGGAGGGTGGGCAGGGCTGTAAGGAGAGGAAGCTGGTGAGGGAAGCCTGCTTTGACTCACCTAGAAGTGCTATGGGTGGGGCTGGGAGCCTGCGTTGGGTCAAACGCTGTGGAGCGGGGCCATATAGAGCTCCAAAGGGTGGTCCTGGGGGAGAAAGGGAGCCCAGGGAGGGAATCAGGGGCTGGTCGGGGGAAGACAGATGAAGGATTAGGTTTAAAGTTTGAGCCAAGAAGAGCTGAATTCAGCAATTAACCAGGATGTCCTTAAACGTTTTTTTTGTTTGTTTTTTAACATGGTTTTTTCCTCGCAAATTAATTACACGTGATCCAGAAAAGTGCTCCCCCTGCCTCCCCGCCAAATGTCAATGAAACATTGGAGTGCTGCAATCCCTCTGCGGAAAGGGAGAGACAGACCACCACCCCAAAAGTACGAGCTGAAGGAGAGAAACTCCCCCATCCCTTGGGTGATGCCCGCAGGGTGGTCCTCCATGAGTCTCCTCCATGCCCTCCCACCCGGCAATCCACCATCGCTGGCTGGGGGCCCCGGGCTGACTTCGTCCCCCCAGCCCCCTTGTGTCCCATCTTAACTCTTCTCTCTGTGTCCTCACTGCCCCTTCCCCCAGCATCTCTTTCTTCTCCGGTGAGCTCCTCCTCTCTCTTTCGCTCTCCCCACAGCAGTGACAGAAGGTAATTGTTGTAGTTATTAACTACCATCCTGGTGGCCCAGCTGCGAGGGGCACAAGGCCCTGGCCGGGGTCAGGGGTAATAGAAGAAATAAGATCATCATTATGAGATTGTGACAGCAAAGCTCTCAGACTTGCTTTTGAATTGGACAGAACACCAGCTGCCTCTGAGGGTGCAAACTCCACGGAGGCTGGTCTTTTGTTCAGCTGGAGACAGTTCCAGAACTGGGCAGACTTGGCCTGCTACGAGTTGTAAACTCAGTGTCTAAGTTCAGCTGTGCCCTCTCTGCCTCCTAATCATCTCTAATTCACCCCCTGATGCCCTATCAGGTTTCCTCTGGTTGTTCAAGGTCCCTCCTCTCCAAGCCCTGCCTCACCGCCATCTACCCTCCCTTTCCTTCTCAGTAAGGAGATCCAGGGATTCTGGTAAATGCCCTCCATCTGTCCCCCCTCCTCAGCACAGCTCTCTCTGCCCCCTTCTGTGTATCCACATATCCTCACGCAGCGAGGGGCAGCAGGAAAAGCAAGGAATTTGGAAGCAGATAAATCTGACCCTCAGTTATCTCATTCATAAAATGTGCGTTGGCTCTTGGTTTGGTCTGCTTGGCACCTCCGCAGTCCTTCTTGTGGTAATAGACCCACCCACCCTGCACTGAGAAGGAATATGTGTGTGAATCAGCTGGCCCCATCACGCGACCCCATCACGGCAACCGTGATTGGCCCAGGGATGTGCATGTGATTGGAGATGGACCAATCAAAGCCCTTCCCTGGAATTTTTCCATCTCGAGCTAGTGGGGAAGAGTTCTTTCCTCTTTGCTTTTTAAGGCTGTAAGAATGTAAACTAGGGATGCCTGCACTCATGTTCCCTGATGCCTGGAGAAAGCCCACTTTTAGGATAAGAGAAAGAAACCAGCATCCAGAAGGCTAAAGAAGAGCATGGTGGCATTAGAGTTCCTGGATCCAGCTGTCCCTGAGGCAAGATCTACCCTTGCCCATTGTGGTTCTGGTTGGTTTCTGGCATTGGCAACTCAAAGTGCTCTGACTAATGCATGCAACACTCATTGTCTCCTCTCATGTGGTGGCTGTGAGATTACAAAAGATCTTTCATAGAAGTGCTTAGAGAATGCTTAATCCATTGCAGTTATTAATATGGCTGTGGGTCCCTGCCCACCATGCCCCCAGCACAATCCAGCTCTGTCTCATCCTTTCCCTGGTCTCCGTGGCTGGAAATCCTAGAACCATGTTCCTTTCCTTTATTCTAATACTGCCCACCCTAGACCCAGTCCATTAGTCCTGTATAATCCCTCTCAGATCTTTCCTCCTTCTTCGTCCCGTCTGCCGCTGTCCTAGGCCAAACCACTCATTCACGCACTCAACGAACCTTAACTATAGGCCGGGCAACATGTTGTCAGTGAGTAAGACAGACACTGTCCCCCTGACGCTCTTTCCTCTGTCCCAGTCTTCCTCGAGTACCTGCCAGCCTCATTGTCCTCAAACCCCACTTTCCTGTGACTCTTCTCGGCTCCCTACTTGCTACCTCATCAAATCTCAGTGTCTCTACCTGGCCTTCAGAAGTGCTCCGCAATCTGCCTGCAAATCATCACCACCCCCCCCATGAACAGTAGAAGCAGCCGCCATTCGTGATATTCTTATTTGGGTCCAGAAACTGTGCTAAGCACTTTAGCTCCTTTAAAGGCATTAGCTCGTTTAAAGCCTCACGACCGGGGGTGAAATTCAACATCTTTAATGACTAATGCAGCCCAGGCACCAACAATCAGGGAGGACCGCCAGGCCAGAAGCACCAGCTTTGTCCACAGCCGTCCTGAAAGGCCGGTATTGTGATCTTCGGTTTACAGATGTGCAAGCTGAGACTCAGGAGGGTGAAGGGTCACACAGGTGAGAAACAGCAATGCCAGGATGCAAACCCAGGAGCCTTTAACTCCTCCAGGGCCTGTACCCCATCCCATAAGAACTCCATAAGTGCCCACCGCATAACCCTTT
Organism: Lagenorhynchus albirostris; assembly: GCF_949774975.1. Classification (NCBI taxonomy): domain Eukaryota; kingdom Metazoa; phylum Chordata; class Mammalia; order Artiodactyla; family Delphinidae; genus Lagenorhynchus; species Lagenorhynchus albirostris. Next base: position 170,531,632 of record NC_083096.1, read on the forward strand.
TCCCGGTGACATCAGGTCCTTCCCTGCCCTTTAAATAGGCCACACCTCTGCTCACTTCATCCATTCTCTCCTACAATCATTGGTTGAGGCTCCCACTTTGAGCCATGGCCTGTGCAAGAGGAGGGGACCTCCGTGGGGGGCAGGGACTGTCATTTCTGCTCACAGTGGTATCTCCAGCACCTGGTACATCACCTAGTAATTGGTGCTCGGCAAATATTTGTTGAATAAATAAATCAATGCAAGGATGGGGAGGGCCCCTCTCTGTACACCATCGGAGGGGACATGGAAGCGCTGGAAGGAATCAATGGCTGATTGCATGTTCAAGGCCCTGAGACATGGGGTTGGTGTGGATTGCAACGTTGTTTGAGGTGGTGGTTAATGTTTAATGCTCATCTGAGCCCCCGGGCCAGGACTGAATTTCCACATGACACTCAGAGATTCTTTGTTCCCCACAGGAAAGCAAACTTGGGAGTCAGGGGAGCTCTGGGTTCCCATCTCAGCTTGTGATCTTGGGCATTTAACCTCTCTGAGCCTCAGTTTCCTTCTCTGCAAAGGGCCGATATAATAACTGCCTTGAAAGACTGGAAAGGTTAGATGCATAACGTTGAGTCCCGGTCCTTTCACATGGTAGCACACGCTCAAGGTGCTGAGAGATGTTTAAGACCCAGGTGACTCGTGAAACCAGAAAGAACCACAAAAGACAAGAGATAAGATGAACATCAAGGGGCCACTATAGCGGGGGAGGTGTGGCTCCCAGCCAGACTCGCAGCTGAGCAGTGGTGGAGGCAGGGGCTCACACCTGGCCCGGGAATGCTGGGGGTGTGGGTGTGGGTGGGGTTACCAATGAGAGGCACACAAGTGAGCCTCCGGTCTGTGCAGGCGGAAGGGGGATTCCTGGCAGCAGGGCTGGGGCTTCCCATCTATCACTCTGGGCCAATTCTCATCTGCCCTGGGGGCAGGGCGATGGTGGGAATGGGAGGGGGGAGGGGCACGGCTTTCCGGCCACCTCCACGCCCCGCCCCGTTCCCCACTGTCCTAAAAGAGGATGTCCCTAAGCTTAGCAAAAACAAGTCTGAATTTCTGTTCAAGTGAGCTTTTCTATAAAAACAACAAACCAAAGAAAAGGAGCTTAGGAACAGATTAGTGCCAACTCAGATTCCTGTCCCTCCCTCCCCAGGCCGGCACTCAGGGCTGGTTACCCAAACTCTGACTGCCTTCTTTCCCTTAAGACCCTCTGTAAGGCCCACACCCCACTAAGGAGTAACCCCTGGATTCCTCGATTTCACCCCCAGCCATCCCCCTGGATGGTAGGTGACAGGAAGAAAGCAGGGCTTGAGGGACCCTAGCACTGGTCACAGCAACCTGTGTGACCTTGAGCAAGTCATGTCACCTCCGGACCTCAGTTTCTTCATTGAAAAAATGGGCATAACACCTGGCTCAGCGCGTGGGCGGTGAGGACTTGCCTGTAGCAGTGGAAGCCTTTGTAGGGTGCCAGACGTAGAGGAGGGCTCAGAAAGTGTTAACCTTCTCCCTCCCAGCTCAGGGACTGCAGATGCTCTGCGTTTATGCATCCCTTTCCTGCTTCCCCTTCCCACTTCCTTCCCCATCTCTCCTCAGCTTCCCAGTCCTCCAAGAACGGAAAGCCACTGGATTTGAGCCGAATATTCATCCTCACTGTCTGGGACAGAAGGCAGGGCAGGGGTGAGTGGCAGAGTTACAGGAGAGGCCCAGGGAAGAGGGGAGAGAGTGCCCCTCCTTCCGCCCTTCCTTCTTGTCCTCCTCTGGCCTCCCACCCAGGCTGCCACGAAGGGGGACCCCCAAGGCACCGCCCTTACCGGAGAAGATCCTCCCGTCCCCGGTGAGGAGGGCGGCCCCGACGGGGAAGCGACTGTAGGGGCAGTAGGCGGACTTCTTGGCCTCCCGGCAGGAGAGCAGCAGCCGCTGGACGTGCTCGGGCTCCAGGGCGGGGCTGGGACTCTTCTGGGCCATGTCGGTCCCCTGGGGCCCGCGGAGGAGTGGAAGGGGAACTCCCAGCCAGTGTGGGCTGGGCCCCACCGCGACAGCAGCTCCTCCCCCGGGGTGTGTCCCTGCCTAGAGTCTCCCAGGTGCGTGCCTCTGGGGATGCTGGGCGGGGCCAGGTGAGGGAGAGGAGCCCCCCTTGGTTTGGGGACAGAGGGTGTGGTGTGTGTCCCAGTGTGGAAGGATGCCACTGTGTCCACGTGTGCTTCACACTCTCCCTTGGGGACCACTCCCACTGCTGACAGACTGATGGGTGAGAGGGTCAGGGGATGGGTGCTACTGTGATCTCAGCTGGAGCGAACCTCTGAGATCATCTACTCAGGACGCCTCACTTTTTGTTGTTGTTGCTGGCAAAATAGACATTGGGCTGCTGGTAAAAGAAATGAGTTTGCATCCTGGCTCCACTACTTCCCATATGTACAACTGTTGGCAGGTGACATGCCTTTCTGAGGCAGTTTCCTCATCAGTACAGTGGGGATAGTGACCATCTCTGTCCTGCATTCTAGGATTACAGAACAACTCGAGCTTTGGAGTTTAGTAGACCCTAGTTTGAATTCCAGTTCTGCCATTTATTAGCTGTATGACTTTGGGAAGTTAATACCACCTCTCTAAGCCTCAGTTTTCTCATCTGTAAAATGGGTGCACTAACAGTATCATGTAGCATTTGTAATGAGGATTGAATGAGATACAATTTGTTACAGTGAGCATGGTTGGAGGATCCCATGACGTCATGATGTAAGCATCCTTTGTGACTCCATGCAAATGGGGTTTTTGTCATTAAGTGACCTGGCCAAGATTACATAGGAAGGGCAGAATACCAGTTAGGGCACCCAGAGGCATCCAAATGTCCCCAGACCCGCAGCAAACAGGAGTGAATCTGCAGCTTCTCTTAGGGCTTAAATGGGTGGTGTGGGGAAAGGGAAAGGGAGGGGAGGTGGGAAATGCAGCAGCAGCTCCATGCCCTGCACGCTGACATCTCTGGGCTCTGCAGTGTAGCATCTTTGTGTCCTGAGCCTGGAGCTCTCAGCCACGTGGAGACACAGGCAAACACCCAGCTGTAGAGTCTCCCCTTCGCCTTCCCTCCCTTCCCTCCTTCAGATTCCCCACACCTCCTTTCCACACATTTGGCCCTCAGAGAAGCAGCTGGTTCCCTCCCCCTCTGTCGCACTCTCCTCCTGGATTTATACCTTCGGCATCTAGAGCAGTTTCCGGGATCTGAGGCAGGGCAGGTGGAGGAAGCAGCGAGAGGGCTCTCCTGCCTCTTCTAACCCTGTACAGCCCAGGCACCCCAAAGGCCCTTCCCCCAAGGCTCGAGGAAAGAAAGCAAAGGATGTCCTGGGACCATGTGCACCCACTTGACATGGGAATAATTCTAAAGCTTTTGGTGGCCAAGTAGCATCACAATTGGGAAAAGACTTACGGTGCCCTGCTGGCCTGCCAGGCCTGTTAAGAGGCCTGACTAAGCAACCCTGCATCTGTCCCCCGCCCTGTCTTGACTCACCCCAGCTCAGCTCAGCCCAGCCCTGCCCAGGCCAGGGGCTGGACTCCTTGGCTCCATGGTACCAAGAGGACATGGACGACCTCCAGGCTACTGATGGCCCTTGGCGCCTTCAAAGCTCTTTACCTACCCATGCCGTAAAGGGGGACAGTGACCATTACAAACCCAGCTGTGTGGAGCCTGAGAGCCAGCAGCAGCTCTAGAATTCCTTATAGAGGGGGCTTGGGGTGGTCATCTGGATAGAAGGAGAGGGTAGGCCTGGAAACTTGGTTAGAGCTAAGTTATAGATCAACTACAGATAAATATGTATATAAAAACATTTTTTTTTGGCTTGCAGGATCTTAGTTTCCCAACCAGGGATCGAACCTGGGGCCCCGGCTATGAAAGCTCTGAGTCCCAACCACTGGACCACCAGGGAGTTCCCAAGATGAACAATATTAATGGCATTTTCTAAACATGCTTTAATCTCCACTTCACATAAAATTAAGAAAACTTAATTGCCCAGATCAAAGAATAGGAATATCGAAGAAGATGTTTTGAGTGACAATGGAGATTATCAAGGTCCCCAAAGCCTCCCCAACCTCCGCCCCCAGGCCTTTGCTCAGTGAGAAAAGCCACCCAGAGTCCCCATGTTAGAGTTCAAATACCATTCACTCACTTATTCATTCAATAAACAGTTACTCATGATCATAGCTAACTCTTTTTTTTTTAAATAAATTTATTTATTTACTTATTTTTGGCTGCGTTGGGTCTTCATTACTGCGTGCGGGCTTTCTCTAGTTGCAGCGAGCAGGGGCTACTCTTTGTAGCGGTGCAGGGGCTTCTCACTGCGGTGGCTTCTCTTGTTGTGGAGCACGGGCTCTAGGTGCGCGGGCTTCAGTAGTTGAGGCACACGGGCTTAGTTGCTCCGTGGCATGTGGGATCTTCCTAGACCCGTGTCCCCTGCATTGGCAGGGGGGGGTTCTTAACCACTGCGCCACCAGGGAAGTCCCCATAGCTAAGTCTATATGTGAGTGGGACTTGTTTTGGACTCTACTATGTTCCATCAGTGAATTTTTTCACTCCTACACCCATACCATACCTGTCTTTATTATAACTTTATAATAAGTATTGATTTCTGGAGGCCAAATACCCTCACCTCCCCCCACCCCCGCCTGCCACTTGAGCCTTTGCTCTTCTCTGTGCATTTTATAATGAAGTTTTCAATATCCACTGAAAACCTTCTTATCTGGCCTCTGAAGGAATTTGTAAAATGTTGGAGTAATCTATTTGACTTTTTGGAAGAATTTTCTTGTAAAACCATCCTGAACCTCATGTTTTCTTTTAAGAAAAAAATTTAAACGATCAATTGAATTTCTTTAAATATTATAGAGCTATTTGAGTTTTCTATTGCTTCTTGAGTCAGTTTTAGTAAACTAGTTGTGTGTGTTTTTTTAAAGGGTTAGGGCCACTGTAGTGAAAGCCCAGAATCCTAACCACTAGGCCACCAGGGAACTCCCCTATAAAACTTTTCAAGATAATGTTTTAAATGCTTAGAATTATAAAGCAAGCCAGTTGTATTGAAATACAGTTATCAGAATAGTTAAAATATTTGTGTACTTTTAAATTAGTGCATTAAATAACAAGCTCTAACAGTAAGCCTAATAACTACTGTGATTTTGAAGTCATGATAGGAGTAAAATGTATTTTGGAATACTGCAATAAAGTGATGTGAAAATATTTATGAGTTACATTGGTGGCAAAGTCACAGGTACTGTAATATTTCTGTGATTTGTTGTCTACCTTTATGAATGATGGGAAAGCTAAACTGTAGTTAGAAGTTAGTAAAATTAAAGGCATATTTTTTTACTTCTAAGTTCATGGGCTCCCTGAATTCTATCCAATGACTCAGTGGGAGTCCATGGGCCCTACAATAAGAGCCCTTGCCTCATTTTTTAATCTTTTCTTCCTTTGCTGTGAGTCTGTTATAAATGACGTATTATTGGCTTTAAAAATATTTCTTCTAAAAGTCTCTGTCTTTTGGTCCGATACTTAATCCATTTACACTTACTGTAATTATTGTTATATTTTAGATTTTCCCTGCCATCGTTTTTTTTTTAATAGATCTTTATTGGAGTATAATTGCTTCACAATACCGTGTTAGCTTCTGTTGTACAACAAAGTGAATCAGCCACATGCATACATATGTCCCCATATCCCCTCCCTCTTGAGCCTCCCTCCCACCCTCCCTATCCCACCTCTCTAGGTCATCACAAAGCAAGGAGCTGATCTCCCTGTGCTATGCTGCTGCTTTCCACTAGCTAACTATTTTACATTCAGTAGTGTATATATGTCGATGCTATTCTCACTTCGCCCCAGCTTCCCCCTCCCACCCTGTGTCCTGGAGTCCATCCTCTATGTCTATATCTTTATTCCTGCCCTGCAACTAGGTTTATCAGTAACATTTTTTTTTTTTAGATTCCATATATGTGTTAGCATACAGTATTTGTTTTTCTCTTTCTGACTTACTTCACTCTGTATGACAGACTCTATGTCCATCCACCTCACTACAAATAGCTCAATTTCGTTTCTTTTTATGGCTGAGGAATATTTCATTGTATATATGTGCCACATCTTCTTTATCCATTCATCTGTCGATGGACATTTAGATTGGTTCCATGTCCTGGCTATTGTAAATAGTGCTGCAGTGAACACTGTGGTACATCTCTCTTTTTGAATTATGGTTTTCTCAGTGTATATGCCCAGTAGTGGGATTGTTGGGTCATATGGTAGTTCTATTTCTAGTTCTTTAAGGAACTGTTTTCCATAGTGGTTGTATCAATTTACATTTCCACCAACAGTGCAGGAGGGTTCCCTTTTCACCACACCCTTTCCAGCATTTATTGTTTCTAGATTTTTTGATAATGGCCATTCTGACCATTGTGAGGTGATATCACATTGTAGTTTTGACTTGCATTTCTCTAATAATTAGTGATGTTGAGCATCTTTTCATGTGCCTCTTTGTCATCTGTATGTCTTCCTTGGTGAAATGTCTGTTTAGGCCTTCTGCCCATTTTTTAACTGGATTGTCTGTCTTTTTGATATTGAACTCCAATGGCTGTTTGTATATTTTGGAGATTAATCCTTTGTCTGTTGTTTCATTTGCAAATATTTCCTCCCATTCTGAGGGTTGTCTTTTTGTCTTGTTTATGGTTTCCTTTGGTGTGCAAAAGCTTTTAAGTTTAATTAAGTCCCATTTGTTTATTTTTGTTTTTATTTCTGTTACTCTAGGAGGTGAGTCAAAAAAGATCTTGCTGTGGTTTATGTCAAACAGTGTTTTTCCTATGTTTTGCCCTAAGAGTTTTATAGTGTCTGGTCTTACATTTAAGTCTTTAATCCATTTGGAGTTTATTTTTGTGTATGGTGTTAGGGAGTGTTCTAATTTCATTCTTTCACATGTAGCTGTCCAGTTTTCCTAGCACCACTTATTCAAGAGGCTGTCTTTTCTCCACTGTATGGTCTTGCCTCCTTTGTCATAAATTAGATGCCCATATGTATGTGGGTTTATCTCTGGGCATTCCATCCTGTACCATTGATCTATATTTATGTTTTTGTGCCAGTACCATACTGTCTTGATTACTGTAGCTTTGTGGTATGGTTTGAAGTCAGGGAACCTGATCCCTCCAACTCCATTTTTCTTTCTCAAGATTGCTTTGGCTGTTTGGGGTCTTTTGTGTTTCCGTACGGATTGTAAAATTTTTTGTTCTAATTCTGTGAATAATGCCTTTGGTAGTTTGATAGGGATTGCACTGAATCTGTAGATTGCTTTGTGTAGTATAGTCACTTTCACAATATTGATTCTTCCAATCCAAGAATATGGTATATTTCTCCATCTGTTTATGTCATCTTTGATTTCTTTCATCAGTATTTTATACTTTTCTGAGTACACATCTTTCACCTCCTTAAGCAGGTTTATTCCTAGGTATTTTATTCTTTTTTGTTGCAGTGGTAAATGGGAGTGTTTCCTTAATTTCTCTTTCTGATTTTTCATTGTTGGTGTATAGGAATGCCAGAGATTTCTGTGCATTAATTTTGTATCCTGCAACCTTACCAAATTCATTGATTAGTTCTAGTAGTTTTCTGGTGGCATCTTTAGGATTTTCTATGTATAGTATCATGTCATCTGGAAACAGTGACAGTTTTACTTCTTCTTTTCCCATTTGTATTCCTTTTATTTCTTTTTCTTCTCCGATTGCTGTGGCTAGGACTTCCAAAACTATGTTGAATAAGAGTGGCCCTGCTGTCTTAGTTACTATAAATATCAACTAGAATGAAGTTTGACTTATAGTATAGAAAACTCCAAATAATAATGGTTTAATTAAGAAACAATTTTATCTCTCTTTTAGTCTAGGACTCCATAGTCATCAGGGATCCAGTTTCCACCTTCTTAGTTGTAGCTTCCATCTTCAAGTTTATCTTAAGATTCAAGATTGCTGCTGGAGCTTTAGCCTTCACAAACTCATTCCAAGCAGCAGGAAGGAAGAATGGTGGAAGAATAAAAAGTGTGCACCTCCACTTACACTTCATTAGCCATAACTTAGTTATCTGGTCTCATTATTAGTAGCAAAGGATACTGGGAAACACTTTTTTTGGTTGGGTACATTGATGACCTGAATAACATCAGGGCTATTTTATTAAGGAAGAAGAGCATGGTGGACTTTAGCAGTCTCTGCTTTAGTCTCCCGACCACAGGTGTGCCCAACCATCAACAGCAGTGGCTCTGAACTTTCATTATGGTACCTGACCCATAGAGGACTGGCCTGCCATCTGGTGGCAGGTTGGTTACATTGGATTCCTTTCATTGTGCAAGTGGCATAGATTTGCCCTCACTGGAATAGACATTTATTCTAGCTATGGTTTTGCATTCTCTTCTGGCCATGCTTTTGCCAGCAACATCATTAGCGGATTTACTGAATGTCTTATTCATAACCATGGTAGTCCAAATAGCATTGCTGCTGACCAGAGACGTTTTTCAGCGAAAGAAGTAAAGAAATTGGCGGAGGAGTATGAGATTCACAGGTGCTGCCACAAACTCTTATCACCAGAATCATCTGGCTTTATGGGTTGGTGACATGACCTACTGGTACTTGGTTAGTATTGGCTAGAAGACAACTTTGTACAAATCTTAAGTGCTGGCCCAAGTTGGCATATGCTCTGATTCAGCAACCAATGCAAGTTGATGTTTCTCTCTTTTCCAGCATCCATGGGTCAGGGAATCTTAGGCTGGATCACTTAAAAAATTTTTGCTCCCCTTTCCCAAGGCCTTGGGCTCTGCTAGTTTAGAGGTCTTGGTATGCAAAGGAAGAATGTTTCCACCAGAGCACCACCGAGGTCCCGCTGATTTGGAAATTGAGACTGACATCTGGCAGTTTCAGACTCTTCATGCCCTGGATGAACAGGGAAAAAATGGTGGGTGGGTGGGGTGCTTTTGTGTTGACTAGAGTGACTGATTCTGGTTATCAAGGGGGGAAATACATTTGCTGCTGCACAGTGGGAACAGGGAGAAGAAGTGTGTCTCTGGATCCCATGAAACCCTCTGGGGTGTCTTCTAGTTCCATGGCCAATGGTTAAAAATTAATGGAAGATGACAGCAACCCAGTGTGAGTAGGACAATCATGGGCTCAGCTTCCTCCTGAATGAAGCGCAGGTGATCCCACCAGGTAAAAACCTTTGACCACATGAAGTGCTTGCTGAAGGCAAAGGAAAAATGGAATGGATAGTAGAGGAAGGATGTTATAAATGCCTCATGACCAGTAACGGAAATGAGAATTATATCACTTATCTATATATTCTTCCTTCTTCGCTACGCCATGCATATATTTAGTGATGGTGCTAATTGTCTCTCTTTCTTCTTCTACCATTTTGTATAGGGTCAAATGTTGGTGGTAAACTGTACAGTTCAGTGCATAGATTATAGAATATGGAATATTGTGGGATTGAGTTTCGAGAAATGAACATACTCAAGCTCCCCGGAGTGGGAGCTGGGTGCAGTTACTGCTGGGACTTCGGATTTTTTTTTCCTAAGGAAAGGATAAGAATGTTCTTTTTTGAGATACCTTTGCATTAATTTGGGCAGTAACATGCTGTGGTTGTTTTATGGACGTTTCAGCATGGAAAGTAGGGTGGAAATTGATGTTGAGGAGCTAAGGAGTGAACTGTGGCAAATACTGAAGACCGACCCTGCTCAGCATCTCTTCATAATGACTTCTACTGTAGAGGCTGGAAGGCTAGAGAAGACATTACCAGGCTCTCTTGCAGCTAGGATTTCCATATGTCACCTGGCTTCTGCCAGGAAGATGCAAACAAACCAGAAATGGAAAGTAGAATTGAGCACTGGGAGGAGGTAGACACATGGCTCTTCTGGGTGTACTGCAGTGGAGGCATTTCAGTTCTTCAGAGGCAGGTGTGGAGGAAGCCCTAGGGCCAGTCCACTTCCCACCTTCTCGGTGCTAACAGGAGTGTCAGCTGCTTCCCACCTCGGCAGCTTTCCTGACTGTGACGAGGACAGTGAGATTCTTGAGTCAGCAGTGGTGGCAGAAGCTCCCCTGAGGGGCTAGTTTTGCAATGAGGTTTGGGGATTATTCCTGGAATAGAGTCTGCTTCTCAGCCCTTCTAACGAGTTTGAAACCAGCCTAATCACCTTAGTTAACCTAAAAATAGTCCCCATGCTCCAAACATCCCAGGGGAGCTCCCAGGCCAGTCCTTTCCCTACTCAGAGCCCAGGGACAGAGGAGTGAGGGCAGAGCTGGTGGGGGAGAAACAACTTCTTCTGGAACTCTCTGCACAGTGGCCTACTCTGGGTAGCACCAGGCACTTGCAGATTGATTTTTTTTTTCTTTTTTTTGGAAGTCAGGAGGGTGGGAGATAACATCAAATAAGGAGATGTACGAAGCTGTGTGGGAAAGGGGACCCAGGAGTTTTGCATTGAAATAATGACAAGGGGAGGCATGATGGATTAGTACCAAGGCCTTTCAGGGGAAGATGGGTATTTGATTCTAATGAGAGCCTCTCTTTTGCATTTTATTTAGACTCTTAGGCAGTGTATTCATTTCCTAGGGCTGCTGTAACAAATTACCACAAACTCGTGGCTTAATACAACAAGAATTTATTATCTCATAGTTCTGGAACCTGGAAGTCGGCAGTCAAGGCGCCGGCAGGACCATGCCCCTATGAAACCTGTAGGGGAAAATCCTTTCTTGCAGATTAATTTTTAACACGGTCCAGGGGAGTCCAAAGGGCTGAGTTCCCACCTCTGAGATCATGAGATCCTATTCCCTTCCAGGGGTCTCTGGCCCGTGGGGGAGGCAGCAGGAGAGCTGGACCCAAAGATGCACCCTCTGTGGCAACCCTCTGTGCATCTCTGACCAAGGTGAGCAAGGATATGTCTGCGGTGTCTCCCTCCCCTCACAGGTCATGGCTGCAAGGACACAGGGGAGGAGGGGGAGGAGTCTGTCTGCCTGGGGGTGGGGGCAGCAGGAAAAGCCCCAGAGAGGAGGGGATACTGCAGCTGGATCTTGAAGGACAAGTAGTTCACCAGTGAGTTGAGTAGGGAAGGGCATTCCAAGAAGAGGGAACAGCTGGAACAATGGCTCAGAGATGCTGTCCACTTCTGTTTCCCTATAGTGATTAAAGGTAAAATCTTTAAAGTGTCACATGTATGGGGGCTTGTTCTGGGGCCTGCAGAGGAAGATGCAGGGGAGGGTATTCTAGGCCCTGCCAGTCTCAGATACAACGCATCCCAAGTGATTGACTAGATTGGGCAGCCGTGAAATGGGGGACATCAGAGTTTGACGAGTTCCTGTCAAGTGTGAGGTCTTGCGCTGGGCGCTGTGACACACCTGCCATCCTCACAGCCACCCTGTAGGGGAGGAGGGCTGCCCATTGTACAGATGAGGATACCGAGGCTCTGAGAGATGAAATCTGTGGCACAGGGTCCTTCAACAAGCAAGAGAGTGGCAGAACCAAGATCTGACCCAAGATTTTTATGACCCTAAATGCCATCCAGGGAGAGGACAAAAGGTTCAGTAAGACACGTGGCAAAAACGCAGCTGTGTTTTCCTCCTGCCCCTGGGCGGCTCAGTGGAGCTTGGGGCGTTCCCGTAGCAAACCTGGTTCTTCAAAGAGATGGGCCTTCTGCTCTCCCTGGGGTGGGGCTCTGGGGGTGCAGAGGGCCCCTTTGCTACACAGGGAGACCACGTTCTCCTGGCTTCACTCCTACTTCTCTGCCGTCTCCATCCTTGGCTTCTTCTCTGCTCAGCCGCCAAGCACGGAGGGGTCTCTGCCTCTGTCCACATTCACTCCTCTCCTCTCCCAGGTAATGTCATCCAGAATTATGGCTTGAAATGCCATCGAGAATCATCACTTTCAAACTTACGTGCCTCGTTCTTGGAAATAGTCTTGCTTATCCACCTGCCCACGTGGCCTCTCCGTTTGGATGTTTATTAGCATCGTAACTCGAGGAGATCTGAAACAAAACTTCTGTCCTCACCCGATCCCCAACCTGTCCCTGGCCCTGCCCTGGTCTGTGCCTCAGTTAAAGGGATGATCCGTTACTCAGGCCGCAAACCTAGAAGTGACCCTCTATGCCTTGCTTTCCTTCATCCCCCATTCGCTCCACCACCAGGCTCTGGCTCTACCTTCAAAATACGTTTTGAATTCAGCCACTCCTCCCCATCTTCACTGCTGCAACCCTGGTCTACGGCACCACCGGTTCACAGCTACACCTCTAATTGGTCTTCCTGCTTCCTCTCTTACTCCCTCTCTCGATTCCATTCTTTAAAAATGGGTCTGCGTGAGCTTTTGAAAACACAAAGAACCCCGAAGTTTCCACTAATTGGAATAGAACCCAAAGCCTTCACCGTGGCTAATGCAGCCCTGCCCACCTCTCTGGCCTCATGTCCCGTGAGTCTCCGTCACCCACTAGCCACATTCAGCACACCAAGGACGTTCTCTTCACAGGATCTTTGCGCAGGTTGTTCTCTCTCCCGATGTCCCTTCCCGAGGGGCCTTCGAACGGCATCTGCTTTGAGAGCCTTTCCTGACTGCATCTCCCCACCACTCTCTCCTGTTACCCCACTCACTTTCCTTCAGAGGGTGCCTCACTATCTGGTAACATTAGCTATGGGCTGACTGTCTGTCTAGAATGGCAGATGGATGTCTAGCTTATCTCCTGGGCACCCATGGCCTGGCACACTGTAGAGGTTCAAAAACCATGTGAAAGGGAGGGAAGAAGCCCCCCAAAGTACAGTTCAGGGCAAACTCTGGGGCCCCAGAAGAGACCCAAGAGTCCACAGTAGATTTGTCCACCTTGGTTACTTAACCTTATATAACTGCCCATTGGGGCCACCTGGTCTCTGTCTGAAATTCCTTTCTCCCTGCATTCAAGAGTAGTCAGGTTAAAAAAAAAAGAGTAGTCAGGTTAAAAAAAAAAAGGGTAGTCAGGTTAAAAAAAAAAAAAGAGTAGTCAGGTTAAAAAAAAAAAGGGTAGTCAGGTTAAAAAAAAAAAAAGAGTAGTCTGGTTAAAAAAAAAAAAGTAGTCAGTTTAAAAAAAAAAAAGGGTAGTCAGGTTAAAGTCCACCCAAGGCAGCCCTTAACCTCCTAATCTGCAGCCACCACAGGCAGATTTAAGGTGACCTCACAGAATTCTTCAATATCAATTCACCTTACACTGGGGTAACTAGAAAGGCCAACAGAGAGGGTCCCCAAAGCAAAGAAACTTGGCTTCATAATATGATAATAATAATGACTACACTTGACTGAGCTATTATTTCATGCCAAACAAGATATAATGCTTTCCATACATTTTCTCATTCAGTCCTCAGAAACACACCTTGAGGCTGTTGTATTCATTATCTACCGCTGTGTAACAAACCACCTTAACATGGAGTGGTTTAAAGGAATGACCATTTTACTTGCTCACAATTCGGTAGGCCAGCAATTTGAACTGGACTCAGCTGGGCCGTTCTTTTGCTGGTCATGCCCGGGGTCACTCACGTGCAATCATCCAAGGGAACAAATGGGTTCAGGAGGTTTAACGTGGCTTTGCTCATATGTCTGGAGGTTGGTGCTGACTGTTGACCGGGTCAGCTGTCTCCAGCAGGCCAACTTGGGCTTCTGCCAGCGGATGGCAGAGTTCCAGGACAGCAAGTCCCAGTGTGCAGCATTTTTCAAGGCTTTGCCTGAGTCACGTTTGCTGATGTCCCATTGCCAGAGGAAGTCCCACAGCCAAGCCCAGAGTCAGTGTGAGAGGGGACTTACACAAGGAGAGATAATTCATCAGAGGCCATTACTGAACAATCTATCATGGAAGTTAGTATGTTATTATCCATGTTTTATAAGTGAGGAAACGGGGAATCAGAAAGGGTAAGAAACATGCTCCAGGTCACATGGCTACGAAGAGGCAGAGTGGAACAGAAATCCTTGGCCCACAAGCCTCAGGATCTCCACTGCTTTGCAAAGGCAATTAAGTCCCCACTGTGAGGAACCAAATTCCCACCAAGGGAAATGACGTCAAGCTCATCTTCACCAGGCTCTCAGGTGCACTCCTTTTATTACATCCAGTCAAAATCACATCAGCTGGGACTTTCCTGGTGGCGCAGTGGTTAAGAATCCGCCTGCCAATTCAGGGGACATGTGTTCAAGCCCTGGTCCGGGAAGATCCCACATGCCGTGGAGTAGCTAAGCCCGTGCATCACAACTACTTAACCTGTGCTCTAGAGCTTGCGAGCCACAACTACTGAGCCCACGTGACACAACTACTGAAGCCGGCGTGCCTAGGGCCCATGCTCTGTCCACAATAAGAGAAGCCACCACAATGAGAAGCCCGCGGACTGCAACAAAGATTAGCCCCGGCTCACTGCAACTAGAGAAAGCCCGCGAGCAGCAACAAAGGCCCAACGCGGACACAAATAAAAATAAATAAATAAGATAAATTTATAAGGATTTCCCTGGTTGTGCAGTGGTTAAGAATCTGCCTGCCAATGCAGAGGACCCAGGTTCGAGCCCTGGCCCAGGAAGATCCCACATGCAACAGAGCAACTAAGCCCGTGTGCCACAACTACTGAGCCTGTGTTCTAGAGCCCACAAGCCACAACTACTGAGCCCGCGTGCCACAACTACAGAAGCCCGTGTGCCTAGAGCCCATGCTCCGCAACAAGAGAAGCCACAGCAATGAGAAGCCCGTGCGCTGTAATGAAGAGTAGCCCCTGCTCGCTGCAACTAGAGAAAGCCTGCGCACAACAATGAAGACCCAACACAGCCAAAAATAAATAAATAAAAATAAATGTAAAAAAATTTATAAAACAGAAATCGCATCAGCTTAAGTTACTTAACTTCTGCTTCTCAGGCTGCTCATCTGTAAAATGGGTCTAGTAACAGAGCTCTCTTTACACTATTTTGTTTATTGTCTGTTCTCGCCCTGCTAGAATGGAAGCCCCTTGAGGGCTGGGATTTTTGTCTGTGCTGTTCACTGCTCTAACCCCAGTGCCTAGAACAGTGACTGGAATAGCGTAGCTTCTCAATAAATCTTTGTTGAGTGAATAAATGGATGGATGGATGAGTGGGGGATTAGTAGCAGGATAGGTGGGAGAAGATGAGGAAAGGATAGAGCCATGTCTTTGAGAAAGCTTAAAAAAAAAAATTGAAAAGCCGCTGGCTTCTCTTCTCTGCCTGGGATGGTTTGCAAACCACCTGCTTGGTCTTCAAGCCTGTGGTGAAGCCCCTCATCCCTCATGCAAAGTCTAATCACGTGGGGCAAGGGGGTCGCCTCTTTTCAAGGACGCCCACTGTTTTCGGCTCTGTCTTCCTTAGCGTTCAGTGTTCTTTCCATCCAGCTGGCAGATGAGGAAAGCAAAAACAAGGCTTGCTCGGGGCAGGAACGTGAAAGAGGCTCACATGCCATTGGCTGGAACGTAGTCACATGGCCACACCCGACAGCAAGGGAGGCTGGGAAATGTGTAGTCACGCCTCTGCAGGGAAAGGTGACGGCTTTGGGGATCATCTCGCCAGTCTCTTCCACGACCATTTCTAGCCCAGAGATTTCGTAAACTTGGAATTTTCCATCTCGTAGCACCCACTTTCCTTACACCACTCTACTTTTTCTCTTCCATACATGTTTCTCCTTCTAACAGAATGTATTCATTTACTGTGTTTCTTATTTATCATTGGCCTCTCCTCAATGCGGGCTCCACAAGGGTAAAGGTCTTTGGTGTTCTGTTCATCACCGTCTCCTCAGGACCCAGGACAGGGCCTGGCGTGCAGAAGGCACTCAGTATTTATCAAAAGAAAGTTGAATGGATGCGAGTGTGGCCCTCTGGCCTGCAGCCTGATCCTGAGAGCACAGTAAGCCCTAGAGAGATGGTAAGTCTCTCCTCTGCCTGCTGGGAAAGCCACAGTGGGGTCTGGAGAGTGTCCGGGCCTGGCTGAGAAAGGGCGCTGTGCCTGAGCCTTCCCAGGTGACTCGCCCTGTGCAGGTCAGCAACCCTCTTCTCGGACACAGCTCCACACCCAGGATGCCCGGACCCCTGACTCCATTCAGGCCAAGAGGCTTACCTCTCTGGAGAAGCAGCCATTGCGGCCAAGTCACCTGTACTCCGTGCTGTCCTCATGCACAGGGCAGCCTATACCAGTCCATTTTCCCAGACAGAACCTGATTTTTTATGTTTGTTATTAAAAATATTTATTATTTTATTTTAAATTTTTTATTGTTTTGGCCACACTGGGAGGCTTGTGGGATCTTAGTTCCTTGACCAGGGATTGAACCTGCACCCACGGCAGTGAAAATGTGTAGTTCCTGTGAATTCCCTGGAACCTGGTTTTTTAAATGTAAAACACAGAAGGGAGCTTGGTTCCTCTTTTCCAATTTTTGGGAACAAACACAATGGTCAGGTGGCAACTTCAGAGCATTTGAGCTATAGAGCCGTCCAGCTTCCGTAGCCTTCCTGTGCCTCATTTTTGAGAGGAGGAGACAAAGCCCAGAGAGGTAAAGAGACTTGACCAAGGTTACCCAGGGTTCCAGTGACCTAGAACTCCCGGGCAGTGCCCACAGCGTGCTCCCAGAGGACAGGTGTCTGCGTCCCCCTCTTGGCTGGTTTCCTTCTCTGGGCAAGTCACCAGTGATGGGAAGGGCACAAGGAGACAAGAAGAGATGGCTTGGGGCGGGGGGCGAGGGGATGAGGAGAGACCACCCTGAGCTCCGCCTGGAAGCACACAGTGTGATCAGGGACCAAGCAGAGAGGAGGGTAGAGGCAGCAGAGAAGGGTGGTAGCCTGAGGGCTCCGAGAGAGGCTCTGGTCCTGGCTTTGAAGGTGAAGAAAGAACGTCATCCTGACTTGTTGCCTTTGAATCTTTGCAGGATCCCGACCCCCTCCCAACCTCTACGGAAGCTGGCAGCCAGCACTCTCTCCAGGAGCCAGGGCCACCAGCCTTCACAGCCCTGTTGTAGCACAGACACCTCTTGGTGCAGAGGAAGCACCACTGGACAAGCAATCAGGAGACTCGGGCTCTGTCAATTCAAATCATTACTAAGCACCTACGACTTGCCAGGCGCTGTCTTCAGCAGGCAAGGGCTCTGCCTCATGGGGCTTCTATTCTAATAGGGGAGACTGTTGATGAACAGACAAACACACGCCTGAGATCATTACAGATGATGCCAGCAAGCAGGGTAATGGGACAGATGATGGCTGAACAGGTTAGTTTGAGTCGTGGGGAGGGTGGAACCAAGGAGGGCCTCTCTGAAGAGGTGACATTGGAGCTGTGATCTGTATGTGAGAAGGTGGCAGCCATGTAAAAATCTGAGAGAGGTGTGGTCCCTCCCTGGGAAGTGGCAAGTGCAAAGGTCCTGAGGCAGAAATGAGCTTGTGTTTGGGCAAGTATGACCGGTGAGAGGGACAAGAGGAAGAGTATAAAAAGAGGCTCCTTCCCTTTGTCATTATCTCTGTGGGATTTGAGTACATCTTATCTCCTTATTTGACCCCTAAATTTTGGGCATCTGTAAGTTTAAACAAACCTTTCTTGGTCCTATTTCCAATTTTTATTTTAACATCTTTTATACAGAGGACAGGATATTATTAGTCTGAGAGTCAGAAGACCTAAATTATGGCCCCAGAGTTTCCAGTAGTGAGAAGTGTGACCTTGGACAAATCCCTTTTCTCATCTTTAAACCAGGAGATTGGACCACAAGCTCTAAAGGCCCTTCTGGCTGAGACACCCCAGCACCAGGAATTCATGTTAACTCTTCTTGATCCTGTTTATTTTCAGCCCACATGTGGATCTGCTCAGCATACATCTGCTCCTTCTTCCAGGATCTGCACACATTTATTAGATGCTTTTAAAAACAAGAGACAACCTGTACAGACATTAGCAGGAGATGGTCAAATACATCATGCAGCTATTAAAAGAAGAATGAGTTACACTGAAATCCCCTGAGCTGGACGGAAGCGCATGATGTAAGTGATAAAACTAGCTGTGGGATGTTAGAGAAAGACTCCCGTTTTTGTGAAAACCAAACGACAAAATCTCTGTGTGTGTGTACGTGGGTTTGTTTATGCTCACAAGTCAGGAGAAAGGTGGGAGAGAATAAGCGGCAGTCTGCAACATTAGTTATCTAGGAGTGTGTGTGTGTGTGTGTGTGCGCGCGCGCGTGTGCACACACGTGCACGCTTCCTCTAAAGACAGCAGCACGCTTCCCAGAACCCATCCCACCCTCTGGGCCTGTTTATCAATGGGATTCTGGCAGAGGGTACGTGATGCCGGCCTCCGAGTTTGTGTCCTTTGGGGACTGAGGGAGGTAGAGAGGAATAGTTGTGGGCAGTGTCCACTTGGATCTTGGAATGTCCCTCTCACCTCCTGGCACCTGCGCCTCTACTTCAAAGGCTGCTGAATGATCACAATCTGAGGCTGGTTTTGGTGGCAGGAGATGCACCAGAGCTGTCCAGGGCCTGTGGGATCCAAGATCACAGGCATGATTACAACACGAGAGGCACACGCTCCAGCCTGCTGTTTCCGGCTCCTGCTTTAGGACTTCAGAGGCAGCTTGGGCTGCAAGGGTCTTCCGGGCCCTCCCTGGCCATCCCTCTAACTGCAGACAGATGAAACCAGCTATCCCTCCAGCCTACCCTGGGAGGCGGTGTGTGTGGGGAGCTTATTGTTTGAGCTGCTTCCTGGTCATGTAACTCTCCCCTCCAGGGAATCCCTGCAGATGTCTATTTTAAACCTCCCTTGCGGCGGTCCCTGTTCATTTCCTTTGCCTGGGCTCCTCCCCCAAAATAGGAACCCTTCAGCCTGGATGTTGTGGAGCGGCTTCGCTCCGGCTTTCCGTAAGGAAGTCGGTAAGGAAGCACCCTGCCCCGCATACGGTGCTTGATGCTTTTCAAACCTCTCGTGTTGCATCCCACTTGAATGGCCCTTTACAAGAATCCTCTGAGGCAGAAATACCTAGGAGTATTGCCTCCATACTACAGAAGAAATGGGGATGCAGAGCGGTTAGGTGACTTGTCCATGTCCCAGAATGAATAACAGGCAGTTCTGGGTCTTTGACTCTTGAGAGCAGCCTGCTCAGATCCCGATCCCTCATCACAGGTGCCCCCTCCACATGGAAGGTGTCCTGGGAGATTGGCTTAGTGGCCACATTTACATCTGATGAGCCGACTCCCCAGCTGCGGGGGAGTGGACCAGGGTGGGTTCGTGATCTGGGGTGACCACCTAGAGCCTGGGCTGCACTGATCAGCCTTGTGCTCTAGCATTTGAACGAAGGCCAGAAACTGAGTGAAGAGGCACGTGGAGTCAGGGTCAGAGCCACGTGCTGATGGAAGGCATGGAGGGATGGGCACTGTGAGCTCCATCCATAGAGGGAAAACTGGGAAGGTGTGTGAGGGGCAGCCCGGGTGGAAGACCGGGTGACCTCGGAGAGGGACAGGACCTGGGGGCTTTTGGATCCCATGAGCTGCCTGGATGTCCCCAAATCAGGCAACCCTGGCAGACCCTGAAGCTTTTCAACAATCCCCCTTTTCCAGAGGTGGGGACCTGATGATAACAGAGACGGCAGGGCCAGGGCTCTCTTAGATGTAAGCGACAGAAGGCCCAACTCACACTGGCTTAAGCAAAAAGTACAGCTTATTGGCTCAAGGCGCTGAAAACTCCAGGGGCAGACCTGGGCAGGTCCAGTGAGATCCAGGGGCTCAAGTGATGCTTCGGGGCTTGTGGCCTGCTCTGCTTTTCCCTGCTGGCCTCTCTCCTCATGATGGCAAGATAGCTGCCAGCAACACCAACACGACATACTCCCCACCTCTCAGCAACTCCAGCAGAAAGTGAGCATCTCTCTCCCCAAGAGTTTCAACAAAAGTCCCAGAACTAAGTTCCACTGGCTCTGACCATGTCACATGCCCGTTCCAGAACCAATCTCTGGGGCTAAGGATACAGGATATTCTGATTGGTCAGGCCTGGATCACACGTTCTCCTCTGGAGCCCACGTGTGTGAAGTCAGCTCTGCCCAAAGCCCAGGGACCAAGAGCAGAGAATGGTGGTTTCACCAGGAGCATCAGGGCAGTGGGTCTCAAGAAGAGTGCGTTAGTCAAGGTAAGCTACGTGCTGCAAAAAAAACCCCAACATGTCAGTGGCTAACACAGTACAATTTCATTTCTTGCTCCCATCGTTAGCAGGGCTGGGGCTCTACTTCCCATATCCATTCAGGGACCCAGGCTGGTGGAGGCTCTGTCATCTTCATCATATAGCTTCCAAGGACACCCTGGGTGATGACATCCAGCCGGCCAGCAGGAGAATAAAGCAAAGGTTACATTTTGTTTGGTCCAGGCCCTGGGAGTGACACTCAGCAATTGTATTGACCAGAACTCAGTCACATGACCACGTCTCAGTGCAGGGGAGAATGGGGAGGCAGTCTCTACCATAAAGGGGAGATGGATGAATGCTGGGCAGACAAAAACAAGATCCCCCTGAGCTTTCCAAGTCCTTTAGCCTTTGTCAAGGGTTCCCAGCATGCCACAGTACTGGCCCAATCTTCCCGGCTGAGGTCTCCTTTATGATGGCTTGAACTCCACCTTCCCCCTTAATGCCTCACCTGCCCATCCTCTTTCCCTCTCAGGTTGAGTGGTGAGGAGGCTCAGTTATTCTGGATCAGCTGACAAACCCATATGTGCTTTATGGACAGGAGGCAGTCGAGCAAAGGGAGAGAGAGGACAGCTTTGGCTCAGAGACTCGACAGATCTGCGTGTCAACCCCGCGATCCTTTTCGGCTGTCCTTTACTGGTCCTTAAGCCCGCAGCCCCTTCCTCTTCTCCAGAGCCTGTAGCTAAGGGCAGACAGGGACTGGAGGGAGGCTGACCCATCACTCACAAAGGACTGGCATCTCAGCTGGGAAGACTATGTGTCAACATTGCTGCCGGCAGCAGCTAAACATTCATTCATTCATTCATTCATTCATTCATTTACCTCTGAAGTGCTTACTGTTTGCCTGGCATTGCGCTGGGTGCTAAGGCGAAAAGGAGACACAAAAGCTTAAGATATTAGATCTAATCTAGTGTTAAGGCGATCAGGCTTATGTCGGTTGAACAACTGGAGATGAAAATAAGACAAGCTGAAGCTGAATCTTCTACCGTGATTTAGAGATGATGCCACCCCACGGCATGAACAAGCAGCATATTTAGTGTCTCAGGGACCAGGCACCTGACCTCCTCATCCCAGAGCTGTCAGTAAGGGGAGCTCCAGGTAAAATGATAATAATCAACGTAATAGCAGCAGCTACAACTATTATGTGCGTCGGGCGCTGTGCTAAATAAATTATCCAAGTGCAAAGCTTTCATTCTCCCAACAACCATGTAAAATCGAGGCTCACCCACCCCTGTTTTCACAGATGGAAAATCAAGGCTCTAAAAGCCTTCAGAAACCTGCTCCAAGTTATAAAGCCATCAGGTGGCAGCTCTGGGAAGGGCAGTCGGGTCTATCTGATGCTCAAGCCCAGGTCTGATGGCCTGTGTGTTAAATTAGAGATGGCATCTGTCTGGATGGTCCTCCCGCTGCCCAGACAGCGCACCTGGAGGTGGTTGGTCTCCACCAGGAGCTGCTCTGTACTGTGAGTGGCAGCCCTTTTCTGGGGCTGGGCTAGACCAGAGAGTGAGAAGGCCCAGTCCTGGGGATTTGGAGCTCAGAGCAGACCCCGGGGACGGAGGCTTCAGTTTCTTCCACTGGCCTCATCTCTTGAGCTGCCGTTTTGCTCCCCGAGAATAGCCATCCATCTGAGCAGGGCGTCTGAGGATAGCTCTCCTTCCGCATCTCCAGGCAGAAGCCTGGCAGAAGGAACACTTCTCCACTCCCTTGGTTTCCTATCCCATGATGGCTCTTCCATCTGGCCCATTCATTCATGTGTTCATCCAACAAGTTAATATTGAGCCTCAGGGTCTGCCCTGCCATGGTCAGGGTACTGAAGGGGGCGGGGAAATGAAGAAGGATCAGTGTGAGAGACAAGACACTTCCATATAAACAGGAATCCCGGGGGTAACCTGAAGAGGACCACGAGAAAAGGATAGGCCACGTCCTGTGTGTTTGAGAGCAGAGATCACCCCCAGATTTGGCAGGAGCTGGGGAGGGGTGTGCATTAAGGAAAGCTCTGAGGAGGTGGGATTTGTGCTGGGCCTTGAAGAGAGGGTAGGATTGGACACGTGCAGCGGAAGGAAAGGACATCTGCGGTAGTGAGAAGAGCAGGGGCACGGCCTGGAGGTGGGAGCACCTGGCCATGCCTGGGGCCTGGGAGCATGTCCACGTGCAGAACAAGTGCACCAGGAATCAGGACGGCATCGGCGGGCCAGCTTTATCCTCTAAGCTGTGAGCCGTGGCGCAGTCACTGCAGTCACAAGCCAGCGCCTCCGGAGTGGGATCAGGAGAGCAGGAAATAAGGCCCCAGAGGTCCCGGGAAGAGGCTGGCCCAGCTGAGACACACTGTCTGAGCTGTCCCCGGCTGTCTGTTGCTCTCGGAAAGCCCTCCATTGACACATTCACACTCCAGCGTTACTTCTCAGGCCTAGTTGACCCAGTGGACCTAAGACACACACAGCATGGGGGCTGGAAGGAAAGTTTAAAGGGCATCTCACCCAGTGTTTAAAACTCGAAAAAGAAAAATCCATTATTCAACTGGAATCCCATAAACCCCAAAGGGAAAACAGAGGAGATGCTCCAGTTAAAGCAGGTGGGGGGCGGCCTCCCCATTCTGTCTCCCCATCACTCCCCACAGCAGCTCCTGGGGCACCCCTGGGAAACCTAGGACTGGGAGAACTCTCCCATTTTTATTTTACAGGTGGGGAATCTGGTGCTGGAAAAGAGGCACAGGGACGCCAGATGGCTTGCCCAATGCCTCAGGGATCTTGAGCTTGTGTCGAAGATCGGGGGAGAAAGGCAGTCAGCGCATAGGTGGAGCGGGTCTGGTTTTCCAGGATGCATCTTCCTCCTTTGGTAGCAACGATGCTTGGGGCCTGCTGGCTGGGGCTGCCCTCAATACCCAGTCTGTAGCCTGGTGGCAGTTGGCACTGTGCTGGCTCCCCTGTGGTTTATCTCATCCTCAACCCACTGTGGGAGGGAAGGGGGACCAGCTCCTTCCTCCATCACACACATTGAGAATAGAGTTGTGGGAGTTAGGATTAGTGGTTAGGATTCCGGGCTTTCACTGCCATGGCCCTGGTCAGGGAGCTGAGATCCCGCAAGCTGCACAGCGTGGCCGAGAGAGAGAGAGAGAGAGAGAGAGAGAGAGAGAGAGAGAGAGAGAGAAAACAACTTATAATCACCGTTGCCAGGGAGAGTGGAGTGGACGTGGGGGGAAGGCACACTAAAAATCCTAATGTAAAGAGAAGAATCCTATGGGTAAAATGGTTGTTCTTCACATGTGCTGGGCATTTCATTATCTGCCAAAGCTTCTTCACAGACATGATTCTATTTAATTCTTATAATCAGCCTGTCAGGTAGATATTAGCCCCCTCCCATTTTACCAATAATAAGGTGAGGCTCAGAGAGGCTGAGTGAGTTGCCTAACATCATGCAGCTGGTAAGGAGGCAGGGACAGTCCCTTCACTCTGGTCTTCTAACTCCAGGTCTGGCGAGCATACTGTGAGCAAGGAAAGGAAGGAGGCAGTTCTGTGTGTGTGTGTGTGTGTGTGTGTTTATGCTTTGCGAGGCTGCCAGAGAAGAGTGGAGGAGCAGAGGCTAAGGCTGGGAGCGTGCTTGTGAATTATTATATTGCAAGTGTTCTTTTAATTATACGCATTTCACTTGAGAATATAAGAGCCACAGGGAAGGGACTCCTGGACCGCTAGGACCTAGCTTAGTGCCTGTCCCAAGGCAGGCATTTAGTAAATTTCTGCTGCAAGCATCTGATTAAAGAGGGTGTGCTTGTGACCTTGTTTCTGGGTGAGGTTGTCTCTAACCCCAGAGGCTGCCTTGCAGCCCATCCTCCTCTCCCGGGGCTGACATCTTCCCACTTCCTTCTCTCCTTCTGTATATGGGGAGAAACACCAACAAATCCCCTGGCAATGCATAAGAGGGAAGCAATGAACATGCAGGGTATCCCTGTCACCCCCAAAACTAGTGAAGTCAAGCCCAGATTTCCCCTTCAGAGTCCCCCCCCGATCCTGTCTGGGTTCCTCCAGGGCGAAGCGGCAGTGGTACCCTCTGTTCCAGCAGCTCCAGGAAACAGAACAATCCTGATTGCTGGCGATTGCAGAGGCCACTCGTCTGGGCTCTGGACAACTCTGGGATCAGTGCCCAGCTCAGCACAGAAATAAAGAAGATATCCAAGCTCAGGACTCCTGCTGTTATAATGGTCTGGACAGATCTCTCCAGCTCCTCTGAAAGCAAATTGGGTTGCCCACCCCTCTCCCTTACATCCTTGAGGAGACCCAGCAAATACCACCTGCTTTGACATACATACACATGAATCTTCTCAAAGATACATGGCTGATGAGAAGGCCCCAGCCCAGTGCCCCCTCCCTGCCAAATGTCCCAGAGACACTTGTGTTTGGTGCCCAGGCAGAGAGACATTCCGGGATGCTGAGAAAGACAGCTGACACCCCTTCCAGGCTTGGCACAGGTGCCGTGCAGGCGAGGCACCTGCTACTGTCTCCTTTC
The DNA here is from genome assembly GCF_949774975.1 of Lagenorhynchus albirostris. NCBI lineage: Eukaryota > Metazoa > Chordata > Mammalia > Artiodactyla > Delphinidae > Lagenorhynchus > Lagenorhynchus albirostris. Next base: position 170,556,308 of record NC_083096.1, read on the forward strand.
CCGACATGAAGGGAACAGCTTCCTGGCAGCAGCCCCTTCGTCCCCCCCTATCCTGAGAGTTGGCTCCAACTGCTAAAGGGGATACTTCCTGGGGTCTTCTCCTGCCCTTTAAGGTTCTGATGATAATCTTTTCACCCCCAGCAGGCCTGGCATCAAACACAACACAGGAGTGGTGACAGGCTGAAAAAGCAGGAACACTTTATTTACAGTGATCATTTGGTGACACATAGATCTTTGGGCTTTTAGTGGCCTTGCTGAGAGACACGTGGGCAGGGGCCCGCTCTCTCTGTTGGGTTACCGCATCCTCCTGCCTCATCCTGCTATGAGAATCCAGCTGCTGTCAGGACCCTCGTGCTCTGACAAGCCTCAACTTGGGGGCATCCCTCCTGTGTCCATTTTCTGGGTAGTCAGTGCGCTCAAGCACTGCCAGAGGTCCTCCTTCCCTCCTCTGGAGGTCTCGTCTTGGTCCTGGTTGTGGGGCACCTAGGGGGGAACCACACACTTCGGTATGCAGAACGATGGGGGGTGAGGAGTCCTGTGGGGGGTGGCAGGTGCCAGGGCACAGGCTTGGACAGCAGTCTGGTGCAGAGAGCTGTTACCTGGCCTAGCCTGTGGTTGGGGTTGGTGGGAACATCCCAGTCTTCTCCAGAGCCAGAGCAGTGAAGTCCCAGAAGTCCTCCAAGGGGTAGAGAGGCCAGGTATAGAGAAGTCTTCCTTGTGTGTATGGCAGCAGACTCAGTTGCCACTTTGGGCCTGGCCTCAGTTCTCCAGGGCTACTTACTCTTCCCCCTACAAGAATGCCTCCCCAGGGTTGGTCTCATCCCAGGGAGGAAGGCTAGCTTGGTCACTGCCTCCACCTGGCCAAGATCCAAGGCCACCCTCCTGGATTTCTGGAAACGTCTCCCCCTCTTCTCTTGAGAGGATGTTTGGGGAGGGAGGGCGTGGTCTATGGGTAAAGAGACTTGGTGGGAAGCGTAGGGGGCAAATCCACAGTGGAGGGCTCCGGGAGACTCAGGTGGGGAGAGAGGTGAGCACTGAATTCTGCTGCTCCCCCATCTGGTTCCCCAATACAAGGGCGTGTCAGGCGTCACCGTGAGCCAGGATGAGGCTCGCGCCGACAACAGAGACCACGAGGGAGGCAAGGGCCGGGGTGCCAGGGGGAGCCGTAGCGGGCAGGGCCGGGGTTAGAGGCTGTAAATCAGGCCGGCCGGGTCTGGGGCCGCAAGTCCTGTCCCTTCGGCTCTCAGCGCGCCTGGCCCGCCCGCTCCCGGTGGCCGGCCTTCCAGCGGCGAGGCTGCGAGGGCGGCGGAGGCGCCGGGGCGCCCCGCAGGCTGCACGTCCTCAGCTCCCGGGCCAGGCTGAGCACCTCCGGCCGCTCGCTCTGGGGGGCTCCTTCCTCGAGCTCCTCCGCCTCCTCGTCCTGGTCCTCGTCCTCCTCCTGGATGCTGCTGAGGCGCGGCGCCCCGCGGCCGCGATCGGCGGCCGGCGGCCGGTAGGCGCACTTGGCGTTGAGCAGCCGGCGCAGCGGGGCGCGGGGCACCGAGGCGGCGGCGCCCCCAGCGAGGAGGTGCTGCTGGCGCACGTGGCGCGCGTCGCTCTGGCGCTGCAGGCGCTTGAAGTCGCTGAAAGCCGCCAGCGCGGTCTGGCGGAGCAGGCGGGCCAGGGCGCGCGCCTTGTGCGCCCGCGCCAGCAGCACGGCGTGGCAGCGCAGCACCACGGCCTTGTGGCGCGCCTGGTGGCGGTAGACCCAGGCGAAGACGCGCGGGTGGCGCCCGTCCGCCGTGCAGTAGGTGATGCGCGGCAGCAGGTAGGCGTGCGCCGGTCTGCGGCCCCCCGAGCCCCCAGAGCCGCTGCGCTCGCACGGCTGCATGCGGATGCCGTGCGGCCCTAGCGTCAGCTTCATCTTGGTGCCCCCGCCCGGCCCGCAGCGCGCCCAGATCTTGCCCACGGCGTCGTCGGTGCAGCCGTCGCCCTTGGCGTGCAGGGTGACGGCGTTGCCCAGGTACCACACGGTGTAGGTCGGGTCCTCCTTGTTGAGCTCCACTTTCTGGCGCCGGCTGCGGAACACGCGACCCAGGCGCTCCAGCGGCCAGTCGGGCAGCAGGTCCGGGCAGGAGCGCAGGAAGCTGGAGAGCAGCGACGTGTAGGCGAGCCCCGGGCTCAGGCTCTTCGCCTTGCACTTGGCCTCGTCCTCCACTAGCACGAATTTGTTACGTCTCCAGGGCAGCATCGCGGCGGCGGCCAGAGGGGCTGGGGACGCCGCGAGCTCACGGGCGTCCTGCCCGGCGGCCGGGGGGAAGGGAGGGCGCGCAGAAGCCCGCGGCCCCGGGCTTTCGAGAAGCTGGGCGGCGCCGGAGACAGTCGGTGCCCAGAGATGCCCAGTGCCAGGCAGGGCTAGCTAGCTTCGCAGATGCCCGGTGCCCAGCCGGGCTGGCAGCCGAGATGCCCGGGCGGCGGCCGAGCGTCCGGGAACAGCGTCCCCCGGGAGTCGCTCCAGCCGTCCGGGAAGCAAGGAGCGGCAGGGGCTGGGCGGGGAGGAGACGCCCCTCAGGCACGAATAGGGGGAATCCCACGGCCCCCGCCGCCCAAATTGCGGCGGCAGGGAGGTCGCCGGAGCCGGGGCTGGCGGCTGGCTGCTCGGAGGGGTAGACCGAGAGAGCGCGACTGCGGTGGGGACTCCTTCACGCGTCGCGGCTCCACCTCCCCGGGCTGCCTACATCACCGGGCGGGACCGCTAGCTCTCTTGTCCCCTCCTCTCGCCCTCCTCTCTCTCCTCCCCCGCGCAGGCTAGCAGTGCTCTTCGCCCGAGACCCAGCACAGGCGCGGTGGATCGGGTTTAATCATTATCGTCGGAGGGGAAGGGGTGGAGGTAGGAATCTCCTGAAATCCACCGGAGGGCTTTGCCAACGCAAGTTTCTCAGGTCTCACTGGTGGTCTCTAAGCTCCTCCTGGAGCGTTCGGTATCCCCCTCCTCTTTCTAGGATTCCCATTGCCCCTCACATCCCTACCCGCATCTCTGAGGGTGAGTTCGGGTGGGTTCCTGATGGGCCGGCCTGGCTCACTTGGCCTCTTGTCTGCGCAGCAGAAAGCCAGATGAGGCGGCCGAGCAGTGCAATGGAAAAGTACTGTCGCTTGGTGAAGCGTTCTCCCAGGTTCTTCCAAGGTCGTGGGCCAGGCTCCTGCGCCTGAGCTGGGAGACCAGTCACAGCTCCAGCAGCCGGTAGTGGCTCTCGCCTGGACTAAAGCCGGGAGGGTACTCTCGGAGGGTGGGGAACCTTCCAGAGTGGTCCTGGGTCTGTGGGAATTGCAGATCAAAAGCTCCTTTGGCCAAACGGCAGCCTCTGACTCTCCCGGGATTAAATAGATACCACTACTGTTTGTGACCACCTCTCCTCCTCCCGGCCGCCACCTCCGGGGGTTTGCATTCATTATGTCATTATCGCAGGACTACCCAGGCTCTCAGTTAAGCAACTTGCCCAAGGTCACAAAGCTGACAGGAGGTGGAACTGGGGCTCCACTCAGGCTCGGGTGACCCACGACAGGACCCTCACTCTTCTGTGAGTCCACCGTATGCTGCATATGGACGGGGCGTTTTCCACCCTCCCCTGAGACCTTCCAGTGGGGCCTCTTACTAGGGAGGGGTCCTAGTGTACTGGCAAAGAGATACTTGTCCCTGGGTATGGGGACACATCTGCCCCTTTCAGGATCTGTTAAATCACAAGCTCCCTAGAATCTCAGGACTGCTCTGATTGGGGCCCAGGAGTCTCCTACAGAGCCGACACCCAAGCCCTTTCGGTGGCTTCAGAACAGGTCATTTGGGGAGGCTTCCAGGTCAGGAATGAGCCCAGAGGCTTGGGCTAGGCCAGGCCAAGCCAGGTGACCTCCCAGAGTGGGGACAGCCTGGCCGCATTCGCCCCAGGCCAGCCGGTTGGGCTCAGAATTCCTGGTGGGGGGGTGGGGGGATAAAAGCAACCCTCCCCCTCCCAAGGCTGCCTCACTGAACGCTCCTAAAATGACATGCAAATAAAGAATAGGAAATGACTTGGAACTGCAGAATCTTAGCTTCAGTGGGGGCCTCAGAGATGACCTGGTCCACTGCAGCCTCATTTTATTTTATTTTTAAGGTGGAAATGTCTTTATGGCTTGTTGCTGATTATAAAAGTAATACATGCTTGTGGTAAAAAAAAATCACTCCAGAAGGACATGGAGGTCTCCTACTGTCCCCACGCCATAGCCATGGCCTTATTTCTCCATAAGAGGACAGGCTCTGAGAGGCACAAGGATCCACCCACTGGACCTCACTGCCTCGGGGTCCTCTTCCCCACAAGCATCAGGAGGCTGGTGGGAGCAGCCAGGAGCAAAGTTTCCGCTTGCAAGGCTGAGATATCTCCAAGCTTTTGGGAAGGCGTAGCCTCCTGGGGTTGCTAGAGTTAATGTATCATGACACAGGAAGCCCAGTTAAGTTTGAATTTCAGCTAAATGGCCATTTCTTTAGTATAAGCGTGTCCCAAGCACTGCCTGCATTCGACCCCGTAACTAAGCCTCCTGCCTCTCAGAGAACAGGAAGGGGTGGGGCGCTGCACTTGGGAGCCTAGTGTAGGCTCGCTCACCTAGTCCTGCTTCTGTTGTTCCCACTGCTTTTGGAATATCCTGGCGGGGGGTGGGTGTGGGGAGGGTTACACGGGACTGCGTTGAGATCACAGTGTGCAAGGGTATGTTTTGTTTGTTTGTTTGTTTTTAATTTTCATTTTTGGCCACGCGGCATATGGGATCTTAGTTCCCTGACTAAGGGGTATCTGTACCCCTGCAGTGGAAGTGCAGAGTCTTAACCACCGGACCACCAGGGACGTCCTGCAAGGGTGTGTTTATGTTAAGTCCTCTGGACCACAAAGCAGCATTTGACATCGTTAGCCATTTTGTTACCTTGTGGACAACTCACCTTGGCCTCCGTTGCAGGGGCTTCCTCCCTCTGGCACCGGCTCTGGGACCACTCCTCCCTTCAGGGGCTCCTCCTGACACCCTCGGGCCTGGTGTCCTGCCTTCGGCTCCTCTTCCTCTAAACTTGTTCCTTGGAAGGGTTCAGCTGCCCTAGAGCTCCCACTGTCCTTTCTATTCAGAAGACTGGAGAGGCTGGCCTGGTCCCATTCATCCAGGCAGAGCTCAAGGCTGTCCCCTCCCTTAAGTCTTCCTTCCCTTCTCTCCCATCCATGGTAGGAGCTCCTGGCTTTGTACCAGAGCAGTATCATCACTGCTTCACAGACTGGCATGTAGTTGGACTTTTTTTTTCTTTTTTCAATTTAATTTTTAGCTCTAGCATATTTATACTGGTATTAGTTGAAAAAGTCATATAACTGCCTTATAGTAGACGTGTAATTAAAAAATCAGTCCCCTACCCCATCCTTTCCCCAGTCTCAAGTCTCACTTCCAAAGACAACCCCTCTTTCATGCATTTTAGATGGAACTTCTGTCATATGCCTCCTTATTTATTTATTTTTTTTCTGTACGCGGGCCTCTCACTGTTGTGGCCTCTCCCGTTGCAGAGCACAGGCTCCGGACGCGCAGGCTCAGCGGCCATGGCTCACAAGCCTAGCCGCTCCGTGGCATGTGGGATCTTTCCAGACCGGGGCACGAACCCGTGTCCCCTGCATCGGCAGGCGGACTCTCAACCACTGCGCCACCAGGGAAGCCCCCTCCTTATTTTTAAATAACACACCTAATTCAGATTTCCCACTTTTTGAAACTTTATCTATTGCCTCTCTTCTATGGAAGGTGAAGATTTCATCTACCCGCATCCCACACATTATTTTCCCTTCCTTCCTCTCAGTTTAGTTATATCATTTTGTTGCTGTGGCATCAGTATTCAGTGTTCAAGTATTATGTCTATGTATCTATTGTTCATAGCTGAACCTTGAAGTGTGTTATGATTTCATTTTTCCTTACTGGACAACATTTTTACTTTTCTAGAGGTATTTAATCACCTTATTAAAAAACAAAAACAAAACAAAACAAAACAAACTTCCTTATGTACTCATCACTAATTCATCCCCCAACTGTCCAGAGGTACTGTAAAATGTCCCTCTACCTGGTTGAACACACCAGGTGGTCCTTAGAGACACCCCTCCTGAGGCGTCCTCCCGGGGCTCCAACCTGGACTGCTTACCCTACAGACCTGTAGAGCCATTGTCCTGGGACCTTGTTTTACTACCACCCTGGAAATTTCCTTTGACTCTTTCCTGTGTTGGATCCTGTTTTCTGGTTCCCTTGCTTTCTGCCTTCCCCCCCACCCCCGCTCCCAAACAGAGTTTATTTCCTTGCTTTGGTAGAGCATGTATTCCAGTAGCTTTGATTGCTGGTTCTGCTGGGTGTAGAGTTCTAGATTGGAAATAAATTTCCCTCAGGATTTTGAGGAGTTGACCCATGGTTGCTGTTGAAAAGTCAAGCGACACTCTGATACCGAGCCTGTGCGTGTGACTTGAGTTCTCTCTGAACGTTTTTAGGACCTCTCGGAGGTCTGAAGTTCCAAACGATGTGCATTCACTATGGGCACCTCTTGGTGAACCTTTCAATCTGGAAGTCAGTCTCCTAATCTGAAAATCAATTTTGGGGACACTTCTTTTTGCTGATTCCCTCCATTTCATTTCTGTTTTTGTTTTTTTCTAGTTTAGTTGGATGTTGGGCTTCTTGGATTGATTCTCTAATTTTTCAAAATGTTCTTTCCAATTTTCCATTTTAAAAAATGTTTGTTCTGTTTTCTGGGACATTACCTCAACTTTATCTTCCAACTTTTCTATTTGGATTTTTTTGGGTATGTCTCTTCTCATAATTTTTCACTTCTAAGAGCAATTTCTTGTTCTTTTTTATAGCATCCTATTCTTGTTCATGGACATATTATCTCCTGTTCCTCTCAAAATATTAATTATAGTTGCTTCAAATTTTTTTAAAATTTTAATTGTGGTGAAATACACATAACACTTAACGATCTTAACCATTCTTAAGCGTACAGTTCAGTATTGTTAAGTATATTCACATTGTTGGGCAACCGATCTTTAGAACTTTTCATCTTGCAAAATCAAAACTTTGTACTAACAAAACAACTCTCCATTTCTCCCCCGGTCCCCACCACCCCCACCCCCAGCCCCTGGCAACCATCATTCAACCCCCTGTCTCTATGAATCTGAGTACTCTAGGTACATTATATAAGTGGAATCTCACAGTATTTGTCTTTTTGTGACTGGTTTATTTCAGTTAGCGTAATGTCTTCAGTGTTCATCCATGTTGTAGCATGTGTCAGTATTTCCATCATTTTTAAGGCTGAACAATAATCCACTGTATGTATATAGCATATTTTGTTAGCCATTCAGCCACTGATGGACACTTGGGTTGCTTCCACCTTTTGGCTATTGTGAATAATGTTGCCATGGACCTGGGTGTATAAGTATTTCTTGGAGACCCTGCTTTCAATTCTTTTGGGTGTATAACCAGAAGTGGAATTGCTGGATCATATGGTAATTCTATTTTTTAAAAAATAAATTTATTTATTTATTTATTTTGGGGTGGATCTGCATTGGGTCTTCGTTGCTGTGCGTGGGCTTTCTCCAGCTGTGGCAAGTGGGGGCTACTCTTCGTGGCGGTGTGGGGGGGGCTTCTCATTGCAATGGCTTCTTATGTTGCGGAGCATGGGCTCTAGGCATGTGGGCTTCCGTAGTTGTGGCACGTGGGCTCAGTAGTTGTGGCTTGCAGGCTCTAGAGCACAGGCTCAGTAGTTGTGGCACGTGGGCTTAGTTGCTCTGCAGCATGTGGGATCTTCCCAGACCAGGGCTCGAACCCGTGTTCCCTGCATTGGCAGGCAGATTCTTAACCACTGTGCCACCAGGGAAGTCCCTCTCATTGTGGTTTTGATTTGCATTTCCCTAATTAGTGATGTTGAGTATTTCTTCATGTGCTTGTTGGCTATTTGTATATTTTCTTTAGAGAGATGGCTATCCAAATTTATTTTTTTGTTGTTGTATCGTAGGAGGTCTTTATAGATTCTGGATATTAACCCCTTATCAGATATATGATTTGCAGATATTTTGTCCTGTTCCTTAGGTTGCTTTTTAATTCTGTTGATCATGCTCTTTGATGCACAGAAATTTTAAATTCTGATGTAGTCCACTTTGTCTCTTTTTACTTTTGTTGCCCGTGTTGGTGTTATATCCAAGAAATCACTGCCAAATCCAATGTCATGCAGCTTTCCCTCATGTCTTCTTCTAAGAGTTTATAGTTTTAGGTCTTATTTTTAAGTCTTTGATCCATTTTTGAGTTAGTTTTGGTATATGATGTAAGGCAAGGGCCCAACATCATTCTTTTGCACGTTGATATCTAGTTTTCCTAACACCATTTGTTGAAACGACTGTTCTTTCCCCATTGATTGGTTTTGGCACCCTTGTTGAAAATCATTTGACCATATATGCAAGCATTTGCTTCCATCTCTATTCTAGTCCATTGGTCTATATGTCTGTCTTTATGCCAGTACCACACTGTTTTGATTACTATAGCTTTGTAATAAGTTTTGAAATCAGGAAGTGTGAGACCTCCAACTTTATTCTTTTTCAGGGTCCTCTGAGATTCCATATGAATTTTAGGATTGAGTTTTCTTTTTCTGAAAAAAAAATACCATTGGGATTTTGGTAGGGTTTGCATTAAATCTGTAAATTGCTTTGGGTAGCATTGGCATCTTAACAATATGAAGTCTTCCAATCCATGAACACGAATGTCTTGCCACTTATTTGTGTTGTCTTTAATTTTTGTCAGGAACATTTTGTAGTTTTCAGTGTTCACGTCTTTCCCCTCCTTGGTGAAGTTTATTCCTAAGTATTTTATTCTTTTTGATGCTATTGTAAATGGAATTTTTTTCTTAATTTCCTTTTCAGAAATTGTTCATGCCTAGTCAATAAAATGCAACTGAGTTTTGTAGTTTTGTGCGTTGATTTTGTATCTGGTCATTTTGCTGAATTTACTTATTCTAAGGTTTTTGTGGAATCTTTAGGGTTTTCTAATGATAGTTGTTTTTTGTTGTTGTTTTTATTTCTTTGGTGGTTTTTTTTTTTTTTTGCATTTGGTCTTGTTGCTGCGCGTGGGCTTTAGTTGTGGTGGGCGGGGGCTACCCTTCGCTGCAGTGTGTGGGCTTCTCACTGTGGTGGCCTCTCTTGTTGCAGAGCACGGGCTCTTGGCATGCGAGCTCAGTAGTTGTGGCTCACAGGCTCCAGAGCGCAGGCTCAGCAGCTGTGGCGCACGGGCCCATTTGCTCCATGGCATGTGGGATCTTCCAGGACCAGGGCTTGAACCCGTGTCCCCTGCATTGGCAGGCGGACTCTCAACCACTGCGCCACCAGAAAAGTCCATGACAGTTGTTTTTGAAAGTTTTTTTTTCAGTTTCATGCATTGCTCTTCTCCCTGAGTTCTTTCTCCCTGTTTAAAAACAAACAAACAAAAAAATTAAAAGATGTACATCTCTGACTGTCATGCTTACAGCTTTCCTCTAATGTCTGGTAATCACTATCGTCTAGCCCTATCTGAGAGGCACAAACACTGATTGGAAACTCTGTGTATTGGAGGTGCAGGGGGATGAACAGGACTTGTCATATATGGGCCTCCTTATCTGATGACACACACAGCCAGGTTACAAAGAAACCCTGGCAAAGACTCTCTCCTTGACCAAACTTGGCTCAGGCTCCTCTGAATCCTTTTCTCGACTAGGCTCCCTCCGGCATCACCCAGTTTTAGCAAGAATCTTGTTAAGTCAGTTTAGACAGAATCCCCCACCCTGGATATCTGATCACACTCCTCACCCTCCCATCATCCCCTCTGTTGATAGCTGATCACCTGGGTCTGCCCTCAGCAAAGATCCTGTCAAGTGGGTTTAGGCAGAATCCCTTCTTAGCTCTGACTTTTCCTCTTAGTAATTTGCCCTCCACTGACCCTCCTCCCTGCTTCTTGGCTCTAAATACCGCCTTGTTCTTGTTGTATTTGGAATTGACCCCAGTTCCATCCTGAGGTTTCTCTATTGCAGTCGTTCCTGAATAAAATCTGTTTTTACCCACTTTTCTTCACCCCTCCCCCCCAAATCTGTTTTTACCACTTTAACCACCATCCAGCTCTGGTTTTTTTTTTTTTTTTTAACAGCCCTCCAATGTTGAGGTCTGTAGGTCTTTTCTTTTGGGCTGGCCAGGGTCCCCAGGGAGAACTCCTAGAGCCTCCTGGCCATGGGGGAGGGGATGTATAAACCCAGCTGCCAGCATTCTGGGGGTGGAGTAGAGACGGGGCCTCCTGGAGGTCTCACTGATCAGTAGGCGGGCTGCCACTTCATCCGTGTTCAGGATGGTGCCTCCCTGCCCTCGGCCACGCCTGGGGTCCTCAGTCCAGAGGCGCGTTGGGTCCGTCTCCCCAGAGAGGAAAGCCCCAGTCTTCTGGTGCAGGGGTGGGGTGGGATCTCCACGCTGCTCCGGAGAGGGGAAGGTACCTAGGGCTCTCACTGATCCTCGGTTGTTACATCTGACCTGCTGTCACCAGAGATGTCTGGTGCGTGGGGTTCCTGGGTTTCTGGGGCTCCTCAGCATGACACGACTTGATTCTTTCTGGGTTTCCATCCTTTGCACTCCACTGAGCTTGCTATCCCTTGTCAACATCCTCCAACATGTTGTTAACGCCTCTCAGCGGCTGTCATCGCCTCCTTTTTCTTTGTCAGTTTATGCCACTTTTGTTCCTTTATTGTCATTTTAGTGAGGCTTGGGGAAGGAATGGGGACTTCATCTCAATGCTCCATGTCTAAGGAAAATCTCTCCTCAGTACTTTTCTGATGGTTCATTACTGTGCTCAAGATTCGTGTGTCGCATTCCCTTGGTCTCATTATCATTTGTCCCTGGCAATGTGAACGCACCTCAGTGCATACCAATCGATTAATTAATTCATATTTATTTATGCATTTATTCAGCAGCTTTGTTCTGACAAATGCGGAAGTTGGACTAATCGCCACAGTCCCTTCTGGTTTGGACATTCTGCCATCATAGGAGTCATTGTACTACGTGGGTGCTGAGTTCAAAACTGGACACCGTGGGGCACCTAGAGATAGGTGGAGATGTGTAAGACGTTCCTGTTGGAGCCAGCCTCCACGACGGCTCCCGGTGAGGCTCACCTCCTGGTATTCGTGCCTGTGTGTGGCCCCCTCCACCCTGAATAGGGCTGACCTGAGTAATGAAAAAGATACTGTGGATATGACATTGGGTGATTTCTTTTTCTTTTTTCTTTTTTAAAAAAATATTTATTGGGCTTCCCTGGTGGCGCAGTGGTTGAGAGTCTGCCTGCCAATGCAGGGGACGCAGGTTCGTGCCCCGGTCCAGGAGGATCCCACATGCCATGGAGTGGCTGGGCCCATGAGCCATGGCCACTGGGCCTGCGTGTCCGGAGCCTGTGCTCCGCAGTGGGAGAGGCCACAACAGTGAGAGGCCCGTGTACCACAAAAAAAAAAAAAAAAAAAGGATTTATTTATTTATTTGGCTGTGCCGGGTCTTAGTTGTGGCGTGCGGGATCTTTTAGCTGCAGCATGCAGGCTCTAGCTCCCCAACCAGGGATGGAACCCGGTGGGACCCCAGTATTGGGAGTGTGGAGTCTTAGCCACTGGACCACCAGGGAAGTCCCCAGCACCCAGTGATTTCTGAGGCTAGAACTTGAAGGACATTGTGGCTACTGCCTTGTTCTCTCCTGGATCACTCTTGCTGGAAGGTACCAGCTGCCACGTCATGAGGACGCTCAAGCAGCCCTGCAGAGAAGTCCTCATGGCAAGGAACTAAGGCCTCCTGCCAGTTCACCACCCATGTGAGGAAGCCATCTTGGAAGTGGACCCTCCACCCCAGTCAAGCCTTCAGATGACTGTAGCCCCAGCTGACATCTAGGCTGCGACCTCATGAGAGACCCTGAGCCAGAACCATGCAGCTCCCAAATTCCTGACCCACAGAAACTGTGAGATAATAAAGTTATTCTTGTCTTAAGTCACTAAGCTTTGGATTTGTTTTTTAGCAAAAGATAACGAACGTAATCCCCAGTCTGTCACACAGGCCCCCAAAGCTCTGATCGCATCCCCCTCTCCCTGCTGCCCAGCTTCCCTCTAAGACCCTCTTGCCTACATCTCTGTGTCTCAGCCATGCTTTACCAGCCTCCTGCCAGTGCCTCTAACCTCTGAGTACCATCTTGCCCCAGGTCCTTTACACATGCTGTTTCCTCTGGTCCTCAGCCTTCTTTCTCATCTCCTCTTCCAGCCTATTCATCTTTCAAGCCATTGCTTAAAAGTCACTGCTCTTAGGGAAGTAGTTCCCTGAACTGTCCTGACTTCCTTGGTTGTGTCCCTCAAAGTACCCTTCAAAGCATTTATCAGAATTGTTATCAATTCATTATTTTTTTTGTTTGTTTGTTTTTTTTTTTGGCTGCGTTGAGTCTTTGTTGCTGCACACGGGCTTTCTCTAGTTGCGGCGAGCGGGGGCTACTCTTCATTGTGGTGCGCGGGCTTCTCATTGCGGTGGCTTCTCTTGTTGTGGAGCATGGGCTCTAGGTGTGCGGGCTTCAGTGACTCCAGCACGCGGGCTCAGTAGTTGTGGCACGTGGGCCCTAGAGTGCACGGGCTTCAGTAGTTGCGGCGCGTGGGCTCTGGGGCGCGCAGGCTTCAGTCGTTGTGGCTCACAGGCTCTAGAGTGCAGGCTCAGTAGTTGTGGCGCGCGGGCTTAGTTGCTCCGCGGCACGTGGGATCTTCCCAGACCAGGGCTCAAACCCGTGTCCCCTGCATTGGCAGGAGGATTCTTAACCCCTGTGCCACCAGAAGTCCCTCAATTCATTATTTGTGTCATCATCTATTTAACGACTGCCTTACTTTACTCCTGAGGCTCCAGGTACTCTGAGGGCAGGGAATGCATCTGTCCTTCCCACTGCTAACTTCACACTGCCCTGGATGGCATCAGGAACATAGTAGGTACTCAAAAGATAGTTGCTGAATAGCTGAGTGAGTTTGACTCAGTTTTCATTCTCTCCACTATGAGAAAAACAGCTTAGAGCAAATCCCTAGTTGATGGCAGGTCAGTACATTATTCTTTTCTTTTTTTTTTTTTTTTTTTTTGCGGTACGCGGGCCTCTCACTGCCGTGGCCTCTCCCGCTGCAGAGCCCAGGCTCCGTATGCGCAGGCCCAGCAGCCATGGCTCACGGGCCCAGCCGCTCCGCGGCATGTGGGATCCTCCCGGACCAGGGCACGAACCCGTGTCCCCTGCATCGGCAGGCCAACTCTCAACCACTGTGCCACCAGGGAAGCCCAGTACATTATTCTTAAAGGACAGCACATACACTTTTTTATTTTTTTTATTTTTTAATTTTTTTAAATTTTTTAATTTTTTTGCACATACACTTTTATTTAAAAAAAAAAAAAGAAGTCTCACTTCTGAAAATGACTCATTTTGTGACCTTGTGCTGCTTAACTTTCCTCTCTGAAAAAGGTAGATAGCAATTGGTAAAGTGCTTCTCTTGGAGGCCAGGAACTATTTCATTTAGAGAGATTTGGGCAAGGTTTTCAATGCTCTTAAAGTACAATTATCTTAATATCCAGGTGATTGTAAATGATTATATAAGTGATGAATATAAATGAACTATGATTTGCCATGTGGATATATTTCAGTTATAAGGATGTGTGTGTGTGTGTGTGTGTGTGTGTGGATGTGTGTGTATGCATGCCTTTTGGTGCTAAATTGGTAAACATCTGTGTGTGCATATTTCTTTTTAAAGAAGCGTTTGCTCTAGAATGCTCACGAACATCCAAACTTCTGCTGCAGATTTGTTGGAAGCTGTCATTGTTTGACTTTGCTCAAAGCTGTATTCATTTCTAACAGTAACAAACCAATATTTACTTATGTGTCCAGAATTACGCAAAACCTTTTCCTTTATCAGAGCCAATCCTCATGATTACTTTTGCAAGATAGGAACTATGATAATTCCCATTTTACAGATGAGGGAACAGAGGCTCAGAGAGGTAAAATAACTTCCCTAAGGCCACACAGCTAGTAACTGACAGAGCAGTAACTAATATCTGTTTGGCATGTTCTTACCCTTTGGAAGGATCATGCATATGTATTTGTTACTAAGAAATAAAGAAAAAGAGGAAGGTGACCAAAATGACTATTCGTTCTGAAGGATTTTAAGCATAAAGGAGCCTTCACAATAGCATTAGTCTGTAATCAGATGCCCCAGTACTGAGTGGTATGAATGTAGGAGGTGAGCAAAGTGATGGATGAAAATGTTAACTTCAGCGCACCTGTATTCATGAGATAAGCTCGTGCAGCCATCAAATTAGAGTCCAGTGCAAAGCAAAATCATGTTTGCATAACAAACAGAACAGCCTAAATAAAGGCTGGTATTTGAATACAGCTGGATCTCATGAGTGCAGGCAAGAGGAGACTCCTGCAGCCCCACAGGCCCTGAGCAAGATGGGAGCAAAGACAGGGTCAGAGGAGGGGATTTAGAGGTCGGCTTCATTTTGTACTGATGCTGATCTCACTGTGAATCCCTCTACTTGACCCCCCTCTTCTAACCACATATAGTCACTATTTTTTAATTTTAAAATTTTTAAAAATTCAAGTATAGTTGATTTACAATGTTGTGTTAGTTTCAGGTGATTCAGATATATATATATTTCAGATTCTTTTCCACTAGAGGTTGTTACAAGATACTGAATATAGTTTCCTGTGCTATACAGTAGGTCCTTGTTTATCTATGTTATATCTTCATTCACTCAATCAGCCATTCAACAAACGATTTCTGACCACTTGATATGTAGGCACAGGGTACAGAGGAGAGCAAGGAATACGTGGGCCCTCTCCTCTGGAGCTTACAGTCCTGCTTGGGAGAGGGCTGTGTGTCACAGGAATATACAGTATGAACTATTATGCAAATAATGATGTAGTTATGTGGCGAGAAGGATGGAGCGCTCTGAAAGGGGCTCCTAACTTAGTCAAGGGGATCAGAGGCCACTTACCTGAGGAAGTCATTTCTTTAGAAACAGAGGAGTTGTTGGGGGAGGGACTATTAAGTAATAAAGAATTAGTGTCTTCATTATCTATGGGTAATAAATCACCCCAAAAACATAGTGGCTTACAACAGTGATAATCATTTCATTACCTCTCCTGGTTTCTGTGGCTCAGGAATTTGGGAGCAGCTCAGCAGGGCAGTTGTTGAGGTCTCTCATGAGGTTTCAGTCAGTTGTTGGCTGGGGCTGTGGTCATCCAAAGGGTCGACCAGGGCTGGAGGGTCCTCTCAGACACGGCTCACCCGTGTGCCTGGCGAGATGCTGTTGGCCATTGGCTGAGGCCTCAGTTTCTCTTCATAGATCTGCTTGTGTGCCCTCAAAGCCTGGTGGCTGATTTTCCCCGGAGTGTTAGAGGCCAAAATAGAAGCTGCGGAGTGTTTCTCTGCCATAGTCTATTGGTCACACAGGGCCAGCCCTGATCCAGTGGGGGAGGGGACTACATCAGGGTGAGTGCTGGGAAACTGGATCACTGGGAGGCATTTTGGAGGTGGGTTAAGAAGGACACATCAGTCGGGGTTAAATGATGGTGCTCCCATGCGATGTTTTCCTGCAGCCCCCTCCAGGAAGGGTGGCTTCTGTCCCACACCTCTAACCACTGGACCAGCAGTGGGACAGACGTCCTTGTTGCTCCCAAATCAAAATCCCCTTTTCCTCCCTAAAATCTCCCAGGTCACTAGACCATGCCCTCCAGTACTCCTCTTTGCTACAGTTATCTACCAGCCCGGGGGGCCTTCTTTCCTAACGTCTGAGCTCCTGGCTCAGTGTTCTCTGCTCTGCCACTCCTGTTTAATCCTTAGTGACTTCAGTATCCACAAAGTGATCCTCTAACATTCCCACCTCCCGGTCCCTCCTCTGAGGATCCTGTCTTCCCATCTTAGTACTCATCCCCACTGTCATACCCTTAACCTTTCCATTATCAAAAACTGCGACCCCTACATAATGTCAGTTTAAAGCATCCCACAGTGTAAGAACTTACCTTCTAGTGTCTCATCTCCAGCACTGCTTTGACCCCACCTGGGCCTCCAATCTTGCTACCTTTCCATCCTTCTCATAGCTCATTTCCCTCCTCCCTCAGCTTAAATCCCACAACTTCCTTGCCTATCCCTGTATTAGTTTCCTGTTGCTGCTGTAACAAACTGTCACAAACTTAATGGCTTACAACAACAGAAATTTATTCTCTTATAGTTCTAGAAGTTAGAAGTCTGAAGTAGGTCTCACTGGGCTAACATCAGGGTGTCACTAGGGCCACGCTCCTTCTAGAGGCTCTAGGGAAGAATCTGCTTCCTTGCCTTTTCCAGCTCCTAGAGGCCACGCGTATCCTTTGGTTCACTGCCCTTGCCTCCATTTTCAAAGCCAGCAACGTTGGGCTGAGTCTTTCTCATGCTGCCATTTCTCTGGTTCTCTCTTTCCTTCCTTCCTCTTCTACTTATAAGGACCCCTGCGATTACTTTGGGCCTATCTGGACCACACAGGATAACCTCTGCATTTCATGGTCAACTGATCGGCAACCTTAGTTCTATCTGCAGCCTTATTTCTAATTCCCTTCTGCCATGTAGTCTGCTATATTCCGAGATTCCAAGGATGAGGATGTGGGCATTTTGAGGGGGGACCATTAATTTGCCTCCCACAAACCTCTCAAATGCTTTTCCCTTCCCCAGGGTTATTTTATTAACCTGAGCAAAATCCCAAATCTCGTTTCATCCAACTGTCTACTTATTCCATGTCTGTACCCATGCAGCTCAGCCTGGCTGGAGAAAGACAGAAACCACAGCTCGCTCCACATTCATGACCACTGGGCTTGGGTAGACTCTTAGACCACCAGGCAATTCTACTACATTTCCCTAGTCCATTCACTCTCCCTCTCCTGCATGATAATCTCACACCTCCTCCTCACTCTTCAAATCCCCACACTTCCTCCCTTGTCCCTACTCTCAGCTGAAGCTCTTGCTTCCCCGAGAAAATTGGGGCAATAAGAAGAGAACATCCTCAGACTCAGCAGTGCATCCACCCCCCCACCTGCATCTGTACCCATATCCTGCCTCCCTCTCACCGCTTTAGACCAACAGCCCAAAGCCAGCCCCTCCACTGGAGCTTGGAGGCTGTCCCTGCTCATGTCCTCAAGGTCGTCACTCCAGAGAGCCCCTGCACTTCCTTCTGTGGTATCAGTACCCACCCCCACTCTTTTGGATCATTTTCCCGTCAGCACACAAGCATGCTATCATTTCTCCCATCACACAAAACCAAACCGAAATAAAACCCTGTCTCGATCTGACATCCTCTCTCCAGCCAATGCCTACTTCTCTGCTTTTCTTTACAGCAAAACTAGAAAAAGTGCTCTCTTGCTTCTTGGGTCCAGTTTCTTGCCTCTCACTTTCTTGGATCTGCTCACATCCAGCCTTGGCTGCCACTGAGCTTCTCAAGGTCACCAACAACGGCCAAGCTGCTAAATCCAGTGGTGGATTCTCCGTGCTGACCTTCCTGGGCTCTCAGCAGCGTTTGATACAGCTCACCCCTTCCTCCTGAACATACTGCCTTTGTGTCCTCACTTGGTGTCCTCTGCTCTCCATGGCCACTCGTCTCAGCCTCCTCTGCTGAGTTCTCCATATCTCCCTGACCTTGAGATGTTGGAGTGCCCCATGCTCCCTTGGTGATCTCATCCAGGCTCTTAGCTTGAAATACCATCTTACAAGCTAACCACCTCCAAATTCTATCTATAGCCTGGACCACTCCTGAATCCAGACTCTTTCCTACCCTCCACTTGGAGGTCAAATAAACTTCTCAAAATTAAAACGACCAAAACCAGGAATGGCCATGCCATCCTCTCAGTTAGTTACTCAGGCCAAGAATTTTAGCATCGATCTTGACTCTTCTCTTTCCCTCACACCCTCAACCAATCTGAACCAGTTCATTTCAGGTCCACTCCGAGTACATCCAGGATGTGACCCCTTCCTGCCACCTCCACTCCTCCCACCCGGGTCCACCCACTTTCACCTCCTGCCTGGAGAGAGATGCAGCAGCCTCGTCACTGCTGTCCTGCCTCTGCCCTGGGCCCTACTCAGTCTGTGCTCAATGCAGGGACCCTTCTGGAAGGTAAATCCAATCAGGTCCCTCCCCTACTCAAAACCCTTCAGTGGCTCCCTGTCATAGTCTGTTTGGGCTGCTGTAACAAAATACCATAGATTGGGTGGCTCATGAATAACAGAAATTCATTTCTCACAGTTCTGGAGGCTGGGAGGTCCAAGGTCGAGGCACGGGTAGATTTGACGCCTGGTGAGGGCCCACTTCCTGGTTCATAGACGGTCATCTCGTTGTGTCCTCACGTGGTGGAAGGGGTGAGGGAGCTCTCTGGGGTCTCCTTCATAGGGGCACTGATCCCATCCATGAGGGCTCCACTCTCATGACCTAGCCACTTCCCAAAGGCTCCACCTCCTAATATCATCACATTGAAGAATACGTTTGAACACATGAATTTTGGCGGGAGACAAATGTTTGGTCTATAGCACTCCCCATGGGCTACCAGGCTTCAAATGAGCAGCCTAGCTGAACTTGTCCCCTGCTCTCCTTTTCCTTGATGTGATCACTCCCCACTGGCCTCCTTGCTGGTCCTCTAACAGGCCAGACACACCTCCACCTGGGAGTTTTCAGACACCCACAGATCCCCTTATCTCTGCCTTCACATCTTTGCTCAAATGCCACCTTCTCAGACCAGCGTGCTGACCATTCCATTTAAAACTGTGACTCCCTGACCCTGACCCTTTGCCAGCACTCTCTGCCCTCATCCTCTGCTGTATTTTTCCCCACTGACCCTCGTCACCATCTGCGTTCGTTTCCTGTTGTCCCTGTAACAAATGACTGCAAGCTTAAAACAACACAAATTTTCCCTCTTACACTTCTGGAGGTGAGAAGCCCAAGATAGGTCCACAGAGCTGTGTTCCTCTTGGAAGCTCTAGGGCAGAATCTATTTCTTTGCCTTTTCTACCTTCTAGAGCTGCCCACATTCCTAGGCTCGTGGCCCCCTCCTCCACCTTTAAAGCCAGCAGCATAGAATCTTTTCGCTCTGACCTCCTGCCTCCCTCCCACAAACACCCTTGTGATCACCTTGGGCCCACCTGGATACTCCAGGATAACACCCTCACCTCAGGATCCTTAGCTTGACCACATGCGCAAAATCCCTTTTGCCACGTAAGGTGACATATTCACAAATTCACAGAGATTAGGATGTGGGCATCTTTGGAGGGCAGTATTATTCCACCTACCCCACCTTCTGATAAACCATATGTTACTTCTTTATTTGTTTATCATCTAGCTCCTTGAGGGTTTGGACTCCTCAAGGAGGATTTTGGTCTGTATCCCCAGTACCTAGGACTCTCCATGGCTAGTAGTAAATGCTCAATAACTATATTTTGAATGAACATCTGTTGTTTTGGCCATGGCTGTGTTTGACTGTTCTTGAGATATGTACCACCAGCACCAGTGACTCTGTTTGAAAGCACGTACCCCCTATGTGCCAGGCGGTGTCAACAGTGCCTGGGGGAGCTTTGAGGAATGCGTTGGGCAGCCCCCCGATCCAGGCAGCCTGATGGGAGGCTGCATTTTCCTTCCATCAGCCATTTTTTTTCAGGCTGCTTCAGGGCAATTTGATTGAATGCTTTGATGCTTATCAGAGTCCCAATGTGGAAGGCTTGGTCCCGCCCCACCACTCCAGGAGATGTTCTAGGAAGAACCTCGTCTCTCTCAGATTTGAGCCAGAGATTCATCTTCAGTCTCGCAAATGGTATTTTGTTACCACGGCAACCAGACTTCTAAAAAAACGATGTCAAGTAACATGCGGATCCCAGTGCTCATGGCAACCACCATTCTGCATATTTTGGGGAGCAAATGTGTCTTACCTTCTTCCTGCCTGAGTTGAGGAGGGGGAAGGTGAGCTTAGCAGCACAAGGTTTCCTTCCAGAATTGATGAGACGTTGAGGTTTGGGGCAATAGCAGGGTCAGAGGCTGGACACCTCCTCTAGTGTCCAGCAGCTCTTTTCTACGAGGTCGCACAACCAGTGCCTTCCACCCCAACCCCCATGCTCGAAAGGAGATCTGTCTCCTGCCTCTCCTGTCTTTGATGTTCAAATCTCTGGAGACTTGCTTGGGTTCTACCAGGGAGATACACGGTAACACGCACACACACACACACACACACGCACAACCCTGTAGGCTGAGGATCTGAAAGGTGTAGGCATCACTCTTCCCTCATTCTTGCATTTATTTGCTCATTGATTCATTCATGTGTTCCCTCAGTAAATATTCACTAAGAGCCTACTACGTGCCAGGCCCTGTGCTGGGGCCTCCGAGGCAAACAGGACGTGATTCAGGATGTGATCCTCATTCTCCAGTCCAGAACCTTACAGAGGAGATAAGTAAACACACAAATTACTCTGAAGCTTGAAAGAAAAAGGCGTACCTAAGGCACAGAAAGGAAGGGAGCGATTAACTCTGGCGGAGATGTAGGTGGGAGTGGAAAACAAAGAACCCAGCCTTATTTTAAGTTCTTTTACAGAAAAGATTGGCCAAACTATATACGCTTGAGGAAGATGTAAGAAAAGATCTCTAACAAGTTTCTCAAAGGCATTTTTCACTACATACTCCATTGCCCCAACTGAAGGTGCACATTTCCCCCATTATAACGTTTCTGAAATCAGCATGTGTTTTACGATCAAGTATATATTCAATGAAATGTTCCTTTCCCTCGTCCCAGTTAAATGGATGGTGTGCCTTAGAATCAAAGAAACTTTTCTTCATTCCCAATGTTCATTAGTAACTGGGCCTGAGACCTCAGAGGATCTCCTTGGGCTTGGCCTCCTCATGTCTCTTCTCTGAAGAAGCGCGGCCTTTCCCATTAGACACGGGGTGTGGTTCGAGTCAGCAGCATTTCGAGGGGCGTCTCTGCGCGGGCGGCACCTTAGCTAGTGTTTAAGAGGGTGGCTCTGGAGCCACACGACCTGGGTTCGCGTCACATCGAGGCTCCATCACGTTCTAGCTGTGTGGCCCCCTCGGAGCCTCGGCTCCCTCATCAGCAAGGCGGTCCTCCTACACACTGTTAGGGCTGGTGACCCTTCGGTGTGTCCGTTCCGGACACGCCAAACTCCGTACACTGAATACAACAAAGCAGAAAGATCAGTTTACTGCGAGGCTTTCGACCTGCGAGTTGGAAACTCAGGGCCACAGGAGCAGTGAGTTCCAAGTTGCTCACAGATTAAGGGATTTCTGGGGGCGTAAATGCTGAAGATACTTGGCTTTTTCAACTGACTGGTTGCCTTAAGGGTCTGTTTTTCCTTGTCTCTCTCAGATTTGAGCCTGACATTCATCTGCAGTCCTCTCTAGCACATGGGTTTGTTATCTCTCTTCCAGTCCTGACAGGTGATGGTCACACGGTTTGGGGACTTTTCAGCAGTTTCTTTTACTCTGACATGCCTCTGCTCAAAAGCTCCGTGCTGCTTACAGAAGAGAGTCCGGACTCCACAGTTCCTGGCACCTAAGTCTTTTGATACAAATTTACTGAAATATTGAAAGGACCGCCATGATCTTGCTCTAATGTGTCTTTTCAGCCTTTTTCCCCACTACCTCTCCCTGACCCTGGTGGAATCTATTTTTCTGTAACTCAACTGGTGCATTTTTTAGGAACCTCACGTTATCAAACTGTGTTGTTTAATAATAATTGTTTCAATAGAAAAATAATAAAGGCTAGAGTGTTTCAGTTTTGGGGTTTTTTTTTTGTTAATTAATTAATTTATTGGCTGCTTTGGGTCTTCGTTGCTGTGCGCGGGCTTTCTCTAGTTGCAGCGAGTGAGGGCTACTCTTCATTGCGGTGTGCGGGCTTCTCATTGCAGTGGCTTCTCTTGTGGTGGAGCACGGGCTCTAGGCGCGTGGGCTTCAGTAGTTGTGGCACGCAGGCTCAGTAGCTGTGGCTCACAGGCTGTAGAGCGCAGGCTCAGTAGTTGTGGTGCATGGGCTTAGTTGCTCCGCAGCATGTGGGATCTTCCTGGACCAGGGCTTGAACCAGTGTCCCCTGCATTGTCAGGTGGATTCTTAACCACTGTGCCACCAGGGAAGTCCCAAGGGTGTTTCAGTTTTTAAACACTGAGAGTTGTCTTTGTCTGCTCATCAGACCCTCCTCTCTTCCAGTCCCAACCTCCAGCCTCTAGACCACAAGGGTGAGCACACGTCCCAGATTGGGCAACCATATTATCCTATCTTTTGGCCACAGTGATTGGTCCAGGCAAAGACATATGACCCAAGACAGCCAATGTGAGGTCTTCCCTGAGATTTTTCCCTTGTCGTCCACCTGCCTCCCCACCCTGCCCTAGTTCTTTTTGCACGATGAAGAGCTTAACCTGATACTTCTTGCAACTATGATCTAATTGAAAGGAGAAAGACTAATGGTGCTAGGAGAGACTGAAGCAAACCGGCAGAGGAAAGCAAAGGAGGGGAGGAGGAAGAGGGGAAGGGGAGAAACGAAGAGAATGAATAAATACTGATGAATTTGAGCCCTGGATCCATGTGTCCTAGAGGCCGGCTTCACCACTATGCTTTTCCTACTTAGAATATTGGGTCTATAAGTCTTCCATTTTGGCTTAAGCTAGTTTGAGTTGGGCCTGGCTAGGACTACAGCAAGGCAAGCTTGCTTGTATGCTCCAGAGAATGAGTGTCCTTAAATTTGTACCCTAGACTCCTCACTGCCTAGTCTTGGCCTGAGTTAAGTTTCAATGACTTGTAACTGAATGAATTCTTCGCTAATAAAAACTCTGCTTATATTTTGTAATTGCAAGTTAGAAACATATTAGTTTCTATTTGATCAACGTATGAGTTGATCAAATTAGCCAAATACATTTAAATATTAATGAGAATATCCTGAAGAACACAGACAACTGGGTCAAAGCCAGTGGATTTCTAGGCTAAGAAAGTAATCTGTAGCCCATTTCACAACTGCCAACCACTGGCTTGGTTATAACAGAAGCTGTGAATTAGAAAACATGATTGTATTGGTTATAACTCGGTCATATATCATTTGTAAACTTCTCAGAGCTCCTGTCACTCTGACTTGTCTTATGGCTGGTAGAATGGACGCTGAGAATTCATTCCTCACTCCTCAGGTAACAGTGCCTAGAACAGTGCTTGTTGCATGGAAGGCACTCAATTGGTATTTGTTGGATTGAACTGAACAGCACCTGATCTCTGGACACCTCTCTCCTCATACACGTCTAATAGCGGGTATGTCACTTCTAGGCTAGTCAGTGTTTTTCCTCCCCTGGCTTCAGTGATTAGCTCAGGGATGGATACGTGACCCAAGGCAGTCCATGAGACTCAGATTCCTGGACTTTTCTTGAAACTAGTGGGAACGAAAAGTCCTCTTCCACTGGGGTTGCAAAGCTATGAGGATGTGGTTCTGGGGATCCCAGTGGCCATTTTATGACCTGGGGAATGACTGTCAAAGAATGGAACTAACAGAGGAATGAGACAGAGAAAGGTGAGTACTAATTACATTGATTTGAGTCCCTGTGGGGTGGTGGGGGGGCAGCTGTGGCTCACTCTGGGGACATAGACACTGGCAGCAGCCATATTTGAGAGCTTTGGTCACTGCTGCCCACATCTTAGGATCCTCCCTCTAGTTCTTTAGTGCCAAGACCTGACCCCACCCAACAGCCTGTGGGCACCAATGCTGAGACTCCTCAGGCCAAACAACTAACTGGGCAGGGACACAGCCCCTCCCATCAGCAGACAGGCTGCCTAAAGACCTCCTGAGCCAACAGTCACCTCTAGACACTGCCCCCTAGACAGTCTGCCCGCCAGACACTCTGCCTCCCAGAGGGCCAAGACCCAGCTCCACCCACCAGTGGGCAGGCACAGGCCCTGCCCTCCAGGAAGCCTGCACTAGCCTCTAGACCAGCCTCACCCACCAGGGGGCAGACACTGGACAGTAGAAAACCATGATCCCACAGCCCGTGATACCTACCCTGGGACTAGTTGGGCCCCAGCCCTGCCCACTAGCAGGCCAACGCAAGCTTTGGGACACCCCGGACCCCATACTCAGTTGTGTCAGGAACTGGTCCCCCTCCCGCCAGTGATCTGACACAATCTCTGGGATCCCTGGGCCCTGCGGCCAGACTCCAGGACCCAGCTCTGCCTGCCAGTAGTTTAGCACTAACCCTGGGACCTGGCTTCACCCACCAGTGTGTGGGCAACAGCCCCGGAATCTTTGGAACCCTGACTCCACCCACCAGTGAGGCAGCACTATCCCTGGGGTCCTCCAGGGTCCTGCAGCCAGGTTCCTCATGACCAGGCCCCACTAACCGGCAGCCAGCAGCATCTGTACAAGGCAGGGCTTGGCAACCAACAGGGCTACGGGCCAACCAAGCCTACCAGACTGTCCACACAGTCAGCCCTCCACAAAAGAAGGACCCATGCAGCCCTCTCAGGGGGAACCCCTAGAGCATGTAGCTTGGGTGATGAGAGGGACACATAGGACATCTCCTACAAAGGGCCACTTCTCCAAAGTCGAGAGACATAACTAACCTACCACATACGTAAAAATACAAATAGCAACTTAGACAAAATGAGGTGACAGAGGAATATGTTCCAGACAAAGGAACAAGATAAAACCCCAGAAGAAGGACTAAGTGAAGTGGAGATAGGCAACCTACCTGAGAAAGAGTTCAGAGTAATGATCATAAAGATGATCAAAGAACTTGGGAGGACAATGGATGCACAAAGCGAGAAGTTAGAAGTTTTAAACAAAGAGTTAGAAAATATACAGAACAACCAGAAATGAAGAATATAGTAACTGAAGATTACACTAGAAGGAATCGACAGACTAAATGATATAGAGGAACGATCAGTGAGCTGGAAGACAGAGTTGGGGAAATCACTGTCACTGAACAGAAAAAAGAAAAAAGAATGAAATGAGGACAGTTTAAGAGACCTCTGGGACAACATCAAATGCACTAATATTTGCATTATAGGGATCCCAGAAGGAGAAGAGAGAGAGAAAGGGCCTGAGAACATATTTGAAGATATAATAGTGGAAAACTTCCCTAACCTGGGAAAGGAAACAGTCACCCAAGTCCAGGAAGCACAGAGAGTTCCATACAGGATTAACCCCAAAAGGAGCACACACCAAGACACACTGTAATGAAAATGACAAAAGTTAAAGATAAAGAGAGGCTATTAAAAGCAGCAAAGGAAAAGCAACGAATAACATACAAGGGAACTCCCGTAAGACTATCAGCTGACTTTCAGAGATTCTGCAGGCCAGAGGGAGTGGAGCAACATCTTTAAAGTGATTTGAGTCCCTGGATCCAGCCAACCCTGAGCTTTTCAGTCATTTGAACAAACATATTCTATTTCTTCTTAACTGTATTAGATTTGGGCTTTTGCCCTTGTCTCTGAAAGAGCCCTCATTAATGCAGTTAGTTTTTAAAATCTGTTCGTTTTTAAGATGCTCTTGGTGGTGGTACTTACCAATGCCAGTTCACTGGGATTACACAATGAGGTTTACTATCTCAGTGACAAGAAGTTCAGGGATGGAGTGCCTTCAGGCACAGTTTGATTAAAGCTCTGGCTGCACTTCTCTATGATTCTCTTAGCCTTGCCCTTCTCCATGTATTGGTCTTGGTGGCAGCAAGATGGCTTGGACAGTTGCATTACCTCCAGATGTATTTGTCAGAGGAAGAAAAGGGACCATGTCTTTGCTTCTTAAGAGAGGATTTCCCCGGGGGCTTCCCTGGTGGCGCAGTGGTTGAGAGGCCGCCTGCCGATGCAGGGGACACGGGTTCATGCCCCGGACCGGGAAGATCCCACATGCAGCGGAGCGGCTAGGCCCGTGAGCCACGGCCGCTGAGCCTGTGCGTCCGGAGCCTGTGCTTCGCAACGGGAGAGACCACAACAGTGAGAGGTCCGCGAACCGCAAAAAAAAAAGAAAAAAAAAAGAGAGGACTTCCCCGAAGTCCCTCAGCAGACCTTCCATCCAGCTCATTGGTCAGAACTGGATCACATGCTCATTCCCAAGCCAATCCCTGGCAAGGGCAATGGGACCACCATGATTGGCTGGGGCTGAGGCCAAAGGTTTGCCTCCCTGCAGCACAGGGTCCCACGGCGGGTCCTACATTTACCCCTTCCTCTCCAGCATCTACAGTCTGTTTTCTTTTCGAGTTCCACCCTATCTGTCCACACAGAGACAACTCCCTCCCATCTTAAGGAAAAGCTCTTCATTCGACCTTGCACCCTTTCTAGCCACCATGTTTCTCTCCTGACTTCCATGAAAATTAGGTGGGCTCATGGTTGACAGAACTCAAAGGAAGTTACTGAGGTGTACAGAAGGGCTCCACATTCAGCGTCTTCCTCAAAATGGACAGAGGCTCAAGAAGGTAGAACCAGGGCCGAGGAAGTGAAGTGTCAGAGATACAAGATGGCAGTAGACTCCCTGTGAGGTAATGACTTCTCCACCAGGGGAACTATTCAAGCAAAGGCTGGATGACCCTCTCTGGGTCAATGTAGAGAGCTTCTCCTATTGGGAGTGAGTATGGATTGAGTCTGTTCATTCATTCATTTATTTATTTATTCAACAAATATTTATTGAGCACCTACTGTATGCCAGGTACTGGGCTAAATACTGAGGATGCAGCAGTTAACAAGACAGAAATACTCCTGGGGTCACTGAGCTTAGGGGTTAGCAGGGGAGATGGACCTTAAGTGAATAATTATACACATAAAAATATAGTTACAGGTATTGTAGGATGACCCTCAAAGTCCCTTCGAATCAAAGATTTATGATTTTTACGTATAATGCTTAGCTCAGTGCCTGGCACATAGTAGGTGTTCAGTAAGTGTTAACTACTGTAGGTATTCCCTAACCTTGGAGCCTACGGCAATGTTTCCTCCTCTGAACCTCTGTATTATTTATGTCTGAGTGGTACTCATTTGCCATTCAGACATACTTTTATTATTAAACTTTGAATTTATCTGGTGACTACAGTAAACATTTTTCCCCCAGAAACTATAATATTAACCTACTAAATGATGCTGAACAGATTCAACTGGTTAAAAAACAAGAATTGTTCACATTCATCCACTTCCTTGCCTATCTTTTGCAAGCCAAGAACACAAATAATAATTAAAAGGAGAAGAATTCCTAATATATCTACAGCACTTTCCGGCGCATCAGCTTATCTGGGCCGACAGCAGTCCAGTGCAGAGAGCAGGAATATTATCCCCCCTTTCCAGCTGAGAAAATTAAGGCTTAGAATATCAGTTTTCTGGTACCTGGGGAGGAGAGTGCTGCTTCTTCCAGTTCTCAAGCAGCTTGAATAGAATCCCTGCTAAAAGACACCTGGGGAATCATCTACTTCTCTCTTCCCACTTTACAGATGAGAAACTGAGACTCAGGAAGGTGCTGGGACTTGACAGTAATCACGTGGCTAGTAAATGGCAGAGCTGATGTAGGACTCAGGACAGCTGACTGCCAAGCCCGTCCTAATTCACCCTTTCCTAATACACAGCGTGCTGGTCCTTCCCACTGACCAACAGGTGCTGTTAATAATTAAGGGTGGGGTGGGAGGGAGGGAGACGTAAGAGGGAACAGATATGGGAACATATGTGTATGTATAACTGATTCATTTTGTTATAAAGCAGAAACTAACACATCATTGTAAAGCAATTATACTCCAATAAAGATGTTAAAAAAATAATAATAATTAAGGGTGGGTGGGGGGATGGGGGATGGGGGTGGGGAGAGGGGTGGGAGTGAGGGGAGGGGGAGGGAGGGGGTCCCGCATTTCCCAGGTGAGGCTGGAGGTAAAGGTAGTCACAGGGCTTGAGGCTTACCTGGGTCCCTGATACAGCTCAGTGTGGAGCCACAGTCAGCCTCAGGGCTCCGCTTACATCTCCAGCCCCCGCCGTTCCTTCATCTCCCTTTCCTAGGCCCTGGGCCCTTCTCCCTTGCTGTTTGCCTTCTACATCCTGTGCTCTTGGCGCCCCCTTGTGGCTAAAAGTATCCACTGTCGCCTTGACTGCACCTGTTCCCGGGAAAATCCGAGAGATCATGGAATGTGGAGATGAAGGACCCTTAGAGATAATTTTACAAATTGTTTCCATTTTTCTTGGTGGAATCCTGCCTTCCAGACTAGTTTCCCAAATGTATTGTTATTGACTAACTCTCTGAATAGGAATAACGTGTGTGCTTCAGGGTAGGAAATGACTCCCATCAATCACCAAGTTGTTTGTAGCGCCAACCAACCTGAACGAGATAAAAGGCGGTACTTTTAGTGCGTAAGCATGTAGCTCTGGAGAAAGATGAAGCTGGGTAAACTCTGCCACTTCACCTCACCGAACCTCAGTTTCCGCATCTGTAAAATGGGGATAAAAATAATACCTAACTACTTTGTAGGGAGATGGGAGAATGGCATGGAAAGCACAGTGCCTGGAACACCATATACAAAAATTAACTTGTGTGATATATAGCAAAGTGGTTAAGATACCAGATCCTAAGAGATCTCATCACATGGAGAATTTTTTTCTTTTATTTTTAGTATCATATGAGATGATGGATGTTAACTAAACATATTTTGGTAATCATTTCACAATATATGTAAATAAAATCATCATGCTGTACATCTTAAACTTACACACTGATGGATGTCAATTATTTCTCAATAAAACTGAAAAAGCTTAACTCAAAATGGACCACAGACCTAAATATAAAACCTAAAACTATCAAACTTTTAGGAGAAAACATAGGAGAAAAATCATTGTGATTTTAGGTTAAGCAAAGATTTCTTAAATGCAACACCAAAAGCGTGATCCATAAAAGAAAACCCCCGATAAACTGGACTTCATAAGAATCAATAACTTCTGCTATTCAAAAGACAATTAAAGAGAATGAGAAGTCAAGCCACGATATTGAAGAAAATATTTGCAAATCACATATTTTGTAAAGGACTTGTATCCAAAATATACAAAGAACCCTCAATAATTAGAAAACAACTCAATTAAAAAGTGGGGAGGGTTTCCCTGGTGGCGCAGGGGTTGAGAGTCCGCCTGCCGATGCAGGGGACACGGGTTCGTGCCCCGGTTCGGGAAGATCCCACGTGCCGCGGAGCGGCTGGGCCCGTGAGCCCATGGCCGCTGAGCCTGTGCGTCCGGAGCCTGTACTCCGCGGTGGGAGAGGCCACAGTAGTGAGAGGCCCGTGTACGGCAAAAAAAAAAAAAAAAAATTCCTGGGAGATAAAAATAGAATCTGAGCAATGAAATAAAGTCTAACCTTTAAAAAAAAATAGTGGGAAAAAGATTTGAGCAGATACTTCACTCACAAAGATATGTGGGTGGCAAGTAAGCACATCAAAGATGTTTGACATCATTAGTCATTAGAGAAATGTTTAAAATCAAAAGAGTGATCATACCAAATGTTGCTGAGGATGTGAAGGGCTTGGGATTCTCATATACTGGTGGGAACGTAAAACAGTGCAACCATTTGGGGAATTTCTGGGCAGTTTCTTAAGAAGTTACACATCTGCCATATGACCCAGCCATTCCTGTCCTAGGAATTCACCCAAGAGAAGTGAGAGCATTTGTCCATACAAAGACTTAAACATGCGTGTTCAAAGCAGCTTTATTTGTAATAGTTAAAACCTGGAAACAACCCAAATGTCCATTAACAGGTCAATGAATAAACAAATTGTGATGGATTCATATAATGGAACATTACTCAGCAATAAAAAAGGAATGAACTATTAGTGATACACACAACGATATGGATAAATGTCAAAATAATTATTCTGAGTGAAAGAAGCCAGAGAAGAGAGAGTACATACCATTTGATTCTATTTATATGAACTTTTAGAAAATGAAAACTAACTTACAGTGATAGAAAGCAGATCTGTGGTCACCTGGGGATGAGGTGGAGTTTAAATCATTATAAAAAGAAAAAGGTCTCCCTGATACCCTGCATGATGTCAGGGGGCATGTCCAGCATAGTATCCCTGGGTCCTACCATATCTGGGAGAGTACATTGGATGGGTTAAATGCTCATTAAAAATATGCTGACATTCGATAATTCCTAATAATTATTATGTTAGGGGCTCTCCCAAGGGAAAGCTCTGTAAGGAAAGTGAGTGATAACCTGATGTGATTGTCAACACTTTTTCTATTTTTTATTTCCTTTGGCACACCTGTGTGGCAACATCAGCGCAGCATGCCTGCTTTCATATTTATTCATTTTATTTATTTATTTTTGGCTGTGTTGAGTCTTAGTTGCGGCACGCGGGGTCTTCGTTGAGGCATGCGGGATCTTTCATTGCAGCTTGGGGGCTCTCTCGTTGAGGCACGCGAGCTCAGTAGTTGCAGCACACGGGCTTAGTTGCCCCCGGCATGTGGGATCTTAGTTCCGCGACCAGGGGTCGAACCCACATCCCCTGCATTTGAAGGCGGATTCTTTACCACTGGACCACCAGGGAAGTCCCAGCCTGCTTTCAAATCTGTCAGGTGCCTGGACCCTGCCAAGTGTCTCACTGGAATGGACAGCCTATGAGGGCATTTACCCAGTGACTCATAGGGAAACCAACAGCCTAAGTTTGGAACTCAGTGCTTCCAGTGGTGATGTCCTTAGTAACCCCATCTCTCCCAGGATTGCTCCCCCTAGATTCTCTGCCTGGTACCTTAGGAACTTACCTCACTTTCTCTAAGTCAGAGGCTTAACTTGTGATTAAGTGAGGAGAGTCATTCTGAGCTGAGAATGGTTCCCTAGGGATATCTGGCTGTGGCCAAAATTGCCCATCTTTTATCACTCCTACCAAAGTCCACATGATGTAAATTTCAAAATATCCCAATAGGATCAAGCTCAGCCTGGCTGATGAAGGATTTCAGTCTTTGGCCAGAAAAAAAAAAAGAAAAAAGGCAGGGCTATTTAAAACCAAACTGCTTTAAGAATGACAATCTTTTATGGAAAACAAACTTATGGTTAGCAAAGGGGAAAGGAGGGGGAGGGATAAATTAGGAATTTAGTATTAACAGATACATACTACTATATATAAAATAGATAAACAACGAGGACCTACTGCATAGCCCAGGAAACTACATTCAATATCTTGTAATAACCTATAATGGCAACAAATCTGAAAAAGTATCGATACATATGTAACTGAATAGATATAAGAATAGATATATATGTATAACTGAATCACTTTGCTGTACACCTGAAACATTGTAAACCAACTATAATTCAATTTAAAAAATCTGATGTTGGAAACCCCTCCCCCAAAAAACAATGATGGTCTTTTTTTTTTGCGGTACGCGGGCCTCTCACTGCTGTGGCCTCTCCCACTGCGGAGCACAGGCTCCAGACGCGCACGCTCAGCGGCCATGGCTCACGGGCCCAGCCGCTCTGTGGCATGTGGGATCTTCCCAGACCGGGGCACGAACCCATGTCCCCTGCATCGGCAGGCGGACTCTCAACCATTGCGCCACCAGGGAAGCCCGGTCTTTTTTTTTTTAAACATCTTTATTGGGGTGTAATTGCTTTACAATGTTGTGTTAGTTTTTGCTGTATAACAAAGTGAATCAGCTATACATATATATGTATCCCCATATCAGAATGATGGTCTTTTAATGAGCTCCCAAGGAACTTGTAAAAGGGTCTGAAGAATAAAACAAGAAATACCACTGATACCACAGATATACAAAAAATCATAAGAGAATACTATGAACAGTTATATGCCAACAAAGTGGACAACCTAGAAGAAATGGACAAATTTCTAGAAACATACAACCTGCCAAGACTGAGTCAAGAAGAAATAGACAACTGGACAGACTGATCACTAGAAGTGAAATTGAATTTGTAATTTTAATAACTCCCAGCAAACAAAAGTCCAGGACCAGATGGCTTCACAGGGGAATTCTACCAAACATATAAAGAACTAACATCTATCCTTTTTAAACTATTCCAAAAAACTGAAGAGAAGGGAACACTCTCAAATTCATTCTACAAGGCCACAATCACCCTGATACCAAAACCAGACAAAGACACCACCAAAAAAGAAAATTACAGGCCAATAACTTTGATGAATATAGATGCAGAAATCCTCAACAGAATCTTAGCAAAACAAATCCAACCATACTTAAAAGGGTCATACACCATGATCAAGCTGGATTTATTCTAGGGTCACAAGGATGGTTCAACATTCACAAATCAATCAATGTGATACACCACAGTAACAAAAGGAAGGATAAAAATCACATGATCATCTCAATAGATGCAGAAAAAGCATCTGACAAAATTCAACGTTCATTCATGATAAAAACTCTCATCAAAGTGGGTACAGAGGGAACATATCTCAACATAATAAAAGCCATTTATGACAAACGCACAGCAACGCAATACTCAATGGGGAAAAGCTGAAAGCTTTCCTGCTAAATTCAGGAACAAGACAAGGATGCCTACTCTTGCCACTTCTATTTAACACAGTATTGGAAGTCCTAGCCACAGCAATCAGAGAAGAAAAAGAAATTAAAGGTATCCAAACTGGAGGGGAAGAGGTAAAACTGTCACTATTTGCAGATGACATGATACTTTATATAGATAAGTCTAAAGCCTTCACCCAAAAGCTATTAGAACTAATAAATGAAGCAAGGTTCAGGATACAAGATTAACATACAGAAATATGTTTCATTTCTACACACTAATAAATAATGAAAATCAGAAGGAGAAAGTAAAAAAAAAATTCTGTTTAAAATCACATGGAAAAGAATAAAATACCTAGGAATAAACTTAACAGAGGAGGTGAAAGACCTACACTCTGGAAACTATGAAACACTGATGAAGGAAATTGAAGATGATACAAAGACATGGAAAGATATCTGTGCTCTTGGATTGAAAGAATTAATATTGTTAAAATGGTCATACTACTCGAAACAATCTATAGATTTAATGCAATCCCTATCAAAATACCCATGACATTTTTCACAGAACATATAATCCTAAAATTCATATAGAACCACAAAAGACCCCAAATGCCAAAGCAATCTTTAGAAAAAGAAAACAAAGTTGGAGTTATAGCCCTTACAGGCTTCAGACTATACTACAAAGCTACAGTAATCAAAACAGTGTGGCACTGGCACAAAAACAGACACATAGACCATTGGAACAGAATACAGAGCCCAGAAATAAACCCATGCACCTATGGTCAATTAATCTACAACAAAGGAGGCAAGAATATACAATGAAGAATAGATGGTCTCTTTAACAAATGGGAAAACTGGACAGCCAAATATAAAACAATTACATTAGAACATTCCCCAATACCATATACAAAAATAAACTCAAAATGGTTTAAAGACCTAACTATAAGAACAAGAACCATAAAACCCTTAGAAGAGAACAAAGGCAGAACACTCTATGACATAAATTGTGGCAATATTTTCTTGGATCAGTCTCCTAAGGCAACAGAAATAAAAGCAAAAATTAACAGATGGGACCTAATTAAACTTAAAAGCTTTTGCACAACAAAGACAATCACTGACAAAACGAAAAGACAAACTATGGAATAGGAAAAAATATTTTCAGATGATGTGACTGACAAGGGGCTAATACCGAAAATATACAAACAGCTCATACAACAATATCAAAAAAACAAATAACCCAATCAAAAAAATGAGTAGAAGACCTGCATAGGCATTTTTCTGAAGAAGACATACAGATGGCTAACAGGCACAGGAAAAGATGCTTAACATCACTAATTATTAGAGAAATGCAACTCAAAACAACAATGAGATATCACCTCACACCTGTCAGAATGACTATCATTAAAAAGTCTACAAATAACAAATGTTGGAGAGGGTATGGAGAAAAGGGAACTCTTGTACACTGTTGGTGGGAATGTAAACTGGTGCAGCCACTGTGGAAAACAATATGGAAATTCTTCAGAAAACTAAAAATAAACCTACCATATGATCCAGCAATTCCACTCCTGGGTATATATCCAGAAAAACAAAAACACTAATTTGAAAAGATACATGCACCTCAGTGTTCATAGCAGCACTATTTACAATGGCCAAGACACGGAAGCAACCCAAATGCCTATCAACAGACAATTGGATTAAGAAGCTGGGAGATATATATATATGAATATTATGCAGCCATAAAAAAGAATTAATACTGCCATTTGCAGCAGGGTGGATGGACCTAGAGAATATTACTCTTAGTGAAATAAGTCAGAGAAAGAAAAATACTGTATGATATCATTTATATGTGGAATCTAAAAAATAATACAAATTAATGTACATACAAAACAGAAACAGACTCACAGACGTACAAAATAAACTTGTGGTTACCAAAGGGGAGAGGGAAGTCGGGAGGGACAAAATAGGGGTATGTGATTAACTGATACAAACCACTATGTATGAAATAGAAAAGCAACAAGGATATACTGTAAGCACAGGGAATTATAACCATTATCTTGCAATGGATACACTTAATCCCTAGCAATCCCTTGCAATAACCTATAATGGAGTAAAATCTGCAAAAATACTGAATCACTATACTGTACACCTGAAACTAACATAATATTGTAAATCAACCACACTTCAATTATTAAAAAAAAGAAACAATATTTCATTTAAGAATGACTTTTTAAAAATGAGCTCCCAAGGAACCCCCTGGAGAATATAACAAAAGTTCCCAAATAGTCAGAAACCTGGAAACAAGGACCCCTAGCAGTGGAGACTCTCCATTGGTTTTCAATTTTACAGTCTTTTTTTGTGTGTGCGCTTTTCTTTGCTGTGACCTAAGAATACAAGAATTTCAAAGATTGGGATTGACATATGTACACTAATATGTATAAAATGGATAACTAATAAGAACCTGCTGTATATAAAAAAAAGAATTTCGATGATTAAAAAACAAACAAACAGGTTAGATCATGCCCTGCGGGTTCTCAAACAGCTTTACTAGATCCCATCCTCAAAATGATGAAGTTAAAATGTTTGGTTTGGCAATTAGCGACCTACAGGATGTGGTCCCAACTTCCTTTTCAATTACTTGCTCCATGCTCTCTGTCATATGCCCTTGGCTCAGACTGTATCAGCCAACTCTTGATAGCTTTGCACTTTGCTCATCTTGTTCCCTCTCCATGAAAAGTCTTTCCCACTCCCATCCTGTCACTCTACCCACCATTCTGTTTACAGACCTCAAATTCCTTCCCTCATGAGGAGAGTAAGCTGCATCCCTCTACCGGAGGCCTTTGTTGCCCTAATTCCATTGGACCTGGGATAATAGATAACTCTGCCTGGGTCTGTTTCTCTACAGACCCTAAACAGCCAAGGGGCAGAGCCTGGCTGTATACGGTTGTGTCTCCTAGTGTCCAGCCCAGAGCCTTGGATGCAGGAGGTCGTTGGTTATGGAGTGACTGGTGTGTTCATCTTCCTCTTTTTAAAATTCAAGTTTTATTAATTTGAAACATGCCATGCATTCACATTAAAAAAGTACAAAAGAGTGAAGAGTCACTCTGTTCTCTAGCCACCTAATTCCTTCTTATGGAAACAACCAATATTATATTCTCCTTCCTTTCTGGAATCAATGAGATCACACTCAAACAGTTTACAGTTTGCTATTTCACTTTTCTATGCTCATATACACATGTATTAAAATTTTGTTTAACCAACTGACTATTGAAAACATTTAGTTTGTTTTCATTCTGTTGTTATTAAAAACAATGCTGCAGGGGCTCCCCTGGTGGCACAGTGGTTGAGAGTCCGCCTGCCGATGCAGGGGACACGGGTTCGTGCCCCGGTCCGGGAATATCCCACATGCAGCGGAGCGGCTAGGCCCGTGAGCCATGGCCGCTGAGCCTGCGCGTCCAGAGCCTGTGCTCCGCAAGGGAGAGGCCACAAGAGTGAGAGGCCCGCGTACCACAAAAAAAACAAAACCAAAAAACCCCACAAAAAACAATGCTGCAATTTATACTGTATATTTGTTATGTTCACATGTGTGAGTATTTACACAGGAAGAATTTCTAGAGTGGAAATGTTCAGTCAGTGGGTGTGGGCACTTTTAATCTTGATCAGCATTGCCTAATGGTTCTCCATAAAGAATAGGAGTCTCTGTCCCCACACCTTTGCCAACACAATGTGTTATCAAACTTTTGACAAATTTTATTAAAAAAAAACAAAGTTAGATCTTATTGTAAGTGTGTGTGTGTGTGTGTGTGTGTGTGTGTGTGTGTAACAAATTCATGATCATCCCTTGGGTTGAAAATCATCAAAGGCATGTGGTGGTCTTGACAATCTGGAGATTCTAACCCTATGTTCATAGAGTGTAATTCTTATTTGACTCCTAGCATAATTAAGGAATGGGGTAGGAAAATGTCATGGATAGCCAGCTGCTTTAATAAAGAGATTTTACTTTTTTAGAGCAATTTACAGCTTCTAGACGCATTTTACATACATTGATTTTGGCCATTGGGTACATTCCTGTATTTTCAATTTAAAGCAGAACCTGGACACAGCTGAATGAACACAAGCTTTGCAGGTTGATGTTTTGGATAAAATTTTGGGGTATCTCTTGATTATTTTATGAAGGAGATCAGAAAACAGTTTGAAATCTGCTCTATAGCTGTGTTGTGAGGATTAAGTGGTATGATGTTCATAAAACTTTTTGTCACAGTGCCTGACGTATAATAGGCACTCAAGAGCTGCCTCCCTCCCTCCCTATTTGGCTGCACTGCGGCGCGGCATGCGGGACCAGAGATTGAACCCGTGCCCCTTGCAATGGAAGCGAGGCGTCTTAACCACTGGACCGCCAGGGAAGTCGCTGTAGCTGTAATTATTAGTTAATAAAATATGTTGTTATATGTTTTGACGGCAGATTAAGAAGTTGTCAATACCTTGGTGATATAACCTGCCTTCTTGGCGGTAATAAGCTCTGTTGTCTGGTAAATTCCTCTCCAGCACTCATTAGCAGTGTGATTTGGAGCACACCCCCTAACCTCTCTGGCCTCAGTTTTGTCACCTGTAAAAAGAATAAAAGCCAAGACTCAAGGTTTGCCCTGAAGTTTAAATGTGTAATACTCACAAGTGCTTACTAAACATTAATTCTCTTCTTTCCTCCCAATCCAATGGCGGAGTCATCAAACGACCCATCAAACAACGCGATAACCCCAGGAAACCTGAAGGACTGAGACCGTGGCGACGCGGGCGATACAGTTGTAGCCGATACACCAAGTCTCGAAAGGCTCACGGAGCGCCTTCCGGTCTGCTCTGCCCTGCCCCACTTCCAGTTCCAGGTCTTGCGTCATCGCTGGGCGACCGGTTGCGCGTTTCCGGGAGGGACAGTGCTGGGGGTGCGATTCCGGGTGAAGGGAGGTGGCGCGAGGCGGAGGGCGGGGGTCGCGCGTCGTGGGGCCTGACCTCGGCGGCGTCCCTGTCCGCGCCCAGGGCTCGGCGCAGCCATGGAGAGCGGAGGGCGGCCCTCGCTGGGCCAGTTCATCCTCCTGGGCACCAGCTCTGTCGTCACCGCTGTCCTGTACTCTTTGTACCGGCAGAAGGCCCAGGTCGCCCAAGAGCTCAAGGTCAGTGCTGGCGCCCGTCTGACCTCAGCCGGTCATCCTGCCCGGGGTAATGGTGAGCCCCCGATTCGCCGTGGGCCGTTCCACCCTTGGAAAAGATCCAAGAGAAGGAAACAGGTTCTGAGAGGGTGTCGCCCGGCCGGTAGACGGAGGAACTAGGATCAGAACTCCGGTCTTGTGATAACTGCTTTACCGCCCCCTTTCTCCTAAGTCCCTCTCATTATTCAGAATGAATCTTGACTTAATTATTTTATTCGACAAATATTTATTGAACACCTGCTATGCGCCAGGCGCTGAGGGTATCGCGTGGGTGGAACAGACAGAAGCCCCTGACCTCATAGAGATTCCATTCTAGTCCAACCAGACAGACAATAAACAAGTCAATCAGATGGCGTGACACATGGGGATAAATACTACAGAGTAATGCAAGGAAGAGAGGAAATGGAGTGCTGGAGAAAGGTGACATTTAAATAAGGTGACACTTAAATAGGGTGACATTTGAGCAGAGCCCAGGAAGACTTGAGGGGGGCAGTGCAGGTGCCTGGGGAAGAGTAATTCAGACAGAGGGAACTGCAAATACAGAAGCCCTAGATTTACCCACTACATAACCACTCAGCTCCTTGCTTCTAAAAGACTTCCTTTTTATATTAATAGCCCTTTAGAAAATGCCACTCCGTTTCCTGAGCTGCACTTTGCAACTTACACAACACGTTTCCATCTTGGTTTTAGTTTCTCTTCACAGTAATTTCTTGGGGTAGTTAAAATGACCTCCGGATTGCAGATCAAGAAATCGAGACTCCGAGGAAAGGTCTATACAGCTAGTCAGCTTGGAACTTAAACTTAGGTCTTTTGATTCCAAGTATAGGATTTTTTCTTGTTGACCACATTGCTCAGTTGTGAATGTGTGAGCAGCTCATGAGAGATGGACCTCATTAGGTCAGAGACAGGATCTTATTTACTCTTCTTTCCTTCTAGGTTCTAATCCAGTGCTTAACAAAGAGTAGGTGCTCAGTAAATATTTGTGGATTTGTTTTAGCTGCAATTTCATAATACAACAGTTAGGGCTTAATTTGACATTTATTTGAAAGACGGATTCCTAGACCTAACTTCATTATCATCAGATTGTTTACATTAAGAGCTTAGAAACAAATGTGCGAACTCCCTGCCATGAAGGGAGTTTTGGAATCTGCCTGGAATGCACCTAGTTACCAAGGAATTGAATTTGTGGTGTGAATGACATCCTGGTGAGATGCCTTCTTGTTTGCTTAATTAAATAAGTCACTCCTGAAGTGATTGGCTGTGATTGTAACTGATACCTTACTTTCTGACTCCGAATCAGAAATCACATCGGTATCAAGTTGGCGGGAGGTGGGATCCTCTGAAGCAGTGACCCACCTTTGGGTGACCTTAAAAGCTTTGCTGATTAGTTCCTAAATGAGGATGAAAGAAATAGCCCCTTCTTGGAAAAACAGTTGGGACTTCTCATATTTTAGGTTCTATTTTCTTGATCAGATTATAAAACTTACAGAGTAGGGCTTCTGTCTTATCCTTTTGCATCTCTCATGGTGCTGGGAATGCATATTTATCATATGCCTACTATGTGCCAGCCCCTGGTCTGGATTCTTTCACACTTAAGTTTCATTTAATCCACATGAAAATCCTGTGAGATTGTTTCCCCCACCTCTTACAGATTTTGAAACTGAGACTCAGATAAATTAAGTTGCCCAAAGTCACAGTAGATGCATTGAAGCTTGATTCAAGCCCAGGTCTTTCTGACTGAATTCCCCCTCCCTTTTTAAAAAAATTTAACCAACTATCCTATGGTGGATACTTTACTAGCTGTGTGACTTTGGGCAAATTACTTCACTTCTCTGAGCCTCAGTTTCCTTATCTGTAATTGGGGATAAAAATGTCTGCCGTATAGGGATGGTATGAGCATTAAATGGGGTTATGCATTTAAAGTGCTTAGAGTGCCTGGAATGTAGTATATCTAAGTGCTTATTTATTTGCTAATTTATTCATCAAATATGTATTTAGTGCCTGCTATGTGTCAGGCACTGTCTCGGCACTAGGGGGACAGCAGTGAACAAGACCAACAAGGTCCTAGCCCTCCTAAGTTCAATAGTCCAGTGGAGGGAGAGACAGATAATAAAGGAGTAAATAAACCGAGGGTTAGTTGTTGTTATTGCCATTGTTTTTGTTATCTTCCCAGTGTACATGGTTAATAAGTTTTTATTGACCTTGCTCCTGTTTTTTACTGCGTAGCAGCAGCTTAAACTTAGAGTGACCTTAGTATGTATCCAGTACCTCCTCACCTCTTTAGAGGTTACTCATCTGGCGTCCATAAGATTTGTTGATGGAAATACCTGAAAGCAGGAACTGTCCTTCATTCATCCCTGAATCCCTAGCGCCCAGCACAGTGCCTGGCTCAGGAAATGTTCAGTGGTTTTATTAATTTTATCTTACTTTTGATGCAGCAGTAACAGGCTTGGTTGGTTCCCAAGCACGGCAGGTTGGAAACTGAATTGGAAGGGATGGAGAACTGGGGATTGTGAGAGGAGGGTAGCAGCAGAGGTAACTGTGCTTGCCTGATTATGAGGGAAGAGAGGCAAACTGAAAAGTAGAAGAATAGTGTTTGGCACCAGTTCTCGAAGCCTTGCCCTGTAATGCAAAGGCAGCCCTTTATTATAATGTCTCATGCAGAGCATGAACTGACAAGGGCCCGGTGATAATTGTACCTACCATGGCCCGAGCCCCGACCATGTACTGGTCACTACTTGAGGTGCTTTTACGCATAAGCCCTTTGGCTGCATGGTTCTGTGTTGTCAGGAAGAGATCAAATTACATTCAGATCTATGGGATGCAAATTGATTAGTATCTTTTATATTTTTGTCTTAAAAAGTTAAAATGAAAAGGAGTGAATGTTTGGTTAACTGGAGGAAGAGTGTAAGTGGCACCCCCATTCTGCAGATGGCAGAGATGAGGCGCTGCCCCAAGCCTGTTTATATGGTTCTGGGACACAGCTTCGGAATCAGATTCTCCGTAGTCTCCTTCCTGCCTGATGTCCTTAGTCTCTCAACGTGAAAAACGTAAATAGTCTTTTTTTCTTTTTTCACTTGTTTGAGCATATCAGTGTTCAGCAGTCAGTTCAATGTGTTGTTTCCATTTAGGGAGCTAAAAGAATCCACTTGGGTGAAGACTTAAAGAGCATTCTTTCAGAAGCTCCAGGAAAATGTGTGCCTTACGCTGTTATTGAAGGTATGTTTATTTATTGGTAAAATGAAGAATAACTCCCTCTTCTGAAAGTTTGGTAAAGATCTTCTTGGCTGACATTGAGGGCCTTTTGTAGCCTTGGGGCAGTGGTTCAGAACTTGGACTTTGGGGTCAGAAAGACCTGTGTTACTGCTGTGTGATCTTGGCAAAATTATGCAACCTTTTCAAACCATCATCGCTCCATCTCTAAAATATACGTTACAGGGTTGCTGTAAAACTGAAATGATGTGATCCGTGTAAACTGCTTAGCAGAGTGCCCCAAAGCATAACTTATGGTGATGATGTTTTCATCATGTTGATTAATTAAACTCACTCAAACGAAAGACAAAATTTAAATTACTTTAAAGGAAAGGGCGGAACAGTTCTTCAGAAATAAAATAATTTGTTTCCATTCAGGAGCCGTTCGGTCTGTTAAAGAAACGCTTAACAGCCAGTTTGTAGAAAATTGCAAGGGGGTGATCCAGCGGCTGACGCTTCAGGAGCACAAGATGGTGTGGAACCGGACAACTCGCCTCTGGTGCGTAGCCTTGCTCCACGGGCCCAAACCGCACAGGTGGTCGGTTCAGGTGTCGGTGTCCTGGCCCTGTTTCCATGTCTTCAAGCTTCTCCCGAGACAGGGCGGAGAACGGTCTCTCAGTGCTGCTTATATTCTTGTGCGTGGTCTGAGCACTTCTTCCACTGCCGTCACCTAGGCGTCCTGTCCAAATGCATATTCCTGGGCTCTGTTCCAGACCTACTGAGCCAGAATTTCCAGGATAGGGGACCTGGAGTCTGTGGATATGCATACTAAGGTTTGAGAAACACTGATTTATGGCATGGGTTAATGAAAGTACCTGTT
Organism: Lagenorhynchus albirostris; assembly: GCF_949774975.1. Lineage (NCBI taxonomy): Eukaryota > Metazoa > Chordata > Mammalia > Artiodactyla > Delphinidae > Lagenorhynchus > Lagenorhynchus albirostris. The sequence goes on from NC_083096.1 coordinate 170,598,106, forward strand.
AAGATAACTTCATGCTATTACATGGAGTTCCATTTTTCCAGCTGATCGTAGGAGGGTTTTGTTTTGGATTTCTATTTTATTTTAATTTTTATTGTGGTAAGAATACTTAACCTGAGATCTTCCCTTTTAACCAAATTTTAAGTACAACAGTACAGTCCTGTTAAGTCCAGGCACAAGGTTGTACAGGGAATTTTGAACTACTCATCTTGTAGAAGTGAAACTTTACACCCGGTGAACAGCAACTCCCCATTTTCTTTTTCCCTCAGCCCCTGGCAACCACTGTTTTACTGTTTCCATGAGTTTGGCTACTTCAGATACCTCATGTAAATGGAATCGTGCAGTACCTGTCCTTCCTTCCGTCTGCCTCAGTTTGCTTTGCTTAATGTCCTCCAGGTTCATGCATGTTGTCACATGCGGCAGGATTTCCTTTTTTTTTTTAATTTTTATTTTTATAAAGGCTGAATAGTATTCCCTTGTTACGTATATACCACATTTTCTTTATTCATCTGTCGACAGACATTTAGGTTGTTTCCGTTTCTTGGCTGTTGTGAATAACCTTGCAGTGAACACGGGAGCACAGATGCCTCTTCTAGATTCTGATTTTAGTTCTTTTAGATATGTCCTCTGAAGTGGGATTGCTGGGTCGTATGGTAGTTCTATTTTTAATTTTTTTGAGGCATTTATTTAAGATTAAAAAAATCAGTCTGTCTTACAGGGGCAAAGGGAAATAAAGATTAGCGGTGATCTGTGACAATATTTGTTGCCCACTGAGATTGCCTGAGAACCTAAAAAACCGAGCTTCCCTCTTCTGAGGCTCTGGACAATTGTGATTTCTGTTGTACTCTTCCACTTGCTTCAGACTTCAAACTGTCCTCCTGGCATCGAGGTGCTCTCCACCCCTGCCCGGGTGCGAGGTATCTGCCATCCTTTGTTTTATCTTGAGTTCTCTTGTAGGAACGACTGTTCCAAGATCATTCACCAGAGGACCAATGTGGTGCCCTTTGACCTGGTGCCCCACGAGGATGGCATGGATGTGGCCGTGCGGGTGCTGAAGCCCCTGGACTCGCTGGATCTGGGCCTGGAGACGGTGTACGAGAAGTTCCACCCCTCCGTCCAGTCCTTCACGGACGTCATCGGCCACTACATCAGTGGGGAGCAGCCCAAGGGCGTCCAGGAGACCGAGGAGATGCTGAAGGTGGGGGCCGCCCTCACGGGGGTGGGCGAGCTGGTCCTGGACAGCAGCTCCATCCGTCTGCAGCCCCCCAAGCAGGGCATGCAGTACTACCTGAGCAGCCAGGACTTCGACAGCCTGCTGCAGAGGCAGGAGTCCAGCGTCAGGCTCTGGAAGGTCCTGACGCTGGTGTTCGGCTTTGCCACGTGCGCTACCCTCTTCTTCATCCTCCGGAAGCAGTATGTGCAGCGTCGAGAGCGACTGCGCCTCCAGCAGATGGAGGAGGCGTTCCGGGAGCACGAGGCCCAGCTGCTGAGCCGAGCCAACCCCGAGGACCGGGAGAGTCTGAAGAACGCCTGCGTCATGTGCCTGAGCAACTTCCGGTCTTGCGTCTTCCTGGAGTGCGGGCATGTGTGTTCCTGCGCCGAGTGCTACCAGGCCTTGCCGGAGCCCAAGAGGTGCCCCATCTGCAGGCAGGCGATCACCCGGGTGATTCCCTTGTACAACAGCTAATGGTCTCGAGGCCCCACAGTGAGACCCCCCGCCCCGCTTCAGGGCTGTTTATCTCCAGGCCTTTAGAAGAGCAGTGGTGGGCGGCTGTCATCTCACAGCCCCAGCAGCAGAGGGCGGCCTTTCCAATGTGCAGGGGACCTTTTCCAGCACTGAGCACAGACTCACAGCTGCATCCCGGGGCAGGTGCCGTGGCGCCGCGTCCCTTCCCTGGAGGCCCTGAGTGTGCGTGGCTGAGGACAGCTCACCGCTCAAGTGCCAAAGTCAGTGGCCTCCAGCTTTTCTGTTCTGGTGTCTTCTCGTCCTTTCTGGTGAGGTGTCGGTCCCTGTGGACTTGAGCCTTGAATGACTCGGCCAGAGGTGGGGCAAAGTTGCCTTGCGGAGCCGCTTCTGAAGAGACTGCGCAGTCTCCTTCCCCCTTGCTTACAGCCCGGAAAAAAGTTGTCAGGCTGGACGCGTCACTCGAGTCCCTTTCCCTTACGTGCTGGCCTCCTACACGTGCGCACACGTGTGTCAGGACAAAAGGAAGTGAAATCCTGCATCTGCCCCCTGCCTGACAGGGCGGGACTCTGGTCAGAGAATGGAGAGAGGTCATTTGCGGGGGCACTTGGACCGGTGCCCATTCAGTGATCCCCGTGGCAGTGAGGATGGGGCCGCTTAGCTGAGCCCTGCTGGGGCCACTACGGACCTAACGAGAGGGCCACCGGAGCACGCGTCCGCCCTGGCTTGGAACTCCCGAGGCCTGAGCGGGCTGAGGGCTCTGCTTTTCCCAGAGGAAGCAGTAAGGGCACTGCTGCCCCAGCCTCGGGCTTTCCCAGCTCCACTCCAAGGCTGGCCCCACGGAAAAGAAGCAGCCGGCATCCTGAGCGCAGAGCCTCTCCCGGCCCCCCGGCCCATCCCTGGAAAGTTCACATCCCGTGGGTGTAATCACACCGCCCTTCTCACAGGCCTGCTCACCCCTCAGCTGTCCCGCTCGAGTTTGTGAGTGTGGAGAAGTGGGGAAGCCTCTCTCACCACCTCTGAGTGTCCAAGGCCACGTGCACGGCGCTTTCCTCTCTCGCTTCCCTGGCTTTGAATATCCATGCCCGATCCTCCTTTGTGCGGGGGAGATGGGGGTGCTCTCAGGGGGCTGACGTCGGTTCTCTGCGCGTCCAGCATGGACGGCACAAATAAAAGACGTTATAGCCACGTGTCAGCCTCTTGCTTGGAATGAGAGTTCAGCAGCTAGGCTGAAGCTGCCCCGGGATGGCATTGAATCCTGTTATGGTGGAATGAGCTGGGGACCTGGAGGCCTCTGTGCATCCTTCCTTGGCTGCAAGGTGGTGCAGCTTGGTGATGCTGAAGCGCGGGGGATGCTGGGGGGTGCTGGGGGGTCTCCGGTCAGCCTGAGAGAGGGCCACCCCAGAGACGTGCCCGCAGGTCACGCCTGGCCTCGCTGAGAGTCGTCTTTGAAGACATCTGTGCTGACGTCCTGAACACAGGCAGTGGGATTTCACCTGCTGGGAGAATGGGACGGGTGTTGGGGACAGCAGGGAGGACACTAACATATGTACCGGATGCTCTTTCAGACTTTAATTTCATTGTAAGTCGATGCTCACAAGACCCTGCAGGCTCTCATGGCATCTCATCCTACAGATGAGGAAGCAAGGTCCGAGGGGGGATGTTCTCTGGCTCAAGGACACACAACAAGTAAGGGTGGGGGTGGGGTGGGGTCCACATTTAAACTCCCAGCTGCTTCAGACCCCTGATCCTCCTCACGGCGGTGGGGCTAACGGGTCCCTCAGTGCTCACGGGAACGCCCCACAAGGTGCTGGTGCCCCACGTCAGTGGACAAGGCCACACTGGAGGAGGAGGCGGACGTGCGAACCCACTTGCCCATAGTGAGTCCTGTCCAGGGAGGCGGTAAGACCCTGGCTTTACACATAGGTGGTAGGGAGCGGGCAGGGAGAGGGGGGACTGATGGGGCTGACCTCTGAGCATGTCAAAATGTCTGCCGTTTTCCTGTGTCCTTTCAGCAGACACTTTGAACGAGGGTCCAGGTTTTAGAGGATGAATGAGCTGCCTGTGTGTGGGGACGTGGGGGGCTTGTGTGCTAATCTGTCAGAGTTCAGCCCTTGGCATTAGATTCCATGAGTAGATCTGATCACGTGATGGAAAAGCAGCAAAGGCAGCCTGCCCTTACCCCGGTCTGACTCAAATCCTGGGCAGACCAATTCTGTGTGGAGTGTTCCTCCAAGTGGAGTTGAGTTACCCATCGTGGGAGACACAGGAGCAGCACACCGTCTCTGCCTCAGGAAGTGGCAGCTGGTTGGGAACACGAACACACACGTACCCAGATTCCGGATCTGAGGTCCACACTCGGTCCTAGCCTGGCTGGACTGAGACTGCCCCATGCTCTCCATCACCCGTGCCAGTTCCCACCTTCCATTTAAGGAGCCTCATCACCAGCAGGGTTGAAGGGGCTTAAACCGATCCGTGGGACTGAGGCTGGGGGTTGGAGGTGACTTGGAGACAAGGAACTGACCATGGGGTGGTTGTGAATTTTGACTCAACCCTTATGCTCAGCCTCTAATCGTAGGCAGACAGCATTAGGCAGGGATCGTCTTGAGTAATTGCTCCTGGTGTTTTGAAATTCTGTGCGAGGCACTTGATAAGCATGAATGCTTGCAGTCCTGCAAAGTGGGTATTGTTTCCCCTGTTTTACAAGTGAGAACAGCGAGGTCCAGCAGGGTTACGTTTTGCCTACAGCCATGCATAGTCATGAGCCTGGCAATGTTAGACTCTCCAGGTATCAAGTATGTTTCTAAGATTTAGGGCGAACCAGCAGGGGAGGCTATATCACCCCTTTTTACAGCTTATGTGATTTGCTCAAGGCTATCAAGGTCTGACTGTAAAGCCCTTTGCCTTTAGTCACATTGAAGCTGAGAGGCTAAGAGGGGAAATTGTTCAAGCAACAACTGAAGCCAGTCAGCACCTTGACAGTCACATCCCCTGGTTCTGTAGACCGCAGGCTGAGGCTTATCCTGGTGGAGCAGAAGCCAGGAGGCAGCTCTTTGGAATCCTAAGTCATTCAGAATGGTGATGGGAAATTCAAACAGCAAACAACGTGACAAACCAGGCCAATCTCTGACACCCTTTGCAGCCCTGGTCCTAGGCTGGGTGTGGACAGATCTGATGGGGATGATCCCGCAGGGCCTCGCGAATGCTCAGAGGAAGAGGCTGTCAGGTTTGGTATCCTTGCTGGGCATTTGTTCATCTCAGAGACATTTGCTAAATGTGTGTTCTGTGCCTGGGGATGCAGAAACAAATGATGCAGTCCCTGCCCTCGCTCAGAATTTTTTTTTTTTTTTTCCTCGGTACGCGGGCCTCTCACTGTTGAGGCCTCTCCCGTTGCAGAGCACAGGCTCCGGATGCGCAGGCTCAGCGGCCATGGCTCAGGGGCCCAGCCACTCCGCGGCATGTGGCATCTTCCCAGACCGGGGCACGAACCCGTGTCCCCTGCATCGGCAGGCGCACTCTCAACCACTGGGCCACCAGGGAAGCCCTGAGAATTGTCTTTTACTGTGTCCTTATTGTTTGAAAACGACTAAGCCCCACGGGTCGGATGGGTGCCTCTCGGCTGTTGGAGTGTTTGTGGTTCACAGAATGTCGCAGCTGGGATGGCCTTTGAGATTAGCCTGGTTAGAGCAGATTCCCTGACCATTCAAAATAAAGCAACCAAGGGCAGGGTATCCTTGCTGAAGGGGAGCCAAACAGAGAACACCTACCCCACAGAGCCTAGAATGATCTATTTAAATCACCAATCTGACCACGTCCCTCTTCTGCTTGAAGTCCTTCCCCTGGCTCCCTGTCACCTCCAGGGTCCAGCCCTGGCTCCTGCAAGGCGTATGAAGGCATGTGACCCAGCCCTTGGCCACCTCTCCAAGCCTCTCCACATCTGTCTCTCTCACACTTGTGGCTGCAGCCTCACCGAGCCGATGAGCTTCCCTAAACACGTTGCTGTTCCTGCCTCCTGGCCTTTGCTATTGCCGAGTCCTGCCCCTGGCATTCTGGTCCTTTCTTGACCTTGCTAACATCTCCTCACCCTTCAAAACTCAGCTTTAGGTGTCCTCTCCAGAAAACCCTTCCCTGACTTTCCCCACGCAGGCGGGGTTAGGTGCCCCTCCCCTGAGATTCCATAATCCAGTCCTGTTCCTGCTCTGAACCCATGTCTTGGGCAGGAGCTGTATCTTATTTCTGCTCCAGCACAATTTTTTTAGGTCATCACTCTATACTCGTTAGAGCTAACATTAGGGCTTGCTCTTTGCGAGGTACCGGCGAAAGACTGGACGCGATCAATGTCATTTAATCCTCACTGTGAGCTATGTGTTTGTATTATTCTTACTTTAAGGAAAAAGAAGTCAAGGCCCAGAGAGGTCAAGTTGCTCGAGCACCCAAGAAAGACAGGATTTAAGTCCAGGCAGTCTGACTCCAGAGCCCGAGCCCTTAACCACTGAAAGTACATGGAATGAATGAGAAAACCAACGAATGAGATAGTGGATGCGGGGCCAGCAATCCTGGGAGGCTGCCTGTGGGAGTTGGTTTTTGGACCGGAGATGAGGGCCATGGCTTGGTTGTAAGGAACAAGGGAAGGGCCTCTCTGAGGGCCCAGATCCAAGATGGATTGTGTAAGAGAAACATCACGTCCAATGACCTGCCCAGAGCTTTGAGGGCTCTACACAGGAAAGTCAGGACAACGCCATTGTAAATGGTCCGGACTGGGAGCCCAGAGGCTGCCTTTCTCTCGGGTCCTGGCTCTGTTGCTGTGTGATCTTAATGGAGTGATGTAACCACTCTAGGCTTCACTTCTGTTTGTGAAAGGAGCAGATTGGATTAGACGCTCCCCAAGGCTCCACTCAGCTCTGCCAATTTGCATGTCTGTGACACAGCGAGTGGATGAGGAAGGAGGGAGAGCAGTTTTGAAGCCCTGAGATGAAGACCCTCTTCAGGCGAGCTGCCTGCCGCAGACTCAGAGCCACGTTCCCGGAAAGCCCGGGAGATCAGCACATTTTCTCTCTAATTAGATAGTGTTAACTTATCAATTTTGAATGAGCTAAGTTTCCATGTACGATGTCCTGAATCGCTCCCCGGGGTGCTCATTAGTCATTTCTCTTGCAGCTGCTGCCTTATTGTTCTTCAGATGCCAGCCGAGGGACCTGGCATTTCCCTTCCCCGAGAATGGGGCACGTGAGGCCAAGCCAGGGACACTGGCACTGGTCAGAGGGGCTGCCCAGGCCTGGGGGAGGGCCCTCAGCTCTCGACCTTTACCCTGTGTCCCTGCCAGAGCCACTGCCTCACATTAGGTGCCTCAAATCCAGATTCCTCTAGGATTGGGCTATGACCCTGGAGGGCCACAGCGGAACTCAACAAGCACTTATTAAGCACCTAGTGCACCAGGCACCTTGGGTCTTGAACCTGAGTGGTCTCTAGGCTGGGGAGAGCGGGGTACATATGAAGTCATACTAATATTAACGTCCAAATTGCCATAACTTCAGCCTCCCCCTTCCATGGTCTTCCCTGGTGTTTAAGGTGCTTCACAGGATGGGGCTTCATTCATGCTTGCAGTAAGTTGGCTCACAGTCTGCATTTCTTCCTGCCCTTCCCCACCCCAGGGCTTGTGATGGGAGCCCGCTCATGCTGCAATCTCTACCACGACCTCCAGGTGGCGCTGTACTCCTATGGTTGAGGCCGCTGGAGGCCTTGCGGGAGAAACTGAGGTGGCGCTTCCAAGGGCGGGTGCAATTTTCTCTCTCCTGAGGCATGGGGCACAAGCCTGAGAGAAGAGCCTGAGAAGGACCCTGGGCTGCTGATCCCAGGTCCCGCGCACAGGCTGGGAAGGGGAGAAGCAGGAACGTTCTCTCTGGTTCCTTCCTTTCTCTGCCCAACACACCAGGAAGCCAGGTGCAGATGTGAAAATTCTGAGAAACCCAGAAAACTCAGGGGAAAAGAATCCTGCATTTCTCTCCCTATAATTTTCCAGGCATTCACATCTTTAAATATACTAACCATGATTTCTTTCAACAAAAAATGAGACATGCATAATGCATCGCATGTTCTTAAAATACCCAGATGACTTCACACTGGTAAAGGAGGCTTAAAAAAATTGTACGGCATAGATTTTGATTTTCTCCCCAGAAGCTTTCTTAGTGGAGAAATCCTGCTTCTCCCAGCCCGGCCCGCTTCCCTTGCTGTCCTCTCCTCTGCCCTGTCTTTGCCTTCCTCCCTCCCTCCTATGTGTCAAGTTTCTCTGTCCCCTTCTCGGCAAGGAAAGAGAACCGGGAACTGCTTTGCTTGGCAGTTCTGCCTCTCATCTGCCGCTGTTTGCCTCTTGCCTTTGAGTGTGCGCAAGTTTCTTCCTCTGCGTGTGGATCTGTCTTCCTCTCTGAGGCTGTTTTAGCTTCTCTCCTTCTGTTGGATGCTGTCTGTGAGTCTGTCTCTCCTCACATCTGTCTCCCCTGCACCTGGCTCCTACCCTCCCAGACGGCTCTCTCCTCCTTCCGGATCCCCTGCTCAGCCCAGCTTCTGGCGGGGCAGGGCGCGGAGGGCCTCTGTGCCCTGCGGTGGCCGCTCCCCCAGCTTCTACCCTTCCTACTACATAGGAAGTTCCTCTTCTAGGAAGAGAAAGCCCTTCTCTCGGCCCCCGCAGGCCCTGGAGGGCTTTGGGCAGTGGGACTCACTGCATGAAGCTGTCCCTTCCTCTTATCCTAGTGACCCAATCAGCATCTCATCTGATCCTCCCAATCTCCCCTTGAGGCTGATCTGGTTACCCCCACTTTACAGCTGAGAGGAATTCTGGCTCAGACAGTGAAGTGACTGCCTGGAGGTCACACAGGTAAGAAGGGGTGGAGCTGGGATTGAACTTCTGCTTTACCCTCATCTCACTTGCTGTCACCAGGTCCAGCGCACAGAGCTCTGAGCTGGTCCTTGGGAGAACTGGGGTCTCGGTCCTGGCTCTGTTTCCGATCGGGCAGCTCATCTTTCTCGTTTGGGGTTGACTTCTCCCCACCATGCAGTGGGAAAATGCCCCTCTCTGCCCTGCCAACCTTACAGGTTATCACGGATATCAAATGATATTGCATCCGTGGTGGTGGGGGAGGGGACGTGCTTGAATAACATCGTGTGGGAACCCAAGGGTCCAGAGCATGTCCAGTCCCCTCGCTGGGAACCTGAGCTCAGAGGTCAGTGGCCACATCGTTCTGTCCAGGGTTGAGCCCACACAGGTCTGACCCCAGGTTTGGGGGAGAGTCAGGGTGAGGGCGCCTGGGTTTAAGGTGTAAAAATCTCTTCTGTTGTCACAGGATACTGGTGGGGAGTGTCGTTTACGGGATCCAGTCCTGCGTTCTTTATCTGAAGGGCCTTTGGGGTTCAGAGATCTGCTGGAAATTGCACACACAATTTTCTGTATCTGGGAAAGAGAATCCAGCTCTTTCATTAGATTCCCAGAGAGGTCCTCAGCCTGCAAGAGGCTTGGGCAGTGATTTACATCTCCTCAGTTTGTGGGTAGGTGGAGGTGCAGAGACTAGAAGAGGCTTGTCTCTGCGCACCCGACTCCCAGGTATCCTCAGGAAAGTGGTGTCACCCAACAGTTGTGAGCTCGGCCTGGAGTCAGACCTGCTGCCTCTCCTGGGCTGTGCTGCTTTGGGCTCGTCACTCAACTTCTCTGGCCTCAGAGCCCCTAAGGAGGACATAGAGAGAGATGACAATCCCAGCCACCTTCTGCGGTTGACAAGCGTGGATATGTATTCCCGGGGCGTGGGAAGCGCTTCATAGAGACTGGGTGGGAGAGTGGCAGTCAGAGGGCTACCGTTTCTGAGCCTGATGGAGTCAGTTCCTCCTTAGTCCCCATTAGCGGTCGCGATTTGCTTAGCTCATTTTCTGGTGAGGTCAGGGGCTCTTCAGTCAGGGGACTTCAGGCCTCTCTGGAGCTTGGGTGGGAGAAACCTGGTATGCAGAGCCCAGGCTCTGGAGCCAGACCACGGTCCCCAGCCTCCTGAGCCTCCACCATTTGTCCATGAGGCTAGCATTGTACCTGCCCTCGTCTGCACCCCTGCCCCGCCGGAGTCGTGCCGACATGGCCATGGTGCCCGGCCTCTCGGCTCTCCTCTCCTCCTGGCCTGAGCCCGAGTGAGGCAACTGCTTCCCAGGGTGACACGGAGCCCCAGCACCTCCCACCTGCTCGTTCTGGGCTGGTCTCTCAGAGGTCCTAGGACCACACCCCACCGCCATCCTCTGTGTGAGGACATGCAGTGACTGGGGTGGGGGGAGGACAGTGCAGTTGGGACACTGGTGATCCCTTCTCACGTCCTGGTGAGATTAAGTTCCTCAGCTCCCCCCAGGTGTCCTCACTATTTCTGAAGTTTTCCTAAAGAGCTCATGGGACTCTCATTTTGTGGGTTATTGGTATAATAAAATCTTAAAAAAAATTACCCTCGGACCTCTTTAGTTTAAAGGAACCCAGCAGACTTCATCGTTGAAAAAAGCCATTTTATTTTGTGACTGACTGATTGTGTGTGCGGCTGGAGCTTCCCTCCAGATACAGTCCCGAGCTACAGTGAGAAGCAGGGGTGTGAGACCCTGAGCAGGAGACCTGGCTCCAGCCCGCCCCATGGGCACCCCTTTCCCCACCTGTGACGGGAGGAGGTGGGACTAGATGAACTCTAGGGCTGGTTTCATGCGGAGGCTTCTAGAACTCTGGGCATTCTTTGGAGACCCTCTGGGGAGTATGAGGGGCCCGAAGGGGGGCGTCCTGAGCCCCTATCTCCCCAGCAGCTTGCCCTTTATCTACTTTTTATCCCTGGAGGTTCCTTGTAAGATTTTATTTGAAGAAAGGGTCTTGGTAATTAAATAAAAAAAGCAAACTTTTGGGGGGAAGGGCTCTGCCTGCCACAAAAGTCCTGCACAACTGTTTGCTGAATGTAGGGAAGGTGAGTGAACTATTCTTGGGTTGTTTCTTGATTCTAGGTCTGAGCTACCCCCAGTCGGCTAACACACACTGTGTGTGTTTGTGCATGTGTGTGTGCACGCACACAGGCGTGGTGCGGAGGTGGGCTGCAGAAGCCTTGCCTTTCAAGGCGGGTGGGGAACGGGCTGCACCCAGGTTCCAGTCCCCGAGGTGAGAGGCGTGGGGGTGATGTGGGTTTTTATCTGGCCTGGTTCAGAGTGGTAGTACCCTTCTGGAGGCCACTTAGACTCTCTGGAGGTGACCAGCTGGCCGTTGCCATGACACCGCATCCTGGCCTCCCCTGCTGGGCCATCGAGGGTCTGAGCCAGTCCTGGCAAGGCTCAGCATTCCCAGCACTCCGCCCCATGGGTTACTGGGCCTGAGCTGCCAGCAGATGCCCTGCACCCAGGGCTGAGACACCACCATCTTCTCTAAGTCTCGCCATTACCCTCTGATGCCATGGCCTGTGACTCAGTTTCCCCATCTGGGTAGGAGAGAGGGGAAGGGAATAAGGGGAGCAAATGCACGCGGAGCATCTGTTTTATGCGGAGGCCCATCTGGGGCAGACTTTCCCTTTTTCCATCCCATTGACACTAGTGCAGGGTTCAGGGCACAGCAGGGCCTTGCAAATATGTATTTTTAACCCTGGAACATCTGTGCTGAAAGGGCTCACAGAGATGGTCCTGTTCTGTGGTTCTCAATTCTGCAGAGTCCCAGGGTTTGGTAAAGGAGATTTCAGGTGAGGTTTGAAGGAGAAACCCCCCCACCTTTGCCTCAAACAGGTTTTATCTACTTTAGATTTGAGAGATCTGGTTGATTTTGCAGCTGAAAAAAATGTGATTTTTCTCCAAGTTTCCCATTTTGTGATGTAGAGTCAGAGGCCTAGAGGCGAGAATCAGCTCATTCAAGGTCACAAAGAGAGTCAACAGGTAATAATAAGAACTACGTTTACTGAGGACTTACTGTGTGCCAGGCATACGATACATGTATAATCTTCCCTAGAACGAACCACCGAGTAGAAATCATTATTACCCCCATTTGACAGATGAGGAAACTGAGGCACGATGAGGCGAAACAACCACAGAGTTAGGAAATGACAGAGTAGGAATTTGATCTTGGCTGCCCAGTGAAGGCCATCCCCTTCACCCTGGCCTACTTCACTAGACTGTGTACTGCCAGGTTTCCTTGATGCGTGGTGGGGAAAGTGGTCTCCACTCCTGCCTTACTTGGTCCGTTCCTCCATCTGGACCTGGCATCTTCAACACAGCCCTGGGCATCTGGCTCACAGCCAGCCTCTTGGCTTTGTGGGGTAAGGCAGGGATGGAGCCCCAGGGTCCGTGAGTGCATCCAGGTCTAGGGCTCCAGAGTAAAGCATGGCCCACTGAAGGATGAACAAATGGAGGACCGAGTGAGGCCTTTGAAATGGAGACGGTTGGGAGGGGTGGAGGTGGAGGAATACCATACTGATTCACACTTTCCCTCGCAGAGCTGCGTGCCCTTGGAGGCATCACTTAGCCTTCAGGAACCTTGTCTGTAAAATGGGTCTGACTGTCCCAGTCCTGCCACTTCTGGAGGCTAAAGGGAGCCTCTAGGAAGGGAACAGTCATGGTAATGCCTTTCTGACAGTAAAATGCCATGTGCCTGAGAGGAATGTGTGGGTAAGGGGCTGGGTATTGAGTTAGGAAGGTGTGGTGCTGCCACCTTTAACCTTATTTGGAACAAGGAAAGGTAAACATGCAAACAGATGGGGTGTAAAACCCAGCTTCTCTTTTTGCTCTCAGTTGCTGTGTGTGCAGGGATTCGTCAGCCCTCTCTGTGCCTTTCTGCGGACCTTCAGTACAGGAGGACTGTGGTAGCTACTCAGCGTGAACACTGCTTTGTTACTCGGCAGTAAAGAAGGAGCCAGAGGAGTGTGAGATTAGTGGAGTGGTCTCAGCCCTGCAAGCTGTCACCACTGCGGGATGTCCCCTATAGGGGCCCGGAATCACAGCTGGGAAAAGTGGCTTCTCCTGGTTCCATCGGTAGCCTGTGACCTCGGCAAGCCACATACTCTTTCCGCTAACGGTTAAACAGGCATGCACTGTCTCCTCTTTCTACCTCAAAAGGTGTTTATTTTGAGAAGCAAGGTCGATAGTGGATGTGAAGATGCTTTGGGGTGTGGTGGGGAGGAATAGAAAGACTGATACAAATGTAAGAGCTTCTTGTAACAATCATCCTGCTTGTTATGCTTTTGTTTTCTCTTCCAGCACTTGGCCTGGTGTTAACCTCAAAGCAAACACTTGGAAAAGCCTTAATGAATGGAGACAGGTTGCTTGTGGAGTGGAGCAAAGGAGGCCAGAGACCTGCTGCTTATGCCACTGACAAGCTGTGGGATTTGGAGAAAGCCCCTGACCCTCTCTGGGCTTCAGTTTCCCCATTTCTAAATGAAGGAGGCTGGACTGGGTCCTCCTTAAGGATCCTTCCAATTCTGACGGCTCTGAAATGGGAATGAATGAAGTGCTACTGTTCTTTCTCCCTCATTAAGTCATTTCGCAAATGTTTAGTGCACCTCCTTGCTCAGCCAGGCCCCGAGAGCCTGATGCTAGCTAGCCCCATGTCCCATTTTACAGCTGAGATCATGGAAGTTCAGAGAAGGGATGTGACTTGCCCAAAGTCACACAGCTAGCAAATGACAAGGCTGAGATTCAAACCCAGGCCTGAATCCAAAGGTCATGCCTAGTCCATCTGCATCCCGGTTTCTCAGCCCCTTCCTCGCCTCTCCCCAGGGTGCCTGGCCTCTGGAGGCCTGGGATCCCCTTTACACAGTTTGGGGGAGGGGCTGGGCTGGCTCCTCTCAGGCAGCCTCTCTACCATATGTTTTGTCACTAAAAAACACCTCCCCCCTTCCGTCCAGCCCACCACTCACCCAGAGTCCTAGATTTAAGGTGCGAGTGAACCTGAGGATGCTCTTTCGCTATTGGTGGGACCCCTTGCAGGGCAGCTGGTGGAGCCAGTTGAGACTCACCAGGGGACCAAGATGTGTTTCCTTGCCCTGCCTTCAGCAAACTGCATGACCTTGGGATGGCTGCCTCTTTCTGCGGTCAGGCTGGTCCTGCCGCGTGAAGGCGGTCTCCAGGGGGAGAGCAGGTGCTATCGGCGCTGGGCGGGGATAACGAGCCCTCCTCGCGCACCTTGCCCCCTCGGAGTTACCATCTGCTCGGCAGACGCGCCTCCCAGGACCCTGGGGTTGCCCCAGTCTCCCTCCCGGGATCCAGAGCCCGCTCCTCGGCTCAGAAGCCTCAGTCTCTCCCCAGGGCTCGTGGCAGTTGCTGGAAGGGAGGTCCCTAGGGGCAGAGAGCTGCAGGCCCGGGACGTCCCCGGCAGAGGCAGTGGACGCCAAGAGCCGGGCATCCCTGGTGAGGCCGGCGTAAGAAGGCGCTCCCCGCTCCTCGGGGAGGCTGGGCTGCCCTCCCCACCCCCCATCCGCCTCCACCCCGAGGCCCCGCGGGAGCCCGAGTCGAGAGACCTGGCTGGGAGCAGGGCCTTCCAGGGCGAACCGAGTGGGAGAGGGAGGGTGTGAGGCCCAAGGGGCCGGGCCCTGAGAGTCTAGAGTGGGGCGCAAATGTGATGGGGGCAAGGGGTTCCCCGGTTGGCGCCGGCGGGGGAGACCGTGTCCGAGGGTCGCCGAGTGCCCTCCGACCTCTACCCCAGCATCTGGCCTCCGGGGAGACCTGCATCCATCTGTCCTTCCCCACGTGTGCGTCGTAGGTTCCCCTTCCCGCTCCCGGAATCCCCACTCCCCCCAGCTCTCCGCGGGAGGCAGAGCCGGTGGCAGGTCCCGCGCGGAGCCGCCGCGCACCGGCTCGGGACCCGGTAAACACCCCGCGGGAGGAGGCGGCGCCCGGAGGCCGCCGGGCCGGGGCGGGGCTCACGGGGGGCCCCTCAGCGCGGGCGGGACGCGGGTGCTGGGGGCGGGGGCAGGAAGCTAGCCGCGGCCCGGGCCGGCCTGCGCTGCCCCGTGACGTCGCTCGGCTCCCAGGGATCTGTCCCCGCGGCCCGGGTCCCCTCCGCCCCGCCCTCCTCCTGCCCTCCCCCCGCCCCCCGCGGCCTCGCCTCCGCGCCGCGGCCGGCATTTCTCGCTCGCAGCTCGCCCGCTGGCTGGCTCTCGGTCCCGGCCTCCTTCTCCTCCCTCTGACTCTCCTCCTTCCCTCTCCGACCCTCTTTCTCTTTCTCCCCTCTCCCTCTCCGATCCTGATCTAGTCGTTCCCTCCGCCCTTTCTTCTCCTCCCTCTTGCCTTCCTCTCTTTCGGTCGATTCCCCTGCCTCTCATTCTCTCTGTGTCTCTGCTTCTCTCCCCGTTTCCCTCTCGGTTTCTCTCTTCCCCCTCCCTCCCTCCGGGCTTCTCTCCCACCCCCCACCCGTGCCCTCCCTCCACCCTCGCTCCCCTCCCCCTCCACCCCTCGCAGCCCAGCCGCTCGCAGCTCCCCAGTCAGCCTCCCCGAACCAGCGCCGCCGCCGCCCGCACTCGCCGCAGGACCGGCCTGCCCGGCTTCCCGGGGTGCGCCCTCCTCGGCCCCGCGCCCTCGGGGCTCGCTGGCACAGCCTCCTCCCCCGGCTCACGGCCCCGCCCGGCCCGGCCCCAGCCCAGCGCCCGAGCGCGCCGAGGATGTGAGTCCTGCTCGCCTCTGCCGGAGCAGCAGCCACTCGCGCGCCGCCGAGCCGGAGCGCAGCGCAGCGCAGCCTCGGGCGCTCGCGGGGTCGCTCGGGCCGGCTGCGCGCTCCTGCCCCAGCGGCGCCCTCCGGCCTCTCGCCGGCGCCAGCGCCGCCGCAGCCCGCGGGCGGTCCTCGGCCGGCCGTCCCCGGCCCCAGCGCCGCTGACCCTGTCCGCCGCGGGCGGGGACGCGGGCGGAGGAGGTGCCGCCGCGGAGCCCCCGGACGCGACCATGTCGGAGGTGCTGCCCTACGGCGACGAGAAGCTGAGCCCCTACGGCGACGGCGGCGACGTGGGCCAGATCTTCTCCTGCCGCCTGCAGGACACCAACAACTTCTTCGGCGCCGGGCAGAACAAGCGGCCGCCCAAGCTGGGCCAGATCGGCCGGAGCAAGCGGGGTGAGTTCGCGGCCACCTCCTCCGACACCCGTTTTCCGGGCACCCAGGCCTGGCGGAGGTTTGCGGGGTTTTCCCGCACCCGGGAGCCCGTTCCGACCCACTAACATCTCATCGCGCAGAATTGGACCGGGGGGGGCATCCCGCACTGCGGGTTCAGCTCCGGCTGGCCTCGGGAACCCCTCCCCCTCAGCTAGATCCTCGTTGGGGTCACCCAGGGGGCGTGGCTGCATCTCGCTGCAGCAGGGACTGAAAGGTTATATCCCGGTTCCCAAAGTTTGATTTTTTGATTTATACCCTGCCCCCGCCCCTTTTGCGCCCCTTTTGCGCAGTGTAGTAGCAGCTGAACTCGATCTACAACCCGGGGTGGGGGGAGTCCTAGGGCTCCCCGGGGACGGCGTGGGGAAGGGCTGGTTCCGGCGGGGAAGGCGAGGGGCTTTCGGATCACACCGGCTTTTCATTGTTCCTTGGCAGGGGGAGGGGGTTTGCCGAGCCTGGGCGCTCGGCGCAGGAGCTAGAAAAGCCCCGTAGAGACTGGGACGCGCGGGGGTTCTAAGAGGAGCTCCAGAGGCGCGGGGACAATGAGAAAGACCGATAGCTGCCGTGAGAGACTGAGACGCAGAAATAGGGAGGAAGGCGGAGGGGGGAAGTAGCGGGGAGGCCGAGATGGGCAGAGACCGAGACAAAGCTAAGGAGAGAGAGAGTCAGAGCCGGAAAGACAGCGAGCCAGGAACGCAAGTCTGGGGAGGACAGAAAAGCAGCTGAAACAATGAGGGCAACCGACACCCCGGACACAGAGAGAGGCCCAGAGACCTCGACAGGTGACCGTCGCGCCGGGAGACTGATGGAGGGACCGAGGAAGGCGAGGCTAGGTAGAGATTGTGAGAGAGGTGAAGGACGCAGAGAGGCAGATGCGGAGAGGCGGGCGAGCCGCCGGCGGGCAGCGAAGGGAGGCTTCGACCTCTGTAGCTGCGAGTGCGGAGAGGCCAAGTCAGCCCGCTGGCAGCGCGGAGGGGGGCTCCCGGCCCAAGCGAGGCCAGAATCCCCGACGGGCTGCGCGCTGTGCAACCGGCCCCTGGCGTCCCTCCTCGCTCAGCGCACCTCAGCACCCCGCCTCGGCTACCGGCGCTGCGCTCGGGGCACCCGGGAGGATCCCAGGCCCGGAGCCCGTGGCTCCTCCCTCCCCTCCCTCTCTCGCCCAGGAGCCTTTTTTCCAAATAAATGCGCCCTCCAGGGTGGGTGGGGGCCGGGGTGAGGACCAGGCCGGTGCGCGCCTAGGCTGCCACCAGGGCTGCGGGATTTGTGCTCTCTTCGCTTCCTCTTCTCAGGACCATGCTGGGACGCGGCCTGGGGGAGGGGGAGTGGTTGAGAGGAAAGCAGCAGAGGGACCCCTGGCCGAGCAGAAGAGGATGGGGGCTGTGTTAGCACGCGTGGAGACCCCTTCCCTCTCCTTTCCTCAGTCTACCCGCCCCTCCGACCCGGGCGTAAAGCGAAACTTAGGGACCCCTGGCTAGGCCCAAGAGCGCTCACCTCTCCTTTTCTCCCCCTTTTTTTGCAGTTGTTATTGAAGATGATAGGATTGATGACGTGCTGAAAAATATGACAGACAAGGCACCTCCTGGTGTCTAACTCCCCTAAAGACAATGAGTTAAGGGAGAGAATAAGAATGAGAACGGCGATATCAGTTATTGGCAAAAAGCATGAAAAGAGAAAGCACTTTGAAATTTATTACTAGCTTGCTACCCACGATGAAATCAGCAACCTGTATCTCGTGTCAGGCCGGGAGACAGATGAGGCGTGAGAAGAAGGCTCTGGGCTTCTTTGCAAAGATAAAAATTAAAAAGAAATTTTTAAAAATTAAAAAAATCACTATATATATATATACATAAAGAAATAAAAAGAGAAGTCTCAGTTGCAGCTATTTGTCAAAATTAATATCCATTTCTTTTTCTATACAGTGAATATTGCGCAATTATAGATCTGGTTTTTGAACCACTTAAATAATGAAGCAGCAACACCGGGTGTTTTGAGGTGTTGGCATTCTTCGCTGATTTGGCTGTTCCCAATGTTTACATTATTTAATCTTGCAAAAATGATTCTGTGCACTTGGATGTGAAATGCTGTCCAGTTTTATTTTTTTATGTTGTTATCCTTGGATGTACAAAAAAAAATCAGAAAATGATCTCTATAGATATTGCATTCTATTTTGGTCATCTTTTGAAGTTATCAAGAATGTGTTTAAAACAAGAGGAGAACTTTTCTAAGGAATCATACCTAGAAAATAATCATCGCTTTATTTTAAAATGAATTGTAAAGCTTGTGTTTCTTTGTTGCTGCGAGCTATTTGCCCAAGTTAATGCAAATGAACACATTTTATATGTCAGGAAAAAAAACCACAAAAAAAACAAAGAAAAAAAATGCTTGAGCTTTTTCTAACCTCTTCCTGCAGTCTGTTGTGTGAGCAGCCTGTTTTTTTCTCTAATATTGTGTCCGTTTATTCTCTTTAATGGACTGTAAAAAAATGTAATCACAAGAGTGCCAAATATCTTGAAATGCCAAAAGGCATTTTGGTTTCTTTTCTTTTCCCTGTGCTCTGAGTTCACGTAAAGGAATGCTTGGAGTGTCTTTTTCTGTTATTTATAGGGGTTCTCTTAGGGCACACCAGCTGCCTGTTTTGCATGGTATTTGCAAAAATGCCTCTTGCGTGAGGAATCTTTTCCCGTTTTTTTGTTTGCAACTTTGGACCTCAAGAGGTTTCTTCCTTTCCCTACCCTGTTGCCTCTTTTCTTAATTCAATATTCTGTATGTTGCACCTTTAACCAGCACACAGGGCTATTTCTTCAATGTACAATAAAAGAACTGTTCCTGTGTCTCACTCTCTTTTCTCGGCTTTGGTTCCAGGGAGCTTGCTTTTTGTCTGCTGGTTGCAGATGGGAAGGCGGGAACGGTAGCTTTGGTCTGTGAGGCGAAAAGGTGGTGTGGAGGCCACCGTGGGTTGGGCTCAGGTGATAGGAAAGAAGCTGGAGTGGCAAGGCCATCCCTGGAGGGCAAGTGCATCCAGTTTGGATTTGCGTTGGGCTCTCCCAACTTCTGTTGGGTTTCTGCCATCCCTGGTGGGGTGTGGGGAGAAGGAGGCTGGTGTGCTGGTTGGCAGGGAGTCAGCCTCGTGAAAGGCAAAGTTTGGAGGCTGGCAGGCTTGGATTCAAATCCCAGCTCCTTCACTTCCTAGCTCTATGGATTTGAGCAAGTCCCTTCACTTCTTCAGGCCTCAGTTTCCAAATCTGTGAAGTGGGGTTAATGCAGCTCCTACCTCGAAGGTTGTTGGGAAGATTCACACAGCACCCAGCACATAGTAGCACTCAGCATCAGATGCCCAGGTAATCCTTCATCCTGGGCCACCCGTCCTCAAGGGCAGGGCTGAGGAGGACCTATGCTCTTTGCCCTGCACCTTTGTCTTCCTGAGTTCACAGGTCCTTCCTGGAGGGATGAGCCTGGTCCTCTGGGGCCCACAGCCCGATTGGATTTGTCTCAGGCTTCCCCAATCACCGCTCAAAAAGTCTCGTTATGAAAAAAAATTCTCAGCCCCTTGTTGGGCTCAGGACAGTTAATGGCAGCGGAGCAGGCCCCTGGGGGAGGAGGGGTTGGGAGAAGGATTTTGGCTGAAGAAAGGCCGGGAGAGTTTTTTTTCTCCTGGGCCGCTTGGCATCCAGGAGTCCCGGTGCCGCCGGGAGCTTTTAATGTGTTTGTTGTAAAACTGTCAGTCGGGGAGTCACAACACAGCTCACAGTGACAGGAGCCTGAGTGTGACTCAGACATCAGGTAAGACAGGCCTGGTGGGGAGAAGGAAGGGGGGCTCCAGAGGGCCTGTGGGGAGGGGGGTGATGTCTCAACCCCCTTCTCGGGGTGGAGGCCCAGAGCCTCAGGGGGACCCAGTGGAGTCCCTATCAGGCATCATCGGGAAGGCAGGCAAGCTGGAGCTGGCGGTGTCTGCAGGACGATGGGGGTGGGGTGCCAGCTGGATTTTCCCAGGCGTGTGACCCTGTTCCCAAACCTGGCTCTCCTCCCCGCTGACCCCAGAGAGTCCCAGTGCTCGGAGCCTTTGGGCCTTTAGGTACCACGGAGCCCAGCTTTCCCCTGTGCTCTGTCCGCATGAAGGTTGAGGGGCCGCCTGGCAGAGCTAGGGGCCGGGCCCACCCTCTGTGCAGCGTCAATTTGCCAAGAGGAGAAGGAACCAAATGAAAAGATTGTTTCAGAAGACAGGTGTCTGTCCGCACCCAGGAGTCATTAGCGCTTACCTGATCAAAGCGCCGTGCAATTACAAAGCGCTTTCCGTTCCAAGCCTCACATAATCGGCCCAGCAACCCTGGAAACCCACAGCCCCTACCTCTCTTTAGGAGGTGAGGAAATCGACACCCCAGAGGGGCTAAAAGGCCGGGCACAACAGCCATACTCACTGAGCTCTTACTGCAGGCCCGGCTCGAAACGGCTCTATGAAGCAGGTGTTACCTGTGTCCTGATGATACAGGAGAAACCAGGGCTCGGAGGCATTAGGTAACTTGTATGAGGTCACTCAGCTGGTAAGTCGGGAAGCACTCTTGAACCCAGAGTCCGGGCTCCAGGATGGGGCTGCAGAGTCACCTGTCCCCAGACCCAGGCTCAGTCCCAGCTGCAGCCATTGTCCTTCAGCTTTAAATATCCTTTTGTTGGTTTATTGTTCTGAGCCTGGGCTCTCCCGCTCTTCTGCCAACAGAGAACTGACTGCATCAGGGGTCAGAGGGAGGCAGAGCATCTTAGCTGACCACTTGGATGTGGTCAGCTAAGACCTGGAGCTGCCCTCTGCTGGGAATGGGGGAGCACGGGAGCCCTTGGTGAGGCTCGGGTCCATTTTAATAAGTGATGTATTAAAAGGTTCCTGCTGGAGGCCACCCCACCAGCCGAGGCAGGATTCTCTGGGAAGACAGAATCTGCCTTTCCCGCAGACTCCGATCAGCAACAGAAGAATATAAATCTTTTAAATATACTCGAACATCGGGGTAAACATTTGTTGAGAAGGCACTTTAGGGACTGGGCAGATATCAAATTATACCAAGTACACGATATGTTTGAAGTATCTGGTTAGGTAGCAGTAAATACGGAAAAGGCCACTCGAAGTCCGATCTGGGGGAGGGTGTCTCGAAGCCTCCAGGCATCGATCGAGCATCCTGGGCTGCATTATTCAAACTTCATTAATCGAATGCTTGTAATAAGCATCCAGCTCCCCGGATTCTGCTTCCTTGGCCTTCCCAGGCTGACAGCCTGAAGGAATATCAAAAAGCACCTCTAAGGGGGAAATTGGCAAATTAAGTTTTAAAAGAAAGTGACTTGAAAATTACTGCTGTCTGGAGGCCACAGATGAAGGAGTGAGCACCGTCCCCTGTGCAGACAGCAGGCAGCTGGTTCTCGGCCCTCAGGGCCCAGCAGAGGGGGTGGATTTCAGGGTGGCTACTGAGCACATAGAAGGCATGAGTTTGGGACTTCGGTGACTTGGATTTGAAACCTCTCATATACTTTCTCGTTTGGACTTGGGGCCAGTTTCTCAAGCTCTTTGGGCCTCTGTTTCTTCTTCTGGAAAATGGGGATGGTGGCAATGCCAGTAGCACGAAGGATTAAACAGGAGCCCCCACTCCTCCCAGGTGCAGGGCCTGGTGCGTTATAAATGTCAGTCATCAAACATGAAGTGCCTACTGTGTGCCGGGTAATGGTCTTTCAAGACCTGGCAAACAGTTCGAGGTGTGTGAAGCTTCTTTGCAGATGGTTTTTGGCAGCCCAGAGCTGACACCCTGAGGGGACAGAGGGGCAGTGGAGGCATCCCCGCGGGGGTGGGGTGGGGTAGAGGAATCAGCTCACGTCTCATTATCCCCATCAGTTCCCCAAAGCACCCCAATCAATACAATCCTAAGTAAACCTGTGTGCTTGCTCTCCGAAGGCAGTTGAGAGGAGTTTCCTACCGGCTTCCAACCAGACTGCCGCAAGCCTTCCTCCTCTGGATGGAGACTAACAAATCCTGACTTCTTGCCCTGGGAAGGAAAGAGCTTGGCTTTCTGCTTGGATCCCCTCTGTCAACAGGTCCTCCATGATTTTCATTCATGTGACAAATATCAACTTAGCACCCACTTCGGGCCAGGTCCTGTGCTAGGCTAACTGAATATCCAATGATGAAGAAATGGGAGTTTTCCTTGGGCTTGAAAATGATAGTTGCCATGGCAATGAGGTTGGGAGCTAGGAGCTTGGAGACCCCCAAAGTCAGCAGCTCAGATCCTTCGTGCTGGTAAAAAGAGGAAACCAAAGAGAACTGGGTCTTGGGGACTGCCTGAAACCCAAACACATGACCCTCTTTTAAAAAATATAAACTTTTACTTTAGAATAGTTTTAGATTTACAGAGAGGTTGTGAAGGTATTACAGAGTTGCCACGTACCCCTGACCCAGTTTCTCCTATTGTTCACATCTGACATTTCCACAATATGCTTTTCACAACTAAGGAAACAACACAGGTACGGTACTATTAACTGAACTCCACCGGTTCCTTCAGTTTATACCTAATGTCCTTTGTCTGTTCCAGGATTCCATCCAGGATACCATGTTACATTTATTTATTTATTTTTAAAATTTATTTATTTATTTTAGGCTGCGCTGGGTCTTCGTTGCTGCACGTGGGTTTTCTCTAGTTGCGGGGCGAGCTTGCGGAGCACGGGCTCTAGTAGTTGTGGCACGCAGGCTCTAGAGCTCAGGCTCAGTAGTTGTGGCGCACGGGTGTAGTTGCTCCGCGGCAGGTGGGATCTTCCCGGACTAGGGCTTGAACCCATGTCCCCTGCATTGGCAGGCGGATTCTTAACCACTGTGCCACCAGGGGAGCCCCACATTACATTTAGTCATCCTGTCTCCTTAAGTTCCTCTTTGCTGTGATCATTTCTCAGATTCTTCCTGTTTTTGATGGAGTCCTGGTCAGGTATTTTGCAGGCTTTCCCTCCACTGGGGTTTGTCTGATGTCTTTCTCATGCTTCAGCTGGGGTTATGGGTTTGGGAGGAAGACCATGGAGGTAAATAAAGTGTCATTCTCATCACATCCTATCAAGGGTACACACTTTCACCGTGACCGATCACTGTTGATGTTGACCTTGATCACTTGGTTGAGGTAGCATTTGTCAGGTTTCTCCAGGGCGAAGTTATGCGTTTCCTTCTGGTTTCCATACTGTCCTCCTTGGAAGGAACTCATTATAGCCCACTTAAGGGGTGGGAAGATATATTCCCCCTCCTCGAGGGGGGGAGTATCTCCATAAATTATTGGGGCTTTTCTGCCCAGGTGATGTGGGTGACCCACTTTTCAGCCGGTCAACTTTGCCCCTCTGTTGGGTAAGCCCACTGTGGTTTAGATGTAATCATGAGTTAGAGGCAAACCAGGGAAAAACAAAAATGCCCACAAGGCCCAGGGTGCTGCCTGATGACCGATAGATGGAGCCTGACAAAAAAAAAAAAAAAGATTAAACACAATTAATAAAAGCAACTTCCTGTGGAGGGGGAACTGTCACCCTGATTAGAAACTGTGCAGAATTTGCTCTTGGAAACCTTCAGGCAGCTGCTCTGGTTTATAAAATCTGCCTATTGGAGGGAAGGAGGAGGGGAAAGAAAAGGTTGTCATTATTCCAGAAACAGAGATTCTCCCAAACCATATGCAAAAATAAATCCTCCGCGACCGGGCTGTATCCAGGGAAACCTGGCAGCTGGGCTGGAGCTTGTGGGGTGGCCCCGGGGGGGATGGAGAGCCTGTGTCCACAGGCCCCACTCGCTTCTCCGGAGAAACCAAGAGTCCCAGAAAGACAGCCCCACCTTGCCGGCCCTGGGCCCCCATCCCCATCCCACCCTCCCCCTCTGAGATGAGGACTTGGTTGATCTTGTTACCTTTCACACTGGAAGTCTCGCCTTTAACCCCGGGCAGCACACACCCACTCGCTCGGAGGAAGGTCCTTGACCCAGAAACAGCTGTTTGAGGACAAAGGGTCACTAGAGGGGAAAGGAGGTTGGGGAGGCCAGGCTGGAGGGAGGAGGAGGACCTGGGAAATGGGCCATGGGAAATCCTAACAGAGTAGCGATGGGGGCTGGGCAGGCGGGGTCAGGCAGTGATGACACAAAGTTGTCAGGGAAAGGTATGTCTGGTAAGACAGAGGGCCAGTGGCTAAGGGCTTAAAACAGGGTGGGCTGGGAGGATGTTTGGGTAGAGGAAATTAACTAATTAAATCCCTATTCATTCAGGGATTCAACAGCCCCGTGTGGGGGTGGGCCGGGTATTATGCTTGGCACTGGGGAGACAGGGCTGGGGACAGCAAGGCCTCCTCTGGCCTTCACAGGCCTCCCTGCCTGGTCAAAGACCATTCGATGACAGGGAAGAGGTTGAGAAGGCAGGGGTGGACCCACAGGAAGCTTAGGAAACACTTGGGGAACCCCAATAGCATGCTGCCGGCATCTACAGAGGGTGTCTTGGAAAAGATTGGTGACTGCTTTCCAGTCCCCTACCTGCCAGTAACACACTGTGGGGTGGTCGCTGTGCGCAGGTATTTTGCCTCTCTGGGGTTCCTTTTCCCAATTTGAAAAGTAATATTTACAAGGTGCTCGCTCGAGGCCAGTAACTGTTCTACACTCTCTGCATTTGATTCATTTAATTTTCACAGTAACTGGGAGGTAGTTACTGTTAGTATTGTTCCCATTTTCCAGATGAGAGAAACCGAGGCACAGAGCAGTGAAGTCACCTGCCTAAGGTGGCACAGCTAGAAAGTCATGGAGCTGGGACTGACCCCAGGAAGGATGATCCCAAGAGTTCCTGGTTTCAACTGCGCCAATATAAGGAGAGGGTCGGGCAACGTGACTTCCTACCGCTTCTGGCAGCCCAAAGGGCGCAGTGTTCTGAGCCTAAACCGCCCATCCTCCTGTGGGGGAGGGGAGGCTGAGGATCCGGTTGGCGGGTAAACCCTGGACCAGGCCAGACGGTTGCCATGGGGACGGCTGGGCGGAGGCGGCCAGCCGAGGCTGGTTGCCCCGAGGGGCAGTTCCGGGGGAGCTCCTCCACTGGCAGGGAGTGGCCCGAGCTAGCACCTGGGGCCGCGTTTTCCTGGCAGACGGAGCCACAGTAATTCTCCCCTCTCGGGCAGGGGAGACCACAAGTCTCCTGCAGCCGTCTGAGCCTCCTCCGACCTGAACTCAATCCCCCACGAAGCCGCACTTATCTCCAGTTCATCTGCGTGAATTATTTACTGTGGCTGGCGGCCTCCCGCCTGCCTCCGCCCTCCCTGTCCGCGCGGCTTTTTCACATCCTGGTTTGCAGCAGCTCCTCTTCCTCCCGATCCAAGGAGCTCGACTGTCAGGCCTCAGGGGAACTTGGGGCAGGAGCTCCCCACCTCCTCAAGGCCTCACCTGGACATCCAGAGGGAGCACTGGATTGGGTCAGGAGTATTTGTTTAATTCTCCCAGCAATCCTACCAATCAGGGGCACCGTATATTATCCCCATTTCACATATGAAGAGGCTGAGGCCAGTAGGGTTTGAATAACCTGTCCACCATCAGGAAGGAGCCAGAAGTGGAAACAGCTCTCAACTCTTACCCACTCCTAAGCGGGATGCCGTGATGCCTCCTTAGCCTGAGGGCCAGTCTTGCGGGCCGGTCACATCTGTGACGTGCCCTACGCACAGGGCAATGAGCCAGCCCCGTGTGCCTGGCCCTGTGCTGGGGTTCTGGGGACACACAGATGAGTCAGGCACAGCCCCTGCCCTCCAGTTGCTTCTGTCTGGAGTCGGGTGGGGGTAGGGGACAGGTAGCAGGCAAGGACAGACACGTTCATGACTCCTTATGTGGGAGGAGTTGGAGGGGGCTGGGCACTGAACAGGGAGTTCTGGGGCGGTGAGAGACCCTTCAGTGAGCAGGTGGATGGGGGTGGGGGGTGGGGGGGAGCTCTTGGTGTGGGGAAGACCAGAGCAGCGGGACGGAGGCTGGCAGGCTTGGGGTTTGCTTGAGAAAGGGCAGGTCCTCGGGGAGGGGGGTTGGAACAGGGCATTCGTGTTGGCGCCAGGGTTGGAGGAGGAGGGGGCTTTGGGCCAGATCCTGGGGGTTCTTGAAGTGCGAGCTCAAGGGTCTGTTTAGAGCAGTGCTTCTCACGGGGTAGGGGAGAAATTTCCCCCTCCAGGGGACATTTGGCAATGTCTGGAGACCTTTGTGATGGTGACAACATGGGGAGGAGGGTAGAGCTAGTGGCATCTCATCGGTAGGGGACGGGGATGCTGCTAAACATCTTACGGTGCCCAGATTTATCCAGTCCCAAACGTGCCGGAGTTGAGACATCCTGGTTTAGAATGTGTTTAAGAGCCTTTACGACGAACCAAAGTAAGATTTTGGGCAGGACACCTATCTTCTCATGCCTCAGTTTCCTCCTCCCTAAAATGGGCTGAGTATATTGGGTAACGTTTGAGGTAATAGCTGTCATCTTTTTCACGCGTACTGTGTGCTGGTCACACCCTAAGCACGTTACAGATATAACAATAACATAATAACATCATCCAATCCTTATAACCCAGTGACGAGTAACACTACTACTAACAACAAGCTTTCCCAGGGCCGCTTGTTAAGTGCCAGGCCCTGTACTAAGGGCAGATATTCATTTATTTAATCCTCACAACACCTCCACGAGGTAGGCACTATTATAGCCTCCATTGAACAGCTGGGGAAACAGAGGCACCAGAGGATGGAAGGACATGTCTCTCTGAGGACAATGTCTGTCTTGTTTTCTGCTAGCTCTCCAGGATCTAGAACAGTGTCTGAATAAATGTTGAGCAGGAAATACATAAACCCTTCACGAACCTCCTGCAATTGTGAAGAAACTGGGGCACAGAAAGGTTGAGGGTCTTGTTTGGAGAAACACAGCAGGACCTTTACTCCCTTGCCTTCAGGCCGAGGCCTCGGGAAAGCCGCTGGGCAGCTTCTTCTCTGGGCCACTGGTGGCTGGCTCTTCCACTGGAGCTTGGTTCTTCCGCTGGCAGGAAGGGAGCTTGTGTGGGGCACTTCTGAGATGCCCAGAGGGCGAGAGCATCGGGGTCTCCCTAGGGTCCCGGCTGAGCCGGAAAGGACTGGCATCTTGGATTTTGACCAGACCTGGAGCTCGGTCTGCATGAGAATGTGTCTAGTGCCTGGGATTGGATTTGTCCGCTCTCCTGGTGAATGTGGAGAGATTTCCAGTTTAATCTGACCCTAGTCCCGACCTCAGGAGGGCGAGTACCTGCAGGGCTCTGGGAGAGTCAGACACGGTGCTAGATGATCTCCGAGTGGCTGTGCCGTCTGCAGGCTCCTTGCTCAAGGTGCACATCTCAGCCGGGCCTCAGAGCAGCCCACAGAGGCAGCTGCACCGCCCTCACCCGCGGACAGGTGCAGAGAAGTGGTAACTTACTTGTCCAGAGGCGACAGCGGAGAGGCTTTGAGCTCCGCCTCTCTGATGCCTATATCAACTTGAACCCTAAACACACATTCATTCCACAAGGGGCCTCGGGCTTATTACTTTACTTTTCTGACCTTCATCTGTGAAACGGGACCATGAATCCAGGTCTCAGAGGATTGCTGGAAAGATGTAAAGGCCATAATAACAAGGAATACCCAGCACCTAGTAGGTTGTTTCCCTGAACTTCCTGGGGATCCATCGAGTTTGAGCTTTGGGGTAGCCCTGGTGGGTGGAGTGGAGCCAGTAGTTGAGGAAGCGGGGGGCCAAGGGTGGGCAGAGTTTTGGGAGAAGGCCTCTAAACACTGCCCTGTACTGCTCCATGAAGAACGGTCCCTCCCAACCGTCTCCCTGGGTCCCATCCCCTGATTCTGTGCTGCCCTTAGGCTGTAAAGTGGGTGATGCTGCTTCCTGGGAGTGGGTTGTGCAGCCCCCTCCTCATTCCCTAAACAGTCAGTGGATCAATGGCTGTTAAAAGAGCAGATGGGGGTGTGGTCTACCCTGCAAGCCTCCCGTCCTTCCACTTCTTCATAAACCCGCTACGCCCTGGCCACGCTGTTCTTTCCAGAATGTCGTACTTTTTTGTCCCCGCGCTTTTGCATATGCTGTTCTCTCAGCCTCCCACCCCTTTTCATCTTGCCAAATCCTACTCATCCTCCAGGTTTCAGCTGAGTTGTGACCTCTTCCAGGAAGCCTTCCTGAGGCCCTCCCACCTGAATTAGTTCCCTGACTTAGGCTCCTGCAGCCCTGATGCTTTCTGTCTGTCCAAGCACTCACCCCACTGAGTGTCACAGCTGGTCAGTCCTCCTCCATCAGACTGTGTTTCCCTCTTGGGTGGCACTGGGGCTGTCTTGTTGGTCTCCATATCCCCAGGGCTTCACACAAATTCCTGGCACGTAGCAGCTCCTCAGGGAACATTGTCGAATTAATGCTGTAATAATAACCATCTCTTGCATATGTACAGCTCTTTTTCAGTTTCAAAAGGCTTTTTATGGCAATTATGTCATCTGATCTTCACAGAGAACTTGTCATTTACGGTAGGCAGGGTTAGCCCCGGAATTTCCGTTTTACAAGGGGGAGAACGAGGCTGGAAGAGATTAGGTGTGTTACACAGGTGGCTGGTGGGACAGGTACACTGCCCACACTGTCTTGCCCAAGGCAAGTGTGGAAATGTAATGTATTTGGTCCAGAGTTCTGATTCCAAGCTTTCCACCTCGGGAGGGGGTGGAGAGTTGGGGGCTAGAAGTTGTTGCTTTCAAGGGCTGGTGAGGAGCTGGGGCCAGCTTTGTGTGGTGGTGATGGGCTGGGTGGGTGTAAACTTATTCTCTGGAAGGGAAAGAGTAGGAGGCAGTGGCTTTCTTTTGCAAAAGATCGTTCACCACTGTGCTGGGGATGGTATAGAGCCCTGAAAATTCAGGAAAAAGGTATCCAAACTACG
Source organism: Lagenorhynchus albirostris (assembly GCF_949774975.1). Lineage (NCBI taxonomy): Eukaryota > Metazoa > Chordata > Mammalia > Artiodactyla > Delphinidae > Lagenorhynchus > Lagenorhynchus albirostris. The sequence goes on from NC_083096.1 coordinate 170,626,797, forward strand.
GGAATGACTGAGTAAACTGGAGTCCATCGACTTGGAATATTTAGCAACTATTAAAAATAATATTTCTGTGGTTCATGCCTTGACATGGGAAGGCACGTATGTCATAATGCTCAAGGCAAGAAGGAGAACATAAGTTGGACCTACGGTAGGAGAACAGTGTTGAGGAATGGTTTGAATCCCAGCTCTGCCCCTTTGTCCTGCAAACTCAGGCAACCTAACCTCTCTGTGCCTCAGTTTCCTCATCTGTAAAATAGGCATAATAATAGTCCTACCCCGTAGAGCTGTTGGGAGGATTAAATGAGTTAATAGATGTAAAGCACTTAAAACAATGCCTAGCATATATTGTGTTAAGATTTCGTTAGTCTCCTTTTAAATTTTGATTGGAGTATAGTCGATTTACAATGTTGTGTTAGTTTCAGGTGTACAGCAAAGTGAATCAGTTTTACATATACATATATCCACTCTTTGTTTTTTTTTTAGATTCTTTTCCCATATAGACCAAAACAGAGTATTGAGTAGAGTTCCCTATGAAGATTTAGTTATTCTTATTAATTATTATCATCTCAGCTATGGAAAATATATATAAGAAAAAATAAAAAGATGGAAGAAAAGGTCAATGGTGTTTTTTGCAGGGATGAGGTTACTGGATGATTTTTACTTTCTTTTTTGCCACTTCCCTAAGTATTCCCTTTATAAAATGTATTCTCTAAATATTTACAGTGGGGATGTATTACTTTTATTATCACGAGAGGATAAGCTATTTTCCCCCAAACCACAATAGTGGGGAGACAGACTCAGTAATACTTTCCTTTTGGAAAGGGGGGGCCACAGGGAGTCACCTCCATAACTAACACCCGGGGTGCCCTGAGAACACACACATGTCAACATTTTTCTTCTGCCTGGGTCAGCAGCTCCCAGGTAATCTTTCCCCAAACAGATTAGGCTGACCCTCTGTCTCTCATCTGCTTGTTTAATAATTTTATATGATGCCCATTGAAACAAAGAGCTGAGCTGTTTAAATACCCACAACCATAAGCTGTCACCACCTGATGACAATGAGAATTCCCCAGGCAGGGTGCATCAGAGATGAAATTAAATCACTCTGACCACCCCTGTCATCATCACACTCTCCCTCTATCCAGGGAGACAAGGGCATTCACAATGAGGGAAATGCCGACTGCTGTGTAAGCTGATCCCAGCTCTGTCAGTCGGCTGGCCAGGCCGGCAGCCTGCGGGGGAAGGGCGGCCAGCTGGTCAGCACATGACTCTGCTGAGCGCACAGTAGGTTTTCAGTAATTACTGCTCATCAAATTCAACTGGAATTTTGTTAGGTCTGGCTGATGTGCGTGACTCTATCCCAGGCACTGCCGTGTGTCCTGGTGGGGAGAGGGGGTGCAAAAGGATGGTCTTCACCTTTGAGGAGTAAAGGCCCATAGGTCCTTTTAGTTTCTTCTACTAAGAATTGCATGAGTTCTAGGCTTTTGGGATGGTGGTCCCTGACCTAGGGGGTCTAGGCTAGACCTTGATTTAATTTTTCTCCTGAGCCTTCTTGGGATAAGTGTTTATGTGACCATGGTAACCATCATTGCAACATCTTGCCAGCTCTCACATCCCCATCCCCCTATTTTTCATGCGTCCATCCATCCGTCTATCCAATATGCATCTATCCAACAGTCCATCTATCTATCCATCCAACCATCCAACCATCCATGCATCCATTGTGAAGCTATCTAATGGTGGATAAATAATTACATCCTAGTGTCAGGGTTTTAAATCTGCTTGTGGTCTGGGAGGCAGAGAGATGACCAGACCCTGAGGTGACAGGGCAAGTTCAAGGTTCTGTGAGTGCAGAGAGGAGAATTCTGACACCCAACTGGAGCCTTGGGGGGGGAGGCTGTGCGTCGGGCACCATTGTTGCAGTTACCATCACCACTGGGATTCCTCTGACCGGTGGTGGAATCATTGGCGAAGGTGACCTGTAAACCTCGGCATGGTCCCTGGCACCCTGACCCTTGCCCCACCCCCTGGCCCCTATTACCTACTCTGCTGCCTTTCCTGGCCCTGTTCTCCACTCTCCCCTGACTCCTCTATCCCTACCCACTACCTGTCAAATGCACCTGTCCCCAGAGCCCTGAATCTTGCTGGATGACAACTAATTAGGTTGCTAAGCTTGTGTAAATGGGCCAATGGGTGTTACCATGTTCCAGCGACACCCTCCCTGGAACCATTTGTCATCACCACCGTGATCTAGTATGTGCATTTGCTGTGCACTATGAAACACCTATTGTAAACACTGTGCATTTTTCAGCACCAACTGTGTGTAATTATCATGTATTTTGAGCACTGAATGTGAGCATTGACTCCATGATTGAACATCTCATGTGGGCCTTTATTGTGAATTTCAACTGGGTTTAGATTTCAGCTTTCTCCAAAAAATAGCATGTTGGAGTAAGGAGGAGGAGATCCTAGTCAGACAGACCTGAGTTCAAATCTCATAAAACCTCTTGCTAGCTCTTGGGTAAGTCATCGGATATCTCTGAGCCTCAGTTTCCTTATCTGTTAAATGGAGACAGTAATACCTACCTGGACGATCGGGTGTTGCAAACCGTCAAGCACCTCTTAGTGTGAGAGTCATCCAGGAGCTTTTAGTGCCTTGCACGTGTCCGCCTGCAGAGGGGCTGGACGTGCAGGGAGCATTCCGAGTGGACCAGGATGTCGGGGACTGCGTCCTGGGCTGACTGTGACGTGGTGTCCAGGGGGTGGTACCACCAGAGTGGAGTAAGACTGGTTGGTACCTTGTCATCCTCCCCTGGGTCTAATTACACAAGGTCTTGCAGGAAGTGTTACAAGCTGAGGGTGAAGATTTCACCCACTCAATATCCCCAGGGCCTCAGTCACCACCGCTGGGTGCCCTCCCTTACTTTGTCCCTTGGGGATTCATGTCATCCACTCCTGCATCTCTGTATTCCTTACTCTGGCCTCCCACAAAGTAGTCCAAGCCCATTCCTTATTTTTTTTTTAAAACAGAGGAAAACAAACAAGAGTTTAATAACATGTATACCTCCTGTATACATGGGAGATACCCAGGAAAACTGAGTGACTTCCTTTCCCTTGGGTTTTGTTTTTTTAAAAAAATAAATTTCTTTCTTTATTTTTGGCCGCACGGGTCTTCACTGCTGCACGTGGGCTTTCTCTAGTTGAGGCAAGAGGGGGCTACTCTTCGTTGCAGTGCGGTGGGCTTCTCATTGCAGTGGCTTCTCTTGCGGCTGAGCACTGGCTCTTGGCGCGTGGGCTTCAGTAGTTGTGGCTCGCGGGCTCTAGAGCACAGGCTCAGTAGCTGTAGTGCACGGGCTTAGTTGCTCCGTGGCCTATGGGATCTTCCCGGACCAGGGCTCGAACCCGCATACCCTGCATTGGCAGGCAGATTCTTAACCACTGCGCCACCAGGGAAGTCCCTTTTCCTCGGCTTTTGCATCAGCAAAAAAGACAGTCCTCTTGGAGTGAGATCCCTTGTAGAGGCCTTGCCCCTCACGTGCTAATCCATCTGCACATTCGTTCAGTGCATGTCTATTAAGTCCTACTGTGTGCTGAGCCCTGCGCACGAGATAGGGTGTCATGGATGACAGGGATGGCAATGAGCTTGGATGCAACTGATGAGTGGTGCTAGACATTCCTCCCCCCTTCCTAAGGGTCTGTTCCCAAGACTCAGTAGGGTTAGGGTCAATGGTGTGGCTTGGGACTGATACTTGATAATACAATAAAAAGCATAAATTTGTACTTGGACACACCCACCTGATGCTTCTGGGTTCGAACACTGTGTCAATATGTCAGACCTTTGGCAGACCATTGGAAATGGGGTGATCGGAAGAGTCGTTGCAAATGGGAGATACTGCAGATTTGAGATTACGATCTTGGAGGCAATGGGTCAGATGACGGGGGTGGGTGTCACTGGGCTGGGTGCTGGGGGATGTATAGGGAGAAGGGTTGGGGAAGAAGAGAAGAGAGGAGGGAACAGAGGAGAGAGCCCTGGGAATAGTCCCTCGAAAAGACTGGGAGGCCAGAAGAGGCCTGTTCTGAGAGATGGGATGAGAGCTTGAGGAAAGGGCGGTGGTGATAGTGTCAGAGGAGATCCAGCGCCTGGTGGTACCTGGGCATTCATGGCCTTGCGTATGGTCACCTCTGTGACCGCGAGGCAGGAAGCAGGATGTAGGAAGTCAGGAGCTAGAGGAGATGGGGCGGGGCCGTGGGGCACCTGGGCCATTCTTTGGAGGAGGTGGGCAGTGAGAGGGAGGGGGTGCTCTTGGGGTGGGGGACAGCTTTTGGTGGGATGCAGTTGGAGGCAGAGGGAGGGGTCTCCTTAGTGCTGTGCATATACTCGGTGTGGACACAGTGTTGGCCGGTCACCTTTTGATGTCAACGGTGCCTTTGTCTCATTCACCAAGTCCTGCCAGCTAATGGCAGCTACTCCATCCCTCAGGAACTACTAAGCACCTGTTATGGGCCAGATTCTGTTCCACAGAATGGAGGACAGCTGTGAGAAAGTGGACAGGCTCCTAGCCTTCAAGGCTCTTCCCCTCTGGGGTGGGTAACTTGACTAGCTTTCAGCGCTGATGAGATAAAATGGAGATAAGAGCCATCGGGCTTAAATCAGAGCAGCCGCATGTTACTAATGGTACAGAATAAGGCTTTATAAAAGGGGTGAGACCTCAGTCAAGTGGGAACGTGCGGGGCCATCTGTGTGGGCTGCTCCTCTGCTTCTGGGGTCCAGCCTGGGGGTCGGCCAGGCTGGCAGTCGGGAAGGAGAGCAAGGACAGACTGGAACCCACATCTGTCTCCCCCACCTCCCACCTTGATGCCGGGGACACCTCCCGGATGAGGCGGCCCCCTTCACCATGGAGCTGCACACATACTTGTTCCACGACTCGGAGAGGTTGAAGGCGGCGATCGGGGGAGCCGGAGGGGCTGCAGGATCAAGGGCGTCTCTTTGCCAACAAGGTGGGCTGTAGATGAGTGACAAGGGCGTACCGGGCCCCGACCTTCAGACCGTGATGGAAACATACAGCTGCTGGTGCTTCACTCTTGCCTTCCAAACCCCGTGCGGGATGCCTCTTGCTCCCCACATCACTCCAGCACCATCCAGGGGAGGGAATTTGGGGAGTTCCACGGACACAGCGCAAAGCTAGCCCAGAGATGAAGGGGGACGATGTGGTAGAGACGACAGGGGCGGGGTTTCTTCACTCCGGTGGGTGGGGAAAGCCCCTCTGAGGAGGTGGCATTTGTGACAGGACCTGGCGGAGAGAGCTTGGCACGTTCCAGGCGCAGGGAGAAGGACAGGGCAACTGGGGCTGGAGATGAGGGGAGAGTCTGAGATGAGCCGAGAGGAGCCATAGCGGGCAGAGCCTTGCAGGCCATGGTGGATCCGATTCTGGTCTCTGTGGGAAGAGGTTTAAGCCGGGCAGTAATGTGGCATGGTTTCAGCCTTTGAACTCTCACTCATGCTGCTGGATGGAAGAGGGGCTTTGGGGGGTGGGGTGGGAAAGACTGGGGGTGGGGGGCAGTTGGGAGGTGATACTACAGTGCTCTAAAGAGGAGATGATGCATATATACACTACTATATATAAAATAGATAACTAATGAGAACCTACTGTATAGCATGGGGAACTCTACTCAATGCTCTGTGGTAACCTAAAAGGGAAGGAAATCCAAAAAAAGGGGATATATGTATATGTATAGCTGATTCACTTTGCTGTACAGTAGAAACTAACACAACATTGTAAAGCAACTATACTCCAATAAAAATTAATAAAAAGGAAATATTTAAGAAGAAAATATTTACACAAACTGTGAAAGAAAGAAAGAAAGGAAGGAAGGAAGGAAGGAGGGAGGGAGGGAGGGAGGGAGGGAAGGAAGGAAGGAAGGAAGAAGAAAGAAAGAAAAAGAAAGAAAGAAGGAAGGAAAAGAAAGAAAGAAGAAGGAAGGAAGGAAGGAAGGAAGGAAGAAAGAAAAAGAAAGAAAGAAAGGAAGAAAGAAAGAAAGAGATGATGACAGCCGGAACCGGGGTGCTGGCTGTGAGAAGAGAGAGATGTAGTTAGATTTAGATTCTGGGTCTAATTTGGGGATGGAGGTAGGATGGAAGTGGGTTTTTGATGAAGGGTAGAGAGGCATTAACGTTCTCAAAAATAACAGAGTCATTATCCTGAGCTCCTTTGGTCTTTGCCTCTGAGAAAGGCTGTCCTTTCGCTAGTGGCTTCCTTGCTCGTGGCCCCTGCCCTCAGTGGCCATGAGAATCCATCCCCTGTTTCCCCTCCTCTCTCCTTCCCGCAACGTGCAGGGCTGCCCCCACCCCCATCTCATCCTCCCCCACCTTGGCGGGTCTCTGCCTTTGGGCTCCAGGCAGCTGTCAGCACCACAGCATCCTGTGCCTTTAAGATGGGGAGAGAAGGGCCAGATGAAATCTGTCTCATCAAAGTCCTGCCTTAATGAGAGGCAGAGAGAGAAGATAATAAAAGCAAGAACTAGCCTGGGGGAAAAAAGAAAAGATTTTTATCCTCCCAACCCTTCAAGTTCCCCTCTGGCTCTGAGAAGCCTCAAAAGATTTCTCCCCGAACATGAGTAATACCGGCAAAAACGCTGTCCTCGGAGCAGAGGGAGAAGATGGAATGATTCTGTGTTTGATTAGAATTTATTTCCAACCTGCAGCCTCCCTGGTGCCAACCTCCCACGCTTCCCTCTCCTGCAGAGCTTGGCGGCCAGAGAAACAAGGCAAGGAAGGAGAAGGGAGAGTGAGGAAGAATCTCTTGGCTCTGGAGAACTTCCCGGGATAGGGAGAAGAGAGGGGTCCTCCACTTGCTGCCTGTAGAGAGAGTGGCCAACGGGGCTGCTGGTCTAATAAGACTGTGAAAAAGAGCCACTTGGCCTTCCTGGGGTCCGGGGAGGGATGGTTGATTGGAGCAGCCAGTCAGGCTGGGCTACTAGCTTGCTGTGTGATCTTGGGGAGCTCATATACCCTCTCTGGTCTTTCCTAATCTGTCTTCAACAAGTTTTTAAGGACCTTAGTGGCTATGATTTTAGGACAATTGCAACATGCCTGTCTGGGAGCCAGTTTGGTTCTCACTGGGTTGGGTCCAGGGAGGTTCCCTAGATGACAGATTGGGGAGTGATATGGGGCAGGGAGGAGGGGCCAGGCCAAGACTGGAGTATTGAGACTTTGGGACGAGGGCTCTCTCCTTTCTTGGGTCGTCTCTAGGGAACTAGGTAAATCTTACCGAGTGACTCTCCTTCCTCCATCATTCATTCATTCATCCATTCACCATTAATTCACCACAGGCTACATGCTCGATGTTGTGCTACATGCGGTTAACAAGACACAGTCCCCGACCTCACAAGGCTGTCAATATGGTGGGGGAAGGGCAAGCACAAGGCGCTGGGGACACTGAGGAAAGTCCCCTGACCTGGGCTTTGGAGGTCACAGGCTTCCTGGGGAAACTGACGTCTAAGCTGGGACCCAGAGAGGGAATGGGAGGAAGGCAGGAGAGGGAGCCTCAGGAAGAGGGAAGGGGTAGCAGAGGCACAGGGTGAGAACAAGCGATAGAAACAGGCTGGTGTGAGGGGAAGGGGGACGGGGGTGGGGCAGCATGGGTTCGGATTTCACTCTGGGGGCCTTGGGGGCCGTGGGGGGCTCTCAGCAGCATGTCTCCAGGAAGGCATCCGGCCAAGCACATTTCATGTGCGCGTGAGAAGACATGGGGGTGGATTTATGACTCTCGGGTCTCTCAAAGCCCCACCCTCTGGGGCTCCCTTCTCTCACCCTGGAAGCGGACAGTTACGGTTGAAACACACGTGAGAGGGAACCAGGCTTCTTTAGCATGGATCTAGCGCTTCAGTGGGTAAAGGCTCTGGAGAGACGGATTTTGGCTCCATCACGGAGTCTCTCAGTGCTGGATCTGGCAGCCCATGGCGCAGGTAGGTGGCTATCTGTCCAGCTCCGGAAGGAAGGGTGATTGGGATGGACAGACTTCATCTCGGAGTAGAGAGCCATGAGCCCTGGAATGAGCACAGATAAATCTGGTTTCCCAATATTGGCTCTGCATGCACAAGCTGTGCATCCTTGAGTAAGTCACTATACTTCTCTGAGCCTCAGTTTCCTTATTTGTAAAATGATATTAATAGCATCCACTTCCCAGGGTGGTTTGGAGGGTTAAACAAGATGATGATGGTGGTGGTGGTCATAATGACATTGATGGTGATGACAATGATATTAACGGATAATGTTTATTGAGTCCTAAAATCTTTTAGAGGATGTTGCAATGACAGTTGAGGTTTCCCCTTCAGGACCAAGATACTCATCTCCCAGTTTCCAGGAGTGTTGCCGGCCGAAAGCTCACTGCTGAGTGCCTCCTTGGAACTGCCCTCAGCCCAAGTCAAGGTCACACCTGTTCACGGAGCACGGTGCCCTGGCCTCAGTGTGCGAGAACTCAAAGGGTGATCCCTGCCCCAGAGCTCCAGGTTGCGGCAACTGCAGAGCGTGTCATCTTCTCCTTCTGCCCAGTCCTGCTTCCAGGACCCCCTCACAGGTGCTTTCCCAAGAGCCTTCCCTGACAAATCTTCATCTGAGAGACAGTTTCTCAGGAGTCAGATGCGGGACAGCCCTTTGCCTGTACTGTCTCAGGTCATCCTCTCAATAGCGCTTTGCAGGAGATACCACGATTAAACTATTCGAACAAAGAAGGAAACTGGAGTAAAGAGATGAAATTTCTGCTTGCAGCCGCGCAGGTAGTGAGTGGCAGAATTTGCACTTGAACACAGGGTAGCTGACCCCTCAGCACAGCTTCTAACCGTCCTCTGGAGCCTTGCCCATCACAGGCGGCCAGCAAAGGGCAGTAAGTGGTTAACACCCGTTTCTGTGGGGTTGGCGCTGGACCTTTGGCACTTGCTTTAAGGACCGCCCCCAGCCCCTCCCCCCTCCCCATTTTGCCCACAGCCAAGATAGTAGCAGCAGCAGCCTTCATGAGCCGGCCTGCGTGCCTGTATCACGGTAGAAAACAGCACCTCTCTCGGCCACCCACTCCCTAGCTGCCGATATAACACCGTTGTTACCACCACCAGGGTGGGTGTCTTCGCCTGCGCCGCCTCACATGAGGTTCATGCCTCTGGGGAAGCTGCTGGGAGGAGAGATGTGGAACCTGATCTTGCCTTACCCCGAGATCTGAGACCCCAGAGGACTGACCGCGCATGGACCTGTGATGAGCAGTATACTGGTCGGGCGGAGACCTGGCTCTAGTCCCTGGACCCCCACTGACTCAGGAGGGGTCCTTGTGCTTTTTGGGCTTCGGGTCCCCACCCAAAGATGGGCAGTGGACCTCCAAGATGGGCAGTGGACCTCCAAGATGGGCAGTGGACCTCCAAGTGAACTGGTGTGACGCAACGGTCCTCCACGTGGATGCCTCACGACTTCTGCCTCTTCCTCCCTGCCTCCCTCTGAATGACCAGAAAGCCATCTCCTTATTCACCAGTGTAGAGCTTTACGGTTCAACACCTTCACAGAAACGGTCACACTGGAACCTCACAGCACCACCGAGAGGCTGGATGATGGCTTTCTCTTGTCAGATGATAAACAGGGGCTCAGAGAGGGGCAGCGACTTGCCTCAGGCCACTTGATCTTTTGAAATTTCTTGATATTCTCTCATTTTTAACCTACAAATAAAAGAAATATATGTTGCCTAATGTGAGACCTGAGAGCTTAGAAGTCATCCCATCAGATCCTTTTGTTTGACAGATGGGGACCTGAGGTGTCCCTCCCCCACCCGGGTTGCACAGTGACCAGTGGCAGAGCTTCAGCTGGGACCGAGTCTGGGGCTCGTTCCATGACCCTTAGTTGGGTATTTTTCAAATTTCCTGCCATAAATTATTTCCCTTTTAAGCCTAAAACCTAAACCACTAATAGGAAGGCACACACTGCACAGACTTGTGGACTTTTGGCCCCTGTTTCTGATTGCCTGTTCGGGAGGGGTGGGTGCTGGGCAGAGCTCTCACTGCGATGACTGGGCCAGCTTCACCTTGTAACACGCAGCTGCGGGCGGGCACGGTGGAGGTGGCTTCGTGTGTTTACTTTCCTATCGTGGCGGCCCAGGTGGCCCAGGGAGGAGGTGAGGCTGAGCAGCAGGGACAAAGAAATGTGTGTGTTCGGGCAAATTTGGGGAATTAACTCTGAGGTTGCTCCCGGGAGAAGATGATGTTTTGAATTGGGAGTTATTATACATTTGAGCTCACTGCCTTTTAAAGAACACCTTTAACTGTCCTGTTTACAGATTTATTTATACCTGGCTCAGTCTGAAAAAGAATCTGAAGGGGCAAATTATTTAATAAGATTGTGACTATCTTAAGGGCAGAAACTACCCCCATTATCGCTCCTCTCCTAACAGGCTCAACTCCTGGTTTCCCCCACCCTTTGCCCTCCCATGGCTGGATTTTCTGCCTCTCTCTGTTGTAATAATCTATTTCTGTGTCTTTGTTTTCCACTGAACTATGAGCTCAGTGAGGACAGAAAATATGTATTACACATTTCAGTATCTCATCCAACGACCTATCCATCCATCCAATAAGCAAACAGGCATGCAACCATCCGTCCATCACCCACCTGTCTATCCAACACCCATCCATCCATCCATCCACCCGTCCAACAGGCAGACATCATCCATGCGTCCATGCATCTCTGTAATCACCCACTTGTGTAACGATCCATCTATCCTTCATCCATCCATTTATGTATCCATCCATATACCCATGCAACTGTCCATCTGTTCTTTCAAAACCCAAGAGAGTTGCACAAATGAAGCCAAACCGGATGAACTACAAGCAATCATCCTCTACCCTGCGCTCATTTGATTCCAAGCATTGTGTTAAGCGTAGCACATATATTAACTAATTGAGTAAATGAAACTAAAAGCTCCTCAAGACTCCATGAGGTAGTAGTATTTTTTATAAAGTTATTTATTTATTTACTTTTTGGCTGCGTTGGGTCTTCATGGCTGCGCGCTGGCTTTCTCTAGTTGCGGTGTACGGGCCTCTCATTGTGGTGGCTTCTTTTATTGCGGTGGCTTCTCTTGTTGCGGAGCACAGGCTCTAGTTGTACGGGCTTTAGTAGTTGTGGCTTGCAGGCTCAGTAGTCGTGGCTTGCGGGCTCTAGAGTGCAGGCTCAGTAGTTGTGGTGCATGGGTTTAGTTGCTCCGCGGCATGTGGGATCTTCCCGGACCAGGGCTCGAACCTGTATCCCCTACATTTGCAGGCGGATTCTTAACCACTGCATCACCAGGGAAGTCCCGAGGTAGTAGTATTATCACGGTATTTCAGATGAGGAAAGTAAGATGGAGAGAGTTTTAGTAACTTGCCCAAGGTCACATGGTTGGTCAGCGTCAGAGAGAGCCCATGATCTTTTTTTTTTTTTTGCGGTACGCGGGCCTCTCACTGTTGTGGCCTCTCCCGTTGCAGAGCACAGGCTCCAGACGCGCAGGCCCAGCGGCCATGGCTCACGGGCCCAGCCGCTCCGCGGCATGTGGGATCTTCCCGGACCGGGGCACGAACCCGTGTCCCCTGCATCGGCAGGCGGACTCTTAACCACTGCGCCACCAGGGAAGCCCAGCCCATGATCTTTTGCTTCACCATGGTGGGAAGTATTCCTGGGGGAATGATTTAAGCTGACTTGTACAGCCTCCCCGAAACATCTTAATCTCTCTCGCCCCCAGTCTTCATCTTTACAAGCTCTGGCTATCTCCCCCTCCTTCCCCCCATTCCCTCTTAGTAAGGACAGAGGTTCCTGCTCTTAATCCCTGAGGAGAGAGGGGAAGAGTGAGAAAGGCCTGAGGGGCATTCTCTCTCTCTCTCCTCTCTCTCTCTCTCTCTCTCTCTCTCTCTCTCTCTCTCTCTCTCTCTCTCTCTCTCTCTCGATCCGGAAATGACAGCGCCACCTAATCCTTTTGTCTGCCTGTTCCACTTTTCTTTCCCCATTTCCTTAGGTAACAGCGCCCCTTTCTTGGGATAATAGTTCCTCTCCCATTTTAGTTCTAACGGGGCCAGCCCATCAGCGTTCTACCCATTCTTGCTGTGGGGACAGGAAACATCCTGATTAGGCCAGCCATATTCGCCCAGACCTCAGGCCACAACACCAAGGGTAGAGATGGGCATGTGACCAAGTCTGACCAATCAGAGCTCTTCCTTGGGATTTTTCTAACTGGATCTGGTAGGGAACATGTCTTTTCCCAGATGGTGAAAAGGCTTTAAAGATAAGAGTCCTGAGCTCTTTGTAGTTGGATAGAGAGTGGCACCAAGACACTGAGAAGAAGAGGGCATCCTGGAAGCACCTGAGGCCCAGGTTCCAGCTGCTCCTGAAGTCAGCTCCACTTCTGACTTCCCCTCAGTTGGTGTTTAGGGCAGGAGTGAAGGGGGTGGATAATACATTTGCCGTTTTCCCTCGTGGTGTGATTCTGTTTCTGTCACTTGCCATCCAAGAATCCTGGTGATCACATTGCTCAAACTCAGCAACTCAAGTATCGTCCTTGGTTCAGCCCTTCCCTTTACCTCCTCATCCAATCAGAACCAAATTTTTTAAACTCTACCTTCTGATGAGTTCTCACCTCTGTTCACTTCTCTCCATCCCTACAGCCTCCTGGATTATTTGTGACTCTTTCTGGGTCTAGGCTTACCTCCTCCAATCTCTCACTTTAGCCAGAGAAATCTTTATAGCACACTAGTCTGACCTGGTTCTTCCATAGTTATAAACCCTTCAACAGCTCCCCCATTACTCCCAAGATAAAGTCTTAGCTTAAAAAAAAAAACTTTTTATTTTGAAATAAGTTTCTATTTATAGGAGAGTTGTAAAGATATTACAGAGAGTTTCCATGTATCCTTTACTCATTTTCTTCCAATGTTAATATCTCATATAACCACAGTATGTTTGTTAAATGCAAGAAATTAACATTGGGACAACTCTATTGACTAAATTACACCTTCGTTTGGATTTCACCAGTTTTTCCAGTATCATCCTTTTTCTGTTGCAGGCTCTGGTCCAGGATACCTGGAAGTCCTAGGTTTTAAACCGGGCATTGGAAGCCTTTTGTGATCTTGGCCTCTGTTTACTTCCAAGCCCATCTCTAACCCCTCACCCCACCCCTTTCTGCTCAGGCCACCCTGAATTACCTGCATTTCATCCAAGGGGCCAGGCCTTTGCTGTTCCCTGTCTATCTGAGGAGCCCCATTTCCCTTTCTTGACCTCACACACTTATTCACCTTTTAAGCTTCTATTAGGTCAGCTCACCTAGGAAGCCTTCTTGACCAAACCCAGCTGACCCCTGGACTTCTCCAGCTGCTCTGTGCTCTTGCCATCCCTGTACTCTTTATCCCAGATTTTCATGATCTGTTTCCTTGTCCTCCCCATTGGGTTGAAGAACCCTGGGGCCAGTGCCCTGCTTTATTTTTCCCTGTAGGACCTCAATGAATGCTTGCAAAATGGATGAAGTTAGGTAAAAGTCAATACCCAGACAAGTGTCAGCGATAGCTCAGAGAGAGAAATCTGCTGGCCAGGGTAGCCTCCTTGGCTTGACTCTTGCAAAATGAACTAGTAAAGTCACATTTATTGAGCACAGACTATGTGCCAGACACCAGTCTAAGCACTTTACGCACGCTAATCGAATTCTCACGAAAACGCTGTGAGGTATGTACCATTTTTCTCCCCATTTGACAGATGAAGGAATAGAGGTGAAGCAACTCATCAAGATGTGTAGCTATTAGAGGTAGAGCTGGAATATACCCTGAACTGCTTCTTCTTTGCTAGACTTTGGTGTGTGTGTATGGCCTATGGAGAGGGGTAGGAGGTAGAATTCCAGGCCGGGGCAACTGGTAAACCAAAAGCATTTTGGAAGGTAAGCATGGAAGGTAAGCATGACCCAGGTTCTTGAAGGGTTTCCATTGTGGGGGGATGTGTTGTTGGTTACCCCTGAGGGTGACAGATGGGGGGACAGCTGTTTGGAGATGTGGACCTGGAGGAGGGGAGGGACTGCATGCTGGTGACAGAGGCCACTGATGCTCTCTGGAGTGTAAGTTGGCCAGAAGCTAATTCATGAGAATGCTCTGAGGATTTGGAGCAACCCAAGAGGAGAATGTCTCAAGGAAGGAAGAACTCAGAGGTCCAGAGACAGCAGAGCCATCTGGGCCAGGGTGGGCGTGGAGTCAGGAAGAACCTGCTAAATTCCCGCGAGATGGATACTGTCATCCAGCTGGGCACCTGCAAACTACCACCATGTTTATCATTGATAGCCTGGGACTTCCTCCGGCTGAGTTGAATAGCTTTGTACCCTAAATGGAGGTGCACCTCCCCACATGAGTAATAGCTACTATTTGTGCAGTGTTTATGGAATAGACTTTTCTACCCTGTTGTTTTCAATTCATCCTTTCAATGCCCAAACAAGGTGGGCATCATTTCCGTGTCCTGGTTATGGATTAAGAAATGGAGACTTAGGAGGAAGATGACTTACCTGAGGTGAGACAGATAGAAAGGGACATAAAAAACACTGAATGAATGAATAAATAAGAACTGAAACCAGGACTGTTTGAGTCTGGTTTCTGTTCCTTTTCTACAACTTTTGAGAAAGGGTATTTTGTGCCTAAAACTGGAGCGCCTGGCACATTGATGAGGGTTCAATAAAGAGTTGTTGAATGGACGAATGAAAGTGGTATCAGAAAGAAATAGGAGAAAAAAAGACCCTAATCACATAAAAACCTATGATCAGTTTGTAACTGGCACTATGCGCCTAGTACCTCATTCAATCGATTCTCAACACAACTTAGCTGACGAGAGGATTACTCTCTCCATTTCGCAGGGGAAGGAAGGAGACTCAGGAATTAGGCAACTTGGTGAGGGATCTCACAGCCAGTGAGCTGTATAGACAGAACTAGAGCCCAGGGCTGATGTGGATTATTTGTGCCATTAGATGGTCACCTACCCACACAAACACACAGACACACAGACACACACTAAGATACATATATACACATACTCACCCACAAATATGCCCACAGACACACCCGGACACACAGAGACAGACACAGGTACGCACACAGATACACAGACACAGAAAGACAAAGATGCACAGAGATACAAAGACACACCTAGAGACACACACAGATACACACAGACACACACTCACAAGTTGTGGTCTTTGGAGAAGATTCCCTGATGCCTTGGCTAGTGTCTCTACCTGAGTAAATCTTGGGAAACCTTCTTTTTGGGTGTTCCCTGGCTGGTTGCTTATTTAATCTCTCCAAAGAGTACACAGAACCGAGCTTTCTGGAGAGGCAGAATCTCCCTTCTCCCACTCACTTCTAGCTTTTCTGAGTGGAGGATGGAAAATCCAACTGGGAAGGCGCCGGAGGAAGGCGAGAGTGATGAAATCACCAGGAACCGGGAAGCTGTTCCCCACTGGAGTCAACTGCTTTGCATAGGCTTTGATTCTTTCTAAAAAGGGCAGGTGGTATCACTCTAGCTGGCTGGGCTGTGGGGCTCCTGGTGCTCAGGGGCAGTCAGCTCCCTTTCCTATGGAATATTACCACCTTCTAACCTCCACTGACACCGTAGGAAGACTTACATTCTCTGTGGAAGCAGAAAGAGCCCTGGGTTTGGAGTCAGTACAGTTTCAAATCAAGCCCCACCCCTTTCTGACTGTGTAACTTTGGACAACTCACTTGGAGCCTCACTTTTCCCTTCTGTAAAAGGGGGCAGTAACCTCCCTCCTAGGCTATGGGGAGGATTAACCAAGGTCATTTCTGTGAAATGCCCAGTATTGAGCCTGGCCCCGCACAGATGCTCAGTCAATGGTGAGCATTGACTTCTCCCACCAAGTACTCTTTCCCTTCTTCCTTCTCCCACCAAATACCCTTTCCTTCCCCTTTCAGTGTGGCTGGTTCCTTGACAGTCACATTGGGGTCATGGTCATCTCCCCATCTCCTGGTCGAGGCCCTGGCACATAGTAGATGATCCAGAGATACGTGTTAAGTGAATCTTTCCAAAGTCCAGGTCTGCTCTTGACTCTCCTGCGTCCCCACACTCATCAATGGGTGTTCATGTCCTTCAGAAGAGCAGGCTGAGCTCCTCCGCCTGGCATTTGAAACCTCTTGTGATCTGACCCCAGAGTCACCCCCCCCCCAGCGCTGTTCTTAGCTCTTAGACCCGGGGCCACTATCCAGGACCTGTGCTTCCTGTATTTTTTTTCTTGGCTGTGCCACAGAGCTTGTGGGACCTTAGTTTCCTGACCAGGGTTCAAACCCGGGCCCCGGCAGTGAAAGCGACGAGTCCTAACCACTGGACGGCTAGGGAAGTCCCTCCAGGACCTGTGATTTAGAAGGTCTGAATCTGGCTTTCCTCTGGCCCAGCCCATCTCCACGGGGCAAGCAGTCTGCAAGCCAAGGGGGCGTGTCCACCCAGAAGCCACACCTCCTCCTCTGGACTATGCTTTGGGACCCAGGCCCCCCAGTTCCCTGCACGAATGGCCCTGAGTTTGCTTCCAGGAGCTGCATGGGCTTCTTCCCTGGGTCATCCTCCTGTAGTTAGATGCACATTTGGGGTGTGTGTCCCTAAGTCTAAGCGATAACCAGAGGGTGGCCCCTTGTCAGACCTGTGATGGCGTTTGGCCATGTTCACGTGAGGCTCCACCTGTGCATGGGAGGCCCTTGCAGAGCGAGATGGGACCTGTGTCGCAAAGAGAAGGGCGAGAGCGATGCTCCTGCGCAGATCTCCATTGGGGCGGGTCTAGTGCTCCCACCCTTCCTACCTCCCTGCAGGAAACAGGGTGCTTAGGTGTGGAAGCAGGGAGGTGCGCGTGTGGGTTTGGAGGCCGCTGCGTCGGGCACTCTCCTGCTCTCTGGGCCTGGAGCCGTGCTACCTGTTGGCACCACCTCTGGGCAGGGCTGGGCTGTTCTGTACAGGGGGAGGGGGTGTCCACACTCAGGGGACAAGGTGGTCATGAGTGATGCCAGGAGGTCCTGAGGAGGTGCTCCCTGGCGCTGGCTTGGGACTACACTGCCACCTGTGTCTCTAGTCTAATTTTTGGCTGATGAAGTAGGGCCACTGCAGAAAGGGGACAAGGAGTGCGGGGACAGTGGGAACCCCAAACCCCATCCAGGGCCAGGGCCTGCTGAGTGGTTATCGGGTGTGTACCAGGAGCAGCCCTAGCGAGGGGCTGAGCCAGGTCACAACTGCCTCCAGCCGGGCTTTATTTGCCAGTTTAGAGAGAGCCTGGCCGCCAAGAGGCAGACTCAGTCCTCAAGTAGACTCAAGGCAAGGGAACGGCTGGAGCAAGGGAAAGAATGGTGGAGCCGGCACTTAAACTCAGACTCCTCTTAGTCCCTTGCTTGGTCACTTTATAGAGGTGTAATTTATACACAAGAAAATGTGCCAATTTCAAGTGTACGATTTGATGAATTGTGACAAATATATACAGTTGTGCTACCGTGACCACAGTCGTGATATAGAACATTTTCATCACCCCCATGTCCCTTTGCAGTTGCCCCTTCCCCCATCCCCTGGGCCCAGGTAACCAACGATCTGCGTTCCGTCACTGTCCTTTTGCCCTTTGTAGAATTTCACATAGACGGAATCATACGGTGCCTGTCTTCTGGGTCTGGCTTCTTTCATTCAGCACAATTATTTTAAGACTCACCCACGTTGTTGCTGTGTCAGTATTTCATTCCTTTTCACTGCTGAATAGTATTCCACTGCATCCCATTTTGTCCATTCACCAGTTGATGGACATTTGGGTGGTGGCCAGTTTTTGGCTGTTACGCGTAAAGCCGCTGTGAACGGTCACACAGATCGTGTGGGTATTTGTCTGCATTTCTCTTGAGTGAAATTGCTGGCTTACATGGTACGTGGATGTCAAGTGTTTTGCGAAGAGGGCCTGCTACTTTGCATTTTCACCAGCTGTGAATGAGAGTTCCCGTTCTTCCTCATCCTTGTCAACAATCCAACCCGAGACTCCTGCCCCCGAAACCCAGCCAGTGGTGATATGTGGACTGAAGAATCTTGGTTGGGCTGCTCATCTCTGTGAGGATCTTAGGCTGAGAGACTAACAAGAACCTCCAGGGATGCTAAGCTCTGTATTGTCATTTTACAGATGGGAAAACAGAGGCCCAGAAGAAGAAGGGACCTATACTTCTCTGACTGCTGGCAGAGCTGGGAGGAGGTTGTGGAGTGGGGTTAAAAGCAGGAATTTTGGAGTTGGGTTAGCCCCAGATTCTAGTCTTCGTTTAACCAATTGCTAACCTCTCTGAGCCTCCACTCTTCCTTCTATAAAATGGGGACAAAAACAACCTCATAAGATAGATGGGGAGGATGAAGTGCCTGGAGCTTGAGAAGTTCAAGAAACTGAGCACTTACTACGTGCCGGGGACTGGTGCAGGGGACATAGCAGAGAATGAGATAGACACAGTCCCTGTGCTTTGGGGGCTTCCAGACAGTGACAGGGGAGGAACAGATTATAAATAAGAAAACAAATAAAATCAATCATCATAAATTGTGACAAGTGCTGTTTGAAGGAGCCAAACTGATCTATTTCAGAGTCTCCCCAAAGAAATGCTATTTAAGGTGGGATCTGAATGATGGGGGAGGAGCTGACCATGGGGGCAGGGGGCAGTGGTGGCCTTCCGGGTGTGGAAACAGCATATGCAAAGGTGCAGAAGTTGGAAAGGGCGGATTGTCTTTCAGGCACAGAAAGGGCAGTGAGACCCTCGTACAGAGGTTCAGGAGAGAGTACTGTGGAGACACCAGAGAGCTGGCCTGGGGCTTGGTTGTGCTGCGCCTTGCAGGAGTTTGGACTTTAGATGAAGAGCAGACTTATTTTAGACACTGTGAGTGTTGGTTGTTATTATTCTTCCTCTTATTTTCCACCACTCAGGGGTCTTCATTCCCAGTTCATGCCTCTTTCCAAAAGCCCAGTGTGGGCAGGTGCAAGGCTGTGGTCTGCAGCCAGCTGGGCCTGGGCCCCCACTCCGACCTCGCCGACACGCCTGGCAAACCGAAGAGCACCAGCTGGCGGGTGGGGGGTGGGGAGACCATCTGCTGGCCCCTATTGTCCATCAACCCATTGTCGGGTCCACGCCCTCTGCTCTGAGGACAGCGGGGGACAATGGGGGAATGCGATCCACCGGCTCCTGTTTCCCGGCCTGGGCCCTCGCCCCCGCGATGACACCAGGAGAACGCCCCCCAGGGCGGAGGCCGGGGCTCTACCAGGCGGGAGGCGGTGCCGCACGCATCCCTCATCATCTCCCTGGCAACCGCAGCTGCCGAATTGTTGGTTGGAGGGTTTTTTTTAGCATCCTGGGTGGGGGGTTTCTTCCTGTATCCGCCTGGAGGGTGAGGCGCTCTTGGGAAACGATCTGCTTCTTGCCTCCTGAGGGTCCCAGCACCTGGCCTGGCGTCTATGGACTCCTCAGGCCCCCTGGGAGCCCAGCGCAGGGACACGCCAAGTCAGACCCCACACACGCTTAAGATGCCAGCTCTTGGAGGCATCAAAATAAACTCAAATTATATTTGAGAAAAAGCGTCCACGTTGTCATCACCCAAGGAAACAGAACATTGTTAAACTTTGTGCTCAGTTTATGGTTGGGCATTGTGTGTATCTGGACTTAACATGGGGCAGTGGGGGGCACCGCCCTCTTCCCATTGCTTAGAGTCTCTAGGACCCAGTCCTCAGGGGACATGAAGGTGGGGGAGCAGAGCCCTGGGCAGCTCCCCTCTCATCCCTCTGGTGCAGAGATTCACATCTTGCAGAGCAGCTTTGAGAGTGACTGGGTAGCAGCCGGTGAGGTCTGCTCTCTGGCCATCCAGAAGCCAAAAAGGTGGTAATATTAGAAGGGTGATCATAAAAGAAGCCAGTGCTAATTATAGCCAATGTTTATTGAGGTTTTACTATGTGCCAGTAATTGCCTTATATATGTTAACTCATTTAATCATCACAATAAGTCCAGCAGGTGAGTACTATTATATCATCCCCATTTTATAGATTGCGACACTGAGACACAGAGAGGTTAAATGTATCGCCCAACATCACACAGCTACTGGGTGACGGAACCAGGATTTGAATCTGGGCAGCAAGGCTCCGTGCAATGAGCTCTTACGCCCTTTCTCTCTGATTCCTGGTGGGCACAGGCATAGCTCTTCGTTCAGGAGATAAGTCCCAGTCCCAGCCCCACTCCAGGCCAGAACTCTGGGGAGATTAGAAACAAAGAGCCCAGGCTCCGCCAGACTTGGCATAGGCTGGGGGTGGGAGCTGGGCCGACCCATGTTGGTGTCCCCACCCTGATACTCATTAGCTACGTGACCTTCACCTCTGTGAACTTCACTCTCCCCATCTGTACCTTGCTCATGGGGTTGGTGTGAGCATTAAATGAGTTAGTACATGTCAAGCGCCTAGAACACTCTGCTCAGAAGATGCTAAGGCTCATTGTTATCTCTGCTTTTGCTCCCCTTTAGGGCGATCGTGGGGCTTGAATAATGAGTGAAGACGCTTTGTATGTGGAAGATAATTGCACAAATGTCAGGGCTCAGTGTGACATATAAGTACGGAGTGTTCAGTCTGGAGAGCAGGAGGGGGTGGGGACTGAGAGGAGAGCCATCTTCCCGGGAGCTGAGTGTCAAGTGTCAGCTCGGGGGTGGTAGTGAGGGCACCAGCAGCTAGGAGGCAAGGAAAGGTGGCCTGTCTGCGCTGCCCCCTTAGCCCCAGGAGCGAGTTTTAGGCTGGGACCCTGGGGCATGATCCTCTCCCTCTCTGGGCCTCAGGTTCCCCATCTGTAGAATGGGTGACTGGGGACTAGCTGCCTTCTAAGCCCCCCTATCCCAGCCCTGATCTTCTGTGACTTGGAGAATAAAAGGATGTGTAAAAATGGAAGTGGAAATAGACACATGGTGTGGTAGATCGATTGCAAAAATTGTCCCAGTTCTTCCCTTTTCTCTGTCATCACATCATTTACAAAATGACTTCGCAGCTTCTGCCTGCAAGAAGTGGAATCTATTTCCCCGGCATGTGAGCCTGGCTGTCCTGGTGATTTGCCTTGGTTAATGCAGAGTGGAGGAGGTGGTACTGCGCTGGCTCTCAGCTGAAACCTCAAGAGGATTTGCAGCTTCCTCTCTTTCTCTCTCTCTTTCCCTTGCCTTCTCCCTCCCTCTCTCTCCCATTCTCTCTCTTTATCTCTGATTCTTGTGACTGCCATATCAGCAATTCTGGGCTGGCCTGCCGGAGGAGACTTATGGCCCAGTCACTTCTGCCATCCCTGCTGACTACCAGCTAACTGTCAGACAGGTCAGCATGAGTCCATCCTAGACCTGCCAGCCCCCAGCCCACCTGCCTGCTGTCAGCAGACCCGTGAGCTGGACAAGCTGAGATCAGCTGAGCCTGGTCCAGAGCAGCTGATCCACCCAGCTGCTTGCAGACTGGTGGGAAAGTAAATGTTTATTGCTGTGTGCCGTTGAGGTTTGTGGTTGTTACACAGCATTACTGAGTCAGTAGATGACTGATACACACGGTCAGCAGAAAAGAAGTGTGGCTTTGACCCACGGTCTGACCCCTGCTGGGATTGTCTATTGCTCTCCTGGGGGTGGGGGGACAAGGCAGGGTGGGTTTAGTGTAATGGCTGAGAGCTTAAGTTCTGGATTGACACCGACTGCCCTGCTTCAGATCCCAGCTTGTCCAAAGCTGTGTGGCTTTGGGCAAGTTATTTAACAGAGAGGTCTCTGTGTTCTCTAAAATCTAGATAATCGTAGAGCCCACTTTGGGGTTTTTATGTGGATTAAGTTAATACATGAAAAACTCTGCCCATGTGTAGTTTTCATGTGTTTAAGATCTAAGATAAATGTGAGATTGAATCTTGATTTTACCATTTACCATTTACTGGGAGTGTGTCCTTTCTAAACGGCTATGTCCTGAACTGTAAATTGGGAATCCTACTAGCATCTTCCTCATAAATGAGACTGTGTGTATAAAGGGCCTGACCCAGAAGCTGCTCAGGAAATCTCAGTTTGGGGGAAGGGCTTCCCCTGCAGATCCTCCCCTTCTTTGCTCCAGCTTGGCCTGCCTGCGGCTTCTGGTGACATGGAATCTTTATTTTATTTTATTAAAAATTTTTATTTATTTATTCAGGCTGCTCTGGGTCTTAGTTGTGGCACGCGGGATCTTCCTTGATGTATGTGAGCTCTTAGTTGCGGCATGCATGCAGGACCTAGTTTCCCCGATCAAGGATTGAACCTGGGCCCCCTGCATTGGGAGTGCGGAGTCTTACCCACTGGACCACCAGGGAAGTCCCGTGACATGGAACCTTAGAACCGGATGTACGTTGGAGACCAGCTCTAGTTCAACTTTCTCGTTAGACATGGGGAAACTGAGGCCCAGTGTGGGACTTGCCCAAGGCCACACAGCGCCAGTGGCTAGAACCTACGCATTCTGACCTCCAGCCTGGTGAGTCTTCTATGATGCTGGGGTGGTCGAGCCCCCAAGAGGTATGTGTGTTCTGGGCTTGGTGGCTCGAAAGAGCAGACCAAGCTAGACCCTGCACCTTGTTCTGCACAGGCCAGATGGGAGGACCAGGCTCTCCCTGGAGGCTGAAGCCTCTTACTGACCTTTCCTATGAGCCTGTCCAGTGCTGGTGCTGGAGAGGTCCCAGAGGGGTGGGGCCAGGACCCTGACCTTGGAGCGTACAGAGGCCAGATGTGTAGGTGACTAGTGACCCAGGTCTCCATAGAAGCACAGAGGGCAGCTGGCCAAAGTTATTCCCCTGGGTTCTCCTTGGGGAAACCAAAGCTCAGCGTGGTGGGTCCTGTCCCGGATGCCCATTTGGGCAGAGGCAGAATCAAGCTTAGCACCCAGACCTCCTGACCCCCAACTTGTGGCTGTCTGCTCAGCTTCCTGTCCCACCAGCTTGGCTCCTGGCCCTGTGGGTGTAACAGAGAGAAGGCAGGGGTCAGGAGAGAGGAGCCGGCCCCGCCCAGGCCTCAGCTGGCTCTGGGAGCCTCCCTGGGGTTGGTCCCCAGTGATTACAGGGCTGCCAGGCTTGGCTGTGGCCCAGACACCCCCTCCTGGATCCTCCCAGGGGAATGGGTCACTGACCTCATCATCCGTAAGGGCTGAGTCAGGAATTCCCCAGGCGCCAGCCTGCCCCTGTGGATGACCCTCCAGGTCTTAGCTTGTCTCCAGAGAAGAGGCAAGGGCTTCCCTGCCTCTTTCTGCCCCTTCCCGGGCCAGCCTGGCAGGGCTGAGGGTGCTGTGTGTGTGCGCCGTGGAGCATGTGCACGGCTGTACATGTGCAGTGTGGGCTTCCTCTCCTGGTGTGCTGCACGGACATGACTCCCACGCATGCCGTGCTCGTTGTGTGCTCACTGTGTATGTGGGTGTGTTTGCATAAGTTCTTGCTGGGCCCTTTTTCTGCCCAGTGTATGGGTGTCCTATGTGTGTGTTGTGTGCATAAGTTGTGTGCAGTGTGTGTACAGGCACTGGTGGATAAGGCAGCCCTTGGGGCAGGTACACATGCACTCACACCCTGAGCACTTAACATATACGCTGTGTGCACTGCCTGTGACCTCTAAGCGTGTGCATGCGGTGCACGTGTGCACAGTGTGTGTACATTTAGTGTGTGTGCATGTTGTGTGTGCACATTGTGTGTGTACAGGCTGTGCGTGCACACTGTGTGTACACGGTGTGTGCACACGTGTGCATATTGTGTGCATGTACACATTGTGTGTGCTCATTGTGTTGTGCGCACACGTGTGTGTGCACACGTGTGTGTGCATGTTGGGTGTGGGTGCACACAGTGGTAGGTCCTCTGAGAGCCAGGGTTGGCTCTGTGGGTGGGCTGGGGAAGGGCTTCAAGGTTCAGCGTTGCGTGCGTGTCTGCCTGGTCCCGCAGCTCAGCTCACAGGCCCAGGGAGAGAGAATAGCCTGTAGGGACCTGGAGGCGCATGGATCGCCCTGGGCTGGAACTTGCACTGGATGCTGGTGCCACTCAGACACCTTGACACTGACATCTCCTCCTGGTAGAGACGAGGGAGGCAGGTCCTGGGGGCCTCTCTTGCCCTTTGATATTTGGTCCTCAAAGATCTTTTGCCTCTGGGACCCCTGCTGTCTTTGAGGGTCCTACACATAATAGGTCCTTGAACCGCGGTGCAGGGCGTCAGGCTCCAGGAAGCTCCGCAGTTTTACCTGACCTCACAGCTGGCCTTGCTCAGTTGGCATCCAGGTCCTGGGTTAGAAGGAGGGAACGATAACATCTGAAACTTGCATCCATCCATCCATGTGTCCTGTAATCTAGGCATAAGACACAGCATTGTTTCTTCCCCCTGCACCCCTTCCAGGGCTGCCATGGCAACGCAGAAGTTGGCTCACCATCTGCTGCCTGTGGGACCTCAGCAGGCCTTTACCGTGCTAGGAATTAGTGTGGGGAGGCAGTTGACCTGCTCGGGGGACGCCATTGGCCACATCTGGCACCTCTCAGCCTTGGAGTGTTTGGAGATAATGCAGCCTGGAGTCCCTCGGGCTGCTGGAGAAGCGTGGACATGGAGAGAGCCCATGGTTCTCCCTGGCGCTAACCTCTCCTAGTAACATCCTCTCTCAGGGAAGGGTCTGAGACTTATTTACACTAGAGTGCAAATGACTAACCCCTTCTGGGAGGGCAGTGGGTTGGGGGTGTGTAGAAACCTGGACCTAATAGAACTTAGAAGCTTAAATGATCAAATTATCAACAGGGAAGATTTTAGGAATAATAGGGAAGTGTAGGGATATTAAAAACAATCTAAAACTTAGTTGCTAAGGTGGTTCTGGATATGCATGGGAGCTACTGCAAATCTAACTCATCCTTGGGTGTCAATGGGAGTTGGGGAGGGACCCGTGCCTCATCTGGCCTGTATCTCTGAGGCCTTTGCCTGTGTTGGGAGCTGAGTTTTTCCTACTGGGCTCAGAGGTTCCCTCTACCCCCACTGCTGGGTCCTCTACATTTGTTTTCTTTGGGAAAATGTTCTCCCTTGGATGCTCCGTGCTTAGTGTAAAAAGAGCAGTGGGGAGGAGGAGGGAGTCAGGATTCCAGTGGGGGAGTGAAGTGGGGGGTAAGGTGGGGTGACTGGGAGGGGTGGGTGGGAGAAGAGGAGAGAGAAGGAGAGAAGGGGGGTCTTAAGGAAAATGAGACCAGTTACAGGGTTGGCTTGAATCCTGATCTGCCACTAGAGGGTGCGTGAATGTGGATGAGTGACTTCCCCTCCCTGTGACTCAGTTTCTTTACCTGTGAAATGGGTACAATAACTTCCCAGGGCGGCTGTGAGGACTGGGGAAGATGCATGTGGAGGCCTGGCATGGTGAGGGCATGCAGCAGCTGCTTCTGCACCCCTTCTTCCCTTCTGCTGTCAATTCTGTGTCAGAGAGGGAAGTTTCTACACTCTGCCTCAGGCCCTCACTCTTAGAAGGAAGATGCTCTGGCATCTGAGCACATCTGCTGCTGACCTGGGTCCCACAGTCCGCCTGAGCAAGGAAGCACCTCCCTCAGGCAGTGGGCAGGTCTCACCAGCCTCCTTGCCAGGCGACAGGTCCACAGGCTGGGAGTAACCCACATAAATTGAGGTCGGTGTACTGTGCGGAGCTGGGATGCCGGAGTCCTCCACCTCTGGGGCCCCCGGCCCAATCCCAGGCCCAGGAACTGGGACAACCCGGGAGATAAACAGAGGAGTCATCCTCAAAGTGAAGCCCACCTCCTCGCCACCCCCAACATCCGGCCCAGCAAGGCCCCAACAGCACCCAGCTTGGCTTGGTAGGGAAGATAAAGGGTACAGATGGGAGGGGAAAGTGCGGGGGGAGCAGGGCAGGATAGCAAACCCTCTCCACCAGCGAGCTCCTCTCTGTGAAATTCTAGCATCTGCAAATTTATTTCTGCCAGCAATTTACCTTTTCTGCAAGCAAGAGAAATCTGTTCTTGTTTATGAGTCACTGCTTTTTCAGAAAGATTAGAAAAAGAAGCATCTACAGTTGGGAATAAGACAGTGGCAGGGCCAGTAAGAATGAGCCTGGCATAACGTCTAATGTGGTCTCAGACCCATTCAGCCAGAGGTGATTATTTTGTTGGCTGGAAGTACATGGCTTTATTAATACCCACCCAGCATCCTTTTTGGATAAAGCAAACATTTTTTAAGTAAATAAACTTTGAAGCTTAAATCGAAAGCTTTACTTGACACGATGTAATAAACTGGAAAATATGCTCTCCCTAGAAACCTGTTAGGAAATGTTAAAATAGTCTGGGTTGGGGTTTAGCGTTAGATTCACAGCTGGGGCTGCAGAAGGATGGCTGGACCCTGTTTCTGGGGAGTAAGGCTGGCTCCTTCCTGTCCTCTGTGGGGACACTGCCACTAGGCAACTCCCTGGGGGGTTGCCCTTCCAGGGGCTGCCCTCTTCCCTTGGGTGCTTCAGTCAGGCACCTCAGGCCACACCTGGTGGTGTAGAGCCTGCCAGTTGTCCCCAGTATATGTGGCCCTCCAGCTCAAGACCACATTTCCCAGTCTCCTTTGCAGTTAATCTGACCATGTGACTGGAATCAGCCAATAGGATGTGAGTAAAAGTGACATAGGCAATTTCTGGGTTGGGCCCTTAAAAGGACAGGACTGAACTTTCCTTTCCCTTCCCCTTCTTCCAACAGCTGGAGCAGACCCCTTGGACCCCAGCATGGAGGCCCATGTGAAGGCTGGCAGAAGTGCCCGGTTATGTACTTTTGGACCATCATGTGAGAGAGAAGTGAACTTGTATCTCATTTAAGCCAATGTATTTTGGGGTCTATTTGTTACAACAGCTTATTTTGTACCCTACCTTCTTCATGTGGCAAACACAGCTTGATAACTCACCCAAATCCTATAGTGATGTACTTGTGTGTAGTTCAGCCACAATCAGTATAGCATTGTGGTTCAAAGCCTGTTAGACCTGTGTTCAAATCCCTGCTTCCTCACCTAGCAGCTGTGTGACTTTTGGCAAATTACCTAATCTCATGACACTGGGGTAATTTCAGCAAGAAATGCCTTTTCACATGGTGACCCTGTGTCCACATGCATGTGTCACTGGAACAAAAGTTCATGCGACAAAACACCATTATTACCACCAGTACACGCTGATATTTTCTATTGCAGTGGTTCTCGAAGTGTGGTCCCTTAACCACCCACATCAGCATTACCTGGGAACTTGTTAAAAATGCAATTTCTTGAGCCCCATCCCAGACCTGCTGAATCAGAGACTCTGGGGGTAATGCCTAGAAATCTGTTTTAACAGGTCTTCTGGGTGATTTTGATGAGGCTGAAGTTTGAAAACCACTGTTTTACTCCATTAAGAAAATGGAGATTATTCACCTACTAAATTGATCTCATAACCCACAAATATGAATCATGAGTCATGTAGACTTAAGGGATATCTGTTTCCCTGCTAGCACTCATTTCTTCTTCTCCTTCTCCCCCTCCCCTCCCTCCTCCCCCTCCTCCTCTTCCTCCGCCTCCTCCCCTTCCCCCTCCCCTCCCCCTCCCCTCCCTTCCCTCCTCCCCTTCCCCTCCCCCTCCCCTCCCCCCTCCCTTCCCTCCTCCCCTTCCCCTCCCCTCCCCTCCCCCTCCCCTCCCTCCTCCCCCTCCCCTCCCTCCTCCCCCTCTTCCTCTTCCTCCCCCTCCTCCCCTTCCCCCTCCCTTCCTCTCCCCTCCCTCCTCCCCCTCCTCCTCTTCCTCCCCCTCCTCCTCCTTCCCCTCCCCCTCCTCCTCCTCCTCCCTCCTCCCTCCTTCTTCTTCCTAAAATTTCAATACAGGAACTAACTCTGGTCCATGACTCCAGGGATAGGTCAAGACAGGTTTAGCCAACTGAAGCAGTGGTTGGTTCAGGGATGAGCATGTGATCTTTGTTGTCCAGTGAAATGCAATCCTGGGACCTTTGCTGGAACTACTGAGAAAGAGAAGCTTTTCTCCCAGGGGTCACTGAGCTGTAGGGCCGCCCAGAGGCGCCCATTCTGCTGGAGGAAGAGCTTGGAGGAGGCTGCCTGATGCTGCAGGCATCTCAGAGGAGAGGAGCTGAGGGATGGAGGAGACAGCGCGCAGATGCTTTCGGCATCCTGCATCATCTTATATTTGAATCCAGGCACAGCTGAGGGTCTACCTTGAGCATCTCCGGAGCTGAGGAGGTCACGGAGCTGGAGCACAGGTGCAGTTCTGATGTTCAGGGAGCTTGACACCCTCAAGGTCTCCTTCAGTCGGTGTGGTGAGGAGCTGGAAGTAAATGCCCTGGCTCCTGTTCTTAGAAGGACAGTGCGCAGATGCTTTCGGCATCCTGCATCTCCCAGGCATAGCTGCTTCTCAGAGGTTCCAGAGGAACCCAGCTCATGTTGCTTATGGCAGCAAATTTGAAAACAGCCTTTATACTCTTTGTTCCTTCCTTGCCTCAGTCTCCCCTCTCTCTCACTCCTGCTTCCCAAATAAACCACCTGCATCCAGGTCCTTGTCTCAAGCTCTGTTCTCACAGAAACCCAAGATGAGAGAGACAGAGTCTTGTTGACCTTTTTTTTTTTTTTTAATTGGGGTATAGTTGTTTTACAACGTTGTGTTAGTTTCTACTGTACGAGGAACTGGAGTTCTCTGTGCTATACAGCAGGTTCTTATTAGTTATCTATTTTATACATATTAGTGTATATATGTCAGTCCCAATCTCCTATTGACCTTTGAGCGTTTGGATCCAGCCAGACCTGAAACAAACTCTACTCCTGGACTTTTCAGTTAAGTGAGCCAAAAAAAATTCCCCTCTTTTTCGCTATGTGTATAGTGATCTACTACTGTGGAACAAATGACCCCCAAACTTTGTGGCTTTAAGCAACAACATTTAAACATTTAAATATTTAAACATTTAAATATTTAAATTTAACATTTAAACATTTAAACATTTAAATATTTAAATTTAACATTTAAATATTTAACATTAAATATTTAACATTTAAACAGATAAACATTTAGTATCAGTTTCTATGGGTGAGGAAGCTAGGGGTCATCACTGGGTCCCCTGGCTCAGAGTCCCTCATGAGATTACATAAAGATGTCAGCTTAGGCTGCGTCAGCTCAAAGCTTGACTGAGAAAGGATCTCCTTCCAAGCTCACTTCTCGTGGCAGACTTCAGTTCCTGATGGGCTGTTGGATTGAGATCCTCAGTTCTTTGCTCTCTGTTGGTCAAAGGTGGCCCTCAGTTCCTTGCCATGTAGGCCTCTCCATAGGGTAGCTCACAATGTGGCAGATGGCTTCCACCAGAGCAGGCAACACAGAAGCCAGAGTCTTTTATCACCTAAATTTTAAAGTGACATCTCAACATGTTTTGTAGTATTCTGTATGTGAGAAGCAAGTCACTAGTGACCCTAATCTTAACCCTAACCCTAGCACACACTCAAGGGGAGGGGATTATGCACGGACACAAGTACCAGGAGGTGGGGATCATTGGAGCCATCTTAGAAGCTGTCTACCCCAAGCTACAAGGAGTAAGAGCCCCTAGGTCCAAGGCACAGAGCTGGAGAGGTCTTGAGCCTCAGAATGGAGCTTGAACCCCAAAACCCACCTTTGATTAGTCCCAAGGAAAGGAGAGGTTACAGGCATCTTGGGGACACTTGGAAAATGGAGAGTCTGCAAAGGTTCTGGTGGGCAGGAAATGGGAGAACGAAATGGAGTGTGGGCGTCCCCCCTATGACTCAGGGAAAACCTGCAGAAGATCATTGCTGTTCTCTTCATTAAGGGCTATGCTCTCTGTTGGATCTTCACCATGGTATTATGGTACTAGCGAACCTTATTTAATATTTATTCTGTGTCCGACCCTGGATGAAGAACTTCACCTGCATGATCTCATTTAATCCTCCTCCTGTGAGGTCAGGCCTGAAAGGATTCTCATTTTACAAGATGAGGGAACTGAGGTGCAGAGAGGTTAAGTAACTTGCCTGAGGACACACAGCTATTAAAGTGGTGTCACTGGAATTCATCAGAGACCAAGCCTTTACCTGCCAGGTGATCAAAGCCATCTCAGCTCAGTGACATAAAAGCATTCATGGAGGCTTGAACACGTTCATTCACTCAAAGCCTAATCTCACTACCCCTTCATGCAAGGTCTTAAGTTCCTTACGCTTAACTTTCCTGTTACTGAGTTTTCGTTACTGTCAGGATTTATAAACCTCCTTTGGGTCATGGAGGCTTTAGAGAAAGTTTTGAAATCTATGGACCTTCTCTTCCACCCAAAATGCACTCATGCACTCAAAGCCACATTTGCCGTATGAATATAGGTGGCAATTGGCTTTCTGAAGGGTCCCCTCCCATTGGCTCAACTCAGGTCATGTGGCCACCCTGGAACCAATCACTGCAGTCTAGGGGGTCTGGTGCTCTGATTGGCCAGATTCTTAGGGACAATGGCATCCCATCCTCTCATTTTACAGATGCCTACAGGGGAAGAGTGACTGGCTTAAGGTCACACAGCATTGTTAGGCCCAGTCAGATTCAGGCAGTAAGGCATGACTATCCCTTGGCCTGCAGGTTCCTCCCAGGCTGGGGTGTGACAGACTCATTCAAGTATTCCCAGCCACCTGTTCTGGGCCTGGCACACAGTAGGCATTAGATAAATAGTAGAGAAATTGATCTGCAATGCCCCCTGAAGGGAACAAAGGGTGATTCAATGGAAGTTGAGGATAAAGTATGTTTACCCAGGGAGACCCTGGAACACTGTCCTGCAGGATGTTATCAGATATTCCATGAAAAAAGAAATTGCCCCATGAGGACGTAAATTTGTGAAACACTGGACTAAACAAAGTGGATTGGTTTCTTTACATTAGAACTTATCAGAATTCTTAATAGGCTCATTGCAGGGAATCCCCTCAAAGAAGGCTATAGCATGCAGTATTTCCCAAGCTTGTTTGACCATGCAATCCTTTTTATTAAGTGATTTTCTATTAAGTGAGATTTTTTTTTTTTTTTTTTTTTTTTTTTTGCTGTACGCGGGCCTCTCACTATTGTGGCCTCTCCCGTTGCGGAGCACAGGCTCCGGACGCGCAGACTCAGCGGCCATGGCTCACGGGCCCAGCCGCTCCGCGGCATGTGGGATCTTCCCGGACCGGGGCACGAACCCGTGTCCCCTGCATCGGCAGGTGGACTCTCAACCACTGCACCACCAGGGAAGCCCTATTAAGTGAGATTTTTGAAGGATTAGTGTTTAGAGAACCATATTTTGGGAAATTCCAGGAACACCAGGATCAGCATGGACCAGGGTGGTCAGGGAAGGCTTCTTGGAGGAGGACAGGCCTCAGCTACATTCAAAGATAGGAGGATTAGGAGAATCAGAGGAGAGCAGGGAAGGTATCCCAAATGAATCACAGGAAAAAGCACTAAATATTATATAGCACATATGAGTGAGAAGACATATTGGTCAAGACTCTATTGGACACAATCATCAGAAGTGCAATTCAGACTGGCTTAGGCAAAAAAGGGAATTTATTGGTCCATGTAACTGATTTCTAGTGTGGCTAGATCCGGGTACTTGAACCATGCCCTCAGGGATAAGTATTTACTTTGTTCACAGACAGGCTCTTTTCTGGGGGAAGGGGGCCTGGCATCTCCAGGCTCACGTACTGCAAGCTAGCAACCTCAACAGGAAGTGAGATGCTTTTGTACAATAGTTTCCATCAAAGTCCCAGCATGAACACTCATTGGCTCCGCTTGGGTCACGTGCTTACCCGGGTACCAATCACTGTAGCCCAGGAGAGTTGGTGCTCTGATTGCCAGATCCTCAGGAGTCATAGCAACCCATCCTCTCATTGACAGATGAAGAAATTGGAGCCCAGAGATGAAAAGTGATTTGCTCAAGGTTGCAGAGCAAGTGAGTGGCAGCATGAAGACAGAAACTTTCAGTTCAGGCCTCTTTCTGCTGCAGCTGATGCCTGGGTGCCGCTTAGATCAGTGTGGACCAAGCAGAGTGCCTGCTGGCATCTTCATATTGAGGGCTGTGGTGGGGTCCTGCCTAGAAAAGAGGCTAGAAAGGACGAGAGTTCCAAAGCCTTGAAGGACCACATAGGCTGCGGGAACAGCGGGTGACTGAGTTGTCTGTTGAGCAGGTGTGGGGTGGGCTGTGGTCCGGGAAGGCAGAAAGAGCAGGTGAGGGGCAGGTAGAGGGAATGGCTCCCTGGTTTCTAGTGGGGATGAGCGGGGAGGGGTGTGTGTGGGGGGAGGACCTGTCCAAATGGGGTCTGTCGGAGGTTTAGGGCATCTAGCCAGCTCTCCCTTCTCCCTGAGTTTCTACATCCAAGCTCTTGCCAGGCGCTTAATTCTACCTTCTGAATATCTCTAAACAAGCCCCTTCTCTCTGGTTCTGCTGACCCCACTCTAGCCTGGGTTATCATCACCTTGCACCTGGCAGCTGACAGCAGTCTTTTAAATGGTCTCACATTCCCATTCTTGCCCCACCCCCGCCTCGATCTGTTCTCTTCATAGCACTCTGGGTGCCCTTTTAAAAACTCAAATAAGAGGTTGTCACTAAAATTTTCAGTGGCTCTCCATTGCCTTCAAGATAAAATCTAAACCGTGGCCCCTCAGCATCTCTCCTGCCTCTTCCTGGGGTATTGTCCCCATTGCACTCCAGACACACGGATTTCTCCTTTGAACAGGTTTCTCCTTGAATGTGCCACATCGTCTTACCTCTGAGCTTTTGCACATGCTGTTCTTTCTGCCTGAAACACTCCTTTTCCCTCTTCCCCTGGCTAAATCCTGGTCTTCCCTCAGATTTCGGCTGTGTCCCTTCCTTTTCTTTAAGAAATCTTCCCCAGTGTCTTCCTTAAGACTGAACTGGGTCCACCTGCTACAGGCCCCCATAGAGCCATCTCCCTGAGAGGTGAGGAAACTGAGGTTCAGAGAAGGAAGGGACTCATCAGAGGTCACATGACTAGCAAATGGCAGAGCTGAATTAAGTTCAGTTCAATAAATATGTGTTGAGCACTTACTCTGGGCCAGGCCCTGTGGTTACGATGACAAACCAGACCAGGTCTCCTGCCCTAGAGGAGCTCTCAGACCAGTGGGGGAGACAGACCTGTAAACCCGGGTGAGGACGGGGCTGAGGGAGCTGAGAGATGGGGCTCCAGACCTAATCTCAGGGAGACATGGAAAGCTCCAGGTTAGGGTGATGTCTGAGCTGAGGTTTGATGGAAAGATGCCCAAGCACATGTGCAATAATTCGTTTACTCACTGAAAGAATGAATGAATGAATGGATATGCACACCTGCATATTTTGGGATGTAGATGTCAGGGGTGTGTGCATGTGTGTGAGGAGATGTTAGAATGAATTGACATCCCTACCTCTGTAACTTACATAATATTGTGCATTGTCTATACTTCAATAAAAAAATTAAAAAAATAAGAATTAAAAAAGAATGAATTGACATCCATTAACGTGCAGGTGATTGTCAATATGCAGGCAAAAAATGCTGTGTCTATAGACATGTACCTAACAGATGCACTCATAAAAGTATATGAGTACAATTACGGATTTACACTGGGTATATAAGCACATCAAGGCATATCATAGTGGAACCAGGCTACCTGTTCAAATCTTGGCTCTGTCATTTATCTGTCCTGGGCAAGTTAACTCTCGGTCAGCTTCCTCATTAATCAAATGGGGAAAATAATAGTATCTCCTTGACTAGGTTGGGTTCTTTAGATGCAGAGCCTGAGGCAGGCATTCTTACACAGTGGTTTATTTAGTGGGAAACTCGAAAGGGAGTTAGGAAAACAGGATGGAGCCGGAGGAGACACTGAGCTGAGATGGGGGTTCAGCTAAAGTCTAGTCTCAGCCTGATCCCCCGGGGAGCTCTGGAGCATGAATGACACCAGAGTTAGCCCACCTTGAGGGAAGGAGGCCAGTCTTGGCCAGCCAGTCATTGGCTGTGTCCCCCTGACACTCTACCTGGAGGAGGAAGTCATCTCCCAGGCATTTTCTGGTGAGGCATCTCGGGTGGCTGAGGGCAGTATTCCAGAGAGGGGGCAGATGTGAGCCAGTAGGAGCCCACGTCACAGCAGCTGGGGGACCCTCTGTACCAGTAGCCTTTACCGCCCTCTTGCTTCTCCAAATGAGGTCCTGGGAGCCACTAGCATGGGCCTCTCCTGGGGACTTGCTAGAAATGCCTTATCCCAGACCTGCTGACTCAGATCCTACAACAGGATCCCCAGCCCCGAGCACATGAAAGTTCAAGAAGAACTGTGTGAACCAGCCTCACTGGGTTGTGGCGAGGGTTAAATGAGGTTAAGGTATAGAAAGCACTTAAAAGAGCATCTGGTCCACAGTAGGTGTTGTTATTCTTATTTGCATCCAGGTATGCTGTGCTCGTTTGCTTATCCAGATTCTTAGTATGTGTAAATATACGAGTGCAGGGAGGATAGGCTATATAATTTGCAGGATTTAGTGCAAAATGAGACGTGGGCCCCTTGTTCAAAAATCAGACAGTGGACAGAGCCATGGACCAAGCACCAGGTCCTTGTGAGCTTGAGGGGCTGGGTGACCACACAGGTGGCAGGAAGAGGCAGCCTGAGTGCAGGCATGTGGATGCGGAGGTAGTTGTTTGAGGCCCTGATGATTCCAGAGTTTCCTTTCTACGGTGATTTGGCCCATCCTTCTAGTTTTACAGACGAGGAAGGCCTGCAGGGGGGGTACTGGACTGGGGATTAGACTCCAATCTCCCATTTCCCGGTTCCGCCCGTCACCCTCCACCAGCGCGCTTTTGAGTGTCTGAGCTTGACTTCGGGGAATGGTTGAGAGAACTTGCAGCGGAGAAATGTTCTCTCACGTTTGCACTCTGTGAAGAGACTTTTGAGTATGTTCCTCCGTGAATCGTGGGTCTCCATTCCCAGCGAGCTCTCTCTTCTCAGGAAGGGGTGTGAAATTTAATTTGCACTAATTATCCCAAAGTGAGAGGAGCGGGAAATGAGTTGGCTCGGCACATCCGGCCTCTTCCAGCAGCTCCAGTTCCCCGGGTGGCAGTTTATTTATGTGCAAGGGGGGTAGGGTGGGGGTAGGCTGGGGGTGCTGTTACCAAGGCCACTGCAGCTGCTGGGATTTGGGGGTGGCTGGGTGGGGAGGCCGGATGGACGGAGGGGAGGCCGGATGGATGGTGGGGAGGCCGGATGGACGGAGGGGAGGCCGGATGGACTGTGGGGAGGCCGGATGGACGGAGGGGAGGGAGTGCGTGAGGGCTGGGGCGGATCTGAGGTGTGTGCCCTTGCGATTGTGTGGTGGCCTTCTTCTGCCAAGCCCCCCTGCCCCCCACCGTCTCTAATGGGGGAGGGTAGAGGACGGGGAAGGGGAAGGAGGTCCTTCTTAGCCCCAAGTTACCTGGGCAAGGCCTTTAGCAGCTCTACCCCAGGAAACAGACGGACTCTCCCAGTCTGGAGGGAGAGAAAGTTTCAGGGATTCTCTGGGGTAGGGGTATCCCTCTGAGGCCCCCAGGGCCTAGGCTGAGCTGGAGGGTAGAGACCCAGAGAGGCGGCTGGCAGAGGGAGCACCGGACAGGGAGAAAGCGGGACTCTGGAGCCAAGGACAAAATGCCCTGTCAGTCTCCTCTTGTTCCTGTCCAGCCCCTTCCTCTGCTCCAATTCTCTGCTTTCTCTTCTCTCTTCTCACTTCTCCCCTGCCCCTCCCCCTCTTCTTCCCCCTCCTTCCCTCCCTTCCCCCTTCCTCTCTCCCCAGAGACGCTCTTTCCTGCTACCACTAGAGGGCGCTGAGGCGCCACGGTCGCCCCTAGTTTATCAGCCTAGGACTCGCTGGGGGCGCTTTGATGGGGTAGGTGGGGCAGGGTGCGGAGGCCCTGCAGCAACTGGGTCCTCAGTAGAGCTGGGCCGATTCTAGCCTGTTTGGAGCCTGGGGCAGGTCTGGGCTGCCCTTCAGGGCAAAGAATGTTGCAGAAACCTCCGCCTAACAACAGGAGAGGGGCTTTTGGACGGGAGAGAAGGCTCCCTTGGGCTCCCTTGGGACTTGGAAGGAAGGAGCCTGGGTTTCCATCCCAGCCCTCTCACTTCCTGGCGTGTGGTGTGAGCTGGTGCAAGTCACATCACCTCTCCAAGCTACTGATTCCTCTTCTGTAAAATGGAAGGATTCAGTTGTGAGGATTGGATAGAATACGTACAGGAACGGAGGCAGAGTAGTCAGTCAAATGGGAGCTCAGAAAAATTAAGTGACTTTCCCAAGATCACATAGTTGTCAAATGTTAGGTCCAGAATTAGATGCTAAATCTGTCTGAATCCAAACCTGTCCTCCTAACTGCTAATAATGCATGTGGACCTGCTACCACTTTTCCCAGTTGTCAATGAAGTAACAATTGGGCGGCAGCTGAGTATTATGTGGAGAGAGAGAGGGATTCTAAGTTTCTTTTAAAATATAAAAATTGGGAGAAGTGGGTGCTTATCAGTCACTCACTCTTTAGTACAAATTATTTTCATTATTTTAAAAAAATATTTAGTTTTGGCTGTATCGGGTCTTAGCTGCGGCACACGGGACCTTTTGTTGCAGCGTGCAGGCTTCTCTCTAGTTGTGGTGTACGGGATCATAGTTGCCGCTCGTGGGCTCAGTAGTTGCGGCATGTGGGCTTAGTTGCCCAGCCGCATGTGGGATCTTAGTTCCCTGACCAGGGATTGAACCCACGTCCCCTGCATTGGAAGGCAGATTTTTAACCACTGGACCGCCAGGGAAGTCCCTCTTTAGTGCAAATTAGTAGCGTCTTTCCTGGCCCTGAGATTGGGTGTAAGAGGAGAAAGTAATAAGGCAGCATGTGTGACTAAGGGGCAAGGGTGTCTAGGCTGGGGGTGTTGCTGTGGGCAGCATGAGGGCACTGGCAACCAACAGCATTTGGGGGAGCAGACAGGTTAGAGAGCTGACCCTGCTACTAACCTGCTGTGTGACCTGAGCCAGTCCCTTTCTCTTTGAGGGTGTTGTCTCCCATTTGTACAGTAAGGATGGTGAACTGAATATACCAAGGTCTCTTCCAGATTAGAAAACTGATGCAGACTCCTGGGAGTTTGACGTGGGGCAGCTGTAACTGACATCAGAGGCCCAAGAGTAACCCTAGCGTCCTAGTCTACATCTGGGTGAACTCCCCATAGAAGTGAGCGGGGATAGCTGAGCTGAGCTGTCTGGTGACCGAGTTGCTGGGGGAACCGGGGGGCTGGACCAGCCTGTTTTGAGCCACCACCCGCAGCTCCAGTGCCCAAGCTTGTTGAGTTATCACTCTTGAGTTAGAGCCTTCATCACCTCATGATTAATTTGGGCTTTTTACTGTGACCCACCCAGAAGCAAAAACAGAGATTCCGGTATTCTGAAGTAAGCTGGGCACAAATATAGCTTCAATTGCCCTGTGAGGAAGGGGCTGCCCTTTCACAAACTCCTTCCCTTCCCCAGCCCTGGAAAGTGCTGTAGGCAAGGGGAACTAGAATTGGAGACAGTCAGACCTGAGATCTAAACCTGTCTCTTTTAAGCTTTGTGGCCTCAGTTAAGCCACAAAACCTGCCTGAGCCTCACTCTCCTCATCTGGAACATGGGGAGAAACCCACTTGCCTCCCAGGGCCCTTGAAAGGATTACAAGAGGACATCTGGGAGGTGCCTGGTACACAGTTGGTGTTCAATAAATGCCAGGGGATTCTGGGTCAGCGCCAGACCTGACAGACATTGATGGTTTCCCTAGCAATGGCCCTGTTTCCTTTAGATCATTGCACAGTCTCTGGAGGATTCTCCCTTGAGATCGAGGGTCAGACCTGCAAGGCGGTGGGCAGGATTAGGCAATGTCTACAGCCTCAGAACAATGACACATCCCCTCTTGTTTCTTCACTTTGGGGCCAGACCCCAGCCCTTGGACAAATGCACAGCTTGCAATTCTGTAAGATCGGATCTCAGGTACCTGGTCAGCTTCCCTCCCCGGCCCACCCCAGCCTCTCTTTCTCCTCTAAGCTCTGCAATGGGATGGTTCAGGCCCCTAGACCAGAGGTTTTATTTTTAAGTCCAAAAGTTTTAAGTCTCATCAGAGTTCTATAAGCACACATTTTAAAGAATTAAACAGTTCTACGAGGCTTATTATAAAAATCAGAGGTCCCCTGATCTCACTGCATTTCCCCCAATCAGAGAGGCAAACACTTTGACTTCCTTTTGATGACTATTTTGGTTTTCCTATTCATATTTCTAAATAATATGCTTGTATCGCTGCTTCTTAAATTTTCAATTTTTTGTCAGTCATTTGCCTTTCTTTTTGGCAACAGTTTTGAGGTATAACTCACATAGCAGATAATTTGCCCATTCAAATTATACAATTCAGTGGTTGTTAGTATATTCACACAGTTTGCAACTATTACCACAATCAAGTTTAGAGTATTTTCATCAGCTCAAAAAGAAATCCCATACCCTTTAGCTATCACCAATTGACCCATTGTCCCCAGCCTTGAGGAACCAGTAATCTACTTTCTGTCTCTATATATTTGTATGTTCTGGACATTTCACATGAATGGATCATACACTATGTGATCTTTTGTGACTGGCTTCTCTCCCTTAGCCTAATATTTTAAAAGTTCATCCATGTTGTATTATGTATCAGTCCTTCATTCCTTTTTTTATTAAATGTTTAAAAATTAATTTTTATTGCACTATGGTTGCTTTACAATGTTAGCCTCCACTGTACAAGAAAATGAATTAGCCATATACATACACGTATCCCCTCCCCTTTGGGCTTCCCTCCCATTTAGGTTACCACAGTGCATTAGGTAGAGTTCCAAGTGCTATGCAGCAGCGGTCCCCAAACTTTCTGGCACCAGGGTCCGGTTTCCTGGGGTCGTGGAGGGGATGGTTCAGGTGGTAATGCTAACGAACGGGGAGCAACGGGAGCGGCCGAAGAAGCTTCGCCCCTCGCCCACTGCTCACCTCCCTGTGCAGCCTCGTTCCTAACAGGCCGCGGTGTCAATCCCAGTCTCTCAGTTCCTCCCACCCCACCCCTTTCCCCCTTGGTATCCATACTTTGTTCTCTATTTCTGCTTTGCAGATAAGGTCACCTGTACCATTTTTCTAGGTTCTACATATATGCGTTATTAAACGATATTTGCTTTTTGTTTTCTGACTTACTTCACTCTGTATGACAGTCTCTAGGTCCATCTACGATTCTACAAATGACCCAGTTTCATTCCTTTTTATGGCTGAGTAATATTCCATTGTATATATGCACCACATCTTCTTTATCCATTCCTCTGTTGATGGACATTTAGGTTGCTTTCATGTCCTGGCTATTGTATATCGTGCTGCTATGAACATTGGGGTGCATGTGTTGTTTTTTTATTTTAACATCTTTATTGGAGTATATTTGCTTTACAACGGTGTGTTAGTTTCTGCTGTATAACAAAGTGAATCAGTTATACATATACATATGCCCCCATATCTCTTCCCTCTTGCGTCTCCCTCCCTCCCACCCTCCCTATCCCACCCCTCTAGGTGGTCACAAAGCACCAAGCTGATCTCCTGTGCTATGTGGCTGCTTCCCACTAGCTATCTATTTTATGTTTGGTAGTGTATATATGTCCATGCCACTCTCTTACTTTGTCCCAGCTTACCCTTTCCCCTCCCCATATCCTCAAGTCCTTTCTCTAGTAGGTCTGTCTCTTTATTCCTGTCTTGCCCCTAGGTTCTTCATGACCTTTTTTTTTTTTTTTTTTTTTAGATTCCATATATATGTGGTAGCATATGGCATTTGCTTTTCTCTTTCTGACTTATTTCACTGTATGACAGACTCGAGGTCCATCCACCTCACTACAAATAACTCAATTTCATTTCTTTTTATGGCTCAATAATATTCCATTGTATATATGTGCCACATCTTCTTTACCCATTCATCTGTTGATGGACACTTAGGTTGCTTCCATGTCCTGGCTATTGTAAATAGAGCGGCAATGAACATTTTGGTACATGACTCTTTTTGAATTATGGTTTTCTCAGGGTATATGCCCAGTAGTGAGATTGCTGCGTCATATGGTAGTTCTATTTTTAGTTTTTTGAGGAACCTCCATACTGTTCTCCAGAGTGGCTGCTTCAATTTACATTCCCACCAGTAGTGCAAGAGGGTTCCCTTTTCTCCACACCCTCTCCAGCATTTATTGTTTGTAGATTTTTTGATGATGGCCATTCTGACGGGTGTGAGATGAAACCTCACTGTAGTTTTGATTTGCATTTCTCTAATGATTAATGATCTTGAGCATTCTTTTATGTGTTTGTTGGCAATCTGTATATCTTCTTTGGAGAAATGTCTATTTAGGTTTTCCCCTTCATTCCTTCTTATAGCTGGATAATATTCCAGTGGATAGATATACCACATTTTGTTAATCCATTCATCCATTGTTTTCACCTTTCGGCTATTATGAATAATTGCTGTTATGAACATTTGTGTACAAGTTTTTGTGTGGACGTATATTTTCATTTCTCTTGGGTATATTATACCTAGGAGTGGAATTGCTGGGTTATAGGGTAACTTTATGTTTAGAGTTTTGTGGAACTGCAAGACTGTTTTCCATAGCAAGGTGCACCATTTTACATTCCCACTGACAATGTATGAGGTTTCCAATTTTTCCATATCCTTGTCAACACTTGTTATTATCTGACTCTTTGATTATAGCCATTCTTGTGGGTTTGAAATGGTATCACATTGTAGTTTCGATTTGTGTTTCCGTGATTGCTAATCAAGTTTATTATATTTTTATGTATTTTTGGACATTTGCATATCTTTTTTGGAGAAATTTCTATTCAGATCCTTTGCCCACTTTTAATTTGGATTATTTAGACTTCTATTACTCAGTTGTAAGAATTCTTTATATATTCTAGATAAAAGTCCCTTATCAGACATATAGTTTACAAAGATTTTCTCCCATTCTGTGGGTTTTATTTTTCCACTTTCTTGATAGTGTTCTTTGGGCACAAAACTTTTTAATTTAGATGAAGTTCAATTTACCTATTCTTTTTCTTTTTTGCTTGTGCTTTTGGTGTCACATCCAAGAACTTATTACTAAATTCAAGGTCATGAAGATATACCCCAATGTTTTCTTCTAAGAGTTTTGCCATTTTGGCTCTTACATTTAGATATTTGATCCATTTTGAGTTAACATTTTTGTGTATGATGTGAGGTATGAGTCAAACTTTATTCTTTTGCATGTGGCTATCCGGTTGTCCCAGCATCATTTGCTGATGAGACTGTTCTTTCCCCATTGAATGGTCATGGTACTCTTGTAAAAAATCAATTGACCATAGATGTATGAGTTTATTTCTGGACTCTCAATTCCATTCCATTGACATATATGCCTATCCTATGTCAATATCACACTGTTTTGAGTTCTGTAGCTTTGTAATAAGTTTTGAAATTGAAAAGTGTAATTCCTCCAACTTTTTTCTCCTTTTTCAAGATAGTTTACTGTCCCTGCTGGTCTAGTGGTTAGGATTTGGTGCTCTGGCTCAAGATAGTTTGACTATTTGAGGTCTCTTGCAATTCCACATGAATTTTAGGATTGGATTTTCCATTTCTGCCTGATACGTCATTGAGATTCTGACAGGCATTGCACTGAGTTTATAGATCAGTCTGGGGAGTAAAGCCATATTAACAATATTAAATTTTATGATCCATGAACATAGGTCATCTTGAGATTTATTTAGGTCTTCTCTATTTTTTTTTCCAACAATGTTTTGTAGTTTTCAGATTATAAGTTTTGTACTTATTTGTTAAATTTATTCCTATTTTATTCTTTTTGATGCTAATGAAAATGTTATCTTAATTTTATTTTTGGATTTTTCACTGCAACTGTACAAAAATACAATTGAACTTTGTACAGTCATTTTGTATCCTGCAACCTTGCTGAACTTTTTAGTTCTAATAGTTTTTAGCAGATTCCTTAGGATTTTCTTGACTCATGATCATGTCATCTGTGCATAGAGGTATTTTACTCCTTCCTTCCTCACTCCCTTCCTCCCTGCCTCCCTCCCTCCCTCCCTCCCTTCCTTCCATTTTTCCTCCTCTTTCCTTCTTCTGGACTAATTACCCTGGCTAGACCCCCTAGTACAACGTTGAATATAAGTGGTGAGAGAGGATAGTCTTGTTTTGTTCCTTATCTTAGGGGAAAAGCATCCAGTATTTCACCATTAAATATGATGTTAACTGTGGATTTTTCATAGATGCCCTTCATCAGGTTGAAGAAGTTCCCTTCTATTCCTAATTTTTTGAGGTGTCTTTTTTTTTTGTCATGAAAGGGTGCTGGATTTTGTTAAATGCCTTTTCTGTGTTCATTGAGGTGATCACGTAATTTTTATTGCATCTTCAACATCATTGCTTTTTTAAATTGAAGTATAATCGATGTACAATATTATATGTTACAGGTGTACAATATAGTGATTCACAATATTTAAAGTTTATACCACCTTTTTAGTTATTATAAAATATTGACTATATTCCCTGTGTTGTACAATATATCCTTGTAGCTTATTTTATACATAATAGTTTGTACCTCTTAATCCCCTACCCCTCTATTGCCCCTCCACTCTTCCCTTTCCCCACTGGTAAGCACTAGTTTATTCTTTATATCTGTGAGTCAGTTTCTTTTTTGTTATATTCACTAGTTTTTGTGTTTTTTTTTAGTTTCTACATGTAAGTTATATCATACAGTATTTGTCTTTCTCTGTTTGACTTATTTCACTTAGCACAATACCCTCCAAGTCCAGATGATCATGTGATTTTTAAAAATTTTATTGATATAATGCATTACATTAATTGATTTTCAGATGTTATACCAACATTGCATTCCTAAGATAAATCCTACTTGGTCATGGTGTATACTTCTTTTTATACATTGCTGGATTTGGTTTGCTAGCATTTTGTTGAGGATTTTGAATCTATATGCGTAAGAGATATTGGTCTGTAATTTTCTTTTTTTGTGATGTCTTTGGTTTTGGAATCAGAGTAATACTGGGAATATCTTTATTTCTCCTTCCTTTTTTATTTTTATTGTTTTAATTTTTTAATTTTTAAATTTTTTGCGGTATGCGGGCCTCTCACTGTTGTGGCCTCTCCCATTGCAGAGCACAGGCTCCGGATGCGCAGGCTCAGCGGCCATGGCTCATGGGCCCAGCTGCTCTGCGGCATGTGGGATCTTCCCAGACCGGGGCATGAACTCATGTCCCCTGCATCGGCAGGCGGACTCTCAACCACTGCGCCACCAGGGAAGCCCTCTCCTTCTTTTATTAAAGGTAGTTTTACTGGGTATGTGATTCTTGGTAGGCAGTTTTTGCTTTTGTTTTTTTCACATTGAATACATTATCCCATTGCCTTCTGATCCCCATGGTGTCTGATAAGAAGTCAGCTGTTAACCTTATTGGATTCCATTGTAAATGATGGTTCATTTTTCTCTTGCTGTTTTGGAGATTTTCTCTATATATTTGGCTTTCAATATTTTTGCTATTTTGCATTTGTCCTACTTAGAGTTTTTTGAGCTTCTTAAGTCTGTAGATTAAGGTTTCTCATCAAATTTTGGAAGTTTTCAGGCATTATTTCTTTCTGCTTATTTCTTCATCTCCTTTCCTTCAGATGCTCCCATTATGCATATATTGGTGCATTTCATGCTGTTCCCAACATCTCTGAGGCTCTTCATTTTCTTTCATTCTTTTTTCCTGTCTGTTCTTCGGATTGCATAATCTCTATAAATCTGTCTTCAAGTTTGTTAATTATTTTTTTCTGCCAGTTCATATCTACTGTTGAGCCTATCTAGTAAATTTTTCAGTTCAGTTATTGTACCCTTCAGTTCCAAAATTTTCATTAAAAAACCTTTCTATTTCTTTATCTTCTCTATTCAAGAAGACATTGCTATCAAACCTCTGTTTACTTCTTTAAGAATGGTTTTCAGCCTTTGATAATATTTATAATAGCTATTTTGAGTTCTTTGTTAAATCTGACATCTTGTCACTCTCACAGGCAGTTTCTGTTGCTTGCTTTTTTTCTCATGTGTGGATCAAACTTTCCTATCTCTATCCATATCTTGTAATTTTTTTTTTTTTTTGGAAATTGGACTTTTAAAATAATGTAGCAATTTTGGTCTCCTTTGTGGGTATAGTTTTTGAGGTCATTGTCTGATATTTGTTCTGACCCCAGGAGGGCTCTTCTTATCTGTCTCC
Organism: Lagenorhynchus albirostris; assembly: GCF_949774975.1. Lineage (NCBI taxonomy): Eukaryota > Metazoa > Chordata > Mammalia > Artiodactyla > Delphinidae > Lagenorhynchus > Lagenorhynchus albirostris. Next base: position 170,671,043 of record NC_083096.1, read on the forward strand.
TTCCCTGATTCTTTATGGTAAACTAGTCAGTTTATGGTTTAGTTTGTGTCTCAAATGGACATACCAGTCTTCTCTTAGTTGTGTAAGATCTCCAAGCCAGGGCTCTGGAGCTGGGGGTGGGGACAATAGTACCCTTCTCTCCAGGTGTCATCCCTGCTTTAGGAGCTGGGCACTTGGTGGAGTGGGAGGGGCTGTGGCCTTTGGTCTTCTCAATTTGCCTCTCCTTGCATGAACATCTGCTTTATGACTGAGCCAGAATGAGGGTGATTGGGGTGCCAGTATTTTTCAGCATGCCACTACCAAGGTAGCTCCTCCATCCCACTGGTGGGGGCTAGGGAAAAGACTGGAGCCCCCATTCTCAGCTGCACTCACCCAGAATGTAGCCTTTGCAACAGTAATCTGGGGTAGGAAGAGAAATACTATATCCAGCCCTTCCTGGGAAGATACTGCAGGCCTCCAACAGGGAGCAAGGGGGAGAGAGAGTCCTGTGCTAACTGTTGTACTCATCTGGAATGGAGTTTCCATAATACTGAGCTTGGAGAGGAGAGGGAGGAAGTAGATCAAAGTGCAAATGCCATAGACTCTTACTGTTCTTATGGAGTTATATTAGGTTTTCTTGAATAAATGTTTCTTCATTTGCTGTATGCCCTTAGGACAATTTCCAGAGACTTTAAATGGCTCCAGAGACTTTAAATAATTTTCAGCAGTTTCACTGGGGAACAAGTCTGCATAACTCCTCTCATTGCTATGTCAGAAGTAGAACTCTAGCTATTTGACTTTACATTAAGGAAGATGAGGATTAGCTCTCTTTGCTCTCTTCCTTCCCCATCCTTACCTTGCTCTTCCCATTCCCCTCTCCTCCCAATAATGTGATGAATCTTTCCTTTCCTGTGCAAGGTTTTGTTTCCCCTAATTGCCATTTTAAAAAGTACCTTTGTTTGCCTATACTTATAACAAAGAAAACCCCCAAACTCTTGGCTAATAGTGTGAATCTCCTCTCAAGACATTTGGATTCATTTCGTCTTCCTGAAGAAGTCTTCCAAGGCCTTCCACTCTGCTTCTGGTTGGATGGGTTGTTTTTGACCCCTGGGATGCACAGGTGTCACCCTGGGATCCATCACTATCAACCTAGAGGATATCTTTGTCTCTCTCAGCTCCCTGTATCTCATGTCTTCCTCTTTCTTGGTTTTCTCCTTTGTTTTGGTAGAGTACATCCTCCAGTCTTTCCTGAGAAAAGATATATGGGATGAATTTGTTGAGATTTTGCACACCTGAAAATGCCTCATCCTTGATTGGCTGTTAGCTTAGGTATAGAATTCCAGGTTGGAAATTATTTTCCTCCAGAAAATTTAAAGGCTTTGTTCTATTGCCTTCTGGCTTCCAGTATTGCTGTGAAGAGAAGGAAGCTGTTCTCATATATTATCTTTTCAATCTGGAAGCTCAGAGAATCTTCTCTTAGTTCCCAGAGTAGTGACATTTCATGACAGTGTGCCCTGGCATGGGCCTGTTTTCATTTATTGTGCTGGACCCTCTGTGAGTCCTTGAAATCTAGAAAGCTCTTCTTCAGGTCTGTGAAATTTCCTTAAATTATCTTATTGAAGATCTCCTCCACCCTCCCACTTTTTCTATTCTTTCTGGAACTATAATTATTTGAAAATGGAACTCTTGGACAAGTCCTCTGATTTTCTTTCTTTTCTCTCCTATTTTCCTTATCTGTCACTCTAGAAGAGCTAAGCCTGGTCTTCCAAATTTTGCTTTTTAATTCCTGCCATTATATTTTTAGTTTTTAAAAGCTTTTTTATTTTGTGCTCTGCATCTCTTTTTTAAAAATGACAATCCTATTTTAATTTCACCTGTGCATGTCTTACATTATCTCTTTGATGATATTAAGACAGGTCTTTTTTTTTTTCTTCTTGCTATTCTCTGTTATCTTCGAGTTGGTCTTTTTTCTTTGGTTTATTTTTATATTTCAGGCTAGAGACATTCTTCTGATGTCTGGTAAACCTCAGTTATCTGTGCATATTTAAAAATAGGAAAATAGGAGCTGACTGGAAGCTCTGAGTACATGGGTAGGTCTTGTGGGCTGTGTACTTTTTGCAGGGTGATCTAACCAGGCTGTTTAGTTGGAAAATCTCCAATGTTGGTACCTCCAGTGTTTCTCTAGGTTTTCTCCTTGGTCCATCATGTTCCCCAGAGAAAGCTCTTTTAATTATCTGCCTGGAGGGTGTAAGTCTGGCTGCCAGTGTCCTGAGAGCAGAGTGGTGGGAGTTGAATGAGGTCTTCCCATCCAGCTTGCTCATGTTCCCTGAATCTCCCTGTCATCAGTAGAGTACCATCCCATGTACTATGCTGTATGCCCTTAGGACCATCTAGAGATGTCTGGTCTGTGATAAGAGCTTGTAAAAACAGCCTCTCAAGTAATCCTCTTCATTTGAACTGCCCTTTACCCCAACTTCCAGAGGTACCCAAAACGGCCAATTCATGAGTCTTTGGGGATTTTTTTTTCCTGATTCATTTTCCTCAATTGTCCATTTATTTTCCAGCTCCTGAAATTTTGTGGCTGCTTTTTCCTCTCCCATTCTCCCCATCCTTCTGGGCTCATACCTTCGAACATTTAAAGAAATCCCTCTACTGTTGTTTTAGCATTTAAGATGTGGGGAGAACCAACTCCTGGCTATGTGTGTCCAATCTCCCATCTTTACATGGATGTCTTCTCTTTGTGTTGCCTTCCCCATTGCGGTAAATGGAGGCTCCATGCTTTCAGTTGCTGACATCCAAACTTTCGAGCCATCCTTGACTCTTCTCTTTTTCCTATACCGCACATCTAATCTCTCAACAAATCTTTGAGCTTTACCCTTAAAATATATCCAGAATTCACCACCCGCACTGCTGCCACCCAGGGCCAAGTCACACTGTCTTTCACCTGGACACTCCAGGAACCTCCATGCTGGCCTTCCTCTTTCTGTCTTTGCATGCTCTACAGTCTGCTCTCCACACAGCAGCCTTTTTATCTGTCATATCCCATCACTCCTCTTCCTAAAACTTTCCTGTGACTCCCACTTCACTGTGAAATAAGAGCCCAAATCCCAGCAAGGCCAACAAGAGCCTATGTGATCAAGCCCCACACACCTTCCCAGTCACACTGGCCACTTGGCTATCTCACACTATGCAAGCCAGGTCCTTCCCTGGCTCTTGCCTTTGCCTGGAGCACTGTTCCTCCAGATACCTGCAGAGCTCATTCCTTCACTTCCTTCAGGTTACCTCTCTTCTTCCCTAGGCCCTCTCTGTCTTTGTTATCCTACTTTATATTTCTCTATGGCAACTCTTGAGATTGGACATATTTATATTTCCTTGTTTAGTTATTTATAGCTTATCTCCCCTCTCTAGAATGGATAGTCTTGAAGGCAGAGATTTTGACTTATTTTGTTCAGTGCTATATCCCCAGCACCTAGAACAGTGCCTGGCATATAGTAGGTGCTCAACAAATATGTGTTGCATGCATGCATGAATGAATGTTTGACCCCAGCCCTGACTCTGGGACTGACCTTATTCTGGGCAGGAGATTTGAGGAGCTCTAGGTCTACAGCCCTTTACTCCATTCATTCATTCATTCATCCACTTAACCCTCTATGCATTATTGTTGCTGTTGTGAGTATTAATATTCAACAGCTAGAAAGTGGCAGAGGGGGATTTGGCCCCAGCCTGTCTGACTTCAAAGCCCTGGTTCCCAGGCATGCTGCGAAGGCAGGCCCTCCACAAGGTTGGGAGAATAAGGTTAAGACCTGGTTCCTCGCCTTGGGTAGGAAGTTAGAAGAGAGCCTGGCCCCAGGCTGTCCATGCTTATAAACGTCTCGCTGCTGGATAAGCAGTCTCTTGTGAGAGGCTGACAAGGTCCAGCTCCAAGGATGCTGCCTCATGGAAGCCCCCCAGGACTGTCCAGGGCAGAACAGCTGCTCCTTGCCTGCTGTGTCTGGTCTGTGCACCTCCTTCTATCAGGGTTAACATCCGATTTCTTATAATTGTCTGCCACACTCTGTCCACCCTCAACTGTGAGCTCTTTTGAGATAGGGGCTGGGTCTTGTTCAACTCAGTGTCCCAAGAGCCCAGTGCAAGGCCTACAGCTGGGGAGGCACTAAAGAAGCAATTGAATGGGATGAATGATGCAGAGTAGGGGCGTGGTTGAAATGGGGTCCTGAGTTCAATGTCAAGCTCTACCACTCACTAGCTGTGAGTGTGACCTGGGGAACTTCATCAACTCCCTGAGCCTCAATTCCCTTATCTACAAAATGGGGAGAAAAAAAAATCCCCCATTCCATGAGGATTCAATGATTAATGAATGAAATCTTTTTCGCAGTGCCTGGCACGGAATAGGCCTATAATTAGAAATTGCTGCTCTTCTGAGCCAGGCCTCTCTGGCCCCGGCCCACTGGCTCTGTACCCCCAACAGCAGGTGCCCCCGCCTGACTTCTTACTGGTGCCCAGGGCAGCTGGCTGAGTTCCTGGTCCAGCAGCTTGGCCCTCTGTCATTTAAGGATTGGCCTCTCTGCACTTGGAGGTTGGCCTCCAAACAGCCTGGCCCTGACACGTCATGTCCTTGCTTGCTGGCCCAACTGGAGAGAGTCATCACTGGGGCAGCTGAGCCACCCCTGGTGTAGCAACAGGGCAGTGGCATCGGATGAGGAGCAGTGCCTGGGATGCCCACAGGACAGGGGCTGCTGCGGGAGCAAAGGCAGGCAGGGGTGTCTGGCAGGGATGTAAGGGAGAGGGGGAGGACTGATCGGGAGTGGGGCTTGCCTTGAGGATATGGGGAAGTCTATATTTTGGTTGTGTTTATTAAAAAGTCAAAAAGAGGGGCTTCCCTGGTGGCGCAGTGGCTGAGAGTCCGCCTGCCGATGCAGGGGACACGGGTTCGTGCCCCGGTCCGGGAGGATCCTACATGCCACGGAGCGGCTGGGCCCGTGAGCCATGGCCACTGAGCCTGCGCGTCCCGAGCCTGTGCTCTGCAACGGGAGAGGCCACAGCAGTGAGAGGCCCGTGTACCGCAAAAAAAAAAAAAAAAAAAGTCAAAAAGAGTTTAATCAAGGCATGTAGATTTCAAAAGCCAGTCTTCTTTGGCAGATCATAAGCTCCATCTAAAATCAGGGTCCTTAAAATTTTGGGGAGGAGACCCTATGATTCCTTCTTTGAAGCCTTGAGATATGGGGCTGGGGGCTTGGGATGGACTTTCTGTGGCCTAATAGACATTCCCAATAGTACTCTTCTCCTGTATTGTTACTAATTGTTAAATTCCTGAATTCCCTCCAAGAACATACCATGGTCAGGTCTATTCTACTTTTGTGCCCCTTTTGTGTCCAGAGCAATGCTTTCCATATAAGCATAATTATTATAGTTATCATTTTTTCTCAGTTTTTTTGAATTTTATTTTACTTTTAATACAGCAGGTTCTTATTAGTTATCTATTTTATACATACTAGTGTATACATGTCAATCCCAATCTCACAATTCATCCCATCACCACCACCCACCTGCCCCCACTTTCCCCCCTTGGTGTCCATACATTTGTTCTCTACATTTGTGTCTCTATTTCTGCCTTGCAAACTGGTTCATCTGTACCACTTTTCTAGATTCCACATATATGCATTAATATACAATATTTTGTTTTCTCTTCTGACTTACTTCACTCTGTATGACAGTCTCTAGGTCCATCCACGTCTCTACAAATGACCCAATTTCGTTCCTTTTTATGGCTGAGTAAGATTCCACCGTATATATGTACCACATCTTCTTTATCCATTTGTCTGCCGATGGGCATTTAGGTTGCTTTCACGACCTGGCTATTGTAAATAACGCTGCAATGAACACTGGGGTGCATGTGTCTTTTTGAATTATGGTTTTCTCTGGGTATGTGTCCAGTAGTGGGATTGCTGTGTCATATGGTAATTCTATTTTGAGTTTTTTAAGGAACCTCCATATTGTTCTCCATAGTGTCTGTATCAATTTACGTCCGACCAACAGTGCAAAAGGGTTCCCTTTTCTCCACACCCTCTCCAGCATTTGTTGTTTGTAGATTTTCTGATGATGGCCACTCTCACTTGTGTGAGGTGGTACCCCATTGTAGTTTTGATTTGCATTTCTCTAATAATTAGTGATGTTGAGCATCTTTTCATGTGCTTCTTGGCCATCTGTACGTCTTCTTTGGAGAAATGTCTATTTAGGTCTTCTGCCTATTTTTTGACTGGGTTTTTTGTTTTTTTAATATTGAGCTGCTTGAGCTGTTTATATATTTTGGAGATTAATCCTTTGTCCGTTGATTCATTTGCAACTACTTTCTCCCATTCTGAGGGTTGTTTTTTCATCTTGTTTATAGTTTCCTTTGCTGTGCAAAACCTTTTAAGTTTCATTAGGTCCCATTTGTTCATTTTTGTTTTTATTTCCATTACTTTAGGAGGTGGGTCAAAAAAGATATTGCTGTGATTTATGTCAAAGATTGTTCTTCCTATGTTTTCCTCTAAGAGTTTTATAGTGTCTGATCTTACATTTAGGTCTATATCCATTTTGAGTTTATTTTTGTGTATAGTGTTAGGTAGTGTCCTAATTTCATTCTTTTACATGTAGCTGTCCAGTTTTGCCAGCACCACTTATTGAAGAGACTGTCTTTTCTCCATTGTACATCCTTGCCTCCTTTGTCATAGATTAGTTGACCATAGGCATGTGGGTTTATCTCTGGGCTTTCTATCCTGTTCCATCGATCTATATTTCTGTTTTTGTGCCAGTACCATATTGTCTTGATTACTGTAGCTTTGTAGAATAGTCTGAAGTCAGGAGACTGATTCCTCCAGCTCATTTTTTTCCCTCAAGATTGCTTTGGTTATTCGGGGTCTTTTGTGCTTCCATTCAAATTTTAAGCCTTTTGTTCTAGTTCTGTAAAAAGTGCCATTGGTAATTTGATAGGGATTGCATTGAATCTGTAGATTGCTTTGGGTAGTATAGTCATTTTCACAATATTGATTCTTCCAATCCAAGAACATGGTATATCTCTCCATCTGTTTGTGTCATCTTTGAGTTCTTTCATCAGTGTCTTTTTAAAATTTTATTTATTTATTTATTATTTTTGGCTGCATTGGGTGTTTGTTGCTGCATGCGGGCTTTCTCTAGTTGTGGTGAGCAGGGGCTACTCTTTGTTGTGGCGCGTGGGCTTCTCATTGCGGTGGCTTCTCGTTGCGGGCTCTAGGTGCACAGGCTTCAGTAGTTGTGGCACGCAGTCTCAGTAGTTGTTGTGCACGGACTTAGTTGCTCCACGGCATGTGGGATTTTTGTTTGTTGGGAGATTTTAAATCACGGTTTCAATTTCATTACTTGTGACTGGTCTGTTCATATTTCCTATTTCTTCCTGGTTCAGTCTGGGAAGGTTATACCTTTCTAAGAATTTGTCCATTTCTTCCAGGTTGTCCATTTTATTGGCATAGAGTTGCTTGTAGTTGTGGCTCAGTAGTTGTGGCGCACAAGCTTAGTTACTCTGTGGCATGTGGGATCTTCCCGGACCAGTGCTTGAACCTGTGTCCCCTGCATTGGAAGGCGGATTCTTTACCGCTGCACCACCAGGGAAACCCTCTAGGTATTTGTTGATTTCCTTTTTGATTTCTTCAGTGATCTCTTGGTTATTTAGTAACATATTGTTTAGCCTCCATGTGTTTGTGTTTTTTTATGGTTTTTTCCCTGAAATTTATTTCTAATCTCATAGTGTTGTAGTCAGAAAAGACGCTTGATATATTTCAATTTTCTTAAATTTACTGAGGCTTGATTTGTGACCCAAGATATGATCTATCCTGACTGTCACACAGAGTGAAGTAAGTTAGAAAGAGAAAAACAAATATCGTATATTAACGCATATATGTGGAACCTAGAAAAATGGTACAAGTGAACCGGTTTGCAGGGCAGAAATTGAGACACAGATGTAGAGAACAAACGTATGGACACCAAGGGGGGAAAGTGGCGGGGGGTGGTGGTGTGATGAATTGGGAGATTGGGATTGACATGTATACACTAATATGTATAGAATGGATAACTAATAAATAAATAAATGCATTTAAAAAAAAAAGATGTGATCTATCCTGGAGAATGTTCTGTGTGCACTTGAGGAGAAAGTGTAATCTGCTTTCAGATAGAATGTCCTATAAATATCAATGAAATCTCTCTGGTCTATTGCGTCATTTAAAGCTTGTGTTTCCTTATTAATTTTCTGTTTGGATGATCTGTCCATTGTTGTAAGTGAGGTGTTAAAGTCTCCCACTGTTATTGTGTTACTGTCTATTTCCTCTTTTATAGCTGTTATCATTTGCCTTATGTATTGAGGTGCTCCTATGTTGGGTGCATATATATTTATAATTGTTATATCTTCTTCTTGGATTGATCCCTTGATCATTATGTAGTGTCCTTCCCTGTCTCTTGTAACATTCTTTATTTTAAAGTCTATTTTATCTGATATGAGTATTGCTACTCCAGCTTTCTTTTGATTTCCATTTGCATGGAATATCTTTTTTCATCCCCTCACTTTCAGTCTGTATGTGTCCCTAGGTCTGAAGTGGGTCTCTCGTAGACAGCATATATATAGGTCTTGTTTTTGTATCCAGTCAGTGAGCCTGTGTCTTTTGGTTGGAGCATTTAATCCATTCACATTTAAGGTAATTATGGATATATATGTTCCTATTACCATTTTCTTAATTGTTTTGGGTTTGTTTTTGTAGGTTTTTTTCTTCTCTTGTGTTTCCAACTTAGAGAAGTTCCTTTAGCATTTGTTGTAGAGCTGGTTTGGTGGTGCTGAATTCTCTTAGCTTTTGCTTGTCTGTAAAGCTTTTGATTACTTCGTTGAATCTGATTGAGTTCCTTGCTGGGTAGAGTAATCTTGGTTGTAGGTTCTTCCCTTTCATCACTTTAAATATATTGTGTCACTCTTTTCTGGCTTGTAGAGTTTCTGCTGAGAAATCAGCTGTTAACCTTATGGGAGTTCACTTTTATGTTATTTGTCATGTTTCCCTTGTGGCTTTTCATAATTTTTCTTTGTCTTTAATTTTTGTCAGTTTGATTACTATGTGTCTCAGTGTGTTTCTCCCGGGGTTTATCCTGCCTGGGACTCTCTGCTCTTCCTGGACTTGGGTGGCTATTTCCTTTCCTATGTTAGGGAAGTTTTCAACTATAATCTCTTCAAATATTTTCTCGTGTCCTTTCTCTCTCTCTTCTCCTTCTGGGACCCGTATAATGTGAATGTTGTTGTGTTTAATGTTGTCCCAGAGGTCTCTTAAGCTGTCTTCATTTCTTTTCATTCTTTTTTCTTTATTCTGTTCTGTGGCAGTGAATTCCACCATCTGTCTTCTAGGTCACTTATCTGTTCTTCTGCCTCAGTTATTCTGCTATTGATTCCTTCTAGTGTATTTTTCATTTCAGTTATTGTATTGTTCATCTCAGTTTGTTTGTTCTTTAATTCTTCTAGGTTTTTGTTAAACATTTTTTGCATCTTCTCAATCTCTGCCTCTATTCTTTTTCTGAGGTCCTGGATCATCTTCACTATCATTATTCTGAATTCTTTTTCTGGAAGGTTGCCTATCTCCACTCCATTGAGTTGTTTTTCTGGGCTTTTATCTTGTTCCTTCATCTGGCACAAAGTCCTCTGCCTTTTCATTTTGTCTGTCTTTCAGTGAATGTGGTTTTCATTCCACAGGCTGCAGGATTGTAGTTCTTGCTTCTGCTGTCTGCCCTCTGGTGGATGAGGCTATCTAAGAGGCTTGTGCAAGATTCCTGATGGGACTGGTGGTAGGTAGAGCTGGGTGTTGCTCTGGTGGGCAGCACTCAGTAAAACTTTAATTCATTTGCCTGCTGATGGGTGGGGCTGAGTTCCTTCCCTGTTGGTTGTTTGGCCTGAGGCAACCCAGCACTGGAGGCTACAGGCTCTTTGGTGGGGCTAATGGCAGACTCTGGGAGAGCTCATGCCAAGGAGTACTTCCCAGAACTTCTGCTGCCAGTGTCCTTGTCCCCGCAGTGAGCCACAGCCATCCCCCGCCTCTGCAGGAGACCCTCTAACACTAACAGGTAGATCTGGTTCAGTTTCCTATGGGGTCACTGCTCCTTCCCCCTGGGTCCTGATGTGCACACTATTTTGTGTGTGCCCTTCAAAGGTGGAGTCTCTGTTTCGCCCAGTCCTGTTGAAGTCCTGCAATCAAATCCTGCTAACCTTCAAAGTCTGATTCTCTGGGAATTCCCCTGCCCGTTGCCAGACCCCCAGGTTGGGGAGCCTGACATGGGGCTCAGAACCTTCACTTCGGTGAGTGGACTTGTGTGGTATAATTGTTCTCCAGTTTGTGAGTCACCCACCCAGTGGTTATGGGATTTGATTTTATTGTGATTGCGCCCCTCCTACCATCTCATTGAGGCTTCTCCTTTGTCTTTGGATGTGGGGTATATTTTTTGGTGAGTTCCAGTGTCTTCCTGTTGATGACTGTTCAGCAGTTAGCTGTGATTCCAGTGCTCTCACGAGAGGGCGTGAGTGCACGTCCTTCTACTCCGCCATCTTGAACCAATCTCCCTTTTTCTCAGTTTTATTGAGAAATAATTGACATACATCACTGTATAAATTTAAGGCATGCAGCATGATGGTTTGATTTACATTTAGTTATCTTTTAATGAGCACTTACACCAATCCTGAAGTAGGTACTAATTTATTCCCCGTTTGAGGATGAGGAAATGTGGTTCAGAGAGGTTAAGAGGCACAGCTATGGTCACGCAGCTGGAGGTGGCACAGCTGGGATCTGACTCCTCTGAGGGCTTTCTTATGAACTGTGTCAGACTCCCTCCCTCTGTCATACTGAGCAAGAGTTTGTTGAATGACTGCCAGTGTTGACATGTGGTGATGGATGGATGGGTTTGAACAGCTGGCCTCTGCCAGCTGCAGCTGTTCATCAGGGACAGGAAGAAAGAAGGTGAGCTGGGGCCAACCCATCTGGGGGTTGGGGTCAGGCTTGGAGATCTACCAGAGATTCGGATGTTCTGGTGGGGACTAGAGCCACCCAGGGTCATTTGCAGACTCCAGATGAAAAGGTAGAATCTGGGCTCCAAGGCAGAGGATTCTCCAGACTCCATTTAAACCCTTCCCGTGCTGGGAACCGCCCTCTTCAGGGATGAATGGCAAGATTCTGTAGCTGATAAGTCTTGACCCCAGCAACCAGGTTCAAGAGCCTATGTCTTAACCACCATTCAATGTGTCTTCCCTGGTCTAAGCACTCTCATTGGCTACCTGGATTCCTGCAATGGCCTCTTCTTGTTTTCCCTTTGACCTCATCTACTACCCTACACCCCTTGGTCCATCCAGCCACACTGGCCTCCTTGCTGGTCCATGAACATGCCCAGCTCACTCCCACCCCAGGGCCTTTGCACATGCTTCTCTGTTGTTCAGAATGCTCTGTGTCATCCAGGTCGTTTGCTTCATTTGCCTCCCCTCCTCAGGCCTTTGCTGAAATGTCTTCTCAGTGAGGCCTTCCCTGATCAACTTTTTAAAAATTCAAACCCTACTTCTCAGCACTCTCTACCCTCCACTTTATTCTTACATAGCACTTATCAGCACCTGACATTCTTTTTATTTTACTTATTTATTGGTTGATTATCCATCTCCCTTGACTAGAATGTAAATCCCACGAGGACAAGGGATTTTGGTCTGTCTTGTTCATGGCTGCGTCTCTAGTGCCTAGAACAGTACCTGGCACAGAGTGGGTGCTTTGTAAATATCTGTGCATGAATTCCCTGAGCTTGCTTGAATCCAGGATCTCTTTATCATCATACCCTGGATGAAAATGTCCAAAGACAGATCCCGTGGTACACCACCTGAGACATGCTGCAGGCTGACATTGATTCGTTTATCAGCATCCCTCAATCGGGTCATTTGACAGATTACGGATCTACTTAACCATCCAGTCCCTCAGCCCTGACATGTAAGCTCCAAGAGGAAAGGAGGTGGGTCTGTTTTGCTTGTTCTTTTTCTTTTTGAAAAATTTTATTTATTTATTTATGGCTGCATTGGGTCTTTGTTGCTGCGCGCGGGCTTTCTCTAGTTGTGGAGAGTGGGGGTTACTCTTCGTTGCAGTGCACGGGCTTCTCATTGCAGTGGCTTCTCTTGTGGCAGAGCATGGGCTCTAGGCACATGGGCTTCAGTAGTTGTGGCACATGGGCTCAGTAGTTGTGGTGCACGGGCTTAGTTGCTCCACGGCATGTGGGATCTTCCCCGACCAGGGTTCGAACCGGTGTCCCCTGCATTGGCAGGTGGATTCTTAACCACTGTGCCACCAGGGAAGTCCTGTTTGTTCTTAGGAACAAAATATATTTAATACTTTGCTTTGCACACTATAAGTGTTCAATACATGTCTGTAGGAAAAAAAAAACATCAAAAGAGCCGGCAGGGACAAGGTCTCAGCTAAAGTAATCTACAAACTATCTTGTTTTCTTATGACGATTGTCAATTCCCACAGACCCTTCCTGCCCCTACCCCTGACACCCCAGTCTTGGTGGGGGAACAGCACCTGTTTACATATAAATATCTTAGTGTCCTGACTGCTCTGAAAGGAATGAACAGAGAGAAATCAAGTGATACCCTTCAGGGGAAGCAGTGAAAATAATATGCAGTTTAATGTATTTATACACAAATAGTTTGCTCTGACTAGAGGCTCTGGGGAAACCGGAGAGTCTGGCTGTGTGAGTGGGGAGTGGAAAAACAGAGAGATTCCACCCCTCTCGCTTCATGGAGGTCACGTGGGGGACTGGGTCTCCAGGCGCCTTTAAAAATTTCATTTGTTTGGTGCCTACTAAGCACAGGAACTTTATACCAAAATATCTCATTTCACCCTCATAACGGTCATTTCCTCTCTTTCACAGCAGGGGAAACAGAGGCACACAGGGGGCCAGTGCCTTGCCCAGGGCTGCAGAGGGGGTGTGGGAAGGGCAGGGAGGGGGCCCCAGTCGGTTTGGTTTCCATGGTCTCCCTGTGCCAACTTTCACCTGAGCCGCCTGCTCTGGGTTAAGGGTTTGCCCCCCCGTGGGGGAGGCAATCAAGCCCTGAGACAGTGGGATGGACTAAATGACCTCCCAGCCACCTCCCTTATGTCCTTCCTTCCCCAGGATCCCTGTTTCCTGGGCCAGGTGCTTCAAGCTGGTGGCCCAGGTGGTCCTGCGTCACCGTATGAGCTGTGACCCCAGCCAGTGGGGCTGCACCACCGACAGAGGCTGGGGAAGTGGGAGGAGGGCGGGGAGGAAAGCAGGGAGAGACGCTTTCTTGATCTGCGGTGTCAGCCTCGGCTCTGGAAATGAAATGCCTTTTAATTTCAATGTCTGTTTTTTTTTTTCCCCTCCGTGATGCTGTCTGGTGCCAGGAGGCCCTTGGCCACAGGATGCGCATTTAACAAATCCAATAAAGCCTTTATTTGGCTGGCTGCTTGCTCCCTGGAGCTGGGCTGGCCTGGGACACATTACCTCATTCAGGCTCCTCACCTGTGCCTGGGGGGCGTGGGGGCAGAGAGCAGGGTCGGCCAAGGCGCTGGGAGAAGCAGAGGTTGGAGGTGCTGCACTGCTCACCAGGGGACAGGTGATGCCTGGGGCAGGGTCCCGAGACCTGAGTGCCGGTCCCAGCTCTGCCACCAGCTAATGGTTTGACCTTGGGCAATCCCTGGAAACATTGGTTCTTCTGTGAAGCGGCAGGATTAGACTAGGTCGGTGGGCTTTATATTTTTTTAAGCAGCAAAACCCAATTTCCCCAAGTGGAATGCGTTACGGAAGTCTCCTCTTGGAAGGCTCTGGCCCCTGGTTACTCCTCCCCTTTGTGGTTTTTTGTTTGTTTGTTTGTTTTCTTAAAGATGGCAAGCTTGTTCCTGCTTCAGGACCTTTGCACTGACTTTCCCTTTTGCATGACTACCTTCCCCTAGAATGCTCTGTGCGCAGCTGGTGCTTCTCTTGTCAGTTGGGAGTTAGCTCGGATGTTACTCCCTCAGAGCCTTCTCTAACCAGCTTGTCTAATGATGTCCTGCACCCCGCAGTCATTCTGTACCCAATCACCATTTTACTGTGTCCTCAGCACTTATTACTGCTTGATATTTCCTTGTGTCTTTATTTGTTAACACGTTTATGGTCTAGCTTACAAGTTGCACGAGGATAACTTCGTCTCTTTTACTGCTCTATTCATAGCAGCAAACACAGTGAAGGTTCTCAATGTTTCCCTGATGAACGAATAAACGATTATCTAAAACAGTGAAGGTGACGCTGTTCTGGGGTGGAGGGCTGTGTACCCCACTGGCTGGACCACCCCCTCACGACCTCCAACCTCCCACCATCTTTGAGGTCCCTCCCTGCCCCCACATTGGGATGTCACAAAGCCCAGTTTGAAAACGACTTGGACTTGGGTGTCTCTAAGGCTCTCCTAGCAGCTCTGACCATCCGTAGCCAACTCCAAAACCACGGTACAGCCAAGAAGTGCTGGGGTTTCAGAGAAGGGCAAAGGGAAAGCTGATTGCAGTTGTCTCCGAGAAGGTGGCCCTTAAATTGGCTTGGAGCTTTAGAGCTGATGGAAAGAGGCTTTGAGGAGGAAGAGAAGCAGAGGCCACGGAGCAGAGAGGAGGTGGGAGATGTGGGCCTTCTTCAGACACCTGTGAGCCACCCAGGTTGGCAGGACCCAGGCGAGATTAAACAGGAAATGTTGGGCACGGCCAGCTATCGGAGGGTCTTGAGTGCTAAGGTGGGATGCTTGTGCCTGATTCGTGATGTGTGGCGGTCCGCACTGAAGCTTTGAGTGGGACAGTGGAATCGTCAGGGCCTTGCATGTGGGCTATAAGAGGGAGAAGGCAGAAATGGAGGCAGGGAGACTGGGGAGGAGGCTGAGAGACAATGAGGCCTGGGCCATGGCAGCGGGGATGGAGAGAGGGATGGGATTCAGGAGAGAAAGGGAACTAAGAAGGGAGCTGGGGCTTCCCTGGTGGCGCAGTGGTTGGGAATCTGCCTGCTAATGCAGGGGACACGGGTTCGAGCCCTGGTCTGGGAAGATCCCACATGCTGTGGAGCAACTAGGCCTGTGAGCCACAACTACTGAGCCTGCGTGTCTGGAGCCTGTGCTCCACAACAAGAGAGGCCGCGACAGTGAGAGGCCCGCGCACCGCGATGAAGAGTGGCCCCCACTTGCCACAACTAGAGAAAGCCCTCGCACAGAAACGAAGACGCAACACAGCAAAAATAAATTAATTAATTAATAGACTCCTACCCCCAACATCTTGGGAAAAAAAAAAAAAGAAGGGAGCTGATCTGGCAGTGGGCTCATATGGAGGGAAAGGAAGAAGGAAGAGGCTAAGATAAACTGAAGTTTCCCATCAGCTTATGGGGATGAGGCTCTGCTCCAGGAGGAATTGTCCTGGAGGACTGTGTTGGCGGGGATGGTTGGGGAGGGTCAGGCTTGTGGACAGCCCATATCCCAGGCCCAGAGAGTAAGGCTTCACAGCTCAGCTGCTCCACACCTCAGGCTGCCTGGGCCAAGAGGAGCCTTTGGGGCAGCACTTCAGTTTGGTTCCCTCCCCGCAGGCCCCGGGATTAATGTGCTAATGGTCACCCAGGGACCTCAGCAGAGAGTGGGGATGACTCAGTTTCGACTCATCCCCACTGCAGAGAACAAGGCACACCATGAAAAGCACTGGAAGTGCCCGGCCGGGAGAGCCCCCTTTGGCTATGAGGGCTGGCGTGTCACGGGCATGTCTGTGATGGTCTGCATTTCCCAAGTGACAAGGACAGGGTCATCTTCTCAATCCTACAGGTCGTCCCCTGACCCTCTTTTCCAGCGTGAGCCCTGAGCACCCCACAGTCCTCGCAGTTCAGACAGAAAAGGGAGGAGAATTTATTTAGGGGCATGTTTTAGAATTTGGGGGTGCTTCCGGGATAGTGTGCCCAGACTGCCAGAAATAGAGGGCATTCTCTGGATGTCTAGAGTGAGTTCTGGACCTTGGGGAAAATATTTTGTAATTCGAGGATAGATTTCAGAATTCTAGGCTTGTTCCAAAACTCTGGGCTCTGTTTCAGAATTCTCGGGAATGTTTCAGAAGCCTAGGGAATTCTGGGATGTATTTCTGAACTCTGGGGGCCTGCTGGAGTCCTGGGCTGGCTCCCCATCATTCATCTCCTTGGACTTGTCTTTTCTGCTGTGATCTGCCTGTACACATGGTTACAGGGAGGCAGTTGCTATGGCAACAGTAACCGTGGGGTGTATCAACTCTCAGAATTTACTCTGAGCCTGTGACATTTTAGCTGGTGGAAAACCACAGTTAGCTCCTGAGAGCCTGATGAGCAGGGATTCCTGCCAAACCTGTCTTTGTGCTTCCCTTTCCCCAACCTCAAATAACCTCCCTCTGGGCCCGTGGATATGGCTGCCTGACACTCTCTTGGGCAAATGAATATTCAAAAGCAGCCAAAAAGTGTATTCAAATCTCATAAACTTCCGCCAGCCTTGCTCCATTTAAATGCAACAACAGTCTCTGTTTTGCCCCATTCATCTGCCAGGAGAGTGAAGGGTAATTCCAGGAGCTGAAAATAAGCGCTCTTCCCAAGTTGCTTTAACCTCCTAAGTGGGCTAACAGAGGGGTGGGGCTGGGCTTTTCACTCTATAGATTTTGTGAGACAAGTCTCCTAGAATCCTAAGATGCTGGACTACATCTGCTGAAACTGTGGTCCAGGGAGGGGGAGTGACAGCCGATGAGCGCCAGAGGCCAAAACCCAGGTTTCCTGACCCCCAGGTTAGGCTCTCCCCCACAGTGGCTGCGTCCTTAAACAGTAGGCATGGCCCGCTGGGGACGGCGCTACGTGAGTAGGCTTTCTTGCCTGAGGCCTGCTTCTGTCTACAGAGTCATAGACTGTCATGTGTGGAGGACTCTTGAGAATCATCTGGGTTCTATGGATGGGGAAACTGAGGCCCAGAGACATCCCTCAGATGGTTGATTCGTGGCAGAGCAGGGACCTGAATTTCAAGCTCCCAATTCCCAGCCCTGAGCCCTTGCTGTCACCCTCACCTCTCCCGCTTCATATTATTAGTTCATCATTTGTCCATCCATCGTCCATTCATCATCTGTCCATCCATGCATCCATCTGTCCACCCCCCCATCCATTTATCCATGCATCCATGCCTCCAGACATACATCCATCCAGAAAGATATTAGTAACTGCTGAATGTCTTGTATCACCTTGGGCCTGGACAGGGCAGGAAGCTCATGGTTGTCTCACCTGGGTCCCCTGTTTAGGATTGGGGCCATCCAGTCCATCCCACTTCATTCTTCCCTTCTGCTAAAAAAAAATTCCCTCCTTTAGACCAGCGAGTGCCCATCCCTGCCCCTGCCCCCACTGCCAACACACCGATCTCCTTCTAGTCTCTGCCCTTTTGCTGGTGATGTCCTTCCTGCCTGGGGCCCCCATACTCACAGTTTATCCAAACCCTACTTACCATTTAAGGCCACAAAAGCCCCCCATCCTCCACAGAGTATTTTCTCACCACCCCAGGCCATCTGCGCTCTCCTCTCTCCTAAGACCCTTGGACAATTAATTGCACAAGGAGCCCCTATTTCCTGCCTTTTGGTTTTGTCCCGGTTCACTCCTTGAGATTGGTCCCATGCTATTTTACTACTAATGTTGCTGTTGGTATATTAGATTTGCGCAGTGCTGTGATGTAAAGAAAATGTCAGGAGATGTGGAATCAGACATAACTTTATAGATGAAATGCTGTGTGATCTTGAGCAAACTGCAGAACCTCTCTGAACCGCAGAGGTATGCGGTGAGGATTCCTGAAATGATACCTTTGAGAATTCTAAAGTGCTGAATAAACAGAAGGGAGTCCTCCTCAATTTGGGATCTATTTTCCTCTGTGCTACTTGGGCTTGTGGTCTTGAATGACTACTGACAGTTTAGGGCACAGACACCCTCTTCCTCCCCTATTCCCCATCCCCCAGGGGGGAGGCCTTGCTTGAGGACAATCTCCCAAGAGGGGTCTTGCTAAGCAGCCTTTTCTTTTCTTTTTTTTTAAACATCTTTACTGGAGTATAATTGCTTTACAATGGTGTGTTAATTTCTGCTTTATAACAACGTGAATCAGCTATATGTATACATATATCCCCATATCCCCTCCCTCTTGCGTCTCCCTCCCACCCTCCCTATCCCACCCCTCCAGGTGGACACAAAGCACCGAGCTGATCTCCTGTGCTATGCAGCTGCTTCCCACTAGCTGTCTATTTTACATTTGGTAGTGTATATATGTCCATTTATACACTACCACTCTCTCACTTTGTCCCAGGTTACCCTTCCCACTCCCCGTGTCCTCAAGTCCATTCTCTACGTCTTCATCTTTATTCCTGTCCTGCCCCTAGGTTCTTCAGGACCACTTTTTTTAGATCCATATATATGTGTTAGCGTACGGTATTTGTTTTTCTCTTTCTCACTTACTTCACTCTGTATGACGGACTCCCTCCACCTCACTACAAATAACTCAATTTCATTTCTTTTTATGGCTGAATATTCCATTGTATATGTGTGTCATATCTTCTTTATCCATTCATCTGTCTATGGACACTTAGGTTGCTTCCACGTCCTGGCTATTGTAAATAGAGAGCAGCCTTTTCTTAATCTCTTCTCTCGAGGAGAGGTCCAAGGCAATGGTGGGGATGAGTGGGATATTTTTTTCTCCCAAGAAGAGTCATTTCCTCCATTGGTTGAGGTTGAGCAGAGCCTGGACAGGCCTTTGAGTATTTCCGAAGGGGTGTGGCTTCCTCAGGGACCGCCTCCTGTCTGGGAAAACAGGAAAGCACTTGGCCGCCTCTTGATTCCCACTCTGTGCGCTGCTGCCTTTAGTCTTCCTCATGTGTTTCTTTCCTGAAGTATGGCTTTAACACTCTCTGGGGCCTGTGGGAGGAGGTTTATACGTTAAGCACCTTTTTTTTTTCTCCCCCTACTGATTGATCTGTGCTTTCCAGAGCTGAGATGTCTTCTTTCACCATGGTTCCAGGAGACAAATCAGCAGTTCCTTCCTCACCTTAACATAAATCAAGGGAAGAGATATGGGAACATATGTATATGTATAACTGATTCACTTTGTTATAAAGCAGAAGCTAACACACCATTGTGGGGTAATTATACCCCAATAAAGATGTTAAAAAAAAAAAACATAAATCAAAACACGTCTATGTACCAAGGGTCGGCCACATGTGCCCGCCACATATGCAGGCCCAGGTGTGTGCACAGGAAGGCATGTTTTCACATGGAGACGGGTGTGCACAGGCCTGGCACGCGCGCTTGCCTCCCTGCGGGCACATGACGCCTGTCCACGTCCTGAGCCTTTGTGCTTAGTTGCATCCCTTTCCCACTCACAGTGGGTGTCCACTTGAGTGGGTAGATTTACACATGTGCTGGCATAGAGAGGGCCGCTCTGTCTTGGGTGTGCATCCACCATGTGCACAGGCTTGTACACCCACATGCATGTGTAAAAATATAGACCTGCGTGCATCCATGTGCCACAAAGATAATCATGACAGCTGATGGTTACACACACCTATGTGCCAGGCACTGTTAACTTGGTGGTATTAACAACTGAGCCCTTGCGATGACACTATGACATATATACGTAAGACTGTATTATTATCCCCATTTTCCTGGATGTAGAAACTGAGGCTCAGGGAGGGTATATAACTTGCCTGGGTTCCCACAGCTAGGACATAGGAGGGCTGGGGTTTGAACCCAGGCAGTCAACTCCACAATCCACACTCATAACCACTCCACAGACTTGGTGGTTAAGGTCTGCTTTTGCAGGCGCTGCAAGGATTAAGCCAGTCCCTAACCTGGGCCTTTCCTTCTCGCATAGGCCAATAAGTGCAGCGTGTGAAGGTGAGCGTGTGGTGTGAAGCTGCCCCCTTGGGAGCCTCTGGGAGCATTTCAGCTTTCTCAGGGGGCCAGTGCCCCGAGGCTCCTGAACCAGCCTCTCTAAAACTTCCACCTTCCATTGCATTTTCTTTTCTCAATTCACATGTCCCAAGGCCCAGCTGAGCCCCATGAGGCAGGAATCGGAGAACCAGGCCACTCCCCCCAGTACTGGGTCTTTCCCAGCAGTCAGGCAGCTCTTAGAGGCCCTGCTCCACCTTGTTCCCATCCCCATCCTCACGTTCTCCCGTTGAGATCACTTTTGAGGACAGATGCTTTCCCCAGCAACCCACCCTGGACCAGTCTGATCAAGTTAGGGGCCCCTTCCTTGCATACGTACCCAAGTGTGGCTTGGGATCTCCCTCGGTCCTACTTCTGGCTTTGCTGCTTCTCAGCTGTGTGACCCTAGGCAAGTTTCTTAACCTCTCTGAGCTTCATTTGCCTCATCTGTAAAGTGAGGTAGCATTGACATCTACCCCAAGAGTTAATGGGAAGATTACATGAGTTAATATGTGGAAAGGGCTTAGAACTGCACCTAGCACTTAGCTACTCTCATCATCACCATTGTTCTACCCCTTACTGTACTAGTGCATGGTCAGTTGTCAGCCTTCCCCGCCCAGGTGTTGTGCTCTCTAAGGGCAGGACCACGACTTATGTCTCCTGGCTTGGTCCCTGGGGCATTGTTGGTTCTGCTCCACGTTGATTACACGTCTGAATGAGAAAGCCAGTTCTTCCCCCAGTGGGACAAGTTCTCTCTGTGAGTGGGATAAACCCCATCTTTCTGTCTAAGGGGGTGGGGTGAGGCCGCCTGCTCTATGCCAGGGATGCAAAGTAGGGCAGCCCTCCCCAGGGGGGTTGCCGTGGCAACAGGGAAAGTTCTGCACAGAGGCAGACACGCACGGGGTTGGTTGGGAGGCATGGTGGTGTTGCCTGCTTAGGGTAGAGAGACAGGCTGTTGAAATGGCTTTCGAGCCTCAGTGACTCATCTGTAAAATGGGGGTAAGCTCCCAGCTCATGCTTAGGGTCATATTTAAGGGGGACATTGATGGGGAAGGCTGTTGGGAGCTGCAGAGGGCTGTGCCGGTCTGCTGTGACTCCCTTCCCCACCAGCACGGAAGCATCCCAAGAGAAACGACATTGCTTTATTCACTGCTGTACCCCCAACACCTAAAAACGTCCCTGACACGTAGTAGCTAGTAATAGGTGTTTGCTAAATGAGGAATTAGTCAAATAAGAGGGTGGGGACATCTCAAGGTCTCGCCCCAACCCAGCATCTAGAATTCTACCAGGCCCTGGTTCCGAGCTGTGGTTTACAGTAAGTAGAGACCCCTCGATGCCAGCCCTGACCTCTCCCAGACCCCCAGGGCTCCCTGAGTACCACTGCCCACCCTAGTTGGGACCTCTGTGAGGGCATGCAGGGGACTGGATCCCACCCAGCCTTGGGAAAACTGTCCTAGACTGGGATACTCAGACCTGGCTGATGATGGAAGCTTGGGGTGGGGGTGGGAGAGGTGATCATGGTGGATATAATGAATTCAGGTTCCCAGGCCCCTTCCCTGTCCTATCAACTCCCTGGGGTACGGCTCAGCATTTGGGGTTAACTACACTCCCAGGGGATTCTCAGGGCTTCGGCTCAGGACACAGCCTCCTGCAGTTGTGGGGCCCTTAAGGGGTCTCCCCGAGCAAACCAGGTTCTGCTGCTTTTTCACACTTGGGGAGACTGAGGTCCAGAGAGGGACATGACTTGGCCCGCGCTAACTCTGGCGCTCCTTTGTCCTGTGGCTTGGACAAACTGCTTCCCCATCAACCCTCACGGTGTCCACCTAGCCTGGCTTCTCCTGAGGGCTGCCTGTTACAGCTCCCACCTATGCATCCAGGTCACGACGCAGAGCGGCAGGGAAGGAGCAAGGCTACTGAACCAGACAGCCCTGAGTTTGCAGCCCGGCTCTTCTTTTGGGCTTTTTGGGCAAGTGCCTTAACCCTCTTGAGCATCTTCCTCTGCAAAATGGGCATAACACGACCCATTTCACGGAGAAGTGGGTTAGTGAGGCAGTTAAGAGTGTGGACTTTGTAGCCAGGGAGTACAGATTTTGAATCCTGGCTCTACCGGGTTGACAGCTGTGTCACCTCAGGCAAATGACTTTCCCTCTCTGAGCTTTAGTGTCCTCATCTGTAAAATGGGGGAGATGAATCCCAGCTTCCTGGAGGTCATTGTGAAGATTGTAAAGGCACCCATGAAGCACATAGTTGGGGGCTCAGCTGAAATGAATGCTTTTTTAAAGAAAGGCAAGAAGGTGGCGACTCAGATGTCCAGCCTGATCCATTCTAGCTCTAGAGAGAAGCTAGAGAGAAGACTGGAAGCTTTCCAAAGGGCAGCCCAGACCAGGGACGGTAGAGGGGAGAGGTGTTTGTTTGAATAGCCAGAGATGCTGAGAGGCCCCTGGTGTGTGTCCATTAGCTGTTCCTGCTGAGTCGGAGGGAGTTGAAGGCTGGGGAAGTGAGGAGCCGTCATTGCAGCTGTGCAGTACTTTCTCTGCTGAAAAGCAGTTTACAACCCGTTATCATAATGCACCCTCACAATAACCCTGGTAACCGTTAGCCCAGGGATCAGGCTTCCTGCTTCAGATGTGGAGATGACAGCCCAAGAGGCCAACTGACTCCGCCAAGGTCACATAGCACAGCAATGGCTGGAGACAGGGAAAGTGGAGGGTGCCTGTTGTCTCTAGAGGATGGTGACAAGCGTAGGGGTGTCCCTCCTGACTTCTGTCCAGCTTAACTGCTCCTTGCTCCAGTGCTCTGAAGCCAGATGTCTGAGTTCAGATCCTGGATCTTCCCCTTCCTAAATGTGTGCCTTGAGGATGTCACTTAACCGCTGTTAGCCTGGTTCTTTATCTGTCAAATGGGAGGAATAATAGTACCTACCCCATAAGGTTGTTTTGGGGAGTAGACCAGCCAATATATGTAAAGCGTGTGCCTAGCACAGGATGGGTCCTCTCTCTGACGTGCAGCTTTCCTGTTCCGAGATACGTACCCCTAAAATCACATCACCTGTCTGGGCCTCAGTTTTTTCATCTGCCAAATGGGCGCTTATCTGGTGCCAGGCATTGCACTAGGCCCCTGTGAGTCAGGATTTTATTTAATATTAGCAGTAACCAATGAGGCCAGTCCATTTAGTCATCATATTCTGCAGATAAGGAAACCAAGATGCAGAGAAGTAGACTGATGTGTCTGTAGTTACTTGGCTAGAGATCAAGATAATCCAACTCAAACTCAGACCTGAGATTCCAGAGTCCACAGCCCCTAAATGCGCCTGCCTCTAGGTTTTCCTCCAGGGAATTCTTTAGGGCTGCTAAACTTGCCTGGGACTTCGGAGCCTGCGGGCTAGTGCCCACCTGGGTGCCGGAGCAACAGAATCCAGCCCCACCCCTGCAGGCAGTGACCTCTCTCTGCACTCTGCCCTGGCATGGAGCTCCAGTCCTAACTGGGCCTTTCTTCCCTGGGGCCTGCGGCGGAGACTGGCAGGCCCCAGGCCAAGGCGGGAAGGCCATTAGCTGGCACTGGAGGCTGAGCGCTGGTAATGACCCTATTTTCACATGGACGCAGCTCATGGTCTCTCCCCACGCTCAAATCTGCTCCCAGAGCGCCCATTCTGGAAAGAAGCAGCGCCAGATTATGTAATCGGAAGCGGGTTATGTAAGGATGTAGCAGGCCCTGGTGGGACTGGGGGAACGGAGCAGTGCCCCCAGCCCCTGCTCGCAGCCCCCAGCAGAAACTTGGCGAGCTGGGCCGGGTTCCTGCTCCCACACCGGTCGGCTGCCCATCCTGGGACTGAGAACTGCGGCCAGGGTGGGGTGGGAGAGGGGAGGGTGAGGCTGTGGGACGGAGTGAGATGGCACTGGTCAGGGAGTCAGGAATCCTCACCTCTGTCCCAGCTCTTTCACGAATTGGACAAATCCCTTCCCTGCTCTGGGCCTCCGTTTCCTTTTCTGGAAAACCAAGGAGGGGTGACTTGGGTCATCTCTAGGGGTCCTCCCAGTGCTAGGGCTGCTGTTTCTCTCAACTTGGAGAGGGAGCCCCAGATTTCTCCTGCGGTTGCCAGCTTGCTTGTGCCAGGTACATTCTCTCTCTGGGCCCTGCTTTGCCTAACTGCCTAGCAGGAATATGGGTTCCACTTTCAGCTTCGTGGGTGCCGGATGTGTCTGGACTTTTGAGGTTCTGGAGGCGGGCAGCAGAGTGATGCCAGGACATCTCATCCCCAACTCTCTCCCTTGTTCCCTCATTGAGCCCCAGCAGAGAGCAGCCCTGCCTAATAATAATAGTGACAAGGACGCCAACTACCACTGATTGGTCAGGCCCTGTGATAAAAAGCCCTAAGAAAGGTGTACTTTTATTATCCCTATTTTACAGATAGGTGCTCAGGCTCAGAGAGGGCAAGTGACCTGCCCAAACTCACACAGCTAATTCAGTGGCCAAACCAGGATTTGATTCCAGGCTTGTCAAACTCCAGAGCTCCCGACACTGTGAGCCCGCACAGAACTGGCCTGCTTCTCTCCGGAGTCCAGAGAACCAACTATGGCCAGATGGTGTAAACAGCCTCGTTCTGCAGTCTGGGCTCTGAGGAATGTCCGTCCCCGTCACCAGCCACCCCCAGGCCTTTCTGGACTCCCCACCCCCTGTCGTTCCCTTCGTGCCACCCACGGTGGCCACAGTGGCATCTGTGTGGTGGGCAGCACAGCCTGCAGGCTGTGTGGGCAGTCGGCACTGAGGGTTCATGGGCGCTTGTATTTTTAAACCCCGGCTCTGGCCAACCTCTGAAGTTAGCTCAGGGGTTTTCTTTGGGCACCGCTGACCCTGAGTGGGAGGGCGGGGTGGCCTCCTTGGCTTTGGGAGGCACCCTGCCAATAAGTGGGGCTCTTACCAGCCAGGGAGATGATCAACACTGGCTGGGGTCTGTGTCCCTTGGACTCTGGGAGCCCCAGGCAGGCTGAGCAAAGACCATGGGAGCAGTGGGCAGGTTGGAGGCTTGGAAGGAGGAAAGCAGGGAGAGCAGAAGAGGGAGGAGGGCAGAACGCAGTCAGAAGGAGTCAGAGGACGTAGGTGGGAGGCCACTCAGAATGCTTAGAGTCTGACCCACTCACTCTGAGGTGGGGATGCTGAGGTCCCTGGAAGGAAAATACACGTCACACTGAGTTAGAGGCACAGTCAGGACTCGAACCCAGAGCTCTTGATTCCCAAGCAAGAGCAATTTTAGACCAAGTTTTCATCTTGGCTCCCAGGGAAGTCCTGATCCTGGGTAGGGGAGTTTTGTCTGCCCTGGAGGAAGGCGAGGGCAGAGGAGTCCCCTCCTGTGTCCGCTGAATGCTGCCATATTGAAGGAGCCAGGGCAGGGTTTCAGGATCAAGGCCAGATGACAGTGAAAGATGTGACTGGGGTGTAAAGGAGAGGTAGCTATACCCACGGGGCCCACCGGGGCTGCCCTTGCTCTCTCCCTTCTGATACTTAGGGCATTGGCCAATTTCCTTGTCTCTGACCCCTGGCACCAGGGGGGTCCCTCATACCATAGTGCAGAGCAGGAAACTGAGGGCACTGTGGGGGCCATTTACAGGAGAAACACGATGAAAGTAAAGCACAGAGACAGTGGGAAGACCCAGTCCGCGCCCCCAGCTTGGACGCTCCCCAGCTCCATAACTTTGTCACAGCACCTTTCTGGGCTTCAGTTTCTTTACTTATCAAATGGGGACAATCACCAGCGTTTATCAAGTACTGATTTTATGCCAGGCACGGGACTAAACACTTTCATATGTTATTTTATTCAACTTTACGATGATCCATTTTTCCGGCGAGGCAACTGAGGCTCAGAGAGGTTAAGCTGCATGTCCAGGGTCACTCAGCTGCTAAGTGGCAGAACCTGGGTTTGTCTTTAGAATCCAGTCACTTAACCTGCATCCAATGCCTCCACCTAGGGTGTCAGTTGCTCAGATGAAAGACAAGTAGTAAGAGAAAGGGATTTGGAAAGGATGGCTGGAGACATATACAAGCTGGGTGTTTCAGTACTCTTCCCTTGCCACCTACCAGGGAAAGGAGGCCCAGACCCATTCCAGACCTCTCTCCAGATTCTTTCTTGCCCACCCTGCCTAATCCAATCTCCATGCCACTGCCACAAGTGCTGGCCTTCTGAAAACACCAACCTGATGGTCTCACTCCCCAGCTTGAAACCCTTCCATGGCTCTCCGCTCCCTCTGGGGAAAGTCTAAACAGCCTAGGTTGGCATTCAGGGCCTTTTTATAATCCAGCCCCTTCCCACCACTCCAGGGACCCTCTACTTTGGCCACATCATTCCCTGGACAGATTTTCTTCTCCTCCCTCATGCCTTTGCTCTGGCAGTTCCCTCTGCCATTTTTACCTTATCCTCAAACTCCTATTCATTCCTCAAAACCAGCCCAAAGTCACTTGTTCTGTGAAGATTTCTGTGCCTGTCCCTGTGGAATGTCACTCTCTATTGGTGCTCCTGTCGCCTTGAGGGTGGTTCTCATCACCAAGTTCTGGAGTAAACTGTTTATGTGACACTCTCCCCAACTCACCTGACAGCACCTGAGGGTCTCTGGAGGAAAGGGACTCTGTGAGCCACTCCAGTGTCCTAGCCCCAAGGCTGGGCACAGTGAACATTTGCTGCTGAGTGAATGAATCCAGGGCGTGGATCAGGAAGCTGCAGAGGGTGGTAGACCAGAAAAAGTTCTTTCTGGGTAGAAGCCGAGTCTTGGGTTCTAGCACAGCTCCATCTGTATCCCACTCACCAAGTAGGGTTCAGGTTGAGAGCTAATGGCCCACAGTTGGACAGATGTGGAATTGAGCCAGGTGACCTTGGGTAAGTCACTTAACCTCTTTGAGTCTCTGGCTCCTTATCTGTGAACTGCGCTACCAATATGGTTGACATGAGGATTCAGATCAATAGTGCCTGGAAAATGGCTAGAACAGAGCTTAACCTGCCATAGGGTAGGTGCGCAGTACGGGTTTTTTTCTCTTCTCCTACTGTCATCCCCATCATCAGCAGCAACATCTCCATCATCATCATCATCTCCATCAATATCATCATCCCCATCATCATAACCATCATCATCATATCGCCTTCATCCCAACATCATTGTCATCCTCATCATCATTATCATCACCACCACCACCACCATCATCATCGACAAACCACCACCATATCAACATTATGAGAATGTTGTATAAGTGAAATCATATAGTATGTTACCTGTTGAGATTGGCTTTTTTTCCCACTCAGCATAATGGCCTTGAAGTCCATCCAAGTTCTTGCATATATCAGTAGTTGGTCTTTTTTTTTGTTTTTGTTTTTTAAACTGCTGAGTTATATTCCATTGTATGGATGTATCAGTTTGTCTTTCACCTATTGAAAGACATTTGAGTTGTTTCCAGTTTTGGGCTATTACAAATAAAGCTAGTATGCTACTTTATCTGATATTAATGTAGCAACTCCTGCTTTTTATTTTTTTTAGTCATTGTTTGCATGGTATATTCTTTTCCATTCTTTTCTTTCAACCTATCTATATCATTATATTTGAAGTGAATTTCTTGTAGATGGTATATAGTTGGATAATGTTTGCTTTTAAAAAAATCTACTATGATAATTTCTGTCTTTTAATTGATGTATTTAGACCATTTACATGTAATATAATCGATATGTTAGAGTTTATGTCTGCCATTTTATTTTTTGCTTCTGTTTCCTCTGTTTTTCATTTGTTTTCTTTTTCTTCCTTTTAACTACTTGAGCATTTTTTAGGATTTCTATTTTGATTGACCTATAATGTATTGATATTTGAATATATCTCTTTATATAGATAGATTTTTAGTTGTTTTCCTAGATATTACTTTATGCATACATAACTTATCACAGTCTACTCGTACTGACATTTTACTAATTTGAGTAAAAACCTTACCTCCTTTAATGTTCCTTTCCCTCCTTGTTTTAAATATGATTGTCTTAAATATTTTCTTTACATGTATTTAGAACCACATCAGACAATGTTATTGTAAGGAACGGCACCAAAAACGGAGGAGAGCTTAAACAAGCTTTATTGGGGAACGCTCCTGGGCGAGGTTCACTTGTACGAGAGAAAGGGGCCAAAGAAGTTGTGCCCAGGTGTGGGTGCGAACAAAATTTATAGAGGTGGACGCAGGGGAGGTGCTTGCTGTGTGAAGCAGCCTTTGTTTGGTAATCTCTCAGGTGTTGTGGCAATGTCAGGTGTCGGTTGCATCAGCCTCAGAGCCGTTGGTTCCGCCCCTTGGGGAGCGGGAAGACCAGGGCCAGTGGTGTGGCAATGTCAGGTGTCGGTTGCATCAGCCACTTTGGCGGGGGTTCTGCCTGGCTCCCTGGGCCCTTCCCCGGACCTGCTGGCCTTACAGTTATATTCTTTGATTCAATTACCAAATATAATTTAGAAAACTCAAGAGAAGGAAAGAGTTTATATATATATCAATATATAAAAGAGAAACAGAAAAGTACATATATAATATTATATATATATCTCCATATTTTTGCTCTTCCTTCCTTCCTGATGTTCCAAGATTCCTTTACTTCCTTACTGTTTCAAGAACTTCCTTTAGCCATTCTTTTAGGGTTGGTCTGCTGCTGACAAATTTTATTATTTTTCCTTCACCTGAGAATGTCTTGAGTTTTCTTTGTACTGAAGGATAATTTCACCAGATATAGATTTAGGGGTTGACAGTTCTTTTCCTTCAGTACTTAAAAAGTGTCATGCCAGTTTCTTCCAGGCACCATGGTTTCTAATAAACCATTGTCATCTGAACTGTTTTCCCCACAAGTAAGGTGTCTTTTCTCTCTCACTAGTTTTAATTTTTTAAATTGTCTTTAGTTTTCTGAAGTTTGTTGTGATGTGCCTGAGTGTAGATTTCTTTAGGTTTATCCTCTTGGAGATTCATTCAACTTCTTAAACCTCTAGGTTTATATGCTGTGGCCTCTCCCGTTGCGGAGCACAGGCTCCGGACGCGCAGGCTCAGCGGCCATGGCTCACGGGCCCAGCCGCTCCGCGGCACGTGGGATCTTCCCGGACCGGGGCACGAACCCGTGTCCCCTGCATCGGCAGGCGGACTCTCAACCACTGCGCCACCAGGGAAGCCCAAGACTTTATTTTTTGTTTCTAGTTGGTTTGCAGTTGCTTGTTGAAGGGTTTTTTTGCTGACTTTTAAAATTTGTCAGATAATTCCAACAGCTGTGACTTCTCAGTGTTGGCATCTGCTGATTGTCTCTTCTCATTCAGGTTGACATTTGCCTGGTTCTTGGTATGATGAATGATTTTCACTTATATCCTAGACATTTGGGGTATTGTGTTATGAGATAAGGGATCTTAGTTAAATCTTCTGACACTATGCCAGTGAGGGAAGGAGGGTGTCACTTCATTACTGCCAGGTGAGTGAATGTCCAGGTCCCCTCCTCAGTTTCAGCACCCCAGGGGAGCGGGGTGGCTTGTTACTGTTGGGCAGAGGTGGGATTTCAGGTTCCCCACCAGGGCTCCACTGATACCAGCTTGTCTGGGAGGGGGAGGGGTGCCTCGTTATTGCTCCTCACATAGCCTTCACTGACACTGGAACTGGAGAAGGCTTCATGACTGCTGGATAGCAGTGAAAGTTTTGACTTCTGCTCAGTCTCCTCTATTGTCATTGTAGGAGGGAGGGTAGGGTTGCCTCATTACCACTGGGTAGGGGTGAAAGTCCAGGATCCCCACGTGGCCTCTACTGCCACCAACATGGGGGGGAGGAGAGTGTGTTATCACCTGACAGAGATGGAAGTCCTCGCTCTCCGTTGCGTCTTCCCTGATACCATTCTGGCAGGGGAGACGATAGGGTAGGGGGTGCCTTCTTAGGTGCCTGGCTAGGGTGGAACTATAGGCTCCCCACTTGGCCTTTACTGATGGGGTGGGGAAAGGGGCCATATTTTTTCCTGTAGTGTTTGGCCGGAGTTGGGTGGTTATTGTTTAGATGTTTACTGTGGACTAGTTTCTTGCTCTTTTCTGGTCCTTTAGCTAGGGAGCAAAAGCTTTCTTGTTGTTGTTTAATCTGCTTCCAATAGCATTTCTAGGTTGCTGGCTTCTCCAGCACTCAGTCTGAGATATACAAGACAAAAAGAAAACTCAGGGAGCTCACCATTGTGTTATCCCTTAGGTCCCTAGCCAGTCTGTCTTCTCTCCACCTTTCAGGGTCTACATATGCTTGTTTTAGACATAACGTCCAAGGCTTTTAGCTGTACTTAGCAGGAGGAATAGGGAGAAGCGCATCTACTTCATCTCGGTTCAGAACCAGAAGTCGACTTGGTTCTCTGTAGGTTTTTAAAAAAATAAGTAGATCTATTTTATCTACTTGGTTAGAAAGAGAAACAAGCCTTGGTTAGAAACTAAAAAGGGATAAGCCAGTTAAATATAATTTGGCATCTGTAGGATGAAACAGAAAGTAAATATCTGATGGTTTGCAGGGTTTAATCACAGAAGCATACTATGGTTGGCACACCCTTGGCTTCAGGGTTATCACCAGGAGAGCAAAGCAGCCCAGCACATCCACTGCTGCACATGTGATAACAATGTAGCAATAGGAGGTAGTGCGTGGACAAGCTGATTTAGATCTAGAAGAGGACAGCCATACAGTACCACTTAGGGGGAGTACAGACAAGTCTGAGGAATGTACGCTCACTGGAGCTGGGTTGGTGGAAGTCTAAGTGGAATAGGAGAGAGGGGCGGGGGATTGGGCATTTTGTACCAATGTGTAAATCCAAACATGTGAGTGAGAATGTGGCGGAATGCAGGTCTTTTGTTTCTTCTACTGACCTTGGTCAGGTTCCTGAAGCCAATAAGTGGTTGGTTTATCACTCTGTGTCTCACAGAGCACCTGGCACATAATAAATGCTCAATAGATATTTGTTGACAGAATGAATGAATGAAGGAGAGACTGAGTGAGTGAATGAGTGTTTATTTGTATTGCCTCACATATTTCACTAGGTGTGATGTTGTTGCTGACTGGAGACTCCCTGTTGATGGAGAAAAGTTGGAGACTTACTCTCCTGAGGCTCTGGGTAAGTGGCCTATGGGGAACTCTTGAGGCAGTGGTGCATAGGGTTTTCACACTTGGGGGGGTAGGCCAACAGAGAGGGAAGAGGAGATCAGGGAGTCAACAATTCATGCAGCCACTGACCCATCCATTCACCTACTTATCCAGGTCTGGGGCCAGATGTTGCAGGTTTTCATGCCCAGAGGAGTGGGCCCATGAGAAGGGAGAAGTGGGGAGAGGATTAACATTTTATTCATCCATCCATCCGTCCATCCACCCACCCACCCATCCATCCATCTACCTATCCATTCATGTATCTATTCGTGTATCCATGCAGCCATGCATCCATCTATCCAGGGTTGGGGCCAGACTGCTCAGGGTCCTTAAATGCCAGCTTAGGACTTTAGACTGAAAGCTATTTTTTTGGTGACAGCTGTCAAGGAGGAGAAGTTAGTTTGTATGAACAGCCCAAGTGCATGTTGGAAACTAATTCGGGCTTAAGCAGGGAGAGTGGGCAGATTCTAGAGTAAGTGGAGCCTAGGCATTGCAGAAAGTGACCTCTTCACTCCTCATGACAGTTTTAGAGAGAGATGGGGAACAGATGGGACACAGCTACTCTCATGAACAGAACACCTGGATTATGTACCCATTAACCATTTTATACTGACTCTAGAGTATAGGGCAGCAGATGGAATGATCTGGGTGTTCTCAAAAGTTCTTGGAAGGGAGAGAACCCAGTTAGGCTTTCTGGCATCATAGGTGGGTTTGAGACTGGGTAACAAATACTTTCTGAATGAGTAAATAATCTGGGAGGGGGTGACCTTCAAATGCTCCTGCCTTTCTGTAGAGACCACAGGTATCTCCTCAAGGTCAAAGCCGAGGCTGAGGCTGTGAGAGGGACCAGGCCTCGTGGAGGAACCAACTTTTATTTTATCTTTGCGCCTGTGCTCCCCCTTCTCCATAGGCTGTGCTTGGTTCCTCCCCCTGTGCTCAGTATCTGAAACATAGTAGATGCCAATAACGCTTACAGAGTGAGTGAGTGGACAAATATATCCCTTAGTCAATACATATTTGTTGTGTGCCTACTGTGTGCCAGGCATTGGCCTAGGAGCTGAAGGTGTAACAGTAGACAAGACAAATGTTTAGTGCTCAACATATTTAAGAAACACAAGTGAGTCCTATGTCTTTTAGGGCATGTGCTGCGGCTGTTGTTTCCTGAGGACCTTTGCCAAGTAATGCTTGCAGGTGTCAGTAGGTGATAGCTTCTTGGAACCAAGGCCCAGTGGTTGATTCTGGGAAAAAAGGGTGAAAAGAGGGCAGTACCTACTGAAGCGTCAAAATTGGCAGAAAAAAATTTTTTTTATTTTTATTTTTGTGCCAAGCCATGCAGCATGCAGGATCTTAGTTCCCCAACCAGGGATCAAACCCATGCCCCTTGCAGTAGAAGTGCAGAGTCTTAACCACTGGACCACCAGGGAAGTCCCAGTGGAAATTTTTAAGGGCTGTTTATTGAGCATGTTACATGCCGATATATAGGTCCTCTGAGATCTCCACCACAGGAAGCAGGCTCTTTTATTTGCTCTGCTTTACAGAGGAGGAATTGAGGCCCCAGCAGCTGCTGTGACTCACCCGAGGCCACAAGGGGAGAGGGTGGTGGAGCTGAGATTGAATCCAGGTTTGTTTGGCTCCAAAGGCCACATTCTTAACCACTTGGCTACACTGCCAGGGAGGGTGGAAGAGGGTGGCAAGAGGGGTCAGCACGAGCTGGGGCCTGGCCATGGAGAACTTTGGAGAGCTGTCTTGGCCCTAACACCCTCTTGTCCTTGAGTGTGAAGAAGTCATGGGTGACTTCAGGCAGACCCACCAGGCCAGCCTCCCTGTTGCTGCTCCACTGAGAAGTCCATTCTGCAGTGCAAATCAAGTCTGTCCACTCCCAATACAGATCCTGTATGTTTACACAAATCACTGAATAAAAGTTATATATTGTTGCAATTTCTAAACACCACCTACCACCCACCACTTGTAGCTGCAGGAGGAGGCACTGAGTGCTTGGGGAAAGCTGACAATGGCTCTCAGCCCCGCTGGGTGTACTGCAGCTCTGGTAGGTAGAGTAATTCAGTAACTCAGCCGCAAATGGCAGGAAGGAGAGCCTGGTTCTGCTGTGGCTTCAAGGGTTGACCCAGTCCTGGCTATTTGTCCAAATCTGCATTGATTCCTCCCCACATCTGGAGGCCAAATCCAGAAACGAATGATTATTACGATAAAACAACAATCATACCCAACTCTCACTGAACACTTTATATAGCCCAGAAGCTTAATTTTACTACAATTCTTAGAAATAGGTACTTTGCTGTCTCCATTTTATGAAGGTGGAAACAGGCTCTGAGAGGTTAAGCAACTCACTCAAGGTCACCCTGCTAGTAATTTGTGGAGAAGACCACAAACCTAATTCTGATTGATTTAAATGTCTGGCTCTTATCTGTGATGTTGCCCTGTCCCCACCTGCCTCCTCCTCTGAGACCCATCAAGGAGATCTTACTTGGGGGAGTAGCCAGCAGCAGTGAACTCAGAGAGGATCCACGAGAACCAAGCCAGAGGCCAGCTTACCATGTGTGCAAAGGTCTTTGAGCATGTGTCCGTTTCTGTGTTCACACGTGTTCTTAATGTGTGTCCTTGAGATTTTGCATGAGCCTATGCGCTTGAAGGTGTATTGTGTGTGTCCTGCATATGTTTGCATCCTCACATGTGTGTTTGCAAGTGTGTGGCTGGGTGCTTTTGCGTTCTTGTTCACAAGTATCATCATATGTTTGTGTGTTTGTGCTAATGTACATTACATGTGTATCTCATTTGTATTGGGTGCTCACCATGTTCCAGGCATGATTCTAAGTGCTTTGTAAATATCAACTAATTTAGTCCTCACAACAATCCTGTGTGGCAGGTACTATTAATATCCCCAAATCACGGATGGGGAAATTGAGGTACACGGAGGGTACCAAGTTGCCCAAGCATCTCTTCTTGTGAGTACAGAGCCTGTTTTCTTCCTTTAAGCTGCCCTCCCTCATTTTTGGCCCGTGTGGCTTTGGCATTGGTCCCTACCTCCCCCACACCTGGGTTGGACGTGGAACCCAGGTGTGGTAGTGGGAGTCACTGTGATTGGTTCAAGCCGCTGAACCAAGCAGCTCCTGAGGAGCAGCTGAGTATAGTTCTGTGTTATTGAAAGCGTGGTCTGCGGATGGCAGCATCACATTCCCGAGACCCAGCCCAAACCCCCCGAATCAGGAATCTGCTTTCACAAGCCCTCCAGGTGACCCTGGTGCACTTAAGAATCTGGACCTTGAAGCCAAACTGCCTGGGTGGGGGCTAGAATTCCAGCTCTGCCACTCTCAGCTATGGAAAAGCTACATAAGTTTCTGTGCCTCAGTCTCCTCATCTGTGAAATGGAAATAGTAGTCCTGACGTTTTTAAGGTCTAAATAGCTTAATACATACAAAAGGCCTAGAGCGGATCCTGGCTGGTGACTTGCTGCTGGAGGGTTTCCTGTCACTGTCTTTGCTCAGGAACAGCATGACTGTGATGGACTCAGTCCTGCCCAGTGAGCATCAGCCCTGAGACTTTTGCTGACGCCATTAGGAAAAAAGTCTCTTTCTGCTGAGATAGGATGCAAGCCTGGAGCGTCTGGTGACAGCACACCACCTCACGGGGAGAGCCCGCCTGGGAGTAAAGCAGCAAAGAAGGAAGCAGAAGGGGAGAAGACATTTTGGGAGCACCCAGTCCGTGACTACAGCCACTGGACTTTTCAAGTTCCTGAGCAAATACATGTCATTTTGGCTTGAGCCACTTGGATTTAGGCTCCTGTCACTCACACGTGAAGGACTCCTGCCAAGTGCCTAATCTGACCCAAATATTTTACAAAAAAGTGAGTTCGAGGCCAGTGAGTTGGGGCAATGCTCAAATACCTGACCCCCAGTGTGGCCCTCTTCCTGGCTGTCCTGTCCCAACAAGGTGACTCCAGGCATCAGCTCCCAGCCCTCAATCGTCCGTCCTCTCTGGCAGGCAGCTGAAGGCCGACCCTGTGTGTTAAAGGTGCCATCGTGTTACCAAACGCAGGTCCGTGTGCCCAGTGCACAGTGAGGCCAAACAGTACAGAAATGTTGGCATTTGGAGCAGAGAAAGGTTTAGTGCAGGGCCGTGCAAGGAGATGGGCGGCTCATGCCTTAAAACCCCCAACTCCTCGAAGGCTTTCAGCAAAGCCCTTTTATAGGAAAGGTGAGGGAGGGGCGTGGTTAGCTGTTGCAGACTTCTCCGTGTCACATCCTTTGTTCTTGCAGCTGTCCAGGGAGGTCAGATCAGGGTAAACCTCCATCAGAACAAATGTTATTCTCTGTTCTGCAACTTTTTATTCAAAGGTGTAAGACTCTTAAAGGCATAGCCTTGAGAATTATACGAGAGGGAAGGGGAGGCATTAAATTCCGGCTCCATGCCTCCTTGCCACTTTTAACAATTAACAAATCCCATAAGCAAAGACCCATCGTTACCTCCCAGTTCACTTGTTCAAGGTCCCAAGGATTGACTTTCGCCCTCCGAGGTCCAGGCCCTGGCTAAGAGGCTGGGGTCCGGGCGCGGGCCAGTCACCCTGCCCAGGAGTGTTCGTCCAGAACCTGGTCTGGGTCACCCCCCACCCAGGGCCTAGGCCCAGCCGAAGAGGCAGATCTCCGCTAACAGCGCCCTCTGGGCCAGGTCCCCAGACCCTGACCAGCTGTCATCAGTGAGGAAGCCCAGAGCCCAGGACCCAGCCGGCCCTCAGGCTGCTCAGGCTGCGCAAACGGGGGCCGGGTCCTGTGGTCTGCGACCTAGGGTGACTGCCGCCTCCAGGACCAGGTCACCGCGACACTGACTGTTGGCGGAGTGGGACCACTGCGCTCCCGCCCCGCGCCCCTATTACAACTCTGGGCCCTGCAATAAACCTTTCTCTGCTCCAAACTCCAATGTGTCTGTATTGTTTGGCCTCACTGCGCATCAGACACACGGACTTGTGTTCGGTTAACAGTCGCATTTCTTTCCCGGGGAACGCCATTGGCCTGAGAGGGGCGGTGGAGCTTCCAGAGAGAGAGTGACGTATTGGTCAGCTTCACAACGGGGCTGGGCACGTTAGCCACGTGGGGGTTTTCTGATGAGGCTCCTTGGCCTCTCAAAGTCAAGCAGAGCTTCCCTCTGCCAGGCCCCCTCTGTAGCTGCTGCTGGGCCCCCTCATTGGCGGTGCCAAGGCCCCAAGCCTGGAGATGGGCTGAGGTCAGAGGCCGAGGATGGGCAGTGGTTGTGTCCACCTTCTTCCTTCCTTATTGGAGGTGTGCGGCAGGCCAGAGGCCATTTTCTGCCTTAGCTTCCCCGGCTAGTGCGCCTCTGCTTCCTGCTTCAGTTCCCTGCCTGACCAGGCTCTCGCTGCCTTCCGCCATCACCCCCAGGGTTCTCCCTGATCTCGCCCATCCCTCGCTCCACTCGCAGCCTTCCCCTGTCTCCCGTTTCAAGTTCTCACCGTCTCCTCCTCTCCCCAGGTCTGCCAGTCTCGCTGTCTCCCCATCCCCCTCAGCTTCATCAAGTCTCCCCAGCCTCCTTTAACCACCTCCATCTGACCTCTCCCCATGTCTCCCCGCCTCCCCAGCTCACGCCCACTTGCCCCAGGATCCCCAGAATTCCAGGCTTTTCCCTCTTCCCAGGGCTCTCCTGATTCCTCCATCCTCTCTGAATCTCCCTCCTTCCATTGTCTCTGTGTCTCAGGCAGCAGCTCCACACCTGTCTCCCCCTCCTCCCTCCCTTTCCCCCAGGTGGCTCGCTGCCGGTCGGGTACCAGTTGGGTTGCCATGGGAACCACTGAGCTGCTTAGGAAGCTGCCATAGATCTAATCATGGCTGTGAGATTTCAAGGAACAGCTCAGTTTCTGGACGAAAGAGGGTGCTGACAGTGATTAGGCTGCTGCTGGAGGCGGGGTGGGGGGTAGGGTAGGAGGAGCGGAAGCCATGGAAAATGTCAGCCAAGGCAGGGCCTGGCCTCCGGGGCACCCGCAGGCAGGAGGCCAGATCCACCCAGCCCACACTGACACTGTCTGCTGCCTCACTGGCGCTCTCAGACCTTCTGGGATTTCCCTTAAGAGATCATTGATGCTCCATTTATTTTTTCCTCCCCCATCACTCACATTCATTCATTCATTCATGCATTCGTTCACTTACCAAACCGCTCCCCTCTTTTGGTCGTGTGCTCCCAAGGCTTTCCGGCACAGTGGGAGAGACAGATCCCTACACAGGAATCTTCCCCAGGGGGCCAGGCTCTGCTGGAGGACCTCTGGGGGCTATGGGAGATCCAAGGAGGGTGGAGGGCCGTGCAGTGGGGGGAACAGTGAGGGGACTAAGTGGTCATCTTCACAGGACATCCCTGAACTGAGTCTCAAGTAGGGACAGGAGTGGGTCAGCTACGCAAAAAGCGAGGGCCTTTCTGGACCTACAGGTTCTCTCTCTGAAGGTGGGCCGTGGAACCTCTCTTTGAGTGAGGCCGAAAAAGCCACTGCCTACCAACTGAGCCGCTTCTGTGGGAGCTGTGGGTGGTCTCTTCAGAGCAGACTCTTCTTACAGCTGTGCCAAGGATGGGTGGGGGGACCTCACCCCCGGAAAAAGAGCACAAAGTTCATGGCACCCAAGTCCCCTGGGGTTGGTGATCTGTGTTTTGGGAGGGTAAGAGGGTGCGGGGTTATTTGGGGGGAGACGTTCTCACGTGCAAATACCCCCCAACCCCTTTTGTTGTGTAGCCAGTAGGGTTGCATCCGAGCTTTCCGGCCAGAAGGGCCTGCCAGCTTGATCTAGTCTCAGATGGCTCCCCGGTGCCAGGTCTTTGGTTTCTTTCATCCAAGCCAGAGACTGTGTTTGCACATAATTTGCATACATTTGCATGTGGTGAAAGCAGGGCCCGGCATAACAGGAGAAAACATATTTTTCTCGCTAGGGTACTTGCAGTCTGAACTAGATAGAGCTCAGGTGCACAGAGACCAGGCCTATAATTCTTCCTTCCTTTGGCCCTCGAGCCTCCTCTAGGGCATCCCTTCCTGCATCCCTCCCCCACTGTGGTGCTTGGACCCCAAGTCAGCAGGCAGGTGGGTGTCCCAGTCAGGGAGCCTGGGTTCTCCTGGTCCTGGTTCAGCTACCTACTTGCTCTGTGTCACAAGTCACTTTTCCTCTCAATGTCTCCACCTGCCTTTGGTTTACAGAAGATAGAGAAGTGGGGGGGGGTGTCCCTGAAGAAGTATCACGTCATTCGTTCATTCATTCATTCATTTGATTCTACTCATTGTGTGCTTACAATGTACCAATGCCCTCTCTTCTGAAATGAACAAAACTAGCCATGATCCCTACCTTTGGGGAGTTTCAGGGAGAGTGGCATTAGTCAAATGACCCCACAAATCAATGTACAATTGAAACTGTGATAAGTGCTATACATTATAGAGACACGTGGTGCTTTACGGGAGCCCAGAATTAGTCTGGAAAGTCACAGAAGACTTCTTGGAGGAAGAGTCCTTCAGCTGAACTGTTAAGTGTAAGATGTTATTCAGGTAACAAGGGGCTAGAAGAACCTTCCGGGGAGAAGAAAAAGCATGTGCAAAGGCCCTGGGGTGGGAAGAAGCAGAGTGAGTGTGCAGAGGGGAGAAGAAGGCGCTGTGTCTGAGTGAGAGGGGTGTGAAGAAAAAATAGACAGGAAGGTGGGGCCAACCCTGCAGGGCCTTTCTGACCCATCAGGGAAGGTTGTCTTTAAAGCAATGATGCCTTCATTCTAAGAACAATAGAAGGCATTAAGCAAGGCAGTGATATAATCAGGTTTGCATTTTACAAAGATGGCCTGGACTGTGTTGTGAAGAATGGGTGGAGTGAAAGCAAGAACACCAGTCAGGAGACTGTGGAGTTGTCCAGGTGAGAGGAAACAAGGGCGGGGGTTAGGTCATGAAGGTGGGGATAGAGACAAGGGGAAGAAGCTGTGAGATCTTCAGGCAAGGCTTGGTGATGGTTGGGGCATAGGGGACCAGGGTGGGAGGGGGGCTGTTGAAAATGACCTCTAGATTTCTAAACAGTCTTTGAGCCATTGACTAAAGAGGAAGACCAGGTTTGGGGATGACGAGCAGGAATTGAGTCATGATCATGTTGAGTTTGCATTGCCTTTGAGGCATCCTAGTGGCAGTTGGGCAGAGGGTCTGGAGCTCAGGGAAGAGGTGGATAGGGGGTTTTGTGTCCTTCCAGCCCCCAGCCCTAGGAGGAGGGACCCTCAGGAGCCCCTCTGTATCCAGTACCTTCCAGAAGCAACCAACCTCATCTGTCTTTTTTAAAAAAATAAATTTATTTATTTAATTAATTTATTTTTGGCTGCGTTGGGTCTTCGTTGCTGCATGCGGGCTTTCTCTGGTTGTGGAGAGCGGGGGCTACTCTTCGTTGCCGTGGCTTCTCTCGTTGTGGTGGCTTCTCTTGTTGCGGAGCATGGGCTCTAGGCATGTGGGCTTCAGTAGTTGTGGCACATGGGCTCAGTAGTTGTGGCATGCAGGCTCAGTAGTAGTGGCTTGTGGGCTTTAGAGCACAGGCTCAGTAGTTGTGGCACACGGGCTTAGCTTAGCTTCTCCTTGGCATGTGGGATCTTCCCAGACCAGGGCTCGAACCCGTGTCCGCAGATTCTTAACCACTGTGCCACCACTGTGCCTCATCTGTCTTCAGATCAGTACTTTGGGCTTATTTCTAATCCCAAGGTAGGCAGAACACTGGGGAATGTGATAAGCATCTTCCCACATTATGTGTATTAAACATGCATCTTCCCTATATGGGGATGGTATCTTCTGAAGCGTAAGTCAGCACCTGAAAAGGAATTCCAGGCTAGTTCCAGGAGAGTATATACATTGTGAAGGACATGATTTAGATGCAAAAACTTTACAATTTCTGGGATCTTTTGACGGTTTGTGGGGATAAGGGGACAGAATATTTGAAGTCAGGACAATATCAGAAAACTGAGGCTATGTGGTTTCCCCCAGAAGGCAAGCAAAGGGAAGGAAAGGAAAAGAGGATCTGTTATTTAGGAACATCTACTGAATGCCAGAACTTAGGCTAGTTTTTTTTTTTTTCGTTTTAATAGTATCACACTATTCTCACAAAAGCGAGGTAGCCCATTTTACAGATGAGAAAACTGAAGCTCAGAGAGGTTAGATAACCTGCCCCAAATTGCAGAGGGAGTAAGGGTTGGAGCTAGAATTCTAACCCAAGCTTGTGCTCTTTGCACCACATCAGCAGTATACGAAAGTGCAGTTTTACTCTGAAGCCCAGGAGGGATTTGGCTTTCTTGAGGACCAGGTGCCAGGAGGGTAAGGAGTCACACTTTGTGCACGCACTGCCCAGCAGGAGCCCAGAGCT
This sequence comes from Lagenorhynchus albirostris, assembly GCF_949774975.1. NCBI lineage: Eukaryota > Metazoa > Chordata > Mammalia > Artiodactyla > Delphinidae > Lagenorhynchus > Lagenorhynchus albirostris. The sequence goes on from NC_083096.1 coordinate 170,711,500, forward strand.
CAGCTGCGGGCTGCTTTAGGTTCCCGGTTGCTCTGCTCTCAGTCCAGTAGTCAGCACGGGGATCTCAGTCCTCACTTAGTGGTCTCACTCCCCCTTCACCTGCAGGAACTTTCCACCTCAGCACCCTTGCGCTTCTCACTGTCCCCTGGGAATGCCCCGTGCCTTCTCACCTCCACGCGTGGGCCCGCTGTGACTCCTTTAGAATGCCTGGTTCTAAAGGAGAATGCCCGGTTCTGCCCAAGCCCTGCCCGCCACACCCCAGCTCCTGGCACACTGCCTCTCATCCTTCATGACCCAGCTCAGGGGTCTCCTGTGAACCCTTCCTGATCCTCCGGGCCGAGCTGAGATCCTCCCTCTCCTGGGCCAGGATGGCACCTAAAAGCCAAGGCCAAGTTCAAATCCTGACTCCTCCACTTAGGAGCTCTGTGACTTAGGGCAAGTTGCTTAAGCTCTGGGGCGTCCCAGTCTGCTCCTCTATAAATGGGGATCATAATGGTCCTCACTTCACAGGATCTTGGGAAGATTAATGAGATGATGAAAGTAAGATTCTTAGCCCAGTGCTAGGCACATGTGAGCCCTCAGTGAGAGATGGTCATTGTATAGCTCGGGGCCCACTTTTTGTATTTATTTACTTGTCTGTAAATAAATTTATAAATTTATTTACTTGTCTGTAAGTTCCAACAGGCTGGGAGCTTCTTGAAGGACAGAACCTTTTTTTTCAGTATTCCCAGGGCCTACCACAGGCCTGATACATATTAGGTGTCAGTGGACATTTGTTGAATGAATGGACAGGTGTTAGTGTCTTTTTTCTATATATCTTGCTTCCCTTCCTTGCATCTGGCTTTTTAAGGTAACTGTTGGGTTTCATGCTCAGTTGTACCCTTCACAAAGCCCAGCCTACACACAGGAGGAGCTCAGCAAAGGTCTCTGCTTCATTTCCTAATCAGCCCTTTCCCAGACAAGTGGAATCCAGCCTCTGATCCGCACATGCAGCGCCCGTCCTCTTGTGTGTAATGGATACAGATTTCTTATTGCCCACATGTCTCACCTTCCTTGCTGAGAACTGTGTTAAGTGGCTGTTCAGCACCTCAAGTGCACAAATATCCCTTTGAAAATTATTATGTTCCCCTTCTGTTGGCAGAACGTGCCATGTGAAATGGCACAACCTCACGTTGACTGCGGGGGTATGCTTTCTGCTTCCGCCTCAGGGGCAGTGCTTGAGGCCAAAAGGCCTTGCCAGGGTTCCAAGGGCCTGCTTTGCCAAGTATTGGCTGGACTCGGGGGCCAGTGGGGGAACTGATTCTGGGTTAACCTGAACTGACCTAGGCAAGGCTGGCATCAACATCATATTATCATTTT